>NC_062288.1:10000000-12670377 GCF_902655055.1 Lutra lutra
ACTTCCATTATGAGACTGCCCAATTTGAGTCGATGTTTACTCAAGTGAACTCTCAAGAATTCTAATATGCCTCAGTTAATCTTTTAACACATCTTATTAAATGGAATTCTAAAAAGAACAGCCTTATGTCTATTCAAATCCATTTTTACTACCAAATGAATTATTTAAAAATTTGCTTACATGGAACATTCTCTAAGAGAGCTCACATGTTAGGCCACAAAACAAATCTCCACAAATGGAAGAACACTGAAATCATAGTGCATTTCTTCTGACCACAACGGTATGAACTAGAAATCAACTACAAGGAAAAATAATGGGAAAAAAAAACACAAACACATGGAGAATAAATAGCATACTATTAAATAACCAGTGGGTCGATGAATAAAACAAAGAGGAAATAAAAAATACATGGAGACAAATAAAAATGAAAATACAATGGTCCATAGGGATGCAGTGAAAGCAATTCTGAGAGGAATTTATAGTGATACAGGCCTCCCTCAAGAAATAAGGAAAAATCTCAAATAAATAATCTAATCTTACATCTAAAGATACTAGGAAAGAAAAAAAAAGAACAAAGCCCAAAGTCAGTAGAAGGAAGGAAATAATAAAGATTGGAGAATAAATAAATGAACTAGAAACTAAAAAGAACAGAAAAGATCAATGAAACAAAAAAACCTTTCTCTCCCAAGTGGCTAAGCAAAGGCTATGCTCAGCTGCTCCATCGTGGCAGAACAGCAAGGGTCTGGTAAAGGGGCGTGCAGGGCAATGCACAGGGAGGGAAGAGCGCCTGCTCCCTACCCCCACCACCCCTTCCCACTCTGCACATCCCTCAAGTTCCCAGTGCTGCTGGGAAGAGAGCAGGGCACGTGGAGCCCAGCTGACCTGGCAGAGAGGGAGCTCTCCAAAAGGCTTGGGGTCTGACAACAGAACAGGGAGGGGCGGTACACACCAGCACCTCCTAATCGGCAGAGGTGGCCATGTGTTTCAGAGCCCCTGGAACGGATCGTGATGCCTCCAACTCTAGCAGGCGGGTAAGGTGGCCCAGGCTGGCCTGGCTCTGGACCTACAAAGCCTGTTTTCTGGGCTGTTGGTCTGATGTCAGCAAGAAACACTCCATCCACTCACACCATTAATTATTCACAACAGAGAAATGCACCCAGAGAGACACAATAAACAAGGATAATGTGAGTGCTTTAAAAGGGGCTGCCACACTCCAGTGGGAGACTCGGGAATAGGGCCTGAAAATGGCCTGGCCAAAATCAAGAGCAAGGAAAGAGCAGTATTGGAAGGAACAGCCTCTGCCCGAGCTGCGTGGAGCTGGGCACACGCCGCTGCCTGGTAAGCCGTGGACCGTGAACTCCTGGACGGCAGGTCCTGGCTCCCTCATCTTCCCTTCCCACCGTCCCTCCCCTCACTCCCTCCTCCTTTAGTGGTGATGTAGAAACAGCAGGTACTCAATAGATGTTAGAAGATTTAACGCATGATCCTGATGGCGCACTCTCCGGTTATCGGTCATGTAGCCAGTCTTCCTTTTTGTATTTGGCCAAAACACTTTCCATCCGTATGCTCCCTTCCGTTTTCTTCGAGCTAGGCATGGTGCGGACTCCCTCCAGTCTCAGTGGGGCTGACTTGTGAGAAACTTCCCCACATTCTCTCCTTCAGTGGTACTTAGATCTGAACCCAAAGCTAAAATAAGTAATCAATGGAACATCTAGAATTCAAATGCTCTGCGTCTCTGTTTTAGCCATTTGGCAGTCACAGATGCAACCAGATGCAAAAGGCCTTTGAGAAAGCTACAGGCCTGGGTGAATGCCCTAACCTCTCCTCATGCCAGTTATTTTATTTGTAAAACTAGGTAGGAACAGTTTTAAGGTTTCCTTAAGTAGTCTAAGAAAATATAGATAAATCGAGGACCATCTTTGGGGTCAAAACTTTCCCACCTGCCAGCTTTCCAGAGGGCCACTAGGTTATCTCACTTCAAAACCACATGTCTAGTTAAGAAGACACAACCCACTTCTAACCTAACCTTGATTTTTTAGAAAGAATAACTAGAGTCATTTCTATTCAAATAGAACAGGAAATGTGCACATCTAAATCACAAGTTTTCTCTGGCTTGTTTAAAATCCCGTGAAAAAAAGTCACTGTCCGAATTAACACCATGTTCCTGACTGTCAGAAAGTTTCAGCTCAGCACCGAGGAAGATGCCTTATGAACCCCAAAATCTGAAACAGTGAGCAGCCACGGCTCCTAGATCCGTCCCACGGGCTGACCGCGTGATTAACATCTTCTTCCTACTGCCGTGTCAATACTGAGACCCGTGGAAGAAAGATGACTCATTCCTTTGAAAGAAAATATGAGGTGGTTGTTTTGTATTTGGCAAGAAAGGCGGACCCTTAATGAGCTGAAATCCAGCCCACGTCTGCAGGCTTGCTTCCGCTGCAATTCGTAAGTGCACTCGGTCATTCATCTTTTATTCCCTATGCTCGACGTTATTGTGCACAGACAGCGGGAGGGTGTCCCAGAATGAGCAGGATGAGGCCTTGCAGCCTACCTAGCAAAGGAAACTGGGACCCAGAAAGGTTAGCAGATTTGCCCCTGATCACAAAGTAACCTAATGGCAGAGCAGGACTAGAGAAAGTCTTGACTTCCAGTCCCTAAAACGTCTTCCATCACTGAAGAGTGGCTGGTAAAGTGACTCACTCCTGCCTTCTCCAAGAGTGAGGCCACTGTTCACTGTGGTTCCTAAATGCACTGAATGCCTTCTGTGTCAGGCCCTGTGTCTGCACAGAGACATGAAAGTCACCTAGACAGACCTCTGTCCTCAACAGACTCCTGATCTCAGGAGGAGACAACGGATGGTTTACTCTGGCAACAGTGAGTCTGATGATGGCACGTGGTACCAAAGGACCAGAGAGGGACACACACCCCTCAGCTGAAACAAAGATAAAGGAAGAGAGGCCACTATCAGAAGCTTTCTGGAGGTGGTCACACATATAATGAGCTTAGAAAGGGCACCACACGGGGTAAGCACTCATGTCAGCTGTTGTCATTTTTAGTCTTTGAATTATCAGTAATTCCCTCACAATTCCCCTGATGTTGTGGAGGGCCCTGTGTCGGCTGCGGTCTGGGAAAACTCAGGGACACACTCTGTTCTGTCTTGGTCTGAGGGAGACATGGAAACATGGGTGCATCCTGGTGACCCCTGAAGGGCGAGCCAGGGCTAGGAGGTCCTGCCAACACTCCATGTGAGGCTGTCCCACTGCTGTCAACTTTGGAGAAGGCCTCGAAGTCCTTGGCCCCACCCTGGGAAACTCACCCATCTGTGTCCCCACCACAGACTCGGCACTGGAACGTTTTCCACTTGCTTCTGCCTCCCAAGCTGTCTCCCACCTCCACCCTCGAAGATACACATCCATTCACGGATGGCGGATGCCCGCGGGAGAGCCTCTGGGACAAGCCTCAGGCTGCAAATCTTAGCAGAAAGGATGCCATTGCTCGTAGAGAGGGGAGACACTGCTCCTCGTCTGCAGCAGCCCCCCACCATCCCCTGCCCAGGAAGGGGTTAGTTGCGGCCCCGGCGCTACCCACTCAGGCACCAAGGGCCCCCTGTGCCAACCTCCGGGTACTGGAGCCAGGTGGGGAAGGCCATCAAAAGCATGCCCCACAGTGAGCCAAACTCACCCAGTCCTCCTGTCCCTCTGGGGTGGCAATCCTGGGATATGAAGTTAGGGGTCCCACCTGGTCATTTTGCACACAGACCCCGAGCCCCTCTGAGCCATAATGCAACCACGTATTAGTGACACACGTTAGGGACACGCACAGCAGTGTCTACCCTGACCACAGCTGAGTGCAGCAGTCACCATAGCCACAGTCACTTTCTAGTGGGACTGATCGGCTGAGCTGCTGCATGGATGAGGGCCTGTGAGCCCAGCCCACCTCCCCTGCACTGCCTGGCTGCCCCCCCCCCCGCACACTCAGGAGCACTGGGCGCACTACCTGAGCCGGGACAGCAGCCCCCTGTCACCTGTCAAGGCACAAAGAGCGCAGCACTTTCTGCAGCCAACGGCCGTACACAGTGAGCCGGCTTTGCCTGCTGTGCTTTCTGGCCTCCACGCGAACAGAACAGGGAGAGGACTCCTTCAGATCCCTGTGGCCCTGTGTCTGTCGTGGCCCCAGAACCGGCTCCTTGGCAGGGCCCTTCTCTTATCTTCTCCTCTCCGGCCTCCCGCAGCTCACATGCTGTTCTAGGCTCTACAGACAAAGGGGGTTGTTGAATGAGCAAGTCCTTGGTAGAAGAACGATTCAAGAGGAGAATCAAAGTGAAGGAACTGGATTTGGTGAGGCCACGTGACCACCCAGCTATTTTTATATCCTACTGTTGCTAGGAGGAGATACTAGGAAGCTCCGAACCAAAGTCAAAAAAGCACGTTTTAATGAAAGGCTTCTGAAAGGGTGGCCTGTAGATAAGAAAGGTAGCAGAGTAAAGGGTAGGGGAAAAGGAAAAAAAAACTGAAACATGCGTTGTTCCTCTGTTTGGATTTCAAAGGGACGTTTTCTTCAAAAACAAGGAGAATATTTTGTTTGTACACATATGTATGCAGGCTTCCAGCTCAATAGAGGTTAAAAAAAAAAAAAAAAGAAACCAATGAAAGAAATTTAAAAAATCGACTGAAGGGAGAGGGCAGTGAGAGAAAGATAATTTAGCATAAAGAAATCCAAACAGGCAATGGTAATTTTGTACATCTAGGTAGCTACAGAGGAAGCCTACTTATCTTAAAAAATTAGCCTCTATTAGCTTGGTAACTTTAATGCTGGAATAAAATTCAGGAAGAGAAGCAGGAAAAGTAGGAGTACCATATGGGATTTCTGGTGAGAGACATGAAATTAGATTTCAAATGTACGAGTAAAATCTCTAAAACAAGTTTGCAAACTAGATGTTCTCTCCCTAATGCATTCCACGAAAAATTATAGGCACAAAACAGAGGAATCATTTGGAATATATTTTCTGCAGGGGAAAAAAATCCTGTCACAGAAGAAGACGACGTCATCTGGAGTCAACACCTCTTTAAGAAATTCCCTATTTTGAGGGCTCCTATGCAGCAACGAAAGGCAGAACACACCAGAAGTGTATTTTGAAGGTGAGATCTGTTAACTCCTGGGATTTAAATTTAATGTTAAAGGTGCTTCGAAAACAACTGCTCAGTCACACGTTATTACACCGCAGCTCCCGGGAGCACAGGCACCTTCCCCGACCCACACCACCATCTCCCAGCAACAGGGGTGTCGGCAGTCACTCCCCGAGAGTCTGGGGACTGAACGAACGAGGCGTCTCAGCCCCTCGAGCTTCCTGCGTGCTAAACCTGTGTCGTGAAGCAGGCCTGGTTCTCCAACGTGGAGACCGGACGGCACTGGCCGGGATGTTGGATCTCGACATCCAGGCTCCCAGTGAGCATGAGCTCAAGCCGGATACGAGTCACCTTGACCTGCACCACCACCTCCCTGGAGACCCCAAGAGAGCTGGCTCTGGGGAGCAACAGTGCTGCTGCCCATGTCCTCCGTAGTCCCAAGTGCTTCTGGTTGGGGCTGTGATCTTCCTGGGCCTGTCATCTGGCCCGCAGCACACCGGTCCTTGAGTAGCAGAAGCTTGGACGGAGGAGAACAGGTCTACACCACGTCCCCTCACTCCTCGTGTGCTTCAGCAGCCCCACTGGATGGAAAGCAGCAGGGAGAGCCTCCGTGGGGAAACACGTCGCAGGCTCAGGAAAGTGACAAGCTCAGCTTGTGGAGGAACCGACCCCGTGTGTACACTGAGGAGAGGCACACGGCCTTGGGGGTGTGTGCGTTTACGCACGATTTCAGTGCTGAGCACGTCACAGGTCCCACGCCACACAACCAGATCAACACTCATGCTCACATTTCATGGGGGAGCTAACCGGAATCGGGTCCAAAGGCTGGTGAAGAGTGGCGTGGCCTGGCTGCAGCGTGTGGAACTGGACAGAGGCAGTGATTCACCATGTGTGGATGTACGATACGCAGCTGAACTGTTCCCTTCAAAACGGGGACTTCTGTTATGTGGGTTTCCCCGCAATTAAAAAGAAAGTCATAGTGTGTGTGGTTGGGGCTTTCAAATGGCTGTGGGTTAAATGAAATTAACTCATGTCGGGGGCTATAGTAAATTCTCAATGTTACTATTATTTTTATATGAGCTTCAGCACTCGAGTAATAGAGTGACTTTCCTTTCTAATTTTTAGAACCCCCTCCACCACTGGTAAAGAGATGAGAGAAGAAACAAAATCAGCAGACAAACCACACTAAAGACAGAAACAGGGCTTATGTCTGTGTTCTCCGTTGATACAAAAACTTTTTCCAAATATGGAGGGAGTAAGTAAATAAATAAAGGAACAAACAAACAAGTAAACACAAGAACAGCAATGACCTCCACCTCCCAAACTCTCAAAGACCAGGAAATGGGAGCACCAGGTGGCTCAGTGGGTTTCTGACCACGTCTCGATGTCAGCTCACGTCATGATCTCAGGGTCCTGAGCCCGAGCCTGCCTCAGGCTTCACGCTCAGCAGGGAGTCGCTTGGGAGTCCCTCTCTCTCTCTCTCCCCCTCTGTTCTCCTGGTCCCTGCCCCCTGCTCACATGCTCACAGAACGCATTCTCTCTTTCTCCCAAATAAATAAGTAAATATTTTTAAAAGCCACCAGGAAATGATTCATCAGCTCGTCTACAAGACAATTTGACAAAGGTCTGTTTTCAGGGGCGCCTGGGTGGTCTGGCTGGTTAAGTGTCCAACTCTGGATTTGGGTTCGGGTCCTACGATCGAGCCTCATGTTGGGCTCTGTGCTACTTAGGGTTCTCCCTCTCCCTCTCTCCTCCTCTCCACTGCCTCCTGGTGGTACACACTCTCTCTAAAAAAAGAACTAAAGTTTACCAAGGAATATCCATTATCCTAAGGACCAAAATATTTTATCTCCATGCTCTCTCATAGCCATGTTTATTCCAGCTGACAACTCCGTAATTAAAGCCCCTATGCTGCTCCTTTATTTTCCAAGTGGGTTTTATCTTTCTGCCGCTGCAGAGGCCTTCTGCCAGGACTCCTGCAATGTGGGGCGTTAAGGACCCCTGCTTGTTGGTATGTCCCATTCTCAGTCAAGCAACATTTCTGCTCCTATACCGGTCTCTTTCAGATCAGAAATTCCACAAGAATGGCAGGTAATAAAAATGTACATCTTGGCCAATTAAGAAATAACATTCTTTGCTACTATTATGTATTTCCTGTCCTATCTCCCTATATGCTAAAATATACAGTAGTTTTGCTCTAATACGATTATATATATTACTGAAAGATTGCATATATTACAAAATGAGCTACCAAAAATAACAGTTTCAGAAAAATCTGATTTCGGTCATTCCTCTCAAAACCTATGGACCTACAAAACACAATAAAAATAATAATTGATAACCTGGAGAGTTAATCTGGCCACCTAGGCAGGTGGTGCAGCACAGCCAGTGGCTAACTCAGCCAAAATTTAAAACACACACACACACTCATAAAACAATAGGGGTAAAACACAATAATGCTTTAATTAGAGCAACACTGGCAGGGGCCCAGGCACAGGAAGAATCATAAGCTGCTCTAGCCAAGAGCCATGAAAGGCTGACTGCCCCTGACTAGGGAGGGCCCAGGGCCAAGTGGTCTTTCTGATCACGGCCAACACACACACACACACACAAACATACATACACACACACACACACACACACACACTCACACACACACACACACACTCACAGCAACTGACCTAAGGACTTTGCACTATGCAGCCTAAGTTCAGAAGTATACTCCCCCTATACTTGTTTCCTTTGCCTAGGAAAATTTGTATAAATCAGTGTAACTCCGGTCCTGCTCAGACATCTTGCCCTCTTTGACCAATTATGTCTGAGTGGACCTGTCTCCCAGAACAAAGCACCTGGCATTTCGTGCTGTCCTCAGAGGAAGCGGTCTGAGCCAGCTGAGTGTCCTTATAAAGGTCGTCTGCACGTTCGTGAGCAGAGGCAGGTGAAACCAAGGGCAAAGGCCTCCACAAACTGAGTTTTCCCCATCCCATAACCAGTCCTATGTCCTATGAAAGAAATAATGCCCAGAGAAAAACATGACCACAGAATCAAACCCACAGAGAAATGCAAATACTTACATATAATATGTTGGATAGAGTCCTTCAAAATACCAGCAGTGTTTTTTGGCCTCTGTGCACTGAAAATAGAAGAAAAACTTTATCAGTGGAAAGTCGCCTGCATATTGTTAAGAACATCTGACAAAAAGACACAAGGATGGATGAATTAATATACCTTGAAGTGTGGAAAGCAGAGGGTTAGGGGAGACAAAGGATTAGAGGGAGATCTACCCCCATGATGACTTTCTTTTAAAAAAAGATTTTATTTATTTGAGAGAGCACAAGCAGTGGGAGGGACAGAGGGAGAAGGAGAAGCAGGCTCCCCACTGAGTAGGGAGACTGATGCAGGACTCCATCCCAGGACCCTAAGATGGTGACCAGAGGCAAAGGCAGACTTTTAACCAACTGAGCCACCCAGGCGTCCCCACAATGACTTTTTAATTTCGCTAATTTTACATCTATTTCCCTATAATTTTTCTAGCCTTTATATCCCTAAATATATGGGCATGATCAATTCATTAAAAAAGTAAACTGAAGACAATCCATTTTTTAAAATTCATATGGTAGCATACTTCAAATATCTAAAATATGCTAAAAATAAAGTATTACAGATATCCCCATTTCCCCCAACCATCATTTTTGAAAGGTATTTCCCAGTTTTTACATTTCTAGATCTTCATATTCCAGTGTATTCCAAAGGCCACATTCAAATCATTGATCTCCCAGTGGGGGTCTACAGCTGCCTGACCTTGTAAATCAGGATTCACTTGCCAGCATCAGTGGCGCTCCCTGCCCTCGTTCCCGGGGTGGAGCGACCGAGGAGAAGAACACGGAAGGATAACAGGTAATAGGAGCCTCCCCAGCGCTTTCCAAGGAAGTCTGACACTTGACATGATGGAGGGCAGAGCAGATGTAATGTGACCTTGCTGGACTATCTTACACATCTCCAGCAACAGAGAGAACGTGGGCCAAGCGCTGAGTGAGAGCTCCAAGCAGAAACACTCTCACGGACCTGAACACAATTTGTCTACAATTCTTCAGCTTGTGCTATCATTTTTTCTTTAATTCATGTCGTCCCACATTCATGATCCAGTTCACTGGACCCTATGTATAAACAATAGGGTCAAAATATTCATAGTGCAAAGCTACCAGCATGAAAACAAGGAGAGGCATCATGAAAACACGTCTTCATTGGGCAAGGCAGGGACTAGCTGTCTCACTCCGCCCTCTCTCCTCCGGGGTAGCCTCGCTCTGCCTTTCCTGGCCCTAGCAGATATCCGGCAATGCCCTCCTGCAACGGTCTTCCCGACAGCTCTAAGAAAGTTTCAGAAGCAGACCCCAACTCTCGAGCAGAGTGCCAAGGGAAAGGTGAAAGCAAAAACTATGTGTTACACTGGCTAAATCAGATGGGTTAGGCAAAGAGCGGGAAACACTGGGTTTGTTAAAATGTGCTTCAGGACCCTCTCAGAAGCACACTCGGTAGCCTGAAGTGACCCAGTTTTATTAATGGAAAATGAGTTTAATTTAGACTACGTTAGTTCCTGCCCAGTTCAAGAAATGAAATTCAGACAGCCGAAGCAATCAATTTATTTTGGCAAGGAAGAGCAATTTCAGGTCTCTGCCCTAAATTACAATCCATTCCACTAGAGTCCTCTATTATAAGCTGAGAAACCAGGTCATTCTTCCAGGTAGCATATTAAATGTTTCTTCTTTATTCTCTGTCACTACTGGAGATAGGCACACATTCTCTGCCCTAGACACTCAACTCTCCCCAAACTGTCTTATGACTACAGGACAGCAGAAAAGAGAAGCCGACCAAGACACAGGGGCCTGCTCCCATATCTGCCATGAACAGGCTGACCGACTCTGGGAAAGGCAGTGCTCCCTGAGCCCAGCACCCAGCTGCCTGAGTGGTGGTGGTCTGTGACATACACAGAGGAGTGTATGCGATCTGTGGGAATCCATGGGAGCAGCTATGAGCTTCAGAACTACAACAGGATCTATAAAGGCACTGAATCATTACAGACAGCATAACTCCCAGACACTCTCGTGGGGAGCCTGTTTCTCTCTCTCCCTCTGCCGTCCTCCTGCCCCTGCTTGTGCTCTCTCGCACCCACTCTCTCTCTCAAACACATAAACAAAATCTTAAAAAAAAAAAAAGGAAAATTTTATGGCCACACTTCCTGAACAGAAGAGAAAATACCTTTAGAATGGAGCTACCTACCATTAAAACATAGATTCATTTTATCCTTACTTGAAATTAGTTTGAAATGTGCAAATGTCTAGGCAACTTCCCATTATTTTTGGTACCTGGACTTTTACAACAGCTTTCTTGTAAGGAATGTTAACACTGTAATAACACACCCATATACTTCACCAAAGGTAAAATGGGGTATTATTCCATTTTATAGCTAGATTACAGGAAGAACACAGAGTCCCATATGTCATTAGCCAACTGAGAACACTGAACGAGTGCTATGAAGTCCTGGGAATTTTCAGTGTTGAGCCTTTCCTTCACTAAATGCTTGTGAACTGAACCCCAGGTGTCAAAGTCAGCTCGCACGCCAACCAAGAGCACGATGGTAAGACTGAAGATTAGGTTCCCTAGGACAGGAGGTGGACAGGACGATCCCTGCTACAAACCACCCGGGGCCGAGAGCCAGGTTCTGCCAAGTGGAAGTCTACCGCCAAGCCCTATCAACCCCAATCCCCAAATCTAGCAAAAGCACCAGGATTCCGGGCAGAGCCAGAAAGCTGGAGCTTTGGCCATATGGTCAAAACGGGAGTTTGTGAGGGATGAGTAAGGGGGGTTTCCGGAGCATTCCCAAATTCTCAGAAGGGACCTCATGAGCAAGCAGAGGGGTGGTAGGGGGACAGGCAAAAGAAAGGCACTGTGCTAGGGTCCACTGGAAGAAACACCCAAGTCAAGGGGAATGGACGGATCCGTCCCACAGAAGAGAGATGAATCAAAACCTAGAGAGCTGGGTTCTCATGCTGAGAACGTACCAGCCATGGTGCCAGTCAGTCTGGACCTCAGACTTTTTATTTTGAAAACAGGACAGGCTCCCTTCTGTGCTGAATTTGTAAGATGGCTTTATGAAGTAACTGCGATTGAATGCCTCAAGTGCCTGGCCAGACCAGGGTATAGTTCACCGAATCTCAGGCCCAGCCAACAATTCTATCTCTAAATGTGTGTCCTGAATCAAGCTTTCTTAATTCCCTGCAACAGATGACTTCCAAGACTCATTCTCCTGTGATCGCCTATCATCGAAGAGAAGCAGTGCTTCCAAGCCTCTTGAGAGGCAACTTCCATGTATTTAGTACCTTACATTTGCAAGGAAAGTTTTCCAAAATCACCCTAAAATAAATAAGCCCTTCTCTAAAAAAAAATTCTAAGTATATAAACTAAGAAAAAAAAATTTCAGGGTTATGTCCACCCTAAAAATAGGCCTACCCATTCTACCATAGTTACTGACAAGATGCTATCATGGGTTTCTGAGGATTGACCATCTACTGAAACAGAAAGTATATCTGTTAGGAAAGGCCGGGTCAACTGCTCTGTTACTGACCGGGCAGTCCCACAGCCAGGGTGCTCTAGGAGTCTGGGCAAACAGTAGGCCCTCGATGCACTCATAGTGTAATATTCCTTCCACGGGGACAATGAAAGTAGTAATAAGCATAATCCTGTATTTCTCAAAGAGATCATAAAGAATAGCAACAATTTACAAACTATTAACAAAGCAGCAGAATATGCAGGATTGTGAGGGAACACATATTGTAAGGAGCAACTCAAACGAGGGTAATCTAAGATTTAGCCTGGAAAGGCTCGTGAGACATCTGTAGTCAGGGAAGAATCCCAGTGATCTATTATTCAAGGACTCGGATATTTATAAATGTAGCTGAGCTCTCTTAAATATAGTCATCCACACTCAGCCAGGATCTAAATAAGCCCAAGGAACAAATCCTTGCTAATCCCCAACAGTAATCCTCACACTGACATAAATTATCCTACATCCATCTGTGCTGAATAAGGGAGGCCCCAGAAGCCACTGTTAAATAAAACGGCGCATCCTTTCCTAACCAAGGTAAAAGACGGGTTCACCACAATAACGAACGGGCGACTCTGAGAGAAACGAAGCTGCCTGTGACTTTGGGGCACATGCGAGTGAAGAGTTAAGGGACTAAAGGATTCAAAACACTGGATTTTATCAAAATTCCACCCTTTCTCTTCTGTTCAAGAAGAGAATAGCAAACTGGGGACCTGGTGCTTCACTAACAGAACGAATCCCACTGGCACCTGGAAAGCAAGGATTTTTTTTTTTCTCTTTTTTAGCTTATTTCACTAAGTGTGTCCTGGGCAAATAAGTCCACGACTCGCTTCAAAATGGTAGGAAGGCCCTGGGAGGATCAACTTGATGACTCTCTTTGTCAAAGGGGAAAGATGTCCTGCCGCGCTTCGGTGCTGCCTTCCTATCCATCAAGGCTGAACTCGACACACGCCGAAGGATCGCGGCCGCATTCAGCTCCAGCCCAATTAGAGCGGACACTGACACGCCCCACAGACTCTGAACAAAGGGAGCCTCCTGGGTGCTGGCGGGGTTGCTGCTCAGGACCAGGGACAGAGGCAGAGGGCAGGGAGAGTCCTTGCTAAGGTCCAGGCAAGGACTTGTGGAGGCAGAAACGGGTAATTACAGCAAGGTCTCTACATCTCAAGTAATAAACAGGAGTAAACACGCTGGAGGCAAACAGGAGTAAAAATTCCTGTACTGCAATTTTACTCAACTTCCCAAGTGCTAATTACTGAATCCTCTGGCGTACAGACATTCTCTTTTTCAGAACGTCTCATCTCCAAGGAACCTTGATTTTTTTTTTTTTAAGAAATAAGAGTATGAGTTTTCTCATGAGCATCATTTATTAAAGGAAAGAAAGCTGAGAAACTTTTTAAACAACAGAAATGAAAGATCCTCTAGTGTCTTACAGAAGAAACCAAACAGACATTCCTATATTGCCAGCAAATAATCATTAGAGATGTAGCACTGTCTATTAATATCTTAAAGATTCTAGGGGCATGTAGACTACAAGACACAAATCAGGCTGAGCTGCATATCCCTGGGAAAATTTTGTGGACTCTCAAAACTTATTCTGAATAAAGACTCCTTGTTAGCTTTATCTGCTTAGCAGAAGAATGGTAGGGGAGCTTAATTAAGCCTGTAACCTTAATGCAAGTAAGTAAAAATCCTCATCTCCAGGAAATGAAAATTAATCAATAACCAAAATTAAAAGGCAGACAATAGCAGAAAATATAAGAGCTTATATAATTCAATAAGAAAAAGATAAAAAATCCCAATAGCAAAAAAAAAAAAAAAACAGATACAATTCTTCAAAGAAGAAACCCAAACAGTCAATAAAGCTATTTTAAGAGATAAAATTCACTAGTAACAAACTAAATGTAATTTATAAATGTAAATTATAATGGTATGGTTTTAGCTTTTTTAAATTGTTAAAAAACAAAACAAAACAAAACTGGTGTCAACTGCTGATGAGGGCATGAGGGAAAAAAACATACCACATAATAGCATTGGGAATATTATGTCACAGGAAGACAATTTTTCAATATATATCCAAAAACCTTGAAATGTTCTCCCCAGAGCAATCTACACATTCAAGGCAATCCCCATCAAAACACCATCCATCAACATTTTTCACAGAGCTGGAACAAAAAATTTCTAAAATGTGTATGGAACCAGAAAAGGCCCCAAATCGCCAGGGGAATCTTGAAAAAGAAAACCAAAGTTGGCAGCATCACAATGCCTAACCTCAAGCTACATTAACAAGCTGTGATCACCACGACAGCATGGTACTGGCACAAAAACAGATACATAGATCAATGGAACAGACAGAGAGCCCAGAAATGGATCCTCAACTTTAGGTCAACTAATCTTTTACAAAGCAAGAAAGAATATCCAGCGGAAAAAAAGACAGTCTCCTCAATAAATGGTGCTGGGAAAATTGGACAGTCACATGCAGAAGAATGGAACTTGACCATTCTCTTATTCATACACAAAGATAAACTCAAAATGGATCAAAGAACTCAACATGAGACAGGAATCCATCAAAATCCTAGAGAAGAACACAGGCAGTAGTAACTTCTTTGACCTCGGCCACAGCAACTTCTTGCAAGACACATCCCTAAAAGCAAGGGAAACAAAAGCAAAAATGAACTATTGGGACTTCATCAAGATTAAAAAAAAAAAAAAGAAAGAAAGAAAAAAGAAAGGATGAATACCCAAGTTTTGTAGCAACATGGACGGGACTGGAAGAGATTATGCTGAGTGAAATAAGTCAAGCAGAGAGAGTCAATTATCATATGGTTTCACTTATTTGTGGAGCATAACAAATAGCATGGAGGACAAGGGGAGATGGAGAGGAGAAGGGAGTTGAGGGAAATTGGAAGGGGAGGTGAACCATGAGAGACTATGGACTCTGAAAAACGATCTGAGAATTTTGAAGGGGTGGGGGGTGGGAGGTTGGGGGCACCAGGTGGTGGGTATTGTAGAGGGCACGGATTGCATGGAGCACTGGGTGTGGTGCAAAAATAATGAATACTGTTATGCTGAAAAAAAAATAAAAAAAATTAAAAAAAAAAAAAAAAGACTTCTGCATGGCAAAGGAAATAGTCCACAAAACTGAAAGGCAACCTATGGAATAGAAGATATTTGCAAATGACATATCAGATAAAGGGCTGGTATCCAAGATCTATAAAGAACTTCTCAAACTCAACACCCAAAAAACAAAGAATCCAGTCAAGAAGTGGACGGAAGACATGCACACAGACCTATCTCCAAAGAAGACTTACAAATGGCAAACAGAAACATGAAAAAGTGCTCCACATCACTTGTCATCAGGAAAATACAAATCAAAACCAAAATGAGATGATACCTTATACCAGTTAGAACAGTTAAAATTAACAAGACAGGAAACAACAGATGTTGGTGAGGATGCGAAGAACGGGGAACCCTCTTACACTGTTGGTGGAAATGGAAGCTGGTGCAGCCATTGTGGAAAACAGTGTGGAGATTCCTCAAAAAGTTAAAAATAGAGCTACCCTATGGCCCAGCAATTGCACTACTGAGTATTTACCCCACGGATACAGATGTAGTGAAAAGAAGGGGCACACGATGGGCGCCTGGGTGGCTCAGTGGGTTAAGCCGCTGCCTTCGGCTCGGGTCATGATCTCGGGGTCCTGGGATCGAGTCCCACATCAGGCTCTCTGCTCAGCGAGAAGCCTGCTTCCCTCTCTCTCTCTCTCTCTCTCTCTGCCTTCCTCTCCGTCTACTTGTGATCTCTCTCTGTCAAATAAATAAATAAAATCTTAAAAAAAAAAAAAAAAAGAAGGGGCACACGCACCCACCCCAATGTTCATAGCAGCAGTGTCCACAACAGCCAAACTGTGGAAGGAGCCGAGATGCTCTTTAAGAGATGAATGGATAAAGACGTAAAGAAAATTACTGAGTGTTCAGAAAGGATGAATACCTACCATTTACGTCAACAGGGATGGAATGAGAGGGTATTATTCTGAGTGAAGTAAGTCAATCAGAGAAAGACAATTATCATATAGTTTCATTCATATGTGGAATATAAGAAATAGAGCAGAGGATCATAGGGGAAGGGAGAGAAAACTAAATGGGAAGAAATCAGAGAGGGAGACAAACCATGAGAGACTCTTAGCTAGGGGAAATAAACTGAAGGTTGCTGGAGGGGAGGTGAATGGGAGGATGGGGTAGCTGGGTGATGGGCATTGAGGACTGCACGTGACGTGATGGGCACTGGGTGTTCTATGCAACTGAAGAATCACTGAACACTACATCTGAAACTAATGATGGACTATATTGGGCTAACTGAATTTAAATAATAAAAAAAAAACCTTGAAATGCACCAAACTTAAGGTTTGGTTAACAAAATTATAATACATCCAAAAGATACCTTAGTAGGCATATACCATCAGATTCTAGAAAAATATACAATTGTATGAGAGCACTTTGCTCAGAAAAATAAAGCCAATAAAATAGCATAACTGGGGTAGCATTTAGTTGTTTTACACCACAGCAGAGGAAATAATATGTAAAGATATATGCCAAAGTAATGACAATAAATTATGTTCTTGGTAGCATTAGAGAGGATTTTTTTCATTATTCAATTTGGTAATCAAATTTCCAAGCTTCCTCTATGTAACTTTTGTATGGAACATTTTGTTTCTAAATTTGTTAAATTTTACTTTAAAAAGCAGATCACTTGGGCACCTGGCTGGCTCAGTCAATTAAGTGTCTCCCTCTAGCTCAGGTAAAGATCCCAGAGTCCTGGGATAGAGCCCCACATCGGGCTCCTTGCTCACTGGGGAGCCTACTTCTCCCTCTCTCCCCTGCTCATACTCTCTCTCTCTCTCACTATCTCTCTCACTCTCTTCCAAATAAATAAAATCTTAAATAATAAATAAATAAATAGATCACTTACAGACCAAAAACAAGTGGAGAGTGGACATAAAGAGACATTTAAAATGAGGAAATATAACTGGTTAACAAAAGCAAACATTATCCTACTACTAATTAAATAAAAAGTAATAGATGAACAAGGTTTGTGGAAAATAATATACAAGGTGTAAAGAAGGGGCACCTGTACCCCAACGTTCACAGCAGCAATGTCCACAATAGACAAACTGTGGAAGGAACTGAGATGCACAGACCTATCTCCAAAGAAGGGTGTATGAAATAAACACTCATATAGTCAGCAATTAAAACTGTATTTATAAAAAGTTTAACATCATGAAAAATGCACATTTTATGCAGTCATTTAAAAACACACTACATACATTTAATTTGAACAACGTACAAACAAATAGTATTTGTAGGAAAAATGGGACAATACAAGCCTAAATTTATAGTGTTATTTTGGGACAGTGTGATTTCTTTTGGGTTACTTTGCAAAAATCTCTTTACTTGAACCTTAAACTCTTCTAACAATAATCAGAAGCTGTTGCGGCATGATGCAAATGGCATGTGAGTCCTAAACTGGTTTAAAAGATGGGATCCACTGAAAGACTCAAAACACTTAGGCACACAGGCATTCCTAGTCATGCCATTTGAACACAAGAGTTCTAAAAACCATGCTTTTTTAAGAACCGTTATCAACAAAGTATAATCATGAGACAGTCAAGAGATCCAAGTTCTACCTCAATATGAGGTTTGATTTATATACCATTATGTTGGAAAACTTACACTCCTATTTCTCCGTTACTCTCCCATGACTACCATACTCACAACACTTCTGATACCCCATGTGTGGGTGTTTTCCTCACTCCTCCAAGTAACTCTGCGACACCAGCTGGGTGTCCTCCAGTTTAGGTCAGTTCTGACACTATGTACTAGGAGACCACATTAGATCACACAGGCTAAGGGCTCAGTCCTACAGGAGTGCCCGTTCCCTCCCTCCCCCCTTGTCACCTGGGCTTCTGATCTACTGGCAACAGACCAGAGGTTCCCACAACCCCCTTCTTAGGTTCCATTTGCTATAATGCCCCATAGAACATTTCACTCACCAAATCGCTGGTTTATTATAAAAAGATATAATTCAGGAACAGCCAGATGGAAGAGATGCACAGGGCAAGATAAGAAGAGGTGTGAAAGGTTTCCCATGCCCTCTCTGAACACACCACTGTCTCCAAATCTCCACGTGTTCATCAACCCAGAAGTTCTCTGAACCCAGGCTTTTGGGTTTTTATGGAGTCTTCATCACATAGGCATTAGTGATTAAATCATCAACCACCAGTGAATCATTCAACCCCCAGCCCCTTTCCCCTCCTGGGGGGAATCAGGGGCAGGCCTGAAAATTCCAACCCTCTCACCATATGATTGGTTCCCCAATCAACCAGCCTCCCCCAACCTCAGGTGCTTTCCAAAAGTCAAGTCATTAATATAACAACAGATGACTTCACTAGGATGAAAACCAAATATGTATTTCTTAGTATAAATCACAGTATCACAACCACAAAAGTCACCCATTTTCAATGCACAGTTTGGCAAGTTTTTAGAAATCTTTCTACCTTGTGCATTCAACACCATAATCCAGTTCCAGAACATTTCCATCACCCCAGGATGTTCTCCCTTTTCCTTCTGCAGTCAATTCTAGCTCCCATCCCAGCACCAGGCCGCACCGATCAATCCCTTCGCTTTGTCTTGTCTTTTCTACAAGGTTCAATTACATGAAATCATAAGCCTGCAGCCCTTTATGTCTAGATTCTGTCCAGCTAGTTGTGAACTAGATCAGCAGTTCACTCATTGTTAGTGCTGAATACTATTCCATTGAATGCTACGCCCCATTCTGTTTATCCATTCATCTGGCTTATTTCCTTGTTCGGGCTATTGTGAACAAGGTGCTATGAATTTCTGCATGCAGATCTTTCTGTGGACATATGTCTTTATTTCTTGGGTCCATCCCCCAGGAGTGGAAGTGCCAGGCCATAGGGTGACTCAGTGTTCAGCTTCTTGAGGAACCCCCACACTGTCTTCCTGGGCAGCTGAGCGGGCTTCCATTCCCACCTGCAGTGTGAGAACTCTAGTTCCTCCACATCCTCACCAACAGTTGCTGTTATCTGTCTTTGTGATCTCAACCATCCGATATGGTACCGGTATCCTGCTGTGGTTCTGGCTGGCATTTCCCTAATGACTAACGAGGCAGAGCAACTTTTCACTCTAGCTGCCATTTATGCAACGCCTATTCTCCTCCAGGTACTCGTCGTATAAAATCTCACTGAAAGGCATAATAACCCTGAGAGTTAGGCAGCGTAGGTACTTACAGCCGAGTAAATGAAGGTCTCAGGTGACTTAAGGTCACACAGGAGATGAGCAGAAAGTTGGGGTTTGAACAAAGTCTGCAGGTTTCTAACGTCTGTGCATGTTTTTCTGGCAGTGTACAGATGTCGCAATTTTCTGTGTCACAATAATTCATAATCCCAGGCTTTGTTATGTCTGTCACATCTCTCACAGGGAACCAGAGTGAGATGTATTTCAGGCATGGTTTCATTGCCTAGAGGAAGACTAAACTGACGACTGAAACTGCATGGAGGACCCCACTTCCATCTTCCCAAAATAAACTTCCGGACTTATTAGAAATTACATGTTAGAACCCCCTCAAGACTCAGCACTATCATTTACTGCACCCCAAGAGCAGAATAAAGGACACAAGCACTAAGCAACACTGTCCAGATTGGGCCAACCGGCTGCGAACGATCACAAACCCAAGGAGCCCAAAGCCTATCCTGGGGGCAAACCAACCACCTTCCCGCTCACGAAGTGTTCTCAGCTGCTAGAAGTACTCAGAGGTGCTACTTTATAGCCCAGAACAGCACAAAGCGAACACACAAGCTGCAGCCAAAAAAGTCTATGTGACAAATTTTCCAAATGCCATGAAACATCATTCATTCAAAACCTGATGACTGGGAGATTTATTTAGAATAGTCTGAAAGCAGTGATAACAGATGGAAATAGTAGAGCTACTGTTATTTGCCGGCAATGAATGAATATAATCAACCTTAGTTATGGGCCCAACTCTTAAAAAAAAAAAAGAACAGTGCAGAGATGAAACCTTTGGATACTCTCCCTCAGGGCCTAGTCCAGGAGGGCCACCCCTTTCAGTGTGACTGTGGAGGAGGAGAGCTATGTTATGAGAAGGTCAACAGACCGGCTTGGCAACCACCCGATCTCCAGCGTGGGCGCCCTGCTTGGGTGCTACACGGTACAGGAAGTGACCGAGAAAGCCTAGCCTGGCGTCCCCAACCACACCACACAGTGTCCCCCAAATGGGTAACAGACATAAACTGAAAACACCATTCTTCTCCAGTTGGGCCTAAATCCTTGCCAGCAGACCCAAAACTTAACCACCAGACTAATGAAAAAATACCAGCTTCTTCTCTTCTGTTGCCAGAAACCCCTGGAAAGATTAATAAGCACAGCAGCTTCAAGAGCAAAATGCCAAAAGGTAAATACAGGCTCCTAACTTGGGCTGTGTTCTAGTCTCTCTGCGGGACTTTTACTTTAGAAGGAAAGCATGTTGGATTCTCTGATAGCATCCAAACTGCTCCAAGTGTGGATTCTAAGTAAGAAGCCCAAGAGCCGAAAAAGAGCTGCGATTTAGCTAAACACAGTGAGAAGCTGAACCATGGGGTCGTCCACATTCAAAAGGCAGTACAACATACATCTCCTGCCAAGCATCTCCAGCCCGTTCTTTGCCCCCAGAAAGCCCCACACCGTTGTTCCCTGGGTCTTCACATTACCAGTGCGGTCCCACATTAACCCCCAGCACCCACCGCAATTTCACCCAACAGCAACTCACCCTTCAGCTCTCAACTGCCCTATGAATTTCTTCCTAAGCCTGAATGTAGAAGGAGAACCCTGGGGCCACCCCCAATACAGCCTGACCCACCATTTACACGCTCTGGACTTGTCCTCTGCAGGCACGCCGATTTCAGTAACCGGCTGTTCACTGGGGCTCACAGCCCCCTTATTCTCTGAAACACAAAGGCAGGCACGTATCAGCGAAACCCATGTTTGGTTCCCTAAGGCGGCCACGCTGCTCTGTCCGCACAGGGTACTTAATACCAGTGCTTAAAGAATGAAAGGCAATTCACCCCCGACACAGCCCCCGGGGGGGCGGTCTGGGGGACCTGCCTCGTGTACCTCTAACTTGCCACTACACTCAATTCGTGTGTTGAGCGCTTTGACCTCACCCTCTTGATCCTCTGTTTTTAGGTGCCGGTAACCCTCCCAGAATTTTCTTCCTTACCTTTCTCCTATTGAGTACTACGTGGGGTGGGGGTGGGGGTGGGGGACGAGTGAAAAGAGGAAGGAGAATGGCAGAACTCTGGTCTAAAAGGAAAACAACTCTAAGTGTTGCAGACAGCAATGGCATTCCATCCCAAACACGACATTTATGGAAGAATCCCAGCAGATTTTTCATAGCTCTGTCTCCTAACTCTGTCAGCTATCATTTCTAATAGCTGTCACTGAGTCCTGTTTTTTTGTTTGTTTGTTTTTTTAAATCTATGATGGAAATCATTCTGTGGGGGTCCCTCGGGGGGCCAGCGGGGGGATGGAGAAAGAACAGGAACATGACGCAGGAGCATAGCGAGAAAAGCAGATGCAAAGCAGACGGCAGAACTCATTCTACAGACGTGAAGCAGACTGACGTTCTTTGGGTTTTCTGGGTGGAATATCTAAATTCCACTGGTCTGGCTTGGCTTCATTTCTCCTGTGTAATTCTCTAACCCCTGGTCTTGGCACGTGCACGTCCTGTGACGGTCACCAGCAGCGTGTGCCCGTTCTCACTCCCCAGGGTGAGCAGCTGTGTCCGAGACCTGGGGCTGCCCTGGGTTTACCCTGATGGGAGGCATCTCTATCTCCAGCCTTCGGAGCCCAAAGTTCAATATTTCCACAGACTGGGTTTCTGCTCTTAGCTCACTCTGCAGTTACACTGTTTCTGACCCAACGACCCAACGACCCCCACGTTTCTCCACGGTAGATCTCGTGCAGGTGTCTGCTGTGCAGGACTCCGTCACAAGCCAGGGACCTTTTTCCAGCTGCCACCTGGCATCTGGACCACATGCCCGCAGGACCGTGAGAATCAGACATGCGGAGCAGAGAGCATCTGCCTAACCCCCCACCCCTGGCTTCCTGCTTCTAAGAACAGCGCCACTCCACTCGCTCTCCACCAGGGCAGGTCAGCTGCATGCTGAGCCCACTCCCTCCCCAGCACGTCTCTCTCCTGGGCGGCCCTGGAGGCCAGGAGGTGAGGGGGAAGAGCGTGGATGCTTGCCTGTGGGGGAGGCAGAGGATGAGGAGGGGCAGGCAGAGACCAGCCGAGACAGGAGCGCCGACTCCAGGCTGGGCGGACGGCCTCAGCAGCCCGCATGGCATTCCACGCTGAGTGGCTGAGGACACTGTCCTCGCCTCCCTCCCTTCTCACGAGACTTAATAACGCTCAGGGGGCTACAGGGCTCAGGGGGCTACGCCGCGCTCTGCAGAAGACAACCCAAGAGAACCGGGCACAGCATATCAAGTCCTCGCTCCGCAGTCTCTAGTCCCCACTCCTTACAGCTCCCGTCATTTTTCCTCCTTGAGGTCACAAACCGCTGTCTTCTGGATAGAGTTTTACCCTGCATAGGGCTCTGTCACACACACACACAAAGAAGTGGTGGGGCTCCTACAGCACAGCTTCTGTCAGAACCCCCAAAATGCCTCACTGGCAGACTGAACTCTAGACTCACAGGGAAGGTCCTGCCTCTGCCAGGCCAAGCCCTCTGATTCCCAGCGCAGCCGCCGCCTGCCTCTGCTCCAACCTCAGCCGCCTTCCACCTCCCCGACCCCGCCGGAGCGCAAGCTCCCCACGGCACATCTAGACTTCTTCTCCACCTGCAGTGCTCTCCCTGGCGTTTCCATCGCAGGGGCTCGGAAGAAAACTTCCTGAACTTCCAGAAAAGATGTTACTTATTCTCCTTGGAGCTATGACTGAAATTTAGTAAAACAATAAGCACTTAGGCATTCGAGGATTTTCATGTGCATTATCTTCTCATTTGGTCCTAAAATGTATGAATGGGCAGGCTGCTGAGCCAGGAGGCATGCCCTGTACAAGCTGTCCCATGATCCCATCAAAAAGGGACTGTCCCTTTGTGGCCTCCGTCCCGCGGCCAGCGTGAGGCCGTCTCCAAGAGCCTGCGCTCTCTCCCTGGTGAGGGTGCACTGTCACACCCTTGCCCGCCCGCGTGCACAGTGTGTGGCCTCTTCTCCCACAGACCAGGAGCCTCAGAAGTTCGGGGGCCCTGCCTTGTTCACCTGTCAGCTCCAGATTCTGGCCCAGGGTAGGGGGTCAGGAAATGCTTGCCTCTTCCTCTTCCTGCTCACAAGTTTAAATTTGCTTTGACCAAACAGACGGTAGTTTGGAAACTGGTCCTGCCTGCTTTCCAACGAAGACCCAGCCAGGCAAGATTTCATGTAACAAGGACAGAGAACTTAGAGAGCACCTCACGCTGCCCAAGGGCTGAGGGAAACAAAGATGGAAAAAAATGCCATACTGTCTCTCAACGTTTTCATGAAGGTAAAAAGAGAAAGAACAATGGAAATCAGAGTAAAACGGATGGAAAAACAAAGCACAGGTGGTCGAGGAACACTGGGCTGAGGGGTAAGAGGGGCAGGGCATGGGCCACAGGGAAAGCGCGCCCACGCCCACCCGGATTAACACAGGCACCAGCCTCCTCTCAGCGGGACAGGAAACTCACCGTAACTACCCGGAATGGTAACAGAAAGTGAACAGAATGAAACTCAGACAGTGTGAATCCACAGCTCTTTCAGCAGAACTGGGGAAAGGAAGAAGGAGGGGCCTGCCAGGCAGCAGAACCAGATTTAAGGTTATGTCTAAGAAATCTGGAAGGTTCAGCAGAAACGCCGTCAGAAGCTTCTGGAGGGAAGGGATTGGCAGTGGACTGAATGCAGATGGTTAATAAAGGCTTCTTCAACTGACTCTAATTACCGAAGCGGGCAGGCCTAGAAGATCCCCTCCTCCAGACCGAGTGGGACCTCCATGGAGGGAAAGGCTGCACGTGGTTGGCTCTGACACTGTCTGCTCTGCTCTGACGGCTTCTGCTGGTTTCCTCAGGCCAAACCCACAGAGCTCAGCTATCGCATGAAAGACAGAGCCAAACATCTCACTGAATTCTCTCCTCTCAGTCAGATGGGCAGGTTAGCTCACATAGAATACCCAGGGCTGTTTTTACCAAGAGAAAATCTATGTGAACCAAACCCAGTCAGAACAGCTACTAAGCTTTTTTTTTTAAGGATTTATTATTTGAGAGAGAGAGAGAGAGAGAGCGTGCGTGCACAAGCAATCAAGGGGAGGCGCAGAGGGAGAGAAACCCTCAGGCAGACTCCCCACTGAGGGTGAGCCCCCAAAGCGGGACTCAATCCCAGGACCCTGATGAGATCATGACCCGAGCCAAAATCAGGAGGTGCTTCACCGACTGGGGCACCAAGGTGCCCACAGCTTTCACACTTTTGAGCAAGTAGAGGCACGTAAGTCAGACAAAGTAACGCCACATTTGAGTTTCTGGGAAGATAACATACAATACGCCCTATGATGCTCTCCTTTCCGAAGCTCAAACTTTGAGCCAGGCTTCCATCCAACCATCAGCCAACCAACCACCTGCAGGCGCGAGAGTATCCTGTATTCGGTTCAGCCCTGCACCGGCTACCGGGACGGGCACAGAGCAAAGGAGCACAGTTAGCAGCTGGCCCACAGCTACTTGCCATCGATCAGGTCACACAAATGAAGCCAATTACAGAACGATCACAAAGAAAACGCCAGTAATATCCTCATCCACTGAAATATAGACAATAATATATACCTCACTGACAGTTTTATAGGATTCAATGAGGATACAGTGTTTGTAAAAGCACAAAAAATGGGCCTGCCCCCGCTTGCCCAAGCCATGAAGAAACAGTCACCTCCCAACAGCTGCCACGTCTTCCCACTTCTAACTATCCCAAAGCCTTTAAAGGAAAATCCAATTCTCAACCCATCTGCAAAAGTTCACTCCGCTAAAATCCACTCAGTAAGTACGAGTACATGTCGCAGGCGGTACCAGCCGGGGTGGAGGCCTGCATATATCCAAGCAGTGATCTGCCCACATCCGTCACCACAAGCTGGTGAGGAGGCTGAGAGGGTCCCCTGGGAAAACCTCAGCTCACAGTGAGCAAGGAGGCTCCACAGCCAGACCCAGGCATCAGCTCCGAACTCAGCCATGCCCTGAGGCCTTCTGCCTCCTCTGCCCTCAGCTACCTCAGCCCTACCGGGCTTCGGGACACCTCTCTCTTCAGCTGCTAACAGTCGGAGACTTTTACTGCTCATCTAGAGGATTCTGTCTCCAGGACCTGCATACTGGAAAAGTGTTTCTAGAACATGAACCACTGAAAAGTCTGGGACTACAAACCAGAACAGGTAGGTGCTATTCACCGATGCTATCTCTTATGCAGTCGGCACTTTGGACAGCTACCTGTTGCCTACTTGGAATTATCTTCTCTAACCAAGCTACACTGATCCTTCCACCTGTCCCCAAGCCCAAAAACTTAGTCGTGATCCATCCAGCCTCCAAAGTAATACAAAGATGCAAGGAATAAGTTCAACACCGTGAAATGGACAATATATTTGGGTCTTTTTCTTTCTTTCCTTTTGTATTTTTTTTTAAGAGAGGGAGAGCACACACTTGGGGGAGGGGGTTAAGGGGAAGGAGATAGGGAAAGGGAGAGAGAGAATCTTAAGCACACTCCACACCTAGCACAGAGTCGGACACAGGGCCCAATCTCACAACCCTGAGATGACAACCTGTGCCAAAATCAAGAGTTGGATGCTCAAATGACTTAGCCACCCAGGTGCCCCTATTTTGGTCTTTTTCTTTTTAAGATTTTATTTAAAATAAATTTATTTAAAATAAATTAAATAAATTAAATTAAATAAATTTATTTAAAATAAAATAAAAAGATTTTATTTAAAAAGACACGGAGAGAGAGTGAACGCAGCGGGGGGGGGGCTAGGAGAGGAAAAGCAGGCTTCCCACCGAGTAGGAAGCCCAATACAGGGCTTGATCCCAGAACGCCGGGATCAGGACCTGAGCCAAAGGCAGACGCCTAACGACTGAGCCACCCAGGTGCCCCTATTTTAGTCCTTTTCTAATTAAAGCTCAAGTATTTTCTCAAAATCTGAGTATGAGCTTTTCCTACCAGGCTGCACTCAAACCACATACAATTAATCATACTACCATCAGAATCCACAAAACTCCACAGCCAGCTGAAAACCACTGTAAACTATGCCCTTTAATGGTTTAATGGCATATATAATGATCCATTCATGCAAACCTGCAGAAAAGCATGAGATAGACACTTGTCCAGAAGTTTCACAGAACACTGTGTGTAACAGAAAAAAGCCAGAAACTACCTACACATCCGTCAAGAGAGAGCTGATTAAATGAGTCATCGTCATTCACATAAAGGAGCACTCTGTAATTCTCAGGGGAATGCGGTGGGTTCAGACACATTGATAGAGAAATACCTCTAAGTAGTATCTCTTAAGAAAAAAAGAAGAGGGGCACCTGGGTGGCTCAGTGGGTTAAAGCCTCTGCCTTCGGCTCAGGTCATGATCTCAGGGTCCTGGGATCGAGCCCCGCATCGGGCTCTCTGCTCAGTGGAGAGGCTCTCTCTCTCTCTGCCTGCCTCTCTGCCTACATGTGATCTCTGTCAAATAAATAAATTAAAAAAAAATCTAAAAAAAAAAAAAAGAAAAAAAGAAGAAACAAGATGCAGAACACTGTGTCTAGTATGATCTGTGTACTTTTAACAAAGTATCTGAGTATATAAATTAGAAAATAAAAATTCAGAGGGCTGATAGTAGACTGATAGTAGCTGATAGGAGACAGATAGTAGCTCCCTTTGCGGAGAAGGTGTAGGGTTGGAGAGGTAACAGGGAGAAGAGAAGCCCTCACCTTCTACCTAATACCTTTTTCAACCATATACACACATTTTGTTTAAAAAATTAAAACCATCAGATCAAGATCAATTATCTATAAAAATTAAGAGCAAGATCAACATAGATGAAATCCCCAGATAATTTAAGAATGCCATTTCATATGGAATTCACCCATTTACAACAAAGCTTCAGACAAACTGAATTCAGTTTCTCCCTATTCCTCTCTCTCCATCCATCCTTAAAACAAAACTAATGACATGGACGGGACTGGAAGAGATTATGCTGAGTGAAATAAGTCAAGCAGAGAGAGTCAATTATCATATGGTTTCACTTATTTGTGGAGCATAACAAATAGCATGGAGGACAAGGGGAGATGGAGAGGAGAAGGGAGTTGAGGGAAATTGGAAGGGGAGGTGAACCATGAGAGACTATGGACTCTGAAAAACGATCTGAGAATTTTGAAGGGGTGGGGGGTGGGAGGTTGGGGGCACCAGGTGGAGGGTATTGTAGAGGGCACGGATTGCATGGAGCACTGGGTGTGGTGCAAAAATAATGAACACTGTTATGCTGAAAAAAATAAAAAAAAAATTAAAAAAAAAAAAAAAAAAAAAAACTAATGAGCTGTGAAATGGCCAAAAGGAAGACAAACAAAGGCTCTGAGTGATTCACAACTGGATAATCAGCTCCTTCGTGGGTGAGAACCACTGCTTCTAGCAAACCCTGCCATGTTCTCCCACAACAGACTGTGAGGTCTTGAGGGACAGAGGTCTCAGAATCCTGCCTTCCGGCCACGGTCCTGGGACAGCAACAGCCACAGGCAGGCTCGATAAATGCTTGCTGAACCAACTATATGGGCAAATGGATAAGGATAAATGGAAGAGCATTATTATACACATATATACATATATCACACAAAACCGTGGGTACGTGCGCATGTGCGTGTGCACACACACAGACACACACACACACAGTCCCCCATGTGATGGAAAAGCTACTGAAAAGAACACTAATGAATTAACACAGGTACATCCCATCTAGAAACAGATCATACTTCAAAACTCTTATCTCCAAACTGGTGATTTAAAATTTAGGATCCATTCTCTCACAGAAATAATGGTACAAATGTTGCCTACATTCCCTGGCCAGCTGACAAACTTCTATTAAGCTCATAAAATAAATGCGTTGTGATGAGCACTGGGTGTTACATGCAACTAATGAATCGCTGAACACACACACACACACACAATAATAAACAAACAAACTCTCTAATTGTCTGCTGAGCAGATCCTGTGTCTCTCGTCTCCCTCAGCCCACCTCGGAGCAGAAGTGAAATGACCCTGTGTCAGGATGAGGCCTGGCCAGATGGTGCTGAGGAGCAGACATCGATCTCACTCTGCTTCTGTCGCTCATCAGCCTCAAGGATGAGCTTTATTCCTTGTTCTACCAGTTGCCCAGCCTGATGCCTATCCGAAGCAGACAGTAAGAAATTTAAACATATAGATATATTTAAGGAAGACTGACTGAAGGCTACTGATCCCTTCAGACACAGAAAAGGCTGCTTTGCACCTGATCTATGCCTCCACTAAGGCAACAAAATCAACAAATTTACCCTTGAATTCCCCACCAAGATATGCTCGGACAGACAGAAGCCATTGTTACACTACTGTGTGTTATCTATTTTTATGTGTGACTTGGAGCTCAAAAAGGGTCTGAGGAGGCTTACAGAAATAAATACCAGTTAAAGATACAAGAGAAAAAACACAACACCAAAACAAAGTACCAAATAGGTAAATAAATAAATAATAAATTGGATGGCATCGAGACTTAAAACTGTTAGGCTGGGAAGATACAACCAAGAGAGTAAAAAGGCAAGATAAAATGGGAGAAAATATATGCCAATCATAGAGCTGATAAGGAATTTGTATAAAGAAATCTTAAAACTCAATAATAAAAAGACAACCCAAGGAATGACTCCTAATGGCTACAGGGTACTTGGGGGTTGGGGGTGGGAGTGATGAAAATGTTCTTAAGCTGAGTGTAGTGATTCTTGCCCAACTCTGTGATAATATTAAAAACCACTGAATTGTACTTTAAATTGGTGAATTGCATGTATGTGAATTATACGTCAATAAAGATACTATATTTTAGTGGGCCAAGGATTTGAAGAGACATTTCTCAAAGAAGACATATAAATGGCCAATAAGCACATGAAAAGATGCTCACCATCATTAGTCATTAGGGAGAAGCAAGTGAAAACCAGTGATAGCACTCCATGCTCACCAGGATGGCTATGCTAAAAAGGACAGACAATAACAAGTGTTGGCAAGGAGGTAAGAAATTAGAACCCTCATACCCTGCTGGTAAGAATATAAGAGTAGATCTGCCCTTTTAAAATATGGTCTGGGGACACCTGGGTGGCTCAGTTGGTTAAGCAGCTGCCTTCGGCTCAGGTCATGATCCCAGCGTCCTGGGATCGGGTCCCACATCGGGCTCCTTGCTCATCGGGGAGCCTGCTTCCCCCTCTGCCTCTGCCTGCCATTCTGTCTGCCTGTGCTTGCTCTCTCTCCCTCTCTCTCTCTGACAAATAAATAAATAAAATCTTAAAAAAAAAAAAAGATTTAAAATATGGTCTGGGTGTTCCTCGAAGGCTAAGCAGACTTATCATATGACTCAGCAATTTCACTCCTAGGTATAATATACTTAGGAGAAATTAGAACATACCCAAATGTTTGGAGCAGCATTATTCCTAACAGCCAAAAGTGGAATCAACTCAAATGCATTGAAATGAAGTCAGATACCCACTGTAGCAGGGAAGAAGCCAATCACAAGAGACCACATGTTGCAGGACTCAATGTCTCCAACGTGACCAGAAGGAGTAAATTTACAGAGACAGAAAGCAGATCAGTGGTTGCTTGGGGCTGGGTGAGGGGTAGGGCAGGATAGGGAGTGACTGCTGATGAGTACAGGTTTCCTTTAGGACATGAACAATATTCTAAATTTAGATCATGGTGATGACTGCATAAACTATGAATACTAAAATACATTCAACTGTACATTTTATTTATTTTTAAATATTTATTTATTTATGAGCAAGAGAAAGCCCACAAGTAGAGGGAGGGGCAGAGGAAGAAGCAGGCTCCCGGATGAGCAGGGAGCCCGATGTGGGACTCAATCCCAAGACCCCGGGATCATGACCCAAGGGGAGGCAGACGTTTAACCGACTGGAGCGACTGAGCCACCCAGGTGTCCTGAACTGCACATTTTAAATGTGCAAAGTGTATGGTACGTGAGTTACATCTCAATAAAGCTGTTTTTAAAAATACAAGAAAAATTTGCATGTATGAATTTGTGTGATTTGTAAGATACATTTTTAGAAAGATGACAGCTGAGTGAAAGGGAACATGGGGAGGAAATTATGATCACATTGGAATAAAATAAATATACCAAATGGCATGGTATTATCAATTTGGGGCAGTAAAGGAGAAGGAGATGGCCGCCTTCGGCTCTCAGAGACCAACACACACAGACAGAAACATGATCAACCACAATTTTGCAGGGGCCATCAGGTGGGGAAAAAAATTCAGAGAAGAGACAGCCTTTCTCAAGAGAAGTCTTTCTGATACTGCAATGTGATGAAAATCTTCGTTTGGGTCTTCCCAAGTAGAACAGTCGGGACTGGCCTGGGAGACTGGAAGGTTCCAGGAGAATCTCCCCAGAAGATACCTGGGACTGACAAATATAATCTGATATTTAAACTGGAAATTTTGGGTGAGTTCTGTAGAGCTCGTGGACACCTTGGGAACTCCACCAAGCACACAAAATAAACTAAGCTAATGAAAACATGAGGCCAGCTTAAACTCAAGGGAAAACAAAAAGGCTGTGCAATAAAAGAAGTGAAATATTAGTATTCTACACGGCAACAGTCAGCAACAGTTAAACCGTCATAATAATGAGGATACTGAGTATGGATTTAACTGAATACCATATATGTAAATACAGTATTGTGTGTGTATTGATCCAACCAAACACACGGAGAGGAGAGAGAAAGAGAGATGGAACAGACAATGTCTAACACCACTGAATCAAAAGCTAGATGTACGTGTATTGTTTTAAAATTTGAAAGCAAATATTAAAAGAACCAGATAAAAAAAGGTTGAAAACGGTTGCCTCTGAGAAGCAGACCATAATAGTAGAAATATGAAGGAGTTATTTTTTAAACTCTGGCCCTATTACCTTTCCAATTTATATGACTTTTCTTTTTTTTTTTTTTTTTTTTTTAAGATTTTATTTATTTATTTGACAGAGAGAGATCACAAGTAGACGGAGAGGAAGGCAGAGAGAGAGAGAGGGAAGCAGGCTTCTTGCTGAGCAGAGAGCCCGATGTGGGACTCGATCCCAGGACCCTGAGATCACGACCCGAGCTGAAGGCAGCGGCTTAACCCACTGAGCCACCCAGGCGCCCCTATATGACTTTTCTTAAAAATAAAAAAATAATTTAGAAAAATAGAAATAACTTGTTGCACTCAAAAAACAGATAATCAGGGGCACCTGGGTGGCTCAGTGGGTTAAGCCGCTGCCTTCGGCTCAGGTCATGATCCCAGGTCCTGGGTTCGAGCCCCGCATCGGGCTCTCTGCTCAGCGGGGAGCCTGCTTCCTCCTCTCTCTCTGCCTGCCTCCCTGCCTACTTGTGATTTCTCTCTGTCAAATAAATAAATAAAAATCTTAAAAAAAAAAAAAAAGATAATCACATCAAAAAATGGGCAGAAGACATGAACATACACTCCAAAGAAGAAAACAAATGGCTAACAGACACATGAAAAAATGTTCATCATCATCATTAGCCATCAGGGAGGCTCAAATCAAAACCACATTGAGATACCACCTTGCACCAGTTAGAATGGCCAAAATTAGCAAGACAGTAAATGAGTGTTGGAGAGGATGTGGAGAAAGGGGAACCCTCTTACACTGCTGGTGGGAATGCAAGTTGGTGCAGCCACTTTGGAGAACAGTGTGGAGATTCCTCAAGAAATTAAAAATAGAGCTACCCTATGACCCTGCCATTGCACTACTGGGTATTTACCCCAAAGATGCAGATGTAGTGAAACAAAGGGCCATCTGTACCTCAATGCTCATAGCAACAACGGCCACAATTGCTAAACTGTGGAAAGAACCAAGATGCCCTTCAACGGACAAATGGATAAAGAAGATGTGGTCCATATATACTATGGAGTATTATGCCTCCATCAGAAAGGATGAATACCCAACTTTTGTAGCAACATGGACGGGACTGGAGGAGATTGTGCCGAGTGAAATAAGTCAAGCAGAGAGAGTCAATTATCATATGGTTTCACTTACTTGTGGAGCATAAGGAATAACATGGAAGACATTAGGAGAAGGAAAGGAAAAGTGAATTGGGGGAAACTGGAGGGGGAAATGAACCATGAGAGACTGTGGACTCTGAGAAACAAACTGAGGGTCTTGGAGGGGAGGGAGGTGAGAGGAGGGGTGAGCCTGGTGGTGGGTATTGAGGAGGGCACATATTGCTCGGAGCACCGGGTGTGGTGCATAAACCATGAATCTTGGATCACTGAAAAAAATAAATTAAAAAAGAAAAGAAACAATTTGTTGCTTACAGCAAAACCACTTAAAATCAACATTACCCATGATTACTACTTCTATCAAAGAAGAAGGTACCAGGTGAGACCAGGTTGGGAGAGAAACACTTGCATCAGGAAGGGCATCCTTCTGGACCATTCCAGCTGCCGGTGTTGCAAAGTGGAAGAACCCACAGTTCCCAGACAGTGTCCCACAACCCCAACACAAAGGAGCACACAAACAGCAGGGGCCAGGCCTGGGCACAGTCAAAGCTGCACCAGCTGGGGAGGGAGACGTGTGTTCTTTCCTGTCCCATTCCCACCCCTTCCAGCTGGTGTGCATAACTGAATCCACCCAGAGATAAACGTAGGTATGATTACACTCTGGGATGACCGCAGCTGGGAGTCCCAGCTCGTGAGGCCAACTGGTTACACGTCCCACAGAGCTCAGGGATGGATAAAGTGTGCCCAGGAACCACCTGCTCCTATTCTGCTGCAAAGACTCCTGAGAAGCCACCATTCATATCGGGTTTGGGCGCTGTGCCTTCTAAGCCACTAAACCTATCACCTGGCAGGGGATTAAGGCTCCCTGTGTCCAAAAAATTAACTCGCAAATGAATATGTAATTATCCCCAGGGCGTTCACTAAGCTGGAATTGTCTTACAAAGTGAACACCTAATGAAAAGGGAAGCAGGAAGTTTTGGCAATTCAAAACTGAATTATGCTTAAATTCAGTACAGGGTCCTGGATTGGATCCTAGAACAGAAAAATTGGGGAAAATGGTGAAATTCAAACAAAGCCTGAAGTTCAATTAATGGTAGTATGTCAGCATAGGTCTCTATTTTTGCAAACATACCACGGCACTGCAAGATGTTAAATTCGTGGAAACTGGGTAAGAGAACACACGGGAACTCTATTATTAGCTTTGCAAGTTTTCCATGAATCTAAAATTATTCCCAAATTAAAAATATGTTGATTTGCAGGTACATATTGTACCCAAAACAAACATACAACAACAAAAACTTGAATTAGAGTCCCTGGCTTTGAAATAGAGGGTAAAGGCAGGAGCTGGGAGAAGAGGCTGCAGCGGGAGCGAAGGGCCAGGTCAGCCAGGGCCGTGCAGGCCACCATGGTAAGGATCACGGTGTTCTTCCAGCGGCTGACGGAAAGTCTGGAAGCTGCTGTTGGGCACTCTCCTCAGCATGCCTGCAACACACGGGGAGACGGGCAGCCTTCAGCGCGGATGAATGAACCAGCAGGAGCAGAGATGACTCAGCGTGTGAGCAGGGAAGAGGGGGAAGAGTCGGCTCTCTGGACCCACCCTGTGCCAACGGACCACTCTGGCGGGAGGCCAGGCAATCCGTCATCCCTCTGACCTGGATTTTTAGCAGCCCCAGGTCAGCTGCAAGGCTGTGGGAGGCGCCGGCCCAGCTCTAGGAATGCGTAGCGGGTTGGGTATTACTCCACGGCAGTCCAGTCCGTTAGGCACACCTAATGCCTCCCAGCATCCAGGCCAGACCCTGTCACATCTCTGAGGCTGTGGAGCAGGAGCGAGGAGACCTCTGAGGTCTTTCTAACGCCGATGCCACACAAGACACTGACACCAGGCAGGGCATTTGGCTAATTTTATAGGGAAATTCTGTTCTTCTCTGACATTTAGGAATTCCTTAACACAGGAATCTGTAATTTAAACTTAAGTCTCTATAGACCAATAAATCGTGCTCGCTTCTTGGGAGTTACAGAATCATGCAAACAGGAGAGACAGCAGGGAAATAGCTCTACAGAGATCTCTGTATACAGAGAACTGAATGTGCCAATCATTCAAGGCCTTAATGGAAGCTGAGTCGAGGATGGCCATATCCACTAGCCACCCACGGTTGTGTTTTGTTTGGACCACAAGTTTTAAGGAAACTTTACAGAAAAATCTAGATTTCCAACCCGTGAAAAATCCACAATCAGCTGACCCTGAGCGGTGCCTGCCTCTCCGTCACACCTTTCCCACGATAAGACCTTGCTAACTATCTACACTTCCTCCCTCTCCCTACCTACTAGACGGAGCTAGTCGGCCGCGCAAGGCCAGTTACCTCCGGGGCCCTGTGGCTTCTGCACACGCCATCTCTCCCTTCCGCACAAGCACACCAGAAGTTTCACAGTCACTGCTTCATGTCCTTGTCAATATTTCTCCTACCTCTTCGCCACCGTGCCCCTGACAGTACCAAGAGCATGGACACAAGATTCTGGGAACGGAAAGAAGAGAGCGGAGATGTGGTCTTCAATCACACTCCTCAGGGGAGTTCAAGGTCTTTTGACAACTTGAGCTTTACCTCAAATACTCACACCTGCGGCATTCCCGTCCATGATGCAGCTGCATTAGGTTCCCTGAATCATGTTTTCAGTTATTTATAAATTAAAGGACTACCTTTCCTCCCCTGCTAAAAGCGTGAGGTTCTAAGGAGGCTCCCGGCAGATGTGCGGGGCTGATGCTGTGCTCTTCCTTTCCCCTAGCACACCGCAGTGCCCCCAGTTTGAGAAGGTCAGATGCCAATTGACCAGACCTCGAAGGCTCAGGTCCTCCATCCCTCAGAATTTCGAAGTACCTAGGAGGGTGCCTAGCAAGCCTCCAGCTCATTTTCTCACAGTACAGGCTAAAATGGGTATTTGTCATCCCTCACAGTGACCTACAGCAGCAAACCCAATATTTTGCATTCAGGTATCACACACGCTCCCAAACAGACTGGCTTCTCTGCGCTGGCTGGCCAGTGTACATTGTGTGGGCAATCAAGTCTGCTATTGGCAATTATAAAATTCTCTTTTATGTGTGCTCTCGCTAATGGACTTTAATCATCTTCACTTTTATCAGTCTTGTGCTGGAATCTACCATATTCCTCTTGGCCCAAGACTGCATATAGAAATCTGGGAAATACAGTCCGTAATTACCAGCACCCTTACCATGACAGACTTCTAAACTATGAAGCTTGGATAATCTATGATAATACATGAAAGACGAGGAAAAGATGGCACACATTATGGGTTCTCTAATAGGTACCTCACGATAATGAAATCCCAGCATCTCCTAATACCTAACAAAATCTGCATCTTTGTTTTATCACCATTTGTGTCTAGGAACAGCCTCATAGTGGGAGAGGCCACCTGGAGCAACAGCGGTTGGGACAGACCCACATGTGAGGCATGACAGCTAGGAAGTGAAGGGACAAGGAGAAGGTCACATGAGGTCCTGCCTGGCAGGGAGAATACCATATCCCAGAGAACTGCCAGTACCTAATGTCCAGCCACGTGGAGACCAGATGTTCCCAACAGACCTAAAGGTCTAATGAGGAAGATAGGATCAGTTCATTGTAAACAATTCGCAAGTACTAGAAACACCCAGGCTGCTAAGCAAAGGCCCATTTTTACAGACAGTCACAGGACAAGGTTAGCAAGTGGCCCGAGTTCCCTAATCATTTGTTCTTCACTTAGGGCGGGTGACCCTTATGGTCAGGCACACACACTCCTTTCGGAACAGTAGACTGATGACAGATGCATATGGCCCATGCCTTAATTTCTACTAAAATACCCAAATCTGTGGCTCGTCCGGACAAAAGCAGGGGAAGGAAATGACCCTCAAACATCACTTTTGCAACTGGGACTGAAGCAGACGCCATGTTCTTAGAGGCATTTTCCCTTTCTCCCATTCTCAGAAACAGGGTCTGCTCCATATTCTTCATTTTCCCTAGAGTGACTATCAGAAGGGCCGCACTGGCTGACACCTTGCACATGGCTGTCAGCTTACCCTGGGAGCAAAAACACAAGAAGGAAGCATCTGCTGATGCGAACTGCTTTCTCGCTTTCCTTTACCCCAAACACTACACTCCAAACAGAGCACATCCATGTCCAGCAGAATGAAGAACACATTACGGGCTTTCTGGAAAAGAGAGTGTGGAAATTTTCTATTAAAAAAAAAAAGCCCTCTTTAAAAAAAAAAAATAATAATCCTATGTATTAAAAAGCCTGCACTCCTCTCCTTCCTGAAGGAGCCAAAAAAAAAAAAAAAAAAAAAAGCTATGGTGCTCTCAAATGAGAAAAAAGCTCATTTTTACCCTATTCCCATCTTGGTCGCTGCAGAAACTGACTGCCCTGACCAGGAATATCATCCTGGACCGCCCATCAGGACCAGGCAACTCTCAAGAACACAGGGGCGTGAGAGCCGCATGGCCAGGGTCAAGGAGCTTGAACAAATGAGTGGCAGGTATTACTTCCCAGAAAATGCCCTTGCTTGGGAAAGGACACAGCATTTCATTTGCTACAGTAACCCAAGGATTCCTGGCAGAACTCCATTTCCTAGCATTGTGTGTGTCAGTCATCAGAACCAAAGGCCCAACATCAGCTGAGAGACAGCCAATCTACCAGGCACGGGAACCTGGGCAAGGGGGTAGACCTGCCAGCCTCTCTCGGAGACAGAAAATCTGCCAACACCCAGCAAATGCTAAGATTTTTTTATTTTTTATTTATTTATTTATTTGACAGAGAGAGAGAGAGCACAAGTAGGCAGAGCGGCAGACAGGGAGAGGGAGAGGGAGAAGCAGGCTCCCAGCAGGGAGCCCAATGTGGGACTTGATCCCACAACCCCAGGATCATGACCTGAGCCGAAGGTAGATGCTTAACCAATTGAGCCATCCAGGCGCTCCAGAAGTGCTAAGATTTTAAACTCTGTATCTCATAGGGATATCTCACATTTTTTTGTCCAAATAAGCAAAGACATAATATTGGACCCTGTGGTCATGTACACTGCTGGAAGTATAAATTTGGTTTAAAAAAAGATTTCCGAAAGTCAGTCTAGCGAGACAGATCAGACAAATCTTTAAATCTGTCAACAGACTGTGGTCTGGTTATTCCATTTCTAGAAATCTATCCTTTAAAAGAAATCCCAAATGCACAGAGATGTTTATCCAAGGATTCCTGAAGCATAGGAAAATAGGCAACAAGCTAACTATCCAACATCAAAACCAATGAGTCAGTCCATAGCCTTGTCATAAAAGATTACACGACCACAAAAATGTTTACGAGTATTTGTTAATGGAACGGCAGTGCTCATGAGAGAAGAATGCAAAACGGCATACAGGTTAGGACTCCTGCATGAAAAATGCAAAGAAAACGGCCGGACAGAAAACATTATGCAATGCTAATAGTTGATCTCTAAGAATGGTGAATGATGAGTACCTTGTTCTTGTTTCTTTGTATATTTCTCTCTTTTTCAATTATTTCACAATTAAAATGCATCATTTTAACTTTCATAATGAATAAAGCAATGTTTCAACCATGAATTTTGAAAATCAGAGCCTGCGTTGGCTTGTGGGATCAGGACGAGCTTGGAGAAGGTTGTATTTGAAATGACAGCTGACGGACAGAGGGAGGGGGCATTCCCAGAGGAGGGAACAGCACAAGCAAAAGCAAATGTGTAGGTTCTAGGAGGAAAACACAGCACTCTGGCTTGGCTGGCAAATTACTAACGGAAACCGCACATGCCCTTCTCCTCCCCCAGAGCTGACTTCACTCCTCAATCAGAGCCGCGTTCCTTCTTTTCAGCAAGGCACTCCTTGGTGAACGGTAGCTGTGGCTACCATCCAGATCAGCAGGAGTCTGCAGGATAGAACAACCAGCCCCATGCTTGCTGTAGTCTAACCACTTCTAGAGTCAATGTAAGTTTTCGTTACATCAAGTAATGCCCTAGACCATTAGGATATGAAACTTTAGAAATGAGTGTTTACAGTAAGCACATCCTTCTGACGACCTGTGTGGGTGAAAATTTCCTACTGTTTAGTGCCAACTCAGATTCTGAGCACTCCTCAAGGCATATCCCAAACGTCCATTTTCCCTTCCAAGTGGATGTCTAAATGCACAAAAGAGAGAGACAAAGAAGGTCTTACTCCATTCTCCTAAGGGAAACACTGAGCGGTGGCGGAGTCAGCTAGGCAGAGAAAGAGGGTGTTTCTCTTCGCACAGAGCAGGAGGTGGAGAGGCGGAGGGACAGTGTGAGGAGACAGGTTAGGGACCAGTGAGATGGGAAGAAAGGAAGTAGTGGGACCCATTATTGTCAAGGTCTTTGCCCTCTGCTGGTTCTTAGTACGCACTCTATGGGGAAGGCAGTCCTTTAAAGAGCTAGATAAGATGGACCAATATAAGCACCTTTTGGACTTAGAAACACCAATAAGAGAAGGAATACAAGTTAGCTGATGCCCCCTCCCAAGCAGCTTAAAATAATTTAAAAAGCTGTTCTCTCCACACTGCCTCTGGGGATGGGGTTAGCAAAGATTTTCTCATCACCATCTGAAATTAAATGGCTGTCCCTATCCAAAAAAAAGAAAAACCACACATATTAAAGAGAGCAACCACCATTTATTGGAGATCTATTACTTGGCAGACCTCTCCACTTACACAGGATCTCTAAGCTCACATACCCTGCAACACAAGCATGATTTCCCTCCGCAGTGTTACAAATGAAGTCCAGGAAAGCTGTGACATGCCCAAAAAGAAAATGCTGGAATCAGTTTAAAACAGATCTGTCTGGCTCCAAAGTTGCCCTCTTCCTACCACATTACACCCAAAAGAGGGAGATCGCAGGTCATGTAGACCAACATCCCTCCTAAAGCAGGTGTCTAATCTACCAGATCAATGACACAGGATATTCACTCACTGAAGAAAGCAAGAACGCAGCCAAGGGAGCCCTATTCTCCCAGGAGACCTCCCAGTGCCTGAGCCACTCAACTCTGCCAAATCCAGAAAGGTGACAGAACACCATGGAGACAAGACACAGGATTTCCTAGACTCTCCCCTTGAACCCAAAGGAGAAATTATTCACACTGCTCGCTGCAGATTTTAGCAGCAGCTCACACACTTTAGAAGACATGCGACCAAGACCTGTGCCTCGCACTATTCTAACCCAAAGTCAGGGTGCAGCATTTTGTCTGGGTCTTAATGCTGTTGCCATAGCAAAATGACAAATGTCTGACAGCATAATCACAACTGCCAATCTTCCTAAAATAAAGTGAACTTGGAAGCATTCAGCAAGCAACAGTATAGACACAGAAGTCAATTATATCTCAGAACCTCATTCCTAATATTTGTGTCCCCTACCAAGAGCCACTCTTAGAAAGGGTTTGCAGTTCATCTGCTAGGCTGCCTATTTTTTTTTAAAGATTTTATTTATTTATTTGTCATAGAGAGAGAAGCGAGAGTGAGCACAGGCAGACAGAGTGACAGGCAGAGGCAGAGGGAGAAGCAGGCTCGCTGCCAAGCAAGGAGCCCGATGTGGGACTCGATCCCAGGACGCTGGGATCATGACCTGAGCCGAAGGCAGCTGCTTAACCAACTGAGCCACCCAGGCGTCCCTAGGCTGCCTATTTTTAAATGTTGGATTCAAGAACCTGTTTTTTCAAAAAGGTGGGGTTTGGGGGACCATTTTAAGTCTAATTCCTAACAATTAGTTCAACCACTTTGCAGAACTACATGGGGATGTATTTTCATTTCTCCTTTGGCACCACCTGGGAGGAGCAGTCAGGGTGTGCTGATGGAATTTTCACAAATACAGATCTCTGTAAGGGGCCTGCTTACAGAGTGAGGAACGTAAAACACTAGCCAGGGATACACGGGACATTTACCTAGGATACAGACCCTAAGACAGGGTTCCTAGATTGGCTGTAAGCTCCATTTCAACTACTACAAAACAAATAATATTTAGATTATAGATCTAGGCCTAACAACTTTGGTTTTGGTTTAAATATCTCCCTTAAAGAAACCAATGAAACAAAGTAGGGACAGAAGTAGATTATTTCCCTCAATCCTACATGAGTCTCTAGTCCCCTGTTCTCCACTCTCCCACCCCTGACTCCACACACTCACGGTCCTGCGGACATGTGTACCTGTGCGCCCATACCTTCATTCACATTCTTCCTGGGCCCAGAAGCCAGGCATCATTTCCATCCAGACCCTGGAGCCCCACAGCAGGGCTATTCCCGGGTCTGTCCTGTTTAGCCTCAGAGGCTGGACCTGTACCAGTTGGGGAACGCCATTCAGAAAGACTATACTGTGACAGGCACCGTACAGATGTATCTTGGCTACCCTGGCTGCTACTCACCCTGTGAGTAATTTATAAATAATTTATAATCTTGGGTCTCTTTCCCTCCCATCTTTTGCCATTTCCAAAATGCACAAGCTTATCCAGAAATGTGATCGACGGTAAAGAGGAGAGGCAGAGAGACCTACGCACACAAAGGTACTCGTCCTTACCTATTTACTGCTGGTAAGAGAGGCTCCAAAGCTGTAAAGTGATCAGCTAATTCTCAGAAGATACAACATATACAATCATGAATGCCTACTACTTCACTACTGGACACAGCACCTGGTTAGGGCAAGAGCAGGGAGTCCCGAAGGCGGGGGCCAGGCCAGCTCAACCACATACCATCTAAGGCACTACCAGGGCACTGCAGGGCACCATGAATTAAGACTGATGGGAATTTTAAGTCCATTAATGTTTTCAGCGGGGGGAAGTGACAGGTTGCATTAAAGTTTCAAAAGATCACACAGGTAGAAGGAAGAGATTATAAGGCAGAATAGCCTAGAATGAGGCAGGTAGAGAGAAAACAGAGGCCTGGGAGAGGAGTATTCTAGAAACTGAAAGAACAAAGAATCAGTAGGGCAGAGGATGCAATGAGGTGGGGCTGGAATGGCCCTAGGTTTCGGGAGTAGCGGCCTGGGTGAGAGGTATGGCCACTGAGATAGAATCTGGGGAAAGGATGAGCTGTTTCAGACACAGGATCAGAGAGACCTTGGCTACCCTGGCAGAGACTTCTACTGGACCAACAGAGGCTAGAGGCCAGCAGGGAATTCCTGGGTGAGAGACACAGACTTTGGAGACATCAGCATAAATACGATCACTGAAGATCTAGTCGTGGATGAAGATTCCCCAGGACTATCCAGAGAATGAGGAGAGTAGAAAGGCCTCAACCCAATCCAGGAGACACCAACATCCAAAGTACAAAGGAGTGGTCTGGGAAGATAATGGAAAAGAGAGACCCATTGAGGAGGAGCCGCCCTGCTCTGTGCCAGAAAAGAGAAAAGCAGGTGCAAGGTTATCTTCCTAAAGAGATGCTGCTTCCAAGTTAAACCATGACATTAAGACACACTTCTAAGCCAAAAGACAAATCCATCTGAAACTGAAGTTCCATGGAGAAATATGCGTTTTAAAAGTCTCTTAAAAAACTATCCATCTGTCTGCAGATTTTGGAGAGGTACTAGAAAAGAAAAAAGAAGGAAAGCTGCAAAACATGGGAGCGGGGAAGAGAAGGCAGGAGGGGACAGGGAAAGTAGGGGGGTGTGTTGACACGCTCAGCTGCCATGATGGCTCCACGTCCCAGCCATCAGTTCGCAGCTCCCTCCCTTCTCCCCAGCCCCAAGCCCAGCCCTTGAAGGCTAGTACTGCATAGACATTGTGACGGTCACTGACCTTTAGTGCCTCAGTGTCCTCGCACATAAAAACCGGAAAAAGCAACTCCTACTACCTCCTTTTACTGCACGCATGATCTCTCATGAATCACTTAGCTTTCTGTCTTTGGCTTATGCATCTGCAAAGTGGAGTGACGAGACTCAAAGGGTTACTGCAGGAACACGGTAAGGTGTACAACCAGAACAATGGCCGGCACAGCACTCCCGCCACGTAAGGTCCAGCTCTAACAGGTGGATCCAGATGGCCCTTTTTCTACGTTTCAAAGGACCAAAAGCTCTTTAGGTACAGGCTTCTCCTAGTCTCCATGCCCTTCACCTCATTATTAATTATAGTAGCAGTGGTGAATTATTTTCATGTGAGCAGCTGTTCTTAGCCTTGGCTAAGAATATAATTCCTTATGGAAAGTTTTAAAAAGAAAAGCAAACTCCATTCACATAATTTGTTACAAAGACCTTTCAAGAAGTATAATTCTCAGGAAATAAAGAATACTCACACAAGAATTCTTCCAATGAGGTCTTACTAATGAAAATAAAATAGAGCAAATAAATATACATTTGAAAATACTGAAAATAGTTCATGAACCAAAACTAAAACTGACTCTTTGTTTTCTATTCTATGTGTTCTAATTTCCTGGTGGATTTTTCCTTCCTCGTAATTTGTACATGGCAAAGAGACAATAGATTTGTGTTCCAGGAGCCTCTCGTTTGCCTGCAGGGACCAAGCATGCACACTTCTGAAGCAGAACGCATTCGCCAAGCACCACTGCATTCACCAAGCACCTCCACAGGCTGTGTCTGGAGTCGTGAGCTGCCAGACAGTCTGCCAAGCCCCTTCTGAGCCCCCATCATGGCACAGAGCGTCAGGTGAACAGGCGGCACCCCCGACTGCAACCCAGGGAAAGATGATCATTTGCACAGGTCTCAAAGGCCACGAGGACAACCCAAGGGGGCATGCTGCTTTGTCAGCCACCTTTCAGTTCTTAAGCTTCTTATCTGCTTTTGAATACCATGAAATCTACAAAATTACCACCTTGTAGATTTCCGGTTCCTATTTATAAGAAAGACACATCACTTAGGAAAACAAGACTGAATTTCAGTCTCTAACAACCCAAAAGCCCAAAACATGAGCCATCCACCAAGAACCTTTTCTAGGCCAGGCCACAATGAACCTGCATGAAGAAAATTCTATCATGATATAAACTTAAAAACGTAAGGCAGAGGTGAAACACATTATTTCAGAACAAAGACTCTGATGTCAAACTGATGGGGGGGAAGAAGACTGGCTTTAGCTAGAAAATCTTGGCCAAGCTTCTTAATCTCTTGTGTTTCATTTGGCTCCTTTGAAAAATGGGCATAACAAAGCACTGAACTTGTAGGTTGTCGAGATGGAATGTCAAGTACTTAAAACAGTGCTTGGAGGATGTCAGCAAGATGGTAGACCAGCAGGGCCCAGCTCACATTTCCCAGCACAAACAACCACCTGGCAGCAAGTCTCTTTGTGGGAATTCCAAGTAGGAAGCTGCAAAACCCAATGAAGCCTAAGACCAAGAAGCGTCACTTGGAGAAGGCAGGCCTGTGTCCCAATGGTATGCTCACTGGCAGTGATCCCAGCTACAGACTGAAAGCAGCCTTGTCCCTATGGACTTGGTTCCAACCCAGCCTGACCATGGTCCTGAAACCAGCTACAGCTACCAAAGGACCCCAGTGGAGCCACATCCGCCCATGGTCCTTTTATCACACCTACCAACCGCAGACCTGACTGACCTGAAGTGGTCACTGTGACCTGACACCAAACCCCACTAGAAGGAGGTCTAGAGTGACTCCTGCTGGCCCAGGGACCCAGAAACAGCCATCTTTTCCCCTGGCAGCAGGTCCGCTGACCTCACTCCTAGCTGTGGAATCTGCAGCAGCCCTGTGACTCAGTTCCAGGACTATGCAGTCTGCAAGCAATGCCATACACTCAGGGAACTGGAGGAGACATGCCTGTACGGGCCCCCAAGGGCAGGTCTGCCAACCTCAGTCCCAACTGTAGATCCTGAAGAACCCTAAGACCCTACTCTAACCCTGTTCTACCCTGGTCCAGAAGGCAGTCCTGCCCCCTAGAAACCTGGTACAAATATACTCAGGATATAGGTGGAGCCACAGCCATCCACAACCTCCCTGGTGAGGCTCACCAACTGCAGACCTGAAGATGGCCCTACGACCGGCCTCTAGACCTACCAACTACAGTCTCAGAGTCAGTCCTGTCTACCCGGGATAGAGGCAGGATCCATACCCACCCACGCCCCCTGGTTTGCCAGTGTTGGACCCAACTGCAGACCCAGTAACAGAGAGGTTGCCCTGCTCAACTGCAATCCTGAGGGCAGTCCCATCAATCCAGGGACACAGCAGGAGAAGGCGTTTACCTGGTAAAACCAGCTGTAAAGACAGGAAGAAGTGTTTATTGCTTCAAATACACGGACATCAGCTCAAGGTTACATGGAGCATGAAGAATCAGTCAAACCAACAACACAACAGGAAATTAATAAAGCCCTAGGAACCAACACATCAGAAATGGATATATATAAATTTCATGACAAAGAATTCAAAATAATCATCTTAAGGAAGCTTAGTGAGGCTCAAGAAAATAAAAGTAGCTCAACAAAATCAGGGGAAAAAATGCATGAACAAAATGAAAATTTTAACAAAAAGGAAAACAAATAGAAATTCTGCAACTGAAGAATACAATGAATGAAAAAAGAAATACAATAGAGACCCCAACATTACTCTATCAAGCAGAAGAAAGAATCTGTGAACTCAAAGACAGGTCATTTGAAATAATTCAATCAGAGAAGAAAAAAGTGATAAAGACTGAAAATACCTATAGGATTTATAGGACAAGGACAAGTAAATCAATATGTGCATTATAATGATCTGGAGAAGGAAAATAGGACAAACAAAAAGAGAAGAGGGTTTGTTTAAAGGAAAAAATGGCTGAAAATTTCCCAGATTTTCTCAGGTTCTTCAAGCGCAAAAGTTCCCAAATAGGATCAACCCAAAGATTACACCAAGACATATTATAATTAAATGATCAAAAGCCAAAGATAAGGAGACAATTTTTAAGGCAGCAAGAGAAAAAAAATTGTCACATATAAAGGAACCCCTATAAGGCTGTATGCAAGTTTCTCAGCAGAAATTGTGCAAGCCCGGAGAGAGTGGGATGATAATTCAAAGTGCTGAAGAAAAAAAACTGCCAGTTAAAAATAACATACCCAGCAAAGCTGTCCTCCAGAAATGAAGGTGAGATAAAGACTTTCTCAGACAAACAAAAGCTAAGGGAGATTACCACCACTAGACTTAACTTGCAAGAAATGCTAAATGAAGCTCTTCAAATTGAAATGAAAGAATACTAATTTGTAACCAAAAAACACACAAAACATAAAACTTACTAGTAAAGGTGCATATATAATCAAACTTAGAATACTCCAATACCAATAACGCTAGTAATTTTTAACTAGTGTAAAAAGTTAAACACAAAAATATTAAAAATAACTATAGTTACAATAGTGCAGTAATAGCCAAACAACATAAAAAGAAGTGTGACATCAATAACACAAAATGTGTTTGGGCAGGGAGCAGAAGTGTAGTTTTTGTAGCAACTACAGGTACGTTTATGGCTTAGACTTTAAGGTGTTTCATGTGAGCCTCCTGACAACCACAGTGCAAAATCCTATACTAGATACACAAAAAATTAAGAGAAGTGATTCAGAATGATTCAGAACACACCCCCAAAAATCATCAAATCACAAAGGAAGACCACAGAAAGGAGGAAAGGAACAAAAACTACAATAAAGTCAGGAAACGATGAACCAAACAACAAGAAAAAGTTCTTGCCTATCAATAACAACTTTAAATGTAAATGGATTAAATTCTCCTATCAAAAAATAGAGAGTGCCTGAATAGATTTTGGGGAAAAAAAAAATAACCCAACTATATGCTGCATACAAGAGACTCACTTAAGCTTTGAAGGCACACACATGCTCAAAGTAAAGGGATGGAAAAAGACATTCCATAAAAATGGTAACCAAAAGAGAGCACGGGTGGCTATACTTATATCAGACAAAAGATACTTTAAATCATAAACTGTCAAAAGAGACAAAGAAGGCCATTCATATAAAGATAACATTCACCATGAAGCTATTAGAGCTATAAATACACATGCAACCAACATCAAAGTATGTAAATATATAAAGCTAACACTGACAGATCTGAAGAAGAAAATAGATAACAATAAAATATAATACTCAGAGACTCCAGTCTTTATAAGAGGCATATACGATACTGCCCATCAAGAGGAGAAGAACAGACATTCTTCTCAAGTGCAAATGGAACATCCTGCAAAACAGATTCATGTTATTTCACAAAACAAGTCTCAACAAATTCAACCAGATAAAAATCATTTCAAGGTTAGATTTATTTTTTTAAAGATTTTACATATTTATTTATTTGACACAGAGAGAGAGAGAGAGAGAGAGAGAGAATACAAGTAGGCATGGCAGCAGGTAGAGGGAAAAGGAGAAGCAGGCTCCCCACAGAGCAGGGAGCGCGATGTGGGGCTCAATCCCAGGACCCTGCCAAAGGCAGACACTTAACCGAATGAGCCAGTCAGGTGCCCCAAAGTTAGATTTAAATGTAAGATCTGAAACCATAAAATCCCTAGAAGAAAATATTGGTCTTGGCAATTTTTTTTTTAATATGACAGGCACCAAGAGCACAAGTGACAAAAGCAAAAAGAAACAAGTGGGACATTATCTTACTTTAAAAACTTCTATACAGCAAAGGGAACAATCAACAAAATGAAAAGGCAATATATGGAATGGAAAAAATATCTGCAAACCATATTATCTAATAAGGGGTTAATATGTAAAATATAAAGGAACTCATGTAATTCAATAACAAAGAAACAAATTACCCAATTAAAAAATGGGCAAAGTATCTGAATTGACATTTTTCCAAAGAAGATATACTAAGGACCAACAGGTACATGAAAAAATCCTCAAAAAAAAAAAATCCTCAATGTCACCAATCAGGACAGGATATCAAAATCACAATGAGATATCACCTCACACCTATTAGGATGGCTACTATCTATCAAAAACATGAGATAACAACTGTTGGCGAGGGTGTGAAGAAAAGGGAACTGTTGTACACCGTTCATGATAATATAAATTGGCACACCGGTTATGGATAACACATGGAGGTGCCTCAAAAATTAAAAACAGAACTACCACATCATCCAGCAACCTCACTTCTGGGTATACACCCAAAAGAAATAAACTCCACTATCTTGAAGAGATATCTGAACTCTCGTGTTCACTGCATTACTCACAACAGCTAAGGAAACAACCTAAGTGTCAATGGGTGAATGGATTTTTTTAAAAAGCTTTTATTTATAAAAAATATAATATTATTCATCCTTTAAAAAGAAAAAAAAATTCAGCCATTTTCACAATATGAATGAACCTGGAGGACATTACATTAAGTGAAACAAACCAGACACATAAAAACAAATACTACATCATTTCAATTATATGCGGAATCAAAAAAAGTCAAACTCACAAAAGCAGAGAATAGAATAATAGTTGTCAAGGATTGGGAGAAGAGGAAAATGGGGAAATGTTGTTCAAAGGGTACAAAAATTCAGTTATGCACGATTCATAAGGTCTGGACAGCTAATGTGCAGCATGGTAACTAGTTAATAAAACTGTGTTGTAGACTTGAAATTTGCTGAGAGTTTATCTTAAGTATTCCCACAATACATACACAAAAGATAATTATATGAGGTGATGGATGTGTTAATTAGGATGTGTTAATTGTGGTAATCTTTTTATAATGTATACCTACATCAAAACATCACATTTTACACCTTAAATATGTAAAACATTTGGCAAGTATACCTCAGGAAAGCTGGGGGGAAAAAAAGAGTAAAGGAAAATCTGAAATTACCCAAATTTTAAAAACCAGTGTTTGGCATGTATAAGCCAACTATTAAGTTACTGCTAGCTATCACACCATCACCATCTTTTTTTTTTTTCCAGTAGTTCCAAGTTTTTATTTAAATTCCAGTTAGTTAATATATAGTGTAATATCAGTTTCAATGGTAGAATTTAATGATTTATCACTTACATATAATACTCAGTCCTCATCAAAAGTGCCCTCCTTAATGCTTATAACCCATTTAACCCATCCCCCCATCCACCTCCCCTCCAGCAATCCATCATTTGTTCTCAAGAGTAGAGTCTATTTCATGATTTGCCTCTTTCTCTTTTCCCCCTATGTTCATCCGATTCATTTCTTAAATTCCACATGAGTGAAATCATATGGTATTTTTCTTTCTCTGACTGACCTATTTAACTTAGCATAATACACTCTAGCTCCATCCATGTCTTTGCAAATGGCAAGATTCTATTTTTTGTAACTAAGTAATATGCCATTGTGTGTGTGTGCGTGCGTGCACGCGCGCGCGTGCACACACACACACACACACACACACATCTTCTTTTCAGTCAATGGACATTTGGGCTCTTTCCATAACTCAGGGTATGCTGCTATAATCATTGGGGAGTATGTGCCCTTCAAATCAGATTTTTGTACCCTCTAGATAAAACCTAGTAGTGCAACTGCTGGGTCATAGGGTAGCTCTATTTTTAACTTTTTGAGGAACCTCCATACTGTTTTCCAGAATGGCTGTACCAGTTTGGATTCCCACTAACAGTGTAAGAGGGTTCCCCTTTCTCCACATCCACACCAATGTCTGTTCTCTCCTGTGTTGTTAATTTAGCCCTTCTGACATGTATGAGGTGATATCTCATTGTAGTTTTGATCTGTACTTCCCTGAGGATGAGTGATAGTAGCATCTTTTCATGTGTCTGTTAGCTATCTGCATGTCTTCTTTGGAAAAATGTCTATTCATATCTTCTGCCCCCCATTTCTTAACTAGGCTATTTGTTTTTTGGGCATCACCAGCATCTTTTATAAATAGAGAGGTTGGAAAAATGAAATAATAGAGAGTCTAAAAAATACTCACATGCAAGATGTTTCCCAAAAGTACCTTAAAAAATTCAACAGAGGAATGAATCCCACCTGATCGTGATGGATAATCCTTTTAATGTACTGTTGGATCCTATTAGCTGGGATCTTGTTGAGAATCTTGGCATCTATATTCACCAGGGATATTGGTTTGTAATTCTCCTTTTTGATGGGGTCTTTGCCTGGTTTGGGGATCAGGGTAACGCTGGCCTCATAGAGCTGCTTTGGAAGTTTTCCTTCTGTTTCTATTTTTTGAAACAACTTCAGAAGAATAGGCATTATTTCTTCTTTAAATGTTTAGTAAAATTCCCGTGGGAAGCCATCTGGCCCTGGACTTTCATTTTTTGGGAGGTTTTTGATGACTGCTTCAATTTCATTATGGTATTTGGTCTATTCAGATTATCTACTTCTTCCTCTGTCGGTCTTGGTAGTTGGTAAGTTTCCAGGAAGGCACCCATTTCTTCTTGCTTAATTTGTTGGCATACAGTTGCTGATAATAATTTCTAATAATTGTTTCTATTTCTTTGGTGTTAAGTCATGATCTCTCCCCTTCCATTCATGATTTCATTAATTTGGGTCCTTTCTCTTTTGGGTAAGTCTGGCCAGTGGTTTATCAATCTTATTAATTCTTAAATTAAGAATTCAGAATCCTATGCCTTTTGACTGGAGAATTTAGTCTATTTACATTCAAAGTAATTACTGATAGGTATATACTTATTGCCAGTTTATTACTTGTTTTGTGGTTGTTTTTGTAGTTCTTCTATAATTCCTTTCTTCTCTTGCTCTCTTCCTCTTGGGTTTGATAGCTTTCTTTAGTGATATGCCTGGATTCCTTTCTCTTTATTTTTTTTTATATATCTATTATAGGTTTTTGATTTGTGGTTACTGTTAGGGTGATATTTAACATCCTGTACATACAGCAATTTATATTAGATTGATGGTGGTCAATTAAGTTTGAACCCATTCTAAAAGCATTAAATCTTTGCCCCCACCCACATTTTATGTGTCATACTTCACATACTTTTATTTTGCGAGTCCTTGACTGATTTTTGTAGTTCTAATTGATTCTACTGCTTTTGTGTCCTAACCTCCGCACTGGTTTTACAAGTGATCAATCTACTCCTTTTTTTATGTTTTTATGTACCTGTGAAATTTTTTTCCTTTTGCAATTTTCTTACTCCTGATTATGGCCTTTCCTGTCCACTTAAAGCATTCCTTTTAACATTTCTCATAAGGCTGGTTTAGTGGTAATGAACTCTTTTAGTTTTTGTTTGTCTGGTAAATTCTACCTCTTCTATTCTGAATGATAGTTTTGCTAGACAGAATGTTCTAGGTTACAAGTTTTTTTCCTTTCAGCACTTTGAATATACCATGCCACTTGCTTCAGGCTTGCAAAGCTTCCGCTGAAAAACCAGCTAATAGCTTTAGAAGGTTTCCCTTGTATGCAGCTGTCTTCCTTTTTCTTGGTGCTTTTAAAATTCTTTATCACTACTTTTTGTCATTTTAATTACAATGTCTTGGTGTGGACCTCCTTGGGTTGATTTTGTTGAGGGCTCTCTGTGCCTCCTGAATCTGGATGTTTATTTCCTTTTCTAGATTAGGGAAGTTTTCAGCTATTATTTCCTCAAATAAATTTTCTCCCCCAATTTCTCTCTTCTCTTTCTGGGATTGCTATAGTGTGAATATTATTAAGCTTGATGATGTTGCTGAGTTCCCTTAACCTAGTCTCATTCTTTTAATTATCCTTTTTTTTCTTTTTGTTGTTTAGCTAGATTGCTTTCCACTACTCTGTCTTCCAGCTTGCTGTCTGTTCTTCTGCTTCCTCTGGTCTATGATTTACTCTCTCTAGTGTGTTTTTAATTTCAGTTACTCAGTTCTTCATCTCTAATTGGTTCTTTAAAAATAGAAGTAGAAAACATAAACAAATCAGAGATGAAATTTCTATCAGGAATATTGCTTTATCTCCATTTTATTTAGTTCTCTTGTGATTTGGTCCTGTTCTTTCATTTGGGTCATATTCCTCTCCTTCTTTTGTCTAACCCTCTGTGTTTGTTTCAATGTATTAGGAAAGTCATTTATGTCTCTTGATCTTAAAAGCACTGGCCTTACAGAGAACAGGTCCTATAGTGCTCGGTAGTGCAATGTTTCCGCTTCACCAGAACCTGGCACTTCAAGGAGTATCTCCTGCATGTGCTGCATGCACCTTACTCCTGTGGTTGAGCCATGTTTGCCTTCAGTTCACTTAGTTACAATGGCTCTCTACGTATTGTGGATGGTATCTAGTCACTGCATCATTAAGGGGTCAGTCTGGGGCCACAGTGGGCTTGTAGTTCTGTCAGACCAGATGCCTGTCCTCGGCCCATTTGCGAGGGCTGCAGTCACACTTAACTGCAGTGTGCTCTCTCTGAGTTGTTCCCCTGAAAGGCTTTCACTGGTGGGCAGGGCCTGCAGTCAGACCAGGTGTCTTCCCCAGTCCATCTCTTGGGGTTGCAGTGACTACAGCGCTCTCTCTTTGTGCTGCCCCCTGTGAAGTTTTTGTTGGTGGGTGGGACTGGCAGTCAGACTGAATGTGTGACCCCAGCCCACTGCTGGGGCTGCAGTGGGACTGTTGTGTATGGTTATCTTCTCCTCTTGATCTTAAAAGCACTGGCCTTATGACTCCCCTGAGAGGAGTCACTTTGGAGTGCTGTTGGCCACTGCTGGGGCTGACTAAAGAATGAGAAGCCTCTGGAGCTGCTTTAGATAGACTCCTGCCTAGTGGGGCTGGTTGGACAGGGAAGTCTGCAGGAGAATGTGAGGGTGCAGGCCACATGGTGTTAGTTAGTAAGATGTATGCTGGTCTTCTTTTTTTTTTTTTTTTTTAAAGATTTTATTTATTTATTGGACAGAGAGAGATCACAAGCAGGCAGAGAGGCAGGCAGAGAGAGAGGAGGAAGCAGGCTCCCTGCTGAGCAGAGAGCCCGATGCGGGGCTCGATCCCAGGACCCTGAGATCATGACCTGAGCCGAAGGCAGCGGCTTAACCCACTGAGCCACCCAGGCGCCCCTATGCTGGTCTTCTTGCAGGATGAGACATGGAGCTGCTTTGGAGGGACTTCTGCCAAGTGGGGCTAGTTGGATGCGACAAGTCCGTAGGAGAACATGGGGGCAGGGCATGTAGTATTAGCAAGGCCTATGCAGCTGCTTACTGGTACTGCTTGAAGGAGGAGATCTGACGAGCTGCTTTGATGGGACTTCTGTCAGGTAGGGTGGGTTGGACGGGGCAAATCCAAAGGAGAGCACAAGGTAGGACCCATGGTGTTAACAAGCTATATGGAGAGTGTTCAAGCTGAACCTTGCAGGTGTCTGGGTATTTAGCCCAGGCAGGGGGCGGTTGTGAGAAATGGCTTCTGCCAACTCTTTTATTCTTGGAGAAAAGTCTCACTGACTATAAAAACTCACAAAGTTAAGCCCCTCTGCTTTCAAAGTCAAATGTTATGGGGAGTCATCTTCCTGTGCAGGTCCCCTGTGTCTGGGGTACCCGGTATGGGGTGTGTTCCTGTTCCTTCCATGCTCCAGGCTCCATGGTACTCCTCCAATTTATGGTTCATCTCACTGGATAGTTTGGATCCTGACTGACCAGGACCCTGCCCTTCCTACCATTTCTCAACGTGGCTTCTCTAAGATTTATTGTGGAGTGTCTGTTCTTCCAGTCTTCGGTTCATTTTCTGGGTTAGTTACACCAGTGTGGCTATTACTAGGTGTATCTGTTGTATCAGGTGAACTTAGGATCCTCCTACTCTGCCATCTTCCCAGACTCCTTGCCAACCCCTTTAGTCTCACAGGAGTAGTATGACTCCTGTCCAGAAGGCAGTCTCCAAGGGCAGCCATTCCCCACAGAGATGATAATGAGGCAGCCTGAGAAGCCACCACAGTGATGGCCCCAAACACCCAACTCAGGGGACCAGCGTGCCCAGGTGTCTTAATTTTGAAGACCAGTTCCTTTCCTGCAAGGAAGTGGAAAAAGCATCAAGTGCATCAGGTGACCTGTGGTCTCAATTCCATGATGACAGAAACCTTTTCTCTATCTGTGATTTGTCCTCCTGTGCAACTCAGGAAAATTGGAAATAAACATCAACTTCCACAGGGCTGAGTACCACATATTTTCACTCCTCCTACCAAGAACTCAAAGCATGAAACAGACTTACTAATAAATCTTCACTTCAACCCAGCACAGCGAGTTGTGGCACACACTCACTCACTCACTCCACTGACCATCTATCTCAGCAGGGCTTTGGACTGCACAGGTTAGTTTCCCACAGAATAACCTTGTATGCAATGTGTTAATGGACTGTAAAAAAACTTCACTAACAGTGATTTAGCCACAATATTTATGTTAAGCAGTAGTTTTTTCAACCTTGTATTAGGCAAAATAATGCCTCTTCTTCCCTTCAAAGATGTCCACCAACTAATGTCTGAAACCTGTATGTCACCTTACATGGCCAAAAGACTTTGCAGATGTGATTAAGTTGAGGATCTTGAGATGGAGAGATTATCCTGGCTAATTTGGGTAGGCACCATCTATTCTATTCACAAGAGCCTTTATAAGGGACACAAGGAAGAAGAAGTGAGAGAAATTTGAACATACTATTCTTTGAAGATGAAAGAAGGGACCAGCAGTCATGGAACGGGGGTAAACTTTAGAAACTGAAAAGGCAAGGAAACACAGTCTGCAGTAGAGCCTCCAGTAGGAATGCAGCCCAGCAGTCCTGCTGACGCTCTAATTTTAGTGAATCCAATGTAAGACTTCTGATCTCCAGAACCTCAAGATAATAAGTTTGTGTTGTTTTAAGCCATTGAGTTTGAGCTAATATGTTACAGCAGTAACAGAAAACTAATACAAACCTCATAGCAAGTTCTTTTTCCTTAGCACAATATCCTCACTCTCTTTTCCCAATGGCTCAATTTATGGGGATCTGCCCCATACCCTCCAATTTTCTTCATTTTCCAATCCATGAACCCCCTTCTAATTTTATACCTTCCAGACTGACCCTAAATTAGCCATCTTAACAATAACCTCCAAGAATTCTCATGCTCCTGACATACTACCACGGTCCCAGCACCAATCCCAACTCTAGTAGCTACCTTCTCATTCCTCAGCTCCCTTGCCATTCAGAGGCAAGTCAGGACGCTTGGCTGTATCCATAGGACTATTAGAAATGTTCATTTAAATCTCAGCCAGCAATGTTCTGCAACGAACAGGTATATACCATCTAAGTGGCCCTTCCCACAACACCTCTCTCAGACCTTTGCCATTACTTAAAGTTCAGATCCTTTCCAACTCGCCTTCTTGGATTACTTTAACAACAACAACAACAAGATATCTCACCCAGTTGCCCCACTAAACCTAAAATATTTCTACACCTTTCCCCTTGCTCACCTCCTCATTTCCCGACTCAAACCACATTCTCTTTCCTGAGGTAAACCTCTACATCCAGGCTCCTGATCTCATTCCACACCCCCTCTTCCCACATCTGCTAAACTTTTTGGAACCAAGGTCCCCTAAGAGCTCAAGGTCTAACAGGTTCACAGATCACAAACGGGCAATTAAAATACCTCAGCGAGGAGGTCCTGAAAGTGGCTTGCCCAGCTCTGGCACTTAACTCATACCCGAGGGGACAATTAGCATGGTCTTCCTAGACATCACCTGATCATCTTCAACTATGGTGGGAGTTCAAATGGAAAAGTAAAAGGGAAGGGAAACAGCCAGACATCATGTGGTGCCTTCGGGGACCCGTAGCAAATGGTTTAGTCTGGCTGGGCTGACTACAGACTGTCGTCTCATCATCAGAAGCACTGTGCATCTGTTAAAAAATAAAGACGCCTGGGGCCTGCCTAGAGACAATGTTCACAATCTGTTGATCCAGCCTACACAGAGTTGTCTCAAGTGGGGGATTTTCCCGTGGCCTCCCTCAACACTAAGGCACTTGTCTTTCTATAGGTCAATCAACTGAGTCGATGAGAGCTTGAGTAATTTACTCAAAGACTACCAGCCCATATACAAAGAGTTGAGATTCTACAACACATGGTCGTGTCATCATCTGTTATGGTCTGAATGTTCACGTCCCCTCAAAATCCGTATGTTGAAACCCTGATGCCTGATGTGGTGGTTTGGAGCCCCTGGGAGGTGTTTACCTCACAAGGCCCTTGTGAATGGGATTCGTGCTCCTCTAAAAGGGATCCCACAGAGACCCCTTGCCCTTTCCACCAACTGAGGACACAGCTAGAAGGTGCTTCACTACGAGTCAGGAAGAGGGCCCTCACTAGGATTCAGCCATGCTGGAGCCTTGATCTTGGACTCCTCAGCCTCTGGAGCCATAAGAGATAAATTTCTGTTGTTTATACCAGTAGGTAGTATTTTGTTAGAGCAGCCCAAATGGACTGAGACATCCAAGCAGATGCTGACAAGTTTAACAAGATGGCATGAAGAATGTAATGTGAAATATAATTAGAATAAATATACAGTCCTCGATTTCAGTTTTTAAAATTATAATAAATTATAATAAACATCTCCACAACTGTTGTGAGGATTTGTGGGTGACCAGGAGCCCATATTAAAAAGATTGCAGTGTCACTGAAAATTCAATGTGAATCTCTTGGCTTATCTTATCTGCATATGACAAGGTCCACACTAGGGCTGTGATAGAGCCAGTCAGTCACACCTATAGAACAGTGTGTCCTTATTGTTCAAATAAGTCACAGTGGGGAAGAGATAAGAGGCAAGCCAAAGGCTTCATGACAAAATATACTCACTAATGACTCTCTCCTTCTAAAGCAGTGCACCAACAACCCAGCCCACTTTAGTATGCGACATCTTTGATGACAGGATCACAGGAGAGTACAACAGATACCACAGGAACGGACAGCAAAATGACCTTGTAGATCTCACAAAGATGCAGTAGCTCATGAAGCCTATGGAAGGGACAAAAGAATGTGGCAGCTAAATCACTAATAATGACCAAAGGAGAAGGATATGAATTAAAAAGATCAGGAGAAGCTAGAGGTGGGAATTGGAGGGAAGGGTTGATTACTAGAATTTATAATTCTGAGGGAAAAAAAGACAAAAAACTTTATGATCATGCCTCTAATTTCCCATGTCGAGTGAAGACTATCCTATTATTCATCATAGATTTTTGTCAGAAAAATTAATCTCTCTCCCACCCCCAAAATGGATTCATAATTACAAAAATACTTAGATAAAATTAACTCATTTTTATAACTTGGGCTTTGCTTTTTCTCCCACTATTAACCACAAAATTTTGGCCCTTGTTTTAAGCGGATTAGTTTTGACTTTTTCTAGGACCAATCAGTGAGAATTTCTTGAGTCTGACAGAGTGACAGTTTTCAAAGGGCAGCTGTGAGGATGGTGAGAGGATTCAAAACCACGTCCTTGGAGAAATGACAGAAGGGAATGAACCTTGAGAAGAACACAGTGGGGACTATAATAGCTGTGTTCAAACACTGAGGGGTTGACACTGTGATTCTATTTCTTCTACAAGGCCCAAGAATGTAGAACTAGAACCAGGTAAAAACAACACAGTCATTTCTCCTCAATATAACAGAAAACTTAAACTACTAAGATTGTCTAAAAAACAGATGCATTGTTTTGAGAGATTTTAAGTTTCCGTCACTGCAGGTGTTCAAACAGATTAGAGCTAAGTCCTAATACAGGTGCTCGCAGCTAAACAATGACCTTCCCCTCTCCTACTGTAGATCCACTCAGCTCCTTCACCCATGATCATTACCCACTAATCTGTTTACTCATTCAAATATTTACGGAGTCCTGTTCTGTGGCAGGTCCTGTTCTAGGAGCTGGGGATATTTCGGTTAACAAAATGGAGCAAACTTTTGCCCCTGTAATGTAAATCCCATCATATTTTAGAGGTAACAGATACAGAGAAGGGAAGGAATTGGTCTGAGCAAGGAGGCTGGGAGGGGACTTGGGCTGGGACTTATACAGGGTGTCACTGAGGGTGACATGGGAGAGGCCTCATCAGGAAGAGATGACAAACACAAGTTCTAGGAAAATGAGCTGTCATCCTACGGCTAGATAATCACATGACCACTAGCCTAATCCATGTACTTCTGGACTCACTTCCCCCCAGCTGACCTTTATAGCTGTGCACAAAAGAGCAAGGGCCAGTTAGAGCCCCAAGTCTGGCCTTCCTCACATACCTGGAGCCAGGCTTTCCCTACTTCAGAGCAAGTGCTTGCCACTGGGTTCACTTATCAGGGCCAGCTCTCATCCATCAGCACCCCGCCTCCCGTGGGCCTCTAGAGGAAACAAACTCCCCACAGTCTTCTTTTTCATTCAAATTGTACGTTGCTCAGATTCCAAAAGCTCTACAAAGTGGGAGGGCTGAAAAGGTTAATGTCAGAGAATTGGGACCCAAGGGCTGCCACAACTGCTGGGCATTCCAGGGCACAAGAAACATGTGGCAAGGAACAAACAAAAAAACCTTAAACACGACTTGGTTCTAATCTCAAGCCTCCCAGGCATCAAAATACATAGGATGTTAGAGAAACACTCAGTAATCCTCTTATTTTCCTTCGTTTCAAAAGACAATGTTCACTTTTCAACCCTCTCTCTCTAGGAGAAGACCTCTCCTTTTTTTTTAGCCTAAGAAGGGGTTGTTCTTCCGTGGCAACGATTTTGAAACACAAGGAGCAGCTTCCCTTAAAGGCTTCCAGTTTGGGGTGCCAGGGGAGAAACAGAAAGATCCAGATGCCAGTCCCTCCAGTAGAGTAACCCAGCAGAGTTCATTCCCCCAGTGAACAGATCCACAGAACACCCAGCACTTGCCCTGGGCAGCGTTGCATTAAATAGTACACTGCATGTTTCTAGGCTCATTTCGGAGCCCTTGGAACAAACACGACTAAGTATATTACAAAAGTGTCAACAACCAGACCTCCAGAAAGTGACTGCAATAACTATATCTAGAAAATGAGGCACTCTGATAAAAAGCCCCTGAGAGGCCCATACCGCTAGAGCCTACCTACTCCCCAGGTTCAACTAAAGCACAATCAGACTTGAAACTTTTTTTTTTCCTCTGGTTTCTAAGGTGCCACTGCAGCTCCATGAAGGCCGCTGGGAATGACTTTCCTGGGGCTACCAGGAGACAGTCTAGCATTTTCAGTCTTTCTGGAGGCACTGTCCTCGGGGCCTCACAGGAGCCAGTGAGCAGAAGAGAAGCAGAGAACTTTGGAATTTTATTACCCAAAAAGGCTTCGGGGTTCCCTGATTCTGTGACCACATTCATGACCTGGGTGCCTGGGACCTAAGCAGCTGGCAGAGTGACGGTGGGGGGAGGAGGGGGTTAGGGAGATGAAATGAGAGCCCTCATCTGCTTTTCCTGCAATTCATAGGAAACTCTGAGATACCAGAAAGGAAAGGTCACTTCACTAATGAGCTCCTAAGAAGCCTCCCGGGGAAGAGGTGGTGCTCTCAACAACCTGTTCCTACTTTAAAGCCCTCTCTAGCACACAACCAAATTTCCTGAGACAGTCCTGTGGATTGATGTCTGCTGAGTGGGCCCAGTTACTAAGAGCTCCTGACTTCATTCTCCCAAGTGTCACAGCTTGGACGCTAGATTACATGGGTCCCCTAAGGAAATGTGACTGAACTCTAGAGCATATTTTGCTGGTTCACCTGCTTCATGGAACACAGATCTCTTCAAGCCCACCCCTGGCTTCAGGACACCCTATGTGCAAATTCTTTCCACGTCTCTGTGGTGTCCAGCAGTGGGAGAACCAGTAGCGCAGCACGGGGAGGCGGAGGCCAGCTGCCTGGGTTTCTATCTCAAGTCCCTCACATTTCACAGCAGCTGAGACTGTGGACAAGTTCTTTATAACATCTTCCCTTTGAAATAAAATGGCGAAAGAAGTCATTGCTAAGTTAATATTTGTAATCAGTTAATACTTGTAAAGTGCTTACTTAGACCAGTACCTGAAACAGGATAAGCACTCTATAAATGTGTGATAAGTCAAAAACAAATATGCAGCCTTTATGTCTAACAGGTAGGTGAATTTCTATAAAGGGATGGGGGGAGGCGGAGCCCTTTTCAAAACAGTTTCCAGTTGCCCTCCCTACTCAAGGACTTCTTGCTGACATAAATAAAACCTCCCTGCCTGGTCCCGGGTGGTGCTGGCTAGGAAGAGAGTGCTGCAGGGCTGGAATGGAATGACCACTGCTAGGAGGATGCCCTTTTTCCCCAGCAGCATATAATCAACTACAGTTAAACCCGTTCAAGCAGAACAAAGAAACAGAGGCAACTCTCCTGGGTTGCCGTTGGCGGTCAGAAGTCCCCAAATATCTCCATCGGTAGGTGGTTTTATGTGCTTAACGTGCAGAGAACTCTTTACCTCCTCACATATCTGGCAAATGTGACTGCACACTTACGTATGTGATTCAGGACTTCGAGCATCGAAGGTGCTCTGACAACAGCCAATTTTAGATGAAATTCAGAGCAACCAATTTAAGATGAAAACATCTCAGTACCTATCTCATGCATAAAATTCCATGTGACGAACTATTAAAAAAAAAAATCTTACTTCCTCAGAGAGACACCTCTCCCCCAGAGACAAATCAGGTGTTTAGCATAATCATCTCATGAAAGTGGGCTACACCACACCATCATACTGAAAGCAGAAATTACCGATCACCTAGATATTTGACTTTGAGAACATCAGCTTAGTCATTTCGTTTTCACTGTTGTCACAGTTCTGCCTTTCATATCATTTCAACCTTTCAGACATGATTTGAACACTCTATTAAGATGAGAAATTCCTTTAGAAAGGAAGCTTCTTTGGAAAGCACTGGGTCCCTGAAGCAGTCTCAGCTACATAACAGGACACAGCCCCACACACACTAAAGACCAGGGAGAGGCAGGAAAATGGAACGCTAGATAATTTTATCAAAAGCTGATTTGAAAAGGTGGCTGGGAGGCGGGCACTGCATGCATTAAGTACAGATTCATTGGTGTTTAGGGAAACAGCCCTTTCAGATTCACTTCCCCCTTGTTCTGTTTGGTGAGTCACAGAGATGTGATACCTAAGGTTTTAAGATTCTCAGCAAATGCAAAGAATGCAAGTGAGGAGGCACCACACAAAAATACTAAATAAGAAACCACAGAACAAAAACGTGGGCACCTGGGTGGCTCCGTCAGTTAACCACCAGCCTTCATTCAGCTCAGTTCATGATCCCAGGGTCCTGGGATTCAGCTCCCCCATAGGGCTCCCTGCTCAAAGGGACGTCGGCTTCTCCCTCTCCCTTTGCCCCTACCCCTGCTAGGGCACTTGCTCTCTCTCTCTCTCTCAAATAAATAAATAATCTTAAGGAAAAAACAAAAAGTCTGCCTGGAGCAAGAAGCTTTTCCAAACATCAACCTTACTTTCAAGTGCTAAGAAGACGTTCCCATCCAATATTTCCTAATAATCATCTTTTAATCAACTAAGAAAACCAAGTCATTTCCAGCACAGATACCCAACTATTAAAGTTTTACAGGCCTCTAAAATAGAAAACACAGAAAGGAGTGTAAGTATTCATCACCCATTCACTCTGATTTCATTAATTTAATGCAAATTTCCTTCAAAGTAACGAAGATGAGCAGGGAATTGGACAAACCCTAATTCAGACTCCACACCCCAGGACCCTACTAGCTCACATTTTTAAAAACCCGCTTTAGAAAAAAGGGGGCGCCCCCCCCATCAGGGGGCGCAACTTCCCAGCCCCGGGGGAAGGCCTGGATGGGTTGGAGCGACGGCAGGAGCGTTGCTTTCACCGGGCGCTGCCACTGCCAGTGGCTTCAACAAATTCCCTCTCTAGGCTTCCAGAAAATCACGTCCAACACCCAAACTCCCCGCGGAATTTTTCTCTCCAAACTGAAGACCGTGCGCTTCATTTTCACACGCAGGAATGCTTCCTCCCGCTCTTCGCGGCTACTTCCCTGGTATTCCGTGACATTTTCCCGCAACTACGAGTCCGCGCGTTCGCACCTCCGCCCTCCAGCCCACTCCAACCTCGAACCGCACGCGGCCTGGACTCTGCGCCTGCGCCGCTCCCGGGACCACCGCCCCCTCCCCCAGCCGCGCGGAACCCCCTCCTTCCCGCCCTCCTCGAGGGAACTTGGGGTACAACGCATAAAGGTCACTCCTGAGTCCTCCAGACCGCCGCGACGAGCGAGAGAAAAAAGCCAGCCCGGAGCGCGGGAGAAGGGGTGTGGGGAAGCGTAGGCGGTCCTGGGTGGGGAACGGGAGGGGAGGCCAGGGGGGAGCCCGGGGCGGGGGGAGGCCGGGGCGGGGGGGGGCCGGATGGGACCGTGTCACCACGATCCCCACACATTCAGCAGCCGGACTTATGCAGGTCCGCGAGCCTGTGGCTCTCTGCCGCTCGACCTCTCCGGTTCTCCCGGACGGTCTTTCGGGGGCGTCCCGGCACTGCACCCCGCTCAGCCCCCGGCATTGTTCGCGCTCCGCTAGCGCGTCTGAGAGGCGCCCGGGGAAGCGCGGCCCGGCCTCGGCCCCTACCTCCACGAGCAGCCCAAGCAGCAGCGCCGCCACCCTCCGGGGCAGGCGGCTCATGGCTCCGCGTTCTCTCCGGGTGTGCCCTGCTATCAAGTGGCAGGCGCGAGTCGGCAGCGGCACGTCCCCCGTGGGCCGGGCGGGGGGCGGGGCGGGGGTTCGGACCCCGGGCCAGCCCGAGTTGGGGGCGCGGGGCGGCTGGCGGTTGCGAAGGCGAGACGCGCCGCGCCGCGCCGCCCTGGCTGCTCTCCGCCCGACGCTCCGCCCCCCGGCTCGCGCGCGCTCCCGGCAAGCCCGCTTGGGCACGCGCCCGCGGGCACCGCGATCCCAGCCTGGGCGGGTAAAGCTGCTGCTGGGCGCCCGGGTGCGCAACGCCTAGATGCGCCCGCCGGCAGCGGGGATAGGGCTTGCGGGGCCAGGCGGGTGGGAGAGGAGCTGTCAGGTGTCTCCTCCCTCGATAGAGACCGTCCTGTCACGCTCGAACAGACCCAGGGAGGTTTTTAACAGAAGCCAAGTCTTCGCGTGGTGAAGCTTGTTTCGGAGGGAGGTGGCTGTAGAGGAACCTGTCGCTCCGTCTTGCGTCCTGGGCTTCTCTGTTCTTCGCTCCCCCTCCTCTTCCTACCGAGAATGCACTCTGCCCACTTGTGACAGAAAGGACAGCCCAAGGGAGAGGGAGACCGGCTGTGAATAGAAGGCTCCTTACACCTCATTTCTCATTAAGATGTCGGTGCTTTCTAGGTCTGCATTCTCCCCTGCTCCTGCCTGGCTCCACCGCAATCGGTCCCACGTTACCATCTGCCCTCCTACTGCTGAGTGTGGATGTCCTTCAACTCTGCTGAACCACCTTGCCACCTCCACTACCTAGCACCCACCATTTTTTTCTTTTTCACAAAGTGGCTCAGATCCCAGCTCATCAGTAATTCAACAAGCATTATTGAACTTGTAAGATGTACCAGACCCTGAGCCGGAGGACCAGTGTGTAGAGGTGGGCTCCTTGAAAACTTATGCCTGAAGTTTAAAGGGATAGTCACTTACATGACTATGACACATACAGGGTGCTGAGTGGAGACACCAAGGGGTCAAGGGTAATAAAGGGCGTAAATCATGACTGGGAGGTAGAGGAAGGAGTCATGGAAATACATATCACCTAACACGAGTCCCAGACACTTTCTAGCCTTCATCACACGTACTCATCTGATGACTTTAAAATATGCACCACTCAGGGTCCAAACCATGGCAGAGAAGCTCCAAAGAGTGTGAAGGTTGCTCCTGGACAGTTGTGTTGCAGAAACTGAAATCCCGGGGTGATGTAACCACAGGACGGTGATCCACTCTAAAGCACGGATTATTACAGAAGCTGGGCGGATAGTGATTGCTTAAGGTAACCTCCTAGAAAAACAGGTGCTAGTCCTCAAGGCTAGCCATGAAAATAGGAGATAATGTTATTGAATCAAAAGCATATGCAGGCAGAAACGTAATATTGACAGGTGCTTGCATCATTGGGGCTTGGTGCAATCTGAATGTGGCTGAAGTCATCCCTGAGAATACAGAGTGATCTGTGAGGCTGACTGCCTTCGTGGGGTGCAGACTGAGTGACCACAGCCCCAGATACTACGGCTGAATTTCCTGATGAAAACCTTGCTGAACTACCACCGCCTAAAGAAGACTATGAAAAGAAGGTCAACTCCAGTTAGGAGCTAAGAACAATATATGGGATCAAGATAATAGTTTGTCTTTGACCACTACCTTTTGAAAGGGCCACAGTGTTCCTTCCCACCACCCCACTCGCCCCCCAGAGTATTTCTATTAGGGATTCCTGCCACAATATTAACATATAAAACAATCTGGATGTTGACATAGAAATGCAGATTTTACTATACAAAGATAAGGCTCCAATCACAGGTAACATGGCCCCCATTTCTCTAGTATTTCAATGAAATCACCTTTTGAATTCTTCCCAGAGTTGTCTTTATAAATATTAGACAAACCACAAAATATATTCCAAATATATAACATTTTACAGTATGTTCCAACCCCAGACAGAAATACACGATACTTTACCCACATTTTTTTCTAAGATCCAACTTGCATTAGCACTAAAGACAAGATTGTGTGTGTGTGTGTGTGTGTGTGTGTATTCGCCATATATATGTGTATATAAAACCACAAATGTACACACGGTTGTTTTCATGGAAAATTGAAACCTTTGAGACTGTGGGTTTTATCCCATGATATCCAAGAGGGAACAGGAATAATAACATGTCACAAACTCCTCAAACTGGGGAAAAATAAACACAACTATGTATGAAGAGCATATCAGTTGTGTGTATACAAATATACACATATATACAGATTCATATATAAACACAGCTATAGTGATAATACGGTATATACACATACACATTTGCTCTGAATTCTGTATCTCACTATATTATATACTCTCCATCTTTGGAAGCACTTTTCTCCTCTTTTGATCCGGGCAGCTGGAGACTCTCTCCTAACAAAACTGAAGTGGGTATTTCTAAAATGCTGATTCTATTCTGAATGCCACAAAATGGTATCTCAGGATCCCAGTTTTATGTTTGGTGGCTATTGCTTAAATTCAGTAGACCCTATTCTTTTAACTCCTTCGCTTAAAAACATTTCTATTCAGTAATGATGTTTCTGCCTAAAAGAGATGTTAGCTGGAAATGCTAAAATATATTGATTACTCCCTAGTATACATCTGCATGGTTGGATTATGGGTAGTATTTATCCCGTCAGTATTTTTCAGTGTTTTATGATGGGCAAAATATTACATACTTCCATAACTTAAAAAAATATTACTTTAAACTTAACAGTTCACAGAATAACACATGTTGACTTTATTTTGTAAAATTGAGTCAGAGGAAGGTAATGGATTTCACTGTAACTATCCTCTATAATTTATATAAAATACCTTATTTTCCTATATCCTTGCTTCTTTTCTGAGAATTTACAGGTTTAGTTTATTTTTCTTTTTCATATAAAATATTGGCCATGGATTTTAGTTGTATAAAGGACTCCCCATGATAAGAAAGGGTATGTTGTTACGTATTTATATTCTAGCATATATTGTACTAAATAAAAATGCTAATGGCAGGACTTTTAGTGAACACAATTTTAATCAATTTTTCTATTTGTGTTAACTTTCCCAAAGTAAATCTTTTCATTTTTATTGCATACTATCTACATTAAAGCTGATGTGTTTATTTCCTCCTATTTTTTAAGATTTTTTTTTTTTAATTTATTTGACAGAGATCACAAGTAGGCAGACAGGCAGGCAGAGAGACAGAGGAGGAAGCAGGCTCCCCACTGAGCAAAGAGCCCAATATGGGGCTCGATCCCAGGACCCTGGGATCATGACCTGAGCCGAGACAGAGGCTTTATTAACCCACTGAGCCACCCAGGTGCCCTTATTTTCTCCTTTTGTGGTTTTGGAGCGGTTTAAAATTTCAGGTGAAATTTCAGCAGCTGTTGAATTAATTTGACTTCATTTTGTTTCCAAGAAAAAATTTTTATTTTCATTTTAGTAAAACAGAAATAATTAGGGAAAGATGTATTCCGTAGCATAGAAATCAGTAAGAATCATCGCTGATGAAAATGACAAGTAAATGATCATTAAATGGTCCTGGTTTCTGAGGACAATAAAACTAAAAGAAATTTTTATATATTTATAAACTTATGAGATGATTTTGGTACACTGCTAGAGACTCTCGATGTTGTTATAATTTATTTAATTACAGAATGGCAACATCTTTAAGATTTTATTATAACTAAGTTCTTTTTAAGATTTTATTTATTTATTTGACAGACAGAGATCACAAGTAGGCAGAGAGGCAGGCAGAGAGAGACGGGGAGGCAGGTTTCCAGCTGAGCAGAGAGCGCGGTGTGGGGCTCGATCCCAGGGCCCTGATATCATGACCTGAGCCGAAGGCAGAGGCTTTAACCCACTGAGCCACCCAGGTGCCCCTATAACTAAGTTTTAATAATTCAAGTGTGCACATTTGATGGAATATTTTAACTTTTGAATCAATAGCTGTTAATACTAAGACATTAAATACTAAAACATTTTCACTTGAAATAAATAAATAAATGAAATAAAGTAAAATAAGCACCGCTGAACTATACCTATTAGAACCAGAACTTGTGGGGCGCCTGGGTGGCTCAGTGGGTTAAGCCGCTGCCTTCGGCTCAGGTCATGATCTTGGGGTCCTGGGATCGAGCCCCGCATCGGGCTCTCTGCTCAGCAGGGAGCCTGCTCCCTCCTCTCTCTCTGCCTGCCTCTCTGCCTGCTTGTGATCTCTCTGTCAAATAAATAAATAAAATCTTAAAAAAAAAAAAAAAACAGAACTTGCAAGAAAAACAGGCAAGATGACTGTGGGCTTCATTTCATGGTAAGGGCACCATCCGACAAGCCCACCAAGGGTCTTTGGACTCTCCTAACTTTGATTTACTGTTTACCATTAGGGCGTTTTACTACCTTTTTAAGGGCAGAAATTAACGTATAGAAAACTAAGCTGCAGGGCGCCTGGGTGGCTCAGTGGGTTGAGCCTCTGCCTTCAGCTAGGGTCGTGATCGAGCCCCGCATCAGGCTCTCTGCTCAGCGGAGATCCTGCTTCCCTTCCTCTCTCTCTGCCTGCCTCTCTGCCAGCTTGTGATCTCTCTCTGTCAAGTAAATAAATAAAAATCTTTATTTAAAAAAAAAAAAGAAAACTAAGCTGCAAGCTTTGTTATATAACAGAGATGCAAAAAAATTTTTTTTTCTCCAATGGCAATGTAAATCCTATAAAAATACAAATGACCGGGACCCGAGTCAAGATGGCGGAGAAGTAGCAGGCTGAGACTACTTCGGGTAGTGGGAGATCAGCTAAATAGCTTATCTAAAGATTGCAAACACCTACAAATCCAACGGGAGATTGAAGAGAAGAAGAACAGCAATTCCAGAAACAGAAAATCAACCACTTTCTGCAAGGTAGGACTGGCGGAGAAGTGAATCCAAAGCGACGGGAAGATAGACCGCGGGGAGCAGAGCAACGGAGCAAAATCAGGACTTTTAAAAGTCTGTTCCGCTGAGGGACATCGCTCCAGAGGCTTAACTGGGGTGAAGCCCAGGCGGGGTAAGCGCGGCCTCAGGTCCCGCAGGGTCGCAGAAGGATCGGGGGTGTCTCAGTGTCGCAGAGCTTACCGGTATTAGAACGGGGAAGCCGGCTGCAGAGACAGAGCCGAGGAGTGACTCTCAGCTCAGGGTTGCCTTGAACCGGTCGCAGGCTCGGTCAGCTCGGAGCGCGGCCGGAGGCCAGGGTGACGGGAGTCATTTGGCGCTGTTCTCTGAGGGCGCACTGAGGAGTGGGGCCCCGGGCTCTCGGCTCCTCCGGGCCGGAGACCGGGAGGCCGCCATCTTTATTCCTGTCCTCCGGACTCTACGGAAAGCGCTCAGGGAACAAAAGCTCCCGAAAGGGAACCCGAGCGGATGACTCAGCGCGGCCCCGGGTAAGGGCGGTGCAACTCCGCCTGGGGCAAAGACGCTTGAGAATCACTACAACGGCCCCTCCCCCAGAAGATCTACGGGAAACCCAGCCAGGACCAAGTTCACCTACCAAGGAGAACGGCGGAGAAGAAAGCAAAGCACGGAACTCATGGCTTTCTCCCCATGATTTTTTTTAGCCTTGCAGTTAATTTAATTTTTTTTTCTTTTTCAATTTTTTTTTCTTTTTCTCTTCTTCTGCTAAATTTTTTTTTAACTTTTACCGTTTTCTTTTTTTAACGTTTTTTAAATAGTTTATCTAATATATATATATTTTTTCCTCTTTTTATATTTTTTCTTTATCGGCTTTCTTTTTTTTAATAGTTTTTTTTTTTCTTTCTTTCTGAACCCCTTTTTATCCCCTTTCTCCCCCCTCACAATTCAGGATCTCTTCTGATTTGGCTAAAGCATATTTTCCTGGGGTTGTTGCCACCCTTTTAGTATTTTACTTGCTCCTTCATAAACTCTTATCTGGACAAAATGACAAGGCAGAAAAATTCACAACAAAAAAAAGAACAAGAGGCAATGCCAAAGGCTAGGGACCTAATCAATACAGACATTGGTAATATGTCAGATATAGAGTTCAGAATGATGATTCTCAAGGTTCTAGCCGGGCTTGAAAAAGGCATGGAAGATATTAAAGCAACCCTCTCGGGAGATATAAAAGCCCTTCCTGGAGAAATAAAAGAACTAAAATCTAACCAAGTTGAAATCAAAAAAGCTATTAATGAGGTGCAATCAAAAATGGAGGCTCTCACTGCTAGGATAAATGAGGCAGAAGAAAGAATTAGCGATATAGAAGACCAAATGACAGAGAATAAAGAAGCTGAGCAAAAGAGGGACAAACAGCTACTGGACCACGAGGGGAGAATTCGAGAGATAAGTGACACCATAAGACGAAACAACATTAGAATAATTGGGATTCCAGAAGAAGAGGAAACAGAGAGGGGAGCAGAAGGTATATTGGAGAGAATTATTGGAGAGAATTTCCCCAATATGGCAAAGGGAACAAGCATCAAAATCCAGGAGGTTCAGAGAACCCCCCTCAAAATCAATAAGAATAGGTCTACACCCCGTCACCTAATAGTAAAATTGACAAGTCTTAGTGACAAAGAAAAGATCCTGAAAGCAGCCCGGGAAAAGAAGTCTGTAACGTACAATGGTAAAAATATTAGATTGGCAGCAGACTTATCCACAGAGACCTGGCAGGCCAGAAAGAGCTGGCATGATATATTCAGAGTACTAAATGAGAAAAACATGCAGCCAAGAATACTATATCCAGCTAGGCTATCATTGAAAATAGACGGAGAGATTAAAAGCTTCCAGGACAAACAAAAACTGAAAGAATTTGCAAATACCAAACCAGCTCTACAGGAAATATTGAAAGGGGTCCTCTAAGCAAAGAGAGACCCTCAAAGTAGTAGATCAGAAAGAAACAGAGACAATATACAATAACAGTCACCTTACAGGCAATACAATGGCACTAAATTCATATCTCTCAATACTTACCCTGAATGTGAATGGGCTAAATGCCCCAATCAAAAGACACAGGGTATCAGAATGGATAAAAAAACAAAACCCATCTATATGTTGCCTACAAGAAACTCATCTTACACCCGAAGACACCTCCAGGTTTAAAGTGAGGGGGTGGAAAAGAATTTACCATGCTAATGGACATCAGAAGAAAGCAGGAGTGGCAATCCTTATATCAGATCAATTAGATTTTAAGCCAAAGATTATAATAAGAGATGAGGAAGGACACTATATCATACTCAAAGGAACTGTCCAACAAGAAGATCTAACAATTTTAAATATCTATGCCCCTAACGTGGGAGCAGCCAACTATATAAACCAATTAATAACAAAATCAAAGAAACACATCGACAAGAATGCAATAATAGCAGGGGATTTTAACACTCCCCTCACTGAAATGGACAGATCATCCAAGCAAAAGATCAACAAGGAAATCAAGGCCTTAAATGACACACTGGACCAGATGGACATCACAGATCTATTCAGAACATTTCATCCCAAAGCAACAGAATACACATTCTTCTCTAGTGCACATGGAACATTCTCCAGAATAGATCACATTCTTGGTCCTAAATCAAGTCTCAACCGGTATCAAAAGATTGGGATCATTCCCTGCATATTTTCAGACCACAATGCTCTAAAGCTAGAACTCAATCACAAGAGGAAATTTGGAAAGAACCCAAATACATGGAGACTAAACAGCATCCTTCTAAAGAATGAATGGGTCAACCAGGAAATCAAAGAAGAATTGAAAAAATTTATGGAAACAAATGATAATGAAAACACAACTGTTCAGAATCTGTGGGACACAACAAAGGCAGTCCTGAGAGGAAAATATATAGCGGTACAAGCCTTTCTCAAGAAACAAGAAAGGTCTCAGGTACACAACCTAACCCTACACCTAAAGGAGCTGGAGAAAGAACAAGAAAGAAACCCTAAACCCAGCAGGAGAAGAGAAATCATAAAGATCAGAGCAGAAATCAATGAAATAGAAACCAAAAAAACAATAGAACAAATCAACGAAACTAGGAACTGGTTCTTTGAAAGAATTAATAAGATTGATAAACCCCTGGCCAGACTTATCAAAAAGAAAAGAGAGAGGACCCAAATAAATAAAATCATGAATGAAAGAGGAGAGATCACAACGAACACCAAAGAAATACAGACAATTATAAGAACATACTATGAGCAACTCTACGCCAACAAATTGGACAATCTGGAAGAAATGGATGCATTCCTAGAGACATATAAACTACCACAACTGAACCAGGAAGAAATAGAAAGCCTGAACAGACCCATAACCAGTAAGGAGATTGAAACAGTCATCAAAAATCTCCAAACAAACAAAAGCCCAGGGCCAGACGGCTTCCCGGGGGAATTCTACCAAACATTTAAAGAAGAACTAATTCCTATTCTCCTGAAACTGTTCCAAAAAATAGCAATAGAAGGAAAACTTCCAAACTCATTTTATGAGGCCAGCATCACCTTGATCCCAAAACCAGACAAGGATCCCAACAAAAAAGAGAACTACAGACCAATATCCTTGATGAACACAGATGCAAAAATTCTCGCCAAAATACTAGCCAATAGGATTCAACAGTACGTTAAAAGGATTATTCACCACGACCAAGTGGGATTTATTCCAGGGCTGCAAGGCTGGTTCAACATCCGCAAATCAATCAATGTGATACAACACATTAATAAAAGAAAGAACAAGAACCATATGATACTCTCCATAGATGCTGAAAAAGCATTTGACAAAGTACAGCATCCCTTCCTGATCAAAACTCTTCAAAGTGTAGGGATAGACGGCACATACCTCAATATTATCAAAGCCATCTATGAAAAACCCACCGCAAATATCATTCTCAATGGAGAAAAACTGAAAGCTTTTCCGCTAAGGTCAGGAACACGGCAGGGATGTCCGTTATCACCACTGCTATTCAACATAGTACTAGAAGTCCTAGCCTCAGCAATCAGACAACAAAAGGAAATTAAAGGCATCCAAATCGGCAAAGAAGAAGTCAAACTATCACTCTTCGCAGATGATATGATACTCTATGTGGAAAACCCAAAAGACTCCACTCCAAAACTGTTAGAACTTGTACAGGAATTCAGTAAAGTGTCAGGATATAAAATCAATGCACAGAAATCAGTTGCATTTCTCTACACCAACAACAAGACAGAAGAAAGAGAAATTAAGGAGTCCATCCCATTTACAACTGCACCCAAAACTATAAGATACCTAGGAATAAACCTAACCAAAGAGACTAAGAATCTATACTCAGAAAACTATAAAGTACTCATGAAAGAAATTGAGGAAGACACAAAGAAATGGAAAAATGTTCCATGCTCCTGGATTGGAAGAATAAATATTGTGAAAATGTCTATGCTACCTAAAGCAATCTACACATTTAATGCAATTCCTATCAAAGTACCATCCATTTTTTTCAAAGAAATGGAACAAAGAATCCTAAAATTCATACGGAACCAGAAAAGACCTCGAATAGCCAAAGGAATATTGAAAAAGAAAGCCAAAGTTGGTGGCATCACAATTCCGGACTTCAAGCTCTATTACAAAGCTGTCATCATCAAGACAGCATGGTACTGGCACAAAAACAGACACATAGATCAATGGAACAGAATAGAGAGCCCAGAAATGGACCCTCAACTCTATGGTCAACTCATCTTCGACAAAGCAGGAAAGAATGTCCAATGGAACAAAGACAGCCTCTTCAATAAATGGTGTTGGGAAAATTGGACAGCCACATGCAGAAAAATGAAATTGGATCATTTCCTTACACCACACACGAAAATAGACTCCAAATGGATGAAGGATCTCAATGTGAGAAAGGAATCCATCAAAATCCTCGAGGAGAACACAGGCAGCAACCTCTTCGACGTCAGCCGCAGCAACATCTTCCTAGGAACATCACCAAAGGCAAGGGAAGCAAGGGCAAAAATGAACTTTTGGGATTTTATCAAGATCAAAAGCTTTTGCACAGCAAAGGAAACAGTGAACAAAACCAAAAGACAACTGACAGAATGGGAGAAGATATTTGCAAATGACATATCAGATAAAGGGCTAGTGTCCAAAATCTATAAAGAACTTAGCAAACTCAACACCCAAAGAACAAATAATCCAATCAAGAAATGGGCAGAGGACATGAACAGACATTTCTGCAAAGAAGACATCCAGATGGCCAACAGACACATGAAAAAGTGCTCCATATCACTTGGCATCAGGGAAATACAAATCAAAACCACCATGAGATATCACCTCACACCAGTCAGAATGGCTAAAATTAACAAGTCAGGAAATGACAGATGCTGGCGAGGATGCGGAGAAAGGGGAACCCTCCTACACTGTTGGTGGGAATGCAAGCTGGTGCAACCACTCTGGAAAACAGCATGGAGGTTCCTCAAAATGTTGAAAATAGAACTACCCTATGACCCTGCAATTGCACTGCTGGGTATTTACCCTAAAGATACAAACATAGTGATCCGAAGGGGCACATGCACCCGAATGTTTATAGCAGCAATGTCTACAATAGCCAAACTATGGAAAGAACCTAGATGTCCATCTACAGACGAATGGATAAAGAAGATGTGGTATATATACACAATGGAATACTATGCAGCCATCAAAAGAAATGAAATCTTGCCATTTGCGACGACATGGATGGAACTAGAGGGTATCATGCTTAGCGAAATAAGTCAATCGGAGAAAGACAACTATCATATGATCTCCCTGATATGAGGGAGAGGAGATGCAACATGGGGGATCGAGGGGGTAGGAGAAGCGTAAATGAAACAAGATGGGATTGGGAGGGAGACAAACCATAAGTGACTCTTAATCTCACAAAACAAACTGAGGGTTGATGGGGGGAGGGGGTTGGGATAGGGGGTGGGGTTATGGATATCGGGGAGGGTATGTGCTATGGTGAGTGTTGTGAAGTGTGTAAACCTGGCGATTCGCAGACCTGTACCCCTGGGGATAAAAATATATGTTTATAAAGCTGTAAAAAAAAAAAAAAAAAGAAAGAAAGAAAGGATGAATCCCCAAGTTTTGTAGCAACATGGACGGGACTGGAAGAGATTATGCTGAGTGAAATAAGTCAAGCAGAGAGAGTCAATTATCATATGGTTTCACTTATTTGTGGAGCATAACAAATAGCATGGAGGACAAGGGGAGATGGAGAGGAGAAGGGAGTTGAGGGAAATTGGAAGGGGAGGTGAACCATGAGAGACTATGGACTCTGAAAAACGATCTGAGAATTTTGAAGGGGTGGGGGGTGGGAGGTTGGGGGCACCAGGTGGTGGGTATTGTAGAGGGCACGGATTGCATGGAGCACTGGGTGTGGTGCAAAAATAATGAATACTGTTATGCTGAAAAAAAAATAAAAAAATTAAAAAAAAAATACAAATGACCTCTGTTAGGGTGAGAACCTCAGCCAAGGATTTACAATTTAGCAACCCAAGCCAATTTAACACTCTCAACCCATGAGTTTCCACCTCCCCCCTGCTTCATTGGCTGTATACACACCAGTTGCCTGCATTCTCCTTCAAAGAAGCTTCATATCTGACCAGTTCCTTCATTAATAGAACCCTGACATGAATATACCATGTACTGGCATGTATTGTTATGTATGTGAGTTACATTTCCTATTCCATTTTGAACATTATGCTGATGCCTCCCTCCTGGTTCTGTATCTCCACTGAGAAGACTGTTCTGCTGAGTTTAACTTCCTGTAATTTATATAAACTTCTTTCAAAATAGAAAATTAAAACTTTGTGATGCTTTCTTCCCAGTCTGCTATCTCTTCTGTGTGCCCTCTGCCTGGTCCTAGGTGATGGGTGGCTGCTTGGCATGAGAAGGACGAGGGCTGGCCTGCCAGGCTGTTTCCCTGAATACATAAGGGCACACAAAGATTCTGAAAAAGTATCAAGATGAAGAAAACTCTACTACAACAATATCCCAGTAGCGTATCTGTATTTTTGTAGGAGAAATAGAATGGTTTGGAGATAAAGAGTTAGTCAATAATCATAGATTAAATAATCACTTTTAAAAACGGAACCATGGGGCGCCTGGGTGGCTCGGTCATTAATCAGCTGCCTTCGGCTCAGGTCATGATCCCAGGATCCTGGGATCAAGTCCCGTATCGGGCTCCCTGCTCAGAGGGAAGCCTGCTTCTCCCTCTCCCACTCCCCCTGCTGTGTTCCCTCTCTCACTGTGTCTCTCTCTCTGTCAAATAAATAAATAAAATCTTTAAAAAAAAAAAAAACCAGAACAGTGGTGGTAGCTTTGATACCCCATAGATTAGCTTTGCAAAACTGACCCTATAGTTCCTTAAGGAAAAAAAAAAAAAAACTTCCCACTAGATGTGAACAGATCACAATTCCACATAGTATGCCTTCTCTTTATATTTTTATTGTTTATTTTTATTTTTTTAAAAGATTTTATTTATTTATTTGCCAGAGAGAGAGAGAAAGGGAGAACACAAGCAGGCAGAGAGGCAGACAGAGGCAGAGGGAGAAGCAGGCTCCCCACTGAGCAAGGAGCCCGATGGGGGACTCGATCCCAGGACCCTGGGATCATGACCTGAGCCCAAGGCAGCGGCTTAACCAACTGAGCCACCCAGGCGTCCCTATTGTTTATTTTTATTTTTTAAAGTTTATTTTAATTCCAGTATAGTTAACACAGAGTGCTCTATTATTTTCAGGGGCACAATACAGTGATTTAGCAACAGAGTAACTTGAGAATTCTCTATATCGCTCAGTGCTCATCATGATAAGTCTACTCTTTAATTGGGGCACCTGGGTGGCTCAGCTGGTTAAGTGACAGCCTTCGGCTCAGGTCTTGATCTTGGAATCCCGGGATAGAGTCATGTGTCAGGGTCCCTCCTCGGTGGGGATTCTGCTTCTCCCTCTGGCCTCTCTCCTCTCATGCTCTCTCTCTCTCTCCCAAATAAATAAATAAAATCTTTTTAAAAAAATGTTAAAAAAAAAGTCTACTCTTTAATCCCCATCACCCATTCCACAGATCCCCCCCAACCTACCTCCCCTCTGGTAACCATCAGTTTGTTCTCTCTAGTTAAAAGCCTGTTTCTTGGTTTGTCTTCTCTTTTTTTCTTATGCTCATTTGCTTTGTTTCTTAAATTCCATTTATGAGTAAGATCATATGGTATTTCTATTTCTATGCCATATTTTGCTCAGCATTATACTCTCTAGTTCTACCCATGTTGTTACAAATGGCATGATTTCATTCTTTTTATGGCTGAATAATATTCCACTGTGTGTGTGTGTGTGTGTGTGTGTGTATACATACCACTTCTTCTTTATCCATTTATTAATGGACACTTGCGCTGCTTCCATAATTTGGTTATTGTAAACAATGCTTCAGGGGCACCTGGTGACTCAGCTGCCTTCAGCTCAGGTTATACCAGGGTCCTGGGATCGAACCCCATGTCAGGCTCCCTGATCAGCGGGGAGCACACCTCTGCCACTCCCTCTACCTGCTGCTCCCCCTGCTTGTGCTCTCTCTCTCTCCCCACCTCTGTCAAATAAATAAATCTTTTAAAAAAACAAACCAAAAAATAATGCTGCAATAAACATAGGGATGAATGTACCCCTTTCCTCAGTGGTGCAATTCATGGATTATAGGGTAGTTCTAATTTTTTTTTAATTTCTTAACTTTTTTATTAACACATAATGTATTATTAGCCCCAGGTCTGTTAATCTTCAGGTTTACACCTCACAGCACTCACCATAGCACATACCTTCCCCAATGTCCATAACCCAACCACCCTCTCCCTACCCCCTTCCCCGCAGCAACCCTCAGTTTGTTTTGTGACATTAAGAGTCTCTTATGGTTTTTCTCCCTCCTGACCTCATCTTGTTTCATTTTTTCCCTTCCTACCCCCAAACCTCCCTCACTGCCTCTCAACTTCCTCATATCAGGGAAATCATATGATAATTGCCTTTCTCTGATTGTCTAATAAAAAATAGCATGGTTTTAATTTTAATTTTTTGAGGAACCTCCATACTGTTTTCTTTCCACAGTGGCTGCACCAATTTGCATCCAGACCTATTTTTTTACATCCTCACCAACACTTGTTATTTCCTGTGGTTTTTCGGGGTTTTTTTTGTTTTTTTTTTTAGCCATCTGACAGGTGTGAGGTGATTTCTCATTGTAGTTTTCATTTGCATCTCCTTTAAATTAAAGCAACATCATTTGTTAAATACTAAGGACAAGGGAAGAAATTTGCAGTAATTGGGCATATTTTATGCTATACTTACCCACTGAATATAATATAGAATTTAATGTTTTCACAGGTATGGAAAGCGGATAACATTATGGCTTTTTCACAGATTAGGTACTACCATTCAGAGACAAAAAGTAACCTTCCCAAACCTGTCAGCTAATATAAGGAGTTACTAGCCCTGAACTTTATCTGGCTCCAAAGCCTATACATCCTTTTTACACTACAGGAAAAGTTCCTTTAAGAGCAACATTTCCATAGATGGATTTTATGAAGTTCAGGAATGTTCCCTCTATCCCCATACTTTGAAGCATTTTAATCAGGAACAGATGCTGGATTTTGTCAAATGCTTTTTCTGCATCAATTGAGAGGACCATGTGGTTCTTCTCTCTTCTCTTATTAATTTGTTCTATCACATTGATTGATTTGCGAATGTTGAACCATCCTTGTAACCCAGGGATGAATCCCACCTGGTCATGGTGGATAATCTTTCTAATGTGCTGTTGGATCTTATTTGCTAGGATCTTGTTCAAAATCTTAGCATCCATATTCATCAGTGATATTGGTCTGAAATTCTCCTTTTTGGTGTGGTCTTTGCCTGGTTTGGGAATCAGGGTAATGCTGGCTTCATAAAAAGAGTCTGGAAGTTTTCCTTCTGCTTCAATTTTTTGAAACAGCTTCAGGAGAATAGGTGTTGTTTCTTCTTTGAAAGTTTGGTAGAATTCCCCAGGGAATCCGTCAGGCCCTGGGCTCTTGTTTTTTGGGAGGTTTTTGATCACTGCTTCAATCTCGTTACTAGATATCAGTCTATTAAGGTTGTCAATTTCTTCCTCGTTCAATTTTGGGAGTTTATAGTTTTCCAGGAATGTATCCATTTCATCTAGGTTGCTTAGCTTATTGGCATATAACTGTTGATAATAACTTCTGATGATTGTTTCTACTTCCTTGGTGTTAGTTGTGATCTCTCCCTTTTCATTCGTAATTTTATTAATTTGAGCTTTCTCTCTTTTCTTTTGGATTAGTGTGGCCAATGGTTTATCGATCTTATTGATTCTTTCAAAAAACCAGCTTCTAGTTTCATTGATACTTACAACTGTATCTCTAGTTTCTATCTCATTGATCTCTGCTCTAATCTTGATTATTTACCTCTTGTGTGTGGAGTTGGTTTAATTTGTTGTTGATTCTCCAGTTCTTTAAGGTGTAGAGACAGCTGGTGTATTCTGGAATTTTCAACATTTTTGAGGGAGGCGTGGATGGCTATGTATTTCCCCCTTAGGACCGCCTTTGCTGTATCCCATAGGTTTTGGACAAAAGTGTCTTCACTTTTAGGCCATTCATATTGAGAGTGATTATTGATAGATACATTTTTATTGACATCGTATTACCTTTGAAGTCTTTCTTTCTGTAGATTTTCTCTGTATTTCTATTCAATGATATTCTTAGGATTTTTCCTCTTTTATAGAACCCCCCTTAATATTTCCTGCAGTGTTGGCTTGGTGGTCGCATACTCTTTTAAGCCTTGCCGGTTTTGGAAACTCTTTATCTCTCTATCCATTTTGAATGTCAGTCTTGCTGGATAAAGCATTCTTGGCTGCATGTTCTTCTCACTTAGTGCCCTGAATATATCTTTCCAGGCCTTTCTGGCTTGCCAGGTTTCTGTGGACAGGTCTGACATTATTTACCATAAGATACCTGGGAATAAACCTAACCAAAGAGGTAAAGGATCTGTATTCTAGGAACTACAGAACACTCATGAAAGAAGCTGAAGAAGACACAAAAAGATGGAAGACCATTCCATGCTCTTTGATCTGAAGAATAAACATTGTTAAAATATCTATACTGCCTAGAGCAATCTATACTTTTAATGCCATTCCGATCAAAATTCCACCAGTATTTTTCAAAGAGCTGGAGCAAATAATCCTAAAATTTGTATGGAATCAGAAGAGACCCTGAATTGCTAGGGAAATGTTGGAAAAGAAAAACAAAACTGGGGGCATCACGTTACCTGATTTCAAGCTTTACTACAAAGCTGGGATCACCAAGACAGCATGGTACTGGCATAAAAACAGACACATAGACCAGTGGAACAGAGTAGAGAGCCCAGATATGAACCCTCAACTCTATGGTCAAATAATCTTCGACAAAGCAGGAAAAAATATACAATGGAAAAAAGACAGTCTCTTCAATAAATGGTGCTGGGAAAATTGGACAGCTATATGTAGAAGAATGAAACTCAACCATTCTTTTACACCGTACACAAAGATAAACTCGAAATGGATAAAAGACCTCAACGTGAGACAGGAATCCATCAGAATCCTAGAGGAGAACATAGGCAGTAATCTCTTCAATATCAGCCACAGCAACTTCTTTCAAGATATGTCTTCAAAGGCAAAGGAAACAAAAGCGAAAATGAACTTTTGGGACTTCATCAAGATCAAAAGCTTTTGCACAGCAAAGGAAACAGTCAACAACACAAAGAGGCAACCCACGGAATGGGAGAAGATATTTGCAAATGACAGTACAGACAAAAGGTTGATATCCAAGATCTATAAAGAACTTCTCAAACTCAACACACACAAAACAGATAATCATGTCAAAAAATGAGCAGAAGACATGAACAGACACTTCTCCAATGAAGACATACAAATGGCTAACAGACACATGAAAAAATATTCATCATCACTAGCCACCAGGGAGATTCAAATTAAAACCACATTGAGATACGACCTTACACCAGTTAGAATGGCCAAAATTAGCAAGACAGAAAACAATGTGTGTTGGAGAGGATGTGGAGAAAGCGGAACACTCTTACACTGTTGGTGGGAATGCAAGTGGGTGCAGCCTCTTTGGAGAACAGTGTGGAGATTCCTTAAGAAATTAAAATAGAGCTTCCCTATGACCCTGCAATTGCACTACTGGGTATTTACCCCAAAGATACAGATGTAGTGAAAAGAAGGGCCATCTGTACCCCAATGTTCATAGCACCAATGGCCACGGTCACCAAACTGTGGAAAGAACCAAGATGCCCTTCAACGGACGAATGGATAAGGAAGATGTGGTCCATATACACTATGGAGTATTATGCCTCCATCAGAAAGGATGAATACCTAACTTTTGTATCAACATGGATGGGACTGGAAGAGATTATGCTGAGTGAAATAAGTCAAGCAGAGAGAGTCAATTATCATATGGTTTCACTTATTTGTGGAGCATAACAAATAACATGGAGGACATGGGGAGATGGAAAGGAGAAGGGAGTTAAGGGAAATTGGAAGGGGAGATGAACCATGAGAGACTATGGACTCTGAAAAACAATCTGAGGGTTTTGAAGGGGTGGGGGTGGGAGGTTGGGGGAACCTGGTGGTGGGTATTATGGAGGGCACGTATTGCATGGAGCACTGGGTGTGGTGCATAAACAATGAATTCTGTTACTCTGAAAATAAATAAATAAATAAATAAATAAATAAATAAATAAATAAATAAATATTACTGCGGAGAACAAAAAAAAAAAAAGAGCAACATTTCCAGGGGTGCCTGGGTGGCTCAGTGGGTTAAGCTTCTGCCTTCAGTTCAGGTCATGATCCCAGGGTCCTGGGTTCAAGCCCCGCATCAGGCTTTCTGCTCAGCAGGGAGCCTGTTTCCTTCTCTTTGCCTGGCTCTTTGCCTAGTTGTGACCTGCCTGTCAAATAAATAAACTCTTTTTAAAGAGTTTTTATTTATTTATTTGACAGACAGAGATCACAAGTTGTTAATGCTTTGTTTCATTATTTGAGGATGGACTTAAATTATTTTGATCCAATTAACCAAAGGGGAGAATTAAAGCCATACTTTTCCCTTGCTTTGTTTGCTACTGACAGCTGTTCTCAAAAGCTAGTCTTGAGTAAAAACTGAAAGTAAGCTACAGTAGGACTCCGGTTTTGCTTCATGAGTAAATGTCCTTGGATTCTGTTTGGTACCAAAAGCCTGACGTGTGTTTTACAGTGACCAGACAAGCTGGGACCTCTGAGTACCAGGCAAGAACAGGTCATATTCCTAAAAAATAAAGATAAAATAAGAATAAATTTTAAAAAAATAAAACAAAAGAGCAACGCTTCAGGACCCCTCTCACTCTTGAGAGCTTTTTCTGTATCTCCACTTAATAAACTTCTATTGCTTTATTCCCCCCAAAAAACACAAACAAACAAACAAACAAACAAAACGAACAGGTTATATCCCCTTTCTATAGTAGGGCTTCCGGCCTAAATTTTACTGATGAGTTATGAGAGTAACCTCTAGCTCCCAGCAAGCTGCAGCAAATTCTAGACTATTTCAGTCAGATGAGGTCTTCTAAGATGTTTCAAAAGACAAAGAGCTAAAGGTTTAGTGGATGCCTCTCACTCTTTCCTAGATTTGATCTAAAATTGACACATCTTTTTGTAAACTTTACTCCCCTCGTTGCCTGCCTCAAAACTAACCTGTGATTACTTTGAGTCCATGCATATATCAGATTCATTTCTGTGTCCTTAAAAACTGGTACAATGTCAAAGACAACGATAGGCATTAAATAAATACTTAAGTAAGGGAGAGTATGTTAGAGAGGTTAAAGGAAGGAAGGTGGTTAGGAGTAGCAAGTATGTGTTATAAATATGAGTTTTAAAGTCCTGCTAAGTTCCCCCCTGGAGATATCTCTTTGCTAAATTTTGCAATCTTAGTGAAATGTCTACATTATTATTCTGAGTCAAAGTTTAAAGTGTTGGGAAAGTTTTAGTCGCCAGAATCTTTGAAACAATTTAGCAAATAAAATCCACTTCCATAATCCACTAAAAGTTGTGCTAAGCATAACCTAAGCTTAAACCTAAGCATAGCCTTGCTTATTCCATTGTGTCCTAGAAATACCCTTGACTGCTTTTCAAAGCCCAGGTCTGCACAAAGGGTTGCTGGGTGAGCTGTCCACATTCAGCCAAGTGATCTTTGGCTGCTTGCCTTCATTTGATAGTTCCCGGTTTATATCTACTCTGTCCTGTCAGTTCCTTAAAGCTATTTTCCTCCTTTCTGTCTCCCCCAAATAACCGAAAAGTCACTATGTTGAGGGCCACTGATTATTTCTTTTTCTGTGTAAGCAAACTCTCCTGATTAAAATCTTACAATTTCAAGACAGCATCTATATCTTGCTGGCATAGAGAAGAGACAAATGGTAGAGAATAGCTCTGGAATACTTCAGAAAACCTTTAGGCTTGTACATTTTGTTCTCATGTAATAGAGTACACACTAGGAAGAACCAATGTAAATGACTGCATGGATGAGGCATGAGTCAGTGTTCAAGCAGGAAGAGGTTTAGTATAAAGCAATAGGGAGAGTTGAGGACTATGTCCAAATTAAAAAGTAGGTGTCTAGCGAAAGGTTCATCCAATTATTTTTAGAACATTGACCTGGCTATATAAATCATATTTATAATTCCTGTGGGCTACATTCAGTTGGTGACCTTTGGTCTGTAATACAAAGCTGGGCCTAAATAAATCCTAACTATGAGGGAAAATTTGGAATGTCCTCCTACCAAATTCACACCATACATCCCAACTCTTGACTCTTCCACGGTGTAGTTCAAGTCTTTCTTTATCCAGTTTGCTTCAAGCCTAGCCTACCTGGGAGATTTGGCACTCAATCGTTCTGAATTAAACAATTGAAAGACTTGCAAGCTCGCATTCTTAAGTTGCTAAAGCACTCCTCAAGTAAGTACAAAATAATTTAGCCTCTAACTGCAGATGTTACTCTACTTCAGTGTTTCTCAATTGTCAGCATTACATGAACCTTTTTAAAAAGAAAAAGTTCTTCTCAGCATCCAGAACTTCTTCAGGGGTTATGAGAGAGGCCAAGAGATAACCCTACCATATCAGTTCTCCTCTGCTTCCATAAAAATAAATCTCCACTTTTTTGAATAATGAAGATTATAATTTTATTCTCCCTTGTGCTAGGTAATTGCAGGTAACCTACAGTACAAATGTTTTCAGGTTGCTGTAACAAAATGCCACAGACTGGGTGGCTTCAACAATAGAAATATATTTCCACATAGTTTTGAAGACTAGAAATTCAAGGTCAAGGTGTCAGTGGGTTTGGTTTTCTCTGAAGCTTCCCTCCTTAGTTTGCAGATAGCTGCCTTCTTATGGCCTCTTCATGTGATTGACCTTTGTGCCTGTGGCCCTGGTGTCCCTCTCTGTTTAAAAATTTTGTTTTATGAGATCACCAGTCAATGTGAATTCTAATGGCCTGCACTAGTAGCTTCGTTTTAATTTAATCACCTCATTAAAGGCCTTATCTCCAAATACAGTCACACTCTGAGGTATAGGTGTTGAGAACTTCAACATATGAATTGGGGGTGGGCAAAATTGAGCTCATTATACTCCACCCATTGGGCCCCCAAAATTCATGTCCTTGTCACATGCAAAATACATTCACTTCCATCCCAACAGCCCCCCCAAATTTTAACCCATTCCAGGATAAATGTTAAGTCCCACATCTCATCTAAACATCTTTTTTTTTTTTAAGATTTTATTTATTTATTTGTCAGAGAGAGAGAGCACAAGCAGGCAAAGTGGCAGGCAGAGGCAGAGAGAGAAGCAGTCTCCCCACAGAGCAAGGAGTTTGATGCGGGACTCGATCCCAGGACTCTGGGATCATGGCCTGAGCCGAAGGCAGTGGCTTAACTGACTGAGCCACCCAGGCATCCCTCATCTAAACATCTTCTAAATCAGGTGTGGGTAAGAGTGAAAATGTGATTCATTGTCAGGCAAAATTTCTTTCTAGCTGTGGGCCTGGGAAACCAGACACCATATATGTTTCCAAAATATAATGGTGGGACAGGCATAGGATAGATATTCCCATTCCAAAAGGCAGAAATAGGAAAAATGGGTGACAGTTTCTAAGCAAGTTCAAATCTTAACCAGGCAAATTCTTTACAACTTAAGCCATAAAAATAATTCTCTTTAGCTCAATGTTCTGTCCTCTGGGTAGCCCTGTCCTAATTTGGGCCCATTTCTGGGAAGCAGAATTGCCTCCTCAGCCCCGGGTCGCAACTCCTCAACTAAGGCCTTGGGTGGTAGCCATCCGGCCCCCTGAAACCTAGGTGGTGGCCCCATCCTCTAGAACTGAAGAGGAGAAATATTTCCAACATCACAGTCATCCTTCCATTTTCATGAAGGATAATGCATGTTCACCGCCAGAGAGTTATCCATATTGCAAACAATGAGAACGTGTGTTCTAGAGAGAGCCCCAAGAGTGACAATCGTGCCATGAAGGAATTACAGGTGTGACTCATGGACTTAATCAGCCATCTCACCATTAGGCTGGGATAGAAACGGGTTATACTTGCAGAAACATTTCTGTATTGAACCAAAGGGACAGAAATGAGATAAAATAATGGAAGGCTACTGGACTTCTGGGATTCTTCAGGATGGGACAATAGAGCTATCTGGCTATGAGCAGGTAACTATATATCTAAGTTTGTCATTCATGATTTCTCCTTTCTACAAAACACTAGAACACATTAAGCCAAGTTCTTTGCCACTTTGTGATAAAGACCATCTTTCTTGCAGAGTCTAATCATAGGTTCTTCCTTTCCATACGAAGCTTCACTGGAAGGAACTTCAATGTCTGTATTTCTACCAACAATCTTTGCAAGGCAATCCAGGGCTTACCTAACATGTACCTCAAAACTCTTCTAGCCTTTACACATTATTCAGTTCCAAAGCCACTTCCATGTTTTTTAGGTTTGTGTTACAACAGCAACAGTATTTGCATTAGTGCGCTAGGGCTGCTATAACAAAGTATCACAGACTATGTGGTTTAAACAACAGAAATTTATTTCCTAACAATTCTGGAGGCTGGAAGTCAGTCTGAGATCCAAGTGCTGGCAAGGTTGGTTTTACTGAGGCCTCACTCTTTGCTGCCTTTCCATGTGGTTGTCTCTCTGTGCCCTGATGTCTCCTTGTTTGTCTAAATTCTCTCTTCTTTTTTTAATTTAAATTCATTTAGCCAACATAACTAACACCATTAGTTTCAGATGTAGTGTTCAATGATTCATCAGTTGCGTATAACACCCAGGCCTCATCACATCCCATGTCCTCCTACATATGAGTGAAACCAAATGATAACTGTCTTTCTCTGATTGACTAATTTCACTTAGCATACTCTCCGACATTTCTAACCACGTTGATGTAGATAGTAAGTATTCACCCTTTCTGATAGCTAAGTAATATTCCATTGTGGACAGTGCTGCTATGAACATTGGGGTGCAGGTGCCCCTTTGTTTCACTACATCCATTTCTTTGGGGTAAATACCCAGAAGTGCAACTGCTGGACTGTAGAGTAGCTCTATTTTTACTTCTTGAGGAACCTCCATACTGTTTTCCAGAGTGGCTGCACCAGCTTGCAAGACACATCTCTAAAGGCCAGGAGAACAAGCAAAACTGAACTACTGGAACCTCATCAAGATCAACAAACTAAAGGGCAACCTTTGATGGGAGAAGGTGATTGTAAATGACATATCAGATAAAGGGCTGGTATCCAAGATCTACAAATTCTCTCTTCTTATGAGACACCAACACGACTGGATTCTAATGGTTTTGTTTTAACCTGATCATCTCCCTTAAAGGGCTTTATTTCCAAATACAGTGTTAATCTGAGTTACTCAAAGTTAGGGCTTCAACATATGAATTTCCACATGGGGGAACACAAAGCCATAACACACCCAGTAGAATGTAAGCATCCAGGAATCTTCCTTATGTGATAACTGGCAGCAGCTAATAAGTATATAAGGAATGATAGAATTAAAAATTTTACATTTGACTTCTAATAGAGTACAAGGATCCCAGGCTCCTCTCCTCCCAGGTGTATCCTTTAGGATACACCTAGAAAAAAACCCACATCAGTGTAAAACCCTAGAAAATAACCTGAAGACTGATAGAACAGACTCTTCACAGCAAAGTGTAGGGAAGAAGCCTCACTGAAGAGGGTAGGAAAGGTGGACACATGGTCAGGAACCAAAATGACACATGAGACTGCCTGTGGGAGGTAGGAACCCCATACATACAAAGAAGGGAGAGGAGCAGATCCCACACCAGGTACCCTAGGCACTGAGGACCCACACTAGGAAGGTGAATCCCCATAACATTTGGCAATTGGTGGGGCTTAACACCTGAAACTTTAAAAATCAGTGAACTCAGCTCTGTGAGAACTGAAGGGTGAGACCAAATGGAGTCTTCACCCTTAAAGAAATAGTATAGCAAACAGCATCACTAAGATACAACATAGAAGCAGCAATTTGAAAAATGCCTGGGGTATGTGGGATAGAGATTTATATATTAATCTCAGAACATGTGCTGGAAGGGCAGAAAATGTTAGGAGACTTATCCAAGAACAAAAGAGCTAGTAGATGCCATTTTCTTCTTCCTGCCCACAGCTCTCCCCTCCCCCCACTAGATACATGGGCACCTGTGGGAACCAATGAAACTCAAAATATTCTCCACCTAGCTTGCAAACAGGGTGACCCACGCCAACATTCCCTTGTGAATGCACCCCTGGTAGTTCTTCAAAGCAGCTAGAGATCCCATCCCATAGTGGACTTGTGCAAACCTTGCTAACAGTGTACACCACAGCTCCGTGTTCTCCTGCAGACTTGTCCTACCCAACACACCCTCAGCAGGAGTCCATCCAAAGAGGTGCCACAAGTATGACAGCCTAGACAAAGTCCAGCACAACTCCAAAGTTACTCCTGCCCGGGGGAAAGGGGAGGATAATCATACACACAAGTTCCACTGTGGCCCCATCAGTACAGTGGGCCAGGGGCAGACATCTGGTCTGATTGCAGGCCCTGCCTACCAGTGAAAGCTTTTGAAGGGACAACACAGGGAGAGCACTTTGGAATTCAGTGTGACAGTGGTTCTAGTGAATGCCTGGCTCAACACAAGCTCACAATAGCACAGGACCCAAAGCCTGCCCACAATAGGCAAAGAGAACCATTGCAGATGATTGGACTGAAGGCAAACACAGCTCAGCCTCAACAGTAGGGTGCATGCAACACACACATGAGATATCTCTGAAGCACCATGTTCTGGTGACGAGGGGACATCATACAGGGCACCACAGGACTTCTTCACAAGGCCACTGCTTGAGAGCAGGAGATGTAGCTGACTTTCCCAACACACAGAAACAGACACAGAGAGTTAGACAAAACAAGGAGATAGGGGGATATGTCTCAAATAACACTGGGTGTTATACACAACTGATCAATTGTTGAACACTACATCTGAAACTAATGATGTACCTACCATGTGTGGGGTAATTGAATTTAAATTACAAAAAAGAGTTTCCATCTCCAAAGGCAAAGGAAACAAAAGTGAAAATGAACTTTTGAGATTTCATCAAGATCAAAAGCTTCTGCACAGCAAAGGAAATAGTCAACAAAACGAAGAGGCAACCCACGGAATGGCAGAAGATATTTGCAAATGACACTATAGACAAAGGGCTGATATCCAAGATCTGTAAAGAACTCCTCAAACTCAACACTTAAAAAACAGAGAATCACATCAAAAAATAGGCAGAAGACATGAACAGACACTTCTCCAAAGAAGACATACAAATGGCTAACAGAACACATGAAAAAATGTTCATCATCATTAGCCATCAGGGAGATTCAAATCAAAACCACATTGAGATACCACCTTATACCAGTTAGAATGGCCAAAATTAACAAGACAGTAAACAACAAGTGTTGGAGAGGATGTAGAGAAAGGGGAACTCTCTTATACTGTTGGTGGGAATGCAAGTTGGTGCAGCCACTTTGGAAAACAGTGTGGAGATTCCTTAAGAAATTAAAAATAGAGCTACCCTATGACCCTGCAATTGCACTACTGGGTATTTACCCCAAAGATACAGATGTAGTGAAAAGAAGGGCCATCCGTAACCCCCAGTGTTCATAGCAGCAATGGCCACAATTGCCAGACTGTGGAAAGAGCCAAGATGCTCTTGAACAGACAAATAGATAAAGAAGATATAGTCTACATATACAATGGAATATTGTGTCTCCATCAGAAAGGATGAATACCCAACTTCTGTGTCAACAGGGTCGGGACTAGAGATTATGCTGAGTGAAATAAGTCAAGCAGAGAGAATCAATTATCATATGGTTTCACCTACTTGTGGAGCATAAGGAATAACACGGACGACATTGAGAGGAGAAGAGAAGTGAGTTGGGGGAAATCGGAGGGGGAGACGAACCATGAGAGACTGTGGACTCTGAGAAACAAACTGAGGGTTTTCAGGGAAGGGGGGTGAGGGGTTGGGTGAGCCTAGTGGTGGGTATTAAGGAGGGCATGTACTGCATGGGGCACTGGGTGTGGTGCATAAACAATGAATCTTGGAACACTGAAAAAAAAAATTTAAAAAAAAGTTTCCGATGCAGCGCCCGGATGGCTCAGTCATTAGGCGTCTGCCTTCAGCTCAGGTCATGATCCCAGTGTCCTGGGATCAAGCCCCACATTAGGCTCTCTGCTCGGGGGGAAGCCTGATTCTCCCTCTCCCACTCTCCCTGCTTCTGTTCCCTCTCTCACTGTGTCTCTGTCAAATAAAAAAATAAAAATCTTAAAAAAAAATAAAAGTTTCCCAGATAAACAAAAGCTAAAGGACTACATGCAGAAGATGTTACATACAAACTTAATGGTAACTGCAAATCAAAAACTGATAATAGATGTGCAAAAATTAAAATGAAAGGAATCCAAGTATATCGTTAAAGAATGCCAACAAACCATGAGAGGAGAGAGCAAGAAAAGAAAGGAACAGAGAACTACAAAAACAAAAACAGAATAAGTAACAAAATGGCCATAAATATATGCCTATTAATAATTACTTTGAGTGTAAATGGATTGAACACTCCAATCAGAGGAAATAGGGTGATAGAATGGACCAAAAACAAACAAAAAAAACCATCTATATGCTGCCTACAAAAGACTCATTTCAGACCTAGACATGTGTAGATGGAAAGTGAAAGGAAAGAAAAGCATTTATCATGCAAATGGAAGTCATAAGTAAGCCAAAGTAGCAATACTTACATTGTTCAAGTTAGACTTTAAAACAAAGACTGTAACAAGAAACAAAGGACTGTATAGGGAACAATCCAACAAGAAGATATAGTTGTAAATATTTATGCACCCAACATGAGAGTACCCAAATACATCAAGCAGCTAAATAGCACAAAGGGAGTAATTAATAGTAATACAATAGTATTAGGGGACCGTACCACCCCACTTACATCAAGGGCAGAATATCCAAACAGATAGTCAACAAGTACAGTGGTTTTGGTTTTTTTGTTTTTGTTTTTTTCATTAAAAAAGTTTTTTTTTTCTTGGAGAAAAGCTTTTTATATGTTCCAAAGTTATGCTTAAACATTAATCAGTTGGATCTCTTTTTATACATCAAGTAAAAGGATCGTTTGATGTACTATGCAATGAGACAGTGGGCATGTATGGAAAATGATTTCATGTCCTACACAGAATTATATACACAGAGGGAAAGTATGGTGATTATCAGTGAATTCATAGCAGTGCTGTGGCAAAAGTGCAGGCAGACATATAACTTCACTCTGCCTCCCTTTTCTTTTTTTTCTTTTTTAAATTTAAATTCAATGAACCAACATGTACTACATCACTTGTTCGTGAGGAGTGTTCAGTATTTCATCATTGGCCTATCACACCTAGTGCTCATCACATCACGCACTCTCCTTAATATCCATCACCCAGTTGTGTCACCCCCCCATCCCACCCACCTCCTTTCCATAACCATCAGTTCGTTTCCCTGAGTCCAGAGTCTCTCATGGTTTGTCTCCCTCTCTGATTTCTTCCCATTCAGTTTTCCCTTGCTTGCCCTATAATAGTCTGTACTGTTTCTTATGTTCCACCTAAGTGGAACCATATAATAGTCTTTCTGTGATTTATTTCAATTAGCATAATACCCTCCAGTTCCATCCATGTCGATGCAAATTGTAGGTATTCATCCTTTCTGATGGCTGAGTAATATTTCATTAGGATATATGGACCACATCTTCTTTATCCATTCATCTGTTGAAGGACATCTCAGCTCCTTTCACAGTTTGGCTATTGTGGACATTGCTGCTATGAATATTGGGGTGCAGGTGCCCCTTCTTTTCACTACATCTCTATCTTTGGGGTAAATACCCAGTGCTATTGCTGGGTCATAGGGTAGCTCTATTTTTAACATCTTGAGGAACCTCCATACTGATCTCCAAAGTGGCTGTACCAGCTTCCATTCCCACCAGCTGTGAAGAGTTCTCCCCTTTCTCCTCATCCTCTCCAACATTTGTTGTTTTCTGTCTTATTAATTTTAGCCATTCTAACCAGTATAAGGTGGTATCTCATTGTGGTTTTGATTTGTATTTCCCTGATGACAAGTGATGTGGAGCATTTTTTTTCATGTGTCTTTGGCCATTTGTATGTTTTCTTTGGAGAAATGTCTGTGCATGTCTTCTGCCCATTTCTTGACTAGATTCTTTATTTTATGGGTGTTGAGTTGATAAGATCCTTATGGATCTTGGATACCAGCTCTTTACCTGATATGACTTTTGCAGTTATCTTCCCCCATTCCACAGGTTACCTTTTAGATTTGTTAATTCTTTCCTTTGCTGTGCAGAAGCTTTTTATCTTGATGAAGATCCCAATAGTAAATTTTTGCTTTTCTTTCCTTTGTCTTTGGAGACATGTTTAGCAAGAAATTGCTGTGGCTGAGTTCGAAGAGGTTGCTGCCAGTGTTCTCTACTAGGATTTTGATGGATTCCTGTCTCCACTGAGGTCTTTCATCCATTTTGTGTTTGTATTTGTGTGTGGTGTAAGCAAACAGTCCAGTTTCATTCTTCTGCATGTGGCTGTCCAATTTTTCCAACACCATTTGTTGAAGAGACTGTCTTTTTTCTATTAGATATTCTTTCCTGCTTTGTCAAAAATTAGCTGACCATAGAGTTGAGGGTCCATTTCTGGGCTCTCTATTCTGGCCCACTGATCTGTGTGTCTGTTTTTGTGCCAGTATCATGCTGTCTTGATGATCATAGCTTTGTAATACAGCTTGAATCAAACATTGTGATGCCCCCAGCTTTGGTTTTCTTTTTCAACATTCCCCTAGTGATTCAGGGTCTTTTAGTATCTTGGTGAGTATTTTGGCATCCATGTTCATCAGGGAATTTGGTCTGTAATTCTCTTTTTTGATGGGGACTTTGTCGAGTTTTGGGATCAAGGTAATGCTGGCTTCAGAGAACCAGTTTGGAAATTTTCCCTCCATTTCTATTTTTGGAACAACTTCAGGAGAATAGGTATTATTTCTTTTTTAAATGTTTGGTAGAATTCCCTTGGGGAGCCATCTGGCCCTGGACTCTTGTTTTTTTGGGTGGCTTTTGATTACTGCTTCAATTTCCTTGCTGGTTTTTGGTCTGTTCAGATCGCCTATTTCTTCCTGTTTCAGTCCTGGTAGTTTATAAGTTCCCAGGAATGCATCCATTTCTTTCAGATTACCAAATTGTTGGCTCATAATATGTTCTTAATATTATCTGTATTTCCTTGGTGTTGCTGTGATCTCTCCCTTTTCATTCTTGATTTTATTAATTTGGGTTCTTCCTCTTTTCTTTTGGATAATTCAGGCCAGAAGACTATCAATCTTATTAATTCTTTCAAAGAACCAGCTTCTAGTCTTGTTGGTCTGTTCTACTGGTTTCTATTTCATTGATTTTTGCTCTAATCTTTATTATTTACCTTCTCCTGCTTGGTTTAGGTTTTATTTGTTGTTTTTTTCTGCAGGTCCTTTAGGCGTCGGGTTAGCTTGAATATTTGAGACTTCTCTAATTTTTTGAGAGAGGTTTGTATTGCTATGTACTTCCCTCTTAGAATTGCCTTTGCTCTATCCCAAAGGTTTTTAACAGTGGTGTTATCATTTTCATTTCTTCCATGAATTTTTAAAAATTCTTCTTTAATTCTTGGTTGACACATTCATTCTTTAGTAGGATGGTTTTTACCCTCCAAGAGTTTTAGTTCCTTCCAAATTTCCTTTTGTGATTGAGTTCAAGTTTTAATGCATTGTGAACTCTCTCTCCAGACAGCATTTGGATATATGAAGACCCCTAAGATGTTTTATTCTACTTTTGACCTCCAAAGTTCCATCAGGTTTTCCTCTGGACACTCCAGTCTTTCCCTCTGGAAAGCTCTGCCCAACATGTTCCATGTGGTATTTATCCCTGAATGAAATTTTGGGTAACTACAGAGAGGAGTCCTTCAAGAGTATCTGCCAACATGAACTGCCAAATTCTGCATCCTAAAACTCAGAGATAATTCTCTCCCCCACTAACATAGCCTTCTCTAAACCATGAATGACCATAGTGTTATGGGTGTGTCTTACTTTCCTTCTACAGATTTGACTCAAAGAATATTTATTGGCTACTTGATGGTTAACTCCTATCAAAGGAGGAGAATCACTATATTTTCATGGTGTTCAACAAGAAACCTTTATCAATATTGACACCCTCCATGCATAATTGTTGACCACCTACTATACAATAGTTTCTGCAAAAACAAAACAAAACATTTTAATGTTTGGCTCTGCAAAGTTTTTGTTAGGAGAGAAAATGTATTCCTCAATAACTCTGTCTTCAGGCTGCCTAAATTCCTCATCATAGATACAGCTAATGTTCTACCAGTTCCTACCATTTTCATAGAACTAGATGTTTCTAATAATTAGAATAATTAGCTATTAAATTCTGGACTAAGTAGAAAAATTACAAGTGTATGTTTTTAAGAATATGTGCTATGACATTATTGCAGTACTTCCAAACATGCAATACCACAGAGATTAACAGACCTTTTTTTAAATCTAAATTTTAGTTAACATACAGTGCAATATTGGTTTCTGGAGTAGAATTCAGTGATTCATCACTTACAGACAACGCCCAGTGCTCATGACAAGTGCCCTCTTTTATATCCATCACTCATTAAACCCATCCCCTACCCACCTCCTTCCACCGACCTTCAGTTTTTCCCCTATTGAGTTTCTTATAGCTTGTTTCCGTCTCTCCTTTTTTTTGTCCCCCCTTCCCATATGTTCATCTGTTTTCTTTCTTAAATTCCACATAAGTGGGATCATATGGTGTTTGTCTTTCTCCATCTGAATTATTTCACTTAACATAATACACTCTAGCTCCATTCACGTCATTGCAAAGAAGAAGATTTCAATTTTTTGATGGCTTAGTAACTTTCCATTATATATAATTATATCTATAAATCTCACATCTTCTTTAACCATTCACCAGTCGATGGACTTTGGGCTCTCTCCATATTTGGGTTATTATTGATAATGCTGCTATAAACATTGGGGCGTGAGTATCCCTTTGAATCAGTATTTTTGTACCCTTTGGGTAAACATCTAGTAGTACAATTGCTGGATCTTTGGGTAGTTCTATTTTTACCTTTTTGAGGACCCTCCAAACTGTTCTCCAGAGTGGCTACACCATTCTAATTCCCACCAACAGAGTACCTTCACCAACACCTGTAGTTTCTTATGCTGAGAATATTTTTTAAATTAAGGTTATAATTCTTACCCCATAAGAAGATTTATTTTCTTATCAAAAACTATAGTTACTTGCATATTTAGAGTGTGAAAAATAATTTCTAGAAAAGTATTGGTCATTATTTCACATCAAATTAAAGGTTTAATTCAAACTAATATAAAAGAAAAATTTTAGTAAGGGACTGGCTCTTTTGGGAGGATGATATACTCCTTTTACATTTTGTGGAATATCTAGGATATTACTGAGCCTCTGTGGATGATTTCTTTCATTTTCAGATCTTTACCATTGATATGTTCATGATCCTTAAATCTTTTCAACCCATGGTACTTCTGAGCATGACACTAACTTATCCACATCCAGTGTCCTACTAGAGAATTTCATTTGGGTAACATACCTTCAAGCTCATGGAAAACCCTGAACTTTATATCTTCTTTGTCAGCCCCCTTTCCTGTTTTCTCCACCCCGTAAATGTCACCAGACCAAATCCTGAGGGCTTTTTATCTATTTCTCTGTCTCTTACCTCTCAAGTCGCTTATTAATTTTATTACATAAGAGTCTCTTGAGTGTGCCCTCTACTCTTTCTTACAAAAAAAAAAATGTCCCTAGTTCAGGTCTTTACATCTTCCCTCAATATTTTCTGTCTTATTTGCTGTCAATCTGTTCTCCACGTTACTGACAAAATAATCTTCCTAAAATACAAGGGGGGAAAATCTCCTTTGCTTAAAAACTCCCCAATTTCTTCCCATTGCTTTTTATTTTCTTTATTTTTTTTAAAGATTTTTTTTTATTATTTGACAGGCAGAGATCACAATTAGGCAGAGAGGCAAAAGGGGGCGGGGAAGCAGGCTCCCTGCTGAGCAGAGAACGGGATGAGGGCTCCATCCCTGGACCCTGAGATCATGACCTGATCATGATTATGAAGGCAGAGGCTTTAACCCACTGAGCCACCCAGGTGCCCCTGCTTTTTATTTTCTTTAAATAACATATTTTTACCCTGGTAAAATATACATAACTTTACTATCTTAATCATTATAAGTGTACAGTCTCGTGGTATTATGTATGTTCATATGGTGAAACCTTCATCACCGTCCATCTCCAGAGCACTTTTCATCTTTCAAAACTGAAACTGTATTCATTAAACAATGATTCCCCATTCCCTTCTCCTCCCAACACCTGGCAACTACCATTCTACTTTTTATCTCTATGAGTCTAACTATCCTAGGTATTTTGTATAAATGGAATCACAAAGTAATTACCTTTTTGTGACTGGCTTATTTCACTTGGCATAATGTGCTCAAGGTTTATCCATATTATATGTCAAAAATCCCTGCTTTTTCAAAACTAAATCATATTCCACTGTACATATATAGCATATTTTGTTTATCTGTTTGTCAGTGGACTTTGGGTTACTTCCACATTATAGATATTATGAATAATGCTGTTATAAACATAATTGTACAGATATCTTTTTGAGAACCTGCTTTCAATTCTTTTAGATATATACCTAGAAGTGCAACTGCTAGATCAAAGGGTAATTTTATATTCAATTTTTTGAGAAAATGCTAGACTGATTTCACAGAAGCTGTACCACTTTACATTACCAACAACTGTACAAAGATTCCAATTTCTCCACTTTCTTGCCAATAGCCACACTTGTTATTTTCTATTTTTTCTCTTCTTCTTTTTTTTTTTAAGATTTATTTGAGAGAGAGAGAGCGAAAGCATATGAGAAAGCAGGAGGAGGGACAGTGGGGAGGGAGAGAGAGTCTCAAGCAGACTCTCCACTGAGTGTGGAACCCAAGCCAGGACTCAAGCTCATGACCCTGAAATCATAATCTGAGCCAAAACCAAGAGTCAGAGGGTTAACTGACTGAGATGCCCAGACATGTCTCTATTTTTTCTCAATAATATTTATTGTACTAGGTGTGAGGTGATACCTCACTATTGTTTTGATTTGCACTTCCTTAACAATTAGTAATGTTGAGCATCTTCTAACGTGCTTAGGCATTTGTATATCTACCTAGAAGTATTTATTCAAGTGTTTTGTCCATTTTTTAATTAGGTTGTTTGGAATTTTAGGAGTTCTCTATATATTCTGGATATCAATCCTTTATCAGATATATGATTTTTAAAATTTATTTTTTATGTGTAATTTAAAAATATTTTCTTTTATTTAAATTCAATTAATTAACATAAAGTGTATTATTGTGATTCATCAGTTGTGTATAACACCCAGTGTTCATTATATCACATGCCCTCTTAATGCCCCTCACCCAGTTACCCCTACTCATTTATATTAGGGAGAGAGAGAAAGCACATGAGTGGGGGAAGGGTTGGAGGGAAAGAGAGGGAGAGAGAGGGACAGGGAGCAAAGTAGATTCCCCACTGAGCACAGAGCCTGATACAGGGCTTGTTCTCATGACCCTGAGATCAAAACCTGAGCCAAAATCAAGAGTTGGACACACTTAACTGCCTGAGCCATCCAGGTGCCCCTCAGATATATAATTTATAAATATTTTCTCCAATTCAATAGAGCAGTCTATCTATAATAAACTTACGATCCCCACAGAAACAACATTAATAAATAGCTCCTTACCTGAAGATAACCAATAAAGAAACTCCAAATGTGAAAACAGCAATATAGTAATACAAGGAATTTCAAACTCAAGAAAATGTGCCATGGTCGAAAGCTATCAGTATTTCTCCGGCAACTGGAAAAACAACAAATCTGCAATACAGCTGATAAAAAAAATTCAAAAGAGCTAGATTGAAGAAACTCAACATGCTACAAGTAAACTCAGAAAGACAGTTAATAAAATTCATAAGAAGCTATATGAACATGTATTTTGAAGTTGTAAATCTTATGACGTCTTTGAAATGTAAATGCCCCAGCAGATAATCACAACATTGCGCACAGAGACTGAAGAAAATAAAAGTGGGTTAGAGGAAGTCTCGTTAACACTGTGCCTTATCAACTGCATTATAATGACATCTCATAAGATCTTTAACTCTGGCCATTTTTAAGTCTTCCCTGAAATGTTTGCTGTTGCTGTTCTGATGCTCTGGCCAAAAAAAAAAAAAAGTTCTCTGCAAAACTGCTTCGTCTTTTAGGACATCCAGAGAAAAGACTCTGGTGAGTACAGGTCTGATAGCTAAGATCAGTCTGCCTTCATGTGGAAGGGACCATGATGAGCTTTCAAATCCCCTCTCTCCCCACACCAAGGAACCTGAATAGCCAACTGCATATGTCGTGGATGGTATCTGGAGTCCTATCTCTGTTCTCCTTTCCCACATTGGGGAGATGGGACCATTATGTTTATGATATAATTCTAACATGCAAAGATTTACCTCTCCTCCAGGACACCTTGCAGTGGACTGGAACATCTGCAAGAGAAAGGATGTAAAATAAATCCATGGAAAATTCAAGGCACAGCCCCTACATTAGGGTTTTAGCTAGGCAAGACTCATATTATTCCAGAAGATGTAATTAATAAGATGCAAGCCTACCCAAACTCTAAGAGGTATTAGCTTTTGTAGGGATTTGGGGGTTTTGGACGAGTTTTATTCATCACCTGGCACAGTGCCTCCATATTTTATATCACCCGACTTAAAAAAAAAAAAAAACAACATATATGGGATGGGGGATCAGACCAGCAAGCCACATTTCAGAAAGTAAAAATAATAGTAAAGCAGTTGAAAGCTCTGGGTTCTGTCAAGCAATGCTTCTATTTGAGTTAGATATTTCTTTGACTCCAGAAGTCATGGGTTGGGCGTTGTGGTGGGGACAAAGAAGGAGGGAGTACCTTTAGGACTTTGGTCAAAATCCTACATGCCACCATAGAGCAACAGTTTGTAGCAGTGTTCACAGCACTCCTCCAGATGGAGCCTCTCACTAAAAAATGCATTGTGATGAGAATTTCCATGCCTTTCAAGAAGAGGGCTAAAAATATGTTCCACCAGCCCATCTCTGCTCTGGCTCAAATCCATACTTCAACTAAGTGGCATGCCCATTCTCAGCAGAGGAGCACCCTGTCCACCAGCCCACTCTCTCTAGGCATACAGGCATTACCAGGCCCTATGGAGTATATAGAACCTCCAGATGTCCCCGCACCTAGACCTTTACTAGCCTGTAAAGAGTGGGTAGGGGAAAGTCCCACTGATACTTGGTAGATGGATGGATCTAGTCAAGGGAAGCCACTCACAAGGCCTGCAACCACTATTCGACCAATACTGACACCATCTGGATGGAAACAGGAAAAAACCATAATGCTCAGTGGGTGGACAGCAGCCCTCTGGCTGTTAACCCTTTGCCCTGATAGCTGGGGGCTTTCCTAAAGAGATGGACAATATGGCTCAGACATTGGAAAGCTGTTTCGATGATTACAAATAAACACTTATAGAATCAAGATATGTGGAAAGATATCTGGGTCTGTCTGCAGGAGCCTAAGGCAGTCTTTGCTGTTTTCATTTCATCTCCTGGCAATCAGAAAGGTGATGCCCTACCTTGGGTATAAGCTTTAACTACTGGCCCTTCAGTAGTACATCGGATTGGGTGCATAGAAAGAATGGCCACTCCAATACCCAGATGAAATGGCATTTTGCCAGGCATGCTGAATTACCCTTGAAGTACATGGATTTGCTTAATGCAGTAACAGCCTGTCTGGCCTATCCCCTGAGTTCTAAACCATGCCCAAAGAAACTGCTGAAAACATCTGGAGCCATTCCCTGAAATTCCTAACAGGTAAGAGATTGCAGTGCAGACTGATCATTCTCTGAGTGAGTGTTCTAAATGGGCCCTGGTTTCTGGGGTTACTGCATCTGGCCAAACCCAAGCTTTCCCTTGCTGCCGTGCAATCCAGGCGGCCACCATTAGGGAATTAGAGAAACTGAATGCTATGTATCGATACTGTTGGGTCCCCCCAAGTTGGGTACCCCAATAATGGGTCCATGATTAAAGGAGCGAGACTGATACAAAGCGAAGGTCAGGCAAAGCTTTATTTCGGCCAACCATCAGGAATCAGACCGACTGTCAAACAGACCGGTTGGGGCCGCCCCTACAGAGAGGACGACCCCTCCCTGCTTTCCAGACTAACTTTTATAGAGCAAAGGCCATGTGGTTAGGCCTGGCCACACACAGGTGGCCAATGAGATTATAACACACACAGGAAACTCCACAGTGATGCTAGGTGACCAATTGAATTACAATTTACCCTAGTAGACATTTGAACCAGCCTATCACACCTTGGTTAGGATTGGCGCCAAAAGGCTCCCAAAGGGCGGGGGCCATACTCCTTGGTAGCTAGGAGACAGTATGCGCCCCCACTGATTGAATACCTCCACCTGGCCTGACCCACCCTTGTATTTGGACTTTGTTACCTGGGACTGGTTTCCCGGACTTGCTTTTAAGTAAGTTCCCCTGGGGGGGGGGCGGCGGGCAAGGTCAATTTAAGCTTTACAGCAAAATGGCAGTTCAACCGGGGTGGGGCTGCACTGGCTGAATAGGCCCTTACAATACCTTCATAAAATAGACAGTGATGGGAGAGGGTCACATTTCAAAGATATAATATGCAAGAATGGGCAAAAGACCATGGCATTGAATGGATGTTTTACCTCCCCTATAACCCACAAATGGCAGGGTTGGTAGAAAATTAAAAAAAAAAAAAAGAATATTAAGGTAAGAAATTAAATTACTAATGAGAACACTGATCTTGGCTGGTGTGCTAAAGCACCGTCTTAGGCTTTAATACATGTGGAGAATGAATCAGGAAGGCACACTGCTCCATAGACCAGACTGCCCCCCCCTCCCGTGAAATATCCAGCAAATAAAGGAGTAAAAATTGTGGGAAACAGCCTTTACCCTGACTCTCACTTAAGATCAACATGCTATGCTGTTGAGAATACCCAGTCCTATCACACCTGGAAAAGGGACTATCTGTTGAAATTTACAATGGGACATCCCTCTGGGATGGATAAGGTACTTTGCACCCTTGGGTAGAGGAGAACTACTCAACTTCCCCTTGGATCTCATCACCCACCCATCAGCAAGCTGGACTTGTTGAAATAACCTATGCTTGAAATGGAAGAAACACCTTGAAAGAAAGAGGGGAGAACGTGGGCATCTCAGACTGGCAGAGCCCATCCCACTTATCTTCTCAAGCTTGCCAATCTTCACTAGCCTGGCCAGCACGCATTGCAAGAGAGAGAGCAGATGAGATTGTAAGAGCCAGTCGCGAGGGCTGGCGTTCTGGGGAACATCAACAAAACTGACCGGTGAGCCAGATCCAGGCTTCTCATTCCATCTCCTATACCTAAGTGTGGCTTCCATCTACCTTTACCACTCCTAGGGGCCACTCCAAGAACACAGCCATGAAACGGTGATGCAGTGTTGAAAATACCTGCACGGGATATGGACTGAGGTCCAGGAGGGCCTGTTTTTAACTACTAAAATTTGGTAGACAGGTGTGGGGGTTCGTTCTTCTTGTTGCCACTCAAGACAAGCCTTATATATATGTTCACTTTGCTTATTGAAACAGTCACCTACCAACCTGGAGTGGCCTGTCTCTTTCTTTGACCTCTTCCTGCCCTCTGCTAATGGTGGCCATTCTCATATTGCAAATGGGACGCTCTTGAAAGGTTCTCAAGGATAGGCCATATGTCACATCACAAATTAAATCTTAATAGATTTAGAAATATGCTATCATGATATCTTTGACATTGATGGGGTGAGTTAGAAATGAATAACAACAACAACAACAACAAAAAAAAAACCAGCCATGGAATGTTCACAAAATTTTGGAAATTAGACAAGAAATTTTTAAGTAATTGAAGGATCGAAGAAAAAATCACAAGGGAAATTAGAATAGATTTAGAGATAAATGAAAAGGAAAACAGAACATTACCAGAACTTATGGTTGCAGCAGTGTTGCTGACAAGGGGAACTTTATAGCCATAAGGCTTATATTAATAAATAAGAACTGACAATGAATTATATGTTGGCTAATTGAATTTAAATTAAAAAAATAAATCTATATAAAATAAGTAAATAAGGAAGATTTCAAGAAACAACAAGTGTTGGAGAGGTTGTGGAGAGAGGGGAACCCTCTTACACTGTTGGTGGGAATGCAAGCTGGTGCAGCCACTTTGGAAAACAGTGAGGAAGTCCCTCAAAAAGTTGAAAATAGAGCTACCTTACAACCCAGCAATTGTACTCCTGGATATTTACCCCTAAGATACAGATATAGAGACAAGAAGGGCCATATGCACCCCAATGTTCATAGCAGCAGTGTCCACAATAGCCAAACGGTGGAAGGAGCTGAGATGACCCTCAACAGACGAAAGGATAAAGAAGATGTGGTCCATACGCACAATGGAATATTACTCAGCCATCAGAAAGGATGAATACTGACCATTTGCATCAACATGGATGGAACTGGAGGAGATTATGCTGAGTGAAGTAAGTCAAGCAGAGAAAGATAATTATCATATCGTTTCACTAATAAGCGGAACAAAAGGAATAGCATGGAAGACGTTAGGAGAAGGAAGGGAAAAATGAAGGGAGGGGATCAGAAGGGGAGACCAACCATGAGAGACTATGGACTCTGGGAAACAAACTCAGGGCTTCAGAGGCGAGGGTGGTGGGGTGATGGTTTAACCCAGTGATGCTTATTAAGGAGGACACGTACTGCATGGAGCACTGGCTATTATATGCAAGCAATGAATCATGGAACACCTCATCAAAAACTAACGATGTACTGTATGGTGGCTAACACAACATAATAAAATTTTTAAAAATGAAAGATTTCAAATTAATTATCACTTTACAATGTACTTTTTATTTTTTTTAAGTTTTAATTTAAATCGTAGTTACTTAACATATACTGTAATATTGGTTTCAGGAGTAAAATTCTGTGACTCATCCCTTATATATAAAAACCAGTGTTGGGACGCCTGGGTGGCTCAGTTGGTTGGACGACTGCCTTTGGCTCAGGTCATGATCCCAGAGTCCCAGGATCGAGTCCCGCATCGGGCTCCCAGCTCCATGGGGAGTCTGCTTCTCCCTCTGACCTTCTCCTCGCTCATGCTCTCTCTCACTGTCTCTCTCTCAAATAAATAAATAAAATCTTAAAAAAAAAAAACAAAACCAGTGTTCATCACCAGTACCCGCCTTAATACCCATAACCCATTTATTTTTTCCAGTTTTTAAAATTTAAATTCAATTTACTTTATCTACACTGTGTTATTATTTTCAGAGGTAGAATTTAGTTGCATACTGATGCTATAAACATTGGGGTTAGTTGAAAGATGCTTTCAACACAGTGTTGTTTCACTGAGTATATGGCATTTTCCTTATGAATCCACACATACTTTTGAACACTTGGTCATAATGAAAGAAGATGTTAGTTGAAAGATGCTTTTACACAGTATTGTTTCATTAAGTATAGGGCATTTTCCTTTAGTTTCCACGCATACATTAGAAAACACCTCTATCTTCATATAAGAACGTATGTGAAAACATACCTATAATCATGAGAGGACAGGTTAGTTGAAAGATCCTTCCTACTCAGTGTTGTTTCGCTGAGTATAGAGCATTTTCCTTTTACATACACATAAACTTTTGAAAACACATCTATCATCATGCGAGAAGATGTTAGTTGAGAGATGCTTTGTAAACAATGTTCTTTCATTGAGTTAATCACAGGGAGTCCCAGTTTTGAACCCCGAATCCGGGGGTTCAGCTGGGAGTCTGCTTCTCCCTCTGCCCTTCACCTGGCTTGTTTTGTGTTCTCTCTCTCTCAAGTAAATAAAAAAGGGGCACCTGGGTGGCTCAGTGGATTAAAGCCTCTGCCTTCAGCTCAGGTCATGATCCCAGGGTGGGATCGAGTCCCGCATCAGGCTCTCAGCTCAATGGGGAGCCTGCTTCCCCCTCTCTGTCTGCCTGTCTCTCTGCCTACTTGTGATTTCTGTCTGTCAAATAAATAAATAAATAAAATCTTGAAAAAAAAAAAGAGAAGAATGATTTTTTTTGCAAAGTTTTGTTTCATTGAGTTAATTATATGGCATTTTAATGTTTCCATATGTATATTAGAAATCACTTCTATCTTCTTAAAGAAATTTTTAAAATATATGTATTTTTATTAACATAAAATGTATTATTTGTTTCAGGGGTACAGGTCTGTGATTCATCAGTCTTACACAATTTTCAGCACTCACCATAGCATATACCCTCCCCAAAGTCCATCACCCAGCCATCCCATCCCTCCCATCCCCCTCCCCTCCAGTAACCCTCAATTTCCTGAGATTAAGAGTCTCTTATGGTTTGTCTCCCTCTCTGGTTTCATCTTGGTTCATTTTCCCCTCCTTTCCACTATGATCCTCTGTCTTGTTGCTCAAATATCTCATATCAATGAGATCATATGATAATTGTCTTTCTCTGACTCACTTATTTCATTCCAGTTCCATCCACTTCATTGCAAATGGCAAGTTTTCAGGTTTTTGATGGTTGTATAGTATTCCATTGTGTATGTATATACCACATCTTCTTTATCCATTCATTTGTTGATGAACATCTAGGCTCTTTCCATATTTTGCCTATTGTGGACATAGCTGCTATAAACATTCAGGTGCATGTGCCACTTCGGATCACTACATTTGTATCTTTAGGGTAAATACCAAGTAGTGCAATTGCTGGGTTGTAGGGTAGCTCTATTTTCAACTCTTTAAGGAACCTTCATACTGTTTTCCAGAGTGGCTGCACCAGCTTGCATTCCCACCAACAGTGTAGGAGTGTTTCCCTTTCTCCATATCCTCGCCAACACCTGTCGTTTCCTGCCTGGTTAATTTTATCCATTCTGACTGGTGTGAGGTGGTATCTCACTGGTTTTGATTTGTATTTCCCTGATGCTGAGTGATATTGAGCACTTTTTCATGTCTCTGTTGGCCATTTGGATGTCTTCTTTGCAGAAATGTCTGTTCATGTCCTCTACCCATTTCTTCACTGGACCTTTGTTTTTGGTGTTGAGTTTGGTAAGTTCTTTATAGATGCTGAGTACTACCCCTTTATCTGATAAGATATTTGCAACTATCTTATCCCATTGCTGCCTTTTAGTTTTGTTGACTTTTTCCTTTGCTGTGCAAAAGCTGTTTCTCTTGCTGAAGTCCAAATAGTTCATTTTTGCTTTTGTTTCTCTTCCTTTGGAGACGTGTCTTGCAAGAAGTTGCTGCAGGTCTCTGCAGGTCAGAGAGGCTGCTGCTTGTGTTCGTCTCAAGGAATTTGATAGATTCCTGTGACACATTTAGCTCTGCCATCCATTTTGAGTTGGTTTCTGTGTATGGTGTAAGAAAGTGGACTAGTTTCATTCTTTATTTTTTTTATAATTTTAAAATCCAATTAGCCAACACATAGTACATACATAGTTTCAGATGTAGTGTCAATAATGTATCAGTTCTGTATAACATCCAGTGTTCATCACACAACATACCCTCTCTAATGCCCATTACTGTTACCCCATCCCTCCACCAACCTCACCTACAGCAACCCTCATTTTGTTCCCTATATTTGAGTCTCTCATGGTTTTTTCCCCTCTCTGATAACTTTCCATTCAGTCCTCTCTCCCTTCCCCTATTGTCCTCTAAGCTGTTTCTTATATTCCACATATGAGTGAAACCATATGGTAATTGTCTTTCTCTGATTGACTTATTGTGTTCAGCACAATACCCTCTAGTTCCATCCATGTTGGTATAAATATTTGTCTTTTCTATTGGCTGAGTAACAATCTACTGTATGTATGTGTGCGTGTATATATACACACACACATACATACCACCTTCATCTGTCAAAGGACAGATTAATTCTTCTGCATGTGGCTCTTCAATTTTCCCAGCACCATTTATTGAAGAGACTGTCTTTTTTCCACTGAATATTTTTCCTGCTTTGTTGAAGATTAGTTGACCATAGCATTGAGGGTCCATTTCTGGGTTCTCTATTCTGTTCTTTTCCTCTACGTGTCTGTTTTTGTGCCATTACCATATTCTCTTGATGATTATAGCTTGTAATATATATTGAAGTCTGAAATTCTGATGCCACCAGCTTTGGTTTTCTTTTTCAAGATTCCATTGGCTATTCAGGGTCTTTTCTGGTTGCCTACAAATTTTAGGATTATTTGTTCCAGCTCTGTGAAAAAAGTTGTTGGTATTTTGTTGGTATTTTGATGGGTATTGCACTGAATGTGTAGATTGTCGAGGGAGCATAGATATTTTAGCATTATTTGTTCTTCCAATTCATGAACATGGAATGTTTTTTCCATTTCCTTGTGTCTTCCTCATTTTCTATAGTGTTCTATAGTCTTTAGAGTATGGATCCTTTACCTCTTTGGTTAGGTTTATTCCTAGGTATCTTATGGTTTTTGTTGCAATTGTAAACAGGATTGATTCCTTAATTTCTCTTTCTTCAGTCACACTGTTAGTGTATAGAAGTGTAACTGATTTCTGTGCATTGATTTTATATCCTGCCACTTTGCTGAATTCCTGTATGAATTCTAGCAATTTTGGGATAGAGTATTTAGGGTTTTCAGTATAGTATCATGTCATCTGTCATTCACTTTGATAGCAAATAAGTGAGAGTTTGATTTCTTCTTTACTGATTTGGATGCCTCTGATTTCTTTTTTTGGTCTGATTGCCGAGGCTAGGATTGCTAGTACGATGTTGAACAACAGTGGTCACAGTGGACATTCCTGTCATGTTCCTGATCTTAGGGGAAAAGTTCTCAGGTTTTCCCCATTGAGAGTGATATTGGCTATGGGCTTTTCATAGATGGCTTTTATGATATTGAAGTATGTTCCCTGTATCCCTACACTGTGGAGAATTAGTCAAGAAAGGATGCTGTATTTTGTCAAATGCTTTTTCTGCATCAATTGAGAGGATCTTATGGCTCTAGTCCTTTTTAGGTTATTTTACACTTTTAAATTCAATTAGCCAACATATACTATATCATAATTTTTTATGTAGTGTTCAATGATTCATTAGTTGGGTATAATACCCAGTGCTCATCACATCATGTGCCTCTTTTTTTTTTTTTTTAAGTTTTATTTATTTGACACAGAGAGAGAGAGTACAAGTAGGCAGAGCGGCAGGCAGAGGAAGAGAGAGAAGCAGGCTTCCCGCTGAGCAGGGAGCCCAATGCGGGGCTCGATCCCAGGACCCGAGATCATGACCCGAGCCAAAGGCAGCCACTTAACCGACTGAGCCACCCAGGTGCCCCTCCTTTTTTTTTTTTTTAAGATTTTATTTTTTTATTTGGCAGACAGAGATCACAAGTAGGCAGAGAGAGAGAGAGGAGGAAGTGGGCTCCCTGTTGAGCAGAGAGCCTGATGCAGGGCTTGATCCTGGGACCCTGGGATCATGACCTGAGCCAAAGGCAGAGGCTTTAACCCTCTGAGCCACCCAGGCGCTCCCATCATGTGCCTCCTTAATGCTCATCACCAGTTACACCACTTTTGTCAATTTGGTGTATCACATTGGTTGATTTGTGGATGTTGAACCACTCTTGCATCCCAAGGATAAATCCCACTTGGTCATGATGAATAATCCTTTTAATGTACTGTTGGATCTTATTTAGGAGTTTATCTATTTGTTCCAGATTGCGTAATTTCTTTGGTATTGGTTGTGATCTCTCCTCTTTTGTTCATGATTTTATTTATTTGGGTCCTTTCTCTTTTCTTTTTGATAAGTCCATCTAGGGACTTAGGGATCTTATTAATTCTTTCAAAGAATGAGCTCCTATTTTCATTGATCTGTTCTATTGTTCTTTTGGTTTCTATTTCATTAATTTCTGCTTTAATCTTTATTTCTCTTCTCCTCCAAGACTGAGGCTTTATTTGCTGTTCTTTCTGCAGCTCCCTGACCTCTAAGGTCAGGTTATGTATTTGAGACTCTTCCTGGTTCTTGAGAAAGGCTTGTATTGCTATATACTTTGTTGCATCCCAGTGGTTGAATTGTCATGTTTCCACTTTCATTTGTTTCCATGAATTTGTTTAATTCTTCCTTGATTTCCTGGTTGACCCATTCATTCTTTAGCAGGGTGCTCTTTAACCTCCAAGTGTTTGAGTTCCTTCTGAATTTCCTCTTGTGATTGAGTTCAAGTTTTAAAGCATTGTGATCTGCAAATATGCAGGGGATAATCCAGTCTTTTGGTACCAACTGAGACCTGATTTGTGATCCAATATATGATCTCCTATCCTGGAGAATGTTCCATGTGCACTCAAGAAGAATGTATATTCTGTTCCTTTAGGATGAAATGCTCTGAATATATCTGGGAGTCCATCTGGTCTAGTGTGTTATTCAAAGCCCTTGTCTCCTTGTTCATCTTCAGCTTAGATCATTTGTCCATTGCTATGCATGTATATTACAGTCTTCTACTATTACTATATTATTATCAATGTGTTTCTTTAATTTTATTATTAATTAGTGAATGTAATTGGTTGCTCCTAAGTTCGGCATAAGTATTTACAGTTCTTAGATCTTCTGTCCCTCTTCATCCCTTACTACAATCTTTGGATTAAAATCTAATTTGTCTGATATGAGGATTGTTACCCTTCCTTTCTTCTAAGGTCCATCAGTGTGGTAAACTGATTCTTTATCCCCTCACTTTCGATCTGGAGGTGTCTTTAGGTCTAAAATGAGTCTCGTCTAGACAGCATATGGATGGGTCTTGCTTTTTATCCAATCTGAAACCCTGTGTCTTTTGATGGGAAGATTAAGCCCGTGTAAATGAGCTGAATGTAAATTCAGACTAACATTGAAAGTAATGACTTTAGTGCCATTGTATTGCCTATAAAGTCCCTGTTCCTATAGATTGTCTCTGTTTCTTTCTGGTCTATGTGACTCTTGGACTCTCTCTTCACTTACAGGATCCTCCTTAGTATTTCTTGCAGGGTTTTGTTGTCCTATATTCTTTTAATTTCAGTCTGTCCTGGAAGCTCTTTATCTCTGAATGTCAGCCTTGCTGGATAAAGTATTATTGGCTGCATATTCTTCTCATAGAATACCCTAAAAATATCATGTCAGCACTTTCTGGCCTGCCAGGTTTCTTTGGATAGGTCTGATGTTAGTCTGATGTTCCTCCCTCTGTAGGTAAGGAGCCTCCTGTCTTGAGCTGCTCTCAGTATTCTCTTGTTTTCTCTAAAATTTACAAGCTTCACTATTATATATTTGCCTGTTGTTGATCTATTTCTGTTGCTTTGGGGAGGGGTGTTAGACAGGAAAGCTTGTTTCTTTCCCCAGATTAGGGAAGTTCTCAGTCATGATTTGCTCAAATACACCTTCTATCCCCCTCTCTCTCCACTCCCTCTAGGATCCCAATAATTCTGACATTGTTTCATTTCAATCGTTTCGTTTCATTTCATCATTAAATTCTCAAAGCCTTTCTTCATGGGCTCTGAGTTGTCTTTCTCTCTTTTCCTCAGCTTTCTTCCTTTCCATCAGCCTGTACTCTAGATCATTAATTCTTTCTTCTGCCTATTGACCCTAGCTGTTAGAGCACCCAATTTAGACTGCATCTCATTCATAGCCTTTTTAAGTTCAGCCTAAGTAGATCTTATTTCCACCCTTAGAGATTCTCTACTATCACGTATGTTTTTTTCAAGCCCAGCTATTAACTTTATAATTACTATCCTGAATTCCATCTCTTACATCTTACTTCTATCCGTATAGATTAGCTCTGTGGCAGAGAACATTGCCTCTGGTTCTTTCCTTTGTTGTGAATTCCTCCTTCTAGTCATTCTGCCCAGAGAATGATGCGTGAGTGGGTGAGCAGAGTCCAAAATATCAATCATAACCCAAGCAAAATACACCCCATACAATCTGAAGCAGTTAGAAACCACAACAGAAAAGCACACCAAACAAACAAACAAAAAAAAACAAAACAAAAACAAACAAACAAAAAGGGGGTGGGGAAAGAGAAATTATAATCTCACAGGGCAGACAAAGCAGAGTGATCCACTTGTTCCTGATTGAATTTTGGTCTCTGTGTTAAAAGACACTATATCTGAAAATTGCAAAGAAAGCAAAACTTATCTATCTATCTATAAAATTAAATAGAGTGAAAAAGAAAAAGACTAGGATGAAGCATAAATCTATAAAATGTAGATGTGAAAAAATGAAAGTTAAAAAGCAACAAAATCACAAGTTGGTAAAATAAGAATTTAGTTGAAATGGGGAAAAGTTTTAAAAAAAAGAAATGGAAAATTTGAGACTGAAGGAAAATGAGTCATGAGGAAACATCTGGAGGTCAATATACTATTTTCCCCTGGTGCTGGAGTTTTGCAGTCTTGTGGGATGCCTAAGTTTGTCATTCACCTGTTCTTCCAGTCTGTCTTCTGGGGGAGGGGCCTGCTCTGCTGCTTCTCAGTGTCTCTGCCTGGGCAGAGTTGCTCCACCCCTTGTCAGGGGGATGGGGATGAGCGGTTCCTCTGTGTGGCTTTTGTTCTCTGGAGGCTTTCCATGCCTCTTCAGAGGATCAGAGCAAACACGGCTGTGTGTGAATCTCTAGTGCAGAGGCTCAAGATCACAGTTCCCCCTCTGCAATAAACCCTCCAGGTCAAACAGTCTCTATTTCTGTGTGCACCAAACCCTGCAGACTCCCGTGGTTCATGCCCACAGCGATCCTCCTGGAGGAGTCCCAGAGACCTGCGAATGTCACTGTGCTTTGTGTCTTTGAGATTGTGTGCAGTTGTGGGTTCACACTTGCACCCTTCTCCACTGCTCCCAGGTCCCGGCTAGGTGCCACCCTACTGTCATTTCCAGGGCTACTGCCACCCTGAGAGTTGCTGCCCAGTAGTGGGTACAGCCATTTCATCCCTCTCAGTGGATGGTAAATGGCCTGCATGTTCAAGTCCTTTTCAGGGTGCTGAGGCAAAGAGCAGTCTCCCTACTGGCCTGGTTCATGGTTTATGGCAACCTAAGCGGAGTGTCCCCTCCTGGGCTTGCTGACCATAACCCGTTTCCCCGCTCCACTGCTTGGCACTATACCGGTTCAGGCATCCCCATTTGTTCTGTGTCTCCCAGAATCCTGAGACCACAATAACCCACCTAGAATTCTGCCCTTTTCATCCCCTGAACCTCTTTCAGAAAGGGACGACTTTCACTGGAGCAGATTTCTAAGGGTTCCAAAATTGCACTCTGGTGTTATATCACTTTCTGGTAGCCAGCTTATGGACAGCCCCTCCCACCTCCATTTATCTTCCAATATCTCCCTGCTGATTTATGATTCTGCACCTCTTACCTTGCAAAAAGCAGTCATTTTTCTGCTTGTAGAGTTTCAGATATATTTTCTTACAACTCAGGGTGAATCCGTGGGTATTCAGAATGGTTTGATAGATATCCAGCTGAATTCGAGGGACCAGATGAATGAGGTTCCCTTATCTGCCATCGCGCCTTCCTCAGATCTGTATTTTTTCATTATTAAACTTATCTTTGTCACATGAAACAGCAGGGCAGTATGTTATTTGTTATTTGAAAATAACAGTAATTTTTCTGTGTAAGGCAGTTTATGCCAAAACATTTCTATATGTTCGCAAGTATAATTTGCAGTGTTACCAGGTCTATATGCAGCTGAAGAAAGAAGAGAAATGTTACAAGACTTCAAAGGAATTTAGGAAGTTAAGTACATATTAATGTCTTGCATTTGACTAGTCTTTTAAAGTTCAGAAACCCCTTCACAAACCTGTAGGTCAGGCCTTCAGTGCATTCTTTAGGGAAGGCTTTCCGAACTTCTGGCCTAGAAAAACCCTCCCTAGCGCAAGATTTTAAAATTCACTTTTTAGCATTCTTCATTGTTGTGCTTTAACATTTATTATCTGAGTCACATTTTTCTTCCTTACTAGTCCACAAGCTCTAAGAGACTGATACGCACATGAATCACTGTTCAATCCTATTAAAATGAAGATTCTGGTTGAGTAGGTCTGAGGAGGGTGGGCCTGAGATTTGCATTTCTAACAAGTTTCTAGGCCAAGCCAAAGCCAAGGGTGCTGGTCAGCATCCCACATTTTGAGTATCAAGGAGTTAGTTGCCTTGGGCCTCTTATTCCCCTCTTCCCATTAAATTCCTGTTAATTACTTTTGCAGAAATATGTGTCTATTTTTTCTTTTCCTTTCTACCCATCAACCTAGGTCCCCAAGGCTTTCTCTTCTATTACAGTCTCTCCTCCTATCCCCCTCCATCTGCAACATCAACATTATTAATAGATTGGCTTAGCACAGACTTTCCCAAAAGAAGCCTCCTCTTGAGGAACTCTAGTGTCATTGACTAAAATGTTTTCTTTTTTTTTTTTCCACTTGATTCCTTCAGGCAATGGACCAGGGGATTTAAGGGACCAGCAAGGAACATTCCTTTTTCTCCCTCACAGTTCTGGGGACCAATTCAGTTACAAATGCAGGACAAAGATGTTGTTGTGTTGTTGTTGTTTTTTTCCAGTTTTATTATGATAAAGCTGGTTGGGCAATGTGGCTGGGATCTATAGCCAGAAAGGTTTGCTACTCTGCCCTCTCTTAGAGTAACTTCAGGTTCTTTTAAAGCATCAGGCCACCCCACTGCAGAGGAAGAGCCTACCCCTGTCATCCACCACGTGGACAAACAAGACTCGGGGCACCTAGAGGGTGACTGGGTTTTGCTGCCTAGTCTCTTTCTCAGCTTTACCACTAAGGCAGATTGCTCCTACCACAGAACTGTGAGGAGCAGAGAGGGCTTGAGGGCACTACTGTTAAGTTATTTTCCTCCTGGAAGACCCCCTAACACTTAAAAACCCAGTGGGATCAAGTACAGGTACAGTACAAGACCTCCTAACACGTACAAGTACAGTGGAATAAAAGGCTTTTTCTAGTTGGACAGAAAGCCAAATTTGTTCTGAAATCTGACCCCAAATCCCCCTTTTCCCACTAAACCTTCCAAGGACGTCAAGATATCCTTAAAGCAAAGGAGAAAGCAAAGATCACCAACTTTTGGGTACTTTATACAAATGGAACAGATGCTTGTGGCTTCTTCAGTGAAACCCTGGAAGAGAGTTGGGCTTGGAGATGTGGGGGGGTGGGGTGACCGGAGGAAGGAGTACTCGGAGTAGAGCCAGGATGGCCCAGTAGCCCCAAAGGAAGACAAAGGCAGTTGTAAACAGCAGAGTACGAAGGGCTGCTGCTCCTCGACATGGATGGAACTAGAGGGTATTATGCTGAGCAAAATATGTCGGAGAAAGACAAGTACCATATTTCACTTATATGTGGAATGTGAGAAACAAAACAGATAAACATAGGGGAAGGGAAGGAAAAATAAAATAAGATTAAAATAGAGAGGGAGGCAAACCTTAAGAGACGTTTAAATATAAGGAACAAATTGAGGGTTGCTGGAAGGGAGGTGGTAGGCAGGTGGACAAAATGGGTGATGGGCATTAAGGAGGGCCCTTGATGTGATGAGCACTGGGTGTGATATGCAACCAGTGAATCACTGAATTCTACCCCTGAAACTATAATACAGTATATGTTAACTAAGTTGAATTTAAATAAAAAAAAATTTTTAAAGGACTGCTGCTCCATCTCTCTGGTTTTCTCCTATCTCCCCTCCCTTCTCCCTCTGCCATCCTTGCCACTTCGTAACACTGATGGTTGTTTTCATTTTTAATCTTTTGACCATGCAAGAAACAAACTTGAGATGAGTCGTCATCAACTAGTAACCACATATCCTCTGACAAAGACTATGAGCGAACTTCCGTCTGGCTTCTCTGAACCCTCTTCTTAACTAGGCCTTGACCTTCGGACTTCCATGTCTGTCTTTGTAGTGCCTGATTTAGCAGAAATCCTACTAAGTCAGTTCTGTAAGAATCCCCACCCTTAGCATCTGATCAAATCCCTCATCCTCCACCCCTGGAATCTGGTCATGCTGGCCTGCCTTTAGCAAGAGCCTTATCAAGCTGATTTAGACAGAATCCCCCCACCCCTGATGTTTCTTCTTAGTAATTTTCCATCCTGACCCCCACCCTGCCCCTTGGCTACAAATCCCCCACTTGCCCATGTTGTATTTGGAATTGAGTCTGGTTCTGTACTGGGGTCTGTTTTCCGCTATTGCAGGAGTCTGGAATAAACCCGGCTTATACCACTTTACTGTACAGCTCTGGTTTTGACACCCATCCCCACCTCTAGTATCAAATATGGCCAACATTTTTGAAGCAGCAGAATTATCAGGCCCAAATGGGAGTTGCTATTGCACTACATTTTAATCATATTTGATGTTTGCCTCATGCTAGATGCTATACAGCACACAAAAATAGATACAGTATTTCCTGGCCTCAAGGAATATTTGATGTGAATAATAAAGCAAGAGAACCAACTGGCCAATATTTATCAAATTGTTTTACATGTCAAAGAAAGAAATACCCTGAAGGATTTTTGGTTTTTTATATTTAAATTTCTATATCTGTCTGCTTTATCTTATGGTATATGGTGTAGAATAATGGAGATCGAGGTAGATAATCAATGACTGCCTAGCTCTGGAACTGGTCAAACCTCACAATGGGGTGGTAGTAGGCAAAGGGCAAGAGGGAGACACTTACAAAGGCAAGAAATCTAACACAAGCTTTGAAGGAAATGCAACAGGACCACCAATGAAAGGAAAAGGCAGCCTCTTGGGAATCAGCTCTGCCTCAAGGTTAGCAGTCTCGCAACAGGAGCAATGAGTGTAGACAAGCCAAGGACTGCAAATACGAACACGTTTGTTGGGTCTCTACTGGCTGCCTCCTCCTTGGTCTCCAATTTCATTTCCTCCTGGCAGCCTCCCCAGTGCTTTAGCTACACTGGAAATCTGACCCACCACTCGCCTTTTAAACAGCACTCTTCAGTGCCTCTGCACAAGACCCCAGCTCCTTCCGCTGGCTTCCCGGGATCTCACGATCAGATTGACCCCTCTGGACTCCCTCCTCCAGACACAATGCTCCGGCAACACCGCTCCAGGGACTCACCAGGCCGCCTCTCATATCCTTTGCTTTGCTCAGGTCAGTCCTCTGCCGGAAAAGCCCTCCTACGCGTAACCTAGTTGTCAAGATCGGTTTGGAGGCTTTCCCTGAACCTTCCTGCAGATGACCGGGGGCGTATCTCCTTTCCTGGACCCATGACATTACAGTGACTGGTTGGCAGGACTTGTTTCCTTTTGACACTGTGAGTTATCGAGGGCAGTGGCTAGGTCTTACTCACTTTTAGGATCCCCAGCACCTACCTTACTGACCCAGTGAAAGTCTGTTGGGGGAAATAAAATTCCTTCAAGCAGGGAGGCTCCAACACACTCCTCTGCAGTGGTTCCCAGCATGAGTGGGGTTGAAAGGCTGGTTCTGCTTTTTCCTGTCTGGGTGACTTCAGACAAGGTTTTCCAACGTACTACTGAAAACAAACCTGGCCACAACCATCTGGCAGAGGCGTCGGGAAGAGTGAATGAAATTAGGTGAACCATTTAGCCCAGTTCGACCAAGCGTGGTTCCTCCTTCACCCCTACAACACGTGTCCCCAACTCGCAAATCTCACTCCCAACACAGCTCAGGACAGTAAACAAAAAGCCTGTTTACCCAAGACACGTTTAATTGTGAGACTCGAGATGAAGGCCAGCTCTTTGTAAAGAGGAAACTGTGGTCCCGCGTGCGACCTCGGCTCACTGCTTGGAGGAGCAGTGCTTCTGGATTTCTTCCGCGAGCCAGAGGCAGTGCAGGATGCGCTTCTGCTCGGCCGCCAGCTCCTTTTCGGAGAACTGGCCCAAGAGTTTCTGGACAAATATATTTTGATCTTTCAGAAAAATATTCTTATTGACTCCGACATTCGGCATATTCTCCAGAGACCCAGATTTAAAATGGAAGCTTAAGTGTCGGTTTCGTTTTAGACCAGGCCCTTTCTCCTCAATCCAGGTGAGCGGACTGCGAAGACAAAAGAATCACAGACGTCAGGTCACAAGGGAGAGCCAGAGGATGCTCTCGGGCACCTGAGGCCCTGGTGACAGGTTTCATTTTGCTCCCATCTACCTGGAAGCTGCTGCTCCACAGAGAGGCCCCAGGGGGCATCTGGACCTCCACCAGCCTCCCCAAGGCCTCGGGGGATTGATTGTTCCCAACTTTGCTGCCCAACGTCCTCCGCTGAATTTTGCCACCAGGCAAGGGAATTCGTTCAGTGATTTCTGTGTGAACATCACTTTGGTTTTTCCTTTTGAGACTGGCTTATCCGTAACTCTTTTTTTTTTTTTTTAATTTTATTTATTTATTTGACAGAGAGAGAGAGAGAGAGAGATCACAAGTAGGCAGAGAGGCAGGCAGAGAGAGGATGAAGCAGGCTCCCTGCTGAGCAGGGAGCCCGATTCGGGGCTCGATCCCAGGACCCTGAGACCATGACCTGAGCCGAAGGCAGAGGCTTAACCCACTGAGCCACCCAGGTGCCCCTATCCGTAACTCGTTAAAAAGGTTTTTAACTCCAGTTAGTTAATAGACAGTATTTGATTAGCTTCCGTGTACAATATAGGGATTCAAAAATTCCGCACATCGCCCCGTGCCAGTCACAGGTGAGCGCCTTCATCCCCATCACCTGTTTCACCCATCCCCCCACCCACCTCCCCTTCGCTCTCCCTCCCTTCCTTTCTCTCTTTCTCATTTGTCTTTATGCTGAGTCTCCTACATAAAGGGATCCAGATAAGGGCTACAGGGAATGTATATACCACCTGAGATGGTGTGCAAAACTGTTTTTTCCCTGTGTTTGTGCATTTTAATGGAAAGAAGTGCTTTTATCACATTCTCAAAGAAGTCAATGAGCCCAGCACACATGCCAGAAAGCACCCGCCTGCTGACTAACAAAGCACCTGTTTCTGTTTCAAATCTGCTTCCCCCCAGCTTCCTGCTACGGTCAGCAGTCACAAAACCCTAAAATCCAAATAGGACAGACTCCACTTCTCCAAAGTCCCTCCTTTCTCTAGGATTATCCTTTCTGTCTTTGTAGTAGGTCAAAGATGTGTTATCTGCTTAGTGAAACACAGAGAAATCTCCTAGGTAGGCTCTGACCTAAAGAAGTTCCACTGAATAAAATGACAGTAAAAAAAAACACAAAATCTGCTTTTTATTTATTTTTATTTATTTATTGTTTTTAAAAGATTTTATTTATTTATTTGACAGAGAGAGATCACAGTAGACAGAGGCAGGCAGAGAGAGAGAGAGAGGGAAGCAGGCTCCCTGCTGAGCAGAGAGCCCGATGCGGGACTCGATCCCAGGACCCTGAGATCATGACCTGAGCCGAAGGCAGAGGCTTAACCCACTGAGCCACCCGGGCGCCCACAAAATCTGCTTTTTAAAAATATATTCTAGGGGCGCCCGGGTCCTCAGGATCTCAGGGTCCTGGGATCGAGCCCCCCAAATTGGGCTCTCTGCTCAGCACGGAGCCTGCTTCCCCCTCTCTCTCTGCCTGGCTCTCTGCCTACTTGTGACCTCTGTCAAATAAATAAATAAAGTTTAAAATATATATATATATATATAGTAAAAACGATATGGCACTTATTTAGGAATATTCTGGATGGAAAAAAAAATCCACGGTTCTCTCCCCTAAATAAAACAATCTTCAACTTGAGATAATCCTTCCAAATTTTTGCCTATATGCAGATGGCATACAAATCATCAAGTAAAAATACTTTTTGATTATGCTGCTTCTACTTGTTTTATAATATTTGTATGATCCTAGGACGGTGTTTTGATTATTTTTTTGGCATACCATGCACAACTGATAATATTTTATTACTGCCAAATAGTTAAGCCTCTTCAATTTTAAATTAACACGAATGCTCTGCAGTCAACATCGTCGCACATATATACATGCATATATAGTTTTCCCCTCTTCTTCTTAGAACAAAGTTCTGGGAATGAGATGGCTTGTGGTTGGCCTCTGGCTACTTCTTTTTTGCTTTCCCCTCCCTTTTCTTTTCCTAAAGCAAGAGTCAGGGTGAAGGACAAAGCAATTTTGCTGGACGACTGTGCTGATAGTTTTCAGTGTGAACAGGGAAGGTGTTAAATCTTGAGTACGCTTCAAGTTCTCTAGCCTTTTCCTTTCCTGCCACCATTCCTCAGATGTCCTCTCTCCTCTTCCTTTGCGCTGCAATAGGTCAAGCCTGGGGTGGGCAGATTAGACCAGTGTCACTAAGGAAGAAGGGAAGCTACCTTTTGGGTTTTTCTGCCTCCAGACTGATGGTCCCTGGTACAGTTTAAGATTTAGGTGTGAGGTCATAGGAAAAGGAAAAGGACCCAAGCAGGTCACTCAAGAATGTTTTGGGTGTTGGACAGAACTCAGGGCTCCCTTTGAGCTGGGAAAAGGGGTCCTCCCCTTCGGCTAACCTAGCTGCCCAAGGCCTACACTAGAATGTGGAGGTGTGTGTTTAAGGGGAAGTACATAAAGGGGGAGCCAAGCCAATACCCATGTATGTAGGGAGACATCAGGAGAGATGTTGACAGAAAAACTTCCTTATTTTGTGGTCCTGTCCGTGAAGAACTTGAAAAGCCCTGGTTTCCTAATCTCCTAGTCACGTTTAAGTGAGAATACTGAATGTTGGCACTTTATTGCCAGCTGAGGATGGGACCTGGTCCGCTCAAACTCTGAGCCTAGACAACAGTTAGCTCCAGACATCCCAAACAAAAAACGCAAGCTTTAAACTCACAGAAGTCTTCACGCTTCCTCTCTGTTAAACCTTCATTTGCAAATATCTGCATTTGTCAACTTGGGCATGGACCGGCTACAAAAATGCTTCCTACTTCTCACCCTCTCCAGGAAGGTCTTCAACCACATCCACATCCCCAGTATCAACACAGGTCTGCCGGCCCAGCAGAGGCAGTGATTTTTAACAGTGCTCTAACCCCAGGCCCGGAAGGACAAGCAGGCAGGGGAACGCATGGCCTCCATAGCACTCCTGCCGGCTGGTCTCGACACGACAGCTGAAACCTGTAACTGCTGTATGCTGACTATCCACATAGGATTTGGGTTAAAGAAGTATTTGGTGTCTTTTACGAAGTGTGAAAACCACAGGCAAGATGGAAAGAACACGGGCTTGAGAATCAGCTGCACTGGGGTTTCCTGGATGACCTTGGAATCTAAGACGGTGACATCTGCCCCGCTGGTGGGTGAGGACTGCCATAAGGGAAAGACAAGGCCTAATGACGTTTTCTAGGGTGTAACTTTCTTGTGTCCTTCCATGCATTTTTGGGGAGAAGGTGTGACAACTTGGGGACAGGAGACAGGCTCCCTAAGTGTGACTCTCACACAATCACTTAGTTCTGTGCCCTTAGCAAGTTTCTTAACCGCTCTGAGACTCAGTTTCCCAGGTGTGAGTAATAACACCACTTCAGAGAGTTGGTATAAAGATTATATGAGAAAGTCTTTGTTAAAGGGCTATGTGCCTCATACATACAGTCAGTGCTCAGTAAACATCCACTAGCACTGGCACAATGGGGATTCAAGTAATGATCTGTCTTGCTAATCCTTTTACTTTAATCTTTCAAGATCATGCCTCGTCTCCTAATGTGTAGTAACAACCCTGGAAGGACATTTTTTGCAGCTTTAGGAAGCTCTGGCCTGCAGACTAAGACAAGCTTTGGGGGAGAGAGAAGAGCAGCCCACAGATCCCAAGCATTCCTCCCAGGTACTGTCAGCAGCCAAGACCGCATTCAAGGGATAAGCCGGCTTTTCTTTGTCACGGGGCACGCTCTACCAAGGGCCTTGTAAGCCGAGCAGAAACCCATGTGCTTTGAAGAGCTGCAGGTCAGCCGAGCTTTCTATTCTGAAAGTTATTGAAATGATTCACGTATGAATCAATGATAGCCTATAAATCAAAAATTCATATTCAGGTCAGACAGAGAATCTAAGAGACAGTAGTTAAATTAGTAAACCACTAAAACTAAGGTGTTCAACCTCTCATCTAAAAAATTTGGTTATGCCTCAGACTTTTAAAAATAAATAATTTTTACAAACTCTTACAAAAAGTTGGTCTCCCTTTTTAAACATTAATTTCCACGGCCAGTTTTGTTTGTTTTAACTGAGGTATAGTTGACATTTAACATGATACGAGTTTCAGCCCCCGGCTAGTTTTTTTTTTTTTTTTTAAGAGTTTTATTTATTGATTTGAGAGAGAGAGTGTGAGCAGGGGAGGGACAGAGGGAAAGGGAGAAGCAGGCTCCCTACTGAGCAGGGAGCCCAATCCGTGTCTCCATCCCAGGACCCTGTGATCACGACCTGAGCCAAAGGCAGACACTTAACCCACTGACGCCCAGCCCACGGCTAGTTTTAGAAGCACACAGGCTTTAAAACATTTCATAGTGTGATGACAAAAATTAACATTAATGCCATTTATTCACTGCTTTAACACTGGATACAAACTAGAGATATTCAAACTATTCTGATCCACCTATGAAAACTTCTCATGTCCTTCCATATAATGTGAAGTTTGAGGAAATGCAAAACATCAGATGTTTCCTCCACCGCAATTTCCTAATCAGTGAACATGAATACGGAGCGTACGGCTTTACCTCCGCAGTTGTGGTGGTGTGAGATTAAAAGTACAATCCGTGAAGTACAAAGTATTCTATGAAACTAAGAATTTATTATAATACGGCATTTGCCATCTGCCCCAGGCCCTCGCATGATGCTTGCCTTCGCAATAATGACATCTTGTTCCCTGTCTGACTCCTACTCAGATTTCAAGGCTGAGCAAAGCACCTTTTCCTCTGAGAAGCATCCCCTGACCTCTCCAGACTCCCTTTTCCTTAGTTTCTACAGCACCCGCGTGACCTCTAGCTCTTGCTACACATGCTGTGGGGACACTGAGACCACAGCCACCATTCTAACACTCACAACGTCGGCGTCAGGGCCAGGCCCCACCAGTGTGATTACCCCAAATGCGGCACTTCGAAGCTCTGCCTACTTTATCCGCATCTGTGACCTCTGCCTTTCCTTGCCCAGAGGAAACTCCTCAAATGGACATAGATCGGGCTTCATTCAGGAACTCAAATACTTTTCTCGTTTTGTCAAAACCCACCTGTTTCTTTTATTACCAAGAGACCCAGCTACCTGGAAACACAAACAGAAATGGTACAAAACACGTGCTGTTTTAAATATTTTACAGAGCCTCGGTACTTTTCAAGGAAAACTATGAATGTGCTTTCGTTTTTAAAATACTTGGTATAAAAAAAGTAAAGAATTAGAACATTTTGGGAACAGTATGGCGGTATGATATAAAGCTGAGAAACAAAACTTTAAATTTTGGTCACACTGAGGGATGCCATAGGAAGCAAAGCAGGGTAAAACGTCAAGGGCAAGATCTAGGTAGTGGTTTTGGGAATTCGCCGCAAAATTCATCCAACTTCACCGTACATCTGAAACTTTCAAAATAAGATGTTGGAAAAAAGTCAGGTCATGGAGGTCACTGGATTTCTGCCACTGTCTGTGTACTGCTTACCTGTGTGGCTTACACAACCTGCCCGAACTCTGTAAGCCTCTAGCTCCTTCCTGGCAAAGGGGCTCATGTCTGTCTTATTTACCTTCCAAGGCTGCTATGAGGACGAAAGTAGGCAACCGAAGTGAAACTCCAGCACCTGTTCTACCTACAAATGCAGACGGCCCTTCTAGAGTTGGGGGTGGGGGTCTTAGGCCCCCCGGGCTTTGTCTAGATTCACCTTTGTGGACACACAAGTTTCCTGCCCCTCAGTTTGCCACAACCTACCGTTTGTTCTCTGTCTCCAAGCACACAGTCATTTTCATATACTGATCTTCCTTTCGCTCTTCCAAAGTGGCGGAGACGAGAGAAAGCTCCCCGAAGAGGGAGACCAGCCAGGTCAGGCGAGAAATGCCGCTGAACGCAGGGAAGCCAAACCGCTCTTCTTCCAACGGGCTAGCTGTGGGGAATGACAGATACCGTGGGACTGGGAAGGAAGGTGGCAAACAGAGCAGGCTTGTGGGCAGGGGCCACAGCGGGGCAAAGCAACCTCGCCCCCCGGCATGCTGCACAACGTGACCACTGATAGTTAGTGCCTGAATAAAAACTCTTTCCTAGAAGCGTTTCTCTTCTGCCTTCTTTACTCAACTCCATTGTGTTAGGAGGAAAAGACATTTTATTGGAAACAGTCATCCATCTAGCCCATGGGATAATAAAAATATTTCATGCTTCTAATAAATATATATATTCGATATCTCCAGATATAGATATGGATATGGATGTATAGTTTGCAGACAGAACATATACACACTTACATTTACAAACATCTACACCCTCTTCAGTTAGTGACTTAAAAGTTTGTAAAAGAAGAAGAATCAAGGTCTATATTCCTATAAATACCATATAACTACCTGTATAAATGACAATAGGGTGAAGGCGCCAAGATAGCTATGAAAAAAACAGCAATACTTATAAATATGTCAAAAATCAAGAAAACTGATACAGTGTTGTTTCCTTAGTCTTCATAATCTCCTATATAAAAGTACATTCAAAAGAATATTTGTGTGAGAAATACGTGTGGCCAAGATAGTGCTCCTGACTGTCCCTGGCCCAAATTTTAAACATAATCCAAAGTTAAAATGCTACAGACCTGCTATGCTGTTTACAAACCACTGATTTCTTATAAAGTGGAAACTGACTTGAAATCCCTAATTATGACTATGCTTTAAAAAAGGTAAGTTATAAATAAAACCCAACACATTTATCAGTTTCATAGACAACACAGTTTGAAAGCATGAGGACGTAGGCATCAAACTCACAAAAGAAAGACTTCTTCTCCTCAGTGGCTCCCTCTCTGGTCTTATGCTTTACAGAGGACGAGAGCAGCCGTCAGAGGTCTGAGCCATGAAGTCAGAGGCCTGAGCTCCGGTCTGGCTCCTCCACTCGGATGCTCTTGTCAACTCCGTGAAGCTACTCACATCTCTGATCTTCCTTTTTTTCCTGTATAATGCGGGTATTAATACCCACTTTATAGGATTTTCATATGAATTAACATGAACTAATGCATGTCCCATACTTAGCACAGCGCCCTGTATAGACGAACGGTTATTATTTGTTACAATGACTCTATCGTTAGTTAAACAATGAAGGTGGATTTCAAAATGATGTCCCACTGTTATTTTCTGGACGTTCATGAGGAGATGAATGGTTTTACCACTTAACAATGCCTGGCCACATCAGGGTTTTGCTTCCATAAGGAGAGCCCTCAGGAGAGGTGGCCCAGTTACCTTAGGGTAGAGCCAGATAAGGAGTAAATACAAAGATAACCCCAGGAGCAGGAGCCTCAAGGATGCTCATTTCCTATTGCTAATGGAGCTACTCAAATAATGACCAACTTGACGTAATCAAATATACAGTAGATCACATAGTCTGGCTGCAGCCAATGTCCTTGTAACTTACTAGGGGCAGAAAGGGGCCATGCATATTCTATTTGCTCTGCAGGGAGAATAAAAATGTTCTCCTCCCCAAGAACCTGTCTCAGTCCATTTTGAACCTCCTATGGAAAAATCACCTCCAATTCGTTAAGATTTAACGAGGAAAATTCTACACCTAATAGGTTCGGACGGTAGCATTGGTCAGTTTAAGATTTCTAACATACTTTTTCACCTAAGGCCCACCAAGCACTTCAGTCTCATTTGAAGAAAGAAGAAAAACAGGTATTTCTATTGTTTGTGGCCACGTGGGCAGATAACATGAAGAGGCCTTCAGTCAGAGAGTCTTTAGTGAAAACGAATCCAAACACGCGAGAGAACTAGGTAAGAACCCAGTTAGCCTGCCGGCCTCACCGGTTCCACATGACCTGTGACCCCACCTCGAACTGACCTGTGAAGAGAAGAGACCCTTTCAGCAGGTCCTTCCCTACCACTTCTTTTTTCAGGAATGCAAACTCCTCCATCAAGAGTTCAACGTGCTCCTCATGCAAGACCTTCCCTGTCATGACAAGAACGGGCGTAAAAAAGGCAGTCATCATCAGCTGTCATACGTGCATCCCAGATTCTAGGTCTGTCTTTCCCCAGCACAGGACACAGAGACTGCGGAACCAGCCGGGGGACCCGGGTACCCTTACATACCCCAGCTGAAGGCGGTGCAAGTTCTAGGCTTGCCACATAAACGGCAACCTAAGAACCCAAGATGGTACCCTCCTGTCCCAAAGGCAAGATTAAGATCCGGGAAGCACTAACTTCGCTTCTAGCCAGAAGGGGGCAGCGCAGCATAAAAATCTAAGAAACACAGAGCCAGCTAGGAACAGGCTTATTTACTACTTGTTACAACTTTGTACCCTGAAACATAAATATTACCCCCCACACACATCCTATCCTTTGTTAATCACAGTTTCACTGGGTCTTTTTACAGGTTTGACTCTCTGGGCTCCACATATTAGTGATATCATATAGTACTTATCTTCCTCTGACTTATCTTACGTAGCATATTTTGCTCAAGATCTACCCATATTGTAAATGGCATGACATCCTTCTTTCCCGCAACTCAATATTCCATTTTGTGTACAGACCACACCTTTGTAAAATATTCATTGCCGGGCATTTGAGCTGTTGCTATCGTGAATAATGTGATAAATACGGGAGGGCAGAGACGATCTATAGAAACAATGACTTCACTGGCAACATGATGGCAATAAAATCATATTTTTCAAAGCAAATGACCTAAATGCTCCCATGAAAAGGTAAGGGTTAGCAGACTGAATAAAAGGACATGACCCATCTATATGCTGTCTACAACAGACTCATTTTGAACCTAATGGTATATCCAGACTGAAAGTGAGGGGATGGAGAACCATTTTTCATGACAACAGACCTCAAAAGAAAGCTGGGGTGGCAATTCTCATATCAGACATCTTAGATTTTAAGCTAAACACTGTAGTAAGAGATACAGAAGGACACTATATCATTCTTAAAGAGTCTATCCAACAAGAAGATATAACAATTGTAAATATCTATGCCCCCAACATGGAGCAGCCAACTACATAAGCCAACTGTTAACCAAAATAAAGAAACATATTGAGAATCCTACCTTAACAGTAGGAAACCACAACATTCCACTCTCAGCAATGGGCAGATCATCTAAGCAGAAGATCAACAAAGAAACAAGAGCTTTGAATGACACACTGGACCAGATGGACTTCATAGATATATATAGAGAGAATATTCCTCCCTAAAACAACAGAATAGTCATTCTTCTCAAATGGACATGGAACTTTCTTCAGAATAGACCACATACTGAGTCACAAATCAGGTCTTAATTGATACCAAAAGACTGAGATTATTCCCTGCCTATTTTCAGACCGCAATGCTTTGAAACTGGAACTCAATCACAAGAAAAAATATGGAAGGAATTCAAATACTTGGAAGCTAAAGACCATCCGCTAAAGAATGTCTGGGTCAACCAGGAAATTAAAGAAGAACTGAAACATTCATGCAAACCAACGAGAATGAAAACACATCGGTCCATAACCTGTGGGATACAGCAAAGGCAGTACTAAGGGGGAAATACATAGCCATCCAAGCCTCACTCAAAAAAGCAGAAAAATCCTGAATACACAAGCTAACCTTACACTTAAAGGAACTGGAGAAAGAACAACAAATAAAACCTAAACCATGCAGGATAAGAGAAATAATAAAGATTAGAGCAGAGATCAATGAATTAGAAACCAGAAATACAGTAGAGCAGATCAATGAAACTAGAAGCTGGTTTTCTGAAAGAATTAAGAAGATCGATAAACCACTGGCCAGAGTTATCCAAAAGAAAAGAGAAAGGACCCAAATTAATATAATTTTGAATGAAAGGGGACTACGACTAACCACGACTAACACCAAGGAAATAGAAACAATTATTAGAAATTATTATCAACAACTATATGCCAATAAATAAAGCAACCTGGAAGAAATGGATGCCTTCCCGGAAACCTATAAACTACCAAGACTGAAACAGGAAGAAATTGACAATCTGAATAGACCAATAACCAGCAAGGAAACTGAAGCAACGATCAAAAACCTCCTAAAAAACAAGAGTCCATGGCCTGATGGATTCCCCAGGGGAATTCTACCAAACATTTAAAAAATAAATAATACCTATCCTCCTGAAGCTGTTTCAAAAAACAGAAAGAGAAAGAAAATTTACAAATTCGTGCTATGAGGCCAGCAGTACCCTGATCCCAAACCAGCCAAAGATCCCATCAAAAAGGAGAATTTCAGACCAATATCCCTGATGAATATGGATGCCAAAATTCTCAACAAGATCCTAGCTAACAGGATCCAACACACAGGATTACCCATCACGACCAGGTGGGATTTATTCCTGGGATGCAAGGGTGGTTCAACATTCACAAATCAATGTCACAAAAAACATTATTAAAAGAAGAGACAAGAACCATATGATCCTCTCAATTGATACAGAAAAGGCATTTGACAAAATACAACATCCTTTCCTGATTAAAACTCTTCCGAGTGTAGGGATAGAGGGAACATTACTGAATTTCATAAAAACCATCTATGCAAAGCTCAAAGCGAATGTCATTCTCAACAGGGAAAAGCTGAGAGCATTTTCCTTAAGATCAGGAACCTGACAAGGATGCCCACTCTGGCCATTATTGTCCAACATAGTAAACCATAAGACACCTAGGGATAAACCTAACCAAAGAGATAAAAGATCTATACTCTAGAAACTACAGAACATTTATGAAAGAAATTGAAGAAGACACAAAAATTTGGAAAAACATTCCATGCTCACGGAGTGGAAGAATAAACATTGTTAAAATGTCTATGCTACCCAGAGCAATGTATACTTTCAATGCCATCCCGATCAAAATACCAATGGGATTTTTCAAAGAGCTGGAACAAACAATCCTAAAATTTGTACGGAACCCGAAAAGACACTGTATTGCCAGGGAAATGTTGAAAAAGAAAACCAAAACTGGGGGGCATCACAATGCCTGACTTCAAGCTGTAATACAAAGTTGTGATCATCAAGACAGCTTGGTACTGGCACAAAAACAAACTCAGAGATCAATGAAACAGAATAGAGAGCCCAGATGTGGAACCTCAATTTTATGGTCAACTACTCTTCGACAAAGCAGGAAAAAATATCCAATGGAAAAAAAACAGTCTCTTCAATAAACAGTGCTGGGCAAACTGGACAGCTATGTACAGAAGAATAAAATCGGCCATTCTCTTATTCCATATAAAAAGATAAACTCTAAATGGTGGAAAGATCCAAATGTGAGATGGGAATCTATCAGAATCCTAGAGGAGAACATAGGCAGTAACCTCTTCAACACGGGCCACGGCAACTTCTTTCAAGGCATGTCTCCAAAGGCAAAGGAAACAAAAGCGAAAATGAGCTTTTGGGACTTCATGAAGATCAAAAGCTTCTGCACAGCAAAGGAAAGGTCAACAACACAAAGACACAACCCACAGAATGGGAGAAGATCTTCGCAAAGGACATTACAGATAAAGTGCTGGTATCTAAGATTTATAAAGAACTTCTCAAACTCAACACTCAAAAAACAGATAATCACATCAAAAATGGGCAGAAGACATGAACAGACACTTCTCCAAAGAAGACATACAAATGGCTAACAGACACATGAAAAAATGTTCAACATCATCAGCCATCAGGATTTCAAACCACTTTACACAGTGATTCGAACCACTTTCCACTGGTTAGAATGGCAAAAATTAACAAGGCAGGAAATAACAAATGTTGGAGAGGATGCGGAGAAAGGGGAACCTTCTTACACTGTTGGTGGGAATGCAAGTTGGTGCAGCCACTTTGGAAAATGGTATGGAGGTTCCTCAAAAAGTTGAAAACAGAGCTACCCTATGACCCTGCAATTGCACTACTGGCTATTTACTCTAAAGATACAAATTCACGTAAGGAATTATGTAACATTCTTTTACATAAGCTTGAGAAAATACCTACCTCCAAGGGTTTCTAGGAGAATTAAATAAAATAACTTATAAAGTGCCTAGCAGAGTTCCCAAGTTGCTGGGATATAGTAAGTATTTGATAAATGATACTCCTCTTGAGAAACAGCACAAACTACAAAGTATGCAGATAAGACAATCAATTACTCTGATTTGGACATTTTTCCATTAGCAATGTAAATATCGCATGAATAACACTGGAATAATATCATGACACTAGCATAAGTCGATGCTAATTCATGCTTCTCATTAGAGTAAAAGCCATAAGTCTCTCACAAAAGTTTGCAAATCCCCACTCATCCCTCCACCTTCTTAGCCCTCCACACACACCCATTATGTGTGCCTACAGGACAGGGGATGGCTAGGAGACTGGGACCCCACGGGACATATCTGGCATAGGGTTGACTTTTAAAGGCATAAAGATGGTACCGAAGACATTTTACCTGCAGAAACTCTAAAAGAGGGTCCGTGTTCCACAGACAGACTATACGTTACCTTTCTGCTCTGCCAGCTTCCACAGGTCCCGAGCTGCTGCCCAAGACAGTGTCATGGGATATTCCACAAGGACATGCTTGCCAGCATTGAGGAACTGCCTTTGGAAAAAAGAGAGAGACAGAGAGAAAATGCACTTCAAGTAAGCGTCAATAAAACGCCCTGTATGACAGAGAACAGACTGGGATAAATACATGTAAGTCTCTGGGTCACAAAGGAATGCAGATGAGAGTGGGGGCCAGAGGCTAACCTGTACTTCCCATCACTTTCTCCTAGGCTAGAAGAAGTGTTCCAGTTATGTGTTCATTTGAACATTCATCCATTCACTGACTATACTCATCATTCATGACTACACTCATATAGTCAACTAGGTACACTTTGCCAGCTACTCTGGAGGAGAAACAAAAGACATTAACCTGTAAATTGCCTATTATCCCGTGGGAGCCATACACACAGCCTGCCACACCCATGAACAGCCAGGGCTGCCTCAACCAGTCTGAAAAGGCTTCAGTATCATCTGACATGTGAGGAGGCATTTTCCAGGTGCGACCTACAAGATGAGGGTACGGAGATTTGTCCACTGGGGTCATGGCATGAGTTTCAGCACAGCCAGGGAGTAGACTACCGCAGGAGAGGGAAACAAGGTCATAAAAGTAGCTGAGAGCCTGACTGTGCAGAACCTAGAATGCTCTGCTCTGAAGTTTGGATTTTATTCTCCAGATACTCCTAAGGTGCAAACATTTATAAACTGAGAACTACAAAATCACCTTTTTAAGGAAATACACTCTGGTGCCAAAGTAGAGTAAAGGGAAGCAAGGAAAGGTGTTTCTTTCCACACTGGAGTTGAAGCGGCCAGGAGGGAGCAGCCTGTCCTGGGGAACGGCACACGGGCAGCTGCGATTTAATGTAGGGACCGAGAAGGGAAGTGAGACTCGGGGGAGTGGCTGGAACCGCCTTGTCAGCTGTCAGGTCGTGCGTGGGGCTCCCCCTTCCAGGCGCAGTCCCCGCAAAGGCTTGAAGGGCTCTAGGCTTCGCATCTGAAGGTGCGGCAGGGGGAGGTGTCATTTCTCTTGCTTTATAACGTCATCTGCCCTCTCCGATGTCACCACTACTTTCTTTCTGCACCTCTCTCATGGCAAAAGCCGTTCATATTAAAGGAACTCTTGGAGATACTTAAAATGTTAAAAGCACAAAGGATACCTTGGTGACAGCTGATCCAAACTTAGAAAGGATTACAACAATTTGCCCAAGCGCTATGAAGATACTGGCTCTGCCTCCCAGTATGACAAGAGGCAAGCACTATTCAATCTGCTGTCAATGAATTCTTCTACAAAGAATACCCTTCAATTCTTTGTATTGTTTTAAATTATAGTATACCAAATAAATATTAGTTTGACGTAGTTTTCATTTTCTTCCACATTTGTAACTCATAGAGTTTTTAGCTTTTTGACAATTTTTTAATAGATTTTATTTATTTATTTGACAGACAGAGATCACAAGCAGGCAGAGAGGCAGGCAGAGAGAGAGGAAGAGAAGCAGGCTCCCTGCTGAGCAGAGAGTCCGATGCGGGGCTCAATCCCAAGACCCTGAGATCATGACCTGAGCCGAAGGCCGAGGCTTTAACCCACTGAGCCACCCAGGTGCCCCTAGCATTTTGACAATTTTTAAAGGTGATGGCTCCACTGTGAGTTTCCCCTTCAGTTATTAAAATTCCTTTAAGAGATTTCAGTTTGCCCCGTCATTTTTATGCTCCTGCACTGCTGTGCAAGGTAAGGACCACTGACATTGAAAACCTACCTGATATAGTCTTCATGGCTAGAGCTCTCACTGCAGATATAAGCGACCTCAACCTCTTCACTGGAAAGAGCATCTTCCAAGGAAATCTGCCGGACTTCATCAATGTTCCCAAGCTCTCGTCTATTTGAGAATAACAAAAATGCAATACAAAAGTCCACAACATATCCAATAAGTGAGCACCATCCTTTTCCTCGCCTCCCAACTATGTCCTGGTAACCAGCTTTTGGAAATGAAGAAATTAACTCCCTCCCTCCCTCCCACTTCCAGGACATTACCCGCCACAGAGTGAGAAATATAGGTTTAAGTCAAGAGACCTGGCATTGAGTCCCGACACTACTGCTAACAGCCTGTAGGACCTGGCAGTCTTTGAATTAGTCTGTCTCTAAAATGAAAACAACTGCTCTCCTTTTATCACAGGAGAAGGGGTCTCGAGGACCACTAAGCACTAGGACTACCAGACTTCACTCACAGTCTAAGAGAAGAAGGAAGACACACATGTAAATATGTAAGCTCAACACTACATGAACATGAGAGCTGTCATGCTTGGTGGTTCAGGTGGGTAGTTCAATTAAGGTGAGGAACATCTAATCTAGGGTTTTGGAGGAGGCTTCCTAGGGGAATGGTAGGACTTAGCAAGTTGGATGTAAGAAACAGGGCACGTGAGAAGGGGAACAGTATGATAAAGGTAGGGGTGCAGTAAAGCAGGGGGTGTGAGCTGGCCATCTTCCCATACGACTTGAGTAGTTTAGAAGTCGTCACTATATCAGGCACGGCAGCCAGCTAGCAGAGGACTGGGGTTTAAGGGACAAGGAGAGGCCCCATTTCAGCCTTGAACCCAACTGTTGTGTTCAATCCAGCTTCAGGTAGGGCTGCAATGGGAGTTACAGCGCTGGTGAATAGTCATTTTGATCTCCCATATATGTGCAAGTGCCTTTGACTCTTACTGAGGGGAGAAGACTGACCAAGGGCAGATTCCTACCACTTCCGGGTCTCTCTAGTGCCCCGGATGGTCTGTGTGGACCATCACAGTGGTTAACCACGCTTTGTTTGATATTTCTAAAGCACTAAAAAGCAGAGAGAGGTACCTAGGTTGCTCCCCACCCTCTCTCCTCAGCCAACACAGTGCCTACATCTTGTTCACAATTAACATGCATAAATGACCTTATACCATGTGAGTTTGGTGACTGGCGTATGTAAGGAAGTGGTGAGTGGTGGAGGAAGGGACTGGGTGAGTGTGGGTCAGAGAAGAAGAAACACAGTGAGAAGTTTGATTTTGATTGAGTTACAGGAGATAAAAGTGAGGCTCAAAATTACCAAAGGGAAAAGAATACATGTTGCTTAGATGATGGGCTTTGGAATCAAACAGACGTGTATTCAAAGTTAGGCCTTAGACTTTCTAACTGTGTGTCCATAGGCAAATTATATAACCTTTCTGTGGCTCAGTTTCTTTATCTGTAAGCAGGGTTCATAATGCTATCTGTATCAAATAGCTGGTAAGGTTTGTAAAGCCCAGGGCCACTGCACGGATGGCTATGACGATAACTCATACAATGATCAAATGGCACACACTGATGGCCTTCTTTCAGGCCAAGCCACCATGTGTTCACTGTGCCCCTTGTGTCACCATCAGGCCCTACTCTCATCTTCCCTGCCTTTGTCTTAGCTGTATATCCCCACTGCAGGTCCAGGACTCCGGCTCCCAGATTCATCCCAACTTGCGATCTAGTGGGGTTGACCCTGAGCATGGTTCCCTGGAATGACCCCAGGGCTGGCTGGCTCTCTTCCTGGGTCTGGAGAAGCTCTATGTCCCAAGCCCTAATTCACCTCATTGGTTTTGCCACGAATTACAAGGCACAGGACAAATGCCAGCCACCTGGACACGAAGCCAATCAGGTTCAGGAATGCCGAGGAAGGATGTGGATTCCGCAAGTCCCTGATCCGCACAGAGCCGGCTCTGCCAACGCCAACCACCACCACTCCGAACTTCCTCTCAGACTGAAATATAAGGGACCAAGGAAGGATTTTTAAAAACAGTCAAAGCCTCTAGCAGAGAACAGCAAAACAAAGACACATCAGCAGGACCAGTAGAGTCCAGACAAGGGAGGAAAGGAGCCGACCCAGAACACACATGAAGCCGTAGCATATGGGGGGGACTAAGACACTCCCTGAGCTGAGAGCCTGGGGAGCAGAGAGCTCTACCCAGCATATATTTCTTTTTTTTTTTTTTAAGATTTTATTTATTTATTTGACAGACAAAGATCACAAGTAGGCAGAGAGGCAGGCAGAGAGAGAGGAGGAAGCAGGCTCCCTGAGAGCCCAACACGGGGCTCCATCCCCGGACCCTGAAATCATGACCTGAGCTGAAGGCAGAGGCTTTAACTCCAGCACATATTTCTAGAGAAGCTCTGACAGTGTCATCCACAGAGAAGGCTCCTCACACTTAGCGTTCCATTTCCACCACCACCTCTCCAACGATGAGAGATTTCCCTCTTTAAGTCGTACCTCTGTACTCCCTGAATCCTTCCTCCAGGGAGCATGCAATCTGATACAGAAGGGCTCATTTTTTTTTTTAAGATTTTATTTATTTATTAATTTTTTATATCTTTTCAGCGTAACAGTATTCATTGTTTTTGCACCACACCCAGTGCTCCATGCAATCTGTGCCCTAATACCCACCACCCGGTTCCCCCAACCTCCCACCCCTTCAAAACCCTCAGATTGTTTTTCAGAGTCCATAGTCTCTCGTGGTTCACCTCCCCTTCCAATGTCCCTCCACTCCCTTCTCCTCTCCATCTCCCCTTGTCCTCCATGAACGGCTCATTCTTAGAGAGATGCTGCCACCCAGAACTCGGGGCAAGCCAGGAGCGGTCACCTTACTCAGACTCCCCACTACAGCTTCCGACTTCCAGCCGACTTCACTCCCACTCTCAGGAAAGCTTACCCAGTCAGTATTCGGGTGGACTGCGAGGGGCTGTATGCAAATAGTACCAGAGTGAAAAATCAAGTCGATTCTTAAAGTTACAGAGCCTCTCAATTCATCCAAACTGATAGAAATGACCTCTACACAACTCTCGAACCCAGTCCTCCTTGGATGTCTCTGAGTGTAGAAATGGGAATCTCATCTTGGATTCACCCCTTCCTGCCACCCGTGATATGTGTCTGTCACCATTTCCCACTGATTCTGCCCCTCCCTGTGTCCGCAGCTCTAGGGCTGGCCCAGGATTTCTTTGCCTAAATCACCTGGTCTCACTCCTTCCCATGCATCCTTCCCATGCATCGCCCACAGGCTTCCCAGAGCAGCTGCTTGAGATAAAACTGCAGTCCCTCCGCTGATTAAAGCCCTTCGTTTCCCAACTGTTATTTGGCTGACGGTGTCCTCCCAAAATTAATATATCGAAACCCTAACCCCTAGTATGATGGTATTAGGAGATGGGGCCTATGGGAGGTAACTGGGTTTAGATGAGGTCATGAGGCAGAAGCCCTCATGCATGGAATTAGTGCCCTTAGACGAGTCACAAGAGATCTTGCTGCTTCTCTCTGTGCTCTGCCCAGGTGTCAGCAGTCTGCAACCAGGAAGAGAGCCCTCAACCAGAGCTTGACCATGGAACCTGATCTCAGACTTCTTCTGGAACTGGAAGAAATAAATTTCTGTTTTTTATAAGCCATCCAGTCTATGGTACTTTATCTGTTTTCATAGCAGCCCAAACTAAGACACTGGCTAAAGATAGAAAAATACTGAAGTCCAAGTTCTTAAAAAAAAAAAAAATGCTGAACCATCAGGCTGTACACCTGAAACTAATATATTCTTATATGTCAACTAAATCGCAATTTAAAAAATACTTTAAGGGGCGCCTGGGTGGCTCAGTGGGTTAAGCCGCTGCCTTCGGCTCAGGTCATGATCTCAGGGTCCTGGGATCGAGTCCCGCATCGGGCTCTCTACTCAGCGGGGAGCCTGCTTCCCTCTCTCTCTCTGCCTGCCTCTCTGTCTACTTGTGATCTCTCTCTGTCAAATAAATAAATAAATAATCTTAAAAAAAAAATACTTTAAGATGGAAAAAAAAACCTCTCTGGCCCTCGGTGTTCATGGAACAAAAACATTAAAAATATTTCATTCGAGGGGCACCTGGGTGGCTCAGTGGGTTAAAGCCTCTGCCTTTGGCTCAGGTCATGATCCCGGGGTCCTGGGATCGAGCCCCGCATCGGGCTCTCTGATCAGGGAGCCTGCTTCCTCCTCTCTCTCTGCCTGCTTCTCTGCCTACTTGTGATCTCTGTCTGTCAAATAAATAAATGAAAAATCTTTCAAAAAAAAAAAAATATTTCATTCTCTACCGCAGCCCCTCACCCAAGGTGTAGTTCCCTCAGATTCTCCCATCTCAGTAAATGCCACACCATTCACTCAGTTGCTGAGGTCCCTAAACTTGGGAATTATCCTTGCCTTTTTCCTCTGTCCCCCATTCCATACCCAATTCATCAACAAGTTGTCAAGATCCATCCATAAGCCTTCTGTCTACTTCTGTCCATCTTCATTGCTACCCCTTAACCCAAGTCACAATCTCATCCATTCGACAGTTCCAGCAAACTTTAAAACTGGTTCCCTTGCTTTACTCTTTGCCCTATTCTGTCTACTCTTCATACAGCAGCAAGAATGATCTTTAGACTAAATATAATCAGTTAATTATCTGCCCCTCCCCACCCACCTCCCAGGTTTCAATTCTCTGGAGGCCACCTGTTATACTCAGAATTAAGCCCAAACCACTTGCTGTGGTCTACAAAGGCCTTTGTGATCTGGCCCCTGCCTATTTCTCTAAGCTCATCTCCTAGCCCTCTCCCTCTTGTCACATTGGCCTTCTTAAGTAAACCATACATGCAAAGGCCCTCTTTTAGCATGTCACAGTCATTTTGCACCTCAGGGCCTTTGCATGTATGGTTTACTTTGAAAAATATCAGGCTCCAGGGATGTATTGTGGACAGACCCTGCTCCTAACAGAGATCTTAAAGAAGGAAGAGAGCAAACAAGTCAACACATGAATAAATGTCAGGTGATAGTGTGTACTACCAAGATAATGAAGTGGGGTAAAGGGCATAGAGGGAGATTATAGGAGGGGATGCTTTGGTTTTGAAGGGGTGGTGAGGGAAAGCCTCTCTGAGGAGGCAGCTTTGAACAAAGACCTGAATAAACTGAGTAGATGACCCACACAGTTATCTGGGGGCAGATGAGGCAGAAGGAAGCATTCTTTCAAAGGCTTCAAGGGGGGCAGATACCTGCAGGGCTTGGAAATAGTGGATCCAATCATAAAACATTCAACAACATACGTCTTGTACTTAAATATGAAAGTCTTAGGGTAACTGGGTGATGGAATTAAGGGGGGCAGGGGATGTAATGAGCACTGGGTGTTATAAGACTGTTGAATCACTGAATTCCACCTCTGAAACTAATAATACACTATATGTTAATTAATTGAATTTAAAATTTTTTTAAAAGGCAATTTAAAAACAAGCAAGCAGAAAGGCCAGAGTATTAAAATAAAAACCACCATTTTGGTTGACTGCATTAAAAAAAAGAAGAAAACATAAAGCTGTCTGGTATCTCCCATCTCTCTCTTATCTTAAAACTTTTCTTCTTTATATAATACTTATCACTTAAATATTTTAAAACCACTTTTGTCTGTAAAATTTAAAAACAAATATTTAATAAATAAATAAGAGGGTAGGAAAATCTTTACCAAAGACTTCTTTACCAAACATTGAGGACTTCCAAACTTGGCTCTACTACTTCTGGCACCTCTCCCACCGCGTACCTTTAGACTTCTAACTTTCCAAACAACTGGAAAGTATGTAAAACTTTGTACGTTTGCTACCTTTAAGCCTTTGCAAATCCTGTGTCCCTCGAGCTCCTCCCTACTGCCCACCTGTAAATCTTCAAAGCTTTGAAGACCTGGGCATCCTATGAAGCCTTTTCTGATGTTATTGGTTAGATTATTTTTTTTTTGCATCTAATAAAATTCACCCATTTTAGTAAATGTCTATGAGTTTTGACCAACATACAGTGATATTACCACCACAAATCAAGATTTAAAATAGTTCTATCATCCTCCTCCAAAATTACTTATGCTCCTTTGTAGTCAAACCCGACTCCCACTCCAGGCAACCGCTGTTTGCTTACTCTCTCAATAGTTTTGGCTTTTCCAGAAAGTCATATAAATGAAGTCATACAATATGTAGTGTTTTGAGTCTGGCTTGAACTTAGCACAATGCATTTTTTATCTACGTTGTTAGATGTATCAGTAATTTCTTTCTCATTCTTCTTCTTCTTCTTCTTCTTCTCTCTTTTTTTTTTTTTTACTAAGTAGCAGTAGTTTACTGTATGAATATACAGATATGTTTATCCATTTGACAAATGAAGAGCATTTCTCATGCTCCCATTTGAATGAATTCATAATTTATTCAATTATGAATAAAGCTGCTATAGTCGTCATTGACTAGTTTTTGTGTAAATTAAACATGGTTCTTATTTAACTTAGGTAAATACCTGGGTATAAGAGTGCTGGGTCATATGTTAAGTGATGTGTTTGAGACTTACAGTAAATCATATGTTATGTTTGCTGGGTTTTATGTCACACGTAGATTTAACTTTATGAGAAATCGCCAAACTATTTACCAAAGTGAATCCTGGAATGACTCTATGTACTATTTTGCATTCTCATGCCCAATGTTGGGGTTCCACCAACATCTAGTTCTATCAGGTTTTCTTCTCACCAACATCTAGTACTATCAGGTTTTTCTCCTCCTTTTCATTCTAGCCATTATAATTGGTATGTTGTGGTATCTGTGGCTTCTACTTACATTTCCATAATAACTAGTGATGTTAAGGGCTGTTTCATGTGCTTATCTGCCATCTGTATATCTACACTGGTGATGTGTCTATCCAAATCATTTGCAAACTTCTATTCGGTTGTTTTCTTATTATGTGAGTTTTTAGAGTTCTTTATGTATTTTTGATACTGAATTCATTTGTCAAATTTGTAATTTGCAAACATCTTCCAGTCCGTAGCATGTCTTTTCATTTTCTTAAGATCTTAGTCTTTCGAGGAGCTTGAAGTCTTAATTTTGATGAAGTCCAAGTTATCAAAAAAATTTAATGTATCATTCTTCTGGCTAACACGAAGACACAAAGACTTTCTCCTATGCGTTCTCTCAGCGGTTTTACACTTGAAGGCTTAAAGTTTTAGTTACTTTATGTTCTCATTTGAATTAGTTTTTGTATATGGTGTAAGGTACGAATCAAGGTTCTTTTAAAAACATTTTTAGGTAGAGAGGCAGCCTCTCGAATGTGTATTCACAGGCTGAATCAACTGTCCACAGTGAGGCAGAGGTATGCCAGGCTTGTATGTAAATACACCCAGACGTCACGCCCAGCTCATGTACCATCTGCTCTGGAAGCCATAACGAGCTTTTCCCCCTCTTTGCGTATGATATCCAATTGTTCCAACAAAAATTTATTGAGAATAACTTTTTTTTCCACTGAAATCCCTTTGCACCTTTGTGATATTGTCTCAATTGTCACAGTTTTATAGTAAGTTTTAAAATCAGTTACTGTCAACCTTCCAACTTTTTTCCCTTCTTTTCCAAAACTGTAGTTCTGCCTTTACATAAAAGTTTTACCATCAACTTGTCAATTTCTAACAAAAAGAAAAAATCTGCCAGGATTTTGAATGGGATTACACTGACTCTATAGATTAGTTTGGGAAAAAAACAAACAACTTGGGATAGTGAATCTTCAAATTCATGAACATGGTATATATCCTCATATGTTCTTCTTTGATTTCTTTTATTCTGTCATTTTCAGTGTATGAATCTTGTTTTGTTAAATTTATACCTAAGTATTTTGTGATTTTTAGTGCTGCTGTAAATAGTATTTATTTTTTAGCTTCCACTTCTAAACTGTTTATTGAAAATATATAATTGATTTTTGTATATTGAGTCAGATTTTCTACATAGACCATAAGTCAAACATAAATAGAGATGGTTTCACTTCTTCCTTCTCAATCTGCAGTGCTTTATTCAACTTTCTTGCCTTATTGCACTGGTAGGTCTTCCACTATGATTCTGACTTAGATTAGTGGGAACAGACATTCTTGCCTCATTTTTAATCTCAGGGAGAAAACACTGGATCTTTAACATGAAAAATGATGTTAAATGTAGATTTTTTTGTAGATACCCTTTATCAGGATGTGAATATTTTCTATTCATATTTCGCTGAGATTTTTAAAAAATTATAAATGGTCTATTTTATCAAATGCCTTTTCTGAGTCTACTGATGTGATCATTTAAACTTTTCTTAAAATCTATTAATACAGTAATACCTTTCATTCCTAGGATAAACCTCACTTGGCTTTGCATTATCTTTTTTATATACTGATGATTCTATTTGCTAAAATCTTATTAAAAATGTTTGCCTTTATGCTCATGAAAGTTACTGGTCTGAAATTTTCTTATAATGTGAAATGATTCCTAGGATAACTAATTTTATAAAAGTATTGTCTTCTTTTTTAAAAGATATTATTTATTGCTAGAGAGAGAGAGAGAGAGAGAGCACGCACACGCAGGCTCAAGCAGTGGGGAGAGGCAGAGGGAGGAGACTCCCCACTAAGCAGGGAGCCCGATGCAGGACTTGATCCCAGGACCCTGAGATCATGAACCGAGCTGAAAGCAGATCCTTAACTCACTGAGCCACCCTGGCACTACATTGAGCATTCCATGCTCATGGATTGGAAGAAAAAATATTGTTAAAATGTGTATACAAGCCAGAGCAATCTATACTTTCAATGCCATCCCGATCAAAATTCCACCGGCATTTTTCAAAGTGCTAGAACAAACAATCCTAAAATTTGTGTGGAACCAGAAAGGACCCCAAATTGCTAAGGAAATGTTGAAAAAGAAAAACAAAACTGGGGCATCACGTTGCCTAATTTCAAGCTTTACTACAAAGCTGTGATCACCAAGACAGCATGGTACTGGCATAAAAACAGACACATAGACCAGTGGAACAGAGTAGAGAGCCCAGATATGGACCCGCAACTCTATGGTCAAATAATATTCGATAGAGCAGGAAAAAACATCCAATGGAAAAAAGACAGTCTCTTCAATAAATGATACTGGGAAAATTGGACAGCTATGTATAGAAGAATGAAACTTGACCATTCTCTTACACCATGTACAAAGATAAACTCGAACTGGATGAAAGACCTCAACATGAGGTAGGAATCTATCAAAACCCTAGAGAAAAACATAGGCAGTAACCTCTTCGACATCAGCCACAGCAACTTCTTTCAAGATGTGTCTCCAAAGGCAAAGGAAACAAAAGCGAAAATGAACTTTTGGGACTTCATCAAGATCAAAAGCTTTTGCACAACAAAGGAAATAGTCAACAACACAAAGAGGCAACCCACGGAATGGGAGAAGATATTTGCAAATGACACTAAAGACAAAGGGCTGATATCCAAGATCTATAAAGAACTCCTCAAACTCAACACTCAAAAAACAGATAAATCATGTCAAAAAATGGGCAGAAGACAGGAACAGACACTTCTCCAAAGAAGACATACAAATGGCTAACAGACACATGAAAAAATGTTCATCGTCATTAGCAATCAGGGGATTCAAATCAAAACCACATTGAGATACCACCTTATACCAGTTAGAATCGCCAAAATCAACAAGACAGTAAACAGTAAGTGTTGGAGAGGATGTGGAGAAAGGGGAACCCTCTTACACTGTTGGTGGGAATGCAAGTTGGTGCAGCCACTTTGGAGAACAGTGTGGCGATTCCTTAAGAAATTAAAAATAGAGCTTCCCTATGACCCTGCAATTGCACTACTGGGTATTTACCCCAAAGATACAGATTAGTGAAAAGAAGGGCCATCTGTACCCCAATGTTCATAGCACCAATGGCCACAGTCACCAAACTGTGGAAAGAAACAAGATGCCCTTCAACAGACAAATCGATAAAGAAGATGTGGTCCATATATACAATGGAGTATTATGCCTCCATCAGAAAGGATGAATACCCAACTTTTGTATCAGCATGGACGGGACTGGAAGAGATTATGCTGCGTGAAATAAGTCAAGCAGAGAGAGTCAATTATTACATGGTTTCACTTACTTATGGAACATAAGGAATAACATGGAAGATATTAGGAGAAGGAAAGGAAAAGTGAAGTGTGGGAAATGGGAGAGGGAGACAAACCATAAAAGACTGTGGACTCTGAGAAACAAACTGAGGGTTTTGGAGGGCAGAGACATGGGGAGTTAGGTGAGCCTGGTGGTGGGTATTAAGGAGGGCACGTATTGCATGGAGCACTGGGTGTGGTGCATAAACAATGAATCTTGGAACACTGAAAAAATAAAATTAAATTTAAAAATAAAAATAAATTAATTAAATATAAAATAAATTAATTAAATATAAAATAAATAAACTAAACATAAAATAAATTAAATAAACTAAAAAATAAAATAAAATAAAGTAATTTTGGAGGAACTTCAGGGGGTAAGGATATGAGGACGAGTGATGGACCACCACTCTGGCAGGGGAAAAGGAGATTCCAAATAGTCAGGAAGAATAACCTAATGTTTTTCATCCACTGTTTACAAGGATCAAAAAGTTTAACAACACATTGGTGAGTGTGGAAAAACAGGTGTATTCATACAATGCAAGAGGGAGAGAAAAAGGTGCAACTTTTGTGGAGAACAACTTGGAAAGTACTTATGTGAATACTCTGTGGTCTAGTAAATCTGTTTCTAAGAATGCATCCTACAGAGATACACAATGAAAAGACTTAGGTTTACTGCAGCCTTACCTGTAATAGCAGAAAATCGCAAATAAGATATATATTGTTAATGCCTGGCTATGTACATTATGGTATGTCCTTACAATGAAATATCACACCACTATAGAAAAGAACAAGGAAGTTCTTTATGTATTTAAAGGGACTGAGCTCCAAGATAGATTGTTAGGTGAGAAAAGCAAGACACAGATCTGTGTAACACAGTTTGTGCAAAAGAAGGAGGGGACAGCTGGAGAGAAAAGAAGTATTTGTGGTATACATTTAGAATCTCTCTGAAAGGACAGCCAATAAACTAGTTAACTCTGTTTGCCTGGGAGCATGAGAACCAGAGTAGCTGGGAGGGAAGAGGACTTTTCAGAAACCTTTTTTTTTCCCCCTAAATTCTTTAAAAATTTGAATCATGTGGATATATTAGTTATCCAAAATAAAAACACTTAAAATAGATACATACATCCAAGGGATGCTCCAAGCAGACTGGAACTCTACAGCTTGTGGACTCTGCTTACTCCCATCTCCCTACCTGGGGGTCTCTCTACAGTGCCCAGAATCTTCTGCTGCCCCACCCTGAGGACCTCCTGCCCATGATTGTCCAGTCCACTGACCCTAATCGTTTGACTCCTCACACCTCCAGGCTACAAACTCCTGCTTCCACTCACACTTTCTGGCCCAGCTGTAACCCGGTTTCCACTGCCACGACTCTCTGCTTCATCACAGACCATCTTTTCATTGATAAATTCAAGGCCTTTTTCCCAGCTGCACTCCCCTGGACCTCAGACATATTTAAAACTTAATTGGACTTTCCCTCCTTTCTTGGCTTCTCTCACCTTGTACTGAGGTTGTCTTTTTTTTTTTTTTAATTAAAAGATTTTATTTATTTATTTGACAGAGAGAGGTCACAAGTAGGCAGAGAGGCAGGCAGAGAGAGGGGGGGAAGCAGGCTCCCCAACTGAGCAGACAGCTCGATCCCAGGACTCTGAAATCATGACCTGAGCCGACAGAGGTTTAACCCACTGAGCCACCCAGGTGCCCAAGGTTTTCTTTTCACACTTCACCACTTTCCTTCTTCACCCTGCCCTCTGGATGTGCGTACTTCCCAGGGATCAATCCTTGTCTCTCTGTTCTTTTCTCTTCCCCATATCCCTGGATTTCAGGGACAGGGGATCTCTTCATTCCTAAGGTTTCCATGACCACCTTTATGCTGAGGACTCCAAAATCCCGAGCTTTGAGCCATCCTTTCCTCCAAGCTCCAGCTAAGAAGAAATGCCAGCTGGTCAATTCCAATTTCCACCTGGCCATCTCATTGTGACCTGGATCACAATCTTCTGTGCCAGGTGCCAACCATCCACCCCACCTGGCTGGCTCTGCTTTGATCTTCTGGGCAAAGGCCAGTGGCTCCATGAATTCCCTAAGGGACCCAGCTTGAAAGGCTCGAAGTCCTTGGAGTCGCTCATGTATTCAACAGACTTCCTCTGAGATCAGACTAGCTGAGGCTGAAAATCCCTCTCCACCCTTCTACTCCAGCTAGACTCAGAGCCACAGCAAGTCTTCCCTGAAATTTTCTGGCATGTGATTTCCTTCCTCTGCATTTTCACTAGTCCGTCTAAGTTCTGGATTGCATTACAAGACTACTGAACAGTTTCTGAACCATCCGATCACCTGACTAAATGATGACCGCCATCTGGTGAGTACAAACAACGTATGAGGCATCACACCAGGTGCTGTGGGTATGCTAAGATGAGTAAGACACACAGAGAGCTATATTAGATGTCAGAGAATGGCAGGTAACAAAAAAAGAGTTAAAGAGCAATGGGAGTTAATGAGAAGGAGGTATCCCTTCCAGAAAGAAAGACCTGAGAAACTTTTCATGTCGCAGAAATGAACTGCATGGACAACATTAGCTGAACTGGGCGCCTGGGTGGCTCAGTTGGTTAAGCCACTGCCTTTGGCTCAGGTCATGATCCCGGAGTCTCGGGATCGAGTCCCGCATCGGGCTCCCAGCTCTGCGGGGAGTCTGCTTCTCCCTCTGACCTTCTCCCCTCTCATGCTCTCCCTCACTCTCTCTCTTTAATAAATAAAATCTTTAAAAAAAAAAAAAAAAGATTAGCTGAACATGCACAAGAAGACAGGCATTCACAGAGTCAGACATCAGAGCTTGCATGACCATTCTGCCCCCAAGACCCCATGCCTTCAGCAAGCTACTTAACCCTCATTTCCTTCATCTACAAAACAGAGGTGATAATAGCATCTTGCTCATAGGTGTCTTGTGAGGATTAAACTATGCACAGCGTGGGGTACTGTGCAGCAGATTAACTCTTTGTTTTATCTTGAAAATGTAGTCCTGAGTGGAAAAAATAAGAAAGAGAACAAGCTAAAACCATTACACAGTAATACAATTAGTGAAATTAAAAGTATACTACACAGTGGTTGCCAGGGGCTCGCGGTGAGGAGCAACGAAAGCAAGGAGTATTTTGGAGTGAGGGTCTAAATCCTGATTGTGGTAATGGCTATGCAAACTGATGCATGTGCTTTAATGCACACAACCTGTGCACCAAAAAAACAAAAACAAAAACAAAAAACACATTTTACGAAATGTAAATGTAAAGGGTATTTGTACAAAAACAGTAACATACACTTTCATGAATACACGGAAACAAGAAGGTAATCACTTAATCCAATAGGACAATAGAATAGGACAATAGCACAGCTGTCTTGGAAAGGGGAGAACAAGGATAAAGACCACAAGGAATCAGAAAATAAATACAAGAGAGGAGCCCTGCACACACCAGCAAGGACCACACATCACAAACCGGGGCTGAGGAGTACCTTCTATGCTTGAGGTGTCCTCCTCTGCCCCCCAAGAGGGAGAGAGAATGACCTAGAGGAGGGTAAGGAAAGGAAAGGAGAGTAAGTACTGGAAGTGAGGAAGGGACAAGGAGGCAGAAAGTCAAGCAAGAAAAAGACAGATTTGGAAGGTATTATGGTCTCACTTACCGGCAAATCCCATGAGTACAAGTACCGTATCTATAATTGTTTTACCATTAACGCTATCAAGCCGAGTCTACAGTCTAGTACAGTGTACTGTCACACTTCCATTTTAGTGACTAAATCAAGAAAACGGGATTTACAGCATGGAGCGTGGGAAAGGAGGGAGGAGGATGTCGAGCTTCCAGGCCACGCACACAGGTGACTATGGTGCTATTCCCTGAGGAGCTTATTTGGGGCAGCAGAAAAACAGCAGGTCCAGCTTGTTTTGGAAAGAGTTGGAGCACCTGGAGAACCTCTCAGTGGAGACGAGCAATCCAGGTTTCTCGTGGGCAGATCTGGAGGTGGGGAGTAGGATGTGGTCGAACAAATCCACTTGGTACATTCCTAAGCATACGACTAACAAAAACTGTGGGATCAGATGAGCAGCCCAGGACGATGGGCAAGAGGAGGAGTATCCTGGGAAACACAAAGCTTTCAAAAGCAGGCAGACCACAAGCCTAAGAGTCTGAGAAGACGTGAGCAGAGAGCTAGGCAGAAACCCTGGGACAACATGGGAACTACATGAAGAACATGGCCAACAGGGTCAAATGCTTCAAAAAGGAACTTTCCACCAAATCTGGCAATAGGGATGCTACTGGTGACCCTTTCTTGCAAAGTTTTGGTGGAACAATGAGAACCAAGTCAGACAGCAGTGAAGCCGACATAAAAGGGAAGTGAGAAAGTGGTCACAAACACTGAACGATGGGCGTTTAAGGCAGAAGAGAAGTGGGGATGGTTAAAGGGGAACCCAAGGCCTAGGAATGTTTTCAAAGGTTGAGAGGAAAAAGCCATCCAAGAAGGAAGGGTCAAAGTGACAGGAAAGAAGGGGTAACTGATGACTGGGGGAACTGTTACCAGGCCAGGCTGTATAAGCTTACTATCAATGCAAAGTTTCTAATTTTCCTTCAGAACTCCGTGAGAATTTGAGTGAGTCACAAGGCCCTTCACATAAGGGGTCAGAGGCACCAGAAAGTGCTTAAAGGAAGTCAGCCCTAAAGTAGGGAAGGCCAGTAGGCTAGTAGGATCAGTCAGTAGGAGACTCACTTTGGACTTTTACCATTTTGTGGCTTTTGAGCTTTGTACTATGTATGTGTATTGAGATTATTACAAAAATAATTTTTTAAAAATTATTATTTAAGATGAATTTCACTAAGAAAGACACCTGACTGCAGTAGGTTGAGAATGACTTGGACAGAGGAAGAAATGGAGAAATTACCTACAGACATCTCTTTCAAGAAGCCTCCCTTCGAAAGACATGAGAAAAACAGGATTATAGCAAATCCTTGACAAAATGTCACATGTGGTTTTTTCTGAAGAAAGTAAGAACTAAAGCATTTTGAGGGGAGCCTGCATGGCTCAGTTGGTTAAGCAGCCGACTCTTGGTTTTAGCTCAGGTCAGGTTTTAGCTCAGGTCAGGATCTCAGGGTCCAGGGATCAAGCCCTGCATTGGGCTCTGCACTCAGTGGGGAGTCTGCTCCAGAATTCTCCCTCTCCCTCTTCCCCCACCTGTGATCTCTCTCTATAAATAAATCTTTAAAAAAAGAAAATAAAGCCTTTGGAAATATGAGTCAGAATGAGTCAGCAAAAATGAGGCTAACAATGCAGCTGGTAAAGGAGATAATTAGGGAGGCAGGGTGAGGTCTGCAGAGGCAACAGAATTTGCCATTCAGAGTGTGGACAGGGGTTTCTAGGGACACTGGATACGACAGGCCCACTCTCCTTTCTTCTTCCTCTATCCAGCCCAGGCATGGGGGTAAGCTGCTTCAGGGGGGGGCCTGGTTAGTGTAAGCCAATTGGCAAAATTTTAGCTCCTCTAACCCAGTAACTAGTCCAGGAGTGGGCATGTGACATAATACTTGCCACTAAGACCTGAGGAGGCATTGGGTGTTACTTTATAAAACAGAGGCCCCTGCTTATCTGGGAGAGCTGCAGGAAGCTGTCTCCTTCTCCTGCTCAAAGTGAATGAGGAAGCACGTCGCCTCAACCGCGGCTGGCAGCCATCCTATAGCCATCGGGGCACCGTCTCCAGGGGAAAGCTAACATGTGGACGAAGAGCCGAGAGATGACATGATCCTGGATCATGACGATCGCCGGGCCAGTGGGTCAGCCGGCCCTGAAGCCTGCCCTCCAGTGGGACTTCCCAGATGAAAAACACATGAAGTTGGGTTTTCCTACACTCACAGCCTGGAGCTTTCTCACTGATAAACATCCCTTTCACTGCGACAAGAGGAGTAAGACGAATGGGAAGGCAGGAATTGAGAGAGATGATGTCTGATGGTTCTCATTTTTCTCTGTAAAGTAGGAAGTAGTCCAGGTACTAAGAGTGAGGAGGGAGCCGGGAAGACGGGAGCTGGCCGTTCAGGGCAATGGGAAAGGGGGCCGCCTGCAGCTCCGCAGAGGCCGGGGGGCGGTGGGCTGTGCTGAGCACCCCGTGAGGGTCTGGACACATTCGCCAGCTGCCAACAGCACGAAGCTGTGCCACTCACCCAAGACCACTGTCCTGGGTTTGGCATGTGGATCAATGGGAGAAGAGGAAAAGCAGTTGGGGACATTGGACCAAGGGTGATCCTCTCCTCTGGGAGAGGAGTAAGGGCAGAAAGGAGCTGATCAGTCAGGAAAAAACAAAAGGGCAAAGTGACTGGAAATCTCAGCAGATCAAAGAACAGGGATAGTACAACTGAGAGCCCCTAGGAGACAATGCAAAGAAATGTCATAGTAAGCAGAGGTTAAATGTCCCCAGAATAACACAAAGTAAGCCTCTAGGCCCAGCACCCCTACACCCTGCTGCCCACTCCAGCCCCAGCCCTTCAGTGTTATTTCAGCTTGAGGTACAATCAGTAAATTCCAATCTAACTGAAGCCGGTCAGACACAGATAAGAACGCAGAAGGGCCCAATTTTTCCATATCGCCCAGAGCCATGTGCACATCGGCAGGCAGGAAGGGAAATGTTTTCAAGTTTGTGCCAATGTTTTTGAAAGTTCTGTAGGGAGAGAAGAAACTCAGTGAAGGAAGAATGAGGAAAAATGCAAGAAAAGCAGTCCTTAAACCGGTCCTTTGAGAGCACTCACCTCTGCATTCATCTTGTTCTCCTACTTCCGTGGCTGTGAAGACAAAAGCAGAGGTTAGGACTCTGATGACACCTGCCCCAGACTCCACGCGACACTTCCTTTGCCATCCCACTTTCTCCCACACTCTTATTTTTTTTTTTAAGATTTCATTTATTTTAGGGACGCCTGGGTGGCTCAGTTGGTTGGACAACTGCCTTCGGCTCAGGTCATGATCCCGGAGTCCGGGGATCGAGTCCCACATCAGGCTCCCAGCTCCGTGGGGAGTCTGCTTCTCCCTCTGACCTTCTCCTAGCTCATGCTCTCTCTCACTGTCTCTCTCTCAAATAAATAAATAAAATCTTTAAAAAAAAAAAAAGATTTCATTTATTTTAGAGAGAAAAAGAGTGCACAAGTGGGAGGGGGAGGGGGGAAGAGAGGGAGAGAAAGAGAATCTCAAGCAGACTCACCACTGAGTACAAAGCCTACCATAGAGCTTGATCCCATGACCCTGAGATCATGATCCCAGCCAAGACGAAGAGCTGGACGCTTAACCAACTGAGCCACTCAGGCGCCCGTCTCCCACACTACCTATTATCCCACTGGCCCTATCGTCCCCAAATGCCTCCACCACATTTAACCCTCCAGTAATGGTACCCAGGCCAGTGTCTGATTCTGAGGCTGGTGGAGGCTGGGATGTCATATGCCAATGATGTTTCTAGAGAAGGACATTTCCAACCCTGAACGTCCGTCCCCTATACTGGAAGAGTGACTGTAACTATAATGCCTATGTGTACTTAAAAGAATGGTGCGTGTCCCAAAGTTGGTGCTTGGAAGGGATAGCTTTGGATCTGCCTTTCTTTTTCTTTTTCCTTTTTTTTTTTTTTTTTTTTTAAATTGAGGCTCAAACTCATAACCTCCTGCGATCAAGAGCTGAGATCGAGAGGCTCCCTTAACTGACTGAGCCACCCAGGAGCCCCAGATCTGCCTTTCTTTTATGGAGACAAGCAAGGCAGTAGGAAAAACATCTTTTTCTTCCTCCTAGATGACTTTCGAGAGGACTTAAATGTATTATGTTAAAAGAACAGTTTAACAGGCTACTCTGAACCCATAGCATGAAGGAGGAGGAAAGAAGGAGCAAACAGGCACATAGGAGAGACATGAGAACTGAGAGTAGAACCTAGAGGCCTATAAAAATGAGCCTTCTCATTCATTTGTCAGCACTGTTAGAACTGCCCCTTTATTTCAACTAAGACTCAGGCAGGCAATGGCAGGGTGACTGCATGACTAGAGGTGACAGAGAGAGAATTAAAGCTTCTCCAGCCCCCTCACTGGAGTGGGATGTCTAGGAAGCCGATGCACAGGATGCCCAGAGCTGGAGGGGAGGGAGGAGGGCCCTCCAGGTCCTTTGGGAAGGGAAGGCAGTGGTGGCCTTGGTCCTTGGAGCCATCCTTGCATTTGATCTTATTCTGCTTCAAAATATAGAAAGGGTTGGACATCCTGATGATAACCACGAATGAGAAGAACAAAATCAAGAACACCCATTATTAGGCGCCTGGGTGGCTCAGTGGGTTAAAGCCTCTGCCTTCGGCTCGGGTCATGGTCCCAGAGTCCTGGGATCGAGGCCCGCATCGGGCTCTCTGCTCAGTGGGGAGCCTGCTTCCTCCTCTCTCTCTGACTGCCTCTCTGCCTACTTGTGATCTATCTCTCTGTCAAATAAATAAAATAAAATCTTTAAAAAAAAAAAAAAAAGAACACCCATTATTAAAAATAACAAACACAAACAAAAAAAAGAAATTGACTCCTGACAACCCTAGGAACATTTGGGATGGTCACCTGGGCTGTGTGTTGAAAATAACCCATTTTCAGTAATTCCCTTCCCTTCCCTCTTCTCATTCCTCCTTTGTGCTTTGAGATTGGGTCTCATGACCTAACCTACCCGGCATGCATGCTGTCTTTCCTTTAATAACCCAGAGTCTTTTCATGATTCCTGAAAAACGTGAAAAAGGGAACCTGTAGAAGACAAACCTAAAAAAGAGGAAGTAACAAAGCAGGTTAGCTTTCCTCTCAGATCTCAGGAAGTCAGGATGCCTGTGATGTCTTCCTATGCATAACATATCTCGGAAGGACAATGAAGTCATTAATAGCAAAGTCGGGGGGAAAAGCTAGAACTAGGCGAGGATGTGTGTTAAGCAGCAGCCTGGACCACAGGGTGTCCCCAGAGAACACCCCCCTGGTTGCTCTCTCCTGCAGATGCCCTACCCAAAACTCTATAGCGTTTTACTCATATTTTTAAGAACTTTAAGCCTCCCTTAGAGCTTACATATGGGTGGGTAAGTCAGACAACAAAACACACAAATACAAGGAGGATACTAACAGCTGTGAGCCTACTTGTATAAACTACTTGATATTAACACTAACCCACAGACCCTCCGCAAAAAAGCTAACACCAATTCTACTTTCCAGATGGGGTCCCTGAAGTTCAGGGTGGGTAAAAGCATTTGGTCTCCCAGTCTCAGCACTGAAGCACTGCACTGTGATTTTCAGACTTTCTGGTTCTAGAGCCAAACCCCCGAGTACTCCAGAGACCTCTACAGATCCTGTCTTACACTCCCTCAGACAGCGACCATGACAAACAGGAGAACTGGTGTTGGTCCTGCTAAGGGACCATGTCCAAACTGCTTCCTCATCTGTAGGCTGAATGACTGGACTTCGTCCCTAAGGTCTGTTCTCTGACAGGTCTTGTCCCTAATGTTCTCGGATTTCCACAAAAGGGAATTCAGGAGGCTCTTAAAACAAGAACAACGCTCAACTTCATTTATGATCGCAGAATGCAAATTATTATTTCGCAAAGATGCTCCCATCAGACTGCCAGAGATCAAAATGTTTGCCACGGTGCGGCGGTGGTGAAAGGGTAGGGAAGAACACGCTCTCTGACATTACTGGGGGCCTACAGATGGGGATCGGTTCTGTAAGAGGGCAGTCTGCAACATCTATGACAATTCCAAATGCACACAACCCCGACCTAGCAATTCTGCCACTTCTAATGTATCTCCAGTGCCCACATCACATTCAAGAGAAATCATTAAATTGTCCTGAGTCCTTCGTCCTTGTAGAAACATTGCTACCTGCCTTTCCTTTCAAATGAGAACTTCCAGGAAAGTTTTCCTATCAAAAACGTCTACAAAACACTGTTTATAAACTGCTTCCCCACAGAATCTGGGAAAGCAAAACAAAAGAAAACATAGAATGACTTGGAGAAATGTGCGTGTGTGAGACAGAAGCTCACTGAGAAATCCTATCTCACAATCATCATATGATCTCTCTGATATGAGGAATTTGAGAGGTAGGGCGGGGGGTTGTGGGGGGTAGGGAAGGGAAAAATGAAACAAGAGGGGATCGGGAGGGAGAGGAACCATAAGAGACTCTTAATCTCACAAAACAAAGGGAGGATTGCTGGGGGATGGGGGGTAGGGATGGGGTGGCTGGGTGATGGACATTGGGGAGGGTATGTGCTATGGTGAGTGCTGTGAAATGTGTAAGCCTGATGATTCACAGACCTGTTTCCCTGGGGCAAATAACACATTATATGTTAATAAAAATAATTTTAAAAAGTAAATTAAAAAAAAAAGAAATCCTATCTCATTAGGTATCAGTAGTCTACTACCTAGGATGAATTACTCTCATGTATAAATCACATTCAACTGAGGTATCCTGGCCAGATCCTTCAACTGGGGTATCCTTCCCATGCTCCTTCCCCTCCAGCTTTCAATTCCCCTTATAATAAGATGGCACCGCCAAGAGGTACGACCCCCCCGGGCCAGGAGAGATCTGGCTCTGCCTTTCTACACTCTCCCTGCTCATCACACCGTTCTCCTCCTCCCCACTGTCCTGCCAAGACTAATTAAAGTTTGAAAAGAACCCAGGGAGAATTTTATTCTATATTTTAATATATTCTTTAAGACCTGGGGCGCCTGGGTGGCTCAGTGGTTTAAAGCCTCTGCCTTCGGCTCAGGTCATGATCCCAGAGTCCTGGGATCGAGCCCCACATCGGGCTCTCTGCTCAGCGGGGAGCCTGCTTCCTCCTCTCTCTCTGCCTGCCTCTCTGCCTACTTGTGATCTCTGTCTGTCGAAAAAATAAATAAAATCTTTAAAAAAAATTAGTTTAAATATCTAAGACCTAATCCTATAGCAAGAAATTTAGGTTTGTTTGTTTCAAGGGTTTAATATTTAAATGGTCAAACACTAAAAGCCTTTACGTTTCTGACTGTTGATATTATATTTAGAAACATTTATGGACACACTTTTATTTTTTAGATTTTTAACCTTTTTATTTTTGTATTTTAATCCATCTAAGTTGTATTTTGGTGTATGGCATGAGATAAGACTCCATCTGTATTTTTCCCTTTTCCCTCAAATAGTTGAGTTGTTCCCAAATCATTAATGGACTATTTCATCATTTCCCCCATGACTTGTTCATAAGGTCTTATGAATACGGTTATTCTTTTTTTTTTCCACTTTTTCTGCTGTGTCATTGACCTTTAGTCCCATGCCTATAATGCATTGTTTATATGACTATGGTTTAACAATATGTTTTTGTTTTCCGGTAGCTCAAGTTCTCTCGTTAACTTGTGGAGTATTCTTATCTATTCTTGCTTGCTCGGGCTTCCAGATTGATTTTAGAACATCTTTGTCAAGTTAAAAAAAATAAAAGCAAAAAAAATCCAGTTCTACTGGGACTGTGCCTATAACTGTATCAAACTTGTATATTAAATTAATGTGAATTCATTGGTCTTCCCATCCAGAAATATATGGTATATCTGTCTAGGATCAAGTACTTAAAAAAACAAAAAACAAACAGAAGAATCTTGAGTGAGTTCCTGAATTACCACATTAATGACAAATGATAGTTCAGGCTGCAGTGGTTCACTAGACAGCTAAAGAAAAAGAATCAGGACTTTTGCAATAAAAAGCCTGCTTAAAGCAATTTAAAGTAGGTTTCTCCTTTCCCCACATCTACTGCAGCAGATCTACCAAACAGTGCTGGAGTTTGAGCTTTGACCCCAATGTGATGCACTAAGTTCCCTTCAGCCTAAGCTATCATTCTGGGAGATAACAGCTCGCCCGTGCCTCAAGAACCCAGAATCCTATACCTGGCGTGGGCATCCACCACCAAACTGACCAAGGCCAAGGTACATTTGATGGTTTCTGCACCACAAAAAGAAAAAAAAAAAAAGGGCACAGATGAACTTAGACATACTTAGATGACCCCTAGGCTCTTTTTTGGTGCTGACACGTTGTAATTCTAACCCACTTTACTTCTCCTTTTTTGTTCTCATTTGGTTTAGCTTTCTCAGTGTTTGTCTTGGTTCACTGGAGGTTATTAACTTCTTTTCTGGTTCTCTCAGGGGCACTGACACAAGGAAACTGGGACAAGGCTGGAGTTGTCAGAGCCAGGGAAGCAGCTGCCATTGAAGCTAAAACACACAAAAGGGCTGAAGAGGGAAAGCTTTCCTGGACACTCTCTCCAAACCTAAGCCACTCTCTACCCCTCCCAACCTTCCTGCCACTCCTACTTGCTCTGTTCCCTCCAGTTCCTCCTTATCAGCATTTTTTTTTAATTTTATTTTTTATAAACATATATTCCTTATCAGCATTTTGAAACCTTCTCCCTTTTCTTGAAAGTACCACTTTTCAACATTGTAGTTATGATGACTAATATAGATTATTTGTGGTGTTTTAAGATTTTATTTTTAAGTCATCTTTACACCCAACAAGGAGCTTGGGCTCACAATCCCAAGATTAAGAGTCACATGTTCCACTGATCAGGCCAGCAAGGAGCCCTTATTTGTGGTTTTCTATGATCTGCAATTCTGTTTTCTATTGGAATTGATGATAAAGCACTAATTACTGGGAAAAAAAAAAAAGAAAGTGATCTTGATGTTGATAGATATGACAGGAAAAAATGAGATAACAGGAGTCAAAAATACTCTTATTAAGGAACAAATCTCTAGTGTACTCAAATTTATAAGGGTATGGTTCTGGGTTTTTTTTAAAGTAACTTAATTAATTCAAATAATTGCAAACAGTGTGCAACTCTGTTTCAAAACTGGGTTGAGATCAGAACATTCTGGGGCCCATAGGTGTTGTTAGACATTGATCTCCCAGAAAGACGGGAACCTTGGTTCCCTGTTACTAAAAGACCGGTTCTTCCTGCTGGAGAGCTACAGGAACCCCTAAACTCCACAGCATGACTAACAAGTGGGGGAGGGGACCTGAACACAAACCTTCCACACAAGCAGAACATGTAGGAGTAACTTATGTTTCTAACATGTTAAAAGCTCTTATAAACAGAGAATAAAGTGATGGTGGCCAGAGCAGAGGTGGGGAGAAGTCTCTAGCATGCCTTACTTTTCAGATGACCAAACTATGTAACTAACCAAGTTTCCCTTCCTAGAAACAAATATGAGACCCAACCAGAAACCTGCGCTGTGCTGTCAGATAGCCACGAGACACATATGGTTATGGATGCTAGTTAATTAAATATAGAACGTTTCCACTATCACAGAAAGTTCTGTCGGACAGCACTGACACACTTACTCTGTTCTTACATTGTCTCTGTCCCCAGTAACTAGACGTGTATATGTATATGTATATGTATATGTATATGTATATGTATGTATTTCTAACTATTCTACGCGGTTTTGTTGTGAACTTCCTTAATTCCTTCCTCGAACAACTCAGGGTTATCAGCACCTGGAAAGATCTTTGTATATATTTAACCCTGCTGTTGCTGGGAGCTCAGCCTTAGTTTTTTAGTGTCCTTAATTCATGCAACCCTCACAAGGGTCTATGAAATACCCGTACTTTGCAGCTTCCCAAGAGGTAAGCGCGGCCAGGAGAGGTTCAGGGTCTTGCGCAGGATTCGTACTCGAGGAGCAGAACCCCAGCCACGCACATGTCGCGTGGACGGAGCTGTCAGCCCACGTTCGCGCTACCGCGACAGAACCACGGGCTCAGCTACGTGCACGTACACAGCTCCGGCCGACTTACGTCTACATTGCAACTGAAACCATAAACACTTTTAAAATAAAATAGATTTAATTTTTTGAACAGTCTGCCTTTTGGCTATATGAGGGAGCCCCTTCCCGGGAGGGCTCGCCGCGATGCCGGGTCAGCCAAGCCTCGGGACAGCCTGCTCCCCTCCGGGCCCAGTGGAGCTGGAGAGGAGGCACCCAGGAGGCGCCTGGGGGTTTGGGCCTGGGCCTTGGGCCCGAGACCGCAGGGCGGAGCCCGATCTCCCGCTGGCCAAGTTTTCCAAGCTCCTGCTCAAAGGTTTTCTTAAAAGCTGCCCGCGACCCCCATTCACTCGTCCGCCGTGCGCCTTACCTGCCGCTGGGCACAACGCTTGGCTCCCCGCAGTCTCCGAGCTGCCGCCGGCCCGGCCCCTGAGGCAGGCGCGCGCTCTGATTGGGCGAGGCGCGCGAGGCCGGAAGAATCGCAGGGTAGGCGGGGAGAGCGCAGGTCCGGGAGGAGAGAGGAGAGCCCCGCCCCAGAGTCCAGCGCCGCAGGGCTGGCTGTGAACCGACTTGGCTGCCAGGAGACCCTCCTTGCTCCCGGATAGGGGAAGCTGGAGAAGACGGTAGCCCCAGATCTGTGAGGCCTCCGCGCTGGGGTCGGGGGAGGGGAGGTGGTTGGGCACTCTATGCTCTGCCCCTTTTCTGGGCCGGACCCCCAACACGTGAATCCGCGCCGTCCTTTTCGGGTCCAGATCAAAGAGCAGGCAAAGCATTTTTGTTTTGTTTTGTCTTTATTTTCTTCTTCTGCCGGTGTGGTAACATACACATAACATAAAATTTACCATCTTAATAATTTTAAGCGCACAGTTCAGTGATATCAAGTACATTCACATTGTTGTGCACTGATCACCACGATCCCTCTACCGTGTTCATTTTGTGAAACTGAAACTCTCCACTCATTAAACAGTAAGTGCCCCTTATCCCCCTGGCAAAGTATAGTTTTTGCCTTTAAGATCCCATTGTTCTTAAGGACCTCCTATAAGTGGAATCACACAGTATATGTCTTTTAATGACTGGCTAATTTCATTTAGAAAAATGTCCTCAAAATTCATCCATATCACCATATTGCAGAATTTCCTCCCTTTTAAAGGCTAAACATTTAAGGTTTATCCGTTCATCCATTGATGGACACTTGAATTGCTTCCACAGTTTAGCTGTTGTGAATAATATTGCTATGAAAAGGGGTGTACAAACACCTGAGACCCTACTGTTTTCCATGACTCTACCACTTGACATTTCCACCAGTAACGCACAAAGGGTTCCCATTTCTCTGAGAAAACGCTCCTCACACTCATTTCCCTTTTCTTGATGGTAACCATCCCCATGGGTATGAGGTTGCATCTCACTATAGCTTTAATTTGCATTTCCCTGATAATGTTGGACACCTTTTTGTGAGCATGTTGGCCATTTGTATCTCTTTTGGAGAATTATCTACTCAAGTCATTTTGAATCAAATTGGTTGGTGGTGAGTTCTAGGAGTTCTCTATATATTCTGGATATTAATCCTTTATTAGATATATGATATGCAATATTTTGTCCCATTCTGTGAGTTACGTTTTTACCCTGATGATAGTGCCTTCTGATACAAAATATTTTTACATTTTCATGGAGTCGATTTCTCTAATTTTCCTTTTGTTACCTTTACCTTTAATGTCATATCAGAAATCATTGCCAAATCTGATATCACAAAACGTCTCTCCTATTTTCTTCTAGAAATTTTATTGTTTTAGGTCTTGGTCCTTGACCCATTTTGAATTAATGTGGTTATCCCATTTTCCCAGCACCATTTGTTGAACAGACTATCCTTTCCCCATTGAATGGACTTGGCATTTTTGTCAAAAATCATTTGACTATATATGTGAGGGTTTATTTCTGGGGTTCCTATTTTATTCCATCAGTCGATATATCTGTCTTTTGGCCAGTGCCACAGTTTCAATTGCCTATAGCTTTACAATTGAATTTTGAAATCAAAATTTAAATTTTAAAAAATTCTTTTTTAAGATTGTTTTGGTAATTCATGGTCGCTTGATAGTCTATGAATTTTAGGATGAGTTTTGTTATTTCTCTAAAAAAAAAAAAGCCATTGGAATTTTTGTGGGGACCAAATTGAATCTGTATATTAGTTTGGGTGGTATTGACACTATAATGATATTAAGTCTTCTAATACATGAACATGGGATGCGTTTCTATTTATTTATGTCTTCATTAATTTCTTTTGGCAAGGTTTTATAGTATTCATTGTGCAAGTTTTTCACCTCCATAGTTAAGTTAAAGTCTAAATATTTTATTCTATTTAATGCTGTTGTAAAATGACATTATTTTTATCATTCTTTACAGATTATTCATTGTTAGTGTATAGAAAGTTATTTTTTTGTGTGTTGATTTTATCCTGCTACCTTCCTGAATTCACTTATTAGTTCTCATAGTTTTCTGTAGGATTTTAAATTTTCTACATATTAAATCATATCATCCATGAACAGAGATAATTTTACTTCTTTTCCAATTTGGATTTTTATTTCTTTTCCTTGTCTAAATGCATTGGCTGCCGCTTTGGGCTCTGTGCTGGGTGTGGAACCTACTTGGGATTTCCTCTCCCTCTGTCTCTCTATCTCTACAATAAATTTTAAAATAATAATAATAATAATAATAATAAATAAAATATAAATAAATGCACTGGCTAGATCTTCCAGTACTATTTTGAAGAGAAGTGGTGAAAGTAGGCATCATTGCCTTGCTCCTGATCTTAGAGGAAAAGCTTTCAGTCTTTCACCATTGAGTATGATGTTTGCTATGAATTTTTCATGTCTGGCCTTTATTAAGATGAGGTAGTTTCCTTCTGTTCCTAGTTTTTATCATAAAGTGTTTTGAATTTTGTCAAATGCTTTTCCTACATTAATTGAAGTGATCATATAGTTTTTTTCCTTTAATCTCTTAATGTGGTACATTAAATTTACCAATTTTCTTGTTGAACCATCCTACTTGATCATGGTGTATATGCTTTCAGTATGCTGCTGAATTGTTTTCTAGTGTTTGGGTGAGTATTTTTTCATCAAGGCTAATGAGGATTTTCATCTGTATTTTCCTTTCTTATAGTGTCTATGTGTGGCTTTGGCATCAGGGTAATATAAGCCTCAAAATGACTCAGGAAACATTCTCTCCTCTTCAATTTTTTGAAAAATTTGAGGATTCGTACTAGTCCTCTTTTAATGTTTGGTAGAATTCACAAAGTGAAGCCAGCAAGTCCAAGGTTTTTCTTTCTGTGGGGATTTTTTTTTTTTTTAAGATTTTATTTATTTATTTGTCAGAGAGAGAGAGAGAGCACAGGCAGACAGAGTGGCAGGCAGAGGCAGAGAGAGAAGCAGGCTCCCCACAGAACAAGGAGCCCGATGTGGGACTCGATCCCAGGACGCTGGGATTATGACCTGAGCCGAAGGCAGCTGCTTAACCAACTGAGCCACCCAGGCGTCCCTTTCTGTGGGGATTTTTGATTATTGGTTCAATCTCCTTACTAGTTGTAGTTCGCTTCAGATTTTCTATTTCTCCATGATTTAGTATTTTTAGCTTTTGTGTTTCTAAGAATCCATCCATTTCATCCAGGTTATCCAATTTGTTACTGTACAGTTGTTCCTTAGTACTCTCTTATAGTCCTTTTTATTTCTGCAGAATAGATAGTAATGTCCCTACTTTCATTTCTGATTTTAGTTATTTGCATCTTTTTTATTTTTTTCCTTAGTTCATCTACCTAAAGGTTTGTCACTTTGCTGATGTTTTCAAAGAATAAACTTTTGGTATTCATTTTCTCTATTATTTTTCTCTTCTCTCTCTCATTTATTTCTGCTCTAATCTTTTATTATCTCCTTCTTTCTTCTAGCTTTGAATTTAGTTTGTTGTTCTTTTCTAGTTCCTTAGGTTGTAAAGTTAGGTTGTTGACTTAAAATCTTTCTTTTTTAAATTTTTATATATTATTTATGTATTTATTAGAGAGATACAAAGTATGCAAGCAGAACAAGCAGGGAAAGCAGCAGGCAGAAGGAAAGGGAGAGGCAGGCTCCCCACTGAGCAGGGGACCCGATGTGGGGCTCAGTCCCTGGATCCTGGGATCATGACCTAAGCCAAAGCCACACACTTAAACAACTGAGCCACCCAGGTGCCCCTCTTTCCTTTTTAAAAATATAAGTGTTTTTAGCTATAAATTCCCACCTTAGTACCATTTTTTGTTGTGTACCATAAATGTTTTGGTTTTGTTTTCATTAATCTTTAAGTATTTTCTAATTCCCTTTCTATTTTCTTCTTTAATTCATTGGGTATTTAAAACATGCATTGTTTAATTTCCACAATTTTGTGAATATTCCAGTTTTGTTTTTGTTACTGACTTTTAATTTCATCCCATTGTAGTCAAAGAAAATACTCTGTATGATATCTATCCTTTTAAATATATTGAGCCTGAATTTGTGACCTAACATGGTCTGAGAATTGTCCAATGTGCACCCAAGAAGACTGTGTAATGTTATTTTTGAGTATTCTGTGTATGCCTATTATATCTAATTGGTTTATTGTGTTCTTGAAATTCTCTATTTCATTATTTATATTTTGTCGGGATGTCCTATCCATTATTGTCATTGGGATATTAAAGTCTTCAATTATTATTGTAGAATTGTCTGTTTTCCCCTTCAATTCTCTGAGTCTTTGGTTCATATATTTTCATGGTCTGTCACTAGGAAATGTTTATAATTATTATATATTCTTGCTATATTGAAACTTTCATTAATATATAATGTCATCATCTTTGCCTCTTGTAAACTCTCTTGACTTAAAGTCTCTTTTGTCTGATATTATTACAGCTAACTCTGCTTTCTTTTGATTACTGTTTGCATGGAATATCTTTTCCCAACCATTTAATTTCGACCTGTTTGTGTCTTTGGATCTCCTTTGAGTCTTTATAGAAAGCATGTGTTTTTATCCATTCTTCTAACCTCTGTCTTTTGATTGGAGAGTTTAATCCATTTACATTTAAAGTAATTACTGATGTGGACTTACTTCTGTCACTTGCTATTTGTTTTCTACATGCCCACTTTTTTTGGTCCCTCATCTCTGCTGTCGTTTTTTAGTTGACTTTTTGAAGTGCAAAGTTCAAGTTCCATCCTCATTTCTTTTGTAGATGTTCTATAGCTATTTTCTTTGTAGTTACCATGGGAATTACATTTAATATCCTAAAATTATAACACTGTAATTTGAGTTAAGCTATCAGCTTAACTTTGATAACACACAAAAGCTATTCTCCTTTACCGTTCTGTCCCCTTTCCTTTTGGTTGATGTCACAAAATTATTTCTTTATACTTTGTGTGTCCTAAAACATAAACTAATGATTTTTAAAATCCACTAGTCTCTTAAATTATCTAGAAAGTATAATTTGGACTTAAAAACCAATGTTAGGGGGCGCCTGGGTGGCTCAGTGGGTTAAGCCGCTGCCTTCGGCTCAGGTCATGATCTCAGGGTCCTGGGATCGAGTCCCGCATCGGGCTCTCTGCTCAGCGGGGAGCCTGCTTCCCTTCCTCTCTCTCTGCCTGCCTCTCTGCCTACTTGTGATCTCTGTCTGTCAAATAAATAAATAAAATCTTTAAAAAAAAAAAAACAATGTTAGATGGTTAGATAGAGGATGTTCATTATCACCACTGCCATTCAACATGGTACTAGAAGTCCTAGCCTCAGTAATCAGACAACAAAAAGAAATAAAAGACATCCAAATTGGCAAAGAAGTCAAACTATCACTCTTTGCAGATGTTATGATACTTTATGTGGAAAACCCAAAGACTCCACTCCAAATCTGCTAGAACTTGTACAGGAATTCAGTAAAGTGTCAGGATATAAAATCAATGCACAGAAGTCAGTTGCATTTCTATACACCACCAACAAGACAGAAGAAAGAGAAATTAAGGATCCCATATACAATTGCAACCAAAACCGTAAGATACCTAGGAATAAACCTAACCAAAGAGGCAAAGATCTGTACTCAGAAAACTATAAAATACTCATGAAAGAAATTGAGGAAGACACAAAGCAATGGAAAAATGTTCCATGCTCCTGGATTGGAAGAACAAATATTGTGAAAATGTCTATGCTACCTAAAGCAATCTACATGTTTAATGCAATCCCTATCAAAATCCCATCCATTTTTTCAAAGAAATGGAACAAATAATCCTAAAATTTATATGGAACCAGAAAAGACCCTGAATAGCCAGAGGAATGTTGAAAAGAAAGCCAAAGTTGGTGGCATCACAATTCCAGACTTCAAGTTCTATTACAAAGCTATCATCATCAAGACAGTATGGTACTGGCACAAAAACAGACACACAGATCAATGGAACAGGATAGAGAGCCCGGAAATTGACCCTCAACTCTAAGGTCAACTAATCTTCAACAAAGCAGGAAAGAATGTCCAATGGAAAAAAGACAGTCTCTTCAACAAATGGTGTTAGGAAAATTGGACAGTCACATGCAGAAAAATGAAACTGGACCATTTCCTTACACCACACACAAAAATAGACTCAAAATGGATGAACGACCATAATGTGAGAAAGGAATCCATCAAAATACTTGAGGAGAACACAGGCAGCAACCTCTTCAACCTCAGCCACAGCAACTTCTTCCTAGAAACATCACCAAAGGCAAGGGAAGCAAGGGCAAAAATGAACTATTGGGACTTCATCAAGATCAAAAGCTTTCATACAGCAAAGAAACAGTCAATAAAACCAAAAGACAACTGACAGAATGGGAGAAGATATTTGCAAATGACATATCAGATAAAGGGCTAGTATCCAAAATATATAAAGAACTTATCAAACTCAACACCCAATCAAGAAATGGGCAGAGGACATGAACAGACATTTCTGCAAAGAAGACATCCAGATGGCCAACGGACACATGACAAAGTGCTCCACGTCACTCGGCATCAGGGAAATACAAATCAAAACCGTGATGAGATACCACCTCACACCATTCAGAATGGCTAAAATTAACAAGTTAGGAAATGACAGATGTTGGCAAGGATGCAGAGAAAGGGGAACCCTCCTACACTGTTGGTGGGATGCAAGCTGGTGCAGCCACTCTGGAAAACAGTGTGGAGGTTCCTCAAAAAGTTGAAAATAGAGCTACCCTATGACCTAGCAATTGCACTACTGGGTATTTACCTTAAAGATACAAATGTAGTGATCCGAAGGGGCACATGCACCTGAATATTTATAGCAGCAATGTCCTCAATAGCCAAACTATGCAAGGAACCTAGATGTCTGTTTATGGATAAGATGTGGTACATATATATGATGGAATACTATGCAGCCATCAAAAGAAATGAAATCTTGCCATTTTCAATGACGTGGATGGAACTATAGAGTATTATCCTGAGCAAAATAAGTCAATCAGAGAAAGATAATTATCATATAATCTCCCTGATAGGAGGAATTTGAGAACCAAAGTGGGGGCTTGGGGGATAGGGAAGGAAAAAATGAAACAAGATGGGATCAGGAGGGAGACAAACCATAAGAGACTCTTAATCTCACAAAGCAAACTGAGGATTGCTGGGGGTAGGGGGGTAGGGAGAGGATGGCTGGATTATGGACACTGGGGAGGGTATGTGCTATGGTGAGTGCTGTGAAGTGTGTAAGCCTGATTCACAGACCTGTTTCCCTGGGGCAAATAATACATTATAAGTTAATTAAAAAAAAAAACCCAATGTTAGAATAATACTAACTTTCACAGTAATATTTTCTTTAAATATATTAGTCTCTTAAATCATATAGAAATTGCAATTATAACCCATTGTTATAATAATAGTAACTTCTATAATTTTGGATGTATATACCGTTATTGAGATCATTATTTCTCTCTATGGCTTCAAGTTACTATCTAGTGTCCTTTCATTTCACTTTGCAGGACTCCCTTAACCATTTCTTGCTGAGTTTGTTTGGTGGTTACAACCTCCCTCAGCGTTTGTTAATATGGAAAAGTATTAATTCCGCTCTCATTTTTTTTTTCTCTCTCACTTGTGAAGGTCAATTTTGTCACTATTCTTGGTTGAGTTTCTTTTCTTTTAGCATTTTGTATATAGTCACCCACTACCTTCTGGCTTCCAAAGTTCTTGATGAGAAATATGCTGATAATTTTATTGAAGATTCCTTGTATATGAAGGTTCACTTCTATCTTGCTTCTTTCAAGATTCTCTTATTGTCTTTGCCTTTTGAAAGTTTGATTACAATGTTTCTTGGTGTGGGTCTCATACTTAGAGTTCATTGACTTTCTTGGAAATTTATATTTATGTCTTTCATCAAATTTGGAAAGTTTTCAAACTGAAAACTAGAGTTTCTTTTTTTTTTTTTTAAAGATTTTATTTATTTATTTGACAGAGAGAAATCACAAGTAGGCAGAGAGGCAGGCAGAGAGAGAGGAGGAAGCAGGCTCCCTGCTGAGCAGAAAGCCCGATGTGGGGCTTGAACCCAGGACCTGGGATCATGACCTGAGCCGAAGGCAGCGGCTTAACCCACTGAGCCACCCAGGCGCCCCTGAAAAACTAGAGTTTCTTATTGGTTTCTTTTTAGGTTTTGTATCTCTTTATTGGTGTTTCCATTTTGTTCACATATCATTTTATTTACTGTATCTACATCTTCCTTTAGTTCTCTGAACATATTTAAGACAATTGTTTTAAAGATTTTTCTAGGGGTGCCTGGGTGGCTCAGTGAGTTAAAGCCTCTGCCTTCAGCTCAGGTCATGATCCCAGGGTCCTGGGATCAAGCCCCACATCAGGCTCTCTGCCTGGCGGGGAGCCTGCTTCCTCCTCTCTCTCTGCCTGCCTCTCTGCCTACTTGTGATCTCTGTCTGTCAAATAAATAAATAAAATCTTTAAAAAAAAAAAGATTTTTCTAGTATATCTACCTTTTTTAAGGACAATTTCTGTTTTTTTTTTTCCTTTGAATGAGCCATACTTTCCAATTTCTTTGTATGCCTTATGGTTTTTTGTTTGTTTGTTTGTTTGTTGTGCAACACTGATCATTTGAATCTAATAGTGTGGTAATGCTGGAAATCAGATCCTCCCCCTTCCCTAGGGTTTGCTGATTTTAGTTGTTTAGTTGTTGATTTTAATTGCTTTGTGGTGAAGATCAGCCTGAAGTGTAAATTTAAGGTCTTCTCAGATCTTTTTTGAGACTTTTCATAGAAATGTGCAACAGCGTTCTAATTTTTCCCATTGATGCTGTTGTTTTATTATGTCCTAGTATTTAATGTTTGCCCCCCCAAAGGGAAAAGGCAAAAAAGGAATGAGGGGTGTAGGGGCCTGGTTAGCCAGAGGGAGCCATTTTGTTTTAAACTTGGATTGACCCTGCCCCTCCCAGAAGAACTTACTTGTGGGGCCCAGATACAAGGGCGGGCCAGGCCGGGTGGAGATATCCAATCAGTAGGGCACGCATATATTTACTATGGTAAATAGAAATTCAATTGGCCGTATTGCCAACCTAGCATGACTGTGCAGTTTTCCCTGTGTACTGCAATCTCATTGGCCACCTGTGTATAAGCCAGGCTCAACCACCTCTATAAAAGTTAGTCTGTGAGGCGGGGGTAGGGTCGTCATCATCAGGGTCGTCGTCGTTGGGGTGGTCGTTGTCTTCGCGTCTTTGTAAGAGACGGCCCTGACCGGTCAGTTTGATTCTCGATGCTTGGTGCGAAATAAAGCTTTGCTTGACCTTCGCTTTGTATCAGTCCCACTCCTTTGATTACAGACCCTAACAGGGAAAGGCATTGGCCCTATCATTCCCCTGAAAGTCAATTCAGCTGAGGTGGACAGGGCTTGCAACAACAAAGGGAACTGCAATGGTAATGGCTACTCACTTCTTAAACTAGACTTACGTGATTTTAATTGGCAATCAGTGATCAGGGTATGGATTTTTTGTAGAAAGACTCCAGGCTTCTGCAAGCTGCATGTAAGCTGCTACAGAAACACAAGCCTAGCTGCCTGCCACGTGGGCTGGAGATAGGGGATGGGGAGCTACTACTATGCTAAGATCTGAAATTGACTGAAATTAGAGCAATTTACCAAATCCTAGTCTTCCCCTGTATGTTGCAAGCTTTCATCAGACTCAGGAATTCCAAAAATAGTTGCCTCAGACAGATTTTGCCAGTGTACTCATTGTCCGAGTGGGAAAACTGATTTCTGGTTTTTCCTACTCTACGGTCTTCCAAGAATCAGGACTCTGGCCTAAGGTTGACTGTTTTTTCCCTCAGCAAAGAATTCTTATCCTTTATCCTATGACCTAATAAGCCTGCTTAACTAAATGAGGCTTTCGTTCAGCATGGAAAGAGAAGACAAGCCTTTTTATCTTGGCTTTAAATTTTTATCCCCAGCTCATACCTGTCTCCTGAACTCCACACTCTTCTCTCCAGCTCTCCACTTAATATCATTTCTTGGTGTCAATTATATAACATGAGTGACATATAACATATAACATAACATATAACATAAATATGTGTCAATAATATACCATGTCCTAATCTGTGCCCTGAATTTTCCTCCCAAATTTATCCTTCCCATATTATCACCACATCAATGGCAACTTCAGCCTTCTAGTCGTTCAGTTCAAAAACCTTGATGTTATCCTTGATTCACCTTTCTCTTTATTCCACATCCATGGGTCAGGAAATTCTGTTGCCTGGATCTCCTAGCATATTTAGAGTCTGATTACCTTTCTCTCGCTTGAGTCACTGAGATCTCCCTCTGGCCTTCCTGCAGTTTATCCCCATGCAAGACAAGAATGACCTTGAAAAGGGCGCCTGGGTGGCTCAGTGGGTTAAGCCTCTGCTTTCAGCTCAGGTCATGATCTCAGGGTCCTGGGATCAAGGCCCACATCGGGCTCTCTGCTCAGCAGGCAATCTGCTTCCCCCCACCCTCACTCCTCAGCCTGCTGCTCTGCCTACTTTTGATTTCCCTTTCTTTCAAATAAATAAATAAATAAATAAATTTTTAAAGAATGATCTTGAAAAAAATGAAAGATCATGTCTCTTCTTTGCTCAAACCCTCCAGTGGTTTCCCATTTAATTCAGAATAGAAGCCAAAACACTTAAGACGCCCTACAAGGCCCTACATGATCTGCTTCTCTATTGCGTCTGCAGCCTCATCTACCGACTATGACCCTCCCCTTGGATTACTCTGGTTCAGTCACTCTGGACTTCATGCTCTTCCTTGAACATGAAATGGAGGCTTCTGCCATAAGGCCTTTGCACTGGCTGACCCTTCTCTGGAATGCATGGCTGATTCCCACTCTTTCTGATCCTTGCTTAAATTCCACTTCAGTGAGAACTAGTCTGACCACTCTATTCAAAATTATCACCTGCCCTGCTCCTGACTTTCTTGGTTTGCTCTATTTCTTCCCATAGCACTTACACCTTCTAATGTATTCTATTATTTATGAATTATGCCTATCTCTATCTCTTCTATCTACCTTAATACTTCCTCTTGTATCATGAAATACCATTTCTTAAAAAAAAAATAACTGCACAAAAAGGACGCCGTATTTTCACCAGCAAAGCCTAGGTCATAAGCTAACGTCAGGGATCTGAACGCAAGATCACTTCAAGTAAACTATATAGGGAAGAGGTGGTTCCCTAAAATGGAATGTTGAACTCCGTTACTGGAAAGAGAGAATCTGGCTAAGCAAAACCCACAGATACTCACTTGCTGAGTCAGAGTAGCATACCCAGAGGAACTTTGAAAAAGCCTGCGAGAGGGGTCACATGTGTCCTTGAATATAGAGTGTAAGGATGGAACCACTCACACCCTAACTTTCTGGAAATGATGTGTTACAAATGTGTTAGTTTACTTATCTTAATCCTTGTGAAGTCTGATTTTATGTTCAGTTTCTACTCCTTTTTTGAAGAACTTCCCATTGTACAAAGTAGTAACCGTCTTTGGCCTGAAGGACTCTGTGGTAGGTTGTGGGGATGGTAATAGCCTGTCTTCATCCACAAGTAACAGAAAAACCCCACTCAAAAATCATTAAACAATTAAGGAGCTATGGTAGAGCTCCAGTGCCATTTCTCTATCATTCTCTTTGCACATTTCCCCCATCTATGAGTAACAGATTTTATATAGATTTTTATTAAAACAACAGGATACACTAAAAGTAAAATTCTAGGATCAGAGCTCCAAGGATATAAGAAAGAACCAAAGTGAAAGAAGATTTGGTGAAGAAATCTCTGATGAGTCCTTGTGCTGTGACTTCCCCTTCTCCCCATTTGAGAAAAGCTGCAGCCGGCCTATTTCCCTCATATCACACCTGTGGGCTACCAGAGTCAGGCTGCAGAACCAGAGTACCAGAGTCAGTACAATTAGGGGACTCTCTGGACAGTTATCTATCTCCCACCAGGGAGAGACAGGCCTCAGACAGCTGGGATAGACAAGCCAGCCGCGTGCTGCTGTGCTGGAGTTGGTCAGCATGCACGGAGGGTCAGTAGTTCATAGGACACATTTGTGTTTCCCATGGGTCAGGTGTGGGCCAAGACAGTTCTCTTGGGTCCAGTCCAATAAAGCTGCCTGAAGGGACAAATGGGTCCCCTCAGCAAGAAGCTGGAGGTGAATGTCAGATTTGACTTTCCCAATATAAAATTTCCTCTAGACTTAACCCCACCTTTGATAACTTCATTTTAGAGCAGATTGAAACACCTTAACTCCAACCTCCAGCTCTCTCCCTTCAAAGTCATCTGAACGCAGTTTTAAGGCTCTGTAGCCCATTGGTTAAAACTGGTGCCATGGTTCCATCCAACTGCAGGATAGACTGGAGAATAAAGGGGACCAAATGCAATGGCTCGTAGGTCATACTCTGCCATCTAAGGCCATGATGTAGTCCAGCATTCTACAAATATTGATTGGGCATATACTATGAGCACTGGTATAAGGCACTGGGAAAATATATTAAAGAAATAGTTCTGGGGTGCCTGGGTGGCTCCGTGGGTTAAAGCCTCTGCCTTCAGCTTGGATCATGATCCCAGGGTCCTGGAATCGAGCCCCGCTTCGGGTTCTCTGCTCGGCGGGGAGCCTGCTTCCTCCTCTCTCTCTCTCCCTGCCTCTCTGCCTACTTGTGGATCTCTGTCAAATAAATAAATAAAATCTTAAAAAAAAAAAAAAAGAAGTAGTTCTGGATGATAGAGCTTCGAGGGTTTGTAGTTTTGGAAACATGTCAGGCCAAGTCAGGGCAGTGCAGTATCCAGTGTAAATTGGCCTGATTATGAACCTTCTAAGATACCACCCGAGGAGGGGGGCACTGCATACATTCCTGCATATGTGGGTTTTGGCGTGATCATCTTGAAAAACACGGAGAATAAATGAAAATGTGACTTTATTTGTCGAAGGAAGCAGGGAAAATTTGGGGTTATAAGAAACATATCTATATGTTCTAAAAATCTTGAATGTGAGGAACACACAGCTGGGAAGGGATTACCACATTGTCCACTGTAACAGTAAAACCTTTGTGTCTTTCAAAGAGTTACACAGGGATTCCCTTTAAGATTTGGAGGGATTCCTCCTTTCCTGGGAGTACTTCTTAGGAAGACTGCCCCATTTTATGCTGTTTAAGTTGCCTACCCAGAGAAATGGCTCAACTACATGCCTCACCATTCACCTCTCTACCCCTTCTGTTTCTTCCACAACTGACACTGGGCTTTCTGTATTGACTTCTTGTATTAGCCTATATTTTCTTTACTCTCTGCAAAATGGATTGACGAATGCTAAATACTCATAGCCCCAGTATGACACGCCTCCTTTTGTACCCACCACCTGGGCAATGCTTGCCAAGTAGCGAGAGAACTGTTATGGGTCTCAACCCCTAAAAAGGGGGTGTATGTTATGTCCCCTAAAAAAGATCTGTTGAAGTCCTAACTCCCAGCAGCTCAGAATGTGACCTAATTTGGAGATAGAGCCTTTAAAGGTATTCAAGTTAAAACAAGATCATTAGGGTAGGCTCTAATCCAATATTCCTGGTGTTCTTATGAAAAGGAGAAATTTGGACACAGAAATAGACATACACAGAGAGAAAACAGCCACGTGGAGACAAAGAATTGGAGTAATGCATCTATAAGCCAAGGAACATTCAACAATTTCCAGCAAACTATCTGAAACTAGGAAGGGACAAGGAAAAATATACCCTTTACAGGTTTCATAGAAAACATGGCCCACTTGTACCTGATTTCAGACTTCTAGCCACCAGAGCAGTGAGATAATAACTTTGTGTGGTTCTACGTCACCTAGTTTGTGGAAGTTTGTTATGTCAGCCATACAAAGCTAATACAGTCCATGTATGCCAATGCCAGTAGTAGTTATTATAATTATGTTCTTTAAGTAAATATATAAATATAACAAAGAATTAATATAAAAAGAAGCTACTGTTTCTAAGATTTAAGTTGAATGCCTTAGAAAAACTTGATAGAACTGAACATATGTGAGGGGCACCTGGATTGCTCAGTTGGTAGAACACATAATTCTTGATCTTGCGGTCGTGAGTTCAAGCCCCATGTTGGGTGTGGAGCCTACTTATGTAAAGAAGAAGAAGAAGGGGGGGGGGGAGAAGGAGAAGAAGAAGAAGAAGAAGGTCTATGTAAGATTTGGCACTCTAATTGCTTTGAAAGTATCTTACAGTCCTCCTTTAAAGAAATAAAAACTAGAAATCTTTCATGATTTTTGGTGTTATTTATGCAATAAAGACGATATGAAATGCTACACACTCTAACAAGTGCCTTGAATCTACAGAAAAGATTGGCAAACAAATACACATTTATGTGTTTTAAGTTAAAGTACCTGAAATATGCATGTATCATTTTTAAGTAATTCTCCATTTTGACTCTTTGGGTTGTTAATCATTTATATGCAGAATACATGAGTAAGAGGGCTTCTACTGTATTGTGGGTGGTTTGGAACTAGATATGAACTTGAACTTGGTTCAATGAGTCTTGCATCTTGTGCAAGCTACAAAATTTTTCTGTTTTAGTTACCTCATTTAAAATGAAAATAATAGTACGAATGAGACACATTGTAGTGAAAATAAATGATAGTTGTGATATTGTGAAATTAAATGATACAACTTATTTAAAGTGTCTAAAAGTATTAGATATTTTTCTTTTGAAAGTGAGGGAAAACCCAACCTACTATGGCTTAAACAAAAAATAGTATTTAGGAGGAGGAGTTAAGATGGCGGAAGAGCAGGGCAACCCGAAATGTGTCTCATCCCTCGAATACAAGTAGTTAGTTATCAAATCATCTTGAACATTAGAGAAGTCAATCGGAGATCTGAAAATAACAAATGCTGTAAAGTCGACCAATAGAAAAACAACCACCATTTGGAAGGTAAGAGGTACAGAGACTTGAATCCAGTGTGATATAGCTGAAGTTATGGTAGAGAGGAGGGAGCCTGCTTAAGGAGGGTGCCACAAAGTATTAGAAGCAGCAGAGTGAAAAACTGGAACTTTTGGAAGCCTGCCTCAGTGAGGGACGTGCCTGGCTTAAAGGTGCTCAGATGGTGAAGCAGGGTGGAATCTGGGGTGGGACAGCATGGTTGGAGGATATTTGGGGTTCCAAGAACAGGTGGTGCCTGAGTGTGGCAGAATTCCCAGGCATAGGCACAAGGAAGCTCCGAGAACAGCAAGTCTGGATGCCAGCTTTCTTCTCTGTGACGCCATAAACTGAACCGCTGCACGGTCATGTGACCGCTTTCCTAGGAGGGTACAGCAAAAGGCAGAAGTATGACAAGATCCCCATTCTTCCCCAGGGGGAACAGCATGGGTCCCTGACATGGGAGTGTGAGGACCTGTATGAGGGCCTGGTTAGCCAGAGGAACATACTTGCAAACCCCAGATATAGGGGCAGGCCAGGCCGGATGGAGACATCCAATCGGTGGGGCGCGATATATTTACTGTGGTGTGTTGAAATCTCATTGGCCACCTGTGTGTGGGCTGGGCTCAACCACCTCTATAAAGGTTAGTCTTGGGCGGGGAGTAGTAGGAGGAGTTGTAGTAGTTGTTGGGATAGCCCTTAGAGTAGCCTTTGGGATAGCTGTTGGGGTAGTCGTGGGAGTAATAGTCGTAGGGAGCAGCGCCGCCAGGAGTGGGCTCGGCGCCCGGAGTCCCGGCACCACCGGAGCGGCCTCGCGGGAGCAGCGTCATTCCAGGGAGCAGCCTCCTTCGGAGTGGCCTCGTTGGGAGCGGCCTTGTCAAGTCGTTGTAGTTGCCTCTTCCTAAGAGACGGCCCCGGGGCGCCTGGGTGGCTCAGTGGGTTAAGCCGCTGCCTTCGGCTCAGGTCATGATCTCAGAGTCCTGGGATCGAGCCCCACATCGGGCTCTCTGCTCAGCAGGGAGCCTGCTTCCTCCTCTCTCTCTGCCTGCCTCTCTGCCTGCCTGTGATCTCTCTGTCAAATAATTAAATAAAATCTTTAAAAAAAAAGAAAAAAAAAAAGACAATCTAAGAGACGGCCCCTACCGGTGGGTTTGGTTTCTGAAGCTTGGCGCGAAATAAAGCTTTGCTTGCCTTTCGTTATGAATCGTCTTGTTCCTTTGATCACAGACCCTAACAGGAGTACCTACAATTTAGAATTTTGAAACTCACTGGAGCATCTGAAAAAAACAAAACAAAACAAACGCTTGGTCACAGGCTGGGTAAATAGAGTTCTGGTGGAAAACAGGGAAGTAAGAGTGATTGCGTTTTTCTGAGGGTTCACTGAGGAGTGGGGGGAGTGTGTTTTCAGCTCTGGGGCTGTGGGTCGGGCATGAGGGTGGGGCAGCCATATTCACCCTGCCCATCAGAGCTGAAGCCTTTAGGGAACAAAACAGCATCACCCAAGGGAGTCTGGAGGCACTTACATAGAACCCTGCATCCCTGTACACTTCGTCAAGTTCACGGGATAATCAGCAGCAACAGGCCCCTCCCCCAGAAGACCAGCACAAACAGCCCACTCTGGCAGAGATTACTGATCATGAAGGGGTGCAAAGTTTCAGCTCTTGGGGTGAATAGTATATAGCAATCCTTCTATTTTTAATCTTCAGTGTTTCATGGTTTGAGTTATTTTATTTTTAAATTCTTTTTAAAATTCTTTTTGAAATTTTATTTTTGTATACACTTCATATAATTTTTAATTTTTTGTTTCCTTTCATTATATTTTATTTTACTTATATATATGTGCTTTTCTTTCCTTTTTACTTTGGGATCTAGTTTCTTTTTAACAAGCAGACCAAAACACACCCAGGATCTAGTTTTTTGTTTTATTTTTGGTTTTTGTGGGGGGTTTTTTGTTTGTTTTGTTTTATGGTTTTTTTTTCTGTTGTCATTATTGTTATTGTAGTTATTTGACTTTCTTTCTTCTTTTCTTTTATGGACAAAAATGATGACATGGAGAAATTCACACCAAAAGAAAGGAGGTAGTACTTACTACCAAGGATTTCATCAATACAGATAAGTAAGTGTCTGAACTAGAATATCAAAGAGTGATTATAACGATAGTCGCTGGGCTTAAAAAAGCATAGGAGACACTAAAAAATCCTTTACTGAAGAAATGAACTAAATTCTAGTCAGGCCAAAATTTAAAATGCTATTACCAAGATGCAGTCCTAAGTGGTGGCTATAAAAATAAGATGAATGAAGCAAATCACAGGAAGAAGAGCAAATCATAGATGAAGAAGATAAAATGATAGAGAATAAGGAAGCTGAAGAGAGAAAGAAAACTATTGGATCTGTAAGGGCCTGACTGGCCAAAGGTAGCCACTTTGTTGCTGTGAACTTGTATTGACCCTGCCCCTCCCAGAGGAATTTGCTTGCAAAGCCTAGATACAAGGGCGGGTCAGGCCAGGTGGAGACATCCAATCAGTGGGGCGCGCATATATTGAAATTCAACTGGCCACCCGTGTGTTACCTAGCAGTTTTTTTCTGTGTGTGGCAGACTTAGCATGACTGTGCAGTTTTCTCTGTGTATTGTAATCTCATTGGCCACCTGTGTATAGCCCGGCTAAACTACCTCTATAAAAGTACATCTGTGAGGCTGGGAGGGGTCGCCTCTTTGCAAGAGACGGTCCTGACCGGTCAGTTTGATTCTCGGTGCTTGGCGCGAAATAAAGCTTTGCTTGACCTTCGCTTCGTATCAGTCTCGCTCCTTTGATTACGGACCCTAAGAAGGAATAGGGTAAAGGATCAAAAGGTTTATTTGAACAAAATGTAGCTGAGAATTTCCCTAATCTGGGGGAAGAAACAGGCATTCAATCCAGGAGGCACAGAGAAATTCCCTCAAAATCAATTTAAAAAAAGGAGGGGGGCAACAACTCAACATAAAATAATGAAGATTGCAAATATCAAAGATAAAGAGAAATTCCTGAAAGTAGCTCAGGACAAGAGGTCCTTAAGCTACAAGGGAAGAAACATAAGGCTGGCAGCAACCTGCCCATAGAGACCTGGCATGTGAGAACGGCACAATATATTCATCATGCTAAATGGGAACAATATGCAGCCTTGAATACTTTATCCAGACAGACTGTCATTCATAATAGAAGGAGAGAGAAAGAGTTTCCAGGACAAACAAAAACTAAAGGATTTTGTGAACACTAAACCAACCCTGCAATAAATAATAAAGGGGATCTTTTAAGCAAAGAGAGAGCCCAGAAGTAACAAAGACCAGAAAAGAAAAGAGACAATCTGCAGGAACAGTGACTTTACAGGTAATACAATGACACTAATGTCAGATCTTTCAATAGTTATTATAAATGTAAAGGGCCCCAATGCTCTAATCAAAAGACATAGTGTACGGGGTGTCTGGGTGGCTCAGTGGGTTGAGCCTATGTCTTTACCTCGAGTTGTGATCTCAGGGTTCTGAGATTGAGCCTAGCATCAGGCTCTCTGCTCAGCGGGAAGCCTGCTTCCCCCCCTTTTTCTGCCTGTTTCTACCTACTTGTGATCTCTCTCTGTGTGTGTCAAATAAATAAATAAAATCTTTTAAAAAAAATTTTAAAAAAGACATAGGGTACCAGAATGGATTAAAAAACAAGACTCATTGATATGCTGTTTACAAGAGACTTGTTTTAGATCCAAAGACACCTCCAGATTGAAAGGGGGTGAGAAATGATTTATCATGACAAGGGACATTGAAAGAATCTTGGAGTAGCCATCCTTACCTCAGACAAACTAGATTTTTAAACCAAAGACAGTAATAAGAAATGAAGAAAGACATTATATGATAATAAAGGGGCCTAACCAACAAGAAAATCTAACAGTTGTATTTATGTCCCTAACTTGGGAGCAAATATATAAAGCAATTAATAACAAAATCAAAGAAACACATCGACAATAATAGAATAATAGTAGGGGATTTTAACACTCACTAAAAACAATGGACAGATCATCTAAGCAGAAGATCAATAAGGAAACAAGAGCTTTGATGCCAGAGCTTTGGGCCAGATGGACCTCACAGATCAGAGCATTCCATCCTAAAGCTGCAGAATACACATTCTTTTCAAGTGCACATGGAACATTCTTCAGAAGAGATCACATACTGAGTCACAAATCAGGTCTCAACCAGTACAAAAAGACTGAGATCATACCATGCCTATCATCAGATCACAATGCTTTAAATTTGAAGTCAACCACAAGAAAAAATTGGGAATGATCACAAATACATGGAGGTTGAAGAACATCCTACTGAAGAATGACTGGGTCAACCAGGAAATTAAAGAATAATTTAAAAAATACATGGAACCAAATGAAAATGAAAACACAACAGTTCAAAACATCTAGGATGTAGAGGAAAATACATAGTAATACAGGCCTTTCTCAATAAACAAGAAAAGACTCAAATAAACAAACTTACCTTACACTTAAAGGAGCAGGAAAATGAATAGCAAACAAAGCCTAAATCAAGCAGGAGAAGAGAAAGAGTAAAGATTAGAGCAGAAAACAATGATATAGAAATTAAAAAAAAAATCAGCAGAACAGATCTACGAAACTAGGAGCTAGTTCTCTGAAAGAATTGGTAAGATTGACAAACCCCAACCAGAGTTATGAAAAAGAAGAAAAGATTCAAACAAAATCATGAAGGAAAGAGGAGGGATTACAACCAACACTGCAGAGATATAAATAATTATAAGAGAATATTATGAGCAATTATATGCCAACAAAGGAGGCATTCTGGAAGAAATAGATGCATTCCTAGAAACATATAAACTACCAAAATGGAAACAGGAAGCAATAGAAAACCTGAATAGATGCATAACCAGCAAAGAAATTGAATCAATAATCAAAAATTTCCCAAAAAACAAGAGTCCAGGGTTAGATGGCCTCCCAGTAGAATTCTAAACTCATTCTATGAGGCCAACATTATCTTGAGGACCCAAACCAGACAAAGACCCCAGCAAAAAGGAGAATTACAGACCAACATCGCTGATGAACATGGATACAAAAGTTCTTGCCAAGATTCTAGTACTAGATACAACAGTACATTAAAAGAATTATTCATCATGATCATGTGGGGTTTATTCCTGGTCTACAAGGGTGTTTCAACACCTGCAAATTAGTCAATGTGATACACCACATTAATATAAGAAAGGACAGGAACCGTATGATCCTCTCAATAGTTGAAGAAAGAGCACTTGACAAAATACAACATCCACCTTGTAGGGAGAGGGGGAATATATCTCAATATCATAAAAGCCATATATAAAAGACTCATGGCAAATATCCTCAACAGGGAAAAACAGAGCTTTTTCCCCAAGGTCAGGGACATGACAGGGATGTCAATGTTGTTCAACATAAAACTGTAAGTCCTAGCCTCAGCAATTAGAGAACAAGAAGAAATAAAAGGCATCCAAATTGGCGAAAAAGTCAAACTATCACTCTTCACAAATAAGATACTTTACATGGAAAACCCAAAAAGACTCCACCCAAAATTGCTAGAACTCATACAGGAATTCAGCAAATTTTCAGGATATAAAATCAATGCACAGAAGTTCAGTTGCATTTCTGTATACTAACAATGAGGCAGAAGAAAGAAGTCAAGCCATCAATTCCATTAACAGTTGCACCAAAACCCAGAAAATACCTAGGAATAAACCTAATCAAAGAGATAAAGGATCTGTGCTCTAAAAATTATAGAACACTTATGCAAGAAATTGAGGAAACACAAACAAATGAAAAACATTCCATGCTTAGGAATTTGAAGAACAAATATTGTTAAAACATCTATGCTACCCAAAGCAAGCTACACATCCAATGTAATCCCTATCAGAATACCCCATTGATATTTTCCACAGAGCTAGAGCAAATAATCCTAAAATTTGTATGGAAAAAGAAAAGATCCCAAATAGCCAAAGGAACGTTGAAAAAGAAAAATCAAAGCTGGTGGCATCACAATTCCGGACCTCAAGCTGTATTACAAAGCTGTATCATCAATATAGTATGGTACTGGCATAAAAACAGACACATAGATCGATGGAACAGAATAGAGAAGCTGGAAATGAACCCTCGATTCTATGCTCAACTAATCCTCATCAAAGCAGGAAAAAATATCTGGTGAAGGGGTGCATGTGTGGCTCAGGCAGTTAAGCCTCCAAGTCTTAGTTTCAGCTCATGTCACAATCTCGGGGTCGTGAGATTGAGTCCTATGTTGGGCTCCGTGCTCAGTGTGGACTCTGCTTCAGATTTTCTCTTTCTCTGAAATAAATAAATAAAATCTTTTGGAAAAGAAAATCCAGTGGAAAAAAGACAGCCTCTTCAACAAATGGTGTTGGGACTATTGGACAGCCACATGCAGAAAAATGAAACTGGACCACTTTCCTACACCACACAAAATATAAATCCAAAATGATTGAAAGACATAAATGTGTGACAGGAAACCATCAAAATCTGAGAGGAGAACGTAGTCAGCAACGTCTTTAACCTCAGTTGTAGCAATCTCTTACTAGACACATCTCTAAAGGCAAGGGAAACAAAAGAAAAAAATGAACTATTGGGACTCCATCAAGATAAAATCTTCTGCACAGCGGAGGAAAAAATCAACAAAACTAAAAGTTGACTGTAAAGAACTTATCAAACTCAATATCAAAAAAATAAATAAAATAAATAATCCAGTTACAAAGAGACATACAAATGTCTAAGAGACAAATGAAAAAATGCTCGCCGTCACTCCACATCAGGAAAATACAAATCTAAAGCACAATGAGGTACTACCACCTCATATCAGTTAGAACAGCTGTATTTAACAACTGAGGAAACAACAGATGTTGACGAGGATGCAGAGAAAGGGGAATTGTCTTACACTGTGGGTAGAAATGCAAACTAGTGCAGCCACTCTGGAAAACAGTATGGAGCTTCCTCAAAAAGTTGAAAATAGAGCTCCCTTATGATCCAGCAATTGTGCTACTAGGTATTTATCCAAAGGACACAAAAATACTAATTCAAAGGGGGCATATACAATCCCAATGTTTATAGCAGCACTATTCACATTAGTCAAATTATGGAAAGAGCCCTAATATCCATCGACTGATGAATGGATAACGAAGGTGTGGTATGTATATGTGTGTGTGTATGTGTGTGTGTGTGTGTGTGTGTAATGAAATATTACTGAGCCATCAAAAAGAATGAAATCTTGCCATTTGCAATGATGCTGTTGGGATTAGACTGTATTAGGCTAAGTGAAATAAATCCAAAAAAAGATAAATATCATATGATTTCACTCTTCTGCAGAATTTAAGAAACAAAACAGATGGGGGCACTTGGATGGCTCAGTTGGTTAAGCATCTGACTCATGATTTCAGCTCAGGTCATGATCTTAGGGTCGTGAGATCAAGCCTGTCATCAGTCTCTGTCCTGAGCATGGAACCTGCTTAATAATCTCTCTCTTCTCACATACTGCATCACAGATCAGGTCTCAACCAATACCAAAAGACAAAGATTATTCCCTATGTATTTTCAAACCACGATGCTTTGAAACTGGAACTCAATCACAAGAGGAAATTTGGAAGGAACTCAAACACTTGGAGGTTAAAGAGCATCCTACTAATGAACAAATGGGTCAACTAGGAAACTAAAGAAGAATTAAAATAATTCATTGAAACTAATGAGAATGAAAACAAATCAGTTCAAACCGCTGGGATACAGCAAAGATGGTCCTAAGAGGGAAGGACATAGCAATCCAAGCCTCCCTCAAAAAATTAGAAAAATCCCAATTACACAAGCTAAACATACATCTAAAGAACCTGGAGAAAGAACTGCAAATAAAGCTTAAACCCAGCAAAGAAGAGAAATAATAAAGATTAGAGCAGAAATCAGTGAAATGGAAACTGGAACAGCTGAACGGATCAACAAACCTAGAAGCCGGTTCTTTGAAAGAACTAATAAGATCAATAAATCTCTGGCCAGACTTATTCAAAAGAAAGGAGAAAGGACCCAAATTAAATAAAATTGTGAATGAAATGGGAGAGATCACAACTAACACCAAAGAAATACAATTTTAAGAACATATTATGAGCAACTGTATGCCAACAAATTAGGCAATCTGGAAGAAATGGGTGCATTTCTGGAAACTTATAAACTACCAAGACTGAAACAGGAAGAGGTAGAACATCTGAATAGACCCATAACCTGCAAGGAAATTCAAGCAGTAATCAAAAACCTCCCAAAAAAACAAGAGTCCAGGGTCACCTGGCTTCCCAGGGGGAATTCTATCTAACATTAAAGAAGAAATAACACCTATTCTACTTAAGCTGTTTCAAAAAATAGAAATGGAAGGAAAACTTTCAACCTCGTTCTATGAGGTCAGCATTACCTTGATCCCAAAACCAAGGACCCCATCAAAAAAATTAGACCTATATCCCTGATGAACATGGGTTCATCAAAATACTCACCAAGATAGTAACCAATAGGATCCAAGAATACATTAAAAAGATTATTCACCACAACAAGGTGGAATTTATTCCTGGGATGCAAGGATGGTTCAACCTTCACAAATCAATCAACATAATAGGTAACATTAATAAAACAAAGGATAGGAAACATATGATCCTCTCAATTGATGTAGAAAAAGCTTTGACAAAATATAGCATCATTCTTGATTAAAAGTTTTCAAAGCATTGGGTTGGAGGGAATGTATCTCAATATCATAAAAGCCATCTATGAAAAGCCAACAGGGAATAACATTCTCAATGGGGAAAAACTGAGAGCTTTCCCCCTAAGGTCAGGAACATGACAGGGATGTCCACTCTCACCACTATTGTTCAAATAGTACCAGAAACCCTAGCCTCAGCAATCAGATAACAAAAATAAAAGGCATTCAAATTGGCAAAGAAGAGTTCAAACTCTCCCTCTTCACAGATGGCATGATACTTTATGTGGAAACCCAAAAGTCTCCACCTCAAAATTGCTAAAACTCATACAGGAATTCGGCAATATGGCAGGATATAAAATAGATGCACAGAAATCAGTTGCCTTTCTATATACTAACAATGTGTCTGAAGAAAGAGAAATTAAGGAATTGATCCCATTTACAATTGCACCAAAACCCATAAGACACCTTGGAATAAGCCCAACCCAAAGAGGTAAAGGATCTGTATTCTAGAAATTAAAGAATACTTATGAAAGAAATTGAGGAAGACACAAAGAGATGGAAAAACATTCCATGCTCATGGATTAGAAGAATAAACATTGTTAAAATGTCTATGCTGCCAGAGAAATCTACACATTCAATGAAAACCCTACCAAAATACTACCAACATATTTCACAGAGCTGAAACAAACAATCCTAAAATTCGTAGGGAAACAGGAAAGACCCCCGAATCACCAGGGGAATGTTGAAAAAGAAAACGAAAGCGGGGAAGATCACAATGCCTGACTTCAAGCTATATTACAATGTTGTGATCATCAAGATAGCCTGGTACTGGCACAAAAACAAACACAGAGATCAATGGAAGAGAATAGAGAGCACAGAAAGGAACCCTCAACTCTATGGTCAACTAATTGTTGACAAATCAGGAAAGAATATACAATGGAAAAAAGACCATTTCTTCACCAAATGGTGCTGGGAAAATTGGACATCCACATGCAGAATGAAACTGGACCATTCTCTGGGAAAAGATATTTGCAAATGACATTACAGATAAAGATTTGGTATCCAAGATCTATAAAGAACTTATCAAACTCCACACCCAAAAAACAGAGAATCCAGTCAAGAAATGGGCAGAAGACATGAAGAGACATTTCTCCACAGAAGACATACAAATGGCTAACAGACACATGAAAAAATGTTCAACATCACTAGCCATCAGGGAAATACAAAGCAAAACCATAACGAGATACTACCTTGCACCAGTTAGAATGGCCAAAATTAACAAGACAGGAAACAACAGTGTTGGTGAAGATGTGGGGAAAGGGGAACACTCTTACCCTATTGGTGGGAACACAAGCTGGTGCAGCCACTCTGGAAAACATTATGGATGTTCCTCAAGATGTTATAAACAGAGCTACCCTATGATCCAACAATTGCACTACTGGGTATTTACCCCAACAATACAGATTTAGTGAAAATAAGGGACACCCGTACCCCAATGTTCATAGCAACAATGTCAATAAGAGCCAAACTGTGGAAGGAGTCCAGATGTCCTTCAACAGGTGAATGGATAAAGAAGATGTGGTTCAGGGATGCCTGGGTGGTTCAGTTAGTTAAGCAGCTGCCTTTAGCTCAGGTCTTGATCCCAGGGTCCTGCATCTGGCTCCTGGCTCAGCAAGGAACCTGTTTCTCCCTCTGCTTGCTGATCTCCCTGCTTGTTCTCATTTTCTCTCTCTTTGATGAATAAATGAATAAAATCTTAAAAAGAAAATATGTTTCATATCTATAACGGAATATTATTCAGCCATAAAAGGGATGAATACCAACCATTTGCAATGACATGGATGGAACTGGAGGGGATTATGCTAAGTGAAATAAGTCAATCAGAGAAAGCCATTATCATATTGTTTCACTAATATGCAGAATATAAGGAATAGTACTGAGGGTCATAGAGGAAGGGAGGGAAAACTGAATGGGAAGAAATCAGGGAGGGAGAGAAAGAATGAGCGACTATGGACTCAAGGAAACAAATTGTGGGTTGCAGAAGGGAGATGGGGATGGGGTGATGGGCATTAAGGAGGGCACATGATCTGATGAGCACTGGGTGTTACACACAACTAATGAATTATTAAACACTACGTCAAAAACTAATGATGTCCTATATGTTGGCTAATTGAACTTAATAAAAAACAAAACAAAATAAAATAAAGGAAGAACTGGGGTTTGCCCTCAAGCAAAAAGCCATACAAATGGGAAACTCACGTGTCCCATTTCTTCCTTCCTTCCTTTTCTTTCTTTCTTTCTTTTTTTTTTTTTTTACAAAAGCATTAACTCTTCTGCAATATATACTTTCTTGTGCTGTTCTCCCATTATCTTCAAGTAGTTATTTTTTCTACTTGGCCCAGAGTTTGCAGTTTTTACCTGTAGGAGGGTTGCTCCAAGGATGTACTCAGCTATTACTAGCAGCAGAATTCTTTCTTTTTTACTAATATCTACAGGATCTGCACTGATTTCTTTTCTCTCATTCCTGATATTGGTTAATTTGTGTCCCCACTTCTTTTCTTGATTGATCAGATCTTTAGCTAAATGTTAACTAATTTATCTCTTAAAAGAAGCACGTTTTCTATTCAATTCATTTCCGGAAGTATCTTTATTTCATTCATTACTACTCTTCTTTTCCCTTAATTTCTTAAAGTGGAAGCTTAAATAATTTAGATTTTCCTTTTTTTCTAATATAAACATACAAAGCAATAATTTTTCCTTCTAAGTACCACTTGCTCTGTGTTCTACACTTTTATATGCATTTTTATTTGTATTCAGTTTTAGATATTTATCAGCTTCATTATGACTTCTTCTTTGACATATAGGCTATTTAAGAATGTGTTGTTTAATTTCAAAATATTTGGAGTTTTCCCTGATATTTTGCTGTTAGTAATTTCTAATTCAATTATATGTTCTATATATTATAAATGTAATTTGTTATTCTAATATAATTGTTATATTACATAATTGTACAATAGCCATATAACATATCGCATGATTTTAATCTATTTAAATTTATTGAGATTTGTTTTATGAACCAGCATAAAAGTGAATATTCTATGCACTTAAAGATACATTTTGCTTTTTACAAAGTGTTCTATAAATATCAATAGGTCGAGTTGGTTGATAATGTTCTCCAGTCTTCTATACACTTACTGTTTTATTTGCCTAGTTGTTTTATTCATTCCTGAGAGATGAAGGTTAAAATAACCCACTATAATTGTTGATTTTTCTTTTTCTTTTTTTTTTAATTGTTGGTTTTTCTAATTCACTGTTTACTTTTTGTTTCACAGGTATCAAACCTCTTGCTGTAAGTGCATGCAAATTTAGGATTGTTATATCTCTTGATGACTTAATCTTTTTATCATTGTAAAAATGTTCCTGTTTTCTACAACCAGCATATTTGAACACACATAACTTTTATAACCAGCTATAATAGATCCATGCAATTTTCTGTAACAAAAGTGAAGAGCTAGCATAGACTTTGGAGTAAAGATGACGCTCTGTAAAAGATAACAAAGAACTTTTCCAGGGTTAAAGATCAGAATGTCACAGGGGAATTACGTGTAAATAACCTAGTCAGGATTCAATTTCATGATGATATTATGTAAGATTAGGAAAGAAAGGACATTGATTCCAACTTAGCCAATGTTAATTTTATTAGTGGCTTTGAGACAAATATTGTCTAGTTTACACTTACTTTTATGACAAGATGTAGTGGGATGCTCAATGGTTTGTGTCAAAATTTTGCCTGTTCTCTTAATAGCTGGATACTTCCTTAACATGATAAAAGATTTACCCCAGTGTCCCAAAACAGCAGCATACTTTTTAAAAAAATTTATTTTATATTTTAAAGATTTTATTTATTTATTTGACAGAGAGAGACAGAGAAGGAACATGAGCAGGGAGCCTGACTCAGGGCTTGATCCTAGGACTCTGGGATCATTACCTGAGCCAAAGGCAGACGCTCAACCAACTAAGCCACCCAGGTGCCCCCCAGCAGCATACTTAATGGGAACATTCTGGAGAAAGCCCATTAAAAGTAAAATAAGACAAAGAAGCCTACTGTCTTCACTATTATTAAATATTTTTATTGGAAATAACTAGTCAATACAATTAGATATGAGAAATTGGAGTTATAAAATTTGGAAAGGATTAAGGTAAAAGTTTATCTCAATGACATGATAGTTATAGAAAATCTAAAAGAATCAACTCCAAACAATAAAACAATTTAGTAAAGTAGTAGAATCTTACTATGCATAAAATGATTCTTCCATGTACATGAACAACTACCATATGTAGTAACTCTATTCTGATTTGGTAGTTCTAGGCAGCAGCTGAAATAGGCTAGATATGCTGGATTTTCTTTTTAAGATTTTATTTATTTATTTGAGAGAGAGAGAGAGAGAGAGCACAAGTAGGCAGAGAGGCAGGCAGAGAGAGGGGGGTAAGCAGGCTCCCTGCTGAGCAGAGAGCCCAATGCAGGGCTCGATCCCAGGACCCTGAGACCATGACCTGAGCTGAAGGCAGAGGCTTAGCCTACTGCGCCACCCAGGCGCCCCTAGATTTGGTGGATTTGACCCTGTTGCTGTTGAGTGAATTTCTCAAAGTAATCATTTCACCACTTTTTCACCACTATTACCCCTCATTGACAGGACTATAGTCAACCCCTCCTCATCTCTCTACCTCCTACCCCTGCCCTGGCTCCTTGGAAGTTAAGAGGCAGTAAAACAGATCCTGTCCTTAAATATATAGGGGAGAGAGAAAGTATCAGATAGGATACTTGTGGCAGTGAGAAGTAGAATCCCTGTCTCAAGTGGACTTAAAAGTAATAACCAACTTAAAAGTAATAACCAATATTTTTGAGCACTTACAACATCATCAGTGCTATCTAATCTCATTTAATCTTCATATCAGCTCTATCAAAAAATAAGGAAACTTATTAGATATCCCCACAAGACCTTCAGAAACACAGGGAACTTCAGGTTTGAAATGACATTAAACTTGACTAGTCTGGTAATGGAACATACCAAATTTAGATTACCCACCAATACTGAGACTCTACTTTTTGGAGGAAAGGTACTTGGAATTCAAATTTGACATTAAAAAAGTAAATAATGATAGCAATAGTGGTGATGATGACGTGGGAAACAAAGGGAGAAGAAAAATTTCCTTACTGCTTGCTGCCCATCGATGACAAAACAGGCAGAGTGACATTCCTCTAGGGACTCAACTGCCTCGATGTTGACACTTTGCTAAGGGCAAAATGCAATCTTAGCCTAACCCCCAGGACCCCGTAGGTCTTCTATAACATATAGAAATTCCTTTGGAAACCTCCTTTATCTTTACTCCCCAAGATACATGTTAGCAATCATCCCCCAAGCATATGACCCACGGATACACCTCTGGAGGCTCTCATGACTAAGGTTTTATAAGATCTTTTAAATGACCTTTTCCCAACAATAAGTAACCCCCTCAATCTTCTGGAAATCTTGTTTCCAGAATTCCTTAGAGACTTATGCTAACCCTAACTCCTTCCCAACTTGAAGGTATATAATTACCACCTCGTAACAACCCCATTGCAGGTTTCTGCGCACAGGTTCTCTCCCTGAACTTTAATAAAACCAGCCTTTTGCACTAAAGACCGCTCAAGAATTCTTTCTTGGCCACTGACCTTGAACTCTAATATCCTTCCTAAATCAATGACTGCAGTGTTATGATCAAAATGAAAATAAGGATAGCTAACGTTCATTGATGACTTACAAGGTGCCAGACCCTACCTACCTAAGCACTTTACATCCTCATAACAAATGTGCCAGATAAATTCTGTTATTATTCATTTTATTACTTTATTTTTTTTAATTTTATTATTATTATTATTATTTTTATCATGAAAAACTGTATTTAGATTTAGCCAGCTGGACTCAGTTTAGATGATCCCAATTTTGTTGGCAACATCCAAAGCATCATAGTCAGGGGCCAGCCGAACGTATGCCTTCTTCTCTCCATCAGGCCTGATTAAGGTGTTGACCTTGGCTACATCAATGTCATAGAGCTTCTTCACCGCCTGTTTGATCTGGTGCTTGTTGGCCTTGACATCCACAATGAACACAAGTGTGTTGTTGTCTTCTATTTTCTTCATGGCTGACTCAGTAGTCAGGGGGAACTTGATGATGGCATAAGTGATCAAGCTTGTTTCTCCTGGGGGCGCTCTTTCCAGGGTATTTGGGCTGCCTTCGGAGACGCAGAGTCTTGGGTCGTCGGAATGTAGGTGATGTGCGGATCTTCTTTTTTTTGTGACTGTGGACGCCTTTCAGCACCGCTTTCTTGGCCTTCAAAGCCTTTGCTTTGGCTTCGGCTTTGGGAGGGGCAGGGACTGAGAGAAAGAAGGAAAATGAGGGCACGGGATTCAGAAACCAGTCACTTCCTTACTCAAAACCCCTAGCGGGCGCTCCAGGCCACACGTGCATCAGTGGTTCCTTTGAAGACATCACAAGTCTCAGGTTAAAATTTTTCCATCATATGCACATTTTATTACTTTAAAATTTTTTTAAAATTTTATTTATTTGACAGAGATCACAAATAGGCAGAGCGAGGGGCGGGGGGGGGGGGAGCAGGCTCCCCGCTGAGCAGAGAGCCCAATGCGGGGCTTGATTCCAGGAGCCTGGGATCATGACCTGAGCGGAAAGCAGAGGCTCAACCCACTGAGCCACCCAGGCGCCCCTCATTTTAATTACTTAACTTGGGTTACATTGTTTTTTCTTACCCCCTTGCATTCCCTGGAGCACAGTAGGCATTGAATAAAAATTTGGTGAACAAAAGGAAATTTAATGTTGCCAAATTTCTCAACCGAATGGGACAAGATGGACTTTCGAGCCAGAGCGGGATCCCGATGGTCGGTGGTTTCATGTCCTTGGAGGTCTGGCCAAAGCGCCAGACCCCTGCAGGAGCCACATAAACCGGTGGTTTAAATTTCCTCCACTAGCGCAGCTGGACTGAATGTACGAGGGGGCTAACGAGCCGCTGAAAGCGGAAAGAGAGGCTCTGAGGTGCGGGTGCGAGTGGGAGCGTCTGGGAAGCTGAAGCCACACCCCCTCCCCCCATCTCCACCTGGGAATCCGGGCCTGGGACTCTGGTTTGGCGGACCACTGTCCGGAGCTCGGCTAGACCGGCGCGACCTGACGCTCTACACCTGCGAGGATGCCGCACCGGAAGTCTCGACTGCTCTTTGCCGGCCTGCGGGCTGGCTGGCTTTTCCCGCCCACTCTACGGCCTCCGGAAGGAGGGCGCCTGCGTTCCGCTCTACGCTGCTCAGAAGCCTGACAGGTTAGATTCCGCGTCGCTCCAAGCGTCCCGGTCTCTTTTACTTTTGGAAATGTTTGTTCCCGCAGTGTGGGGGCTGCGTTTGCGCTTCCTGTGGGCTGCTGCCCGGGGAATGCCCTCAGGGGTCACCTCCCGGCGGCTCGCGCCTTCGCTCGGTCGCGACCTTCCCGCTGTATGCTTGGTGTCGGGCGCCCTTGGTGGGCTCCGCGCCTTGGGTTGCTGCGAGGTGCTTCCTCCGTCCCTCCCTCCCGGGGTTTGTGGGGCGGTGGGTAGCAGCTAGCTGTGACCTTGCCCTGCCGTCCGCGTTGAGCGTTCGTAAGAGCCTGTTTGTAAGGAGCTGGGGGTCCCCTCCAAGAGGTGGAACTGGGCGCCTTGCGGGTGGTGCTGAGTTACCACAGTGTGAGGGAGACCCTGCCAGGACGACTGCGGAAAAGAGTTTCCTGGTAGCGGTCGTCGTGATTTTCGTCGCCGTCGCCCTTGCACTCCCTGCAGGGTTCTGGCAATAGAAATCATTTTTAGTGTTAGGGACAGGACATCTGTGCATGTGTGCGTGTCAGTCGGTGCGTTGTGTATAATAGTAAAAATCCACAATAGTATTTTTATATTTTTACTATCCACAATAGTATTACTATTTTTACAATAGTAAAAATCCACATCTTGTATTTAATACTTGGTTCTTCTTTGAATCTCATTCTTACCTGTGGGGTATTGTTATACGTTTAAGGCATTTTATTGCTGTTTCACCTTTGTACAGAAGTAACGACTCTGCTTAAAATTTGCACGTACAAAACGCAGATCTGATTATGTTATTCCCATGCTCAGAAGCTTCCTGACCTCCCTGTTCATTCAGGATAATACAAATTCTTTAGCCTGGCTTCCAGACCTTTCAGTGTCTTGCTAATGCTGAGTTTTTCAGTCAGCTCTCCTTAGGTATATACCTAAGACTACAATTGCTGGGTCATAGGGTAATTTTATGTTTCCCATTTTGAGGAACTGCCAGATTGTTTTCCAAAGCAGCTGTACCATGTTACAGTCCCATCAGCAGTATATGAAGGTTCTGATTTCTTCATATCATTTCTAATACTTTGCCTTGCCTGTTTTTTTTTTTTAAGATTTTATTTATTTGACGGAGAGATCACAAGTAGGCAGAGAGGCAGGCAGAGAGAGGGGAAGGGAAGCAGGCTCCCTGCTGAGCAGAGAGCCTGATGGGGGGCTCGATCCCAGGACCCTGACATCGTGACCTGAGCCGAAGGCAGAGGCTTAACCCACTGAGCCACCCAGGCGCCCCTCATCGCCTGTTTTTTTTGTTTGTTTTTAATTCTAGCCATCCTATGTGACGTGACCCTGGGTGTTGTACACAACTGATAAATTATTGAACACTACATCTGAAACTAAATATGTACTATATATTGGCTAATTGAGTTTAAATAAAAAAAAATTCCAGTGGTTAAGAAAAAAATTCTAGCCATCCTAGTGGGTGTGAACTGTGTCTCCTTGTTTTGATTTGCATTTTCTTGATGGGTAATGAAGTTGAGCAAGCTCTTCTCATGTGCTATCAGCTATTTGTATATATTTGGAGAAATGTCTATTCATATCCTTTACCCATTTTTAAAATTAGATTATTTGTCTTTTCATCATGGAATTGGTAGAGTTCCTTTTTTTTTTAAGATTTAAAAAAATTTTTTTTAAAAAGATTTTATTTATTTATTTGACAGAGAGAGATCACAAGTAGACAGAGAGAGATCACAAGTAGACAGAGAGGCAAGCAGAGAGAGAGAGAGGAGGAAGCAGGCTCCCCGCTGAGCAGAGAGCCCGATGCGGGACTCGATCCCAGGACCCTGAGATCATGACCTGAGCAGAAGGCAGCGGCTTAACCCACTGAGCCACCCAGGCGCCCTAAAAAAAATTTTTTTTAGAGAAGATTTTTTTTTTTAAGGATTTATTTATTTGAGAGGGAGAGTACAAGCAGAAGGGACAGAGGGAGAGGAGAGAGAATTTTTTTTTAAACGATTTTATTTATTTATATGAGAGAGAGACAGAGCATGAGAGGGGAGAAGGTCAGAGGGAGCAGCAGACTCCCCGGGGACCTGGGAACCCAATGCGGGACTTGATTCCGGGACTCCAGGATCATGACCTGAGCGGAAAGCAGTGGCTTAACCAACGGAGTCACCCAGGCGCCCTAAGGTAATCTCTACAACTAATGCTGCGGCTCAAACTCCTAACCCTAAGATGAAGAGTCGCATGCTTCAACGACTGAGCCAGACAGGTGCCCCTGTAAGAGTTCTTTATATATTCCAGGTACAAGTCCTATAACAGCCTTGTAGGTCATGACGTAATTCTTTTTTTTTTTTTTTTAAGATTTTATTTATTTGTTTGACAGAGAGATCACAAGTAGGCAGAGAGGAAGGGAAGCAGGCTCGCTGCCGAGCAGAGAGCCCGATGCGGGGCTCGATCCCAGGACCCTGAGATCATGACCTGAGCCGAAGGCAGAGGCTTAACCCACTGAGCCACCCAGGTGCCCCGATGTAAATTTCTTTAAAATTTTTTTTAAAAAAATTTTTTTTTTTGACAGAGATCACAAGTAGGCAGAGAGGCAGGCAGAGAGAGAGGAGGAAGCAGGCTCCCCACTGAGCAGAGAGCCTGATGGGGGGCTCGATCCCAGGACCCTGGGATCATGACCTGAGCCGAAGGCAGAGGCTTTAACCTACTGAGCCACCCAGACGCCCTGTAAATTTCTTTAAATGAAAAGTTCATGAGGTTAATTTTCACTCTTCCTGAAGACCAGGTTACAGGTGTGTGTGGGGTAATTAGAGAGTCATTTGAACAACAGCTTTAATGTGTAGAACACCAGACCCAGGAAAACATGATGTGGAGAATCTGTGAGCAGCATCTTAAGAGTTGAAAACTGAAGCAGGGGAAAACGGTTTACATAATTTGCCCATTCCTTACTGGGTTTTGTCTTTTCCTTATTGATTGATAGGAATTCTTTGTGTAGAGAATTGACTGTTCTTATTGACCGTTAGATATGTGGCAGGTATTTTTGGTCTGTTTGCCTGTTAACTCTGTTTTGTACCTTCTTATTATTCTTAATAAATGATTTTTTAAAAAGATTTTATTTATTTGACAGAAGAGATCACAATACTAATACTAATACAAATACTATACTAATGTTTTGCATTTTTGTGTTGTCAGGACTGTCTTTTCCTATAAAAGGCCTCTAGGTGGCAGTTTGAGATACTCTTCTCTTAAATTATGGGGATTTTATAAACTGACTGCTTAATTTTATGTCTGAGCCCCTGGTACTGTATTTAATGTTATAACTTTCATTCTTTTGGATACTGGTGCCTCCCTATCTCTCTGCCATGAAAAATAAACTATAATCTGCTGTAGTTTTATTCGTTCATTTAATTTTGTATTTCAAACATACTCCTAGAAGCTATTCCCATATTCTCTTATTGATGTTAAAATACTGCATTAGATTTGTGAGAACCATATTGGACACTTGGTCATCAAATCATAGGTACTTCATCGTAGCAGAGGTATATATAAAGACTTTATGTATGCAGAGCTTGAATGTGACTATGCTGGTTCTATATTGATTGGGCATGCTGGTGATGATAGTTTTATAAAATCCTATTAAATTGTTTTCATATTTTTCTCATTTCGTTGGATTAAAAGTAGTGGTAAAAAAGTATTTTTAGGATCTCTGAACATTCTGAGAAACTGAGTAAAGCTATATAACAAAGCTCCATAGAAAAAGTTGAATCTCAATTTTACATACACTGTCCAAAGCATAGTTATTAACCTTTGGCCTGATTTGTTAGGAGAACTCTTATTTTTTGACTCAGTGTTTGCCTCAGGTTTTTTTTTTTAATTAATTTTTTTTTATTAACATATAATGTATTATTAGCCCCAGGGGTACAGGTCTGTGAATTGCCAGGTTTATACACTTCACAGCACTCAACATAGCACATACCCTCCCCAATGTCCATAACCCTGCCACCCTCTCCCTCCCTCCCTCCCCACAGCAACCCTCCCTTTGTTTTGTGAGATTAAGGGTCTCTTATGGTTTGTCTCCCTTCCGATCCCATCTTGTTTCCTTTATTCTTTTCCTACCCCCAAACCCCCCACGTTGCATCTCCACTTCCTCATATCAGGGAGATCATATGATAGTTGTCTTTCTCCAACTGTCTTATTTCACTAAGCATGATACCCTCTAGTTCCATCCACGTCGTCGCAAATGGCAAGATTTCATTTCTTTGTATGGCTGCATAGTATTCCATTGTATATATATACCACATCTTCTTTATCCATTCATCTGTTGATGGACATCTAGGTTCTTTCCATAGTTTGGCTATTGTAGACATTGCTGCTATAAACATTCGGGTGCACGTGCCCCTTGGGATCACTACATTTGTATCTTTAGGGTAAATACCCAGTACTGCAATTGCTGGGTCATAGGGTAGCTCTATTTTCAACTTTTTGAGGAACCTCCACGCTGTTTTCCTGAGTGGCTGCACCAGCTTGCATTCCCACCAACAGTGTAGGAGGATTCCCCTTTCTCGGCATCCTCGCCAGCATCTGTCATTTCCTGACTTGTAAATTTTAGCCATTCTGACTGGTGTGAGGTGGTATCTCATTGTGGTTTTGATTTGTATTTCCCTGCCTCAGGTTTTTTTTTTTCTTTTTTTAAATGGTGGTAAAATATACATATCATGAAATCTAGCATTCTAAACATTTTTACATGTACAATTCAGTGACCTTAGGTACATTTATGTTATTGTGCGACCATCACCACCATCCTCTCCAGAACTTTCATCTTCCAAACTGAAATCCTGTTCTCATTAAATAATAACTCTATATTGCCCCCTCTCCAGTTGTTGGCAACCACTTTTTGGTCTCTGAGTTTGTTCCAAGTACCTCATATAAATGGAATCATACAGTATTTGTCCTTTTATATCTGGGTTATTTCATATAGCGTAATGTCTTTAAGGTTCATCCATGTTGTCATATATTGCAGAATTTCCTTCCTTTTAATGGCTGAATAATAATCCACTGTATGTGTATATCACATTTTGTTTACCTATTAGTTGATAGACATTTGGGTTGTTTCTATCTTTGGCTTTTGTGAATAGTGGTGTTATTAGCACTGGTACATAGATATCTGTGGAATTACTGGATCATAGAATGATTCTGTTTAATTTTTTTGAGCAACTGCACATACATTTCAGTGGTTTTTGTCATTCACAGAAAATACGAAATTTAAAGAATGGTATAATTTAGGCATATGTGATCATGTTTACTTTTCTATAAATATAAATTCAAAGAGCCATCTTTTAATCGAAGGGATAGAAGTTTTTGTCTTATGACATGGGATCTGTGAGCTTATTAAAATTATTAGAATTCAGATTAAATGAAAGGTTTACCTCAGTTTCTCAAATTCAAAACCTCTTTATAGTTCATGCTCTTGTTTTTTTTCTTTACTCTATGTTTTTAATGTTTGGGAGCATAATGTTATCCATCATGTCAGACTCTAAAATGGAGGTGATTTTGTGTACTTATATAATTCCAAAGATCTGGATTACTCTGTTATTACTCTGTTGCTCTAGGTGCATACTTCGGTAATTACTCTGGTATGCTGTGAATACTGCTGCTTTTGATATGTCGAAGAGTATCTGTGATATTTATTAGCGTAGAATGGGAAGTTGCTGTTTACTGTGGGGTATGGGCTGTAACAATGATGAGAGAATATTAAGGAGTTTGTGGAAGACATTGCATTTGAGGAGGTATTAGAGGGAGGGTCTAGCAGGCAGCAGGTAATTTCAGTTCTCTAGGGTTTGGTTGAACTGTACTGTTGTCTTTTTTTCTACATTTCCCCTTTGGTCCCAGGGAGGCCACAGTTATTCACAGGGATCTCAATACCCACAAAATGTACATTAGGGGAATACTTGAAAAAATAATGGTACAGCGATACATATAATTTTATTCTTTTCCATGTGACTGTCCAATTTTCCCAGCACCAGTTTCCTCTCTGTTGAAGAGACTTTTTTCTGCACTGTGTGTTCTTGCCTCCTTTGTCATACACGAATTTACCATGTCAGTATGGCTTTATTTCTGTGCTCATTTCTGTTCCAGTGACCCGTGTCTCTGTTTTGTTCAAGTACCATACTGTTTTGATTACTCTAGCTGTGTAATATAGTTTGAAATCTGAGATTGTGATAACTCCTGCTTTATTCTTAATAAATGATTTTTAAAAAGATTTTGTTTATTTATTTGATAGAGATCACAAAATAGGCAGAGAGGAAGGCAGGGGGTGGGGGGAGCAGACTTCCCACTGAGCAGAGAGCCTAATGCAGGGCTCAATCCCAGGACCCTGAGACCTTGACCTGAGCCAAAGGCAGGGGGTTAACCCACTGGAGCCACCCAGGCGCTGCTCCAGCTTTATTCTTTATTCAGATTTCTGTGGATATTCAGGGTCTTTTGTGGTTCCATACAACTTTTGGGATTATTTGTTCTGGTTCTGTGAAAAATATAATTGGTGTTTTGATGACATTGCATTGAATCTGTAGATTGCTTTAGGTAGTATGGACATTTTAACAATATTCATTTTTCCAGTTCATGAGCATGGAATGTCTTTTCATTTATTTGTGTCATTCAATTTCATTCACCTGTTTCTTACAGTTTTCAGAATACAGGTCTTTCACTCCTTTGGATAAATTTATTCCTTGACCTTGGTATTTTATCTTTATGATGAATTGTAAATGGGATTTTTTTTCTTAATTTCTCTTGTGCTAGTTTATTATTAGTGCACAGAAGTGCAACAGATTTTTGTATATTAGTTTTGTGTTCTGAAATTTTACTGAATTACTTTATTCTAATAGGTTTTTTTTTTTTTTTTGCATAGTCGTTAGGGTTTTCTATATGTAGTATCATGTCCATTGCAAATAAGTGACAGTTTCACTTCTTCTTTACCAATTTGGATACCTTTTATGGATTTTTCTTGTCTAATTGCTGTGGCTAGGACTTCTAATACTATGTTAAATAAAAATGGCATCCATTGGAGTAGGCATCCATGGAATAGGCATCCCTGTCTTGCTCTCAATCTTAGAGAAAGAACTTTCAGCTTTCACCATGGAGTATGGTGTTAGTGGTGTGTGTTTTGTAGAAATGGACTATTATGTTGAGGCATGTTCCCTTTATACCCACTTTGTTAGTTTTCTATCATGAATGGATGTCACATTCTTTTTCTTTCTTTTTTTTTTTTTTTTTTTTTTTGCTTCTATTGAGGTGACTGCATGATTTTTGCCTTTTATTTTCTTAATGTGATTTATCATTGTTGATTTGTTTGTGGATATTGGACCATCCTTAAATCCCTGGCATAAATCCCGTTTGATCATGTTGAATAATCCTTTTAATGTGTTGTTGAATTCAGTATACTAATATTTTGTTGAGGATATTTTTGTCATGTTCATCAAGGATTTTATTTGTAATTTCTTTCTTTTTTTTTCTTTTTGTGCTGCCTTTGGTTTTGGTATAAGGGTAATGCTGGCCTTAAAAAATGAATTTGGAACCATTTCTTCTTTGAATTTTTGGAATAATTTGATCTTTAAGTGTTTAGTGGAATTCACAGGGAAGCCATCTGGTCCGGGACTTACTTGTTGGGAGTTTTTGAGTCCTGATTCAATTTCATTACTAATAATCAGTCTGTTTAGATTTTCTATTTCTTCCTGATTGCGTTTTGGAAAAATGCATGTTTTTCTAGGTTGGTTTTTTGGCACATAATTATTTATAGTAGTTTCATAATCCTTTGTGTTTCTGTAGTGTGATTTATAACTTGTTTTATTTCTGATTTTATTTTAGTTCTCTTTTTTTCTTGATGAGTTTGGCTAAAGGTTTATCAATCTCATTAATATTTTTTAAACTCTTTTCTTCATTTATTTCAACCTGATCTTTATTATTTCCTTCTTTTTATTAACTTTGGGCTTTTTTTTTTTTTTTCTGTTCTTTATGTGTACAGTTAGATACAATTTACAATTTACAAATTTACAATACAATTTATTTGAAATTTTTCTTGTTTCTTGAGATGGGCCAGACCTATGTTCTATAAACTTCCCTCTTGGTACTGCTTTTGCTGCGTTCCTAAGATTTTGAACCATTGTGTTTCCATTTTCATTTGCCTCAGGACCTATTGGTTGTTTCATACCATGTTTAGCCTTCATGTGTTTGTGTTTTTTCCAGTTTTCTTATAACTGGTTTCTATTTTCATACTGTTGTGGTCAAGAAAGATACTGAATTATCTCAGTTTTCTTAAATATTGAGGTTTGTTTTGTGGTATAACGTGTGATCTATCCTGGAAAATGAGGATCTTATTTTTTATCCATTCAGTCACCCTTTGTGTGTGTGTGTGTGTTTTTTTTTTAAAAAAATTTTTTTTTTTTAATTTATTTGACAGATCACAAGTAGGCAGAGAGAGAGAGGAGGAGGAGGCAGGCTCCCTGCTGAGCAGAGAGCCCGATGTGAGGCTTGATCCCTGGGATCATGACCTGAGCCACCCAGGCGCCCCCACCTTTTGTGTTTTAATGGAAAATTTAGACCATTTACATTTAAAGTGATGATTGATAGGTATGTACTTCTTGCTATTTTAATTGTTTTCTGGCTATTTTGTAGTTCTGTTTCTTTTTTCTCTGCTGTCTTTTATGATTTGGTAAGTTTCTTTAGTGGTATGCTTTGATGCTTATCTTCTGTGTGTCTACTATTTTTGCTTGGTGGTTGCCATGAAGCTTACATGTAAAAATTTATATTTATGACCATCTATTTTAAGTTGATTAACAAGTTTAAATGCATTCTAAAGCTCCACTATTTTTACTCTTTCTGCCATGATTTATGTTTTTGATTATACATTTTACATCTGTTAATCTTGTGTACTCCTTAACTATTTAATTATGGTTATTTTTACTATTTTTGCCTTTTAGCTTTCATACTAGCTTTATACATAATCTTCTACCTTTACTACATATTTACTTTTCTCAGTGAGATTAATCCTTTCATGTGTTTTCTTTTTAAATTAATGTCCTTCATTTTCAACTTAAAGAAATCTTTTTAATGTTTGTTGTAAAGCCAGCTTAGTGGCAGTAGATTCTTTTAGCTTTTGCTTGTCTGGAAGACTTTTTATCTTGACTTTTTGCTGGCCTACAAAGTTCCTGCTGCAAAATCTGCTGATAACCTTATGGGGGGGGTGTTCCTTGTTGTATAATGAATTATTTTTATAATTATATAATTATATAATTATAATTAATTATAATGAATTATTTTTCTTCCTTTTACACTCTCTTCTTGTTGTTAACTTTTGACATTTAATTATATCTTGATGTGGATCTCTGGGTTTATTTTATTTGAAACACTCTCTGCTTCATGGATCTGGATGTTTCTTTTCTCAGCTTATATAAGTTTTCTCTTACTATTTCTTCAAGTAAGTTTTCTGCCCCTTTCACTTTGTTTTCTTTCTGGGACTCTTACAATGCAAATGCTAGTCTACTTGATGTTGTCCGAGAAATCCCTTAATACCTTTTTTTCATTTATGTTTTTCTTTTTGCTGCTCTTAGTGGGTGAGTTCCTCTGCCCTGTCTGCAAGTTGACTGGTCCTCTCTCCTGCTTCATTTAGTTTGCTGTTAAACTCCTGTAGTTTATGTTTCAGTTTAATTATTGTATTTTTTAATTCTTTGATTTCTTTTTGGGATTTTCCTATATTTTCTACCTCTGTTGAAATTCTCATTGTGTTTGTCCATTCTTCTGAGTTTGGTTAGCATCTCTATGACATTTATGAGCCTTACTTTGAACCCTTTATCAGGTGAATTACTTACCTCTGTTTTATTAAGTTTTGTTTTCTGCAGTTATGTTCTTTCATTTGGAGCATATTCCTCTGTTTCTTCCTTCTGCTTGCTTAACTCTCTGATTAGTTTCTATACATTAGGTGAACCACCTACTTTCCTCAGTTTTGAAGTGTCAGCCGTGTGTATGAGATGAACCTTGTTGTTCAGCCTTTACCCTAGGTCATAGTTGTCTCTCAAACAGTTGTGATTGCCCAAGTAGCCCATTTTATTCTTTGTAGCTCCCAGTAGTTCAGAGTGTCTAAGACCAGTGTGCCAAAGGGGAGGACCTCAGTTAGCACCTAGATTCAGGTGATTGCTTTGAAGCCAGACTCTCAGGCAACAGCTTTAAAAATATGCAGATATAGATACATAGAGTTGTGGGACCACTAATCTAAGCCCTGCTGGCTACCAGAGCCAGCCAGTCTGGAGGTGTCCCCTTGCCAAGAGTCACAAAAAGCAGGACTCAGATGAATGTAAACTTTCTGGGAAATACTAGTGAGCTGTAGCAAGGCATAGGGAGTGTAAAATGGTCTTCTCCAGCTTGTTTCTTAAGAGTACTGGGGCGCCTGGGTGGCTCAGTGGGTTAAAGCCTCTGCCTTTGGCTCAGGTCATGATGCCAGGGTCCTGGGATCGAGCCCCACATTGGGCTCTCTGCTCAGCGGGGAGCCTGCTTCTTCCTCTCTCTCTACCTGCCTCTCTGCCTACTTGTGATCTCTGTCAAATAAATAAATAATATCTTTAAAAAGAAAAAAAAAAAAGAGTAATTGTGTCGCCCTCAGATGTGTGCCAAATCTGAAGCTCCAGGACTACCAAGTAGGCCTTTCGTGAAAAGGCAAGGGACATGTTTCAGTTTGCTCTCTAGGTAGTTTCTTGGGGTTGGTGGCCTGCCGAGATGTGTTTCCAATTATTATGGTCCTATGGGACCCAGGAAATGCAAGCTCCCATTGCCACTGGAGCCAGGCAATCAACAGGTATCTCTCAGATACAAAATCAAGGACCAGACTCTTTACTAATAGCTTTTATCAAGTGTGGTGGGCAAGAAAGTGTAAAATCAACATGGTTACTTTTCATATTCTTTCAGAAATTCACAAATTTTCTCACAAACTTTATTAGGAATAAAAACATTTTCTTAGTGATATTTTCCAACAGGTGGCAGTGTGGTACTGTAGTAGGACATAATAATAAAGATTGTGATGCTTTTTTTTTTTTTAAGGTTTTGTTTATTTGAGAAAGACATACAGGGAGAGAGAAAGCATGAGTGGTGAGTAGAGGGAGAAGCAGACCCTCTGCTGAGTTTATTTTTGCTTTTGTTTCCCTTGCCTCGGGAGATATATCTAGAAAGAAATTGCTATAGCCCGTGTCAAAGAATTTACTACCTGTGTTCTCTTCTAGGATTTTTATGATTTCAGGTCTCACATTTAGGTCGTTAATCCATTTTGAATTTAGTTTTGTGTAGGGTTTAAGAAAGTGTCCAGTTTCATTCTTTTGCATGTTGCTGTCCAGTTTTCACAACAAAAGAGACTCTTTCCCACTGGACATTCTTTTCTGCATTGTTGAAGATTAATTGACCCTATACTTGTGGGTTATTTCTGGATTTTCTATTCTGTAGATCTGTGCATATTTTTTTTGTGCCAGTACCATACTGTTTTGATTGCTTACAGCTTTGAAATATACCTTGAAGTCCAGAATTATAATGCTTCCAGTTTTTCTTAAGATTGCTTTGCTTTGGCTGTTTGAGGTCTTTTATGGTTCCATAAAAATTTTAGGATTGTTTGTTCTAATTCTGTGAAAAATGCTTTTGGTATTTTGATAGGGATTGAATTAAATATGTTGATTGCTTTGGATAGTATAGACATTTTAACAATATTTGTTCTTCCAATCCATAAGCATAGAATGTCTTTGCATTTTTTTATGTCATCCTGAAATTTTTTCATCAGCGTTTTATAGTTTTCAGACTACAGATCTCTTATCTCTTTGGCTAGGTTTATTCCTAGGTTATCTTATTATTTTTGATGCAGTTGTAAATGAGATTGTTTTCTTAGTTTTTCTCCTGCCGTTTCATTATTGGTGTTTAGAAATGCAACGGGTTTCTGTGCGTTGATTTTGTATCCTGCAGCTTTACTGAGTTTGTTTATCAGTTCTCGCACTTTTTTGGTAGAGTCTTTAGAGTTTTCTCTATATGGTACCATGTCATCTGCAAAGATTGGAAATTTGATTTCTTATTGATTTGAATTCCTTTTATTTATTGATTTGTGTTTTGATTGCTGTGGCAAGGATTTCCACTATTATGTTGAATAAAAGTGGTGAGAGTGGACATCCTTGTCTTCTTCCTAACCTTAGAGGAAAAGCTCTTAGTTATTCCCCATTAAGGATGATGTTTGCTGTAGGTTTTTCATATGTGGGCTTTACTTTGTTGAAGGTTTTTCTCATGACTGGAGGTTGTTTTTTATCAAATTTTTTTTCCTGCATCTATATTTGTCTTATTGATATGATGTGTCACATTTATTGATTTGTGTATATTGAATCATTCTTGTAGGGCAGGAATAAATCCCACTTGATTGTGGTGCATAATGATATCTTTATTTTTTATTTTTTTATTTTATTTATTTATTTTTAAAGATTTTATTTATTTATTTGACAGAGAGAGATCACAAGTAGATGGAGAGGCAGGCAGAGAGAGAGAGAGAGAGGGAAGCAGGCTCCCTGCTGAGCAGAGAGCCCGATGCGGGACTTGATCCCAGGACCCTGAGATCATGACCTGAGCCGAAGGCAGCGGCTTAACCCACTGAGCCACCCAGGCGCCCAATATCTTTATTTTTAAAAGCTTTTATTTATTTGAGAGAGAATGAGTGAGGGAGAGGGAGCCCAAGTGGAGGGAGAAGAGAGGGAGAGGGAGAAGGAGAAGCAGGCTCCCCGCTGAGCAAGGAACCCAATGTGGGGCTTGATCCCAGGACCCTGGGATCACATCCTAAGCCGGAGGCAGATGCTTAACCGACTGAACCTCCCAGGTGCCCCCGTAATGACATCTTTTAATGTACTTTTAAATTCAGTTTGCTAGTATTTTATTGAGAATTTTTGCATCTTTGTTCATCAGGGATATTGGCCTGTGGTTCTCCTTTTTAGTGGATTCTTTATCTGGCTTTGGTATCAGGGTAATGCTGGCTTCATAGAATGAATTTGGAAGTAGGAAAACTTTAGAATTAACATTGAACTCTAAAAAAATTTTTTTGGATCTGTTTCAGAACTTATCTTACTCTCAAAATATCCCTTGCAAAACAATCTGTGAATAAAAGTATTCCTCCATACTTTTATATTTATTTTCAAATGTTTAAAATGTTTGCAGAGTTGTGAGTTAACTTTTTAAAAAACAATTTAAGCTTTTATTCAGTTTTACAGATTTAAAATATATTAAACATTTCTAGAGTTACTAAAAATGTCTTAATTATGTCTTTACTTAAAACAGAGTCAGTATTTAAATTAGTCATTTTTATGTTCACAATTTTTTCTTCAAAAGTAGAATAAATTTTAATTAAAAAATATTTCAGCGAGTATAGCTCTGTCACAGTTCATGAGATTTATACTTATTAAATTAACGTGTAGTAAACAGATTCATTTGTATCAAACACAAACCAAAAAACCCCATATAACATGAGATAGTTTCAATATTCATGGTGAGTGTAGGACTTGAGACAGTCTTCCTTCCAAAGATCAGTGCATCTGGAATGTTTAACCTAAAATTATCATCCTTGATTATCAAAAACCAAAACAAAAAAATGGCATTTTTAAAAGAATAAGTTTCAAAGTCAAAATGACTCTTCCCCTTATTTCAAAAATAAAATAAAACAGAATTTTTCCAAAATACCAAGTAGAAAGATTATGTACATAGAAGAAATGTGCACACATTAATGAAACAAACTTGAAAAAAGCCTTTATCTACAGACCTAAAAATTACAACTATTCTACCTCCTTGTCTTCTTCATTATTATATGTATTTCCTAACGTATATTTAACAAAAATTATAATGCTTTCAAGATCCAGAACATATAAAGCAAGATCATTTTTATCAGTATCTTAAAGGAGGTGGAAAAAAATCCTAAGGTATAAACCAAAGAGAGGCAAAGCAAACTCTAAACTGAAAAGTGATCATGATGTTCTCAAAGTAGAAATGTGATTTTTTTGAAAAAAGATTTTATTTATTTGACAGAGCGAGAGAGATTACGAATAGGCAGAGAGAGAGGGGAAGCGGGCTCCCTGCTAAGCAGAGAGCCTGATGGGGGACTTGATCCTAGGACCCTGAGATCATGACCTGAACCGAAGGCAGAGGCTTAACCCACTGAGCCACCCAGGCGCCCCGAATTGTGTGACTTTAATTTAAACTTTAAAATAGCAGGCTGCCGGGGTGCCAGCTGGCTCAGTCAGAAGAGCATGCATCTCTTGATCTTGGTGTCATGAGTTGGAGACCCATGAGTTAACTTTTTTTTTTTTTTTTAAACATTAGCCTTTTGTTGCAGGAATAACTCCAGTGTTATGAATGAACCTGTAATATGTATGTGTATGTATGTGTGTGTGTGTGTGTAAATATATATATATATAAATATAAATATTAATATATATAACATTCCAGGGTTGAATTCCAGGTTGAATCATTCTTGTAGGGCAGGAATAAACACTCCAGTGTTATGAATGAACCTGTAATAGGTATCTATATATATATAAATATGTATATATATGTATATAAAACATCCTCAGCTTCTGCTTCTTCAGTTATTTATAGTGGGTTCACTATTCTGGGCACTTTCTACTGATTATTCTCTAAGTCAGTGTTTGTAAGTTTGATTTGGGGATCATGTGCTTCAGAATCACTTAAGATACTTGTTAATAATGGAGATTTCTGTGGGATTTTGATGGTAGATTGACCTTTTCATCTTGTTCCTCATTAAAATCCCACTAAAACTGTAGTAAAGCCCCAAACTACAAGAACATTAGGGAAGGAGGCAGTAATAATACAATTTGGAAAAGTGAAAAGCCCAAGAATAAGTGGAAATTAACATAGACACCAAGGACTCATGAATTCTAAGTTAGCAAAAGGAAAAACTGAAACCTATCATAAATATCCTATAAATCCACAGACACCTCAAGAACTGGTAATGCCAGGTATGTCTGGAAATGGGGATACAAGGGAGGCAAAATGCAGAAGATTGGGTGACTGTTTCTGAGAGGTAATTCTCCCAAGAGATGATGTTTACCTTGGGACAAATTCTGGAGGTTCAAAGCCGATGACCTCTGGGTAAAATAGCATTTCCATATGAGAAGGCATTTCTAATGTTTCTCAGGAAATTTGTATATTTATTCAATCTCAGATCCTGAGAAAGTCTTTTAAAAATCAGGAAAACAGGGGTGCCTGGGTGGCTCAGTGGGTTAAGCCTCTGCCTTCAGCTCAGGTCATGATCCCGGGGTCCTGGGTTCGAGCCCCACATCGGGCTTTCTGCTCAGCAGGGAACCTGCTTCCTCCTCTCTCTCTGCCTGCCTCTCTGCTTACTTGTGATTTCTCTGTCAAATAAATAAATAAAATCTTAAAAAAAAATTAAAAAAAATAAAAAATAAAAATCAGGAAAACATAAAAGACTTTAGATTTGCCTGAGAATCAAAGCTCAGCAAGCAGTATTATTGGATACTACTGATTCTAGACGCTCTGCTAATATCAAGTGGAAAGGAAGAGCAGGATATGCTGACAAAATGAGTAGAAAGTAAAGGTACATGTTTCTGGGAACTGAGACTGGAACTTCTAGCAGGAAAGCGTCATGACCTAATCTGTCAGCTTTACTCATAGTATAAAACTTTTTTTTTCATAGTATAAATCATATAAATATGTTTTCATGCTCTCTTGCTAATAATGAATTACTCCTACCAAGAAAATAAATATTGAGGAGTTTATATGTATAGTATACTTCATGTAAAGCTTATGAGCAGTGTTCCAAGAATAACAAGTTAGGGAGCAAAAGAAATCTGTAAATTGGCAGTTATAATATGTTATTCTGGGTAGTACTGTTAACCTTGCTATGAGATCTCAATGTTGTGTATATAAATATTATCTAGTGGGCGCCTGGGTGGCTCAGTGGGTTAAGCCGCTGCCTTCGGCTCAGGTCATGATCTCAGGGTCCTGGGATCGAGTCCCACATCAGGCTCTCTGCTCAGCAAGAAGCCTGCTTCCCTCTCTCTCTCTCTGCCTGCCTCTCCGTCTACTTGTGATCTCTCTCTGTCAAATAAATAATAAAATCTTAAAAAATATATTATCTAGTAATGTCTGCTTTTGTTTTCAATTTTAGACCATTCACTATAGCCTATAGATATTTTTTGTAAATACAAAGGAGTTGCAAAGCAAAGGAGATATGAATTTTTTGTGGAATACTCTAATATGAAATGAGAACTTAATCTAAAATCTGAATTAGTAAAAGCAATATTGATTTCTTTTTTTTTCTTTTTCTTTTCCTTATCTACCTTATCCGTCATTCATTTGATAGACACGTAAGTTATTTGTATGACTTGGCTATTGTGAATAATACTTAAATGAACATGGGAGTGTGGGTATCTCTTCGACATGGTGATTTTATTTCCATTGGGTATACATCCAGAAGTAAGATTGCTATATTGTATGGTAGTCCTATTTTTTTTTTTTAAAGATTTTATTTATTTATTTGACAGAGATCACAAGCAGGCAGAGAGGCAGGCAGAGAGAGAGGAGGAAGCAGGCTCCCTGCTGAGCAGAGAGCCCGATGCGGGGCTCGATCCCAGGACCCTGAGATCATGACCTGAGCCGAAGGCAGAGGCTTAACCCACTGAGCCACCCAGGTGCCCCGGTAGTCCTATTTTTAATTTTCTGAGGAACCTCTGTATTGTTTCCCGTAGTTCTGTACCAGTTTGTATTTCTACTGAAAGTACACAAAGTTTCACTTTCTCCACATCCTCCCCAGCACTTACCTCTTTTTATTTTTTGATAATAGCTATCCTAACAGATGAGAGCTTATATTTCATTGTGGTTTTGATTTCCATTTCTTTCTGATTAGAGATGGTGAGTATCTTTTTTTTTTTTTTTTAAGGCTTTTTTATTTATTAGAGAGAGGGAGAGAGAGCACAGTCAGACAGAGTGGCAGGCAGAGGCAGAGAGAGTAGCAGGCTCTCTGCTGAGCAAGGAGCCTGATGTGGGACTCGATCCCAGGACGCTGGGATCATGACCTCAGGTGAAGGCAGCCGCTTAACCAACTGAGCCACCTAGGCGTCCCATAGAGATGGTGAGTATCTTTTCATGTACTAGTTATCCATTTATGTTTTCTTTGGAACAATGTCTATTCGGGTCCTTTGCCCAGCTTTTAATCATATTACTTGCTTTTTGCGATTGAGTTTTATGAGTTCCTTATATATTTTGGATATTAATTCTTATCCGATGTATCATTTGCAAATATTTTCTGCCATTCTGTAGATTTCCTTTTGATTCTGTTTCATGTTTCGTTTGCTCTGCAGATGCTTTTTAGTTTGATATAGCCCCATTTAGTGATCTTTTTTCCTTTTGTTGCTTTTGATGTCATATTTTCAATATCATTGCCAAGATGAATGTTAAGGACCTTTTTGCCTTATGGTTTCTTTTATTTATTTATTTATTTATTTTTAAGATTTTTTATTTATTTATTTGACAGAGAGAAATCACAAGTAGGCAGAGAGGCAGGCAGAGAGAGAGGGAGGAAGCAGGCTTCCCGCTGAGCAGAAAGCCCGATGTGGGGCTCGAACCCAGGACCTGGGATCATGACCTGAGCCGAAGGCAGCGGCTTAACCCACTGAGCCACCCAGGCGCCCCGCCTTATGGTTTCTTTTAGGAGTTAAATGGCTTACAGTCTTACATTTAAGTCTTTACTCCACTTCTGGGTTAATTTTTGTGAGTGATGTAAGATAATGTTCAGATTTCATTCTTTTGCTCATGAATATGATTTTCCAACAACATTTATTAAAGAGACTGTCTTTTCCCCATTGTTTATTCTTAGCTCCCTTGTCAGATATTAGTTGGCCAAAAATGCATGGGTTTATTTCTGGGCTCTCTATTTTGTTCCACTGGTCTGTGTTTCTGTTTCTATGCCAGTACTATATTGTTTTGATTACTATAACTTTGTAGATAATTAGATATCAGGAAATTTGATGCCTCCAGATTTGGTCTTCCTTCTAAGGATGGTTTGTGATTTTATATGATTTTTAGAATTTTTTGTTTCTAAAAATGTTTTGGTTCTTTTGTGGTTTAATATGATTTTTAGAAGTTTTTCCATTTCTGTACAAAATGCCATTGGAATTTTTATAGGGATTGCATTAAAACTATAGATGGCATTAGGTAGTGTGGTTGTTTTAATAATAATAGATCTTTCAGTTCATGAACTTGGTATATTTCCATTTATTTATGTCTTCTGTATTCTCCATTAGAGCCTTATAGTTTTTAGAATACATATCTTTTACTTCTTGTTTAAATGAAGTTCTGAGTTTTTTATTATTTCTGATCCTGTAAAGGAGATTGTTTTCATTAATTCTTTTTTAGATATTTCATTGTGAGTGTATAGAAATGCAATTGACCTCTATATGTTGATTTTATATTTTGTAACTTTACTGAATTTGTTGATTGGTTTTAACAGTTTTTTGGTATAGTTTTAGGATATAGATATAGATATGTGGATATATCATGTCCTCTGCAGAGAGAGAGTTAGCTTCCTCTTTTCTGACTTTAATGCCTTTTGTTTCTTTTTCTTGCTTAATTGCTCTGGGTAGGATTTCCAGTATTATGTGGAATATAAATGATGAAAGTGAGCTGCGTGTCTTGTTCCTGATCTTAGAGGAAAACTTTCAGTATTTCACTGTTAGTATGTTATTAGCTCTTGCATAGTCTTATATGGCCTTTATTATGTTGTGTACATTCCTTTTGTACCCTATTTATTAGATGTTTTTGTCTTGAAAGGATGTGGAATTTTTGTCATACGTTTTTTCTACATCTATTGTGATGATCATATGATTTTAAACTCTCATTCTGTTAAATCACAGTTATTGATTAAGCCATCCGTGCATCTCATAACTCGCACTTGGTCATGGTTATATGATCTTTTACTGAGCTATTGAATTTGATTTACTAGTATTGTTTTAAGAGTTTTTGGATCCATATTCATCAGGTATACTGGCCTGTAGTCTTCTTTTCTTAAAGTGTCCTTAGCTTTGTTGTCAGGATAATGCTAGCCTCCCCAAATGAGCAGGATAATGCTGGTCTCCTAAAATAAAGTGGCCTTCTTTTCTGTTGTTTGCAAGACTTAAAGAAGGAGTGGTCATTCTTTTTCAGATGTTTGGCAGAATTCATTAGTGAAATCAGCTGATCCTGGCTTCTTGTTGTTAGGAGTTTTTTGGTTAATGATTCAATCTCTATTACTCATTTTCAGTCTGTTGAGATTTTCTTTCTGTTCATGATTCAGGCTTAGTAGGTTTTATGGTTCTAGGAATTTGTCCATTTCATTCAGTTTGATGGCATATAATTTGTTGGTTGTATACTTTGTTGCTTTTATAGTTTCTTTTGATCATTTATAATTATATGGTGTCAGATTTAATATCTCCCGTTTAATTTCTGATTTTATTTATTTGAGGGTTTTTTTCTGAGTCTGCTCAAGGATTGTGGATTTTGTTTATATTTTAAAAAAACTAACTCAGTTTTGTTGGTCTTCTCTTTGCTTCTCTGGTCTCAATTTTATTTATTTCTCTCTCATCTTTGTTATTTCTTTCCTTCTGCCAATTTTAGGCTTAGTTTGATCTCATTCTGGTTTCTTGAAGTATAAGGTTAGGTTGTTTATTTCTGAGATGTTTATTTTTTGTTAAGGTAGGCCTTTATTGCTATAACCTCCATCTTATAAACGCATTTATCACATCTCATGAATTTGGTATGTTGTGTTTCGTTTTTCATTTGTTTCAAGAAACTTTTTGGTTTCCCTTTTGACTTCTTTTGGGACTCATTGGTTGTTTAAGAATGTGTTGTTTAGGGGGTGCCTCGGTGGCTCAGTGGGTTAAACCTCAGCCTTCAGCTCAGGTCATGATCTCAAGGTCCTAGGATCGAGTCCAACATAGGGTTTTCTGCTCAGCAGGGAGCCTGCTTCCACCTCTCCCCCATCCCCCGCCAGCTTCTCTGCCTATTAGTGCTCTCTCTCTTTGTCAAATAAATAAATAAAATCTTAAACAACACATTCTTTTTTTTTTTTTTTAAATTCCCACACGTTTGTGAGTTTTCCAATTTTTCTCCTGTAATTGATTTCTGGTTTCATGCCATTTTGGTCAGAAAAGACATTTGCTGTGATTTCAATTTTGTTAAATTTTCTAAGACTTGCTTTTTGACCAATTGTATGATCTGGCTTGGAGTATATTTTGTGTGTATTTGAAAATAATATGTATTCTGATGCCTTTTAGTGGAATGTTCTGGCAATATCTGTTTTTGTCATTTTGTCTAATGTATAGTTCAAATCCAAGGTTTCCTAACTGATTTTTCTGAGTAATCTATCCATTTTTGAAAGTGAGGTATTGAAGTCCCCAGCTATTACTGTATTTTTATTCTCCCTTCATATGAGTTAGTATTTGCTTGGTATATGTAGATGCTTCAGTGTTGGATATATATATATATATATGTATATATATATAAATGTAAATATAAATATAAATATATATAGATATGTATAGATATAGATACAGATATAAACATGTTTATGATTGATCTATCATCTGGTGAATTGATCCCTTTATTATTATAACCCTTTGTCTCTTGTTTGAACTTTTTTTTTTTCTAAGATTTTATTTATTTGACACAGATCACAAGTAGGTGGAGAGGCAGGTAGAGAGAGCGGGGGAAGCAGGCTGCCTACTGAGCAGAGAGCCCGATGTGGGGCTTGGTCCCAGGACCCTGGGATCATGACCTGAGCCGAAGGCAGAGGCTTAACCCACTGAGCCACCCAGGTGCCCCTTTTGTTTGAACTTTTGAGTGAAAATCCACTTCTCTGAAATAAATATAGCTACTCTTGCTCTCTTGCTTTCTATTTGCAAGGAATATCTTTTTTTATTCCTTAATTTTTTGCCTCTGTAAGTACCAAAATCTGAAGTCTGTCTTTTGTATATATCACATAGTTGGGTCTTGTTTCATCTGCTCTGCTATGCTATCCTTTTTGGATGGAGAATTTAATCTAAGTACATTCCAAGTAATTATTAATAGGTAAGGAATATTAATGTGATCTGTTTTTTGGCTGTTTTACAGTGTTCTTATTCTTCTCTTGCTATCTTCCTTTAGGAATTCATGATTTTCTGTAGCTTTGATTTCCCTTTATATTTTGTCTGTCTACCAAAAGTTTTTGCTTCTTGGTTACCATGAGACGTACTTAAAACATCTTATAGCTATAACAGTCTATTTTGTGCTGATAATTTTGAACACATACAAAAAGTAGCATTTTATCCTTTTGTCTTTTGTTTCTGATGTCACATTTATAACCAACTTAAAAATTATTATAATTGTAGTTATTTTTTATATTTTTGTCCTTTAACCTTTATTTCAAAGTGGTTGTTACATCCACATATTACAGTGTTACAATATTTTGAGTTTGAGTTATGTTCACTTTATCAGCAAATGTTTTCATTTTACTAATTAGTATCCTTTCATTTCAATTTGTAGAATTCCTTTGAACATTTTTTTGTAAGGCGGGTGTGGTGGTGTTGAACTCTCTCAGCTTTTGTTTGTCCAGAAGGTCTTTATTTCCTTCATTTCTGAAAGATGGTTTTGCTGGGTAATGTATTTTTGATTGTAAGTTTTTCTTCTTTTAGCACTTTGAATACATCATACTTCTTTTTCATGGCCTTTAAGATTTCTGCTGAAAAATTTGCTGATAGCGTTATAAAGTTTCCCTTGTAAGTAAGGATTTATTCCCCCCTCCTTTTGCTTTTATAGTTCTTTCTCTTTGATTTGAGACCGATTTATTTTAAGGTATCCTGCAGAAGGTCATTTAGGATTGAATTTGGATGTCTAATTTTTTCCCTCAGATTTGGGAAATTCTCAGCTATTATTTCTTTAAGCTTTCTGACCTTCCCCCCCCCCCCCCCCCCCATCTCCTTTTGGGTCTATAGTACTACCTAGATAATTTCTCTTATTGGTATCCTGTAGTTCACATGGGTGCTCTCACTCTCATTCTTTTTGTTTATTTGTTGTACTTCTACTCATAATTTAAAAAGTCCTGCTTACTGTTTCACAGATTCTTTCTTCTGTTTGAGCTATTCTCCTGTTGATGTTCTGTGTTGTATTTTTCATTGCATTTACTGTATTCTTCAGCTCCAGAATTTGGTTCTTTTTTAATGATTTTTACCTTTCTATAAAGTTTTCATTTGTTTGTCCATTTCCTTATTTCATTGAATTGTCTTTCTGTGTTTTTTTGTAGTTCACTGAGCTTCTTTCAAAACAACTATATTCTTATTGGGTAAATTGCTGATCTCAGTTTCTTTGGGTTCAGTTATTGGAGAATTAGTGTATTTCTTTTGTGTTTTTATGTTCCTTGATATTCATATTTCTTCATGTCTTGCTTTGCTTCTCCAGTCTTTATTCACTGGTTTGGGGGGAGAGAGATCTTTTTTAGCCCTGTAAGGGATTTAAATTTTTTTTTTTTTTTTTTAGATTTTATTTATTTATTGACAGAGAGAGATGGAGATTTATTGACACAAGTAGATGGAGAGGGAGGCAGAGAGAGAGAGAGAGGGAAGCAGGCTCTCTGCCGAGCAAAGAGCCCGATGCGGGACTCGATCCCAGGACCCTGAGATCATGACCTGAGCCGAAGGCAGTGGCTTAACCCACTGAGCCACCCAGGCGCCCAGGGATTTAGTTTTTCTTAGAGCTCTTCTATGAATACATTTGCTCCACACTTCTTGCTCCCTTTGTGGCAGAATTCTTAAGCTTTTATGCCTTCTCTCAATCCTGCGAAGCTGGATTAGGTGATGACAGGTTCCCTTTTACTTTCTCTAGGGTGATGTTGAATGTTTAAATTTGTGATTTCTCCAGGACTGGCTTTCTAGGCATGCTCACCTGCAAAAGCTTATTTTCACTGCCATAGGGAGCATGCAGGGTACTTTCCACAGTGGTGTGTTTCTATATGTGAGGTATGTGGAGCACTGGGGATGCCCATGGATTAGTTGCAGGGATCTATAGGTGAAGCAGTCCCAGAAGCTCGAGAGCATGCCTCTTTTTTTTTTTTTAATTGAAGAACAATTGGTATATAATATCCTTTTACTTTCACATGTACATAATAGTGATTTGATACTTTCATGTTACAAAATAATCCCCCCTAAAAACTCTAATTACTGTCTGTCAATGTACAAAGTTATTGCAGTGTCATGGACTGTATCCCTATGCCATACTTTTCATCCTCATTGCTTATTTTATAACTAGAAGTTTACCTTTTTTTTTAAATTTTTTTATTTTTTCAGCATAACAGTATTCATTATTTTTGCACCACACCCAGTGCTCCATGCAATCCGTGCCCTCTACAATACCCACCACCTGGTGCCCCCAACCTCCCACCCCCCACCCCTTCAAAATTCTCAGATCGTTTTTCAGAGTCCATAGTCTCTCATGGTTCACCTCCCCTTCCAATTTCCCTCAACTCCCTTCTCCTCTCCATAGAAGTTTACCTTTTAATCGCCTTCATTTATTTTGCCCTCCCCACTCTGGTTACCAATAGTATGTTTTCTGTATCAGTCTGTTCATTTGTTGTGGGTTTTATATATGTATAAACTCCTACAGTATTTGTCTTTGACCTACTTTACTGAGTATCATAGGTTCATCCATGTTGTCGCAAATAGCGAGATTTTGTCCCTTCTTGTGACTGAGTAATATTCCATTGTATGTATATTTTCCAACTTTTAATCCACTTATTAATGGGGATTTAAGTTACTTCCATATTTTGACAATTTCAGAATACATTTAATGACCATAAGGATGTGTGTATATATGTGTATGTCTTTATGTATATGTGTGTATATATATATAATATAATATGTAATATATAGTATATTTATCTGTTTTTCTTTGGGTTGTATTTTCTTTGAACAAATATCCAGAAGTGGAGTTGGTGGATTGTGTGGTAGTTCTATTTTTAATTTTTTTGAGGAAACTCCATACCGTTATCCATAATGGTTTCATGAATTACATTCCCAACAGTGTATGAGGGTTCTCCTTTGTTGGTATTTTCACCAACACTTGTTTTTCTCTTTTTGAAAGTAGCCAATCTGAAAGGGTGAAACCATATTGACTGTTTCATTATGGTTTTGATTTGCGCTTGATTGCTAAGTTGATCATCTATTCACGTGCCTATTGGCTATTTGTGAATTTTCTTTGGAAAAATGTCTATTCAAGTCCCCTGTCCATTTTTAAATTAGATTATTTGTTTTTTTGGTGTTTAGTTGTATAAGATCTTTATATATTTTGGATACTGACCCTTTATCAGACATATCATTTGCCAATATTTCCTCCCATTTGATAGATTATCCTTTACTTGTGTTGACTTTTTCCTTTGCTATGCAGAAGCTTTTTATTTTGAGGTAGTCCCACAAGTTTATTTTTACTTTTGTTTTCCTTGTGTCCCTCAGAAGACACACATTGAAAAATTTTGTTATAGCTGATATCAGAAATTAATGCCTGTGCTCTTTTCTAGGACTTTTATGTTTTCAGGTCTCACATTTATGTCCTTATGAGTCCATTTTGATGTATGATGGAAGGAAGTGGTCCAATTTCATTCTTTTGCATGTAGCTGTCAAGTTTTCCCAACACAGTTTGCCTTTTTCCCATTGTGTATTCTTGCCTTCTTTGTCAAAAATTAATAAAAACATGTGATTGTGGGTTTATTTCTGGTTTTCTTTTCTGTTCTATTGATCTGTGTGTCTGTTTTTGTGCCAGTACCATACTCTTTTGATTACTATAATTGTGTAATATAACTTGAGGTCTGGAATTGTGATACCTCCATTTTGTTCATTTTTTTCCCCCCAAGATTGCTTTGGCTATTCAGTCTTTTATGATTCCATACAGAGTTTAAGATTGTTTTCTTTATGTGAAAATACCATTGGTATTTTAATAGGAATTGCATTGAATCAGTAGATTGCTTTGGGAGTATGGACATTTTAACAATATTCTTCCAGCACAGAGCATGGAATAACTTTGCATTTATTTGTGTCATCTTCACTTCCTTTCATCAATATCTTACAGTTTTTTTGTGTACAGGTTTATCTCCCCCATGGTTAAATGTGCTTCTAATTATTTTATTCTTATTTATGGAATTGTAAATTGGATTGTTTTATTTTCTTATCATAGTTTGATATTTGCATATAGATATGCAGTACATTTTTGTGTATTGATTTTGTATCCTGCAGCTTTACTGAATTTGTTTACTTGCTTTAACAATTTTTTTTGTAGAGTTTTTAGGGTTTTCTTCTATAGTATCATGCCAAGTATCATGCCAAATAGTGACAGTTTTAGTTCTTCCTTTCTCATTTGGATGCCTTTTACTTTTTTCTACTGCCTAATTGCTCTGGCTAGTACTTCCAATACTATGTTGAATTAAAGTGGCTATGGTAGATATCCTCATGTTGTTCCTGATGTTAGGAGGAAAACTTTCAGTGTTTCACTGAGTATAACGTTAGCTGTGGGCTTGCCATATATGGCGTTTTTTATATTGAGGTACATTTTCTCTATTCCTACTTTGTTGAGAGTTTTTATCATGAATGGATGCTGAATTTTGTCAAATGCTTTTTCTGCATCTATTGTTACATCAACAAAATGAAAGATAAAAATGATATGATGTATCATATTGTTTGATTTGTGGATGTTGAACTCCCTTTGCATCCCTGAACTAAATACCACTTGATCACCGTGTCAGATATTTTTAATGTATTGATGAATTCAGTTTTTAATATATTGAATATATATGCATCCATGTTCATGAAGGATTTGGGCCTCTAACTTTTTCTTGTGGTATCCTTGTCTGCTTTTTATAGCAGGGCAATTTTGGCCTCATAAAATGAGTTTGGAAGTGTGCTCTTCTCTTCTGTTTTTTAGAAAACTTTAAGAAGGTTTGGGTATTATTTTTTCCTTAAACATTTTGTAAAATTCACCAATGAAGCCATCAAGTCCTACGCTTCTGTTTGTTGGAAGTTTTAGTTGACTGATTAATCTCCTGACTAGTAATTTATATTAGTTTTCTGTTGCTTCATGTTTCAGTCTTCGTGGATTATGTTTCTTGGAATTTATCTATTTCTTCTTGGTTGTCCAGTTCGTTGGTGTGTAACTGTTCATAGTATTCTCTTATGACCTTTTGTATTTCTGTGGTATTGTGTCATCTTCTCTTTCATTTTTTAATTTTATTTGATTCCTCTTTTTCCTTGAGTCTAGTTTAATGTTCATCAAATTTGTATATCTTATTAGATAAGCTTTTCATTTTATTTATCATTTCTGCTATTTTTTAATATCTAATTCACTTACTTTTGTTATGATTTTTAAAATTTCTTTCCTGCTAACTTTGGACTTCCTTTTTTTCTTTTTCTGGTGGTTTGAGGTGAATTTTTAGGTTTTTGAGATTTTTCTTATTTCTTGAAGCAGACATTTATTGCTATGAATTTCCCATTTAGAACTGTTTTTACTGCATCCTATTAATTTAAGCTGTATTTCCATTTTCATTTTTGTCTCCATATATTTTTTGAATTCTTTTGGTTTTTTTTTTTGACACTTTGATTTTTTTTTTTAAAGATTTTATTTATTTATTTGACATAGAGAGCGAGAGAGCACACAAGCAGGGAGAGCAGCAGAGGAAGAGAAGAAGTAGGGCCCTCGCCAAGCAGGGAGCCCCATATGGGGCTCAGTCCCGGACCCCGGGATCATGACCCAAGCCAAAGGCAGACACTCAAACCAACTGAGCCACCCAGACACCCTGACACGTTGATTATTAAGTAACATCTTGTTTTATCTCTTCATACCTACGAATTTTGCAGTTTTCTTGTTACTGACTTCTACTTAGCTTCTTACCATTGTGGCTGGAAAGGATGCTTGGTAGGATTTCAGTCTTCTTAAATTTCCAAAGACCTGGTTGTGGCCTAACATATTATTTATCCTGGAGAAGGATTTCTTTTCCAGTATTCTTCTGGCTGTTCCAGGTCTTCTCTGGTTTCATACAAATTTTAGAATTGTTTGTTCCAGCTCTGTGAAAAAAGTTGGTGGTATTTTGATAAGGATTGCATTGAATGTGTAGATTGCTCTAGATAGCATGGACATTTTAACATTTGTTCTTCCAATCCATGAGCATGGAACATTTTTCCATCTTTGTGTCCTCCTCAGTTTCTTTCATGAGTATTCTGTAGTTTTCTGAGTACAGATGCTCTGCCTCTTTGGTTAAATTTATTCCTAGGTGTCTTAAGGTTTTACTGCAGTTATAAATGGGATTGACTCCTTAATTTCTCTGTCTTCTGTCTCATTGTTGGTGTATAGATATGCAACTGATTTCTGTGCATTGATTTTATATACTGCCACTTTACTGAATTCCTATATGAGTTCTAGCAGTTTGGGTTTTCCACATAAAGTATCCTATCATCTGCAAAGAGTGAGAATTTGATTTCTTCTTTGTCAATTTGGATGTCTTTTATTTCTTTTTGCTGTCTGATTGCTGAGACTAGGACTTCTATTACTATGTTGAACAGCAGTAGTGAGAGTGAGCATGCCTGCTGTGTTCCTGACCTTAAGGGAAAAGCTCTCAGTTTTTCCCCATTGAGAATGATGTTCGCTGTGGGTTTTTCATAGGTAGCTTTGATGATATTGAGGTATGTTCCCTCTGTCCTTACATTTTGAGGAGTTTTAACCAAAGAAGGATGCTGTACTTTGTCAAATGATTTTTGTGCATCTGTTGAGAAGATCATTTGGTTCCTGTCCTTTTACTAATGCAGTATATCACATTGATTGATTTGCAGATGTTGAACCAACCTTGCAGCCCAGGAATAAATCCCACTTGGTTCTGGTAAATAATCCTTTTAATGTACTGTTGGATCCTATTGGCTAGTATTTTGGTGAGAATTTTTATATTTGTGTTTATCAGGTATGTTTGTCTGTAATTCTCCTTTTTGATGGGGTCTTTGTGTAGTTTGGGGATCAAAGTAATGCTGGCCTCATAGTGCGAGTTTGGAAATTTTCCTTCTATTTCTGTTTTTTGGGAACAGTTTCAGAAGAATAGGTATTAGTTCCTCTTTAAATGTTTGGTAGAATTCCCCTGGGAAGCCATCTGGCCCTGGGCTCTTATTTGTTGGGAGATTTTTGATGACTATTTTCAATTTCCTTTCTGGTTATGGGTCTGTTCAGGTTTTCTATTTCTTCCTGGTTCAGTTTCCTTTGATGTCTATTAGCATGGTAAGTGGTTTTCCACTCCCTCCTAAAATGAGTCTCTTGCAGATAGCATATCAATGGGTCTTGTTTTTTAATCCAGTCTGATACCTGTGTCTTTTTTTTTAAAAAGATTTTATTTACTTATTTGACAGACAGCAAGAGAGGGAACACAAGCAAGAAGAGTGGGGGAGGGAGAAACAGGCTTCCTGCTGAGCAGGGAGCCCAATGTGGGGCTCAATCCTTGGACCTTGGGATCATGACCCGAGCCAAAGGCAGACACTTAATGACTGAGCCACCCAGGCACCCCTACCCTGTGTCTCTTGATTGGGGCATTTAGGCCACTTACATTTAGGGTAACTATTGAAAGATATGAATTTAGTGCCATTGTATTATCTATAGGTCGACTATTACTGTGTCTTGTCTCTGTTCCTTTATGGTCTGTGTTAATTTTAGGCTCTCTCTTTGCTTAGTGGACCCCGTTCAATATTTCCTATAGGGCTGGTTTGGTGTTCGTAAATTCTTTTAGTTTTTGTCCTGGGATTTTTTTTTTTTTTTTAAATTTCTTTAATTTTTTATTTTTTCAGCATAACAATATTCATTATTTTTGCACCACACCCAGTGCTCCATGCAATCCATGCCCTCTACAATACCCACCACCTGGTGCCCCCACCCTCCCACCCCCCACCCCTTCAAAATTCTCAGATCGTTTTTCAGAGTCCATAGTCTCTCATGGTTCACCTCCCCTTCCAATTTCCCTCAACTCCCTTCTCTCCATCTCCCCTTGTCCTCCATGCTATTTGTTATGCTCCACAAATAAGTGAAACCATATGATAATTGACTCTCTCTGCTTGACTTATTTCACTCAGCATAATCTCTTCCAGTCCCGTCCATGTTGCTACAAAACTTGGGTATTCATCCTTTCTTTTTTCTTTTCTTTTTTTTTTACAGCTTTATAAACATATATTTTTATCCTGTCCTGGGATCTTTTTATCTCTCCTTCTATTTTCAATGACAGCCTAGCTGGATATAGTATTCTTGGCTGCAGATTTTTCTTGTTTAGTGCTCTGAATAAATCATCCAGCCCTTTCTGGCCTGCCACTTCTCTGTGTATAGGTCTGCTTCCAATCTAATGTTTCTACCATTGTAGGTTACACCTCTTGTTCTGAGCTGCTTTCAGGATTTTCTCTTTGTCTTTGAGATTTGTAAGCTTTACTTATGTCCATATTGATTAGGTCCCTGGGAATCAATACTGTCTCTTGTTTTTTTGTTTTTTTGTTTTCAGATGAGTCTTTACATCTTGTCATTCTGTCCAGAGAAGAATAGGTGAATAAGAGAACAAAATACTAAAAGGGCAACAATGACCCCACAGAAATATACACTAAACAAATCAGAAGAGACCTGAAATCTGGGGAGTGGGGGGTGGGAAGAAAGAATATGATCAGATGGGTGAATAGAACAGAGCCATATACTAGGTTTTGGTTGTATTTCGGTCTATTAGAAGAAACTGCATCTCAAAATTTTTAAAAAAGAAAAATTTATGTATATACAAAAAATGAGGTTAAATACAATGAAGGGATAAAATAGGACTATAAAAATGAAAATGAAAAAGTTTTAAAAAAGAATTGATAAGATTAGAAGTTGCTTGAAAAAGGAAAGAAGAAAATTTTTTTAAAAAAGGAAAAAATAAAGAAAATTTAAAAAAATTAAAGTTGGAAGACTAAAGAGTCATGGGGGAAAAGCCATGAATTCTATGTGCTGTGTCCCTTTAGTGCTGGAGTTTTGCAGTTCTCATCAATTGGTGAACTTGATCTAGGCTAGATGTTCTTGCTGATCTTCTTGGGGAGGGGCCTGTTGCAGTGATTCTCAAATGTCTTTGCCCCAAGCAGAATTGCATCAATCTTGCCTGGGGGCCAGGCTAAGTAATCTGCGCCAGTTTGCCCTCGCTAACTTTTGTTCCCTGAAGGCTTTCTGCATAGCTTTAGAGGATGAGAATGAAAATGGTGGCCTCCTCGTCTCTGGCCCTCGATCCAAAAGCTTGGGGGCCCCCACTACTCAGTGAGCCCTTAAAGAAATGCAGTCAGTCACTCCTGTCTCCCACTTAGCCCACCACAGTCCATGCTTACCTGGCCTGTGACCAAGGGTTTCTATCTCTGGCACATGACTCCCTTTGGAGTCTCCAAACCCAGCACATTTTTGTGGTGTGCTCCCTTGCTGCTCTTACTGGGGGAGGAAGGGGAGTCTCCTCGGTTTTGCTGCCTGTTGGGCCCCTACCCAAGGAGCAATGACCCGACTGTGCTGTGAATGATAGTTTATGGCAGTCCTGAGTCGAGAGCCCACTCTTGGGCTTATTCTTTGCAGTCAGCTTCCCTGCTCTGAATACCTGGAAGCTTTGCCACATTAAGTCACCCCCAGTCTTCCTGTGACCCCAAGGATTTTGAGACCACACTGTCCCAGCGAGGGTTCCACCCAATTTAGCTGCCAGAGCGATGTCCCTCACTGGAGCAGACTTCTTAAAAGTTCTGATTTTGTGTTCCTCTGCTTTGTCACTTGCTGGTAGCCGGCTTCCCCCCTCCCCCCCGCCCCGGTCTGTCTTCCCATAGGTCACCTGAGATTGACTTATCCACACCTCCTACCTTGCAGAAAGTGGCCACTTTTCTGTTCATAGAATTGCAGCTATTCTTTGCTTTGATCTCCAGTTGAGTTGGCAGGTGTTCAGAATGGTTTGATAGGTATCCAGCCAAATTCCTGCGACCAGATGAAATTAAGGTCTTCTACTCCTCTGCCATCTTGGACTCTCTCTCAAAACTTGTAAAAAAGTAGAGTCTTAGGTCCTGTCTGCAACCCATTTAATTTGTAATTTCCAGGAATTCACAGTAAAATTGTACTCATGGGTAAAAATAATTAGTCTGGTTGATCTGTTGTTATTGCCTGGTATTACTGATGTGGCCTGAAGAGAACGGAATGAAGTTGATCTATGTCTTCCATGAATGTAGTTCCCATGCTCTCATGTATATAAGAAAATTGTTTTTCTTTGTCCAGTTACACCACCATCATAATAACCCCTTATCTTTCCATGATCCTATAATACTTAGTTTTACTTTGTGTCTATTCATGTTAAAAACCTAATCCCAGGGTTTCTGTTGTCATTGAAATTGAATTGTAAAAAGCATATTGTGAGATGTTACATGGTCTTCTTCACGTATTAAAGATCTAAACATCTTTTTTCCCACCTTTAAGCATAAAGGTGCCAAAATTCAAGGGAGAAAAAAGGCAAAAAGCAAAACAAAGCGAAAAATCCCAAAAACAAAAACCAAAGCCAAGGAGGGTTGGGAGGGGGGAACCACCAAAAAACCAAAACACAGAAAGAAACAAAGGAAACCAAACAAACAAATCTAGTATTGTTTTCAAAGGTGACTTTGCTGGGGGCAGTAATGACAAAAGTCTCCTGTGTGACTTACTGCATTCATTTACAGGGAAACCCTGACAGTTGGCTGGCTGTTGTTTTAGCGTCACTTACATATTCTCAAGTAGAAAATCTGGTCTTTCAGCTCAGTTGTAAAGCAAACATCACATGAATATTAGCAGTTTGCAATGATAGAAAAGGCTTATTAGCAAGTGAGGGTCTTAAGATCTGATATCTGGTGCTTTCTTTTCCACTTGTAGTTTGAGGCAGCACTAATAATCTGTTAGAGTTAGAAATATGAAATGAGATCATTTATGTTAGGCACTTACCACATTGCCTCGTTGCTAAAGAAAGATTTGTTCATAATATACTAGTTCTGTGAGCAGGCTTTGCTCGAGCTGGATATTTAAGAATCGTCCATGAATCTTTTCTGTCCTTTACCTACCAAAGATCTGTTTCATCTTAATAGGCCTTCGAATGGGTGTTAGTCATAACCCATAATTGTACATTAGCAGGTAGTAACTAAATCTTTCAGGACGCCGAGTTCTCTTGCACCTAGTTAGTAGTAAACATTATTCATTTTCCGGAATTCTAAAAGGATTGTAGTAATTTTCACTTCTACTGGCAAAATTGGTACTGTTATTACCAATTTCATCATGAATTTGTTATACAGAACAATTATCTTAACATTACCCTTAGTAAGTTAAGTAGGTATTAAAATAGTAACTTGTTCTTTTTGTTTGTATGTATTTTATTTTTAGACAACATTTTCTGTATGTGTGAGTTTATAGGCATGAAGGATCTTGTAAAGTGTATACTTTTCACAAAGACACTCCAGGGTTCATATCTAGACTGCAGTTTTATAGCCTCAGACAAGTTGTGTAATTCTTGTAGGGTTGCTGTACCATAGTTTTTAAAGTAAGTTAGTAAGACTTAGTTACACACGGGGTTGTCACAATCTTTGAAATAGGTGAATTTATATGAAAAATGTAAAAGGGTAAGAAGAGTCAAGACATTCTTCCAAGGACAAAGTAGAATAGCTTGTTTGATTAGCTATTAAGATTTTAATAAAGGTAGATTAATAAAGATGGTGTTCTTAGTTCAGTAGATCTAACAAATAAGAACTATAGAAACAAGCACATGTGTATATATAGACACTTGATTTAGGAGAAAGTTGGAACTGTGGAAACATGGTATTTCAGTAAATGGTGTTAGAGTATCATCCATATTTATATGGAACAAACTGAATCAAGTTTTACATCACACCATACCTAAGATAAATTCCCAGTCTATTGTGGATGTACAAGGCAAAACAATAAGTATTTTAGGAGACAATATAGTTAAATATTTATGTGACCTTAGAATATGAAAGGTTTTCTTAAATGGGATGCAAAAAGGATTTTAACCCTAAAAGGAAAAAATAATTTTAGTATATGTGCCGCCGAAGCGAGCACTAAAAGGGAAAAATAATAAATTGGATTTTATTAAAATGAAGGATTTCTATTTACCCAAAATACCTTAAGAAAGCGAAAGGCAAGCTACTCCTACAGAGTAGGAAAAGATATTTGTAACTCTTTGACAAGAAGCTTATGAACAGGATATAAGTAAAACTACAGATTGATGAGAAATAGACAGCCTAATAGAAAAATGAGAAAGAGGCCTGAATAGGTACTTCACCAAAAGGATGTCCAAATATCCAGTAAAAATAAGAAAAGTTACTTGAGACCACTAGTCATTAAAGGAATACAGATTAAAACCATCATGGCATACAACTACTGCACATCTACCAGACTAATAATAATTTGTGGGAATATGGAGCATGTAGAATACATATTAGTGTACCACTTTCGTAAACTGGCATTGTAGAAGCTAAATGTATATATACTCTGTGACCCTGCAGTTCTACTCCCCACAGAAATGCTATATATGTGTATAATCAAGTGGTATGTATATAAATGTTTATGGCAGCATAATTTGGCTTAGCTCCATTGGGGGGGGGGATGAGCATCAGTATTATAATCGGTAGTAAGTCATTGTATGTACTACCTTGGGATATTGTACCGTCATGAAAATGAACAAACTCCATTCATGCGACAAAATGTGTGTATTTAAAAAACATAATGTTGTGCAAAAGAACCCATGTGCAAATGAATGCATACTGTATGATTCCAGTGTTGAGAAGTAGTTGCCCTCGAAGAGGAGGAAATGGTTAATGATTAGGCAGAAACAAGAAGGGTCTGCTGGGGTACTGGCAGTGCTCTATTTCTAGCCCTTCATGTTGGTTACAGATACTTGCTTTGTCATAATGTAGTAAACTGAATATTTATGTATTGTGTTCTTTTCTTTGAGTCTTAAACTTCAATAGAAAAATAAGGAAAGAACCACCCAGCTTTCAGTGGGTTAAGCCTCTGCTTTCGGCTCAGGTCATGATCTCTGTGTCCTGGGATTGAGTCCCGCATTGGGCTCTCTGCTCTGCAGGGAGTCTGCTTCCGCCTTCAACTCCCACCTGCCTCTCTGCCTACTTGTGATCTCACTCTGTCAAATAAATAAATAAAATATTTAAAAAAAGAAAAAAGAACCACCCAGCTTTATAATACCCAGCATATATTCACTGTGAGATTTTCCTTCTGAATTCTCAATCTAATTTGTGAACACTAGCTTATGTCCTTTAATTATTACTTTTGCACTTGATACTATACTTAAAAATTTAAACTCTTTTTAAAGATTAGATAGGAGCAGTGTTACCCAGCACACATACAAAAAGTGACTTTGCCCTTGAAAATTCAGCTGCTCCAACTTTTTGTGTGAAGACACAAACAGTATATATATTTTTTTTAACAGACAGTATAATTTTTTTAAGGATGATAGAAGTGTAATGAAACACTTTTGTCCACGTTTGTTGTTGTAAATTTTCATTGACGAAAAGTCTTAATTGTAGATAGTTAAAGCTATCATTTTTGGGGTACTTTTTTCCTGTTGGGTTTTTTTTTTTTAAGATTTTATTTATTTATTTTGACAGAGATCACAAGTAGGCAGAGATGCAGGTAGAGAGAGAAAGAGAGGAGGAAGCAGGCTCCCTGCTGAGCAGAGAGCCTGATGTGGGACTCCATACCAGGATGCTGAGATCATGACCTGAGCTGAAGGCAGAGGCTTAACCCACTGAGCCACCCAGGCGCCCCTTTTCCTGTTGTTTTAAACCTCATTTTACCCAGGAGGTTTGTGGTTTTATAAAAGTTACATATATTCTCTGTTAAATTTTAAAAAATTTAGTATATATATTCTTCTAACTGCAAATGGAATATTGTCTTGAAATTTATATTTTCTAATTGTTAAGTATTTGCAAGAGCATTGTTGATTTTTATGGTTATCATTTACATCACACTTGATTCAACCAGTATTCCTAGTTATGATTAAAAGGTGATTGAAATCATCTTTATTGAGTCCTTCTTCCACACACACTTTTTAAAATAAGTAAAATTTCTCTGTATTTTCTCCACTAAATTTAAGTGACATTCTTTTCTAGGCTGTGCATAAACCTTTGAATAATTAATAAAGCTCATAGAATAAATAAAAGGCCCAGACCAGAATTTAAACAGATTCAAGGCATAAACCAGAAAGGAAAATCACTAAAGATTCTAATATTAGTGCATAGCTTTTTAGCTTTTGAATTGAAATACTCTAGGCATTTATAAAAGAGATTTTTTTCCCAGTAAAAAATATAAAAGGTGAATTTCTTCTTGACTTTGATTAGTTACTAAAAGAGCTTTTTATATTTTATTCTTTAAAAATAATTTGAAGAAGTGGTTTTTTTTTTTTAATAAAAAGGGTTTTTCAAAGTAATATAATTGATCTAAGTCTCCATAAACTTATGGTTTTGTAGCTTTCTTTCGTAGGAATGAAAGCAGGTAAGATAGGCTGTTGTCAGTATAAACTCATTACTGCTATTGATAAAAAGACATGTTAGTCCATATTACGATTTCTGTGAAGCAAAGGACCCCATGAAGCCTCTGATAGCCTAAGAATACCTAAATTCTTTCCAGAGCATCTAGTAGGAAGCTCTGTGTTCTAGGTGCAGAGGCCAGCCTTGCTACGGCTTCATTTTTCCTAACTCACTTCATTTGTAAATGTAAAGAATATTTCCATCCCTATTTAAAAAATTGAACTATTGTTACAAAATGCAGCAAGTCAATGTGAGCTTGAGTATTTTTTTTTTTTTAAAGATTTTATTTATTTATTTGTCAGAGAGAGCGAGGGAGAGAGAGTGAGCACAGGCAGACAGAATGGCAGGCAGAGGCAGAGGGAGAAGCAGGTTCCCTGACGAGCAAGGAGCCCGATGCGGGACTCGATCCCAGGACGCTGGGATCATGACCTGAGCCGAAGGCAGCCGCTTAAGCTCAGGGACGCCTGGGTGGCTCAGTTGGTTGAGTATTAAGAGGATAAATTTAAAGTTGAAGTTACATATATACATGTATATATATCTGATGTATATATACACACACATATGTGTATATGCATACATATATATGTATACAGATGTTCCTACATTTTTAGGAAGCTGTTCAGTGCTTCTTTGCCAGTTTTTTTTTGTGTGTGTGTGTGTATGATATTACCAGAAATTGAGGCCAAAATCAGATAAAATGTGGGTCTAAAGAATTTTCTGTGAGACAAATCTCATTACTTCTAGAATCTTGCTTTTTTCATTCTTTATTATGGGAAATTTCATATATACAGAAAATTGGAGAGCATAGGGTTAACAGAAACCCATGTATTTATGACCCAAATTCAACAGTTACCAAAAGCTTTAATTTGTAGTGATGTTGGAATATTATTACTGATATGAAGTTTTACATTACTTTTTTGTGATCCATACTTTATTCTCCAGTTTATTTATTTTTATTTGTTTATTTATTTTTTTAAAGATTTTATTTATTTATTTGACAGAGAGAGATCACAAGTAGATGGAGAGGCAGGCAGAGAGAGAGAGAGGGAAGCAGGATCTCTGCCGAGCAGAGAACCCGATGCGGGACTCGATCCCAGGACCCTGAGATCATGACCTGAGCCGAAGGCAGCGGCTTAACCCACTGAGCCACCCAGGCGCCCCTATTTATTTATTTTTTACAGAGAGAGATCACAAGTAGACGGAGAGGCAGGCAGAGAGAGAGAGAGGGAAGCAGGCACCCTGCTGAGCAGGGAGCCCGATGCGGCACTCGATCCCAGGACCCTGAGATCATGACCTGAGCCGAAGGCAGCGGCTTAACCCACTGAGCCACCCAGGTGCCCCTATTCTCCAGTTTAAAGGATAAATTTGCCCCCAAATGATACTAAATATTTAGAGCCTAATTTGGATAAGATCCATCAAAATCACAGAGCATCCTGGATTTGCTGGCATAGTCTGGATTTTTGTTTCATGAGGACCACTAAAGAGGTAGAAATTAAGGCTTCCCTTGTCTTTTACATGCTTATAAAGCTGTATTAAATATATATATATTATATATATAATATATATATGTGTAAATATATATATATTTACACATATACACACACACACACATTATGTATATACTTAACTCTATTTATATACCTAATACAGATATACCATGTGAAGAATCAAATGGAGACTGAAAATGTACCCAAAATAGTCCCAAGCCTGGGAAGTAGTGTATTTGAAAAGTTAAGTTGACTCTAGTCTTGCCCCAAGAATTTTCCTCCTCCCGCCCAATTTTTCTTTCAACGTATTTCTCAGATGCCTGTGCCTATAACCTCTAAAGTAGCTCTCATTCTGAAATGATAGTGTCTATGATATGCTAATTACCCTTTGGGACATTAATAACATTCTTTTTTTTTTTTAAGATTTTTATTTATTTATTTGACAGAAATCACAAGTAGGCAGAGAGGCAGGCAGAGAGAGAGGAGGAAGCAGGCTCCCTGCTGAGCAGAAAGCCCGATGTGGGGCTCGAACCCAGGACCTGGGATCATGACCTGAGCCGAATGCAGTGGCTTAACCCACTGAGCCACCCAGGCGCCCCCATTAATAACATTCTAAATATACGTGCTATTATTTATAAGATATCAAATAAGCTCCTATAGAGGACATATTGAATCAATTAAATCATTTCCTAACAGAATTGTTTAACATTTCCTTTTTTGTGTCTATGTGACAGCGCCTGTGGTAAGAGAGTCAAGAGAAAGTCCAGACAGTCTTTCAAGATTGGACTGTATTAGAGTGAATATAAAATACATCCATGCTGATTAGTACTTAGAAAAAAGTGTTCACTTTTTTAACAAATAACAGGTTGACTCTGCAAATCCCATGGCTCACTTTAAACAGGTATAATTAACTCTGTAATTAATAAAGCGAATAAGAACTTGTAATTAAATCATAATAACTGCTTTGGTTATAGCCAAAAGGATGAATTTCTCTTTCTAGAGACATATGAACTAAGCACTCCTCATTGTTGTGCTTCCTGTAAAATTTGCCAAGTGATGGGTATATCCCTTTTTCCTGCATTGATCCTTGTTTATCAGAATGCAAGATTCACCTTTAAGGGTGTGTTCTTTTAGTAGATGTCTCCATTAATGTCTTCACCTCCCACTCCTATAATTTGATGAAGGCAGTCAAGGTATAATTGTAGCTTCCCTAACCCACCCCGTTCTGAGTTTTCCCAAGCCCTAGATGTCTCTGCAGTGCTAAAACAAAGCCCTGGGTTATTTGAAACTTTCTGGTTGACAATGGCAAAACTGTTTATGCTAATATAAAGTGGTAGTGGTAAGGACTGTGGCTTTCAAATATGCAGATGCTTTTTAAGAATGGATATATCCGTCCTTTTGCAGATGGACCGTATGTGTGATAGAAGTAGATGCTTGGTGTGCCCTTCTAGTCATATCTAATTGTAAAGTTTATTTAATCAGTAACAACTGGTAATGGGCCTTTAAAGCACGTTGAAACTTTGATTAATGTCCTTGGAAACGAGGTACCCAAGGTCGTGTGCGAGTGTGACACACTACTGATGATTCACACCTCACAGCCACTAACACAATTTATACAAATAATTAGCATAATAGAATTTGTCTGCTGCTATTTGGATGTCATCATTTTTGGCTCATGGCTCCCTCCTGCATTAACTCTTTTAACCTTCAGTATGGTTATAAAGCAGGTTTTCCATTGCCTTTTGTCATGAGATTCTCAAAGTTTTTATATAAATATTAGTGGGTGGCAAGTATTAAGTATTTTTCCATTGTATTAAAGTAAGGAAACCACAGCATTGAAAGGTTTGTCATTTTTACCAGTCAGCTGGGTTTATGCCTCTGCATTTGTGAATTGTATCTCAGTTTTCATATTTGAGATTTTTAAAAACTGTTTTTTAAAATTTAAATTCAATAGCCAACATATAGTACATCATTAGTTTTTTGATGTAATGTTCAGTGATTCATTAGTTGCATAAAATACCCAGTCACAAACTGCAAGTTTGTGAAGAAACCAGGACAGCTGCAAGTAAGGGGGTAAAAGGAGATGAGGTGAGAGAATTAATAGGGAGGCTCATAGACTATTGTAAGGACTTTGTCTTTTACCTTGAGTGTGATTACTATATGAAATGTGAAGGTTTTTAATAGAGGAGTGATGAGTCTTTAGATTTTAAAAGGTTTACTCTAGTTAAGAGAGGCTAAAGGAGGGAGCAAGGAGATTAATTAGGAGGCTGTTAAAATTCAGGCAAGAGGTGATGGTGACTTAGTCCAGGGTGTAGATGAAGGTGGTGAAGAGCGTTCACAGTGTAGATATATTTTGAAAGTAGAGTGAACAATATATGCTGATATATTAGATGTGGAGTGTGAGAGAAAAAATAGAGCGTTTTGGGCCTGGGCAACTTGAAGGCTAGAGTTGCCATTCATTGAAAGGGTTCTGTGGGAGAAGCAAGTTTAGGGAGGAGAGAGAAATTAGGAATTTGATTTTGAAGAAGCAAGTTGTCGATGCTTCCTTAGCATTGTGGTTAAGATGTTAACTAGGCAGGTAGATTCAAGAGTCTGGAATACAAAGAAATCTAAGTGAGAAGTATGGATGTCAGCATAGAGGAGTGGTTTAAAGCTATGAGATTGGATAAAGAAACGAGTGCAGAGATAGAAAAGAAGTCCAAGAAGATCCCTGGGCCAGTCCAGGATTTACAGGTTGGAAGGATGAGGTTTACTGATAAGAGAGAGTGTTCAGTAAGGAGGGGGAAAACCAAGAGTGAGTAGTGTCCTGGAAGCTTAGTGTAGAAACTGTTTCAATGAAGAATTGGTTGGTGATATTGAATATACTCAGATCAAGTAAGATAAGTGCTGAGACTTGACCTTTGCTTTTAACAATATGGAAGGCTTTAATGACTTTTATAGAAGCTGTCTCTATGGAGTAGAAAGGAGATAAAGGCTAGGATGGAAAGACAGGAATGGAAGATAACAAAAATAGATATAGATATCTCTTCTGAGGAATTTCTTCCTAAAGGGAGTAGAAAAATGAGACCATTGCTGGAAGAAGATACAGGGTTAAGAGTTTTTTCAAAGATAAGGAGCTATTATAGTGTGTTGGATGCTGATATGAATAGTATAATAAAATAGTATAATAAAGGAATATTGGTGCATAAGACAGAGGGGTGAATTGCTGGAATGAGATTGAGTAGATTAAAGGAGATGGAGGGATACAGTGGAGGAATTGGTTTTAGTAGGAACACAGACCATTCATCCATAATGGCAAAGGGAAGGCAAGAGTACTTTGGCTCAAATGTAGATAAATGGATAGATTCTGACTGCTTTTATTTTTTCTATGAATTGGGAAGCAAGATCATCTGCTGAGCCCAAGGAGGGAGAAGGAGATATAGAAGTAAAATATAGGAAAATATATGACCTGATCATTCAGGAGACTAGAGAACTGGTCAGTGATTACAGGGCCACACCAACTGTGCTGATAAGGTAGAGAATAGGATGTATCTAGGATTGGGATTTGCCTGGTGATCATGATATGGGAAGACGGGCAAGACAGTTGAGAGTGTATTCAAAAGAGGGGGATTATAATAATGGACCATGGACTCTAAGTTGGGTGAAGGACAGTGCAAAAGTGATAGGACCAATGGATTATAGAGCTGAGGTTTAAAAATATTAGAGTAAAGATATTTGAAGAAATGAGTTGAAAAGATAGAGGTTGGCTGGGTAGTGGGATGCTAGAAATTGAGATTGTGAATGGGGTCAGTTTATTGGTGAGAAGTTCTAGAGTATGATTAAGAATGAGTAGCTGAGGTCAAGTGAAGGAGTGGACCCTGAGAGGAGAGGAGGATGTCAAGGATCATTTATGTGTGGACATTTAAATCATCGTGCATTTTGTTTCTAGGAATTTATCCATTTCTTCTAGGTTGTCAGATTTGTTGACATAATTGGGCAGAGTAGTCATTCTTATTTCTGTGGCATCAGTTGTAATGTTTCTTTCATTTCTGATTTTATGTGAGTCCTCTTGTTTTTATTCTTGATGAGTTTAGCTAAAGGTTTGTCAGTTTTGTTGATCTTTTCGAAGAACCAGCTCTTACTAGTTCCTTGTTCTTTTCCATTTTCTTTTTAGCCTCATTTATTTGTGCTCGGATCTTTGTCATTTCCTTCCATCTACTAAATTTGGGATTCATTTGTTTTTCTGGTTTTTTGAGGTGTGTCATTTATTTGGGATTTTTTTTTTTTTTTTTGAGCTCAGCGTTTATTGCTATGAACATCCCTCTTAGAACTGCTTTTGCTGCTTCCCATAAATTTTTTTTTCCAAAGATTTATATATTTTAGAGAGAGAGGGAGGGCATGAACAGGTGGGGGGCAAAGAGAGAGGGAGACAAGCAGACTACCTGCTGAGCAGGGAGCCCGGCATGAAGCTTGATTCTAGGACCCTGAGATCATAACCTGAGCTGAAACCAAGAGTCAGACGCTTAACCAACTGAGCCACACAGGCACTCTGCATCCCACAAATCTTAGCATGTCATTTTTCTATTTTCATTTGTCTCAAGGTATTTTTTTGACTTCTTAGATCATCATGCATTTTGGTAAGAACAGGGTTGGAGAGAGTCATGGCCAGGGACTGAAATATTTAAGGAATGATGTTGGGATGCCTGGGTGGCTCAGTTGTTAGGCATCTGCCTTCAGCTCAGGTCATGATCCTGGGGTCCTGGGATCAAGCCCACATCAGACTCCCAGCTGGGCAGGAAGCCAGCTTCTCCTCTCACTCTCCCTGCTTGTGTTCCCTTTCTCGCCATGTCTCTCTCTGTCAAATAAATAAATAAAATATTAAAAAAAAAAAAGGAGTGATGTTGGAGGTGTCATGTCGATGACTGCAGGCAGCATTAGGGTTGGTGATGATAATTAGGTCTGATAATTTGAGACTGAAAGCTAGAATTTTAGAGAGGCAGGTGAGAGAGTAATTTGGAAGTAGCAAAAAGAAATAAGAACACCTACACTGTCTCCAGACGTAATGGGAAGAGGAGTATGAGAATGTAGACAGTCAGGACTGGAGGGGGTTGCAGGGAGAGCCAGGTTTCAGTTGGCAGAGGTTTTCAACCCCGACTGTGCATTAAAATCACCAGGGAGAGCTTATAATCATACCATTTCCTTGGTCCCGGCACCTAGAGATCCTGACTCAGACAGTCTGGGGTGGAGCTCAGGCTTAAGTAATTTTTTTTTAACTTCTAGGTGGTGGTATGTACAGCCAGGGTTGTGTCCTAAGCAGGAATGTTCTGAGAAAAGGATGAGTAATTGAGGATGACAGGTCTGTTTCTGAGGGCATAGGGAAAGGGTTTGGGAGTTCAGGAGGGGTGTGGGGGGCATTTTAAAAAGTTTATTGGCCCTTTGAATTTCTGTGAATTACTTATTCATACCCAGGAATCTTTTTTTCTGTTGGTAAATGTTTTGATTTTTGTTTTGGTTTGAGCTTTATATTGAAGTATCATGTGAATACTGAAAAGTAGGCCCCTGTACATATTGTGTAATGAGCACCCAAATAAGAAACAGAACATTACGAGCATCTAGAAGCCATACTTCTACCCCTGTTACATTGATCATCTCTTCACTGGGGGAGATTTATTTATTAAAAAGGATCTTATGCTACCTGTCTTAGGTAGCAAAGTAGATTTCATATCAAAGTATACTGGCCTGGGGTACCTGTTTGGCTCAGTTGTTAAGCGTCTGCCTTTGGCTCAGGCTGGGATCAAGCCCCTGCTCTGTGGGAAGCCTGCCTGTCCCACTCCCCTTGCCTGTGTTCCCTCTCTCGCTGTCTCTCTCTCAAATAAGTAATTAAAAATAAAAAAGAAAAGAAAAAAGTCTACTGCCCTTAGTTTATAGGGTAAACCAAAATAGTCCCAGCCACGATCTTTTTCTCTTTGCTTCTTAAGTGCAGAGAATATGTAGAAGAGGGTTTGCAAAAATCCAAGGAAACATTTTCTTTCTTTTCTTTCTTTTTTTCATCTGAAAACCTCCTGGCTATGCATGGTAGTTGGAGATACTGTCGTCTTTTGTGCTGCTTCTTCATCGGCTCTTTTCCTCTGACTGGAAATGAGTAGTTTTGGCAAGTGGAAACATGCTCTAAGTGAAAGGGCCTCTCTCCGCTGGCCCAGACAGTTTGGGTCTTCCATACCTACCTGATTGTTCTGAGTGTAGAGTTCAGGGTTTGCAAAACAGCTGTACGTCAGGTTTGAGTCAGGGAAGACCTCTGAGGAGTGGTCACTATGGTTTTTCTTAGCTGTAAAACATACTGAATAAATGTAAATGGCCAGAGTCTGCTTTTAGCATTTGCAACTATTCATTTCCAGTATTTTGACCCTTGCTGAAAGAAGAAAGAAAGAAAAAAGGAAGGAAGGAAGGAAGGGAAACTGGACATTTGATCAGTAGAATGTGCAACACAATGAACTTAATTTTTCATTTCTTAACAGAAAGCTAGGAAACAAAAAGCTGGATATTATGATGAAGACTTTTTATTACTGCCAGGAGCAGGAAATACCAGTTTCTTTTATTTTAGTTATTCCTTTAGCATCTGTTGAAGAATAAAGTTAATTGGAAGCAACGTTGCAAATATTAAAGATTACTGGAAAAAATGGTGATGACAAAAATACTCCTTGCTTGAGATGCTTGGCTGGCGCAGTCGGTAGAGCATGTGATTCTTGATCTTGGAGTTATGAGTTTGAGTCCCACACTGGGTGTAGAGATTACTTTAAAATATTTTTTGAAATACTGCTTTCTTGACTTTTACATTGCACCACATTCTCTAAAATTCTTTGACGCTTAGAAGAGTACAGTATCAGATTATTGCTACAAAGAAATATATCAGTATTAAGTTTCATAGGTGGAATATTTTCTTCTTTTCAGTTTCCTTATCCTGTACTACTTCTGTAATAGTGACAGCTCAAATGCCCTGTGATGTTGTATGACAGTGAGTGGAGATGGCCTAGGACATTGAGGGGTCCTATAACCAGTCTTCCCAACTCTAGGCTACACTGTCCTAAGTAAGCATTTGGCGTTTAAAAAAAGTCATTTGAATAAAAAGATCAGTGCTTGCCAGGTGTTAGTGAGAGGTAAGGATGAAGAGGCAAAGCTCAGAGGACTTCTACAGTAGTGAAATGTAATATAATGGTGGATGTAATGTAATGGTGGATACACATTGTCATACATTTGTTAAAACCCATAGAATGTATAACATCAAGATTAAACAGTTTAACTCTGGACTTTAGATGATAATGATTTGTCATTGTAGCTTTATTGATTGTAATAAATGGCCCACTGTGGTGCAGGCTGTTGATAGTAGGGAAGGGTATATGTGGAGGGGGTTATCCAGGGACATAATGGGATCTTTCTGTACTTTTTGCTCAATTTTTCTGTGAAACTAAAACTTCTCTAAAAACAAAGTTTACTACTAAACAAACAAGTAATTTGCAGAATTTTCGTAATGTTGCAATATTTAACAATACTTTTAAACATAAATCTATTTCCTTATCCATCATAACGCTTTTATTTGATAGTATATGCCTGTTTTTTCATATTTGCCATTAATGAATATGAAAAATAACTGTCATCCTCTCAAATATTAGCATCTTTTATTTTACAGGTGAGCAAATCTAGGCTTTCAAAGATTGTGGGGACTTAGGGCTCCAGTTTCTAAATGTCTAATTCACTGTCACCAGAACCACAACTTTATTCCATGATTGCTCTATAAATAGTTAATTCCTAAATTCTTGCTATAATGTCCTTAAAGTATTGGCTCCACATAGTTTTCTTTTACATATTCACTGTTTAGAACATAAAATCATTCATAAGAAAAAAACTGTAGCTCTCTTCTTAATGTATAAATTATTCAGATAAACCTATTTCTCCATTCTCAAAGCTACTTTATTAATGTTTAGGTGTTAATTGAGGCCCAAAAGTAGACATCTAGATTATTACTTTAGAGGGGATTTCCTTTTGTTTTTAGGTTGACTGTAATGTTTTATACTTTTCAGTGTTCCTCTGCTAAGTTTATGTAGGATGGTTAATAGTTATACTGAATTCTTTCTGGAAAAAAAGTCTAGGTACTATCTCTAGGGATTTAGTAATATTAAATAAATTGCTACAATCAATAACTTCACATATTATGGGCAAGATGCTTATGTAATAAGGATTAACTGTATAATATATTTCAGTACTTTATCATTTTAAGATTATTATTCTGAGATCATTTGAAATTGCTGTTCATTTGATTTTTTTTGTTTTTTAGGGTTGTGTTCTGAGGTGTTTATTGATCAGTTGGTTACCATTTCATTACTCATAAGTTATTCTTCCTGAATGACACTTTCTACTTCCTAGAAACTAGTTCATCCACTTTTCTCATTTGTCCCTGCCCAACATTAAAGAATGGCTAACCTTCTGAAATTTTCTTTCCTTTCTTAATGGCATAATATTATTTTATGTATTTTGATTATCGGACTCATCCAAATATGTCATCTGTTGGCTGTTTTACTTAAGTGGATTAAATTGAAGAGTCATGAAGGTGCTTTGGAGAGTCAGATTTTTCCACATTCTTACTGTTTTCAAGGTATCATTTGTTTGGCCTCAAAATCTAAAAGTCTGCTTTTCTATTCTTCATTCCTAGTGGAAGATGAAGTGTTACACAGCCCTGGTTTCAAATTTAAGGAAAGTAAACTTCTGGTCTTTTTATCCCTTTTCCCCTATTTCATTACATCATAGTATTTTGACTTGAAAGAGACCTTAGAGGATAATTTAGATCAACGTTTTCATTTTATAAATGAGGAAAATAAAACACGGAAGTTAAGTGGCTTGTCTAAGTAAGTTCTTGTAGCTTATTCCAGACTTTGGACTCTAGTATTGAACCTTGACCCTTACTCTGCTTCCCCCTTTCTCCCCCCTTTGTGTTTCTGATAGTTGGTGCTAATGTTTCCCAGACACTCTATTTTGGGCCAATTCAGTGTGCAGTAATGTTGATGTTTCCTTGGCAGCCTTGTGAAAAGTGTGAACTTGGAACCACAATGGTTACCCGTATTTTCCTCAATCTGTGCTGTTTCCCCCTGTTAACCAATATTGCTTTATCCTTACAAACCAGTGAAGAAAAGGAAGCTGCCAGGGGCACTGTGGTATGCAGAATAATGCCTCCTTCCCCAAAGATGTCCATGTCCCAATCCTTGGAACCTCTGAATGTTTGGTTACATGGTAAAGAGGAATTAAGGTTGCTAGTCTGCTGACTGTAAAATATGGAGATTATCTTGGATTAACTTGGTGAAGCCAGTGTAACCACAGGGGTCTCTGGGAAAGGTAAGCAGAAGAGAGAACTACAGTGATAGCAGCGCAAGGACTAGGCCTGGTGTCGCTAGCTTTGAAGATAGAGGAAGGGACCATGAGTCAAGGAAAGTGGACAACCTCTATGAGGCAAAACAAGGCAAAACAAACTCTCCTATAGAGCCCTCAGAAGAGAATGCATCCTACAGATACCTTGATCTTAACCCAGCAATATTTATGTTAGACTTCTGATTAACAGAACTATAAGTAAGTTTGTGATAATTTGTTATATCAGCCATAGATAACTAATACTGCTCCTTAGAAAAAGTCACTCACTTTGGCTCTCCCTCTTCCTGCATCATCTAATTATTTCATTAGCTACCTTGATTTCCCTTACACATCTTGGCTTCATGTTTCCCATCTAGATACTTGGATAAAACAATCCTCTATAAGACTGTTCACTCTGAATCAACTGTAAATGTCCTTAGGACACACCTTGGTATTTGAACTTTAGCTTGCAAAACACAACCAGTGGTAAGAGGCTATTTAAAATTGTGAAACTGTTTTGCCATTGACTGATGCTTTTCAGGAATTCAATGTCAGATACTGATCCAGTACTTCTAACTGCCATGACCTAACTCTTAAGAGATTATTTTTGTCATGTTGTGATGTTTATCAGTGAAACCACCTTTACGGCTATAAATGAAGCTGCTTATGGCTTTGCTATTTATGAAAGAGACTCAGTGAAATGCATATTTTCTTACTTGACAGAGGAGGAAAATGCTGGGCCATAGCCTGGTTACCTGTTTTATTAGGCTGACATGCTCAGTAGATCCAACTGCACATTTGACAGCCTGACTTGCCAAGATGTGGCCTACGCATGTGTTAACTCCTGAAAAGTCCTTGACTTGATGGAGCACACGTTTTCTCATTGCCCAGTGGTTGTTGTAAAATTAACTGGTGTTGGGGGCTCAATTTTGCAAAAGCCTCAGTGAGTCAGTGTGATATGAATTAGTTTGGACAACTGAATCCCCCAGCCTTTTCAAATTAATCTAATTCTTTATGTGGCTGGGAGGCTTGAATTCACCCAAATGTTCTGTATTTTCAGGAAATCCCATTCTATGTTAGCACTACCAGAAGGGTAGAATTCATAATTCTGACTTTCTGCATTTGTTCACTCTATAGCAAGGAAGTTTTTAATTGATGAAAAATTTCTTGACCTATTGCAAAATGAGAACCATACTGAGCCCTCCTTTTTGCACTAAGTCATTTCTCAGGCAGAAAGAGGAGGATATTCTATATTTTTGTAAACCTGAAGGACAGTAGCCATTGTCATGGACCAATTAATTTTTTCAGATGGTATATCATTAAATCTTGTTTTCTTTTTTAATCCGTTATTGTAATGTTTGTCTTTTAATCATATTCCTTAAACAATTTTAACAATATGATCAAGTTTAAATCTGCCTTTGTGCTCTTTCTTTTCTGCATTTCACCCTATTCCCCATTTCCTGCTTTCTTTTGGATTAAGAGTATTTTTTCGTGATTCCATTTATCTGTATTATTGGCACATTAGCAATCATTTTAGTTTTTAGCAGTAACTCTAAGGTTTACAATATATATTTAATTCTAGCAGTTTATCATTAATATTTTGTATAAGAGCCTTAAAACAATATACTTCTGTCTATATTTTTTTTATTTCTTTCAATGTATTTTATTTTATTTTTATATATATTTAAGTGTTTTTTGGTTTTTTTTTTTTCTTATTTGGGGATCTAGTTTCTTTTATCAAGCAGACCAAAACACACCCAGGATCTAGTTTTTTGTTTTGTTCTGTTTTGATTTTTGTTTCTTTCTGTTATGTTTTCTTTTTTTTGTTGTTGTCATTGTTATTGTTGGTTTCTCTTTTTCTCTTTTCTTTTCTGGAAAAATAACAAGTTGGAGAAATTCACCCCCCCCCCACCAAAAGAACAAAATATATTACTGCCAGGGATTTAATCAATACGGATATAAGTAAGATGTCTGAACTAGAATTTTGTTTATTTTTAAAGATTTTATGTTTTTGACAGAGATAGAGAGACAGAATGCACAAGCAGGGGAAGCTGCAGGCAGAGGGAGAAGCAGTCTTCCCACTGAGCAAGGAGACTGACAGGGTATTTGATCCCAGGACTCTGGGATTGTGACCTGAGCTGAAGGCATATGCTTAACCAGCTGAGCCACTCAAGGTGCCTTTGAACTAGAATTTTAGAACAATGAGTATAAAGATACTAACTAAGCTTAAAAAAAAGGCATAGAAGACGCTAGAGAATCCCTTATTGGAGAAATAAAAGAACTAAAATCTAGTCAGGCCAAAATTTGAAATGCTATTACGAAGATGCAATCCCAGGTGGAGGCTTTAAAAACAAGGATGAGTGGAGCAGAAGAGCGAATCATAGATATAGAAGATAAAGTGATAGAAAATAAGCTGAAAAAAGGGAGAAAGAAAGTCACTGGATCACAAAGGGATACATAGAGACCCCAGTGATTCCATAAAGCAAAATAACATGTGGATAATAGGGGTCCTGGAAGATGAGACATGGGTGAGAGGGGCAGAAAGTTTATTTGAAAAAATGATAGCTGAGAATTTCCTTTTTCTGGGGAAAGAAACAGGCATTCAAGTCCAGGAGGCACAAAGAAGCCCCCTCAAAATCAATAAAAACAGGTCAACAACTCGAAATAGAATAGTGAAGCTTACACATTTCAAAGATAAAGAGAAATCCTGAAAGCAGCTTGAGACAAGAGGGCCTCAATCTACAAGGGTAGACCTATAAGGCTGGCAACAGACCTATACACTGAGACTGGCAGGCCAGAAAGGACTGGCATGTTACATTCAGTGTGCTGAATGGGAAAATAATGCAGCCAAGAATAATTTATCCAGGAAGGCTGTCATTCAGAATGGAAGAAGAAATAGTTTCCAGGACAAACAAAAACTAAAGGAACTTGTGAGCACTAAACCAGCCCTGCAAGAATATTAAAGGGGATCCTTTGAGCAGAGAAAGAGGCCAAAAGTAACAAAGACCAGAAAGGAAGAAGAAACAAGCTACAGGAACAGTGACTTTACTGGGAATACAATGACACTAACTTCATATCTTGCAGTTATTATTCTGAATGTAAAGGGACTAAATGCGCCAATCAAAAGATATAGGGTATCAGTATTGGGGGGGAGATCAATATGCTGTTTATAAGAGACTCATTTTAGACCAAAAGACACCTCCAGATTGAAAGGGAGGGGGTAGAAAATGATTTATCATGCTAACGGGCATCACAAGAAAGCTGGAGTGGCCATCCTTATAACAGACAAACTAGACTTTAAACCAAAGGCAGTAATAAGAGATGAAGAAGGACACTATATCATAATAAAAGGGTTTATGCTACAAGATCAAACAACTGTAAATATTTATGCCTCTGACTTGGGAGCAGTCAAATATATAAACCAATTAATAACAAAATTAAACTGATAATACAATACACCCCTACAATAATAGTAGGGGACTTTAACACTCATGGCAATGGACAGATCATCTAAGCACAACATCAGTAAGGAAACACAAGGGCTTTGACTGGACCATATGGACTGGAGCAGACGGGCTTCACAGATATATTTAGAGCATTTCATCCTAAAGCAGCAGAATACACATTCTCCTTGAGTACACATGGAACATTCTCCAGAATAGATCATGTACTAGGTTACAAATCGGGTCTCAACTGGTACAGAAAGACTGAGATCATACCACGCATATTGTCAGATTACAGTGGTATAAAACGAAGTGAACCACAAGAAGAAATTTGGAAGGACCACAGATATATGGAGGTTAAAGGACATCCTACTGAAGAATGAATGGGTCAATCAGGAAATTAAAGAAGAATTTAAAAAATACATGGAAACATGAAAATAAAAACACAACAGTTCAAAACCTTTGGGATGCAACAAAGGTGGTATATATATAGCAATACAGGCCTTCCTCAAGACCCAAGAAAAGTGTCAAATACACAACCTAACGTATACCTAAAGGAGCTGGAGAAATAACAGCAAATAAAGCCTAAATCCAGCAGGAGAAGAGAAGTAGTAAAGATCAGAGCAGAAATCAGTGATAGAGAAATAAGGAAAAAAAAAAAACAGTAGAATGATCAATGAAACTTGGACCTGGTTCTTTTAAAGAATTAATAAGATTGATAAACCACTAGCCAGACTTACCAAAAAGAAAAGAGAAAGGACCCAAATAAATAAAAAATGATAGAGGAGAGATCACAACCAACACTAATATAGAAAAGAGTATAAGAGAATATTTTGAGTAATTATATGTCAATAAATTAGGCAATATGGAAGAAATGGATACATTCCTAGAAACATAAACTACCAAAATTGAAACAGGAAACAATAGAAAACCTGAATAGAAACATAACCAGGAAAGAAATTGAATCAGTAATCAAAAATCTCCCAGCAAACAAGAGTCCAGGGCCAGATGACTTCCCAGCAGAATTCTACCAAACATTTGAAGAAAAATTAATACCTATTCTTCTGAAATGTTCCCAAAAAACCAGAAAAGTAAGGAAAACTTCCTAACTCATTATACGAGGCCAGCATTACCCTGATCCCAAAACCAGACAAAGACCCCACTAAAAAGAATTACAGACCACTATCCCTGATGAACATGGATGCAAAAGTTCTCACTAAGCTACTAGCTAATAGGATCCAACATTAAAAGGATTATTCACCTTGACCAAGTGGGATTTATTCCTGGGCTGCAAGGGTGAGTCAGCATTCACAAATCAGTGTGTTACACAACATTATTAAAAGGAAGAACCATATGATTTTCTCAATAGATGCAGAAAAAGCATTTGACAAAATACAGCATCCTTTCTTGATGAAAACTCTCTGCCATGTAGGGCTAGAAGGAGCATACCTCAATATCATAAAAGCCATGTATGAAAAGCCCACAGGGAATATCATTCTCAACGGGGAAAAACTGAGAGCTCTTTAGGGTCAGGAACATGACAGGGATGTCCACTTTGACCACTGTTGTTTAACAAAGTATTAGAAGTTCTACCCTTGGCAGTCAGCCTACAAAAATAAATAAATGCATCCATATTGGAAAGGAAAAAGTAAAACTTTCACTCTTGATAGATGACATGATACTCAATGTAGAAAGTCCAAAAGATTCCAGCAAAAAAAATTGCTGGAATTGATACAGGAATTCAGCAAAGTGGCAGGATATAACATTAATGCACAAAAATCAGTTGCATTTCTATATACTAACAATGTGACTGAAGAAGGAAAAATTTAGGACTTGGTCCCATTTATAATTGAACCCAAAACCGTAAGATACCTAGGAATAAACCTAACCAAAGAGGTGAACGAACTATCCATACTCCAAAGACTATAGAACACTTAAAGAAATTTAGGAAGACACAAAGAAGTGGAAAAACATTCCATGCTCATGGATTGGAAGAACAAATATTTTTAAACTGTCTATGCTACCCAAAGCAATCTGCACATTCAAAGCAATCCCTATCAACCATCAACATTTTTCACAGAACTGGAACAAACAATTCTAAAATTTGTATGGAACCAAAAAAGACCTCGAATAGCCAAAGGAATGTTGAAAGAGAAAAACAGAGCTGTTGGCATCATAATTCTGGACATCAAGCTTTATTAAGCTGTAATCATCAAGACAGTATGGTACTGGCAGAAATACAGACACATAGATGAATGGCACAGAATTTAGGACCCAAAAATGGACCCTCAATGTTATGGTAAACGAATCCTCAAAAAGTAGGAAAAGACTATACAATGGAAAAAGAGTCTCTTCAGTAAATACTGTTGAGATTATTTAACAACCACATGCAGAAGAATGAAACTGGAGCACTTTCTTATACCATGTACAAAATTAAACTCCAAATGGATGAAAGACCTAAATGTGAGACAGGAAACTGTACAAATCCTAGAGGATAACACAGGCAGCAACCTTTTTAACCTCGGCAATTTCTTATTAGACACGTCTTCAAAGGCACGGGAAACAAAAGCAACAATGAACTGTTGGGACTTCATCAGGATAAAAAGCTTTTGCACAGCAAAGGAAACAGTCAAGAAAATGAAAAGGCAACCTTTAGAGTGGAAGAAGATACTTGCAAATGACAGATAAGTTAAAGGACTAGTATCCTAAATCTATAAAGAACTCATCAAACTCAGCACCCAAAAAAACAAAAAATCCAGTAAGGAAGTGAGCAGAAGAAATGAGCAGACATTTCTCCAAAGAAGACCTACAAATGGATAGCAAAGACATGAAAAAATGCTCAATATCACTCAGCATCAGGGAAGTACAAATCAAAACCACAATGAGATACCATCTCATACCAATCAGAATGGCTAAAATTAACAAGTCTGGGAACAATAGATGTTTGGTTGAGGTATGGATGGCATGGTCACCTAGAGCAAATATTGGTGAGGATGTGGAAAAAGAGGGATCTTCTTATGCTGTTAGTGGGAATGCAAACTTCTGCAGCCCCTTTGGAAAACAGTATGGAGATTCCTCAAAATGTTAAAAGTAGAGCTACCCTATGACCCAGCAACTGCAATAGTAGGTATTTATCTGAAGGATACAAGCATAGTGATTTTAAGGGGCACATGAACCCCAGTGTTTATAGCAGCAATGTGTACAACAGTGAAAATACGAAAGAGCCCAGATGTCCTTCGATGGTGGAATGGATAATGGGTATGTTGTATGTATATATACAATGGAATACTACTTAGCATCAAAAAGAATGAAATTTTGCCATTTGTAATGACATGAATGGTGAGTGAAATCAGCCAGAGAAAAAAATACCTACGACTTCTCTCATATGTGGAATTTAAGAAACAAAACAGATGAATATAGGGGAAGGGAAAGAAAAATAAGATAAAAACAGAGAGGGAGGCAAACCTAAGAGACTCCTGACTATAGGAGTCAAACTGAGGGTTGCTGGAATGGAGTTGCTTAGGGGGATGTGGTAACTGGGTGATGGGCATTAAAGACAGCACTTGATGTAATGAACAGTGGTTATTATATGCAACTAATAAATCTCTAAATTCTCTCCCAGAAGCCAGTAATACAGTATATGTAGGATATATTGAATTTAAATAAAAATACATAAATAAGTAAAAATAAAATTAAAAAATTATAACTGCTCTATGATCCAGTAATCACGCTTCTTGGTATTTACTCCCCAAATACAAGAACACTAATTTTAAGGGACACATGCACCCCTGTGTTTATATTAGCATTATTTACAATGGCAAATCATGGAAGCACCCCGAGTCCATTGATAGATGAGTGGATAAAGATATGTGATATATATAGACAGTGGAATGTTATTCAGCCATCGAAAGAATGAGATCTTGCCCTAACTTGCACATCTGCAATGACATGGATGGAGATAGAGTATAATGCTAAGCAAAATATGTCAAAGAAAGACACCATATGATTCACTTATATGTAGAATTTAAGAAACAAACAAGGAAAGGGGGAAAATAGACAAACCAATAGCAAATAAACTGTTACAGGGGAGGTGGGTGAGGGGAATGGGTAAAATAGGTGATGAGGATTAAGGAGTGCAGTTGTCATGATGAGCACTGGGTGATGTATGGAATTGTTGAATCAGTATACACCTGAAACTAAAATAATATTGTCTGTTTACTGTACTGGAATTAAAATTTTAAAATTAAATAAAAAAATTTAGCCAATTAACTTTCCCAGCTTCATTGAATTATAATTGACATAAAATTAGTAGATTTTTAAAGATTTTATTTACTTATTTGAGAGAGAGAGTGAGAGAGATAGTGAGAACAAGGGGGAGAGGGAGAAGCAGGCTCCCCACTGAGCCAGGAGCCTGACATGATGTTTGATCCCGGGATGTTGGGACCATGACCTGATCCAAAGGCAGACACTTAACTGATTGAGCCTCCCAAGTGTGTGTCAAATTAATATATTACATCATCATGATGTATACTTTAAATATATGTGTACATTGTAAAAGGATTCCCATAGTCAAGTTAACACATTCATCACCACATATAGGTACCTTTTAACATGTGTGAGATAACCCTTAAAATATATTCCTTAGCAAATTTCAGCTATGGAATATACAATATAGTCACCATACTATACATTTTGCTATATATGCTATAGTCACCATCCAGTATGTAGATCTCAAAACTTATAACTGAAAACTTGTACTCTCTGGCTAGTCTCTCCCCATTTCCTTACCCCCAACCCCTGGCATCCACCATTCTTTACTTTTCTATGAGTTAGACTTACTCCTCTTCTTCTTCTTCTTCTTTTAATATTTATTTATTTATTTATGGATGGATGGATGCATGCATGCATGCATGCATGCATGCAAGCAAGCAGGCTCCCTGATGAGCAGAAAGCTTGATGCGGGGCTCGATCCCAGGACTCCGAGATCATGACCTGAGCTGAAGGCAGTGACTTAACTCACTGAGCCACCCAGGCACCCTTCTTTTTTTAAAGATTCCAGATATAAGGGAGATCATACAGAATTCACATTTCTCTGGCTTACTTAACTTAATATAATGTCCTTTAGGTTTGTTCATGTTCTTGCAAATAGAGGATTTCAATTTCGTTTAAATAGCTCAATAATATTCCATTGTATATACTTATGTATGCATCTCTTTAAATACAGTTCCATCCCTTCACTCTAAGTGTGGGTTGGGTGATGGGCTGGGCGTCTGCCAGAGGTAGGGGTATGTATGAGTGAGTCGTGCGGGGTGTTGGGGGCCAGCTGGAGGAATTGCAGGCAAGGCCTCCCCAGCACCTCAGGTATGGGTTTCCTGATTCAGTACATGAAATGGTTAGTAGGATCCATGTCTTTGATACATTTTTAGCTCTCTTTTTTTATTCTCTTCACTTTTTTTTATTGTGTTAGTTACAATATAGTGCATCACTAGTTTTTGATGTAGTGTTGCATGATTGTTGGCGTATAACACCCAGTGCTCCATGCAATCTTCCCTCCTTAATACCCATCACCAGGCTCACCCATCCCTTCACCCCCTCCCTTCTAAAACCCTCAGTTTCCTGGAATCTCATGGTTCATCTCCCACTCCGATTTCTCCCCCTTCGTTTTTCCCTTCTCTTAATGTCCTCCATGCTATTCCTTATGTTCCACAAATAAGTGAAACCATATGATAATTGACTTTCTCTGTTTGTCTTATTTCACTCCGCATAATCTCCTCTGGTTCCATCCATGTTGATGCAAAAGTTGAGTATTCATCCTTTCTGATGGCTGAGTAATACTCCATTGTGTATATGGACTACATCTTCTTTATCCATTTGTCTGTTGAAGGGCATCTTGGCTCTTTCCATATTTTTGGCTATTGTGGACTTTGCTGCTATGAACATTGGGGTTCATTTGGCCCTTTTCACTACATCTGTATCTTTGGGGGTAAATACTGAGTAGTGCAATTGTGGGTCATAGGGTATCTCTTATTTTTAATTTTTTGAGGAATGCATTTTTAGCTCTTTCTGCTGTCAGCCCCTCCCTACCCCTCAGTTATGCAGTTCATCTCAGTATTCTTGGTGGGGAAAGAAAGAAGTGGGCCTTTAGGCAGATTACAGTACAGTTGGGAAAGCTGGGCACACATTTAATGCTCTCTCTCCCCCTTGTGGGAAAAATTGCTGGTGAGAGAGTCTTCTGGCTCTGAGCTGTGTCATGTTGGAGAATAGTAATGTGGGTAAAGTGAAACTGTTCCTCTTACTCTCTTCAGTAAGTCAGATATGAGATTTTTTAAAAAATTAAAGTGGAAATAGCATATTAGTTTCAGGTGTACTTTGTAGTGATTTGACAGTTATGTAGATTATGAAATGCTCACCACAATAATGTGGTTATTATCTGTCACCATTATAGAGTTATTACAGTACTATTGACTATATTTCCTATCCTGTACTTTTCATCTCTGACTTATCACCTATATCCCCAGCCCTTTCCCCTCTGGCAACCACTAGTTTGTTCTCTATGAGACTTTTTTTTCTTTGTTGTTGTTGCTTATCCATTTGTGTTTTTTTTAGATTCCACATATAAGTGAAATCATACGGTATTTTTCTTTCTCTATCTGACTTAACTTACCATAATACCCTTGAGGTCATCCATGTTATCACAAATGGCAAGATTTGACCCATTTTTATGGTTAATATTCCATTGTAGACACCCCCCCCACACACACACACACTCACTCCACATCTTCTTAATCCATTAATCTATTAGTGGACATTCAGGTTGTTTCCCTATCTTGGCTATTGTAAATAATGCCATAAGCATGAGGGTACATATATCTTTTCAAATTAGTGTTTTTGTGTTCTTTGAGTAAATACCCAGAAACCGGATGACTAGGTTGTATGTTATTTCTATTTTTAGTTTTTTGAGGAACCCCCATACTGTTTTCCAGAGTGTCTGTACCAATTTATATTCCCCACCAACAATGCATAAAGGTTCCCTTTTCTCCACATCCTCATCAAGACTTGTTATTTCTTCAATAATAGTGATTCCGACTGGTGTGAGGTGTCATCTTACTATGGTTTTGATTTGAATTATTCCAGTGATTAGTGAGGTTGAGCATCTTTTTGTCTTTTGACCATCTGTAGTGTCTTCTTTGGAAAAGTATCTTTTCAGGTCCTCTGCCCATTTAAAAATCCAATTATTTGGAATTCTGGTGGTGTTATAGGAGTTCTTTATATATTTTGGATATTAATCCCTTATAAAATATATCATTTGCAGATATCTTCTTTTACCTCTTTGGCTAATTTTATTCCTAAGTATTCTTTTTGATGCCATTGTAAATTAGATTGTTTTCAATTTTCCTTTCTTGTATTAGTGTACAGAAATGCAGTATCTCTGCGTATTGGTTTTGTATCTGCAACTTTACTGAATTTGTTCTTTTTTTTTTCTTTTTCTTTTTCTTTAGAAAAGAGTCTTTAAGGTTTTCTGATTATAGTAACACATCATCTGTGCATGGTAATGTCTGCAAATTTACTTCTTCCTTACCAGTTTGGATGCCTTTTATTTATTTATTCACTTTTTTTTTTGTCTAATAGCTGTAGCTATGACTTCCACTACTATGTGGGATAAAAGTAAGGGTGGACTGCCTTGTCTTGTTCCTGATCTTGGAGGAAAAGCTTTCAAATTTTCACTGTTACACATGATGTTAACTGTGGTTTTGATATAGGGCCATCACCATGTTGTATGTTCCTTCTGTAGCCACTTTGTTGTGAATTTTTATTGTGAATGGATGTTGAACTTTGTCAGATGCTTCTACGTCTGTTGAGATGATCATATGTTTTTTGTCCTTCATTTTGTTAATTTATTCACATTTATTAATTTGTGTATATTGAACCATCTTTGTGTCCCTGGAAGAAATCCCACTTATTTGAGGCAAATGATGCTTTTAATGTGTTTTTAAATTCAATATGCTAATATTTTGTTGAGGATTTTTGCATCTATGTTCCTCAGGGATGTTGGCCTGTAATTTACTTTAATTTTCTTTCTTTTTTTCTTTTCTTTCTTTCTTCTTTCCTTTCTTCATTTTTTGCTAGTGTCTTTGTTTTTGGTATTCCATAATGCTGGTATCATAGAATGAATTGGGAAGCATTCCTGCCTCTTGAATTTTTTGGAATAATTTTTGAAAGAGAGGCATTAACTCTTTAAATATTTGGTAGAATTTACCTGTGAATCCGTTTCGTGGATTTTAGTTTCTTGAGAATGTTTTTTTTTTTTTTTAAAGATTTTATTTATTTGTCAGAGAGAGAGGAGAGCGACTGAGCACAGGCACAGAATGGCAGGCAGAGGCAGAGGGAGAAGCAGGCTCCCCGCCAAGCAAGGAGCCCGATGCGGGACTCGATCCCAGGACGCTGGGATCATGACCTGAGCCGAAGGCAGCTGCCCAACCAACTGAGCCACCCAGGCGTCCCGAGAATGTTTTTGTTTTTGAGAGAGAGTGCATGTGCAAGAGATGGGGGAGGGTGGAGAGGGGCGGAGGGAGAGAGATTACAAGGAGGCTCCACACTTAGCATGGAGCCCAATATGGGGCCTGATCTCACAACCTGAGCTAAAACCAAGAGTCTGACGCTCAACTGAGCCATCCACATGCCCTGGGAGTTTTTTGATTAATGATTCAATTTCATTAGTAGTAATTGGTCTGTTCAGATTTTCTATTTCTTCCTGATTCCGTCTTGGAAGGTTTTATGTCTTTAGGAGTTTATTCATTTCTTCTAGGTTGTCCAATTTATTGGCATGTAATTTTTCATTGTTATCTCTTATAATCCTTTGTATGTCCCTGGTGTCAGTTGTAATTTCTCCTCTTTCATTTCTGATTTTATTTATTGAGTCCTCTCTTTTTTCTTGCTGAGTCTGGTTAAATGTTTATCAGTTTTGTTTTTAGTCTTATTGATCTTTTCTGTTTTTTTAAGTCTCTGTTCCATTAGTTTCCACTCTGATCTTTATTATTTTCTTCCCCCTACTAACTTTGGGCTTTGTTTTTTCTTTTTTACTTCTTCAGGTGTGAGGTTAGATTGTTTATTTGAGATTTTTATTTCTTGGGGTAGGCCTATTTTGCTGTAAACTTCCCTCCTAGAACTTAGAACTGCCTCCCACTCAGACAGCTTTTTTCATGCTTATGCTAGTTGGTATTGTTCTTTAGTTTCTGTGTCCAAATAGAATAGCTGATTTCCACCTGGCTGAAGGAGATCACTTAGGGTGTTGTAGTTCAAGCAAAGGCGATGATGAGATGAATTAAAACCAGGCTGATGAGGCTGACTTAACTAAATAATGATAAAGAACTGAGGGGACTTGGATATATAAAATAAGAGAGAAGTATCAGACTGCGACTGTGCCAGTCCCAGCTTTCAGTTTCTTTCTCTTTTGTGTAAGAGAACCCTAAATTTTAGCTGGACATATTTTTCCTCAGTGTAAAGAATGCATTTTCCAGTTAGTAAGTAGATAGGACCCTATCACTAAATTCAGACTAATGAGATGAAAGTAGAAGCACTGTATGCAACTTCTAGAAAAATCTTAGTATTGACTCTGCTTCCCATCTTTCCTTTTGGCTATTACATACATGTGATAGCAGGAGCTCAGGCAGCCAAACATCTTGATGTCCTGGACCCTGAAGTGGAAGGCACGTGTTGAGAATGGCAGATCATCACATGGGAAAGAGTCCAGCACTCTGAACTACTATATGCTTAACTGACTACATCAGGGCTTCTCTTTTGTGTATGTAGGAATAAAGTCAATTTCTATCTTATGTAAGCCATTAGTTTTGTCTGTGTATCTGGTTTTTTTTTTTTTTTTGAAGATTTTATTTATTTGTTTGACAGAGAAATTTCAAGTAGGCAGAGAGGCAGGCAGAGAGAGGGGGAAGCAGGCTCCCTGCTGAGCAAAGAGCCTAATGTGGGGCTCGATCCCAGAACTCTGAGATCATGACCTGAGCTGAAGGCAGAGGCTTAACCCACTGAGCCACCCAGGCGCCCCTGTATATCTGTTTTTGTTCTTGTTGTAGATGGCTATATGCAGCTGTCCCTAGTCCTGACTAATGAAAGCAGGGTGCTAGAAGAGGTCCAAGTTTTTATCCGGGATGACCAAACAAGGGGAGATGCACTGGGTCAAGAACAAATGAGCTAGGAACTTTTGGAAATAGATAATCCTATAAAACAATTACACACTGACATGGATAAGTCTCTGCAATTAAATTTTTTTTAACTTTTCTAATTTTTTATTAACATATAATGTATTATTAGCCCCAGGGGTACAGGTCTGTGAATCGCCAGGTTTACATACTTCACAGCACTCACCATGGCACATGTCCTCCCCAATGTCCACAACCCAACCACCTTCTCCCTAATTTTTTTTTTTAAGTCATGAAACCATTCATCCTGTATTTGAATCTTTTTTCTTTTGTTTTCTTAGGCATAAACATTGATCTCCTGCTTTAATGACTATAGGGATTTGATGACTAATCCTAAATCATAGTGGAGTTCTGAAATATTAAGGCTCTTTCTGCTTCATTTTCTTGTTAATGGAGGTATAGCCCTCAATCACATTCTTGAATTACAAAGAAATTTTTAAATTTAGGTATCCTCACAAGATAAATTGAAATAAAACATGGAGGAATGCATCGTATGTTGGAACTATTTATGAAGTGCTATTTTTACTTCTGATTAGGTCTTTTCCCTCCATTGCTAATTGTTAACCTTTATCACATGTTTTGAACTTTCATGTCAAAATTATTGTTGAGCGCACCTAAGGAAAATTAAATTCAATTTACATTTTTGGCATTATTATCAAAACTTTTAAATGATAGTAATTTTGGAATGTAGATTTCACTTCGCTTTTTAATTCTTCGGGCTAGTCAAGGAATTTTTAGGATGCAAGTATGTTTTTAATCTATTTTTAATCTTATTTTCTTGCTCTGATCTTTCTCCCTCCATAAAAATATGATGGATTTGTGGTGATAGTTTTAAGCTTATAGCCATCAAAGAAGCATTTAAAGTATCTTTAGGCAAGCTTGTTTTCCCTGTCTTCTTGTCTGATAAAAGCTGAGTGTCTCTTTATATAACTTTTTAAAAATATGTCCTCTTTAGATGCTGGCAAACAAGTTGGAATTTGAATGACCTGTGAAATCTTTCATGGAGATGACTGTCTGTGGGAGAAGGAAACTCTAGGATAGATTTTGAGCTAGAGCTGATGTAATGAATCCCGGGGAAGCAGGGCTTGGAACTCAGGTAGCTTTAAGCAGGTAAGTTAATAGCAGAGTAAACTTGCCAGAAACAAGCATGTACAAAAGAATAAAAGAAAAGGAAACAGTAAGACCATTGATAACAAAATACAGGGAGCAGGATTCAGGACCTTTGTGGAAATCCATAAAGGCCAAAGGCTCTAAAAGCTGAGACTGCTTCATTTTTCTTTTAAGACTGTGATTTAACAGTCTTAAAAAAATAATAATAAGGCTCAGGCTGGGGCCAACATGGAAACTCACTTATATCAGTGGTTGTTTTTTTTTTTTTTTTTTTTTTTTAATATTTGTATTATAGTGTAGGGTGGTGTCATATACACAAGGCCTTTTTTTTTGGTGCAAACTGTGCATTTCATTGAAAACAAAGACAGGCTTGCTTGAAACTGAATTGACAGCTTTGTGGCTGTAAAGATAAATATAGCACTTTTCAGGTAGTGAATTCATGAATAATCAATGAACCAGCAAAGGACAAAAAGTGACATATGGCAGCCTGGTGTGGATTAAGTGTGATTGTCACATTCCCTTCCCCTTTTTCCCTTCTCTAATTTATTGAAAGGAACAAAGCCAGTCTCATGTAGCCAGAACACAATATCTCTGAAAAAGTCTACTTAGACAAAGTGTTAACAGGGAAGTTTATTCATTAAATGTCTCCATACTGTTTCCTTGTTTTAATAGTCTAGCCCAAGTTGTTTGTGTTATTGAAATTTTATTCAGAATGAAAATTTGACTTGAATTCTTGAAGTAGTTTTTGTTTTTTAAAATCTCTATTACATCAGTATTTCTAAATAAGTAACACTTAGCCATGCTAATTACCAGAATATTTCTCTAAATAAACCATAAATATATTATAGCTCTGTTTTCATGCCTCCACCTAGTGTATAAAACAAAATAGAAAGTATTCTTAATTTCCCTTTGTATCAACCAACACTTCTTTGAAGATACTGATTTTATTTATTTATTTTTTTAAACAAGAAATAACCAGTTTTAATGGAAACTCTTTGGTTAAACTAGGAGTTTTTAGAAGTGTTCTAAGGAACTGTTAATGGGGAGGTATTTGTGTATAACCCAAGTAATAACTCTACCACTTTGAAACATCAGTCTTCCTTGGTGTCTAATGAAGGGTGAGGTGTTTAGTCCACTGAGTCTCTTTGCACCTTGTGTTTGTCTGGCTTTGTGCCAAGGAGCTGATTCTGAAAGATTTAATATTGATGGGTCTCTAGATTAGCCTGATTCTCTAGTCCCCTCAATTCCACTCTAGTCTTTCCAAACCCTTTGAAATCAGCAGAGGAATTAGCAGTAAGTTTTGGTAAAGTACATGTGATAGAAAGAATTACTATCTGTTTTGAATGGCTCCTCCCAACTCCTACACAAAAAAGGCTCTGGAAACTTGTTCTTAGAATTGTAGGTTCCAATATGAATATGAAATATTAATGGGTAACAATTTTTAGAAATCTGTTAAAGGGCTTTTAATGGTAAAGGAATCAACAGAGCAGTACATTATTTTATTCCAGTTGTACAAGTGAGCCACTGATTAGCATCTGGCTTTATTCAAATTCATTATAAGATTCCTTGATAAGATTTTTTATGTAAATTCTCTTGAACTGTGTACCAGTAGCACTCCCCGCCCCCTCCCACCCCCCACGGCAATGTGTAATTAACTTTCCCTATTTTACATCATCCCCTTATAATTCAGAGTAGTGAATGATCATGAGATATTCAGCAGGTAATTTGTTAATTCTAGGAATTGGATTAATTTTATAATAGTTTTTGACTATTTTGACTATTTTGACTATAATAGTTTTTGACTCATTTCCTTGAGTGTGGGAGAAGGAGATGGTGTTACTGTGAATGCACTTACTTAGTCTATAGCCTGGCATGTTTTTGTGAATTTAAATATCATGTGGCATGTGTGTTGAGAAGAAAAAAACCCATGAAGGGCTACTCTTGTATTAACGGTATCTAAGAAAAACAAAGTAGTATCTGTTGAAAAATAAACTTGGCTAATAACCTTTAACCTTTAAAATTGCCTTCAACCAAGCAACTCTATCAGTTTATCAGTAGTTTTGAAAATGCCTAATACTTATGCCATGGTTCAGCGTGGAAAGCACAGACTGGGTTGGAATGAGAGTGGTCATGGGAAGCCTGCCCTTAAAAATCCTGAAGATAAGCCCTATTACTGAATTGTGTATATTTACTGCCTCTGTGACTAACTCAGTAAAGCCTATTCATCAAGGAAATCTTGTCCTTGACTCAGGTCCATTGGTCACAAATCATGCACTTCAACTTACGGATTACGTCAGGCTGAAATTATGAACAAAGCATGTTGCTATGTTCATTCTTTTATAACACAAAGAGTGGCTTATCATCAGATTTGCCTACGGTAGTATCACCAGTTTTATGTGTTTAGGGTAATTTCTCCCAACTCCTCCTGAAAGCTATTGAGCTTTTACTTTTGGAACAAGAAAGAAAGATTCCCTTTTGTGTATTAAAATGCTTAATTTGTCAAACATTGTATTATGCTGAACCCAAGACAAGTTCATACAGTTTCTACTTGTGGGTAAACACAGGGTATTGTTAGGAAGATATAACACACATAGGACAGAAGAAAAGCTTACCCAGAGATGAATTTTAAGAATAGTTTTGATTTTTATTAAAGACCATCTTAGTCGTTGGAGGTTTATAATCTATAAAGCAGAAGTGTTAGAGCTACTATTGGGTGGTGGAGGAGGAAGACACATTAAGAAATTCTATTTAAGAAGCCATTATTGAACCTCTTTTTTGATTCAGCAACTCTTTGATAGTCACTGGGGTTACAAACCTGATTATACCCCGCAAGATGAAGAAGTATGGGATGGTACGGGCAACTCTCAACTGCCTTGCCCTTTGCAGATTACAGATGGTTTTTATAATATCTCCATTGTTCTTTACAGCAGAACTGCAGGGGCTTTATGGTTTATAGGCCCAGAGAGATTAAATGAAGAATGGAGTAGGTATTTAGTCCCACTGCTGTGTTTCTGCACTATCTTCGTGATATGCTAACTAACCAAGGAGTTAGCTAAACTATTAATAAGCCGTGCAGAGGAGCACAAGGTTCCTTTAGAATATATCCTGTCTTGGTCTTCAGGTGACTTTGCGAGGATAAAATGGTGCAGGAAAGCCATTTAGCAGTTTGATAACATACATTTATTTATTTATTTATTATTTTTTTAGGTTTTAATTTATTTTTTCAGTGTTCCAAGATTCATTGTTTATTGATAATATTTTTAAAAATGAGATAATTATTTTTCTTTATACTATGACAGATACTTAAGTGCATAATGTGCATGAGACATTGTATTCATTGTTCCATTTATTTCTGTTGTTACTCTTAGTGATTTAAGCATGCTTAATGCAGAAGATTTGAAAGTACAGACAAATATGGAGATTCAGAAAAAATTAACTGCGTCTCATCACCTAGAAGTTGTGAACATTTTTATCTATTTCATCAAGTTTTTTTATCCTTAAAAAATAGGTCCTATTTTATAGAGACCATGATTGAATTCTGCTATTAAGTACGAACTTTCCCCTCACATTGAAAATAGTTAATATTTCTTGGACATTTACTGTATGTTTGGCATATTTTATATTTTAAAGATATTTTTTCATATACATTAAAATACATGCAAAAGAACCTATGTATCACATATGTAAGTTGTGGATTTCTATGAATGGATCACCTAATGTAAGAACAATATGAGAACCTAGAATACTATCGAAGAGTAGCAGAATATGTCAACTAAGAATATGCCACTTTGACATAAGGATTACTTTTAGCTAAAGGCACTTGAAAAACAAGAGGTACAAAGAAGGGTGCTCTGATCTCCCAAGTGAAAGATGCCCTCCCTATGCAGGGAGGAAACATTCTTATCACCAAAGTCAGAAGTTGAGACCGAGTATTCTGTGCAAAGAGACCTGGTTAAAATAATTCCTATTTTCCTTTATGTTTGCAATATATCTTACTTTTTCCACAATTGTCTGTCCTTGTTCAATCTAATATAGAAACACTTGGGTTTTGCCAGTTCTTTAGGTCTTCATTTCCTTTTGAAGACTTCTGTGTACATGTACCAAGATTTATATGCTTTTCTTCTGTTAGTATGTCCTAAGTCAGTTTAGTTCTCAGGTCCAGCTGGATACTCTAAGATGGCAGAGGTAAAATTTTACCTCCCCATTAGAAATACTACTGTCTTCAATTTTATCTTTTTTTTTTTGCCTCCTAAATTTTTATTATTTTACCTTATTTTTTAAATTTAATTTTTTAGGATCTTTTTTTTTTTTTTAAGATTTATTTATTTATTTATTTATTTATTTATTTATTTATTTGACAGAGAGAGATCACAAGTAGACGGAGAGGCAGGCAGAGAGAGAGAGAGAGGGAAGCAGGCTCCCTGCTGAGCAGAGAGCCCGATGCGGGCCTCGATCCCAGGACCCTGAGATCATGACCTGAGCCGAAGGCAGCGGCTTAACCCACTGAGCCACCCAGGCGCCCTTTTAGGATCTTTTTAATTGAAGAATAGTTGACGTACAATTTTGTACTAGTTCACGTGTATAACAGTGATTCAGTATTTATATACATTACAAAATGGTCACTACAATGTCTAGTTACCATCTGTCACTATACAGAATTCTTACAATACTATTAACTGTATTTCCTGTGCTGTACATTACATCCTGTGTTTAACTTATTTTATAACTCGAATATTATACCACTTAATGTTCTTATCTATTTGGTCTGTCATCACCACCACAATCCCTCCTCCTTTAGTTTAATGTAGTCCCTTTTATTGTTCTTCCCTGAGGAGACATATCTGACAAAATGTTGCTAAGATCAATATCAGAAAGTTAACTGCCTGTATTTTCTTCTAAGAGTTTTATGACATCAGGTCTTTAATCCATTTGGCGTTTATTTATGTATATGGTGTGAGAAACTGGTCCGGTTTCATTCTTCCGCATTTAGCAGTCCAGTTTTCCTAATGCTGTTTATTGAGGAGACTTCCCCATTGTATATTCTTGCCTCCTTTTGCATAAATATATGGCATATATGTAGGTTTATTCCTGAGTTACTTGTTCACTTTAGTTGATCAATTTGTCTGTTTTATGCCTGTAACATACCATTTTGATTACTGTAGCTTTGTAGTAGAATTTGATTCCTCTAGGGACTGTGATACCTCAAGCTGTTTTCTTTCCCAAGATTGCTTTGGCTATTTGGGATCTTTTGTGGCTCCATAGAAATTTTAGGATGGTTTTTGTTTTCTTAATTTCTCTTTCTGATTGTTATTAGTGTATAAAAATGTAACAGATTAATTTTAGTATCCTGCAACTTTGCTGAATTTGTTAGTTTTAATAGTTTTTTGGTGGGGACTTTAGGGTCTTAGTATCATGTCATCTGGATATAGTGAAATTTTACTTCTTTCAAATGAGGATGCTCTTCTTTTTAAATTTTTTTTGCTTAATTGCTATTAAATAAAAGTTGTGAAAATGGGTCCTTGTCATATACCTCATCTTATAGGAAGAGCATTTAGATTTTCACTGAGGAGTATGATGTTAGCTGTGTGTTTGTCACATATTGTCTTTATTATGTTGAGGCATGTTTCCTCTATACCCACGTTGTGGAGAGTTTTTTATCACAAATTTATGTTGAATTTTGTCATTCTATTTTGTCTCCATCTTTTGAGATGTTTGTATGGTTTTTGTCTTTCATTTTGTTAATGTGGTGAATCACATTGATTTGTGGATATTGAACCATCCTTGCATCCCTGGAATAAATCCCACTGGATCATGGTGTATAATCTGTTTGATGTATTTTTTAAAATTCATTTTGCTTATGTTTTGTTGAGGATTTTTGCATCTGTGTTCATCAGGGATATTGGTCTGTAATTTTCTTTTTTTTGTAATGTCTTTTTCTGGATTAGTAGCAGGGTAATGCTGGCCTCATTAAATGTATTTAGAAGCATTCCTTCTTAAATTTTTTGGAATAGTTTGAAAAGGATAGTCCTAACTTTTCTTCAAAAGTTGGGTAGAATTTACCTGTGGAGCTGTCTGGTTCTAGACTTGTTTGCTAGGAGGTTTTTGTTTTCTTTTCTGTTTTGTTTTGTTTTTCTTAATTACTGATTCAATTTAGTTACTAGTGTATTCATATTTTCTAATTCTTAATGATTCAGTCATTTTTGTCTAGGTTTTCTAAGTGTTGGCATATAACTCTTCATAGTAGTCTCTTTTGGTCCTTTGTATTTCTGTGGTATCAATTATAACTTTCTTTTCTAATGTTATTTATTTGGAACCACTCATTTTCTTGATGACTTGGCTAAAGGGTTATCAGTTTTGTTTCTTTTCAAAAAGTCAGCTCTTAGTTTCAGCAATCTTCTCTGTTGTTTTTTAGTCTCTATTTAATTTATTTACACTCTAATCTTTATTATTTCTTTCCCTCTACTAACTTTGTGCTTTTTCCCCCTTTTTTTTTCATTCTCTAGGTATAAATTTGATTGTTTATTAAGAGATTATCTTGTTTCTTTAGGTGAGTAAGGCCTGTATCATTATAAATTTAATCATTAGAACTGCTTTTTTCTGTTCCATAGATTTTGAAATGTGTTTTCATTTTCATTTGTCTCAAGATATTTTTTTATTTCCTGTTTGATTTCATTGACCTATTGGTTGTTTAGTAGCATGTTGTTTAGTCTCCACATGTTTTTGTTTTTTCTTTGCAATTGATTTCTATTTTCATATCATTGTTGGAAAAGATATATGATTTCATTCAATCTTCTTAAATTTATTGAGACTCATTTTGTGGCCTCACCTACAGTCCTTGAGAATGTTCCATGTGCACTTGAGAATAATGTGTATTCTGCTATTGGCAAAAATATCCTAGCGTTCTGTAGGTTGCCTTTTCATTTTATTGATTGTTTCTTTTGCTGTCCAGAAGCTTTCAAGTTTGCTATAGTTAAACTTGTTGATTTTGGTTTTGTTGCTTTGCTTTTGGTATCATATGCAGAAAACCATTTCCAAGACTCACATCAGGGAGCTATTTCCCTGTTTTCTTCTGAGTGTTTTGTGGTGTCAAGTCGTATGTTTCAGTCTTTGATATATTTTGAGTTAATTTTTTTGAGTTTTATAAATTAGGAGTCCAGTTTCATTGTTCTGTTTGTGTTTATCCAGTTTTCTCAGCAGCATTTGTTGAAGAGACTATACTTTCCCCATAGACTGTTCTTGGCTCCCTTACAGTATATTAGTTGATTCTATATGTTGGGTATTAATTCTGGGCACTCTAGTCTGTTGTCTTGGTCTATGTGTCTATTTTTATGCCAAACCATATTGTTGTAGTTACTGTAGATCTGTAGTACAGTTTGAAATCAGGAAATACATTTCTCTATTTTTTTGTACTTTCTCAGGATTGCTTTGGCTATTCAGGGTCTTCTGCATTTCCACACAAATTTTAAGATTGTTTTTTCTGCTTCTGTGCAAAATGCCATTGGGATTTTGATAGTGATTAAGTAGTATGGACAGCTAATGATATTATTTTAGTTGATGAACATGGAATGTCTTTCCATTTGTTTCTTCTTTGATTTCTTTTAAAAAAAGTCTTACACTTTTCATTTTTAGCTCTTTTTCTTTCTTTGCCTTTTTTTTTTTTGTATTTGGGTTTTTTTTTTTTTTTTTAAGCTATTGTTAATGGGATAGGGGTTTCTTTCTTTCCTTTTTTTTCTTTTGGTTGTTTCATTATTAGTGCGAAACGTAACTGGTTTTCTATGTTGATTTTATACCCTGAAACTACTGAATTTTTAACTAGTTCCAGCAGTTTTGTGTTGAATCTTTCCAGTTTTCTATATAAAAAAATCATGTTACCTGAAAATAACAATAATTTTAGTTCTTTTTTGATTTGGTTGTTTTTTATTTCCTTTTCTTGACTGATTGTCCATTTGGGTCTCCTAGTAATATGTGGAATAGGACTGGTTATAGTGGGCATCCTTGTGTTATTCCTGATGTTAGAAGAAAAGCTTTCCATTTTTCACTATTGAATATGATGGTAGCTGTGGGTTTGTTGTATATGGCCTTTATTATGTTAGGTGTGTGCTTTGTATAACCAATCTGTTGAACATTTTTAATCATGAAAGGATGTTGTATTTTATGAAATGCTGCTTCTGCATCTGTTGATATGATCATGTGACGTTTATCTGTCATCCATTAGTGCGATGTATTACACTTACTGATTTTCATATGCTGAACCATCCTTGCATCCAGGAATAAATCCTTCTTCGTCATAGAAAAGAACACTTAACGTGTTCTTAAATTCACTTTGCTAATATTTTGTTGATAATTTTTCCATCTATATTCATTGGATCATTGGTCTATAATTTTCTTGTAGTACGCTTATATAGCTTTGGAATCACAGTACTACTGTGGCTTTATAGAATGAGATTTGAAGTGTTCCCTCCTTTTCAGTTTTTTGGAAGAGTTTGAGAGGGATTGGCATTAAATTTTCTTTCATTCTGGTAGAATTAGCCAGTTAAGCCATCTGGTCCTGGGGCTTTCTGTGTTGGGAGGTTTTTGATTGCTAATTCAATCTCTTTACTCATAATGGGTCTGTTCAGTTTTTGTTTTTTTTTTTTAAGATTTTATTTATTTGACAGACACAGTGAGAGAGGGAACACAAGCAGAAGGAGCGGGAGAGGGAGAAGCAGGCTTTGCACTGAGCAGGGAGCCAATGTGGGGCTTGATTTTAGGACCTTGGTATCATGACCTGAGCCAAAGGCAGACGCTTAACGACTGAGCCACCCAGGTGCCCGGGTCTGTTCAGTTTTGTTTTTTGGGCTTTTTTCTTTCCTGATTCATTCTTGGTAAAATATGTGTTTCTAGGAAATTTTATTTCTTGTATAGTATCTATTCTTTTGTATATGTAATTGTTAATGGAAGTCTTTATGATTATATATATTTCTGTAGTATCACTTGTAATGTTTCCTCTTACATTTCTAATTTTATTTATTTGAGTTTTCTCTTTTTTGTTGGTTATTCTAGCTAAAGTTTTATCAATTTTGTTTACCTCTTAGAGAAACCAGCTTATAGTTTTCTTGTGCTTTTCTATTGTTATATTTGTTTCAGTTTCATTTATTTTTGTCCTGATCTTTGTTATTTCTTTCCACCTGCTAACATGGGCTTTGTTCTTATCATTCCTTGAGGTATGCAGTTAGGTTGTTTATTTGGGAGCTTTTCTTAATATGATGTTTATTGCTATAAACCTCCCAGTTACAACTGTTTTTGCTACATTACATAAATTTAGTATGTTATGTTTACTTTTTCATTTGTTTCAAGTTAATCTTTTTTAAAAGATTTTATTTATTTGACAGAGATCACAAGTAGGCAGAGAGGCAGGTAGACAGAGAGAGGAAAGGAAGCAGGCTCCCCGCTGAGCAGAGAGCCCGATGCGGGGCTCGATCCCAGGACCCTAAGATCATGACCTGAGCCGAAGGCAGAGGCTTTAATCACTGAGCACCCTGGCGCCCCTCAAGTTAATCTTTTATTTCTTCTTTGACACATTTGTTCTGCAGGCGTGAGTTGTTTAATTTCCACACATTTGTGAATTTTCTAGGTTTCCTCCTTTTATTGACTTCCAGTTTCATAGCATTATGGTCAGAGTGGTATGATTTAAATCTTCTTAAAATATAAGATTTGTGATCTAACATATGATCCATTTTTGGGGATGTCCTATGTGCCTATGAAAAGAAGGTATATGCTGCTGCTGTTGAATGTATGTTCTGTATGTCTGGTAGGTCCATTTGGTCTAAAGTACAGTTTGAGTCCCGTTTCCCAATTAATTTACTGTCTGGATCATCTGTGTATTGTAAAGTGGGATTTTAAAGTCCTCCACTATTATTGCACTGTTGTCTAATACATCCTATATATGTATTCTATGTTAGGAACTCCACTGTTGAGTGCGTATATATTTACAATTGTTAACATCCTCTTGATTAAATGACCCCGTTATCATTATATAATGACCTTTGTTTCTTAAGTTTTGACTTAAAGTTAATTTTGTGTGATAATAAGGTTAGCTATCTGTTCTTTTTTGGTTTCCATTTGTGTCTTTAAGTATTAAAGAGTGTATTATAGGCAGCATATAATTGTGTCTTATTTTTGTGCATATAGCCACTCTTTTCCTTTGATTGGAGAATTTAACTCATTTATATTTAAAGTAATATTTGTAGATGGCTACTTAATAATACCATCTTATAATTTTTTTCTGGTTGTTCGTAGTACTTTTGTTCCTTTCTTTCTCTCTTGCTGGTTTTTTTTTTTTTTTTTTTCTTGTAATAACTTTCTGTAGTGGTACACCTTGGCTTCCTTTATTAAATCTTTTATGTACCTATGTAGATTTTTGGTTGTTATTTCCATGAGCCTTCTGTAATTTTTTTAAAATTGAACTTAGTTAACATATAGTGTATTATTAGTTTCAGGGGGAGAGTTTAGTGATTCACTAGCTGTGTATAACACCCAGTGCTCATTGCATCACATGCCCTCCTTAATGCCCATCACCCAATCACCCTATCCCCCACTCCCCTCCCCTCCAGCAACCCTGTTTCTTCCCTGTAGTTAAGAGTTTTATGGTTTGCCTCCCTGTTTTTATCTTATTTTTCTTCCCCTTCCCCTATGTTCATCTGTTTTGTTTCTTAAATTCCACATATGAGTGAAATCATATGGTATTTGTCTTTCTCTGACTTATTTCGCTTAGTGTAATACCCTCTGGTTCCATCCACATCATTGCAAATGTCAAGGTTTCATTCTTTTGGAAGGCTGAGTCATATTCCATTGTTTGTGTGTGTGTGTGTGTGTGTGTGTGTGTATATCTCACCTCTTCTTTATTCATCTGTTGATGGACATCTGGGCTTCCATAAAATATTTTACAGATATTTAAAAGTCTATTTTAAACATTGCAACATAGTTTCAATTGCATACAAAAAGCTCTACCCTTTTACTCCCCCTGCATTTTACTTTTTCATAGTGTATATCTATTAATTATTATACCTATAGTTATTTTTAATACTTCTGTCTTTTATACTGGAGTTAAGTGATTTACAGACCACTATATTACACTATGGGAGTTTTCTGTATTTGACTGTGAACTTAACTTTACCTTGTGTTTCATGTTACTACTATTCAGCATTCTGATTTTTTAGCTTGAAATCTTATTCAACATTATTGGTAATGTAGATCTCTGTTGCATAACTCCCCCAGCTTTTCTTTTGTCTGAGAATATCTTTACCTCTTCTTTATTTCTGAAGGCGGACTTTGCTGGATAAAATATTCTTGGTTGGCAGGTTTTTTTTTTTTTCTTTCAACAATTTGAATATATCATCCTATTCTCTCTCTCACAGTTCCTAAGCTGAAACTATAAAATTTCGGCTTAGAAAGCCACTGATATCCCATGGGGTTGATGATAACCATCTTTTCTCTGCTAGTCTCAAGATTCTCTCTGTCTCCAAATTTTGAACAATGTATTATAATGTGTCTTCCAGAAGATAATCTTGGCGTTGGATTGTTTAGAGATCTATGAACTTTAAGAACTTAGATGTTCAAATCTCTCTCCATTTTGGAAAGTTTTCAGCTATCATATCTTTAAAAAAACTTTCTGCCCTTTTTTCCTCTCTTCTTTTTTGGACTTTCATATGCATCATTTATTTATTTCTTTGAGAGTGGCAGCAAGTGAGCATGAGTGGGGGTCGGGGGAGAGGGAGAGGGAGAAGAACAGACTCCCTGCTGAGCAGGGAGCCTGATGTGGGGACCCTGGGGTCATGACCTGAGCCAAAGGATGTGCTTAACACACTGAGCCACCCAGGAGCCCCCTTTTGCATCATTTATTTATCATAATGGTGTCCCATAAATTTTGCATGCTTTCCTCATTCTTTCTCACTTTCTTTTCTTTTTAGTCCTCTGGGTAATTTCACATGATTTGTCATTGAGTTTACTGATTCTTCTCTCTGAGTCTGTTGCTGAAGGTATTAAATTTGTCAGTTCAGCACTTCTTAAGCTCCAAAATTTCTGTTTGGTTCTCTTTTATATTTTTCATCTCTCTGTTCTCATTTTGTTCTTGTATTGTTTTCCTGATTTTATTAAATTGTTTATCTATGTCTCCTTACAGCTCTTTGACTATAACAGTTTTTAAAAAGGTTTTGTAAGACAATTTCTTTATCTTCATTTTGAGGAGGTCAGTTACTGGAAGTTTATTATGATCTTTTTGTGGTGTCATGTCTCCTTTTTTTTTTTTTTAATTTTAATAGTTTTAATTTAAATTCCAGTGAGTTAACATACAGTGTAATATTAGTTCTAGGTGTCTACTTTAGTGATTCAACACTTCCATACAACACCTGGTGTTCATAACAAATACACTCCTTAATTCCCATCAGCTTTTTATTTTATTTTATTTTATTTTTTTTAAAGATTTTATTTTTATTTATTTGACAGACAGAGATCACAGGTAGGCAGAGAGGCAGGCAGAGAGAGGAAGGGAAGCAGGCTCCCTGCTGAGCAGAGAGCCTGATGTGGGGCTCGATCCCAGGACCCTGGGATCATGACCCGAGCCGAAGGCAGAGGCTTTAACCCGCTGAGCCATCCAGGCGCCCCCCCATCAGCTTTTTAAACCATCCCCTCCCCACCTCCTTCCTGGTTACCATCAGTTTGTTCTCTGTAGTTATGAATCTGTTTCTTGGGGCACCTGGGTGGCTCAGTTGGTTAAGTGTCTGCCTTCAGCTCAGGTCATGATCTTAGGGTCATGGGATCAAGCCCCGTATTGGGCTCTCTGCTCAGCAGCAAGTCTGCTTCTCCCTCTCCCCTTGTGATTTCTCTTGCTTTTGTTCTCTCTCTCTCTCTCAAAAAAAAAATCTGTTTCTTGGTGTACCTCTTTTTCCTAAATGATTGTTTTGTTTCTTAAATTCCACATGTGAGTGAAATCATAAGGTATTTGTCATTCTCTGATTTAGCATAATACTCTTTATCCATCCATGTCATTGCAAATGGCAAGATTGATTTCATTCTTCTTTTGTGGCTGAATAACATTCCATGGTGTGTGTGTGTGTGTGTGTGTGTGTGTGTGTACATATACTACATTTCTTTATCCATTCATGAGTCACTAGGCATTTGGGCTTTTCCCATAATTTGGCTATTGTTGGTAATGCTGTAAATATTGGGGTGTATGTATCCCTTCGAATGAGTATTTTTATATCCTTTGGGTAAATACCTAGTAGTGTAATTTCTGGGTCATAGGGTAGTTCTGTTTTTAACTTTTTGAGGAACCTCCATACTGTTTTCCAGAGTGGCCACAGCAGTTTGCGTTCCCAACAGTGTAAGAGGATTCCCCTTTCTCCACATCCCTGCCAACACCTGTTGTTTCCTGTGTTGTTAGTTTAAGCCATTATGATAGGTATGAAGTGATACCTCATTGTAGTTTTGACTTGTAGTTCCCTGATGATGGCTGATACTGAGCATCTGTTCATGTATCTGTTGGTCATCTGTATGTTTTCTTTGAAAAATGTCTGTTCATGTCCTTTGCCCATTTTTAACTAATTTCCTTGTTTCTTTGTGATCACTGTAGCTATCTATGTATTTGAAGCAGCAGTCACTTCTTCCACATTTATGGACTAATTGCAGAAGGGAAGACCTTCACCTGCAGTTGGTGGCACATTGGAGTGTGCTCTGAACCTGGGTCTAGTGGTACAGGGGTGCTGAGTGCAGGGATGTGTGGCAGCTCTGGGTCTGGGGTCTCTGGTGACTGCCGAACAGTCCATGGTGCTTTTACTAACTTACATTCCACCAGAAGTATATAAAAGTTCTAGTTGTTTTAAGATGTATGTAAAGCTCTTACATGTTTAATAAATACATGGTAGCCTTTTTTTTTGTAAAGATGATTCCCAGGTAGCTTACTTGGGCACCAAGTAAGTGGGTTGCTTCCACCCACCACTGTAGGGAATGCAGGAAGGAGAGAGCTGGCATAAAGCAGAGAAAGATGGGGGAAGGAGATTACTTGGGCACATGTGTAAGTATTTAATAGAGATTTAGTTTAAAGCACAGAAGGGATGCCTGACCAAGATGTAGAGATTTGAGAATCATCTTGATTGATCCAAATTCAAGCCTTTGAGTATGATCTTAGGTGAAGATCAGAGTGGGGGCAGAAGAGAGTATATGGAGTGCATTAGGACTAGTCATAGTCTAGGACTTTCATAACAAAATGCAAGAGACTGGATGGCTTAAACAACAACAACAACAAAATATATGTATATCCCCTCACCAATCCTGGAGGGTAGATATCCAAGATCAGGGTGTTATCAGGTTTGGTTTCCTTTGAGTCATCTTCTCTGCTTGTAAATGTAACACCTTCTCTGTTTGTCTTTGCATGGTCTTTCCTGTTTGCATGTCTGCCCAGATTTCCTCTTACAAGGGAGTCTTTATCTGATTAGAGCCTACCATAAAGACCTTATTGTAACGTAATTACCTCTTTATTTTTTGGTAAGATTTATTTATTTGACAGAGATCTCGAGTAGGCAGAGAGGCAGGCAGAGGGTGGAAGGGAAACAGGCTCCCTGCCGAGCAAAGAGCCCAATGCGGGGCTCGATCCCAGGACCCTGAGACCATGACCCGAGCTGAAGGCAGAGGCTTAACCCACCAAATGATCCAGGTGCTCCCATAATTACCTCTTTAAAGACCTTATCTTCAAATATGGTTATATTCTGAGGTACTGGACATTAGGGCTTCACCATATGACTGGGGGGCAGAGCACACAATTCATCCCATAACACAGACTGAGAGACAATATAGAACAGATAGAGGGTATAGATTTCAATAAAAAACTTAAGAGGGCAGGCCAGGGAGGTAAAAGGAAAACAGGTAGAGCGTTCAGTCTGTGAAAATGATGGGAGAGTTTCAGGGAAGGACATTCAACCACAGTTATCCCAGATTCCATTTCTAATCACTGGTACCAAATTGTTTTATTTTTCTATATACTTTCTTTTTCTAAAATGGAGGCTTTTGATAGAAATGCTGAAGTAAACATTTAATAGGGTTTGCTTTACATATTCACTTGCACAATGGTTATGAATCAGAGTCCATTGCCAGAAAATACTCTTTTGTGTTTTGTTTTCAAATCTGTAAGAGAATGGCCTTGAAACTTTTTTTTTTTTTCAGACAGATGAGACCTCATGAGTAATCAAATTTAGAAATCATGGTTTACTATTTAAAGCTTTCTACCATGACTCTTGATCCTTTCTAAAGTCTAACTGCATGGAAATTTTGAATGCTCAAAGTATTTGTAAGGAGGTTTAAGGATCGTAGTGATAAATTCTGTGAAATCACTCTGCCTTGTCTTTCCCTGACCTCCAATATCCAGTTTATCAGCAAATCCTGTTAGTTCTGCTTCATACTTCGAGTCTTTTCACTTCTTTGCATCGTCACTGCTACAGCTAGTCCAAGGGGCTGTCATTGTCAGTGTGGACTACCACAGGAGCTTTGGGTTTCATGCTTCTGTTCCTGCCCCTTTTGGAGAAATCTTTAAAAAGAAAAGAAAAGGCCAGCCAGACTACAGCATCCCCTAATTGAAGTCTTTAGCAGCATCTTATTACACTTGGAACAAAATCCGCTCTCTAGGATACCCTAAAAAGATCTATATGGTGAAGACCCTGCCGACCGGCCGCCTGCCCTCATTTAGCACACCAGCCTGTTTTCTGCTTCTTGAACATACCTAATTGGTGGCTGCCTCAGGGCCTTAGCCGCCTTTACTCGCCCCTCCTCGTGTTCACATCACACCTTCCATCTTAGCTTAGACGTTGCCGTGGCAGAGAGGCCTTCCGTCAGTCCACAGCTAATATTACTCTTTCTTTCGTTTATATTATAGCATGTGTTCATCTTAAAAAGAAACTGCCAGTTATTTTTACCAACAATAGATAGTTTTTTGAGGGAATAGCAAAGTATTTAAGTCTGCGTCTGGGTAAGCTCACACACCCTGAACCTTGCAAGGTAAGAAGTTATTAAAATTCTTGGTTCTTGATTGCTTTTTAAAAAAATTTTTTTAAACATTTTATTATTTGACAGAGCAAGAGATCACAAGTAGGCAGAGAGGCAGGCAGAGAGAGAGAGAGAGGGAAACAGGCTCCCCACTGAGCAGAGAGCCCGATGTGGGGCTTGATCCCAGGACCCTGAGATCATGACCTGAGCCGAAGGCAGTGGCTTAACGCAATGAGCCACCCAGGTGTCCCAGTTCTTGATTGCCTTTTTTTTTTTCCCATTGGATTTGTTAAAGATGGAAAATGACGTTTTGGTTTCATACTGTACTTTTAAATTTTTTTATTTTATTTTTAGTCGTTATTGGCTTTATATATTTTAGTGTTAGTTATTTGCTACTACTAATCATAGCTGTTATATTTTTTTCTATCTTTGAGTCAGTTAAAGTCTTTTTGCCTTAAATTCTATGCTTTAAATATTTCCACTCTGCTTTGTCTTTGTTTGAATATGCCAAGTCTTCTATTTTTAAGCCTTTTATTGCTTTTTAAATTGTTGTCCTTAAAAATAAGGTATATTTTGCAGAGTTTTAAAAATCCTTTTAGAAAAGTTTTTCAAGCTTGTTTTGGTTTTCTGTTGGTGCATAACAAAGCATCTTAAACTAGTGGCTTCAAACTGGAACCGTTCATTGTCCATCCTGATTCAGGGGTGGTCCCTCCGCTCCACAGTGTTCTGCTGGTACTGTGGCCGTCTGGTGGCTCGCCTAGACGAGAAGGTCTGTGGTTGCTCGTTCACGTGCCTAGTGTGTTGGTAGGGACAGCTGGGCTCAAATGGGATGTCGGAACAATGGGGCATCTATGTCTTTCTGTCTGTCTCCCTGTCTGTCTCCATCTAGTCTCAGACCTCTCCTTCACCGAGTGGTCGCTTCACCTGGTGTTTTTATGAGGTCTCCCCAGCAGGTAACCATACTTCTGATTCGGCAGCTTCGGGCTCCCAAGAGTGCTGAACGGAAAGCTGGGGCATGTAACTGCCCCCGCATGAGTTCTGCAAGCTGGGGCATGTAACTGCCCCCGCATGAGTTCTGCCTCATTGGGCGGGTTGAAGAGAGTCACAGGGCCAGCCTGGATTCAAGGGACACATCTGTGAAAATGAGGAGGGGTGGTTTACTGAGGGCCATCTTTGGAGCCCACCTACCACAATGAGAGTCTAAACCCTTCACATTTATTGTGTTAGTTGATATGTTGTTGTTCCTTTGGCAAAGGCTTCTTTGCATGTACTTTTCTTAGTGAATTTGATTCATGCGTTTAATTCTACAGATTTCTCTCTCAATATCAAGACAAAAAACAGTATTTTTACCTCAGTTATGATGAGTGAGTCCCTCTGCTTGGTTTTATACACATTTTAGGATTAATTTTCTGGAATTTTAGGCCATATTATAAATTTTTTTTTATGTCAATATATTTTAATTAGAACAACATGGTCAGTGGAGATGTTCTAAGTTTTTTTTGTTTGTTTGTTTTTAAATTTTTTATTTTTTATAAACATATATTTTTATCCCCAGGGGTACCGGTCTGTGAATCTCCAGGTTTATACACTTCACAGCACTCACCATAGCACATACCCTCCCCAATGTCCATAACCCCACCCCCCCTCCCAATCCCCCTCCCCCCAGCAACCCTCAGTTTGTTTCGTGAGATTAAGAGTCACTTACGGTTTGTCTCCCTCCCAATCCCATCTTGTTTCATTAAATCTTCCCCTACCCCCTTAACCCCCCATGTTGCATCTCCACTCCCTCATATTAGGGAGATCATATGGTAGTTGTCTTTCTCCGATTGACTTATTTCGCTAAGCATGATACCCTCTAGTTCCATCCACGTCGTCGCAAATGGCAAGATTTCATTTCTTTTGATGGCTGCATAGTATTCCATTGTGTATATATACCACATCTTCTTTATCTATTCATCTGTTGATGGACACCTAGGTTCTTTATAGTTTGGCTATTGTAGACATTGTTGCTATAAACATTCGGTGCACGTGCCCCTTCGGATCACTACGTTTGTGCAATTGCTGGGTCATAAGGTAGCTCTATTTTCAACATTTTGAGGAACCTCCACGCTGTTTCCCAGAGTGGTTGCACCAGCTTGCATTCCCACCAACAGTGTAGGTGAGTTCCCTTTTCTCCGCATCCTCACCAGCTTCTGTCATTTCCTGACTTGTTAATTTTAGCCATTCTGACTGGTGTGAGGTGATACCTAATTGTGGTTTTGATTTGTATTTCCCTGATGCCGAGTGATATGGAGCACTTTTTCATGTGTCTGTTGGCCATCTGGATGTCTTCTTTGCAGAAATGTCTGTTCATGTCTTCTGCCCATTTCTTGGTTGGATTATTTGTTCTTTGGGTGTTGAGTTTGCTAAGTTCTTTATAGATTTTGGACACTAGCCCTTTATCTGATATGTTGTTTGCAAATATCTTCTCCCATTCTGTCAGTTTTTTGGTTTTGTTAACTGTTTCCTTTGCTGTGCAAAAGCTTTTGATCTTAATGAAATCCCAATAGTTCATTTTTGCCCTTGCTTCCCTTGCCTTTGGCGATGTTCCTAGGAAGAAGTTGCTGCGGCTGAGGTCGAAGAGGTTGCTGCCTGTGTTTTCCTCAAGGATTTTGATGGATTCCTTTCTCACATTGAGGTCCTTCATCTATTTTGAGTCCATTTTCGTGTGTGGTGTAAGGAAATGGTACAATTTCATTTTTCTGCATGTGGCTGTCCAATTTTCCCAACACCATTTATTGAAGAGGCTGTCTTTTTTTCCATTGGACATTCTTCCCTGCTTTGTCTAAGATGAGTTGACCATAGAGTTGAGGGTCTATTTCTGGGCTCTCTATTCTGTTCCATTGATCTAATGTGTCTGTTTTTGTGCCACTACCATGCTGTCTTGATGATGACAGCTTTGTAATAGAGCTTGAAGTCCGGAATTGTGATGCCACCAACCTTGGCTTTCTTTTTCAATATTGCTTTGGCTATTCGAGGTCTTTTCTGCTTCCATATAAACTTTAGGATTATTTGTTCCATTTCTTTGAAAAAAGTGGATGGTACTTTGATAGGAATTGCATTAAATGTGTAGATTGATTTAGGTAGCATAGACATTTTCACAATATTTATTCTTCCAATCCAGGAGCATGGAACATTTTTCCATTTCTTTGCGTCTTCCTCAATTTCTTTCATGAGTACTTTATAGTTTTCTGTGTATAGATTTTTAGTCTCTTTGGTTAGGTTTATTCCTAGGTATCTTATAGTTTTGGGTGCAATTGTAAATGGGATGGACTCCTTAATTTCTCTTTCTTCTGTCTTGTTGTTGGTGTAGAGAAATGCAACTGATTTCTGTGCATTGATTTTATATCCTGACACTTTACTGAATTCCTGTACAAGTTCTAGCAGTTTTGGAGTGCAGTCTTTTGTGTTTTCCACATATAGTATCATATCATCTGTGAAGAGTGATAGTTTGACTTCTTCTTTGCCGATTTCGATGCCTTTAATTTCCTTTTGTTGTCTGATTGCTGAGGCTAGGACTTCTAGCTATGTTGAATAGCAGTGGTGATAATGGGCATCCCTGCCGTGTTCCTGACCTTAGCAGAAAAGCTTTCAGTTTTTCTCCATTGAGAATGATATTTGTGGTGGGTTTTTCATAGATGGCTTTGATAATATTGAGGTATGTGCCGTCTATCCCTACACTTTGAAGAGTTTTGATCAGGAAGGGATGCTGTACTTTGTCAAATGCTTTTTCAGCATCTATGGAGAGTATCATATGTTTCTTGTTCTTTCTTTTATTAATGTGTTGTATCACATTGATTGATTTGAGGATGTTGAACCAACCTTGCAGCCCTGGAATAAATCCCACTTGGTCGTGGTGAATAATCCTTTTAACGTACTGTTGAATCCTATTGGCTAGTATTTTGGCGAGAATTTTTGCATCTGTGTTCATCAAGGATATTGGTCTGTAGTTTTCTTTTTTGTTGGCATCCTTGTCTGGTTTTGGGATCAAGGTGATGCTGGCCTCATAAAATGAGTTTGGAAGTTTTCCTTCCATTTCTATTTTTTGGAACAGTTTCAGGAGAATAGGAATTAGTTCTTCTTTAAATATTTGGTAGAATTCCCCCGGCAAGCCGTCTGGCCCTGGGCTTTTGTTTGTTTGGAGATTTTTGATGACTGTTTCAATCTCCTTACTGGTTATGGGTCTGTTCAGGTTTTCTATTTCTTCTTGGTTCAGTTGTAGTAGTTTATATGTCTCCAGGAATGCATTCACTTCTTCCAGATTGTCAAATTTGTTGGCGTAGAGTTGCTCATAGTATGTTCTTATAATTGTCTGTATTTCTTTGGTGTTAGTTGTGATCTCTCCTCTTTCATTCATGATTTTATTTATTTGGGTTCTTTCTCTTTTCTTTTTGATCTGGCCAGGGGTTTATCAATCTTACTAATTCTTTCAAAGAACCAGCTCCTAGTTTCGTTGATTTGTTCTATTGTTTTTTTGGTTTCTAGTTCATTGATTTCTGCTCTGATCTTTATGATTTCTCTTCTCCTGCTGGGTTTAGGCTTTCTTTCTTGTTCTTTCTCCAGCTCCTTTAGGTATAGGTTTAGGTTGTGTACCTGAGACCTTTCTTGTTTCTTGAGAAAGGCTCGTACCGCTATATATTTTCCTCTCAGGACTGCCTTTGTTGTGTCCCACACATTTTGAACCATTGTTTTCATTATCATTTGTTTCCATGAATTTTTTCAGTTCTTCTTTAATTTCCTGATTGACCCATTCATTCTTTAGAAGGATGCTGTTTAGTCTCCATGTATTTGGGTTCTTTCCAAATTTCCTCTTGTGATTGAGTTCTAGCTTCAGAGCATTGTGGTCTGAAAATATGCAGGGAATGATTCCAATCTTTTGATAATGGTTGAGACCTGATTTAGGAACGAGGATTTGATCTATTCTGAAGAATGTTCCATGTGCACTAGAGAAGAATGTGTATTCTTTTGCTTTGGGATGAAAAGTTCTGAATATATCTGTGATGTCCATCTGGTCCAGTGTATCATGTAAGGCCTTTATTTCCTTGTTGATTTTTTGCTTGGATGATCTGTCCATTTCAGTGAGGGGAGTGTTAAAGTCCCCTACTATTATTGTATTCTTGTCGATGTGTTTCTTTGATTTTGTTATTAATTGGTTTATATAGTTGGCTGCTCCCACGTTAGGGGCATAGATATTTAAAATTGTTAGATCTTCTTGTTGGACAGTTCCTTTGAGTATGATATAGTGTCCTTCCTCATCTCTTATTATAGTCTTTGGCTTAAAATCTAATTGATCTAAGGATTGCCACTCCTGCTTTCTTCTGATGTCCATTAGCATGGTAAATTCTTTTCCACCCCCTCACTTTAAATCTGGAGGTGTCTTCGGGTTTAAGATGAGTTTCTTGTAGGCAACATATAGATGGGTTTGGTTTCTTTATCCATACTGATACCCTGTGTCTTTTGTTTGGGGCATTTAGCCCATTAACATTCAGGGTAAGTATTGAGAGATATGAATTTAGTGCCATTGTATTGCCTGTAAGGTGACTGTTATTGTATATTGTCTCTGTTTCTTTCTGATCTACTACTTTTAGGGTCTCTCTTTGCTTAGAGGACCCCTTTCAATATTTCCTGTAGAGCTGGTTTGGTGTTTGCAAATTCTTTCAGTTTTTGTTTGTCCTGGAAGCTTTTAATCTTTCCTTCTATTTTCAATGATAGCCTAGCTGGATATAGTATTCTTGGCTGCATGTTTTTCTCATTTAGTGCTCTGAATATATCATGCCAGCTCTTTCTGGCCTGCCAGGTCTCTGTGGATAAGTCTGCTGCCAATCTAATATTTTTAACATTGTATGTTACAGACTCCTTTTCCCGGGCTGCTTTCAGGATTTTCTCTTTGTCACTAAGACTTGTAAATTTTACTATTAGGTGACGGGGTGTGGACCTATTCTTATTGATTTTGAGGGGGGTTCTCTGCACCTCCTGGATTTTGATGCTTGTTCCCTTTGCCATATTGGGGAAATTCTCTCCAATAATTCTCTCCAATATACCTTCTGCTCCCCTCTCTGTTTCCTCATCTTCTGGAATCCCAATTATTCTAGTGTTGTTTCGTCTTATGGTGTCACTTATCTCTCGAATTCTCCCCTTGTGGTCCAGTAGCTGTTTGTCCCTCGTTTGCTCAGCTTCTTTATTCTCTGTCATTTGGTCTTCTATATCGCTAATTCTCTCTTCTGCCACATTTATTCTAGCAGTGAGAGCCTCCCTTTTTGATTGCACCTCATTAATAGCTTTTTTGATTTCAACTTAGTTAGATTTTAGTTCTTTTATTTCTCCAGAAAGGGCTTTTATATATCCGGAGAGGGTTTCTCTGATATCTTCCATGCCTTTTTTGAGCCCAGCTAGAACTTTGAGAATCGTCATTCTGAACTCTAGATCTGACATATTACCAATGTCTGTATTGATTAGGTCCCTAGCCTTCGGTACTGCCTCTTGTTCTTTTTTTTTTTTTTTTATAATTGGTGAATTTTTCCGCCTTGTCATTTTGTCCAGCTAAGAGTATATGAAGCAGCAAGTAAAATACTAAAAGGGTGGCAACAACCCCAGGAAAATATGCTTTAACCAAATCAGAAGAGATCCCAAATCGTGAGGGGGGAGAAAGGGGATAAAAAGAGGTTCAGAAAGAAAAAAGAAAAAAAAAAACAATTAAAAAAAGAAAACGAATAACGAAAAATATAAAAAAGAAAAAAAAATATATATATTAGATAAACTAGTTAAAAAACGTTAAAAAAGAAAAGGGTAAAAGTTAAAAAAAATAGCAGAAGAAGAGCAAAAAAATTGAAAAAGAAAAAAAAAATTAACTGCAAGGCTAAAGAATCATGGGGAGAAAGCCATGAGTTCCGTGCTTTGCTTTCTCCTCCTCTGGAATTCTGCTGCTTTCCTTGGTATTGAAACTGCACTCCTTGGTAGGTGAACTTGGTCCTGGCTGGATTTCTTGTTGATCTTCTGGGGGAGGGGCCTGTTGTAGTGATTCTCAAGTCTCTTTGCCCCAGGCGGAGTTGCACCGCCCTTACCAGGGGCCGGGCTCCGAGTAATCTGATTGGGTTTGCTTTCGGGAGCTTTTGTTCCCTGAGCGCTTTCTGTAGAGGTCCGGAGGGTGGGAATGAAGATGGCAGCCTCCCGGTCTCTGGCCCACAGGAGCCGAGAGCCCAGTGCACCACTCTTCAGTGAGCCCTATGCGCCCAATTACTCCCATCTGCCTGGCCTCTGGCCGTGCTCCAAGCTCACCGAGCCTGCAACCGGTTCACGGTAACCCCGAGCTGAGAGCTCACTCCTCGGCCCCGTCTCTGTAGCCGGATTCCCCGTTCTAATACCTTGTAAGCTCTTCGACCCTCAGACACCCCCGATCCTTCTGTGACCCTGCCTGACCTGAGGCCACGCTGACCCCGCGTGGGCTTCACCCTGGTTAAGCCTCTGGAGCGATGTCCCTCAGCGGAACAGACTTTTAAAAGTCCTGATTTTGTGCTCCGTTGCTCCGCCGCTTGCCGGGAGCCGGCCCCTCCCCCCGCGGTCTGTCTTCCCGTGGCTTTGGATTCACTTCTCCGCCAGTCCTACCTTTCAGAAAGTGGTTGATTTTCTGTTTCTAGAATAGTTGTTCTTCTCTTCGATCTCCCGTTGGATTTGTAGGTGTTTGCACTCTTTAGATAAGCTATCTAGCTGATCTCCCGCTACCTGAAGTAGTCTCAGCCTGCTACTTCTCCGCCATCTTGACTCTAATACCCGGCCATATTATAAATTTAAATATTTTATATATATATATATATTTTTTAAGATTTTATTTGTTTATTTGACAGAGAGCACAAGTAGGCAGAGAGGCAGGCAGAGAGAGAGGGGTAGGTAGGCTCCCTGCTGAGCACAGAGTCCAGTGTGGGCCTCGATCCCAGGAACCTGAGATCACGACCTGAGCCGAAGGCAGAGGCTTTAACCCACTGAGCCTCCCAGGCGCCCTTATATATTCTTTTTAAAAAATACTAGATGTTTCCATTCATTTGGTAACTGTATAAATAGTAATTACTTAGATGTAACTAATTTAATTGACCTCCATGCATGCTGTCAGTCCAAATATACCATTATTTCTAGGGAATTTGGGTTTATTTTTTGATAAGGTGTAATGTATCTTCAAATAATGTTTCAGGAATGCTATGTAGGTTATATAATATAATAATACTTAATCTCCAAACTTACAGTGCCTCCTCCTGCGTTTACACAGTTTGGCTGTTCATGGATTTCTTGGAGCACAGTCTTTGTTTCTCAGGAAGTCATTGTTGTTATTCCATTGTCTTTGGGAATTCATTGTTCTTTATAGGTATAATTTTGGGGAAGTGATTTCTATTTGCTTTTCTTTCTTGTAATATAAAATTTTTGCCAGTAAGTCTGGTGAATGGAACTGGAGCATGACCTGCATTTTTGTCTTTTTCACGTCTTGTCAAGTCTTGACTGTAACTTCCTCATTATGAATTCAGCTTTTCCACCGTGTTAATTCTCCTCTTTTTCTCCTGGGCTAAATGTCACTTCTGCTACTGCATTTTCAGGTTTCCTTGAAATCTCTCCTTATCTAAATTTCTTCCATTTCTTTCTCAGGACAGTGTCTCCTTATTCCCGTTGCTCTTGGTTTTCAGAGGTAGTAAGTTACTCCTATAAACAGAAATATCCAAATCGCTTTTCTCCACATTATTTTACTTCTTACAGTCAGTTGTTGCCGCTGCCAGTCTTGCCTCTAATTATTGCAGGGTGGTACTTACTAGGACAGGAGTCTCCAAATGGATGCAGAAGAAGAGCTTCTGGATGGGGAAGGGAGTGGCTGTTCAGGACTTACCCAGGGTGGGACGGGCCGGCCTATTTGCTGATTGCTGCCAACCTAGCAGCTCTGGAGTGGTGGAGAGGGGTGAGGAGCTGAAACCTCTTCCCTCATATTTCCTGTTTCTTCCCCTTCAGAGGCCATGGGTGTGTTTCTCGGTCTGCGTTTACGCCGTGCTTATTAGAAATTTCTCCCAGACTCTAGCAAATTGTTAATGCTCAAAGCAGGCTCTATCTTCTGTCATTTCCTTTGTATTTCTTTACAGATGTTTTGTTTTTATTTTTATTTTTTTATAACAGTATCTCTTGTAAAGTTCTTTATTCTTTCATTTATTTATTTAATTTGACACACACACACACACACACACACACACACACACGGGGAGAGGGAACACAAGCAGGGGTAGTGGGAGAGGGAGAAGCAGGCTTCCCGCTGAGCAGGGAGCCCAATGAGGGACCTGATCCCAGGACCCTGGGATCTGAGCTGAAGTCAGACGCTGAGCAACTGAGCTACCCAGGTGCCCCTTTACAGATGTTTGAAATGGGATTTGTAAATTCAGGTCAGGAAGTGGTAGCCTGGTGCTCTCTTAAACTAGTTGTTGTCTTTTTTATCTTACATTTTACTAATATTTTTTAAATGTTAATCATTTTTATTGGTACTGGGCCCTCTCTCCAGGTAATCATGGTCTCCCTCTGATCACTAACAGATACTTATGACAGAAAGAATATGGACAGCCTCTTATTAACATTCTTAACTCAGGTTAAGAAGGGGTGGGGGAGTCACTCATGCCAGGGTCCTTGCCTGTTGATCGGCCTGTTACAAATAAGAGGTTATGGGAACAGTATGGAGGTTTCTCAAGAAGTTAAAAATAGAGCTACCCTATGACCCAGTAATTGCACTAGTAGGTATTTACCCCAAAGATACAAAGGTAGTGATTTGAAGGAGCACATGCACCCCATTGTTTATAGCAGCAATGTCCACAATAGCCAAACTGTGGAAAGAGCCCAGATATCCATTGACAGAGGAATGGATAAAGAAGATGTGGTTCGTATATACACAGTGGAATATTACTCAGCCATCAGAAATGATGAAATCTTACCATTTATATCGACATGGATGGAACTGGAGCTGAGTGCAGTCAGTCAGTAAGTCAGTCAGAGAAAGACAATTACTATATGGTTTCACTCAAGGTAGAATATAAGAAACAGCACAGAGGATCATAGGGGAAGGGAGGGATGACTGAATGGGAAGAAATCAGAGAGGGAGGCAAACCATGAAAGACTCTTAACTCTGGGAAACAAACAGGGTTGCTGGAGGGGAGGTGGGTGGGGGGATGGGGTAACTAACTGGGCGATGGACATTAAGGAGGGCACGTGATGGAATGGGCACTGGGTGTTCTACGCTAGTGGCCACATGTCAACATCATGACCTCTCTTTGTTGAGGTATGATTGACAAAATTACAAGATACTTACAGGGTACATTATGATGATTTTATATGCATATATACCGTGAAAGGATTCCTCCTCCATCATGTTAATTAATAAATGTATCACCTCACTTTTTTTTTTTTTTTTTGTGAAAACATTTAAGTTCATTTTTTTCTTAATCTTATGTATTTACTCCCATGCTTTTATCTTTTTGTTCTTTGGTATTAGCCATTTTGTCTCCTTTTTCTCAAATATAATACGTTTGTTTTTTAAAAGTTTACCTTCTTTTATTTCTCCCATGCTTTTATCTTTTTGTTCTTTGGTATTAGCCATTTTGTCTCCTTTATCTCAAATATAATATGTTTGTTTTTTAAAAGTTTACCTTCTTTTATTTCTTAATTTTGCTGGTCATACTTTTTTCTTAAAATCTTATTTTTTTTCTGTATTTTTGTCTTTTTGTTTGTTACCCTTTCATTCTAATTTAAGTTCCTATTGACTTAGTTTTTTTCATCTCTCTTTTCTTAGGCATTGATTCCTGTATGCCTCATGGTTTTGATTTTATAAAGGCTGGAAGGATATGTAATCCTCAGGGGGTAGTAGCAGTGACCAGTCTCATTCAACAAACAGGGAAGATCTGTCTCTCCTCCTCTGCCTGTTGTCTCTAAATAGATTTTTTACGTCTTTGTTTTGTCTTGAGCCCTAAAATTATCACTTGAGGATATATTGATTAAACTATTTCCCAGGATAGGGATGATTTGCTTGCTTCCTGCAGGGATCACCTGGGAACTTGTGGAGTGGCGTTTGGACAGCACGTATCACCCACATGGGAAGCTGACTGTTCTGAAACCTCTGGTCTGGAACACGGGTTTTGTTACTTAGTGGAAAAAAAACCGTGCCTCTGGGATCCGACAGAGGCCAGTAATAGCTCTGCTGTGGAACAGATGAACTGATTCAGAACCTTTATTGAGGCATTTTGTCTGGCTCCAAAAAGGCAAAAATATCTGTCCTTCATAAATATTATGTTAATAGAGTGTATAAAATGTTCATTGTGCCTGGCCCATAGTAGTCGCTCAGATGTGGGACAAGCCAGGCCGGCCATATGTGATCTGGAGGAAAGTAAGTGAGCAGGCAGATGATTCCTGAAATGGGGCTCCCCTAGCAAAGCCCGGAGTTAGAACCATGGAACGTGAATAGTCTTGCTGGGAAGGTCACGTGGCTCTGGGTTCATGTGTCGGCTTCTGGCCTTTCTCCACTTCTGCTGCCTTATGTCATGCCCACAGATTAAGGTAGTCACGGTTTTAACGATTTGGGGATGGTGGTATAGAGGAAAGAATCATTTTACTACGGAGATTTCAGTTTGTAAGATATAACCGGACTTTAGAAATATACAATGTGAGAAAAATGCCTGTTAAAAATCAAGGATTTTTATCTGTAGATTGGTCCGTCTTCCTCAGCTGGGTTTTGGGATGATTGTTTCAATGTGAGGGCCTCCTGAGCTCAACTTTTATTAAGCTCGGGATTTTATCTCATGGACTGGCAAATCTCTGCTTGAGGTTCTCATCATCTGACCTGGCCCCCTAGCGTAGTTTGCCTTTTGTCCGGTCTTGCCAGAATCCTTGGGAAGAGGAGTTCATTCCATTTACTGCCGTAGGCTCTAAGTCTCTCAAGATGTGACGGGGGTAGGCGGGGTGTGTGGCCTGGAGAGAAGATCTGTTTCCAGTCTCTAACTTCCCAGGAGCACATGACCAGCCGTTGAACTTCAGGCCATTGCTGACTTTCTGTGCTTTGGTCCTGCAGACCCCTGGTTCCTAAGCGTGGCTGCATATTAGCATCCCCTGAGGAGGTAAAAAACGCCTGTGCCTAGATCTCTCTCCCATTGATTCTGTTTTATTTGATCTGGGGAGTGGCCTGGACATCTGTTTTTTATTTTGGGGGATTTGGGGGGAAGCTTTTCAGATGATTCTTACGTGCAGCCCAGGTTGAGGTCGTACCAGCACACTGCCTTCATGCTTCCCTGGTCAGATCCTGCCTGTGGCTTGAACCCTCTGGCTGCTTCTGTTTACCCCCCCCCTAATGGTACTTCCTGCAGACCTTCATCTGGCTGGGGGCTCGGGGGAGGCAGACTGGAGGGCCCTCCAGCCCGGTGCTGGCTTGAGCAGCTCTGCCGGCATCTGTTTCACAGATTGCCCTTTGCTTCTAGAAAGTTTGCAAGCCATTGGCCTTTGGGGACCCAAGTCACCCTTTGTGTGTCAGAGCAGAGCTACTAGGACTGCTTTCTGAAGAGAGCTTGCCTGTACTTTGTTCTACCTTCTTGTGGCTAATCAACTTAATTTTCAAAATGTGTCACAAGCCTTGCCTCTTACTTAGCTGTAAAGCAAAAAATCTTCCCTTAACTGACGGTGTATTAGTAACGGAATTAGAGTTTCTTGCAGATTTTCACATCAAAGCTTAAAAATTTCAGTTCTCAAAAGCTTAGTTCTAAAATGAACAATCCCGGGGCGCCTGGATGGCTCAGTGGGTTAAAGCCTCTGCCTTTGGCTCAGGTCATGACCCCAGGGTCCTGGGATCGAGCCCCACATTGGGCTCTCTGCTCCGAGAGGAGCCTGCTTCCTCCTCCTCCTCTCTCTCAGCCTACTTGTGATCTCTGTCTGTCAAATAAATAAAATGAAAAAAAAAAAAAAAATGAACAATCCCGGGCGCCTGGGTGGCTCAGTGGGTTAAGCCGCTGCCTTCGGCTCAGGTCATGATCTCAGGGTCCTGGGATCAAGTCCCGCATCGGGCTCTCTGCTCAGCAGGGAGCCTGCTTCCCTCTCTCTCTCTCTCTCTGCCTGCCTCTCTGTCTACTTGTGATCTCTCTCTGTCAAATAAATAAATAAAATCTTTAAAAAAATAAAAATAAAATAAAATGAACAATCCCGGAGTTAGCCTGACATCTATCTCTAGTTCTCTACTATGGCTTTTTGTATTTTGTGTGTGTGAGGTTGGGGGCTGCTGAGTTCTTTCTTCAAAACAGCTGATGAGGCAGGTAAACCGAAGCGGACAGAAAAAGAGCAGGAACTGAGCCCCTGTTCTCCGCCCCTAACCCCGCTCCCAGACCCTCCCCGCACTTTCACGCACAGGGAGCAGGTCAGCCATGACCGCCTCATGTCTCCTTCGAGTCAGGGTGCCCCATCGGAGCTTCCCGCTCAGGACTCACTGTTTGGCCACTTGGTTATGCTTTTCCGTGGACTGTGATTGTGGCTTTTATTATGGGATAGTGCCCCAAAAAAAAGGATCTTTGGAAGTTGTGAAGTTTTTTAAAAAGATTTTATTTATTTATTTGAGAGCGAGAGAGGGAGAGAGAGAGCATGAGAGGGGAAGAAGGTCAGAGGGAGAAGCAGACTCCCCATGGAGCTGGGAGCCCGACGCGGGACTCGATCCCAGGACTCCGGGATCATGACCTGAGCCAAAGGCAGTGGCTTAACTGACTGAGTCACCCAGGCGCCCAGAAGCTGTGAACTTCTAGGAAGGAATTCTGGGGATGTCGTTTGCAGGGCTGGCCACTTCAGACTCCAGTGCTGGGCGCGTATGGGAGAGCTTTCTCGGGCTTTGTGTGTTGGGGCGTGTGTTCCTCCCCCGCTGCTGGTCCGCATTACCCCGCGGACACTCTGGCGCTTGGAACTGCCCAGACTTCCCTTTCTGCCGAGCAGATGGGAAACTCGGTGTCAGATCTTTGGCTTCCTTAGAGAAATATCTAGTGCACGAGAGCATGTACTTCCGTGCACTGACTTTACCTCAGCTCTATTTCTTTTCTTAAAATTATTTTCTGTTTGGCTTCATGTCCTCTTTCAGTTTTTTTCTTTTCTTCTAAAATACGCAGCCTTGTTAGCCCTGTCATCCTTTTGAGAATAAGCTCATGTACCAATTAGTAAATAAATATTTTAAGAAATTGCCTTTTTGATATACTCTTCCTACCTCGGTGTTAGCTCTTGGTCTCGCTCTCTGTCATAGGTCATCTGACTGGTCCTGCCGTGTGGCTGCCCCTCCCCCCCGCCCCCTGTCTGCAACCCCTCATCTTCGAAGTAGAGCCCAGCAGCTCTGGGTGGATGGCCTCCCTTAGCAGGAACTGCCTCAGTTTCCCTACCACTGTCCTGTGGCACAAGCTCCTCCCACTGCCCTGCACTTCTGTAGCTGAGGGTGGTGGGCGGGGGTTGCTGCTAGGCCTTTGCTCTCCGTTTCCACTGATTGAAGCCTGTCTCCCTGCTTTCTCTGCTGAGTCCATTTCCTCTGTGAAACCTCTGCTGACGCACTCCAGGCAGAGTCTAGGGCTCCTGGGTGTCACTTCCTCTCCTGGTGCGCATGTCTGGTTGACTCACCAGGCTGCGGCTCGCCTGTAGGCACCTTTGTGGAAATTAGGAAAAGGCACCCACCCCTTCCTCCATCACTTTCAGCACTTCCAACTTTTGGAAGACCGTCTTAATGAACAGGAGTCTAGGGCGTGTAACCTAGAAACGGCAGCCTGCGAGGATCGTGCTGCGCCGAACTGCGCAGTTTACTTGATGGCCCTTTGTGGATCCGCAGCGCTGCTTGTCCGACCGGAACAAGCCCTTAGCAACCGTTCGCCAAACAAAAGAGTGGAAGTCCCAGTACCTGCCATTTTCTTACCACGAAAGATAGCAGGAAAGGCATATATGATAAGACCTTCTTGCACTGAACATTATGGCTATATTCAGATACATTTATTTTTTTAATGTTTCAGTATTTCTGAAATCAGCAGGTATCTTACAGTCAGTGTGTCAGGGTGGTTAAGAGCACAGATCCCGGGCCTGCCGGGGTCTGAATCCCAGTGCTACCACATGGACACATGTCTGTGACTTTGGGCACTCTGCTTCACCTCTCTGTGCCTCAGTTACTGATCTGTAAAATGGGGACGATAACAGTAGTTCCTTCTTCATGGGGTGATTGGGAGAGTTAAATGCATTATTCTGTGCGCAGTGCTCAGAATATAGGTGCCAAGCACCTAACAGTGAGAGATATGTTACTTATTATATTAATGTCTATGCATACACTTACTACACTGCTGTTTCTTTTTAACCCTGAGAAACTATCTTTAGTTACAGTGTACAGCTTCTATTGCTAGCGTCTCATTTTGATGGGCGGCTGCCTGGCCCCAGGCTTACGGGAACTGTGGTCAGACACCTGCTGCAGGTTCTGCACCCCCCACACCGCGAGAGATACAGAGCCCACGCGCAGGAAACCAGCAGGCTTGGCTGTCTCTCCTTAGTAGGGCAGAAGAGAAAGGGGGGGAACTGGGGCCCTTTATAGACCAGGCTTGTTTTGAAATTTAAACCTAACTTCTTCTTCATGTTGCAAGGCTTGGACTGGTAATAAATTTTGGCTGTCTAAAACTGGAAATCAGAGAGAATTGGGTTTGAAAAGTGATTTTAATGTAAAATCTTTATCCAATTTCAGCACACCTTTCCTTTGATGATCTTCAAGAAAGCTGTGCTGTGAACTGGCGAAGGTAATGAACGCTCTGGGGCCGCGTTCCCCATCAGAACCGCCAGAGTACTGTCAAGTTAGATAGTCCCTGTAAATTACTCCCTTAACAGTTGCGGGTTTTTCCTGGTCTCTAGTGTCCACTTGGGACTGTACCTTCCCGTGAGAGACGGGTGGCTCTTCTCCGTGTCGTTTCAGGACCGTTTCCGCCGCAGGCCTCCTGCCAGCTTTCGAAAGTACAGCCTTGCGGGGAGTTCCCTGTGACTCATGCTCACTGCCCCACCCTCCTGACTGCCCTTGGCATCAGGCAAGGTCTGATTCATGCATTTTTCGGAGATGCTCTGACCATTTGCATTATGAGACTAAATGGCTTTTCCCAGATCGCACTGCTGTAACTGACCTACGCTCAGCTCTGGGGAATGTTCTTACATGCTACCCGGCACCGGCCAGCACCGGCACAGCAATCCTGCTACCTGTGTCTGGGGTTTTAGTGGCTTTCTCTTAGTTGAATAAAACTGGATGTAAGTAAATTAATACAAGGATGATCTACAGCTTTATCCTCCCTATTTTGATACGTTGATGAAAATCCTTTCCATATATAAACCTCAATTTAATGTTATTTTAGTGTTGAACAGGTCAACTTTAGCCCTACCTGGGGGTGTGTTTAGTTCTGGGTTCCCAGAAAGCATATCCACATGAGGAACTTTCTCCAACAGGCCTTTTCGTGGATTCATGTACCTGCAGGTTTCAGAAAGGATAAGGAGACTTGTTACTACGCTCTGTATTCTAGAAGGTCAGGGAGGGGTGGTGATGATATAGATCCCCTGACTCACAGGTCCAGCCGGCGGAGGAACTGGCGTTCTGGTCAGTTCTCTTGCACGACAATGCCTTGGACCCCTTTATGTCGCATCAAAGGCTTTGTCCCAAAGAAGCGCATAAATTCTAAGGTTAAGTCTTCAAATGGGGACATAAGCACTTTTCCTCTTTCCCTTTATATACACTGGGATTTCCATCTCTGTCCAAAATCTCATTTCTTTTTGGAGAAATATCAAGACAGAGGAATTAACCTAAATCTCACAGAGGGTAAGGATGCGGCCCCTGCAGCATGCGTGGTCGCAGCCCACCGGAAGCCAACACGGAGAATCTGACTCACAGGGGTCTTGTTGGTTTTTTGTTTTGTTTGTTTCGTGTTTTTAGTTGGTTGTCAACATTTAGAATTGGAACAGTTTCCCATTTCTCTCGAAATCCTGGGAGAGCCATTCGGGTTTGGCCCACATAACTCTGTCGGCTGGAGCCAGGGGGAAGCTGTCCCTTGGCCGCGTGCTGCTCACTCGTCAGTGTCTGCCCTCGTTTGTGTGACTTGTGTGGTCCTGTGGGCATTTGAGTGGTGGCCCGGATCGAAGCCAGTGGCCTCCTCTGTTATGGCCGGGTATCTCGCAGCCTCGCAGAAAGGCCCAGGCCAGGTGTGGGCAGTGGCTACACGGCCGCGGGGACGCAGGCCAGCGGCGCCAGGAGGTCCCGCCCGGGGTTTGGACGGGAGCTCGGGCCAGGGTGGGGGTGCGCGCTAAAGTGGCCGAGCGGGCCCCTCTCCATCTGCTCATTCCTCATCCAGGGGGTGGGACATTTTTCAAAATATGAAAGAAAGCAGCCGGTGACCACGCCAGCCCGTTCGCAGGCTCATCAGACCGGCTCTCGGGACAAAAGGACCCGCTTCCTGTTTACCAGCGGCCGGGCACAAAGCGGCTGTGCTTCCCGGCCGCGCGGGCTTGGCAGGCAGGCGGGGCCCTGTCCGGAGAGCCGGGGGTGCTGAATGCTTGCTCTGTGCTCCGCGGCGCCCCCGCGGCCTGGGGCCTGGATGCGGGCCACTTTCGGGAGGGCGCCCCCGGTTTGCTCCCGGGCCGGCCCGGCTTTCTGAAAGGACGCAAGCGGGCACGGTGGCCTGGCCGCCTCGCTTCCTTTTCAGCTTTCCTTTCTCCGCGGGCCCCCACCCAGGCGAAGGCCCTTGGCATAGACCTGAATGTAACAATAAACCCGTGTCTTTTGTTTTCGCGTCTCCAGGAAGCAGCATGCCGTGGGCGTTCGGCCGCCTGGTGCTGTCCTCGGGTGCGCTGGCCGGCGGCAGCTGCGCGCTCATCTATTACGTGACGCAGAGTGAGTACCGGCCGCGCGGGCTTCCTCCCCCAGCTCCCTGCCCCTCTCCCGCCCCAGGGAGAAGCTTCAGAGCTTCCAGCAGATGAGAGAGAGAGAAGGGAGCTATTTTTAGCAGCCAGGACGCCATTCCCGTGGGCTGTAGCTTCCTGCTCATCCAGCGATCGGTTTCCCTGGACCTGCAAGTGCAGATAAAAGGCCCAGCTCCGTGGGCGGCCGAGGCCGTGCACAAAGCCAGCCCGGCCGGCTCGCCAGGGCGCGCGCCAGAGAGCCCTTCCGATTCCCGAGACTCAGTAAATAGGGGAAGGAGAGGGGGGTACCAGATGGTTCACAGGTGGGGAAACCGGCTGTTTCTCAAGTGCCCTCCGCCTCTCTGCTGCTGACTCAGTGGAGGAGGGGACTCGAGCAGGGGCTCTGGGGAGAGCAGAAAATAAAAGCAGAGTCCAGGATGTAAAATCCGGACAGAAGCCGCTTCTGGCCCCGCTGCCCCCAAATTTGAATTTGTAAAGACAGACCACAGTGACTCTGGCGGCCAAGGCAGTTCCGGTCATTCCAGTGCTGCTGGTTGCAAAGCAGCCGCGGTTTTTCTCTAGACTTTCTTTGAAGATCCTTTATGCCCACCCAGCTTGGCTTCTCACCCTGACTCTGTGCCATTTTCACGTCCTGCCGGGATGCGAGTGTCACCAGCAGACGGCAAAGGGAGCTCAGTGTCCTCCGTGTCCACTCTGCCCCGCCTCCCTTCAGAGCTGGCCCTCAGGCCTCTGAGTCTCCGGGTGGCCTGCGAGGAGCACCGCCTGGGATAGATAAGTCAGACGGGAATTCCTCAGTCTCCACTGCCCCAGCCTAAGGGATGGGGCCAGGACGCAACAGGAATGGATGCGTTTTATGAGTCGGGAGCCGGCCGGCCTTTCCCCCTTCTGAGGCCGGGGTCAGCCAGTAGAGACAGCTGAGACTCCGCACTGTGTGGCCCCGGGGGGCGGGGGTCTCTCCCCACAGTTACCTGTGTGATGAGGGATATCAGTGCCGGTGCCTGAGGTCGTTGTACAAGAAATCTTACAATCTGAGATACCGAGGATTGGAAGCTCTCTGAAATATTGAGGACAGTGTCTGAGCACGGAAATCGGAGCCAGCTTCTGCTCCCCCTTTTCCTGCCTTGGCTGGTACCTGTTCCTGCCCACAGCCCCCTGCAGGTCCGGTTCTGGGAAGCGGCCCAGGAGGAGCACTGTCCCTGGCTTCTCCCGGCTCAGGCTGGCTTTCCCGTCCGTTACGGGGATCGGGCCTACAGGAGCAAAGCTCTTTCTCGGTGCCAGACTGAATGCCGTGCTTGGGAGGCCGACCTTTACCCCTTCCCGAGGACAGCTTGTCTGCCTTGCACCGCCAGGGCGACGCTTCCTGGAGTTACCAGCAGCCTTCGGGCCGGGAACGCACCTGACACTGAGAGAAGTTTAAAAGCTTTACCTGTGGGAACTGTTGCCTTAAACCTATAAACTTTGACAAATGAACACTTTCAGTGTCTGTTGCTTGGCCTAAGGGTTTTGCTGTTGAAGTTGTGGTCTTGTTTTTTTGGTTGATCAGGACCTTCATCTCAGTGGAAGGGACAGTGTGTAGAAGTCCCGAGTCACAGATCTGGGCCCCGCTCCGCCGCAGACGAGCCGTGTCACTTGGAGCAGGTCATGAGTCGTAGGACTTTAGAACCGAGAGGGAAGCTAGAGATGATCCGAGCCAAACCTTGAGATGAGGAAACGAGGCGATGCGTGAGGCAGGAAATGAGAGATGGAGAAACTGAGGCATAGAAGGATCCAGCGCCTCGCCCAAGTCCATCTGCCGCGTTCCCCCAGGTGCCTTCTCTGAAATGGACCGCTTGGAGTCCGTGGTCCCTCATTACTTTTCCATCCAGAAATTTCACATTTGTTCTGTTTCCGCGCTGTACATGAATTGTATCCTCTTTCTATAGAGAGTCTATGTGACCAAATCTAAAAAAGAAAAGTAAATGTGACAACTGTCTTTCCCCTCTAGAGGCCTTCTCCAAGGCTTCCTATTACCAGCTGGCCCTGGAGCAGCTGCACAGCCACCCTGAGGCCCTGGAAGCCCTGGGCGCTCCCCTCAGCGTGCACCACCTCCACCTCACCGACAGGGACAACTTCGTGGACATCGCCAGCGCCCGGGTAACGGCTTCCCCTGCGGGCTGCGGCCTGGGCGCCTGGGAGGCCGGGGGGCGTCTTGGAGGAGGCTGGAGTAAGGGATGGGGTGAGAAAATCACTAAGTCAAGCCACGACTGGGCATTGTGGAGAACCTTCTGTAAGAGCGATACGGATCAATTCATTGTCCTGTGTCCATCTTCCTTTCTGAGGGACCAGGGTGGCAGGGAGGGCGTTGTTCTGGCTCGGGTCACCACCTTGGACTGAGTGTTGTAGGGAAAGGACCGTGGTGGCGGACCACCGCTTCGGCTGGGGACGCGAAGTGCAGCCAGTGGGCGCTCCTGCCAGCGTGAGCAGCTCCTTAAACTGTAGTTTTCTCCCTTCCTCGCATTGCCTCCGAGGAATGCCGGCCGCTTTCTTCATGGCTCGTCCTTTCTGGTTCCCCTGATAAACCCACCTGAGTGCGAAGTGCGCTCGTCTGTCCAACAAACGCGTCAGAGTCCTCGGCAAGTGAAGGACCGATTCTAGCTGAGTGGGGAATGCAGAGACGCAGAAGGCGCTCAAGGTCTCCGGTGTAAAACTTCCCAGGAAGACTGGCGGGGGGACCCCACACGGGCTGGGGTCTGCGCGCAGAGGAGGGGCTGCCAGGCCAGGGCCGGGCGCACGCAGTTCTTTTTTGGTGGCAGTTTGGGGCAGGTGAGATGTGCCATGTCTTAGCTCATGAGAGGTCAGAGTGTGTTCCAAAAGATTTACTGGTAATAGCTCCTCCTTTAAAACCAGGGATTTCTTTTTTCTTTTATTATGAAAAGTTTCAAACATACAGAAAAGATAAAAGAATTTACACCGTGGCACCCACGTAACTGCTATCTGGATTCCACGCATGGAGCTGATCCTTGCCTGACACTGACCCGCACGGGCCCACTTAACACGGCGTTTCAGTGCAGCGCGGCACCGTGGATGCATTTGCTCTTCCGTATGATTTTCTTGGCCTTTTTTCCCTCTTACTGTATTGTAAGACTAGAGTGTAGAATACAGATAACACAAAGTATGTGTTAATCGACTGTCATGTTCTCAGTAAGGCTTCTAGGCAACAGTAGGCTTTTAGTCGTTAAGTTTTGGGGAAGTCAGAAGTTAGATGCAGATTTTGAAATCTTGTTCAAGGGTCAACTGTTATTTTACTTGATGTGCTTTTACTTGATTTGCTTTATCCCATAGCTGTTCATCTCGTCCGATCTGTCCATGTACATGTTATTTTCAGACATCCATACACTTCATCTAAACTCATAAGCAACATATCATTAAGCAGAGGTTTTATTTATTTTTTTTTTTTGAGGGAAAATTTACCTTCAGGGAAGGATATAAATGTGTCTTATTTGATGAATTTTAATAAGTGCATACACCTGTGCAACTCAGGCCCCCACCTAGATGTAGCCTGTCCCCATCGCCTCAGCGTGTGCACGCTCTTCCCAGCGGGTCCTCTCACATCCCTCAGCCCCGCTGGTGACAGTCACTTTTCTGATACTTTTTCCAACATAGTTTAGCCGGTTCCGGAACCGGAAATTGTGCGTTCCATACTTCCGGGCCTCTGACATCCGTGTTGCCGCGTGGAGCTACGGTTTGTTCTCTTGTAGCAGTGGCTTTCCGAGTATCACTGTAAGTGCCCAGACCCTTGAGTTTGCCAGCAAGAGGGCTGCCACGACCTCACCAAACCGTCCGGAGAGGGGCAGGACGTTTGGATGGAGCCAGATGGAAAATCGGGGGAAATTCTGCAGCTAGGCTCAGTCAGAAAACAGCCGATTCTGTGAATGATCATTGGACTTCTTAGGGTTCACTCTAAAAACATTTCTTCATTTCCTTAGAGGACAACAATCCAATTGTATCTCACATTTTTCACCCTCAGCTGAAGATTCCGGTCTCTGGCTCCAAGTCCCAGGGTCTTCTCCACGTCCACTCATCCCGAGACGGCCCCTTTCAGAGGTGTGTGGGAAGGTGGGTGGGAATGGGGGAGCAGAACTTTCTGATGGAAACAATCCTGATTCCTACTTTCACTTGTAGCAAAGTCATTGCAGTAATAGGAGTTTGTTTTTCAAAGCTTGGGGTCCAGGCTGTGAAACTTTCCAAGCCAGGCTGCTGGCTCTTCGCTCAGGCCAGACATTTTATCCAGTACAATCTCCCGAAGAGCCTCTCCTTGAAGAACTTCACAGTTACAGTGTCTAGATCTCCGGTAATTGCTGCTGTGCAATAGCTTCTCACATGCCGGCCTCGGCCACTGCAGATGAATAAAGTCATGGGTTCCTGTTCCAGAACTATTCATCCCATCCCTTATATTAGATCTCCACCCCATTAATTGGCTTTTCTTGTCTGGTTGCCAGTAGCTACATTCGCTCATCTCCCCCTCGGGAAGCCTCCCTCCGCGATGCTTGCCGTTGAGCCAAGATGGGTTTGAATTCTCGAGGACGAGAGAGCAGGCAGCCCTCGGGCAGCCCCCGCCTGGTGCCCCCTGGGCTCATGGACCCCTGAGCCTGGGATTAATGAAGGAGCTGGCGGAGCTCCAGCGCAGCACTGAAGGTGGATGTGAACTAGAAAGCGGGGAATAAGCCGCCCCAGCTCTTCCCCGGTGCCCCTTCCATTCCCCCGTCATTCATTCTTTGCTGAACTTGCTTGACAGCGATGCTGGTTAAACAATGAGTCCATCAGACAATGTTCAAGCGTTATGGTAACGTAGCTGCAATATACAATAGTGTGTAAAGCTTTTAAGATATTGGGGCGCCTGGGTGGCTCAGTGGGTTAAAGCCTCTGCCTTCGGCTCAGGTCATGATCCCAGGGTCCTGGGATCGAGCCCCGCATCGGGCTCTCCGCTCAGCAGGGAGCCTGCTTCTCCCTCTCCCTCTGCCTGCCTCTCTACTTGTGATCTGTCAAATAAATAAATACAATCTTTAAAAAAAAAAAAAAACACACACAAAAAACTTTTAAGATATTATTCAAAAATCAACTTTTTTTTTTTCTTTCCTGGCCATGTCTGTTGCCTTGGTGTGTGTGAGTAGAGACTTTTCTTCTGTTTTTTTCTCAGGTGGCGCCTTCAGGAGGTCGTCTTAAAGCTTCAGGATGGTCAGCAGATTCCCGTGTTCAAGCTCAGTGAGAACCCGGGTCATGAAGTAGAAAACAAGTAGAGATGATTGAAAAGACTGGGCTCCCTCCAGACACGGTCTTACCTCATCACCGTGTGCCCTCGTGGCTGCGGGCCAGGCGTCCCGCCGCCGGGGTGCTTGTGTGCGCCGGCATGTGGGGATTCTGGTAGGATTCTAATTCGACCACAAGTATTGTGGATTTTTTAATTTAGTTAGAAACGGAAATTGTATTCTAAATTTGTAAGAGTCTGTTTGAAAGTTTGCGGTCTAAAAACAAAGTACAGAATGCCAGCAATCGGTACTAATAAGATGTTAATTTCGGCTAGTTCTCATCTCTCCTTTCTCCTCGCCCACCCCCTCCCCGTGGTTTTCAGTTCCGTCAGGGAGACCAGGACTCACTGGCACCGAGGAGGTCTTTAATTGTTAACACTAGAATGCCCTACCCTGAATTCATGTTGCTAAGTAGCTTGTGAACATTCCCAGTCCCTTAGGCTTTTTTTTTTTTTTTTTAGCTTCACTGCTGTTGTTTTTATCTTACTTCTCTTTTAGTTACCAACTGTCTGCCTCACTGAAGATTTGCAAAATAACTGCTTTAATCCAGACATCTTGGAAGCTTAAACTATTTATGTGTACATAAATACGCACATGCAAAACTAAGTTAGGACTGGGTAGTTCGAAGCTAGCAGGTCCTTATCCTTCTGTTTCATGCACAACCCCCTATTCGAGAAGCGCACCTTTAGGTTTTACCTGTTCTATAAGGGACCAGTATTAGGAAGTCAAAGATCCTCCTTTCCTCTGAGCACCGGAGCTGATGGAAACCAGACATCTGATACCTTTGCTTTGAAAAGGCCAGTTTTACCCGGTTGGTGTTATTAGGCTTAATGCGGTTATAATTGCCTACAATAAAGGACATTCATGAGTGCTTTTCCTACATTCTTCATATTCCTTGAGGGAAGCCTTTCAGAAAATATTGAGCTTAAACACGCTGGTAGACCATGAGGCCTTTAGTCGTTGGAAGTTAGGTCTATTCTCTGGAGCTGGTTTCTTTAAAAATACACATTCTTTGAATAGATTTTAGAGTGAAAAGTGAGTCTTTCCCTGAGAGTACTTTTGCCCTGTGTTTATTGATAAACATCACAATCTGTACAAGCTTTCAAAGTAAATGGTAACATTGGATACACAGTTTTATGCTGCTTTATTCTTTAAAAGTTGATACTGTTGATTGGAGATGTGTCAGTGTGTGTTGCTTCGCATCTGACTGTTCTGACTTCAGTTCCTTTCAGGGTTTGCTTGTTTTTCGTGGTGTTGCCAAATCACAGGAAACCCGGGCCTGGGTGGCCCATCTGTTCTGAAGTCAAAGCAAGTGCCAGTTGTCGTTTGTGTAGAGCTTGAATTAAGAGACTTTCTAAGCTAACTGACAGGAAATACTATCATAGCAGGAGAAGATCCTTGACTTCTATCCGAAGGCACCATCTTGGGTGCTTTTCCCGGTTAAGTCTGCTTCCACGTATGCACTTCTTCTTACCTTCTTGTACGATGGTGAACAGGCCAGAACTTGGGTCTTCGCAGTAGACAGACCTTGTCTTTCCTTGCTTTGAGCAGAGCAGTGACGTGTATCCGCAGCCCACGACGCCCTGTGTATCCAGTCATCACCGTGCCTCAGCCGTTGCCTCCCGTGAGCTACCGTGAGGACATCTTGTAATCCGTATTGTCATCAGAGGAAAAAGCAGCTCGTCCCTATAAGCAGTTTGAGGAAGTGCCCCTTGCATCCCCTGTAACGGACTGGACAGCCTGGGGACTGGAGAAGGGGCTTCACTAGAATCACAAGAATCGTAAAGACCGTGCAAGAGAGCGCACACGGCCAACAACGTCACGGCCAGCAAATGGTGGTAGTACGACTCCCCTGTGCCTCCTCTACAAGATGCGGCTTGTTCTCGCCCCTGTAAGTTGCCGACAGCTGGTGTGCTGCGTGCGTGGGGAGGGACTGGAGAGCTGCAGAGTATTGGGATACTGTGCCAAGAGCGTTTCCAGCAGTGCTGTCAAAATGATGTAAAAGAGTGAGTTACTGTTCAGGAGCAAATCTAGGCGCGGTGCTCTGATGGGCCTGGAGATCTGAGATTTCACACAAGTGGAGAGAGCAACCCAGGGCAAGGCCTCAGCAGGATGAGGATGAACTGCGCCCCAGAAATAAGATGCCCAGTTGGCCAGGGTGTAGCTTAGCTGAAGACCTTGTAAAAGAAAGCCCTGGAAAGGTAAGCTGGCTCGAGCATGTGCCAGCATTAGCATTTTGCAGGTGGCCGTTAGAGATTTTGGCGTAAGCACTGGATTCTACAGTTAATGAAGGTTTAAGCGACCATGATGAATGTGTCCTGACAGGGCTGGTGGTAAGTGTGTGCTTTATTGACAGTCCTGTCCCTTATGCCAGTGTGTGAGAATTGGCTTCCTTCCTTCTGTCTTCCCTTCAACCACCCCCCAGTCTGGAGATTCACCACTACCCAAACAGACTAGGTGAGAGACTCCTGGTCTTGGTAAAGTTGCTTACAGCAAAGGTGAAGCTGAAATAAATTTCCTGTACAGGAAACAGCCAGAACTTGGCAAATAGTGATCTGTGGCTTCCGGTGTAGCGGAAAGGGCGAAGTAATGCTCGGTAGGCAGCAGCTCCAGCCTTTTCTGAAGGCAACCGGCCTTAGGCCGCTTGACTCGGCTGTTTTCAGTTTGTCTGTATGGAAAATAAGACTCGATCCTTCCCAAGCACCTGCCTTACAAGCGAGACCATGTTTACACCTGCTTGTCGGGCTGCTTGGGCAAAAGCGGCTGGTCCACCCACGACGCCTGATGACTGCCGGGGTCAAGGAGACGGCGGAAGGATGTGGGGAGACCTCCAGCGCCCGCCCACAGGATTCTCGCCTCCTTATTGACCTGTTCATGGTCCTGACTTGGGCCGACTGCAGCAGAGTCATTCAGTTGAAAGGACCACCGTACTTTCATGTACCGATGATACTTCATGTGGAAAACCCAAAAGATTCCACCCCAAAGTACTAGAACCATACAGCAGTTCAGTAACGTGGCGGGCTGCACAATCCACGCACAGTTGCTTTCTTTTACACTAACCGTGAAACTGTAGAAAGGGAAATTAGAGAATTGATTCCGTTTACAATAGCACTGCAAGATACCTGGGAATAAACCGAACCAAAGAGGTAAAGGATCTGTACTTGAGAACTACAGAACACTCATGAAGGAAACTGAAGATGACACAAAAAGAGGGAAGAGCATTCCGTGCTCCTGCTCATGGATCCAAAGAATAAACACTGGTAAAATGTCTGTGCTGCCCGGAGCACTCTATACTTCCAGTGCCATCCTCATCAAAATACTGTCGGCATTTTTCAAAGTCCTGAAATTTGTATGGAACCGGGAAAGACCCTGAATCACCAAGAAAATGTTGAAAAAAAAAAAGTTGGGAGTGTCCTGTTGCCTGATTTCAAGCTTTATTACAAAGCTCTGATCACCAAGACAGCACAGTACTGACAAAAGCGGACACATAGGCCAGTGGAGCAGAGTAGAGAGCCCAGATACGGACCCGCAACGGTATGGTCAACTCATCTTCAACAAAACAGGAAAAAATATCCAATGGAAAAAGACAGTCTTTTCAGTAAATAGTGCTGGGAGAATTGGACAGCTGTATACAGAAGAATGCAATTAAGCCATAAACTCAAAATGCATGAAAGACCTCAATGTGAGACAGGAATCCATCAACATCCCGGAGGAGAACATAGGCAGTAACCTCTTCAACACGGGCCACCGCAACTTCTTTCAAGACAGGTCTCCAAAGGCAAAGGAAACAAACACAAAAACGAACTTTTGGGACTTCATCAAGATCAAAAGCTTCTGCACAGCAAAGGAAACAGTCAACAACACAAAAAGGCAACCCACGGAATGGGAGAAGATATTCTCAAATGACAATACAGACAAAGGGCTGATACCCAAGATCTATAAAGAACTCCTCAAACTCAACACTTAAAAAACAGAGAATCATGTCAAAAAATGGGCAGAAGACATGAACAGACACTTCTCCAATGAAGACATACAGATGGCTATCAGACACATGAAAAATGTTCATCATCACTAGCCATCAGGGAGATTCAAATTAAAACCCCACTGAGATACGACCTTACACCTGTTAGAATGGCCAAAATCAACAGGACAGGAAACAAGTGTTGGAGAGGATGTGGAGAAAGGGGAACCCTCCTACACGGGTGGTGGAATGCCAAATTGGTGCAGCCACTTTGGAGAACAGTGTGGAGATTCCTTAAGAAATTACAAATAGAGCTTCCCTATGACCCTGCCATGGCACTACTGGGTATTTACCCCAAAGATGCAGATGGAGTGAAAAGAAGGGCCATCTGTACCCTAATGTTCATAGCAGCAATGGCCACGGTCGCCAAACTATGGAAAGAACCAAGATGCCCTTCAACGGACGAATGGATAAGGAAGATGTGGTCCACCTATACAACGGAATATTACGCAGCCATCAGAAAGGATGGATGCTCAACTTTTGCATCAACCTGGATGGGACTGGAGGGGATTATGCTGAGTGAAATCAGAGAAAGTCAGTTATATGGCTTTACTTCCTTGTGGAACATAAGGAAATCGGAGCGGGAGACGAACCATGAGAGTCGGTGGACTCTTGAGAAACAAACTGAGGGATTTAGAGGGGAGGGAGTGGGGATTTGGGTGAGCCTGGTGGTAGGTACTGAGGAGGGCAGGTACTGCATGGAGCACTGGGGGTTATATGTAAATAATGGATCTTGGGATACTACATCAAAAACTAATGATGTACTATATGGTGGCTAACATGACATTCTGAAAAATCAGGAAAAGAAAAGAAAAACTAGAATTTTACAATCCAGGGTGGGAAAGTGGGAGATGAAAAAAACCGGCCTCTCAGATTCAGGTCTATGTCACAGATCACATACAGTGTAGTGTCTTTTATCACTGAACAATAAGCCTTAGAGGCAGAAATTACTTTTCCTCCACCACATAATACTTTTAAAAAATAGCTTTTAAATTTAGCTACCATGTTAGTGTCAGTTACGTTGCAGTCTTAAGAATTTACTTCCAAGTTTTATAAAGTGAGAAACTATAAACCAATCTCTCCCATGAACGTTGCTGCAAAATTCTAAACTTTAGCAACTGAATCTAGCAACATATAGTAAGTGACATATTGTATTGTATTTTGCAAAATACTGTGCTGCCTACCCCTTTGCAGTGCCCACTCCATGGGAAGACTATACAGCCCTGCTTTGAACTTAGGTGTCACCCCGTGGCTTGTTTTGGCCGGTGAACTTGTGAGTGGAAGTGATAGGGAAGACTTCTGAGTAGATGTTTTAAGGGCCAGGGAACCAAGGTCTGGTTCCCCATGTCCTCTTTTCTCTCTTCCCTAAAATCAGTAATATTCTAGATAGTAGCTACCCCGGGGACTCAGGTTCTGGAACGAAGCTATGTGACAGAGCTTTCCGCTGAAGCACGATGGGCCGTGTAGCACATAGGAGAAATAACCGCGATAAGCCCCGAAGATCAGCGGCCAGTTTTACCTCAGCCTAGTCTAGCCTCTTGTAATTGTTCACATCGCCTGAGAGAGGTTTATTTCAGGAGTGCTCGGTGGCTCAATCATTAATAGAGCTAAGGAGGCGAAATTAGGATACTTTCACAGAGGATCCCCAGTTCCCCTTGCAGGAGAGGAGTGTGTGCACATGCCTGCATTCCCCAAAGCCAATAGCTCACTCAATGAGAAAACTACCAGAGGTTTTTTCCACTCAAGTCAGAAACAAGATGAGGATGCACTATATCCACTATTAACACTGTGTCATATCCGGTGTAGTTAGGCAAAAAAAAAAGAAAAAAGCAAGAGGCCTAAAACCTAGGAAGAGGAAAGCAGTTACTGTTTAGGTAGATTATATGACCACATATCAGCAAAACCCAAAAGAATCTGTGGAAAACTACAGAGTATGTAGTGGAGAGTATAAGATTAATATAGAAAAATCTTCACGTATACAAGTAGTAACCAGTTTGAAGAAATAATGGAGATCAGACCCTATCTACAGCAGCAGAAAACAAATTATTTAGGAAAAAAACTTAGCAAAAAATCTGCCAAACTTATATGAGAAGTGCTAAAACACTACAACAGATGCGAAGTACGACTGGACAAATACAAAGGCTTACCACATTCATGGATAGCAAGGTTCTTCGTCAGAAAGATGCCAGTCCTCTTGGAGTTAAATTTAATGTATACCAATAAAGATAACATTAGGGATTTTTAAAAGATCAGCTAATTAGTTATAAACTCATTTGGAAGAATAAGCAAAGGCAGCCAGGAAATCCCAGCAAAGCAAGAGCAAGGAGGGAGGGCTTGTCTTGTCAGACATTAAAATATAAATAATGCAGCGCTGACCCGCACAGAGAACACAGACGCATGTCCAAGTGCACACGGAAACCTGGTTATGGTAACCACTAGCATCCGAGTCGGGAGGGAGTGGGGGACATCTGAACAATGAAGACAGCTGATAGCTATATGCAAAAGATAGAAACCGGACAGCTAGATGCAGAAAGACAGCATCGGATCCACTGTCAACCATACAAGTAACAATTAGATCAAAGATCTAAACGTAAAAGGAAACCGTCTCGATACTAGCAAAATTATAGGTGGAATATACCTGGAATATACCTGGAAGTGGAGAGATCTTCCCAACGAGTCACCACCTACCACTGATAAGGGAAATTAATAAGCTTGACTGTATAAAAACAAATTTCTGCATGTCTAGAAATAACAAAAAGCAAATGCTAAAGTGGGGGAAATATTTACCTTTTTTACAAGACGTATTTATTTGAAAGAGAGAGTCAGGAGGGGCAAAAGGAGAAGGGGAGATCATCTCAAACAGACTCCCCAGCAGGTCCACAACCCACACGACCTGAGGGGAAACCAAGAGCCAGACCCTCAACCAACTGAGCCACTCAGGTGCCCCAACATTTATAATTTAAATCATGAAAGTTAACATCCATAATTTGTAAGGAACAAGAGATACTAATGAATGAATTCACAGAAAAAAAAATGCAAGTGAATTATATTAAAAAAAGTTCAACCTCATTCTTAAAAAGAATGCAAATTAAAACTAGTGATACCATTTTTCTTCGAGCAAATTGGCAATAATCCCTAAGTGTGAGAACCTACTTTCTTGAAAAGCTGTGAGGAAACAGGCTCTCTTAAATTGCAGATGGGATGGGAACACAGTGATACAACTTCTGTAGAGGGGAACTTGACAATATCTAGAAGAATGTTACGTACCTTTACCATTTGACCCACCAATCCCATTTCTGAGACTGTGTGCTAAAAAGCAGCTGACAAAAATACAAAATGCCATCTACATAGTATGTACTTAATGAACTCTTATTTGTAATAGCAAAAACTGGAGACCTACAAGCAAAATATCCATCAACAAACTTTGAAACCTTGGATACTTTAAAATCAATGAATCTATATTATAAAATTGTGATTACTGAATGTTGGTTGATGAGTACATAGGGATTTATTTTACCATTTTCTTTTATGAATTTCTGAAATTGGCAATTTTTATGTTAAGTAGCATTTCACTGTTTTCCAGGGGTAGTTTCCTTTCCTGAATATTAAGGCCACTGAAACATCTTTTTATGCTCTTTCATGAATTCTTATCATAAACCAGTTTTCAGAGTAAGTGATAAATTAGGTATCATAACATTTCAGGCAAAACACTTCCCTTCTCCCTAGTATTTTTTAAAATTCTGCAACTAAATGAAGGTACTAGGTGGTAAATAACCTTGAACAATTTTGACTATTTTAGTTTCATCAATGCAATTTAATTCTTACAAGTGTGTGTGAGTTTAAAATGTATTTAGGATTAGTTTGTTAATACTTGGCTAATGACCTTTCCCCCTACATAGGACCATCTATGTTGGTGCCAAGATCAATCCTGCTTTGGTTTCTGTGGCCTGAGCTAAAGAACTCGTGTTACATTACTAGGACTGTAACTCAACTCTTGTCCAACATTCTCTGAGCAGCCTTTATGACTTTTTCTCTATTAAATTTTCTTCCAAACTGAGGTCAGTTGTAAAAGTTTTAGGAGTTTGTGGTTTTCTCTTAGCACCTGACCTTCCTCTATAAGAGTGTGGCATTTTCTCCTACTTTTCATGTGAAAACAACAAAACAAAACATTAAAAGTTTCCCAACTAAAACCACTTATACATTTTGCCTATTTCATAAACTTCTCAAGCTAAAATATGACAATATGGAATTTTATTATTATTAAAAATGGACTTACAGATTTTGTGAACAAATTCAATAATACTGGTTTGGTTCTTCGTAAGCTTGTTAAAAGAAAAAATTAACATCATTACGTGAGTATAAAGCTAAGTGGTAAGTCACTAACGGAAAGATTTTATTTGGCCCAATTTCGTGAAGGCTCTTCATGCTCTGGATAAGTCAAAAAATGTCCGTATATCTTTACATGTGTTTACAAAAGCCACTAAAGATGCAGCACACTGCAAACAGCAAAGTGGCCAGCTGAAAGAAAACAGGTTTTTTTTTTTTTTAAACTAATACAGCAACTACATTAAATGTATTTATTTTGAATGTAATGTAAAGTGGCTTGCAAAAAAAATCTAAATGTTACCTAAATGTTCTGGTTTTAAAACTGGACAAATCTATCAAGTATAAAAATGTGTCCCTCAATAGTGGGCATTTTTTTCTCACCTCCCTTCTATTTTTGTCGGAGAGAGGTTTACAAAAATGTGCCTAAACTTGTGTTTTTCCTCTTCCAAGAGGAAGGGAACTTACCTGCGGCTTCACACAATGGTCACGGGTTTTCACAGAAAACCCTGCCATCGTGGCAGCATTTCCTCTTCCTCCTCCTATAGCTCATTTAGAAACGCTGGTTTCCAAGAAACTGTAAATGTGGCCGATTTAGTGAGAAACTCAACCTGCCGGTTGGAACTGCCACATCAGCTTCGGCTGATGCTGTATGAAGATCGCGGGGCTCTGACACCTGCAGGGCAGGGGTGATTACAGACCGTGGGGCAGGGTCCCGTACAGCACACCGCACACGCTTACAGCACGTGGTTAGGTGCTGCCACCAGCTCAGGACCCGGACATTTAAGAACTCGTGCAGAAGAGAGCATCGAGTGAGTCCCGAAGAGCAACTGTGAAGGGACTAGTCGGGCGACAGACCGGTTATATTCACAAATCTCCTGACACCCTGAGCCTAATAAAAGATAAATAAGACCATGACTCAGACTTTTGTGTGTGAGAAAGATGTTTAGTTGCTTTAAGTTATACGGCGTACACTTTTACATTTCCATTTTTTAATAGGAATTTATTGCTCACTATGGGGCCTACTTCCAACTGAAGTGTTGATCCTAATCAAATTAAATTCTACGGAGTATCTTCATGTGAGTTCTGGGAATGGCTTCTTCCCTGATGACACAGTATCCAATGTCATGTTTTTCATGAACAAAATAAAGTTTATAAATATTTTGTTTTTTTTATAACATGTCTTAGTACAGTCAGAGGGCACAGAAGTAGAGGCTCAATGGCTAGGACGAATATGCTTCATCTCTTACCCTCTCGGGGGTTTTATTAACAAAAACAATGTAATAGCATCTTTTCACTGACCAAAGCAACCCCATGTTGATCAGATCACACGGACACTTGCAAGTGACAAGCACCTGAGAAGGCGGCACAGGTGCCATCTCCTTAAAGACAGTAGACAAGTAACCTGTGGTGGGGGAACTGGCTGAGAAGTCAGCACTGGTTTACGTTACAGGATTACTTAACCTTGACCTTAAAACCAGAATAGTCTGAGGTGAAAATTCATCACCACTCTTATGACACTCAAGAAAAAAAAAAATGAGCCAGACCTTTTCACTGATTGATAGGTTACAAGCATTAGGCAAAAGCAAAGACAATAGAAGTCAAATCAAGTCAATATAAAGCAGTAATAAAATATAAAAATATTATCAAACTCTAGTGGATGTTATTCTAAATTTGGAAGATACATAATTAAAAAGCTTACTCCCCCCTCCAAAAAATCCAAAGTGAAAAAGTATCAATTTTAGCAAAGATCTATATCTATATATATTCATATATATATGCAGATATAGATGCACATGAATAATGCTAAATAGATTTACAAAGATGTTAATTTGGCACTTTTACTTGGATTTTTAAAGAAAGGAAATACAGATACCTTTGCATAACAAATTCTCATTCTGGAGAAACAAGATTTAGAAACAAAAGGTTCAAACATCTCCCTTCTTAAAAAAATAACATGGACAGAGATAACTTTACCCGTTAAAACTCCTGGTTGGCAGCTTTATAAATCTGTCTTGATATAACTAACTCCACAAGTTTGACAAAGTTATTTTAGTTTCTATCAGCGATACCTGGTTTATCCACTTTCAGTACATGTACCATGTGGCCAGAAGTCCATAAATAATGTTTTCAATGCAGAAATCTTAAAGTTTTAAAGGGAAGTACTGCTCAGTAGATAAATTCTCCTGGAATTTCTTGTAGCAAAGGTTCCTCAAACTTAAATCGTTTGGAAATGGCCTTTTGCTCCATTTTCTCTTTTTCAGACTGTCTGCATTGTCCTAAAGTATATGAAGTAAATACAATTAACTCCTCTGTTGCACCTGATTCCTCGGTTTCCGGTTTCTGAGTATCTGAATTAATTTCAGGCACAGCATCACCTTCTTGGAGCGCATTTGCTGCTTCTAATGCCCCTTTCACCTTGAAAGAAGGATCGTGAACACTGCTCTCCGTCAACCACGGATGCTTTAGACATTCTTCGGCTGTGGCTCGATCTCTGTAAAATGAAACACATTTCACACTTAAGACAGTTTAAAACCTCAACTAGAGGGGCACCTGTGTGGCTCAGTGGTTAAGCCTCTGCCTTCGGCTCAGGTCCGTGTGATCTTGGGGTCCTGGAATCGAGCCCTGCATCGGGCTCCCCGCTCAGCAGGGAGTCTGCTTTTCCCTCTCCCTCTGCCCTCAACTTGTTCTTTCTCAAATAAATAAATCTTTAAAAAAAAAATAAAACTTCAATTATAAATTAGAGCATACCGGGAGGGCCCCTGGCTAGCTCAGTCGGTAGAGCACGTGACTCCTGATCTCAGGGCTGAGTATGCGCTCCACGCTGGGTAGAGAGATTACTCAAAAAATAAAATCTTAAAAATACGTAAATCAGAGCATAAGGTGTATTTATTGCATTATATATGGGGAGGTATGAAGAGTTGACAAGAATCTTATTGTGATTCCTGAGTAAGACTGGGAGTTTTGGCATCTGTGTGCAAATGCCATTCCCACAGTGTTGGAAAACACTCGAAGGAAGAGATCTCTGAAAAGCCCTTTTGGAAGACCAAACAGACAATAGCTGTTTCACTGAGATGCGGCTCACGTTTTCTAAGAAACTTCATTTTTGACATTTCCTTTCAACAAATACAAATGGACTCAAGGTTTCATCTAGTTTAATGTCTACATTGTCCTGCCTTCCGTTTGATGTTTCAGGTTAGCCGGCTTTTGCTGAGAGCAGATGGCTCAAAAATGAACAAAGATCAGTATTTGCTAATACTTACTCAGGTTTCTTAACTAAAAGTGCCTTGATGAAGTCAATAGCAGACTCAGACACGACATCAAATTCTTCCTCAGAATAACTTAGACTCATTTGAGAGATGTTTAGGAATGTTTCTTGTTTATTATCACCTAAGAAAGGTGAGACTCCTGTGAGCATGACATATGTTAACACTCCGATGCTCCTAAAGCAGAATGAAAATGTAAGAAAAATTAGTATCCTACTCATTTCTGGAGACCAATTTGATCAAGTTTTCAGAAATAACTCTTACCACATATCCGTCGCCATGCTGATAGGATCGTAACTAAGAATTTCGGGAGCTAGTATCAGAAACAAGAAAACATTTAGCTGTGTGAAAAAAAATTCCTAATTTGCACTTTGAAATAAAAGTTTTTTTTTAAAGTACGCATCAGAAACTCAGACACCACCAAGATTTGGGTTACCATGAGTTCCTGTAAAGTCGAACTTTCCCACCAGCACCCTCCACTGTTGGGTCTTAATATTTTTTAAATACCCGAATGCATGAGTACGGTCACAGGAACTGACAACTCTGACACCTTCCTCTTCCCATGCCCACGATAATCGAGCGTCCTCCCTGACCGACGACGGCTTTTAAATCTTTCTCGATGCCATCCGGGGCGCTGCTTCCCCATGGCTTGCACCCTAGTCCGTGGCACTTTCCCCTGACCGCCCTGATCTCTTCTCCGTGCTGCGGCCGGAGGAGGTTTTACGATGTCCACCCACTGACAGAAAGTCAATCAACAAGGTTAAAGAAAAAACTGGGCATTCTCAGATGACACGCACCACACACACAGACAACAAAGTTGCCTCTGTAGAGTCCTGGAAAACCGCATGCTTTGGTAACATTTAACTAAACTGTCCCAGCAAGCGATACAAAAGGCATTCTCAAATGTGCAAGGACTTAGGAGAAATTTATGAAAATCCTCCTTGAAAGGCAAACTCACTGATATAATCCAGTCAACCACAAGATGAGTATTTTTTTCAAAAGTGGGAAGAACTCAAGACAGGCAATCAAGTATTGAATCCATTTATAAACAGATCAAAAACTAACAACTGTGGTAATTACGATTTAAAAAACGGGGGGGGGGGTGAAGATATCTAATCCTAGGAAAACACGAAACACTCAAGTCACATACTCATCACTGGTAGGGGACAGGGACACACACACACACCCCAATATTGAGGGAGGAAGAAAAGGTTGGGAGAAAATGTTAGGTAGGTTAATTTCCTCAACTTCACCTTCTGATACTGAGTCGTGAAACAGAGGTTATGAATATTATTTTAAAGTTTTAAAAGAAACTATTAGGAAATTTAAAATGAAATGCACAGCACCCAAACTACCGGAGGGGAAAAGGAGACCAAAGAACTGCTGGGAGGAGAGGCAGGAAGTAGGAGGAGCTCCTTTCTCATGTTTACTATAAACTGAACACGGATGTAAGAGTTGATCGAGCCAGTCCGATGGGTAGTATTATGGTAGCCCCATTTTAGGGACAGAGGCATGGGGGGTCTAAAGAGATTTCAGGACCGAGGTCACGTGTACAGCCCGCTGCCCAGACAGGATTGTGTAAAGAGAACAAGTTGGGAGGCTTACACTCAGCTTGAAAGTGCGGGAGGGAAAGAGAGGAGAGGCCCCCTGGTTTGTCTCTAATATATAGTTCTGAATTATTTTTAGTTTTCTTGGATTGGGAATTACTTTTATAATAAAGATAGTTCTGGTTTTTTGGAGGGGGGAAAAAAAAGTTCTTGGTAGAAAACTGAGAATGGACCCAAAGAACAGAAAGCATAAAACAAAACGTAAGAGAACTCCCTTCAGGGCAGCCCTGCGTTCTCACAGCCCTGCGTTGCGCGTTTGCTCCGGTCTGCAAGGCTCTCGACCGGCTGAGGGATCTGGGCTGCCGCTTCCCAAGAGGAGGCCTGCGAAGCCCCATCCTTAAACCTTCCTGAGTGGTCACGACACACACTGGAATTTAAGCGTTCTAGCCCACAAAGAACACATGAACATTCTGAAGGTTTGTCTGCCAGTGGTATCTTTCATTACCTAATTAAGGGTGTTTCCAATCGTAGGACTTTCATTTTAAAGCGTTGATTTATATATTTTGCACTATCATTGCCCAACAGCTTTGTTTTCCTCAACCCTATCCGTCCTCTGGAATTGACGCTTCTTGTAAACAAAGTCCAACTACCCTCGGCTCCTCTCCGAAAGGAGGCCTCGGCTGCCCAGGCCCTCTAGAAATGCAGCCAGCCTGTCCCCTTCACACCTCCAACCTCCGCCTTCTCCCCTGCCCCTGGCTGCTGTCATCGGACACAAAACCACCCCCTGACCCGCCGGCCACCACCCTGGACAGCGTCCGCGCTCGTGGCTGCCCCGGGCAGCCTGGCGTCCAGCTTCTGCTCCTCTAGGTCTAGAGCGCCGCGGGCCACAGCCCTAGTAATGACGGAGAACTGTTCCAGCTCGGAAATCGTAATTGTAAATATTGTAAACTCTTGGTCACCACCTTTACACTCTTCCACTGCCTTGCTCCGCTTCCGGGTATCCTTTTTAACCTCATTCAGGCCACAGCTCCTCCTGCATCCTGTAGTTCTGCCAGTCTGTCCAAAAAGTCAGAGTTCACTTATTTTTGAACCAAACAAAAGCCACGGTTCATCCCTTCGGCTGCTCTTGTGCCTTCAAGGCTTAACGCTTCTTTCTGCCAGACGCTCTCGGCCCTGCATTAACCCAACGACAACGAAATGCCACACGCCCACCGTTTCACAGGGCTTGCGGCTACCCAGCAATGTTTGTTATGAACTTAAGGTTCTTTAAAGGTCCTTACTTGTTAAATATCCTCCCACCTTCAGGTAACCTGATATCCTATACTTTGTTAAGAAAATCCTTTTTGATTCCTTTTAGAAGCGAGCCCTTCAAATTCTCGATTCCCTTCAGGAAAGCTATCATCAGTTTGGTAACTTACCGTTTAATGTTTACCATTTTTAAATTTTTACACAAAAGAAGGACTCCGAAGGTAGAATTTTAACACAGCAGATGGCCGGCCCCACTGTTAACCACGCCGCATGTGAGCTCCCTAACGAAGACGATGCCCGACCCCAAATGCAGAACATAACCGCCTCTCAGGAGTACTTACCCACATATTCAGGAGTACCCATAATTTCTCGGAGCTCTTCGCTGTTCTTCATTATTCTTGAAAGACCAAAATCAACTATCTTAATGTCACCTAGCGGAGATGCACTTGTCAGCAGAATATTCTGAGGCTAAAAAATACAGAAAGAGCAAGTAGCCCATAAAGCCTACACAGCTCGCCGGTGAAACCGAGATCGACAAATGGAACAGCAGCAGTCATTCACTAAATACTTGTACAATATATTTACAATACATAAGGCAACAGGCCTCATACAATCTCTTCCCCTTGTACTGGCTCCCGCTCAGCACATAAATGTGCATCTACCCCATCTTAAAAACAAAACCAAGCCACTCATAAATAGCCTATAAAACTCCCCATTTCTTTCTAGCCAACGCACTCACTCCGGGCTACTCCCTCAAAGCTCAGCTTCTAGAGAGCACGGCTGTGTACACTTGCTGTCACTTCTCAGTGCAGCGGAGTGTGGATTTTGCCCCCTCTCTTAGCTCTAGCTGTTCTTACTAAGATCACAAAATCTTTAATAATCAAAGACGCCCCAAATCGAATGAATGTCTTTCAAGGCACCATTGTGGCTGTATGATTTGGCCTGCCAACCACCCTTTTACACACTCTTGGATGTTTTCCTCCTTAATAGATCTCTCACCATTTTCTAAAGATTTCTTCCTTGTTCCCTCCTTTTAAATACTGGTGTTGTCCCAGATCCCTCGCTGTCTGGCCCTCCCACTATGTCATCTACTACCGAAGCTTCAACCGCCACTTACAGGCTAGTGACCTCTATCCTAAGCCCCTCGCTGATGCATAGATCCAATTAAAATCAGATCTTTTCATTTGGCTGAAATGGGCCACAGCTTCAACTCCCACTACTGAGCAAGGCCATCAATCCAGTAAACAGCTCGGGCAAGAGCTCTTCCTTCAGCCCCATCAACCCCATGCCTCTCCTCCTCCTCCTTTTTTTTTTTTTTTTTAAAGATTTTATTTATTTGACACAGAGAGAGAGAGATCACAAATAGGCAGAGAGGCAGGCAGAGAGAGGAGGAAGAAGGCTCCCCGCCGAGCAGGGAGCCCGATGTGGGACTCAATCCCAGGACCCTGAGATCATGACCTGAGCTGAAGGCAGAGGCTTAATCCACTGAGCCACCTGGGCGCCCCATGCCTCTCCTTCTATACACCCAATGTCATTGCCCGGGTCAGGCACTGGGGGGAATCAACCTAAAGTGCTGTCTCCTTCATTTTCAACCATGTCTCACACCTAGTGAAGTCACCAGCATGCCAATACCATGTCCCAAATCTCAAAACCCCCAACTTCAAGTTTGGGCTTTCATTATTTCTCACCTGGACCACTACCCTCCTGCCTCTAGTTTTCCCCATCTTCAACCCATCCTTCACTGAACAATGATCTTGCCATAAAGTAAGTCTGATCATGATACTGGTTGCTAGTCCTCACCCACGAACACATTCTCGGAGGGAATGTATTTGACAATGGGCAACAGAGCTACCCAAGGCCAAGGCCAAATAACCTCAGACACTTTTACATAAAAAGTCAAACATATATGCTAGAAAATAAAATTCACTTTAACTTTTAAAATAAAATGACTTTTTAAAGATTTTATTTATCAATAGAGATCACAAGTAGGCAGAGAGGCAGGCAGAGAGAGACGGAGGAAGCAGGCTTCCTGCTGAGCAGAGAGCCCAATGCGGGGCTCGATCCCAGGACCCTGGGATCATGACCTGAGCCGAAGGCAGAGGCTTTAACCCACTGAGCCACCCAGGCGCCCCAAAATAAAATCACTTTTGAAAGAAAAGTTTATGTTGCTTCAGAAAAGGGCTGCACTTCCTGTCTTCTGCCATTAAGAATATTTCCAAAGATAAATTGAGAACCTTTCGTACCAATAAAGTATAAATACCTCACTACAGCACCCCAAGTGTTTCATGATCTGGCTTCTGCCTCCTCTTCACGATTCACCTCCTGCCACCCTCCCGCAGGCAATCTGTGTTCCAAATCCAACAAGCTGTAATCCCTCAACAAGACGTGCACGCCCCCATCTTATGCCCTTGCCTTCTGTGCTCCCTTCGCTCAGGAAGCCCTCTCCCCTTCTCTGCTTGCAAATTTAGTTCCATCATTCACTCCATGCGTGGCGGGTCTCAGCAAGGCATCGGTGCCTCAAGAAAGCCAACTCTGACGCCCCCTCTGGCCCTCCAGGGAGGGCTCGATGCCTGTCCCCCTCTACTCCACAACACCTTGTACGTGACAGACGTATGCCCCTGCTTGGTTTGTTGTCTTTTCCGCTCCCCTCTGTCACACTGTGGTTCTCCAGAGGTTTGTAATGAACGGTAACATCTCCCTTCCTTCCATGCATATCCAGCCACTCCATCTGACTTGTCTCCTCCTTCCTCTCCCGTAGGTCACTACAATCCAATGACCTAATCCCACGCTTTCTGAACGACCGCCTTAGCAGTGCCTGACGTCGCTGCCGCTTCTTCCTTATTTACAGACTCTTTTACTCTTGGCTTCCACAGCAAAGCACTATCCTGCTTTTCCTCCTAACTCTCTGGCAGCTGCTTCTGTCTCCTTTGTGGGTTCATCGTCCTTTAACTGGCCCATTCAATGGGTTTCTCACAGCCTGGTCTGGAGGCTCCCCGCTCGTACACTCCCCGCTCTCACCTGACACAGTGCATCTGTACCCAGGGCCTAAGTATCGCCTAGACATTATGAGTCACAGATTTTTATCTCTGGCTCAGACCTCTTCAACCAACTGCTTACCTAGTCTCTCTCCTTTGATGTCTCACAGCTACCTCAAATTCAGCATGCCCAAACCAGACTATTTTCCCTCCCAAATCAGATTCCCCATATGCCAGTGACTGTCACCTCAGGGAATGCCACTCTCACCTAGCAAGGTAGAAGAAAACAACAAGAATCACCTTGGCCATTCCTCTCTCCCCACTTTCTCCTCATTTAGCTGACGTTTCACTACACCCTATGGAGTTTAAGTCATAAATTTAAGCATTTGTAGACTTTATTTCTCTCCAACTACAGAACACTCATTCAAGGTACCATCAAGTGTTTGCTCAATTGCAACAGCCTCTAAACGGTTTGCTAGGCTCTATTTCGCCCAGCCTTCTGTAGACAGAAGGATCTTTTGCTCCATACAAACCTGATCTGTCACCCCCTGCCTCAACCCGTCAGTAGCTTCCCGTTAGCCTTAACCTCCAAACTCCTTAGCGTGCATGCAAACCCCTGCTGGTCCGAGCTCCTCCCTGGCTCTCCAGACTCATCAGTAACCTCTTCCCCTTGGGTCGGCGATGGTGGAGACTGTCTCGGCAGACACTGTCCAGTGTCTCCTACTTGCCATGCTTGCGCTCACAACAGTATCTTTGTGTCCTTTTCTCCCCATTCTTGTGTGCATCACGTCAGCTTGCTGAGAAGACCTCTAGGATGGCAGCGAAGAGATTCTAACAATGTTCAACAGGCAAGAACATATGAAACAGGAAGTTGAGGTCTAGGTGGTTCCTCTCTCTTAAAGGGGTTACTGTCTCCCAACCGTCCCTCCTGCCCTCCTCTATTAGGAAAATGCTTGTAGACTGACCCAAGTCTGGATGCAGGGGCAGAGAAGGAAGAATCCCCGGCTCCAGGAGTCACACAGTGGGCCGGCACCCGGGGGGGCACACATTAGCTGCTGCTTGAATGAAAGGAAGAGACAGAACTATACAAAAGAATCTAACAGGTGTCCACTTTGTGTCAGGATTGGAGGCACTGCAAATACGAGTGATCCCAAGTCTCCGGTGACAGTTCCCCATCAGAAGAGAAATCACAGGGAAGCACCCAGCAGGCTTGACTAGCTCTGCTGTGCGTTTCAAGTGTGCTCGTGGACATCCATCAGCGAGAATAATTCAGCCTTGGAGAACTGTACAGGAGAGAAGTGAGCAGACCTTGGAGGAGGAAAAGGATACTGTCACTTATTCAAAAAAAATTTTACTGACTGCCTCCTGGGAAAACAGAAAATAAGACCTAAATCCCACGTTCTTTTGGAGGCTTACATTCCAATGGAGATAAAGAAGCACGAGTAAGTAGTAACACCTCGGGTGGTTTTAAGAACGAAGGAGAACTCAGTAGGGAAATGGATGGGAGTGTCTGCTGGGTGTGTCTGTTGTGCATGAGTGTGCTGGTTCCGGGTAGTCAGGCAAGGTTTCTCTGAGAAGGCAGTATTGAGCTACAGAGGAGCTAGTCACCACACAATACTCAGGGGCCTGGCGTTGGCAGGGGGCATTCGGGGGAGAGGAAAGACCCCGCCAGAAGCAAGGACAAGCTATGAGTAGAGGAACCGCAAACCGGAGAACAGCACAAAGGCGGAAGGGACGAGTGCAGTGGCAGGCAAAGCCTAGCGAGCAGATGGGGGTGGAGGAACAGGAATCAGAGGCTTTGCGAGGCATTCTGCAAGACCTGGTAGCAGACAGACTAGAGGGGAGGTCAAGAGGACATCCCAGGGAAAGAAAAGGCCACACACCGAAGTATATACAGGTGAGCTAATATACAGCGTGATGCGTGCAAGGGATTCTCAAATACGAGAAGGTCTTCGAAGAATGTGCCTCTACCCTGTTTTTGCAGTCCTGAAAGGGAGAGACAGAATGAGGAAGATATGAAGAAGCACGGAATAAAATAAAACAAAACAAAAACAGAAGAAACTTTACACATTCCAGTGACCAAATCCACAGCCCAATGGGACTGACGCTGTGGAGGAACAAGGTGCTTAGATCATTCATTGATTAATAGAGCCAAGGTCAGCAAGAGAGGACAATTGGTTCCATTCTGATTCTCAGACCCAGAAGGAGCGGTGCCTGCAGAACCACCCCAGAAAGCTGGCAGTTCAGTCTGGAGAGAGTCCGGGGCTGAGGATACGACTCCGGAGGACAAGGACACAGAGGCAAGACAAACACCATGGAAGTAAATGAGAGGAAGAGAAAACGGCAAGAAAAAAAGTGGCCAAGATGAGTTTGGGCCAATAACTACATCAAATGGAAAGCAACAAGAGTGACAAGCACGTTCAGAAATAGCAGTCTGAGGGCGCCGGGGGGCGGGGGGGTTTAGTTGGTTGCGCATCTGCTTCGGCTCAGGTCATGATCCCGAGGTCCTGGGATCGAGTCCGACATTGGGCTCCCTGCTCAGCCGGGAGTCTGCTTCTCCCTCTGCCCCCTCCCCTGCGTATGCCCCCCCCCCCCCCGTCAAATAAATAAAATCTTAAAAAAAGAAAAGAAAGAGGAAAAAAAAATAGCAGTCTGAGAAGTGAGGCTAGGAACCCAGGCACCATATTGTAGTAAGAAAGTCAGGAAGGTGAGAGTCAAAGGTCCTCTTTGACATGGGAAAGAGTGAGGACCAAGAAAAGGCCACTGAATATAGCAAACAACCTCTGAAAGACTTTTGAAGAAGTAATTTTTAGTAAAACCCTGGAAGAAAAACCCAGATTATATTAAGTTAAAAAATAAGCCGAAAGGCTAAGTGAGCTTTATATTACAGGTCATTCTGGCTTCATTATCTGTGGCTGTCCTCTAAACCGGTGCTGTCCTAAGGGAAGGTAATGCAAGTCACAGAATGTAACTTAAAATCTTCTATGGACATATTATAAAAGGTAAAATGAAACAGGTGAAAATAATTTTAATACTTCTTTAATATATCTAAAATGTTATCCCTTCAACAGGTAGTAATATAAAATTCTTGAGCTATTTTACTTTTTTTTGCCCCCCATACTAAGTCCTTGAAATCTGGCACAAAGTTCACACTTGGAGCACATCTCTGCTCTCAAGTGCTCGACAGCCACAAATGGCCAGTGTTGCTGGATTGAACAGTGCAGCTATAAACGCCTTTAATTAAAAATAAAAAATCCAAATGATACCCCAATAAATGTTCAGAGAATTCTTAACATCTCTTGCATAATGTCCTAATTTATTACCACTACAGTTACATTATAGCAGTTCATCTTGAAAACTTAATCATAAAAACTAAGACTTTCTGTCTATAGTGAAAACAACTGGCTCAGTGTAATCTGTAATTTTGTACAAAAAATTGTTTTCTGAACAAAGAAAGTTTTGGCTACAGTAAAAACTTAAAACAGAAAGACAAAAACCACGAATTGCTGTCACTACAGAAGTCTGGACTGCAGAAGCGAGCTAACTGTTATAAATTAATCCAAACCAGAGAAAGCATCCCTCCTGTCACATACACAAAAGGACAGAAAATATGCAACTGATCACTGTTAGAATCAGTTTCTCTTTTTTTTTTTTTTTTAAGATTTTATTTATTTATTTGACAGACAGATCACAAGTAGTCAGAGAGGCAGGCAGGGACAGAGGAGGAAGCAGGCTCCCCACTGAGCAGAGAGCCCCGATCCCAGAACCCCGAGACAACGACCCGACCCAAAGGCAGAGGCTTTAACCCACTGAGCCACCCAGGTGCCCCAAGTTTCTCTTTTTAATCATAAAATAACAAGAGGTTTTGGTAATGTGTATAAACAAACTTCATTATAAAGCTATTTTCTCTTTGTTAATTAGCTTCTAGCTATTTCTTAAGGGAAAAAACTAGGATTATGAGTCCCAAGACTTCAAGGCAATTTTTGTATTATTACACTAACTAATGAGATACTCCAGTAAAATGAAATGTCAATATTCAAGCAAATTAGATAAGAGAAGTTGCCTCTGTTACGTATATTCATCATTGAACATGTTTTGCCCTTCCCAGTACATAAAAAATTCCAAGAGAAATATTGCGAAGTGGAAATCTTTACCATATCGTAAGGGCCATCTGTGATTACTAAAACATGCACAGTCTGTAAATGTTCTTAAATACCATTTGTTCCTTTAAAATAGCTTAAATGTTTGTCCCTTATATTTTATTTATACTTTACATTCCCTGGGAAATGCTTTCTTTGGTAATCATGTAAAAATTAGTTGGAGTGGTGGTAATGAACTAAATTCTAAATTAATGTGATCAGATTATTAAAACGTTACTGTATTTGAAATCTAGGCCCAGTCACATGCATCCATCATCTATCAAAGTGAGAGACATTAAACGGTTGACAGAGGGATTGCTAAGAAAAACCATGTTTTTCAATCAGAGCTCTTTCAGGGAATTTCACAGTTAATGCTTACTATGTAATTTCTGCCAACTGCCCTGGTTTGACCACAGATACAGTTTAGAAACCTTACTCTTCTAAATAAAACATAAGTACAGTTACAGGACTATAATCTGCCCATCTGTGATGGCAAAATATACCCACTTCCAGGAAGTGAGACAGCTGTGCTGCAAACAAAGAGAAGGACATTAGCATTTACAGCTGGGCTACACCTGCTTTCTAGAGAATCCAGGTCGCGTTAAGGAGCTGTGGCTCACGGCACCTAACTATTTAAGATGCATGAATCCCAGGTGGTAAAAGAAAACAAGAAGGTCGCTGGAGAAGCAATGACAATGGAAGAAACAGGAAACACACAAACTGTCCTCAAACAGACAAAGGCAGTCAGGAGGTCTTTGGATTACTTTATTTCTCTGCTTCACCGCGGTGGGGGAGGGGCGGCGGGAATAATTTCATTTATCTTGGTATTGTCATCTTCTCATATAGCTCATTTAATAGTTACTGAATCATCACCCCGGAATAAGAGCACTAGAAAGTTGAGGTTGACTTGCTTAATTAGCCTTAAGGTACCATGAACAAAATTTTGAGGAACATTTTTATGAGGCAATGAAAATTCAAGCTTTTTATTTATTAACACCCAGTCATAGTACAGAAAGAGGTTAATACTACTGTCTAAATCAGTTTGGGAGACTGTTTAAAAATGTTACCCCTGGGTGCCCGGGTGGCTAAGTTGGTTAAGCAACTGCCTTCAGCTCAGGTCATGATCCCAGAGTTCCAGGATCGAGTCCCACCTGCATCAGGGTTCCCTGCTCAGCGGGGAGTCTGCTACTCCCTCTGACCCTCTCTCCCTTCTCTCTCAAGTAACTAACTAAATAAATAAATAAAAATTAAAAAAAGAAATGTTACCCCTTTCAAGTAATACACTGATGTTCAAACTGTCAGTGACCAACTTAAATCTCAAAACGGAAAGTTCCAGCTTCTAGTTCCTGGCCGGCTCCTCTGCTTGTCACATACATGTAACAGTGTGGACGAGCTCATGACCGAAGACCGGGTATAGAACTGTTGAGAGATCTAACCAACAAAGACCATTCAAATACAAAGAGCACCAGGTTTTAAGACTGGATTTCTCTGTGTTCTTTCTGGTCAAGTCCATCCTGTGACCGAAGCAGGCCACTATCCCAATGAATAATTCACCAAATCGAGGTCATTTTGAGGCTTTTAGCTTTGTCCTGACTTTGGCAGAGTTGTTGTTTCTCAGAGTTTGTCAATCCTGCCACGATTTACGTGAAATGAGTGGGCTTTCCCTTCATCGCAGTTTAGTGTCTTTTCTATTTTTGCAGTCGTATAAACAGTCCAAGATCTGCATCTGCTACCCCTCAAAGCATTTGCCATGTTCAATTTAAGATATCTGGCTGAGAGTCATCAGTGAATCAGTCTTTTGGCAAACTGCCCATCTGGGATCTGACCTGAAGCCAAATAGCATATTTCCCATTGTGACAATTATCTCTTTTATAGGAGAACTACAATAGTTAGTCTAGTTTCTAACTACTTGTCTCTGGGACAAGAATGTCCCATTTTAACCATAATGGAGAATAAACAGTCTACTAACTCATAGTTGCCCTAGACATGGGGATTGTCAATTTGAACAGAATTAAAAGTTCAGAAAACATATTTAGCTTTGTAGCTTTCCAGCCCTTAGACTCAGAGTCAACATAATCATAAACTGTCATGGCACAGATGGCTCTTAAAAGGTATGGGACAGCAGACTCTCTGTCCAGACTCAGAGAGGTCACAGAAAGTCAACTGGAGAGGACCTTTTGGTAGAAATCATTCCCATCAGCACGGCTGCAGCACCAACTCTGTCTCCGACCCTCCCCCTTCAGCGGTTCACATAGGGACACATCTGACTGCACCTGTGACACTGTGAGACAGAGGGACGGCTGAGAACCCCCCAGGCCACCCAGTCTTCTAGTTCCTCTGGGCCTACGAAACATGAAGAGTCCAGTTCCCAACATCAAAGGCCCATCATCAAAGCCTCTATTAAATCCAGAAAGAATTCTACACCAAGTGTACTGGGAGAAAGGAATAGGATTTATACTGAGTATATTAGGGAGAAAGGGATATAATTTCCTTGAGTAAATACACAGTTAAACCTGGTATTCAAGAACTTAATTTTCACCTTCGGCTGCTTTGCTTTCAAGTAACATCAAAGACCCATGACACACAGTGTTGGCAACCTGTCTGACCTGCTACTTAATTAGTTCCTGAATAATAGTTAAAGGTTGAGCTGTCATAAATCGAAAGCGTATTTCCTATAGGTGCAATGTTATTTAAATTAGGGTCCATTCCTGGAAGTTCTTTTCACATCATAAAACCAGCAAAACATCATAAAAAATAAATATAGGACTTTCCAAAGTTAAGCGTGTAAAACCAAACATGAAAAAAGAAAAAAAAAAAAAGCTTAGTGCAAACATGACATGTGGGAATTCTGCTGCATGGCTGACACTAACTGAGGCTTCCTCAAGTCCGAGTCTACTGAAGTCTGGGCTGCAGAGACCATCTCTTCTGGCTAAGTGTTCCCGAGGGAGGCAGTGTTGTATATTCCTTCCAGAAAATTTCCAAGCATATGACAGACTAAAGGGAAAAAATAAAGCCCTCATTCCCTCAGCCGTGCTAGGAGGGTTTTAAAAAGCCCATTTCAGCTTCACCATCCTGGGACTCCATGTGGGTACACCTGCCTTCCAAAAATGCCACTTTACCTACCATAATCGACAGTGTCATAACCACGCATTTTAGCCACTGGAGTAAAAAAATTAACATCCCTGAGAAAAATAGGTTTACAGAATGAATGTAAATTGGCGTTTTTCAGAAAAGAACAAAAAAGCTTCCAAATGGTTTTCTTTCCCCTGTATTTTCTGTAGGAAACTAGCATTTGAAGGAATATCTATTGCCCTTCCACCTTATTTCAGACAGAGTTTTATCAAGTTTACTTAAGAAGTCAACCTCCAGAGCACACACCGTACACTCTTGTACTCCTCCCTGAGTGTTCCTTCACGCACTGAAGATAAAACACTGCTATTTAAACCGGAGGACATCTACCATGCCCCACAGCAGCAGTTCCCAAAATGGTGCCTGTACTGGTATCAGTACCCCATGGGAACTCTACAACTGGGCCTAGCAATTTGCTTTGACAAGCCTTTCCTGGCAGTCCTGATGCCTGTCGTGGTTGGAGAACCACTGCCATAAGCAGCTCCTTTCTGCTAGAAGGTGAACTACAGCAGAAGTCAAGCAAGATCGGCAGATGAGGAGTAAAACGAGGCTGCAGAAGTCCAGAAGAGGAAAGCCTTTTTTGGGTCCAGGGGTTCCATCTCCTCGGGTTACCTTCCTTCTTAACCCTGTCTCCTCTGGCTGATAAAGAACTGGAGTCACTGGTGTGTTCCTTGAGGAATGTTTCCTTTCCCACAGTCACACCGGGACTGGATATGGAAGCAACCATCAATGGGGATCTTAGACTCTTCTACCCCGGATGCCTGAAGGGATGCACTAAGGATACTTGTAGTGGACACTCACGGTCTCCTGAGCACCCACTCACCCTCTGTTCTTTTAGAAAAAGAACTGATCTGAGAATCCAACTCTTCCCCACTCTTGGTCCAAATAAAACTTTGGATGGGAGGAGGAATTTACCCCTCCAGGGTTGGAGCAAATGACACTGGTAATGCTGGCCTGGCCAGTCAAAACCCTGCACCATACCCCCACTCCCCACCCACACATGCTTATTATTAGTTCCAGACTGATCTAAGTTGGTTTGGTGAGAGTGCATCTCAGGACTTCAGAAAGAACTAATTAGTAGAACCTGGCTCTTTCCTGCTATACCTCTGGACAATTCTAAGGCTTAAATGGCAGCAGCTAACTTACCATCTTTTTGCCATTTTAAGAAGGCAGAGCTGGGGATTGAAGAAAAACCAACTACTCGTAATATTTGAATTAATGAATAGTGTCGTACCTTAAGTTAAAATTATGCCTGGTCTTTCTAGCCAATAAAATTTCCCTTTTTGCGTCCCCTACTTTCAGCTGGAATTCTGATTACTTGATATGCTGCCCTTTGTATATTCTTTCTTCCCTCCTCTTCCTTCTTTGATAATTTTCAATTCTAAATCTAAATTCTAAAATTCTAATTCTAAATTCAAATTCTAAATCTGCCTTGAATCTCTTTAGCTCTCTATTTTATTGACTGCTGCCTGCCTAATTTTCTACAACACGATCTTTCAGATATTCCTGCTAAAAAGTCATCTCCCTCTCCATGATGAAACCCCTGGAATCTGGCCTTTTCTCAATTGTCAATATCTCCTATTTCATCTCTCAATTCCAGTGACGCTATTCCATTTATGTTTGCCCCACAAGTTTTCCTAACTCATGACAGAATTTTATCTTCTATTTTCTGAATTTTCCCATATTTTCTCCTTTTTTTTTTAAGGTCTAGCTCAAACCCTATCTTTTATCAGGAAGAGTTTACCTATCCTACCAATATCCTCTAAAATTGCTCCCTTTTTTGGATCAATTTATTTACCTTTCTATGTACACACCTGTACATTACTTCCTTGATAAAACTGGCTAGAGGATAAGAATAGACTCGACCTTTATTTCCTTATTACCTAATAAAGCATACAAACTTGATAAATGTTTGAATAAATCATGTTAAACACTTTACACCTGGAGTGTCATCATTCTTTAACCATCTCAAACTTGTAAAGTAATTTAGATCTTACCTTCAAATCGAGATGAACTACATCATGAGCGTGTAAAAAGCGGACACCTTCTAATATCTGCCTCATGAGTCTTTGAACATCTTTTTCTTTAAAGGCTTCTTCTCTGTCTGCAACACACTGGTCAAAGATTTCACCCCCTGCAGCACTAGAGACAGAAACATACTTCAGTTATAAAGCAAAGGGGCTCATTAAAAATGAGCCTTTTTTTGTTCTTAACATTTTGCATTAAGTATCTTTATTTAAAAAAGTATAAGCTGAGGGGTGCCTGGGTGGCTCAGTGGGTTAAAGCCTCTGCCTTTGGCTCAGGTCATGATCCCAGGGTCCTGGGATCGAGCCCTGCATCGGGTTCTCTGCTCCACAGGGAACCTGCTTCCCCCTCTCTCTGCCTGTCTCTCTGCCTACTTGTGATCTCTGTCTGTCAAATAAGTAAATAGAATCTTAAAAAAAATTAATTAAAAAAACCAATTAAAGTATAAGTTGAGTGTCTGTGAACTTCTGTCTACTTGCCTAAATCCATTTTTCGTTTTCAAGTAAAAATATGAAGCTTCTAATATGATCTAAGATTAACATTTCCAAAGCTAAAGAAAAACATCAGTTTAAGAACTTCAAGAATTAAATATTAATAGTGAAATATACTAACACCCTTTCAAGTGAAAATTTCTCTCTTTTTAAGATTTTACTTATTTGAGAGAGAGAGCGCATGAGCAAGAAGGAGAGAGAGAAGGAGAATCTCCACTGAGCGGAGAGCCCAATGCGGGGCTCCATCCTAAGACCCTGGGATCATGACCTGAGCTGAAGGCAGACTCTTAACCCACTGAGTCACCCAGGCACCCCTCAAGTGAAAATTTCTCAAAATTTTTGATTACAGAATACATAGAAATATTTTTATAAAAAATACAAATAATGAAAATAAAGCAAACACCCTCCAATTAATTAAAGGTCCCTTCTCCAATCCTAGCTAGGGCCACATCTCCTTTTGGTGTACTATTTCTTTCCAGATTAAAAAAAATTTTTTAATATATATATATTATAATATATATTATATATAATATATTATATATATACACACACATACATGAAAATATATACTTATTAAATGTACACAAAAATATTGTGTGGATTTTTTCAAAAAACATAAATGGTAAATAGGACACATTCTACTGATGCTGTTCTACAATTTTTTCTTACTTAAACATGTCTTAATCTTTCCTTGATGGTTTTATATTTATCTACCTACCTCATAATTTTGAACTCTTATATCCCTGTGAATAAACCATACCCCTTTGAAGGATATTTACTTTCTTCCTAATTATTCACAATTACAAACAATGTTGTGATGAGAAGGCACATTAGAGTTTCTCCCATGTTTCCTCATGTGCCAAGAGCTCTCAAGTGTAGATACCTAGAACAAAACAGCTGGAGTGAAGGGAACGTGCATTTTAAATTTTAATAGGAAGAGCCTCTCTTCACCAGAAGTTTAATACTGATTTAAACTTTCTTCCAACCTCTGGGCAAAGCATCTCAGTTTGTTTTCCTCCAAATAATTTTGCCAATAAGAGGGAAAAAAAAAAATCAACATTTAAAAATTTTATTTCTCTTAGGCTGAAAGTCCATACTTAAACATTTTGTTCATACCAAAAATGGCAGTTCATGTCTTATATCAATGTCCTTTATGTGTGGAAAAAAAAGGACTAGGTTGTTTTCATAAAGTTGCTATAAATTATCATGAAATATAAAACTCCAAACAGCCATGCTGCTGTCAGACCAGAGCTACTTATTAATTGCCTTTCAGTATGATAACTTAGTTCCTTTTTTTCTTTCCTTTTCTGTTACAGCAACCTATTTCCAAATTCTGCCCATATAAGGAAAGACAATTTGTCACCAGAATTAGATAAAAGCATACTTAAGTTTAGCAGAACAGTTGCAGGTGATGAAAGTGAAAGCAAATAATTCATTGGCTGATAAGGTTTTCATTTTGGCTAAACCTATACAACTGATATTTTATTTTATTGTGATTATAGTATTAAAATTATGAAAGCATCAAAATAATTTTTATGTATTTAATTGTAAAATGCCCATATATAGGCATGGTTAAAGTAATATACGAGTCATAAGAAAAGAAATGAACAGTCACAACATCATTACAGAGTACGTTAGCTGCAGCCTTGCTCTACCGTACTCTGTGAAGATGGATTTGATGACCTAAACCAAGAGTCAGTATGAGCTACTCAGTCCCAAACAGCTAGAGATACACCATGATGGAACATATGGCCCTCTGCACACGTACAGCACCATTTGCCAGTTACAACTGAGAACTGTCCATGTTCCTCAACTAAAACAGAGAACTGTATTTTGGTTGAAAAAGTTTCCCAATCACAATGGAGTCTCCCGGAGGCTCTCAGCTCATTAGTACCATTCACAATAAAATTCAATAAAGGTCAATTTACGTAAGTGAAAAGATTTAAGAGCAATTTCTTATTACTTCATTCCACTATAAGGTGTACCCATCCTTGGTTTAACCCAAGGGTTTCCTTTGTTTTCCCAACAATTTAAGTAGTTTACATAAGCAAAGCATATGAAGTACAAAACTATAGTTTTCTGAAAATTTTCAGAGATGTATTTCAAATGCAGACTATCAAAGCTGTAAAGGCTAGCCTTCACTGACAGCAAGACTTGCACACCCTTCTGACACAGTGTGCAGTCATCCCGGTTTACATCTGCTGAAATGTAAGCTCGACCGCATTAGCTGTCATATTAGTGAATGGAACTGAACAAAATTATACTAAAGAACAATCTGCAACACTTAAAAGCATCTTGTTACATAGGGTTACCAGGACACAGAAGACTATTACCAACCACTTCACAGGAAGTATCTGCCTTCACATAGAAGCCAGAGAAACACTACAAGTTTTGTTGTGCCCGATCTTTTAACTGCAGCAACACTTCCACGATTATGTTATGGTATATTTACTTTAGTAGTGCTTATATTCCACTACTTTAAAATTACCCAGAAACTGAGAAATTAACTTTATGATGAATTACATATAATTTATCAAAAAAGTTTTTACAAAAACATTAATTCAGGAACTTTGCCCAAAAAATTTTACACAGAAATTATTTTTATAAAACATATAAAGAACTTTTCATTTCAACGTTCTAGTGGCCCTTAGGAAGTTAATGTTAAGTATCTTTTGATTAACATTTTGCAGATCCATGTATGTACATGATGTTTGCAGGCTAAATGCAACTGTTTGCCTGGCTGCCTGCACCTTGGCTAGACTCTTGACACCAAACATTCCTTTTTCTATCGAAACTAGCATATCCATTTGTACCTGCTTCAAGGCTCAGTTCAGATCTTTCCTCCCTCACTCTTCAAAATTAACAAATACCAATCAAATACATTAGGTCCTGTGCAATGTGTTATGGATAGAAAGATAAATTATAAATAAGTATGGGGATGCCTAGGTGGCTCAGTTGGTTAAGTCTCAGGTCATGATTGCAGGGTCCTGTGATCGAGCCCCACATGGGGCTCCCTGCTGAGCAGGGCGCCTGCTTCTCCCCCTGCTTGTGCATGCTTGCGCTGATACATAAATAAATAAAATCTTTAAAATAAAGAAATAAAATCTTTAAAATAAAGAAATAAGTATGGTTTATAACTTCAGGTACTAGTGGGAGAGAGAAAAATGAACCATTTTAAAGAATACATATGTGAAATAAATGTGCATGTGAAATTATATATCAAGTGATTTGATAATTCAGCAACTGAGCAATTCATTGGAAAGGAGAAAATAAAGCTTAGAAAAAATGACATTTATTCTGAGACTTGTAGAAGGAAGAGGAATCCACTAGCTGAAATGGTTAAGAGCACATCCCAGGTAGAGTGTACAAAGTATAAGGGCATGATGGTGTCAAAAATACAGGACATGACTCACTAAAGGTTAAGTACCTACTTCCCCTTTGAACCAAATGGCAGAGAACTTACCCTTTAGCCATAAAAACTAGAAAATGAGCAAAGTATACGAGCCAACCGTTTTCAGACATGAGAACGCAAGCAGTTCAGACAGACCATGATCCCAAAGAAAAGGGACACCAATAAGTAGCCCTACTGTCTGTCTTCCTATTTGGAAATAATTTATGGACTGTGATACAGGGTGGTAGAGAAGCTTAAGCAGAATATGGCAGCCTTGCTAAAATGAAGACACAGACCAGGAGTTTGACAAAGCTAATGAAGTTGGATTTCAAGAGGAGTGACCTACATCTCCAGACATCTGCTTAGCTGTATCTTGAAGTCTTAGACAAAATACTAATAAGGGCAAGCATAAGGTGAAACTCTATAAGGTCAAGCAAAGAACTGCTGGGAAGTTAGAAGCTGAACAATTCCTAGCATTCACAGAGAACAGAAGAAGATATATGAATCCTGTCCAGTTCAAGTAGACAAATCATGTGAACCACTTGGGCAGTCAGCAGGCCCCCCATCCCAGAAGGGCCATACCTTAGTAGTAAGATTAGTAGCCTCTGAACTGCCCCAACAAAGCTGATTTACAAGTGATTTAACTGCCTGTCAAAACAAACGTCATCATTTTTTTTTTAAAGATTTTATTTATTTATTTGACAGAGAGAGATCACAAGTAGAGAGGCAGGCAGAGAGAGAGGGGGAAGCAGGCTCCCCGCTGAGCAGAGAGAACCCGATGCGGGGCTCGATCCCAGGAACCTGAGACCTCGACCCGAGCTGAAGGCAGAGGCTTTAACCCACTGAGCCAGCCAGGAGCCCCCAAACGTCATCATTTTTAATGAAAGATCATAAAATCCACTCAACACTGTGACAATCTTAATGTATGGCATCATTCCAAAAATTACTAGACATCTGAAAGTGCCACAAATTACAATCCATTAGGGGCACCTGGGTGGCTCTGCCTTTGGTTCAGGTCATGATCCTGGGGTCCTGGGATCAAGCCCTGCATCAGGCTCTCTGCTCAGCAGGGAACCTGCTCCCCTCCACCCTCTCTCTGCCTATCTGCCTACTTGTGATCTCTATCTGTCAAATAAATAAATAAATAAATAAAATCTTAAAAATTACAATCCACAACTTACAGGAAAACAATAAAAACAGACCCAGAAATAACAGAGATGTGGAATTGGCAGATAAGGCATTATAAATATACTCAAGGATTTAGAGTAAAATATGACCATAACGAGAGAGATGATGGGTATGAAAAATGACCAAATGGAACTTCTAGAGATAAAGTATCTAAAATGAAAACTGCTCTGGATGGGCTTTATAGAACTGTAAAGAATCAGTGAATTTTAAGATATAGCAACAGAATTTCAATCTTTAGAGAGGGGAAAAAAAAAATAGGATTCCAGGGACCTGAGTGACAATATCAAGCAGTTTAACAGATGGTAATTGAAGGAACAAGAGAAGAGATTTGGGGGGACACAAATATTTTTTTAAATAATGGCTGAAAAATTCCCAAACTGATAAAAACTATAATCCCAAAGATCCAACCAAGTAGCTCAAAGTAAACCCCAAGCAGAATAAACACAAAGAAAACCAAGGCTCATCATCATTTCTGAATTACTGTCTTTAAAAGACACATTTATAAAGGAACAGAGAATCAATGCAGACTTCTTGTCATAAACAACAAAAGGCAAATGACAACTCAATGATATCTTTAAGTGCTAAGAAAAGACAGTGTGTCTAAAATGCACACTGTGGCTGGAAAAGGCTAGCATGAGAGGAGGTGTAAGTCAGACAGAAAAATAGGAGAGGAGGTCAGAACAATCTGAAACATTCTAGGTAAGGCAATGGGTTAGTATATAACCCTAAATATCTCCCTCCTAGATGTATAAAGCAGTACAACTCATGGCTAAAAGCTCTGGAATTACACACTCCCAGACTGAATCTTGGCTCTGTTATTTAGTGTGACTTTAGGTTGATTAGTCCTCTGAAATTTTTTCTCATATAAAATTTTGTTCTAAAATTTACAAATAAATCCAGTAAAGTTGAAGGATACAAAATCAATATACCAAAATCATTGTGTTTTTATACATTAACAATGAACTTTCAGAAAGAGAAATTAAGAAAACAATCCCATTTTCAATGGCATCAGAAAGAATAAAATACTTAGGAATAAATTTAACCAAGAAAGTGAAAGATCTACACAATGAAAACTATAAAACACTGATGAAAGAAATCAAAGACGACACAAGTAAGTGGAAAGATATACCATGCTCATGGTTTGGAAGAATACTGTTGAATAGTTCATACTATCCAAAGTAATCTACAAATTCAACACAATTCATATCAAAATTCCAATGGCATTTTTCAGAGACACAGAAAAAAAAAATCCTAAAATTTGCATGGAACCACAAAAGGCCCTGAATAACAAAGGCAATCTTGAGAAACAACAAATCTGGATTTCAAAATATATTTCCAATTTCAAAATAAGTTATTACTCAACCATTAAAAAGAATGAAATCTTGCCATTTGTGACAACACAGATAGACCCTGATATGCTAAGTGAAATGATAAACACCATATAATTTCACTCATATGCGGAATCTTAAAAAAATGAACAAAACAAAATTCATAGATATAGAGAACATACTGGTAGTAACCAGAGGGTAAGTGGGGAAAGAGGTAGACAAAAGTGAGTGAAGGGGACCAATTATATGAAGATGGATGGTAACCAGACTTTTAGTATTGATCACTTTGTAGTACACACACGTCAAGTCAAATTTTGTATGCCTGGAGTTTACATAATGTTATATACCAATTTTACCTCAAATACAAAAAATTTCTTGTGAAAAAACTGTGGGTGTGTGTGTGTATGTGTGTATTAAAGCTACAGCAATAAAAACAGTATGGTATTGGCATAAAAAGATAGATCAACGGAACAGAAATAGAAAGCCCAGAAATAAAACTATGCATAGATGGTCAATTAACTAATGAAAAAGGAGCCAAGAATATACAATAGAGAAAGGACAGTCTCTTCAATAAAAGTTTTGTTTTTTTTTTTTTTTTAAACTGGATAGCTACATGTAAAAGAATGAAACAGGATGCTTACCTCACATCATGCACAAAAGTCAACTCAAAATAGATTAAAGATTTGAATATAAGACATGAATATAAAACTCCTATGAAAAAACATAAGCTGTAAGCTCCTTGACATCAGTCTTGGCAATTTTCCTGGTTTGACAACAAAAGCAAAAATAAACATGTGGGACTACATCAAATTAAAAAGCTTCTGCTCAGCAAAGGAAACCATCAACAAAATGGAAAGCAATGTACGGAATGGAAGAAAATATTTGCAAATCATATATCTGATAAGGGCTTAATATCCAAAGTATATAAAGAACTTACAAAACCAATCTGATTTTAAAAATGGGTTGAGAAACTAAACAGACCATTTTTCCAAAGAAGACATATAAATGTTTAACAGGTGCATGAAAATGTTCTCAATATCACTAATCATCCAGGGAAAGGCAAATCAAAACCACAACTGGGTATAATCTCATACCTGTTAGGATGGCTATCATCACAGAGACAAGTGTTGGCAAAGATGCAGAGAAAAGGGAATCCTTGGGCACTGCTAGTGGGAATGTAAATTGGTGCAGCCACTATGAAAACAGCATGGAGGCGCCAGGGTGGCTCAGATGCTTAAGAGCCTGCCTTTGGCTCGGATCATGATCCCAGAGTCCTGGGATCAAGCCCTGCATCTGGCTCCCTGCTCAGCAGGGACCCTGCTTCTTCTCCCTCTCCTGCTATTGCTCCCCCTGCTTGTGCTTTCTCGCTCTGTCAAATAAATAAAATCTTTAAAAAAGAAAAAAGAAAAGGAAAGGAAAGAAAAGACAGTATGGAGTTCATCAACAGAACTTCCATATGACCTAGCAATCCCACTTCTGGGTATATATACAAAGTATATGAAAACAGAATCTCAAAAAGATTAACACTCCCCTGTTCACTGAAGTATCGATGAATGGAAGAATGGACAAAGAAGATGTGTTATACATAAAATGGAATATTATTCAGCCATTTTAATAGATTCCACATATATGTGGAATCTAAAAAAGCAAAGCTCCTAGAAACAGAGACTAGACTGGTGGTTACCAGTGGGTGGGGAGGTGGAAGAAAAGGAGAGATATTGGTCAAAGGGTACAAACTTCCAGTTACAAGACAAGTAAGTTCTGGAAATTTAATGTATAGCACAGTGGTGATAGTTACTAATATTATATACTCGAAGGTTGCTGAGAGAGTAAATCTTAAATGTTCTTACCCATCCTCCCTCCCCCCCCACACACAAAAGGTAATTATATACCTTGATGCAGGTGTTAACCAATGCTATGGTGGTAATTATCACACCATACATAAGGGTATCGAATCAACACATTCTACACCGTAGACTTACAAAATGTTTTATGTAATTATATCTCAATAAACCTGAAAAATTTTTTTAAAAAATAAAACAATGTATATACAGCACGTGAATACTTTCTATAAAGCTGGCTGATTTGACTTAGCATCGTGCCTGGCACACACAGTCACTTCTTACATGACCATGACACTTTGTTTCCACAGCAACTAGCAAGCATTTCTGGTAAAACACCAACATTGCTGTAATCATTTATATTTCCTTCACTAAGCCTGTAGCATGGGGAGGGCAGAGGCTATGCTGTTCTTACTTTCATACTTTTTTACTTTCATACCACTTTTATACTATTAGCACCTAGTGCATATGGCAGGTACTTAAGTGTATGTGAAATGCATTAGTGACGCAGGGATCATAAACCTGCCTGTTTCCCTCACAACAATCTACTGATGTGGCTGAGAATTCTGATACCTCAATATCCAAAAGCGTATTTCTAAGACTTTCCCTTCACACAAAAAGTAGAATACAAATATTTTTAGACAAATCATATTGATGTGTGGTCCTGAAACCATGATCACTAAATCAACAGAAGCCACCGAAGATTTCTAAGCAAGGGAATGATTTTATTACCACATCTATGTCTTAGTAACCTACCAGAAGCCTGTGGAACATCCTAGAATTGAAGCCAGTCAAGAAGCTACTGAGAGTCCATCAGAGACCCAACAGAGAGGAGAAACAGCAGGTACCAAGAAAAAGGAACACAGGGATGAGGTTTAAGTAGAAAACTTGGTAATTTATTACTTGCAAGCTTTTAAAGGAGATAAGGGAAAGGAAGAGAGTCGAGGTTTCAGGCCTGAGCTATGAAATAAATGGGGAATAACAATGGAAATGGGGAACAGAAGAAAAACAGGCATTATCAGGGCAATGCAGGGGAGCCCACATATTCGTATCCTGAATTGATAATGATGTGTGGCTGGATACAAAGAGATGCAGTTGGAACTTAGAAGGTCCAGGGGTGGAGACAAAGATTTGGAAATAATCACTATAAATAATAGCCAAAGCCACAAACACAGGTTGTTATCACTCAGAGTAAATGCACAGATATAAATGCATGACAAGAACGCCACTAACGAACTCCGGGGAGCACTTGTAAATTCACACGGCAGAAGCAGGGTGAAAGGCTGTGACAGATTTAAAAGGAAAAAAAAAAAAAAAAAAAAAAAAGACCCTGAAAGCCAAGAAAGAAGATCATTTCAAGAAAGAAGGTATAATACAACAAAGGGTTTACAGAGAGTAAGAAGTGGAGTGAGCACTGAAAAGAAGAGACGGATTTTGGCAAACAGGGTTTGGGAAGAGCAGGTGCAGCAGCGGAGAGTCACGGCGCACCGGCCCGTGGCACATGGCGAGGATCGGCTGAGAACTACACGGACAAGGTGAGGAAAGCTGTAAACGCAGCCTGCTCCTTTAGAGAGTACGGCAGGAAAAGACAAAGCAAGCCAGGACCATGGTTTAAAGACAGTCAAAGCTGAGGAAAAGGAATTTTAGGATAAGAGAGACAGCCACACTGGAAGACAAGGGCAGAGCACCCCCTTGGAAGAGGGGCTGAAAAGCTGAGAGAGGTCAGTGAACTCACCTTAAAACAAAACTACGGCCCTAGAAAAGAAGAGAGTTAAAGGACACAAGTTATGGTCTTAGCCTCAGAGTTAAGCAGTGGAAACTTCTGATAGAAGTGAAGGGGTGAGGGATGCTGTGGGAGAGTGCCTGCCAGCCTTTACTCTCTCCAGGAAGGGGACAAAGGGCCAGGTGTCTCAGAAAAGATGGGAAGCAGGTGATGTAGTGAGTGTGTTAAAGGTTTTGAGTAGATCCTGGCAGGGGCGATGGGTGGGGAGCACCTTGAAAGAATGAGAGATTAGGTAAAGAACTACCCAAGGACAGGGAAAGCTCATCTGAGACTGGGAGGAAGAAGGAAATAACGTGAGGTGCTGGCGAGAGACTAGCTGAACTAGCCACCGAAGACAAGGGAATCGCAGGAAGGAAGTGAGTCGGGAGCCGGCAGAAAGATGGGGAGACCTGGGAAGAGCCCAGGATTAAAGGCGGAAGAGCAGGTTTGACGGGAACAGGAGAGGAATGAGATCTGGTCGGAGAGTAGCATTTCACACAGTCTTTTCTAGATCAAATTCCAGTCATGCCTTGATCCTCTCCAAAACAAACTGGAAACCAAAATCTAGGCAGGCAGGGGATTTATATATGAGATTCCTAGACCAACTTTTTTTTAAGTTAGAAAACTTTATTCAGATATGATCCACATATACATTTGTTAACCATCCCGTCATTTTTAATATTTTTATTATTATAATTAAAAATACCCTATGTGAAACACATTTTATAATTTCTCTAGAAGGGATTCCTATAAGTGAAATTACTGAATTAAAATTTATGAACACAATGCTCTTGAATTACATTATCAAGAGGAAGCCACTATTTTAGCCATCTAGAATTTGCTTTCTACAAACTTTCAAATTTGTTAAGAACAATACTACACATTTGTAACCTTTTCCTTTTTAACAATATTTTTAAAAAATCTATGTTGAAACATTTATATCCACCTTAGCTTTTTAAATGACTGCACAGCAATTCACTTTGTGACATTATCACTTATTTAACCAACTGAGCCCTTTCTATTAAACAATTAGGTTATTTCTTTTTTGTTACATTAAAAAAAACCTTCACTGAATATTTTCTAACACATCTTTGCTCAACTGCCCCATTATTTCCTTGTGGAAAAATATGTAAGTGAAATTGCTGGATTAAAGAGTGTTCGTCGTCGTCGTCGTTGTTTTCAGTTTTTGATACACAACTCCAATCTGTCCTCCAGAAAAGTTGCACCAATTAATATTCCCACCTGTAGCATAAATCAGATGGTTCAACCCACGAACATCACTTTTTCTTTATGATCTCTGCCACTCTTGTAAGGGTAAATATTTTTAAATTTACATTATAAAAATCCTAAGAATCAGTATTTTTCATATACATATAGGCCATTTATATATATGTACATCTATGTGGAATTTCCCTTCATATCTGTTAAAAAGAAAAGCATAGGCCCAACCTGGTGTCACAAGATCAACAAATCACCAAACTGGGGCTTCATATCTAACCTAATTGCAGTTTCAACCTCCCCCAGAAGTATAAGTCTTTTTTTTTTTCCCAAGATTTTTAATTTATTTATTTGACAGAGATCACAAGTAGGCAGAGAGTAAGGCAGAAAGGGGGGGGGGGGAGGCAGGCTCCCCGCCGAGCAGAGAGCCCGATGCGGGGCTCAATCCTAGGACCCTGAGATCATGACCTGACCTGAAGGCAGAGGCTTAACCCACTGAGCCACCCAGGCGCCCCTAGAAGTATAAGTCTTAACCAGTCAGTCAGAAAATTTCTGACCAGCATCAGCAAGGAATCTCACATGGGCCTATCCATACCCCCAAAAGAAGATGAGGTAATGCACCTAATAAGACCCCCTTCCCTCCCCATAAGGGAAGGTGATGTTGCCTGAAACAATCCTTTTTTTTCCTCTTTTGCCACACCCTCCTTCCTAGAAAACCTGTCCACTTTGTACAACTCCTTGGAGCTGCCCTCCACTTGCTAGAATCGCTTAATAAAGCTGATCAGATTTTCAATTTTACTTGGTTGAAATTTTGTTTAACATATCCTTTGGCCATTGTTTTTAAACTGGGAGGTTCACGTTTTTGTGTAATTTGTAATATCTAGTTACAGAGTAAATAAATTTTAAGCATTTTGGATGAACAGATAAAACTATTCTCCCTGAGCTTGTCTTTTCATTTTGCATTTCTTGATGTAGTTAAGACTTTTATATTACTCCAATCTATCAATCATTTCCTTTAGTAGGAGAAGCAGAGAGGGAAAATGGATTTCTTAAGAAGAAAAAACTGTCCATTTTCCGAAGCTGTTTCCTATACAGTCCCTACTTACTCAAATGAAAACATGGTATGAATCAAACAATTGTTTCTGAAAGAAAGGAGAATATTAACTCAGACTATATGAACATGTAAGAGACTGTGAAATGTCTCTTAATATTACCTTGGTATCACTTAGTTTCTGAAAAGTGCCTCTAATAAGAACACAAGAGAACTTTACTATCAGAAGAATTTCATTAAAGAATGAAAATAAAAAATCTAATATACATGCATTCTTCTTAATTTGGTATTTTCCAAATTAACAAGAGAAACACATGAAAAAGTTCTGGAAAATCTTCAGATTTCCAGAGCTAGGCTACAACACATATCACAGGTGACTAGCATCCTATGAAGTATGGACTATCTAACAAACTCTAAGGAAAACAATACTTACTATTCGAGAACTAAGATCATTTCTGATGGTGTTTCATAGACTTCATGTAAATTAATGACCCAAGGATTGTCCTGTGCGAGTTCAAGAACAGCAATCTCATGAATTATTTCCATCCGACAATCTTGACCTTTTCTTCTTTTTCTCATGAACTTTGCTGCAAATTCTTTTCCAGAATCTTTCTTTATGCATTTCCTCACCACTGCAAATTTCCCCCTAGAAATGAACAAAAACATTCCCTGTTAAACTTGACAACTTTCTAGAGATGGTAAACTTTCATAAAATTTCCAAATATTCATCAGTGGATAATCAAATTCAGACCATATTCAATCACAAATGCAGGACTACCACTTAGGAATTCAATAGGTACAGCTCTAATCAAATAAAATGTAACTGGTAAACCTGTAAAATTACTTCTGAATAGAGAATAACTGTATATTAAAGTCAATATTTTTTGCAGTTATACAATTTAATTTTTTACATTTATACGTAAGAATGATTTGAATCTTGAAAAAAGGTATTAGGCTTATTAAGAGAAACTGGTTATCAGAATTCCTAAAAGAACTGAATTGACTAATACTATATTGCCTTTCAAAACTACAAAAGTTAGGAATCTCATTTATATATTTCAACTACAGCATCAGCTGGAACTGTCTTGTTTTCCTATAAAGAGAGATACAACAAGCATCATTTTGATACACTACACTATGATTTGTTATTAAACTAATAAGGAAGTCACAGGGGAGTGAGTGTAACAAACTAAGCAAATTAAGGCTATGAGTTCTGGAATTAGATGTGGGTTTGAATCCCAGAAACAGCTCTGCAGCCCACTTGGGCAATTCATTAAACTTTTTAAAATCTCATCTTCCTTATCTCTAAAAGAGGACACACCAGAATCCACTTGACAGGGTTGTGTAAGAATTCAACCGTATAATACAAAGCAATTGCTCAACATGGGATTTGTCACAAAGTAAGTGCTAAATAAAAAGTTATCAAACAAATCATTAATTTGTGATAGTCATCACCCAAAATACCCAATCGTTAAGTTGGAAGGCAGCTTAGGAATCAGTTTTTGTTTCTGGGTTTTTTTTTTTCTTTTTTTTTAAACTACTGCCAGTATCAGTGTCTTCTTTCAAACTGTGAGGTTGTTTCTTCCACTCTTGGGTGCATATTATTTTAAGAAGATTTTCATCACAAGCCTTAAGTGAAGGGCTGTTGAGTCTGGGCTTTTTGCTGAGCGGTACAGTAAGACCGTTCTCTTCCAAATGCAAATCTATTGGGTATTGATGGAAGCTGGGATCTGTTAACTGCCACTCCCTTTTCCCATTTTTTTTTTTTAAGATTTTATTTATTTGAGAGAGATGGAGAGAGAAAGAGTACAAGTGGGGTGGGGCAGAAGCAGAGGGAGCAGAAGAAGCTGGCCCCCCGCTGAGCAGAGAGCTCCATCCCAGGACCCTGGGATCACAACCTGAGCCCTCAGGCGCCCCTTCTTTTTCCAATTTTCAATCATTCCTTATCCCCATAAAGGTTCTGAAGACTTTCTCATTATTCTAGGTTTGGACCCAGCATTCTAGACTATTGATGTAATTTTGAGTTTCTTCCTTCCTAGCGGCTGTTAACCACAAATATATTTTTCATGCACTTTATACTTTTGTAACCCCCCACTAATAAAAATGTTAAAAGGGGGCGCCTGGGTGGCTCAGTGGGTTAAAGCCTCTGCCTTCGGCTCTGGTCATGATCTCAGGGTCCTGGGATCAAGCCCCGCATCGGGCTCTCTGCTCAGGAGGGAGCCTGCTTCTTCCTCTCTCTCTGCCCGCCTCTCTGCCTACTTGTGATCTCTGTCTGTCAAATAAATAAATGGAAATCTTAAAAAAAAAAAAAAAGTCTATCAGGCAAAAAAAGATAAGTTTAAAAAAAAAATGTTAAAGGATCTATCCTTAGGTATAACTGTGAATGTAGTTGCTCACATAAGTAACAATCTACCTAACAGCACCCTCGTTCAGATCAAAGTTCTTTTTGTTCACAAAAATGTGAAAGACGCCTAGAGATGCTTAGAGGGATTAAATCATAAACCTATTCATCACAGACTAATGCCTTTTATTTTACTCCACAAAATCATTAGACTAACATCTCTATCAAGTTTTAAAAGATTCCTGATGACTTTTGAGTTCTTTTGAGAAAAAAAATCATAGATATTAAAAAGAATCAGGGGCGCCTGGGTGGCTCAGTTTGTTAAGCATCTGCCTTCAGCTCAGGTCATGGTCTCAGGGTCCTGGGATCAAGCCCCACACTGGGCTCCCTGCTCAGTGCGGGGTCTGCTTCTCCCTCTCCCTCTGCCCCTCACTTGTGCTCTCTCTAGCTCTCAAATAAATAAAATCTTTAAAAAAATAAGAATCAAATTATTACTATGTCAGAAGTTTCAAAAGAGAAAAAGAGAGAAAGTTTCATTTATAAAAAACAGGCCAACATATATAATTGACAGCAAGCATGATCCTGGTAATTTAGAAATGACTCTGCTGAACTGCTTTGAAAATACTCTTCCATCAAATACACAAATGTTCACTGTTCACACATTTAACATTCCAGGCAATACAGTACTCTGCAGTAAGTAAAATACGACTTCATATCTGGCCTGAATGTGTATTTTTGAATAAACGGGAAGACAAATGACTCAAAAGAGAAAGGGATTCAGACACATTGCAAACCTACAAATTCTGGGAGCCCTTTTACAGAAAAGTTATTGCTAAATTCCAGAACCAGAGGCAAAAACAGGAAAGAGACCCATACTCAATTCGACATCTGGAACCATACAACCATTTCTTGGGGTCGCCAGCACAGTTCCCGTGGCTCTCCACCCCCACCAGTGACTAGTCTGGACACCGCCTTTGTTTTTGTGGAAGCACTCTTCACAGTTTTAGGTTTATTCTTTTCTTTCCACCGTGTCATGCACTATATTGGAAGTCAGCACATTTTTCTGTAAAGGGGGAGATAGCAAATATTTTCGGTCTTGCTGGTCTCTGTTGCCACTATGCCAGTCCGCTATTGTAAAATGAAAGCACAGACAAAAGGTAAAGGAAAGGGTGGCTCTGGGTTAAAACAAAACAGAACAAAACAAAACACTTTATGGACTTTGTGAATTTCATATAATTTCCATGTTATAATATATTACTGAATTTTTCAACTATTTAAAAATGTAAAAGTCATTCTATATAGCTCAGGAGCCCTACAAAAATAGGCGGCCAACAACTGTCAGCCAAGCCCTGCATTATCCCACACTGAAGAAACTCATCCATCATTCTGATACTAACACTGACAGCAAGAACAGCAGATCATGAGGGTTTTGAGGAAACCTGTACTGCCTTCACCTCTAGATGACTGGTGCAATGGGAGGGGAACCCTTGAAACTACTCAAGGAAGAGTACAAAGAAGATAAAAAGATTTCTGAGACTGTTCTTTCTGTAGAGCAACACAGTACCCAGAAATGGGAGATTCAGCATTCAAGGTGCGGAGTCCTAGTGAACACATTAAGAATTATATCATCACAGTATTTAAATGTTACACCCCTCAAGGATTGAAATATGCACGTTTTGCCACAGCTTCATGGTAAAAATAATGATTATATCTAAATCCTGAATTTCAGGTTACTTGGGCAAAAAGATAAAGTGTTCTCTGGACACTAGTGGCCACAGTTAATATACAGACTTGAAGCTGGTGACGTTCAAAGGGCATAAGATGTTTCACATCTGGTTTCTTTATTGATTTAGCCAAAATTCTTCCTGGACTACACAGTTATCACAATTTACTGAGTTCTCCATGCATTTCACAAAAATCTGTGGTTCACTATTACACACCAAACTGACAACTCAGGTTTGTATGAAATAGTTTTTGGTGGGGGGGAATATAAAAAGTCAATATATTTTAGAACCACTGAATGATAATACATTGCAGAGAGATGGGAAAGTAAAGATACATCAACAAATAATTAGAGGAAGGACATCGAGTTAGATCCACCAGTCTAAGCTTCCTGGGTTTAGTCATCTTGGCATTGCTGAGGCCTAACTTAGGAAGGTGTGGTGCACATCTTTAAGAAGTATGACACGCTAAGGAGTTTGGACTCTCTCAGTAAAAATGGGCACTTGTTAGAATTTTTAAAATAAAGTTTTTAAAGATAATTCTGATAGTGTTATTAACAGTTTATTGCAAAATGTTAACTAGAAACTAGGGAAACCAATAAAATAATTTAAGGTAGTAGGTCTCCAGTAAAACAGCAGCACAGAGGCTAGGAAAAGACGATGCATTTAAAAGAGGGTCAAAGTTCAAAAGCATTCCTTGGCAGATGGAACTGCAGGCAGAGCTGAGGGGAAAAGGGAAAAGTGGAAGCATTTTTTTGTTCCACAAAAATCTGGAAGCAGATTTTTACACCTGAGCACTGGATAAACATGGTACCATCAATTGACAGACCGATTATAAGGATGGTAACAGGTTTGGATGGGTTTGCACATGTTATTTAAATTGGTCTGACATAGTACCATTTGTTGCACTATGCCTGTTTCCCTAGCTAGGCTAGAAGATCCCTAGTTAGACCTCACTTATCATTCATCTTTGTATCTCCATAGTGCCCTGCACATGGCAGGTGCTCAAAAAGGGTATCAGATAAGCACGCTGAATATACACAACTGTTCCTGTTTTTTATTAAATAAAAGTTCTATGGCAACTTCAAATCTTATGAAGTTTAATATTTTAACCACATCAGACTACTTGCTATTCCCTCTTTCACTGAATTTTTCTGCCACTGTGCTTATTTATTTTATTGCCAATGGTCGGAGGAGTATCTTTCATCACTACTACTGGAATTCCATCCATTCATTAAGGCTGAGCTCAAATGTTATTTTCCCCATAAAATTTTCCCAGGTGCCATGTCTTCTTGTTGATAAAGGAAATAGTGACTGATTTGTTACATTTGAGAATAATTGCCAGATACTAGCAAAGTGCTTTATGTGCTTAATATAGAACATTTACTTAATAGCACTGGAGTACTATTAAATGTAAGAAGTTCCACTCCAGAAAGATCTAGAACAGATTCTACCTGTCTTCCTTACCTCTGAAAGGAAACCAGCAGAACCCAAAATATCTATGGATTCTAAGTGTAAAAGTCAGTGAGTCCTTCAGATCAGCTATCAGCATGAGTGACAAGAACAGGCAGGGCTTTAAAAGACAAACTATTTTCCATTCTGGCTTGTAACTGCATAATCTTAGGCAATTTACTCAATTTATTTCTGAGCCTGAATTCCTCATCTGTAAGATTACGTTGATGGCACCTAACCTTGCAAGATAGTAAAGACTAAACAAAATTACATCTCTACAGTGTATAGCATTCAACAAATGATCAGTAATCAGTAACTATTTTTATTTTTGGGGGCACAGACTTCAGATCTATGATAGTAATTTGTAAAGAAGAATCCTAGAACAGAGAAATTTTGAAGGTGGCTAACTTGAACTCTCTACTTGATGTAAAATTTCCCTCAATAAATGTAGTTCCTTCTTCTTTACCTGAATAGGTGAATCAATGACAATAGCTACTTAGCTTTCTAATGCATTCGGTTCAATAATCTGATTTTATAAAATTTTGTTACATATAGCTTTATGGAGAGGCTGAAATTCTTTAATCCTTAAGTTAATGTATTTTTTTACACTTTATCTTAGCCAAAAGTCTAAGAAGTGACTGTATTTTATTTTTTTTAAAGATTTTATTTATTTTGAGAGCCTGTGTGGGGGGAGGGGCTGAGGGAGAGGGTAATGCAGACTCCCTGCTGAGTAGAGAGCCCGATGTAGTCTCCATCCCAGAACCCTAGGATCATGACCTGGACTGAAGGCAGACACTTAACCAACTGAGCCACCCAGGCACACCAAGTTTATGTACATTTTAAATTAAGATTTCAACATTGTAAGTCCCAACTTTCCAAAATTAGAACAGCTGACTCAATGAAGTATCTGCCTTAGAACTTGCTAAGTAACCCTGCTGCTGAACCACAAACATAGCCAATTTTTTTTAATCCTTCCAAAAATATCAGATTACACACAACTATTGGTAAATACTCTTCAAACTAATCACTAGTGGCCAAGAAATCTTAAATAATATCCATCCTAAAACAAGGCAACTTCTACATGGACAATATTACTTACCAAGGGTCTTCATTTCTTTTTTTCTTTTTAAAGATTTATTTATTTATTTGCGAGACAGAGAGAGAGAGAGAGATGGGGGTAGGGGGGCAGGGAAGGTGGGCAGAGGAAGAGAGAATCCTCAAGCAGACTCTCCAGTGAGCGTGCGGCCCTATGTAGGGCTGGATCTCAGGACCCTGAGATCATGACCTGGGCAGAAATCAAGAGTCAGCTCAACTGACTGAGCCAGTCACACACCCCAGAAAGGTCTTAATTTCTAAAGAAATTATGAATTATAATTTATGACACATGCTCAAGTAGTTCTAAGGTACAAAAGCCTGAAGCCATTATCTACAGCCATGAATCCAGGTAAAGAACACACAGTTCCTGAAATATACCGGCCCTCCTTCAGCTTGAACATTCTCTTATTTTCTGATAATAATCCTTTCTTATTCTAGTTACTCTCAACTGCTCTGAAGAGAAAGATACACAACATCCCTATCTACCATAAAGCCCAACTGAAGAGGAAACTATATGACACAGAGGCTTCATAGAGTTCATCCCAACATGGAACTCATGTCCTCTCATAAAAACTATGAGAAACTGCTTCAGCTACAAGGCAGACTGCAGATTATTCTTTGAGAAACATCTGACTTATATAACAGAAGGGATTTCAAAGAGTGCCAGCTCAGCAGTCTTTCATAAGACTCCATCAATCTCTGCCTTGGTTTTCTCATTGAAAATGGGACTTCCCGGGGGTGCCTGGGTGGCTCAGTCAGTTAAGCATCTGCCTTAGGCTCAGGTCAGGATTCCAGGTTCCTGGGATTGAGCCTCATATCTGGCTCCCTGATCAGCAGTGAGCCTGCTTCTCCCTCTCCCTCTGCAGTTCCCCCTGCTGGAGCTCTCTCTCTCTCACTCTCAATACATAAGTAAAATCTTTAAAAAAAAAAAAAAAAAAAAAAAAAAAAAAAGGAAAGAAAATGACTTCCCAAACGTGCATGTGAGAATTAAGTAAGATAATACAACTGAAAGAACCTGTATAACCGTAAAGTATTTATGAAATACTTGTTCAGCAGAGAATTCATATTTTTTCTCATAGGGAAATTCAACTATCAGTATGTAATAATTTAATAAACAAAAGATATTCTTTTGGATTTAAAAATCTTTTCTTAAGATAAAATTTATCAATGCATAAAAAGTGTTAAAGTTGAGGACTAAATAATGAAAACACATGTAAGGCAAATCATTCAATGTGAAATTTGTACTATTTTAAATTTCTAGAAACATATTTTTGTTCCTATACTTTCAAGCTCAAGGGGAATCAATATTATGAAAAAATTCTCAGAACTCAAGGTAATGTCTCCTGTACCTATAATCATTTATGTGGTTTACACTGGCACATATTCTGACTGAAAGAAAGGTAACAAGCTTTATGAATAACAAGTCAAGCTTCAAGAAACAAAATTTTACATCCTATATTTACCCACATTTATGTTGCTATGGACTCTGTTGGAAACATCAAAGAATATGATCTGATATTTCTTAAAAATAATCAAAATCACAACCTCTCATTACTATAGAACCAAAATTGACCACTTCAAAAATTCTCTTCAACCATTTCACTGAAAGCTTTAATTATGTGTAAGATAAAAAATGGTAACTTCTTAAAGAACTCAGTTTCTTTGAACATTTATCTCATCTCTTCAATATTTTTGACTAAATGAAAGGCCATAGAATGTAGCAAATAGATCTTCTCTTTTTCCTACTACATCATTAAAATATAACAGATAATTTTGTGAATTCTGTATCAGAATGAGATCAATTGTTATACCAGAAATGCAACCACAGTTCATAGCTGGAAAAAAAGACACCTTTCTTATTATAGAAAAGGTTATGAATAAATAATTATGTCAGAACCATAATATACAGGCAAAATTTATAAACCTTAAACAGAGACTGCTAATAACAGAAAACAGAACTTCTACTTCCTGAGAGTTCTAAACAGTTCCTGTCTGTTTTGCAATGAGATTTCACTACTTTCACCACAGACAGAAGCATAAAATTGTGCAGGTTTTCTTATTTTTGCTTTCTGGTTACATGTAAAAGAACATTTATTGTTACACAATGAATTACATTTATTGAGTGTTCCCCTTAAGAAAGGCACAGCCTTAATGCTATAGATATGTTCTATTTAATTCTCTCTACAACTGTGAGGCAATAAATGGTTAAGTTACTCGAGTGCATGTAAGTGGTAAGGAGCTAAGATTCAACCACAGCCTGTCTGACTCCAAAGACCATGGTCTTTATCACTGCATTAAACCTCTCCGTGACAAAAAGAAAAAAGAAAAGGAAAAAAAAAAAAAAAAAGGAACCAAAAAGAAACAAATACATTAATTTGGTTTTTCTGTTTTAGGTTCTTACATCAAGTAGCTATCTAATTGCACTGTTCTGCTTCAGGAGTTATAACTTTTGTAAACAAACTTATGTAAGCATATAAATATATGTAATATATCTGCAAAAGATAAATACCTGTAGCCAAGTGAATTTTACAACACAGACAAAAATAGAAACTGAAAAGAACATTCCTGGAGGAATTAGTATCAACACCTGGTAGGGTACAAATCAATTTTTCAGATTAAGTCATTTATTATAAACTCTACAAGACAGTGCTTGCCACCTAAAGATATTTTGGCTTTGTAATGCCAGTTTTCCTTCTGTGGAAGGAAGCCAGACAACCAAATAATAGAAAGTCTTAGTTTTCCCTTTTCAGGAGACCAGGGCTACTTCACAATGTCTGGAATTTCGATGAGTTAGAATACCTAGCTGAGTCAGTAGCTCTCTAGGCCTTCTCTGGTATAACTAATTGTCACATTTAAAGTGTGTACAGATCCAGTTAATTAGTGTGCACCATGGGGCGCCTGGGTGGCTCAGTGGGTTAAAGCCTCTGCCTTGGGCTTAGGTCATGGTCTCAGGGTCCTGGGATCCAGCCCCGCATCACATCCGGCTCTCTGCTCAGCAGGAAGCCTGCTTCCCCCTCTCTCTCTGCCTGCCTCTCTGCCTACTTGTGATCTCTGTCAAATAAATAAATAAAATCTTAAAAAAAAAAATTAGTGCGCACCATAGCGAAGTGTATCTTGCTCTGAAAGGTATTCTTCCTTTTGTTAACATTTGGAATAAGGATGACATGTTTAAGGTAGATTCCCCTCCAAAAAATAAACCAAAAAACCCCCAACCCCTATTTCTAAAAGCCAGTTTAATATATGCAAAATTGAGCTTTTTAAATACTGCTTGTGAGTGATGTTACAAGACCCTCCTTTCCCAAGACCCCAGGCGAAGGCAGTCACCACCGTCAGGCCCTTGCCCCATCCCACCGTGGTGCTGTCTGTAAGCCGGACAGCCGTCTGCAGCAACGGCTGACGTTTACTGAGTGCTCTGTGCCAGGACCTGCAGCATGTGCTTTACAGGCCTGTCACCTGCACAGCACCCCCGCGAGGGAGGCGGGCACGGTCATGACCCTGATTTTATGGGTGAGAAAGCAGGAGTCGAAGTGACCCACTCGAAAGCACACGGAGCGAGCCGGCCAGGCTGAACGCGCTCGGGTCTGACTCCAACACCGACGCTTCGGACTTCTCCAAACTGTTCGTAAGGAAAAGGGGAGTCGGTCCCCAGACCCCTGGCCCTCCACCACCCCTCATCAGCACACAGTGTAAGGTCTCCAAGCAAGCCTTCGCCTTTCACGGTTTTTACGAAGAGCCGAATGAAGAGCGGCGGCGGCAGGAGAGGACGACGGCCGGCGTGGAGCAGAGGGGAAAGCGCGAGGCGAGGGCCAAGAGCCTGGGAGTAAAACCGACGTGAACTGGGCCACAGAGACCTAAATACTTCACAACTAAAGTCGCACGAAACCAAGAAACCGAAAACGAAGTCGGCGCGAGGCTGAGACGTCCGCCCGGCGCGGGGGCAGCGGAAGCCGTCACGCCCCGCTTCGCCTTCCCACGGCCACGGAGGGGACCAAGCACACACACGCGAGCTGAAGGGCGAAGCCAGCGCCGAGTCCGCAGCTGCGGCTCCCCCGGGAGGTGCACGCAGCTCCCACGCCCCCCTCGCTGCCCCGCGTGGAAAACGCCTCAGATGCCGGAAGGGCCTGCGCAGAGACGGGGCTGACGGCCCCGGTCCCCGCCGTCCGGAGACTCGGTCACACCCGCTCCCGGGTGAAAGCCGCACGCCGGGGAGCGCCTCGCCGGCTGCGGGGACAAGCCGTGGCGCGCGGAGGGCTGGCTGCTGCGACTCGAGCGCCCCGCCCGCCGCCCGCACCCAAGTTTGTGCCAAGTCACGGCGCGCGCTATCGGCCCGGGGCCCGCCACCCCCACGGCGCCCGCCCGCCGGCTTCTGGCACTTATCGGCCGCCGGGCCCCGCCCGCCTCACCTGCCCAGCTCCCGGCCCGGGCTCAGGCTGTAGCCGTCCTGGAAGGGCTCGGTGCGCACGGCGGTGCGGATCTCCGTCAGCAGCCCGCGGGCCTGAGGTGGGGGCGGCGGCCGGCGCGGCGCGCCCAGACTCCTGTCCGCCCGGCCCGACCCGGAGGCGGCGGCCGAGGGGGAGCCGCGGCTGCCGGGCTTCTCCAGGGGGATCATGGTGGACCGGCACGCTTCCTTTCCGGCCGCCCCGCTCGTTCCCGGCTGCCCGCGGGTAACGTCCCCACCTGCAGCCGCCTCGCGCGGACCCAAGAGCCTCCAGGAAGCCGCTCTCCCCCCAGTCAGCGCACTTTAACTGCGGCGGGCGGACTCCCGGCGTCCTGCCCACGTCCCGCCCCGCCCCCTGGCCCGCCCCCTCGCCCCGCCCCTCGCCGGCCCGCGCGGAGTCTGGAGCGCAGGGTATCTCACGCGCTCCCTCTGCAGCCGAGAGGGAGAGAGTGCAGCCTGGGGGGCCGCTCCGGCCTGGGGGAGAAGAAAAGCGGCACTACCCTTCCGAAGCCAGCTCCCGGCCCCAGCCAGTTACACACCTGTTGAACATCTGAGTGCTCCAAAACTAGATCCCTCCGTCAGTGAAAGGCGTAAGTGTTGCCAGCTGGTGCTTTTGCCTTGGGCGCGGGCCGTCGGGGGTGGGGGGGGGGGCGGGCTGTTATGAGACTCCGAGCCGGGCTGCTGTACAGCACCGGGAGTTGACCGGGGCACCTCGTTCCTTCACACACTGGGAGGAAATCTGGAAGCAGAAGTTGAGTAAATATTAACCCCTTACTCTAGCCCTATGCAATACGCAGTATTATATGTCTGTAGTCTTCTCTGTATTTAACATGGTGCTCTCGTCTGGTATTTTTTCTAAATATTAGGGTTGTTTGTTTGTTTTTTTTTTTAATGGACTTTAGGGGCATCTGGGTGGCTCAGTGGGTTAAAGCCTCTGCCTTCGGCTCAGGTCATGATCTCAGGGTCCTGGGAGCGAGCCCCGCATCGGGCTCTCTGCTCAGCAGGGAGCCTGCTTCCTCCTCTCTCTGACTGCCTCTCTGCCTACTTGTGATCTCTGTCTGTCAAATAAGCAAATAAAAAAAAATAATTAAAAAAGTAAAAAAATTAAAAATTTAAAAATGGACTTGATTTTTTATTTTAGAGAAATTTTAGGTTCACAGCAAAACTACCTGAAAGGTACAGAGATTTCCCACATACCTTCTCCCTCCCTCATCTGGTCTGTTTTTAATTGAATTAAAATAGACACACAATATTGTATTAGTTTCAGGTGTACAAGATAGTAAGTATATTTTTATACATTATGAAATGATCGGCATCATAGGTCTAGTTGCCATCTATCACTATACAAAGTTATTACAATATTATTCACTCTATTCCCTATGTTGTACATTACATCCTCATGACTTATTTATTTTTATCTAGAACTTAGTGCCTCTTAATCCCCTACACCTATTTTGTCCCTCTTCTATCTGCCTCCCCTCTGGCAACCACCTGTTAGTTCTCTGTATCTATATATCTATAAGGCTGTTTATGTTTTGTTTTGTCTTGTTTTTAGATTTCATATATAAGTGAAATTATATGGTATTTGTCTTCCTCTGACCTATTTCACTTAACATAATGCCCTCTAGGTCCATCCATGTTCTTGAAAATGGCTAGATTTCATTCTTTTTAAGGGCCGAGTAATATTCCATATATATTCACTGAACCTTCTGCATGAATTTACATTCCAACCAATAGTGCACGCCCTCACCAACACTTGTTATTTCTTGTCTTTTTGATAATAGCCATCCTAACAGCTGTGGGTGGCTATCTCCTGATGGTTCGGACTCCCATCTCACTGATGACTAGTGATGCTGAACATCTTTCATATGTATGTCGACCATCTGTGTGTCTTCTTTGAAAAATTGTCGATTCAGGACCTCTGCCGATTTTTTTAAATGAGGTTGTTTGCTTTTTGTTATTGAGTTGTATGAGTTCTTTATATATTTTGGATATCAACCCTTTATCAGGTATATGATTTGCAAGTATCTTCTCCCATTTGGTAGGTTATATTTTGTTTTATCGGTGGTTTCCTTCACTGTGCCAAAACTTTAGTCAGAGACAGTCCCATTTGTTTATTTTGGGTTTTTTTGCCCTTGCCTGAAGAGACATCAAAAAAATATTGAGTGATAAAGAGCTTACTGCTTGGTTTTTCTTCTAGGATTTTTATGGTTTCAGGTCTACATTTAAGTTTTTAATCCTCTTTGAATTTATTTTTGAATATGGTATAAGAATGTGGTCCACTTTTATTCTTTTGTATGTAGCTGCCCAGTTTTCCCAGACTGCTTTTTATTTTTTATTTTTTTTTAGATTTTATTTATTGGACACAGAGAGAGAGAGAGAGGACAAGCAGGCAGAGCAGCAGGCAGAGGGAGAGGGAAAAGCAGGCTCCTCTGAGCAGAGAATCTGAAGTGGGGCTCAATTCCAGGACCCTGAGATCATGACCTGAGCCAAAGGAAGTTGCTTAACCAGCAGAGCCCCACAGGTGCCCCTCCCAAACTGCTTTTAAAAGATACTGTCTTTTCCACATTGTGTTCTTGCCTCCTTTGTTACAGATTGGCCATGTAAGCATGGGTTTATTTCTAGACTCCCTGTTCTGTTCTACTGATCTGTGTGTCTGTTTTTGTGCAAGTAACGTGTGTGTCTGTTTTTGTGCAAGTAACGTACTGTATTGATTACTATAGCTCTGTAGTATAGTTTTATCTGAAAGCATGATACCTGCAACTTTGTTCTTTCTCAAGATTGCTTTGCTGTTCTGGGTCTCTGGCAGTTCCATACAAATGTTAGCATTATTTGTTCCAGTTCTGTGAGAAATACTATTGGTATTTTGGTAGGGATTGCATTAAATCTGTAGATTGCTTTGAGCAGTGTGGGCATTGAAATAATACTAATTCTTCCATCCTGTAGGTATGGCATGTCTTTTCATTTATTTGTGTCATCTTCAGTTTCTTTTAGCAACGTCTCATAATTTTCAGCATATAGATCTTTCACTTCATTTGTTAAACTTACTCCTAGGTTGGGGCACGTGGGTAGGCTCAGTTGGTTGAGCATCTGACTCTTGGTTTCAGCTCAGGGCATATTCTTAAGGTCATGAGATCAAACCCCCAAGATCAAACCCCATGTCTGATTCCATGGTCAGCACAGAGTCTTCTTGTCCCTCTCCCTTTGCTCCTTCCCCCACTCATGCTCTCTCTCTCTCTCTGTCAAATAAGTAAGTAAGTAAGTAAGTAAGTAAATAAATAAATAAATAAGTAAAATCTTAAAAAAAAACTGTTCCTAAGTATTTCATTCTGTTTCATGCAATTGTAAATGAAATTTTTTCTTAATTTCTTTTTCTGATAATTTGTTATTTGTGTACAGAAATGCAACAGATTTCTGCATATTAATTTTGTATCCTGCAACATTACTGAATTCATTTGTTCTAATAGCTCTTTGGTGAAAGCTTTAGGGTTTTCTATATATAATATCATGTCGTCTGCAAATAGTGACAGTTTTACTTCTTCCTTTCCAATTTGGATGTTTTTATTTGTTTTTCTTGCCTAATTGCTGTGGTGAGGACTTCCAATACCATGTTGACTAAAAGTGGGGAGAGTGGCCATCCTTGTCTTCTTCCTGATCTAAGAGGAAACCTTTTAGCTTTTTGTGTCGATTATGATGTCAGCCGTGGGTGTGTCATATATGGCCTTTGTTACGTTGAAGTACATTTTCTCTATACAGACTTTGTTCAGAATTTTTATTGTCAAATACCTTTTCCTGACTCTATTATGATAATCATGGGATTTTTTTTTTCTCCATTTTGTTGATGTGGTATATATCACATTTGTTTGCAGATCTTAAACTATCCTTGCCTCCCTGGATGAATCCCATTTGATGATGGAGTATGATCCTTTTAATGCATTGTTGAACTTGGTGTGCTCTTCTGGGTGTTCTCTGGTTCCATACAAATATTAGGATTATTTGTTCCAGCTCTGTGAAGAATGCCGATAGTACTCTGATAGGGAATGCATTGAGTGTGTAAATTGCTTTGGGTAGCATGGACATTTTACCAATATTTGTTCTTCCAATCCATGAGCATTGAGTGTTTTTCCATGTCTTGTGTCTTCTTCAATTTCTTTCATAAGTGTTCTATAGTTTTCAGAGTACAGAACCTTTACTTTGGTTAGGTTTATTTCTAGGTATCTTATGGTTTTTGGCGCAATTGTAAATGGGATCAATTCCTTGATTTCTCTTTTTTTCTGCCTATTATTGTATAGAAATGCACCTGACTTCTGTGGCTTGATTTTATATGCTGCGACTTCACTGAATTCCTGTATCAGTTCTAGCGATTTTCTTGCTGGAGTCTTTTGGGTTTTCTACACAGAGTTTCAAGTCATTTATGAAGAGTGAAAGTTGGACTTCTGCCTTGCCATTTGGATGCATTTATTTCTTTTTGTTGTCTGATTGCTGAGGCTAGCACTTCTAGTACTATGTTGAACAACAGTGGTGATAGTGGACATCCCTGTCATGTCTGACCTTAAGGGGAAAAGCTCTGTTTTTCCCCACCGAAGATTATATTCCTTGTGGGTTTTCCATATATAGCTTTTATGATATTGAGGGATGTACCCTCTACCCCTACACTGTGGAGAGTTTTAATCATGGAAGGATACTGTATTTTGTCAAATGCTTTTACTGCATCAATTGAGAGGATCATATGGTTCTTGTCCTTTGTTTTATTAATGTGGTGTATCATATTGATTGATTTGCAGATGTTGAACCACCCTTGCAGCCCAGGAATAAATCCCACTTGGTCACGGTGAATAATCCTTTTAATGTACTGTTGGATCCTAGTAAGGTAGCATCTTGGTGAGACTTTTTGCATCCTGGTTTATCTGGGATATTGGTCTGTAGTTCTCCTTTCTAGTGGGGCCTTTGTCTGGTTTTGGGATTGGGGTAATGCTGACCTCATAGAATGAGTTGTAAAGTTTTCCTTCCATGTCTATTTTTTGAAACAGCTTCAGGAGAATAGGTATTAGTTCTTCTTTAAGTGTTTGGTGGAATTGTGCTGGGAAGCCATCAGCCCTGGGCTTTTGTTTGTTGGGAGATTTTTGATGACTGCGTCAATTCCCTTGCTGGTTATGGGCCTGTTCGGGTTTTCTATTTCTTCCTGTTTCAAATTTGGTAGTTTACAAAGTTTTTAGGAATGCTTCCATTTTCTTCCAGATTGCCTAAATTATTGGCAAATAATTGCTCATAATATTCTCTTATAATTGTATTTTTTTTGGTGTTGATTGTGATCTCTCTTCTTTCATTCATGATTTTATTTATGTGGGTCCTTTCTCTTTTCTTTTTGATAAGTCTTTCCAGGAGTTTTTCTCTTTATCTCTGAAATTTGCAAGCTTCACTATTATATGTTGAGGTGTTGACCTATTTTTATTGATTTTGAGGGGGGTTCCTTGTGCCTCTTGGACTTGAATGCCTATTTCTTTCCCCAGATTAGGGAAGTTCTCAGCTATAATTTGTTCAAATAACCCTTCTCCCCTCTGTTATCAGGGTATTATTTCGCTTTCTGGCACTGCTGATTTCTCAAGTCTCCCTTGGTGATCCAGTAGCTGTCTTCCTCTCTTTTTCCTGGCTTCTTTTCCATCCTTTTATTTTTTACATCACTGACTCTCTCTTCTGCCTCATTTATCCTTTCTGCTAGAGTTTCCATTTTTGACTACATCTCAGTAATCGCCCTGCCCTGCCTGTCTCCCAAAAGTAGGACACAGAGCTCCACACAGAGCCCCATGTGGTTCCTGCCCCTGTGGTGAGGGTGAGGAGACTGGAGGGGCAGGCCTGGTCCACCAGACGTCCTTGGCCTGGTGCCTCCCTGCCAGGCTCATTTCATTTGCTCTGGATTGCACTATGTGGTGCTGTTTTGCTCCCTCAATGCTTTCAGCACCAAGATGGGGGATAAATATGGCAGTGCCCAGACCTCTAGCCCCGGAGCTGAAAGCTCGCATCCCCCATTCTTCAGTGATCTCTGACAGAAAAGCAGTTAACCCCTCTTGTCCCTCTATTTTCCATTAGAACTCTGTGTTCATTCAGCCTGTGACTGAGTGTTTTCATCTCAGGCATTGGACCCAGTTTTGAGTCTCAAGACTTTACAGACTCCTGGGGTGTGCACCCACACTGCTCCTCCCCGGCGAGGTAGGGAGGTCTCCCCACCTTGCCTTTTGTCGGGCCCCTGTCAGGAAAGTAGTTGCGTGTTTATGGCAGTTTATGGCAACATCGAGCAAAAAGTGGGTGCGTAGCCTGGCTACAGACAGCTTCCCCGCTCTGATGCCCAGGAACCCTACCACACTCGGGCACCCCCATTCTTTTAGTGGCCCCAGGGATCCTGAGACTACACTGTCCCACCTGGGATTCTGGCCTGCTTCACCACCTGAGCACCTTTAAGCCAGGGACATCCTCTACCGTGGCAGGCTTCTAAAAGTTCTGATTTGGGGCTGCTTATAATACTTTGCAGTGACCTCCTTAAGCCGGTGCCCTCCCTCTGCCATATCCTCTGATAGATCACCCCGACTCATGTCTCTGCACCACCTACCTTCCAAAAAGTGGTGGCTTTTCTATTTGTAGAATTGCAGCATTTCTTTTCTCAGGTCTCTGATTGATTTCACAGGTGTTCAGAATGATTTGATCATTATCTTGCTGAATTCTAGGGATCAGAGGAAATCAGGGTCCCTTGTTCCTCCACCATCTTAACTCAAGAAGCAGACTCTTAATTATGGAAAACAAACTGATGGTTACCAGAGGGGAGGGGTTAGAGGTTGGGTTAAATAGATTATGGCGTTGAAGGAGTGCACTTGTGATGAACACCGGGTATCGAAATGGAAGCGTTGAATTGTTACATTGCACACCTGAAGCTGATGTAACACTGTATGTTAACCGACTGCAATTAGAAGCTGAAGAAAATGACATTGTTACTCCCCCCACGACTCTACAAGTAGTTTCTACTATTTACAGTTCTGAGATCTGAAGACATAGTGTTAAAAAAGATTAATACACTTGCTTACAAAATCATTTCTGATGATATATCCAGGAAATGAGAGGAGAATAAAGGTCAGTCTTTTTTTTTTTTTTAAGATTTTATTTTTTTTATTTGTCAGAGAGAGAGAGAGCACAAGCAAGGGGAGTAGCAGACTCCCTGCTGAGCAAGGAGCCCAATGCAGGTCTCGATCCTATGCCATATGGTACTATACACGTATTTTTTCTTAGGATTTTCTTAAAAACATGTTCCTGTCTCTAGCGTAGAGAGACATTATTGTGAGAATAGAGTATATAATACATATACAAAATATGTGTTAATTGACTGTTTATATTATTGGTAAGGTTTTTGGTCTGTAGCAGGCTATTAGTAGTGAAGTTTTGGGGGCATCAAAAGTTATATATAGATGTTCAACTGCGTGGGGAGTCAGCACCCCAAGCCTGGTATTGTTCAAGGGTCAGCTGTACAAGACAATGTCCGTAGAGATAAGTAGTATGAAAAGACATGAAGCAAAAATAGGATGTAGGGAGGGACTGGGGGCCATATTTCAGAAGGATTGGCCAGGAGATATCTTTGTGAGAAGGTGACAATAGAGAGAGAGACCTGAATAAAGCCAGGAAGGGAATCTTTCAGACGTGCAGAAGAAGAGCATTTCGAGCAGAGGAAATCATGACTGCAAATGCTCTCAGGGGAAAAGGAGTCTGGGGTGTGTGGCTAGGAGAGAGAGGTAAGAGATAAGAGAGGTTAACTCATGGTGAATCATGGTAGGGTTTGAAAACTGATGGGAAATCACTGAAGGATTGAAACTGAAGAGTGACATGCTTTAACACATGTCTTATGATGATGATTTGGCTGCGGTGTAGAGGACAGACTGTAGCGTTGTGACCTGGATACAGGACAGCTGGCTAGGAGACTGTGACAGTCACATCGGTGCACGATTACTGTGGCTCAGAGAAGGGACATGGCGACGGGATTGACGAAAAGTTCCAACAGGAATCGCTGGCGGATTGGATGAAGAGTTTAGGAGAAGGATCTCTTTCTGCAGTTTCTTTGAGTCGGGGGTCGGAAATGGGTGCAGCTCCACGATGGAAGGAACCATTGCTTTCGGAAGGTCACTGTGCTGAGGAGGCTTCTAGTTTGTTCTCATTCATTTCAGTTTATCTCAGCTCCTTATTCTAGTTCCCTCCTGTTTAATATCTGGCTTTTCCTCCGATTCAGGTGAACCACTAGCTGCACGGCTTCCACGGATTTATTCCCCAGCTCCCACAACTGTGTAAGGTCCGTCTCTGTAATAAATTCCTTGTTCTGGATCAGAGTGACTGTACTTTCCTGGCCAAAATCCTGACTGATACACATATGATTTATTAGCCCACTGAATAGAGATGTTCAATGGCCAGTTGAATATGTAAGGATAAGTTTTTGCTATTTCCATGAGTTAGGGATAACTCGTGTTCTGTTATTATCCCATGGTAAATAATTTTTTTAAGCATTGGCTTTTAATTATGTTGCATTGTGGTCAGAGAATGTGGGGCTATAATTTCTTTGGCATTTTTTCAGACATTGTAGTCTTTTTTTTTCTTTTAATGTTTCATGTGCTTGGGAAGAATGCATATTCTCTGTGTGTTGGGTAAAGGATCTTATGGGTATCCACATAGTAGGTGAATGTAGATATTCATAGAACCCTTAATAACTCTTAATAACCAAGAGAGTAGAATTTTAGGTGAATATTGATGGGCACTAAGAAGTTCATTACATATTTGTAAAAGAAACAAGCCACCAAGGAGACCTAACAGTCATAAACTTATAGACACATCATACATAGTCTCAAAATAAATGAACTATAAATTCAAAGAATTTTGGTTTATAATTTATGCAAATTAGTAACAAGAAGTAATTTAAACCCAAATCATATTTATGTATATGTATGTGTTGCTCTGCCACTGAAACAAATTATATTTACTATGACAAACAAATTTTAAAAAGATTTATTAAACAACTATAAATCTATTTTTTTGGAAAGTTGAAGTTCAACATTCTTAAGGTAGAAGTTCAGCATTTGTGCATTCTTATCTCAACCTGAACTTGAATTTATAAAATGAAAACTAACAGAGCATTTATTTATTTTTACTATGCAATTATGATAAAGGTACATTTTGTAAACACATATATATGAGAAATATAGATTCATTTATTTTAGAAGGCACGTCTTTCAAGTGCTGTGAGCTGCTATACATTTTCATACAAGTTAAATACCTAAAGAATTCAAGAGGCTTGTTCTAGGAAAAAAAAAAAAAGGGAAAAAAAATCTCAGTATTGTCCTTTTCAAGCCTGCCTTTCTAGGCCTATAATCTCTGTTTCTGATTTATGTATTTTATCATTTCCTTGTCTGTTTGAACATTTCAAAGTACTTACCTTATACTTCTCTTAGATTGTGGTATATTTCGAGTTTCTCCCGTTCATTCTATCTGTGGATTCTGTGGATTTCCTGGCACTGGAGTTCTTCATGCATTTTATAATTTTTTGTTGATGAGCTCATGTAAATATGCCAATTTCTCTTCTGTCTTCAGTCTCATTATTAATTTAAACAGTGACTACCATGCATAGTGGATGCATTCATACCATTAAACTAAACTTTCTGTTTCAAAAGTTTGGTTTCAAAAGTTATCCCAGAAAGGAAAAGATGCCTAATGGTCTTTGAACTGGTTATGCACTTGCCACAATAATAGTGTATAACAATCACAAAATATCACTGGCATATAACTATGAACTTATATTTCACGTTTCTGGGATCAGCTGGAATTTGGCTTACGTAGCTTTCATAATCTTGGCTGCGTTTACTCAAATACCTGGGGGGTCATCTGGCTGTTGGTTGACTGAGCCTGGTCTCATCACTGCTCCCCACGTGCTCATCCTCTTCTTATACCAGGCCTCTGCTTCCATGACAGTTGAGTATAAAGAGAGAGATGGGTTAAGCTCAACTGTGCAAGTAATTTACATGCCTCTGGGCTTGGCTCCCTGTCAGAGGTGACTGGGTATGGCTAATAGGAAGGGATGAAGAATTGAGGCCATTTAATGCGATCTATCACAATCTTAGAAAAGAGACTCTCTCTATTATCATTTAATTTTCCCTACTAAAGTAATAAACTTAAAAGAAGAGTGGTTCTTTTTAAAAACAACAAATATTAAAGTTTGGACATGATAAAAGTCATGATCCCATTTTTATTACATTAAAAAAGTAACAGGGACTATGTAACTATAAAGGAAAAAAGAAAACTGTAAGATATACCCTTTAGAAAAAGATGGAAAGAAATACAAATTCTTGAGTATTTGTGAGATGATTAATTTCAACACATTTTGACACTAATTCACTCAGCAATTCCAGGCATTAAAATAAATCTCTTTCCAGCACTCATCTCCCAGGTCCTCAAGGTATAAAGTTTCTTTCTTTTTTTTTTTTTTTTAAGATTTTATTTATTTATTTGACAGAGAGACACAACGGGAGAGGAAACACAAGCAGGGCGAGTGGGGTGGGAGAAACAGGCCACCTGCCAAGGAGGGAGCCCGATGTCAGGCTCTATCCCAGGACCCTGGGACCACGACCTGAGCCAAAGGCAGATGCTTAACGACTGAGCCACCCTAGGTATGAAGGTTCTTAGGCTGATTTGGTCATTTCTCATCCCTTCTGTTACTATTTCATTCCTCTCCAATGGACCCAATGGCTCTTGTTTTCTTTTCCCCAGAGCATTTTGCTTATTTATTATTGTTTTTTTAAATGCCATCATACCTTACTCATATGTGTAAGGAGCTGGGGTGAGGTTGCAGCAGGAGGGACGTTTCATATCAAAAACAGGGGTCAAATCTCACATGAAGCAGAAGAATGAATTGTGTATTGCTAGACCATGAACTCTGTGAGGCAAATATTACCATTTTCCCCCTGTACCCAGCACAGTATTCAATAAATGGTTAATTCAAGGAAGGTGGTGTGTGGTGGTGTTGAGTGTTTGGCCTCTGGAAGGAGTCCAGCCTCCCATTCAGATCTTGGCTATATCATTTGCTTTGGGCAAACTAATTGGCTTCTCTATGTTTCAGGTTTTTGTCAGCTTAAGATAGGGATGTAAGTTATCTCATAGGGTTATACATGAAAAGCACAAATTAGTTCTTAAGTAGTGAAAAAATTCATTGTGATCACAGTCATTTTCATTAATCCACTGATTAAGTAGATGCCACAGGGGTGCCTGGGTGGCTCCGTGGGTTAAAGCCTCTGCCTTCAGCTCAGGTCATGATCCCGGGGTCCTGGGATCAAGCCCCGAATCGGGCTCTCTGCTCAGCAGGGAGCCTGCTTCCCTCTCTCTCTCTCTCTGCTTCCCTCTCTGCCTACTTGTGATCTCTGTCAAATAAATAAAATCTTTTAAAAAAATAGATGCCACAATATTAATTATTGATTTATATACTAAACTATTTTAAAAAGCAGTAAACTTACAGGCAATGTTTTTTATTCCTTCTGTGATTTTTGTAAGAGCAATAAAAGAGCCTAGTGAACAGTGTGGTTCTAAATATAAGTTAGCTTTTATTATTATTACTGTTACTGTCGGGGCTGATGACATGTGGCAGGAAGGAGGATAACATGGGATTGGATTGTGTCCCCCATAAATAATACTTTGGAGTCCTAACTCCCAGTACCTCAAAAACATGGACTTATTTGAAGTTAGGGTCTTTACAGAGGTAACCAAGTTAAAATGAGGCCATAGAGCGGGCCCTAATCCACTATGACTTGCTGTCCTTATAAAAAGGAGAAATTTGGACACACACACACACACACACACACACACACGCAATGTCACATGAAAATGAAGGCTGGGGTCTCTGAGCCTAGGAAGGCCCAGGATAGCCAGCAAATCCCTGCAAGCTAGGAGAGCGGGATGGGACGGATCCTCTCTCAGAGGGAGTCAACTCCACCATCACCTTGATCTTAGACTTTCAGCCCAGGTTAAGCCAGTTTGTGGTCCTTTGTTATAGCGGCCCCAGCAAAGCCATGTGGAGGGTCTGTAGCCGTAGGCAGCCCGCATCCTTCTTTGGCGAGTTCACACTGACTGGATTCCTGGCATACCCCATGGCGCGCCAGATGGATAACCGCCTCCCTCTCCCACCCTCCTGGCCAATTTCTTCATGGTTATACCAGGTCCAGGAGCTCAGGACCCCAAGAGATATTTTGTGACAGGGCATACCTTTAGCCCTCAAGATAAAGCCTGGTGGCCTTGAGCAAATCATCTCTCCTGGCCCCAGATTCTTTACCTCCAAGAGAAAATTCGTCAGACAGGAGTGTCCAAGTGTCCCTCCCCAGCCAAAATTGTAAGGTTTTCTGCAGCAGTGATAAAGGTTAGCCTGACCTTCCATTAATTATTCATTTCTCTTCATTAATTATTAGACAACTGTCCTCTACAAACATACCTAAACTGTGTCTGGGCTTTAAGATATATGTGCCTTTCCCCCCCCCACAGTTGTCAGCTCTGTGTGTTGGAAAAGCATGGCCACAGAACTGGGGAGATTTGAAATCTAATCTTGATTTCAGAATAATGATCAGATTAAAATATCAAATAACATCATCTACTTTCTGTAAATTATGGTTTAGGTTAATTTTTTTATTATGCCTTAAGAGAAAAATTATTTTCAGTTAGAATGAATCTAAAGTAACCCAGAATGTGCATAAAAGTGCAATATTGAAGCTTCTCTGGTTTTTTGGTCTCTCAGTCCTACCCACACTATCTGATGTTTTTTTTTTTCCCCTCAAAGAATAACTCAGCTTCTGACTGCCCAGCGACAGCCACACGGTGTGTCTTTTACGGACTCCCAAGACCATGGCGATATTGGGAGCTCCGGTACATGCCACTGGACACAACATTTCTGCCTACTGCTCTTTTCTGAGGGTCACCCTAGGTGTTGGGCTGTAACCTGGAGTCTTTGTGGAAGCATCTCGACACGCAGGAATGTAATAAAACCGTGTGTGCCTGGTTCAACATGAAGGACACTCACAAGCACGGCCCACGTGGCTTGTGTGCTGTCCTAACAGGCATACAGAAGGAACTCGTTACAAAACCTGTTCCATTATTCATGGATTTGTGAACACGTACTCTGCTCTTTTGGTAAATAATTTTTCCAGGGATGGTCTCTCACAGCAGCTGACCGCCTTCCGTGCTGTTTTACTGCTTACATCCAGTGAGAGTATGAGCATGACACAAACTGTTATGCATTACCCTAGACTTCTGCTTGCAATAAGGAGGACACACGATGCCATACCAAAGTGAGTTTATTGACATTCCTTGAAGGTGGTATGATGGAAGAGAAAGCTCGGCCTGAGTATCACGTGACATTTTTCTTGATGGAAGCAAAAGCAGCCCAGCTCTGTGGACTTCTCCTGCTACCGACTAGAACAAAGACTTTTAACAAAACTGTTATAGACATTTCCTTAGGTAAGTTGGAAGCTGCAGGAAGTAGGCTAATGGAACAAGATTTACTCTATACACTACCTCTAGGCACCTTTTTTTCTACGAGAACAAAGGGACTACATGTCACTAACAGGAAAATAACATTTTCTCTTTTCAACCGTATGATGGGTAGAATATCCATCCCAGATTTTTATGATATAGTATTGCAGTAGTTTTAATACTGGACACTGAAGTACATAATAATAATAATAATAATAATAATAATAAAGCACCACATTTTTTTATGTAAAGTTCTAACTACTTGCATTTGAAAGTGTTTCATCTTGACTGGGAAAACATTTGTGGCAATTGAGAAATTTTTTGAACCCAAATTTTGGACACATGGTTTGACACATGGACTGACAAATACCATAGATGTAACATTAGAATTGTTCTGGAAATTCTGGCTTATCAACTTGCCACACAAAGATACTTACCATTAATAGACATATGGTCATGTATTAAAAGAGAAAAAAAGATTTAAAAATCTGCCAAAGGATCCTTTTTCTCTTTTTCTCAATTTCCTCATCGCCCTTTAAACAATTGTGCTACGATGGTAGGAAAAAAAGTTCTCACAACTGCTGTCAACTTACATACGCAGGAAGCTATAAAGAACTACTGACCCAGCAGAGGCAGTTTCTGTCTTCGTATGATACAATAAAATGTCCTATCCATGAAATTATAATACTTCGTAGCATTTTACAAGTATTTTTCTACTTGAAATGTATGTTTTCTCTTATTAATTGTTGTTTGTTCACCAATTAAGCGTAATATATTCTTACCAGAACTAGCTCTAAAAGGTCTTGTTTTAGGGGAATGGTGGTTTATAAGTGATTGATATTATTATATGCCTCCATGGAGAAAACTCATACTTTGAATTAAAAAAGAAAATATAGGGGCGCCTGGGTGGCTCAGTGGGTTAAGCCGCTGCCTTCGGCTCACGTCATGATCCCAGGTCCTGGGTTCGAGCCCCACATCGGGCTTTCTGCTCAGCAGGGAGCCTGCTTCCTCCTCTCTCTCTGCCTGCCTCTCTGCCTACTTGAGATTTCTCTCTGTCAAATAAATAAATAAAATCTTAAAAAAAAATAAAATAAAAATAAAAAAGAAAATATAGTGGTAACAAACAGATCTGCCTCGCTGGTTGTGTCATATGATTGGGGGCGGCTCACATCTCCAGCTGGTGGAATTAATAGCATAATTATATACACACGATTTTCATGTATTCTAGCCTCATATATTAGTGAATAATAGCTAAAGAAGCATCACTTGGAACATAGAGAAATCATAGGATCTTTCCATAACAACTGTATGTACTGCTTTTCTCTTTGTTTACCTTCCTTCAGGATTCTACGCGAGGCTGTCACAGAATCCGGGACCCTGCTCAGCAAACTTTGCATCCTTTCAGCTAACTTTGACATCAGTACTTCTTTTTGGAATTTTATACTTTTACGAAATACTGATCCTGCAAAGCTTTGTGGGATACATTTAGAGTCAGGGCATCCGGGTGGGAGGAGGGGGAACAGGAAGAAGGAAAACTTAGTTGAAAAACCATTCGTGCCCAAGGTATCTACCTCTGTATATTTCCTAGGATACCTTGTTCCTTCTGTGTATCGGTAGAATGGGTATCAAGTAATCTAATTAATATGTTAATTAGGTATTTGTGTAAATTGCAAAGCTCCCCAGGAGCCTGTTCCGTCTTTTGAACACCTTCCTCCCTTGCCAATGCCTAACAAATAAGGTAAGTACTAAAAAAAGAATCAAGTGATTGAATTAATTAAGAGTATTTACACATGGATAACACCAAGTTCTAAAAATGAAAGATGCTCCCTAAACTAGAGATGCTGTTCAATGAGGTAAAATGGTGAGATGATTTGCATTATTCTATAAATAATAGCTCTATTGGAACCCATAACTTTTCAGATATGGACATGTGTACTGAATTTTACAGATCCCCCAAATTTATGTTATGTGACTTACACATTCCATCTTACCTTGGTAAATATTCTTTTCAGACAACAACAGAAAGCTAAACTTCTGTAACATATTATTTCCTGATTGACTACGGATACACAGCAGCCAGGGGTGCTGGGCATTATAAAGAATTCCTACTAAAAGAAGTTTTCCTTTTGGAGCCCAGGAAACACAATGTAGTGCCTGGACACACACTGATACCATGAGCACAAGGCATGGCTTCCTGCTGGATTAACTCTGTCTCACATTTCTCACATTTCTCACTCTTCTCCCTTGCTTAATATATTAGAAGTAACAATGTGACATCTCAACAGTGGGGGAGGGGCCTTTAACTCTTCTTTTCCCAGTGAAGAAAAACACTTTCACTTATGACATATTTCAGACAACACGGATAACAAGGTTAGAAAAATAGAAATGACCATTAAGTTTGGGCTTATTCCAAATGTAATCAAGAGGTTAGTCTGTCTCTGGAGCCGGCAACTGTTTTTCTGAAAACACTTGAGTTTTCTGAGCTATCTCCTCACTGAGTGCTGAAAGAAACTGGGTATTTATTTTGACAAAACTACGTGCCTTTGGGGTGTTAGGTGTCTGCTCCAGGAGGACTGCTGCGGATGAAGGAGGAGTATTATATTGCCCTTGACCCCGAACAAGCACCGTCACTCTCTGCAGCTTCTCGTTTAACGTGTCCCCATGGACAATCCCATGTGAAGGAATTCGAACACCACAGCAAAGAAAAGTTAAAAAAAAAAAAAAAAGCATGAAAAAAACATCAAAGTTAAAACACAAGTCCACTTGCCATTTCCCTTTAACAAAAACCATGAGATGATCTTTACATTTTCTTTTCCCTTTGCGAAGGAGAACCATAGCTTGACCAAACAAAGCAAAGCAAAGGAAAACAGAATAGAACCCCGGTATTCAAACTAACCTAACGTGGCCTTCTTCCCTCTCTCCTGTTCGCTCCGTCACGTTCTACTGCACACCATGGGGGTGGAAGCCTCGGGCTTCAGGCTACGTAATGAGATCTCCTTCGTGTGCACAAGCTTCTGCTTCTTGGTGGTGAGTGTTCACGGGGGCTGTGCCCCTCCTGGACTTCTCTAAACTCAGGCTAAGCCACAATCCCCACAACCAACGAGATACACTGTGTTGCATCAGCAGGGGGCGTTTTCCCGTTGTTGTTACTTGTTGGAAAGTGTGGTATTTGCACCATTATGTCTAGGCCAGTTCCAGCTGATGGGACTGATGCCACACAGGACTCATGAGTTGAACGTATAAAAATTTCAGCTTTGCCACTGCTGTTTCTGGATGGATGGTATGCATGGGGCAAAAGGAGAGTGGGAGGAAAAGAAACTGTTGATTGGCTCCTAGACCTGGAGTTGGTTGTTAGAAATTATAAAAAATGGTGGCTCTGCTCAGAAGAAGACATGGGCGTATAAAAGCTCGGAATGCTTAATGCTCAAATTTCCCTAAAATTATATAAATGGAAGTAAACTTTGATTACCATTTGGTCAAGTGTAGCATCGTTTGCATTCCTATTTCAGTGTTAGTAATGGAGGTATGTGGAGATACACACAGACCTTGAGACGGCTGCTGTTTAATATTGCATACAGGCTAGCAGTTGATCGAGAATAGAGGTGATAAGCCTGAAGGTTGGATCTCAGAAGAAGGCAGTTCTTCATGCACAGCTTTTGTCAATCCTGATTTGGTCTGAAAATCAAAATCATGGGATACCAAAAATCAAAGGAGAATTGATTTAGGGAAAGGGCACGGGGATCATCCCGGAAAGGGCGATGTGACTGCCAGGAAAATGTCAGGTGAGTTTCCAGGTCCTCATTCAAGTCCAAAGGTGCTGGTTTCTTCTACTGCCGTGAGCAGCTTTTCATACAACATGGAGTATGAGGGATACGGTGGAAGATCCAGTCGGTTGAAGCACGTGTGTGCCCTGAATGGGGAAAAAAGACCGGTGAAGGCGTTTGCATGTATCTGCGATCAGAAGCTACGAAGCAAAAGGGAGTACAAAGTGAGCGCAACCATGATTTCGGACCACCATGAAGCAACTAGTTTAATCTTGCAACTAAGAACAACAGCCTTCCAGACACACATGAACCAGCTGAGGGAGGAGAGTAATGGAAACAGACGGTTTGCCTTCATAAGCAAACCATACTAATGCAGGGCTGTACTGGAGGATCGGCCGGCTTCTCTGTGGGGTCTGCTCTATTCTGCGCCTGAGCTGTGAACTTGGATGTGACCAGTGAAGGCGGCCGAAGCATGATCATTATTAGAGGATCATAGTCCCACGTCCCCTTGTCCAGCTCTGATTTCTGGGCCACAGTAAACTACGTGCATCAATGCATGGCTGCCACGAGATGCCCCGGAGTCCTGACATCCAAAGCTCCATCAAGTCAGGTGAGCCCTGGAGACGATCAGACTCCCCCACTTGCAGTGCGACACAGCCAACCTGACACCCGCACGTGGATTTCCAAGGACAGCTGAGCTCATGGAATAGTCTTCCCTGGTTGCCCGGATCATGCCTGCACCCTGCGTTCTGCCTTACTTGTCCTGTCCTATATTCATCCTCGGGGCCCACGCACGACAGCACCTGGTTTGGACAAGGAACGGTTTCCCCCACCAGGACCAGATCCTGTGTCATCCGTATGGGGCTCCGTGGGGAGCCCCAGAGACCCAGAACAGGTTCCTCCTGTGGAACTTCAAGTCACCTGACTGGTTTCTCCCTGTCAGATGGTCTCTGTTTTCACGGACTCTCTGGTTGAGGCCATGGCCTGCATTAAGTAGGGAGGAAGGCAGGTGGGTGCCCCTCAGGTAAACTGAATGCCTTTTGCTCCCTCGAAGGGGCGGTGTGTTGCAGCGGTGTTTTGAGAAGCCAACCAGCACAAAAAAGGGCACATTTAGAGGAAATGAAATAAAATAATAAAAAATAAATGAGAAGAAGATAACATATCACAAGTATATATACAAACAAATAAACAAAACTCTAACTGAAGAGACCATTCTCCCTTCATCTGAATTTCATTTGGGATATGGAATGCTTCTAATCACAAGATCCCCAGGGAAGTTGTGTATTATTTATTATACCTTTGTTTTCAGAGTTCCTGATGAGGCTGACCCAGTGCTCAGGGGGAGGAGACTGTTATGTTTGCCTCTCAACATCCATTCCTCCTTCACCTGGTCACAGCTCCCTCACTGTCCTTGGGAAACTACCCCCCAATCTCCTCCCCTCACAAGCGCCAATGGTGAGTAGAGGATAGTAGTGCAACTGGCCTTAGGCCTCAAGGACTTAACTGGGAAGAAGCATAAAAACAGACCAAGATTAGTAGAGGTCTCAGATTATGATCTAATATTCCAGTAGGCCTAGGTTGACTTCACAAGAGAATAATTAAAATATTTTACCTAAACTCATTTGAGTAAAAGTGAAAAAGCCCTCAGGAAAATGAGCAGGATGACAATGTCAGTGGCTTCTCTGTTTAGAAAGATTAAAACTAGGACTACTTTGGGCTCTGGCTAGCTATGTTAAGTGGGGCAGGAACATCCCAGTTATGCTTTTGAACCTGGCTGAGCTAGCTGGGTGCGAGATGTGAGCAGACATCATCGTCTTGGTTTTTTGTTTTTTTTTTTTTTAAGTGGCACTCATCGGTGGAAATGTTACAGCAAAAAATCCCCTATTTGCAAACTAAATGAATTCTATAAAAGGTAATTTCTGGGAATAATCTGAAAGCATTAGCAAATGGCACTTTTAAGACCTTGTGTGAACACCCAGAGTTTCTCTGCGGCTTTTACTGTTTTTATGACCAGCTTTGGTTAACGCTAGATTCTAGTTTGTGAACTAGGATGAACACACACAATCCAGTCACGGTTCAGTTTCGCATTCTTAGATGCTCACCGTCCTCCAGGAGCGGTTCTGCCCGCTCAGAGCTCCTGCTCACTTTCCCCGCTGGGCACTGGGCCCCGTGCTCTGGGGTGCACTGGGGTGCTGGGGAAAGCCCGAAACCAGGGGCTGGAAGACGTCTCTTTCGACTGCGGTCTAGCTGCTTATTAGCTTTATCCCCTTGGGAAAGTCAATTAGTCTTTCTGAGCCTCAGTCTTCTCCCTTGTGAAATGGGGGTAATAACATGTTTTGTGTACCTCGGGGGTCTATTGTGAGGAGCAATGTTAGAATACACATAAATGCCTCTTCTAATCCGTGATTCATCATTTAGACACAAGGTTCTCTCGATGTGGCCATGACTGCGGATGATTGCAGGAAGCATGTCGCACATGAACTACTGGCAGATGAGTCACCCGGATTTCCCATTTGTGCGGTTGCTATTTTGGAACTCCACACGGATCTTTCCAATCCTGCCAGGTCAATTTTCACTCTGTTGGTGTTAATCTAGGATTCCAGTATTTTGAGGTTAATTCAGGATTTAAATTGCGTCAATCACTGTATTATTTGCCCTTTAATTTGTATCATCTGCACGACTGATCTCCCTGTCTCCTCTGTTTTTTTTTTTCAAGTTACTGATGAAGATGGTAACCAAGGCCAAGGACAGTATGCTTCTCCCCAGAAGACACCACTTTGAGGCTGGTCAAAAGCAAACAACACTACTAAAATCAGGAAAATACCTGCCCCCTGCGGCTGCTTGTTCGGCGAGCTGTAAGGACAGTGTTCCATGTCCAGTCTTCCCTTCGTGCCGTCTTCTTCCCCACCCAACCACAGCCTCACTCTGTGATGCTTCTCACTCTTGTCACTACTGAACCTACTCTTTCTCAACCTCTTCGAGAACCTCTTGGTCCCCAATCCAAGGACCCATTCTCTACCCTCATTTACTCAGGCTCCTTAAGATCCTTCTTGAACATCTCTCTCCGCTTGGCTTCTCTGGTTTCTCAGTGGTTGGCAATTTCTTTTCTGAACTCCCAATGGCTCCCTGAAGCCTTACAGTCCGCAGAGCAGGGTTTCTCAGCTTGGTACTACTAACATTTTAAACGAATTTTCTGTTGGGAGGGGCTGTCCAGTGTACCATAAAATGCTTAGAAAGATCTTTGGCCTCTACTTGCCAGATGCCAATAGCACCTCCCCCCACAACCAGAAATGTCTCCAGACCTTGCTGAATGTCCTGTAGGGGGGCAAAATCACCTCTCCCAGCCCACTTGAGAGCCATCCCTATAGAGTGAGCCAACAGCCCACCTTAACCAGGCCTCCCCCTCCCCCGCGCTTGTGCTCAGTTTACTTCTGCAGTGAAGCTTGTTGTTAGAATTCCATTTGCAACTTTTATGCTAATCTGCCCATGACCCACAGTTCTGTAATCCCTGGTCCCTACTCCAAATGTAGACCCTGAAGTTTCTCTCCTCTCCTTTATTCCATCTCCATGCTGTCGTGTGCTGTGTCTACTCTAACTTCCCTGCTTTTCTTTTCTTTGGAGCCTCCCCAGTCCTTGTTCCATAGTAAGGAAACTCTCCCACTCTTCCTTTCTGGACATGACTTGCAAGTCCTAGCATCCCTTCCCAGCGCTCCTGAGTGGAGACGGCCCACGATCACTCTGCCACATTCTGGGATGTGGGTGAGCCCTGCTCACTCCCCACAGCCAATTCTAGATTGTTACTTTCAAATCCTCAATCAAAAATTTCTGTTCTTTTTACTCAGCCATAGAAAAAGGATGAGATCTTGCCATTTGTGACACCAGGGATGGACTTGGAGGGTATTCTGTTAAGTGAAATAAGCCAGACAAAGAAAGACAAATACTAAATGATCTCACATATACATGTAATCTAAAAAATAAAATAAACAAAGAAAAAGCAGAAACAAACTCATAAATACAGAAAATAAGCTGGTGGTGGCCAGAGGCGTGGGGGTGGGAGGATGGGGAAAATGCAGAAAGGGGAGCGGGAGGTACAGACTTCCAGTTATGGAATGAAAACGTCACAATAATAAAAGGCACGATCCAGGAAATATAGTCAATGACATCGTCATAGTGTTTTAAGGTGACAGATGGTAGCCACACTCATGGTGAGCACGGCATAACTTACAGACGTGGGGAATCACAATGCTGTACACCTGAAACTAATGTAACACGCTGTGTCAAGTACACTTCAATAAATATGGATAAATTTTAAAAAGAGGGAATCAAATGTTTAAAAAATTCTGTTCCTTCAACTCTCTTAAATTCTGCCCCCCCCCATAACTACAGGTTTTTTTTTTTTTTTTTTTTAAGATTTTATTTATGTATTTGACACAGAGAGAGAGATCACAAGTAGGCAGAGAGGCAGGCAGAGGGGGAGGGGGAAGCAGGCTCCCCGCTGAGCAGAGAGCCCGATGCGGGCCTCGCTCCCAGGACCCTGAGATCATGACCTGACCTGAAGGCAGAGGCTTTAACCCACTGAGCCACCCAGGAGCCCTAACTACAGGTTTTATCTGGCATTTTATTTCAATCCAACAGGAGAGATTAGAAGATACAGCATGTTATCTGCAGGCAAGGAGGTAAAGTGTCATCTTGAGGGACTTATATGTCAGACACACAGACACACACACATACACAAAGCAAATACGCATGGACTGGGTTGTAACGTTATATAAAAAACGTATTTCTTTCTGTGGCCTATGGTTAAAAAGTTTGAAAATTAGTGATCTCGCTCTATCTTCCATACCTTCTGACCTTCCAGCTAACTACATTTATTAAAACCTCTGGTTCTTTGCTTAAATCCTTGCCATTTCAGGTGTTCCCGCCAGATTGTGTGGTACCTGAGTCCACATGGTGACCTGCCTGTCCAATGCCCTAACCTGACAGCTCCTTGGCCTCAACCCCAGTGACTATCCCGCCCATCTGGTATGGAAGTTTCTTCACCAGACACTGTAAAATGACACCCTGGAAACCACTGCTCTCATAGTCCTCCTTCCTAACCCTCCTACAGTTTTTAGGAGGCAAGGACTTGAATTGATGTGAAGGTTTTATTTAGCCTGGGTTATGATTCGGGTTTGGTTGTGATGCTATTTGGCACTCTGGTCTGGGAAGCCAGCTGCCTCTCCATGGGGGGAAGATCTGAGAACAAAGTAGTTCCAGACCACCTTTCCTCCCAGTCTGGGCAGTGTGTGTTGGGCTTCTGTTCTTTGGGAAGTCCCGGGTTGTCCTGTGTCTGGTGCTCTGCTAGCTCTGGGCTTCCTACTATCTACCATGTGGTCTGGCTAGTATACCCAAACTACTGTTCTTGGAAGTCAGAAGTTATTTCTTTCTTTGAACACATTGGTGAACTTTTTCAGTTCTTGGATCTTCAGAAAATGCACAGGAAAGACTAGTTAGGGGTTACTATCCAGAGGGTCATTTTTACTGTCCTCCCAGAGGCATCTGAGCACTTGCTTCTTGGGACCCTCTTGGCCCAAGGTAAAGTCTCTGTCTCCCCAAGGAATCCTCTCTGTGGTTTGCAGAACAGCAGCTTTTTCAGGGATGCCTTGGCCCGGATGTGAAGAGCTCCATGATAAGCCCAATGTCCATCTTACAAACCCCTTGTGTGGGTTAATAGTATTAATGTATATTTCAAAGCTTCTCAAAGAAAATATGTAATTAGGCTCAATCTGTGACCTCTAAATGACAAAAAGCAATTCCTATTCCCTTTCCTAGAGTAAATCAGAGCCTCCTCAGCACAGCCCTCTCCCTGTGACCCACCAAACTATCTTTCTCAATCTCATCCCTTGTGAGCATCACTTTGGATATCTTGACCTCCACGCTGGTTCAGCGATCCTTCCTGCTTCAGCTTGGAACTCTGCTCTACTCATTTATTGCCCCCTCAGTGCTCACCTAAGTGCCATCTTCTTGTGGCATGTCCTCTTCCCAACTCAATCGGGATTTGGTCTGTATTCTACATTACAGACCTTCCCAGTACCTTCCATTTACACTCCTTCTCAGTGCCTCTCCGATTCCACTTCGTGTTGTAACTTATTATTACTGGGCTGTGCTCCTTCCTAGACTATAAGCTCCTCTGGGAAGGTAGACGGTTGTGTCTTAGCCACTCTTCAGAGTACACACGGTGCTGGTGTTGGGGGGGGGCGTGTGCTATCATCAAACAGTGATGCAAACCCATTTCTCTAAAAACAGACTGTTTCCAAATAACCTCATGTACCGAATCTGTCATTAAACTACATAAATGGAAATCTTGCCTTTTTATGCCTTATTTTCTTGCCAGATTTAATTCAGTAGGCTCAGCTCTCAGCAGACCCAAGCGAATGAGCACCAAGGGTCTGCTGAACAAGTCCATGAAGCCAGGGCTGGAAACTGTGCCAAGACGGTAGGCTGTCATTGACCAGGTGGGCATGTACTCTGTTTCCTGGGCCTCCTGACGCTCACTGACATCAGCTGACTAGTCTTCAGGACATGGGAAGGTCTGGGAGATCTGGATGCCAATCATAGTTCAGTAGATCCTTCCACTAGGATTTAGCAATAGTGTCCAGGAGACCATGTGGAAAGAGCCGAATTAAATGTGGATCGTCTTTTATAATCAGAAAATATCATAGTAGAAGAAAATAATATGGATCAGTCTTTTCTTCTGCTGTTGAGCAGTATTTATTACTGTGGTACCTATGCAGAGGTGCCCTTTTATTTCACTGAGCAGGAAAAGGCTGCTCAAGGTGGTTGGGGAAGGACCCAGGAAGTGTTAGAACTCGTGGTGGAGGGAATTCCTTCTGTTACATTGCCTAGATCCCTAGTGTCTCCTTTACTGCCTTTATCTCACCATCCTGTGTCTCACCAGACACAGGACAACCCGGGACTTCCCAAAGAACAGAAACCCAACACACATCTCACCTTGGCAGCCTGCCATACTGAAGTCACTACAGAGACTTGAGATACACATGGCCTTGTCCTCGCATGTTTCAAAACACAGTAGGAAAAATGTGACACGTACGAGCATAACCATCCTACCGAGTACAAGTCATGTGCCGGAGAAGGACAGATACAGAGCTGGAAGGCTTATGTTGGGCTTCTAGCCTCTCTTCCCACCCTTACTTGCTGAGACATTCCTCCTCAAGTTAAACTGGGCTACATACAGCTGGGAAGGCTTCCCACAACAGACACACGGGCCATGACACTACAGCCTAAATGCTATCAGTCATCAAAAAACCAACCAAGAATATGGTCTAAATTCACCTGCCAGAGACTCCTCACGGGTGCCTTTCGTCAGTAAGTCACATAAGAGTAACTCGGGTGGCAGGAAAGAATTCCATCCCGAAGGACAATCCCCCAAACTCCAATATCAAAGTGTGTGGCCCTCTTCGGTGGGTTCGTGAGGGCCGGCAGGAGCACCTACCTGGGGAGAGATGTAATCTTCCCCCACTTCTCTATGCAGAAGCGCCGGAGCCCATTGCTTCCTCGGAGGGCCGCAAAGCCTTCATAGGGCACACTCGACGTTCCCGTGACAAACTGAAGTAACCTCAGCCTCTGCTCATTATTGAAGCGCTCCACAGCAGCCCAGAACCAGCGGATCACAAGATGCCCGTCGTGGTAACCTGAGGGGAGCGGAGGGACGGGGACAGGGAGGATGTGCAGAGAGGAGAGGAGGAAGGGAGAGAGGCGACATGTATCGCAGGGGTGAGGAGGACCGAACTGCTCCTGTCGGTCTGCCAGGTTCTCTAACGTGGGCCTTCACACAGGTCGAAGGCAATCTGTGCACCTAGGTCAGGTTTTATAGCAAAAGCTGATTTACAAAATGGCCATTTTATAAGATTTTATGCTCTGAGGGATGTCCTCAGAGATGTCTGCTTCCTACGTGAACAACTGGGACCCCACCAACCGTTTTCCTGCCTGGTGAACGTGAGACAAGGAGTGGCTATGTTAATTTCACTGCAGTATACGTTTTCTTAAAAACAGACAACTGCATCTGGGCCAGCCCTTCGGCTCACCTCCCCGGTACTCCGTGTTATTCCGCCAGTCGTTCAGGTCGATCTCCGCCGTGCCAGCTATCACCAGCTCCAGCTCCCTGGCGTCGAACACGGAGACAAGCCTCGAGTCTACGACCTGAAATACACATTAGGCTTCAGGTCCAACCACACTGAAGTTCTAGTCGTTATTATCACTTCTGTGGTTTTACACTGGGAAACGGACCATCATTTCCAACTTTTTTCTTTTTTAAACCAATGTACTATCGTGTTCAAGTTCAAAGTCATGACTTAAACATTCTGAAACACAACCATCAATGAGCTGGGAACTCCAAAAAGGCCCCAGGGTTTTCACTACCTCTGAAAGTCCCTCTCAGAACGCTGTCATGAGCAAATCTGACTTGACTTTCTCTGGTCGCACTGAAGTTGCCAAGTATCATTGCATTTTAAAGGCAAAAGGTCCCAACATGTTGAAGTGGATGAGGGCTTTTACTATGATCATTTCACTTATAAGGTATCCTCTCTTCCACATAAAACTATGACTTATTTCCTAGAAATGGGCATTCTATATTAAAACAACTGTATTTCCCTTCCTTTCTCCCTTCAGTTCCTTCCTCCTGCCTTCAAAGATCTGGAAGGACCTCCTTAGCTAGGGCTCTGAGCTCTGACTTTACGCTTTGTTTTCAAATAGATCAGACACAAGTCACAGCTCCTCCAATCAGACTCATGGTGGACCAGCCAGTGAGCCATGTTGTCCTCCATTACGGGCAGGGAAAGAAAACCTTCCAAGGCCCGAGCCCCGAGAAAACATTTACAGTGTCTTGTTTCTAAACTGCAAAAGGTTAAGGATGTCAATATTTGGTGCATGGGAAGTTGGCAGCTGTCCCTGTCCTCTTGACTTACCACCTTAGTCATGGCACAAAGTGACACTATAACACGAGAAATCTAGCAGGAACGGACAGTGCCCTCCAATGCCTTCAGGTCACTTATTTTCATTTCACTGAATGAAAGGAAACACGCAGCATGCACATACCTTGACAGGAGATACTGAGTGTTTTCCTAACTGCCACAGCGGGGCCACAGCAACACCATTTTTGTGAGGGCATTTTTCACCTACCACAAGAGCTAGGTCTCCCAGAGAACTCTGACCCCTCTGTCATCTGTCCCAAGTGTGTCCTCTTTGCAATGTGGTGACTGGAGCCGAGCCCTTTGCCTGACTTGGTTCTTCTTCTCCTTTCCCCCTACAAGCTGTGCCGGTGACGAGGGAAGGCCCCGACTGCAGCCTGTCTTCCTCAGCAGGGCCTGGGCCTCACCTCACAGAAGCCCCGTACCAGGGCCTCGGTCTGCTGTACCACACCGCGTTCCACCCGCCACTTCACCATCCTCTCGATGTACTCCTTCTTGTTCTTCTCCGTCACCTGGGTGTTGGCCCCTCCGGATTTTAACTCCCTCTCTGTTACCTTGTGGGCAAACAGAAAGATGGCGTTGCTTGTCAACTCAGCTTATCTGGCCATGACACATGTCAATTCTAGGAGGACGAACGATTTATAAAAAGTCTTCCTCACATGGGTTCAGCATTATTACCTCCTTCAGTCTTTTTCCTTTTCTGGAAGTTACTAAAAAAAAGCTCTGGTTCTTCTCAGATGATGGTTTGAGCTGGAAGCTGGAAAGCTGCATTTTTGTTTTTTTTATTAAGGGGAAACATATTTCCTTAACTCAAGAGGCATAACAGAAATAAAAGAAAAATGCCCCTCGTTGTCCCAGGGAAAGAGATGAACCGGAAAGTCCTTATACTCAATTCCCCCAAATCCCACTTAGATCACATCCTCAAAAGCCACCAGCCTCCCCACCCAGAGCAGGTCATTGACAGGAAAATAGCAGAAGGTGGGAAGATGGTTTTTATAGCCGGTATAATATTGACTAAAGAATGACAGACTAACCTTGAGAAAGGAAACAGAAAATGACCTTGCCACTTTGTATAGTGGTGCTTGTAGGACAAAGGAATCATTAAGAAAAGCTATGATCTGTGCTCTATCTTTTGAAAGGCAGGAGGGTAGATAACATGTTAGCCATTTTTATCAGGAAGTGTTGGGGTGCCTGGGTGGCTCAGTCAGTTAAATGGCTGCCTTCGGCTCAGGTCATGATCTTGGAGTCTGGGGATTAAGCCCCACATTGGGTTCTCTGTTCAGTGGGGAGTCTGCTTCTCCTTCTGACTCTCCCCCTGCTCATCGTCTCTCAAATCAATAAATAAAATCTTAAAAAAAAAAAAAGTGTTGGTGTTTTAAGGAGTTGTCAGTCACTTAAGGGGCTCAGCTCACCACTCGAAGCTGTAAGAAATGAGGCATAACTGTATTTAGCCATGGGTTTAAGAAATGTAGATACGTACATTTGGCATTCAGGGACTTAGGTACCTAAACAAGCAGTCCACAGAAGTCTGATGGTTATTTTTTCTTCTATCACTTAGGTGACTAGTGCTAGTTACAAAATACTGGCTAATTCTAACATCTTAATTGCCACTCAGTATCCACATTCCGTGGAACCTCTGATTTTCAGCTGCCCAGTTAAAGACTAATTCCTAACCCCACCTGCAGCCAGGTGTGCCAGGTAACTAAATCTAGGCAGGTACGGTGTAAGCAGAAGTATTGTATGGCCCGTTCGGGGACCTCCTTGAAGGGAGGGGCTGTCGTTCCTTTGTCCAGCAGCCTCAGGCCCCACCATGATGGCTGGGCCACAAGTGCAGGTGCCCACGGTAGGCACTGTAGCCGTGGCTTGTCTGCCTCTATACTTGGATGCGAGAGAAAAATAAACTGTTAATTTCAGCAGGCTCATTTTGGGTTTCCTCACACGCAGCTGACCCTAATCCCAACTAACACACCCAGGAAAAGCCTATGATGTCCTTCACTGGCAGCTCTTCAGGATCTCATAACTTGCTAAAAGAAGGGCTAAGACTCAGTTCTCCAGAATCAAAGTCATTGTTCTTAGCGACCTCGTTTGAAGAAGAATGAGATCTGTTTACACTGTACGCAGAGAGACATTTTTCTAGATCTACACCACATCCTCATTTTTATCATTGGGAACACTGTGAACTTCTGAGTTGTTCCCATGCCACACACACACACGAGGAGTATGCTTTTGTATTTTCAGTGTTATTTTTTCCCTCTAATTTTGTGTATTCAGTTATGTGTAGCTTACTTCATTTTTCTCTGAGTAGGTAATATGTATCCACGGAGTAACATTCGAGCGGTATAAAAAGCCATGAGTGAAAAGCAAGTTTCTCTCCCATCTCATCTCCCAGCCATATAGTCTCCCTACCCAGAGAAAACTGCCCTTTACTTCTCTTCCAGGGAGAACTGACCAATATAGCAGGGAACATGTGTAAATCATCTCCTTTCCCCCATAAATTGCATATTTTACACACTATTCATCGCCGTACTTTTTTCACTTAAAAATGGACCCTGACAGTTGTCGTGAACCAATTCGGAACTGACTTACTCTGTTCTAGCTGTTGTTGTTGCAATTTCCCGTTCACTGTCTATGATTTACAAGGAAGCTGACGGGCTGGGATGTCTTGCACTTTTCAGTCCCACATCCCACTGGCTCACTATTCCACTGTGTGAATGTATCAGAATTTATTTAGCCAGTGCTCTATTTCTGGACATTCAGAGTATTCAGATCTTTTGCAACTATCAACAAGGGTGCGGTGAAGATCTTAGTATGTTACTCATTTGAATCAGGTGTGAATCCGTAGGACAAATTCCTAGACATGGGTCTGACTCAACGGCAGGTGCATTTGTTTTTTTATTTTTTTATTTAAATTCCAAGTTAGTTAACATACAAGGTAATACTAGTTTCAGGTGCAGAATTTAGTGATTCATCACTTAACATACAATACCCGGAAGGGCGGGTGCATTTAGAATGAGGGTAGCTATCATAAAGGTGCCTTTCACAGGGAGTGAACCAAACTTCCACTTACTCCCACCTACACTCCTGTGCAGCCATGTCTGCTCCCTACACCACCTCCCAAATGGAATATTGCTAACCAGTCCGATTCTTGACAATCGTGTAAGGGAAAACGGCATTTCACTATACTTTAATTTACATTTTTACAACTTGTGAATGAGATTATTTCCTCTTACTTCCTTTTTTGAGAATCACTTATGTTTTGCTGATTATCTACTTGTTGATCATTGCCTATTGGTCTGTGGAATCTCTTTCTATGTTGAAAGACTAGCCTTAGTCTATTCAATATTATGATGCTCTTACTTTGTTTATGCTGTATTTTTGCCACACAGAATTAAACAGTAATTTTAGCTCACTAGGTCAGTCTCTTCTTTTATGACTTTGAAAGTTGTGTCACATCTATAGTAGCATTCCTTACTGGAAGACTAAAAATAAAAATTCTATCATTTTTTTTTCTTATTTATTTATTTATTTATTTTTAATAGTCAGCTTTCTAATCTAGGTGGCATTTATTGTGATATAATGAGTTAGGTTAGAAATCTAACTTAAAGAGAAAAGAAGAGCTATATGCTCATATGTTCATAGCAGCGATGTCCACAACAGCCAAACTCTGGAAGGAGCTGAGATGTCCTTCAACAGACAAATGGATAAAGAAGATGTGGTTCATAGATACAAAGGAATATTCCTCAGCCGCCAGAAAGGATGAAAGTCTGTCATCTGCATCGACATAGATGGAAATGGAGGGGATTAAGATGAGTGAAATAGGTCAAGCAGAGAAAGACAATTATCATATGGTTTCACTTATAAGTGGAACACAGGAATAGCAGGGAGGACATTAGGAGAAAGAAGGGAAAAATGAAGGGAGGGTGGGAATCAGAGGGGGAGATGAACCATGAGAGACTATGGACTCTGGGAAACAGACTGAGGGTTTCAGAGGGGAGGGGATGGGGGGATGGGTGAGCCTGGTGATGGGTATTGAGGAGGGCACGTATTGCATGGAGCACTGGGTGTTATACGCGAACAATGAATCTTGGAACACTGCATCAAAAACTAATACTGTACTGTATGGTGACTAACATAACATAATAAAATTTAAAAAAAGGAATCTAACTTAAAATTTTTTTTAACTTAAAATTTTTTAAGATGGCTACTCCATTGTCTTAATAAAACTTGCTAAATGATTGAGCTTATTTTACAAATTTACCCTCTACTACAAGGCAAATGTAAAGAATGGGCCAAAAGAAGTCATGCACAGGGAAGTATATTTCATACTTTCACCCAGTACATGGCAGGACAGTTCAGTGAACTGTATATTCTTTTTGTTTTTTGGGGGAAGATTTTATTTCTAAGTAATCTCTACACCCAACATGGGGCTCAAACTTACAACTCCAAGATCGAGAGTCACATGCTCTATCAACTGAGCCAGTCAGGGGCCCCCAAAAATCATATATTTTTGAACATATTTAAATGTGCCCTCTACAGTTGTAAAAAGAAAAGAAAATTCTCAAATATGGAAGAGGGTATTCTTCAGAGGTATGTTTACAAAGAGGAAATTCAACAGAATGTTGATATCTTCCAGGACCTGTCCAAAATTCTTGACTATGGTACGGGTGCCACCAAGTTCAGTGGGTGCCTCTTACACTTGGACTCAGCAAGCCGCCCGCATTTGTGCTTATACTTACGCTCATAGGTACTTACAAAGCCTACCAACTCCACTCTCACAACAACCCATTACAAGTTATCACGTGTCACAGGCTTTTGAAATCTCTTGTAAATGACTCAGGTTATGGTTAACCTGATAAAACTGTAACCCAGAAGATTCAAAAATATATAAATACTGATGGACAAAAATGAGAAGCTTTATCTTATTAAATAATATTTATATACATGCATTTTGGAGGAGCAAATATCTAGATGCTAGTGATAAAAAGAAGTATTTTGTAGTGGCACAGATCACAGAAATACCTTCCAAATGTATTTCACACTTCATAAAAATGTTTTCTAATCCACTATCACTTTGATTTTCAAAATATCTATAAAGTAGATCCATGAAAAGGAAAAGAAGGAAGAAGACAAGGGCAGCTTTACTAAAGAAAGTAGTCCTCAACGAATTATATTTTAAATGAATGAGATTCTTTTTTTTCTAGATTAAAAACAAAAGAATGGAAAGCAAGGGCTTGAACAGATAAACGTACACCTATGTACACAGCAGCATTATTTACAATAGCTAAAACATGGAAGAAACCAAAGCGTTCATCAATAGGTGAATGGGTAAATTAATTTTTTATATGAGTAAATACATAAACCACACACACACACACACACACACACATACACACACACACACACACACATTTTCCACCACACACACATATATATGGTGGAATACTATTCAGCCCTAAAAAATAAGGAAATCTTATTATGTGCTATAATGTAGACAAACCTTGAGGACAATGTGTTAAGTGAAATAAGCCAGTCATGAAAAGACAAATACTGTATGAGGTATCTAGAGCAGCCGAATTCACAGAAAGAGAAAGTAGAATGGCTGTTGCCAGGGACTGGGTAGGAGGAAAAATGAGGAATTATTATTTAATGGCTACACTTCCAGTTGTGCAAAATAAACGAGTCCTAGAGATTGTACAACAGTGTGACTATATTCAACAATGCTGGACTGTAGACTTAAAAACAATTAAGGTGGCAAACTTTGTGTCATGTGAATGTTCAACAGTAAAAAACAAATGCTCTTTCCAAGCTCCGCATCTCACAAACCTGTCCAAAAACTTCTTCGTTAACAGTGAACGTGAGGTCTAGGATATCTGTGATATTGTTGTCCTTCATCCACTGCAAACTCTGGTGGAACTCCTCATCCAGATATTCCAGGTCGCTCAGATCGCAGGGCCTGGATGCATTCCAAGGGCAAAACGTAACCAGTTAGTTAATTGAACAGATGCCCAGCCTGGCTAAAACAACATAGGCTGATTCTAACAATTTTGATACTCTGGAATATACTGATGAGTCTTTTCAGTGCATTCAATGCTTGTTTTTGAAAATTTGTTTTTCAAATTGAAATTTGAAATTCAATTGTGAAATTGAATGCAATTATCCCAGTAATAAACATGGGATGATTATTAATGGCAACTGGAGAAACGTTTTTAAAAAATATTTTAAAACAATGAAGTTTTAGATTAATTCTACTTAGTGTAATGCAAAGTTTGCAATATAACTGTAATTATTTACATAAACTGATTCATTCCATTATATGAAGTTTTAATAGTCTTCTCCTATGCTTACATAAAAACTCCAAATGCCTTTATATTGTATTAAAAGTTTTATGTGACGTCTAAGCACTCAGAAAAGTCAACGAACAGGAATGGTTAGGGTAAACCAGGGACAGAGTCCGAGGTACCAGGGAGACCAGACCTTAGTGCGTGGACCGCGGCCTATAGTAATACACTTACAGTCTCAGGAGTGCCTTGTAGAAGGGTCTTGTGAAGAAGGCGTCAAGAAGGTACTGATGGATCAAAGCCAGGCCTAGGATACGACCACTAAACCTGAACCTGAAACACAGACAAGGCAGAAAAATTGAAGGGCAGGTGGAAATTCACATTGTTAAAAAATTTAATTTGTACTTGTATTTGATGTGTTTCTTGACAGTAAGCTGTTTATGGAATTTGCTATTGATGACACAAGGGAGGTGCCCATTCTCCTCCTCCTTACACTTTATCCTAAACCACGCCTGCGTGCTTGTTATGTATTAAAGGAACTCTCCTCTCCCCCAAGCACCAGAAGAGAGTCCTTCTGCTGGAGTCCTCTTCTCAGAGCTGACAGTATAAGGACCCAAGAGAAGAAACGCACTGGTAAAGGGGAAGTCTGGAAGCCCAGATAAAGAGTCCACATTGAACCTGAGAGGACCTGAACCCAAGGACATAGAAAGCTTTCTGGACCATATCTCCTTATCCATTCAAGCATTCCAGAGATACCACCGGAAGGTCTAATGTGTGCTCAATATACTCCAGGAGGCAGAAGACTTGAGTATGAGTCCTTCACGGCTTCTGTGCTCAGAGTCAGCAGGAAGAGCTCCGTGGAATCCCACTGTGGTAAGCATAAGCTGAGCCTACACGGCTATTTACTATTGCCACACACAAGCGAAGAACAGGTCTCTGCTGGGAAGAACTGGTCCTGTAGATTTGGCTACCTCCAGATACACGGGCCTTTAATGATTTAAATCCTTATCGGGGAAAATCCTGGGATTTTTTTTCTAATAATCTGGAATTTTCACTAATAACCTGCTTGGCTGATTGCTGGAGCTTGATCCCACGGCTGCCCTGCTCCTAAACCAGAAGCTCGTCTGCTTGGTCTAGCACACGGTTTCCTCACCATGTGGGCCTTGCCCATCTCTAGCTCCTGCCTCCATAACAGGGGTCTCCCTGGTCTCTTTCCATCTAAGCAGTCTTTCACCCAACTGTAGACTCTGCTGTGACTTTTTTTCAGATCCTCCCAGTTGGAATTTTCAACTAACCCACCTCCACTACCTTTCATGAGACTTTTTTCAGACTCAGAAGATTTTCTACCTTACAACTACTATAAACATTGTTACAATGAATACATCCTCTGATCCCATAGAATGAGCATAATTCTAAATAACACTTCAAACTGGGATATTTCAAGCGTTCAATTCTATTCGCAGGAGATAACATGCCAACATCAACGTACAAGTACGATCAACTCTGAAGAGAGTGGAGGTGAGGGGAATCTCAGCTGAGAGGCACTGTGGATGGGGAAGCTCCCAGAGTGATCAGATGTCTTGGAGTCCCTGAGGCCAGTGTGCCCCACTAGTGCTTTGTCCCAGGGCTGTCTCCTGACCCGCTTAATAAATGACCAGTCCCCAACATGAGGACCACAATACTGTATATACAAACACAGCTTACTTCTACCCCAATACAGGCGTGCCTACTCTAACTGGACTCCAAGCATTACGGCTGAGGCTTCTAGCGTTATGGTGGGGTCCAGATGGAGATGACTGAGACCACCCAAAGCAGGAAGAGCGCAAATATCAACCCGGGTGTCTGGCTGAGGACCCTCTTCCCTGACAGGAGGCCCCCAGAGGCCTGGTAAAGAAGAACTGTAATCTCAGCAGGCAGTAAGTATCCACAGATAGGGAGTAGATGAAAATATTACACAAGGACACAATTTTCAGTCAATGTTTTAAAAAATGGAATATTCCAGTGAATTGTAAATGTCCTAACAGACTATTAATTATTCAAATCTGTTCAGGAAGAAGCAGAAAACTTAAATAGGGAAAGAACCACAGTATGAACTAGAAAATTATAAGGAAAAAGGACTATATACAAAATTGATGCTGGGACTGGATACACACACACACACACACAAACACGTATTTAAAGATATATTCTTTCAAATCCTCCATGGATAGATAGAAAAACCTTCTACTATTTATATAGTTCCAGAAATCAGAAAAGGACAGAAAACTTCTTAATTCATCATTATGAGCTACCATCATCACAAAATGGAATCTGGAAAAAAGCAAAAGAAAGAACACTAAAGATATTTCACTTATATATTTAAAAAATTATAGTTTAAAACATGAGAACCTACCAATCCATTCCCAGAACAATGCAAAATGATTAAAGATATTTGATTTTAGAAAACTGAGGACAGTTTAATATTAGGTATTCTATTAGTAACACTGGAATTCTATTATTAAAATGAATTATGGGGGCACCTGGGTGGCTCAGTTGGTTAAGCCACTGCCTTCGGCTCAGGTCGTGATCCCGGAGTCCTGGGATGGAGTCCCACATTGGGCTCCCAGCTCTGCAGGGAGTCTGCTTCTCCCTCTGACCTTCTCCCCTCTCATGCTCTCTCTCTCCTTCTCTCTCTCAAATAAATAAAATCTTTAGAAAAATGAATTATGAAATCAAAAGACAAAAATCGTATGGCTTTTGCTGTTGTTGGAAGCTGAAGTTACCTGATAGTATCTGCCATTCATTTCTGAGGAAAAAAAATCTTTGTAGTAAACCACGAATAGAAGAATAGTCCCTTACCACAATGAGGAAGGTCGATCCCAGCACCCTATTTAACAGTAAAAACGCAGAAGGATGCTGGTTACCACCGCCCTTTACAATGTGCCAGGAGCTCCAGTGACTGCAATTACTTCTGAGTGAAAAATTGGAAACAGATTGGAAATAACTTTCACTGAATGCCTACTGAACCAACATGTTACTGGTATTATCTCCCTGACCCTTGCAACAACTCTATTTTCACAATTTTTCTATGTTCATTTCACAGATTAAGAAACTGAAGGCCAATATTTAGCCCCAAGCAAGTGGTACGGTGAAGACACCGATGTGTATCTGTCAGGCCTTTCCTTCTGTGTCCATTTGGAGAAGCCAAACGGCAGAGAAGTTAATCCTCTGGTCCAGGGGCCGGGCTGCCTGGTGTGTGATCTCCTGCAAGGACTTAACTACCTGCTCTCTGTTTCCTCTTTGGCAAAACGGCACTTTTTACATATTATTATCTTATTTTATGTTGACTTCCAACACCAACTTGTGTCAAGTGAACTTCAACTAGCTTAAGCCAAGGGGGGAATTCCTTGCAAGTTCTTGGTGGTATCTCATGGAATCCAGGGTCAAGAAGGCAGCTGGGAGTCAGCCAGATGAGGCACTGGAGTGACTTCACTGTCCCTCATCAACCTTCTCCCCTTGACTTCTCTTTGTGCACCTCTGCTCCTTTCTCCTCTCTTGCTGTCAAAACTTCCTGTGGTTTTCATCCTAGAAAGGCCAAGTTGACTCTTTCTGACTTAGTCCAAATTTCCAACACGATTCCCTGCTTTGTTGCGACTCAGGTTGGCTGCCCATCCTGGACCAATCGTAAGTGATCAGGAAAGCAAGTTCTGGGGAGCAGACTCAGGGTTTGGTGTCTTGCCAGTACCGTGTAGCGAAGATCGCCACCGCCTACCTCTCAACAAGGGGCTGCGACCCGATGGGAGTGCGGCAGATGGCCTGGTTTCCAGCACAGGACACTTGCAATGCAGACTACCAACAGACAGCTGCTGATTGACTTTGAATGGGTAGACTGTAAGATGGAATTTCTAAAGACAGAATTATACCAGTTTCACAGGCTGATGTGGGCCACTAGTAAGCTCTAGATATTTTTTTGTAGGTGTGTAAGCAATCCATGATAATGTGGCTTGCTTTACATAAACACAGACAGGATGGCTCATAGCCAGACCAATATATATTATATAGTAAAATATTTTCCAGAGCAATGAACTATGATCTGGGATGTGTCTGTATGAAGCACAGTACAATTGTACAACTCAAATCCAAGAGGATAGCTTAAAAAGCATGGATTGAAATGGAAAACCTTAACAGCTGGTGAATTGCCATGGTGTATAATTTCATTTATAAGAAAACATCTTCTAGTAATTGTGCACTTCCTTGGTTTATCTCACTTAGCTTGAACAACTACTTGCTAAGAAATTTATTATCCTTTTGTTACAAATGTGTAGGAATTATAAAATGAAAAGAAACTGTATATCTTTAGTCTCTGTATTGATAATTTAAGAAACTATACACATAATTTAAGCAAAAGAAGTTTATGTTTGTTCTAAATTACTTGGCACAAATAGTACTTTTTGAAGATTTTGTTTATTTATTTATTTATTTATTTATGAGAGAGAGAGAGAAAAAGAAAGAGAGAGAGAGAGTGCACAAGCGGGAGTGTGCGGAAGGGTAGAGGAGGAGGGTGAGGGACAAACAGACTTTATGCTGAGCGCAGAGCCCAATGCGGGGCTCAATCTCAGGACCCCGCGATCATGACCTGAGCTGAAACCAAGAACTGGACACTCCACTGAATGAGCCACTCAGGCGCCCCACAAATAATAAGTTTTAGGGACAAATAAAAGTCCCCATGGAAGTAGCAGACTGTGCCTCCCCTGCCTGTGGATATTCCTGTGTCACTTCAACATCCAGGCCCCAGGGTCCCCAGCTGCAGAGCCCCCATGTGTGAACTTGCAGGACCTCCAACCCTCCTTCCTCAGCAGGGACCCCACGAGGAGTCTCAGCTGATACTGCCGGTCAGCCTGACTCCCAGGGTGTGGCACTGTTCCTCCTTTCCCCGGCTGCCATTTTTGAAAGTGTACCGATCTCAGCCCATCCCAGCGATGGCTAATGTGCTCCATGATCTAGTGTGGTGCCACTGCCATCGACCCCCAGGCCGCTGCTGCCCAAGACCTGCTCATTTCTGTTTTGCTGGTAGGGCACAGCTCCTCTGTGTTGACCTGCTCTGTTGGACAGACTTCACAGCAGAGTTGCTAGGGACCTGAGAGTTTACTGGAACTACTTTTGAAGTTTACTCACTGTCCTTCAACCCCTCAGCTGGCAAAGTCATGGTGGACCTAGGGAGCAGCTCCCCCATCTCGGCCTCAGGCTTGTGGACCACTCTGGTTTGCTGTGCCATTCTTCTGCTTCTCTTGTGTTATTTCCGGGACCCCAGACTCCCTGCTCACACTTGCTTCCTATTGGGCTCCCCTTTGTGAGCATATCAGACAGGCCCACATGGGTCCAATTCCAGTGGGGGGCATCATTCAACTTCTCTTCACGGGAGGGGCCTCAGGTCCCAGGTACATCAGCAGGTGCAAGTGCACTCAGACACGGAGGTGTCTGAGGACATGGGAAGACAAGGCATGTCCCCCAACTGCATGTACCAGACATGACAGCTATACCACGCAGGTCTCTCAGGAACCCTGCCCCTGGCACTAGATGGTGGGTCTCAATCTTTCCTCCATTCCAGCCACCTGAAGGATACAGTACTCTGATGGGTCAGGAATGGGGCCTTCCTTCATCAGTAATCCTCATGTCTGGAGATGAGTTTCCCTCTAGCTCCACCTTGGGTATAATATGAAAACTCCTAGGATATTGTGATATGCCGTCCCCTTAAGATGTATTCCTGACTCTTTAAAAACACATAAGCCATTTTTTCCTATTTATTTCCCGATCAGAGATTAATCCACAGAAATCCATCCTAAGATGCCACAAAAATATGATCAATATACCAAAATACTAAGAACCCCACATTTAACAGGAAAGAAAAAATCCCTTCTATTGAGTCAGTCACCTATGGGTTTCATCATTACAAAGAAAGTGGACAGCTCACAGTGACATTTCTCAACCTAGCCCCACCAACCCTGCGATTTATAGAAACAATCCTTGGGACTCTATGTTCTTTTCCTTGGTTTTCCATATGTTACCAGTTTTTGGTTTTTGTTATCATCAACCCTTATCCTCCTGCCAAACAAAACAGAATTGGGTATTTTTTAGTGTAAAGAAAAATACACACGGCATAGAAGGCATCAAATAAAAGTACATCAACTCTGTCACATGCGGTAACGTCTTTGACCTTGATGGGTCTTCTTCCTGCATGTCAGTTACTGAGCACAGACACACTTGTGTGAATGGGACCACCTTGCCACTCCTGCTTCTCTGCAGCTTCCTCTTTTCATACCACAGGACAGCACAGACCCCCTCACATATCTGCAAATACAGGTTTTCATCATGCGATTTAAATAAACTCACAAAGCATTTCATTTCATAAATGTCCTTCACTTGGTTTGGCCCTTCCCACTCTGATGGAAACCCAAGTGGTTTTCATCTTTAACCATCTGCTCATCAGTATTGGGGGAGGCAGCAAGTAGCCAGTTAACTCTGGGACCCCTAGAAGACTTCTGAAGCAGGCCGGTGGCACTCTTCAAGCATCCTTCTGAACACCTCACCTCCACCTCCTCTGGAGGTTTGCCTCCGATGAAAGCAACAGCAGCCACTCTGAGCTTTCATAAAGACATGGAGGGAGGTGATGGCAGGAGATACGAAAGGAACCGATGGTACTGGCAAGGATTTATCTCAGTACCATCTGGGTTTTGTACATTTTAGTGAGTTCAGAAGGTAATGGAGTTTCACACATTTCTGGCACATCTTCCCACGTGGGTTGAAGGCCCAACAAAGACTCGACTCTCCCCTTGAGTATTTAACCATTTGCTGACTCATCATTCTTCGGGCCGTTAGCCAATAATCCAAAGAAGGCAGCGTGGTGGGAAGGACAAAACTGTAAGTTCCAATGTCAGGCTGCCTCAGTTTAACTCTTCTGACTCGTGTGACTTTGGGCAAGCTGCTAAACAACCACGGTCCTCAGTTTACTCATCTGCAAAATGGGGGTCAAAATGTTGTAGAGGGCAACTGCGAAGACACTACAAGACTTTGCCCAGGGACTAGTGGAGGTCAGTCCACCTGGGTGTTTAATAAACACCACTGCACACTGGCACGTCTGATCCCTCAGAACCCCAGGGCCATACACACCATGCTGGACTGAGGGGTGTGAATGAATGTGGACTGAGTCCGTGGCTGCTACAGAACTAAGGCTTTTGCTCTGCTCACACGCAACATTCACGCATCACAATGCCTGGCACAGGTTAAGGACCCCATTAAGCTTTGCTGAATTGAATTAAATTAAAAATCATCATCAGATTTTATCCCAGTGGAGCATGACTAGACAAGCCTACTGAACATTTCTCTGAGACATCATTTACCACTGGATGCCCATTTCCAATATCCACAGTAGACCCCATTCGGGAAGACAGGTGGAAAGATGGAACCGCAGAGGAGACTGTGTGACTTGAGTCAACGGATGGAAAGATGTGGCGAATGTTTCCCACCAAGAAGCCAACATAGCAGGCTTCTCCCTCCCTTCCTCTCCCTCTTTAGTCTCTCAGGTGGAACTTTGGATGGGAACATGTTTTAGCAGGAGGTAGCATGTAATGATTTCACAGTGTATTTTTCAACTGATTCTTGAAACAAAAGCAGTTTGCGCAATGGTGAAAAAATTCAGTCAGGAAGTTTGGGAGAGGACTTTCTTGTTCGCAGGCTGGATTTATGGAAGGGAAAGCAGATGGCTTGACAAAGAAGAAAATAAGACCTAATGATACCCTGGAGGACACTACGGATAGTGAAACAAAATACTCTTAAAAGGCTTCCAATTAATGTCTTTATATGAAAGTGATATAAAAACGTAATAAAACCCTCAGTGCAGTACCCAGGTAACATGTCAAGTCAAAAAGATTCTGCTGTGGTGTATCTGGTAGTTTGATCCCCTGGCATTAAACTTGGGCCCCTAATAATTGTGTCAAGGTATCTCTGGGTTTACTGATCTTCTCAGTTTCTTCTCAATCTGTAAGCCTTCAGTCTCCTCCTGTGTGACTCTGATTTCTGCATCTTTTTTTTTTTTAAGATTTTATTTATTTATTTGACAGACAGAGATCACAAATAGGCAGAGAGGCAGGCAGAGAGAGAGGAGGAAGCAGGCTCCCTGCTGAGCAGAGAACCCGATGCGTGGCTCGATCCCAGGACCCTGAGACCATGACTTGAGCCGAAGGCAGAGGCTTAACCCACTGAGCCACCCAGGCCCCCATGATTTCTGGATCTTTTGGTGCTCAGCATCAGAGAGACCCCTTGGATCAGCTTCAGCCTTGAACGAACTAAAGCTGACCCTATCTCCTGGCCTTCCTGCCTGGAAAGGTGATCAGACAGTATATTGGGCAAGAGGCTGGAAAACTGGTGATAATATGCTTGCCCCTGCTGCCTGTGAGAGGCTGGGGGCTGATGAGAGGCAGATGTTCAAACGTTTGGCAGGAAATGGAGGTCTGCTCAAAATCCTGTATACAGTCTGCAGACTTTGGAGGCCTTTTCAAAATGTCACAAGGTCTCCTAGAGCACAAACACCTGTCAGAACCAGCACTCTACTGGCAAATCCCAAGGGTTTGAGAACATTGTGCTGAGTCAACAAAGGAGGCCAGAGTGCTTCCAAAACTGTATGCATGTCTGAATGCTCCCAGGATACCATCACCATGGCCGGCCTCATAAGCTAGGGCTCTGTGACTGCACCCACCTGCTCACTGCCTAGCACCTGCAGACTGACAGTAAATGATTTGTGTTGGCTAAATTCTAGAATTCTCTCTGAAGCAGCTGTGTTTTCCATTCCTGCTACTTTGTAGATCATCCTAGGTCACTTCTTCCCTGCAAATGACAGGACTCTGCAGGGTTATAAGGTCCTTTGTGACTCTCAAAAGAATAGAGCTGGTTGGGGCGCCTGGGTGGCTCAGTGGGTTAAAGCCTCTGCCTTCGGCTCAGGTCATGATCCCAGGGTCCTGGGATCGAGCCCCACATCGGGCTTCTCTGCTCAACGGGGAGCCTGCTTCTCCCTCTCTCTCTCTGCCTGCCTCTCTGCCTACTTGTGATCTCTGTCAAATAAATAAATAAAATCTTAAAAAAAAATAGAGCTGGTTCCTCAGTTGTAGCATTACCGACTAGCTGTTCTCTCTCCCCCTCTCTCTTTTACAATAATAGTAGGGGACTTTATTTATTTATTTTTTACTATTTTTTATTGTGTTATGTTAGTCACCATACAGTACATCATCAGTTTTTGATGTAGTGTTCCATGATAAAGATGTGGTCCTTATATACAATGGAATATTATGCAGCCATCAGAAGGGGTGAACACCCAACTTTTGCATTGACATGGATGGAACTGGAGGAGATTGTGCTGAGTGAAGTAAGTCAGGCAGAGAAAGTCAATTATCTATGATTTCACTTATTTGTGGGGCATAAGGAATAGCATGGACTATTGCTGTTCTGTGCACTTTAAGACATCTGACACTACTGGTGGCCTTTTCCCACTAGCTGCCAGTACCAGTCATGATAGCCCAAACTGTCTCCAAACACTGCTCAATGTCCCTTGGTGGGAGTGAGGGCAAAGCCACCCTCTTGGAGGAATATCCAAATAGGTCATTATAGTCTCCTTTCTAACTGACATACGTATCACATGCCTCTCCTGGGCCCTCGGTGGCAACTAAGGGCACCAGTCTCAAGGCTTTGTTTTCCACTCTGCAATACCTGAGCAGTTTTTCACCACTCCTAGAATCTCTAAGAATCTCCAAGAATCTCCAGGAACCCTACTCCACCAAATATAATTTTATATTCCCACCAGAAACCCGGCCTCTAGGTTTCTCTTGGGGAAAAGATGGGAGGCAATATTGATTCCTTCCAAACACACCAGACTGTGTCATCCTTTCTGAGGGGATGACTTCTGATCTGAATTATGGAAAGGAGTGAGCCTTCAGGAGAATGAGCATTATACGTTGGGGGAACAGCGATATCCAAGGCGGGAACACGTACAGTTTATTTGAATGACAGAGAAGGGAGCAATGGGACTGGACCTCGGACAGAGAGAGAGAGGAGGATAGAACATGAGTTTGGAGAGACACCCAGAGGACAGAACATTAGGGCTCGGCAATCCATAGTAAGGACTTTGGATTTTATCCAAAGTATGATGGGAATCCCCTGCGGGTTTCGCGTAGGGTCTATAAATGAACTGACTGATTCAATGAAATGATCTCTCTGGATACTGCATGCAGAGAGGTGAGTGTGGCGAGAGTGGAAGCAGAGGGACCAGTTTAAAAGTTCCTGCAGTAATCCAGATGGGAGGTGATGGTAGCTTATACGAGGGTGGTGACAGTAGAGGCAATGAAGTCAGATTCAGGATGTATTTTCATGACAGAGCCAAAAGAACTTGCTGATGGATTGGATGGGAGATGTGAGAAAAAGAGAGGCACCAAAGATAATCCATGGTCTCAGACCAGAGCAATTGTGTGGATGGTGGTGCCACCTACCAGATGGGAAACACCAGAAGAGAAGGCTGCAGGACAAACTGGAGAGTTCTCTTTTACACACATTAAGGTTGTCATGCTTATTCAGTATCTGGGTAGAGCTGTCGAGCAGGCAGCTGTAGCAGTGAGTCCGTACTTCTGGGAACAGGGCCTTCTGCAGATGTTAATGTGAGGGCTGGCAGGATGTAGACTGCATTTGAAGTTATGCAGCTGGATAAGACTTTCCCCAAAGAGGTATGTGCAGATAGAGAGGTGGACGAAGGGCTGAGCATTTGTAACATGCACGGGTCTGGATGATGAGGAGGGACAATAAAATAGACTGAGAAGGGATAACAAAGAGGTTGGAGAGGAACCAAGAGAACATGCTTCAGGATGGAGGCAGAGACCAACAGTGTCAAGTGCCTCTGAGATCAGGTAACAGGAGGTCTGAGAGTTGCCCAGCGGATTTGGCACCTTGATGAGAGCTGTTTCCATGGGGGTAAAGGGGAGGAAAGGCTGGCTGGAGAGAACGGGAGAAAACGAAGTAGAGAATGTGGCAGGATAACTCTTTGTACAAATGTGTCTCTAAGGGGGAGTGGTAAATCAGGGTAGTAGGTGAAGGAGGGTGTGACACCAAAGGAGGCCTGGTTTGTTTTTCAGATGTAAGAGAAATTATGCTGTGTTCATACATTTTCAATTTCAACAAATTTACTGATTTTCTACCATGTGCCAGGTGTGTACAAAGATGCCAAAGGTAAACGTTCACTTTGAAGAGTTTACAGGACAGGGGGATAGATGTAACAATGCAACAATAGATAAAACAATGCCATGATTAATTGCCGTGTAAGACGTGCTTAGAAAAGTACTCAGGTGTGTGAAAACACAGAGGAAGGATGCCTGCTGATTTGGAAGGGATTAAATCTAGCTGGGCTCCTGGAGGAAGTGATGACTGAGGTGAACTTTGAAAAATGAGTAGAAATTAGGTCACGTAAGGCAGGGGAGGGCTTTCCAAGAAAATAACATCACATGAGGAAAGAGGCAGGAAATAGAACGGAATGTGTTCATGATGACTACAGCACACACACAGAGAGCAGCGGCAAGATTAGGTTAAAGAAAGAGGAAGTGGGAAGTCCTGGGAGGTCTTACTTTCCATGCCAACAAGCTCAGCTTTTTTAAATCCTAGAGAATGGGGACCTCTTGAAGGGTTTAAGCAAGGCAGTGATGTACTTGGATGACATTTTAAGAAATCGGTCTGCAGTCACGTGAAGGGATGGATTTGTTGAGAGGGCAGATTGGAGGGTGACTGACACTATGTCCAGGTCATTGTGAGAAAAATTTTGAAAGTAAAAATGTCAGGACATGGAGCGTCATGTGAGCCGAATGAGCAGTGAAGGATGGCAGGAAGCGGCTTGTGGGAGATTAGATAGATGCTAACTTGGGGGAGGATCAAAATAAAGACGTCTAGTAGCAACGCATTTGGATAAAAGAGTTTGCCGCTCAACACAGAGGTCAGATAAAACATATAGCGTTAGAATTTATACTGCAACATGGAGAGAACTTTAAAAAGCAGGAAACTTTGATTCTGTTATATTTTATATAGGATTCTATCTATCTTTCCATCCTATCCACCTATCCAACCATCCATAAAATATCCTGGAAGGACTGGAGTCCAAAAATATTTTTTTAAAGATTAATTTACTTATCTGAGAAAGAGAGAGAACGAATGAGAGAGCGTGGGGAGAAGGGCAGAGGGAGAGGGAGAGATGGTCCCAAGCAGATGCCCTGATGAGCACGGAGCCCCACGGGGTGGGCCTCCCTCTCACTTCCCTGAGATCACACTCTGAGCTAAAACCAAGAGACGGGCATTTCACTGACTGTGCCGCCCTGTGCCCCTCGAGTCAAAATATTAACAGTATTTGTTTCTGTGTGGAGATATTTCCTTATGCGAATTAAATTTCTTACAATGAATGCACATTACTGAGGTTATAAAATCATATATGTTTATTGACATATAAAAATCCGTGAGTAAAGGTTTCCACTAAGGTAAGGAGTGATGATAGCTCATCGGGTTTGTTGACTAGGTGGTCTGTGCTGCTCACGGAAAGGGCAGCTTTGGTGACAAATAGAGACATTAGATTCCGTAGGAGAAGTGAACAAAGGAAAGGAGCCATAACCAGGGGGAGAACGTGTAAAGGTGGGGAGAAAAAGGAAACTGTTGGAGCGAGGGCACAGAGGCGAGGGGAGTGGATGGATCCTGAGCCTGAGTGGAAGGGTCTGTCTTAAGCAGGAGGAGGGAGGGGCTGGTCAGCACCGGGCATTTGTAGTTGGGGTGTGAAATTGAGGGGAGAGCCTCAGTGTTTCTACTTGAGGGGGATCTGAAGTCATCTCCTCAACGTGGAAGAGCTTTCAGGACAGTGGAAGGGAAGAAGCATCAAAGGCCCGGGGAGCTCTGCTGTAGAACCTGCTGAGGTCAGACACTGTACCATCTCTCAGAATTATTTCATCTTCTTTGGTGCTAGAGGTATAGGAAATAGCTCTGGCACTGAATGTGGGAGAGTGCCTTATGACACTGATCCAAGGTGGCGTTTTGCGCATCAGATGGAGTGCAAGCACGGAGGCCTGGGGTGAAGGCAGCCATGCCAGATGGGTAGGGGATGGTGAGTCGGAGGTGCAAATGAACTTGGGGAGCAGCTGTGGTAGGGGGAGGAGGTGGGAACACCGCATGTACAATGATTGATGGTGGGATTTTAAATTTTTCAATTTCAGATATGGCACGGTTCTGGGTGATAATGAGGCTGGGAGGGCCGTTGTGGGAGCAGGTGGCCAGAGTGGAATGTAGTTCAAGGCCTCTGGGGTTAGGTAGATTATGTCTATTCTCTACACCCACCTTTATTCAGAGAATGTTTCAAGGAATGTGCAAAGAATCCCCTCTGTCACACCCCCAAAGTTGTTTAAATACTGCAGATGGAAGGCATGATTTTTATTTGGTTTTCATAGCTCCTTGTGTGAGGAAACAGTATTGCAATTAGCTGAGAAAACTTGAATTTTTCTTCATCTGCCATGAAAGAGACTCTGCCAACCCAAGATAATGACAGGATATTATCTTCTGATTGCTAATTAGCAACTGAAACGAATGTCTAGCCCTGATGCCTGCCAAGCGCCCACTATTAATATCAGCCCCACAGGGGGCAAACGAGTAAGAACAGGGCTGCTTGGTCCTCAATATGGTGGCCAAATGAGGGACTCCTTTTTAGAGAAAGCTCTTCTAGAAGGATATGATGCAAATTATCTGTGCCTTTTAGTGGGTTGAATGTTGGCCCCCAAGAAGATATGTCTACTTCCCAGATCCTGGAATCTGCTTTCCAAACCCTGGAACCTGTGAATAGGAAAAAGGGTCTTTGCGGATAGGATTCAGGATCTCAAGAAGAGATCATCTTGGATTATTCACGTGAGCCCTAAATCCACTGACAAATGTCCTTATTAGAGAGAGAAGGGAAGACACAGAAACAGAGGGAAAGGCCACAAAAAGACAGAAGAAGAGATAGGAGTGATGCAGCCCCGGCCAAGACATCCTCAGAGCCCCCTTACCAGAAGGTAAGGAAGGATTCTCCCTCTCGAGGCTTCCGAAGGAGGATGTCTTTGCCAACACCTTGATTTTGGGCTTCTGGCTTCCAGACTGAGAATGCCCAGTTTGTGGTAATTTGGTGTGGCAATCCTAGGAAAGGTATAGAGAACACAAATATGGAATCCAAAAATCGTCTTTAGTTTTCTGGAATTCTTCTCAATAAGCATATTATTGTGTCGTTTGTAAGTTGATCCACTAAAGTCATTTCATTTCATGCCAGAGGAGAATTTACCTAATTTCGAACGAGACATGGAGTCTGGGCCCACGCCGAGAATTATGCAGAGAAGTTGACCAGAAACGGACGCTTGCCTGCATAGCTAAAATGTTCTGAAATCTACTATATCATCATCTGAGTAATCCAGGAAGGTGAAGGTTGGAAAGGTCTTAATTATCTGAGCTACAGAAAGCAGAGAGTCTGGGAGAGCAACGTCGCCGTGCTCCAAGCAGAATCTACAATGCCTTGAAATGTTGTATCCCTCTCTTGCCTGTGACTCATTGAGCAATGCACGATATTTTACTAAAACTCAGTTTAGAAAGAAAACAATCGATCTGATAGAGCCTAGCAACTTTAGGTCTGCCTTCTTTCCTTCTGACAAATCATGAGCTCCTTACCATTTCTGAGAAACTGGGCTAGTTGTTGGGCTACTCAGGGAACCCAACAGATAAGGCTCCCAAGCTCCCATGGAGCATACTGTCTAGTGACATTATTAGGGTTCAGGAAGTGACTTCCTGAAGCTTCAACTTCAATGACATTCTATAGATTTTATGCAATTGGCAAAATAATAATGGCTCTGACAACATCAAGTTCTTATACCCCACAGGTACGGATACATCCAGAACAATAGGACTCCTTACAGGAATTTAAGTAATTGGTTCTGAATTAACTGTATTGATAGAGGGGGAGTATGGGAACATCATAAACCAAACAAAATAATAAATAAATATGACACTGAGGTGTGCAACTATGTTTTATCTGGCTTGACTGTTTTGAAGATTTATTGTTTGGAAGATTTGAAGATTTATCTGCTGACTTCTTTAGATAATAGAATTAATTGATATTCTTTGGGGCTAGAATATAAAAAGACAAAGTCCCTAGAAGTCTGGCCAGCAGGGAAAGCTAATCTTAAGGGTCTACCTTTGTTATTCATCATCTGAAAACTGGAAGCCCTTCTTTTTTTTTTTTTTTAATCTTTCATTTTTTTTTTTTTAATTTTTTTTATTTTTTTCAGCATAACAGTATTCATTATTTTCTGGAAGCCTTTCTTGCCCCTTTAGTGCCCTTACAGACTCCAAGGTCCCAAGATCTGTGCTCAGCCTGTGCCTGGGGATCTGCGTCCTGGATCATATCGTGCACCTCCTTAGAAGTCTAGAGTGATTCATGTGTATCTTTCAAAATGATACTCTTTTTTTTTTTTTTTTAAAGATTTTATTTACTTATTTGACAGACAGAGATCACAAGCAGGCAGAGAGGCAGGCAGAGAGAGAGGAGGAAGCAGGCTCCCCGCTGAGCAGAGAGCCCGATGCGGGGCTCGATCCCAGGACTCTGAGATCATGACCTGAGCCGAAGGCAGCGGCTTAACCCACTGAGCCACCCAGGCGCCCCTGATACTCTTTTTTTAAATTGAAAAAAAATTTAAAGCTTTTATTTATTTATTTGGGAGAAAGAGTGTACTGGCAAGCGGGGCAGGGAGAAGCAGAGGGAGAAGGAGAAGCAGACTCCCTGCTGATCAGGGAGCCAGATGCCAGGCTTGATCCCAGGACACTGGGATCACGACCTGAGCAGAAGGCAGACGCTTAACTGACTAAGCCACCCAGGCGCCCCATCACAATGATATTCTTGATAATCAGATTTGTATGTCTGCACCCATTATCCCCTTTCTCAGATCATTTGGAGCCCCCGATCCTATTCTCAACTTGGTTAAGGTTAAACATCTGTCCCTGGCTGACCTCTGCAAATGCCATTTCCACACTTTTTTTCAGACAGCTTAACTATTCTCAATTTAGAAAACCCATTCTGTGTGGGTTACATTGGCCCTGACCCTCAGTTCATTCCAGTTTCCGCTGCCGTCCAACTCAATCCTGCCCAATGCTCTGAAAGCACATTTCCTCTCCCGAGATGGAGGCTAAGCAGAAAAGAAGCCTCCATAGTTTCACAGAATTTGTGTTTTTTTAAACCTCTTCCAATAAACAAGATGCTGTTGACTCTGTTAGTTCTATTTGGTATTTAAACAAATCAGAAAACGAACAAATTTTGTGGGAAGTATATCTTCCAGTGACTTAAACAATAATTCCAACTTTGTGAATTTTTATACTTAGAAAGCGTCAAGCTTAGGGAATTCTTGGCCTAAATGTATTCATAAAAAAGAGTCTGAATCATGTAACCAAAGCACAATTTTTAATCCCTACTTCATATGTATGCTGAAGTAAGGTAATGTAAATAGTGTGGTCAAATTAATTACCTGTGATTCTTTCAAAAGCCTTCCTCAGGGGCGCCTGGGTGGCTCAGTGGGTTAAAGCCTCTGCCTTCAGCTCAGGTCATGATCTCAGGGTCCTGGGATCGAGCCCCGCATCGGGCTCTCTGCTCGGCGGGGAGCCTGCTTCACCCTCTCTTTCTCTGCCTGCCTCTCTGCCTACTTGTGATCTGTCTGTCAAATAAATAAATAAAATCTTAAAAAAAAAAAAAAACCTTCCTCAGTTTAAGTCCTAATGCACCAGGGAAATCAAGGGAACGGTAAGCGGCCTTCCCCATCCCTGTGCCGCAATGACCTTCTTCCATCCCTCCACCAACAGGCGATCATACACATCTGCTATAACTTCTTTTTCAATAATATAAGCATACAGGAAACCAAAGGCGAAATTACAGCCTGAAAACCCACATCTCCTATATGATGGGAACTTCTTTTTCTTTTAAGTCTTTTCAATTCTAGGTCTACATGGGCATGTCACAGCTTCTCTAGTCCTCTCTTCCCATCTACAAATAAGGGATAATAATGTTAAAATTTGCTTACCTACCTCATAGGAGAATTAAAAAGAAGAGTAATTTAATGTTAATAGGTTCTTTGAAGATGAAAAGCACTTCATAATTGCTAAGTTCTATTTCACTTTATAAACCTATCTCAAAGATACTCCTCTTTCCTTATGCTCACGGCAATTATTAATTAAAAATAATTATCCTTTCTTGACCTCATTACTTACATGCATACAATATTTATGATGTTCCCACACAACTGTATGCTTCTGTGCTTTACCCAATATTATTGCCTTCATTTTTGGAGCTTTATGTTTTTTGACTTCTCACATATTGGTAAACTGAGAGAAAAGCTATTGTTTCTGCCTGCGGTGATTTCGTTTCTCTGTGCGAAAACTGTACGAACACCTAGTTTTCCTCTTCTCCTGCTCTCTGAGGGCTCTGGAAGCTGCCAGGTCCATTAGACTCTGTGGGGTGGGTTCTGGAAGTATGCTTGTAAATCAAGTTTGGCATTTGCCAACTAAAGAGAATTACTCTAAATCCCTCATCATTTTTTTTTTTTTAAACTGGGGTGGGGGGAGGGGACGGGACGGGTGGGGAAAAATGGTCTGAAAGTCAGAAGTGAAGTTTTGCCTTAGGCATCGGCCCCCGCATTTTATGCGAAGACCCCAGAGAGGGCGTGGAGTGTAAAGACCCATCTCTTCTCAAAGCAGATGGGACACTTACACTCAGCCCACTCGCCCGCACCCACATGCATCTGTCTTTGCCACCTTCCACCACAGTAAACAGGGGAGGGGTTCTTCTTTTTTGCCCAAACTACCCCCCTCCGTGTGTCCCCAGCCTCAAGCGTGCACCTGTAACCCACACTTGTCATTTCTCTCCCTCCAACCCAAAGAGGGAGCCGTCCCCGGTCCAAAGCTTCTCTCTTCATTAGCGTGATGGGTCTTCTTCCCTCCTGCCTCCTCAGGGCTCTTTCCCATCAATTTCCTGCTCTCTCTTATAATTCTATATAATTCTCTCTTATAATTTGCCTCTCTTCTTATTATCTGCTCAGAAATCTTATATGCTTCTGCTGCTAGGCACAACTAGGCTCCCAGAAAGAGCCATTTTTAGGGCTATTGATTGCTAATATATTTTTTTATTCAATTATAACTCACATACTAATGTCCTACTAGTAGGACAGGTACATGTCATAGTAATTTAATATTTTTATACATTACAGAATGCTCACCATGTTGAGACTAGTTATCCGTCACCATACAAAGTGGTCATAATATTATTAACTACATTCTGTCTGCTGTACGTTACATCCCTATAACTTATGTGAGCAGAACTCCCTTTGGAAAGTGAACACAGGTTGCAAACGGTGGGGTCAAGGGCCAGCAATAATGACCTCCTTGCTATGGAGCTGTTCTGGCCTAGGTGTTAGGAAAGTGGAGCTGGGAACTCTTTGCGGCGCTCTGTCCTCCAACAGGGTGACATTTCCCCAGCTCCTTGCTCCCATGCCGCGCCCAGCATTGTTTTCGTTCCCTCTGTTCAGTGCACATTCCTGCCTGCTGAGTGCTGGGTTTGGCCCCAAGCTCATCTCCCGGTGCCACAGCTACTAGTGGGTTGGACTTGGCCCCGGCAGCCCCACCAGCAGTTTGCTCTGGTGCTGCTCCCTCCGGGTCTACAGGAAGACTGCCGTGGGGTACCAGGCCCTCCTGCACAGCTGCAGGCCCACTGGGAGGGAGCAGGTGGTCTGCGGGGCAGGTGACAGCACCCGGCCAGAGCGAACTCCCTGTCTGCAACCAGCCCAAGGAACCCCACGTGCCTCCTGATTCCTGAGAGGTCCGGCCTCTCTCTAAGCTTTGCTGCTGAGTCCAACAGGCAAGTGTCCTGGAAGCAAATGATTAAAGCAAGTGGGAGGCTCCCTTGTGGATGGACTAGAAGGAATCAGAGCCTGGAGTCAGGGACCTGGCGGCACCGAGGCTCTTACCTGGTCCCTGCTCAGAGGCTGGGTTATGAGGATCCAGTAACCAAAGATATCGAAAAAAAAAATGACTTATTCCAACACGAAACATGTTTTTACGACACGATAAGCCTGCAGAAATATTCTTTATCCTGCAAAAATGTGGCTGCCCTTGTTCAGCCGGGAGGTACTTTTCTTTGCCCAACCCCTTTCCATATAGGAACATAAAAGCAGGGGTCCACAACGGGGAGACGTCTGCCTCCCAGGAGACATCTGGCAACCTCTGGAGACATTTTGGGTTGTCACAACTGGCTACGGCGGGGGTGGCACAACCATTCCCAGAGAGCAGAGGCTAGGGATGCTGCTAAACATTCGACAACACACGGGACAAACCCTCCAATAATTATCTGGTCCCCAAATGTCACCAGTGCTGAGGTCGAGAAACTGTGGATGGAAGGAACCACTCTAGCTCTCTCTGGCACTTTCCAATGTGCTGCAGAACATCGAGGACAGAATGATGGCATCTACATGTACAACCTTCTGCTCTACTTTCTGCTCCATCATGCAGAACAGGCACCGTTCTCTCAAGGAGGCTGAGATTCAGATAGGTTAGGAAAGCTGCTCAGGTTCACACAGCACTGAAGAAGGGAGTAGAAATGTGCAAGCAGGTTTGCCAGGCTCTGAAATCATCACCTCATGCTGAGTGACTCCCCGGCTCAGGAACTGGGGTGCTGCCTCTATGCCAGACACCACGCTGGGTGCAAAGAGCAAAGACAGCAAGGTGTTGCCTGATCCAGTTTCCAAACTAACACAAATCTTCACAATGCGAAGACCCAGGGAGGCAGAAGGAGGATCTGAGTGGGCAAGTGAGCAGCCACCGGCACCTGACGGAGACTGGCTCTACTTGCCTTGTTCTAGATGCTGGATTGAACGCGCATTCCACTGGCGAGCAGTTTCAGTTGAAAGGGTTTGAACACCTTGGGTTCTCAAAGAACTCAAGAGAAGAAGCTGTTTTCCGGAAGAAAGTTCAGCAAAGAAATCTGGAAGGAACTACTAAATATTTTAAGTGGGCTTTAAGGGCGGATGAAATGTGGACCCCTATGACTGAGGGACAATAGGAACCACAGGGAGCGGAGGAGAGTGGAGTGTAGCCCTGGGAGACGCAGGAGGAGGACAAAGGAGGAACTGGTCAGAGAGGCAGACGGTGTCTCAAGGCCAGCTGTCTCAGACCTCCTGGGCTGTCCTGAGGATCTGAGGAATCTGGACTGCATTCTGTAGACAGTGGGAATTAGTACAGATTTTTGTGCTGAGTAACGGGGGTGGGTGGTGGGTGGGTGGTGGCAGAATGGGATAGAGAAAGGAGAGACCAGGTTGGGAGAGCAAGGCAGCAGCACGAACACGTAGCATTTATAACACGCCCGAGGAAGCTCGCTGGCAGGCAGGCTGTGTGACGGGCACCAAATCCCCAGGAGCAGGAGTGTGTGGAGGGGTTCATATCTGAGACATGCTTCCAACTAGTAATTCAGCTAAGCCCTTTGTACCAAATGGCATTTTAGTCTTTAGGAATGTATTTAAAGATTTGTTTTTAAAGATTTATTTATTTGAGAGAGAAGCAGAGAGAATGCAAGCGGCGGGGGGAGGGGCAGAGAGAGTTTTAAGCAGACTCAGTGTCAAGTGCAGAGCCTGACATGGAGCTCCATTCTGGGACCCGAGATCATGACCTGAGCCGAAACCATGAGTCAGATGCTTAACTGACTGTGCCACCCAGGTGTCCTTAGGAATTTTAAAAAAAATTTTTAAAAAGATTTTATTTATTTATTTGACAAAGAGAGACACAGAGAGAGAGGGAACACAAGCAGGGGGAGTGGGAGAGGGAGAAGCAGACTCCCCCTGAGCAGGGAGCCCTGTGTAGGGCTTGATCCCAGGACCCTGAGATCATGATCCGAGCCGAAGGCAGATGCTTAACGACTGAGCCAGCCAGGTGCCCCTACGAATTTATTTTTTAAAAAATTGCACATGTTATCTTTAAATAAATTCATTAAAATGACCATAGATCCATTTTTTAAGCTTGCCTTTTGAATTTGTTTGTGGTATTTCTGCCATAAAAAAGTCTTCTGATTTTTATATATATTCAAATGTCTTTTCTATGATAGGTTCTAGGGTTCCAATCATGATTTAAGAAGTCTCTACAACACAAGGTTTCTTGTTTCTTTTACATCCTCAATAATTTTTATATTCTAGAATATTTATGGCACCTAGATTTGCTTGAAGAAATTTTGCTATAATTTTTACATATGCTTTCAGATTAGAGAGAAATTTAACCTAATGTTTTGTTGCACAGCTCATTGTATTGGCATCATTAACGGAGGAGCCCACTCTTTCCCAACTGAATTGAGTATTTTAAATATACTAAATCCTCAGGTCTATTTCTAGATAATGCAAGTGTTCAAAGTGAGCATTCTTTCTAAGTTTTGAAATCTTGCCCAAACTTCCTCGCAAGTTCTGAAGAAAGCTGGGTTAATAAAGGAACAGAATGGACACAATCACAACAGGTCACGCACACTTTAATGGTGATTTCTAACCTAGTTTCTGTGCCATAGTGACTTGATAGCACGGCTGGGAAGGCTACTCAGATTCAGCCAGACAGGACCCATGAAGCTCTTGGTCCACAGAAAGCCCTAGCGACTGCTGCTGGATGACGTGGCGTAAGGGAGTTTATCTGATCCTGACTCAAATAAAAACTATACACTGAGCTCTTCTGTCAGGAGGGATCCTGGGGAGGTTGAAAGGCCAGGAGACATCCAATGGGATCTTGTGATATTGTGGTTTCTACCTACTAATTCAAGACTCTGCACATGTAGCAAGGGACATTTAAAGTATGTTATCCAGGACTTCTTAAGTTCCATAAAACTCTACAATTACACTTAATACCCACTTGGCCAACCTCTAAACATGTTCAAAGGAGTCTCCCTCCTCCCCGCACCTCCCTTTGCTAAAGACCTGAAAGCAGAAGATTTTTACCACCCAAGTAGTGTCTGCTTGGAAAGGGAGAGAGGCCAAGGCAGAGGCAAAAGGAGGGGAAGAGTCTATGCTACAGTTACAAAGCTTCTTGGAGATTTTGACTTGAGAGGTCTTAGAGTTCTGGTTATGACACTGGTAGGGTCAGATGGGTCACCGTCACTGACATGAAATGACCACACGGACCTTCTAGCTGTTGAACAGAAACTGATTAAACAGTGTCAGATTTGAAGCCTGGCTTCTGAAAATCTGCTGCTGATGATAATGTAAAGAGTGACTCACATCACAGTAATTGTTTTAAAGTGATGCATGCTAGTACTTAAAGCAGAGCACGTGTGACACTCTAGCACTCTGCCTCAGAACAGAGAAGCCATCCACTTGTTTCGATTGTTTGGTCTTCAGCGCTAAGATCTTAGGTTTGCTCTGGGAGAAGCAGCATTTAGAATCACTGAGACAGGAAAAGAACTTCCACTGGTGATCTTAGAGAGGACAATTGGTAGAATCTTAAATGACATTCAAAAATGAGCACTGTTTTTCTGAATCCCAAATATTCTGAACTAAAAATTGAAATGAGGGGCACCTGGGTGGCTCAGTGGTTTAAGCCTCTGCCTTCGGCTCAGGTCATGATCTCAGGGTCCTGGGATTGAGCCCCACATTGGGCTCTCTGCTCAGCGGGGAGCCTGCTTCCCCCTCTCTCTCTGCCTGATGCTCTGCCTACCTGTGATCTCTCTTTGCTTCTACATGTATTTATTGAGTGCCAAGTTTGTGACTAGGAAAACAAGGCCGTGGTCTTACAGAGCTTACATTCTAGGGGGAGAGACAAATCAATAATGAGTTATAAATATATAAGATAAATATATAAATATACTTTATTTCATACGGCAATAAGTTCTGTCACTATGAAAAGCTGTTAAGTTGGAGAGATATAAATGGATGGGCTATTTTATTTTTTTTTAAGATTTTATTTATTTCTTTGACACAGAGAGAGAGAGAGAGATCACAAGTAGGCAGAGAGGCAGGCAGAGAGAGAGGGAGAAGCAGGCTCCCCACTGAGCAGACAGCCCGATGTGGGGCTCGATCCCAGGACCCCGAGATCATGACCTGAGCTGAAGGCAGAGGCTTAAACCACTGAGCCACCCAGGCACCCCTGGATGGGCTATTTTAAATCAACTGATCAGGGTAAGCCCTTAGAGGAGATATTTAAACTGAATGTGAATCTTTCCTACTCAAACATAATAATTTGAAAATATATGCATTTTGCACCATTCATACTTTGTATTAGACATAAAAATACGTTTAGAGCTTTGCACATTACAGTTTTGTCACCTTCATTCAGAATACATGATAAGTTTTTACTTGGTATTTTCTTATATATCACTTTATAGCAAGTGGAAAATTTCATATACTTAACTCTCTATCATCTATGATTCATCACCAAGCTTTGCTCATTTGCCCATTCTCCTTCTGAAATAAGTCCATTCCCACTGCTTTTGCCCTATTTTCTTTTGAAAGAACAGTTTCAACAGCCTCTTAAATGACACCCCCATTGCCCACTCCAATTCAACTACTTATAACCAGAGTTGACTTTTGAAAATACAGATCTGATCAAGACATTCCTCTAAAGATATCACATTGTCATCTTCATGATAAAATCCAAAGTCCCTGGCATGCCATCAGATGCCCTTTCCTACTAATATGAGGACGCCTTTAGAGCCTCTTTATCTCTGTTTTGTAGCCACACCAAACGGACACATGTGTGTTCACACTGCCACCCTGCTGGGAATGTTGGGACCTCTATCTGGAAGTCCCTTTCCCCACACATTTATTTATTTTTTTGACACAGAGAGAGAGAGAGAGAGAGAGAGGGAGAGAGGGAGAGCACACACAAGCAGGGGGAGGAGCAGAGGGAGAGGGAGGAGCAGGCTCCTGGCTGAGCAGGGAGCCCAAGGTGGGGCTCGATCCCAAGATCCTGGGATCATGACCTGAGCTCAGGGCAGAGGCTAAATGACCGAGCCACCCAGGTGCCCCAACTTCCCTTTTTTTTTTTTTTTTTTTAAATATAAAGGATACTTATTTAAATGTTCACACAGTTTTTTTAAAAAAATGGAATAACCCAGGCACCTGGGTGACTCGGTTGGTTAAGCATCTACCCTCTGCTCAGGTCACGATCCCAGGGTCCTGGGGTCATTCCCCGCTCAGGGGGGCAGGTCTATTTCTCCCTCTCCCTCTGCTCCTCCACCTGCTCCCTCTCTCTCTCTCTCAAATAAGTAAATAAATAAAAATCTTTTTAAAAATAGAATAAACCTAAACGTCCAACAATATAATACTCTCGCGCTCATTCTTAAGGCTCTTGTACCTAATGCTCATTACCATACAATGTGGTAAGGGCATAACATGTTATATATAGCAATTATCATATTGTATTGTAATCTGTCCATTTAAATACCTGCCTTTGCCCTAGTAAGTGGTCTAGAGCCTGATGCTGGAGCCAGGATGCCTGGGTTCCCCTCTCTACTTGGTTGGTGACTGTCTCTGTGACACTGGTTACATCTGTACCTTATTGTCTTCATCTGTACCAGCATCTTCATCTACTCAGTATCTGGGTTATAATATTGTTACACAAAAGTGTCTAGAACAGTGCCTGGCATGGTTAGCAAGCTTTCAATGGATGTTTTATTATTTAGCTTTGTATTAGCTCCTGTATTTCCAGGCCATAAAATCAGTCTAAAATAGCAATTAAAAGAATAAAAAGGTCAGCATATGAGCACCTCGTTAATATGCAAATGGCAAAGAATGAAGATACAGACTTTGGAATAGGACTTGGAGGCTTCTGTAGTCAAAGACACATATGATAGACACACAGAGTCTAGCAAATGGTAATATTCTGAGCTCTAGAGGCTCTTCTAGTTATTTTTAATCCTGGCCTTTCACCTCCATGGGTTTCCCACCATTCTTTGCCTTGCACAGTAACCCTGGGGACAGGCTGCTATGGGCTGCAATGTCTGGAGATCCCTTGCCCTCTGGTTTACGGGTGGTTTGGCCAGTGGGGCTGGAGGATGGGAGAAGAGTGTCGAGATGCTCTTTACCAGCCCACTGCTACCTGACTCATGTCCAGCAGGGCTGCATGCTCCTGTGACTGTAGCTTCTATGGAAGGATCTCTCTCTTACTTGTCAGGAGTGTTATCACTGCTGACTCTGACAGGGTCCTTCTCATTTTGTAAAGTCAGTGGACAAATAAGTAAAGAAACAGCAATTACAAGAAGTCCCTTTAGGCCTATGACACCCCCCCCCCCAAATCAGATTTTTTTCAGTTTCCTTAATGTGTGTACAATATATTCACTCATACTGGGATCTTTCAACATTTGAGTAGGTACAAAGGGGAGTGGGTAGAATCCATATGCCCCATGGTATAGGCTTCTGATTTCACTGGCTGTTTCCCAGCGTATGTGAAGCCCACACATTAGCAAGCAGGGGCCAGAGAATTTCAGGTAGCTGCAGTCAAACGGGAGCGGGCAGGGAAGGCTCCTCTGCCCATCTCTGCGGGGAGGCTGGCCTGGAAGCAGCTGATGGAGAGGCCCAGCACAGTGTGAGAAGAGGTGGAGGCTCTCCATCAGTAACAGCAGAGTGCAAAGCTCCCAGGGGACATGTGCATTTATTGCTGACACTGTAAGGGCTTTAAAATCACAGATGGCAACAAAGGGTCACCTTTGAGCAACTAATTGTACATGGAAGATAGGAGCCCTCTATTTTAACGGCCTTGGTACAAGGAAGTGACTGGTGTGGCTTGTGGAGCAACACTCAGTTATCCAGCCAATCCTCAAAGACAGGTTATTTTAACACTTCAAATTGGCAGGCATGTGCTAGAGTAAAAATAAGACAGACCTGTCTCTGCTCCAATGAAGGTAACTTTTCCAGGGAGAACCACATAAATCAGAGTATGGGACACAGAAGAAGGCCAGTGACAGATAAAGATCAGTAAACAAAAAGAAAGAAAGAAAAAAAAAAAAGACCAGTGCAAGGATGCCTCCTCCAGCCACACCTGAGCAAGGTTTCCATCCTGGGTGATGTCGGGATCCTGTAAACCTGATGAATTTTCTCTCTGTTTATTTCTGGTGTGTAGAGTGAAGAGGTGGGCAGGGGGCAGGAGTGACTCCTCCTTCCAGGCAGACCCCTGCCCAGGCCTGTTCTGCATCGGGGACAATTTCCAGCTTTACAGAATCAAGGCTGCAACCATGATGGGTCCTCTACTCTTTTGGTCTGCTTTCTGCTTTTGGTCTGCAAATGTGTGAAGTATTGGTCACAGCAAGAATCATCCTCCTGAGAGCCCACGTGGATCGTGGGAGAAAGAGTCCTGGGAGTGAGGAAGGAAGGAGAGCCCTGTACCTAGACCCGAGATCAGCCACAGCCCCGCCCATCCTGCTGGCGGGGGTGTGGCACCTGCTTTGAGGTTTGAGAACTCAGGATTCACTGTGTCATCATCTCCCAGCTGCAGGAGTGACATTGACGAAGCCTCAGGCAGGGGCCTCGGCACCCACTCCGTGCTCACCCATTGTGTAAGGCCCAGAGTGACTCCAAGATGTGAGTCCTCCTTGGCGCCCCTCTTTAAAATGTCTGCCAATGAGCTGACCGAGCACTTCAGGGTGCTCAGTTTTCTTTGTAAAACTATTTGCTACTAGGCACAAGGACAGCTCCTATCAAGACACCCAGAAGGAATATTCTCTGCGATGCCCACAGCCCAGCAGGGCTTCCCATCTAAAGCTAAAGCAGGCTGTGCCCTAGTGGCTCGAGTTTTCTCAGCCATGGCTCTGACCGCCCAACAAGCTTGCTCCCCACTCCCAGGCCCCCTACGCGCAGACGAGAGAAGGGTCCGAGTCTCTGTGAGGCTCCCTGTGCTGTCCAGCTCCTGTGCTCGTTCTGCACCCCCATGTCTCTACTGGCCCAGGGTGTGGAGGACTGGAAGTTTCCAGTTTCTGCCTTGCATCAAAGGGGAAGTCCCTGCTCACCTTATAACGATTCTCCCTCCAATGTACAGCACTACAGCGGCCTCGTCCGCCAGGGCTCCGTGGAAATGGCGAGCTGCTCAGAAAGCTACCTGCAGTTTTGTTCTAGGCTGCACAGCCAATATACTCAACACGAGTAGGGACCTTGGCAGAGCAAAGTCCCCAGGTACTTTCCTCTGGAAAGCAGTGGTTTCCTACTTCTGGGTACAGGGTACCTACTTCTGGGCCTCTGATGTTTATAAAGCATTCACCCAGAGAACTCTGTGAATGCTTGTAACACCCCTGTGTAACAGTCCCCTTCCTCACTGCAATAAAGTGTAACTTACACATCTACATGGCTGTCCTCCGCCGCTCATGCCAGAGGTGAGCAGAAGGCACCCGAGTCCGGTGTGAGAGCAGGGGCTGGGCGGCGGCCTAGCAACCTTCCCCAGTGGAAAGTGACTGAGGCCACTCCCGGGTAGCAAGCCACAAGTCTTTGTTTGTGGCCTTGCTCTGTGTTTGCACTAAAACATGCTTGACTGCAAGGTTTCCTTCAAAACTCTGGGTCCCAACAATGCCACCATGGCGCTGACCCTGCTTACCTTGTGCCACCATCCAAATGTAGCCCCCTTGGTCATCTGAATGCCCTTACTTCCTGGATCCCCTCAGTTCTGTCCACCAAATGCTAGGTTCTGGAGCCCTACAGACCCCATTCTGCTGCCTACATGTCCCCTCTGCCTCCCCCTCTCCAGACTGCCTCCCCTGTCCCCAGCAGGCGTCTCCTGAGCACCTTCTGCTCCCACCAGCGTGCTCTTTTCCTCATCATGCTCCTCCCAGGAGCTCAGCTCTCAGGTTCTTCCTTCTTAGCTCTCTCAGGGTCTGCCCATGCCCAGCGCACCCCCTCTGTCCCCGTCTTGTGGGCCTTGGCTCTGCTCATCGTCTGCACAAGCTCTGAGGGCTCTCTCCTCTCCTCTCAAAGTGCAGCCACTCTGCAATCTCAGTTTCTACCCCGGCTGCTCTCCAGCTCACCAGGGCCATAGTTCTAGTTACACAACACATCAACCTGTCCTTAGAGAAGAAAGTGCAAACTACTGGCCAAAGGGTGAATTCCTCATCTTTCCTCTAAACATCATTGAGGGGCACCTGGGGGGCTCAGTCAGTTGAACATCTGACTCTTGGTTTTGACTCAGGTCATGATCTCCCTGTGGTGGTGAGATCGAGCCCCGTGCTGGGCTTAGCACTTGGTGGGCGGCTGCTTCAGACCATCTCTCCCTCTCCCTGTCCCTTCTGCTCATGTGCTCTCTCTCTCTCTCTCAATTAAATAAATAAAATCTTTGAGTACTGTTTACCTCATGTAACTCCCATCACAGCCAGTAGTATCGGCCCACCCAACCAGGCAACTCTATGCTTCTCTCCTTCCCTTGAGGCTCCATTACTTCAGTGAGCCAACTAGTTCAATCTCTTCTCCGTCCAAGATGCCCTTCAAGCCAGTCTCTTCCTTCCTGGGACACCACCTCTGCCTGAGTGTGAACCCCTTGACTCATCAACAGCTTTATAGCTGGTTTCACTCTTTCCAGTCTTACCCCTCAAATGTGTCTCCCCGCAACGGCAAGATTTACTTTTCAAAACCACAAATCTAATTACAGTATACTCCATGTAGGTTATGACCAACTGCCTCTTCTGCCCCAGCCTCACTTCCCACCACAACCCTGAGGTCATTCTCTGCTCTGATATGTCTGCACTGCTTGCGGAAGCTCCATTTCCTCTCATGCTTTTCAGTTCTTAATCCCTATTTGGTTCCTGGGCATATCTTCTCTCCCCTTCTCTGCTGAGTCTCTCATCCCCTCTTTTTGTAAGATCCACTGGCTTCACTCCCCACACCCCCACCTTGTGTGGAGTGGTTTTGAGAGTTGTACAACGTATTTCAATACATGGCTTTAATACAATGTAGTACAATTTTATATAATACAATTCTCAGGCTTATATATGCATCCCAGGCTTATACACACATGTGCATGTGTGTGAAGTATGTGTAGCCTGGCATTTAAGACACTGCAGCACAGCTGTTGGGTCAACGCACTCCACCACTCTGTGGGAGAAAGAGCTTCCTCATTTCATCTTTGTATCTCCCTGGCACACAGTGTGTGTTTGGTTCGTCAATGCTAAATTAATGAAGACATCCCCACAACACCTTAGCACAGTCGTATATTTGAAGGAAATACTTCTTTCTTGATCGCTGACTGTAAGTCACTACTTCTAAGACACCATCTTAAATGTCACGCTCGCAAACTAAGGGATAATTGAGGGACTGTACTGAGGACAACATGCGTATGCATGTACTCTCGTGTCGCGGGTGCTACCGCGCTCTCTACTGTTGGAATGAACCCCGCCTGATGTGACCTAAGTCAGAGCTGGCCTTCAATTCTCAGGGTCACAAACCCCTTTAGTGGCCACTTGCACGCTCCACCTGCCCTGCCTCTGTGCTTCTGCCTCACAGACTTCAACATCCACTTATGGATAAACAGGAAATGGAACAACAATGGGCAACTTTGGGTTCCTCACTTGGGCCAAACACTGAGTGCAGATACACTGCGGCTCCGCTCAAGAACTTCCGAGCTAAGGGTTTTTGGAGAGAGAGGACATGTGCAATAGCTCTAAGTCTTAGCAGAGGTGGGTTATTCTGATGCTATACATCAAAATATGGGCATCGGGGCTCTAAGCCAGGAGGCCAGGGATCACCCCAGGAGCTCCATCCCCCAGCAGCTGTCACAACACATCAAAAATGAGCAACGTAAGATATTATCAGTTTCTAGGACTCATTTCCCTCTTAACAGCAGTAGCTCCTACAGTGAGAGTAGGAATACTTTTCAATCAGGCGTGGTGGTGCCACAGCAGGAAGAAGCTTGCATCCTAGATGTACGACACAACTTTCTGGAGACTTCTAATACCCACATCTGAGGTATCTCACACACAGAATGGCAGACAGTTGACTGACAGTTATCTTCTTACACATCTCGGTTAAGTGGTAATGGACGCCTCCATAAAACAAACCAAAGAAATAATGAATTTTCAAGCTGAGAGGATGTTCGGAGAGCACCCGGCCCAGCAGCCTTACTTGCTTCACAGTAAGAGGCACAAGCTGATATCGACAGTTCTGGAGCCACTGGTCCACCGTCAAGAACATGTCCAGCCCAGTGTATACTTCCAAGAAGCCTCCACTGGGGACTCTCATGATTTTAGTAGACTTTTCAACATTTGGTAAACATTTCAACGTTCAACTACGTCTACTTACCTCAGTGTTTCCTCAGAAGGCAATTACTGGCTCTTTCAGCGATTTGCCGTTGATAGTATATCTGCAGTGTCTTTAGTAATTCCTTTCATGTTCTGGGTGAAAACTAACAGAATCTTCTTTCTAGGGCTTTCTTGTTCACTCTCATTACCCCTCTTAGTATCTGGCCCACTGCTCTAAACAAGAAATAGTGCTGCTCAAGTCAGTACTACTGACGTCTGACTGAGAAAGACCAGAACTTTTGAGCAGAGAAAGCGAGCCTTCCAGATCTTACCATTCAAGATGGTTTTCCACAAACGCGGACATGGGGCTGATCTGCACTGTGTAGGTATCATTTGCAGAGTACTCAAAGAGTCCGTAGTAAGGGTTGAATAGCTCCTGAGACAAAAGGAAGAAGAACTCTCGCGAAGGACCACTGTAGTCCAGGCTGCAAAGGAAGCAGAGGCCCAAGAAGTCTGTTACTTGTGGGGGGAGGGGCCTGTTTCTACCCAGGTGCTAGTCTGTTCTTTCAGTCAGTGTAGGGAAAGCAGATGCCTGTGGGAGCATAATCTGCTGCAGAAAGTGAGGAAGCAGTTTCGGGATGTTTCTTACTAGATGTCCATGAAAAAATTCCTATGGCAGTGTTTCTTAGCCTTTATTCAATCATATGATCCTACTGGATAAAACACACAGCTGGCCCATTTGAAAGAAAGAGCTTGCTGTGAGAGGCATAAAAGAGTTTCCCATGATAGTACCTGTGTGAGAACCAAGAAAACTTCCAAGTTTGTTGTGATACGCCCTCCTAGGTAGGCTTATCTTCCAGTGTTGGAGATGGTTTTTCACAAAATCACTGAAATGCTAGGGAAAATTTGCTATGTAGTTCTTTATGTGCACTCTAGGAGGAAGAGCTTTTTGATCAGATACTCAAAAGTGTACACAACCTGAAAAAGTAAAGATCCATTAGCTTAAGTCTGAATTTTTGCTTATGCACAGTATAAATGTGTAACCTCAGACTATAGCACAAGCCAATAATCTTGGGCTTTTGAAGAACATAATTCTAAAGTTTGGCAGTGCCTGGAGAGAGAAAGACCTCCTGGAAGGACATGATCAGAATCACCCTGGGGCAAAGGCTAAGAGCTACCCTGCTCTTTTTTGAGAAAAATCATGAAGATCTGGTGACTATGGCCTGCCCACACTGAATTCGGTGTTTGCATAAAACTGCTGGTGCCTCACCCCTCCTCTCCAACAAAGGTGACGTAGAGTTTGTTTCGCTGAAGCTCCTTCCGGGAATAGGCCATCACCTGATTGAAGGTTCCCTCCAACAAATGGTCCCGACGAATGATGAGCCTGGGAAGAAGCCATGTGGGCAGTGAGTAGTGGCTCTGGGCTCTGATGTTGGAGAGTGCTCTAGATGAGTTGTGAGCACCCAAGCTTATGGTCTGGCTTGGCGCTCACAATGAGACCTCTCCAACTTGGTGCAGATCCCACGGGTTCAGCAATGGATTTATTTTAATGCTCTTTTCAAAACACTGGGAGCACAAGAACAACATGTACGTTTTTATAATTGGATGCTCTCCATCATATTGCCCTACTTTTAGGATTCTTTTGACCAATTCCAAAGAGAATCTCTTAAGTTGGATTCCTGAGTTAAGATTTAGTTTTTAAAGATGAACACAATAAACCCAGAGGGGAAAAATATAACTATTCACTTAGACCTCTGTTACAAAGTTATAGAATGTATGAATTTGACCAATGAATTAAATTTGCTCCAAGAATAAGTAAGAGGAAATACATAATTTTTAAAATTTAGTTCAAGATTCTTGGTTTTCTGGAAGGGTCTACCATTAATTTTGTATATGCCTTTGTCTGAAATGTTTTTTTCTCTCTCTCCTTCTCTTCTCTTTCCTTCCTTCCTGCTTCTCTTCCAATTTAACTTCCTTCCTTCTTTCTTCCCAACTTTTTTTTTTTTTACCTTCCTCCTTTCTATGAACATAACTGTTAGCACACCATAGAATCCGATCTCCAAAAAGTATCACAAAGGTATAGGGGAGAAAAGGATAGGAACATCTAGCATCCGAATTCGGTAAACAAGCATTGGAACACTCACTTAATTTTCCCTGGACCCTGACCAAATCCTTTGGCTTCCAATTTTCGGTAGAAATTTCGGAGCTTGGCTTCAAAGTCTCTCCGGTAGGGTGAAGGGGCTCTTGCACTGGCTCTCTGTAAGCCTGCAGAGAGAAGCACACGGTCTGAAGGTCATCACTGATATGTGGAGCAATGTCAGAAGAAGGGCCAACCGGAGGCACATTCCTATGTCTTATTTTTCCTCTCAAAAAAGCTTCCTTTGATTTCCATTACTCTTTCAGTTTCTTTTGTAATAAATGGAAGTAATATAATAAAGAGAAAACTGAATTCTGATGACAATAAACATTTATGTCTTCCACTCCACCTCAAGTTGTATTTCTCTTAACAATACCTTGGTCAGCATATCTGTTGGCTGAACTGTACTTAAATAACCTAAATCAACATATCAAACTAGTCTAAATTTTTCTTGTAAGTTTCTATGTTATAATAAGTGATTGTAACTATAACGAGGCAACTCAGACTATCACATGTGTATGTCGTACTTGTCTAACTATACTGACCCTAAAATAAACAGAGGTGTCCTGTAGGGCCCAGAGCATTGAGAATTTTATATTAGATTATCTTGTATCATAGTGGAAACATTTGTAATAATAATAATAACGACTTGCTGATTCTATTTAGAAAAGAGTTTTTATATCACTGTTTTGTGAATGCTTTGTTATCCTTATACACTTTTTAATGAGAAAAGGAGTGGAAAAATAACATTCTTCTCCAAGTTTTACAGATGACCAGAATCATGGCCTGCCCTTTCAATAACTACTATATTCCAGGTATTGAATTAATATTCTAAAGAAGACTGATACCAATAAACTCACAGGAAGGACAATATAATTACAAGTTGAGATGACTGCTAGCTATGAAGGAAAGGAACTCAGTTCTCTGATATCAGAGAACACTCTGGCCAAGTTTGGGAAGGCTTCCCTGGGGAATATTCCCTGGGGAAGAATAAGTAAGCATGAATTAGACTGAATTAGTTGGGAAAGGCTTCCCTTTAATTAAGACACAAGATGAGCTGGGAGAAGAGCAGTCTAGGTAGAAGATCAGCATGTACAAAGGTACTGAGGCAGAATGGAAAGTGGGGCTCAGGGTACATGGATCAGAGTGATGCAAACAAGGTTTGCGAGGTGGGTGGATGATCAAAAGGATAAGGTCCATTCAGCTAAACAATTCTGTTTAATACTAAGCACAGTAGGAAGCCACTGCACGAGGACTGACAGGATGACAATTGAGTTATGAAAACATTAGTCTTTCTGTAGCAAAGAGAAAAATGAGAGGACTGGGGTGGATTTAGAGAGCCTAAACTGGACTAGGGTGGTGTCAGTGGAGTTGAGGAGGGGATAGACTGTGGTATGTTTAGAAGGCAATGAACTGGACATAGGTAGTGAGGGAGAGGTGGGCTTTAGATTTTTGTAATTGAAGGAACTGCACTGATAATCACTGAGATGGGAACAATGAAAGAACAAATCTGGGGGGGGCGGAGCTTAGTCTTTGATGGTGCTACCCTTGAATGTCTAATTGGAAAGAGACATGTTTTGAGAGAGAGAAGAGAAGAAACCTGAGACTGAGTTTTGGGCATGGCAGGAAGTGAAGGATGAGTCTGCACTGGTGGCCAAAGAAGTAGTTGAAATGCATACAGTAGTGTCACAGAAGCTTACTGAAGAGGTGACTTAAGAGGGGGAGCAATCAATAATGTCAAATGTGGCTTAATGTTAAATGTGAGAATTACCCACTGGACTGTGTGTCTGGAGGTCATGGTGACCTTAGTGAAGGCAGGTCCTCTGATGCCCCAGTGTGGAGTGGAAGGAGGGGTAGGTTTTAATTTGAATCTCCCTGATGGCTAGTGATGATACAGGGGTAGGCTTGGAAGGCTTGTAGGATTGGCAGCAGGCATTTGAGAAAATGTCTACCTAATGGCTTCAGTTTTCTCAGTGAAGGGAGAAGGGACATCATTTGCTTGATGGAGAGAGGGAGAGACACAGAGAGCTGGAGTTTTGAGGGGCGCATAAACATTCAATATAGCAGTAGGGGGCACCTGGGTGGCTTAGTTGGTTAAGTGTCTGACTCTTGATTTTGGCTCAGAGGTCATGATCTCAGGGTTTTGAGATCAAGCCCTGTGTTGGGCCCCTCCCCCTGCATACTCTCTCTCTAAAAAAAAAAAAAAGAAAAGAAAAAAAAAAAAGAAAAAATAAACAGCAGTAGGGAAGTTTACCTAGGAAACATGGTCAAGTTTTCTTTTGGGTATTCAAGGTCCAGGTGAGGTAAGAGATGACTAACATATAGTTTGTAATCTGCCCTGTCAGATGAATTTGCCCAAGAGGTCCTGAGCATAGATGCAGAGGAAGCATAGTATGTTTATCAAGGGGCAGAGTTCTGCAAACAAAATGGAGAGGACTGGGGAGTTTAGGCCATTGGCATAGATGTTACGAAGAAAATGAACTGTGGAATTTATGCTGGGTAAGGGAAGAACAGAAAGGAAAGGAGAGACATGCATGAACTAAGGTCCTGATGAGGACAAGGGACAGTAATGGGGAGAGTAGTTGAACAAGCATGTTGGATGGGAGTAAGATGCTTGAATCAGTGATTTTAGAGATAATGACAGGGGTGGGAAGATGACTGTGGGAACAAGTGGTTGCACTGGGGGGAAGGTCATTGCAGACCAGAAATTCCAGAAACCAGGAGCCCAGGGAAATGAATGGGTGTCCTTGTGTATGCTGAAGTCATTCAGGATGATGGAAGCACTTGAGAAGGAGAGGGAGATTATGAGACAGGTGCCGCAGTCTTTGAGAATGACAGAAAGGCTGGGAGATGACAGCAACTGGGGGTGGTGGGAAGAGACAGCTGAGTAGTATAATCAAGGAAGCATGAAGGGCCCTAGCCTCACCTTTGTGCCCCCCAGCACCTGAGTGTAAGGGAACCAACAGCCACCACTTGAAAAGAGCTATCCTAAGTGAAATGACAGGTTTCAGGCTACAGGTTCAACTAGAATACAAGTCTTGAGGTGCAAGTAGCATTTTCTGCCCAGTAGAATGCAGTGTATTTTATAATATGACTTCTATTACTGCTGGTACTACCACTATGCCTATGATCACTACTATGTATTTTTCTAATAATTTATGCTTTACAAAGTACTTTGGCATAAATATTTATGATTTGCTATCTCTGTAGCACCGAGGTAAATTTCATGAAGGTCTAAAAATATGGGAATTATAAAACTTAACATCAAAATATTTGGATTACATAATCTAGGACCCCATGATCAGAGCTAGGAGAATTAAAAATTAAAATGAGTTGGATGATTATTTGGGTTCGTGGTATTAGTAATGCCTCATTAGGAAAGTTGATGCCTTTTATAAAAGTTATGCAAATAATTATCATTTAGCAAATAACTCTTTATTCTCTTTTATTTTTCTATTTGTACTATGATATCTCCCCCATGTCAAGATGTTAAAATCATACTCTACTGTCAACTGTTTGAACCAAAGTGCAGATACTTTATCAGGCTAGGACAATATCTATGATAAAACGAAAGATCATGGTGGAGACCCGCAGTTGTCCCCAAATGGAAGGCTCTGCTCCCCAAAAGTAAGTCATCCTGTGTGCACCAGAAACATTTGGCTGTCCTGATGTTGGCTCAGGCAAAGCTCCTCATCCTCCTTTCCCAGGTCACGGCATCTCAATTACACTGTATGTCCTTAACTAAGCCTTTGGTGCACTGGTTTGGAGGAAGCAACAGTGAGGAGATACTGACTTAGAAACAGATTCTAGCAATTAATAAAACTACCTCTAAGAGATAATTCTGAGTGACATGACTTGGAGGAGCCAAACTAATATATTCGTTTTAGAGACCTACAGCAGATCCAAGTAATGCCGAGTGAGACATCCCTTCGGAGGGACGGAACACACTATTATAATCTCTCTCTTGTGACTTTCTCCAGTGGCTTCAAAAACTAAGCTTGGACAGACTCTAGAGGCTGTGAGATATGAACCTACTAGATTTTTATTTTATTATTTTTCTCCTTCCTTCCTTCCTTTTTAAATTAAGTTCAATTAGCCAATATACAGTACATTAGTTTTTTTTTATTGTGTTCAGTTAGGCAACATATAGTAGATCATTAGTTTTTGACAGTGTTCAATGAGTTGAGTTCAATGAGTTGCGTAGAATACCCAGTGCTCTTCACAACATGTGCCTTCCTTGATACCCATCACCCAGCTACCAATCACCCACCCTTCTCCCTTCTCAAACCTTCAGTTTATTTCCCAGAATCTATAGTCTCTCATCGCTTGTCTCCCTCTCAGATTTCTTCCCATTCAGTTTTATACATCATTAGTTTTTGATGTAGTATTCAATGATTCATTTGTTGCGTATAACACCTAGTGCTCATCAGATCACGTGCCCTCCTTAATGCCCATCACCCAGTCACCTACCTACTACGTTTTTATAACTAAATCCCTTTACTTTTTAAGCTATAAAAAGAAATTTGGGTTTACCACCAAGACTCTGACCAAGGTGGTATGTAAACCAAGTAACTGAGGAAAAACTCTACAATGTCTCGATCCCATTTGGGAGTATGGATTTTACTTAAACTAATCATTTTGATTAGATCTGATGAACCCTTTGTCACTAAAGAGTTCAGTTATTCATTTCCTTATTTGGAATGGAAGATATCTATAAAGAATTTCTGTATCATAAGTAAATTAATCCTAATACATAAAAGAAAACAGTGGGGGAACAATTGTGCATGTAAGAAAATTCTTCAACGTCTTCATGGGGGACATTATGGTGGCCCCCAGTAACCATATCACTGAGCAATTCCTTTACATCTTAGCACAAAGTTACCAAGATTGGTATCTAGTAACATTCTGAGTCATAAGGCAGAATGTTTTGGAAACGGTTCTTCCCTTCTAAATGCCTGCGGGGTACCTTGGGATACAAAAGCAATTTAGAGCAGGGTCAGCAGACCTTTCCTGTGAGGGGCCAGATAGTAAATATTTTAAGCTTTTGCAGCCATCTGGTCTCATCGTTATTACTCCTCTACACCCTTATAGTGTGAAAGTTGCTACAGAAAACACAAATGAACAGGTGTGGCCGGGGTCCAATAACATTTTATTTACGGACACTGAGATTTGAATTTCACAGAATTTTCACATGTCATGAAATACTGTTTTTGTAAAAAAAAGATTTTCCAATTATTTAAAAATGTAGAACATAGGGGCTCCTGGGTGGCTCAGTGGGTTAAGACCTTTGGCTCAGGTCATAATCTCAGCGTCCTGGGATCGAGCTCCACATCAGGCTCTCAGCTCAGGGGGGGAGCCTGCTTCTCCCTCTCTCTCTCTCTCTGCCTGTCTCTCTGCCTACTTGTGATCTCTCTCTCTGTCAAATAAATAAATGAAATCTTCAAAAAAAAAAAAAAAGTAGAACGCAGTATTACACAAACAGGCAGCAAACTGTCAACACCCAATCTTGGCAGTGTGCTTTCAATCAGAAAATTGAGAGGGAGGAAGAGAGAGAGGGCACGTATACAACTGCCCTTCTCCCACCTCCGTCTGCGGGAAACACGGGTGGCCATTGACAGGAGACAGAATGCCAGATGCTCAAGTTACCTGGGGAGTTCTGAGGTGAGGAACAGGGTGAACAGCGGGGAGAGAAGCTGTACCCGGGGAGGAAGGCAGCCTGCAGTGGGACGTAGGACATAATCTCTTCTTCAAAGAGACTGCAAAATAAAAAAGAAGAAGAGAAATAAGAAGAAGCAGAGGAGAAGGAAGAAGAAGAAAGGAAAAAAGTTAGTTTTCTGTCCATGAGAGAATATTCATGAACTGGGGTAACAGTGGTTACAGTTCTCACAAGGCAACAACAAAAGCACTTAGGTTCACTTAGGTAGGCAGATGCCGGCATGCAATAGTCTCAGCGTTATTTTAAACCCTAAATAATCCTGACATAATAGTCTCTATTAAGGACTATGCACAGTTCTTGATACCCCAGTTGTAAATGTAAAGGAGGCAATGGACAGCAGGTACAAGGGTGGGGGACCTACTTTAGTTGTAGCCAGCAGAATCCTCTAGAACAAACAGTGAGTGTTTCAGTCATAGCTGTAGTGGAGGAAGACTGCCCAGAGCAGCCTTTCTAGAAGCGTTTCAGGTTTAGGCCCTTACCTTAGCAAAATGACTAGATCTGCATCACAGGACAACTTTTCAAGCCCATGATTACCCTCAGTCCGAATGTAATGGATTTTCTCCCTAGAATAGTGTGGGAAACAAAGTATGAATTACCAACAGGTAAGTTAGGGAATAAATCCCCCGTTTTTTCCTCTCTCTGATGATATTAATGTGAACCCAAATCCTCATCATTACTTGCATATTTTCAGGCAACAATATAATAAATTTGACCTTTTGGTGGGTATATTTTTGAAAAGGGAAAATTTGGGCCTCTACAAAGATACACAAAATAAGATTAAACAGAGAAATGCACTGTGACTCAACCTCTCAGTATAGGTAGCCCATCAAAACCTGGGGGATGTTCACAGTGTCTTCACTGACTGGGGTTTTGAAAAATGGAGTGGAACTGTCCGCACCACTTCGCAGGGAAGATGTGGAAGCCCAGCCGAGTGTGCAAGTGCCATGCCTCCTCCACCAGCTGTCTCTCCCCTCATGTTCCTGTTCTCGACTCCGTGTTCCTGAGCGTTGGCCTCTAAATTCTGATACCACCTCACAGAACTCTTGTTTGGAAGACTTTGGTGGATCTGCTTCCCTGGACTACTGACTCAGCCTCACAAAGAACTCTCAAATTTATGTCCTTCCAAAGACAGTGCCCCTGGGGCCGATCATCCCATTCACCAAGGGACCTCTATGTGGGAAAGCCCCTGGTCTCTTTGTCTGGAGGAAAAATGGAAAGAACATTCTAGGGATTGCCCTTTGTTCCCAGTGTCCCTGAGGACATGAAGTCCAAAGCGGGTCAACTCTACTAGTGCAGCAGAGTGCCCACAGAAAGTGGCATTGCCCTGTAGTGGTTTTATTATCCCACTGCCCACATGAACCACATCCATATATGAGAAAGCTGAACACAGTTTTCTGAGACTTTCAGTGGCTCTCCATAGGACATAGCACCTTCTGTCATGTCTATGAAAATTTCATGCAGACCCAGTCGTCTGGGGGGCCTCCAAATGCCCCTGGGACTCAATCCCAAAGGTACTGGCACTGGGAAGGATCTAAAGGTTAGAATACCTCTCTTACACATAACCCTTGCCCACCAGGAAAACTCCAGTGCAAAACTCTCCTCAAGACTCTGTTCACTAGAGCCACCTGCCTCCTTGACATCTTGACATCTCCCCTTGTGGCCTCAAAACTTATTATCCAAAGGAAATCCTTGAAGTTCATTCGTCTTTATCGCTGAACTCTGATCTTGTCCTTTGTGGCCTTTAACACATTCTATAGCTATATATTTGGCTTAAGGGAAAAAAAAGGCAAACTTGCCTATCATCTGCCTTCCTCAGTAGATGGCAAATACCATGCAAAGTAGGGCCAATGTCTGCTTTGTTTTGCTACTGTGTACACAGCCTCCCACTGTTCTGATTCAGAACACCGGCACAATAAAAACACCAGGTGAAGGAAGAATGAATGAATGAAAACTGCTACCATGATCCTTAAAGTGAAGAAATGTCATTAGCCGCTGGGTTTTCCGGCTCCATCTTCCCTTTCCACATGTGGCTTCCTTATGATTCACTGCTGTCTGCTGAACAGTTTTCTGAGGACTCACCCTCCACCCTTTAACCCAGAAACTGGCTTTGTGGACTCACGATAGTGGATCCATGGCTCCCTGAGAAGCGCAAGGCTGAACAGGGGTCACAGCCCCACCTGGAGACCACAGAGGAAGCAGTAATTTCTTCCTCTGAACAGTGTCATGGGGAAAGAAGGTTTTCTTTTTAACCTCTGGGCTTTTTTTTTTTTTTTTAAGATTTTTATTTATTTATTTGACAGACAGAGATCACAAGTAGGCAGAGAGGAAGGCAGAGAGAGAGAGGTGGAGGCAGGCTCCCTGTGGAGCAGAGAGCCCGATGCGGGGCTCGATCCCAGGACACTGGGATCATGACCTGAGCTGAAGGCAGAGGCTTAACCCACTGAGCCACCCAAGCGCCCCATCCTCTGGGCTTTTAAAATAGAGCTGACTCACCCTCCTGTCATACTCAGGGGCAAGCACAGGCCCAGTCATAGCAAGTAATGCCCAGCTTCCTGGCTCCTGGAAGCTGCCTCCCTGAAGAGCAGTTTCTTCCTCTTACTGTTCCCCCTTTTTTAGTCCATAGCTTCTTAGTTACTGTGGGCCTTCAGCTTTTGACGAGATATTCGGGCTCTCATCCTGGGCCTACAGGTCCTTAAAGGAGTCCATAATCTTTTTTTTTTTTTTTTTTAAAGATTTTATTTATTTACTTGACAGAGAGATCACAAGCAGGCAGAGAGGCAGGCAGAGAGAGAGGAGGAAGCAGGCTCCCTGCCGAGCAGAAAGCCCGATGCGGGGCTCGATCCCAGGACTCTGAGATCATGACCTGAGCCGAAGGCAGCGGCTTAACCCACTGAGCCACCCAGGCGCCCCAAGGAGTCTATAATCTTAAAGACGCTATTAGTTTCTGTACTAAATAATTGCCAAGATTTTTTCCAATTACAAGATGTCCTAATTCCAAGCTCCCCCACATCTGGAAAATTGTAATTGTACAATTCTGCACTGCAACAAAGCCTTTAAGGTTTCTTGAATTTTGTTATAATGCAAGACTATGCAATAGTGTTGAAAATAGTTTACTTTCACTCTTTTACCCATGGGATTACATTTTTCACTTTTAAAGATGATTTAAATGAGACTCTAGTGCCTTTGGTGAGTTCAAATTCCTCAAAAGAATTAGCTACGAACTCATTACTTAGTAACAGAATCAGTAACATATAAAATGTTTAAGAGCAGCAATCTCTCAGAAACTTTCCAGAGAGTACAATCCCTCTGAAAATCCTTTGGAAATTCCCTTAAATTATGATATACTGTGAGTCATAGAGTAGCCCACAAATAAATGACCCATATGACTGAGTATGGCACTGCCTTCTGTGGCACAGTAATAAAATGGGCAGAGCTAACAGAAGTGGATGTGACAATCACTCGTGCTGAAGGTCACCTGTTCACAATAAAGATCTTCCATTCACTCTAAATGTAATTAATGTTTCTTATCTTCAAAGCAGAGGACTAGGTTCTGAGGGGGAGAGTAGTACAAAGGCAAGGACCAGAAGGTCCTGCTGTAAGGAGCTTACATATCACAGGGAGACATCAGTACAGACAGTACTCAAGAGATAATGGAAAAAATATAGTAGAAGGACAAAAAAGGAGTATTAATAAAGTAAGGCAAAAGAAGTACTGAAGTTTGTCTAGGTCAGTGAACCTTGCCATTTGGTTTGAGCCTTTAAAAGGAATGAGAGGTCCTTAAGAGAAAAGCCATTCCTGAGAGGGCAGAACAAGGAGAGGACACAGCTTGTTTAATGGAGGTGGAAGACACCAGAAGGAAAAAATTAGCACGGGATGGAGAGTTAGGTTAGGGCCAGACTTTGGAAACTGTGCTTAGAAATCCTGACTTTATTTTATACACAATGGAAAGCTTTTTTAAAGGCCAGTGTGATGATTTATTCTGTGCTATAAGAAGGTAATTTTGTCCTAGATCTAGGGGACACCTTCTAGGACACCCCTACAAAATCCAGGAGAGAAATGTTGAGCACCCAAACACAGGCCATGATAGGGAAGAAAAAAAAAAGAAAAATAAAAAGGCTGGAAGAGAGGAAGGGAGAGGCAGACGTTTGGATGCAGAGACAGGGAAAGAGGGAAGAGTGGAGATCTGGCAACGGGGAAGGCAGTGATTCTAATTCACACGGAGTAAAAAGCAGGGAAAAGAGGTGTCTGTGAGGGTGTGAGGGTGTGTGGGGGGAGAACAGTGAGTGATCCACCCAGGCAGGAGTAATAGGAATTTGAATAGCAAAGAGGCTATGTTCAGGTGTTGGTGATTCACTGAGGAAGTCAAAGCAGAGTACTACAGTTGTCGGCTAGATGCAAAAGACCACCAAATGGGAGATGACGAGTCAGTGACTGCACTCGTGCCCACCTTCTCTGATCCTTTACACATACTCATAAAAGCATCTCCACAGTGCCCACCTGATAACTGTATCTGAAGAGATCAAGGGCATCTATGGGCTGAATAACAGGCCCAGATCAATGGTCTCTAAGAGATGGAGTAAGAATTCAAACTCCAAGAGGAAACACTTAACCATCACGTATAGCCAGCTTCCAAATGTTATGTAGTCAGCTGAAGCAGAGAGATACCTGAATATCTTGCAAAGAAAGTGGGATCTAAGTTCAGAGGATGTGTTCTCTTGTTATCACCTTGAGTGGCTGTCCTTTCCAAATGAAGTTGGATTCAGTTTCAGAGACACTCATGCAACAATGACACTAATGGATATTAAGATATAAGTAGTTAGAACACAGGATACTTCTGATACTTTTGGTTTGCTTGTTGGTGTATTTTTGAATATGTTCATCTAATAGTTGGTTTACCATTAACTGTGATATTTTAAAGATAAAACATTTAAAATGGATTAAAGACCTAAATGTGAGACCTAAAACCATAAAATTCCTAAAAGAGAACATAGGCAGTAATTGCTCTGACATTGGCTGTAGAAGCATCTTTATAGATATGTCTCCTTTGGCAAAGGAAACAAAAGCAAAAATAAACTTTTGGGACTACGCCAAAATAAAAAGCTTTTGCAAGTGAAGGAAACCAACAACAAAAGACAATGTAGTGAGTGAGAGAAGATATTTGCAACTGATATACCCAATAAGGGGTTAACATCCAAAATATTTAAAGAACTTATACAACTCAACATCAAAACCTCCCTAAATAATCTAATTAAAAGTGGAAAGGGGACATGAATAGATATTTTTCTAAAGAAGACATCCAGATGGCCAACAGACACATGAAAAGATGCTCAACACCACTCATCATCAGGGAAATGCAAATCAGTACCACAATGAGACATCACCTCACACCTGTCAGAATGGCTAAAATCAGAAACACAAGAAACAACAAATGCTGGTAAGGATGTGGAGAAAAAGGAACCCACAAGCAGTGTGAGTGGGAATACAAGCTGGTGCGCTACTATGGAAAAGAGTATGGAGGTTCCTAAAAAAAAAAAAAAATAGAATTACTACACAATCTAATAATTCCACTAGTGGGTACTCACCCCCAAAATTGAAAACACTAATTCAAAAAGATATATGCACCCCTGTGTTTATGGTAGCATATATATGTAACAGCCAAGATATGGATGCAATCCAAGTGTCCACCCACAGATGAATGGATAAAGAAGATGTGGTACATGGAACATTACTCAGTCATAAAAAGAATGAGATCTTGCCATGTGCGACAACATGGATAGATCTAAATGGTATAATGCCAAGTAAAATAGGTCAGTCAGAGAAAAATACCATAGGGTCTCACTCATATGTAGAATTTAAGAAACAAAACAAATAAGCAAGGCAAAACAGAGACAAAGAAAAAACAGACCCTTAACAACAGGGAAGAAACTGATGGTTACATGAGGGGAGGTGGGTGAGGAAATGGGTGAGATAAGTTAAGAAGGTTAAGGGTACAGGGACCACGATGAGCACTGGGGAATGCACAGAACTGCTGAATCACTATATTGCACACCTGAAACTAATATAACATTAGTTACTGTGTTAATAACACTTGAATGAAAAATTTATATGGTGCTTTACATAAGTAATTCTTTCATGAAAGCTATTTTACTTTTCCTGTGCCTCCCTCCGAATCAACGGAAGTCATATTGGCATTGTATGAATAGTATGTGACCCGGCAACATGGCTAGCTCCAATTATTGTGACACCGCAGAGAATATTAGAACCCCCTGGATCCTTCCTTTTCAGTATTTAAGACATAATTAAATACATGAACAAAACACATCGTAGGCTTCTGTTCTCTCCCCACGGAGGTGCTGTCCCACCTGGAAGACCAGCTGGAGAGACCCAGAGCTAGAGGATGAGGGACAAGCCCCTACCTGAGTGCGTGGTTTCTCGCCAGGCTTGGCTGACGCTCTTGCAGCATTTCAAAAATGTTTGGTTGGCGAAGAAATGCCACAATCTTGTCATTATATGCTGAAACAGACAGAAGGGCGAGTTGTGGTTGAGTCTTCAGCCCAGAGGTAATTTCTCTAATGGTTGGAAAATGGCTGCTTGATACCAGGATTAACCCAGGAGTTTGAAGGGCAGGTGACATACTCTTCAAAAAATGTAAGCTCTTGCGGGTTGTTTTCTGTGACATAATAGCATTATCATTTTTAAAAGAGCAAACCAAAAAGGAACCAGATCTAAGTTAATTATCCTTAATATTCCAGGAACTTAACTGCGTGTTGTTAACTCATCCCTGTGTGAACAGGTGAAGGAAAATAAAATAGCTCTTCCATGAGGAGAGTTGTATTCTCTTCCTTCTGACTTCTCTTGGTCAGTTATTATGGCAAAAAATTTTACATGAATTTAAAGAAACCGTTTTTTGAGCACTTGACCCTGACAACCTGTAGCCAAGGTTGATTTCCCAGTAGTGATAATGGAAATATCCAAATCCACTGGGGCTCTCTCACCTCACTTCCCTTGATACAAGTGGCATGTGCCTCAGGAGGTAACTGAGGTTAGGAATGAAGACTGTGCTGACTTATCCCCATACACGAGAGAAGGGAGTTCTAAATCAAAAACTGCATCTAAGAGTAACAGGTCCCATCACCTCATTTAAACTATGCTCTCCTGGACTCAGCTAACAAATCACTGACTGGAATACAGAAGAGGGGGACGAGGGTCAGAAGAGAGCAGAAGAGAAACAGGGAAGATGGTAGGTCAAATTGAGGAGCGAAGGGAAAGGAAAAAGGGGCAAAATGGGGATGGAAATAAAGGGTAGGGGTAGATTACACCATAGGGGAGGAAAAAAGAGAACACAGAATCCTAAATATTAAAAGATTCATGACAAGAAAAAAAAAAAAGGCTAAGTGTTGGGTATCCGGGGTCCCCAAAGCAAGATACGTACCTAGTGGCAATGACTCATGTTGGTGTTGGCTTCGAATAGCAGCTACTAGGCTGTGTCCTGGCCTGGCCAGTAAAGAGGCTCCTCTGTTTCTAGAGACTTCTGAAGCCTAATTTCAAAATAAAATTGTTAGCATTGGAAATCTTATCAATTTCAGATGGTCTTTTGATACTAATTTTTCAATACGAGGGGTAAAAGATCCTGATATCACCTAAGTTAAGAAAGAAATGAAGTTACAGTCCTGAAAGTGAATATTAAGCAAGTTAATAAAAAAGGACTAAATAGGATGGTTGATGGTTTTTTAAGAAAGTGAATGTGCCAAATGTTATTAATGTTATCCGAATTAATACACTGTATCGACTAAGAAACATTTCTCTTCATCAATACGTTGAAGAGACTTATTTCCTCCAGTCCTGGAAATAAGTCTCTTCAACGTATTGATGAAGAGAAATGTTTCTTAGAGGGTTTTGGAGGGGAGGGGGTGAGAGGAGGGGTGATCCTGGTGGTGGGTATCAAAGAGGGCACGTATTACAAGGAGCACCGGGTGTGGTGCATAAACCATGAATCTTGGAATGCTGAAAAGAGAAAATTAAATTAAAAAAATAGATTGAAGAGACAAATTCAACATGAATACTCTCAGTAAAGATTAAGCATCTGTTTGACTCCTCTCCTGCTATTAGCCTGCATCCAATACCCTGGTTTTGGATGCCCATTTTGATAAAATTTCATAAATATAAAATTTGCTTAGCTTAAAACTGATATTTGTGATGATTAATTAAGCTCAGTTTTAAGTTTTAACAAACGCCCTAAGTTCTAGAGCACAGCAGTGAGCTTCCTACCATGATTCCATGCACCTCTGTTCCTTAAAGGACCCTGTAGGGTAACCTATTTAAACAGAGGCCCTATAGATTTTCCCCATTGGAGTACATTCACCAGATATATGGGGTTTGCTGTAGAGTATGACTCATTCGATGGTGTCTGGTAAAGTACACCAATATAGGCTTTGCAAACATTTCAGAATTACATTGACGATTACTTTGTGATATTACTTAAAAAGTGTGCAACATCTGGACAAATAAGGAAAGAAAATTCTCCCTCTGAGAGTGGTGCACGGTTCACTTCCACCGAATTCAGGAGCATTATTGAGATCCTATGCTACGAAGTCCAGAAAGGGGACTTTCAGGCTAATCCGCGTATCATATAGCAAATGACAAATAGGATAGATGACTTAGGGCTTACTCATTAAAGACATGGTAATTGCTGGTTTTCATTTGGGTTCTCCTTCCACACTCCACACAGAGACGGGTAACATCCTTTCTTTGCAAGATGTGCTAGCAGTTCTGTCTGTACACGGCAGTCTTTGAATTGCTCTTTTTTTTTTTTTTTTTAAAGATTTATTTATTTGACAGAGAGAGAGATTACAACTAGGCAGAGCAGCAGGCAAAGAGAGGGGGAAGCAGGCTCCCTGCTCCTAAAACCCTGAGATTATGACCTGAGCTGAAGGCAGAGGCTTAACCCACTGAGCCACCCAGGCACCCCTGAATTGCTCTTGTTGAAGTAGTAGCCATGGAGATCCATCCTTTCTCTCCTGGCCCTTCTCCTTGCCCACTGCTTACTTGGGGGACCAGGACATAGATTCCTTGGGCCACTGAGGTGGACTCCTCACTTCGATGCCATTAGCTCTCAGCTCTGTACTGCTCCTGTTCAGCCACCAAGATTTAGAAGCTAGTACTTCTGCAACAGCACTTTCTAGTCCCATTTACATGGTTACAGTGCAAGGTGATGAAAGAAAAGCTTGCTGATTATTAAAATAGGCAGTGTGGAGTCTTTACATTTCTTTCTCCTTGAATTAATACATATGTGAAGCTTTTCTGGGACTGAAATGATAGGTCTCTTTTCCTTGGAAGGAGTTACATCAGTCTGCTTGAATGTGTGTTTGAAATATTTTGGATGCGGCAGAGACAGGACTCTGAAAGACCACTCAGTTGAAGATTATCTAAATGATGTATTACAAACCGAGGAAGCAGGTCTGATAACAGACCTCAGGAAGGCATGGCTGTATTCCGAACACAGGGGACGCCTGCTGTCCCACCCTGAGCCAAAGTGTCTCCTTGTTGGTGGCTTGCCCTGAAATAAAGGGCACTCTGAAACAGGAGGAGGCTCACTTCTATTCCTGGCTGCTGTAGGGAATTCATATGTCGCAGATACGTTTTAGGGAAACCTGGTGCCTACTTCTGAAGTTGCCTGCTCACTGGCAAAACTAAGCCCGATGGAAAAACTTCAGAAACCAGATGAGGGCCAGCTACCCTGCAGGTCGATGACTGACTGATGAATGTGCTTCAGGTGAACTAGGAGTGAGGTGGAGCAAACGACACAGGGGGAAGGGAGGGCTCATGGGGTACCTGAACCATGAGAGACATCTGCTGAGGGTAAAGGAGGTAGCGGAGGGCCTACCGATGAGGACAGATGGGAGGGTTAAATAGAAACAGGCTTGTCCAACCAGGAGCCAGGAATTTATAGAGATGGAGAGAATTTCAAGCAGGGCTGGGAAAGACTTTGACATCGGTCTGGAATTTACTATGTGCTAGAATCCTTGTACCCCTCAAGTACTACTAAATGGTCCATCCTGAGGAATGTTTGCTATCAGCTGAGTGACCTGATTTGGATCTCACTGCAAACATGATGCTAACATTTGTCTTCCTAACTACTGAAAATGACTAGAAAAATGGATTTTCCATTTAAAACCAAAATTACATGACTCACTGAAGTGCATTTGACACTTTTTGTGTTATGAGTTTCTCACAGGTGCGTGTGTGTGTGTGAGACAGAGAGACAAAGAAGGGACACCCCTGCCCTTGCACAAGGGCCCACCCCTCCCCAGATATGCCATGACTATTCTATGACTGGCTAAAACCCAGTTTGCAGTAGGAACTAATTTAAAGATTTCTTTTCCTTTTGATGCTGAGATAGCTTTAATCATAATTGCAAATGTGAAAACTTCAAACATTTAGCTCTCTAGAAAAAAAAATATGCTCAGAAAATAGTTTTCAGTAACTGGTAAACAAGCTTCTCTTCTGTGTTGCAATTTAGAAATGTAAACTGGTGGTTTTTTTAAAGCCCTGATTGAAATTGCAGGTTTTAGACTGAGTTTGGGTTAATAATCAGCTAACGTTCTCTTTGAAAATGCTGGAGACCTAATGATAAAATATTGAGTTCAGAGGAAAGGCCCAAGTGATGAATTTGCACTCATCTCTAGATTCCTTTTGTATTCTGAAAGTAGATCATTAACAGAGTTTTCAGAATTATCTTAAAGAAACAAGAGAGAGATCTATGCTTGAGTCATTTAACATATTTATAATAGTGAAAGTGAATAATAAACATAATTACAAAGGAAGGCTTGAGCTAAATTACGGTAGATTCATAAGATTAAAATACAGAAGAATTTTAATGGCCTGGGAACCGTCTCCAGGGTATTGTACTGGTAAAGCAGGATACAGAACCATGGACATGATTCAATTTTTTATTTCTGTGTAGACCAGAAGTGTCTCCAGATGGGATATTATACCCTCCTTTCAACTTCTTTCCCATCTGTGTCTGTGTTTTCTACACTCTTTACTTACTGTTGATTCAAAACTTTATTTTCATAAGTGTCTGAATTTTATCAACGTCCAGTAAAACCTATAACCACGTACAGGTTACATGGAATCAAGAGGAAAATTCCCAATTTTTAGAAGTGGTAAGGAAGTTACCTTCCCCAAAGGCAAGCTTCCTGAATGATGACTTCTCTGTGTCATCAGAACCACTGGAATAACTTCTACCATCAAAAAAAGCTCGCTGCAAAGAATGACCCAGAGTGTACTCTGCTTTCAAAGTGAAAAGTCAGTTTCTCTTCTCTACCAGATCCCTGCCCTTCCCTGAGGCAATTACTATTATCCTTTCTTGTGTGTACCCTTCCAGAACTTTCCTATGGCTAATGACTTTCTAACCTGGCCAAAATAAGGTGTTAAAAGAAATAAAAATTATGTACCCTGTTATCCATCCATATTGTTAATTTATACTGTTACTTGCTGTAAAAACAAGACAAATGTGATCTTTAGTCATTTCCTTACTGAGAGGTGGGACCCAATATTTATAGCCCAATACGCTCTTTCCATTTATCTGTGTCCATTTCCTTTTGGACACTATGGGAAGAGTTAGGCCTGTTCTGTTAACACCTTTTTTTTTTTTTTTTTGTATATTGCAGACAATGTGACACTGTACTAAAATGCAGGCTAAAGCATCCAATCATGATCTTTTTATGCATAAAGTACTATATTCCTGATAACTGCTTTCAGCAAAATGCCTGAAAAATTTTCATTTGAAGTAAAAAAAATCTAAAAGAAATGTGACAGTGCCTCTGTTAATAACCTATCACGGGGGTTTGAAGGAAATTTTTACCATTTAGGATCCTGAATATAGGAGCTGACTTCACTTCTGTCTTTAAAAGCAATTGATAAAACATTCAGTGCTGAGCAGCACTCAAGGGAATGGCTCATGAAGGTGAAACAGAAAATACTGATTCCTAAGGTTGTGGCCTAAGAAACATCTATAGCAAATTCCCCGGTGCCCCTGACATGTGACACATAAAAATCACGGATTGTGGAAATAGTTCACTGATTATTCCCAAGTCTCATATTTCCATCTGCTTAACTATCATTTCAAATTGAATAGCCTACTGCTTTCTTACTCACTATCTAACTTACATGAGAGCAAACCCGCCATCTCCCCAACTGGCTCTCCTGTTCATCTCACCTGTGTGTTGTTAATGTGCCACAAGGCTCACAGACTGAGAATCACAGAGCCAGCCATCTAGTCCCCCGGTGCCCCCTGCAGATGAGGGAACTGAGCCCCCAGAAAGGAAAGGAAGGACGAGTGACACACACCTCCTCTGTGGCAAAGCCAGGGCTGAGACTCCATCTGCTAACTGAGGTCCCAGGTACCCCTTCCTCCCACCTCCTGACCTCTGCAGTCTTCTTCCCAAGGGGTGTTCTTCATCTTGGGTCTCTTGGCCACCTCCAGTGACCTCTAATGGGCCTTTCTCTTGCAGATCACTCCTTTCTTTCCTCTTCCTGGCTGCCATTGTCTGTTTTCTAAAATACTAGTTTACACTGGACTAGGAGTTAGATCTGAACTGTGGTCTTGAACTCCCTGTGTGACCTGAATTTCTGACTTTTAAGTTTGCCTGACTATAAAATACAATTCTTAACTAAAGTGGTACGACCACATGGGAATATTTGGAAACGCTTAGAGGTATTTTGGGTTTTTTTTTTGTTTGTTTCGGTTGTCATAGTGATGACTGAGGTGAGGGCTCTCCTGACAGTTAATGGATGTGAGCAGGAAAAAAGGTCCTGCAATGGCAGGGGACAATTCCACACATTACAGAAGTGTCCTCAAAATGCCAATAGTCTTCTCCTCTAAAGCCACTTTTCCACAAAAACCATCATGTTATTCCTCTCAAATTCATTCAGTGGGCTCATGGGGAAGTGTCAACCATATGGCATTCAATGCTTTTAAAAAAGAGCCAAGATGCCCTTCAACAGATGAATGGATAAAGAAGGTATGGTTCATATATACAATGGAGTATTATGCCTCCATCAGAAAGGATGAATACCCAACTTTTGTATCAGCATGGGTGGGACTGGAGAGGATTATGCTGAGTGAAATATGTCAAGCAGAGAGAGTCAGTTATCATACGGTTTCCCTTACTTGAAGAGTATAAGGAATAACACTGAGGACATTAGATGAAGGAAAGGAAAAATGAATTGGGGGCAAATCGGAGGGGGAGATGAACCAGGAGAGACTGTGGATTCTGAGAAACAAACAGTTTGGGAAGGGAGGGGGTGGGGATTGGTGAGCCTGGTGCTGGGTATTAAGGAGGGCACGTATAGAATGGAGCACTGGGTGTGGTGCCTAAAAAATGAATCTTGGAACACGGAAAAAGTAATAAAGTAATAATAAATAAATAATACATAAAAATAATAAAAAATAAATATAATTTAAATAAATAAATAAATAATAAAAGAAAAAAATAAATAAAATATATAAATATAAATAAAAAAATTTTAAAAAATAATAAATAAATAAAAAACCAAGACAAAACACAAGTGGAAACCCTATTCTGGTCACAGTGATATATTCGTTGTCTCTTTACTGCCCTTTCTCGACCCTACCGCTGCACCTCTGCTCACGCGGGCTCTCTGTGGGGTGGCCCTTCCTCTTCCTTTGTACCTGGCTAGATACTACGGTTAGGTCAAGTACGTTAACTTTAAAGATGTCTTTCCTTGGCCTCTTTTGAACTTCTGTGGCACTTGTCCTAACATCTCTCTTGGCACGCAATCATATTCTAATTGTTCTTGATACTTAACTCTGTGTTTTCTGGCCTGGCTTCAAACACAGGCTATAAAATCCCCCAAGGCAGGGATCATATCTCATACTTCTTTGCATTCCACAGTGCTCATAGCAAGCCACACACTTAATCGATGTTTGCTGAGCAAAATCATATCACAGCAAACACAATTAACATTTCCCACCACCCCCTCCTCCTGTTTTTATACCAAGATCCTCCTGTCGTCTCATTCCCTGGGCTCTGGGCTTTCACAGCAGGACGAACCAGAAACTGATTTTCATAGACGCTGGGTCTTTGTTTTCTCTGGAATGCTACCCCAATGAGCGATTCTCTGCCTCCCAGCTTTTCTCGGTTTCTCCTTGTGTCAGCGCAAAGCGACCAGGGGATGTGCGGAGGGATGGGATGGGTTTAAAAACCTGATCAACTGAGTCAGTGGGAGAGTGAATGAATTAGGAAGAATGCAGATGGCTGAGGCACACGTATGCCCTGTCACCATTCTTCGTTAAGTGTTACAGTCTTTCTTGGCTGATGCAGGTGGGACTCTGTCATTAATGTTGCTATTCAGTGTAACCGCGCTTGGGCTCTTCAGTCAGATTAAGTAAGTGTTTCAGAGAGGGTAAGGCAAGTGGCACTCATGACTTGAATCTCATTTCAACAGAAATGTCTTAATACTTGTATTTTCAGGTTACTTTCTTATACATGTAAGAGATCTAGAGCTTTAGGGGGTTTACCTTAGGTAGGTAGGAGGTAGGAGGAACCTACCTTTTCATTTTATTGACAGTGAACCTGACTTGAGGACTCAGCTTCTTTTATCAAATGTGGTTCATCTCTCGTAACAATGAAATCGCCTTAATAATACTAAAGACCTTGGATATTTTAAATAAATTAAATGGCATATTTCAAGTTGATTCAGAATCTTGAGTTTATCCACTATGATCTCATAAATGCCATACTTTCTGAAGTGTTATAAGTGAGTGCCACCAGAGAGGGATACAATCAATGCCTGTTGAGCCGGGAAGTTGGGCGCTGCTTTTTGTCATCTGCGAGCATGGCAGCTGCAGAATGTCTTGCTATCTGTGCTCCTGACACCCACGTAACCTGCGGGAATGCATAATATTTTTCTCTGCATGGTCAGGTGCACATTTTACATATACGCAGAACGAAAGAATCAGCATGTTTTCAGCAGTATCCTAAAACAAAACCCAAGATGACCCATGAAAGAGAAATCCGTTTTCTCACACTGGCATTATACCGTGAGCGCCCTCGGTTGGGAAGTGTTAGGCCTGTCAGGATACAGATGCTTCCCCTAAAAGAGTAGTAAACTGGTACCAATAGGTCAGGAACAAGCTCTTCCCTTGAGACTTGCTGTCTGAGGCTGCCAGGTGGATTGTTATTTTCCCCATTTCTCCTGAGACATTCACCCTAGTTCTCCCTGGAATGATGCGGGGGCAGTGGGGAGCCGCACACATGCGCGTGCACGCGCACACACACACATACACACACACACACATACACAACTTCTTCTTTTACCCTGTACTACTTCATTTTTTGCCTCATTGTAATCCAACACAACAGGCTGTTTTACGAGAAAGGGTTCTCAGTGGCCACCACCTCCTGAGATCCTGCTGGTCTCCAGGATGGTACTGATACCTGGGAAACATCAGTAAGGGATTTACTTAAAGTATTGCCAGGAACGGACTAGAAGTAGAAAAGAGCTATGTTTGGAGTTTTGGTTTGAGAAGGGAGGCCAGGAAAGGGTATGGGATAAAGAGATAGTACTTGAGAAAGGCAATGCCCATAATGTTTAAGAAGGACAGTTTCACGATTCAACAGAAGGTGACCATAGGCAGTGACTAAAGATATAAACCAGGAAAGAGCACGTGGTAGGATGCAGAGAGAGTATTCATGTCCCCAGTGGATTTCCCCCAGTTTTTGCTCCATGCATGTCTTGGTACTGATGTCTTCTCCGGGATCTATGAAGAGCCCAAAGTTTAATGTCAGTCATATCCTTAGGATCGTTTAGGAATTCACATGTGACTGGCAGGCCTAAGGAAGCACAGTCCAGGACTGGTGTGCGGGTCTCCTGAGCCTGCATTTTCCATGTCCCTTAAGCTAGACACAGTGGCGACTGTTAGGACAAAACGGAAGGCAGAAGGAAGGCGGTCTGAAGATGGGTCTATGGAGTTCAGTGGGTGTCCCTGACTCTGAATTCTTCTAAAGACCAGTGGGGATATGGCAGAGCCCTTTGGGGAGCAGGCAATCCTAGATCCCAGTCACGAAAACGGACCAAGGCCTGTGGAACCATGAACCTGGCGGGAAGGGGGGGGGGTTACCTCTCCAGCGCTGTAGCTCCGAAGCCTCTGCAGGTGCTGTCGGTGGGTCAGGTGGTTGGGGAGACGCCCGTTCTGAAGAGGGATTCGGGGGTCAATGAAAGTGGTAGCTCGACTGTTGTGGTCCACGAAGAAAGACTGCAGATAGACCAGTAAAAAAGCGCACTGCATGAGAACGAGCCAGAGTGAGGTCAATAAAGTAAGGGAGTGCTACAGAGCTCAGTCTTTGAGTTTATTTCTGACCCTCCTTTTTATCTGCTCAAAACTAGATGGAAGATGGGGGCATGCCAGTCACTGATAAACACTTCACAGCGGAGTTACAGACTCGTGGTCATAACACTTTACTCACCGTGGAAAGTAAGAGAAATAGAGCCTTCAGTGTATTAAAATAACACTAGTAATAATTCATGAAACATTTTATTTTAAAAATAAAGTCTCTTTCTTTGATTATAGAATTAGCAGTCTCATTGAGAAAAAAATTTAAAAGGATAAAAAAGTAAGAAGAAAATCAAAATTACCTCAAATATCACAATCCAAGGGTAATCATCAAAATATTATGGTGACCTTTCCACCAGTTTTTCTTTTCTCATGCAAATATACAAATATTTACATATTTTCCCCACAGCGGCACCTACAATTTTGTTAGAAGATTTTTTTCCATCTCCTATTTTATGAGAATTTCCCTAAGTTATCAGACATTCTTTTAACACAATTTTAGCAGGTATATACCTTGATGGATGTATAGTAATTTTGGTACCCTCTATCATTGGACATTTTACTTTTTTACTGTTTTAAAAATAATGCTTCAATAAACATTCTTGTTCGTAAATCTTTGCAGCATGTCTGATTACTGTACATGTTCCAATATGTGACAAAAGTTATTCTCTAAATCTAAAATTACCTCTCATAAAATTGGTACCTTCTCAGGAAAAAAACCCCTTTTGTACTACTAAACAATCTTTCAAATACTATCTTGAACAAAATGTAATGTTTGGTGAAGGTGACTTCCTCTTAAAGACCTCAATCATTGCTCATTGTAGACGCACTCAGATGCCACCTCACATAGGTAGTCCAAGTCAAATACAGATGTAAAAATTATTCTTGGGAAGTATGAGCTTATAATTTCAAGTATTACATGTCCTTGCAAACAAGTCTCTTTTGTTAAAGAGCTCTATAAAAAGTGATACAGGAAGTGCTTTCATTATGGGGACCAAAAGTTACCTCCACAGGACATATAGGAGATTAACTCCCCTAATATCATGTGACTCAGTATCTGTGACTTGCTGTAAAATTCCCAGGACAGCATTCCACACAGATTCAAAAAGGCCTATTTGGGGGCATCTGGGTGGCTCAGTGCCTTAAGTATCTGCCTTCGGTTCAAGTTGTGATCTCAGGGTCTTGAGATCAGCCTCTAGTTGGGCTTCCCCTCAGTGGGAAGTCTTCTTCTTCCTCTGCCCCTCCCCCTGCTTGTGCTCTCTGTCTCTCAAATAAATAAATAAAATCTTAGAAATATAAAATAAAAGTAAAAAAAGTCTGTATGTCCAATCTGGATGGGACTAAAGATGATGTGCCCTGAAAAACTGGGTTCGGTGTTTCAAAAGTGGCACTGGTGATATCGAAAAGATGAGTAAAGAATCTGAAGAAGAAAAAATGTGAGTAAAAAAAAAACCAAAACCATTTATCAACGTGTTTCTATAACATGAGATTTTAAACACACAAGTATAAGCTGAAGTCAATATGTCAAGGGGTCTTTTTATTATTGAACTATATGCCTGCAAGTTTATAAATTAAAGTTAAATGGGTTTCTTGTTATTAGTGCATATGTGGCAATTCTTTAGTATAAATTCCTAAAAGTTGAGTTAATTACTGGGTTAAAATTAGAAAAAATTTGCTTATTGGTCTATATTAACAAATTACCTTCTTATCCTCATCATAAGTCCACGAGTGCTTTTCATGGACTTTATAAATGTGGAGTATTTGAAAGACCCCTTAGAAATGCTGAATGGTAAATGATGCTGAATTATTGCTTACAGGGGACGCCAAACATTTTCTCACAGTTTTATGGGTTAGTTAATTAATATGTGGTACAATATTAATTAATTTCAGGAGTAGAATTCAGTGATTCATCACTTAGAAAAAACACCCAGTGCTCATCACAAGTGCCAACCCTCATCAACCCTCAGTTTCTTCTCTATCATTACGAGTCTGCTTTATGGTTTGCCTCTCTTTTCCCTCCCATGTTCATCTGTTTCATTTCTTAAATTCCACACGGAATGAAATCATACAGTATGTCTTTTCCTGACTGACTCTAAATTTGTTGTTTAAAATTTAGCTCTATTGCTTACGGCCATGGAATGCAACATGAGTATTTTATGCTTTTCTGTTTCCTTTGTGTTATAAAATATTATCATTTATTAAAAAAAAGCTCCAAGGATCTCATAAAGGAGTTATAAACTGTTTTTTTATTTTTTTAAGAAAATTGTGGTAAAATGTACAAAACGTAAATTTTGCCATTTTAATCAGTTTTAAGTATACAGTTTAGTGGCATTAAATACATTCTCATTGTCATGTAACCGTCACCATTGCTCATCTCCTGAAGTTTTTCATCTTCTTAAACTGAAACTCTGTACTCATTAAGGACAAACTCCTCATTACTTCCTTCCCCCAAACCCTGGGAATCTCTATTCTACTTTCTGTCTCTATGAATTTCACTATTTTTAGATACCTCATGTGAGATAAAATATTTGTCCTTTTGTTTCTGACTTGTTTAACTTAGCATGATATTTTCAAGGTCCATTCATGCTGTAGCATGTGTCAGAATTTCACTGCTTCTCAAGGATGCATAATCTTCCATTGTATGGGTGATACCACATTTTGTTTATCCATTCATATAACTTCTATTTTTTTCTACCCTTATTGAGGTATAATTGACAAATAAAAATTGTATGTAATTAAGGTCTACTACATAAAGTCTATTTTTAACAAAATAATATATATCCATTATTACAAAACTATATTATTCAAATCCTGACTTATTTTGTCCTTCTGTCAAACTGATAGATATAAAACTCATTTTCCTACAATGCATTTTTTAATTTCCTTTTGTATTTCTCTTTTAGTTTTCTTTATGTATGATATGATGCTATTTGGCTCATAATATATATGAATAATGTATCTTTATTTTAGTTGTGCCTTTGATTTATAAAAAATCTTATTTGACTCCATTTAATGGTGTGAATTTGAACTCTTCTTTCTATGATATTAATATACCACCACTGATTTTCTTGTTATGGTTTTTACATTCTATTAATATTTATTCTTTTATTTTTTAAACTTTGAATCATTTCTTGGGTATGTCTTTTACTAAGCTGGATCTGTTTGTTACCAAATCTGAAAGTGTTTTCCTTTTTGGTACATAAGTTTATCCTATTTCTACCTATCACTATGACTATTACGCTCGGCTGTACTTTTGTTATTTTATTTTGGTTATTTCCAATTTTTTTGCTTCCTGGTGGATTTTTGGGGTATTTTGCTAGGTAAACCGTATTTTGCTTGATCTTATTTTGGTAGAAATTTGAAACAGAAAAATCTTGCTTTCAATGGTACAAACAATTGTCTTCTAAGTTGATCAAATAACTATATTTAGCCATTGTTTTTCAAATTACTCAACTATGAACATTGGCACAACTTTCCTTGCCCTGTTCACTGGCCCTCTTCCCTTGTCCATTTTATTTTAGGTTAGGAATATGATTCAGATAGTTGTTATTCAATTTTTCCATTTTTGTTATACATATTCTCCCATATTTTATTGAATCTTTTTCAAAATATTTTAAAGCATTTTAACAATTATTTACACTTACATTCACATATTTGATTGATTTAAATATTCACCACCATAGTCCTTTTATACTGTTTTCTCCATTATTGATTTCCTGTTCTGCTTCATTTGTAAGTCATCGGGGGAATGGATTTTGGTGTTTTCTTTGGACAGGCAAGAGAGTACATGTAATCCTGCATGTAAGGTGGTTTTTCTAGTATTTTCACACTTGAATGACACCAATTTGTTTGGATATAGAATTTGGGGGCTGCAAATTTTTCTCATCAATAACCTGTACTCCTTGCTCTGTGAATTTCTGTAGTTGAGTTTCATGGATGGAAAATTTTAAGCTTGCCTGATTTTTATTCTTTTTAAGGTAACTTTCATATTATCATGGCTATATACTGATAAGATTTTTAAAAAAATCCCCATTTAAAGATAATTCCAGAGTATGTGTATAGAATTTTAATTAATTTTAATATAGCTCAGCGAGCCCCATTAATCTGCCTACCTGAACAATTTATTTTAGAGCACAAAATTTTATTTTCAATATTTAATAAGTGAATTTTTATATTTCCCCAAATTTAATTTTTGTTGTTCTACCTATTATTCTGGTTTCTTCTTTAGGAACATCCCTAAACCATTCCCCAACAGAGATTTTAACTGAGTGGTAATTATATGCTAGGAATATTCTAAGCCCTTGGGGTTTCATCAATGAGCAAAGATCCCTGCTCTCAAGGAGCTCAAAATCTTGTCAGGAGAAACAGACAAAACAATAAATCTAACAAGTATATAACTTATATGGGGGAGCACATGGGTTGGGGATCTTGGGTGCTTTTGGTATTAAATAAAATGGTTAGGACAGGCCTGGCTGAGAAAGAGATATGGTCTTTTTGCTTTTATTTATTTATTTATTTATTTATTTATTTATTTATTTATTTATTTTCAACTTACCCCTCCCTGTTTGCGATCTGGTTTCTTCCCCCATTTTGGAGGTCGTTTCCATGTTCTCTCTCAGTGATCGGATTTTTAAATAGCATCAGTTCTGCTCGCTTTTATCCCTATGCTATTACATGTTGTTCTTCCTTGCGATCTTAAAACGTTTACTTTCAGCCTTTTTTTTTTTTAATTTTAGAAGAACATGTGAGACTTAATCACTTATTCTCTAACAAAATTTTAGCCGTATGGTATTAAGTGCACAGAGCAGAACAGTATTGTTAACACAAGTCTGTACAGCGGGTCTCTAGAACTTTCTCATCTTGTATAACTGAAACTGCACCCATTGAACCCAAACTCCCCATTTCCTCCTGCCCCAGCCCTGGCCGCCGCCATCCTGCTCTGTCACTCTGAGGCTATTTCCAAATACTTCCCGTAAGGGGAATTATGCAGTACTTGTCCCTCTGTGACTGGCTAATTTCACAGAGCATAATGTCCTCCAGGTTCATCCTTCATTTTTAAGGAACACTGAATAATGTTCCACTATACGTATATACCACATTTTCTTTTTTTAAATAAGTTTTCGAATTCCAGTTAAGACATAGTATCATATTGGGGCACCTGGGTGGCTCAGTGGGTTAAAGCCTCTGCCTTCAGCTCAGGTCGTGATCCCAGGGTCCTGGGATCGAGCCCCGTATCAGGCTCTCTGCTCAGTGGGGAGCCTGCTTCCTCCTCTCTCTCTCTCTCTGCCTGCCTCTCCACCTACTTGTGATCTCTCTCTCTCTCTGTCAAATAAATAAAATCTTAAAAAAAAAAAAAGACATAGTATCATATTAATTTCAGGTGTACAATACAGTGATTCAACACTTTCATGCAACACCTGGGGCTCATTACAAGTTCACTGGAGAATCCCCATCACCTATTTCCCCCCATCCCTTCCCACTCACCTCCCTCCTAGTAACCACCAGTTTTTTGGGTGTTGAGTTTGAAAAGGCGGGCACATATTGCACAGAGCGTGGCATGTTATATGCGAACAATGAATCTTGGAACACTGCATCAAAAAACTACTGATGACTATATGGTGGCTAACATACTAATAAAAAAACAAAATCAGGGCGCCTGGGTGGCTCAGTGGGTTAAGCCGCTGCCTTCGGCTCGGGTCATGATCTCAGAGTCCTGGGATCGAGGCCCACATCGGGCTCTCTGCTCAGCAGGGAGCCTGCTTCCCTCTCTCTCTCTCTCTGCCTGCCTCTCCGTCTGCTTGTGATCTCTCTCTGTCAAATAAATAAAATCTTAAAAACAAAACGAAACAAAACAAAAAACAAAATCAGTTTGTTCTCTATAGTTAAGAGTCTCTTTCTCAGTTTGCCTCTTTCCCCCCGCCCTCTGCTTTTTCACTTTGTTTCTTAAATTCCACACGTAGGTAAAATCACACAGTATTTGTCTTTGACAAGACTTATTTTGCTTAGCGTAATGCACTCTAGTTCCATCCACATCCTTGCAACTGACAAGATTGCATTCCTTTTTATGGTTGGTAACACTGCACTGTATTATCAGTTGATGGGCACTTGGGCTGTTTCCATACTTTGGCTATTGCTGACGCTGCTGCTGTAAACACTGGGGCCTGTATCCCTTTGAATTAGTATTTCTGTATTCTTTGGGTAAATACCTAGTAGTGCAATAGCTGGATGGTAGGGTAGCTCTATTTTTAACTTTTTGAGGAACCTCCATACTGTTTTCCAGAGTGGCTGCCCCAGTTTGCATTTCCACCACCAGTGCAAGAGGGCTCCCCTTTCTCCGCAACCTCGCCAACACCTGTTTAACACTAATATCTTAATGAAAGATGCTACTTGACAGACACATTATGCACTGTGCAGTTTCACTGAGTTAGGAGCAGTTCTATTCCCATATGCTTCTGCACATACATTTACAAACATACCTTTTAAAAAGTTTTTAGTTTAACTCCAGCTCGTTAACATACAGTACATTAGTTTCCAGTGTACAATATCGTGATTCGACACTCCCGTATGTCACCCAGTGCTCCTCCTAACACATGTACTCCTTAACCCCCATCACTGTTTAACACCCCCTACCTCCCTTCTTATACACCACATTTTCTTTACCCATTCATCTGTCAGTGGGCATTTAGGTTGCCTGATTATTGTTACTAACGCTTCGAGGAACATAGCAATGCAGGTATCTCTTTGAGATTTTGATTTCAATTTTTTCGGATACATATTCAGAAGTGGGATTTCCAGATCATATGGTAGTTCTGTTTTCTTACATCTACCTCCTCTCAGCTTTTCTCAGTTCGTGGCTGCTTCTTCTTGCTCAATAGAAACCACGTGCTCCTAAACCATCTTGTGTATGATTGGCAGGTGCCTTTTAAATTCTTTTATTTTCTGAAGGAAATTATACTGTAAGATTTTTTTTTTCTCAAAGGTTCGGTTTCCTTCATGTAGTAGTGGGTCTCTTCATAGGCTCCTGTTCATTTTGCTGTTGTGTGTTCATTCCTTAGTAGAGGCTGCCTCTGTCGCATGCCGGCCACAGGCAGACCCTCCCCTGCCCACCACCTGCAGCCCCACACCTTCTCTGGATGATAAGCCTCCCCCTCACTCAAGCCTGGAACCTTCTTAAGGTCCACATCCAATCTCTACCGAAGCTGGCAGAAGGCTATGACCTCCTTTCTCAGACTTCCAAGACAACGGATGAATCAGATGCCATTTGGGCCTTCACTCTGGTCCTCCCGAAGTGGTGCCACTCTCAGAGCACTGTTCCTGAACCCCTTTGTGGTATGATCATTCATTCAAAGACATCAAACAGCCAGCCCTGGTCTTCTATGCCCACCATGGCGTACACTAAAAACAAAGGCTGTTGTCTTCACACATGTCAATAAAGCAAGAAGCAGATTGGCTAGAATGAGGAACCAGAAGGTGCTGTGGCATTCTGGAACCTTCTCTGGCCATCTGTGAAAATGTCTTTTGCATAGAAAGCTATGACCCCCTGATTTTTCAGTGAGTGCTGTTCCTAGATCCCAGGCTCCTGTGCACATTCTTTCCAAGTCAGAGAGGTGAGCCTGAAGGAGACAGTCCACAAATGTTCTTCTCAACCTATTCCCATCATCGATGGCTTTAGCAATGAGGTATTCTTGTATTTTCTCCAGTTGCCAGTCCGATGTTGCATTTTTTTGGATTGGACAATTCCCACAGCATCAAGAGGAAGAACAGCAGGAATTACTAATCTACTCTATTATCATGGATGCCCACATTCACTTATTTACTCTTTATAACTGGCATGAAGGCAATAATAATTATTGCTACTTTGTGACGGACAAAGTGAGGCTCAGAGCAGTAAAGGAACTTGCTCATGGTCATGTGTTTAGAATGGAATGGGGTAGTCCTTGTACACCTTCCCCACTATCCTCCATTGTTCCTCTCTACCCTATGGATTGTGATAATACATTTTTTTTTAAAGATTTTATTTATTTATTTGACAGAGAGATCACAAGCAGGCAGAGAGGCAGGCAGAGAGAGAGGAGGAAGCAGGCCCCCTGCTGAGCAGAGCGCCCGATGCGGGGCTCGATCCCAGGACTCTGAGATCATGACCTGAGCCGAAGGCAGCGGCTTAACCTACTGAGCCACCCAGGTGCCCCTGTGATAATACATTTTTAATTGAAGGCTACTTCCCCTTCCCCCACCCCCGCAACAATTCAGTGCATGGTATGCTTCTTAGAAGTTTTTGTTTGCCAACTCTGAGTCTGTGTGTGCTCAATTAGTAAAGAATTAGACCATTTTATGTGTGTGTACCTAGTCACACAGCTGGTTTGTGTCATAACTGAAAGCAGAATTCAAGCCCTCTCATTTTAGATTCAGACTTCCTTCTTTCTTATATATGGTACCATATCACTGAACAAAATTAGGGGGAAAATGTTTTGCCAGAAATCCCCTAATATACATTTCAAAATGGCTAAAATTTTTTTTTTAAACATTTTATTTATTTATTTGAGAGAGAGAGAGACAGTGAGAGAGAGCATGAGCAAGGAGAAGGTCAGAGGGAGAAGCAGACTCGTGGAGCTGGGAGCCTGATGCGGGACTCGATCCCAGGACTCCAGGATCATGACCTGAGCTGAAGGTAGTCGCTTAACCAACTGAGCCACCCAGGCGCCCTCAAAATGGCTAAAATTCTTGGTGCAAGTCTCAGCTACTGTGTTTCTTTGCTAGTGTGATGCACCCTGGAGAAACAGGGCTGATGGCACTGGGGGGTTTCGTAGCATTCTGCTGGGTGTTTGCATCCTAGTGTGAGAGCTGTATGCACTTAGGGAGTTATGGAAATCTGGGCTAAGCAAGTTGTTTGCATTAGTGTGCTATTTGCATAATAAACCATAATGACCCTTTCCGTTCACTGATTCCTAGTGGTGTAGTCTTGACAACTTAGTTAAGTAATAATGTAAATATGGTGACCACAGACCACCAAGATGAGGCACGGGCACTCTGGTTCCTTTCCTTTCTATCTGGCTCAGGATTTATTTCCCACCCTAACACACATCCTCAGGTCCTCCCAGCATAAATCACTGTCATTCTCCAAGTGGAGGACACACCCAGTAAAAGAGAAGGTCCTTAGGAGCAGATTCTGGCTCTCAAGGTTTTTCTACTACACAAAGCACACCCCTCACCCAAGACCCTTTTCCAATTCACCCAACTACACAGGACCCGGTCATACAGACTTACTGAGTAACAGACTTGCATTAGTGGACACTCTTTCTCCACACACTTCAGAGAGTCCAGGTACTGAGACATGCTAAGGGGTTTGTGGGGAGGAGGTCCCCTGTGGTTCCCAGGGGACAATGGCACCCTATCAGCCCACTTTGGGGAACTGTGGCACATTGAACTTCACAGAGACTGAGACATGTCTACTGACAAAATTTCTGATTCCTTTGACCCTAAAAAAGGGAGGGATTCTCTCTACCACAGACCCCACCTCTCAAAAAAATATTACACAGAGATAAGTCTTTCATAAACTGTTTGGCCTGTCCTATAAATACATTGATGTGACTGGTGATGATTAAGAAAGAACATTTTTGCTGCAGCAAACTCAGCAAGGCTTCCAAAGCATCCCTGGGAAAGATCAGTTTTGGCTAAGGTCACACAAAGGCAATACGCAAGCCAGTAACATCACATGGGCCCAAGATACCCTGCCCATTTGTCAGGCTGTTTTAATGAGAACTGAAGGCTTATTAGGAAAATCACCACAAGTAATCTAATAACGTCAATCCCACTTAACTAATAATCTCATTCCCTGAGAGTTAGCTGTCTATGGAGGCATAACCATAGAAAGGTCATTGAACAGACTCTGGTTTCAATTTCCAAACACATAGGCAGCAATTCTCAACTGGGCATGATTTGCTCTCTAGGGAACATCTAGCAATATCCCAAGTTGGTGTTGATGCTATTGGCATCAGGGGGCAAGAGGCCGGGGACGCCGCAGGACAGAAACCCTGCTGCAGGACGGGAACCTCTCTTCCTCCTGGTAGCTGATGGCACATCTCTGAGACACAGACTTTCCTGTCCTCACTCATCTCCCCCACCCCTCGCTTTCTCATGGGTCTTCTTCAGATAAAGAGCTGTTGAAAGGCCCACCTGTCAGTCACACTCACCTTTCCCTGCTGGTCCGTTTTGATCTCCCAGCCCCGGGGCAGTTCCAGCCGCGTGTCTGCAAACATGTTGATGAAATTCACCAAGTCGCGGTTGTGCTGGTAGCGTTCGAAATTGCGTGCGTCCCGCCGGACTTTCAGAATCATGTGCTTTAAGCAGGTGCTACTGGTGAAGACTCGGTAGGCACCCTGAGAGGGGGGTCAGGGCCGGTTGGGATAGAGGGTTGGGGGAAGGGGGTAGGAAAAATACAGACCAAGTACACCTTGAGCACCTTATCGCAATGTAACCTGATTGCTAACACAGTGATTTATTGTGCGCATGGAGGGGGAAGCCTCAGAAGGGGAGATCTTGCTCAAAAATTAAATGTGCACGATAAACACACATGGATCTGCTTGATCTGTATGGGTGTTTCCTCAGCCTCTGATACGGTCACATTCTGGGCGGGGCAGGGGGGGACACTCAAAGGCTCCCCTCCCCCTTCTCCCCAGTCAGCGCTAGGCTGGGCTCTCCTCAGTCTCCCTCCATCACTGGGAGCATTGCCCCCTTCTCTTCTCCACCCTTCTCTGCCTGCACCAGTCCTCCCTTGCTCCACTTCTGCGTCTATAACAAGGAGGATTAATTTAGGGTCCCTGGGGACTTAAGACTGGCCTTCAGAGGTCTGTCACAAACTTCTCTGTGTGGAGGGGATGGGGATGAGAAGAAAGGAAAACGTTTCCAGAGTTTTTAGTTGTGCCAAATGATGATTTTCTGGTCTACAGGGCTGGAAGCCAACCCCACTTGCTGCCAGAGTGGGGCCGTGGCTCGTCCTGGCCAGGGCCACCTGGTGCCCAGTGCTTGAGGGCATCAACATCTGGCATCCTTGTCCCCCTTTGTGACTCATCCCTGCCCCAGTAGGCAGCCACTCTGAATCTAACGAACAGATGTCCCAGAGGCTTCTCAAATAAAACCTGCTAAAAACTGGTCTCCTCCCACTGTCACCTAATCAAATAATTGCACCTGCTCAGGTGCAGGTAATTTCACCCCTAACTCAGGTGCCCAAAGCAGAAAAGACTCCGACTTTCTCGAGTCCTCACCCTTGCCTGTCTCCATCACCATGGTCCGACCCCTTTCTGTCCTCCCAGCCCCTTCCCCAGGGTGGGCCTCGATCATCTCTCACTTGTGACACTGGATCAGCCTCTAGCCTTATAGCCCCCCAGTCTCGGCGCTTCTGATAGAGAAGATGTTTAATCGAACACCTGATCCTGTAATGTAAATGCCTAGGACTGTTGTTTGTTCCTACCGCCTTCTGAGGCATAGCTATGCTTCTTCTCATGACTTCCCCTGAGTTTTGCTACTTCTTCTCCAGCCCTTCCTCCTACCTTTGCCCGTCACCACATCCCAACCTCACATACCCAACCCTGAGCCTCTTCATAGCTGCGTCCTTTCTCCGTCTCTCTGGAGCTTCTTCCCACTCCCTTGCAACCTTCCTGACTCAGCTCAGCAGCCCTGTCCTCGGGGATGCTCCCCTAGACTGTATCTTTGGTGTTTCCAGAGCATTTGATTCCTCCCTGAGGTTGGGTGCTGTCCTCTCACGTCAGACTAGTCTTTGTACGTGTCTGTTGCTCCACAAATTGGGAGCTTGTGCGGTTCAGCTGTCATGCTGTGTCTGTGAGGCCAGCACCTAGATCTGCATCTGTCCACAGAAAATGTTTATCTAATGAAGAATTAATGAATATAGGGAAAGCATGTAATTGCTTTCTTGAAAATACAAAAAAAAACTATATATGCAAAAATAACTTAAGTATGGTATTTGAACATCTCATTTCATTAAAGGGAAAACTAGATATTTATCTAGGAGAAATCTAATTTAACATTTCTTTAATGAAAGTGATTTTATAAAATGATACAGGCTGAGGGGACTCTGTCAACTTCATAATCTTGTTCCTTTAAATAAAATTTTAGCAGTAACAGAAACACCTGTTTCCAAAGGACTTTCACTGATATTGATACATTTGTGCCTAATGAGAACAAAGAAGCAACAGCATTGCCAAATCCAGCTCTTCTCCTTTTTGGGAGACTCCCAGATAGAAAGAGTGGACTGAGTTGTTTTGTTTTGTTTTGGTTTCAGTCTTGCCTGGGTTAAAACGCCTTCCTTTTTCATCCTTTAAACAACTTAGCAAAGGAGTGTTTTGAGTTTTGATGGAAGCCAAGTGGGTCCCCCCTGTATTCAAGAGTACTCACATAATTGGCGTGTAGTACAGTGAAGAACTCGGGGTTGGTGATGAACTTCACCGCTGGGGACTGCAGCAACAAGGTGATTTTCTGTGAAGTCACTGGAGAAAGTGACCCTTCTCTCCGCAGATCTGGAAAAAGGAAAGCAAAGCAATGGACACGTTGGAAAAAAGTCATTTCAAATGCAGTACTTCTCTCTCTATACCAGCAGTGCATTAAGCTTTGACTGGACAGCTGGGACCAGACTGTGGTTCTGAATAGTGATAAGATCAGGTATCCCGGTGATAGGACCAGGTGTCCTCTCATGTTGTGTGTGCCAAGAAGAGTCATTATCTCCTAGGAGTGCTCCTGCATAACTCCAGTAGGCTCACGTCCTCGAACATCTTGTCCCTTTTATAACAATGTCGTTCTTATTTTATGAGTGGCTAAGCATAGTTAAGGTGGTTTGCAGAAAGAGGCACAATTCTTCCCCTCCCTGCATCCACACCCACCTGCACGAGACTCTGCACTTCTCCTCTCGCCGAACTGAGCTAGCCTGTGTCTTCCTTAGAGTAACAGAGTTTGGCAGAACTTGTAAGCCAGGGTTCCAGGAAGTCTTCACGTCCCCACTCTGTCTTAGGACCCTGCCACCACTGTGAGAACACGCTTGGGCTAGTCTGGGACAAGATGAGAAGCTATAGGGAGCAGGGACCAGCCAGCCCGATGAGACCACGTCAGGGTAGTCAGCCTGCAGCGGACTGGGCAGCGGACTGAGGACGCATGCGCAAGCCCCACCGCAAATACAATTGCTCTCCTGTGTGATAAATGCAAGGCTGGGAGTTTAAGCTGCTACCTTTTGGGATGGTTTGTTACATAGCAAATGCAAAACTTCCCAAAACCAAACTCAGAAAGGGATTTTCTATTCCTTTTTTACCTCTTGCTTTTAATTACTTGACCACTTGAGCACACCTCTCTCAGAGGACACAAAAATGAATACATAGGAAAACTAAAACCAGTCAGTTTAACTGGCGTATCTGGTAAAATGAAGAGAGTGGACGCACTTACAGTCGTTGGTGGGACTGTGTGTGTGCACGGAAATCCACTGTTCTGCCCCGAGCTTCGAACGTGCCATCACTCAACCCAACTTAAGAGAAAGTGGATTGGGATGTCACTGTAATAATCTTTTGTCATTACGGGTATAAAAAAACTGAAGCCAGTCTTCTATGCCTCTTGAATATTCTCGTCTGAGTCCACTCAGGCAGATTCAAAGAAATGAAAAGCAGACAACTGGCGGAGGCCTGGCCTACAGTATTAGGTAACCAGGCACAGGGGCAGAAGAGTACCTAAGGTAAGCTTTTGGGAAAACCTCTTTCCTCCCAGGTTGCTCCCTCAAGGGGGAATTGTATTTTATTTTAAATGCAAACAAATAATTATTCCTAGTGTTGTTATGTAGGTTCTTTGATGTAGACTGAATTTTCAATGCATGTTTTATTTATAAGTGGAAAATTCTTAGGACACCCACAAATAAATTCGCTCAATGAGAAATCATTAGGCCACTGGAAAAATTGCCTCAATGCACAAGTATGAGTACTCTTACTATGAATTCACTTCTCCTTTATGTTCATGGTGGGAAACTGCTATCTGTTTCACACTGCTGACACCAAGCCTCTTTCCCCTCCCCCCTGCCTGACCGCCCCCATTCCACTGCTCTTCCCCTCAGGACCTAGTCCATCCCCAAGGCAGGGCAGGGGTCCACACACTGTCACGCTGCCACCGGATGCCAACCCAGGAGACTCAGGTCCCCTCCTTCCATACCTAAGCTTGACTGAGAAGATTCAGCCTCTGAGTCGCTCCCACCACCTCCTCCATTGCCTCCTGCCGGGACCTGCTCACAACTCTGGCTGCCAGAATCTTCTTCTGACCTCTCTGTTGCAATGGTTCGCTGAATGTTTTGATACCTTTGCATCAGAAAATGGAAAGATAGGAGTTAACTTTTGCTTATCGCCTTGCTGGGGGCTGATGCTCTGAATCAGGGAACTGGAGAAATCTGTAAAGAATCATCTTGAATACTGGCAAATAAATGCTTAAAATTCCCACAAGATACCGAAACAACTGGCAAGACAAGTGTGTCCAGATGAGTGGACTTCTTTTTGTTTTGTAAACTGTGATAAGTTTCAACTATGGTGACTTTTACACATTAACACAGATAATTAGTCACAAAAAAACCAGCCTCTCTGCCTTGCATTAAACAAAACCAGACTAAGTCTAAAAGAACGGTTTGGGAAATAACTTCAAATGTTACCACTAAGATATCAAATTACTTCTACATTATTGTACATATTGTGGTCTATAAACCAGAGTAATAATTCTACTCCCTTATTGTCATCTGACAGGTAACTGATACCACTGGCAGGAACTGTGGAAATATTACATACTAAGAGCATGCTGGCCGACTAGCAGATGTTTTCTGCTGATTTGAAGGCTCATTTTATTTTTCTTCCCAAGTTGAGGATTCGGCCAGTCAACCACCTTCCCAGGTACTTACTACGTATGTACTGACTCTCCCAATATGCCCAGGCTCCGTGCTGGACTTTCAGGTCCAAGTCAGGATGGGAATAGGATATTGGCCTCTGAACACACACAGTGGAGAGAGAACAAAGAGGGGAATGGCATGCAAGCCATCACTCTAACAATGTCAAAAAGCTGTCCCAAAGCACAATACACAGACGGGAAACTCCTCGATGCCTACATTTTGAATCAGTATGAGCCTGTTGGGGATCTTTCAGGGAAAGAATGTAGACTAACACAGAAGAGTTCAGTCTTGTGGAACTCTGAGCAGCTGGGTGGGTGCCCGGGAGGACTGGGGCTCAGGCAGCGAAGGGACCAGCAGAGGGGGAGGCAGGGAGCCTTGACAGGGTGCCCCTCTAGGGACGGGTTCTTGAGCTGCCGCAGAACCACCTGCGGGCTTGTGGAAACACAGACAGCTGGGCCCCACTCCCGGAATTTCTCAGATTCAGTAGGTCTGGGGAGGGAGGAGGCAAGACCCTGCATTTCTAACTAGTTCCCAGGTGATGCTGTTGCTGCTGGCCCAGGGACCAACTCTGAGAACCACTGTGGCAGGATCTGGCTAGTTGCTGAAAAAGAGGTTGAGCTAGCCACTGAGAATGAGGACTTCCGTCAAGGTGGGGCATGCACTGGAGGAGGAGAGCATGAGTTGGGGAGAGCAGCTGGGAAGCAGCCGCAGCAACAGCCCAGTCTGGAGGTGCTAAAGGCCTGGATGCAGGCGGGCATGGGGACGATGGTGGCTCTGCAAGCATGCTACTGGGGGAGGGGAACACCCCCACACGGCAGGGAGAATAAGATCTCCTGTCTCTGCCCCCAAATGCAGACATTTCCTAGACCTCCCTGCCTCTGATAGCCCGCTCTGCCTCATTTACGCTGTAATTTATAGGCCGATGTCTTGCCATGTCTTTCCTCTTTGCTCTACTTCCCTCAGTCCATGTAGCCCCCTTCTCCTCCCTGCCTGACCTCTGTTTTGCCTAATGTCTCAGCCTACCAAGGCATACACGCAGGCTTCAGCTTCCCCTTTCCTCAAGGCCCAGCAGGAATGGGAGAAGGAGCTGAATTCCAGAGAGACTTCGTGGCAGAATCGGTGTAATCTTACATGCAGACTGCGCAGGACTTGGGGGCCTGTCTGGATGCAGAGGTTGAAGAAGGAGGAGACAACTGTGACGGTAAGTGAGGGAGCCAACCCTGAAAAGGGACATGTAGGAGAACAGGCAGGAGGGAAGGGAAGATCTGGGTGTGGATTTGGACATGTTGACTTGGAGGTCGTTGATTTCATGCAAGTGACAAGAGGCAAAGGAGCATTGCTGTATGAGTCTTGCACCCATAAGGAAATACAGGGGTGGAGAAAGAGGTGTGAAGAGGAAGAGGAGAGTGAGAGCCCAAGGAACAGTGAATAACCAGGTCTCCGAATGCAATCCAACATGGGGCAAGGGGGAAATATCATTACAGAGTCCACTGTGACGGGGCTTCTGAAGACCAGAGACCTCCTTCTTTGGCCTTTAAAGGAATTTTTTTTTCTAAAGTGTGGTCTCTACACCCCTTGAAAGAGAATCAGCTGAGTGATTGTTATAATCACATAAATTGAAGCAAAATTGAAATCTGCATTTCTAAGAAGTCCTTCAGGTGGCATTACTTACATCTAGGTTTAAGAGTCACCAGTTGCTTTCTGTAAGTTGTATTTTATCTACAGAGGCTCAGCCACTCACTCATGACGTGTGTCACGAGACACCTTTGCCTGCAGCAGTTACTGTGAGGCATTTTTGAGAAGGCCTCTAATAAGAAAACAGGGAGAGGGCAGGAATGAGCAAAGGATTACATAGAGGAATACCCATGTTTATTTGCCGTGTCAACCTGTCTGTGGTCTGGAGGTTGTGGGGAAGGTGAAGGATGGCTGTCTGCTGTTCTGCTTGTTGGAACTCAGAGAGTGCTACCATGGTGGGAAGGACAGAGTGGGCCACTGAGAAGCTGCCTAAGTGTGTAACCTTGACCAGGCGAGGAATGGGACTGCCAAAGACCAAGGGAGCTATTGTCAGGGAGATTCCCTAAATGACTCACGGCAGGCTGCATTTTCCAAAAATGGCTCAACAATATTTTTAGTCCCACATGCTCTTCTGGGACCTAATTACTCATCTGTTAAGACATAGAATCAATGTCCCCTCCCCTTGAACCTGGGAAGAGCTTGTGGCTACCTTGACAAATTGAGGATAACATAAGTGACAGTCTGCAGTGCCCATGCTGTGAGGTCCCATGGAAAGGCCATGGATAGGTGTTTTGGCTGACAGTCACAGCCAGCATCAACCTCCAGATATGTGGGTCACCAGCCCCGGCCACCCTCTGCAACCACAAGACAATACAATACCCCAAGAGAGAATGGCTTCACTGAACCCAGTTAGCCATGGAAACCGTGACAAATAAAAGTGATATATAATAACAATGATGGTAGCAATAAATTATCATTGTTTCATGCCGCCAAGTTTGGGTGGTTTGTTACTCTGTGATAGATAACCCAGAACAGAGCACAGACAAATATAAAGTTGTAGCCTCACTTTTCCTTCCCAAAGTGCAGTGACCACAGAAGAGAATGTCTGTGAATCAATTCGATCTTATTTGATGATGAAAATGTCAGTAATTTCACAACCTGCTGCGTGTCCTCAGTTGGACTTTGGTTGTCTTGGGCTTTACTGTGTCAACAGCCTCAAGTCCCAGGTACTACACCCCAGCCCTGATCTGTCCTGAAGTACAGGAACAGTTCTGGGGAAGCAGGACACACAGAAGTTTGTGGAGGGATCACTCAGCGAGGGCAGCCTCAGACACTCACTCTGTTTTAAAGATGAGAGAGGAAGTCAGAACAGGTTCTCTCGCATTTCATCAAGAATTATCCTTCCATGTCCTCCTTCATGCTTTTAAAAATATTATAAAAAGAGTTTATGGCAAGATGGGATCGGGAGGGAGACTTTCAATCTCACAAAACAAACTGAGGGTTGCTGGGGAGTGGTGGGGGGTTAGGGATGGGGTGGCTGGGTGATGGACATTGGGGATGGTATGTGCTATGGTGAGTGCTGTGAAGTGTGTAAGACTGATGAATCACAGACCTGTTCCCCTGGGGCAAATAATACATTATATGTTAATAAAAATTAAAAAAATACTCTATTAAAAAAAAAGAGTTCATGGAAATTGGTAAGAAAGTCAGCCAGAATATCTAATTTATAAATGAATACACACACAGGGATGCACAAAACCAAGCAAGAGAAAAACCTTTCAGAATTGAGCCAAACCAAACACAAAAGCCCAAGACCATACAGTTCTCATGGGAGGAGCTACAACTGGTAAAAGAAAAACTTATGGAAACAAAAGTTGACCCTCCCTGTCAGAAGTCAAATATAAGAACCCAAATCCCAGGAGCACCTCTTAAGTCCACAAAACCACACCCAAAGATGGGACAGGAGTGAAGTTGTTGCTGGGAGAGTGAGCCCGAAAAAACACTTTAGGAAACATCAGGCATTGATATCAAATACCAAAACCACAGTGATCCCCCGTCGCCTGCTTTTTGGAGAATATAACTCCAAGGAAACACTCCTGTGAGACAATACTAATATTTTACAGGGCCTTCAGCCTTATCCAAAATAGTGATGAAAGCAATAAGGAAAACATCCAGCACTATGGCAAATGAAGTTAACTAAAGTACGGTCCATTCGTTGGAATACTATACAACCATTTAAATGATATTCTAAGTCTCTGTAGCAATATGAAAATGCTTATAGTGAGGCAAGTGAGAAGAGAAAATAAAACTAACTACATATTATCATTACAGCTACACAAGGTCTACGCATGCACATGGAAATTAAGGACAAGATTTTTTTCAAAAGGTAAAGCCTGGGGTCGTAGAATTATATATACATCATTTTTTTTTTTTCATTTTAAAAACTTCCATGTCTCAATAATAGAAATATTTTATCCAAATAACTAAAAAACCCCAAACTTTAGTTGATTATTTGAAGTGAGAATACATATTTATATTTTCTGCTTGTTTGATAAATATCTGTGAAGGTGCATCGAGTTAATTCAGAATATTCTGAAAGTGAAAGAATTAACTAGAGAAACTGTCTTACGCTGAGTCCTGTTAGACTCTGGTACCCACCAGGCATGGGGAGGGGTACCCAGGAGGACAAGGCAGAAAGTTTCAATCACAGAAGAGGCAACCACTAGCTGTGCGTGGAGGATTCTGGGAGATTTCAGGGACCACAGGACATTCTCATGGGCCTTAGCAGAATGGAGCATGCAGGCAGGTGGTGAGGGATGTCTCTGCCGCAGAAGCACATGGTCAAGCCATAAAGGCCAGGAAAGGTGTGCTGCGTTTGGGGACTGGCGCGTTTGCACGTGGTAGCCCTAGGCTGCATTGTGCACTCTGCCTTTCTCAGTGTGCGTCTCCTTGCACAAACACACTTGACTTTCATAATCACGCTGTCAGGAGTCCAGGGAAACCCCATTGATAAGGTCCAGGGCAGGCCACTCCAAAATACGCCATTTTGGCCTATTGATTATTTTGAATTAAAGTTACTTAAGAAACCACCAGTGCAGAAGGACCCTCTGACCGTCCTCTGTTCTCCGAAGGCAGGAAGTGAATTTCCCTTGTGAATTCTCACCTGGAGGGCGGTAGTCCTCATCACCAGGGATAGGGATTAGGCTCAAAAAGGCTGGTAAACCAACCTTGTTCCTCTTCACCAATTTACTACCCCAAGCCCAAACTGGTTTGTTAATTCTTCACACACAAAAAATGTTTCTTGTCATTTCTTTGAGTCTCATAGTTCTGTGAGCTTCCCTGCATATGAAATTAAATTTACTTTTCTCCTTTTAATCTTTTTCTTATGTCGATTTAAGTATTAAGTCAGCCAAAGAACTTAGAAGGGAAGAAAGAAGGCTTTCCTTCCCTTACACCTTGCAACACCGAGAAATATTTGTTTTGCTGTGAGACGGGATTGCTGTAAATTCCTTCTGATAACCAACAAAGGTTTTCAGAAAAAACACCCCCCAGGAGTGATCACATCCCGAAGACCAGCAGTATACTTTCTGTGGCCGCCTTATCATGCCAGGTCAGTGAAAAACTCTACAAACTTGAACTATTAGGTTAAGATAAGGGCTGAAGAGCCGGATGCTTATCTCGAGGTTATCTGGCCTTCCCTAAGTAGGTTTTCTCACAAGAAATAAGTACTTCCTCAAGTCGCCAAATTCCTTTTCTTTTTATCTGTCCAGATGGATGCGCCAAACACCACTTCCTGTTTCACAAAGTCTGGCTGCCTCTCCCAGCCGTTCAGCTCCTGGAGGGCACAGGAATTTACACATGAAAGCCTGTAGAACTTCTCTGGAGGCCTGATTCAGGATGGATTTGGCCCAATTTTTATATTATACAACCTGAATATGATGAATTTTCATGGATTTTTTGTCCTAAGTCAAGGTGCTTACTTCTGCTTCAACCTATTGTTTTCTTTCAGTGCTTGGAATTGTACCTCCCGTAGATAATAGCCTGGTGATACTCTCCCTATGTCTCAGCCTGCCAAGTTCAGCTCCTAATCAAGTTCAGCTTCTCTGTTTGGGCAGGAAAGATCTACAGACTATTTCTGCCTATGGAATCTCAGTGCAGTCTCTGTGTAAAATGAGCGTGCTGTGTCCTCCACTTTTTTATTGACAGGAGTTTCGTTGTAATCACCAGGAAAGGGCTCTCCTATGGATTTCTGGTACGTTCTTAACCAATAAAGTTGGGTTATCACAAGTTCTGTAACGTGTTTTCTTTCTGTGGGAACGACCGTAGAGAAATGTACTGCCGATGAACATCCCACACGGTTCTCATTAATGCCTTTAAATGCTCGGCTACTGATGGACAAAAAATGGAAAGTGAATGTCTTTCAAATGCTCGAGCGATCAAAGAATCCTGGCGATTTTCACCTAAGCGTGTTCTTCTGCGTGCAACAGTAACCAGAAGTTCAATTTTTTGCCTCTGTGTGTTTTTCATAGGACTAAATTGCCCACTTTATTTTTTCTGGCTGATATAGTCAGCTTCTAGTTCCTTATACTGTATAGTTCCTTTCAACTTTTCCTTTATTTCATCCTAATGAGATGGCTTGTGGATAAGGCTGAATTCAAGCATGCAGTTTGTGGTCCTGGCTACGAAAAGTATCCCAAAGCTGCCATCTTGGCCTTAAAGAAGCAAGAGGTCGGATATGAAGCTCGTGCGAGCTTACAGCGTGACAGAAATGTTATTTAGGATCTCATTTGCAGGTTAAAAACAAAATGGCATCTTGACAATTTCACAGGTAAGAGTCTGGTTTTTAGACCAAACAACCCTCAAAAACTGTTTTTAAACATTTTCTTTTTCTAAGATGAAAGCATTTTAGGAATTACTGAGTATATAGCAATGAGGGGACCGGGGCAGACATGAATACAGACAGACATGAATACAGGATGATACTGTTTTTTCTCCAAACAGCTTTTAGTGTTCTACGGAACCCATCTTTGGAGGGTTCTCAGCTGTTTGAGTTCTGGGCCCTTTTGAGAATCTCATGAGAGATATGGACCAGTCTGATGGGAAAATGTGCATCCACGTATAATTTTGCATACAGTTTCTGGAGGGTTCATGGACCAAAGGCATCCTCAGTGAATACCTAGGGAGGAGGGTGGTCTGAGAGCCCCTGGTTAAGGAACACCTGTTTTTGAGCACATGCCATCAAGAAGTTCAGAGAATTCTCCATCTTTAAATGACACTCAGGCTTAATTAGTCTCCTGCCACCAAATTCTAAACCTAGCTTTCTAAGTACCTGCTACAAATGGGTTTCTTAAGGTACGTAATTACTTTCCAGGCTCCTCAGACAGTCTGAGCAGAAACGTGTAAGTGGGGGGGATTTTCGCTGGCTGCCCTTCTCCTTTCCAAGGGGTTCCCAGGGGCTCCCCACATGCTGATCACCAACCGCCTGTTGAGTTGCTCCATCTGCTGGATGGACCCCGATCTCCGCATCCCATCAGGGGTGGCTGCTGCTGTCGGACGCTGCCAGGTGGTCGTGCGGTTCACGTGGTCCACATAGAAGACCCGCCCGTGGCTGTCAATGCGAGCTTCCCAGTCTGGTGTGTGATAAAAAGGCAAAAAGAGAAATCAAGGACAAACTCCTGATTCACGGGAAACAGATACCACTGCCAGGTCTTCCGTAGGTAGAACTCACTGTTGGTGACCTGCTAAAGGTCAGACCCTGCCCCCAGCACCCGCCATGACTTCGGAGGTACTAGTGCTGGACTGGCTTTCCGAAAAACAGCCTCCTGCGCTCAGCGTCTCTTAGTAGCTGGGGTTCCTCAAATATGACCTATGCTACGATTCTACTGTTTTCTAAATAGAAAGTCTGACGTTTACTTTATCTCTTCCCTTAACAATCTCCATCCTGTCAATCTTGTTGGCTACTCCAAGGACAGCTGCAAGACTGGAAACACCCTCCAGGGAGAGCTGACAGTCTGATGCTGGAGAATCCTTTCTTCGCTAAATCTGAGAGACAGCGACTCGTCAGTGAGGGGATGATGGCCCTCGTATTAAAACCACTTTTAGCTACAGTTCTATGATACTGTACCTGAAACTTTAGATGACCTCTATCCAATACTCTGCAACTTTAATTCATTGCCATTCCTCTTGAGGAAGAATGGAAGGACCTGAGCCCTTCAAACCATCCTTTCGGTAAGTTGTAAGTTCAGTGTATTTTCAACCCACCTGTGGCTGCCAAATATCTCTTGACAAAACAAAACAAAACCAATAACAACTATTAACACACATCAAGATTTTAAATACCTCTTCACTGATAAATAATGAACACACATCAAGCTTCGGACTACCTCTTTGTTGATAAGGAACCATCACAAACAGCAGGGGGAGCCCAAGACAAAGATAAATTCCTTTCCTGCTCGGATTTCAAAACCAACCAATTAAACGCGCACACATGGGGGGATACAGGACATAAATACACGGGGTAGGGCGGGGTAGGTGCCAAAGTCCTCAAAACCGGGAGAGCTGGAAGTAATATACACATAAATAAGCTTCACACAGAAGAGCAATGTCTGCTGTACAGCAATGGGCAAAGCTTTTAGAGTCCAAATGTGAAAACGTGGTGGAAATAATAGCTTCATGATAAAGTTATGCCGCAAAATGCGTTAGGCTAAGGAAGAAAAAGCAAAAAATGACTGCAAATGGAGGAAAACTATTCAGCCTTTTAAGTAAGAAAATCCATAGCTTTTGGGAGTAGGTCAGATATTAATTCTATTGAGAAATGATCATTCAGGTAATGACATAGCAACTCTCAATTTTTTTAAATGAGAAAAAACAATATACTTGGTATATTTATGGTTTTATGTATGCATGGTACATCTGTGACGATGATAGCTTATGTCTGACATTTACCTGAGGAATTGCCAAATAATGCACAATGGAAACCAAAATACCAGAACACAACAAATCTTGTTTAAGACACACTGAAGGAAAAACGTAGTCAGATTGTATAAATATGTTCTAGAATGTGTGGATGAAAATTGTCTACTAGATAATCCAGCTCAACTGTTAGCTGTAAATGAAAAATAGCCCACTGATGAAACTGGGTATATGTGTAACTACTAGGTAATTAATCTTGATCCAAAAATTGTTAAAATTTCAGTGATTCCCCAACTAGGAGAAACTGGACAATTTTTTTTTTCCTTGAACTCAACATGACTGTCATTCAACAAAGAAGGAACATGAGTCTTTGAAGAGGATTGCGGTATCTGGTCCAGTTGAACAAACTCCTCTCAGCACTCCCTATGAACGAAAAACTATGCCAGGTCCCATGGGCACACTGCTGAGAAATGAATGTCCCCACCCTCCAGGTTCCAGCCATGAAGGAAGGACTCCAGTCTCATAAATTCTCCAAGGAAAACACTAGCAAATGGGGTGATGCAGTGGTAATAACAATTTCTCTCTACAAGTTCCCATATTTCCCAATCTCTCGTGGAAAAGGATGGGAGGCCAGCCAGACATGTCCTTCTATCAATATATTAAATATGTAATAGTGCTAACTATAAATGCATAACTCTAAATTCATATAAGTATTCAGAAATATTTATATATTTCTATTTATATATTTATATATTCTTGTATATATTTCTTATATATATTTATATATTTATAATCTCTAGAGATTATAAGCATTTTTTTCTGGGTTAGTTTGTAAAGAATTTACTTTTACATATTGTGTAAAGAAAGATTTCCAAATAGAACTTCAGGCCTCAGTGTATCCTGACAGACATGGCACTGTGTTGGCTAGACAGATTACCTTTATGATGCTGGGGTAAGTTAGGGTGATTCATTTGTGACCAAAAGCCCTAGAAAATATAAAATTCTATCCTTTCCATGAAGTCTAGGAACAATGTAGAGCCTAAAAATGTACCATCTTTAGTTATTATACTAAAAAAAGCCTGTAAAATTATTCTCCCTTTTTTCTTTTTAACAAATGCAATACCATGTTTGTAGTCTACACCTTTCTCTTAAACTTCAGCCACACATCCAATTGCCTTCTTGACATCACTACCTAGATGACATCTCCAATAGAACATGGTCAAAATCAAGCTTCAGATCTTTCCCACCTAAACCTTATCTGCAGCCTTCCCTTCCCACCCCCGTTGAAGGCAATTCCATCTTTCTAGGTTAAAATGCTTGAGATCATTCTTGATTTCTTTTTCTGTCTCAGACATCACATCTAATCTGTAGGCAAACCTACCTATGGAACATAGGTCTGGAACTCAACCGCTCTCCTCGCTACCTCCACTGCTCCCACCCTGGCCCTAGCCTCCTCTGTCTCTCACCTGGGCCACAACAATAACCATATGTTGGGTTTCATGCTTCTATCTTTCCTCCTCAAAATTTAATGCCAGTAGAGCAACCGCAGAAAAACTTACAAAACTTAAGTCAGAGAATGTCACTTCTCTGTTCTAAACCTAAATGTTCTCCTTTCTTCCAGAGTCAAAGCTGAAGCTCTTAAGTGGCCTACAGGGCCCTCTGTGATCTGGGTCCCTGGTATCTCCCTGACCTTATCCGCCACTGCTGTCTCCCGGCTCCAGACACACTGGTCTCCCAGCTATTCCTCAACCTCCTCTAAGCCTAGCTTCCAATGTTGCCTCTCAAGGAAGCCTGCCTGAGCACCGGATTTAAAACGGCGAACCAGCCGCCAACGCATCCTCCAAATCCCACCTTGCCACACTCTGCTTGTGATTGCCCACAGCACTGTCCACCATCTAACCTGTTACACTATTGCCTTGTTCACTCTTTTCATTATGTGTGGGTCTCCGCCCGGCTACACCGTATGCTCCGCGAGGGCAGGGATCTTTGTCTATTTTGTTTACCTTTTATTGAATATTTGTTGCATTTAATGAATATTTGTTGAAAGAATGACTATCAAGAAAATTCTGTTGTTAGGCTTCCCTACCAATATTTGTCATATTTTTCAGGGTTGAATGAACAGAGAACTGAGACCCAACTGGAGAAATTTGTCTTCATTACTGAAAACAGCTTATATAAAGTAAATCTTTAAAATAGACTTATATTCAATTATTTACCAGGTCCGGAATATAACTAGTAATTACTCTTGCATGGATTGGAAGTCAATTCATGCACACAGGAATTGATAGGTTTTTGTTGTGGGGAAGTGTTCCTTTCCTGGTGAGAACATGTTATATATATGTATTTGTAATAGATATTTTTTACATAAGTGCTAAGTATAGTGACGCTGAAATTTTACTAGTCATTTGTGGACTATCCATAAATCAATATATAAAGAAAGGAATCAGGTATCAAAAATTAAAAAACATAATGTTTGCCCTGATCCCCCAAATAAATACCGTGTTCTTTTAAGTGTTTACATATTAAAGGTATTTATTCTTTTCTCATTGATAGATTACAACTGAATAGGACAAGAATGGTGTAAATGCAAAATACATCATGTTACCAAGAATAGATGAATCAGGAAATTTTTTTTTTTTTAACTGTAACCTCCTAATTTAAGCACAGGCAAAGGAATGTAAAGAAATATCGATTCCTTGCATCCTGGCAAGATTCTGCAGTTGTAAAATTTATCAAATCTTAAAGGTTATCTCTGCTTGAAAAATAAGCCTAAGCCAAAACAGAGATGTTCTAGAATTATTCATGAACATATATGATGTGAAGTGACTGTATAATGTCCAGGGTATCAGTTCCTTCTTAGAAATATATGATAATGTAGTATTATAAGGTTAAGGCCAAAATGATATCTAGGAACTACCCAGTCTAGATCTAGCATGTAGCTAATGAGAAAATTAAGGCTTTACTTTACAAATAAGAAAACTCAGTCTCTGAGATATTACATGATTTTCCCAAGTTCAAATGACTAGTTAAATAGTAATGAGTTACACCATTACTATGGATGGAACACCATCCCTAAAGATGATATTTTTTTTCTGGAAGCTGCTAAGAACTACCGAAGAAGTAGGCTGTCACCTATTGATGGAAGTTATAGCAAGGCAACACGAGTCCTTGCATCCTGATGGGTTGAATGTTTTATTATATGGAGGCGCCTGCGATATAACAGGTTCAATGGAGAACAATAGGATTAGTCTATCTTGAGCTGTGAACTTCTGAACAGAAAATAGTAAAATTCAGGACTTAAAGGTCATGTACAGTTTGCAAGGACTAGTCAAGTCTCGTAAGAAATACTCTGTTTCAGAAGCTGAGGGGCACTGAAGGTAATGGATTATCTCTTCAAGATCCCATACTGAAATCATTCATCAAAACACCCCATTTTTACAGTAGGTGCCATGTATATAAATGTATTTATTTTATAGTCATGTAAGGTATGGAGTTGGGGAAGACTTTGGATCTGTACACACAAGTTCATACTGACCTGTTTAGACTCTATAGGAAGAATTAAGACATAGACTTTAAACACTAAAGCTTACTTGGTGGAAGAGGCTCATCGATTGTTGGGTAGTGATGATGTTCAGGTCTCAAGGAAGGAAGCTGGCTTACTGGCTGGGAATTATGGAGTATAGGACATTCACCTATGGACAAGATAGTCAAGACATTCAGATTCACTCATTGCTGCAGCAACTTCATCAAAAAAGCATGACTGTAAAACAAATGACTACAAGGAAAAAAAAAAACAAAACAACCCAGAGCGGGCAATCTATTTTTGTGTGTGTCCGTTTGCTACATTCACAGTCATTCATGAGAGAGGGAATAGGGGGATTCTTTTTTTTTTTTTTTAAAGCCCAAGAAAATAAATACTTCACGACTATGATCTGTACCACACAGACTAGCATGTAGGATCAGGGTCTGATTCTGTACCCACTTGACTTTTGTTAATGGGAGGGTGGCATCAGACGGGGACACAAAAGAAAATGAGCAGAGCCTGACTTGAGCCCAGCTAAAGAAACAGGCCTGTTTGAGGGAAGTGCAGCATTTGTGAAGTCCTGTAAAAGCTTGGTGAGCCCATACAAAACCAAAGGTCCTCATTTGGATAGGTTTCATCAGAGGGCTGCCAAGAGGCTGTTTTACAGATTTCGATTTCAGAATGAAACTCTTAGATGGTGCCTTTCCAAGATGGCGCTGAGGAACTGGTGGGCCAAGAAGGTAAATTCCTATAGTATGGAAGCTTAGGGACTGGGGTGAGGAGCAAGTAGCTATGGGATCTTGTGATTGTTCTGGATTATTCTGAGGAAAAATCAGACAAGCCAGGGTACTCTGGAGAGAGAGAAAAGGACAAGAGATGAAGGAAGTAGATAAGAGGCAGGAAGACTGAGACAGGAAAACTTGAAACACAGAAGTGGGATAGAAGGAAGAAAGACAGACATGGAGAAATTTTAGAAATAAACATATCCATGGAATGCATACCTTGATTATTATAGACATAGTTAATATTACTGTCAGTCAGACTTAGAGTGAACTAAACAATGTGCTAAAATGATGTTGCTATTTCATGACGTCCTCAGGTTCTGGTAATCCTGCACAAGAGTGGCTATGTGGAGGGGAGGCCCATAGGGTCAGGTCACATCATCAGAGGCAATCGCTCTTGACCTTTGAAGAGCTAGGAAGGCCTACGCCATGAGACAGCCCCCATTCAGAGTGGTATCCCTCTAACTCACACACTCCTGGCTCACTGGCAATAGCCTCTATTGGCCCGAAGACAAAGGTCAGGCCTTCTCCTTCCTCTGCCCTCCACGGCTGATGCAAATAGCAAGCGTTCCATCATCCCTTAGGTCAAAAAGGAGAGAAACTAAAAAAGAGTGGTGAAGATCTTTATGGGATCCCAAATTTCAAACATGTCCTAGAATGTCCATACATGGAAAGGATAATTTCTTCTCACTCTAGATCCAAAACAAAAAACAAAAAACAAAAAACAAAAAACAAAAAAAAAACCAACCAAAAAAACCCCCAAAAAAACCTGATAAAAAAATTAATTAGGAAGGAAGTTAGGTGGGTTTAATTTAGCCATTTAATTCCTAGAGCTAACTGTAAAACAAAAACAGAGATGTATTCAGGAACCACGGGTCCTTTTAAATGCTAAATATATAGCATGATTTCTTGTGTAAGCTTTGGTATGTTACTCAAATCCTGGGGGCCTTCTGAGACCCTGAGGAGACTGAGGAAGGGGTCCCTTGTGCTGGTGCACCACTCCTTGTGACTGGACTCCTGGTTCAGACAGGGGCTCTCTTTTTAGTGCATCCCACATTCATGTTTGCTTTTGCATGTGCTCAGTGTCAGAAACGAAAAAGCGATGGTACCGTTGTTATGTCACCAGCTGCTGCATTTTTTAATTTGGTTTCTTAAAAAGAACAACAAACTTACCTCTTGTAATTAATTCGACCAATCGGGTTAATTACTCCTCCAAGCTAGTGGAAACACAATACTGCCGTTTGCTGGGGTTAATGGAGCGGACCCCACCTGCTCGTGAACCCCAAGCAAATGCAATGATGTGACAGGCGCAGCTCAGCCCACTGAATGGATGGAGCGCAAGGAAGAAGCAAGCGGGTCTGTTCTGCGGGAGGGCAGGGCGCCACACACTCACCCTTGCCTCAAACACAAAGCAAGTGGTCAGACCTGCTAGAATCCCTGAGAAGGAAACATACTCCACTTTCAAAGTTAGCCTCCCTGCTTCTCTGCCTGGAAGAGCCCTTCCTCGGTCAGAGCCGAGCCCTCCACGTGCATCATCTCATTTCATCCTTCCCAGAACCCTTGGAAAGCGAGTCTCCCTTCACACCCACTCCACACACGAGGCACAGAGCCTTCCAGGAAGCTGGCTTAGGTGGCACAGCTAGGAAGGGGTGGGAGACTGAATTAAACCCAGGAGGCCTGACTCCAAAGTCTGGAGCTCAAATCACATTATATTGCTCTTTTCATTCGATCTGCAGACAATTTTTCAAAAACTATTTTATGCTGAGGTTAAAAAGGAGGTTGTCACAGAGAGGGGAAGAAACAAAAGGGAGATACGGAACCCATCTTCCCTAAACGGCTGCAGATTCAGTTATGTGGGCACGTGTATGGCCAGCCTACCTTAGCTAACTTAGTGAAGGAATTCCCTGTCTTGGAAGCCACAGGAAGGGGCGAGAGTGAGTCTTGTGGAAGAACAGGGCACACGCGCCAAGGTCAGGCGGGTGGTGTGAAGCGCTGCTTTCTTCAAGCGTGTGCTGGTGAGGGTCAGTGACTCACCACCGAGAGGGGACAGGGCAGGCTCATGCAGCCTGTGCCCAGCTGTCATGGGACTGGCCATCTCAGGAATCTTTGCGTTGCCCCCAGCAGGCACCAGAGTAAAGCCTGTAGGTGCTTCTCAGCCATTTTTGAGTTTACAGTTGGCAGAATTCAGAAATTCACAATTTTCTTTCAAAATTGCCCTGCCTAGAGGTCCACTATGGCCCCCAAACACTTTCCTGTCCTTTCTGTTAAGGTGGAGTTTTCCCAGTTGGACTGTTCATCTGTCAAGGGCATGGAGAGTGTTTGTTCTGTTTTGTTTTGTTTTGTTTTTTTGTAAAACATGCCTTTGTAAACTGAACCAATTTTCAAGTAATGATTACCTCCCGACATGGTGGTCAAAATACACATCACAGGCTACAGCAGGTGACAAACCATGACTCTGGCCTTGTTATGCGGCTCTGAGCTAAGAATGGTTTTTACACTTTTAAGTGTAAAACTGTTAAAAAAAAAAAAAGTAGCCTTTGGGAAGAAGAGTAGCTTAATTTTGCCCTCTTGATCTACAAAGTCTAAAATACTCGTTATCAGGTCCTTTACAGAAAAGGTTTGCCAACCTCTGGACTAAAACACCCCGGCCAGCTCCTAGTTGTGCCTCTTACGTGTGTATCCCCAGATCTCTTTATACTATAATTATTTTTAATTCTGTTGTAATTACTGAGCCCCTCTCACACCTTCTAACAGTTGTCCATCTTCCTGGGCTCAGCACATAGCATCTGGCCCAGAGCAACTCAAAACATCCGCATTAAAGAAAGGAATTGTCCATCCCATTCTCAGTCCTGCCTTTCCATATTGTATGTCACTGTGGTTTTCCTCCCTGTGTTTCTCTTTCTTTACCAATCTCTTGGCACTCCTCCTTATCCCATGTGCTACTTTCCTCCACTCCGTCTTTCTCCGAAATGTAGAACTGGGCATTGTCGAATACTCAAAAGATTAATTTTTATGCTTTGGTTTTTAAAAGATTAATTTTTATCACTTTGGTTGCTATAAAATTTTATAGGTGCTAAGAATAAAATTTTATACGTGCTAAGAATCAATCAGAGAGAAAATACGGTTCTGGCCCTTGATGAGCTTACAATCTAGAGACAATACCACCACCTCTATTTGGAGGCTAATGTAAACAGGAGAGCAGGAAAATAGCAGAATCTGTATTTTTCTCCTTTAGAGCAATGGAATTATTTCATAGTATCATGTGACCTTTGAATTATTTCCCCCATGTCACTGTCATTGACTGGAAGATGGTTCCCAAATCTGGATAAAGAAATGTGACTTAATTTTATAGAAGATTCCACAGGGATGACTAAGAACAAACATCTCGGGTTAAAATATAGAATATATTTTAAAACTAAAGGTAGCAGCTTTTGGATCAGAATCCCACTTGAAACGAGGTGACTTACGAATTCATGTGATTTTTTCCCCCTTCCATTAGCCAAAATAGCCAAATTAAAACAAAACAAACAAGAAACAACAACAACACACAAAAAAAAACAAAACCAGAATTAGTTACTATAGCTTTGTAGTTTGAAATCTGAGTGTGAGTCTTCCAGCTTCGTCCTTTATCAAGACTGCTTTGGCTATTTGGGGTCTTTCATGGTTCCATATAAATTATAGGATAGTTCTATTTTTGTAAAAAATGCCATTGGAATTTTCATAGGGATTCTCACAATCTTGTAATACTGCTTTGGGCAGTGTGGACATTTAACAGTATTGATTCTTCCAATCCATCAGCATGGAAGATCTTTCCATTTATTTGTGTCTTCTTCAATTTCTTTCATTAATGTCTTGTAGTTTTCAAGAGAACAGGCAACAGATGGATGGTTGCCAGAGGCGGGAGTGGGAATGGGAGAAATGGGTGAGCTGTTTATATTTTTAGATTGAATAAATAGAATAATAGTAAAAAAAAACCAACAGTAACGAGAACTGAACAGACAGAAATAATGACAAATATATGTAGGCTATACATTTCCATATGTACATAGGCTACGTTAAATTCTAAAGCAAAGGTAAAAATCAATGTTCTTCAATTTATATTAACATTTATTGCTAATCTTCAGTATGTTTGGGGAAGTCAGCAGATATTTATACATTACCCACCGAATGTTGCCGAATATTTTCTGCTTGTATCATTCAAGACTACCTAGGGTGCTCTGGTCATTGTCAAGACCAGAAGGGTCACATGTACACTAACCAGTTCTGGTGATTAGGTAAAACAGACAGGCACGCATACTAGAGCACACTCACATGAGTGCACTAGTTGTACTTCTTGGTGTGTATCTGAGAGGTGGAGGATGTCTGCTAGTCACAGTCACGAATACTTACATACACAGATACACACGCACATACATGTACAGGACAGGCATACATTGCCCCGGCAACCCCATTTGAGACTGATCTCTCACTTGTTTTGAAACCTTGCTGGTGAGACCTGGGTCCCCCTGGTGGTCCTATTCTCACTCTGATCAGGTTTGAGGTCTAACCTTCTCTCCGATTGCTTGGCCCTGCCACGGGGGACTCCAGACCTTCCACGGTTCTTGCCACGCTCCCGGCGGGGGTGGCCAGCTCGTCGTGCCACGGCCCGGCCCCGTTGGCCGACTCCGGGTCCAGCTCCGGGCTCTGCACCGAGTCTGGCACAGACTCGAACGCACTGTTCTCCTCCTCGTCGTCGTCTTGCGACGAGAAGACAGTGCTCTCGGAGATCTTGGCGCTGTCCACGGAGGAGAAACGCGTGTGGCTGGCGAACCTGCTGCCGTTGTAGCAGGAAGGGCTGTAGCAGGAGGCGCTGTAGCAGGAGCTGCTGTAGCAGGACGTGCTGTAGCACGAGGAGCTGTAGCAGGACGGGCTGCAGCAGGACGTGTCACAGCCCTCGCAGCTGTGGTCCCCGCCCTGCCGGGGGCTCGAGTCGCTCTCACTCCCCGTGCTGGGCAGCAAGTCGCCATCGGGCACCAGGCCGTTGGTCAGGCTGGAGTGGCCCGGGGTCGCCGTGCCTGGAGTGGCCCCCTCGGGTCCCTCTCCGCCCTCCTCCAGGGGAGGTGGCGCGGCGGCGAGCGTGTCCACCTCGCTAAGCCCGTCCTTTTCCGAGGCATCCTGGAGGGTGACCTCCTCCTCCGGGCCGTCGTCGCCCCCCTGGGCGGAGGGCATGCTGTGCAGCAGGGTGTGGATGCGGATGTAGTGTGTCCGCGGGGTCTCGGGGTCCCCGCACGCCGACGCAATCACCGTCTCCAGCTCGGACACCGGCAGGGAGCACGGCCTGCTTTTCCTCTTCACGGAGGAGGCCCGCAGCGGCAGCCTGTCCTCCCCCTGCCCCAGGGCAGACACGTCGCCCTCCTCCTCCTCGGCCTGCTCCTTCTCCTCTCCCCCCGCGCGGCTCTCTGCGGCCGCTTCCTCCGCCTCCGGCTCCCCGGGGCTGCCCCGGGCTTCGCCGTCCTCCAGCAGCCCCGGCGGGGGCGCCTCCCCACCCAGCTCCAGCCGCTCGGCCAGTTCTTCCGCACTCAGGGCTGGCTCGGCGTCCTCGCGCCCCGGGCCCAGAAGCTCCCCAGCCCCGTCAGGTCCCACAGAGCCCGCGCCGTCGTCTCCTGCCTCGGTGGTACCTGCCGCTTCCTCAACCGGCTCGGCAGGCTGCAGGCTCTCGCTCCCGGCAGCGTCCCCGGAACTGCCCTGGCTCGGCGGCTCGGGCTTCGAGCTCCTGGAAGGCTCCAGGGCCTCGCCCGCAGGCTCCCCGTGGCTGCTGGCCACCAGGCTGTTCATGGGGCTGTCCTGAGTTTCCGCGGACTCGGGATCGGCGCTCAGGGATATCTCCTCGTCATCTGCGGGCGAGAAGAAAATGTCATTTCTCCCAGAAGAGGGCATTGTGGGGTTCGTGCATTAGTGTACTCTGCGGGCCCCGTAAGCCATCCTAAAGGATTTCTGCATGAGGATATCGGATGGAGGCGTTGATGAGGATTTCTCATAGGCCAAAGCTCTGCTAAAAAATTCTGTAAGAATGAATTCTCCGTATGTTAATGACAATTTGCGATCGTGATCTTTCAGAATTCTGTTCCAAGGGAATTCATAGTTTTGGTTAAAATACCCAAACCCTATACAACTACCCCAGTTTCTAGCACGTAGTGGGTGCTCAACAATGTTTGCTTCAGGGAAGACTGTACAGAAGCCTTTGGGGTGGGGGGCGGTTATAGGGCCTTGCCCTACAGGCAAGGCTGATGCTTGCTGAGTGTCCTCTGGTGGGGTCCAGCAGGTGGCAGAATGGGTAAGCCAGGTTCTTAGCAACTACAGAGCAGAAAATGACTACTTGATGGGAGCAACCAGGGTCCTTCTGTAGCCTGTTGCGGGTTATCGCAATGGAAAATAAACGAGGTCTCCACATCAACCAACCATTCAAGGAACAGCAAGCACTGTTTACTTCTACCTTCTCCCAGCTGCTTGCTCTGTTGGGTGCCTGCCTGGTGTGAACTTCCCATTTCAAGAGCACTAGTGCAATGCACTCACTGAAGATGAATGATCTCTCTGGTGAGCCGTGAGGCCATCTTTACCGCTACAGTGAAGGAAGAGTCCATTTCATTCTCAGGATGAGTGTGAAAGGACAAAGCAGTCAGGGTGTTTTCTCACAATCTGCATTATCTGTTGGGCACAGACCACTACAACTGGACTTTGACGAGTGGGCCGTGAAAAACTACAGACTTAAGAGTTTTCAAAGCCTCATTAGCTTTAACAGCAACTCATAAATGTGGCCCAGAAGGACTAATTCTGGCTAATTCTCAGCATGATCTACACTCAGTTAGGGGGTTGTGGGAGAACACCAAAGTAGAATTATGAGGCATCTCATCATTCTTGTTTGGAAATGTGTTTTGGCTTGACAAACAGAAAACTGGATGATTCTGAAGTTTTCTGTCTGATTTATGTTTTTCATTTTCCCCTGTGATAAATCCATTGTACAATAATAATTCTTCAATAATGTGATATGTATCACATTCATTCATGTTTCTCATTCATTCATTCATTCATGTATGCAATGATTAAGCATCTATGGAGCATCTCCGATGTGGGTGCTGGGAGTAAAATGATAAATTAGACACGGCTCCATACCCGTGCTGGCCTCATTGTCAATTCCCCCTCCACTGTCTAACCCTCTACCTTTGGGTCACCAGAATGAAGAGGAGCCTCTCAATCAAGGGGACAGCAACCTGGCTTCCAGAACAGATCACTGCCTTCTGGGTCTCAGATGGAGAAGGGAGAGAACCACAAAACCTAGGACATGTCTGGAGAGAACCATGGTTATTGTATTTTAAGAGAAAGGAACCACACCAACCCTAGGCTAGGACAAGACATAAAGCTGATGCCAAAAATACCTGGGTGGATGGAGGAAGTGATCTCAAACCGGAATTGCAGCTGTCCACTCACATGATCTGTTGGAAGCCTGCGGCCCAGTGTATAGCTGACCACCCTATCCCTAGAAGGAAATAAGCACCATTACAATCTGGTCAGTACCTCTCCTTAAAGATTAGACAGCATGCTGTCTATGCCGGTAGGTAAGATAGGCAAGTCCAGGGAGGCCCTGCTAACAGGAGGTGATGATCCACTCAGGTGCAGAGAAGACAGACAGAAGCTAAAGGTGAGGAAGTACATCTGCTCAACAGCAGTGAAAAAATTTAAGAAAATCCTTATTGAATATTCTACAGCAGGAGTCAGGAAACTGTAGCCCAGGGCTCAAATCTGGCCCCCTACCTTTTTTTTTTTTTTTTTTTTTTTTTAAATCTGAGCTCTGAGCTTTTTACATTTTAATAATTTTTTTTAAAGATTATTTATTTATTTATTTGACAGAGAGAGATCACAAGCAGGCAGAGAGGGAGGAGGAAGCAGGCTCTCTGCCGAGCAGAGAGCCCGATGCGGGGCTCGATCCCAGGACCCTGAGATCATGACCTGAGCCAAAGGCAGCAGCTTAACCCGCTGAGCCACCCAGGCGCCCCAGCTTTTTACATTTTAAAACGGTTAGAAAAAAAGCCGAGTAATATTTTTGTGACACATGAAAATTGTCTGAAATTCAAATTTCAGTTCCTCGAATAGAAGTTTTATTGGAATGCAGCCATGCTTATTAGTTTAGTTATTGTCTGGTGCTGCTTTCATGCCACAACGGCAGAGATGAATAGTTGAAACAGAGACTACATGGTCCACAAAGCCTAAAATATTTACTACTTGGCCCTTTATAGAAAGTTTGCTGCCAACCTGTGCTCTAAGCCAAGAAACCCCCCAAAAGACAACCATAACAACAAAAAAGACATGGGTATCTTTGCCTGCTTTTCCTGTGCAGGCTGACGTTTTCCAGTGCCCTCAATGGACATTGCCAGCAAGAGAGACATGTCTTGGAGTCTATATACATACTGGCTAAGAAAGGATGCTGTCATGGTAACTGGAGCGGTCTGGAGAGCTGTGGAGTGCTTCCAAAGGGCACCTGCTGCAGGACGGACTGAAGCAAAACTGGTAGGTTGCTTTCCAGTTATGCTAACTCCACGGTCCCGCATACAGACTCTGAAACTCTGCCCTGGAGTCTGGCATATTCCCCTCTGCCCACTCAAGGCTATTTCTTGATTACCAAGAAGAGAATTATCCAGGGGGAATCAACGTGAAACTTTGCTTTCATAGTTTCATCAACAATGGAGCTTTAGCAGAGCGCTTTCCCCTCCTCCCAGCCCACCTTGGCTTCAATAGGAAAGGTGACTATTTTGGATATTCAAGAATCAACAAATCCAGTTTAATAATAACAAGACATATTCCAAAACTGTTTGTTACTCAAATGATTCTGTATTCACTCCATTTATTCACTGGGCATGCTAAAATAGAAAGATAAATGGCTGGCTGGTAGCGTTTTAATGTTTCTAGAAAATACCAGCATTATGAAACAGCCTATATCCCAATGATACACTGAGTTAATATATTTCTTTGGTCAGCCATAGTTTAGCGTTTGAGGTTCCTAGGAGGTCCATTAAATAAAGCATTATAGGGAACAAAACCCAATGAACCACAATCTTTATTTAGAAAGGACCTTGGTCAATATTATGAAGCAAATCTACTACGACCACAGGAAAGAGATCTTGAACCCAAAAACCTAGTTGAAATCAGGGGATGCTTAAAGACAACCAGGCAGTGAGACAAAATTTAAATTTGCTATTTGTTCCAGGCTTTTCTTTCTTCTGTCCCTCACTCACTTCATTAACAAATATTTTTTGGAGCCTGTGCCACGTGAAAAGTGTCACCGTTGATACAAAGCTTGTAACGCATAGGCCTGCCTTTAAATAGCTTACATCCAGCTAGAGGCATAAGGCAGGACTACTCTAAAAAGTTCAAGGAAGCCACGGCTATCCCACGTGAAGCTGAGGTGGTCCAGCTATAGGACTCAGGGAAGGTGGAGAACCAGCCTAGGGCTGGGGTGTTACAGGCAAAGGAAATGAAGGTGCCTTCTGAGCTGCCTTTATTTTATAAGCCATGATTATGCTATTTTTTAAAAAAATGAACAGTCTAGAGTCTTTTAGTCCCTATGTGCCAGGGACTGCTTTGCATTCTTTATGTACATTTGTTTGTTTGTTTAATCCTCACAACCATAAACAGAAAGCGCAAACACTGTGTCTGACACAAGGACATGGCTGTAGCTCCATAAGTGTCTCTCCCTTTGGCTTGAGAGTTAATGGCACACCAGTATGCATGCAGATGCACACAGGCTATAATGCACTAATTAAATTATGATAATCATTTGTGATTCCAAAGTCCTGAAAATCCAAAAAGCTTTAAATGAAGACACTTGGAAATTCTGCAAATTCTCCTCATTCCTTCAATATCATTCTAAGGGCTGCAGTGGCACAACACAGCATAGCATACATTTATGTCCCAAGAACTCTACCTAGCAGTTTCAAATATAGTTGCTGTTAACTAGGGAAATATATACTATATATTAATATCTCATCTGCTAAGAGTCTGTTTTAATGAGAATCATGAGAGGACATGAAAATGAAAGATACAAACAGAAACATTCTTAAATATAACTGAATTCTGCAAGTGACCTAATTGCTGTTGTCCATGAGAATTCATGCTTTTAAAATTTCATACATATTATCTAGCATTTTCTACAAATACTAGCATCTTCTAAATCTCTCTATGCTAGTAACCCAGCATTTCATCTTGTTATAGATGTCCCAAATGATTAAATTCTATACACAAGCAGAAATAATATTCTCGATAGCAAAATAAATTTTAATTTCTACCTGTATAGAAAAATACCCCATTAAGGGCTCCTTTCAGTGTATACATCTTGGGATTTTTCTACTCTTCTGCAGAAATACCCAGTACATAAACAAGAGGAAAGGGAAAGGTTGGTGTAATTCAATGTTGTGTCTCGAGCAACATAATTAATGGGAGAAGCCAAGGAAGTTCAATACCACCATTTTAGTCTGAGTCCCCACGAGACTACATTGTGGCGGCTTGGAGGTGTCCCCTCGCCTGCTCACTGAAGACTTAGTGATACTGAGGTCTCAGGCACAGGTTTACCCTATGGCGTGTCTTTCCAGGAGTCTTTGGACAGGCATCGACAGCTTTCCCAAGAAGCGCTTGATGATGGGGCGGCTCTTAGCAAACTTGTCCTTCACTTCAATTTCCAGTACATCAGTGGGCAAGGACACAAAGCTGAATTGCTGTAATGAAACAATATGTCACATCAATATTATTTGATATTGATCAAATAATATTTTATTATTTTGATAAATAGAATATTTTATTTATTTTTATAATTTTTATAAAAATAAATATTTATATTTTTTATAAAAATAAACTTTATTTTTATAAAAATCATTATAAAAATAAATATTTTCATTTATTTTATTTTATTTATTTTATTTTCACCTCTCAGTTTTTAACTGAGAGGTGAAAGGGCTGGCCAATTCCCAGCCCATCTGCCTTGGATGAAGTCATTATAAAACATCCCAGTGGCAATATATATATCAAGGCCTTAGAAATGTTATGAGCCCTGTTTATTCAGTAAATGAATAATAACTACACTGAGGCACTTTTTTTGATGCTTAAAAATAAAGCTATTCTCCAAGATTTGAAGAATAAAAACAGCTCACCGTAAAGAGAAAGAATCCACTTAGGTCCCATTATACTAAAGGTATTAACATATTTAAAGAAAGAACAAGCATGAAGTCATCTATAATTAAGGAAATGCACTTTAAACCATAACAAAATACCTCTTTTTCTTGATTATAATGGCAGAGATTTAAAAATGTTTCATAGTACCCTGTGTTCTTGACAGTGGAAAAAGAAATCTCGCACTATTTTTTTTTTTTTAAAGATTTTATTTATTTATTTGTTAGAAAGAGAGAGAGAGAGAGAGAGGGAGCGAGCATGAGCACAGGCAGACAGAGTGGTAGGCAGAGGCAGAGGGAGAAGCAGGCTCCCCGCTGAGCAAGGAGCCCAATGTGGGACTCGATCCCAGGACGCTGGGATCATGACCTGAGCCGAAGGCAGCCGCTTAACCAACTGAGCCACCCAGGCGTCCCTGAAATCTCACACTATTGATGAACAATCCCATTCAACTGATTCAACCTTTGGGAAAGGAATTGGTAATATTTACTGGCATTTAAGCTGCAAATTCCCTGCAACTCAGAATCCCAATTTTAGGAATTTTCCCTCTGGATTAACTTGCACATTTGTGCAAATTAACAATAGTAAAAGACTGAAAAGACCAAAAATGTCCATCAACAGCAACCAGTTAAACTAAGGAGAGTAAATCTCTAAAATAGAAAACTCTGTTGTCATTAAAAAGAAACAGGTAAATATGTACCAACATGAATAGATACTTGAAAAACAAAGTAAAAAAGCAAGATGTATAACAATATGAAGAGTGGATTTCATTTGTACTTGGAACTGCAAAGAAAATGCCTGGAGGGGTAGGCTCCAAACTTAGCCTTAGGAAGTAGGTTAGTAGGGAGGAGAGAAAACATCTTTTGCATTTGATTCTTAAACTGTTCATTTTTTAAATAGCTGCATGACCAGTTAAATTAAGGATAGTAAATCTTTGAAACAGAAAACTCTGTTGTCATTAAAAAGAAACAGGTAATTTAAATTAAGTAGGCTAGTAGGCTAGAGGAGAGAAAGCAGATCTTTTTCATTTGATTCTAAACTGTCATTTTTAAAATAACTGTATGACTTTTAAAACAAAGGCAGCAACAATTAAAGAAAGATTGTGACCATCAGAAGGTGGCATAGTGAACAATGAAAAGTGTAGAAAGAATACACAACCTAACTTTATACCTAAAGGAGCTAGAAAAAGAAGATCAAATAAAACTCAATGACAGCAAAAGGAAGGAAATAAAGATTAGAGCAGAAAGAAATGGTATAGAAACTAAAACAAAACAAAACAAAACAAAAACAAACAAACAAACAAAAAAACAAAAAAAAACAATAGAACAGATCAATGAAACCAGGAGCTGGTTCTTTGGGGGAAAAAAAAATACAATTGATAAACCTCTAGCCAAACTCATCAGAGAGAGAGAGAGAGAGAGAGAGAGAGAAACAGAGAGAGGAAAGAGAGGACTCAAACAAAATAACAAAATAGAGAAATAACAACAAACACCACAGAAATATAAACAACTATAAGAAAATACTATGAAAAATTTTATGCCAACAAATTGGGCAACCTGGAAGAAACTGATAAATTCCCAGAAACATAACCTATCAAAACTGAAGCAGGAAAAAACAGAAAATTTGAACAGACCAATTACTAGGAAGGCAACTGAATCAGTAATCAAAAAACTCCCAATAAACAAAAGTCCAGGAGCAGATGGGAATATAGGGGAATTCTACCAAACATTTTAAAAAGAGCTGATACACATTGAGGTTGATACCTCAACAAAATACCAGCAAACCGAATCCAACAATACATTAAAAAAAATCATTCAGCACTATAAAGTGGGATGTATTCCCAGGATGCAAAGGTGATTCCATATTAACAAATCAATCAGAGTGATATTTCATATCATTAAGAGAAAGGACAAAAACCATATGATCATTTCAATAGATGCAGAAAAAGCATTTGACAAAGAACAATATCCACTCATGATAAAAATCCCTCAACAAAGTAGGGTTAGACAGTATATACCTCAACATATATGAACATCATACTCCATGGAGAAAACATCATACTCCATGGAGAAAATGGAGAGCTTTTCCCCAAAGGTCAAGAACAAAACAAAATGTCCACTCTCACCACTTTTATTCAACGTAGTACTGGAGTCCTAACTACAGCCATCAGATAAGAAAAAGGAACAAAAGGCATCTAAGTAGGTAAAGAAGAAGTCAAACTTATTTGCAAATTATTTTCAGATGACATGATGCTCTATACAGAAATCCAAAAGACCACCAAAATACTGCCAGAACTGATAAATGAATTCAGTAAAGTCTCAGGATACAAAACCAATGTACAGAAAACTGTTACATCTCTATATATTAATAATGAAGCAGCAGAAAAAGAAATTAATAAAACAAACCATTTACAATTGCACCAAAAAATAATCAAGTACCTAGAAACAGACTTAACCACAGATGTGAAAGATCTGTACTCTAAAAAGTATAAAACATACTGATGGAAGAAATTGAAGAAGGCACAAAAAAAATGGAAAGACATTCCATGCTTATGTATTGGAAGAACAAATATTGTTAAACTGTCTATATTACCCAAAGCAAGTTACAGATTTAATACAATCCCTATCAAAATACCAATAGCATTTTTCTCAGAACTGGAACAAACAATCCTAAAATTTGTATGGAACCACAAAAGATCCTGAATAACCACAGCAATTTTAAAAAAGAAAAACAAAACTAAAGATGAACTATCTCCAGACTTCATGTCATACTACAAAGCTATAGTGATCAAAACAGTATGGCACAAAAATAGACACACAGATCAATGGAACAGAATAGAAAACCCAGAAATAAACCCACAATTATATGGTCAATTAATCTTTGATGAAGGAGGAAAGAATATGCAGTGGGAAAAAGTCTCTTCAACAAATGGTGGTGTGAAAATTGGACAGCTACATGTAAAAGAATGAAACTGGACCACTTTCTTATACCATTCACAGAAATAAATTTAAAATGGATGAGAGACCTAAATCCATAAAAATCCTGGAACAGAGCACTGATAGTAATTTCTGAGACATCAGCTATAGTAATGTTTTTCTAGACGTGTCTCCTGAGGCAAGGGAAATAAAAGCAAAAATAAACTATTGGGACTACATCAAAATAAAAGCCTTCTGTACAGCAAAGGAAACAGTCCACAAAACTAAAAGGCAACCTAAGAATGGGAGAAGATATTTGCAAATGACATTTCTGATAAAGGGTCAGTATCCAAGATATATAAAGAACTCATGAAACACAACACCCAAAAACCAGATAATACAATTAAAAATGGGCAGAAAACATGAACAGACATTTCTCCAAAGGAGACATTCAGATGGCCAATAGACACACAAAAAGACGTTCAACATCACTCATCATTAGGGAAGTACAAATCAAAACTACAATATATCATCTCACACATATTAGAATGGTTAAGATCAACAGCACAAGAAACAAGTATTGACAAGGACATGGAGAAAAAGGAACACTTGGGTACTGTTGGTGGGAATGCAAACTTGGTGGAGCCACTATGGAAAACAGTATGGAGATTCCTCGGAAGTTAAAAATAGAACTACCTTGGGTGCCTGGGTGGCTCAGTGGGTTAAGCCTCTGCCTTTGGCTCAGGTCATGATCTCAGGGTCCTGGGATCAAGCTCTCTGCTCAGCAGGAAGCCTGCTTCCTTCTCTCTCTCTCTGCCTACTCTCTGCCTACTTGTAATCTCTCTCTGTGTGTCAAATAAATAAATAAAATCTTTAAAAAAAATAGAACTACCTTATGATCCAGTAATGGCCCTACTGTGTATATTTATGCAAAAACCAACCAACCAACCAACCAACCAACCAACCCCAAAAACACTAATTCAAGAGGATATATCCACCCCTATGTTTACTGCAGCATTATTTACAATATCCAAATTATGGAAACAGCCCACCTGTCCATTGGTAGATGAATGGATAAAGAAGATAAAAAAAGAATGAAATCGTGCCATTTACAATAACATGGATGGAGCTAAAGAGTGTAACACTAAGTGAAATAAGTCATAGAAAGACATATGGTTTCACTCATATGTGGCATTTAAGAAACAAAACTAATGAGCAAAGTGAAAAAAAGGGACAAACCAGAAACAGATTCTTAACTATAACTAAAATACAGAAACAAACCAAGAAACAGATTCTTAACTATAGAGAACAAACTGATGGTTACCAGAGGGGAGGTGGGTTGGAGGATGGGGGAAATAGGTGTTAGGGATTAAGGAAAGCATTTAACCATGACGAGTACCATGTGATCTATAGAGCTGTTGATTCACTATATTGTACACCCAAAAATAATATAACACTGTATGTTACCCATACTGGAATTAAAATAAAAACTTAATAAACAAACAAAAAAAAAGTGCAGAAAAGGAGAAGGTACATGTTGGCATTGACTAGCTCAGACTACCTGGGAGAAGGGAGTTATTAATAATATTGAACATCACAGTACCCTTAATCAAGGGTTGTATAACAGCTGAAATATATAATTATTTCCTTTTACCGTGATTAATTTCTAATAGCAATCTTTTAACTTTTGTTGATTTCGAATTACAGAGATTAAGTACGTTAAATACACTAATGTTAAAGTCTCCTTTGTACCATGACAACAGGCTAAGTCAAGCTGCAGTAACAACCAAATTTCAAGTTTCAGTGACTTTTGATGGTAAAGTTTTGTTCCTTGTTCACACTGCCATTGAGGGCTGGCAGAGGGCTCTGCTAGTGACCACTCAAGGAGCCAGTCTGATGAGCAGACACCTTCTCAAAAGTTGCCAGCCACAGTGACAGAGGAAAGGAGACTCTGGGGGGGTCTTCTCCCTAAGTGTTCACTTCCAAACCCAACTCCTCATCAAGACTAGACACATGGTTCAGCCAACGACAGGGAGGACTTAGGATCCTATAATGTGTTTGGGAGGCGGAGACCAGAAATATTTGACAAACAGCACTAATGACCTCCGTACCTCCATGTAGTGCTTCTAATTTCCATAATACATTAGTATAGTTCAATTCCTAAGAATCAATCATTTCATGTACTAACAAAACTTATGGACAGGCAAACTTGAGGATCAAACCAGGAATAGGTACTTCTCTAAGAAGGCCTACCTAAGCCAGAATCTAGCCCCAGTAACTGTCTCAGATCCTTAAAACTTCTAGATCTTTGATCTAGTAACTCCATTCTGAAGTGTACTGTAATCAATATCCTAACCTAAATGTCCACAATAGGCTAGGTACATTGTAGTAAATGCATATGATAGAATAGTTTATAATTTTCTAAATTATAATAAATTATGTTTGGCTTATATATATAGCTATAATATTATAATGTTGAACAAAAGATAGAAAATGCTTGTTTTACAATGTTAAATGATAAGAGCATCCTATTCTTAACATTTAATTCGTGATCACAAGAATATGAATTACATGAATAAAAAACCTGAAAGAATTACAATCGTTTTTTTTTTTAAGATTTTATTTATTTATTTGACAAAGAGAGATCACAAGTAGGCAGAGAGAGAGAGAGAGGAGGAAGCAGACTCCCTGCTGGGCAGAGAGCCCGATGCAGGACTTGATCCCAGGATCCTGAGATCATGACCTGAGCTGAAGGCAGAGGCTTAACCCACTGAGCCACCCAGGTGCCCCTACAATCAGTTTTAATGGCAGTTGTCTTTCCAAGTAGGATTGTTTCCCCCTATTTCTTTTTCTGTATTTTCCATACTTCCTGTAATGAGCATATATTATTTTCAAAATGAAAAACTTAATCACATTTATTAAAACAAGAGTATTTCTGGTTATAGCAGCCTACACTGGACACCAAAGTCAGCTTAGCAAAACTCACTGTGAAATTAAGTAGCAATGCTTGAGTTTTTCCTTCTTTCCCCATCAAGCTCTCCCCACTAGGCCCTTCCTTCCATTCCATAGATCCTGGAGTCCACGTAAGCCCCCAGCTATGTGAGGTTCTTCTAAGAACCAGTGAGCAGCTCTGAAAATGTAAAAGGCTGTCTATTCATGAGCAAGCTCCTTGTACTGGTGAGCCAAGGGTGTTTCTCCTGGCTGCTTCTGTTGACCTGGCTTTTACTTGAAGCTCCTGAAGAACCGTTGGTGTGACATTGGACTTGGTTTTTATTTCTAGTTCTGCACATCCAAATTCTTGTGTCTCATGAACAACCTCCCTGAAGCTATGCATCTTTAATTGTCAAATGGGAAAAGAAGTTTCATTCCATGTTAAATTAAACTGTATTATTTCCTTCCAATTCTGTTCTACCCAGACTCTATCTGCCACATCCACTACAGATCTTCAACTTACAATGGAGTTACATCCTCAAAAATCCATTTTAAATTAAAAATATCATAAGTTGAAAATACATGCAATACATCTAATACTAAACATCATAGCTTAGCTAGCCTGCCTTACACATGCTCAAAACACATTAGTTTACAGTTGGGCAAAATCATCTAATACAAGCCTTTTTTTTTTGCATATCTCATGTAATCAATTGAATACTATACTGAAAGTGGAAACAGAATGTTTGTACAGGTACAGAATGGTTGTAAGTGCATTGGTTGTTGACCATCATGATCACCTGGTGGGAGTTGTGGCATCACCAGATAAGCTAAGCATCATGAAAGTATAACACACCCATATCCCTAGCCCAAGAAAAGATAAAAATAAAAAATTTGAAGTATAGTCTCTACCGAATGCATATCACCTTTCATGCTGTCATGAAGTTGAAAATTGCTAAGTCCAGTCATCATAAGTTGGGGATCATCTATCCTATCTCCTTCTCCTTTTGACTTTCTAATTATTGTACTTTTTTCAAATTCCCTACCTCATTTCATCTGGCCCATAATGACCAATAATTCCATAGCTGTTTGTAGTAATCCATAAGGCCTGGTTCAAATACCTACAGCTCAGACAAAAGCTATAGTTTCCTACTGCTAATGTTCCCTCTGTCTTTCTATCCAGAGAAATGGCTTGGCTATTGGCCAAAAGAGAAATCTCTGAACTGTATCTGAAAAAGATTTTTTGAAAAGATGCATTACTGCTCTAAGCCCTCTCTGTTTGGGGAATTTTATCTTTTTTATCCTAATTCACCTGTGAAAGAAAACCAATGTGGCAAATGAAGGAGCCAACCCTGAACATTCTTAGGGTCTAAAGTCTGGGCATTTCCCACTTCACCCTCTTTTTGCTCATGGGCATCCAAAAGCAACTGAAACATTGTTGGTGAACACTATAAAGAAAGACCGCTGCTTGAGGGGCACCCAGATGGCTCAATTGGTTAACATCTGACTCTTGATTTTGGTTCAGGTCATGATCTCAGGGTCCTGGGATCGAGTCCCATGATGGGCACCGCACTCAGCGAGAAGTCCGCTTGAGATTCTCTCTCCCTCAACCTCTGCCTGTTCCCAGTCTCTCTCTCTCTCATATAAATAAAATTAGAAACTCTTAAAACACAAACAAACAACACTGATTGACCTGTGAGCTGGACCCAGACACAGCTCTTTGCTGCAACACACCCCCATCCTTGGGACGTGGGTTTGCTTGCCTTTCTTACTGCCAGAGGCTGCTCCAAGGACACAGCCTCGAGATGGTGATGTGATGTTGAAAACAGCTGCATGGTGCCTGTGACTAAACCCATTTAGGGCCTCTTCATCACCTTTTAAGATTTAGAGGGTAGGTATGGGGATCCATTCATCTTGCTGCTGCCCAAGACAAGCCTCATATATAAGTTCCCTTTGTTACTGTTAAAACTGCCATCTACCAACCTGGAATGGCATGCCTCTCTCTTCGTCTCTCCCTGCCCTCCACATATGGGGTGTGGTTTCAGACCACACCTGGGAAGTCTCCCTGGAGAACTGCGAATCTACAAACACAGGCTTGGACCAACCAATTCATAAATGGCTCCTTATCTCCACCTAAACACAAGACTGTCCTAAACAAAGGAACTCCTGGTGTCCCCAGGGTCAGAGAAGTTAAGTTCTTCAGGTCACCTTTCCATTATAGCATTGGATTCTGTTCTTGGGTGTACTTTAGGCAAATAATTGTCAGATCTCTTACACTTGGGCAGCAAGGGCAGGAAGAAAGCTATGCAAGGCCCAACACCTGGGTATAAGCTGGAGTGTTATATGCAGTACTCCTACAGCATCAAGCCTCCTTTTGGTTAAAAGTAAACTTCACAGAAAAGTAAACTTTCCAACACAAAGTAAAAGTTTTGCTTAAGCACATATTGTTGGGACTCTTATTTTTTGCTTTGGGCCATTGGTACACAGCTCCGGCTCTTGTTAGAATAATCTGGGAAGCTTTCACGAAAATACCTGTAAGTGGATCCCATTCTTGACTATTTAAATCAGATTTCCTTGGGGGTGGAGCTGGAAACTGGTTATGGTTCAAGCTTCCCAGTTTACTTTGCTGTGCACCCAGAATGAAGAGCCACAGTTCTCTGAGTAACAATCCATTTTAACTTCAAATACTCTCATTGTTAGGAAAATATTCCTTAGATCAAATCTAAATCTTTTTCTGTGGCTTAAATATTTAGTCCAATGATTCATAACTTATTATTCATCCCCAATTTAATAATTTTTTATTTTGGTCTTGGCATTCTTAATAATAGCAACGGATGTTAGTGGGTGTCTACCCAACAGATGCCAGTAATACCTAGTTGTGACAACCAAACATAGCTCCAGACATTGACCAATGTCCCCCGGGGAAAAAAAATCACCCTTGTTGAGAACCACTGACCTAGGCCTGACAACTTCAGTCTTCCAGAGAGATATGAGGACTGGTGTTACAATCTGTGGGGGAATTTGTTTATTTTGGTTTGCACTGTTACTCAATATGCCTTTTATAGAAAGAAGATACTTTATTTATTATGTCCCATTTTGCTTCAGGAAAAATACGAGGCAGATCTTTTATAAAAAGAACTTCCATGAATTGAACTTATTGAAATAAAAAGAGTAGCTAATTAAAGGGAATATTTAGTTGGCAATTATGTAAACTGGCAGCAGTTCCACAATGGGAAAGAAATCAGGAGTGTCATTAATGAAGGAGGCAATGACTCAGGAGAAGGGGAATGTTGTACACTCACTCAAAAACACTCACTGAGCACTGACTCTGAGCTGAGTGCTGATGGCACAGCCACCACCCTTAAGTGCTGGGGCCTTAGGTCTCTAACCTTAAGAGTCACAGTGTTTATGTTGCAAGTAGACAACCATAAGACAGGAAGTGCTATAGTGAGAGTCCCCAAAGGCTCATCCTAATGAATGAATAAAGAGAAGAGCTATGATGGTGGGGAGGAGCCTGATGGACAGGTAGAGATGACATCCCAGAGGGTGCAATGCTTTAAATGAATCTCAACACATAGGCACACATCTGCCAGGTAAAGAAGATGTGGGAAGAACATTCCAGGGAGGAAGAGTACCATGGACAAGGGGTTGAACTTCACAGAATGCACAGGTCCCTTTGGGGACTGTGCACTGCTCAGTATGTTTGGGTTCTGGTGCGGGTCATGTTGTGAGATAAAACTCCTGGCCAGAGCTTGGACTTACTCCAAAGGCATCTGGGATGAATCGAAGGATCTGAATCATGCAAATGACAGACACACAAAGGTCTTGCATTTGAGGAATGTAGTAGTGCTGAGGAGGTGGTCCATACATATGTCAGATCTGAAAGTTGGCAGATCAGGTAAGACAAGTGAGATATGAGGAGGAAGACCGGCAGGGAAGGAGGAGAGGGTGGCAGATTTGTGGACTGGCTAAATGTCGGTGAGAGCCATGGCATGTGGGAGAGAATGAGGATACAAATTTCCAAGATTGGATTCCCAGGATTGAGGGCATGTGGGAGGAATTATATTTAGGAATAAGAGAAGGGTTGAGTGACCAAATGTCCCAAAGTAATGAGAGAACAGAGTGATGGAAATAAAGAGTTGGGTATCAAACAGTTGACTGTAAAGAAAGCTGAGAGTTTGTGATATTTTAACAAGATCTAGGGTTTAAGTGTTGGAGTGGATGGTTGGTGATGAATGGAAGTGAAGGTCAAGGAAACTGAGGAGGTTAAGGAAACTGGGAAGTTTGATAAGTCATTTGTGTGGACCATGATCATCCATAATAATAGGAGGTCTTAGGTAGAAAGGGAAGATGTCACCACAGGTAGAAACGTCTTTAGTGGTCACGTAAGTGAGTCCTTTAATGGGACTCATTATTGCCTCAATGTAGCTAAGATGATACGGGTATCAATGTGAGGGTGATATGATAATAAAAATGAGGAAATAGTCGTGGGAAATTTAAGAGACATGTTCATCATGATCTGGAAAGTATTTTTCCATTGAGTGTTTAAGGAGGGGTATGAGAAAAAGATGACTCCAGTATTTAACAGCAGTAGTATAGTGTTTTGTTTATAAACTTATGCAAGTTGGAAAAGGTTGAGAATCGAAAAATGGCAGAGATGGTTAACTTTGCTTTCGAAAAGGTAGGAGGATATTCAGGAGTAAGGCAGGGACACCAACTAGAAGGCAAGATTATGTAACTGGTGATATGGAGTAAGAGTGGTCCAGTTTGGTGAAACAGGTCAGTTAGAAGGGACATCTAGTTTTGCCTTGCCTCTCTTGCAGTGGGGCTTAATAGGGAAATAAGTCAGTTCCGTTCACCAAAGGCTGCTGGTACCAACCAGCCAACACTATTATTCATTGCTAATGAAAGTTAAATGGACTAGGTCTGCTACTTCCTCTGCAAAAGTTCTTCAAAGAGGAGGAAAGCAGGAAAGAAGCAAATGGAGCATACAAACTGCAGCTACTCTCCCTTGGAACCTTGCATGGTATATGGCTTTCTATCCAGGTGGCATTATTCATTGAGTTTAAAAATGGCCCTTGAAAGCAGGGCTGCCTAAAGTCAGGGATAGAAAAACAACTCCATCAGTAGAGCAATACTTGAATCAAGAGGAACTTTTTAACTCTCCCTAGCAACATCACAGGGTTTTATACTAAAAAGGGATGGCCCTGGAGTCCAGGCATAAGTCCCTCTAAGCAGTGTGTGGCTTAACTTTGTGCTAGGAAGGAAGTGCCAGAGACAATTCTGCTGGGACATGAGCCTTGTAACTGCAGGGAATCTAACTGTTTTGAATAGTAAAGTCTGCTCTTGCAAATCTGTGATATATACGAAGTTTCCATCTCTTCTAATGCCCAAGAGTGAACGAACTGGATTTTGACAGGGCCTCAAGCATCTCCATATGAGCCTCTAAGAATCCCCAGCTTCAGAATACAGTATTCTCAATTTCATTTTTAGGTACTGCTATGGCAAAGTTAGGCCAAGATTTACTCGTGGCTTGGTTGAGTGGGAAGTAAGATCTGTATGTGTGTGCCTATAAATATGTAATGTGTATATGATTACATATTACACATAAAATATATCAAAAGCAAAAGTGTATATTATATATACATGTACTCCATCTATATCCATCCATATCCTTATCCACATCTATATCTCTAATCTTTTATTTCTGGAGATGATTCCCTTAAACACTTACAAAGAAGGAATAGGATTAGGTTACTAGATTGGAAACAAAGACCAAAATTTGCTGTGTGATCACAAGCAACTTACTTAACCTTTCTGTCCCGACTTTATGGTACCCCTCACAGAGTAGAAAGAAAAGAGCTCTTCTTTCATCTTCAGCATCTGCACATGCTTTGTTGGTAAACTGCCATCATCACTGATGTGGTTCCTCACCTGAGCACCTTGGGCCACCCTACTTGTTCTTGTACTTGCAGAAGCTCAAATCCAGTCAGTCAGAGCCTAAACTCTCTTACTGACTCTCCATTCTCCCCTCTTCACTCTGGCTGCACTGGCCTACATATGGCTCTTGTCTCCCTGTATTCAGCTTCTCTCTTACAGTTGCCAGTAAAGGTATGTCTCTGAAACACAGATCTGATCATTTCATTCTCCTGCATAGCTATTTCCTTTTTCTTCTCATTTACAGGATGAAATCTAAATTTCCCAATGACGTGTCCAGCTCCTGCCAGCCTTTCCAGGTCCATTTAACATACTTATTCCCTGAAATACTCAGAAATGAAATGGAATACTCATTTTCTTTCACACATTCTCAGATTTGCTCTTTGCCTGGTAGTTGTTCTTTCCTTATTTCCTTGCCATGTTACTCAGGCTTTAAAAACTCATTCACATAAAATTTATTCCGTGAAGCCTCTTCTGACTTTGGGAACCACCAACAGAGGCAGTGACTCTTCTTCTGCTTCAATAGCTCCTCTACAGTCCATTTATTTTCTTGTGGTTAATAAGGATGCACATGTCGTATCTGTTTTTAATAAAGCTGTTTGCACACAGAAGCCACACATTACCTTTGTATCCAGCACACCAATAAATGAGGTAATGAATGACTGGCTAGTTCTTGAAGTAATTCCACTCCATGTGAAACACCAATGCTGTAAAAGTGGAATACACTCCAAGCTTGTGAGTGAGCCAAAATATTCTATGAACACTAGATTGAAATATCAGTGCCCATGCCACACTAGTTATTGTTCTGGAAGAAAACCTGGGAATTATACTATAGTGGACTTTTCTGAAATAAAAGGAAAGTGAAACTCCTCATTTGGGTATGTGATGTAGATACTCACAGGCTGGCAAAGATGAATAATAAATGTGGTAGGGAGAATTCTGAGATGACCCCTCCAGTTTCTCCCTTCTCCACCTGTGCCATATAACCCCCTCCACGGTGTGGGTGGGGCTTGTGAACATGATGGATGTGACACCCATATTTGGGAATTACCAATCAATGGACTTTGACCTAATACAAAAGAAAATAATCTGGGTGGGCCAGACCCAATCGGGAGGGCCCTTTAGAAAAGACTGGGCACTTTCTGAAGTCAGAGAGATGAAAAGTATTGAGACAGATTTGATGCATGGGAGAGTCCCCATTACTGGCTTTGCTGACGGAGAAGACCACATGACAAGGACCAGAGAACAGTCCATAGTGGCTGAGAGTGGTCTTCAGCCAACAACCAGCAGAGAACTGATTCTGCCAACAACCCTCATGATCTTATAAACAGTCTTTCTTCTAGACAAGCCTAGATGAAGACACAGGTCAGCTAATACCTTGATCTCAGCCTCTTAGACGGGGAGCAGAGAACCCAGATAAGCTGAGCCCAGACTTCTGACTTACAGGACTGTAAGGTAATAAACATTGTGGTTTTAAGTTGCTAAATTTGTGGTAACTTGTTACACAGTAATAGAAACCTAACACAGTAAGGTAGGGTAAGTAAGAGCAGGATGAGACCTTATGAATATGTATGTGATTATTTGTAGATAGTATTTAAATCAGTGTACTGTAGTATCTCTTGAACTGGTTTCCCCATCATGGTGAGAGGTCCCCCTCAAAAAAAGAAGAAAGAGAAAGCTCTGGTAAGAAACACTGAGCTAAACATAGGAAACAGTTCTTTAATAGCAGGTGATGCAGGGGCTTTAATTATTCAAATATGCATCATGAGTCTGCAAGATAGAATTCAGTGTTTACATATTTGACTACAGCACCTCTCTGGGCACATGTGCATGCATGCGTGTGTGTATGTGTGACTGTGTGTGTTGTTACGTGGTAGACGGCTGTAAGCTAGATCATAATCTGGGAAATTGGTGTTTTGTGCCCAGTTATAATTCAAAGTGCTGAGGGAAAAATAACTGTCAACCTAAAGTTTTATACCCACTAAACTCTCATTCAAGAGTGAAGTAAAAATTAAAAACATTTTCAAATAATAAAGACTTGGAGAAGGGAGGCAAGATGGCAGAAGAGTAGTGGACCTCATTTCACCTGGTCCTTTGAATTTAGCTAGATAACTATCAAATCATCTGTACACCTATGAAATCAACCTGAGATGAAAGAGAACTGCTGGAATTTTACGAATAGAAAAGTGACCACTTTTTACAAGGTAGGAGGTGCAGAGAGATGATTCAGAAGGGATATATTGAAAGATAACTGGTGGGGGTGTGTGGGAAAGGAGCCTACATTAAGCCGGCTTCCAGAAAGTGATATAGCCCCTGAGCAGAAAATTGGAACTTTTAGAAATTTGCTCCACTGAGAGAAAGGTTTGTCTGAAAGGTGCTCAGGTGGCAAAGTGGGACAGAATCCTAGCGGGGAGACTGAACCCTGTGGTCTCAGGATCCCTAGGGTCACAGAAAGAATGGGGGTGCCTGAGCCAGCAGAGTTCCCAAGCATTGGGGCGGGGAAACTGGCTATAGTCAGTGAGCCTGGGAGTGGGGTCTCAGCTGTGTTTGCCATAAAATGCAAAAAGTGGCAGGGTCAGGTGACTGCTCTCTGTGTGGGGGCTCTGCAAAGGGCAGAAACCTGGTGATCCTCCACCTTTCCTCAGGAGGATCGGAGCTGGTGTGCACCAAAGGAGTCTGCAGAGTTTGGTGCACACAAAAGTGAACACAAAAGGGAAGACTGTTTTCCCTGAGGATTTACTGAAGAAAGGCAGCCAAGATCTTTCAGGCCCAGGGCTGGAGATTGGCAGCGAGGGGGTGGGGAGTCATCTTTATTTTCATCCTCTGAAGTGGCATGGAAAGCCTTCAGGGAACAAAAGCCATATAGAAGAACCTGAAGCAGCTCACATTGAACCTGGACCCCAGCAATGAACAGTGCAACTCTGCCCAGGCAAAGACATCTGAGAATCAGCACAGCAGGCCCCTCCCACAGAAGACCAGCTGGAACAACAGGTGAACACGTTTACAGAGCATATAGGACTGCAAAACTCTGGTGCTAGGGGAAAACAGTATATAGAATTTGAGGTTTTTTTCCTCATGATTCCTTTCCTTTCAATTTAAAATTTTCATTTTCTTTTTCCTTTTCAACTAGTTTCCCATTTTATTACCTCTTTGTTTTTAAGTTTTTTAAAATTTTCACTTTTTTTATTTACATTTTATAGATATATTCTCATTTTTGGCTTCCTTTCACTGTATTCAATTTTTTTGTATATATATAAATTTTGCTTTCTTTAGAATTTTGAGATTTAGTGTCTTCTAACAAACATACCAAAATGCACCTAGGACCAAGTGGACCACCCTGTTTTGTCCACCTGGGAGATTATATTATCTCCTCCCCCTTTTTGTCTCTAATTTTTCTTTTCTTTTTCTGGTTTCAGATTTCTTCAAGTTTGTCTAGTGTGCACTTTACTTGGGTGATGGTTGATATTTTTGATTTTGTTCTCTTGTTCATTCTTCTCTGGGCAAAATGACTAGAAGGAGGAATTCATAACAAAAGAAAGAATCAGAGGTAATACTCTCTGCCACAGATCTAATCGATATGGATATAAGTAAAATGTTAGGGGTGGAATTTAGGATAATGATTATAAAGTTACTAGCTGGGCTTGAAAAAGCATAAAAGACACTAAAGGATCTGAGTGTAGAAATAAGATCTAATCAGGCCAAAATTTAAAAATGGTTTAACTGGATTTAACTAAACTGGATGCTCTAACAGCTAGGATAAGTAAGGCAGAAGAGAGTCAGTGACAGAGAAGATAAGATGACAGAAAGGAAGGAAGCCGAGGAAATGAGAGAAAAATAACTATGGACCATGAGGGGAGGCTTCGAGAAATCAGTGATACCATAAAGTGAAACAATATTAGAATTACTGGAGTCCCAGAGGAAGAAGAAAGAGAGGACCAGAAGGTATATTTTAGCAAATCATACCTGAGAAATTTCCTAATCTGTGGAAAGAAATAGGCATTCAAGTCTAAGAGGTAGAGAGAACACCCCCAAAATCAATTAAAATAGATGAACACCCCAATAGTGAAGTTTGAGAATTTCAAAGACAAAAGAAAATTTCTAAAAGCAGCTAAAGGCAAGAGCTCCTTAACCTACAATGGTAGAAACATCAGACTGGCAGAGACCTATCCACAGAGACCCGGCAAGCAAAAAAGGGCTATCATGATATATTCAGGGTGCTAAATGAGGGGGGAAAAAAAGTAGCCAAGAATACTTTATCCAGCAGGGCTGTCATTCAGAATGGAAGGAGAGATAAAGAGCTTCCAGGACAAACAGAATCTAAAAGAATTTGTGATCACTAAAGCAGACCTGCAAGAAATACTAAAGAGGATCCTGTAAGCAAAGAGAGAACCCGGAAGTAACAGACCAGAGAGAAACAGAGACAATCTACAGAAACAGGGAATTTACAGGCGATACAATGGCACTAAAGTAATATCTGTCAATAGTTACTCTGCATTTAAATGGGTTAAATACTCTCATCAAAAGACACAGGGTATCAGATTGGATAAAAAAGCAAGACCCATCCATACGCTATCTCAAGAGATTCATTTTAGACTTAAAGACACCTCCAGATTGAGGGTGAGGGGGTGGAGAATCATTTATCATGCCAATGGATATCAAAAGAAAGCTGGGATAGCAATCCTTGTATCAGACAAATTAGATTTTAAACCAAAGACTGTAGTAAGGTATGAAGAGGGGCACTATATCATACTTAAAGGGTATATCCAATGAGAAGATCTAACAATTATAAATATTTATGCTCCTAACTTGGGAGCAGGCAATTATATAAACCAATTAATAACCAAAATTAAAGAAACATGTTGATAATAATACAATAATAGTAGGGGATGTTAACACTCCACTCACTACAAAGGACAGATCATCTAAGCAGATCAAAAAGGAAATAAGGGCTTTGAATGACACACGGACAAGTTGGACTTCACAGATATATACAGAGCATTCCATTCTGAAGCAACAAAATATACATTCTGCACACAGAATACATACTGCACATGGAATATTCTCCAGAACAGATTACATACTGGGTCACAAGTCAGGTCTTAACTGATACCAAAAGATTGGGATTATTCCCTGCATATTTTCAGACCACAGTGTTTTGAAACTTGGACTCATTCACAAGAGGAAATTTGGAAAGAACTCAAATATATGGAGGCTAACAAGCATGCTACTAAAGAATAAATGGGTTAACCAGAAAATTGAAGAAAAATCTTAAAAATTCATGGCAACAAATGAAAATGAAAACACACTGTTCTAAATCTTTGGGATGCAGCAAAGTTGGTCCTAAGACAGAAGTACATGGCAAAACAAGCCTTTCTCAAGAAACAAGAAAGGTCTCAAATATACAACCTAACCTTATACCTGACAGAGCTGGAGAAAGAAGAGCAAATAAAACTTAAACCAAGCAGAAGAAAATTAATAAAGATCAGAGCAGAAATTAATGAAACAGAAACCAAAAGAACATTGGAAGCAATCAATGAAACAAGAAGCTGGTTCTCTGAAAGAATTAATAAGATTGATATACACCTGGCCAGACTTATCAGAAAGAAAAGAGAGAGAGGACCCAAATAAATAAAATCATGAATGAAAGAGGAAAGATCACAACCAACACTGAAGAAAGACAAACAATTATAGGAACATATTATGAGCAACTATATGCCAACAAATTCAGCAATCAGGAAGAAATGGATGCATTCTCAGAAACATAAAAGTACTAAAACGGAAACAGGAAGAAATAGAAAACCTGAGCAGATCCATAACCAGCAAGGAAATTGAAGCAGTCATCAAAAATTTCCCAAAAAAAAAAGATTCCAGGGCCAGATGGCTTCCCAGAGGGATTCTACCAAACATTTAAAGAAGAATTTAATACCTAATTCTTCCGAAACAGTTTCAAAAAAATAGAAATGGAAGGAAAGCTTCCCAACTCATTTTATGAGGCCAGCATTACCTTGGTCCCAAAACTAGACAAAGACCCTCCCCAAAATGAGAATTACAGACCAATATCCCTGATGAACACAGACGCCAAAATCCTCACCAAGATATTAGCCAGCAAGATCCAACAGTACATTCAAAGGATTAGGCACCGTGACCAAGTAGGATTTATTCCTGGGATGCAAGAGTGGTTTAACATCTGCAAATCAATCAATGTGATATACTACATTAATAAAAGAAAGAACAAGGACCATATGATCCTCCCTATAGATGCAGAAGAAGCATTTGGCAGAATACAGCATTCTTTCTTGATTAAAACTCCCCACAGTGTAGGGATAGAGGGAACATACCTCACTATTATAAAAGCCATTTATGAAAAGCCCACAGAGAATATCATTTTCAATGGGGGAAAACTGAGAGCATTTACCCTAAGGTCAGGAACATGACAGGGACACCCACTCTCACCACTTTTGTTCAACATAGTACTAGAAGTCCTAGCCTCAGCAATCAGACAACAAAAAGAAATAAAAGGTATTCAAATTGGCAAAGAAGAAGCCAAACTCCCTCTTCACAGATGACATGATATTTTATGTGGAAAACCCAAAAGACTCTAACCCAAACCTTCTAGAACTCATACAGGAATTCAGCAATGTAGCAGGATATCAAATCAAGGCACAGAAATCAATGTATTTGTATACACTAACAATGAGGTAGAGGAAAGAGAAATAAATCTGTCTTATTTACAACTGTATCAAAAAACATAAGTTACCTACAAATAAACCTAACCAAAGAGGTAAAGGATCTGTACTCTACAAACTACAGAACACTTATGAAAGAAATTGAGGAAGATACAAAGAAATGGAAAAATATTCCATGCTCATGGATTTGAGGAACCAATATTGTTAAAATTTCTATGCTGCCCAGAGCAATCTACAAATTCAATGTAATCCCTATCAAAATACCATCGACATTTTTCACAGAGCTGGAACAAATAATCCTAAAATTTGCATGGAACCAGAAAAGACCCTGAATTGCCAGAGGAATGTTGAAAAAGAAAACCAAAGCTGATGGCATCAAAATACCAGACTTCAAACTATATTTCAAAGCTTTAATCATCATCAAGAGAGTATGATGGCGTAAGAACAGACCCACAGATCAATGGAATAGAATAGAGAACCCAGAAAAGGACTCTCAACTCTATGGTCAACTAATCCTTGACAAACAGGAATGAATATTGAATGGAAAAGGGCAGTCTCTTCAATAAATGGTACTGGGAAAATTGGATAGTCACATACAGAAGAATGAAACCAGATCATTCTTTTACACCATACACAAAGATAAACCCAAAATGGATGAAAGACCTAAATGGGAGACAGAAATCCATAAAATCCCAGAGGAGAACGCAGACAGTAGTAACTTCTTTGATCTCTGCCACAGCAACTTCTTGGAGACACATCTCCAAAGACAAGAGAAACAAAAGCAAAAGTGAACTAATGGGACTTCATCAAGACAAAAAGCTTCTGCACAGCAAGGAAACAATCAACAAAACTAAAAGGCAACCTATGGAATGGGAGAAGATATTTCCAAATGACATATCAGATAAAGGGCTAGTATCCAGGATCTAGAAAGAACTTATCAAAATCACCATTCAAAAAACAAAGAATCCTTCTCTGCCTGCCTCTCTGTCTACTTGTAATCTCTCTCTGTCAAATAAATAAATGAAATCTTTAAAAAAAAAAAAAAAGGGGGCGCCTGGGTGGCTCAGTGGGTTAAGCCGCTGCCTTCGGCTCGGGTCATGATCTCAGGGTCCTGGGATCGAGTCCCGCATCGGGCTCTCTGCTCAGCAGGGAGCCTGCTTCCCTCTCTCTCTGCCTGCCTCTCTGTCTACTTGTAATCTCTCTCTGTCAAATAAATAAATGAAATCTTCAAAAAACAAAGAATCCAGTCAAGAAATGGGCAGAAGACATAAACAGACATTTCTCCAAAGAAGACATACAAATGGCCAACAGACACATGAAAAAATGCTCCACATCTCTTGGCATCAGGAAAATACAAATCAAAACCACAATGAGATACCACCTCACACCAGTCAGAATGGCTAAAATTAATAAGACAGTAAACAACAAATGCTGGAGAGGATGTGGAGAAAGGGGAACCCTCTTACACTATTGGTTGGAATGCAAGTTGGTGCAGCCACTTTGGAAAACAGCACGGAGGTTCATCAAGATGTTAAAAGTAGAACTACCCTACAGCACAGCAATTGCAGTACTAGGTATTTACCCCAAAGAATGTGCAAGTGTGATCCGAAGGGGCACCTGCACCCCAACATTCACAGCAGCATGTCCACAATAGTCAAACTACGGAAAGAGCCTAGATGTCCATCAACAGATGAATGGATAAAGTAGATGTGGTTTATATATACAATGGAACATTACTCAGCCCTCAGAAAGGATGATTACTTACAATTTACATCAATGTGGATGGAACTGGAGGGTACTATACTGAGCAAAATAAGTCAATCAGAGAAGACAATTATCATATGGTTTCACTCATACGTGGAATATAAGAAATATCGCAGAGGATCATTGGGGAAGGGAGGGAAAACTGTATGGGAAGAAATCAAAGAGGGAGAAAAACCATGAGAGACTTAACTATATGAAACAAACTGAGGTTGCTGGAGGGGAGGTGGGTGGGTGAGGGAGTAACTGGGTGATGGGCATTAAGATGGGCATGTGATGTGATGAGCACTGGGTGTTATGAGAAACTGATGAATTATTGAACACAACATCTAAAACTAATGAGCTAATTGAATTAAAAAAAAAAACTTGGAGAGTTTACCAGCCACAAATTTTCAGGGCCCTTTAGGTGAATAAAATCAAGGCATCAGATTAATACAAAGAGAAATAGTAGAGACATAAAAATCATACATATATATACACACACAGCATACGGCCTCCATATTTGTATCTTGTATATATTTTTATGAAAAATTTTATAAAAATAAATAGAAAACATGTAAATAGATACTTTCTAGAAAAATTTTAAAATTGATTCAGGAAGAAATAGGAAACCTGAATAAATTAATAACATTAAACAGTTGACTTGGTAATCAATCATTCTGTCACCAGGTCACTTTAGAAGTAAATTTTACCAAAACTCGTAGAGTAAATAATCTCTTCTTATATAAACTGTTCAAAGAAAGTAAAAATAAAAAAGGAGACAGCTACCCAAATGATTTGCTGAGGACGAGACACCTTTTCTACAAACTGTGCAATAATGTAAGAAAAGAAAATTAAAAATATCTTACTTGTTAACATAGATAATTGCACAAATTCTAAATAAAATTAGTTGCAAATCAAAATCAGCATTTGTATGAAAAGTACCAAAGTATGTCTTCTAGGCTAAGTACCACCTGTGTGACCATTCCTCTGAGATCAAAAGGCCTTTTCTCCTTGGTCATTCCTAACATTCTTCTAGAGGGTGCACAAGACTTTGAACATTCATTTTGTGTACTACATTCATCTCTACTAAAAATTTATTTCCTTTTTAAAAAAAAGATTATTTATTTATTTATTTGACAGGCAGAGATCACAAGTAGGCAGAAAGGCAGGCAAGGAAGGGGGGTGGGGAAGCAGGATCCCTGCTAAGCAGAGAGCCTGATGTGGGGCTCGATCCCAGCACCCTGAGATCATGACCTGAGCCGAAGGCAGACTTAACCCACTGAGTCACCCAGGCGCCCCCAAAATTTATTTTCTGATTTCCTTCTTCTCGCTTATATTAAATATATTTTATCTTGCTATATTGTATGCATTTTGTTTGTTTCCGGGCACAAGAAGAGAGGTGAATATTTAAAATACTATATTAAAATGTGAACTTTTTAAACAGTATGTGTGCTGTGTTGCCTAGATTTGGCACTTGTGGGCTCATAGGAAAAGTCAGGTCACTGAGGGGTCCATATCTAAAGAGCTGGTCCAACAAATGGAGCCAGAGTCCCTCCTCTTCCCTGCACCATCAGGTGGATTTGCTTTCTGCTTTTTCACGTTCTGTGTGGGCTGCCTGGTACCCCCTTTCCATCACTCTGGAAGTCACCAGACTAGTGCTGTATTACTTCTGTCTGAACGTCTCTTTCACAAATGTTCTAAGTTACACCCATACCCAGTAACGCCTCCCTTAAATACAACGGTTTCTCAGCCAAAGACGGACGCAGTTAGCAGCCTAGTTTACCAGATTTTTGAAGATAAATATATTCTCTTTGAAACAAACAAAACCCCAGGAACTGTGAGATTAGCTAATTAATCATGGTAGCACCATAATGATAATGTTATAATACAGGAAATCAATAGCCTAATAGTAATACCATTGTAAAAAATTTGCAAATTAAAGTCATTGATAATATGACACGAACTCTATTGATTTTCCCTGATATTTTTAACATTAAAAATACTGTTATCTATATTTACTTTTGTTCATATATCTTTATTGTTTTCCAGGTTAATTACCTACAGCACTGGAAAAGCTGACAAAGTTAAACAGATTAAAGACCTGACTTGGAATTTGTCCCTGGGGGACGGTCATTACTTCCAGCAAGACAAGCATAAGGGAGGCAAAGATGGGGACCTGCTGCAGGCCCCCAGAAGGACAGGATCACTGTCAGGGTTGGGCCTTACCGAAGCAGAATTTCTGCTGAATGAATAAGGAAAGAGAATGCACAGTATTTGGTTTCTATGACTTAGTCCACACTGGCTTTTTTTTTTCTTTCATTTTTTAAGATAAATGTGACCAGCTTATATGGCTACACTAAGCACAACTGCATGCCTCCTCTGAAATTTCTCACGGCCTCTTCCCACTGTCTGCTCCCCCATTCCTTATCCTTGTCTTCCTTGGTTCCTCCTCTTTGGCTCATCTGCATTTGATTTCTTTAACTCTCAAGTCTCTATTCTTGGAAATCCACTTAGATCTGTTTTTTACTAACTCTAGCCTCACTTTTGATTTTGGTATCAGCCCTATAGGATGTCATTAGCTTAACAGCCAGCTGACATCAAACCGTGTGCCTCTGAGTTCAGTGCAGGAGCCTCAGGCATCACCTGGGAAACAGAGGCAGTAGCTCTGGAGCCGAGCCCCTTGTGTTTTTACGCTGGTGTTCCATTCACGAGTTCCTTTCAGAAAAGTGTTCAGCTCCTGAATTCGTCAATTAAAATAACTTACTTGGTGCTGAGATTATCACTGTTTGTATCAGGAAACTTCGAAAAATCTTTATTTTTTTATTTTTTATTTACTAGAGAGAGAGAATCACAAGTAGGCAGAGAGGCAGGCAGAGATAGATGAGGAAGCAGACTCCCCACTGAGCAGAGAGCCTGATACGGGGCTCGATCCTAGGACCCTGAGATCATGATCTAAGCTGAAAGCAGAGGCTTAACCCACTGAGCCACCCAGGTGCCCTGATCTTTGTTTTGTTTTAAGATTTTATTTACTTATTTGTCATAGAGAGAGAGAGAGAGAGAAAGAGAGATCACAAGTGCTCAGAGCAGCAGGCAGAGATAGATGAGAAAGCAGAATCCGCGCTCAGCAAAGATCCCAATTCAGGACTCGATCCCAGGACCCCAGGATCATGACCTGAGCCAAAGGCAGCCACTCAACCGAGCCAGGCATCCCATTCAAAAAATCTTTTTAAAAACTACTGTCCTGGGACGCCTGGGTGGCTCAGTTGGTTGAGTGGCTGCCTTTGGCTCAGGTCATGATCCCGGGGTCCAGGGATCGAGTCCCCCATCGGGCTCTCTGCTCAGCAGGGAGCATGCTTCTCCATCTGCCTGTTCTGCCTGCTGTTCCCCCTGCTTAAGCTCTCTCTCTCTGGCAAATAAATAAACAACATCTTTAAAAAACAAAACAAAAAACTATTGTCCTGGGACAGGGCTGTTGTCTAGGGCTTCTCTCTTACCACCAGTGCCAGCTTTGCATTTTGAAGAATGCTTTTCTTCCATAAATGTGATTTTTGCGTTTATGAAAACTGTTCATCTAGTCCAGGTTAAAAGTACAATTTAATTTCTGGATTAAATTACCTTTCAATTTCTAATCAACCAGCACTGAGGTTAACCATCTTTTGTAAACCAATCAGAGCTTGATTAAAGCCTGTTAGGGCTGGCTGATTACAGTAATCATCTAGCATTGCCCTTACAGATCAGGGGCCTTAGCCAGGGTCCTTTATCTCATCTCTAGAACATGAAGCTTGTAGCCTAACGTGGTCCACTTGCTCTGCTTGGTCAGTGAGGTTTTTGGCAATCTCTCTGACAATAAGTCTCATTCTTACCCACTCGTGATGTTGCTGGGGTGATTAAATGTGAAAACTCTGGTAACAGCCTCTTAGCACTTGGCATCTACAAGAATGTTCTAAATGTCGAGCCCAAGCCCGACTCTTGTGAGTTTATGCCCACATCTGACCCATCTGGTGGTTTGTGGTTTGCTTAACTGTAAGCTAATCTTTTGGGGTTTTTTGTGCCTAATACTGGACTTACAGCCAGCCCCAGCACTAGATGCTGCTCTGAGCTACCTGCTAGAGCCCTATTTTAAGTGCCTGGTATCTGGGAGATATGGAAGGGACCCAGTAGACAAAAGTGAGGCATAATGGCTAATTATATCTACATCTACACTTCTCCATGTTCACTGCCACCTTTCTGGTCCAAGCTTCATCGTCTCCCACCTAGCTTCGGCAACTGCCTCCTAACTGATGTCCTTTCTCCCCCTCCTCCCTCTCACTCCGCCCCCACTATCAGCAGAGTGTGAGTCTTACTTGTTCCATACCTCACCAGCGTAGTCATTGTCCATTTCCTTCATTTTAGCCATGCTGGTGGGTGTGCAGTGGAATCACACTGCACTTTTAATTTTTAGTCCTGGATGACTAATGAAGCTGAGAAGCTTTTTATATGTTTATTGGCATTTGGACAACCTCCTCTGGGAGGTGCCTGTTCAAGTCTTTGCTCCATTTTTTTGTGAGTGTCTGTCCTTTCCTTCTTGATTTGTAGAGGTAGTGTGTGCTATCTAGATACAGTTCAATATATTTTCCCACTCTGTGGCTTTCATATTCTACTTAACAGCCCCCTCCTTTTTTTTCGGCTTCCATAGGGTCATGAAGGAATTCTCATGTTATGATTTAGAAACCTTATTGTTAAACTTCTGTAGCTAGATTTACAATCTATTGGGAACTGATTTTTGTCTATGCTATGAGACTACATTAGAGACTCATGTGCTTTGTATATGGATAGCGCACTGACCCAACATCAAATTCTGAACATGCTATCCTTCCCTTACTATATATGGCAGTACCACTGTTGTCATAAAACAGTGATACTACGTGTGTATATAATTGTCATTCTAATCTTTTCAACGAGCCATTCATCTATTCTAAGCCAACGCATATCATTGTAATTCCTGTCGCTTTATATTTATCATGGCATCTGTAAGCGTAAGTCCTTTTTTTTTTTTTTCAAGATTTTCCTGCCTATTCTTGGCCTTTTTAAAAATTTTTGTATAGACTTAGAATTAGCTTGTCAAGTGACATTAAAAATACCTCTTAGAATTTTGATTGGGATTTCACTGAATCCACAGATCAATTTGAGAATGAATTGCCCCCATACAATATTGAATTTTCAAATCCTTAAGTATATAATATCTCTTTTATTTAGGGTGTTTTTAATTTCTCTCAGAAATGTTGCAGTACTTAGTATAGACGTCTTTTATATTTTTGCTAGATTTACTCCTAGGTATTTGATGTTTTGTGATGCTATTGTAAATGGAATCTTTCAAAGTTTTCATTTTCTATTTGCATGTAGAAATAGTTTGTGTTTATATATTAACCTTTTATTTATTTAGTGACATTAAATTCACTTATTAATTCTAATGGTTTATTATTTTACACTGTTCACTTATATGACAATGTTATTTGAGAATAAGTAAGTCTTCCTTTCCAACTGTGGTATATTTTCTTTATTTTTGCCTTATTCCATTGGATGGATCTTCAGTAAAACAGTAAACAGAAGTGGCTAAAGCATGTATCCTTATCTTGTTCTCAAGGTAAAGTATTTCAATATGATGTTTACTCTAGATTTTATTCTTATTATTCTTAGTATTTTAAGTCCTCTTTCAGAGTGAAGAAGTTCTCTTCTATTCTCAGTTTTCTGAAAGTTGTTAAAAATCAGGAATAGATATTAAATTTTATCAACTACACTTTCTGGATCTACTAAGATAAACATGTTTTTTCTCCTTCATTAAATTTAAATAAATTTTAATAGCACACTTAAAATGAACACCACAGAAGACAGCTGGCCATTGTTGCTTCTTTACAAAAAATTCAAATTCTGGCAATGTCCAGAAAAATGTAAAAGGATTGCTTATATGTAAAAAAAAAAAATGTAAAAGGATTGTGATATAGTTGAACTGTGAGGACTTGTTCACTGAAATAAGAGACTGGGGGTCTTTGACTCGAATGCGGCTATAGTCTACTCCAATAGTGGTAAAGAGCAGCTAAAACTTCAGTAAAAACCCCATCATTGTTTTGGCTGGAAGAACCAGGCAAAGGAGCCTGCAGTAACCAGCATCACCAAAAAGTGAAGGAAAAGTGCCAGAAAGAAGAAAGGCAAAGATGGAAAGTGCCAAATTCTTTTTTTTAAACTCAGCCCAAGTTTCTGGCTGATCACAGAATCATATAGGTACAGGGAAAATGAAATCAGCTTGCAGTTAGGTCTTAAGGTCTGAAGTGCTGGCCACCACGTTCACAGCAGTGTGAGCCCAACCAAGTTAACTGCCTGCTACCACAAAACAACAAAATAATGAATAACAACAAAAAAGGGGCACATATGTTAGAATTATCAGGAAAGGACTCTGAAGCAACTATTTTAACTACACTCAGTGAGGTAAAGGAAAATCTACTTGTCATGAATAAATAGATAAGAAACATCATCAGCAAAACATAAATAACAAAAACAAGACCAAACTGCAACTTCAGAGTTAAAAATTCTAATATATGAAAAAAATTCACTGAATAGAGGTAATAGTAAAATGGAGGTGATAAAGAGTCAGTGGAATTGAAGACAGATTGACAGAAATGATCCAATTATAGGAAGAGAGAGAATTGCCTTAGAGACCTGTGGGACAGTATCTAAAGGTCTAGCGTATAATATTGGGAGTCCAAGAAAAAAAGGAGAGAGAGCATTCAACAGAAAAATATTGGAAGAAATGATGGCCAAACTTCACCAATTTGGTGAAAACATAAGTTTATAGATCCCAGAAGTTCAATGAACCAACAGGATAAATTAGAAGAAAACTGTTATAGGTTGAATTATGTTGTTCTCCAAAAGTGTGTTGAAGCTCTAAACATGTGAATGTAATCATATTTGGAAATAGAATCTTTGTGATGTAATCAAGTTAGGATGAGATCAGTAGACTGGGCCCCAGTCCAATGTGTCTGTTGCATTTATAAGAAGAGAGGAATATGGACACAGAGGCATATGGTGAGAATACCATGTGAAGAAGGAGGCAGAGATTGGAACAACACATCTACATGCCAAGGAATGGCCAAGATGCCAGCATCACCAGAAGCTAGGGCAGAGGCATGGAACAGATTCTCTTTCAGGGCAATCACAAGGAGTCAGCCCTGCTTACTCCTTGATTTTGGACTTCTAGTTTCCAGAACTATGAAATAATACATTCTGTATGTGGCAGGACAATGTATGCAGCAGGCCTAGAAAACGTATACAAAAACCATACCTAGGAATGTCATAATCAAACTTGAAAACCAAAGATAAAGGGACAAACTTGAACCAACCAAAGAAAAATGACACATTCCACACAGGAGAGCAATGATTCAAATGATTACAGATTTCTTAGTGGAGACTATGGGGACCATAACACAGTGGAACTACATTTTTAAAGTGTTGGGGGGGATACCAGTCACCCAGAATTTTATATTCAGTGAAAATATCTTCCAAGATGAAGATGAAATTAAAACACTCAGATAAACAAAAAACTAAGAGAACTGCCACCAGGCTCACTCTACAAGAAATGCCAAGGGAAAGATTTCATGCTGAAGGGAAATGATACCTGAAGGAAAACTCAGATCTTTAGACGTGAGTGAAAACATTAGAAATAGGAAACAAATGGGGAAAGTATAGGGGACTGTACTGTTTCTTAACTTCTTTAAAATACTTATGTCTGGTCTTTTTTTTATTAGAGATGGGGAGAGGAGGGAAGGGCAGCGGCAGAGAGAAAATCTTAAGCAGGTTCCATACCCAGTGTATAGCTTGATGTGGGGCTTGATCTCACAACCTTGAGATCATGACCTGAGCCAAAATCAAGTCAGTTGTTTAACCAAATGAGCCACTCAGGCACCACTAAAATACATATACATCTGTTTAAAGCAAAAATTATAACATAGTTATGTGGGGTTTATAATGTATGAAAAATGTACTATATATGGCAACCATAACATAAAGGATCATGGGCACAGGTAAATGCAGGTAAATATTGTTGAAATGTTACCACATTTTTGTGAAGTGGTATACTATTAAGTCAATGTGAATAATGAATATATAAGAAGGTATAATGTAGTCCCTAAAGCAACTACAAAGAAAGTTATCAAAAAATGTGTGGCTAAAAATCCAACAGATGAATTAAAACAGAATAAGTATTCAAATAATCCAAAACAAGAAAAAAATGAAAAAAAAGAGGACAGACAGAAAATAATAAAAGAACAGACCTAAACACAACCATATGAATAATGACATTAAATGACAATGAACTAAAGACTCTTATTTAAAGGTAGAGATTATTACACTAGGTGAAAAACTGTCTACAGGATATGCACCTTTTATATAGGAACACAAATATCTAGAACGTAAATGGATGAGAATAGGCATATCATTCAAATATCAAACATAAGAAGGCTGGAGTTATTATATTAATGTGAGATAAAATAGCCTTCAAGAGAAAGGGGATTGCCAAAGACAGGGTATTTCAAAGAGAGATATTTCATAATGTTAAAAGGGCCAATTCATCAGGACAACATTACTATGCATGTACCTAACAAAAGAGAGCCTCAAAATACAGAAAGCAAAAGTTGGCAGAATTGGAGAAACAGATAATTCCATGATCATAGCAGGAGATTTTTTTTTTTAAAGATTTTATTTAGTTATTTGACAGACAGAGATCACAAGTAGGCAGAGAGGCAGGCAGAGAGAGAGAGGAAGGGAAGCAGGCTCCCTGCTGAGCAGAGAGTCCGATGTGGGGCTCGATCCCAGGACCCTGAAACCATGACCTGAGCTGAAGGCAGAGGTTTAACCCACTGAGCCACCCAGGCGCCCTGATCATAGCAGGGGATTTAAACATCTCCCAATTTTCTCAGCAACTGATAAAAAGCTAGATAATTAGAATTTAATTTTTATAGACGACTACATAAAACATAGAATACACATTCTTTTCAACCGTACATAATAAATCCACCAAAATATACCATATACCGGACTGTAAGACATGACTGAATGTATTTAAATGGAATTGAAATCATACTAGGTATGTTTTCTGACCACAATGAAGTTGAATTAGAAATCAGTAACAAGCAGATATTTAAGAAAACCTTAAAATTTAGACTTTACACCATCCATTTCAAAATAATCCATGGGTCAAAGAAAGGATATTAAAAAATATGTTGAATAGGGCGCCTGGGTGGCTCAGTTGGTTGAGCGACTGCCTTTGGCTCAGATCATGATCCCGGACTTCCAGGATCGAGTCCCGCATCGGGCTCCCAGCTCCTTGGGGAGTCTGCTTCTCCCTCTGACCTTCTCCTCTTTCATGCTCTCTCTCACTCAATCTCTCCCAAATTAATAAATGAAATCTTAAAAAAAATATGTTGAACTGAATGACGAAAATTAAAAAGTATCAATTTTACAAAATGTGGCTAAACCACCAGTTAAAAGAAAATTAATGGTTTTAGATGAACACATTATAGAAAAAAATAAGTTTAAAATAAAAACCTAAAATGTCACCTTAAGAGGCTAAAAACAGAAGAGCAAAATAACCCTAAAGTAAGTAGAAGGCAACAAAGGAGAAAAATAAAATTAAGAGTAGAAACAGAAAGAAATAGAAAATAAAGAAAAATACAGAAAATTATCATCAAGAGCTGGTTCTTTGAAAAAAATTAACAAGTTTTATAAATACATATATTGGTTAACAAAAAAAAAGAGAAAATATAGTTCACCATTAATAAATGAGAAAAATATTATTCTATTTTTTTTTTAATTTATTTGACAGACAGAGATTACAAGTAGGCAGAGAGGCAAGCAGAGGGAGAGGAGGAAGCAGGCTCCCTGCGGAGCAGAGAGCCCGATGTGGGGCTCGATCCCAGGGCCCTGGGATCATGACCTGAGCCGAAGGCAGAGGCTTAACCCACTGAGCCACCCAGGAGCCCTGAGAAAAATATTATTCTTAATGGATTTATAAACATTAAAGGACAATAAAATACTATTTGGAACAACCCTATAAAAACTGCATGAAGAAAAATGTCAATATGCCTTGAGAGACACAAATTACAAAAGCTTACCCATGTAGAAATAGTTAACTTGAATAGCCCTATTTCTATTTAAAAATTGAACTCACGTTTTAATACTTTCTCACGTATTTAAAACTGCAGTCTAAAATGTCTTCATCTATATATTCTATTAAACATTTAAGGAGGAAAATAACAATTATACACCATCCTTCCAGAATATATAAAAGAAGGAAAATTTCAAAACTAATTTCATAAGACCAGATTACAATTATACCAAAATCAGACTAACAAAATTACAGATCAACATTCTTCATGAATGTACATGTAAAAATCCTTAAAAAACTATTAGTAAAAGAACCTCAACAATATATAAAAATAACGACACATTTGACGAAGTGGAATTTATCTTAGGGATGCATGGTTGATCTAATATCAGAAAGAATGAAAGAATAGAATGAATAGAATATTCATAGAATGTTCCATGAATATCCATAGAATATTCAATAGAATGAATAGAATACCCAAATTTTGGGTATGAATGAATGAATGAATGAATGAATAGAATATCCAGAAGGAATGACTACCCAATTTTTGCATCAACATGGACGGAACTGGAGCAGATCATGCTAAGTGAAATAAGTCAAGCAGAGAAGGTCAATTATCATATGGTTTCACTTATTGTGGAATATAAAGAATAGCATGGAGGACATTTGGAGAAGGAAGGGGAAAATGAAGGGGGGGCAATCAGAGGGGGAGACAAACCATGGTAAGGGAGACTATGGACTCCCGGGAAATAAACTGAGGGTTTTAGAGGGGAGGGGGGGTGGGAGATGGGTTAGCCCAGTGATGGCTATTAAGGAGGGCACATATTGTATGGAGCACTGGGTGTTATATGCAAACAATGAATAATGGAACACTACATCAAAAACTAACGATGACTAATGGTGACTAACATAAGAATAAAAAAAGAAAATCAACCATGGTAATTTACCAAATTAATAGAATAAAGGTAAAAATTGTGGAATCATTTCAACAGCTGTAGAAAAAGTGTTTAACAAAATTCAACATCACCTATGATTTAAAAAAGAACTCTCGGCAAACTAGGAATAGAAGGAAACATTCTTTTTTTTTTTTTTTAATTTTTTTATTTTTTCAGCATAACAGTATTCATTATTTTTGCACCACACCCAGTGCTCCATGCAATCCGCGTCCTCCACAATACCCACCACCTGGTGCCCCCAACCTCCCACCCCTTCAAAACTCCCAGATCGTTTTTCAGAGTCCATAGTCTCTCATGGTTCACCTCTAGAAGGAAACATTCTTAAGCTGATGAAGAGCATCTACAAAAATCTAGTAGCACTATGCTTTGTGGTGAGATATTTTTTTTTAAGATTTTATTTATTTATTTGTTAGAGAGAGAGAGAGCATGAGCACAGGCAGACAGAGTGGCAGGCAGAGGCAGAGGGAGAAGCAGGCTCCCCACTGAGCAAGAAGCCCGATGTGGGACTCGATCCCAGGACGCTGGGATCATGACCTGAGCCGAAGGCAGCTGCTTAACCAACTGAGCCACCCAGGCGTCCCTGTGGTGAGATATTGAATGCTTTTCCCTAATATCAGTAATAAAGCAAAGATGCCTTCCATCACCCCTTCAGTTCAACACTGTACTAGAGGCTCTGGACATTGCAATAAGGCGGACCACCAAAAACAAACAAGTCAAAAGGCATAAGTTTAGGAAGGATTGAGTAAAATTATTTTTATTTGCTGTGCATGTTTACTTAAATATCTTCACATGAAACAACTAGTGAATTAGCAAGTGAAATTAGTATGGCTGCAGGATTCAAGATTAATAGAGAAAAATTTATATATATAGGAAGCAAATAACTGGAAATGAAATGAAAAAAGATTCCACTTACAATAGACCCCCGCCCCCAAAATAGCAAGATTTCTATACTGAAAACCACATATATTGTCAAGAGGAATTAAAGACCTAAATAAGTAGAGATATATCATTTCATAGAATGGAATAGATAATATTCAACAAATTTCCAAGTAAGATTCCAGAACTTCTTTTTTTGCAGGTTCAAAGGTCTTTCTAAAATTTATCAGAAAATCCAAAAACTCTGGAGGAGCCAAAGCTATTTTTAAAAGACTTTATTTTTTAGAGCTCTTTTAGATTTACAGCAAAACTGGAGGGAGGAACAAAGATTTCTCCTACACCCCTTGTTCCACACATGCATAGTCTCCTCCATCATCCACATCACTCACCGGAATGGCACATTTTTTTTTTTTTAAACCAAGGATGAACCTTCACTGACACATCATAATCACCCAAGTCAACAGTTTACCCAAGGGCTAATTCTTCCTGTTGTATATGCTATTGGTTTGGACAAAAGTAAAAGGAGATTCATACACATCATAATATACCAAGTATTTTCATGGCCCTGGAAGTCTTCTGCTCTCTGCCTATTCATCCTTCTCCCCTACACATTCCTGGCAACCCCTGACATTTTACTGTCTGTCTCTATAGTTTTGCCTTTTCCAGAATGTCATATAGTTGGAATCATGCAGTATGTAGTCTTTTCAGATCTGCTTTCCTCACTTAGTAATATGAATTTAAGTTTCCACTATGTCTTTCATGACTTGGTAGCTTGATTCTTTTTAGTGCTAAATAACACTGCATTGTCCAGACCCATCACAGTTTATATATCCATTTACCTCCTGAAAGACATCTTGGTTGCACCAATTTTTGGCAATTATTCTTGTGTAGGCTATTGTGTGGACACAAGTGTTCAAATCCTGTGGATACCGAGGACCTTGATTGCTGGATCATTTAAGAGAGTATAGTTAGTTAAGAATCTGCCAAACTCTTTTCCAAAGTGAATGTACCACGTTGCAAGCCCACCAGCCATGTATGAGATTTACTGTTGATCCATATCTTCTCCAGCGTTTGTGTTGCCAGTGTTCTGGATTTAAGCCATGCTAACAGGTGTGCAGTGGTGTCTCCTTGCTATTTTAATTTGTATTTCCCTGATGACATAAGGTATGCAGCATCTTTTCATGTGCTTATCTGCCATCCGTGTATCTTTGGTGAGGTGTCTGTCAAAATCTTTGGCCCATTTTTAAATAGACTGCTTGTTTTCTTCTCATTGAGTTTTAAAAATTCCTTCTATATTTTGGATAACAGCTATTTATCAGCTATGCCTTTACAAATATTTTCCCCCAGTTTGTGACTTATCTTCTAACTCTCTTGATACAGTTTTTAACAGAGAAGTTTTAATTTGAATGAAGTCCAGCTTGTCATTCTTTCATTTATGGGTCAAGCTTCTGGTATTGTATCTCAAAAGGCATCACCAAAACCAAGGTCATTTGGATTTTCTCCTATGTTAATATCTGAGGTTTTATAATTTTGCATTTTACATTTAGGTCTATGATCCATTTTGAATTAATTTTTTGAAGGGTATAAGGTCTGTCTCTAGATTTTTTTCTTTGCATGTGGATTTCCAGCACCATTTGTTGAAAAGACTATCTTTGCTCCATTATATTGTCTCTATTTCTTTGTCGAAGATCAGTTGTCTATGCAGGAATCTAATTCTGGGCTATCTACTCTACTCTGTTCCATTGATCTAATTATCTTTTTTTTTTTCCTCAATACCACATTTTCTTGACACTGCAGCATTATAGTAGGCCTTGAAGTTGGGTAGCATTGGTCCTCCATTTTTGTTCTCCTCTAATATTGGTTAGATGTTCTAGGTCTTTTGCCTCTCTATGTAAACATTAGAATGAGTTTGTCAATATCCATAAAATAACTTGTTGGGATTTCAAGACTGCATTGTGTTTATACATGAAATTAGAAAGAACTTAACATCTTGACAATGTTACCTTCCTATCCCTGAACATATATCCATTTTTTAGTTTTTTTTATTTATTCACTATAGTTTTCATTCAATACAAATTTTGTTAGATATATAGCTAAATGTTTCATTCTGGGATGGTAATATAAATGCATTGTTTTTAATTTCAAATTCCAGTTGTTCATTGTTGGTATACAAGATAGCAATGGACTTCTTGTATATTAACCTGTATCCTGCAACCTTGTTATAATCAAATCATTTGCTTTATTTTTTTAAGAGTTATTTATTTATTGGGGGGGTTGGGCAGAGGGAGAGAGAAAGCTCAAGCAGACTCCCTGCTGAGCACAGAACCCAATGTAAGGCTCAATCTCATGACCCTGAGAACATAACCTGAGCCAAAACCAAGAGTAAGATGCTCAACCGAGTCATCCACGCACCTCCCCCACAAAATGTCTGCTTTAAATGAATGTAGTTTTTTGTTGTATGTAATGAATTGTATTTTTGTTTGTAGATTGTCCCTTAATAAACATAATGATAAAAATAATAATGTAAAGAGTATTTCCCATTTCATGGAACACTACATCAAAAACTATTGATGTACTGTGTGATGACTGACATAACATAATAAACAAAATTAAAAACAAACAAAAAATAATAATTCTGGGAAAAATATAGGGAAAACTAAGGAAATCTAAATAAAGTCTGTAATTTTGGCTATTAAAAATTATTCCCCATTGCCTCTAAATTTTCCAATTTATTCGCAAAATATTTTCATAGTACTCATCTTTTTAATACAAGTACAATCACTACATTGTAATTTTTGTTAACTTTCTCTGTCAGGTATTTGTTTTCTAGTTCAGTGATTTCTGCATTCATCTTCTTCATGGTACTGGTATAGTAGATTAATCACATGGAAACTCACATCACTGGGATCAGCTTATTTTCTAATTTAGCTGCATCCCATAAGTTTAAATATGTCATATATTCATTATTATTCAGTTCAAAATATTTTCTAGTTTTTATTATGATCTCTTCCTTGACCCCTAGATTTTTTAGGAGCTTTCTGCTTAATTTCCAAAGTGGACGGGCATTTTCTAGTTTTACTTTTATTATTTATGTCTAGCTTCTTAAGTTTAAAAACATAAAATAGTATTTAAAATCTACTTCTGATAAGTCCAAGAATAGGCATCTGTGTACTAAGGAGGGCACGTGTTGTGATGAGCACTGGGGGTTATACGCAACTGATGAATTGTTGAACACTACAAGAAAACTTATGATGTTACGATGTACTATATGCTGGCTATCTGAACATAACAATTAAAAAAAAGTCACCCATGGTCCATTCCTTTTGTTACTGAGGTCAGATAATATATACTTTTTAAATTTTTATTTATTTATTTTAAATTTCGTTTCAGTGTTCCAGAATTCATTGTTTATGCACCACACACAGTGTTCCATGCAATACGTGCCCTCCTAATACCCACCACCAGGCTCACCCAACCTCCCACTCCCCGCCCCTCCCAAACCCTCAGATTGTTTTTCAGAGTCCATAGTCTCTCATGGTTCGTCTCCCCTTCCAATTTCCCCCAACTCCCTTTTCACCATCTCCCCATGTCCTCCGTGTTATTCCTTATGCTCCACAAGTGAAACCATATGATAATTGACTCTCTCTGCTTGACTTATTTCACTTAGCATAATCTCTTCCAGTCCCGTCATGTTGCTACAAAAGTTGGGTATTCATCCTTTCTGATGGAGGCATAATACTCCATAGTATATATGGACCACATCTTCTTTATCCATTCGTCTGTTGAAGGGCATCTTGGGTCTTTCCACAGTTTGGTGACCATGGCCATGGCTGCTATGAACTTTGGGGTAAAGATTCGTCTGTATCTTTCTTTATATTTTAACTAATCAGAGACTGACTGGGCTGCTTGAGCTATCTTAAAATTTTCCACCATTGGTTGGCCCTTATTCTTTCATTGTCACCAGCCAGGGGTCTAACTGAGACTCTAGGGTTTTGCTAGGATATCTCCCCTTGGAGGATCCAGAACTTTAAGTTTTGTCTCTTCAGCTGTCAAACTACAGAACACTCCTCTTTGATCTTCAGCAGCTTTTGGCCTACTTTCTTATCCCTGTTACAAAAAACAGTTGCAGAAAGTTGGCTCACTTGAAATTCCTTTCTCTCCAGGATCTTTTTTTTTTTTTTTTTTTTAAAGATTTTATTTATTTAGGGGCGCCTGGGTGGCTCAGTGGGTTAAAGCCTCTGCCTTCAGCTCAGGTCATGATCCCAGGGTCCTGGGATCAAGCCCCACATCAGGCTCTCTGCTCAGTGGGGAGCCTATTTCCTTCTCTCTCTGTCTCTGCCTGCCTCTCTGCCCTCTTGTGATCTCTCTTTGTCAAATAAATAAATAAAATCTTTAAAAAAAAGATTTTATTTATTTATTTGTCAGAGAGAGAAAAGAGCACAAGCAGGGGGAGCAGCAGGCAGAGGGAGAGGGAGAAGCAGGCTCCCTGCTGAGCAGGGAGCCCAACGTGGGATCCCAGGACCCCAGGATTATGACCTGAGCTGAAGGCAGACGCTTAACCGACTGAGCCCCCGAGGCATCCCCCTCTCCAGGATCTTGGCCACACAAGTCCTGTTGTCCTGAACATCGGCTCACGATCACAGATCTTTTTTTTTTCTTTTAAATTTTATCTGGCTTTTCTTGGTGTTTTGTGTTAGTGTGCCACATGCTGTTTCATGACAGCTGGAAGCAGACAGCAACTGCTTCCATTCTACACAGAGCCGCAGGAACATTTGGATAAATTTTGATCGGAACATGATGCCTTCTTACCCCAATAGCATCTTATCACATTTGTGATAAAAAACCAACTACTTTCCCTGACTTATAAGATGCCGGTCCCTGCCTCTCTGCCCAGCCTCATTTTATCCCCCAGTCCCATCCCTCACACATGGTTATCCTCCAGCCACAATGACCTTCCTGCTATTGTGCAAGCCTGCCAGGCTTGGTACACTCAGGCCCTTCCTACTAGCTGCTTCCTCTATCCGCAGCATACATCTAACCAGGTCTGCATGTATTTTGTCTCTCAGTTCATACGACAACTCAGAAAGGCCTTCCTGGACCATGGCCATCTAAGTTAGCTCCTCTGCATCAGGTTTTGTTTGCTTACATTAGAACAGAAGCTCTAGGAGGCAGTATCTTGTCTTCTAATCTCGTGGCCAGATTGAAGCAGGCTGACACTGTACACGTGTGGGATTATTCCAGCCAGCTTTGAGGGCTGAGACAAAGAGAATGGAGTAGAGGCTGACAAACACCATGGCCTCAGGGTCGATTTTAATATTTGCTCAATCCACATGATATTTCTAAGCATTTGCTTTTAGAAATTCCTTGTGTGATTTAGAGGTTTAAATATACTCTCCCGATAGGCACTCTGAATAAAAACCCCAAAACCCTTCAGTTGCTGCCATTTTCTATTTAACTTCTCTGTGTGGATATAATCTCATTAAGTGCTCATTATATCCATTCAGGAAAGTAAACAGACTTCAAAATCAGGAGCGTTTTCCCTGTGTGAAAACAGTTTCTAATTACAGTAGTAATCATAAAAAAGAGATCAATCAACATGTAGTCTTTTTTAAAATATTTTTTAGTTGACATTATACTTAGTATGTATTTCTCTCAATTTTCTCTCATTTTAAAATTCTGATAGTAAAAATAAATAAGTAAATAAATAAAATTCTGAGAGTATTTTTTCTAAGGTTTAGCGTGTTTTAATTAGCAAAAACATGTTTTAAGTTTGAACTTGCATAAATCTGAAAAAATAACATAAGATTTTAATACAACATTAATCACAGAAATAAATTTAGCTAAATTATACAGTAAAGGATATTTTTGCTCTCAAGTGCAGGTAAATTCAAATATTTCAAATGAATGTGCTTTATATGTTAGCAGGTATATACAGAGAGTAGGACAGTTTGGTTCTCACTCACCTGTTTGCACAGATATTTAAAGATGTGCGTGAATTCTGTAGGAGCGGGAATCTTCATTTCATTCACCAAGGTGCAGTATGAGACCCAGAACCCAACATTAGGTTTTGTTTGTAAGAAATAAGAGAACCAAACTATGAGAGACTCTGGACTCTGGAAACAAACTGAGGGTTACAGAAGGGAAGGGGTGGGGGGAATAGGGTAACTGGGTGATGAGCATTAAGTGGGGCACGTGTTGTGACGAGTACTGGGTGTTACAGGCAACTAATGAATTGTTGAACACTATGTCAAAGACTAATGATATACTGTATGTTGTCTGACTGAACATGGGAAAAAAAAAAAGAAAGAAAGAAGAGAACCATGCTGGATGTATGCAACTGGTGTAAGCCCAGCCAAACAGCCATCATTTGTCTGTGTGTACCATGAGCTCCAACCACATGGGATTTCTTTCTTTATATTTTTCAACCACATGCCATTTCTGTAGAGATCCCCAAGTATTTGTGAGATGCCTTGGTAGTTTCACACATGCTGTTCCTTCTACCTGGAATGCCCCCATGGCACTCCCCAAAAATGTCTCATCACGCATCACGACCTAAGTCCCACAGCACACCATCTGGGAAGTCCTCCCATCAGCATTCTGCTGCATTCTGTCCATACCTTGATTAGATCATTTATTTCATTGTGTTGTCTCCTTTCACCAGCTTGAGAGGTCTTACCTATCAATCCTTTTTGTCCTTCCAGAGATTTCTATTTCTACCACAGAATAGATACCCAGTAACATTTCTTATATTAATCATCAGCCATAGGAACTTCACCTGGCTTTCCCCATTAAAAATGTTCTCACTGATCCTTCAAATTTACCCTTCAGAAGCAGCAGTTCATATGATTAGCTGAAAGACCATGTTCGACTTTTTTTTTTTCTTGTCTTTGAAGGAAGGAAAGTATTTAATCATGGATCAGTTGTTTAAGAGTTAAAGAACCATTCTTATTATCTACTTTTCTAGAGTGAGTTTTTTTTAATCATTTTTTTTTAAAATTTATTTTCAGCGTAACAGTATTCATTGTTTTTGTACCACATCCAGTGCTCCATGCAATCCATGCCCTCTCTAATACCCACCACCTGGTTCCCCCAACCTCCCACCCCCCCACCTCTTCAAACCCTTCAGATTGTTTTTCAGAGTCCATAGTCTCTCATTGTTCACCTCCCCTTTTTTGTTAACAGTCTTCAGCCTCATCATCCAATGCTATAGATTTAAACTTTATTTTTTTTTGGAAGGGGAGGGGTTATACTCATCACTTTGAATATCCGATAAAATCTATGGATACTCTCTCCAGAATTTATCCACAACCACCTATACCCAAAACTGATCAGTATCAGGCTCTAAGGGCAGATGACCTGCTTCAAATTCTGGTTCTGCCATTTACCAGCTATGAGACCTGGGGAAAATTACTTAACTTCTCTGTGTCTTGGTTTTCCCTTCTTTAAATGGAGATAAGAATACTACATTAGGGTTGTTGTGAGGACTGAGCTAATTACATAAAATGTTTCCACTGCTTGGCATAGTAATCCCTATATATAAGCCTTAGAGAAGTAGGTTCTCGGAACTGGAGATGCTAAGAAAAACTGGATATTAGCATCTGCCTGACGAGCTCAAAGGCTCAGGGGAAAGACGGATGTGCAAATAAAAAAAGGGACAGAGAGGAAGGAGCACTTTCCTCCTGAGGTCCAGGGTGGGAATCAAGGAAGGCCCAGTAGGGAGGTGGCATTTTAGCGGAGTCTTGATGGGTGAGCAGGACTTGCTAGTTGGATTCGTTGGGAATGTACATTTCAGGCAGACGTGAGCAAAGATTATCTATGCAGCCCCGTGAAAGCATGTGGGGCAGTGGGGGACGGCAGCTACTGAGTGTGTAAGGTACTGGCGAGTGGAGCTGAAGCACACTGCACACACTGCAAATTGTTCTATTCGACACCCATGTTCAACCACCTTCTCCCTTCCCCTCCTTATTTAAGAGCTGGGGAATCGAAGTACTAGATTTTCCCAAACAGGTGAATGTCTGTGACAGGTAACAGGGCTTTTGCTGGGAAGGGCTTCTCATACAGAATAAAAATGCAAAGACTTACATGGAGAAGGCTTTTTGCCTTTTTGCTTTCTTCCTCCCTTGAACTTGAGGTTGAGGCTTTAAGACAGGACGATGAGCGTCACCTGCTAACAGTGTGGTAGGAAGACCCAGAGAGCTCGAGTCCCTCGTTGGTGTTCTCAGCAGCTGCACTTCCAGAACCCCTCCCTCTGGACTTCTTGTTTGTAAAAAATACCACAGCTGGTCCCACTTCCTCTAGCTCAGAGCCAAGGGCATCCGTTATGGACACAAGCGGTAAGTAACGCTGGGACAGCCAAGTCCTTGAGTGCTCTGCACAGGAGAGCATTTAGGGGTGGAAAGTGCAGATCTTCAGTCAAGTTAGCTGATATTTAACTTGAGAAATCAGTTACGCTCAGTCTGAGCCTCACTGGGGAAACCTGTGGCAAAACTTACTGTAGAACACCAACTTTATTTTTTTTTTACTTACTTAAATTAAATTAGTTAACATACAGTGTATCATTAGTTTCAGATGCAGAGTTCGGTAATTCATCAGTTGCATAGAACACCCAGTGCTCATTATATCTCATGCTCTCTATAAGGCCCATCACCCAATCCAGTTAAGGAAAAAAACCAAAACAAAACAAAACAAAAAAATCACCGACTTTAACCAGGGGAGGCTGGATAGAATGCAGGAGGTCAAAAGCAGAGGACTAGTGAGAGTGTGCTAGGATCTTTCCAGAGTGAAGTAAATCTTAACTAAAGACGCAGAAATAATTTCAGAACTTAAAGTGGATTCCAGCTGACATTTTTAGACCAAAAACATTCTGATAGTGGTGGGTTTCTGAAATGTTCTTTGAGACTTATAATACCTTTGTGACTAAATGTTTTAGAACAAGTTGCTCTGAAGTTCTTCGGAAGAGAGAAGCCTTCGCCCCCCCCACCCCCACCCATGTACTATAAATTCCTGTGGCATCTTGTATTATCCCCAGGAATGCAGTGAGGAGTCCAGAAATAATTGGTGACAATAGCCAGGACTGAAGGAACAAATAATTTAAGATTCATTATTCCATGCTACTGTTACTCTCAGTGCTTTAGAATCTGTTGATAACCAAAGCAGTAGGAAGTTTTAGTGCAATTCCTTTTCCTTTACATTGCTCTAACTTTAAACATTGCTCCTCTGTAAGGCCTGGGTCAGCGTTTATTAAGCCTAGGAAGTGGGTGGTGTAATTTAAGAGACAATGAATGAGATTTGTCCCCAAAAATCTAATTACACTTTCTTATTCAAGGACACTTATAAAGTCTACAACAGAGATGACCTATTCTGAAGAATAAAGGAAGGAAACCTGTCCAAAGCAAGTCCTTGGGAAGGAGGAGCACATTCCCATCAGTAACAGCCTGATGAAGGTAACTTCAGGCTCAGATTGAGAATCACTGATTTCTTCAATCCACATGAGCAACAGGACATGCTGAGATTTGAACCAAGATTTGTGTGGCTGCAAATCTTTGCCTTTTTTTTTTTAAAGATTTTATTTATTTGACAGACAGAGATCACAAGTAGGCAGAGAGGCAGGCAGAGAGAGAGGAGGAAGCAGGCTCCCCACTGAGCAGAGAGCCTGATGCGGGGCTCGATCCCAGGACCTTGGGATCATGACCTGAGCCGAAGGCAGAGGCTTAACCCACTGAGCCACCCAGGCGCCCCAAATCTTTGCTTTTAACACCAACATTATATGGTAGCCCCTCCCATGCCCTAAGCCTCCCTGCTGCCCAGCCCACACAGTCAGCAGGTCACAACCTCAAGCCAAAGCATGTGAGTTAACCTGCCCAGCAGGTTGTGACAACTTTGTTAGTTCCCTAGGAGAGAACTTAGTCACCGTGAGGCCAAGCCTGACGTGCGTGTGTGTGGCTTTACTGAGGAACGTTCTCACTCCTGGCCAGTAGAGGACACACATTCAGGAGTGGAGACAGGCCTTCATGAGACAGAACCAACCACTCGATACTCCAGCAAGTTACCGAACTCCGTTCAGACCAGGAAGGTGGGATGCAAAATTAGGGTTCATGTTTATTTAAATCAAAAAATATGTAACTCCCAAGGGTATAGTAGGGCTTCATGATTTACCTGTCCTGGGAAACGGACAGTTTTAGAATCTCTGGAACTGGTCTAGAGGGAGACATTTAAAATCTGGCATTCTCGCCTAAGGACTGCACACATAGGAAGAGTGTAAGAATGCTTCTCTTCTTTCTCCCACACAGAGGTACCAGGAGGCTGTCTTGCTCTCAGATGCAGGTTCTGAATCAGATGAAGAAGCTACAGCAGGCCTACTGAGTGTAGCTGCAAGTTTCCTGGTATTGCCTTGAAGGCCTCCAGCAAGATCCCTGAATTACAACCCACAAAGAACACTGCTCTCTTCTCAGACCAGAGAGCCATGAACTTAGCAGCAGTCTGGGGCTCCAAGAAAGGAGGGCATGGTATGTGGGCTGGTTTATGGTCAGTTGGTTCAGCTGGCCACTCAGACCTCTTTTCAGGGCCCACAACACTCACCTCGGCCTGCCAGATGGGGTTCACGGTGTTGCCTATGATCTTGGATCTCCTCTCCTGTCCATGGTGTGGAAGGGCAGGGAAGATGCTGTGCTTTCCAGGCTGAATGGAAATCTTCAGGTAAGGGTCTGGGTTGAAAAACATCCCTTTCTTCAACCCCATGGCCTGGAAATCTATAAAATTGGAATATTTTAATTTAAATGTGTTTTGGTGAGGTTAAAGATCATATCAGGCTTTACACAAGGAGAAAAGTCCATCTAAAATGTGGAAAAGTCTTTCCAACCTTTAGACTGTTTTCTACCTCATTACAAAGACAGACTGATATGTCTACAGAACCCATTATATGGAGCAATTACTGGCATGTAGAAAACCATTCCTTGTCAGAAATCAATACAACAGATATTGTAGTTACTATGTGTTTTAAGAGAGGATGGTTGGCCCTTCCTGGACTGGACTTCCAGCATTCCTCAGGACAGCTGGGGTCCTGAAGTCTTGAGGGCCTGAGGTCACCTCAGGAAACCTGGTGGACTCTGAGAGAAGAAATCCAACTGAAAATTCTATGGGTCTAAGTGAAAATTCCTCTGCAAAGTGGAGAGGTAAGAAGGCCAAGGGCTGTAGTCTCACAGTCAATATAGTAGGTCTATCAACCCATTTCTATGTGGCAGAACCAATATGGGAACCAATTAACAGAGATATTGTCTCCTTCCCCAGCCCCGTGCTGCCCATCCTACATGGCATCCCGCTCAGGCTTCAGGATTTCACTGAGTTTTGGTTAATGAAATTCCCTCTTGGTTTCTGGAAGGCAGTTGAGAAGTTTTCTACGCTTCTGCTGTTTCTGCAGGTTTGCACAGATAACTGTTATTTCTCAAGCATTCTAACAGGAACATAAGAATGGTAAATCAGGAGTTGTCAGCTTTATGCCCTAATAACACAAAAGTATTGAGTTTCTTCTTCCTTTTTCTTTAACTTAGATATATGCTAATGTCATCAACTATTTTTTTTTTTAAATAAAAGACTTTATTTTAAGGGGGGGAGTTGTAGGTTCACAGCAAAATGAAGAGGAAGTACAGATTTTCCTATATACCTCTTGACTCACACATGCAGAGCCTCCGCCATTATCAACATTCCCCACTAGTGGGGCGCATTTGTTACAACTGATGAACCTATACTGACACATCATTACCCCAAGTCCATAGTTTACATTAGCATTCACTTTTGGTGGTGTATCTTCTATGGGTTTGGACAAATGTATCCATTATTAGAGTATCATACAGAATATGTATACTGTCCTAAAAAGTCCTCCGTTCCCACCTCTCCCATAATCCCCACCTCCACCCTCAGGCAACCACTGATTTCCCTACTGACTCCACAGTTTTGCCCTTCCCATAATGTCACATCATTGGAATCATATAGTATGTAGCCTTTTCAGAATGGCTGTTTTTCACTTAGTAATATGCATTTAAGGTTCCCTCATGTCTTTTTCTGGTCTGACAGCTCATTTCCTTTTAGCAACGAACATCAATCCATTGTCTGGATGTACTACAGTTTATTCATCCATTCACCTACTGAAGGACATCTGAGTTGCTTCCACGTTTTGGAAATTACAAAAAAAAGTTTCTATAAACATCTGTGGGCAGGTTTTGTACAGAGTTAAGTTTTTAATTCCTTTGGGTAAATACCAAGGAATGCAATCACTGGGTCCTATGGTAAGAATGTTTAGTTTTGTAACAAATCACCAAACTGTCTTTGAAAGTGGCTGTTTCACTTGCAGTCCCACCAGCAACCACTGAGAGTTCTCACTGTTCTACATTCTTGTCAGCATCTGGTGGTGTCAGCATTCTGGATGTTGGCCATTCTAATAGGTATGTGGTGGTATCTCGTTGTCTTTATTTGCATTTCCCCAGTGACATACGATATGGAGCATATTTTCATATGATTTTTTGTCATCTGTATGAGATGTCTGCCACCATCTTTGGCCCATTTTTTAAAGTGAGTTGTATGTTTTCATATTGAGTTTCAAGAGTTCTTTGTATAATGGATAATGTTCCTTTAACAGATGAGTATTTTGTCAATATTTTTGCCCAGTGTGGCTTGTCTTCTTATTCTCGACATTGTCTTTTGTGGGGTAGAAGTTTTTAATTCTAATAAACTTCATCCTTTACCAATTATTTCTTTCATGCACCACATCTTCAATGTTGTAGCTAAAAAGCAAGCCATTGTCATACCCAACATCATGGAGATTTTCTCCTGTTACCTTCAAGGAGTTTTATAGTTTTGCATTTTACACTTAAGTCTGATCCATTTTTGAGTTATTTGTAAAAACTGAGGTATACTTGACATATAAAATTATATTAGTTTCAGGTGTACAACATAATGGTTCATGAATTTGTATTATATTTGTATGAATGCAAAATGATTACCAAATAAGTCTATTTAACAGCTGTCACCACACATAGTTATAACTTTTTCTTCTGATAAAAACGTTTAAGATCTATTCTCTTAGCAACTTTCAAATACACAATACAGTATTATTAACTTTAGTCACTATACTGTACATTACATTCACATCATTTATTTGTTTTATAACTGGAAGTTTGTATCTTTTGACCATCTTCACCCATTTTGCCCAACCCCAACCAATCTACAAGCTTGATTTTTTTTTTTTTGAGTCCATGTATAAGTGAGGTTATATGGTCTTTGTGTTTCTCTGTGTGACTTATTTCATTTAGTGTAATGCCCTCAAGTCCATCCATGTTGTCCAAATAGCAAGATTTCATTCTTTTTTTTTAGCTGAATATCATTATATTATGTATATATATGCCACAATTTCTTTATCCATTCATCCATCAGTGGACACTTAGGTTGCTTCTCTGTCATGGTTATTATAAATAATGTCTCAATGAACATGGGGGTGCATATATCTTTTTGAGTTAGTGTTTCCATTTCTTTGGATAAACACCCAGAAGTGGAACTGCTGAACCCTATGGTAGCTCTATCTTTAATTTTTTGAGGAACCTCCATACTGGTTTTCATAGTGGCTGCACTAACTTACATCCCCACCAATAGTGCATGAAGTTTCCCTTCTCTACCACCTCACTAACACTTGTTTCTCCTTGTCTTTTTTTTTAAAATATTTTATTTATTTATTTGATAGAGAGAGACACAGCGAGAGAGGGAACACAAGCAGGGGGAGTGGGAGAGGGAGAAGCAGGCTTCCCACTGAGCAGGATGCTGGGCTCACCCAGGACCCTGGGGTCATGACTCGAGCTGAAGGCAGACACTTAAGGACTGAGCCACCCAGGCGCCCCTCCCTTGTCTTTTGATACTAGTCATTCTAATGCGTGTGAGAGGATATCTCATTGTGGTTTTGATTTGCATTTCACTTATGGTAAGTGATACTGAGTATCTTTTTGTGTACTTGTTGGCCATCTATATGTCTTCTTTGATGAGATGTCTATTTGGATCTCTGCACATTCTTAAGTCAAAAAAAATTTTTTTTTTCTGCTGAGTTGCATGAATTCTTTATATATTTTGGATATATAACCCCTTTATATATTTTGGATGTTAACCCCTTTTCAGAAATACAATTTGCAATTATTTTCTCTTACTCCTTTCCATTTCGTTGACAGTTTCCTTTGTCGTGCAAACGCTTTTTAGTTTGATGGAGTCCCATTTATTTATTTTTGCTTTTGTTGCCTTTGCTTTTGCAAATCCCCCCAAATCACCAAGACTCAGGTCTATGCTTTCTTATAAAAGTTTTGTGATTTCAGGTCTTATGTTCAAGTCTTTAATATATTTTGAGTTATTGTTTTTGTATGGTGAAATATAGGGTCTTGTTTTATTCTTTCGCATGTGGCTGTCCTGTTTTCCCAGAATTGTTTATTGACTAGATTGTCTTTTTCTCATTGTATATTCTTGGCTCCTTGCTGTAAATTAAATGGCCATAAAAGAATATGTTTATTTCTGGACTCTCTATCTGTTCCTTTGATCTATCTATGTGTCTTGTTTTTATGTTAATATCATACTGTTTTGATTGTTATAGTTTTGTAATATAGTTTGAAATTGGGAATGATTCCTCCAACTTGGCTCTTCTTTCCTCAGATTGCTTTGGTTATTTGGGGTCTTTTGTGGTTCCATACAAATTTCAGAATTCTTTGTTCTATTTCTGTGAAAAAAATGCCATTGGAATATTGATAGAGATTGCACTGAATTTATAGATTGCTGTGGGTAGTATGGACATTTTGACTATTAATTCTTCTCATCCATGAGCATGGACTATCTCCCCATTTATTTGCATTTTCTTCAATTTCTTTCATCAGTGTTTCTTTTTTATTTTATTTTATTTTATTTATTTATTTGACAGAAATCACAAGCAGGCAGAAAGGCAGGCAGAGAGAGAGAGGAGGAAGCAGGCTCCCCGCTGAGCAGGGAGCCCGACTCGGGACTCGATCCCAGGACCCCGAGATCATGACCTGAGCCGAAGGCAGAGGCTTCAGCCCACTGAGCCACCCAGGCACTCCTCATCAGTGTTTCTTGTTTTTGGTGTACAGGTCTGTCTTTCCTTAGTTACGTTTATTCCTAGGTATTTCAGCCTTTCTGATGAAATTATAAATGGGATTATCTTCTTAATTTCTTTTTCTGAGAGTTCATCATTAGTACAGAAAGAGCAGATTTTTGTATTTTGATTTTGTGTCTTCCAACTTTATTGAATTTATTAGTTCTAACAATTATTCAGTGGGTTAATTTTTGTGAAGGGTGTAAGTTCTGGATATAGAGTCTTTTTTTTTTTTTTTTTTTGGCATGGAGATGTCCAGTAGTTCTAGCACCATCTGTTGAAAAGACTGTCTTTATTCCACTGTATTGCCATTGCTCCTCTGTTAACGATCAGTTGACTAAATATATATGGGTCTCTTTCTGGATACTCTATTCTGTTCCACCGATCTATCTGTCCTTTGACAATATGACACTAACTTGATTACCATAGCTGTAGTAAGTCTGAAGTTGAGTAAGTCAGTTCTCCAACTTTGATCTGCTCTTTCAATACTGTGTTGGTTTTCTGGGTCTTTGCATCTCTCTATAAATTTTAGAGTCATATATCAGTATCTACAAAATGACTTACTGGGGTTTTAATTGGGATTGCATTGATTCTATAGAAAAATTAAAATCTTGACAATACTGATTCTTTTAATCTATCAATATGGCATATCTCTCCATTCATTTAGTTCTTCAATTTCATTCATCAGAGTTTTGTAGTCTTCCTCATACAGACCTTGTACAAATTTTGTTAGAGTTATATCTAAACATTTCGTTTTTTGTGGGTGCTAATATAAAAAGGCATTTTGTATTTAATTTCAAATTCCATTTGTTCATTGCTGGTATACAGGAAAGCAACTGACTTTTTGTTTATTAACCTTTATCCTGCAATCTTGCTATAATTATTTACCAGTGGCTCTTTAGGCACACATTTGCTTTACTGGGGCTCACTTAGACATGAAAAAAATGCCAATTGACTGTCTATCTCCCAAGGACACTCACGTACTTAGTGTCTTTGGTCTTAGCTCTCTGACATTCATGGCCTGCGACATTTGTTGATTGACAACAAGCTAAGGTAACAGTTTTCTGTGTTCCATAGAGTCCTCGAGCTTCATGCCATTGTGTCTCCCCAAAGACCACTTAGGATGGAATTTAATGTGTAGGGCTCTGAGCTTTGTATATCATTTTAGGCAGAGTAACTCAGTTTTTCTTTTAATTTTGAAATTATTCTGGATTTACAGAAGAGTTGCAGATATTTTCAAGATATCTTTACCCAGTTTGCCCCGCTATTAATATATTACAGAACTATAATGCATTATGAAAACTTAAAAATTAGATTACTCAACTAAATACTATTAATTAAGTTACATACTTTATTTGGATTTTCACTGACTTTTCCACAAATGTACTATTTTGAGCAGCTTGGTTTTTATGTTTTACCAAATGAGCTTCATGTGAGACTTCATTTAGACAGTCTGCTGGTTGCTTCTCTTCCTGGGTTTTCCCCTACCTCCACTTTATAAACTTTCAGATAATGCTAGTGACGATGGAGGCAAAGTGCAATGGCAGCTTTCATTCTTATCATCTCAAAGTGCTTTAGCATCTATTACTTACTGACTCTCCCGATATCCTTATGAGGTCAAGGAAAATGGAGCAGATATTTTTCATTTTTGTTTTAAATTAAATGTGGAATTAAACTAGCAGATGGGGACACTGAGGCACACAGAGATGGAGTAACTTGTAGGTAAGAGTCAAATTGAAGTAGGTCACCTAACTGTTGGTTGACCTTTTTATTGTCTCCATAGGCCTTCAGGTGAGCAAAACATACCTGAGAGAGAAAAGCTGATCAGCCTCCGACTTCCTTGGCCTTGGACAGTCTCATCAGAGCCAATGCTTTTAAAAATCTGTAAGAAGGAAAATGGAGACAAGCAAAACAAGCATTGAAATAGATACTCACACTGCAAAGCAAACATGCTTAATCATAGTTATTTCTCCAACTATAGTCTACAAAGACAGCAGTGTTGTGATTTTATTAGGCTACTATTGATTAAAACAAGCTTCGAGCAATCTTATGTCTTTCCCAGTAATAGAAGATCTGCTAGTGGGGAGGAAGGGTATTTTTCAGAGTAATGGAAATCAACAAACACAATTACTGTAATATTAGAGGCTCTTTGTAACTACTTATGTAAACAACATCTTTTCACATTCAAATTTGCAAAAACTATTTATTAAAGCAGACCCTAAGGCAACAGAATGATAGGTCAATAGATGTTTACTGCTGTAATTATAATGTGTTTCCATTTAGCAAAGTATGCTGTAAAACTGCGGTACCTCCATTTCTTCTGATCTGTATTATTATCTAGGGATTTCCAGGAAATTCTGTGTATTAGGGAAGAGCCTGAACATAGCATTAAGAACTACTCTGAGGTCTCTCTTATTTAATCTGGGAAATTTCAGAAACATAATTGTTACATGGATTATCTGTAGTCTGGTAAGTATTTGCAAGTCAAGTTGCTAAAATGTTTTATTTTCCAGCATTGCTCAATATATATCTGCTAATATATTAATCAGAACACCTAAAGTCCTTGCTTCCATTTTCTCCTAGGAAAGTTCTACTCAGAAATGATCATGACTATTTATTCAAAGGCAGATTTACTATTTAAAGCACTGCATTTGCAGAAAATAATTTTAAAAGTCAGATTATTAAGCAAATTCATACAGTGTCCACTTCTTTTTTTGTAAGGATTTTATTTATTTTTTCAACAGAGAGAGAGAGAGAGAGCACAAGTAGGGGGAGAGGCAGAGGGAGAGGAAGAAGCAGGTTCCCTGCAGAGCAGGGGAAGCCCGATGTGGGACTCCATCCCAGGACTCCAGGATCATGACCTGAGCCGAAGGCAGTGGCTTAACCAACTGAGCCACCTGAGCCCAGGTGCCCAAGTATCCACTTTTTAGAAGATAATCTGTCCTGAGAAAGGAGAAGATAGAAAACTTGAACTTGTCGACCTCTAGCTCAAAGTCTCTGTTGTAGGTTCTGGGGCTGTTTCTATTGCCTTTCAGTATCCTTGATGCTGTAAGAGTGTGACTGTATGTTACCATCAAGCCGCCTTTGTAAGACTTGAGTGTAATGATTGGGCATCACTAGGGCTCACAGCTTTGGCCCAGGAGAGTACAAAGGGATTTCTAGAATCCTTCCTCACACCAAAGCTGGTGCCCCTGGTGTGCCTACGTGCTTGGCTTTAGCTAATGTGCAAATCTCCTCAGTACACCTGTTTTCAGACCCAAGTGCAAGGTGCATCTCAGGGCTCCTGGGCTGCCGGCAGAGGAAATCAATGTCAGTGGCATATGGAATGGATCTTGGCATCAAGTGAGATAAGAGATAGGTCTGTTCTCTGAATCTCATTTGATAATAAACAATCAGAGGAAGACACGGCCTGGGATTTGTGGGTTGGGAATATGGACTAGTCCCAAGGCATTATCTCCCCTCAATTTGGAAAGCCTGATTCTTCCTACTCTGGGTGTGGTCTTCAACATCGCCTGGCTGACACAGAGCCAGAGAAGTCAACAAACAGCTCAGACACTGTGTCCTCAGCCTTGATCCTTCTCCTAACTCTTGAAGTGGCCAATACACCTAAGCATAAATCAAAATTCCTTAATGTAATTTTTTCTTCTTTGTCAAACCTATGTCCAGATGAAGGCCATAGGGGCTCTCAATAGGCTGGCCACAACCCCTTACGCTGCTGTACGTGCCAGAGTAGGACAATGACAACTGTCTTCCTAATTCTAGTTTAAAGATGCCAACATCTAGCTTATCTCCTCAGAATATAAGTTCACTGAAGACACAACAAAAACCATACTTTAATAAAGACTTGTAGAATTATACGTCTAAAGTGTGTGCATTCCAATTTTTAAAAAGTGGAGGATTAAACTACACATTTCATAACAGGCTAACACAAGCTTAAACCTGCAATCATAGCAAAGGATAGTTTGAAGCATACATATTTTGCTTCTTCCTATTTAAATATTCCTCTGCTCATTATGCAGGATATTTACAAACTATTTCTTCATCTTTATGGTATCAAAAAACAGGTCTGTAGACAAAGAGAGAAGTGTGTATTTTTCAGAGGCCACTAAGCTCACGGAGGAGACACATTTAAAACCCCACAGAAATCTACTTAGCTCGTGGATTTTTATTAACATTATTTACAGTCATCTTGGCGCCAGATTGACGATATGAACGTGGTGGCCAACAGTAACCATGATTAACATTTTCCAGGAAGTAAAACTGTTTGCGTGTTTCAGGAAGGTTCTGCATCCCGACGTCTTGGTGGAGGTGAGTTCCACGAGTGTGTTTGAGGTTAAAAAACCTGCTGCACATATAGACGCCCTCCCATTTATGGACTGTGAAAACGGTGTGAAGACTCAGCCAGAGAGTTCACCCTGGAACCACTTGAGTGAGGTGATGGAGGCAGGTGAAGGCTGCTCATCTTCTCGGGTCGGTAGGTTCTCTTAGTTCCCTTTGCTCTTTCCCATGTGTGATGCCTCGCTGTTACCCTAACCGCCTGGTGCTAGTCTGGAGTTCCCCCCTCGGATGAAGCCCTCGCCAGTTCATTGGTTGTTTTCCACAAAGACGTCTCCACAACAAGCCTCCTCAGCAAATGGCTTAACAGATTCATAGCCCAATCTGTTGGTGGTGTGCAGAAGATTTCTGAAGGCTATGGAGAAGGCCCCTGGGGTTGAGTGAAGGGCTTTGGCGTTAGTTCTGATATATCTCTCCTACTCATATTCTCATTTTCTCTTTAGGTCTGCTATCTGAAAGGCTCTAAGTATGAATCCACACTGTTACATGCTCCCAAAACACAATTAGGCAAAAATTAGAGTGGAGAGCAGGCCTTTTTACCCTGGCAGGGGAACTCTGCTTCAGCAGTATGAAGGTGTGTAGCTGTTTGCTGGAAACCTGCGAGCCTCGAACATGCAGTCACATGAGTGTGTTAACCTATATCCTCCGTCCCCTAGTCTCTGAGAACACAGAAGTTTCTCGACGGGTGCCCGCTCCTTCCCAGAGGTAGGCAAGTGTGCCCCGGGGTAGGGTGGAGGGGGAAAACATCTGCTGTGGAGCACCCACTGTACTCAAAATTTGGGGTAAAACTAATTTAAAAACAAACATGAAGAGCTTTAAAGTCGAATGCAAAATATGTGTGCATTTTGAGGTAAAAAAGGAGTTTTCAAAGAACTCTCTTGCATGGGAAAGGTGACTCTGAGTTGTTTCTGTAAATGTCCCGGACCTGGCTCTTCTTCCTCAGGTAAAAGCTGGAAAAGCTCCATGTAGCACACTGCCCACCCCCAGCATTTCCAACAGGGGTGTGGCCACAGTATGCTCAATTCTAATGCATTAACTCCATTTATATAGCCACAATTATTCTCAAATAATTGTAGATGACTCTTCCTCCTAAGATGCTGACAAGGTTTGTGTTCAGTTCCAGAACAATTCAAGCAACAATGATGCCAGAAGTTGAAATTCATGACTTCACTGAACTTTTATTTATTTTTAAAGATTTTATTTATTTATTTGACAGAGACAGAGATCACAAGTAGGCAGAGAGGCAGGCAGAGAGAGAGGAAGGGAAGCAGGCTCCCCGCTGAGCAGGGAGCCCGATGTGGGGCTCGATCCTAGGACCTTGAGATCATGACCTGAGCTGAAGGCAGAGGCTTAACCCACTGAGCCACCCAGGCGCCCCTGAACCTTTATTTATTTACCTGACTCAGGTAACTCTCATTTTCCTATAAATGCAAAGTGCAGGGCTCCATGATTGTTAATATGAATTTAAAAATCGGGTGCCAGCTAACACAGCATTACCAATAATGAGCTATCCAAGCTGTGGCATATTAGCAGCCAAGAGCAGGGAATTACAGGTTCCATTTTAGATCAGAGATCAGTGGTTCCCATACAGTTCAATATATTTTGCCTCCATCTAATAATTAATCTGATATGCCTCCAAGCTGCCTTGGAAAAAAACATAAAAAGAAATCAAACAAATCCAAGTTTCAAGTTTCCTTTCTACCTTCAAGTCTCTGAAATGTTCAATGTGCAAATAATAAACAAAGAAACACATTATAAATGTTTATAGAGCACTTTTAAGTACATTTGTCTTACTGAATCCTCATAATATGATTATGAGGTGGTTAGGCAACTCATTCCAAGTTCTCTAGCAGAAAGGTCTATAAGCCTAAAGCGCAAAGTCATCTTTAGGGGCATAAAAGAATGAAACATAAAATTCTAACAGTCAGCCACATCCCAGGCCATTTCCCAACCCCAGGGACACCTGTGATGGAAGACTTACAAGGCCCATCCAAGGGGCAAGAGACAAGTTACAGGGATGAAGGCTGGTGACATGCCAAGCCCGGAGCCAGTACTTCTAGACATACTCTTAGAATGGTTTGCAAATTAAGCATCATTCACTCATCACTAGTTCACAAGTGTGAAAGCTGAGCTCAGAACAATTTGTTGGCTTCCCCAAATGCACCTGGGATGAATCCATCTCTGGTCCCTCTGGCTTAAATAGAATGAGTTGCAGAACTTGCGACAGAGCCCTTTAGCCCTGTGAGGCCATTTCCTCAGACCCAGTCTGGCTGCTCAGCTCTTCAGCTCCTATTCTGTTATTTTGCTTGCTCCTCTCTGCCTTCTGATGCTGCTGTCACCAAGTCAGCTTCGAGAGTCCCCACTGCTCCTACTTTATTGCCTTGAAGGCAAGGCATGGGCTTCCCAATCTCAGGGGTCTTCTGCTAATCACTTTGGGAAAAAAGAGAGGGGTTGGAAAATGAGGTATTCCTCCTAGTTTTCATTGTGTGAATTGAATAAAACATGTAACTACTGGGGAATGATTTTCTAGCTCTGACTGCTTTGGGCAACACAGAACTGCAGACATTAGCACCAGAAGCAAATCTCCTTGGGGACAAAGGGCTGCTGTGCCTGAGAGGCTAGGCATTTGGCTTTCTTAAATAAAGTGAGGAGACTGGATACAGAGCAATGCTAGCTGGAAGTAAGCAAATCCTGGATGTTCCCTGATGATTTTTAGTTTTTCTAGCTATTTGTTTAAAAAATAGTTTCTTGTGTAGTGTAGACTATTCTGAAAGTAGGCGTATAACAAACTCTACCAAATTCTAAGACATAGTTGAGTCATTCCCTTTGTTCCAGGGCTGAGGTCTCTGACTTTAGCATGCATCAGAATCACCCGCGGGGCTTCATAAAATATAGATTACCAGGCCCCATCCCCGAGAGTCTGATTTTGTAGGTTTGGGGAGGGCCCAAGAGTCTGTATTTCTACCAAGGTTCAGATGAGGCTAATGCTGCTGAGAGGACCACACTTGGAGAAGCATCAGTCTTAAGTGTTGATTTCTTTCAAACAGTAATAGAAAGATGCCTTAGATTTGTCTGTAGCTCTTATCTCAAACTGTCCTGATCCTATTTCCAAGCACCAGAAGCAGGTTCTGTAATGCCTTGGCCCATGGAGGCCCCATGTGCTGTGTTCAAGCCTGTACCAATTAGAGACGAAAAATCCAATTCTCTGCAGATCTCGCTTCCTTGTCTGGATGACTGTCACCTAGACAGTGAGGCCCTCAGTCTGTGAAGGGTCCTCCACTCTACTCTCTTCGAGCTGATCACTGCTGCCTGCTTCCACCTGCAAAAGGCACTCTTTTGCACTCACTGAGCACAAGTGACACTGCGGGCTGTATGGTCTAGTGATGTGTTTTCTTTGGCTAATACAGTCATAGAGTTTTAAAAAATTAGTTTCCAACATATTTTTTTAAATTAAACTATTTAAAATGTGGGTTTCAGACTTTTCCAGAATATCCAGAGTAAGCAAATGAAGCTGAGAAATGGCAGTAGCAAACCTCTCCCAGGCCATCTTTCCAGAGCTGCCTTCATCAATCCTAAGACACCCATTGCTTTCCATGTTAATGCTGTGAAATCAGGGTATCGCTAATCATCAATGTGTCTTATAATTCTAATTGGGAAGCTTTTTCCAGCATGGTGGTATGAAAATCAATGACGCATCTTAATATCCATGGCATTTTAGATTCCATGAAATGTGATACCAACATGGCTCCCTGGAAGCTTTTGGTGTGTATGTATGTACGTATGTGTGTGGTATGTATGTATGCATGTGAGTATGCATGTACGTGCACATGTATGGGTACACATATATGTGTGAGGGCATGCACGTACTGTGTACACATGTAATCATGTACACATGTGTGCATATGTGTATGTACATGGGTGTGTGTGGGTATGTATGGATGTATTTTTTACTTTTTTCTGTTTCATTTAAAATAATTTAGGAGGTGAAACTCACATAACATAAAAATTAACATAACATATTTTAAAAAATTAACATAACATATTTTTAAAAAATATTTTATTTATTTGACAGAGAGAGATCACAAGCAGGCAGAGAGGCAGACAGAGAGGGAGGGGGAGGGGGAAGCAGACTCCCCGCTGAGCAGAGAGCCCAATGTGGGGCTGGATCCCAGGACCCTGAAATCAAGACCTGAGCCCAAGGCAGAGGCTTAACCAACTTAGCCACCCAGGCACCCCTAAAATTGACCATTTTTTTAATTTTTTATTTGACAGACAGAGATCACAAGTGGGCAGAGAGGCCGGCAGAGGGGGGGTGGAGAAGCAGGCTCCCCGCTGAGCAGAGAGCCCGATGTGGGACTCGATCCCAGGACCCTGGGATCATGTCCTGAGCCAAAGGCAGAGTTAACCCACTGAGCCACCCAGGCACCCCTAAAATTGACCATTTTAAATTGAACAATTCAGTAGCATTTAACACATTCACAATATTGTGTGACCACTGTCTTCTCTATTTCTTAGACATTTTTAACGACTCAGAGTAAAATCTTATACCTTATGCCCATTGAGCAGTTTCTTTCCACTCTTCTCTCCTCCCCAGCCCCAGGAAACCTCTAATTTACTTTCTGTCTCTGTGGACTTACATATTTTAGATATTTCATATATATGGGTTCATACAATATATGGCCTTTTGTGATTGGATTCTTTCACTTAGTGTAATGTTTTTGAGGTTTGTACGAATCAGGGCTCTCCAGAAAAACAGAACCAACAGTGTGTGTGTGTGTGTGTGTACACGCGCATGCGTGTATACACACACATATAATAAGGAACTGGGTCACACATTTTTAGAGGCTTACGAGTCCTAACATCTGCAGTCAGCCAGCTGGAGACTCAGGAGAGCTGACGGTGTAAGTTCCAGTGTGAAAGCCAGCAGTCAAGACCCATGAAGGGCTGATGGTTCCGTCTGAGTCCTAAGTCAGGGAAAAACTGATGACTCAGCTAGAAGGCACTCAGTCAGGCAGGAGGAATTCCCTTTCATTTAACAGAAGGTTAGGATTATTTTCTATTTAGATCTTCAGTTCCCAGGATGAGGCCCACCAACATTAGGGAGGGCAATCTGCTTTACTCAGTCTATTAACGTAAATGTTAAGCTCATCCGGAAGTACCCTCACAGGAAAACCCCAGAATAATTGACCAAATATCAGTGCACCCTGTGTTCCTGTCAAGTTGACACATAAAATTAACCATCAAAACGTTTCCCCATGATTAATCCTCTTTATTGCAGAATAATCCATTGGATGTATATGCCAGTTTTTCTTGTTGTTGAAATTCTGTCAAATTATTTTTCCCCTAGCTTTGAGATATAATTGACATATAATGAAGTTGTAAGTTTAAGTCATACAATGTGTTGGTTTGATACACTTATATACCACAGAATGATTACCACCATAGTTTTAGGTAACTCCTCCATCATGTCATATAATTACCATTTCATTTTTGTGGTGAGGACATTTAAGATCTACTCTCCTAGTAACTGTCAAGTTCATAATGTAGTAGTATTAACTATAATCACCATGATCGACATCAGATCCCCAGAACATTATTCATGTTACAATTAAAAATTTGTATGCTTTGACGAAAATCTCCCCACCATGTCCCACCTCTCCACCCATAGAATCCACCCCTCTACTACTCTGTTTCCATAAATTTGGCTTTTTTGGATTGCACATATAGGTGATACCATACAGTATCTGTCTTTCTCTGTCTGCATTATCTCACTTAGCACAATGCTCTCAAGATTCCTCCATGTTGTTGCAAATGGCAGGATTTCTTTTTTTCTCATGGTTGAATAATATCATTCATATATCTATATACCTATATTTATCTCACATTTTCTTTACCTATGCACTCACTGATGGACACTTAGGTTGTTTCCAGAGCTTGGCTACTGTGAATAATGCTGTAATGAACATGGCAATGCAGATATCTCTTCAAGATTCTGTTTTCATATTTTTGGATAGACACCAGAAGTGAGATTGCTGGATTATATGGAAATTCTATTTTTAATTTTTTAAAGATTTATTTATTTATTTGTCAGAGAGAGAAAGAGGGAGGGTGGGAGAGCATGAACAGGGGGAGTGGCAGGCAGAAGGAGAAGCAGGCTCCCTGCTGAGCAAGGAGCCTGATGTGGGACTTGATCCCAGAACCCTGGCATCATGCACGACCTGAGCCAAAGGCAGACGCTTAACTGACTGAGCCACCCAGGTGTCCCTATATTTAATTTTTTGAGGAACCCCATACTGTTTTCTAGAGTGGTTGCACCAATTTACATTCCCACCAACAGTGCACAAGGATTCCTATTTCTCCACATCCTCACCAGCATTTATCTCTTATCTTTTTGATGGCCATTTTAATAGGTGTGAGGTGATAGTTCATTGTGGTTTTGATTTGCATTTCCCTAATGATGAGTGATGTTGAGCATCTTTTCATGTGTCTGCTGCCCATCTGTATGTCTTCTTTGGAAAAATGTCTATTCAGGTCCTCTGCCCATCTTTAAATTGGTTTGTTTTTGGCTACTGAGGTCCATTAGTTCTTTATATATTTTGGATACTGGCACCTTATCAGATAACATGATTTTCAAGCACTTTCTCCCACTTTGTAGGTTGCCTTTTCATTTTGTTGATTTTTTTCTTTTGCTGTGCACAAGTTTTTTAGTTTGATGTCGTTCCACTTATTAATTTTTTCTTTATTGTTGATTTTGCTCTGTTGCCTGTACTTTTGGTGTCCTATCCAACATATTATTGCCAAGACAAGGTCAAGGAGCTTTTTCTGTATGTTTTCTCTGAGGAATTGTATGGATTCTGGTATTTCACTAAAGTTTTTAATCCATTTGAGTTAATTTTTGTGAATGGTAGGAGATATAGGTCTAATTCATTTTTTCTGCATGTGGTTTCCCTAATACCATTTATTGAAGAAACGGTCCTTTCTACATTGAGGATTCGTGGCTTCCTTGTCAATATTAGTTGACTATATATATATAAGGGTTTATGTCTGAGCTCTTGTTTCTTTTCCATCAGTCTACTTTTCTTTGTGTATGCCAGTGCCATCCTGTTTTGATTACTATAGCTTTGTAGTATAGTTCAAAATCAGGAAGTGTAGTATCTCCAGCTTTGTTCTTTCTTAGGATTTCTTTGATTATTTTGGGTCCTTTGTGGTTCCATACAAATTTTAGGATTTTTTTTTCTATTTCTATGAAAAGTGCTATTGGAATTTGGATAAAGACTGCACTGAATCTATCCATTCCTTTGGGTAGTTATGGGTGTTTAATAGCATTAATTCTTCTGCTCCATGAACATGGAATATCTATTTTTTTGTGTGTGTCTTCTTTAATTCCTTTCATCAAAGCCTCATACTTTTCAGTGCACACTTTTTACTTCTTTGGTTAAATGTATTTCTAAGTATTTGTTTTTGATGCTATTGTAAGTGGTATTTTTTTTCCTTATTTCTTTGGCATTTTCCGATAGTATATAAAAACAACTGATGTACATATGTTAATTCTGTATCCTCCAACTTTACTGAATTCACTGAGTAATTAGTTCTAAGAGTTTTCTGGTGTGGTCTTCAAGATTTTCTATATATAAGATCAGATTTTTTAAAAGACTGTATCATTGCAAACAAAAGACAACTTTACTTTTTCTTTTCCAATTAAGATGCATTTATTTCTTTTTCTTGCCTGATAACTTTGGCTAGGACTTCCAATACTATGTGAATGGGGACCTTTATCTTATTCTTGATCTTAAAGGAAAAGCTTTCAACCTTTCTTGTTGGCCTTTCACTCTGGGCTTGTTATATATAGCGTTTATTACACTGAGATATGTTCTGCCCAATTTTTTGTATTTTTTTTTTACCATGAAAGGATGTTGTATTTTATCAAATGCTTTTTCTGCATCTGACTTGATCACATGATTTTTATCTTTCATTTTATTAATGTTTATTTTACTTATTGATTTGCATATGTTGAACCATTCTTGCATCTGAAGGATAAATCCCACTTTGATCATACTGTATGATCCCTTTAGTGTACTGTTAAATTCTGTTTGCAAATATGTTGTTGAGGATTTTTGCATCTATATTCATCAAAGATATTGGTTTGCAGTTTTCTTTCTTACGGTGTCCTTATCTGGCTTTGGTTTTAGGGTATTACTGGCCTTGTAAAATGAGTTTGGGGGTGTTCCCTCCTCTTCATTTTTTTTTAAGTTTGAAGAGCACTGGTGTTAATTTTTCTTTAAATGTTTGATAGGAAAAACCAATGAAACCATCTGATCCTGGAATCTCTTGGAAAGTTTTTGATTACTGATTCAATCCCCTTACCTATTATTGATCTGTTTAGATTTCTATTTCTTCATGATTCAGTTTTGGTAGGTTGTATGTTTCTAGGAATTTCTCCATTTCTTCTAGGTTATCAAATTTGTTAGTGTATATATATTCACAGTCATCACTTATTAGCCTCTGAATTTCTGAGGTATTCAGCTGTCTCCTCTTTCACTTCTGATTTTATTATTTCAGATTTCTTTCTTTCTTTTTTTTCTTAGCATAGTTAAAGGCCTGTGGATTTTGTTTATCTTTTCAAAAAAATTAGTTCTTAGTTTTGTTAGTCTTTTCTATAGTTTTGTTGGTCTTTTTTCATTTATTTCTGCTGGGATTTTTGTTATTTATTTTTTCTGCTAACTTTGGGCTTAGTTCTTTTTTTCCTAGTTCCTTTAAAGTATAAATTTAGGTTGTTTATTTGATCTTTTTTTTCTTAATGTAGACATTTATCACTATAAAAGTCCTTCTTAAAACTGCTTTTGCAGCATTCTACAGGTTTTGATATGTTGTATTTTCATTTTCATTTGTTTCAAGGTATTTTTAAATTTCTCTTTTGATTTCTTCTTTGGCCCATTGGTTGTTTAAAAATGTGTTGTTTAATATATAAATACAGACATATAGATATAGATGGTAGATAGATGCTATAAATAGACCCCTTTGTAATTATATGATGACCTTTGTTTCTTATTACAGGTTTTGGCATACACAGTGATGAAGGTCAGCCATGGGGCTCAAGGGTGGCATCTTGCATTTGCAACAGCTGCAGAGGCCTAGGCTGGCTCCTGGTGTGGTTTGCAGGCTCTGCTGGAAGGGGGTAGAGTGAGCTAAGATGGACTGTGATAGTTTGCACTGGCAGACACAAGTACTTATGGGGCAAAAGCTGGTAAAATCTGGAGGAGTTCTGCCACAACTGAGCTGGTCATTAATTCCTTTTACAGTGGTGGAAGCTGCTGGGTTTGTCTATAGAGCAGGTCACCGTGAATCATGATCGTTCCTACTGCGTGCTGCTATTGGTAGACCTTATTTTCCTTCCTTGTTCCTAGCTAGCTCTATACAGCTCAGCTTAGCTGGTCTGGTTGTGGTGAAATCCAAGTGGGACCTTTGTGTTGTGCCCTAAAATACTGGGGACACTCACTCTGTCCTTCCTTTCCCAGACAGGGGAACTCCTTCTATCTGGGGGCTTCCCTCAGCATCCCTGGGGGTACTGAGCAGTGTCAGCCTGGGAAAGGAGATGACGATGCTGCCAAAGCTGTCTTCCTTCTATTCTTGTGTGATTATTCCTAGGATTTTTTGTTCACTGCATTGCTGAAGTTTCTTATGTGGACTCCACAGCTCCCCCAGAGCTGTTTCTGCACATGGACAGCTAATTGTGGATGTTTGTGGGGTGAGAGAAGCTACAATCTCCTATACCACCACCTTGATGACATCACTCCCACAGTTTGTTTCCTGCTCTCATATTTCACCAAAAAATGTATGGAGGTTGTGATAAGCAGGTGTTCTATTGGGTGTTGACAGCTCAAGCCAGAGTCTGTGCACCCCCTTCTCTGCTGGCTTCTCTTCAGTGTGTGGCCCAAGGCAAGACAATCAACTCTTCTGAGTCTCACGTTTCCTTTCTGCCAAACGGAGGCCAGAACGGAACCTCCTCTCAGAGTTCTTCTGAGACCTGTATGAGGTGCACATCAAACACTCAGCACAAAGGCTGGCACACTGTAGAAGCTCTCAATGAGGCCAGTGTTGTTATTTATACTGTGACTTGTTTTTGAGCCTCTGGCTTTTTATTGTTAAGTATTATGTTAGCGGGTTATCTAATATTTGATTCTTTACTCTTCAATGAAGAACATGAAGCATAAAGAGGTCAATCGAGGCATCTGCTTGGCTGGCTCTGAAAAAGAGACGTGACCACAAGGTAGTCTGAAAGCTGCCTCCAGGCCTTCTGCATGTCTGGGTCAGTTTTCTGCTCTGCCAGACTCTCTTATAAATCTACACCTCAGGTGAACAAATGCATTGTCTGCTATGCCACACTCATCTGAATTAATGTACTTGGAACCTTGTCTATATTTTTCTATCCTCAGTTTTCCAACAAATTCATGTTAAGCTGCTATTTTAATCATCTTGGCCTTCATGAAATAGAAAAACAGAAGCAACTGTGCAGTAAGCTTATGTTAGCTTCTACGCTCTTCAGTTGGCCCAGAGAGCGGATGAGCGCATCTTGCTTATTGTGGAGCTGATCTAAGGGACCATGGGTCTAGGATGAAGGGTCACAAGTTGAGATTAGGGGTCACAGAGCTGCAGCAGGCAGGGAGGTGGTGGTGGGCAGAACTTCTGGAAAGGTTCCATCAGAAGACAGGGGAAGCCTGTAGGGAGTTCTGAGGATCTCCCTGGTTACTTTGTGGTAAAGTTGGACTAAGAGCAAGTACTTGGCAGCTCATGGGGAAGGAAGGGTGGCAGCTCTGTTTCTTCAGAGACCATGTGCATTCCTGGGAGTGAACATCTACATAATGTGGGTAGTTAGGAACTCCGGTTGAGTTGGTTTGGCTTGTCTCTTTCCTCCCCCATCTTTAACCCCCAAAACTGGGAGGTCTGAAGGGGCCCTTTTAAGCCTTGTGGCAGGAAAGAAGGGTCCTAAGAGTTTTCTTGGACCAGGAAAGAGCTTCCAGGGGCCTCAAGGTTTCCTGCCCCTGGTATACCAGCCCTGCATAATCCCAGGGACTGATCCCATGATTAGGTGATGGGATATGTCACAGTTGACTTTGAGAGGCAGAGATAATATGGTGCATCTAATCTAATCACATGAACCCTTTAAATTTGGGTCCGAAGGGCAGAGAGAAAGAGAGAGTCCGAGTTTCAGAGTGAGAAGGATTTGATGCACTACTGCTAGCTTGAAGAGCCACCAAGGAAACAGGAACTACAACCACGAGGTACTGAGTTCTTCAGCAAGACTGGGCTTGAAAGCAGAATTCCCCTGGAACTCCCAAACGAGAACTCAGCCTGGCTGATGCCTTGATTTTGTATTTACCTGCAATCCACTGAGCAGAGAATGTAGCCATCATGTGTGGGACTTCTGACCTTCAGAACTGTGAGCTAATCTGTGCTGTTTTAAGCTGCTAGCTTTGTGGTCATTCATTACACAACAATAGAAGACTAACACAACCTTCTTCACTCTATTTCCTTTATGAGCCAGAGCTCATTTTCCACACATTCTTCTTGCCTTTTGAAAAACATCTGCCCTTTCTTAGAACCAACAGGTGTACTTCTCCTGAGCAGCTGTGGCCAGTTTTCATCCCTGGTAAACCATGAACTGTATAACTGGACTTGTTCTCTCCTGTTAGCAAGGACCACTTGAATACAGAGCCATCAGCCCCCACCACAGCCCTTTTAAAATGTGTGCCCACCATGGTCCTGAGCACACGAACCTGACTCAGGAGCCCCACCCTTCACTGCTTGTGTATTCTGTTAGTAGCCTGAGATCCTCCTTGGAGCAAGGCAGGGCATGTGTGTACACACACACACACTTTTCCCTGTGTTTCCAGACTCTTAGGACACTTTGTAGGGGCAAGAAATTGACACTTCATGATTAACAACTGGAGCCACTGCTTTAAATTTAAAACACCTGGAAAGGTGTTTGGAGGGTAAATATATTAACTGTATCATTTGGAAATATAACTAACCTACTATCTAAAAAAGAATTTATTCTGTGTTTCTCAACTTTTCAGAAATACCTATGTGTGTATAAAACCTCATATAGCATACAGAATAACTTATGTTGTATATTATAAACATGTATATGTATGTACATGTGTATATGTCCGTATGCATAAATGTATAGAACTTCTCTAGTCTCCTTGAATGATACCCTCCCCTTAAGTAACAATTCTTTCATTGTTCATCAGTCTCTCAAATCAATCATTTTGTGTGCTTTGTGCACTGACAGACCACACTTTCACTAAAGCCAAACCATGCCAGAGCACACTCTGAAAGCCAGGGGGAAGAAGTCAGGGAAAGGTGCCACAAAAGTACATGAAGGGGAGAGTGGCAGTGGGAGAGGCAGGGCCAGGGGGTCCACCCCCAAATCTCTCTCCTGCAGCCCTCGAGTGCCATGGGGTACTTGGCATTTTCCATTAGGATGCTGATCTTCTGACAGGCAATGGATTGCTTCAATACTGTGCAGCTGGAGGTATGGCCCAGTTTGCTCTGGAGCTGAATATTCCTGAACTGGGTATCGCTGGATGAGGTGGAATGAGCCAAGGGAGGTAGGGGAGGAAGGAGGTTGTAGGCAGACAGAACCGCTGCAGTGAAGGCAGATTGATGCAAACTAGCCTGGTGTTCTGGGAGCTGCCAGCACTGCCCCATCCCTGAGCTGGAAAGCATGGTGTCCCTGAGACTCTGCAGTGTCAGGAAGTGGAGGCTGGTGTTGCCATGTTTGGGACATTTAAATGTATGCTTTATTTTTATTTCTTTTTTATCGTGGTATATGTTTAGGAACTTGACCTTTACCTATAGGCAAGAGAGAGTCACTGAATGTTTGGTTTTATTTTGGGGGGAATAACTTTATCTTTAAATGATCTAATTCACTTCAGAAAGGAAGACATACTCATTGCAGAAGTGTGGTGATGTTCTGGACAGGAGTTCAAAGCTTAGATTGTGCTCCAAAGGCTCCCATGGTCATAGCCCGGAGGCTGACATGCAGGGCATTTCTGTATCTACATCCAGGCTCTCCAGACCCGAGGAGGTGGACCCTCTGGGTGTGGCAATCCTTAAAGCTCCCCCGGTTAGTCTAGGTTACACCTCAGGCTGCCGACCATGAGGTCAGAAGCCACAACACTGAGGCAGCTGCAAGGGCCCAGGTGAAGCACGGATGAGGGTCCCAACAGTGTGGGAGGACAATGGGGAGGAGGGGACCTTGCTCCATTAAGTGGTAAACGAGAGTGCTCAGGGAAAGAGAGGAGCCCTGTACTGAACCTCTGTCTTTGAATCCTCTTGGAATTTAGAAGCTCGTTCTAACAGATTATGAAACTTGTCAAGTCCACTGTCCTTTTGGACCTGGGTTTTGTACTTTACCACCACCAGTAGCTAAGAAGGCAGGCGCACCAATAGTTAGGTCTTTGCATCTAAATCTGTGAGGTTGGGGGGGAAAAAGAGAACGGCTTTAATTCTGCTTTTTGAAAACAGCTGTTATATTAATTACCTGAAAACCTCTGGGTAAATGAAATCATGGGGAATATGTCAGCAGCTATTTCTGCTGGTGAAAGAAAAGGACTGCATTCTGCACGGAGCTCTTTGTCACCATCTACTCCCTCAGACTGAGCAGACCAGCAATGTGAGGGATCACCCAGGGAGGGATGGGCAGTGTTTGGTGAAACTGTGACAGTATGTACCCCTCACCCAATGAAAGATGCTCCTGAAAAGATGCCTATAAAATGACTTTGCTTCCACACAAACCATTTCCCCCTTGCTAACTTGCTCTAACATTTCTAGGATGCATTCTCACGTAAAAATGTATTTATGTTTGGGCAAACAAGCGTATCTGCCTCTCTCCAGTATAATGTCTTTTGTCCCATGACATGCCACAGGGATACTCATTTTCCAAGAGAAACTAGGAAGAGCCTGCTAACATCCAAGGATGGGCTTGCTGTCGGTCCCCAGGCACTCTGCCGCCACAGGGCCCTTGAGGAGCAGCTTCCTACTCTCCAGATGCATCAGGGGCCTCCTGCTGCCTACACTTTGCAGGATCATGTGATGAGTGGGTACTAACCCTTCTCTCACATAAGGCAGGAGAGTTCTTGCTCTTTCATTAAAGACTGCTCAGCATCCACTAACCTCATACCTACTTCACACCTCTGCATTCCCCAGGGCTTTGTAGAAAGCCAAGGCCCTCCTTCTAGTTGCCTAAACTGTGCTCCTCAAAGACAAGGTCTCTAAACAAGACTCGTACACTAGAAGTAATCCATACTACTTCCGATCTAGTTCTTTTCTTACAAATATTTGTTAAAATAAAACCCATAACTCAGCCATCATTTGGAACTATTCCCCATCCACCCAACCATCCATCCAACCATCCATTCATCCATCCAACCAACCATCCATCCATCCATCCATCCATCTATCTCATGGGTACTATTCTAGGGCCAGTAAATTCTTTTGAAGAAAACATCTTTAATGAAAGAATTAAACTCTTGCTTACAGGTACTAACTCATTACTTTTGGCATTTTCAAACTTTCAAACAAATCATTTAGATAATATACTTCCTGTATATTATCTAAACATGCATTTAGCTTCTCTCTATTCTACTGATACTGAAGTCTATGTATTTTGCAACCAGAGAGCTGAAGCAGTCCCAGAGAGAAATGGTTTCAGGATTAGTGCATGCTCATCATAATATGAATTAATCCTTATTGTAGGCACATTACCTGATAAACTAGTACTGAAAGTGTCACAGGCGCCATTTCATCCTCAGACATCCTTCCAACAGTCCTGTGAAGTGGGTCCATTTTTATCACCTACCTATATCATTGAGTCTCAAAGAAGTTTAGTAACTTGTCCAAGGCCACCAAGTTAAGTGTCTGAGCCAGGGCTTGGACCCAAGCCTACTGGGTACAAATGTTTTATGAAGGCCCTCTTACATGCTAGATATTGTTCTAGCTGGGTGCTGGGAAACAGCTCCATGACCCTGGAGTTACCCTTTAACATGGGAGCAAACACAGACAAATTATAACACAACCCCAAACAAAGCATGGGGGTGTGTGGGGAACAAAGATTTCACCTTGGGTGGTTACAGAAGCTTGCTCTGTGGAGATATGTTGAGAAAAATCCTAAATGAAGAGAGAGAGTATCCCATTTCAATATTTGGGGAAATATTCTAAGCAGAGAAATAGGAAGTGTAGAAGGCCCTGAGGACAGACCAACTTGCTATATTCAAGAGTCAGAAGGACAACCAGTGAGGCTAGAACTAAATGGAAAACAAGGAGGTGGCAGTACGCTGACCATCTAAGGGTAGACCATCTAGGACTTGAAGGCTATGGCAAGAATGATGTTTGGGGAAAAAGTCCGTTTTGAGCAGGAATGTCATGTGATGGCTTGGGAAAGCTCCAGTATGGGTAAGAACGGACTATGCAAGAGCCAGATACTACTTCCAGCATGAGTTTCTTAGAAGGCAAGATGGGATAGGGTGCTGCACACATGCAGAGGCTGACCTGGCAGCAATAATAGGAGGGGGCATCGCCCACATGCAGGCAGGCTCGTAGACCAGGTAGTGTGGGTGCAAGCTGGTTGTGTTCTGATTGCCTCCATTTTCTCAGTGAAGGAAGACAGGTCATCAACTGACAGTGAAGGAGTGTTGAGGTTTGAGGAAAAAGAAGAAAATGTGAAATAGCCTTCTCTAAGTGTGGGAAAGGCAGAGTGCTTCTGGGGAGTACTAAAGGGCCCCTGAGGTTTGTGGTCAGAGACTAATGGAAGATTCTTCTGCTTCCTAGAAGCAAGTAAAGAGTAGATGGAATTGGGCTTAACCAGGACTGGGTTTAGCCACGTGACAGTGACACAGCGACTAAAGGGGCAAGCAACAGATTGGAGTGATATATGGTAGAATCTTAGCCAGGGAGGAGAAAACATGAGTGCAATAGGCAGGGTGGGGAAGTTCGCTGCAAAGTAGGGAGAGGATGGCCCAAGAGTCATGTACTCTTGGAACTGAGAATTTGGAAGTGATGCTGTCACTGGTGGTATGAAGGTGTGGAGCAGAACCATGGGAGTCCATGGCTGGAGTAGATTGGTGTTAGGAACTGAGAAGCCAGAGGGTGGAACAGAGGTTTCTTTTGTGTGATATGGAAACCATCATATCATCAAGAATAACAGTGGAACTACCTTTCAGCCCCATATCATAGTACAACTCTGGATGATAAGAACAGTGGCCACTGACTTTTGTCCATGCAGATACACAGACTTAGAAACCCAGAGAGGACAAATCCTGGACCCATCATGCCCCGAGTTCTGGACCCTAACTCTACATGAATAACCCTGCTGACCAGGAGTATGAACCCATCTCAATTTTTTTATATCCCTGTGTATTGTTTGGGAAATACAGGGTAATTGGATATTTTAATATTTGGCAATGAATGAGGAAAGCATCAGGCCAATTTTAACATGTATAATCCAAGTAAGAAGAAAAATTATGACAAAAATGGTATTATCTGTTTCTTTATTCCATATTTCCACCTGTATTATTGTTGTTAACATTTTAAGGGTGGGAACTAAATATATGAAGGAGTAAAGGAAAAAATGCCCATACAACTGTTGGGTTTGGGTATCTTATTCCCAGCTTCAAAGACATACAGTTAGTAGGTCAGAGAGCAGGGATTTGAATCCAATTCTGTTTGCCTTCAGTATGTTCTTACTTCCTACTCCTATTAGCTTAAAAAGGTGTGTGCCCACGCATGTACATGTGTACAGACTCGGGCACACACACACACACAGACACACAGAGACACACACATGCACACCCAGAAGCAGTAATTGGCCCCTGTGTCCTATACCTGGGATGTATGTTGCCCGTATGTCCTTTTTAGTTCAAAGTGCTTCATCATGCACCATTGGAATGTCTGAGAGAACAATACAGACTCTTCCTAAGACAGGTTGTCTGGGAGCATACCATAAACCATAGGATTGTTCCAGGTTACAGAGCAGCTCTTTGAAAAGTCAGATTCTCCTGCTCTTGAATAAACTTCCTCCTGAGAAGTCCCCTTTTCCCTCATCCAATAGTTACTATGCACCTAGGAGAACAAAATCACTTTATATTAGCTCTTTAAGTCCTTAAGAAAAGGCAAACTAAAGAGTTAGACATTGCTAGAAAGGGTCTCAAAAGAGAAAGAATAATGATTTCAAATAGCTAGATTAAAAAAAAATCTTCAGTTAATGTTAGCAATTTTAAGCAAGGATGATTTTTTTCTTTTAAATCTGAAAGTGTAATACACATATATTGTATACTTGGCCAATAAAATTAAATTGGCTCCAGTTATAAGGAAATATCAACAACCTGTTAGTGACTATATAGAAATGTATCTATTTGGATGTATAAATAATAAAAATTCCTACTCCTATTAGCTTAAAAAGGTGTGTGCCTGTGCATGCACACATGTACAGACACAGGCACACAGACACACAGAAACACACACACACGCATACACCAAAGCATCAATGCTAAGATTCTACTGACCTCCTCTGAAATGCAGACAGAGTATCATTTTTCATAAAAGATGTCTGCAGTCAAGAATGTGGGAGGAGAAATTATCCACAGCCCTGGGAGAGGTATAAGAAAATCCAGAGGATCAGACTTCCACTTTAGATCCTAGAGCTGCCTGATAATTATGACTTCCCTTTGGTGGAAACAGATAGAAGGGCCTTTATACCACGGCAACATGCCTGAAGACTTTATTAATTTTAGGGCTTCTGCCACCTTTGTCAAAAGCAACACAGAAAAACTGCAAAGGATAAAAAGTAATTCTCTCTCTGCATTAAAATGCAAGGAATGGATTCTGACTTTTTGAAACTCTAATGAGACAGCATCTGGGAAGATGCCAGATCTACAAATGTTGGCCCTGGCTTCCCAGTCAGCCACAGTGCCTTAAATGCATGTGGCTATTCAATTTCCCAGCAACATTTATTGAAGAAACTGTCCTTTTTCCATTGGATGTTCTTTCCTGCTTGTCAAAGATTAGTTGACCATAGAGTTGAGGGTCCATTTCTTGGTTCTCTAGTCTGTTCCATCAATCTATGGGTTTGTTTTTGTGCCAGTACCATACTCTCTCGATGATTACAGCTTTGTCATAGAGCCTGAAGTCTGGAATTGTGATGTCACCAGCTTTAGTTTTCTTTTTCAACATTCCTTTGGCTATTTGGGGGTCTTTTCTGGTTCCATATAAATTTTAGGATTATTTGTTCCAGTTCTGTGAAAAGTGTCAATGGTATTTTGATAGAGATTGCATTAAATTTGTAGATTGTTCTGAGTAGCATAGACATTTTAACAATATTTGTTCTTCCAATCCATGGAATGTTTTTCCACTTCTTTGTGTCTCCCTCAGTTTCTTTTATGAGTGTTCTATAGTTTTCTGAGCACAGATCCTTTGCCTCTTTGGTTAGGTTTATTTCTAGGTTATTTTATGATTTTTGATGCAATTATAAATGGGATCAACTCCTTAATTTCACTTTTGTCTTTATTGTTAGTTTGTAGAAATGCAACTGAGTTCTGTGCATTGATTTTATATCATGCCATTTTGCTAAATTCCTGTATGAGTTCTAGCAATTTGGGGGTGAAGGCTTTTGGATTTTCCACTTAAAGTATCATGTCATCTGCGAAGAGTGAGAGTTTGGCTTCTGCTTTGCCAATTGGAATACCTTTTATTTCTTTTTGTTGTCGATTGCTGAGGCAAGGACTTCTAGTACTATGTTGAACAACAGTGGTGAGAGTGGGCATCCCTGTTGTATACCTGACCTTACAGTAAAAGCTCTCAGTTTCCCCCCATTGAGAATGATAATCTCTGTGGGTTTTTCATAAATGGCTTTTATGATAGTGAGGTATGTTCCCTCTATCCCTACAGTGTGGAGAGTTTTAATCAAGAAAGGATGCTGTATTTTGTCAAGTGCTTCTTATGCATCAATTGAGAGGATCATATGTTTCTTGTCCTTTCTTTTTTGATGTGCAGATGTTAAGCCACCCTTGCAGCCCAGGAATAAATCCCACTTTGTGGGATTTTTGGGACTATTGGTCACAGCCAATAATACTTTTAATGTACTATTGGATCCTGTTGACTAGTATCTTGGTGAGGATTTTGGCATCCTTGTTCATCAGGGATATTGGTCTGTAATTCTCCTTTTTGGGGAGGGGGGGCTCTTTGTCTGGTTTTGGGATCAAGGTAATGCTGGCCTCATGGAATGAGTTGGGAAGTTTTCCTTCCATTTCTTTTTCTTTTCCTTTTTTTTTTTGAAACAGTTTCAGAAGAATAGGTATTAAGTTCTTCTTTAAATGTTTGGTGGAATTCCCCCGAGAAGCCATCTGGCCCTGAACTCTTGTTTGTTGGGAGATTTTTAATGACGGCTTTCAGTTTCCTTGCTGTTGGGTCTGTTCAGGTTTTCTATTTCTCCTGTTTCAGTTTTAGTACTTTTATGTTTCTGAGAATACATCCATTTCTTCCAGATTGCTGAATTTGTTGGCATATAGGTGCTCATAATATGTTCTTATAATTGTATTTCTTCAGTGTTGGTTGTGATCTCTCCTCTTTCATTCTCTTCTCCTGCTTGGTTTAGGCTTTATTTGCTCCTCTTTCTCCAGTTATTTTAGGTATAAAGTTAGGTTGTATATTTGAGACCTTTCTTGTTTTTTGAAAAAGGATTGTATTGCTACATACTTCCCTCTTAGGACCACTTTTCCTGTATCCCAACGGTTCTGAACTGTCCTGTTTTCATTTTCATTTGTTTCCATGAATTTTTAAAATTTTCCTTTAATTTCCTGGTTCACCCATTAATTCTTTAGTAGGATGCTCTTTAATTTCCATGTATTTGAGTTCCTTCCAAATTTCCTCTAGTGTTTGAGTTCGTTTCAAACCATTGTGGTCTGAATATATGCAGGGAATGATCCCAGTCTTTTGGTATCAATTGAGACCTGATTTTTGACCTTATTTGTGATCTATTCTGGAGAATGTTCCATATGCAATCAAGAATAATATATTCTGTTGCTTTAGGATGGAATGCTCTGAATATATCTTGAAGTCCATTTTGTCCAGTGTGTCATTCAAAGCTCTTGTTTCCTTGATCTTCTGCTTAGATGATCTGTCCTTTGCAGAGTGTTAAAGTCCCCTACTATTACTGTTTTATTATCAGTATGTTTCTTTAATTTGGTTATTAATTGGTTTATATAATTGGTTACTCCTATGTTAGTGGCATAAATATTTCCAATTGTTAGATCTTCCTGCTGGACATAATTTTTAGGTATGACATAGTGTTCTTCCTCCTCTTTTATTACAGTCTTTGGTTTAACACCTAATTTGACTGAGAGAAGGATTGCTACCCCAGCATTCTTTTGATGTCCATTAGCATGATAAATGGTTTTCCACCACCTCACTTTTAATCTGGAGGTGTCTTTGCATCCAAAACGAGTCTCTTGCAGACAGCACATTGATGGGTCTTGCTTTTTCATCCAATCTGATACCCGCTGTTTGGGCATTTAGCCCATTCACATTTAGAGTAACTATTGAAAGACAGGAATTTAGTGCCACTGTATTGCCTGTAAAGTACCTGTTTCTGTAGATTGTCTCTGTTCCTTTCTGGTCTATGTTACTTTTGGGCTCTCTCCTTGCTTAAAGGATCCCTTTTAATATTTCTTGCAGGGCTGGTTTAATGATCACAATTTCTTTTAGTGTCTGTTTGTCCTGGAATTTTTCTTTTTTTTTTTTTTTTTTAAATCTCTCCTCATATTTTGAATGACATCCTTGCTGGATAACATTTTCTTAGCTGCATGTTTTTCTCATTTAGTCCCTGAATATATCATACCAGTCCTTTCTGGCCTGCCAGATCTCTGTGGATAGGTATTCTGCCAGTCTAATTTTCTACTGTTGTAGGTTTTAGACCTCTTGTCCCATTTGCTTTCAGGATTTTCTCTTTGTCTCTGAAGTTTGCAAACTTCACTATTATATGTTGGGGTACTGACCTATTTTTATTGATTTTGAGGGGATTCTCTGTGCCTCCTTGACTTGAATGCCTGTTTCCTTCCTCAGATTAGGAAAATTCTCGTCTATAATTTGCTCCAATATGCCTTCTGCCCCTCTCTCTCTTTCCTCTTCTTCTGGGATCCCAATTATTCTAATATTGTTTCACTTAATGGTATCACTTATCTCTCAAATTCTCCCCTCATGATCCACTAGTTATTTATCTCTCTTTTCTTAGCTTTCTGTCTTCTGTATCACTAATTCTCTCTTCTGCCTCATTTATCCTAGCAGTTAGAGCTTCCATTTTAATTACATCTCATTAATAGCTTTTTTTAATTTAGACTTGATTAGAATTTAGTTCTTTTCTTTCTCCAGAAAGGGATTCTCCAATGCCTTCTACAGTTTTTCAAGTCTAGCTAGTATCTTTATAATCGTTATTCTGAACTCTAGTTCCAACATCTTACTTATATTCATATTGATTAGGTCCCTGGCAGTCAGTACTGCCTCTTATTCTCTTTTTTGAGGTGAGTTTTTCTGTCTTGTCATTGGTGGAGAAAGTGGTTGCTTTTCTATTTGTACAGTTATAGGTCTTCTTTTTCTTAGATCTGTGGTTGAGTTCACAGGTGTTCAGAATGATTTAATAGCTGTTTAGCTGAATTCCTGGGACTGTACAAAACTAAGGTCTCCTAATTTTGATATTAAAAACTTCTAAAGGGGCACCTGGGTGGCTCAGTGGGTTAGGCCTCTGCCTTCAGCTCAGGTCATGATCTCAGGGTCCTGGGATCGAGCCCCGCATCGGGCTCTCTGCTCAGCGGGGAGCTTGCTTCCCTTTCTCTCTCTCTGCCTGCCTCTCTGCCTACTTGTGATCTCTCTCTGTCAAATAAATAAATAAAATCTTAAAAAAAAATTCTAAAAAAAACACAAACTTCTAGTGTTTCATGGCTAAGTGTTGTAATGTATGAGTATATATTTGGTTTGATGGATTGTGGGAAGATGATCAAGCTCATGTAAATAGGAAAAGAAAAATCGATATATATATAATTATATATATGCATATATATGCATATCTATATTTATATCTATATCTACATCTAAATCTGTATTTCTATATCAGATCAGCATTCTTCTCCTGTGTTGTTTCATTATAGAGTCCCAGAAAATCAGACTGAAGTCCTTACATTTTAATATATATTAAATATATAATTATATACTTATGTGACAATATGTATTTATATAAATATATAAAATATATATTATGTACAACAGTGGTGGGTAGTGAGCTAGCTGTATGAATTCCCCTGGAGCACAGGCACTGTACAACAGACAGCTAGAGTACACTTTGTCAAGTCAGCCCAAGGAAACTGACTTATGTCTCACAAAATTCATATGTTCATAAGTCCTAATGTAACTATATTTGGTGATAGAGCCTTCAAAGAAGTAATTATGGTTAAATGAAGTCTTTAGGGCAGATCCTTAACTCAATCAGACTGGCATCTTTATAAGAAGAGGAAGAGACACCAGAAATGCATGTGCAGAGAGAAAATGCCAGTGAGGAGGACACAGGGAGGAGGAGGCCATCTGCTAGCCATAAAGAGAGGCTTCAGGAGAAACCAATCCTTCCAACACCTTGCTCTAGGATGTCTAGCCTTCAGAAAGCTAGAAGAGAGAAAATAAATGTCTGTTGTTTAAACCATGCCATCTGTGGCATTTTGTTATGGCAGCCCTGCCCGCTAATACAGTCACCGTGTTAGTCCTCTTTGGTGGTCAGGAATAGAAGTGAAGCTTATTGACATATAGAGGCATACTTCAATGGATTCAACATGCAAACCTTCATTTTCAACATTAATAGATCAGATCTATGGGTATAAGCTGCCTACCGTGGACACCTGCCCTTGAGAGGTTTGTGGTGGCTAAAGGCCCCACTGAAGTCCCTCTGGGCCTCAACAGGTATGACACTCACTATTTGGTTTAAACAAGTATTCCTTACCATAGCAAGTCTTGATACTGAGGGGTTGTTTGTTTGCTTGTTTGTTGTAAGGAGTTTTTAAGGGGCGCCTGGATGGCTCAGTTGATTAAATGTCTGCCTTCAGCTCAGGTCATGATCCCAGGGTCCTGGGATCGAGTTCCACATCAGGGCCCCTGCTCAGCAGGGAGTCTGCTTCAGCCTCTCCCTCTGCTTCTGCTCCTTTTCATGCTCACTCTCTCTCTTTCAAATAAATAAATAAAATCTTTAAAAAGAGAGTTTTTAAGAGTGCCTTTTTGATTGTTAAGTTTAAAGTACTTTTTGTTCAACCCATTTATGCAATAAATCACACAATATATATTTGAATAATAAAATAATAATGTATCCTCACAATTATTGTGCCTATCATTTTATAACTAATTAGTTTCCTTACTCACTTTCAACACTTTCAACCACAATTTCCTCAGACTTGGGATTGTATCTTCGATGTGTGGGCAATTTCTATATTCTTATATGCTTGAGAATATCCATCTTCCCTTGTCCTCACATATCTTTGACAGCTGAGACAGTAGAAAACAAAATGTTTCCTTTAAATACTCATCTTGCCACCTTTAGTGCCACCATGAGTTCCATGGATCTGTATATCTTTAGTGCTGTGGAGGAACATTCAAAGTTTCTTGGGTTTTGTTTTTTTCCAAGTATCCTGGAAGTTTCTCCTGCTTGTTTATAGGATTCTTCAGTTTGAAAATTCTTCCAGATATTGTTCCACAGGCTTGCTGCATGTCAGGTTATCATTTTTCCTTCTTATTTATGCACTTACTAAATTTTCTACCATGAACATATATTCATGTATTTTACTATGAAATTCAGATATCTTAAATATAATTAGGATTTTCAATGTTTATTCTAAAGTATATATTTTTTGAGATCAGAAAAGGCTTTTATCTTTTATTTCATTGGCAATGCTTTTTTTTTTTTAATCCTATTGTACCTAGATTTGATCTCTAGATCCTCTTTATTCTTTCTCTATTTTTGTTTCTTATTTCCACTCAGTTCTAGGTGAATTTTCTTAGGTAGTCTTCGAATTCAGTGATTTCCTGTAGCCTTTAGGTTTTAAAGGCTGTTTAAAGATGCCCCATTATCTTATATCTGTCATTTCTTACAAAGTCATTCTCTTACCAAATTTCAAAGATACAATGTTGTTTCATATTTGCTTTCTGATTGGAGCATCTCTCTTTTTTAAATTGACTTTATTTTTTTTTAAGAGCAGTTTTAGGTTAACAGGAAACCTAAGCAGAGAGTACAGAGAGGTCTCATAAACCCCCTACTCCTACACATACATAGCCTCCACCATCACCAACATCTTCCATCTTTGTTGCAATGTATGAATCTACGTGCTTCCCCATCATTTTCACTGAAAGTACCTAGTTCACACTGGGGCTCACTCTTGGTGTTGTACATTTTGTGGGTTTGAACAAATGTATAATAACATGCATGCATCCACCATTATAGTATCATATGGAATAGTTTCACTGCCCTCAAAATTCGCTGGGCCCTTCCTGTTCAACCTCACCTTCCCACAACCCCTGGTAATGAGTCATCTTTTTACTGTCTCTCTGGTTTTGCTTTTTCCAGAATGTCATATATTTGGAATCCTACAGTACATAACATTTACAGATTGGCTCCTTTCACTTAGCAATATGCATTTAAGATTCCTCCATGTCTTTCCATAGCTTGATAGCTTGTAATAATATTCTATGATCTGGATGTACCATAATGCACCTAATGAAATAAATCATCGTTGCTTCCAAGTTTTGGCAATTATGAAGAAAGCTGCTATAAACATCTGGGTGTAGGTTTTTGTATGGACTTAAATTTTCAACTTTTTGGATAAACACTACAGAGTGTGATAACTGGATCATATAGTAAGAGTTTGTTTGGGTTTGTATGGAACTACCAAACTGTCTTCCAAACTGTCCGTTTCATTTGGCACTACCACCAGCAATGAATGAGAGTTCCTGTTGCTCCACATCCTTGTCTGTTGGCAGTGTTGTCTGGATTTTAGGCACTCTAAGAGGAGTGTAGTGATCTCCTTGTTTTAATTTGCATTTCCCTCTTGACATATGATGTGGAGCATTTTTTCTTGTACATATTTGCCATCTGTGTATCTTCTTTGGTCTGGTGTCTCTTTAGATCTTTTGCTCATTTTTAAATTGGGCTGCTCATTCTTATTGCTGATTTTAAGAGTTCTTTGTATATTTTGCATAACAGTCCCTTGTCAGATAAATCTTTTCCAAATATTTTCTCCCAGTGTGGTTGTCTTTACATTGTTTTGATGGAGCATCTTTTTATGTGCTTACTGGTGATTGTACTTTTTTCCCCTAAAAATGGACTTCAGGCTCTTTGCCTGTTTCTAAAATAGTTTCATTTCTTTAAACAATATAAATGAGTTCTATGTAAATTAAAGAAGTTAGCTTTTCGCCTGATTTTTTTAAATCAATTTCTTCTTTTTGTTTTCTACTTTTTTACTTTTTAGAATTTTTTTTCCATTCAGATTTTTTAAATGTACCGAATGCAATTTATTGCTACTTTTCATTTATGGTCTTAGGCTTTGTGTTCTGATTATAAAGAACTATTCCTCTCCAAGACTTCAAATTATGCATGCCTTTTTTACTAGAATTTTTTTTTTAAGATTTTATTTATTTATCTGACAGAGAGAGATCACAAGTAGGCAGAGAGGCAGGCAGAGAGAGAGGAAGGGAAGCAGGCTCCCTGCCGAGTAGAGAGCCCGACGCGGGACTCAATCCCAGGACCCCGAGACCACGACCCGAGCCGAAGGCAGCGGCTTAACCCACTGAGCCACCCAGGTGCCCTTTTTTAACTAGAATTTTTAAGTTTTTTAAGTATTGAAAATATCTATCCATTTGTACATAAGGAATTAGGAATAATAAGAGGGTTTGATGCATATATATATATATTTTTTTTCAATAGTTTGTTTAGCTGCCATAATACCAATATGGTAAAATCTCTTTCCCACACTGATTTTAAATATAACCTTAACTGTTAATTAAGGTTCCCAATATCCTGGGGTCTATTTTCTTACTCTCTTCTCTTCCATTGTTCTATTAGTCTCTTTCTTCATTAACAATTTTAATTATTATAGCTTCATAGCCCGTTTTAATTCCTGGCAGGCTAGTCTTTCCTTATTATTTTCATTTCCCAAAACCATTATAATTTTTCTCACATATTGGGTCTGATGAAGCTAGGGTTACTTTGCTATCAAAAGCATCTTATTTATATTTTAATTGCAGTTGTGTTGAATGTTAAATTAATTTACAGGGAATTTATATAGGTTAAATGCTGCTTCTGAAACAAGGACACAGTTCATCTTTGCATATATTTAAATCTTCCATTATCCTTCAATAGTTCTAAATTTTTCATTAAATTGGTCTTGTACAGGAGTGCCTGGGTGGCTCAGTTGGTTAAGTGTCTGCCTTCAGGTCAGGTCACCCTGGGGTCGAGTCCCACACTGGGGTCCCTGCTCAGTAGAGAGCCTGCTTCTCCCTCTCCCTCTGCCTCTTCCCACCCACACTCATGCTCTCTCTCTCTCACTCTCTCTTGCTCTATCTCAAATAAATAAATACAGTCTTTAAAAAAATAAAAAATAAATTGGTCATGCACGTTTTTTCCACTTTCACTGAGATATAATTGACATATAACATCATGTGAGTTCAGCCTTTTTAGATCCCACATATGAAATCATACAGCATCTGTCTTTCTTTTCTGGCTCATTTTTCTAGCATGATGTCTTTGAGGTCCATCTATGTTCTCAAAAGCAGGATTTTTTTTTTTTCATGTCTTAATAATATTCATCTATCTATCTCATATAATCTTCATCCATTTATCTATTGATAGACAATTAGGTTGCTTCCATATCTTGGCTATTGTGAATAATGATGTGGTGAACATTTGAGTGCAGATAACTCTTTGAGATCATGGTCTTGCACATTGCTTATTGAGATATATATATATTTTTTTGGTTAATGTAAAATGAAAACCTTTTTTTCCATTATGTTTTCTGATTGGCTTTTCTTTGCTTATAGTAGAGCTATTAATTCTTATATATTAGAGATAATTTATTGTTTCTAAGAGTCTCAATCAATTATTTTACATAATACAGTCAAGTCATTTATAAGTGATGATAATTTCGTTTCTCTTTCCAATATTGAATCTTCATTTCTTGCCTATGTTTTCTGGGGAACCACTAGAAATGGTTTCATTAAAGTTGAGAACAAGACAAAGAGATCGCTATTAATACCTCTAGTAATACCACTATTAGCATTGTTCTGAAAGTACAAGCATCACTAAGAGAAAGAAATGTCAGATGCTTTTTTTGTATCTATAGAGAAGATGATGTGGTTTTCTGTTCACATAGTATAATAATACTGAGGCAACTTTACAACTTGGGTATAATTCTTTATTTTAATAATGCTTTTGAAATCTATTTGCCAATATTTAACTTAAGGATTTTATATTTATATTCATCAATAAGACTGACCTATGGTTTCTATTTAGTGCTCTTTTTGACAGTTCTGGTTTCAGTGTTGTGGTGGGTAAGGAAAATTATTTAGAAGTTTTTTTCTTTCTTTTTGCTCTAGAATGTTTAAACTCTATCTGACTTACTTATACCTCAATCATTTGAAACACCTTACCTATGAATTCACTTTGCTTTGTTTTAGGAAGAATAAATACTTTGTAGTTTGTCTACTCTGTGCCAAGCTCCCTGCCTCTAATCCCTGGACATCAACATTTGTATCCTGCTGCAAAAGAAAAACAAAAAGATTTCTGTTTAAGAGGCCTTCATTTAATTTTCATGTCCTCCTATATCAGGCTCATGGGGTACATTCATGTCTAGATTCATCCCTTTTCTAGATTTGTGTCTCTTATCTAGGTATTTACTACGTGTTTCCTTTCATTAAGAACATTCTTGGCTTTACATAGGGTTGCCAAAGACTAGGGTGTTTACTCCAATAAAGGCAAACGTAGACTTTTAACAGTACAAAGGCTCACAAATTAGATCTCTATATCAGCAAAGAGTGTTTTCTCTAACAGTGATGAGCTTTTTGGGATGATGAACCCTGTTCAGAATCTGATGAATGCCTGGGATCCACCCCTAGGACATGCATGAACACATCCATATAATATCAGAGCTTCACAGACATCCCAACTCCAGTATAAGAACACGACTTTTACAAACACAGAGAGGATCTCCACTTCCCATGAGTGATATGTGTCTAGGTATTTTCAAATATGGTTTCTATGGGAAAATGCAGAGAATGTTATTTGGCACTTGCTTCCTACACCCCAGGAAGGAAGGATGTAGACCACCCCTATGCCAAAACAAAGCTGGGTGAAGAACCTTATCAGGAAACACCTCCAGACTCAAGACCCCAAAATTCCACTTTAGAATAAGCTCTGAACCTCTTCCACTGAAATAGAACAAATTTCTTAATGTTGGGCCACAATGGAATCCAAACTTTCAGGGTACCTTTTTAAGAGGTCTGACTGTGGGCAGGACCTGCATAAATTCTCTAGAAGAGGACGTTTGGTGTGGTTGTGATTTCCTTTCCTCTTATTTCTGTTTGACAAGGATGAATCCATCTGATGTGTTAGCCAAAATACAAATGTCTACATGTTCCCCTGCTTTAGTCTAATCAAAACCTCAAGGGACTTTTGCTGAAGATATGCATATGAATAACTCGCCCCTACACGTGGGCAAAACAGTGTAGAAAAAAAAAAAAAAAATAAAGGGCTTGATCAAATCCCACCTGTGATTTGGTCTGTTCCACTTAGAAAGCCTTCCATCATGTTCTGGGCATGCTCATCTTTGGTCCTCCCAAAGTGCCCCATGTGTCCATTCCCACAGCACTTAGAATAGTCCTTTGTTATTGCCTCTTTTCTTGTCTGTCTCCGCACTACTCAACCCATCCCAGGCAGGTGGCTTCAAGAGGATGGGCATTTATTCTGTTCAGTTTTGGATGACTAGTGGTCAACACAGAAGAGCTCACTAATAAAGAAATAACTGTATAAATGAATTATGGAAGCCATAGGCTACACAAAGGTGTACAGAATAACTATGTTCTCAGCAGAACTCCAAGGTGGGGGAACCAGAGTGCTGCATATATGGGGGAGGGTTGCTGCTGAGGAGGTGGGAGTGGTTTCTGGGGAAAGAGGATTAGAGGCAAGAAGCTCTGAGCACCATAAAACAATTTGCCAGGTTGGGAGTGAGACAAAACGTGGCTACAGATTCTCAAATATAAGAAATGATATGTTATGTCAATAACCATAAAATTGGTTCAGGGGATGAAAAGGTTAAAAAAAAAACCACAAACCACCAACTTCTCCCTATTCCTCTGAGAAACCCCTTTCCCAGTGCACCCTAGACTTTGTGGAATGGAGACAGACTTTAAAGTCACAACAGTCAGGAGATCTTGTAAAATACCCCCTTATAAAGTCATCCTATAGCTTGCTGGTAAATGGATAACACAGATCCTTTGCATGTAAATAAATCATGCAAGAAGTTTTAGAAGGAGCATTCAAGTTTACAATTGTTGTGTTTTATTTGTAGCATTTGGTTTAGGCTTCTACAAATCAAAACGTTTTCTTAAGTTCTCTCCGAAAGAAAGGCTAAGAGGCATAGATATAAAGGTAAGAAATGAAAAATTAGAATAATGTACAGTCTAATCATGTCAGACTTCTTGCCCTTCTAGCGTACCTGAGATTATTTCATTAAGAATCTGATTTTCAGAATATTAGGGACTAAGCCTCAGAATTTCATGTCAACATAGGATTTTTGATGAAGTTCTTTTCTAATGCCTGGTTGGATAGGTACTGGTGACAAGCTACAAAAACGAATTATGGATGTGTTAGTAAGAAAGCAGACAAAACAGAATTAATTCACAAATGCCTCCTATGGCTATTATAAAATCCACATCCAATTATAAAATAAACATCATGTCACCTTCCCAAAATGTCATGGGGCCAGGTTTCTAGAATCAGAATGGGAAAAGAGGGCAGACTGAGGGATATGATTGTAGGGCACAAGTCTGGGGGAGATCGCAAAAGGCTCAATTCTGACTAAAACCTTACAAGACCCAGTTTTCTTATGATTTAAGGAAAAGGGCTCTGAACTTTCCTCAAGTCCTTCTTCCACTGTGTAGAAGCAATTCTTTACACAGCACGACTCATGTAAAATTATGAAAAAGAAGCCCTTTGGGAAGTGCTGCTATCCCAAGGTCTGCTCAAGGTTGCCTGTGCCGGGTCTCCCGTGGATCTAATGCTAAGGTCACTCCAGCATCGCGGTGCTGTCCATCCCAGTTAAAAAGAGGGATGAACTCTTACTCCTCCTTTAATTTTGGAACTACTTCTTGACAGACTTGGGGGTGAAGCTGAGACTCCCTGTGGACACACAGGATGGAGGGGACCCTTTGGTAAACTGGGAGACCTTCACCCCCAAACTGATGATACATTGCCATGGAAGCTTATCAAGAAGGACTTCATTCAGCAACTCGTCTTGCCACTTCATCTCTCCCAATAATAAACCACAAGATCATTTTACCCTCTTTAATGAAGCTGATCAAATGATCAGTCCATGTCTAACAATTCTGTTTGACAGTTGCTCCCATCAGTCACTTGACTGTGAGTTAATTTTGCAACTTACTTGGCCAGAGTGTTTTCCAGGCAGTTTGCAACCTTAAGGTAAGCTATTCTACAGTTATCTTTAATGATTTAAAATATTCTTTTTCTGAAAAATCTGCTTTAAAACTCCCAAGACAAATATTACTAGAAAAAAGTTTATTGACTTGAAGTTTGGGGGCTATTTTTCAACTATTTGTTCAATGGCCATTGCAGGAGACCCAGACTGCAAAGAAAACCTTAACCTGATCTTATTTTATTTTTTTAAAGATTTTTATTTTAGAGAGAGACACAGAGAGAGCATCAGTGGGGAGAGGGGCAGCGGCGAAGGGTCGGGGAGAGGGACAAGCAGATTCCATATATCCAGGTTCCAGAGTTTGGAGCCTGAGGGGGGTTCGATCTCAGGACCCTGAGATCATGACCTCAGCCAAAACCAAGAGTCGGCCACTTAACTGACTGAGCCACCCGGGTACCGCCATGAACCTGATCTTATTTTAGAGTAATAACAGCCTACATTTCTAGACAAATGGCCTATTCAGTTTTGTTTTGTTTTGTTTTGTTTTGTTTTCAAATAGGAGAATGTGACCTCTATCTCTGCTGGGTGGTCTGACAAAGCAAATGAATGTGTGAACATGAATTGATAGAAAGATATCTTGAGTTCTGGCAGAAAACTTTGCTTTGAACTTTCTGCTGTTCAATTATTACCGAAAGCTTGGCTGCAGAGACACTGGATCAAAGTGGTAGAAGAAGGAGCAGAAATGGATATGTTCACTTCCAATTTCTCACTGAGAAGGCCAAAAGATACTAATAGGTAGCCAGACAATAGCAATGTGAGTTAGGGATTAAAAACAATACAGAATAACAAAATTCTAATGAAATTTCCATAAATTAAAATCTTGATGAAGACTGAGGAGGAATATAACTCCTGTCTAAATGGAAATCTGGAGAACCAGCTACAGCAGGCCCCAGATACAGCAGGAACGAACATCCCCTGCCGACCCTTTTCTGCGGTGGCCCTTCCCCACTCCCTGGACCCTGCTTGCCCATCCTGCCACAGATATGTCTCCAACAACCGTCTATTTTCTGTATCCAGAGGCTACAGTCCCCAGGCCTTGTCGCGTTTGGGGATGAGGGAGCACATGGTGATCACTGCACTGTGCAGTGAAGGCTCCTCAGGGATGGACCTGGAAAGCATGTGTGCAGGGCATACACTGAGAACAGGGACACGTTGCATCTGAATCTCTTGCCCCGTAGAGAACCCAGCAGGTGGATGGAGAGCTCTCTCCCGAGCCCACTAATAGATCCCACTGGATGACACTGCTTGGTCCACAAAAAAGGGAAGAGCAGATGGAAAACCTGTGTGGAAGCATGGACCTGAAGGGAAAGCCGGAAAATTCACAGTGTGCCGAGCAGAGAACAATTTACCGTCCTCGTCTTTTGGCAAATTGGGGAGATTTCTGTCCTTCGATGTATGAATAGGGAGAGGAAAAAAAAATACCAAGAGGCTTATAAGAGGGACTATAATGCACAGGAAAAGGAAGCAAAAATACTGAGAGAAAGAACTTATTTTAAACATGATTTTCTACAGAAAATGTAAGTAAAATATAAAATATATGCTAAGTGCTCCCAATAAGATGCAAACAGTATGAAAAACAAAGTACGGGGTGATATATGGGAAAAAATTAAGTAAAAAGTCTTATATTGTTTAGCTCTAACACAATGTAGGTCTCCTCTGTCACGCCAGTGGTACTTCACAGCCCCACACCTCTGCACTTGTCGTCCTTCTGCCAGTGCCTTACCTTCCTCCAGGGCCTCGCAACTCCCTTCCACGCTGCCCACACACCACCTCCGCCCAAGGCCTTCCCAGCTGCTGCAGGCACCGCCTCATGGCTTACACCAGCCCAATGGGTTTTCACAGCCCAGCACCAGACACTTCAAAGAGTATTTATAATTCACAACAGAATAACCATGAGTTCTCAATGCCGGGATTTGTATTTCATTTACTCCCATACCCCTTACTCATCATAGTTTCTGATACACAATTAAGAATAATAAACAGATGAGAGCCTTGGAAAGATAAGGATAGGTGACGTCTTTCCCCACCCCCCACTGGGACCTCAATGACTGTCAGTAGGACAAAGGCAAAGGATAAGATGGAATGAGGAAATGAGAAAAGGAACTAAAACATACTGAGAATCTGCTGTGCTCAAAATATTGAAGTGCTGATTATATACTAAGGGGGCATTTGGCATCTTTTCCCCCTTTTCAAAAAATTATACTTTTAGATTATTGCCACAAACTAACTCATTGATCCTTGGGGCATGACATAATGGCCGTTGGCAGCCATCTTTTCAGAAGAGATTAGCGCAGCACCAGAAATCCCTCATTGGAAAATGGATACTCAGAGTTTATTGGCAAATTGATTTTGGAAAACTTGAATAGCATTTCCCCTTAGAAAAAGTTTGCATAAGTCCTTAGACCAGATGCTGCTAGATTATTTCAGAAACAAAACCGAGATTTGTTTCAGCTCCATCACCAGATAGCCAAATGGTCCTGTAACCAAAATGGTATTTCCTGCCTATCTCACAGATGTGCTGTGAACCAACTAAAATTAGGCAAGTGAAACTCCTCTGAAGAGTGCACCATGCTGTAAGAGCCAGTAGTTTAACTATTATAAAACCCAAATGCATATTAAAATACTGTCTCCAGGAAAATGCATGCTCCCTCTGCAAATGACTCCAACATGGCAGAGGGTAGACGGCTCTGCTCCTGGCATCATTTGGCCTTGTGATCTGGGGCTCACGTGCGTGCAATTAAGAAGAGAAACAAAAATTGTCGACCCAAGTGTCTACTGATTTATGTGAGAAAATCATTATGGAGATAATCATCAGGATGACGGCAACATGTCAACACATTTCAAGATGTCTGAGTACAAGCAATGGTAACACAAGAGGAGTAACAAAGATGAGGTCAGGGCTGACTCAGATTCAATGCTGTCTCCTCTACTTCCTGTCAAATAATAGGCTGAAGCTGTTTCTCTCCTCAGCCTGTTTCTCCTCAGCAGCCTCTGGAAAGCCTGTTTGTTGAGAGTTTATCCCACTTGGTAAAGCCTGTCCACTGTGCTATTCAGGAAGTTTCCAGGGAGCTGGCACCTTATTTTCTTTTAGGCTTGAACTGTACACCTACATTCCTGTGATCGTGTGTCTTGCATTGGTCTGAGAAGCAGATGACATCTGGAGTCCCCAGGAGGCTGAGTTCAGAGAAGCCACATGTTCCAGAGAGCCTTCTCCAAAAAGGAATCCTAAAGATTCTAGGGCTGCCCAAGCTCCCTCACGGCACCACTCATTCCAGCCTTGAGCCAAAAAGGCTCATCCATCATTGAGCAAAGCCCCTTCTGGCTGAGAAGTCAGTGTGTCTGGAGAGAAGCTGCCTCGTTGCGTGACATGCTGTGCCTGCACCTGGAAGGCTTTTCCTGCGTCAGTTGCCTCCACTTCCGGGCTCCTTTCTTCCTTGTCTGCTGTGTGCTCAGGGCCTCCATGCTTTGTCCGCCTCGCTTCTGGTCAGTTCAGCCCCAGCTCCAGCTTGGCCGACTCCGCTGAGCTGACCCTCCTGCCTGAACAACTGGCCACTTCCATCAAAGCCTCTTTGGCCTTTCCAGGCACCCTCTTTTGATACTTTCCCACACGTGTTGGGCCCATCAAGGGGGGGTATCTGGCATTCTGGGAATACTTCCCCAAAACCCTTTCATTCCTGTCCTATCCAATAAAATGACAGACATCACCTCCCAATCTGGCTGGCTAGTGTAGGAGAAAATGGTACAACCAGTGAGAAGTACAGATGGTCCCTCTCTCTCTCCTCCCCTGCCGCCCGCCGTATGTCATCTGACAGGGAGCCCTGGGACGCCCTCTCCAGCCAGCATCCAGTTCTGCACCAATTCTCTGGATCGAGGCAGCCCAGACTGTGGTCCCAGGCCCTGCCTACCTTGGTTATACCACCAAGGACTCAAGTCACTCATCTTCCACACCTTGAAGGACTGACTTATGAAACAGCAAAACCGTGTCTTTTAGAGGCAAAGGTCTTTCCAAATCATTCATATTTCACTTCAAGTTTTCACACTGGAACCCACTGTGGGGCTTGAACTCACAACCCTGAGATCAAGACCTGAGCTAAAAATCAAGAGTCCGATGCCTAACTGACTGAGCTACCCAGGTTCTTTTTACATAGGGGAAACCAAACCTTTTTTACTTACATGCCACCCTGACAAAGTCCTCACCGGTTTTGGTCAGCCTCCCCCACTGACTAATCTTTATCTTATGTGAAAAAGACATGGAATGCCACCTGAAGGTAGATTTCAGCTAATCAGACGCATTGAGAACAAAGATAAGCAACACCAGGAAGATGCAAACTAGATTGTAATTTAGGAAAAGGCAGCACTTGTTACTGGAGTACTGAGCAAAACCAGACAACAACAACAAAAGACGTGACCTAAATCTCTGATCTGCAACTGTGAGCTTAGGTCCATTACTTAGGCATGTCGGGCAGTTTCCTTATTCATATAAAGGAAAAAAGGACCAATGATTCTAGTCTTTCCTAAGCCTACCATTTTATAATTTTATGAACCAAATCAGTCTGAGATTATAAATTTCTATTCCATAAATTTCTTTATAAGCTTAAAAAGAAATTCAAATATATGGAAATATAAATCCTTAAAAACCAAGGAATTTTTAAAAATGCACACCAGAGAAACACTTGTTCTTCACAACTGTGAATCATGAATCTATTACAAACATCTCACTATTAAAGCTTAACATTTCACAAACAAAAAGTGGTATGATTTTAATAAGTTTGCCTTTGGATCTCCTTCCTCCTCACTATTCTGTCTACTTAAAATCTATCACTATATGTCCATATGTGTATATAAACACACACACACACACACACACAAAGTGGGAGAAAGCAAAGAAGCACCAAGATTAGCTCTGACCAAAGAGGAAGAAATGGGACTTACGGGAGCTGCGGAGTTTTTGACTGTGACACTGGGGGTGGTGGCTCGCAGGGCTCCGCTCACACCGTGGTAGTATTTGAAGCAGATCTTAGTTTCAGCTGAAAAATAAAAATCAAATGGTACTGAGAACTAGGGTATGACCCAGAAGAGAGAACCATCTCCAGAGGGACACCCCCCAGAAAATGCCCTGTAATTCCTCCCATGAGCCAAGCAGATCTCATCTGCTGATAAGCATTCGACATGTAGCTCTGTGGTCAGGTCTGACATCTCTCTAAAAAGGTGTCCTCAAAATTTTCTCTTTGTACCCAAGTGAAATCCATTATTTCAACTTCTCTGCATTCATCCAACCTCCGCATCAGGCTCTCTGCTCGGCGGGGAGCCTGCTTCCCCCTCTCTCTCTGCCTGCTTGTGATCTCTCTCTCTCTGTCAAATAAATAAATAAAATCTTAAAAGAAAAAACTTAGTGGATTAAAACAGCAACCATTCATTAAAAAAAAAAAGTTATTTGTAATAAACCCTTACTTCTGAGATTCTATCTGGTGTAATGCCTACCACCAGCCTGTTCTGTAATTTTTGGTTATTGAATTCATTGTGATTACTATCTTAGCAACTTGGAGGACGACTATGAGAAGTTACTGAAATACACGGATGGGAGGCATATTTTCTAAACTGTGATACCCATCAATGATAACCTATTTGCCTCATGGTTTGTTTTTCTTCAAAGTCCTTTCTATGTAAGTAGGAAAGATATGGCCATGGGGCCCCACATGGGCTGGGTTTGCCTTTTGGCTCCATTCCTGACAATCTGTGAGACGACAACAAGCAAGTCCCTTAACTTCCCTTACCCCATGTTTCCTGTAAAATAAACAGAACTAACAACAGTACCTTCTTCATAAAGTACTGGATAATCAAATAAAGATCTTAGAGTGCAAATAATGCAAGATGACTAAAGACAAAATCTGTGGCCAATCTGGGTCTAGTTCATTTGAAGGTGACTTGTTTTTCCCAATTTACTGTTTATAGGATTTTTCTTTTAAATTTGAAAAATTTGCCAGACTATGTCTTAGCCCCTTACTTAATTTTGTTTGGAACAACATGAGAAATCTCAAATTTGAGATCCTGTTTCTCAAGTCTGGGAATCCGTCATCAGCCTCAGTGTTTCAAAAAATAATGTCTATAATTTTCTTAGCTTGCATTTTAGATATGCTCATTATGGAAAATATGGACAATGAAAAGTATAAAAAATTCTTCTATGAGTGTTTTTATGCATATGTGGGAGTATAAGCTTAATACTATATGTAATGTAGTAAAATAATAATGTAATAAAACTGCATTTTTAAAAATTAACATTAAACAGGTTCAACTATCAAACCTTTGTTGGTAACATTCGTTGTTTTATGGAATCATTGACTTGATTTGTAATTGTAGGTATTCATGTAATTTTGAAAATTTGGGCTCTTCCCTAAAAATGAATGACTTTTTGAAAATTCTGTTGAGGTTCAAGTTTGTTTTTTAGGATAATGGAGTAAAACTTGCTGGTTATGTATCCAACATCCACTCTCCCTTTCCTCCTTAATACAAAAATCTGTATTTTATTTTGAATAGTAATGTCCAGCTAAAGCACTATATTTTGGAGCCTCCCTTGCAGAAAACATTTCTGTTGTTTTCCACTGTTATTTTGGTATTTCTGTTATCTGTAAATTTTACAATACATAGAAAGCTTGCTTTCTTTTTATTTTTTTATACTTTCATTTTTTTATTTACAGAGTTCAAGCACAAGTTAAAAGCACAATTAATTCTTGACACACAAGATAGGAGTACTGCAATATTATTCCTTAGAAGATGTGAATATTTTAAGGATTCCCCTTTCTTGTGGGCAAAATGCTTCTCAAAAAGCACTTTACACTTTCATCAGGAAATGTAGCCCTTGTTAATATTAAGTATTATCAATTAATTATAAGTTTAAGTAGTATTTCATCTTTATTTCATGTATTTGATTAGTAGTGAGATTAAGCATTTTTTCATCAAATCTTTTTTTTTCTTTAAAGATTTTATTTATTTGTTTATTTGACAGACAGAGATCACAAGCAGGCAGAGAGGCAGGCAGAGAGAGGAGGAAGCAGACTCCCTGCTGAGCAGAGAGCCCAATGTGGGGCTCAAAGCAGGGCTCGATCCCAGGACCCTGGGATCACAACCCAAGCTGAAGGCAGAGGTCTTAACCCACTGAGCCACCCAGATGCCCCTCATCAAATCTTAATTAGTCATTCGTATTTACTTTTTATCTATTGAACTGTACTTGTCAAGACTTCCCACCGCCTGGATGACACTTGGGTGCTCACTTTTTAGTGGATATGTTCTTCTTTTAGATACACCAATACTTTCCATTTCCCTCCTAAGTCATTCTTTCCTTGCAGTGATTTTGCATTACTGTTGATTGCCTTTTAAGCTCTTGGTGGACAATCCTACAACCCAGTTCTGTATTCTTCAAGATAACCTCACAGTTATCTGCACATTGTTAGGTATACACAACCAGACCGAGTCCTGCTCCAGCCTGTAGGTTAGGGATTAGGAGGGAACACTGAATAAAGCAGTGAGCCTATATAGCTAGGCAACCTCACTGAGCTGGTGCAATTTAAGTTCCTCTGCTTGTAGGTGCCATGACATCAGCTTGGAGGGGCCAATGGCTTCAGTTCAAGCACAGCTGGGTGGAAGGAAATTTTAGGTAACAGGCATTCTAAACAGGCACTACTAGCTTTCCTTATGAATAAGATTATTCCAATGCCTTTAAGTAAGAAATGTCAGGGGAGATAAGAGCCATATGATCCTCTCAGAAAAGCATTTGACAAAATATGGTATCCATTCTAGATAAAAACAAAGAAATCAACAACGTAGGGATAGATGCAACATACTTCAACATCATAGTGATATGTGAAAGACCCAGGGCTAATATGACCTTCAAAGGGGAAAAACTGAGAGCTTTTCCTCTACAATCAGGAATAAAACAGAGATGTCCACTCTTACCATAACTATTTAATGCAGTACTGGAAGTCTTAGCCTCAGCAATCAGACAACAAAAAGATATAAAGGCAACAAAACTGGAGGAGAAGTCAAACTTTCACTATTTGCAGACAACAGTACTCTATGTAGAAAACCTGAAACAATCCACCCCCCCCCCACAAATGCTAGAACTAATACGTGAACTCAGCAAAGTTGCAGGATATATGATCAATTAAGAAATTTGTTGCATTTCTATACACCAATAACGAAGCAGCAGAAAGAGAAATCAAGGAACTGATCCCATTTATAACTGCACCAAAACCCATAAGATACCTACAAATAAATCTAACTAAAAAAGTAAAAGATCTGCACTCTGAAAACTACAGAATACTTAAGAAAGAAATAGAAGACAACACAAAAAAGTGGAAAAGCATTTGATGCTCATGGATTGGAAGAACAAACATTGTTAAAATGTCTATACTACCCAAAACAATCAACACATTTATTGTAATCCCTATCAAAATACCACCAGCATTTTTCATAGAGCTAGAACAAACAATCCTAAAATTTGTATGGAACCACAAAAGACCCTGAGTAGTCAAAGCAATCCTGAAAAAGAAAAGCAAAACTGGAGACACCATGATTCTGGACTTCAAGCTATATTACAAAGCTATACTCATCAAGACAGTATGATACTGGCACAAAACCAGACACACAGATCAGTGGAACAGAATAGAAAAACCAGGAATGGACTTACAACTACATGGTCAACTAATCTTTGACAAAGCAGGAAAAAATAACCAGTGGGGCGGGGGCGGGGGGGGGAGACACTCTTCAATAAAATGGTTTTGGGAAAACTGGAGAGCAACATGCAGAAGGATGAAACTGGACCACTTTCTTACACCATACACAAAAATAAATGAAAATGGATTAGAGACTTAAATATAAGATAGGAAACCATCAAAATCCTAGAGAAGAACACAGGCAGCAACTTTTTTGACTTAGGCCATTGCAACTTCTTACTAGACCCATCATCAGAGGCAAGGGAAATGAAAGCAAAAATGAACTATTGGGACTTCATCAAGATAAAAAGCTTATCAACAAAACTAAAAGGCAGCACATGAAATGGGAGAAGATATTTGCAAGTGACATATCTTATAAAGGGTTAGTTTCCAAAATCTATAAAGAACTTACCAAATGAAACACCCCCCCCAAAAAAAATCCAGTTAAGAAATGGGCAGAAGACATGAATAGACATTTTTTTTTTAAGAAGACATCCAGATGGCCAACAGACACATGGAAAGATGCTCAACCTCACTCATCATCAGGGAAATGCAAATCAAAGCAATGGTGTGATACCACCTCATACTTGTCAAATGGCTATAATTAACAACACAAGAAACAAGAGGTGTTGGTGAGGATGTGGAGAAAGGGGAATCCTCTTACACTGTTGGTGGGAATGCAAACTGGTGCAGCCACTCTGGAAAACAATATGGAGGTTCCTCTAGAAGTTAAAAATAGAGCTGCCATACAACCCAGAAATTCCACTACTAGGTATTTACCCAAAGGATGCAAAAATACAGATCTGAAGGGGTACATGTACCCTGATGTTTACAGCAGCATTATCAACAACAGCCAAACTATGGAAAGAGCCCAAATGTCCATTGGCTGATGAACGGATAAAGAAGATGTGGTGTACACACACACACACAAACACGCACACACACACGTGCGCGTGCGCGAATATTATTCAGCCATCAAAAAGAATGAAATCTTGCCATTTGCAAAGACACAGGTGGAGCCTACATTATGCTAAGGGAAATAAGTCAGAAAGACAAATACCGTATGATCTCACTCATGTGGAATTTAAGAAAGAAAACAGATGACCATGTGGGAACAAGGAAAAGAATAAAAAAGAGAAAGGGAAACAAGCCATAAGTGACTATTAATGATAGAGAATGAATTGAGGGTTGATGGAGGGAGGTGGTTGGGGATGGGTAGATGGGTGGTGGGTATTAAAGAGGGCACTTGTGATTGTGATACAACACTGGGTATTGTATATATGTGATGAATCACTGAAGTCTACTCCAAAAACCAATATTGCTCTGTATGTAAACTAACAAAATTTAAATTAAAAAAATTGATGGGAGAAATTGAGGGTACACAAAGAAATGGAAAAACATTTCGTGCTCATGGATTAGAAGAATATTATTAAAATGTATATATTACCAAAAGCAATCCACACATCTAATACAATCCATATCAAAACACAAACAGCGTTTGTCAGAACTAGAGCAAAAAATTCTAAAATATGTATGAAACCACAAAAATCTCTTACTAGCCAAAACAATCTTAAAAAAAAGAAAAGAAAAGAAAAAAGCAAAGCTGGAGAAAGCACAGTTTCAGACTTCAAGTCTGAAAGTCTGACATGGTAATCAAAATGGTATGGCACTGGTGCAAAAATAGGCACACAGTTCAATGGAACAAAATAGGAAACCCAGAAATGAACCCACAACCATATGGTCAATTAATCTTCAACAAAGTAGGAAAGAATATCCAATGGAAAAAAGACTGTTTCTTCAACAAATTGTATTGGGAAAACTGGACAGTAACATGCAAAGAAAGAAACTGGATCACTTTCTTAACACCATACACAAATGAATTCAAAACGGATTAAAGATGTAAATGTGATACCTGAAATAACAACAAAACCTAAAGAGAACGCAGACAGTAACTTCTATGACATCAGCCACAGCAACGTTTTTGTAGATATGTCTTCTGAGGTGAGAGAAATAAAACTAAATATAAACTATTGGGACTTCATCAAAATAAAAAGCTTCTACACAGTAAAGGAAACAATCAACAAAAACAAAAGGCAACCTACAGAATGGGAGAATATATTTCCAAATGACATATCAGATAAAAGGTTAGTATCCAAAATATATACAGAACTAATAAAACTCAATACCCAAAAACAAAGAATCCATTAAAAACCGGGCAGAAGGCATGAACAGATATTTCTCCAAAGAAGACATCCAAATGGCCAACAGATACATGAAAAGATGTTCATCATCACTTACCACCAGGGAAATACAAATCAAAACTACAATGAGGGGTGTCTAGGTGGCTCAGTTGGTTAAGCAACTGCCTTTTGCTCAGGTCATGATCCTGGAGCCCTGGGATGGAGTCCCACATCAGGCTCTATGCTCAGCAGGGAGTCTGCTTCTCCCTCTGACCCTCCCCCCCTTCTCATGCTCTCTCTCTCTCTCTCTCTCAAATAAATAAAAAAAAAAAACTTTTTGAAAAACGTTTTTTTGGGGGGCCCTGGGTGGATCAGTGGGTTAAAGCCTCTGCCTTCAGCTCAGGCATGATCTCAGGGTCCTGGGATCGAGCCCCGCATCGTGCTCTCTGCTCAGTGGAGAGCCTGCTTCCTCCTCTCTCTGTCTGCCTCTCTACCTACTTGTGATCTCCATCCGTCAAATAAGTAAAATCTTTATTTTAAGTTAAAAAAAACACTACAATGAGATATCATCTCACACTGGTCAGAATGAGTAAGATCAACAACACAAGAAACAAGTGTTGGCAAGGATGTGGAGAAAAAGGAACCCTCATGCACTATTTGCGGGGATGGAAAGGGGTACAGTCACTATAGAAAAAGAGTATGGAGAATCCTCAAAAAGTTAAAAATAGAAGCACCCTGCAATGCAGAAATTTCACTACTGAGTATTTACTGAAAGAATTAAAAAAGCACTAATTCAAAGAGACACATGCACCCATATGTTCATAGCAGTGTTGTTTACAATAGCCAAATTATGGAAGCAAACCAAATATCCATCAGTTGAATGAATAAAGAAGTTATGGTATACATATACAATGGGAATTTATTCAGCCATAAAAAGAATGAAATCTTGCCATTTGCAACAATATGGATGGAACTAGAGGGTATTATGCTAAGTGAAATAAGTCAACCAGAGAAAGACAAATACCATTATCACTCATATGTGGAATTTAAGAAATAAAACAAACAAGCAAAGGTGATAGTGAGACAAATGAAGAAACAGACTTTTAGCTATAGAGAACAAATTGATGGGTACTGAGGGGGAGATGGGTGGAGGAATGGGTTAAATAGGTGATGGGGATTAAGGCGTGCACTCGCCTGGTGAGCCGGGTGATGTATGGAATTGTTGAGTCACTACATTGTACACCTGAAACTAATATAACACTTTATGTTAATTAACGGAATTGAAATTAAAACAAAAAAATAGAACTACCATGTGATCTGGCAATCCTACTGGCTACTTAGCCAAAAGAATTGAAATCAGGATCTTGAAGAGGTATTTGCACTCCCATGTTCACTGTACCACTGCTCACAACAGCCAGGATGTGGAAACAACCTAAAGGTTCATCAATGGATGAATGGATAGAGAACATATGGTATACAATGGAATATTACTGAATCTTCAAAAAGAAGGAAATTTGAAATATGCAACCATATGGATGAAACTTGAGGATGTTATGCTAAATGAAATAAGTCAGTCGCAGAACAAATACTGTGTGATTCCACTTATATGTTGTATATAAAATAGTCAAATCATAAAAGCAGAGAGTAGAATTATGGTTTCCAGGGGCTGGGAGGGGAAGGGAAATAAGGACTTGATAATCAGTGGTATAAATTCTCAGTTACATAGGATAAGTAAGTTCTAAACATTTGTTGTATTAAATTATTCCTATAATTACCAATACTGTATTGTACACTTAGATATTTGCTAAGAGGGTACATCTCATGTTAAATGTGTTTACTACAACAGAATAAAAGTAAAAAAAGCAAAAATAAAAAAAAACAAAAGTTACAACAATTTGTCTTAATAGTTAATTAGCAGTTAACATGTACCCAGTCATACTACTAAATCTGACCCTCACAAAATCCCTATGAAGTGTAGGTAATTATTATTAATATTGTTTAAAGTGCTTAAGACAATGCTAAGCATATAGTAAGACCTCAACAAATGTCATCTAGTATTCTTTTTTTTTTTTTACATCTAAAAAGAATGAGACCAAAATATGAAGCTAATTATACAAGGTCACATATGTAGTTCATGGCAACTAGGATTTCAGTAAACATTTTAAATTCCATTTGGTGATTTGTCTTTTAAAAATTTTTAATAACTCAAGATTGTTGACTAGGTAGGTAACAGCAAACTTCTTATTCCAGTAACAATGTACTAGTTAATTCAGAAAACATCTAGAAAAGCTGGAAAAGCATGGATATCAATCTGCCTGAAGTAGGATTGCCAGGTAAAATATAGGATACTCAGATAAATTTGGTTTTCAGATAAACAGAGAATATACTTTTAATATAAGTATGTTCCTATTATTACATGGAACAGACTTATACTAGAAAAGATATTCATTGTTTATCTCAAATTCAAATTTAGTTAGGTAGTCTTGGAATATTTTCCCTCTAAAACTGGAAATTCTAGTCCAAAGTCATCAGAGACCTGATGAGAATGGGAATATTGAGGACAAGATCCAGAAAAAGAAAACCCATAAATGAGCCTAGGATTTGGGGTTGTTGTTTCCCTAGTTGAGGCTGAGGACTATGTTAATTCCAAAAAATGCAGCTGAGAAACTGGAAAAGCTAAAAGAACTTTTTCTAGACTTGCAGGGCTAAGGGTATCAAACATAAGGGTTCAAAGGCCTGCCAAAGAGGAAGATTTTGGTAAATCCTTCATAATTCAAGTTGGAACCCTGAACAGCAGAAGAGATATGCTGCTGAGAACCTACTTGCCCTTCAAATCATTCATGTCTTAAAATTCAACTGAGCTCAGTCTGGATTGCTGAATATCACCTAGAAGGAAAGGAAGTCCTTTCAGGAGGGAAATCGTAATAACATGATTCTTAGCCTCAACTTATTTCTGCAAGTTTTCATTTACAATGTCCAGTTCTGTGTGTCCAGGTACACACAGATACTAGACAATGTACAAAATACCAACAGAACAAGTAGACATTATAAGCTGATTCATAGGGCTTCTAGATACTGGGTTATCAGACACAAGCTTTACTGAACGTATACTAAAAACATTCAAAGAAGTAAAATATAAGATTAAAAATATCAACAAAGTATGAAGCCTATAAAAATGAACCAAACAGAAATTCCAGATCTAAAAAACTACAATTTTGAAATAGTGTACTTAATAGATGGGTTTTAAAGCAGATTAAACAAAACACACGGGCATATTTAGGGCATTGGAATATAGGTCAGGAAAAAATTCAGAATGAAGCAAGCAGAAAAAAAGGTATAAAATATAAAAGAGAAGTAAGGAACATATGGGATACTAGGGGGTGGTCTAATTTATGTATAAATTGGAATCCAAAAAGAGAGGAGAGAGACAGAGGTGTTAAAGCCAAAAATTCTCCAAAAGTGAAAAATTCTCCAAAAACTTCCAAAAGTTATAAAAAAACATCAAGCTATAGATTAAAAAAATCCTATGAACCAAAAACAAAACAAAACAAAACAAAAAAAAACAAAAACAGCACGCAGATATCACTGTAAAACTTTAAAAAAAGAAGAGAAATCATCAACATCATCAACCAGTGAAGTTAAAAGCTAGATTATCTTCATAGGAACAACAATTTGACATATGACTATTCAGTATCAGCAGAAATCACAGACAACAAAGGAATGACAGCTTCCATATGCAAAACAAACAAACAAACAAACAAAAAAAAAACCCAAATAACAACAAAACCCAACAACTGTTATATAGAATTCTGCAACCCAGAAAAATATTCTTTAAGAATAAAGTGATTATTCCTATTGCTGTCCGGACATTGCAGATTGCCATCACCATGAACATCTGAACTTCACGGTAAGTTTTTAGCTATTCATACGTTACCATGTCTGCAATGTAGAAATGCCCAAGTCTTATGAATCAAAATATGATCAGCGTAGATGACTGAGAAAGACATTTGGACCAGCACAGAAATAAAATGCCATCCTTTACCACTTACTTGTGCAGAAAGAATGAAATTCTCTGTTCAATAACATTCTGTAGCAAGAAAAATGAGCTTACATCTAATATTTCATTTATAAGAGATGTGAAACAAATGTAAACTCTATCTTCAACATCCAAGAAAAGCAATTTTAACTCAAGAGGTTATAATAACTGTGAGAGAGTCAGTCCCAACAGTTATCTAAAAGGAGTAATGGAGAGTACAATATTTTCAAGTGCTCAAAAAGATCAAGAAGCAATGGAGAGGATGTGGAGATAAAGGAACCTTCATGTACTGTTGGTGGGAATGCAAACTGCTTCAGCCACTGAGGAAAACAGTATGGAAGTTCCTCAAAAAATTAGGAAAATAGAATGACCAAGTTATGGAAGGAGCTCAAGTATCTATTGATAGAGGAATGGATAAGGAAGATGTGGTGTAAATGTACAATGGAATATTACTTAGCCATAAAAAATGAAATCTTGCCATCAGCAACAACATGGATGAAGTTAGGGTGACATAAGTCAATCAGAGAAAGACAAATACCCTATGATTACAGTTGTATTTGGAATGTAAGAAACAAGTAAACAAAGAGACAAACACACAGACTCTTAAATACACAGGACAAACTGGTCATTGCCAGAGGGGAGGTCCAGGGGGATGGAGAAATACATGAAGAGGATTAAGAATACACTTATCTTGATGAGCACCGAGAAAAGTATAGACTTGTTGAATCATTATACTGTACACCTAGAACTGATGTAATAGTGTACGTTAAACCTCAATCAAAAAAGAAGCAGTGGAACAATAAGATACAAATTAAATTTTGAATCTAAAGAATACTTAGCTTTAGCAAGAGGAAAAAATACCAAGAGCAGTATTTTTATTTTTATTTTATTTTAGGTATATATGTTTTAGTTGTGTTATGTTAGTCACCATACAGTACATCATTATTTGTTTATTTTTTAATTTTTTTAAAGATTTTATTTATTTATTTGACAGAGATCACAAGTAGACAGAGAGGCAGGCAGAGAGAGAGTGGGGGAAGCAGGCTCTCCGCTGGGTAGAGAGCCCGATGTGGGGCTCAATCCCAGAACCCTGAGATTATGACCTGAGCCGAAGGCAGAGGCCCAACCCACTTGAGCCACCCAGGCGCCCCTATCATTAGTTTTTGATGTAGTGTTCCATGATTCATTGTTTGCATATAACACCCAGTGCTCCACACAATACATGCCCTCCTTAATACCCACCACTAGGCTCACGCATCCCCTTACTGCCCTCCCTTCTAAAACCCTCAGCTTATTTCCTAGAGTCCATAGTCTCTCATGGTTTGTCTTTCACCTCAATTTCTCCTCCATTTTCCCCTTCTCCTAATGTCCTCCATGCTATTCCTTATGTTCTACAAGTGGTGACACCATATGATAACTGACTTTCTCTGCTTGACTTATTTCACTCAGCATAATCTCCTCCAGTCCCCATCCATGTTGATGCAAAAGTTGGGTATTCATCCATTCTGATGGCTGAGTAATATTCCATTGTATATATGAACCACATCTTCTTTATCCATTTGCCTGTTGAAAGGCATCTCAGCTCTTTCCACAGTTTGGCCATTGTGGACACTGCTGCTATAAACATTGGGGTGCATATGGCCCTTCTTTCCCTACATCTGTATGTTTGGGGTAAATACCCAGTAGTGCAATTGCAGGGTCATAGGGTAGCTCCATTTTTAACTTTTGGAGGAATTTCCACACTGTTTTCCAAAGTGGCTGTACCAACTTGCATTCCCACCAGCAGTATAAGAGGGTTCCCCTTTTCCACATCCTCGACAACACTTGTAGCTTCCTGTCCTGTTAATTTTGGCCATTCTGATTGGTGTAAGGTGGTATCTCAATGTGGTTTTGATTTTAATTTCCCTGATGGCTGATGATGATGAACATTTTTTTCACATATCTCTTAGCCATTTGTTTGTCTTCATTGGAGAAGTGTCTGTTCATGTCTTCTGCCCATTTTTTGACATGATTATCTGTTTTTCGGGTGTTGAGTTAGAGGAGTTCTTTATAGATCTTGAATATCGGCCCTTTTCTGTGTGTCATTTGCGAATATCTTCTCCCATTCCATGGGTTGCCTCTTTGTTTTGTTGACTGTTTCCTTTGCCGTGCAGAAGCTTTTGATCTTGATGAAGTCCCAAAAATTCATTTTTGTGTTTGTTTCCTTTGCCTTGGAGACCTGTCTTGAAAGAAGTTGCGGTGGCCAGTGTTGAAGAGGTTACTGCCTATGTTCTCCTCTAGGATTTTGATGGATTCCTGTCTCACATTGAGGTCATTCATCCATTTAGAGTTTATCTTTGTGTATGGTGTAAGAAAATGGTCCAGTTTCATTCTTCTGTATATAGCTGTCCAATTTTCCCAGCACCATTTACTGAAGAGATTTTTTTCCATTGGATATTTTTTCCTGCTTTGTCGAAAATTATTTGACAATAGAGTTGAGAGTCCGTATCTGGGCTCTCTACTCTGCTCCATTGGTCTATGTGTCTGTTTTTGTGCCAGTACCATGCTATCTTGGTGATCACAGCTTTGTTATACAGCTTGAAAACAGGAAACATGATGCCCCCCAGCTTCGTTTTTCTTTTTCAACATTTCTTTGGCAATTTGGGGTCTTTTCTGGTTCCATACAAATTTTAGGATTGTTTATTCCAGCATTTTGAAAAATGCCATTGGTATTTTGATTGGGATGGTGTTGAAAATATAGATTGCTGTGGGCAGCATAGTCATTTTAATGATGTTATTCTTCCAATCCCTGAGCATGGAATGTTTTTCCATCTTTTTGTGTCTTCTTCAACTTTTTTCATGACTGTTCTGTAGTTCCTAGAGTACAGATTCTTTACCTTGTTGGTTAGGTTTATTCCAAGGTATCTTATGATTTTTGGTGCTATTGTAGATGGAATCGATTCTCTAATTTTTCTTTCTACAGTTTCACTCTTAGTGTATAAGAAAGCAACTGATTTCTGTGCATTGATTTTTGTATCCTGCTATATTACTGAATTGCTGTGAGTTCTACTAATTTGGGGGTGGAGACTTTTGGGTTTTCCACATATAGTATCTGTGAAGGGAGTTTGACTTCTTTGCCAATCTGAATACCTTTTATTTATTTTTGTTGTCTGATTGCTGTTGCTAGGACTTCTAGTCCTATGTTGAACAACAGTGGCTAGAGTGGACATCCTTGTCATGCTCCTGATATCAATGGAAAGGCTCTCAGCTTTTCCCCATTGAGAATGATATTTGCTGTGGGTTTTTCATAGATGGATTTTATGAAGTTGAGGAATGTTCCTTCTATCCCTACACTCTGAAGAGTTTTAATCAGGAAAGGATGCTGTATTTTGTCAAATGTTTTTTCTGCATCAGGTGAGAGGACAATGTGGTTCTTGGCTCTCCTCTTATTTATGTGTTCTTTCACACTGATTGATTTATAGATGTTGAACCACCACTGCATCCCAGGATAAATCCCACCTTATCGTGAGGGATAATCCTTTTAATGTACTGTTGGATTCTATTAGCTAGGATCTTGTTGAGAATTCTGGCATCTGTTTTCATCAGGGATATTGGTCTGAAATTCTCCTTTTTGACAGGGTCTTTGCCTGGTTTGAGGATCAAGGTAATGCTGGCCTTATAGAAAGCATCTGGAAGTTTTCCTTCTGTTTCTATTTTTTGAAACAGCTTCAGGAGAATGGGTATTATTTATTCTTTAAATGTTTGAGAGAATTACCCAGGGAATCCATCAGGCCCTGGACTCTTGTTTTTTGGGAGGTTTTTGGTCGCTGCTTCAATCTTGTTACTACTTACTGGTCTATTCAGGTTGTCAATTTCTTCCTGTTTCACTCTTGGAAGTTCATAGTTTCCAGAAATGCATCCATTTCTTCTAGGTTGCTTAACTTATTGGCATACAGCTGTTGATAATAATTTCTGATGATTGCTTCTATTTCCTTGGTGTTAGTCATGATATCCCCCCTTTCATTCATAATTTTATTGATTATCCTTTCTCTTTTCTTTTGGATGAGTCCGGCCAGTGGTTTATTGATCTTATTAATTCTCTCAAAGAACCAGCTTCTAGTTTCAATAATGTGTTCTACTGTATTTCTGGTTTCTAATTCATTGATCTCTGCTCTAATCTTAATTATTTTCCTACTCACACGTGGGTTAGGTTTTGTTGTTGATTCTCCAGATCTTTAAGGTGTATAGATAGTTTGTGTATTCAGGATTTTTCTGGTTTTTGTTTTTGTTTTTTGAGTGAGGCTTGGATGGCTATGTATTCCCCCCATAGGACCACCTTTGCCATATCCCATAGCTTTTGGATTGGTGTGTCTTTGTTCTCACTGGTTTCCATGAATTGATTAAGTTCGATGATTTCCTGGTTGACCTGAACATTAGCAGGATGATCTTTAGTTTCTAAGTGTTTGAAATTCTTCCAAACTTTTTCTGGTGATTGAGTTCCAGTGTCACAGCATTGTGGTCTGAGAATATGCAGGGAAAAATCTCAATCATTTGGTATAGGTTGAGACTTGATTTGTGATCCAGTATGTAGTCTATTCTGGAGAAAGTTCCATGCATGCTTGAGAAGAATGAGTATTCTGTTGTTTTAGGGTGGAATGTTCAGTGTGTATATCTCTGAGGTCCATCTGGTCCAGTGTGTCATTCAAAGCTCTTGTTTCTTTGTTGATTTTTCTGCTTAGATGATCTATTTCTGAGAGTGGTATGTTAAGGTCTCCTACAAATTAACATATTATTACCAATATGTCTCTTTATTTTGTTAACGATTGGCTTATTATAGTAAGAAGTATGGTTGCTCCCATGTTGGGGGCATAGATATTTACAATTGTTAGCTCTTCTTGCTGGATAGATTCTTTAAGAATGATATAGTGTCCTCCTGTATCTCTAGCTACAGTCAAATCTAAGCTGTCTGATACAAGAATTGCTACCAGAGCTTTCTTTTGAGGTCTGTTGGCATGATAGATAGTTCTCCATCCCTTCACTTTCACTCTGGATATATCTTTAGGTTCAAAATGAGTCTCTTGTAGCTAGCATATGGATGGGTCCTGTCTTTTTATCCAATCTGCAACCCTGTGTCATTTTATGGGAGCAGTTAGGCCACTCAAGTTGAGAGTAATTACTGACAGATAAGTTGCCTGTGAAGTTCTTGTTTCTATAGATTGTCTCTGTATATCTCTGCTCTGTACCATTCTTGGGGTCTTTCTTTCAAAGAACTCCACTCCCCCTTAATATTTCTTGCAAGGTTGGTTTAGTGGTCACATACTCTTTCAGTCTCCACCAGTCCTAGAAGCTTCTTATCTCTCCTTCTATTCTGAATGACAGCCTTGCCAGATAAAGAATTCTGGGCTGCATATTCTTCTCATTTAGTACCCTGAATATGTCTTGCCAGCCCTTTCTGGTTTGCCAGATCTCTGTGGACAGGTCTGACATTATTCTGATGTTCCTCCCTCTCTATGTAAGGAATCTCTTTGTCCTAACTGCCCTTAAAATGGTTTCCTTGCTTCTAAGATTTGACAGTTTTACTATTACATACCTGGGGGTCGATCTTCCTTCATCAGTCTTGGGGGTTGTCTTTTCTGCCTCTAGGACATGATTAGTTATTTCATTCCCCAGATTAGGAAAGTTCTTGGCTATCATTTGGTCAAATATATCTTCTAGTCCTCTCTCTCTCTCCACCCCCTCAGGGATCCCAATAATTCTGACATTGAAATGTTTCACGGTGTCATTTATTTCTCTAATTTTGTTTTCATGGATTTTAAGTTTTTCCAGGCCTCCTCCTGCTCCTTCTTTTCTATAAGTTTGTTTTCAAGATCACTAATTCATTCTTCTGCTTCATTTACCCTGTTAGAGTACCTAGATTAGATTGCATCTCATGAATAGAATTTTTAAGTTCTGCCAGATCTGCTCTCACTTCTGCCCTTAACGAATCTATGTTGCCATTAATAGTTTTCTCCAGCCCATTGTCTTCATAATTGCTACCCTGAAGTATATTTCTGACATCTTGCTTAGATCCATATTCATTAGATCTGCTGGAGAGGCCACTGTCTCTGGATCTTTTCTTTGTTCGGAATTCCTCCTCCTTGTCATTCTGTTGGGTTGTGACTAAAGGGATGTATAGCTGAAAGTATCAACCACTATCCAGGCAAGGTACACCCTGGGAAGTTTCAGAGCAACTGGAAGTCACCGCCAAAGAGAAAAGGGGAAAAAAAAACCCCACCCAAAATGAGCCCCAAGAGTAAGTTTAGAAAGTACAAAACCAAAAACAAACAAAAAGACTGACAAAAGAAGAAGAAAAACCCAGACAAAATGAACCTCCAAAATAAGATTTATCAAGTACAAAAACAAAAACGAACAAACAGAAAGACCAACAAAAGAAAAAGAAAAAGGGGGGGGGGGCAGGTGACAGAAAGTTGGTTATAATCCCTTGATGTGGACAAGGAAGGGTATTTCAATTCTTCTTGGGTGTATCTTGTTATCTTTGTTAGAGAACTCAAGTTTCCAGAGATACAGGGAAATTAAAACTGGTATATACATAAAGGCAGTATTGAATAGGGAAAAAAGGACTATACTGAAGCTTATATCTCTCTATATATATTTAAAAAAAGAAAAAGCATATGTATGAAAAAATTCAAGTTAGAAAGTTTCTATGGAATATGCTGTATAAAACATCTAGTTGAAATGGTAAGTAGGTAAAAAAAAATAAAAGAAAAAGAATCGTGAGAATTAAAAAGAGAGAGAGAGAGAAAGTTGTATCTAAAAATATACAGGCCATGAGGCACTACCAGGAGCTTAGTATACAGTTTTCCCGGGATGTTGGGCTTTTACAGTTTTACGGGGACCCTGTGGTTGTTGTCCTCTTGTTCCTTCAGCTTGTCTTCTGGTGGAGGTGGGGGGCTGCTGCATTGTTTTTCAGTCAGTCCTGCTTTGCCGGGGTTGCTCTGCCCCCTATCAAGGGGCTGGGCTCTGTGGAAACTGGTTTTTCCAGCTTTTGTTCTCTAGAGGTTTTAGTTTTCTGGCGGCTTTTCACACCTTTTCAGAGGATCAGAGCAAAGTAAACTGCCCGCACCCAGACCTCTGTGGCCTCAGAGAGAAGCCACAGTCTGCTCCCCTCTGAATGGTCTAGAACACACAGGCTCCCCCGTCAACCCTGCTGAATACCGCAGCCTCCCGCAGGCGGTGCGCACCCCCAGCCACCGTCTCAGTGGTCGCCCAAGGTCCCCACTTTCTGCACCCCCGTGCCACCAAAACCACAAGCAATACTGGTCCAGGTGAGCCCGGTCCCGACACCCGCCATTCTCAGGACTGCTGACTCAAGCCCCTGGTGGGTCCTCTCAGGCAGGGGTGGGGGATGGCTGTGGCCAATTGGGAACTGTGGGCTTAGGTCCACACCTGCAGCCACCTGGTCCTAACGACTATCCTTTATGGTCCTTTGTTCTCTTTGAGTACTGTTATTAGTCCCTTCCCATCTCACAGCCACGGGTCTCCAAGAGCAGGAACTTTCGTACTGGGGTAGTACTTTCCAATGGCTCACTTCTGGTGGCTCTCTCCTCCTTCTGTTTATCCTCTGATATATGTCCACACTCTCCCAACTCCTCTCTAGCTCTCCACTGATGATCCTCTGCCCGCCTAAAGATCCAGAAGTGTGTAATCTTACATCTCAGGCTGATTTCATGGGTGTTCCAAGTGTTCTGGCAGATATCCAGCTCAATTCAGAGGACTGGTTTAAATAGGGTCCCCTACTTCTCTGCCATCTTGCCCTTTCCTCTCCCAAGAGCATTTTTTTTTTTTTTTAAATTTTTTAAAAATTTTTTCCATTTTATTTTATTTTGTTTCTTTTCAGTGTTCCAGCATTCATTGTTTATGCACCACACCCAGTGCTCCCTGCAATACGTGCCCTCCTCATTACCCACCACCAGGCTCACCCAACCTCCCACCCCCGCCCCTCCAAAACCCTCAGTTTGTCTCTCCGAATCCACAGTCTCGCATGGTTTGTCTCCCCCTCTGACTTCCCCCAACTCATTTCTCTCCATCTCCCCATGTTATTCCATCTCCGTGTTATTCCTTATGCTCCACAAGTAAGTGAAACCATATGAGACTTGACTCTCTCTGCTTGACTTATTTCACTCAGCATATTTTTAAAGAAATAATCAACACTAATGATATGAACCTTCTTGGGGTCTCCCAGTCTATCCTACATAGCAATAAGTTCATTTCTATTTTTCATTTTAAAATTGAATTAAATGGAAAAAAATAAAATGGAGTTAAATGGATTTTAAGAAGTAAGTAGCTTAGAGAAAGGCTGTGATTTTTGACAAAAACAAAAGGAAGGCTTCCTAATAAATGGGAATAAATGGAATTAGTGTTCACTGACAAGGTGCCTAACACTGAAGATTCCATGATATATGTAAACAGTTAACACTTGGAAAAGTCACTTTAATTTAAAGCTGATATTATCTGTTGGATATCTTGAAAGTAGAGGTTTAAAGCCTTTCATGTATCAGGCCCTGGTTTTGGACTAACACCAGAATAAAGCAGTCTACCTTTTACATAAGCTTGTCCAGTAACATTTCATTTAAGCAGTCTGCATTCAAGAACTCATTCAAGGGGCGCCTGGGTGGCTCAGTGGGTTAAGCCGCTGCCTTCGGCTCAGGTCATGATCCCAGGTCCTGGGTTCAAGCCCCACATCGGGCTTTCTGCTCAGCAGCGAGTCTGCTTCCTCTTCTCTCTCTGCCTGCCTCTCTGCCTACTTGTGATTTCTCTCTGTCAAATAAATAAATAAAATCTTAAAAAAAAAAAAAGAACTCATTCAAAAAAAGGAAAATATGTAAATGTGAATGCCATAAGAAGTTGTACCAAAAAACTTTGTTCTCTATACATAGATCTGAAAACCATGGTATTTTCACTTGGCAATCAAATGATATTTTTGTAGCAAAATTCTCATTAAAGTAATATATGACTCTAATAGAAAAAAAGTCATTGTATTACAGAATATCAAACTGATTTGTCAAAAGTTTGTAATTTGGTAAGATATTATCCCACTTAAATCTGCATTTCCAGAAGTGGTTTAGAATGCTATATTACAGACTAATTATATTAACTTTGTAATTTGAAAATAATTGAAAAAATAAAGTCATAAATTTTGAATAAACAGAGAAGATGCTCACATCTTTAAGTATTTCAGATTTGCCTAACTTATAAAAATTGCTATGAGGAAAAAAAAAATTGCCAAGAGGTAAGGTCACTTTTCTCTAATAGCTAAATTATGATTACTTCAATGAAAAATATTTAATTGTAACTTCTTTCTGAAGTAATTATAATAACTGATATTTCTCTTTTTACATGAAGAACTATACATTATTTGAGCAATTTCCTATTTAGAGCAGCAGTATAAATCCTATGTTCGTGCTTTCAAATATGGCACCACAGCAAAAGAGGGATATTGATCAAACTAAACCATTAGGTAAAATAACATTACAACTTCAATTTATGGACAATATTTATTTCAGGTGCTAGAGGGCTGATTCTAAACTCAACAATGATCCAATAAATGTACTTAGTTTCCTGTTTCAGTGCAGGTTATTAGACAAGTTTTCTATTTCTGGTCTCTGGGATCTTGCATGTGGAGTATTTGCTAAAAGGCAATTAGCGACTTCCTCTTCCTTCTAGAACAGAGTAATTGTAGCAGATAAATGCTTCTGCTGCTAACTCAGTAAGCTGATTTTGAAACAAAATGTTTAAGGCACTGCGGAGCAATGGAAACAAGAGAAGGGAGAGACCAGTCAGGTGAATGATAACCTACATACCCTTTCCTTGGTGGCAGAGGACAGGCACAGCAGCTGCTGCCTAAGTGGGACCAGAGTGACAGGACTGGAGACCTCAATACCCAGCTGATTTCCCCTCACATTTTGCCAAATCTTAAGCTTTTAGGGCAAAAGACTAGAAATCTAATCATGGAAACATCTGAAAAGTAGAGCCCGCATCTTCTGTCCCTTGGTCGGGAGGAGATCTGGCGGGGAGAGGGTCAGGGAAAAGTCCCTGGTGAAAATCCTTGGCTCCCTATGCAAGCCCTGGAGAGGGGTCCCTAGGAACACAGTGAGCCAGAAGGAGATTCCGGCTCACCAAGACTGAACTGCTCTTCATTGAGCTCATCCTCTCGTTGGGTCCCCACCATCAGCACCTGCACCACTGAGCTGAGGAAAGGGCAAATGCCCTCCAGGAGGAGATACCACCACCAAAGCTTCTACCTTTCATGGCCAACATATGATGATGGATAGAAAACTGCCAGCTATGATAAGAGACAGAAATAACTGACCTAAAGCAGGAACCAAAATGGAAATAGGGCCCTGATACTAAAGTCACTAGGCAAAGACTTTAGGTTTTTTTTGTAATTTCAATCAATTAATTAACATATAGTATATTATTAGTTTCAAAGGTAAAGTTTAGCGATTCCTCAGTTGCATATAACACCCAGTGGTCATGACATCAAGTGCCTTCCTTAATGCCCGTCACCTAAGCAAAGACTTTAAAGAAAACAGATAAAGTGCAACCTTTGTCAGAAAATTAGAACCAATAGAAATGAATCAAATAGCAACTTTATTACTGAAAAACAGAAGAGCTGAAATTAATAACCCAATACATGGGCTTAGTAGTATAGCACATATAGCAGGAAAAGGGTCAGTTAGATGCATTCGTAGAGCACATCCACACCGAAGGAAGAGAGAGAAAAAAGAATGGTAAATACAGGGGAGGGAACAAGGGATATATGGGACAGCAGAATGACTGGAATCCCAGAGAACTGGGCAAATGTAACAGGGGAAATAATAATAACTTGTCATCTAGCCTCAGGATAAAAACAAAAATCACTCTTTAAAACATCATAGTTCAGGGGCGCCTGGGTGGCTCAGTGGGTTAAGCCTCTGCCTTCGGCTCAGGTCATGATCTCGGGGTCCTGGGATCAAGCCCCGCACCGGGCTCTCTGTTCAGCGGGGAGCCTCCTTCCCCACCCCCTCCCGTGATCTCTCTCTCTGTGTCAAACAAATAAATAAAATCTTTAAAAATAATCATAGTTCAGCTGCTGAAAACAAAAGACAAAAGGAAAAGTCTTAAAAAGCATCAGAGGAAAAAAAAAGCCATATTTTCAAAGGAATGAAAGAGTAACAGATGACTTTTAAGAAGACAGAGAAGTGACAGACCTAAGTGCTAAAGAAAATAACAACTAACCTAGAATTTCATATAACTGTGAAATTATTCTTCAGAAGTCAAAGTGAAATAGTGATATTCTCAGACAAAAATGGAGGGGTTTATCACTAGTAGGCCTGCACCAAAAGAAATACAAAAAAAGAAGCTCTTTCCTTCTAGAAGGAAAGTGACCCCAGACAGAAACAAAGAAGTGCAGGGGCTTGAGCTAAATGGAGGCATAGAAGTAGAACCGTAGGCTTGTCTCATCCCCTAAAAAGAGCTGTAAAACTAATGATCAGATCAACCTGAGACGTAGCAGAAGAAACCCCACAACTAGAGGAAGAGAAGAAACCACTTCAAGGGAGGGAGGTAGTATATATAGCGACCTGGTTTGGGGCTGAAATGGATCACTGGTGCTGTGGAGCTGGGGTGGACAGGGTTGTGGGCAAAGGTGGGTGAGAGAGAGAGAGAGAAAGAGAGAGACAGAGGAGCACACAGGGGAAGGCACAAGGAGAACATTTCCCCAAAGCCATTGGCTGGGAAAATGAGAGGGGCTAATTTCCTTGAATTCTTGCAAACAGCAAGGCTTGAAGGCAAGAGTTTTATCTATCTATCTATCTATCCTTATTTTAATTTTTTTATTATGTTAGCCACCACACAGTACATCATTAGTTTTTGATGCAGCATTCCAAGATTCATTGTTTGCATATAAACCCCCAGTGCTCCATGCAATATGTGCCCTCCTCAAACCCATCACCGGGCTAAGACCAGAGTTTTATTTATTTTTTTTTTAAAGATTTTATTTATTTATTCGACACAGAGAGATCACATAGGCAGAGAGGCAAGCAGAGAGAGAGAGGAGGAAGCAGGCTCCCTGCGGAGCAGAGAACCCAACACGGGGCTCGATCCCAGGACCCTGAGATCATGACCTGAGCTGAAGACAGAGGCTTAACCCACTGAGCCACCCAGGTGCCCCTAAGACCAGAGTTTTAAAGGTCGGTGGGCTTGGCTGGGATGAAGCCCCGAGGGTGCCCCTGGCCTGGAGAGAAGACAGGCAAGCAACCCTGGGGGCAGATGACCTGGAAACAGCAATCTCAGGAGCTCCTGGGGCACAACGGGGGGCACACTGTTCACTCTTCTTGGAGCTCATCCCCCAGAGGTAGTATTCACAGAGGCTCCTCTCCAGGAACAAAGGAGTCAGTTGCCACCATTTCCCTCCCTTGACCCTCAGCCTAGGTGCAGAGCCACGGCAGAGGGCAGCCAGCCCAGCACTGGCCGCCTGGCCTGCTCACTCCGAGATCCAGCCCCCTGCACTCTGCTGCAACTGCCCTTCTTAGTCAAACCTCTCTCAATCCAGTGTGGTGGGACCCACCCCCAGAAAACCAGTGCAGGCCCCTGCCCAGACCCTGTTTCAAAAGTGAGCAGGCTCGGCTGGAATAGAGCCCAGAGGGCATTGAGCTTCTTGAGGGGAGAAAAGGCAGGCAAACAAGCTGGGGGCAGACAGTGTGGAAAAGGCAGAGTGAAAAATGAATGGGACACATGGAGGGAGATCATTTGCTGGTCTCAGAGTGCTTCCCTGAGAGCCAACATTTACTGAGGCTCCTCTCTGGGGACAAAAGAGTTGACTGGTGCCATTTTCCTCCCCTGCCCCTCAACATAAGCACAGAGCCTCCTGCAGGAGGCAGCATGGGGCCTACGTGGGCTGCCTCGCCTGCTTACACCACACACACTCCTGAGCTCTGGCACGGCTGTGTTCTCAGGCGAGGGCGCCTCCGTCCCGGCACGGGGGCCCCCTTCCCCAGAAGACCAACCCCTGCCCACACCGTATCTCCCAGGCAGAGAGATCAGCAGGGCCTCAGTTCTAGCAGAAGTAGCATCAGATCTCATTTCACAAGCAGACCAAAGCACACACCTCATTAAAACTTCCCACTTCTGGCCAGGTACTAAACACTACCCAAGGCAGACAAGGAAAGTCTCGGCAGACAACTGGCCTGAAGGATAAATGAGACGAAAGACAGCCACAGAATGCATGCGGCACACACCTGAGACGTTCCCAGGAGCACCAGGCCCTGGACACGTGTATGATCGCTTCTTCATAAGGCCATTACTTCTAGGGGCAGGAGCTATAACTGGCTTTTCTTTTCCTTTCTCCCTCCCTCCCCTCCTTCCTTCTTTCCTTCCTTCCTTTTTAAATATTTTATTTATTTATTTGACAGAGAGAGACACAGTGAGAGAGAAAACACAAACAGGGGGAGTGGAAGAGGGAAAAGTAGGCTTCCCACTGAGCAGGGAGCCTGATGTAGGGCTCCATCCTAAGACTCTGGTATCATGACCCTAGCTGAAGGCAGACACTTAACAACTGAGCCACCCAGGTGCCCCCATAGCTGGATTTCTAATACACAAAAGAAGGCAGAGACTTTGAATGCTAAGATGGAGGAATTCACCCCACAAGAGAAGGTCATGCCAGAGATCTAAATGAAACAGATATAACTAACATGCCTGCTAGAGAATTTAAAGGAATGATCATAAGGCTACCCGCTGGGCTTAAGAAAAGAATGGAAGCCTTCAGGGAGGCTCTTGGTACAGGGACAAAGAGTTGAAAAACATCAGTCAGGAATGAAAAATGCAATTACTGTGATTTGACTGGATATAATAACCACCAGGCTGAAGAAGCTGAGGAGTGAATTACTGACCCAGAAGACAAAAGAATGGAAAATAATGAAGCTGAACAAACGAAAGAAAGCAGAATTATGGATCATGAGAACAGACTTAGGGAACTCGGGATCTCCATCAAACGGAATAGTGTTCATATTATAGAAGTACCAGAAGAAGAAGAGAGGAAAAGGGGGGCAGAAAATTGATGAGGCAATGAAAGTTGAACACTTCCCTAATCTGGGGAAGGAAACAGACAGGTTCTGGAGGCACAGAGAACTCCCATCAAAATCAGCAAAAACAGTCCAACACCAAGATATATTATAATTAAATTTGAAAAATATAGTGATAAAGAAAGAATCTAAAAACAGCAAGAGAAAAGAAATCCTTAACTTACAAAGAAGACCTATAAGGCTTACTGCAGATCTCTCCCCAGAAACTCAGCAGGCCAGAAGGGATATATTCAGTGTGCTGAATGGGAAAAATCGGCAGCCAGGAATACTCTATCCTCCAAGGCTATCTTTCAGAATAGATGGAAAGATAAAGAATTTCTCAAACAAGCAAAAACCAGAGTTTGTGACCACTAAACCAGTCCTGGAAGAAATATTAAAGGGGACTCCAAGTGGAAAGGAAAGACTAAAAGAGACAAAGACAAGAAAGGAACAGAGAAAGTCTCTAGAAAGAACAAAACAAGTAATAAAATGGCACTAAATACATATCTCTCAGTAATTAGTCTGAATTACTAAATGTTCCAATCAAAGACACAGGGTATCAGAATGGATTAAAAAAAAAAAAAAGACCCATCTATATGTTGCCTACCAGAGACTCATTTTAGACCTAAAGACAACTGTATATTGGAAGTGAGATGTAGAGAAACATTTATCATCAAATGCACGTCAAAAGAAAGCCAGAGTAGGAATACTTATATTGGACACACTCGACTTTAAACCAAAGACTGTAACAAGATATGAAGATGGGCACTGTGTCATAATAGAGGGGAAAATCCAAAAAGAAGATCTAACAATTGTAAATATTTATGACCCCAAAATGGGAGCACCCAAATATATAAAACAGTTAATAACAAACATAAAGGAACTCATTGATAATAACACAATACGAGTAGGGGACGTTAACACTCCACTCACAGCAATGGACAGCTCATCTGAGCAAAAAATCAACAAGGAAACAAGGGCTTTGAATGACACACTGGACCAGATAGACTTAACAGATACATTCAGAACACTGCAACCTAAAGAAGCAGAATTCACATTCTTTTCAAGTGCACATGGGACATTCTCTAGAGAAGATAACATAAGAGGTCACAAATCAGGCCTCAACAAGGACAAAAAGACTGAGATCATACCATGCATATTTTTCTGACCAGAACACTATGAAACTTGAAGTCAATCACAAGAAAAAATTTGGAAAGACCTCAAATACACGCAGGTTAAACATGTACTAAATTGAAAAGAATAAGAATTAAAAATTTAAAAATTACATGGCAACAAATAAAATTAAATAAATACAGGGAAACAAACGAAAATGAAAATATAATGGCTCCAAACCATTGCAATGCAGCAAAAGTGATCCTAAGAGGGAAGTATATAGCATTACAATCCTATCTTAAGAAGCAAGAAAAGGGGCGCCTGGGTAGCTCAGTGGGTTAAAGCCTCTGCCTTCGGCTCAGGTCATGATCCCAGGGTCCTCGGATGGAGCCCCGCGTCAGGCTCTCTGCTCCGCAGGGAGCCTGCTACCTCCCCTCTCTCTCTCTGCCTGCCTCTCTGCCTACTTGTGATCTCTCTTTCTCTGTCAAACAAATAAAATCTTAAAAAAAAAAAAAAAAAAGAAGCAAGAAAAATCTCAAATACAGAACCTAATAGACCAAATAAACACCTAAAGGACCTAGAAAAAGAACTAGAGGGAACAAAACTCAACATAATAAAGGCCATATATGAAAAACCCATAGCTAATATCATTCAATGGGGAGAAACTGAGAGCTTTTCCTACACAGTCAGGAAAAAGACATGGATTTCCACTCTCCCTGTTATTTAACATATTACTGAAGTCTTAGCCATGCCAGTCAAACAACAAAACGATATAAAAGACATCCAAATCAGCAAAGAAGAAGTCAAACTTTGACTATTTGCAGATAACGTGATACTCTATATAGAAAAACCAAAAGACTCCACCAAAAATTGCTAGAACTGATGCAGGAATTCAGTAAAGTCACAGGATACAAAATCAAGGTACAGACATCTGTTGTATTTCTATACACCAGTAACAAAGCAGCAGACAGAGAAATCAAGGAATTAAATCCCATTAACAACTGTACCAAAAATAATGAGATACCTATGAATAAACCTAACCAAAGAGGTAAGAGAACTGTACTCTGAAAACACTGATGAAAGAAAAAGACAACACAAGGAATTGGAAAGACATTCCATGCTCGTGGATCTGAAGAATAAACTTTGTTAAAATGTCTATACTAACCATTTAATGCAATCCTTATCAAAATACCACCAGCATTTGTCACAGAGCTCCAATAAACAATCCTAACATTTGTATGGAACCACAAAATTACTCTGAATAGCCAAAGCAATCTTTAAAAAGAAAAGCAAAGCTGGAGGCATCCCAATTCCGGACTTTAATTACGTTATAAAGCTATAGTGATGAAGACAGTACGGTACTAGCACAAAAACAGACACATAGATCAGTGGAACAGAACAGGAAACTCAGAAAAGAATCCACAACTATTTGGTCAATTACTCTTCAACAAAGCAAGATTTTTAATGGGGAAAAAAGCAGTCTCTTCAACAAATGGTGTTGGGAAAACTGGACGATACTGTGCAAAGAATGAAACTGGACCACTTTCTTACACCATAAACACAAAAAAAATTTTGAAATGGATTAAAGGCCTAAATGTGAGACAAGAAACCATTAAAATCCTAGAGGAGAACACAGGTATTAACCTCTTTGACATCAGCCATAGCAACTGCTTACTAGATGTGTCTCATGAGGCAACAGAAATAAAAGCAAAAATAAACTATTGGGATTTATCAAAATAAAAAGCTTCTGCACAGCAAAGGATACAGTCAACAGAACTAAAAGGTAACTTAGGAAATGGGAGATGTTTGCCAATGACATATGTGAAAAAGGGTGTGTATCTAAAATATACAAGAACTTATAAAACTCAACACCCAAGAAATAAATAACCCAACTAAAAAATTTGCAGAAGACATGAATAGATATGTTTTCTAAAGGAGACATCCAGATGGCCAACAGACACATGAAAATATGCTCAATATCACTCATTATCAGGCCAATGCAAATGAAAACTACAATGAGGTATCACCTCACACCTGTCAGAATGGGTAAAATCAACAACATACGAAACAACAGGGATGTGGAAAAGGGGAACCCTCTTACACTGTTGGTGGGAGTGCAAACTGGTGCAGCCATTCTGAAAAACAGTATGGAGGTTCCTCAAAAATTAAAAATAGACCTACCCTACAACCAGCCATTGCACTACTAGGTATTTATCCAAGGGACACAAAAATACCAATTTGAAGGGATACAAGCACCCTGATGTTTCTAGCAGCATTACCAATAATAGCCAAATTATGGAATGAGCCCAAATGTCCACTGGCTGATGAATGACTAAAGAAGACGTAGTACATATACATAATGGAATGTTATTCAGCCATCAAAAAGAATGAACTCTTGCCATTTGCAAGAATGTGGATAGAGCTAGGGAGTATTATCTATGGGAAATAAGTCAGAAAGACAGATACTGTAAGATTTCAATTGTATGTGAAATTTAAGAAACAAAACAATCATAGGGAAAAAAAGAGGCAAACCAAGAATCAGAGTCTTCACTGTAGAGAACACACTGATGATCACCAGAGGGGAGGTGGGTGGGGGGATGAGTGAAATAGGTGCTGGGGACTAAGGAGGCACATGTGATGAGCACTCGCTGTTGTGTAGAACTGCTCAATCAGGAAATTTTACATCTGAATCTAATATTACACTGTGTGTTAAGTACCCAGAATTTAAATAAAAACTAAAAAAAGCAAAAAGGCTGCAAGATTAAAAAAAAGAAAAAAAAACCCACAGATGTACAGAAAGGAGGGAGGAGATACAGAATGGGTTAAAATGTGAGTAAAGCTTTGCTTCTTGATTTGGGTGCTGTGTACATGGATGTGTTCACTTTCTGAAAATTCATAAGCTCTGCGTTTAAATTTGCACGTTTTTCTGTTGTGTTATGCTTCACTTAGAATTTTACCAAAACAAAGCAAAACAAAAACTGCTTAGTGGAAAATGTACAGCTTTAAATGCATACATAGAGAAGAATAGCTAAAAACCAATGAGCTATGCAGCCATCTCAAGAAATGAGAAAAAGAACAACAAATTAAACCCAAGGGAAGAAGATGGAAGGAGATCATAAAAATAAAAATAAGAGCAGAAAGGAAATAAACAGAAAACATATAGAGAGGATCAAGAAAACCAGAATTTGGTTCTTTGAAAAGATTAATAAAATAAGATTTAAAAAATCCCTGGTAAGGGGTAGATAGAAGGATCAAAGAATCTGAAGTGAAAAAGAAGTATCATCTAGTTGCTGACACTTTCTTTGTCCTCTCTCCTGGCTGGAGTTGTCCCTCAACCTCCCTGGGGTATTCAAGCTGGAAGCAAGGATCCCAATAGATCCTCGGAGGCCAAATACAGGATTGGCCATACACCACAAAATCTAGCACCTTCCGTGCCACATATTTTTATCCCTCATCCTGGATTACGGGGGTCAGTCTCTGCATTTCAGTCCAAGTAGTGGGAAGGCTTTTAACTGGTCAGATGGTGGAGAGCTGAGTTCCCTAGGGTTGAGATAGGACACGTAAACTAAGAACGACAGACTATCCTACCAAAGAGGTCCAGATGGTAGAAAGTACAGTTCCTGGCATAAAGGGACAAGGTCAGGGTAGGAGACCCTACCCCACATCCTATCCTGATCACTAATAACTTAACCCAGCCCTTGACCAGCTGGTGTGTGTTCTTGAACTCTTTCAGGGAAGCATGTACTTTTTTAGGGTACTCGCCAAATTCTTCCAGACTGGAGGTGCCATGAAGTGCAAGGACGCATTGGGGCAGAGTGTATAAAGGACAGCATTGAGAGTGTACGGGTGGAGGAGGGAAGCAATCTCAGCGAGACTTTTAAAATGAACCATTTAGGATCAGTAAGACATTTTGAATATTGACTTATAAAGCTGGATCAAGGTGAGAACCACAAATGAATGTCAGCAGCCTGTTATCAGAAGACCTGACCGTTGACAAGTTTTCATGACAACTGGGGCATGAGATATACTGCACTACGGCAGTAAAGGGGGTCAGAGCTCCACACCCATGGCTCTTCAGGAGGTTGGGAGGGTAACTTTAAGCTAACTGGGTACGTCCTTGACCATGCACAGATCTTAGGGATCTAAGGCAGAGTAATTTCTGATACCTGGTCACCAGATACCAGATAGCCCTGTGACCATATTTAACAGGGCTGCTATGCTACCAGCTCCAGGGATGCGGCTCACAGAACTCTACCAAAATAGCTCTCCGGGAGTCACGTAACACAGACAGTCACGCTTTAATCTTGCGAACAGGCTGCATGACAAGGTAAGATCCTCAGAGGTGGGCTAGCCTGGCAAAAAGTGCAGCATCCGGCCCAGCAGAAAACGCTGCTTTGTCTCCACATTCCCCTTTGCCTCACAGGGAGCCTCTCTTCTGCCCCTACCCAATTTTCCCTTAGATTCTAGGAGACACTTAATTTTTTCACCATCTGATGCTCAGGCAGGACTAACGGGGTCAGCTGCAGATGGGACCACGGTTTTCTGCGGAGAGAATCTTGCAGCCTAGGAATATTCAGACCTGCAGGTCCGGCCCAGGAGAGCCCACCCACCAGTCTGGCTCCCAGCCACACAGGATGTGGTAGCTCGAAGCTCATATAGAAATGCCAGGCCATCTGGCATGCTGCATATTGAATTGGCTGCTGCTTTTCCCAGGTGCAGCTGATTCCAAAGCCTAGGACACAGCAACTGAATCCTGGGTCTCTCTAAGAGACCTATGCATCAAAAAAAGCAGCCTTACGGCAGGCAAATTCCTTGCCTGAGAAGGGGACAATGCACTCCAGTGATGTGGGATTTCACGAAAAAAATAACATTTGCGGGTTTAGAATTTACTGCCTCTTGGAAAAAACCCATTTCTGAATTGGAGTCATTGATCTTCACTATTTGGCTGAGTTGGGGAGACCATTCAGGAAGAGAGTCCGCAGACACTGGGAGGGTTGATGGGGCAGGTTAGTGTCAAGGCTGTTAGAGAAAAAAGTGATGAATGAGGCCTACATGCCATCCCATAAAACCCAGAACTATCAACCTGGCTAATGGTGCAAGCTTCTGATGGGCTCGCAGGGCCTCCTTTTCCACATGTCTGGCATCCACAGACCAATCTGTGGAACTGGAAATTTCAGGATCTCTTTCTGGGTAAGCTCAGAGAGGAGTCTATCCCAGATAATCAGGAATTGTCCTAAAGGAAAGTGTGTGGAGGTGGGAGAGGTGACAGAACATCATCAAACACACCAAGTTCAGCCTCTCCTTGCTTGTGTCAGAGGTGGTCAAGCAAGAGGAGCATGCATCATCAGCAACAGTCTTAATTTGACGTAATTATCCCAATGGTAACTACTACCTTACTTTTCTACACTTCCTCGAGGCGGCCGGAATCACAGGCTTTATGAACTTCTTACTACCTTGCATCTGGCTTAGCTTCTTGCCCGCAGCCAGCCTGGAGCTTCCTCTGAGCTTTGCATCATCCTTCCGCGTTTCATACAGAGTCTCAGGACACCCTGATCCTTTAGGCGAGTTTCGGGTTACCTGGCTCCTTTCCAGCCCTGGCAGGTGGCCCCCGCGCAGGAACGACCTTCTCCCGTTCCTCTTCGCTCCGCCGCCGACAGAGGGCGCCAGAGGGGCTGCGCGTCGGAACCCCAGTTAGGACCCTCGTGAGCACTCGCGGGGGGCCGCGGGGGCGGGTGGGGGGTCGGATCTTCTTTCAAGAGTCCATCTCTTACAAGAATTTGTGCAGTTACCTCGTGTGGTTACTTCGTCTGTGTCCTGTATCCAGAGCTTCTATTTAACGGGTTCTGATGTTTTAAGTATTCATTGTTTTGTATTGAGTTTTGCCTGAATTTTTTCTCCAATTTGGGAACCACCTGTGATTACGCTAGTAGAAAGAGTGAGGGCTCGCGGTAGAACATTTTGGTCATTCTTTTCCATGTTCCCACACCCTTCTTCCCTTTTCCCTTCTGTTAGTTTGTTTGTGTTTGTGTTTTTACATCTTCTCTTCCCCTTCTGAAAAGTATTCCATATTACATATATTCTTTATCTTTTCATCTGTTCCTTTGTTAAAGGGTCAGACAGGCCTTAAAATTTTAGTACTCACAAGAAATTCATGTTCTCTGTTATGGAAAACCCACACTGTAAAATAAGTCTCCTTTTTTTCGGGGGGTAACTATTAATGGAGAGAGGGGGGGGGAAAGATATCAAGAGGTTTTTAAATAGAAGGAATAGAAGACCCATGAAAGGCTTTGAATATAGAGGTTCAAATTTCTAGATTCTGTATAAAAATAGCAGTGCTTCATATATGTCATTCTCTGGTAGATGGTGTGGTATTTATAACTATATTTTCTCCAAGGATATGGAGGGCATAATGACACAGTTCCTCCCTTAGAAGTCACGTTCTCTGGTTTGGATTTTAAAGACAGATTGGTGCTCATTCTGGTGAAACTGAAACACAATTAGCTCCTTTCTCCTTTCAGCTTTTTGTCTGTCCTCTTCTCTCAGGTAACAGCCGGCAGTAGAAACGTGGGTCTAAATATGGACCAGGACCTGCCGACTCTGGTTTTGCTTAGGAAGCAGGAAACAGTGCTAAGACTAGCAGCTACTGCAACAGAGAAGGCATTGTTTGCATTTTCTAGACCTTGTGGATGCTGTTAGGTTTTTCAGTATTCTTGGGTATCATGTGAATTCTAGGATTTTGAGAAAGTGAGACTCATGAGTGACTGAGGTCTGGATTAATGAGAATTTGTGAGGAGTTAGTGCCTTTTTTTTTTTTTAACAGTACATGAACTCTGAACTCTTTCTTGGCTCTACAAAGTCTGTAAGGACAGACAGCATCACTGGCATCATTTGAAAATGGCCTTGGGAGTTGACTCAGGGAAAACCTGTTTTGGTGGATGACAGCAGCTCCTGGGGGTAACCTCTGAACTGGCCCCAGGTATGTGCAAAGGACAAGTGTCTAGGAGGTCACACATGGTGTTCAGGCAGGTTTCCCTGACCTTTGTGGGTCTCTTGTCCTCAAGAACACTACAGCTGTGCATGACATAGACTTGACTAAAAGGCTCAGTGGGTCAAAAGGAAGAAAGCTGGGAATGTAGTAGAAAAGGGAAAATGCTCCCTTTCCACTTTTCTTCTAGCATCTAGCTTCCAGGACCTGAATCAAAGAAGGAAGAGTTCCTAATCACTAAGACCTGAACCAAAGAAGGAAGAGTTGCTAATCACTAAACTGATTGGTCCAGTTCCCAGTGTGGACTGGCCCATGTTAAGGGAAGAGCAGAGTAAGTCTGCTTAAAAAGGTAGTACCTCTCTGCCACCTCCTTATTCCAAGAACTGGACAGATCAGAACTGCATGCTGTCTTTGTAGTACCCGGTTGCCATATGCATCTGCCTGGGGACCACTTGGTTCCCTCCCTTACCCATATTTCTCTGTCTCTTCCTCTAGATGGCTCAGAGGCCAGGTGTGGGAAAGAGAAGACAAATGGTTGTTATCCTTGTGCATAAGTCTCTTGCTTTCTACACAGGAGTTCTGAACACTAGCTTAATTAATTCACTAATTAATGGAATATATATTTCTTAAGCCTCCCTAAGAGGAGATGCTACTAGCAATAAAAAGAAAGTTTTAAAAAGTTATCTTGTGTTGAAATTATGGGTGATTTTTACTTTAATCCTTTCTTCAGATTTTGCTGGGAATAGGTAGACTTTAAAAAAATGTCTATACAAATGGGATTCATACACATCTAACAAATACATTGAAACAGAGAAGATTCTGGATTTATGTGTGAAGGAGTAACTGACATCTTGGATTGCATCTGTCTTCTAAGCTGAACTTTATAGCTTTTTATGGTGGAGCCTACGAGCTCCTCACTCGGAATCATCTGGATGGGAGGAAGGCCATATGTTAGCCACCTCCACTTTCCTTCCTCTGGTCAGGGATTTGCTAGAGCAGTGACATCCGGATTCCCATTCTGATGGCCAGTCATTCTGGGAGATATGCCCCCACCCAGCACTGACTCCGACTTCAAAGTTCTATCTAGTATATTACCTGATAACCCACCCTCCATGGGACCAGAACCTTGCACTGAAACTCCACCTTACTGGTGGGGGTCCTTCTGGTCTACTTTGACCTTATCAGGACATCATGGTTGGCTCTGAGGTCAGAGGGTCAAGGTTCAAGTCCTGGTCCTACTCTGTGAATAGTGGACCAGTTGCATTCTCTTTCTGCATCTCAGGAAGAAAAGGGGAAAATACCATTGGCCTCCCAGGGTTTTCATGAAGTTAAGTGGGACAATACATCTTAGGTGTTCAGCATGGTGCCTGGCATGCTGACATCAGCCTTATGCCAAATGGCAGCCCAGGGGCCAGATCTTATAACCCATGCACAGATCCCCAGGGACAAGCACAGGCCACCCCCTGTGGGATGGCTGCAGCCCCCTTCATGCCCATCTGCTCTATCTGTCTAAATGAACATCAGCTGGCCATGCCCTTCGGACGTGGCTTCACCTACCTGGCTGCAGGTCCAGACACAGTATCTTAGTTAGGTCAGGCTCCCTTGTCTGCCCCACATACTCTCCTGCCAAATGTGGACTCTCTCTGCCCTCACCCACATGGGCCTTTATGAGCGAGCTCTTGTGTCCCCATCTCACGGAGATTAAAATGGGCAGAATACTCCCTCCTTACCTTGTCAAAGCACTGTCTAGAGCTATAGAGAACCTCATCGGTCTGCTTATTTCTAGCTCCCTGTGTCTGCGGTCTTGACTAAAAGAGATTAATTCTGTGTGCAGAGAGGCTCTGAGAGGGAGCCTTTTATTGGGGAGTGCTGATTTCACTCTACCACATCTGTACAGGTGAAAACCACTCCTGAGTTCTTCCAGTTTCTTCTTCTCTCCCGTCTCACGAGGAAAGGGGTGCTGTAAGGTTGCTCGCACATGCATTTTTGTCCTCGAGTCCTGTTCCTATCCTGCCCCAACATACTTCTAGTCACCTGGTCCCTAGCAGGTCAAGGGCTTCCAGGACAGGCTGGGCTCTTCACTTTCTCTGCCTCCTGTCCTCCCGGCTCCTTCTGAACCCCAGTCCAACTCTCCACAGATGCATTCCAGACCGTGTCTCCCACGCCTCCTCCACTGGCACTCACCAGGTCGTGTTGACAATGCCTCCTCTCATATTTTCTTCTCCCTAATTGCCCTGGCCCCACTCTTTTGGTTTCTCTGATGCTATGTTACTGTTGCTCCATAACAAAGGAAACAAGATCTTAACAGCTTAAAACAGCACTGTATTAGGATCTCTCCAAGTTCTGTGAGGTGACTGAGCTCAGCTGGACAGCTCTCCCTTGGGGTCTCGCATGCTGTTACCATGGATAACAGCTGGGCTGCACCTGCTTTCCCCTGGGTGGGGATGGCTGGAGCAGCTGGGCTGGCCAACCGTCTCTCCATGCAACCTTACACATGGCCACCTTGGGCTTCTGACAGCACAGCTGCCTCACAGCTCCAAGAGTGAGTTTTCTCAAGGGTAAGGAAATGGAAGCTACCAGTCTCTTAAAATCTGGGCCTGGACGTTGGCACAGCATCACTTTAGCATGAAAACTCATGCGGGAGAGGAGACTTGAATGCCTCTTCTCGAGAGGACTGTCAAGGAGTTTGTGGCTATACTTAATCCTGCACATTGGATGATTGCTCTTCCTCCTCCTCCCTCTGCTCCCATTCTTTGTCAGGACTGTCCTCAACTCTCCCTTATGCCTGCCCAACCCCCTCCTTCGGCCCCCTCCGCCATGCCTTCCGGTCTTTGCAGGTGTCCCTTACCTGCAATGATCTCTCTACCACTTGGCCCCCAATACCAGCCCTTCCCTCCCACTGGCCCCATCTGCCTACAAGCCCCCCTTCCTCATGGGTGATGATCAACTCCGTACCGCAAAGCTGGAATGGGTGCTCCTTATTGTCACTGATACCAGAACACAGTGAGAGGTATGTGCCCGGAGATAAGCACATTCCTACTGGAATGCAACAAATAGCCTTGGCTGGCAGGGACCAGGCCTCTCCCTCCAGACCTGAGGTCCTGAAGATGCGTACAGTGCCCAGGAGGCTTCTAGCACTAAAGGGTTCAGAGAGGCAGGTGAATCTGTATGCTCTTTTATCGACACGGTGACTCAAGTTTCCTCCAGAATAGTCTCAGTCTGTGGTAATAGGGCCTGACCATTTATTTGTGTTAAGAGCTTTCACCTCATTGGGAGAACCTGACACATACCCAGCTAGAAGCCAGCAGCACATGTATTGCTGCAAATCTGAACTACTTGGTCACACCTTTCTGTTGTCTGTAATAATGCTTAGTTACTCTTTGTATTGTCTTTACTTAATCTGACAGACTGACACCTTTGTGGACCAAAGATCACTGTTTCTGCTCTCAGATGTAATGGAATATTGGACATGGTGAGAAGTGACTGCAGTCCACAGCTTGGCTTCTCACACTGGGTAGACTGAGGGCAAGCCTGCTGTGTGTGTCTCCACCCTTGTATGTCCCTCTATGACTTGTTTTCCTGCATGGACCTCTGCCCTCCCACTGCCACATTCCCATGGTCTCATTGGCCCTGTTCAGCCAGAGCCACTGCACACTTAACGTTGGCCTCTGCCCAAACATGATTACTGTGTGAATATTGCCAACCATTTGGCTCTGGTCTGGTGAGGGGTTACTGATTGTGTATTTGGTGACATGGTTCCTTCCTCTACCATTCCAGGGGATTTATCTCCATCAAGATTACTCCTTTTAGGCTTTTAAAGCAAAACGTGAAGGATATAAGGAAGGGAAGAAGGGCACCGTGAGTGCGAGCTACAATTGGGAGGAGGTAAATGGAGAAGTTTAGGTGGGAGGAAAACTGGAGGAATTGTGTGGTGAAAGAGGAAAATTAATTTCAGGAGTGTTGCTGTGAACTGCAAACTCTTTTCTCAAACTTTAACAAATATAAGAACATCAGCGATATTGAAATTACTTTGATTGTTGTAGAGAGCAACTTTGACCAGGACGTCCCTTTGGGATAGCATTAAACTGGATGAACAATGGGGTTGTCATGGTGTCCCAGGAATTATATAATAAATATAAAATGACATTATAATAGGAGTGTCCAGTGTCTTGCAAATATGTGTATGGATGGCTCCATACACATGGATGTCTATGGATGGTGATCCTTGTTCCTCACAAAACAAACAACAACCAAAAAAAAAACAACCTGTGAGGCCGTGTGAGTGCCATGTGAGTGTTTAGTCTTCCCAAGTAGACTTGAGATTTCCTGAAGGCTCAGAGCCTATGACTCAAATGTTTACCACACTACAAATGGAGACATCTCCTTGGAAATAACAAATTGGTGACTGAAAATGGCGGCCAACAGTGTCATTCTTCGCCACACCAGTGCTAACCACAGAGCAGTCCTGGTGAAAGTATGCCCAGGTTCAAATAGAAGGCTGCAACAATGTGTCACCTGAACCATCTGGGTTGCCAACCTGACAGGATCCCTGTGTGCAATCATGGATCTGGGTGGCCTTCCAGCTCCAGCAGGGCTAGTCCTTGCTCTTGCTGCATTGCCGGAGAGGAGGAAGCATGTGCCAGAAATGCCAATGAGGGGAAGCCAGCTAGTTCTCCTGGAGCCTCGCTTTTCCTCCAGTGCCCTTCAGTCTTCAACTCTAGCTGCAAAGCATCTCCCACAGAAAACTCCCCAAACAAAGCTATTCAGTTCACAGTCATCACCAGGACACCCACTTGTCCATTCTCTGAGGAGAAATGCCACGTGGAGTGTTGGCTGCTGATCAGACCCCTCTCAGAGAGCCACTGCCACTCCTAATTCAGAGTCTTCTACTCACAGAGCAGACGGGGCTAGACCAGACACATCGGGCACTCACGGCATAACTCAATTCATCTTCACGGGGCTGCCATCTCAGTGTGAGGCAATAACTTCATTTTATAGATGAAGAAACAAGAAGAGGCCACACCGGGGGGGATGTTGAGCTCACATACCTCTCGCCTGGAAGCCCCTTGCCCAAGTGTGGACCGAAAGGCAAAACCTGACCCCCTCCCACCTGTGTGAAGTTCGCCTCATGACACTCAGTGGGTGTCGTTTCAAAACTTACAGCAGGACGAGTGCTTAGATTTGCTGTTAAATATAATCAGGGGTCGCTGTGTGTTTTTTAACTTTGGGATGATGGATGGAAAAGGACTGGAAATGTGCTGATGTTTGAGGGCCATTCTTCCAACAAATGCTGGGTGGGAGAATCAGCACAAGCAGGAATCAGCGTGTGACTCTGGAAGTGAGAGCAGAGATGGGAAAAGGCTGAATGTGCCAGCGTGAACGTAGGACAGAACCAGTGACCTGAGCAGGGGCAGGAAACCAAGATGGGGAAGAGCAGTCAGACGGGACTGCGGGTTTCTGGTTTACACCCAGACAGCTGTGAGAAGGCCATGCTCATGACTGTGATAATATGACACAACCCAAGGTGGTCCCTCTGGGAGAGACTCTTCTGGCCGTCATCAGTGGCGGCTGAAAGCACACTTCTCTACTCTTCATGCTACTGATGGGGAGCGATGGTGAACAGGGAGCTATCTGGAACAGATCTGGGAAAGAGATCAAGAAAAAGATGCCTTCTCTGTAGAATCACTGCTTCTGGGCAATGCAAGCCCCAATTCTGAAGGAGTTCTGATAGCAGCACACAGTCAGCAAGACCTGGCTGGGGTGACTCTTGAGGCTTGAGTCTGGCCTGCTCTAAGCCTGACTGCATATATTAAAAGATAGTCATGGGGATACAAAAATGATACAACATTGTAAGGCTTGATCGGGTAAGGAAAGCTGAAACTTCACTAGTTCTTTCTTTTGTCAGTGTTAAAACTTGTATCTTGGGCGCCTGGGTGGCTCAGTGGGTTGGGCCTCCGCCTTAGGCTCGGGTCATGGTCTCAGGGTCCTGGGATCGAGCCCCGTGTCAGGCTCTCTGCTCGGTAGGGAGCCTGCTTTCCCTTCACTCTCTCTGCCTGCCTCTCTGCCTACTTGTGATCTCTGTTAAATAAATAAACAAAATCTTAAAAACAAAACAAACAAACAAAAAAACCTTGTATCTTATTGCAGTTCTCAGATTATAGCAATTATTACTATAGTCAAAAGCAGCCCACTAGGGAAAAAGTATGCCAGAGAAAAGGAAACCTTTCTTTTGTGTTTTATCATGCATGTAACTCCTTGCAGAGTGCAGGAAATGGTTGTTTTGAATGGTCCTCATTTAGTAGTACTTTCAAAATCTGATTTAGTCAGACCTTAAAAAAAATTTATATAAATCAATAGCAATTTCCTAATTCTAAATTGAATCATGACCCCAAAGAAATGTACTATTAGAACATTACAGATCCCAGGTAATCTGCGATATAGCTCTACTCCTAGAAAAGGACAAAAATAAAAAGAGAAAATAAAAATAAAATAAAAACCTCATCTATTATTTTAATTTAATCCTCAGATAAAAAGAATGGTCTTCTGTCCTATTTCAACATTTAAAATCTGGCCCATGTGCTGTTTGTAGAACAGATTTTAATTTTAAGAAGGTATAATTTACCAATTAGATTAATGCATTTAGTACTATTTAGAGACTATAGGAGTCTGATTTTTATTAATATCAAAAACTTGTGTAACCTTCCGGGTAATGGCCTGGCTTCTGCATTCTTATTATACCTCTGATGCTTTTATTGCATTAATGAAAGATAGCCATATCAGAACATTTTGTACATTCAAACCCTTCCTATTTGTTAACCTGGCACTTTTCCAATAATACATTTTGAAAATATCAATTATTTCACATTAAAAATATGAATTCACATAGCATATTATATACAGTTTTAATGTACTCAGACTCCTAAAGCTATTATCCATTACCACGTTCTAATTTATTTGATTTATAGGTGTGCCCGGAGTTAAGATTCTCATCATTTGCGAACTCAATTAAGTTTTTCCTTGATAAATTTTTCGTTTTTGACCCATTAGATTACATTTGTACAGAATAATACATTCTCCGTACATTGAACACAGCTTTGATGTATTTGCAACCACCTTCTCAATTTCACTTTCATCCACTTGAGATAGTTCTAGTCCAGCAGGTGCACTGCCCAGCGAGACCTTCTCAAGTTTGCACCAAGACGTTTGCAAAATGTCATTTTTCTGACGTGTTCCATTTTTAGTTATTTTTGAATATGACCTGGCAAGCCATTTGTTTATTCTAGAACGTTGCTACTTAACCGAGTTTGAATACACTTTTACTCAATTATGACAATATTTTATATAATTTACAGAGCTGGCTTTATGTTATAGTATCTCTCTAGTGGCACTCTAAGTGTCTCTTCATCCTCCTGACGCAGACAATTATGTTAAATGGTTTGCTATTTGAAATGAAAGAACAGCACTACTGCTAGATTAATTTATACACAACCCACTTTTTCACAGTAGCTCATAAAATTTCACATTATCCTTAAGAGTTATTTCTTTGTCTCTAAAAAAACATATACTTGTAGGATGTGCTCCTTCCTGCACCGTTTTGAGCTGATACTACATTTTGACCCTAAACGGCTTCTTTCTCAATTAGTTAGAACCCCAAAGAAGATAACAGGTGTACAGTAAAGACGGCCTCTCCATCCAACTTCCAACACAGACTAGAGAATACAGTCAGTTCTTGTGTCTAATATTCATTACTAATGCAAGTTTTTACCTTTTTTGTTCTTACCATTTGGGAAGTCACACTAGGGACCACTAGCTGGAACCCACTGTTAGCCCCAGATCAAGCCCATCTATGTCCTTCATGATCAATGATACTATTTGTGGGACGGGGAAGATACTGGCATGACTTGGGCAAAGGAGGGCATGCTGGGGAGGATGGGGAAGGGGGCTGAGGGAGGAGAATGGGTCTTATTTGGTCTTGGCAGTAGGGCGGAGAAGTTTCAGTCCATGGAATCAGAAAACAGAGCCATGAGGCTTTTGGCCAGATGGTATCAGAGTTGAGTTCAAGGCATTTTGCTTGGTGTTAACATGCAAAATGGATTAGGAGGAGGAAAGCTAGAGTCAGGGAGCCAAATATTAAGGAAAAGGAAATCTCTTGTTGGGAACTTCATTATGACTAAACCAAAGTCAAGGGCCCAACCACATCTCATAAAATCATTTCACCTCTACATCTGACAGTATCAAATCGCCTGTCTACACATTCTGCAGGTGCTAATGCAAAATAAGGGGGCATTTGTGTCATTTCTAGGAGAGATGCCATAAGCTTCTAATGGGCAGACACTAGACCTTTCATTTTCAAATCCCTCATCTTTGAAATATAGTAGGTCTTATAAAATGCTTACTGAGTGGATGAATGGAAATGAGAGTGAATAAAAATGGCAGCAAAACATAAGCATTGAAAGCATACAGTTTTTCTTGAACAACGAGTCCAATGATAACAGACAACTCTAGGTTCCTGGCCACATATGCTTTCCTCTGAGAACAGGATGGTTGGAACAAGGGAGTATCTCATCATTGCCTTTCAGAAGAGTTACACTGCCTGAATCCCGGCTATGAACGAGAAGGTGCAGGAAAGGATTTGCACATTCAGCACTCTCCAGTACACAAGTGGGAAGGGAAGGACTTAGAGATAAGGGTAAACTGTGCATTCCTTCAGCTGGTAAACATAAGGCCCACAAAGCTATTTCGTCGTGCAATGGGAAATGCATCAATATGGGGACCTATGAAAAGAATCCTTCTTTCACTGTAAGAATGATTTTTTTCAAAGACAGAAAGTTTCGAAAATATCTTAGTAACATACATGATGACAAGTTTATAAACCCAGAAATGTCAGTAAGTCAGGAGTCAAGGAAACAGGCTGTTGGTAGTAATGGATCATCCGCGCCCTGGGGAACTGTGGCCAGAGTCAAAGGTCAGGGCAGCGCAAGGAACATCCCCAGCATGGTGGGGCCATGAGCAGGGAGCCTTGAAGAACCTGCTCAAGTCAAGCCAAAACTGGATGATAAGATACAGCAGGGCAGCTACTGCAAGGTTAGCACGGGGAGGAGCCACAGCGTGAAAGTTAAGGGATTTAAGGCAAAAGGTCTTGAATGCAGAGGCCTATGAATGACTATGAGCCAAACTTCTCTTTGAAATGAAAAGGAACGGCCCCCTGGGCTGGTCTGGATGGCTGTTGCCCAACTAACCCAGAGCTTACTTCTTATTTTTAAGCATTTCATAAACCTATGACTCTCTTACATGGCACATTTCTAAGGGGAGGCAATGCAATGAACAACAACAAAATTGCCGCTGAACTCTGCTTAATCCTGAGCAACAAGAATAGGAAAAGTACTTACGTTCCACAAAGTAAGAGCTGGCATCAATCTTCCAGATGATCTGGCCCCGATGAGAACCATTGACTCCACGGTTTTTATAGTCCAGAAAGTTTTCTGACAAGACCTCATCTAAATGAATAGCAGAACAGAGAAATATATTAGCTTACAGCATATTTAGAACAAAAAAAGAAAGAAAGAAAAAGAGCAAAGGATATTAAGGCCAAAGTACTTTTTCAGCCAACTCAGCCGAAGAAAAAGTACCTGGAATCAGAATCAGAAAGCTGGAAGTATCCTCAGATACTCTCTGAACCAACCCCTTTATAATGCAAGACTCCTCCCCACTCTGCAGTACTCCTAAGCTCATCCAGCTGGTTCGTGAACACTTCCCAGAACACAAAATGATTGCTCCTGTGGCGATCCATTTCACTTTTGAACAGCACTTCCATGTGCGAAATCTGAGTGTGAAAATCTCCCTAAAACTTTCAGTAGCTGGTCTCTATGGGGGTCTGTGAATGAGCCATAAGGAAAACATCCAATCACACTTCCTATTGGGTCCCAATCATCACAGGCTCCAACCAATAGCATTTCTTCTCCAGCCTGAATACCATCATCCTGTAATACCTGGGACTCGTCCACGGATGTGTCCATCCGTCCTTCACGCACTCATACATTCATCTATTCATTCAACAGATACTTATTGAGCTCCAACCGTCTGTCATGCTGGGGAATATGCAGGAGCCACAGTTGGGCAAAACCAAGATGGTCCTTTTTGAACTAAAGTTTACAAGCAACTGAGGATACAGACTTGAAACAACAAGTAGAGAAATAAAGGTATTATTACAATTTGTGATAGGGGATAGGAAGGAAAAGATCAGGGTGCTCTGATGGGAAATTTCAAGGAGGGAGGAGGGAGGAGGGAGGCCAACAGGGGTTCAGGGAAGTACTGAGGGATAAAGAAGCCACAAGGGCAGAGATGAGGGTGGTGTGTGGAGGGCAAAGAGAGAGGTCCTGATGCGGTGTCCAGGGCTCAAGCTCAGGGAGAGCCTCCTGCCTGGTAGCACCGAGAGGAGCTTGTGGGGAGATGATGTACTTTTTCTTTCCTGCTATTTCTCTGCTCAGTACAGTGCAACAGTCAATATCCTTTCTACAGCTGGTGTCCAGAGAGGAACACAGCATTCCTGGAGAGGACAGATCTCTGAAGACCCAGCTGACTTCCTCCTCTCTGGCTCTAGACCTCATGTTTTCGGTGCAGACTAAGACAGAGATATGAATTTTACTTTGATCATCCGTGGTGCCCTTGGCGGTTTCCTCTTCACCAGAATGTAACCACTTAAGCTGGATGGATCTGAGGCTGTGGGGAAACCTACTTGAGAATCCAAATCGACCACAGTGATGGGAGGAATAAAGAGAACTCAGGGGCTCCTCTACAGAAAGCAGCTAGGTCACGGTTATCCTTTTTGCAACTAGGATATCCTGAGGTTCACATCCTGTATCTGAATGGACTGGAGAACAGGCTAGAATGATGGCAGGGCTTGTAGCTGAAGGACCCAGCTCTTAAGGCCCTTTGTGCCGTGTACCAATGGCATCACCTGCAAAGTTGCGGGGGACGGGGCGGTGGAGTCCTAATAACTAGGACCTCCTAGTGGAGGATTAAATGAGATAGCTGGTCAATGTGCTTGTGACCTGCCATGCTGATTGCACATTTTGGCTATCTCTTCTTTGGCAAAGATGATTGGGCAAAGCAACACTACCTCTGCTTCATTAGTAACAAGAACTCTTTGTATCCCTCAGGAAAATCACTTGGTTGCAACATTTGCCAGTCTTAATATTCACAGCGTGTGCTCACATCCCTGGTTAGGTTACTAAGATGATTGCATAATATGTCTTTTAGAGTAATTGCCTCCTTTCTGCAAAAAAGGTGTAATATTTTCCTAGCTCCCTGGGTCTTCAGTACAGATATAACGAGTCTCACATCCAGATAGAGATTTGCCTCATTATGGCAATTCTCTAAGGAGAGGTATTTACTTGAATCTATCCACTCTGATCACCAGAATATTCATTTAAACAGTTACAATCAGATGTCCACGTAACTAATACCTAGAAGGGAGGTGTTCATTCATGCATTAGTCAATGGTGTAAGATTTCCTCCTCTTCAGGCAACATTCTAAACTGTGGGGACATACTGGCAAGTAAGATATGGTCTATGTTCACAGAAAGTTTCTAACAGATTTGGGGATTTATTCAAGAAAACAGACAATGTCACTAGATTACAGTAAGTATAAGAATGGGTTAAATATCAAGAAAGCCCAGGGCCACAAATGAGAAAAGGATGGGCTGAGTAGGGGGGGAAGAGTGAGAAAAGACTGAACTAGGATGGCAAAATAAAGAGAACAAGATCCATGTGGTTGTACAGGTTTAAACACGACACATTTGGGAAGGAGACAAACCAAAAAAGACTCTTAATGTCACAAAACAAACTGAGGGTGGCCAGGGAGAGGGATATTGGGAGAGGGTAGTGGGGTTATGGACATTGGGGAGGGTATGTGCTATGGTGAGTGCTGTGAAGTGTGTAAACCTGGCGATTCACAGACCTGTACCCCTGGGGCTAATAATACATTATATGTTTATTAAAAAATTTAAAAATTAAAAAAAAGAAAATAAATAAATATTTTTTGAATTGCATGAAAACACTAAAAAAAAAAAAAAAAAGGACACATTTTAAGAGACCGTCAACTGCTCCTAATAAATAGCCCATTCTCTTGCACTGACAATACTTCATAACAGATACCACACCAGAAAACAGAATAGTCTATATTCTTGTCTGGCCCATCTGTGCTGAGAGGTCAGCTCCTTCCCCAAGGGCATTTATGGCCAATTTTTAGAAAAGTTACTGGTCTTTGCTTGGAAATCCAAATGTACTGTGGGGGTCAGATGCAGAAAAACAGAATCAGTCCAGATAGTTCATGCAGAGGGGGATTTAATGCAGAGAATTAGGTTTTGGAGACATGGACGCTAGGCCGGGCCTCTGAGAACAGCCCCAGAATAACAGAAAAACTCCAAGGCCCAGCTCCTGCCTCGCTCACAGAAGCCTTGTGGGAACTGCTAAGTTCCTCACAGAGCAGCTGCAGCCCATGAGCTGAGAATTCAAAGCAAAGAGAGCACAAGGAACACAGCAGGGGGCTGCTGCCCTACTAGACCGCGACCAGGCCAGGGCCCAATGAGTACCCGCCACCTTGAAGAGAGGGAGCAGGCATAAGGCATCCTGGTGGAAAGCTGAATTTCTCAGCCACCAGCTAACCAGTAGGGGGATTCCCCAGAGCTCAGATCCTCCTTCCCCATCTTGCTTAAGTGCACCTGACAAGGGGACCAGCGTGCATCTGAAGATGGCTGCACAGGAGTCAGAGACATTTAAGGTGCTGGGACCAGATTCTGCACTAGAAGGCGGCAGTGGAGAAGAGAAGAGGCCTGAAATGGATGGTGGGGGCCCAGCCAGGCCCTTTGCCACCCTGAGGACTGGCAGCCCCTAGACCCTACATCCCAAAGTTTTTTTTCCCATATTCTTTGTCATGGTGGAAGTCTTTTTTGGGAGCAATGTTTGTGTGGTTACAGGGAAATTTACAGCCCCTTGAGGAAGGAAGGCTAGGCTACCTTAGTAGGTATGTGATTTTATGCATCTTATTTAATCCCTCGGTGTCTTTCCTTCCTCACTACAACCTGGGTATATTATCAATGCCTGCCCCAAAAGTCTGTTGTGAAGACTGAATGAATAATACAGGGAGTGGTCTTAGATCAGTGTCAGACATCACCAGTGAGGAGATACTTCTGTTTACAGTCTGGGCTAACAATAGCGCTCTCTATGGCAAAGCTCTATGATGCACATGCAAAACCATTAATAATAACCTGAAACATTAGCGTAGGCCAGTGCTGTTTAAAGTTTTGTCATTACTCATTTTGTACAGAACACATAGAGATGCATTAAGTTTCTCAAAAAGAGATTATATTTGCTGAATGATATTTCTTCTGGCGTGTAGACTCCTACTCCCTATTCCAGTCTATAATAGAGAAAAGATCTTTACAGGTTGTTAAAAATTTGTATTAGAAAGTTCTAGTGAAGTTTACTGAAACAGCACACATGGGAAAAATGAAATGTACTTCTCTTGCTTTGTCTTCAAAATGAAAGCATAGGAGCTATGCTTTCTATACCCTAATCTGTAATAGAAAAGACTACTGCTGCTGAGAGTGGCATGGACAAGGAAGCACAGAATCAGATAGAAAGGACAACTGATCCACTACATCTAAGCCCAACAAAGAAAATGCAACCTGGCTTCCACTTCTCAGAGGAACTCGTGCCTTCTGATAATCGAATGGGGGCAGAAACACCCTTGATTGAGAACGTCTGGTCTCTGATTAAAAGCACTCATCATAAGGACAATAAGAAAAATGTAATTTTTAGATTGATAGATCAATCTAATGGAAAGAAGAAAAGAATCAAAAAGAAAACGCAGTAGATAAGGAATATGAAGAAATGATAAAAATAAATCTTCATGTAACAGTTAAGACAATAACGGAAAAGTGCTGTTCTGGCCAGTTAAAATCCAGAGACTCCTAGATCAGAATATAAAAGCATACACAAATGCTACATTTAAAGAAAAGATGAAGTCTGAAAATAAAGTAAAAGATTAAGCAAATATGAAGCAGAAGGAAACTGAGAGACTAATCTTAAATAGTTTTAAAAAAAAGAATTCAAGGCAAAGAGTAGCACAAGGAACACAGATAGATCTGTAATAATAAACTAAGAAATGGTAGTAGAAAAAAGATATGAAACATTTATGTAGCGGGTAATTCACAGCAACATATACAAAGCATAGAATCTACAGAAGTGAAGGTAGAGATAGATAAATTAAGATTAAAATTTATACATTTTTACTAGCAATTTTGACACAATGCATTCCAAAATCAGAAGAGACAACAAATCAGAATATACCTGATTAAACTTTCCACGTATTAAATACACAGGAGAGAGAGAGAAAAGTCCTTGGTTTGCAAGGCGCCCTGTGAACTGAAACTTGAATGTATCAGAATCGTGTCCTTGCTCTGCAAAGTTCTTGGAAACTGCTACCATTGTTACCTCAGCTGCTATGGAACTGGGCAAAATGAGGATACAGCCTCAGGACAAAGTTTGGGAATTAAGGTAATTTGCTATCCCACACCCAGAGACTAGAGCTCCCTGACAAGGTAGATCAAGACATGAAGTATCGATCAATAGGCATTAAATGTGCATTAAATGTCTCACCAGTTCAGTTCAGTAATTCTAGAAGAAAGTCCTGTTTTCTCCTCTATTTTGGATAGGAAACCTCGAGCTCTGATGATGATACCTGGCTGGGGCCATACATTCTGGCCAGCCACAGGACAGGATTCTAAACAAGGTCATGCTGTCACTGAAACCATGTGATCATTCCCCATTCTGTGTCACTAGGAGAGAGAATCCTTCATTACACTGTATCAAGCTCACGAACCACTCCCTAAAGGACGGCAGCTAAATGGGATTTCACCGATGATGATAATAACAGGGATGCTCCTGTTACTGACCCCGACTCCACTGCATTCCTGGCTAAGGACAGCACTGGGATCAGTAGGAAGGCCACACATCCCCCTCCACATCCAGGGGTCTCACTCTCTCCCCAGTCATGTTTGCCTGGGGAGCCTGAAGGTCAGAGCTGAAAGCATCCCAAACCTGGCCTCCCATGGGCATTTCGGTTTTCCTTGGATATAGAACAGCTCCCATTGGATACCGCACCAGGAAGTGCTGAGATGTTCCTATGGGCAGCAAGGGGTCTGAGACCAGGCCGGGCAGCTCTGTGGCCTTGAGAGCCACTGCACTGGCCTCACTTCCATGGCGAAATGACAGATTAAATTAAATCATCACCTCTAAAGTGTTAGGTCTACGTCAATGATCTGATCTTTGGCAAGGCACTGCGAATGTGACAGATAAATTACTAAGGACCTACAAATTATGAACTCTTAAAACTCCCAGATAATGTTGGATTTGGAAATTATTTCTGAAATGCTATGTTGCCTAAAGTGTTGGCGTTCTGCATTAAATAACTTCACAGTTATATATATGCAGCTACTATGAGGAGAACAAACTGTCAAGTTAAGATTCTAAGATGATGAGCTGTGTTTACTTTTGTCTTAGTCAAAATGTCATGTTAACACCGGATCTGATTCATTCTCAGAGTTTCACGACATTCGATGCTGCTGACCACTCCTTCCTTCCTCTGCCACCTTCTCTTGACTTCTGTGACGTGGTCTCCTAGTTTGATCCTAAGTCTCCACCCCTCCTCTACCTCCTTTGTGGGTGCGTCCGCTGCCCCGTCTCTGACAGAGGCTTTCTGGTGCTCTTTTCTACACAATCCACGGTGACCTCATCAACTCTTGGGGGGCCCATTACCTGAAGCCTCCACCCCCAGCCCGGATTTAGGGCTGAGCTCCAGATCCAGCCATTCCTTCACTTTGGATGAATGTCCTTGGGTGTCACACCTTCCCCCATCACGTGCTCCTCCTCCAACGGTTCTCTGGCCGGGGAATGAATGGCACTGCACGAGGGTACAGCTTTAAAGAGTTGCTTCAGAAACAGATCTGTGGTCAAAATCTAATTGCCTAAGTTGCTAAACAAGTAACATCCATAATGAATGAATGAAGGTAGGGACGGATGGGAGGGAGACTGTGGAAAGACTGAAGGGTACAGATAGGCTACCCAAAGCAGCTAATGCTTAACTTTGGTGAACTAAAGCCAAGTAGAATGATGGGCTCGGGCTGCCAAATTGAGGGTTTTTGTAAAAGAAGCTAGAAATCTGGATTTCACTGTGAAATCTCTACAGTGTTGGTAACTCATCAAATTTAAAATAATATGGACTAAAAATATGCTTGGGGGGCTCTTATTTTACAAGCTCTGTTGTAGTCTGATGGTATCCAAACAATTTTACTCAAGAACTATTCTGAAGCAAATTACACTTTACCTAAGTCCAATTGATCTAGTAACCACTGTTTGCATACAAATTTCAAAAATTACATTTCTCCATCTTTATAACAAAGAGTCTATTGTAAATACGCCAGCCAAGCAGATTTCTAAACCTTTAAGAGAGCTAAAAATATTTCCCTGATAGCTAGTCAGTTAAATAAGATCCCCTTTATTTTATCAGAAAAACAGGTCGTAAAATACTCATAAAATCCACTGGTTTCTGTGATACTTCATGATATTAAATTGGGCATTTTGTGTCCGAATGTGTAGTTTGTTTTTTTTTAAGATTTTATTTATCTACTTGACAGAGACACAGCAAGAGAAGGAACACAATCAGGGGAAGTGGAAGAGGGAGACGCAGACTCCTCGCCAAGCAGGGAGCCTGATGCGTGGCTGGATCCCAGGACCCGGGGATCATAACCTGAGCCGAAGGCTGACGCTTAACGACTGAGTCACTTGGGCACCCCTGAATGTGTAAATTGCTCCACACACAAACTGATAGCAGAAGGCCTGGCCTCCCGAGTTTGATGCCTGACTCTAGAGACCACCACGAGCCCCCCGCCCCACCCCCGCAGCAACCACAACTTTGCTTCGTAAATGCACTGATTTCCAGCACATCCGATTCTATCAGGAACAAAAGATTAAATCCATGTTTCAGGTGAGTTCAAATTTGTGAGATCTGCTGACTTGTGCATTCTCCTCTCAGCTACCACTCTGTTCCTCAGCCTGCCATGTGCTCGCTCTCACTGTACATCGAATCCAGTGACATCTTTTGAATACAAAGCAGTAAGAACATGGAAAGAGCAAGTGAGAAGAGGTGCCCCACGATGCTGGAAACAGTGAAATTCCCTCCATGGAGATGGGAGCACATCGCTCGTGTTTATGGTGTTGCTTTGGTCTTAGGAACATACGGACTTGACAAGAGGCTTGTAATGCTAACTTATTCATAAGTAGAAGAGCTTCTACACCTGCCAATGGTAATGACGTTTGTGTCCAAGCACTCCCAGCCCTTCCATCTTAGGATTTTCTTCCACTGAATGGAGGTAGCAAGAGAAGCCTCAGTACCTGGTCTGCAGTGTGTTAGAATCTGGTGTGTATGTGACACAGGTGACTGCAAGTTGTGGGAGTCTGTGACATATGAAAGCATACATAAAAGGGCACCGTGAACCACACACTTGCTGAACAGCCAAACCACGGTGTCCAGACCCTTCTGTCTGCAGCACACTGCGGGCTGGTCCTGCTAAGTGCATCTGACTCACCGATGAGATACATGCCAATCCAGTCTCCGGCGTCCACTTCCTCCTTGATGTCCCAGTGGATCACCAGGTCCTGCGAGTGCCCTATGGAGTAGTAGGAGCTGCTGACCATAAGCGTGGAGCGGCTGTCCGAGGTGACCAGGTCGGTGTCACTGGTGGAGCGGGGGATGGTGACGGTGCCATGGGGGCCATTCCTGATGGCCATGCTGTGGAACTGGCCAGGGTTGTAGCTGTGACGGAGCGGCTCCTTGCACCGGCGTCGATTCTGGGAGGTTCTGGATGGAGATGCCATGGCGGCCAGGCCTAAGAACCTGTTCTGGTACAGATTCTGTGAGGGCAAAGAGACAATGAGCAGGGGTGTGAGACCTGATCCCGTCTTCACAGGGAGATGAGCTGTGAGTGAGCAGCCCTCCGAGGAAGGTCTGAACTCCGGCTCGGGCTTCACACAGAGGAGACAGGAACAAGAATGCAAGCTCACCAATGGGCTGGGCAGTGCCACGCTTGGCTGGGGTCTGTCTCTCCCCTCACTCCCTCTAGCCCGGGGGTCTCAGAAGGCCCAGATGGCTAAGGCGGGGTGACCGCCCCAGACAAACAGCCATCTCTTAAGAAATCCAGCACCAATTCACTGAGAACAAGTTTTATCCTTCTTTAGGGTAGATCACAGTTATTATCACTGAACATTTTAGTGATCCCACCAGGATTCGACAGCCTATACACAGCCCAGAATCAGAGGTGGTCCCTGCATTACAACTCTCCCCATTACAACTCTATGCCCTACAGAATGTCCCCAGTCGTCTGGGATTTCTATTAAGGACCTCCAATACCTAGGGATCTCCCAACACCGTAATTTTTGACAAAATCCAATCTCAGAGGACTAGGACTCCCTTGGAGCCAATGTTACTGTAGAAACCATTGGATCAGATGAGGAAAAGGCAAGCTTTGTACTGTTCACAACACTGAGCACTTCATATGAGCTGAGTGGATACACAGTGATAATAGCTGGATTGTTCTGGATACAGATGGCTTTTAGAACATGGGTGGGGGGCGCCTGGGTGGCTCGGTCGGTTAAGTGACTGCCTTCGGCTCAGGTCATGATCCCAGGGTCCTGGGATGGAGCCCCACGTCGGGCTCCCCACTCAGTGGGAGTCTGCTTCTCCCTCTCCTCCCTGCTTATGCTCTCTCCCTATTTCTGTTCTCTCTCTCTCAAATAAGTAAAAATTTTTTTTAAAAAAGTCTTAAAACATGGGGGAGAAACATCATAGTGAACTTACTACACAAGAGACCCTTTTTCTTTTTTTTTTTTTTTTGGCGCTTCATTTACATTTATTGGCTTTATGATTAAAAAAAAAAAAATACAGCTCAGGAGCCGCCAAAGGCGAGAGATGCAGAGGACAAGGGTTGGAGAAGGAGCTCGGAGCTTCCATGTCCTTTCTGGGGGTATCACCTTCCCAGTACCTTGATCACCAGCCTGGAGGCTCTCTGAACCCCTTTGTGTAGGGTTTTTTTAAATGGAGGTTTTCTAATGTCGGTGTGAAGGATTAAATCCTGAGCCATTGGTGAGTGACTCCATCTCTAGCCCCTCTCCCATCCCTGGAGGTTGGGGTTGGAGCTGAAATTTCCACCCCTCTTTTTTTTTTTTTTTAATTTTTAATTTTTTTTATTTTTTCAGCATAACAGTATTCATTATTTTTGCACCACACCCAGTGCTCCATGCAATCCGTGCCCTCTACAATACCCACCACCTGGTGCCCCCAACCTCCCACCCCCCACCCCTTCAAAATTCTCAGATCGTTTTTCAGAGTCCATAGAAGAGACCCTTTTTCGAAACAAGGAAGGGTGATTCTGACTTCATCAAAGTATATTAAAATAGGCATTTAAATGTATCATTTTGGCCATAAAACCTGGCTATAAAAGTACATGCTGGTCTACAAATAGGAACACTTTCATTTTTTTTTTTTTTTTAAGATTTAATTTACTTATTTGACAGACAGAGATCACAAGTAGGCAGAGAGGCAGGCAGAGTGAGAGGAGGAAGCAGGCTCCCTGCTGAGCAGAGATTTCCCCGTGCGGGGCTCAATCCCAGGACCCTGGGATCATGACCTGAGCTGAAGGCAGAGGCTTTAACCCACTGAGCCACTCAGGTGCCCCAGGAACACTTTCAAGGAGAGAAGATTAAGGGGGTGCCTGGGTGGCTGGGTCAGTCAAGCATCAGACTCTTGATTGCAGCTCAGGTCATGACCTCAGGGTGGTGAGATCAAGCCCTGAGTCAGGCTCCACACCCAATATGGAGCCTGCTTCAGGTTCTGTCTCTCCCTCTCCCTCTACCACTCCCTGCTCTTGCTCGCTTGCTCTTAAAAAAAAAAAAAAAAAAACCCAAAACAAAAACAAAACTCCCCAAAAGACAACAGAAGAGAAGATTAAGGCCTGAAAACGGGTTGAGTCATGCAGTTTCGATCCCAGGAAAATTACTTATTGCACACATCCATCAAACCAAGTTTCTGTTTATGGGTCACGAGGCCCAGGCCTCAGCGGCCGTCCCCTCTGCTCTTGAGATTACGTAAGTCTGTTCAGTAGTCACTCAGGCCTGTGCTTTTCCCATCCTCCAAGACCAGGGCCCTTGTAAAAAGTCCATTAACCTGATGAAGCACAATGTTGGCATACTCCATCTCAGGCCTTAATGGCCATGTGGCAGGACTATCCGTTCCTTCTTTGAGTCTCTCATTAGGAATTCCTCAGGCCCCCCTCGTGGTAACCATGGCATTACTATAGGCAGAAAAGCCCAGACTTCAGAAAGCATCTCATCACACTACTGACACCATATGGTCTTTTTTTTTTTTTTTGGTTTTGGGGTTTTTTTGTTTTGTTTTGTTTTAAATGCTTGTCATTGCAACAGTATGAAAATGGACAGACCAGTGTCACCTGGAAACCAGTCCTCCTTTCGGAAAGACAGGCAAAGCCCAGGAGCCTGGGCCATCCACGCACTCAGCAGGCCCCCTGGCTCTTCTGGGCAGTTCAGAGAGGACATCGTTAGCCTGCCCATGCTCCAGTGGGGTTTGCCCAGAGACCTCCAAAAAAGAAAGGCTGTGGCTAGAGCATGACATTTCTGCAGCTCATATATACTTTATGTGGACAAATAACATCTTATAGTATTATTATGGAGAATAAAAACAACTTGCAAGTAAGTAGTCAAGTTTATGATTACAGGTTAAACCAAAGCTGGTGCAGCACCTACCAAACTCCAACCTGCGTATCCCTAGACGTTTTACTTCATCTTCCTGGTCCTCAGTTTCCTTATTTTAAATGGGTTGTTGTCAGAACTTACTGAGAGAACGCAAACCAAGCTCTTGGCATAACAGGCACTTAATAAATAAAAATCTACTAAAACACTACTGGTATTGCTTTACTAAGAAAGCCTCACTGAAACATATGTCCTGGGCAATCGGCTGGGCTCACTCACTAGCCAAGGGTCCCCTCACATCATCCTCAGAGACCTCACACTTAATTCCTCCTGCAACCAAACCCCAGATTTTTTCCCAAGTCACGGCCCCGCAGTTACAAAACTGAAATGCCAAGCTTAAACGGTCTAGTGTATTTATAAATGTACCCTATATACCAATTTTTTGGAGGGGAATGCTCCCTTTATCTGTAAGGTCTGTGCTTGAATAGGATGTTTTTGTATTAATGTTGAGGCCGAGGGAATTTTATCGATGTAGTATCAGCCGGGGGCCTCACAAAAGATTATGGATTGCTTTTCTTTTGTTGAAGACATTTCTGCTGTGGTATTTTTATTAGACTTCCCTGGAAACCAGGCAACTCCCCTGAAACTCAAATTACACCAGTGCTCACTGTCCAGGTGGTGGGAACAAAGGCATAGAAGGAAACATTAGCCAAGGAAGACATTTGTCGGTAATTGAGTGGATTGGAGGAACAGCATTTGCCCAGAATAAGAAGGGGCGCTTCAAAGCTGCTCCTTGAACACCGCCCTCCCCCACTCTCCCCACCCGTCTTTGTCCACACCCTTTCCATCTGTACTTGCAGGAATTGTATTTCTGCTTTAAGATTCTGCCCCAGCACCAATTCTGTTATAACCTCCCCTTGTACCCTCTTCCGATTCCCCAAAATGTGGGCCTCGGCTCTGCGATCCCACAGGAATCCCCTTCCCCTGGAGAGACTCCTACTGAATTATTGCTAGCTGACCAGTTCACTCACATCCCTAAGCAGTGAAGACTTCAAGCCAGCGTTCCCTGCTCTTTATAGCCTCTGGAATTGGCATGACTCCTGGCACACAAAAAAAAGGCCCTCGAAACTTTATTTTATTCAATGACGTCCCTTCTTTTTGCAGAAGGGTTTAAGTGTGCTATTACAAATAGATAAAATATAGAAAGACGTAAGTTAGTAGACAGTGCAGAGAGAGAAGAGACAAAAAGTTACGTACAAAGGCTCACATAAAACTATATGCCATCACGTCCCTAAACAGGTGTTCTTGCTAAAGACCCACGACAGCTGCCTCTCAACGCCACCGGTGGATAGTTGGTTGATTCCCAACATGTGTTCCTTTGTGGCTCCGTTTTCCCCAGCCATTCACGTGTTCCAAGCTCACACTACAGACTCACCCAGCTGGAAGAAACAATTTAATCATTCTCTGTTCACATCTGAACTGTGGGAGAGAGAGGCTCTGTCCTGTTTTCAAATAGCCCTGGATAAAAGACCACTCTCTTCCCAGAAAGGGATTGCACTGTTTACAACCTCAGCAATTCTTCCTAATCTCTAAAGCCAGTCTCGTGGCACAGAGACCTGCCTTCTCCCTCGTCCCTACAAAGAGCAAGCAAGAGTGGCTTGCTTTCCTGTTATCTATGAGAAGGACGTCAACAAGTATCACTAGATTGTTTCCAGCTTCTTCTCCATTCCACTAAGCAATTCAGTGTATTTTCCCTTTCCTTGGGGATGGGTAATTGACATGGATAAGAAACCAAAAAAATACTAGTAACAGTTTCAGCGACACCGTAATTTTCCAATTATTGGTTGTAATCTAGTTATGGGCTAGTTTTCAGGAAAGACTCCAATGAGTGAGTCACTGAAGACAATCTGATCACATTGTGACCTTCATAGGGAGTAAGATTCCATTTGCTGGCTTGTCTCCTGTTTGCTGCTGAGGATTCAACAACATGTTTTGTTTACTAATTTTGCTTTCCAACTTAAGTAACTCAAATTGTTAAAAATATTTTTAGTCAAGTTACATGTTCCTGGATTTGAAAAAAAACTTGGAACAGGTCTCACATGTTTAATATTTTTTGTTTAAGATTTTTATTTATTCATTTGACAGAGATCACAAGTAGGCAGAGAGGCAGGCGGGGGGGGGGGGGGGGGGAAGCAGGCTCCCTGCTGAGCAGAGAGCCCGATGTGGGGCTTGATTCCAGGACCCCGGGACCCACTGAGCCACCCAGGCGCCACTCACATGTTTAATATTTTAAGTTATTCTTATGCATTATAGTACAAAGCAAGACCAAAACATGTAAGGAGATGGAATCCTAAAAGAAAAAACTGTCACTTCTAGGAAAGGGGTATGTTGTGGATTTTTTTTTTTTCAGAACACAGGAAAACAAAGATTCTGCTGCGTCAATTTCTAACTGACAAAGTCATTAATAGCTGTTCTGTTTTGAAATATATAAAGCTATGAATACCATCTCAGAAATGAAAAGAAAGTGGACAAAAGCCACATCTGTAACAGAGAAAATGATTCTTAAAAAAATTGCCTCTACACTGTGAAATCAAAACAGTGAGTGAAAAACACAAGCCCTGAAGGAAACCTCACTAAAGTGTATAAGATGAGGGTATAGAAATGGGCATTAGGTAGCTGGGCGAAGAGCATAATAGTTTTGGAGTTCAGGAACAGATTTTATTTTGAGCAAGTAGATGCCTGAAACTTTTTTTTATCTTACACTCAACTTGGGTTATGCCATCAGGGCGGTAATGGAACTTAAAACAAAATTATATGTAAGTTTTCTCTTTTTATGACAGATTTGAGAAAATTTACAACAAAAGAAATGTACAAGGAACTAGGGAGATAAAGACTAGACAGAAAGCAGGAAGTAGCGGTATGAAAACAGCTAATAATTATGAACCTTCACTCTATGCAGGGGACTTCAGGCATCATCACATTAAAAACCGATCAAACATCACTACTCCCCTGTTGGTGAAAAACCCAGCTCAGAACAGTGGTTAATAAACATTCCCAAGGTCCTCTCGCAGCAGGAAATGGGGATTTGAGCCTGTTCTGTGTGACCGTGAGGGGGCACTTTCATCGCTCTTAAGCACTCTCCCCAAATTGTAACATGGGCAGACAGACTTGCAGAAATTGATTCAGATGGAGTATCTGATCTTCTTGACAGCCAAGAAGACAGAAGAAAAGCATAGTTCTAGGGTGCGTGGGCGGCTCAGACAGGTAAGTGTCTGCCTTTCCCTCAGGTCATGATCCCAGAGCCCGAGCCTGGCATCGGGCTCCCTGCTCAGCGGGAACTCTGTTTCTCCCTCAGATAAATAAATACAATTAAAAGAAGAAAAGGAACGCACAGTTCTCATGATCAGAATATTTGAAATTTTTCTCCCTCCACATTCTTAATAAAATGCTTCATTTAGACTTTCTCCAGAGAACACACCATGATGTGGTGAATGTTCTTTAAAACACATTTTATAAAAATTACCAACGGTGGCAGATTCTTGCACAAGTTTTTGACCAAAGTTGAGGTTATAATATAATATAGTCTATCTGGGGCTGTGCATGGCTGTGTTTTTCTGACCACATTCAAAAGCCCCCTTGGCTTATTCTACCCCTACTGCCCCCAACCTCCTGCTCCCGATCGAGCGCCTATTCTCAACCTCACATCTCTCTCTCTCTGACTTTGAAACAGATAAACAGGAGTTTGGAGACCTCTTCTATCTGCAACTTTCTTATTTCTTAGCAGTGCTGCTCTACTAAGAAGCAGGTGCCAAGATAGCACGGGCCTTGCCCGGCCCTCGTGGGCCTGCATTTCCATGGTGAGAACGTAGTGGGTACTCAGTAGATGTTTTGTTGGATTGGGGCGCACCTGCCTCTGGTCCCAGAGCCATGTCATGAGCTCTGCTGCTCATGACCCTTCTGGGAAGGAACTGGGAAGGAACCCTTCCCAGTGCCTATCTTGCCCAAAGCACAAGGCTTGCTGTCCAGAATCCTCCATTACCAGATCCTGAATGACACTGGTCAGAAGCGAGAGGAGGGGATGAGAGGAGATCCCACTCTGTGTCTCACCTCCTAAGATCCGATTCCTGCCTGTAGGTTTGCACATCTGCTTGGGAACAGCAGTGGCGGAGTGAGGTCATGGGACAGAGGTGGCCGAGACCTGCCAGATGGCCAAGCCCTTCTGCGGAGGAAAGTGGGAGGCGGCTGCAGTGTTACCATCTCTAGCCAACTCTTCAGCTCCTCACACCTGTCTCTGAAACTGTGTCTCAAAACTGTGTTTTTAGCCTTGAACCATGTGTTGAAAAAGCTGTTTTGTGCTGGCCATTGTGCAGAAGAATATCACAAAATTATATAAACTAAATTGTGTGGGTTACTTTTCTTTGAAGAAGAAATAGAATCCCACACATTGCCAACAGGAAGGGAACATTAGACAGAGGAAATTTTAATAAGCAAATCAAACCAAGTCAGGGACTATCCACATAGGAAGTCATGATTTAACAGACAAGGGACCTGTTAAAATGACAGTCAAATGAACTATTTTAGGAACACAGAAAGCCTCACCACTAACGAGAAAAATCCAACAATAGGTTTGAGAGGAACAACCCCCATCCCCACTTCTCTCTGGGGCCCCTGGTGATGGCAGCAGAGAGAAGTCTTGGCTCCTTGCTTCTCCAATGCCATTCTTGCTCCTTGTGCCCAAGAGAGGTGAGCAGGAGGCCTGGCCATGCTTTGTGGGATATGCAACTCTTCTCTTTGGTCAAATATGAAATTTCTGGGCGCAACTCTGAGGCTCTTGGAAGGGTTATGCTTAGACATGTTCAAGAATGAAGCTGTTGAAGCCTGGGTAGTTACTATGGCCAGACTAATGGGGCGGGGCGGGGCAGGGGAGGGACGTGGGTGAGGGGAGAGAGGAAGACTGGAGGCAGCAGGGGCCTTCCTATGTTATTTAAGGGAAACTCCTGATCCCCAGCACCATCTCCTTCTATTACTTAAAAAGAAAGTTCACTGAAAGTGGTATTCCTCTGTGTGTGTGTGTGTGTGTGTGTGTGTTGTGAGAGAGAGAGAGAGAGAGAGAGGCAGACAGATAGACACACTGACAGAGACCAGGATAGAGAATGAATAGGAATGCACAGATGTCTTTCCCTTTTCAGTCTCAGACATGCCCTTTTCTTCCTCAGGATGGTCCCACCTTGATACAAGCTGGGAAGGTCCCTTCCTTCTGTGTTGACACAAGCCAAAGTAAAGGATATGCTCTTACTTCCCAGAACCACAGTGATACCCGGCTGGTCGCGGCGCCTCAGCCCCAGGGACCCTGCTGAACACTGAGGAGCCCACGGTGGGACTGCAGAGGAGCAACGCGGCTGCAGAATGGGGCAGCCGTGAGCAATGCCCCTGACCACCGCAGCCCCACTCCTGGAGCTCCCCACGGCTGCTGTGCCAAGCAGGGTGACTGTGTCTCTTTCCTAGCCAGCACACGGTCACCTGCCTCATGACCAACGGTCAAGTCCTCAACCCCACCCTATAAAGCCAAGTCACAGGGACTCCCAGAGTGAGTGGTGGGAGGTCACGTCCAGCCTCTCCTGCTGCTCCAGAAGGGCAGCAGCCTGAAGTGAGCAGCAGAGCCACGACTGGAACCTCAGCCCCATGGCTGGGACCGTGCTGCCTCACTCAGGAGGGAGCATCAGGCTTGCAGAGAATATGTCACGGCGTGTTTTCCTCCTCTATTCCCAGTCCTGTTCAGATTTGCTAAGAGGCAACGTGGCCAGGCAATGAATACGCTTCTAAGAAGGACAATTCAACAAGACTGCAAATGAGGTGCTACGTTTGCATACACACTGAAGTTAGCGTTCAAATACCTTATTATTTGTTGCAGAAGTTCAGGGTTCCTGTATAGATGCCCTCTTAAATTCTCCCACCCCCTGGGAGGTTGGGCTCAGCAGAGTTGGTGAGATTTTTAGGTAAACTGTTCTTTTTTGTTTTTGTTTTTTTCCTTCCTTTAGCCCATTCAACGAACAAATGTTTATTGAGTCATTAGTATGTACTAGACACTGTGCCAAGCATCGAGTATGCATAGAGAGATGAATTAAACAGTGCTCCTACCCTCAGAGAGTTTGCACAGGAGGCAAACATTTAAGCAGGAAACTTTGACACAACACCAAGGCCCATGAGAGGAGTAGCAGGCAAGATCCTCATGGGAGAAAAAGGGATGCTGGAAATGCCCTCCCAGATGGGAGAACAGTGACACTGTATTTGGAAGGAGGAGTAGGGAGGTCACCCAACTGGTCAGGGGCAGAGGGAAAGCCACTCTCCGCAGAAGGAAGTCTCGGTATAAAGGCAGAGATTTTCGAACAAGCATGGCGCGACAAGCATGGTGGGGCTGTGTATCCGGAAGAGCTCCTCCCAGCTGCCTGCCAGAGTGTCAGGAGGGGCATCGAGAAGTGCTAGAAAGGGTCTCCCTTGACTCATCAAGACACAGGACCTCCCCGCCTTACAGGATGGGAGGGCCATAGGAGATTTCTGATCTGGGAAAGGATATAATCTGTTTGCCTTAGCAACATCACCCTGCAGCAGTGACAGGAGGGCAAGGCGCAAGGAGCCCACTATGTCTGGGGAAGTCCAAACTACAGCAATCCTGAAAGTCAAGTGTGCCTTTAGGGAGAACCTTCATCAGATGATCCCTTAGTGCCACCTGGGAGCCAGGCACTAAGTCTCGTTGTGGGAGGATGAAATGTAAAAAACAAGGAATGGCCTGCATCCTGGAGGGGAGTATGTAAAAGAAGGAACAATCGAAAGACACAGTAATAGAGGCCACCAACAGCACCACATGTAGTCTGTTTCTACTGAGATCTCATGGCCATGGCATTCACCCAGGAGGAGGGCAGTGCCATGCACCACGCCATGCATTCTAAGGCAAGTGGTGTCTAATTTTATCATTGGGGACACTGCCCCAGGATACTTTCCTCCTCAGAACTAATCAAAGAGAAGTAAATTTCAGGACTTTGGCACCCATTGTCATAGCTTAGACAACACTTCCATCGATACAAACTGAACTAGACTGACCTTCTGGAACATACCATATTTATAATCTTATTTTGCCATGGAATACAATACAAAGGCTATACTTCACTGTTATATAGTAAAGTAATGTCACCAGTGGCATAGCAGAGCTAACTAGCATATCAGGTAAACACACGTGAGCAAGGAGAACATGACTGACACCACACCAGAGGTGAGGTATATGCTATGAGCTAGATACTATCTAGTGATGAGAAGATATATAAAGTAATCATTTCAATGTAGGGTGAAATCAAACAAGGGTAGAGTTATTCACAAGACAGGAAGATAATTATTCATTTTGTCAGATAGGGAAGGAAATAAGACTTAGGGAGAAATGGAAAAAGTATATTTAGGCAGAAGGACAATAGGCAAAGGCATGCTGAGCATTACAAACACTGCCCACACATATCCAGGGGACTGGAAGACCAGTGTGTCCAAAGCATGGGGAGTGGTGAGGTTGGAGCTTAATCAAGACCAAGATCAAGACCAAGGCCATGTTTCAAGGAGAGAGGTGTTTCTTTTGGGGACACTGAGCTTTTTTGAAGACAGGGAAAGACGTAGTGGTTGGCTCACCCACACTGTGCTCTCGTGAATACTGTGATGTTGAACACCTTCTTCCAGGAACAACATGGCAGAAGTTTCTGCCAAGGCACTAGAGGAAGCAGTGGTAGGTCAGGTAGCTAGACAGGCCCAGCTCTCCCCTCAGGAAGTTGGGGGTGGTCAGCACTGTTCTTTCAGATCACCCAGCAGGACAGAGAAAGGCACAACCCAGGACCGCAGTTCTAAGAGAAAGGCCAGTCTTGAGGGACACAAGCCAGATGGCCCATTATCAGCACACAGGTGAACTGAACTAGCTACACAGCACTCTGGTTATCAAACGGAGATAAGTTCCGTGTTAATACCTGAGACCATTTTTTGGAAGACAACTTATGGCAGGGACGAAGAAGAAAATAAACAGCATCTGGTCTCTGCCTCCTGTGTCATTCTAGTTTCTCTACCTCCCTTGAGAAGTGACATGGACAGTTCATATCCCAGATGGAGTCACAGGTAATACGTTCCTTCCCAAGGGCCCTCCCTCCCATCACTGGGCCCATGCCTGTGGTATTTCCAGTCCAGGTACTCAAGTCCATGCTAGCTGTCACTCATTCTCTCGGCCACAGCAGGTTTGTGCCATCACAGCACCCAGGCTATCATATGAGGGCCAACAGGGCCAACTTAAATTGGGAGATATCTGTTGGGAAAAGAAGGAAATGATTAAGAACTGGTGCTATTAAAAAAGAATTAGGCCTATCTCCAGTGACTTATGATAAAATGATTGGGAGATTGGAATGACAGGGAGAAAAATCAACCCACCAGCATCTCCATCAAGCTTTTTCTCTTTTATAGGAGAAAAAAATAATTAATACAAGAGCAGGACATAGCATTGCTTTTTAAGTGAACCACAACTAAATGAACTGAATGTCTAAATCTGTGAAAATCCCTTGGAAGTTCCCACAGCCTCAAGATATCCCCATGGTCAAAACAGCAAATCAAGTGACCTACTAAGTGACATACTACTGTATTATCAATCACTTATGGAAATGACCTAAGGAAGAATTCTATTTTGAAAACAAAACAAAAAAACCCAGGACAAGTTATTTAGTTCTGTTGGCATTGGGGAAGCCACCATGAAGATTATGGCTGAAGCAAACTGGGAGCTCACAGTCAGGCTGTGGTCATTCAGACATCTGGGCTCCCTACTTGACTTCTCACGTGTAGGGACCACCCCAGTCCAAAGCCTTGCTCGGTTTTAAGAGAACTTTAAGAGAAAAGAAACACTTAGCCATTACTTTTTCAAACATGACACATGGCGAGATCCTTGAATACCTTTCATAGACGGTCCCATTCTGACACCTTTTATACCAATGAATCTCTTGGATTTGTCAGAACTAGGGAGAAGGGGTAATCAGTTGAGGCTTCTTGGAATCTGTGAATCACAGACAAAAGCTACCAGGAGACACGGTTTTCAGTTTTCCAGACTAAAGGAATAGAATGGCTTTCTCCTAATCTGTCTCTCGTTTGGATGCCTGGGACCATCACCATAGCTTGTCTATGACACGCAAGATATGGCGGACACCGTGGAATTCGAACCCCCAGTGCTTCTCCCAACAATTCCCAGCCACAGGGAATCTTTGCTCAATGCTATAGGTTTACATTACACTCAATGAGAATACAATTGAATTTGATTCTCTGTAGCAATCACCAGAAAGCAAACTAGATTATCATCCGGCTAAGTCATTTTTTATTCATACAAGTCGTGGGTCTCCATGATACGGTAATATATCCAAGAGCACGGACTGCCATTTCTAGGAGTTTTAAAAGATAAGCTGCCTACCCAGACAAATAGAACTCAGAAGTCTCAATGATCTGGATTATTTTAGGGAAAAAAAAATCTTTTTTTTTTTCCATTTGAGGCTTGAATTAATTATTCAAATAACATCTCTAATTTTCCCTTTTACCTTGTAGGTAGGAAGATTAAAGTTCTGTATCCCTCCAGGGCGTGACAGCTGTAGGAGGAGTCAGGGGATGTAGCAAGAGCAGACACAGCCCTCCCTCCCTGGGTGGCAGCAAGAGAGACTGGGTCATCACAACGAGGTGAGCTCATCAGGCTTTTTCACAAGGCCCCAAAAGACTGTGGTATTAAAAGGAAAATGAGAAAATGCAGTAATCTGGGTTTCTGGAAGGCTGTTCGAGATGAAACATGAGCTCCAAGGAAGCAAGAGCCACAGGTACGTGCTAATGAATCTTAAGTACATGCCTTTCCAACACATTAGCTTTGTTCTTTGCAGAGGACAAGTCTTATCCTCTCTGTGACAATGTGCTCCATGTCAGAACCTCAATTATGACCCACATCAGAGGCCAGCATTTTACTCTTGCTTTATTAACATTACTCAGAGATAGCCTGGGCCACATTTCAGAATGGCTTTAAACTGCTAGGGGTGCACTTCCCAGACAACCTTCATGTATTTATTCATTTGGTCAACAAATGCATATGTTAAACACTGGAAAATGAACGAGAGCATGAGAGTATAAGCTGTGGGATCTGCCCTGGAAAACCAGAACACACTTGTGTGAAAAATTAGCAGCCCCCAGGTAGTCTGTGGAGTCTTACCGACTCTACCGCCAAGGTAAGAGTTACCAGAAGAATCACAAAGGCAGGGTGAGAGCCGGGTGGATATTCCCAGTAGGGAAAATGGTGCATAATGATCAGAAAGTAAAGGAACCGAGACCCATATTTTAAGTCCTACTCAATTTAGCTTTGCAACTATCTTCTCCCATTTGGTACATTTCCTTTTCATTTTTTAAATTATTTTATTTTATTTTTTTTTTTTAATTTTATTTATTTGACAGACAGAGATCACAAGTAGGCAGAGAGGCAGGCAGAGAGAGAGAGAAGCAGGCTCCCCACTGAGCAGAGAGCCCGATGCGGGGCTCGATCCCAGGACCCTGGGATCATGACCTGAGCCGAAGGCAGAGGCTTTTAACCCACTGAGCCACCCAGGCGCCCCATTTCCTTTTCATTTTGTTGATGGTTTCCTTTGTGTGCAGAAGCTTTGTAGTTTGCCATAACCCAAGTTGGTTGTTTGTTTCTGTTTCCTTTGGCTTTCGAATCAGATTAAAAAAAAAAAAATCACTAAGACAAACGTCACATACATCCAGTAAGGAGTTAATATCCAAAATATATGAAGAACTCATGGAACTACGGCCATAAAAGCCCAAATAACCTGATTTTAAAGTAGGCAGAGGATCTAAATAGACATTTCTCCAAAGACATACAGATGGACAACAGGCAGGTGAAAGATGTTTGGCATCATTAATTATCAGAGAAATAGAAATAAAAACCACAGGGAGATATCACCTCCCACCTGTCAGAATGGCTATTATCAAGAAAAGAAATAACAAGTGTTGGAGAGGATATGCATGAACGGGCACCTCATGCCCTGCTTGTGGGAACGTAAATTGTGCAGCTACTGTGGAAAACAGCGCAGAAAGATCTTTAAAAATTTAAACAGAACTACTCTATCATCCACTTAATCCATTTCTGGGTATTTATCCAAAGAACAGGAAAACACTAATTTGAAAAGATACATGCACCCTTGTATTCACTGCAACTTTATTTACAAGAGCCAAGCTATGGAAACTATCACTATTTGCAGATGATATGATAGGAAACTACCGCCTATGTTTTCTTCTAGGAATTTTATGGTTTTAGGTCTTACATTCCAGTCTTTAATCCATGATGAATTATTTCTGTGTACGATAAAAAGAGAGCGGTCTTCATTCTTTCACATGTGGCTCTCCAGTTTTCCCAACACCATTTGTTGAAGAGACTTTCCTTTCCCCACTGTATACTCTTGGCTCCTCTGTCATAAATTAAGTGTATGGGTTTACTACGTGAGCTCTCCATTCTGCTCCATCCAGCTGCGTGTTGCTATGCCAACACCATACTGTTTCGACTAGGATAGCTTTGTAGTATAGTTTGAAATCCAGCTTTGTTCCTCTTTCTCAAGATTACTTGCTTTGTGTTTTGGGGGTATCTTATGGGATTCCATAGAAATTTTAGATTTATTCTATTCTATGAAAAATGTCATTGGGATTTTGATAGAGATTGTTTTGAATCCATGAGCATGGAGTATCTTTTCATGTACTTGTACTTGTTTGTGTCTTCTTCAATTTCTTTAATCAGTGTCTTACAGTTTTTAGCGTACAGGTCTTTCACCCCCTTGGTTAAATTTAGTCCTTAGGTATTTTATTCTTTTGATGCAATTATAAATGGTAGTTTTCTTAATTTTTTTCTCTGATAGCTCATTATTAGTGTACAGAAATTCCAACAAATTCCTGTATATTGATTTTGTATCCTGCAACTTTACTGAATTTGTGTATTAGTTGTAGTAGCTTTTTAGTGGAGTCTTTAAGGGTTTTCTATATATAGTATCTTTAGATTGCTTTGGGCATTTTAATGATGTTCTTTGAATCTATTCATTAATCTTTTCTATTGTCCTTTTAGTCTCTATTTCATTTATGTTTATCCAAGAGCACGGACTGCCATTGCTATGAGTTAAAAGATAAGCTGCCGGGGTGCCTGGGTGGCTCAGTTGGTTGAGCAACTGCCTTCGGCTCAGGTCATGATCCCGGGGTCCTGGGATCAAGCCCCATGTCAGGCTCCTTGCTCAGCAGGGAGTCTGCTTCTCCCTCTCACTCTGCTGGCTACTCTGCCAGCTTGTGCTCTCTTTGTCTCTGTCAAGTAACTAAATTAAAAATAAATAAATAAATAAAAGATAATCTGCCTACCCAGACAAATAGAACTTGGGAGTCTCAATGATCTGGATTATTTTCGGGGAAAAAAAATTTTTTTTTTTTCCATTTGAGGCTTGAATTAATTATTCAGATTATATCTCTAATTTTCCTTGTTTCCTTCCTCTATTCACTTGGGCTTCATTCTTTTCCCTAGTACCTTTAAGTATAGATTATTTATTTGATACTTTTCTTGTTTTTTTGAGGTAACCTTGTATAGCTACAAACTTCCCCCTTATAATTGCTTTTGCAGCATCCTACAGATTTTAAACTATTGTATTTCCATTTTCATTTGTCTCCAGGTATTTGTTATTTTTTCTTTGATTTCTTCATTGTTCAGTAGCATTTTGATTAATTTCACATATTTGTGAATTTTTCCAGTTTTCTTCCTGTAATCACTTCTAGTTTCTTACCACTGCAGTTGGAAAAGATGCTTGATACAATTTCCATGTTGTTGCATGTATTGAGACTTGTTTTGTGCCCAAACATATGATCCATCCTGGAGAAAGTTTCATGTGTACTTCAGAAGAAGGTGTATTCTGCTGTTTTTTAATGGAGTGTTCTATCAAGTCTATGAAGCCCATTTAATCTGAGACATAATTAAAGGGTCATTTTTTCTTATTGATTTTGTCTGGATGATCAATCCATTGATGTATGTGGGGTATGTGTGTGTGAGTCTATTTCAAATTGATAGCATCTTATGTTTGAACATGTTCTAATAACTACCTTTTTACTCCCCTTCATGTGTTCTGTCTTTGAGGTCATACATCTTCTTATTTTGTGTATCTCTTAACTAATTATTACGTTATGGCTAATTTTACTATGTTTGTCTTTTAACCTTCATATTAGCTTTATAAGTGGTTGGCCCAATACCTTTACTACACCTGCATTTACCATTGAGCTTTTTACTTTCATGGGATTTCTTGTTACCAGTTAGTAACAAGCTTTTTATCAGCTTAAGTACATCTCTTTAACATTTTTGGTAAGACCAGTTTAGTGGTGATAAACTTTTTTAGGTTTTGCTTGTCTAGAAAACGATATTTCCTTCTGTTCTTGCTGGAAGACTCTTCTTGGTTTGAGGTTTTTCCTTTTAGCACTTTGAATGTATCGTGCCACTCTCTCTGGCTTACAGTTTCTGCTGAAAAATCAGCTTAGAGCCATATGGTGGTTTCCTTTTATGTAACAATTGGTTTCTCTTGCTGCTTTTAACATTCTCTCTTTATCTTTAACTTTTACCAATTTAATTATAATGTGTCTTGGTGAGTAACTGTTGGGTTCATTGTATTTGGAAGTCTCTGGGCTTTCTGAAGCTGGATGTGTGTCTCCTCCCACAGATCAGGGATGTTTTCTGCCATTATTTCTTCAAATAATTTTTCTGCCCCTTTCTTCTCTTTCTGGGATCTTTACAATGCAGGTATTTTTCCACTTGATGTTGAGCCACAAGTCCCTTAAGCTATCTTCATATTTAATTCTTTTTTCTTTTTGCTGTTCTGTTTAAGTGATTTTATACTGCCCTCTCTTCCAGGTCACTGATCTGTTCTTCTACCTTGTGTAGCCTGCTATTGAACCTCTCTATGTATTTTTCAGATCAGTTATTGTATTCTTTAGATCTCTGACTTGTGTTTGGTACTTTCTTCTGTTTCCCATCTCTTTGTTAAAGTTCTGTGATCATCCTTTCTTCTTTCGAGTTCAGTCTGCATCCTTATGACCATTACCCTGAACTCTTTATCAGGTAGATTACTTATCTACATTTCATTAAGGTCTTATTCTGAGGTTTTGTCTTGTTCTTTCATTTGGAACCTATTTCTCTGCTTAACTCTCTCTGTGTTTGCTTTTATGTATTAAGCAAAACAGCTATGTTTCCCAGTCTTGAAGAAGAGGCCCTGTGCAGATGATGAACAAGTTGTTCAACCTTGCCATAGCTTTGGCTGTTCCTCAGACCTTTGTGATTGTTTAAGTAGCCTGATTTATTCTTGATAGGTCCCAGTTGTTGAGAGTGTGCCAAGACTTTGTAGCTTTGTTGTGTTCATGGGAAAAGGTGAGTTAAGGATCCTCCTATGCTGCCATCTTGAACCCCACATGTTGAGCATTTGAAGGTTGTTGGAATGCAGAACAACTCAAGAACATCCAATGATACAATAAGTTCATCACAGAATGGTTTCAGATTGATACTGGGTCCCTCACCAACCTCAAGAAAATTTCCATGCACCAAGATATACTGTAAAACACTGCACGACCCAAGGACACATCCCTTTTAGGTATTAGGTTGGCTTTCAGAATCCCAAAGCCTTAGCTAATGGTATCCTTAACCTCTGAAGAGCCAAGCATGACATCTGGCACACCTGCTTATCTTATGTCTAAAATCTATGGTCCTAGAAGCAATAAATATCTACAGAAATGGCAAAATCTTCCTAAAAACAACCTAGAATTAGGAATTTTCCAGTTAAATAAAATCATTTAAGTGCACTTAAAAGTAAGAATTCTAAAATTAAACAGAATGGGATACTTGTTTTAATTGGTATGCATAAAGATTCAAAGGTTTCAAAATTCAAAAATGGCTGCATTGAAAGATTTTCCATAAAAGGCTAATGAAACATTAAAGACACAAGAGGTACCTAGAACAAAGAAATGTAAGACTGATGTAACTCCTACCACTCTCTACCTCCCTTTATTCAAGTCCTCATTCTAGTTATGCTTTGTCAGAATTGTCTTTATATGACTATTAACAAAAGTCCTCCAAGTTAATGGTCTTACAGACATCCCCATTATCTACCTTTGAAGGAAGGTCCCCAAACATGCCTTTCTCAGTGTTGAGACCCTGAGAGATTTTCTGGTAAACTACTATATTATTGTCTCAAATAATATAGCAAAATTAAAATAAAGGAAAATTAAAATAAAAAATAATGAAAAACCTTGCCCAATTCTGGGAAATACTGGAGCTACAGATGGGAGCCTAGAGAAACTGACAAAAGCTAGGTAAAAGGAAGCCTTTATGAATCTCTATCATGCCCAGTCAATAGAGAAAAATAAAACTTCACATTGTCCCTGTCCTTCCAAACCCATACCCATGGGTTAATGGGTCCTTTCTTTCCCGGGGATAGTTATCACCTTCTTGCTGGTCTCAGAGTGTGGCTTGGGTTTCTGACTGCCTGGGACCTGTCAGTTTCTTCTTTTGCTACTTTCAGGAGTGACTCTGGATCTTGGGGAGATAATAACCCTTGTACCCTCTTGAGGTCACCTTTTTTTTTTTTTTAAAGCCTCCCAGAAGCATGTGCTCATGTCCCCTGATTGGGCCCTGAAAGCGGGCTAAGGCCAAGCTCCCCAGGCACTGAAACAGGGCAAGCCTCGGTCTTGCACTACTGCTCCTGAGCCCAGCTCCCTCTGCCATGCCCCTCTGCTTCTCAGTCCCTCTCCTCTCCAGAAAAGTGGGCCTAAGCACCTGAGGGCCCGTCCCAGGTCAGGCAGCTGGGTTAATTGCACTCACGCATAGCCCAGTACCCTGCCCCTGGAGCAAGTACGCAATTTTATTTTTGCCTTCCTCTACAACTTCTGAGGCTCTTGGCTCCATGGGGCCAGGACACAGGCTCCTACTTCCCTCCTCCTCCAAGCAGGGCTTCCGGGGGCTTCAGACAGGCCACAAGAATAGCGCCTCTCCAGGACTGGGGGGGAATCCTAGCCTATAAAACCCCCTGGAGACTTTCTTCATTCCTGTAATAGCTTTCACATGGCAAGCCAGGAGCTAAGAATAGGGTTTTGCTGAAGGAAAAAAATCAGGTTGATGACCCCTGCCTCCCTAGCTGCTTCCAACGTTCCAGGACCTCCTCTGGACAAGTGCCTGGCTGGTGGGAGGTGGAAAAGAGTCCTGGGAACAGCAAAGCAGGATGGAGAGGAGCTTTGAGTCCTGTGTTCAGGGCCTCCCATTCTGCTGAGTTTCCCATGGTGCAGTGCTGGAGGGCCTCCACCCCTTCCTCATCGCCCCATGGGCCCGCATGACCGCGGGTCCCAGCCAAAATCACAAAGTAGCTCTGTGGTTACAAGTTGGCTAACTGCACAGCCTAAAAGAAACTTTATTTTAGGCTTCTCCCGCAGGATAAAATAAAGCTATATTTGGGAGGTGGGGGGAAACAAATCTTTTAAAGCCTTCATAAAAAGATGGATGGATGGATCAATCTAGGAGGTCATTCTAATTGCAACCCAATTCTTGGAGAGATTGTGAGCAACTGTTCTCAACTTATAAATCTTTGCAAAACTAGAAATGCAACTCTAATGGAAATTCAAACATCACCTATTCCTTTTTACCTTTCCCAAAATCTCCCCTATTTATATTAAAAGGCTTGTAACTTGCCGTTTCTCTCTGTGCCTTTGAGACATAAATGTTGAAGTACAAACTTCAGAGAGGTAATCCTTATCAGAAGAAAAACCAAAGGGGGAAAGTTCATTTAAAACTTAGCTTCAGAAGGGGCACCTGGGTGGCTCAGTGGGTTAAAGCCTCTGCTTTCGGCTCAGGTCATGATCTCAGGGTCCTGGGATCAAGCCCCGCATCGGGCTCTCGGCTCAGCAGGGAGCCTGCTTCCCCCCTCTTCTCTCTGCCTGCCTCTCTGCCTACTTGTGATCCTTGTCTGTCGAATAAATAAATAAAATCTTTAAAAAAAAAAAAAAAAACTTAGCTTCAGAAGGGGCACCTGGGTGGCTCAGTGGGTTAAGCCTCTGTCTGCCTTTAGCTCAGGTCATGATCTCAGGGTCCTGGGATCGAGCCCCGCATTGGGCTCTCCGCTCAGCGGGGACCCTGCTTTCCCACCTCTCTGTGCCTGCCTCTCTGCCTACTTGTGATCTCTCTGTCAAATAAATAAATAAAATCTTTAAAAAGAAATAAAACTTAGCTTTAGGAGCACCTGGGTGGCTCAGATGGTTAAGCATCTGTCTTTGGCTCAGGTCATAATCCCAGGGTCGTGGGATTGAGCCCTGTATCGAGCCCCACATCAGGCTCCCTGCCTGGCAGGAAGCCTGCTTCCCCTCTCCCACTCCCCCTGCTTGTGTTCCTGCTCTTGCTCTCTCTCTCTCTCTCTCTCTGTCAAATAAATAAATAAAATCTTTAAAAAACAAACCAACAAAAAACTTAGCTTTAGACATCTGAGCAAGTAGCCTTCACTTAATTCTATCTACCAGAGAAAAAACATAGATCCTATTTCTTTTGTAACTAGTAAAATAGAAACTACAAGTTTCTGTTTATATGTTTCTGTATGTTTATGTGTGTCTACATATGTGTGCTCTACATGTATTTTCCACTTTTGGATGATACCGCTAAAATCAACTTGTAAAAGAGCTCTATTTAATTAACTTAGATAAACCCTTGCATGAATTAAGTATCATTAAAAATCTCAGAAATGTAATAGAAATTAACCCAACTACTTTTCAGATTCATGTGATCTGGGATAATCTTTGCAAATGAAAGGTAGTTTAAGTTTGGTTTAATTAAAATAAGCATATCTTCAAAGTTACCAGCATTGTATATAATGCAAACATACAACTTCTATTTTACCTGGCTTTATTAGTCAATTAAGTTCATGTTATCTCACAAAATTTTTCAGCAAGAAAAATAGCTTGGGATGATGGCTCACTCTGACGTCTCATGAAGTTTAGTGGGTAATCTAAACATAATTATTAAGAACAAGCAAATTAAATAGATGTAAATAGAACAAAATGTTTTAGGTGAACCTTTTATTTTTTAATTTTTTAAAAAATATTTTATTTATTTATTTATTTGAGAGAGAGAGAGAGAGACAGTGAGAGAGAGCATGAGCGAGGAGAAGGTCAGAGGGAGAAGCAGACTCCCCGTGGAGCTGGGAGCCTGATGCAGGACTCGATCCCGGGACACCAGGATCATGAACTGAGCTGAAGGCAGTCGCTTAACCAACTGAGCCACCCAGGCGCCCTAGGTGAACCTTTTAAATAGTTACCCCAAATCATTTTGGTAACCTGAAACCTTAAAGTTTGGTAAGTTCACTTAAATGATGAATAGTCATTAAATATTAAATATATAAAATTAAATACCTCGATCATTTCCAAATAAGATAAAAAATACTAAAACATTACTCACTAGATGTAGACTTTCTTTTACAGAGGAAAGATATTTGGTTTTATTAATAAACATGTTTTGCATCATGCTGAAAAGAAAATGTACTATGAGAAAACATGTTTTTAGAAAATATAAACAGCATTTTAAAATTTGCTAAGCCACAGAATGCTAATATAAAAGACAATTCGTGGTTGTTTATTTTCACTAAAAATTGAGTTTTTAAATAATTTTTAAATTCTAATATATAACTGGGTGCCTGCATGGCTCAATTGGTTAAGCAACTGCCTTCGGCTCAGGTCATGATACCAGAGTCCCGGGATTAAGTCTGGCATCAGCATCCGGGCTCCCTGTTCGGTGGGGAGTCTGCTTCTGTCTGTGACCTTCTGCCTCTCATGCTCCCTCTCTCTCTCATTCTCTCCCTCTCAAATAAATAAATAAAATCTTAAATTCTAATATATAATTAAAAGTTTTTTAAAAAAAGTTTTTAATAGTTTATATTAAGTAGAATTTTTAGTTTCTCGTGTGAGAATTTGGGAGGAAAGTTTCATAGAATTTTAAAGTTACTTTAAATGCTATTTTACTCCTAGCAGGATAATATAGTTAGTAACTTCTGATAGCAGTGGATATTTTATTCTTTATATAAAATTGCTTTAAATAATGGGAATCAGTTCTGCAAATAACTGAACAGCTCTTTCTAAATATTTATACCCATTTGCTCTGGTAGTTCCACTTCTGAGAAATTTTCTTAAGTAATTTTCTTAAGTAATTTTCTTAAATATAGGAAACATTTATGCGTGAAGATATTCGTCTCGGTGTTTATTAAAAATGGAAATAACTTAAATCTTTAAAGGCATTTTAAAGTGTTTAAAGTAATAGGAAATCATTAAGGACACCACAAAAATTTTAGTAAAGTGAAAATTTTTTTTTTAATGTTAAAAGCAGAAACCTGGAAAACAATTGTGTCTATGATATAATCCCATGGAGATTATAAGTAGTATTTACTACCTTGAATTATGATAATGGAATACTGTATTTGAATTCTTACCCAAAGTACTAGACCTACTGTAGCACTGAATAAATGTTAGCTCTTGGTTTTCTATAAAAAAAAATATATATTTTTTTATTTATTATTTATTTATTTATTATTTATTTATTAGAAATTAAATCTACCAAGGAAACATCTGTGAATGCAAGTGAAGCAGGATGTATGTTTTCAGTAAAAGGTGTGAGGGATGGAAATGCATTTCTGTGGAGGGAAATGAAAGTAATTTTGTCTTAAAGAGAGGCTAATTATTTCAAAATGAGAAAGAAGAAAAACACAGGACAAAATCTTAATGTAAGAAAGAAATTTGTGAAAGGCTTATGGAAAAGGAATCTTTGAAAAAGAATTTAAATGTGTGGCTAAGCTAAGATTAGAATGAACTCAATTAAGTTAAACGAACTTTAATACCAAAAGTAGGCTGGTGCAAAATTAAATTTGGTTTTCTCTCTGTTAGAAAGGACAACATTTTCTTGGACAACTGGTTTGTTCTTAATAAGAGACTATAAAGAGTTTTTCTTGACCTTTTAAGTAACATGCCTAGAAAATAGATTTTATGTCTTGTGAAAATAATTTCCTATGTTCCTGTGTATTTATCAGTTCTTTCATTACTTAAAAAAACTAACTCCATTAAGAAAGCTGTTTTGTTTATCTTGTTGTTGTTGTTTTCACAATTTGACAAGCCACAGAACGATTTAATTTTTTGTATTTGCCTGTGAAACCTGTAACCCTCACGATATGTAAATGGATAATGAAGTATTGTTTTACAATGACCTGTAATCCTATCTGACCAAGTGTTTTAAAACCTTTTGATATTTTTTTACAAACTTCCCCCAAATCAAATTCTAAATAAAGTGTTTTTGAGATCTAAGTTTGGGATTTTTTTTTTTTCAGAGGATCCTAGAATACCTCAAAAGATTTAGTCTCTGTCCTTATAATAGGAGATAAAGTAAATTAGGCATATTTGATATGTTAAATTACATGGAAGCACTGTAAAATAAGTAATACTAGGCCTTCCCTAGGTTGAATTTGTACATGTAATTAGTTTCCTAGAAATCGTATGGAATCCTAAAGTCTGAGAGGTCCTAGCATAATGTTATCAGGCCTAACTCCAGTTATTATTTTAAAACGTTGTAGGCTACAGAAAGCACCAAATTTCCACATTAATATCATTTTAATGAACTCTCATTAGATCTTTAGCAACGGACATTTTTTTTACATTTTTTATTGTCATCTGTAGACAGCTATTGTTTTACTCTGATGACCTGTAGAAATATTCCTGCAAAAGTACTTCATCTTAAGGAGATTTAAAGAAAGGATTTTGACAAGTATAGGTTTCTGATCCTAAGAAGCCTGTAAGATCATAAAAATGAACTGGGTGAGAATTCCCAGAGCTAAAAACAACAACAACAACAAACCCAAAAAAACCCAAAAAACAAAGAACAAACAATGACAATTAAAAAAACACACCTGGATTCCAGCAGATTAAGAATTAATTACTTGGGACTGAATAAACCGAGGAGGATGATCATCATTTGTATGACTTCCCGTTTGAAACTGTGCTGGTTTTTTTAATGTTTTGTTTTTCCAGATTTAAGGAAATCTTTTCTATGAAGTTATCTTATGACTTACAACAATTTGGCAAAGCGTAACTTGGTAAACAAAGATGGAACATTTACTTTTTCCCCCTACAAGATCCCTCCAAAATTCCCTTCAGGGTGAAAGAGTTCTTTACATGAATTCAGTAAGAATCTGTTCAGAGTCTAACAGCTAAAGACCTCGGGTTGACTTTATGTAGCCAATAAAGCCCCTTGGAAAAGCTGGCGTGGTGTCTTCCTTACAAGCAATACTAAAAAGAGCTTACATGGTCAACCACTATTCTTGCTGCACTTATGTGAAAGGCCAGCTGAAGTCTAAGGTAAGCAAATCAGTTTTACTGTGAATGTCCTTGGAAAAAATGGGGATAAGTGTAGAGAAAAAAGTTGTATTTGCACCTCTGTCTCTATTAGATTCGAATCCTGTTTGTTATCTTTGAAGTTTTGTTATATACCTATAAGCTGGACTAGATCCTAAATCCTAGTTTCCTCAAATACCGGACATCAACTCACCAAACCAATGTTCCCAATTTTTTTCAACCCTCCTGACCTGGAATCGCTAAAAACAAAGACTGCCATTGACTCTCCCTAGAAGGAGATACGAAGTTCTTTTCACTACTCAGATGGCAGCCGACCTTCAGGGACCTAATTCTTAGATATCCATCCCACAGCTGAAGAAGGCCCCACTATACCGGCACTGGAAACATCGAAATCAAACAGGCGAAGAGGCTAGGCTGACAGTCAGGTAGACTGCTTACACACAAGATACCAGGGCAAGACTTCATACTTTAACTGACCATAAAACCTTTGTTTCTTCTTGCTCTTTCCTTCACTCTGGCATCAGCCTGGAAAGATAATGCCCCCCACACCCCACATTTGTTTCTCCCAGGCCACAGCTAAGGGGGTGTAAACGTTGCCTTTCAGACTACTGGACTTGTCATCAAAAACTCCTATCTGTCCCTTAACAGTGCCAGCTTAGTCGGGGTGATTCGGCCCCCGACGGGATCTTTGTCTGTGGTAGTCACCATGCTCCTTGAGCCTCTGAATGCCTAGAAGGCAAGACATAACCAGACAATGTCTCCAATTACTGAACTGTACCCCTAACTTTCCACAAACGAAGACGCCTCATTTGTGAACTATCCTGGATCTATACCAGCAAGTTAGGAAGGAGTGACCAGGAGGCCTTCATGACTCAGGATCAGGATTCACCTCCTTTGGCAGGGCCAGGTTTCCCTGGTTCAGAGTAAATGTCAGTAAGAATATGATCAGAAACCTCTCTTTAGCTCCTGGAGATCCACTGATAAACAATAACTACCCACAAGATTCTCCAGCCAAAGTTGTTCTTGGTAAGAGGATAACCCTTGATTATCTCTTAGCTGAGCAAAGAGGGGTCTGTGCTGTGGCCCAGACCACCTTCTGCACCTGGATTAACACTTGTGAAGAAGGTTGAGACTCGGTTACACACCATCACTGAGCAATCCACTTGGCTTAAAACGGTGACTCCTTCAGCAGAGTCTTTGACTTGATTTTGATTGGTTTGAGCCTTGGGGACCATGACTCCAAAGTACACTACACATATTGGGTATTATCCTGTTTGTAACAGTCACAACGATCTCCTTGGTGCATTATATTCTCTCCAAAGCTTTAAGTGCGTGTTTAAAGCTGCATGTTTACACCAAGAAAATGATCTGCCTAAATGATCTCGAATGTCAGAAAAGGAGCAAAGAAAATGGCCAACTTAGAAACCATGAACCCGAATTCAGGACCTGTGACTATCACAGAGATCAAGCAAAAGACGTCGTTTCTTGTGAATACCACACAGAGGACTGACAAAAGCTACAAGAACTGTAGAGCAGTAGCTGATGGGGCTAATGCCTTAAATTTTAATCACATCTCTCTGTCAAGCTGAGAGTCTGACCAAAAGGGGAGCCTTGTTAAAAAGGAGACAGCATTCCCAAAATTGAGTAACCTGTAATAAATCCCACGCCAGCAAACCAAGGCTTCCTACCTAACCTAACTGCAGTTTCCACCCCTCCAGGAATGCAACCTTTTAACTAGACAACATGGAATTACCTGGTCAGCACTAGTGAGATAATCCACCCAACAGACCCCTTCCCCGTTCCCTTTAAGAAGGTTGCATTCTTTGCTAGTAATTTCCTCTTCCCACCTTTCAAAACCTTTTCTTTACAGTTTGGCAGAGCTCCTTCCAGAGTCATTGCATAAAACCAATTTAATCTTCAAATTTACTCAGCTGAATGTTTGTGAACACCACCTAGGACCAGAGGTAACAAGGCAGTCAAGTGCACCCCGAAGGTTCAAATGTCTTGAGAGCTGCTAGGAAGAATCTTGGGACAGATTCTAAATGGATTCTTCACCAGCCTTCCCGCACATTTGACTTCATTCCTCAACCTAGGATGGTGGAAAGGGACCATAAAGCAGACTGAAAAGAAGAAAATGAGTTGGCTCCCGATCTGAGAGTACCAGTGGAGGATTAGCAGGGACACGGTCACCTTCTTTCATCTCTGCCATCTGACAGCTGTGCATGGCCGGGCAGCCGACCTCAACTATAAGCTTCACTCTCACCACTGCGCAGACCCTGCCACAGTCTTTCCTGGGCAAGAAGAAAAGCTGAGCCACATTCTGCACATTTCCAGGACCCAAGGAAGTCCAGAGTTGGGATTTTTGGAATGTAAAAATAATAAATGCTAAAAACTCGAAAATATGCAAAATTTTTAAAAAATATCATGTCCCCGTAACTGTATCATTCAGAGGCTCCCAGTAGGGTCATTTACAATATTTTCTTCTTTTTTCCTCACCCATTTTGTCAGGTAACTGAGAAGACACATTCTGGTATCTTGCTTTTCATGCATAACAGAGTATAAGAATTTCTCCATGTGATTAAAAATATGCTACAAAAGTCATTTCAATAGCCCTAATTATTAGCACATGGGTATTTATAGTAATTACCACACTAATTTATTTTTAGAAATTTCGATTGCTCAATTTTTCTCCATTGTAAATAATGCTAATTAAGCTGGCATGACCACATACTAGTGAAGATGTCCAAGTCAAAAGCAGCATTTTGAGATCTTAAAAATGATAATCTGTAATTTGAGATGTTAAAAATAATTTAAAACAATAAGCTTTTGTCACGGATGCCATTGATATTTAAAAACAATTTAGTGGAGCTTTGTCCGCAATGAACGGGCTTACAACCACTTGTTTCTTTCTTACCAAAGGGTCCTGGGAACCACCGCTTAGAGCTAGGAGAGATCATCAGATCTAAACAAAGGTCAATTTGAAAGCATTTAGGTTGTCTGGAAAAGACATACGCAAACCCAGTGTCCTCTTCTTTCCCTGCCTTCTGCTCGTTCCTCCGCCAGCTGCCCCCACCCCCTCCTCTCAGCCTCCGGTCTTCCCCTCAGTCTGTGTAAAACCTCCCTCCAAGAGTGGGCTGACCCAGGTCTGTCGTCCAGAATGGTTCTCGGTCCTCAATCCTGCTGCCAGCCCAGAATGGCAGAGTAAGAGAATGTCCCCGCCACTAACTTAAAGGCTGGGGTGGGGGGTAAAAGCCTTTGAACTCAGACTGATTTGGGCTTAAATACACTTCTAACTGCTGTGTGATCCCAACCTTTCCCAAATTTCAGTTGATTCAATAAAATAAGACCTGATCTCAGCAAACGGTTGCTACAGCTGGGGTAGAGTCAGGGACGAGGCTGAGGAGCCAGTGGAAGAGGACTAGTGAGAGGAATAACCCACCCTTGTTTGGCCTTATATACACGGCTTCAGCGGGACTATTAGGACAGCGGCAGGCAATCCCCCAGGACCATCTCTGAATCACTTTACTTCTCTCTGCTAAGAAACGCCTTTTCAGAAATACCCTCTCTCCCACCACCTGCCCCAGAAAGGCTGGTTGTAGGGCTGCTGCCATTGTCTTGATTTCCCCTGGGGTGCTTGCCTCCATGGCTACACGTGATGCTCTTGAGAAAAGGGGATGCCATGTTGAGGGGACCAGAATATCTGAGGTCCCAAGGGACGCCCAGGCTTTCCCCTAGTTATACGATGCACTAGAAGTAAGCCATTTCTAATGAAAAACAAGCAAACCAACCAAAATCCCACCTCTGCTCCAGAGGACTCTCTTTAGACCTGGAGAGTACCCTAGAGCACACAACGATGAAGAAGACGGCACCTTGGGTGACTGCCAATGACAGCAACAGAACATTATCTGCCACAAAAGCCTAGATTTTGCTTTGGACTATCAGAAAAGCTGAGCTGACTATAGAGGGGCCACAACTCCCCTGGAAACGCTACCTCACACACATGATACAGTCTGAGAGGCCCAGGGTGGCCTTAAGAGCGCTGGACGGAGGAGAAGGTCATCCAGTAGCGACTTGCTCACTCTGTCACCCTCCTCCCCCCCCATTGTGCCACTTGCTGCTGGTTGTACCCAGCCACCCCTGTAATGAGTCCTTAGAGGGGACGTATGGGGACACAGCAGGAAATTCAATTTGCTTTGATTCTGCTATGACATGTGACCCGGGTTATGAACTGGATTCCAGTTGTTTTTAGGTAACTTCTCTCCACTTTGGTGTCCATCACTGTGGCTGGTTCACTGGAGCCACAGGATAGGAAGGAGAAAGTACATGCTTTAGATCAGACGTACCTGTGCCAAAGGCTAGTGGTGTATCTTACTACCAATGTGATCCCAAACCCGCTATGCCTAGTCAGGCAGGGCCTTAGGCTTCCTCTGAGTCTTAGTTTCATCTGGATGGCTGTAAAGTCAAGGAAAATTGAAGAGAGGTGCTCAGCCCAGTCAGGCTGTTGGCATGGCACATTATTACTGAGTATTCTTAGATCTTGTCTTGATGAAAACTTCATTGCTCTCCTTGCTCTCCTGAAACTGGGTCCCCACCTTTTCCTGTCATTGTCCCTAGAGAAAGAACAGACCCTGATATTCAGTCCCGCAATCAGCTCTCAGATCTTCACCACGTCACTGACCAGGTGGGATCCCCAATCCTGGCCTCCCAGGCTCTCTCCGCTAGCTTGAAGACCAGTTACTCTACTCCTCCTGCATGGACCTGCCACTTGTCATTATTGGCTCTGGCCATTATGACCTTCCTGCCACCTCCCTTATACCACCTGTGGGTCAGGTCGATCCTGCAAATACCTGGTTCATTGACGGTGCTTGCATAAGTGTCTCCTGATCCTCATGCTCCTCTACTCTAGCTCATGACCTCCTGATCCCTTGAGTTATCATTCTAGCAAGTGAGAACACCAGGGAAGTCTTGGAAAGTGGGTAGAACCCAACCTCAGAAGGGGTAAGGCTACCACTACATATAGGAATAGCATCAGTATTAAAAGACTAGGGACGCCTGGGTGGCTCAGTTGGTTAAGCAGCTGCCTTCGGCTCAGGTCATGATTGCAGTGTCCTGGGATCGAGTCCCACATCGGGCTCCTTGCTCTGTGGGGAGCCTGCTTCTCCCTCTGCCTCTGCCTGCCACTCTGTCTGCCTGTGCTTGCTCTCTCTCTCTCTCTGACAAATAAATAAATAAAATCTTAAAAAAAAAAATTAAAAAAAAAAAAGACTATACTCCAGGGTGCCTGGGTTTAGCATGCTCGTTTAGCATCTGCCTTTGGCTCAGGTCATCATCCCAGGGTTCTGGGATAGAGTTCCATATTGGGCTCCCTGGTCAGCAGGACCCTGCTTCTCCTTCTCCCTCCACCTGTGGCTCCCTCTGCTTGTGCTCATTCTGTCAAGTAAATAAAATCTTAAAAAAAAAACAAAAAACTATACTCCATTCCTTCATTGAACAAATATTGTTGAGTGCTTGCTACCAGCCAGATGCTGCTGTAGACAGTGAGATGCACCAGCCAATTAAAGAGGCAAATGGCTCTGCCCTTGTGAAGCTTGCATTCAGCTGTACATGGCATACTTGGATGTTGACCGAATTGGAGAACTCGAGGGTAAAGTGAGAGAGGCAGGCTGGGAACAGGGTTGGGGAGGTCAGAATGTTGGGAAATTATCTTTGGGATTCACTTCCTCTGATGGGAAAGAAAATGCCATTGCATGTTCTTCAGGAAGGGCGGAGAGTAACAGAATGCAAGTGGACAGCCAGAAAAGCAAGACTGACAGAAGAGAACGGATAAATGGTAACAAAGAGCTTTGGCCTGGCATTTTCCAGTTATAGCTATCATGTCACACAATCATCCTGGTGACAGTGGCCAAGGAAGACAGCTTACAGCCCATTCTGAGGGGTGTGGGGTTCCTGCCTGGAGTCCCACTGAGCAGCAAAGTGGGGCCTCAAACCTCTGGCTTGTGGCTCCTGGTCTTCCAGTCTATATTTCCTTTCCTAGCAAAACTGTTATGTACTCCAAACACATTGCATGTTTTCTCTTAAAGACACAAACAAAAACAAAAAACAGGGCACCTGGGTGGTCCAGCAGGTGAGGCGTCTGTCCCCAGCTTGGGTCATGATCCCACAGTCCTGGGATCGAGTCCCACATCAGGCACCCTGCTCAGCAGAGTCTGCTTCTCCCTCTACCCTCCCCCGCCCTGCTCATGATTTCTCTCTCTTGTCCCTCAAATAAATAAATAAAGTATTAAAAAAAAACTCTCAATTTAAAAATCTTTAAAGCTTTACCACAGTGTTCCCACAAAAATGACAAGACGGAGGAATACTATCAGAATTACCCTGGGATTTTTTTCCAAATACATATGGGTACCTTGTTCCTCCCTCTGTCCTCTGCTTCCAAATTCTAACAGTGTCATTGTGATGCATGTGATTTGCAAGAGCTTCCTTTTAAAACAATTTTTTCTCATTTTTATTTATTTTTTTAAACTTAAATTCAAGTCAAGTGACCTACAGTGTAGTATTAGTCTCAGGAGTAGAATTTAGTGATTCATCACTTACATACAACACCCAGTGCTCATCCAGCAGGTGCCTTCCTTAATGCCCATCACCCCACACACCTGCCCTCCAACAAACCTGTCTGTTCTCTATATTTAAAGATTCTCTTACAGTTTGCCTCCCTCTCTGTTTTTATCTTTTTTTACTTTTCCTTCCCTTCCCCTGTGGTCATCTGTTTTGTTTCTTAAATCCCACATACGAGTGAAATCATAGGATATTTGTGCAAGAGCTCCCTTGATTCTGCTGTCTATCAGCCTCCTGTGCAGCCGGTCCGGTCAGTCCCCTCCCCCACTCACTGAGCACACTCGGCCCCGGCGGTTTCAGCTGTGTGTTCAACTGTGCAAGCCCGGGAGAAAGAGATGATGTTCCTAAAACACCATCAGAGAGAAAAAACATGGAGACTATGTCCCCATTTGTAACACGAAGAGAATCATAGGATTAATGCTGGTGGGTTCCCCCCAACTAGCAACATCTACTTGAATATGGACTCCCCATCTCAAGCACAACATGTCCAAAATACAAGTTCTAGGTCAACCCATCCCCAAGGCCTCCCTTCCCCACTTCAGTAGACAGTAACTCCATTCTTCCTGGTGCTCAGGCTGAACATTTGGAGGCACCCTTGACAATCCCTCCCATTCAGCACATCTACTCATCCCTAATCACCCTGCACCAAGAAGCCTCTTTTCCCTGTGTCCAATAGCTTCCCCCATCCCCCTGCACTGTCTTAGCACTTGACACCTGTTTAAAAAAATTTTTTTTAAACAGGTACCATTTTTGAGAGCCAGCCAGTGGCCAGCACTTTTGCTAAGTATTATTTTAAGTGTTTACTATAAAGAGACTGACACTGTATTTATACTCTCAGGGAATAAATGAGCAGAGATCAACTGCACAAACAGAAAAGAAGTAAGAACAGGAAACACCGCAGCTCTGAAGCCTTGAGGACCAGCCTAGCCACAAACTAAAGAAGAGAACCTTAGGGCTCCCTGCCCACCCCCAGCAGAGGTCAGTCTTCCTGGCGCGACTGCTGGGCTTTGTGCTGCGTGCTTCGGTTAGTCCCAACCACTGGGTCTCTGTAGCCTGCTGCTATGTCTCTTCCTCACTGAAAGTTTGTTTGGAATGTTTTGGTTTTTCATCCCATCTCTGTTCAATTCTCTACCTGCCCTCCCCAAACCCCTGCCCTCCAGGCTCCTGAGCCCCTTCCTTTGGAACCCAGGGCAATGACGCACTTGCTCTTACAGCTTCAAAGCCTCTGTGATCTATCTTTGTGGTCTTTCATTTATAGGCAAGGTGTTAAGGATAGACATCTACAACATCATCTACAACATGGACCAAGAGACTGCTGACCAGTTTCCGCAATTAGACCTTTGTCTAACTTGGATTCCTGGTGCTTTCAGTAGGACTTATCCTTCCCTGTCTAGGCATTTTCCTGGGATCAAAGAGATTAAAGCTTGCTGCTATTTGTTATTTGCTCCCCCCCCCCCCCCCCGCAACCTGCTCTGGGTCCTTTATTTTTTATGACTCAGAGCAAGTGCATTCCTTACCGTACTCCTTGTAAGGAGCTGGAATCCAAGTGCCATCCGCTTTACGAAATTCAGAGAGCCTCACGGATCTTTGCAGAGCTGTATTTTGACTTTCTAGTCCACTAGTTGTCAACCTGGGAAAGTGGTTGGAATAGCCCGAGTAGCTTTAACAAATGCATGTAAATGCTTGGTTGGACCCCAGCCCCAGGGGTTCAGACTTAATTGGCTGGTGGTCTGGCCTGGGCTCCCCAGGTCAGAGTCTGATTCATTTTGTCTCGATTTCTAATCCCAGGAAGCTCTGACAACAACCCATCCCACCTCCCACCCCACTCCCCCCCCCCGCCCCCGCTTTGTCTAAAGCTGCTTTTTTATAGTGAGGGCTCCAAGAATCACACTATGTCTATAAATATTCTCCAGCAATTCCCAGTTATTTGTAAAATCTGCTCTTTTAAAAAGCCAGCCAACTTATTTTATAGCAAAAAGTTATACTAAATTCATATAACCATGAGTTTAACAAATTTAAATAAAAACTAAAGCTTTAAATCAAGAAGGAAAAAAATCCATATTGGAAGCACATGAATGTGAATAAAACGCAGTGAATAAAATCACACCCCCTTGGGATTTTGAATTATAAAGCCTGCCCCTCCCCCTGGCTCTCTGCCTCCTGCTCGATACGCAATCTTGGGTACGTCTCTTACCCTCGTGCTTCCTGATTTCTTCATTTTTAACATCAAAATGAGTAAGGGACAGGTGGGGCTAGGTAGGAGGAGACAGGTAGGGGGCCATGGGACCACAAAATTCAAAATGGGGGAGATGAAAGGAAACCAGAGATAAGGGAACAAACCAGGTCTTGTTCTAACAGCTACTTGTGACCAGCCGAGAACGACCAGACCCTAAAAAAAAAAGTCAGTCACTGAAGGTGTTACCACTAGTCCTGACTCAATTGTGCTATCAATAGAGATAGTAAAAAGATTTTAAGTTTCCTGGTTTGCGTTCTGTAAAAGATGATCCCTAAAAGCCCTCAGTGGCGGCCTGGTCGGGACCCCTCTCACTCCTGAGAGCTTTTTTTTTTCCTGTATCGTTGCTTAATAAACTTCTATGGCTTTACTCACTCTCTGTTGTCCCTGAGACTCATTCTTCGACTCCGTGAGACAAAAACCTAGCTCTCCCGCATCATTTTGGTGCTGAAACCACGGAACAGTCCCACCCAAGGGTGAGTAAGAGCGGACTCTTTTCTTTCTTGGAAGAAATCTCTCCCTACGATGACCTCTTTTAACAAACAACAAAACCGGGCACCTTAAGTTAAAGGAGAATAGCAGGGCCCCTGGTCTTCTGTCTCAGGTGATAGGATTCTGGGGAAAGGTTTGCTCAATCCCCCTGCCACAGAAGACAGGAATATAGGCCTAACCCTACACTGTTTTGCTTTCCATTCATTGGCTTTTCTTAAATGGCTTTCTCCCTGCAGGGACTTGGCCTCGGGTCTTTCCAATCTCCAATCAGTACGCCCGGCTCACGAGGGATCCATTTCGGGGGCACCTTTATCCTCCCCAATTCTTTCTCTAAGCACCTGGGAATTTTAGGAGTTCAGTGATCCCTCTGACTTGTCACTAGGGGAAGAGTGTTGCCTATGTAGATATAAGGCTTTTTCATTTAAAAATGTCTTTCACAGCATTTAGTTCAGGATGGACAGGATAAGTGCTCAAGGGTAAGGCAAGGAAGCGTAATTGAAATTGGCTTATAATTGGCCTGACTGATCAGGCACCCTGGGGCTAGGAATGCAAGCGAATTTACATGCGCAAACAATGAGAGCTCAATCAAGAGAACTCCAAGAATGAAGTCATTAAAAGGATTCCCCGCTTTAAGGTTCATCTGGGGAACGCACAAAAGGACTGGCAATCCAGTGCTCTGAGCCTGCCCTTTGGTTACCATGGGTGACCTTGGGGTCTCGGAGACACATAAAAGGATAGAGATCTGCCCCTGGGGGTCACACCCCAGAGAAGCCTCATCTATAAGCAGCACACGCCTCCCACTAAGAGAACCTACCCATTTTGCCTGCATTCTTAGCCTTCTGAAAAGTATATCAAAGTGTAAACTGTTAACCTCTCCAAACCCTCATGATTAGGCCGGATAGGGAGTGGGGTCGCAATCCGGAGGAGAAAAGGAGGATCAGGTGACGGCGTGTAGGAGTGGCTCCACCCGCTGGCCTGAGCCATCCTCAGTCCAGGATGTTAGGCCCGTTTCTCACCTTCAGTAGGAAACCGTGGGATTCCTGGTTCAGGGGTGAGAACTCCTGTGGAGGGACGCCTTCAGAGTCCCCTCTTTGTAACAGGTACAGGGTAACTCCTACTGGGATTGCAAAATGGGAAACAAACCATCCTCCCAGGAGACGCCTCTGGATTGGGTGCTCCAAAATTGGGTAATTTCCCCTTGTAAAACTTCTCTAGCGTTTTTCATGGGTTAAACATGGCAGGTTCTTCAAGGCAAGGTAAAATAAGGCGTGACCTTTGCAGTAAGGCCTCCCCTCTCCAGTTTCCAAGGACTGTCCCTTGGGGTGCTTTTCAACCCCTTGGAGACCATTTGGATTGCAAATTTAGGAAAGGACCGAGCTCCTGTAATGCTAATTGCATGGCCACACTGGGGTCTCTCAGGTCTCTTCTGCAGGAAATGCGGCAAACAGACTGAGGTACCCTAAGTCCATACAGGCTTTCAGGGCTCTAAATCAGGACCCAGACATGGGGGCCCTTTGCAGAACATGCTTGGAGGTAACCAGACAAGTAAACTCCCTCCTGACATACTGGATAATTGTCTAAATAGTAAACCCCAAGTAAACTTTACTATATAGTAAATAGTTTACAAAATAGTAAACTCCAAGTAAACCCAGGTTGTCGGAGGAAACCCAGGCCCTCCCTAGCAAAGGGGATAGTGACTCTCTCTGTTCCTTCTAACGGATGTGAAGTCTTCTCCCTCATTCTTTGCCCAGGTTAATGGCTATAATTAGGAGCCAGCTGTGGTTAGTCTACCTTCCGGACCGGGATGTTAAGGAATATTCCCAAGCAGCTGCTGAAACTCCCTTTATTTCCGCGGAAATTCCCTGTCTTCTCTGGCCTGACTTCCACTTAGTGGAAAACCATGGCATCTACTCATCTGTCCCCATGCATGAGCTTTAGAGGCGGGAATCCCTTTTCTCTGCCTTGTGGTGGCACTTTGTCTCTTCTGTCTCCCCCCTCCTGTTTGTGCGCATGCTGGGTGCGGACTGCCTACAGCACACACCAGATTTCCCCACCAGTGTCTCAGGGAGAAACTGACAATGGAAAATAAATTGATTGACGTAAAGTGGGCCCAGGTGAGATACAATAAGTATTTAAACTAATTTAGGTTTCTTGGTTTAATTAAGATAGACTTGTCTTCATATGATAATTGCCCCTCTCTGACTTACTTTGCTTAGCATAATACCCTCTAGTTCATCCACATTGTTGCAAATGGCAAGATTTTGGGGGGTTTGATGGATGCATAGTATTCCACTATATATATAAACCACGTCTTTATCCATTCATCTGTTGGTGGACATCTAGGTTCTTTCCATAGTTTGGCTATTGTGGACAATGCTGTTATAAACATTAAGGGACACGTGCCCCTTTGGATCACTATGTTTGTATCTTTAGGGTAAATACCCAGTAGTGCAATTGCTGGGTCTAGGGTAGGTTCTATTTTCAACTTTTTGAGGAACCGCCCACCATACTGTTCTCCAGAGTGGCTGCACCAACTTGCGTTCCCACCAATAGTACAGGAGAGTTCCCTTTCTTGAGAGCTTTTTCTGTATCCTTGCTTAATAAACTTCTGTTGCTTTACTAAATCTCCTTTGTCTGCCAGATTCATTCTTTGACTCCGTGAGACAAGAACCTCGCTCTCCCACATCAAAAATGTAAATACTGGGGACGCCTGGGTGGCTCAGTGGGTTAAAGCCTCGCCTTCGGCTCAGGTAGTGATCCCAGCGTTCTGGGATGGAGCCCCGTATCGGACTCTCTGCTCAGCGGGGAGCCTGCTTCCCCCTCTCTCTCTGCCTACTTGTGATCTCTCTCTCTGTCAAATAAATAAAATCTTTTTAAAAAATGTAAATACTATGATTTCACATATAGGGAGAAAGTGGAATAGAGCTTGTGAATGTGTCTCAGAAAGTTATTTTATTAAGAATAGAATGAAAATTATATTAGATCATAGAAAAGACCGTCTTTGTATTTCTTAGTGAAATGGCTTATGACTAGTAGAGCCCACAGACTCAAAAGAGGATGGTCTTGAGACTCTGCTTGTTGTAGAGAAATCACGTCTCAAACACAGGTGAGCCCCTGCTGCTGGATGCCCCATGGTTACCATCACACAAGCTCCAGAGACCACCTCCCCCACAGCCCCAGAAGGCTGAGAGGTGCTCACGACCTAGCAGAATGGAGGCTGTGGGACGTTGGCATTATTGAATCACACAATTATCCTTAAACTGGTATATTGTAGCTCGAAATCAGTGATTCTCAGCATTTGGTTTCAAGATGACTTTATACTCTTACATATTGTTGAGAATCCTAACGAACTTCCATTTATGTGGGTTATATCTACCAATATTTATCACACTAACAAAGCTGAAAATTTTGAGTTAATGTATTATGTCATTTAAAAGAAACAATAAAAAATCATAAAATATTAACTTGGGAAACACTGTATGCAAAACAAGACAAAAAACCTACGTTTTTCCAAACAAACAAGAGAATTGCAGCATTGTTTTATGTTTTTGCAAGTAAAGGTCTGGTGTAATCAAAGACAGCTGAATTCTCACACCTGCTTCTGACTTTAGTTTGTTGATACAATACATCATGGAGCTTCTGAAAAACTCCAGGGCACATCATGAGAGAATGAGGCGGAAAAGGCAAATAAAGTCTTACTATTACTATAAATTTAGCATTGACCTTCAGACCCCCTCTGCTTTAGGGAATTCCTGATGGTTCAAGGAACCACAGAAAGGCTGCATTAGACTGCACATAGTGAGCAAGGAAAAGAGGCATGGGGCAGAGGGGGTCAGGGACTATGGGAAGACCTGCAGTTTGTTCTTAGTACAATGGGAAAGGCCTCGAGTGTGTCAGACATGATCCAACAGAAGTTCAGGGGTTCCAGGTATGAGCAACTCACATTTTGTTTAAAATGCTTCTTTTTGGGGCGCCTGGGTGGCTCAGTGGGTTAAAGCCTCTGCCTTCGGCTCAGGTCATGATCCCAGGGTCCTGGGATCGAGCCCCGCATCGGGCTCTCTGCTCGCCAGGGAGCCTGCTTCCCTTCTTCTCTCTCTCTCTCTGCCTGCCTCTCTGCCTATTTGTGATCTCTGTCAGTCAAATAAATAAATAAAATATTAAAAAAAAAATTTAAAAAAAAATGCTTCTTTTTACCTAACTGAAACACCTACATTCTAAAAGGGAACAAAAGAGCATTTTGCTTCTAGTACTCATAAAAATGTTCATTCTGGAACTTTCTCCTTGTATAAGTAGTCACCAGAAAAAAAATTAAAAAGGCAGCAGTGCAAAAGCCCAAGGCTGCCCTTTGTCTGCTGCTTGTTCTAAATGAGTTCAGGAAAATGCAAAGAAACTCAGTTCACGATCACAGGGTGTCCTCAGCTGGAAAGAAAGGGCCCCCACTTGTAACTCGAATACCCCTTCCTGAAACTCACCTAAACATTGCATCTAAGATAAACGAGGATGAAATATAACCTAGACCAGATCAAGGGAATTAAAAAATACGCATCTAAACACCTGCGTCCTCATTCTTACCCCTGAAAATCTTTGGGTTTATTTGTTCAGGCAGCTTGACTGTGTTCATGCCTCTGTGCGAGGCAGTGCCTCGCCTGGGCAGCAAACAAGACAAAATTCTCTTCCCTCTGAGAGCTTACATTTTAATGACGGAAGGGCCATAAACAAGTCAATTGAACCAATCACAAACCATATCAGAAAGGGATAAGAGCATGGAGAAAAATGAGGCAGGAAAGCGAATTCGGGAGTGGAGTGGTTGCAATTTTAATAGGGTGGTCAGGAAGGTTATTGTCTGAGGAGGAGAGGGAGCAGGGTGTCTGGATATCAGGGAACAGAGCGGAGACCAGGCACAAAACCCCCGAGTAGCTGTGTGGGCAGTGCCCCAAGACCAGCAAGGAGGCCTGTGTGGCTGCGGCAGAGTGAGCAAGGACAGGAAAGCAGGGACCAGATCATGGAGGTCCAGGGAGGCTGCTGAACTGGCTTTGGGAGCCTCCATCAGAGGCTCAGAGAAGTGACACATTCCAGACGGGGTTTGAAAAGGGGCACCCTGGAGGGAGTGTCACCATAGGCACCAAGGGTGGAAACAGGAAGAAGAATTAGGAAGCTTGCGCCCAGATCAGGGGAGCCTTGCGGATCCCCCCACCAGGGTGCTAGCTGTGGACATGCTGAGAAATGGTCTATTTTTGAGGATAGCGGTTTGGGTGTGTGGTGCAGAGAAAGGATGAGTCAGGGATGACTCCGCAGTTTTTGGCCTGAGAAACAGGAAAGATGAAACTGCCGGCAACTGGCACACTGGGGAGACTGTGAGTGGAGGACATTGGCGAGCCGGCAAGGACCTCAGGCAGAGAGTTGCTATGTGAGATGTTTATCGGGGGTCCAAACGGAGCTCCCAATCAGGAGCCGACCCCTCAAGTGTGCAATTCAGGGGAAAGGTCTGAAATGGGCGTATAAATGTGGAAGTCACCCGCTTACAGACCTTTTGTAAAGTCTAGGCAGTGGATGAGACCCCCAACGGGGAGGAGAGGGCCAGGGTCTGAGCCCTGGGGCAGGCCACAGTTCAAGGTCTGGGGGAGTTGGGAAAGAGCCCAAGAAACAGTCAGTGAATTAGGGGGAAAAAAACCAGGAAAGGATGTTTTCCTGGAAGTGAAGAAAAAACTGTTTCATGGGAGGTGCTGTCAGCCGCGTCGGGTGCTGGGAGGTGAGAACTGAACATTGACCAGTGGATTTTTCCAAAGTGGAAGCCAAAGGTGAACATAACAAGAGCTGGAGGTAGGGCAGCTTGATCAGAGGGTGGAGAGAAAGGAATGGGAGGAAGTCCAGATCGCTCTGAGGTCTTGCAGGGAAGAAGGGGGTGGAGATGGGTGGGAGAGGAGGGAGGCAGGAGAGGAAATCTGGGAGAAGGAGCTGGTTCACACTTAGGGGAATGATCTAGGAGAGACTGGGGGGCAGGGGTGGGTGTGTGTGCTGGGGTGATGTCCTCCTAGGAAACAGAGCAGGGGCTAGTGCTCGAGTGGGTCTAGAGAAGGGGTGGGGGTTCATCGACACTGCAAGGCAAGAAATTTCCTCTGATCATTTCTCACCCTCTTTTCTGATCTTTGCAGTTGTTCCACAAAGTCTGAAGCATCTAACTAGGAGGATGGGAAGGATATGGCGGAGATTCGTTCATCATCACATTTTAATTCATCGATGGATTCATTTTTCTTTCACAAATACAAAAATCTGTTCTTCCACAGAAAGAGGAAGAACAGGACTAGAAGGGGGAAGAGGAAAAAAGCCCCGAGCATCATGAGAACCCAAGAGAAACCCCAAATGAAGCTTCCAGCCAACAATGCGAGTGTCCAGCTGATATTTTCTGACAGATGAAGTGGGATAAGAGATATCTGCATTTCTGTTGGATGTACTTCCTATTCCACAGGCAAAGGAGGGCTGCAGTATGGTCCTTCTGATTCAGGTGGCTGACTTCACTTTAGAAAAACAAAACAGAAAGAAGACAAGCTAGGCTGTGTGCGATAAAAGGAACTGCTCCTCAGGAGACAGCAGAGCTGAACTAGGTTTGCAAATACTATAAAACATTAATCAGTTTTGGTTCGAGGTCTGTTTTCAAATGTAGTCTATGCCAGTGGACACGCGTGTTCCAAGAAGAGCTACTAACACGTTCCCAGCATTTTCAGCATTTTCCCAGGAGACTGCATTTGGCCTATGGCTATGCAAAAATAAATAGTATTATCTAAGAAATGAAACACTTTTTATTGGCATTAGTAACAATTCATAATTACACGAAGATGGTGGAATTCCCCTTAACATAGGAAAAGACAGGAGAGTTGAACACAGCTCTTAAAAGGTAATAATGATGTGAATTTCTGCCTACATTTTATTTTGAATAGTATCAGGTATTTAGAAAGATTAAATTTAACACCTATATTCTAAAAACCACTGTGGGAGACCGGTGTGTGTGTGTGTGTTTGTGTTTTAATTAATGACAAACTGGGAGCAGAGTCACAGGAGGTCTCTGGTCACGTGCTGGGACAGGGAGGGCTTCTCAGAGGAGCCACACACCCTTGGAGTTTGAGTCTCAACGTGGAAATCAAGGTTGCTGGTCTTCAGATGACTAAAGAACAGGCAGGCTGTAAGTCAGCCTGTTAGATGGATCCAAAACAAACTGTCTGTTGCATGGTTTTTATGTAATTATGCGATTTCCTACCATTTCTGGTATCCTTTACATAGGCAGCGAAATAAATAAACGTGTCACTTGCCACGGGGCCTCCATCAGCTGGAACCAGACTGGGGCCTTCTGCACAAACAGTTCTTAAAAGCATGATCTCCCCCTCCCTCCACCTCCTCCTGGCACCAGTATCAAATGCCATTCCCTATAATAGATCTCAATTTATGAAACAATTCTAACAACAAAAATCCAGGAAGGAAATTCAATAAAAGCTGACACCGAAAATCACTGGAGGAAATGGTCCCATGGATCAATTAGCAGGATATTGGCAAAAGCTCTTTAAAGCATTTGATTGAATAAAACTAAAGCCACTTGTCCTGGTTTTACATTGTTCTTTCCAACAGCGATTAGATTTGTTGCAGGGGGGTGGGGGTGGGTGGGTGGGTGTGGGTGTGTGTGTGTATGTATGTATGTATGTATGTATGTATGTATGTATGTGGCAGCGGGCTCCGGGTAGGGGAGAGAGAGAGATTATAAAGTTTAAGTAAATAGTGAAGGGAACTACACAGATTAAATTAATGACCAAGTTGCAAGGCAGCTCTGTAATTTGGGAAGATGCTCCCGACATCTACAGGAGTTCTTCCTTTTGCCTTTTCAAAACATATATATACTGGGGCGCCTGATTGGCTCAGTCATTAAGGATCTGCCTTCAGTTCAGGTCATGATCCCAGGGTCCTGACATCAAGCCCCACATCGGGCTCCCTGCTCAGCGGGAAGCCTGCTTCTCTCCCTCTCCCACTCCCCTGGTTTGTGTTCCCTCTCTTGCTGTCTCTCTCTCTCTGTCATATAAATAAATAAAATCTTAAAAAAAAAAACAAAAAACACAAGGGGCGCCTGCATGGCTCAGTGGGTTAAGGCCTCTGCCTTTGGCTCAGGTCATGATCTCAGGGTCCTGGGATGAAGCCCCACATCTGGCTCTCTGCTCAGCAGGGAGCCTGCTTCCCCCTCTCTCTGCCTGCTTCTCTGCCTACCTGTGATCTCTCTGTCAAATAAATAAATAAAATCTTTAAAAAAATTTTAAAAAAAACTAAAAAACCTTAATATACCATTTCTTTCTAATTCATAGTTTCTATGATCAAAACAATGCTACCTAATTAAAAATAGCTTATAAAATAAACAAAATCATACCGAGAAAAACCAAGAGCACCTCGAGCCCTATCACCTCAAGATCTGCACTGCTGAAATACCAGTGATTTCCTCTCCAACCATCTTCGAGGCACGCATATGCATTTTTCAGCCAAAAATGTTGTGCTGTGTACATTGTACTTCTATAACATGATGTCATGGGCAATTTTAATTTTATAAATATTCTTAGATTTGTTTTATAAAAGAGGCACACTATTCCATATAATGGTATTACTTTAAACATTTTAAGTCATCTTGTTGAATTCTATAAGATAGTTCTCATTTTTCACTATTGTGAATGTATGCTGCAAATAAACTATAGCTTATTCTTTGTACCAATATCTGAGTATTTTGTTATTTCCTGAGGACCCTGGTAACACATTGATACCTGCCGACTGCTAGCCAAACCTGTGACTCACATCAACTCATTCTGCGTAGTTTGAGTGCCTGTCCCAGTGCACATTTAACATTTTTTTTTGAAGGTTTTATTTATTTATTTGACAGAGAGAGACACAGCGAGAGCAGGAGTGGGAGAGGGAGAAGCTCGGCAGGAAGCCTAATGTGGGGCTCATCCCAGGACCCTGGGATCATGACCTGAGCCTAAGTCAGACGCTTAACGACTGAGCCACCCGGGCACCCCAACATTTAACACATTTTTAAAATTTTAGTATCATTTAAAAATTTTTTAGCTTGATAGGAAAAATGGAAGAGGGTTTTTCATTAATTTTTGTTTTGTGTTTTAGTACGGCTAAATATATTCTCGGTGGTTCAACAGTCTTTTACATGTATGACTCATACTACCACAGTGTCTGGCACATCATAAATGCCCAATAAATGTATATTGAATGAATAATCAGTGGAGAGGCAGCTCATGTCTTTTTTATTTTGTCATAGGATTTTACTGCCTTATTTATCATAAAAACATATTTTACTACTGGGGCGCCTGGGTGGCTCAGTGGGTTAAGCCTCTGCCTTCAGCTCAGGTCATGATCTCAGGGTCCTGGGGTCGAGCCCCACATCAGGCTCTCTGCTGAACGGGGAGTCTGCTTCCCTCTCTCTCTCTGCCTGCCTCTCTGCCTACTTGTGATCTCTCTTTCTCTCTGTCAAATAAATAAATAAAATCTTTAAAAAAAAAACAGATTTTACTACTTCTTATCTATTGAGGACATCCACAGTTTTCCATTGATATGACAGAATTTGCTGATCTTGTCTAATTTTGCTTACAGTGTTTTTTTTTTTTAATTACAGACAACTTAACATTTTATACTGGCAAATATCTGGGTTTCTTTTCCACTGTTATCATTCTGTTAGTTTATGCTAAAAACATGCGCTGTCTTCGATTCAAGGTAATATTCATCCGTATTTTCTTTTGTCTCTATATGGTTTCACATTTTATATTTAATGCAAATCTATTAAGAACTGTATATGTTCTTAATAGATTTGCATTATGGCTATGGTATATGGCTAATGGAGAAAATGATTACTTTTTTCAAGTAGTTAATTGTATCTAATATTTATTGTGTAAGATATTTCAAAGAGTCTTGTATTTCATCACTATTACTTACAAAATTTATGCTCAGGCCAATTTGTGGCCCATTTATATAGTTCCAATGATCTTCCATTATATTACTGTACTAATACCACACCACCTCAAATTACTTTAGAATATATTAATGTTAAACTGAAAAATCATACTTCTTTCCCTAAAATTTCTTGGTTATGTTCATGTATTTATCTAGATTGTTTCTGGAATTGTTCAATAAAATACATACAAAGAAAACATATAGGAAATTATAATCCAATCTTTGATGTCCCTTTGTGAAATTTTATATTTTACTTCAAAAAGTTCCCATGGACTTCTTTTTGCAGCTAGCTCTACCTACTTTATAACTGGATTTTCTTTCCCTCACATTTTCTAACTTTAATCACTAGTTTAGATGAAATCTACTGACATCTATTATATGTATCTATTTTGTTTCCTGTCATATGACTTAACTTTTAATTCTAATATTTCAGTTGGCCATTTTTTAATTTAGACAATTGGACACCTTTAGCCAGCCTCATAGAGGACTCCCAGTGATCCTGACCTCCTGGTGCTCACAGCATTACAAAGTGCCCTTTGCACTAAGTCAGAGCTGGTCTGGGTGACCAACACAGGCGGGCAGGAGTGACACTTCTCAGGCTAAGTCATAAAGGCCCTGTAGCTTCTACCTATAGGTTTCTTAGTTCACCTGCTCTGGAGGAAGACAGCTGCCATGCTGTGCCAACACACACTCGCAAACACACACTTGCGTGCGCGTGCGCGCACACACACACACACACACACACACACACACACACACACACAGTATGTTTACTGTGTTTCTCAACCTGGCTTTATATTTTAAGCAAGATGGTTCTTTACTATGGGGACTGTCTTATGCACTGTAGGGTTCCTGGCTTGTACAAGTCAGATGCCAATAGTAGCTACCCAACTGTGAAAATCAAAATGCCTCCAGACATTGCCAGTTGTTCTCTTAGGCCACCACCCCTCTCCCCCAGTTGAAAACCACTGCTTTGTATTCTTGGCTTCATTAGATCAAGTCTGTGTTACCAGACATTTCAGACTTCGGGCAGCTGTTACCAGTGCTCTAAAAATGCCCCACTAGGGGCGCCTGGGTGGCTCAGTGGGTTAAAGCCTCTGCCTTCGGCTCAGGTCATGATCCCAGGGTCCTGGGATTGAGCCCCATATCGGGCTCTCTGCTCAGCGGGGAGCCTGCTTCCTCCTTTCTCTCTCTCTGCCTGCCTCTCTGCCTACTTGTGATCTCTGTCTGTCAAATAAATAAATAAAATCTTTAAAAAAAAAAAAGGAAATGTTGAAAAACAAAAATAAAACTGGGGGCATCACGTTACCTGATTTCAAGCTTTACTACAAAGCTGTGATCACCAAGGCAGCATGGTACTGGCATAAAAACAGACACATAGACCAGTGGAACAGAGTAGAGAGCCCAGATATGGACCTTCAACTCTATGGTCAGTTAATCTTCGACAAAACAGGAAAAAATATACAGTGGAAAAAAGACAGTCTCTTCAATAAATGGTGCTGGGAAAACTGGACAGCTATATGTAGAAGAATGAAACTCGACCATTCTCTTACACCGTACACAAAGATAAACTCAAAATGGATAAAAGACCTCAACGTGAGACAGGAATCCATCAGAATCCTAGAGGAGAACATAGGCAGTAATCTCTTCGATATCAGCCACAGCAACTTCTTTCAAGATATGTCTCCAAAGACAAAGGAAACAAAAGCCAAAATAAACTTTTGGGACTTCATCAAAATCAAAAGCTTCTGCACAGCAAAGGAAACAGTCAAGAATACAAAGAGGCAACCCACGGAATGGGAGAAGATATTTGCAAATGACAGTACAGACAAAAGGTTGATATCCAGGATCTATAAAGAACTCCTCAAACTCGACGCACACAAAACAGATAATCATATCAAAAAATGGGCAGAAGATATGAACAGACACTTCTCCAATGAAGACATACAAATGGCTATCAGACACATGAAAAAATGTTCATCATCCCTAGCCATCAGGGAGATTCAAATTAAAACCACATTGAGATATCACCTTACACCAGTTAGAATGGCCAAAATTAGCAAGACAGGAAACAACATGTGTTGCAGGGGATGTGGAGAAAGGGGAACCCTCTTACACTGTTGGTGGGAATGCAAGTTGGTGCAGCCACTTTGGAGAACAGTGTGAAGATTCCTCAAGAAATTAAAAAAATAAAGCTTCCCTATGACCCTGCCATTGCACTACTGGGTATTTACCCCAAAGATACAGATGGAGTGAAAAGAAGGGCCATCTGTACCCCAATGTTTCTAGCAGCAATGGCCACGGTCGCCAAACTGTGAAAAGAACCGAGATGCCCTTCAATGTACGAATGGATAAGGAAGATGTGGTCCATATACACTATGGAGTATTATGCCTCCATCAGAAAGGATGAATACCCAACTTTTGTAGCAACATGGACGGGACTGGAAGAGATTATGCTGAGTGAAGTAAGTCAAGCAGAGAGAGTCAATTATCATATGGTTTCACTGATTTGTGGAGCATAACAAATAGCATGGAGGACAAGGGGAGTTAGGAGAAGGCATTTGAGGGAAATTGGAAGGGGAGGTGAACAATGAGAGACTATAGACTCTGAAAAACAATCTGAAGGGTTTGAAGAGGTGAGGGGGGGTGGGAGGTTGGGGGAACCAGGTGGTGGGTATTAGAGAGGGCACGGATTGCATGGAGCACTGGGTGTGGTACAAAAACAATGAATACTGTTATGCTGAAAATAAATTTAAAAAAATGATTAATAAAAAAATAAATAAATTGGGGGTCTTTCCAAGAATAAGGGTTATTAGCAGAGATAAATTTTTATCTGAGTTACTCATCTATATGGTAGGAGAAACATCCAATTACCAAACATCTGTGATAAGAAGATAGGAATGCTAGAGATTCCTAGAGATAGGAATGCTCCCATCCTCTGAAATCCTAGACTCCTACCCCTTTCTCCTTAGTCCAGAATGGCATATATATCTCCCTTTTTCCCTGTCTTAGGAATTTCCCTATCTGTGTGAATTACATACACTACTAAATTTGATTTCCTGTTAATCCACCTCATGTCAGTCTGGTCCTTAGTCCACCTAGATGGACTTTGAAAGGACACAAATTCTTGCTTCCCAACAACTTCACAAGTGTTTCTTCATTTTTTTCTCCCCCATTAGGTGAGACAGGGTAGCTAGAGTGGGTTGAGTTGGGCATTTCCCTCCTCCCCCCCACACCCTGGTCACTTAGGCTCTGATAATAATCTAACAGGTTAAACTCTGGTCAACTAATTTCCCCTGAGGACAGGCTTTGTTAAGAAGAACAGAGTGCTCTGAGGTATGTCAAGATGTTCCTTTTCCCCTCCCTCTGCCAGAAGTATGAGGGTATTTTCCCCTGATATTTATTGTCAGAACCAGGTTGAGCTCCTGGAGGTTAAATCGTTCAAAATCATGGTAGCCCCCTAACTCTAGGTCCCTGGGGTTTCTGATTCTCCGAGTTGTCTGCACTGAGCCTCCAGCCATTCATCAATTACGGCACAGGTTTTCTTCCCTCAGTGTGATTCCTGTGGCTGTTTCTTCTCATAAGTTTTCACTCGGGTAAGTCACAACTCCCTGTATTTGCCAGTCTGGCTCACCAGTCCTGGGGGGCAGCAGTGTGCCCTATGTCTTCCCCTCTCTTAACTACTCAGGAGGAGCTGGTGACTTTTCAGCGTGTTCAGCTTCCTGTTCCTTACGATGGAGTGGAAGTGTCCCAGCTTCTTCTTGCATGTGGAATCAGGAACCATCATGCAGCACCGAAAACTGGTATAATTTTTAACTTTATATATCATTTGGCTTCTGTGTAATAATATTTATGTCACATTTGTATGCCAAAGAATGAGTGAAAACTCTCAACAGATGTACATTTCTGCTCATTTCCTGCAGCTTTACCTATGTCAGGGCTACACTGTTAGGAGGAGCAGAGAGGTTCATGGCTCTTTCACTGGAGACTGTGATTTTCATCAATATGGTATTATCATCCTTGTCACATTAAGAAAATTTTCCCAGAAAACAGTACTTGACTTGATAGTAAGCTGACTTTTATTGTTTTTATTTCTCATTTTTCTCTCTTAATCATTTACTTTATACACATCTCCTTTAAATATGATCTACATGGGGCGTGTGGGTGGCTCAGTTAGTTGTCTACCTTGAGCTCAGGTCATAATCTCAGGGTCCTGGGATCGAGCCCCGCCTAGGGCTCCCTGCTCAGCGGGAAGGCTGCTTCCCCCATTCTCTCTCTGCCTGCTGCTCTCCCAGCTTGTTCTCGCTCTCTTTCAAATAAATAAATAAATAGATGATAGATACATCTTTAAATATGATACAAATAAATTTTGTAGTTTGATTCAGTTTGAGAATTTTCTGTTCTTAGGAGATATTCTTGTAAGAGGTGTGTGGTTTCAGGTCTTATATTTGGTTTTTGTTCTCAGTTCTGGCACAGAGCTACATAAACCCTTGGAATTTTCCTGAGTGATAAGATCGTCTTTTCTTATTTGGATAAGCCCCTTTCAACCATGCCTGAATTTATGCTGATGAGGTGACTCTTCGTGGGCTCTGAGCTTTAGGATGGGTCTGGTCACCAGAAAAACCAAACATGCAATCATAAGATTGGAACTTTCAGATCAGGTGCCAATGGCCAAGGATTTAATCAATCATGCCTACCTAATGAAGCCTCCATTAAAAACTCCTAATGACAGGGTTCAGGGGAGCTTCCAGGTTGGTGAATAAATCCATATGCCAAGAGGTACCCCAGCTCTATAAAAACAGAGGTTCCTATGGTTATACCTTTTAGGATCTTGCTCTATGTCTCCCTGGCTGCTAACTGGAATGATTTATGATACACTACAATGTTAAGTATAGTGTTTTTCTGAGTTCTTTAAGTCTTTCCACTAATCCTCCTGATCACCAGGAGGAGTTACAGGAACCCTGGAATTTATACTTGGCTGGGAAGAATTTATAATTGGCCTGGGCACCCCATTTGTAGGTAGGGCCTAAAGGGAGGAGCAGTGTAGTGGGGCTGAGTCCTTAAACTATAGGGTCTATGCTGATTCTGGGAGTTAGTGTCAGAAATGAACTGAATCTTTGGACACCCGGTTAGTGTCGGAGAATAGGAGAAACACATATTTGTGTCAGAAAAAAGACAAGGCATTTTAACCTTATCACTGTGAGCCTTATGAAATTGCAGTTTTTGTAGATCAAAATAGAATATTAGCAATTATATACATTGTAACTATACTTATATAAGGGTTCACTTTCTTTCTTTGCAGTATTGTTATTGTAATTTCCATTCACATATGAAAAAAATTGAACTTTAGAGAGGTAAGGTAACTTGCCTTGGGTCATAGAAATCAGCAGTGGCAAAACAGATACAAACCTAAAAAGTCTGAAGCAAGAGCCTATAGACTTTATTCAGTCTGCCGAAATTCTTCATTCACCTTACTGACCCTCAAAGCCTTGCTTTTACTATTAATGTTTAATATCATTAAAATTAGTAATGCAAATAAAATAAATTGCCGTTAAGTTTGCTTGGTCTGTATGACTATGGTTTGTCCTGGCCTTCTACCTCTTCACTAGAGGTTTGCCACTGTCCCTCCATCCCAGTGGGAAGTCTGAGCAGATCCCCATGCCTCCTGCTAGGGGGTCCTAACCGGCTCTGCTAATGTCAGCCTCCTTACCCGGAAGGCAGAATCCTGCTTAAATGTACAAATCCCAGGGCATAAGCAAGCAATCATGATTCAGTGGATGATGTTTTAAAAAAATGCTACATTTCTGAATTTCCCTCTCACACACCTGAAACTCTGTGAGAGGTCCTGCAGTGAAAAGAAATTGAATGTTTGCCTCAATCCAGTGTATCTCTAGCTTACTTGACCACAAAAGTCTTTATGAATGACTACTAACGTCTCCTCTTGGAATATCAACACACATGCCATATTTATCTAAACATCTGTTTGTGTCTTGTCCATTTGGGGGACCCCACAGCTCTTACTATGGTAATCAGTTAAGGGTCACAGGATAAATGAACAATGGAAAGAATGAGCAAATGCCTAGTAGTAAAACTGTAACACAAATTGTTAATTCTGGAACAGGAAAAGAGTCAACATTTTTCCTTTTTGTTTCCTGATTTCTGTATCAATTATACGAAAATATTTAGATCTCAGGTTGAAACTGAGCCTAACGGGAGCATAAGTAGAATCAAACGAATGATTGACAATACTTATCTATATCCATTTTTTTTCCCTTTGAGGGGAGGGGAGGGGGAAGCCATATACAGAGGAGGGAGATAAAGAGGAGAATGCTCTTTTCTAAGAAATATTGCTTTTAGGGCAGTAGATTTTACTTAACCAATTACTCCCTTGGCACACATTAGGCTAATGCATTACTTATTAATTATTCCAGCATTTCACTATGGTTTTAGTAATTGGGAGAAATTACTTCGGTGCTCATCTTTTACTCTGCTATATTTTTACTTGGCTTGAAATGTAATTCTTCCCTTTTATGGTGCTCAGTAGACCTCTTCTGTCACACATGGCTCTGTGACCAACATACTAACTCTGCAAATTTATTATTTTGGGTAGTTGGATAAAGTAGATAGCCAGTCATTATTCTTTCCTTGAAGACTCTCAAAATATTATGAGAGCCTACTACTGATCTAGAGTGTGCAGTAACATGAAGAACAATTGCCTAGAAATACAGAAGATGGTTTGCAAGGTAATGAGCAGTATGCTTTAGATATTACGAAGATTGTTCTGGAAAGATGAACTAGAAAGTATTAACTTGCTTTATTTTTCATACCTCTCCATGTTAAATAATAAGGTCAGATTTTCTTGGAAGCAGATGACATTAATTTTTATAATAAGAAAATCTCCCCTTCTTACCTCGTTAACTATAATTCATATGTCAATTCCCCGGTAACTGTCCCTTCCCTCAGGTACACTTCCTAAATCCCAGTCTAGGTAAATATCCCCGTTACGTGCGCTCTTAGAGCAATGTTCTTTTCCTTCTGAACGCCCATATGGGTTATGGTTTGAGTGAGTTTTCTCTTTCAGTAGACTGCATACAGAACAGCATCTGGCCCAGAGTGACCACTCTATAAATATTTATGAAGTAATGAATCTGTAGTAGGAAAGTATCTGTAGCACCTCAGTTGTTTTCATTTCAAACTTTCTGGCTTGAAAGTAGGATTCCAGATGAGGAATCATTATCAATGGGTTAGCAATGTGGATTGCATTGGGCACACCTATTGGGCTTCTAGATGCCTAATTCTTAAATAATGTAGAATTGGGACACTAATTTTTAATCTATCATAACAATTAACCAAGACATTGTACTCCCCTTCTTGACTTGCAACTACTCTTTTCACACATGAATGCTAAAAAAACAGAAAGTGGATTACTGGAATGAGCATACAGGAACTCACTGGACTGCCCAGTGAGTAATGAGAAAGTGACTTGAGAGAAAGTAATTCAAAATCCTTCCTTCTAGTGACAACATAGGGCCGTGGATACAATTTTAGACAGATAACAGTTACAGTTGGTCCTGTGGTTTTCAAGAGAGTAGAGACTGGCCATTTCTCTGGGATGTAGGACCAGTGCTGGCAGAGAGGGGAGGAGGGATGACAATTCAAAGCAGCTGGAGCTGAGAGGGCACTGGGTCCCCACACACTTTCCTATATCATGTTCTGGTGAGCTGGAGGGGTGAACTCTCTGCCAAGGAAAAACAATGGTGGAGGAAGCAAGGAGCTTTTTGTCGAGGTTTCCAGGAGAGTGGTGTCAGTGGACTGTGTATTGACTTAATGTTTGATAGATATGCTCTCTAGTACATCCTGCAAAACTTCTTGACATAGCTTTCCAGTCGGAGTGTTTATTGGAGATTTCCAAGTGGGCTTGGAAAGTAGAAAAGTGCCACCTGGCAATGTTTCATAAAACTAATTACCTTAGGGAATTCATGAAAAATTGCAGATACAAGTACTATAATATAGGGTTAGTGGACCATGTCATATTTTCTTCTAACAATTACCTAAATCATGTTATTTTTTCAGTTAAGTGGGCCTTTATTATTTTGCTCTCAGTGGTCATTGATTCTCCATTTAAAAAAGAAAAAAAAATCCTCTCTGGCCTCAGATTTGAAAAGACGTAAAAGTAAGACTAACTTAGCACTTGACTCAGGAAACAAAGATATTTCCCAGACAACTGTTAATCTAACAATTGGTGGGGATTCATCAGCCCTTAACCAAAAAGATTTGCCAGGGAAATTTTCCTTAATATGAACTTTTAGGGAGCCCTGGGTGGCTCAGTTGGTTAAGCGTCTGCCTTCAGCTCAGGTCATGATCCCAGAGTCCTGGGATCGAGCCCCGCATCAGGCTCCCTGATCAGTGGGAAGCCTGCTTTTCCCTCTGCCACTCTCCTTGCTTGTGTTCCCTCCCTCGCTGTCTCTCTCTCGCTTTGTCAAATAAATAAATAAATAAATAAATAAGAGCTTTTAGTATAAATACAGCAAACAGTCTTTCTATAGAGACCCAGGGTCCAAAGACCTGAGCCCCTTTGAGGTTGTGCAGTGAGCAGAGTTAAGCAAGCCCCTTGCTTCTCTGTGTCCTTATCCAGTGATGTTAAGATCACACGAGAGCTCTGTGCACCCCTTAAGATCAGACAGAATGTCAAGGGAGATGATGTACAGCAAAGCACCTGAAAAACTGAAAATACAAGGTAAACATAAAACACCATCATTATTATTCCCTATGCTGTACTTTTTGCCCCCATGACTTGTTTATTTTATAACTGGAAGCTTATTCCTCTTAGTATAATAGGTCAGCTATACTTCCATTAAAAATAAAGGTAAAAAACTTAAAATAGAACACCCAGAATTATTAAAAAGGAGGATTCATATCTGTGCAGGCCTAGCAGCCACCAGAATAAAATAATCCTATTTATTCTGACAATTTCTGTTACTGGGCTTCCACACTGATCCATACATAAAGTAAAGCTTCTATTTCAGAAAAAAGGATGCAGATCGGTGCCTATCCAGCAGGCGTATAAGTGGAACCTACACCATCATCATCATCATCATCACCACCACCATCATCAGTGCTCCCACCACCATCTTCCCCAGTACCTCGTAAAGAATCTATGATCCATCATTACCATCATCCCCATCCCTATCATCATCCTCGCCATGATCACTACTTGTGTTGAACAGCTACTCTGTGTAAGGCGTTTGACACAATCTTTCTCTTTGTGCTACCATTAAGTTCTCTAAAAAATCCATGTTACTCTCCTCATTTGAGAAAAGGGGAGTTAGAGCCTCCATGAGGGGCCTGTGGTTCCCAAACTCAACTGGGCTTCAAAATGACCTGAAGATTTTTCAGAAATTAGATGCTTGCCTCTCAGCAGAAAGCTACTGAAGCAGTCTTCACTGGTGGATCCCAGGCAGCTGAAGATATACTTTCAAGCCCTACAGAAGGTTCTATCTACTGAGCAGGGGAACTTGCAGAGGACCGGGCTGGTAACTTCCTCAAGGACCCTACATGTTGGCCACTGGACCCCCACATCAGCTTTTAATCACTTTTCTGTCTCACCTGACTGGTAATAACATCCTATTTAATTTAACAACTGTTTTTTAGGGACTTTAATTGCTTTTTCACGTTCTACATCCTCTGTTCAACTACACTGACAGATTGTTTTTTCCCTAATGACCATTTAGATGTTTTGATAAATTACTTAGCTCCCAAGGACATTTTATACTGTGGTCAATGCTTAAAGGTCTACATGAATTTCCTGGGACTCTTATTAAAATGCAGATACTTGGGGCACCTGGGTGGCTCAGTAGGTTAAAGCCTCTGCCTTCGGCTCAGGTCATGATCCCAGGGTCCTGGGATCGAGCCCCGCATTGGGCTCTCTGCTCAACGGGGAGCCTGCTTCCCTTCTTCTCTCTGCCTGCCTCTCTGTCTACTTGTGATCTCTGTCTGTCAAATAAATAAATAAGTAAAATCTTTAAAAAAAAAATAAAATAAAATAAAATGCAGATACTGAATGAGCATTTCCTGAATGGGCCTGGCAGTCTGCATTTCTGAGCTCCCAGCTGATGCCAGAGTTGTTGGTTTCTGCATTGAGGCAGCAGCAACCCTGCGGTGGGTAAAAAGAGATCCACTCCCGGAAAATGAGCCCGGGCCTGTGAGTGAGGGTCAGACTACCCCTCACTGACAGGGATACTGACCAGGGCAAAATGTTGTAAAGGACACTCAGACGTGTGATTCTGACATGAAGAGGGACACGTGCAACAGGTGAGAGGGCACTGCCTAGCGAAGAATCTAGTATCCATCATGGATTTAAGTGAAAATCACACTTACATACTGATTAGGGGGACCATAAACATTGGTTATGACAATCATATACCTTCAGAAATATCCAAACACTGGTTGAACCAGTTGAAACAAGGAGGAGGACGCTCCTGAGTGCTAACCTTCTTGGGAGGTGACCTGAGGATCCCAGAGCATGTGACCCAGGGAGCCTCAGGTCTAGCTCTTGGAATTCCTGCGGTCACACTCCGATGCCAGGTAACGAATGGCATCATACTCTGGAAAGCCACACTGAAAATGAAATAAATGGTAATTGGAACAAAATAACATACTTGGGCTAATTGCATTTTGGAGAAGAGAAAGCCCGGGAAGGTTTCGGTGGACTGAATTGATAAAGGACAAAAGATGAAATAACAAGAGAATGGGCTTGAGTTTTAATTAGGCAGGAGTGTAATGGGACCCAGAACTCCAAGAGCTTCTTAGTTACTTAGACCGGCAACTGTCATGCGTGAAAGAAGTCTAAGTCATTGAGTCCCCGCTCTGCCGGGCTATGTGAGATCCTGTGTGAAGGGAAAGATCCCCAGCGCCCATCCAGGAAGCAAGGCTCCCTCGTAGTCCCTCGTGCCCATCCAGGAAGCAAGGCTCCCTCGTAGTCCCTCGTACACCACCGCTCTGAGCATTGCAGGGCTGGCCTCAAAATGGGCTGGAGCCGGGGCTGCCTTCAGAGGCCAGCAGGAGGTGAGCGAAGCGGGAACAATGACAATCAGAAGGTCAGAAGGTCATACGTCCCCTGATCTAACAGGGACTGCCTCCCTCAGCTACTGACAATTGCCACCAAGCACAACGTGGACCAGATACTATAAGAACTATTGATTTTTTTTTTTCAAAAGAAGGTCAGACTTTGAATTTTTATATCAAATTGTCTGTTTTTTTTTAAAAATAAATTCATCAATAGAATCAGACCCATCCTCAACAACTACAAAAAAAAAATGCAGCCCAATAAAATAATCTTGCCAGGGAGGATAGAAGTGATGACTTGATGACTTCTGGGTTAAATTTTTATGCAAGTTCAGAGATAACATGAGTTTTTGGAGATGATACCCAAAGCTGGGGTACAATGGCAAAGGAGGCAACCCGAGGTGTCCCCGGGTCCTCTCTTCTCTACCTTCTCTACCCATCTCTACCTAGCCTTACCCTGCTCTCTCTTTCTTCATAGAACGTCCCAATTCCTGACATCATGCTGTAAACTTACTTTAATTTCTGAAAAACCCCCTCCCCCAACTAGGTAGAAATCCCCATGAGGGCAGGGGCCTGTTTGTTCACGACCATGTCTCTAACACAACTGTGTCTGGTACACAGTAGGTGCTCAATAAACAGTTGCCAAATTAATAATGCATGACGGGTCCATATCTCCATCTACATCATCCAAATCAGAATGAGTCTGTGTCTTCGGACCCTTATCCTGGGGTCTGATATCTAACACCTAACAGTTCATGAGGACAGAGTGACATGGATAATTTATATCCAAAACTTTTGCAGAAAATACTCCAAAATCCTACTTCTACTTTATGGGGGAAAACCCCCCCAAATCTGCAAGAGACAAAAGAAAATAGGTATCCATTCTTGGTACAGCATATATTTGGCCGTGATCATTCACAGACTGACTTATTGTTTGAAACCATGTAAAAGACGACTCTTCGCTAAGAAAGCATAACTAAGCAAACAGACCCAGAACCCACATCTGCTGACACACAGTGCTGGACCCAAACAGCAGCAGGATCCCAGCGATGCTGTGTTCTCTAACAACTCGGCACGATGCAAATGGGCATGAGGGGATAAAAAAGCAGTACGAAGGGACTTCCAGTTCTTGCTGAAAAAGAAGATTCAGGTTCTAAATCCAGCACTGCCAAGAAGAGAGGCGTCTCATTTGGGGCTACATATAAAGCCGGCACTCCCTTGCTTGAACAAAACCACTCACTACACGCTACTTCAAACAAGCAAAGCTCCAGACAATTAGCTACACACGCACGTTTCCAGCCACCTGCTGTCTGAGGAAAACAGCTCTGCAATGTGCATGCCCTAGTTTCAACCGATCTTTGAGTTGCACACAAAAGCGCCCTTCCCCTACCTGTCTCCCTTTCTCAAGCTGAGTCCACAAAAGAGCCTAGAAATAACTAAAAATACACTTCCCTTTAAGTGAGAGAAAAATATGTTTAAAGGACAGCCCAGACCTTGGATAAAAGCACTTACTTTGAAAGAACAGGACAGATCGTGTATTCAAAACAAGACACCTTCTAAAGGGCAGACCAAGAGGATGTTCAATGCCACAGCCTTGCTCTGTGCTGGAGGCTCTGGTCCTGCTGGGCATGGTGGACAGAGTTGAGCCTGTGTGGCCCGTTCCGCTGGGACTGCTGCGTCAGATGACGCCAGAACAATTATTGGGACAGGCTGTGAGCAAGTCAGCAGGAGAGTTTTATTTCTGGGCTGAGATTGCTGCTTCCTAATGGGAAAATACTGGTGGCAGAGCTCCTCCCAGGTATCAGACCGAGCCAACGCTCCCCAGGTGATCTGGGTTCTGAGCGAGGTGAGGAGGGGGTGCCCATCACGTGTTGGGGGGGGCAGAGGGCGAGTGGCCCCTGAAGGAGACCTCTTCTGTCAGGTCAGACCCCTTCTAGGTTCACCTAAGGATACTGGTCTCCTTGATGTAGTTCCTTGACTCTGCCAAGGGCATGACTCAGCTCACCCACTAGCAGTGCGAGATACACAATTTCTCTCTCATAGTCCAGTAAAGCTGAATTCAAGGCACTGAGTGGAGAATAGCTCAGAGGAGAGCATGGTGGTCCCCAACTCAGTGAGGTCTAGAGTCTGTGGCTTCACGTGCAGGGAATTTCAGAGCTTCTCCACTAGTTATTTCTATCCAGTGGCTTGGGGCTTCGGAACCTGCAGTCTATGAGGGGGTGAGGGATGGGAGAGGTGGAGGAGGAGGGGAAGGAGGTGAGCGGTGGATCTTTCAGTTGAGTTCCCAAGTCAACAAATGCAGAGAATTAATGATTCTCTTTGGCTGGTTTTCTACTGGTGTCAAGATGACCCATTGTGGGATGGACTTCAAGGCCTCTGATGACTTTCCATCTATGCCTGAGTGACTATAACTGAAAAGCAAGACAGAGATATGGTGGCTATTTAGGGAAGCTGGCTGTGGGCTTCAGATGCCCAAGGATCCCCACCTCTGTCTGCTAATACATTCTAGATACAGAACTCACCTCCAGGAAGTGATGGTGTGGGAAGAGGGTGTAGGAAGCCTTGGGATCATTTTCAGTTTGGAAGACTTTTTGGCAAGAATACTAAAGTTAGGAAGACATACAATTTCTTTTTGTCATATAGAGATTGAGGTCAAGGAGGATGAAGAGACAAGGAACATTCTGTTTCAGGAGAGGTGTGTGGTCTCGGGCAGACATGAAGCTGGGTGGGACAGAGGTGGACCCGGATCCCTTGAGTCCTACCCCTCTGAATGATCTGGGATAGTGCACAACCTCTCTGGGCTTCACTTTCTACATGAGGAGTTTTTAAGATCCCTCAAATCTTCATGCCCTGTTCTACCAAGCCCTGGCTTTTAGCACATGCCCTCATACAGAGAGAAGTCTAATGAGCCAAGTTTGTCTCCCTTTTTTTTTTCGGTTTCCTCCTCTCCCTCTACAGAAGACAGTGATTTCCAGCAAAGACCCCATCTTCATTCTGCCTCCCTATTCCAGCTGCTTCTGACCAAATTCTGAAAAGCCCAGAACCAATTTTTTATAAAGTCTCCAGAGTGTGTGGCAAACAATGGCACTAAGGACTCATTGTTTCCAGCTGCCAACTCCTCCAGGGACCCCTCAGCTTACTGGGTGTGGTCATGGTCTTCTTACAGTGCTCCGAGCTCAGGGGGGCTCCAAGTGCCTGGCCGTTCGCCACCCAACATGGGTGTTTCTGAGCTGGCAGGCCTTGCTCCCGAGGGTCCCCCCGGGGTGGAGGAGACCGTCAGGCTGAAGGCCCCAACCGGTTTTCCTTCCTCTCACCTTTCACAAGTGTTACTTCTCTCTTGCACAACCAGTATCTATGCCCTAGGGGACCCGACAGACACACAGAAGCTAACCGTTGCAACACATAAACCCTAATGTTTGTTTGCTTTTCCAAAACGGACCTGGTACAGGCTTTACGAAGCCTGTCTTTGAGCAACAAGATCTTCTCTCTAGCATGAAGATCTCCAGTGTAGATTTCAGTTCTATTCTCATTCACAGACACAAAGAGGTTTAATTCCCATCAGTTTTAGCCCCTGGTTCTTAACCAGGGGTGCATATAAGAATCACCCCCGAGACTTTTACAAAATGCAGATGACTGGGCTCCACACACAAAGCTATACTTACTGATCTGAGACCTACCCCTGGTTGAGAATCACTGGTCTCAGTATGAAATTTCCCCTTACTGGGGCTTCTTCTAGAGATTAGCATTCATCCTGCTCAGGATCATTCCAGAACCTGAAAAGTATATCTGCTTTATGCATTAGTGATCTCTCATTCATCTCCAGATATTTTTATAAATCCAGCTAGTAATGCAGACTTCTTCTGGACCATGGTGAATCTTCTGGGAAAGTATTACAGAAAGGCATAGGAAACCTTGGGATTATTTTCAGTTTTGAAGGTCTCAACAAAATACACAGAAGTAATGGGGCTGTAACATTTCCTTTATCAAGCAATTTGGGACAAGGAGTTTTGCACTGACTTTCCACAGAAACTGGGGATAAGGTTGTTTCTAGTGTCATTGTTGTGTAGGAAGTTGGGGCTTTGCTTATATTTCACAAAGTAAGTGCTTTGGGAACATAAGTCTGATCTCTGTCTTCTCCCTCCTGTTAATCAGGTAGAGCTCACTTCCATAAACGTCAAGGGAGAATAGTTGGACAGCGTCAAGGGAGAATAGTTGGACAGCGTCAAGGGAGAATAGTTGGACAGCGTGTTTCTTGGATTGCTGAATAAAATCCCTTGAGATTATCTGTGTACCCACTTAGCTTTGTAGTTGCAGTCAAGGCAAAGCTTGTAACTTTCCAAGATACCAGTCCTGAAAAGAGGCAAGTGAGAACATTCTCCCAGAAGGTTAAATGTATCCAAAAGGTATTTTTAAGTTTTCCTATTGTATCTTTCTAGCCAAAGAGAAAAATTCAAAAAGTCCCAGGGGAATGTAAACAGACAGGAGTACTGTGTGTTGGGAAAAGCATTCTCCTAAAGTAAGTTGAACCTTCCCGGAGGGGGAAGTCTAGTGGATGCGTAGCTGAGCAAACTCAGAGAAATAAAGCGGCTGCTGACAGCACAACAAACTGGGAAACAGTTTAACATTTAAAGTAAAACATTTAAAGTCATTGCCCTCGGATTGTCCCTGCACATTTGGGAGCATGGGATTACCTACTAATTTAATGCTTCCGGAACACAATACATAAAGTGCTCATTCCCTAAGCGCGTTACTCTGAACTTCCTAATTCAGACAGCTCCCTCGTGGGTGAGTTGGAGGCAGTGCTGGGGTGGAAGAGGGACCCGAGTGTGAGGCCGCATGCCTTCTGAGAGGTGGTGAATGCCGAGATGCTCACTGAACATCTCAGGGCTCCGCTCTCCTTCCCGCAGGGCTAGTTCTTGGATTAGCTGAATATGTATGTGGATATACTTAGTACATTTGCAAAGTACTATGCAGATGGGAGCTTTTCATTACTTTCCAGACAAAAGCCTCACTTACGGGTTGCCACACTAGGGCCTGTGGGTGGAGATGCCAGCTCAGATAGGCAGGTCCCTCCCTGCTCCTCACTTACCCACCCAGAGACTCAGTAGTGATATGGCCCTTCATGCCCAGTTCCCTCAAAAATAAGATGGGGACGACAGTCATACCTACCTCTTCAGATTGTTGTGGGGAGAAAGGATTCATGCAGTAAAAGCATCTAACACAGATCATGACACACAACGTCCACTAATGTGAACTATGATTATTACAAACCAGGGCTGTCCCCAACAGCTGTAAAGCTGTGATATACAGGAAGTAGGAGACGTGGCAGGAAGTCTGCGGGGACCCGGGAAAAGCTTTTCCAGGGAGAGCCCCCCACCCCTAGCTGCAAGAGACCCCCTCCAATGAACTAGCAACCTCCTGGTGGCTGGCCTGACCGAGTGAGCCAGAGAAACCGCGGCTCTGGTCTCCATGTGAATTTCAGTGCATTCACATCAGCCGTAGGTAGTTCCCAACAGCCCCGCAGAGTTCTCAGCTATCATCTTGGAAGGGCCATCCCAGAGTGCTTGTTTCTAGGTACCAATTCACTTGCGACAACTGTAGGTTCACATCACACAAGGGAAACTTGACATGCAAAAAAACATCATCTCGAAATGGAGCACGGTCGATAGGGGTGGATGCAGGGGGCAGGGGAGGGACGGGTGATGGATCTCAGATGTCAGAGCTGCCCGTGGAGAACTCCTGGGCTGGGCGACCATGGTGGGCGGTGGGCTGAGGCACATTCCATTATGAGCGGAGTGGGTTTATAATGGAATGACATGGATGGGTTCTTAGAATCAGAAAAACACACTGACCTTCACACTACACAGGTGCAGCAGCATAATGGCCCACCACGTGTACGCGCATCAATTCCTGGGGAAAAGGCCAACGAGGTTAACTCAGTGTGTATCCCGAGCAAACAAAACCAGCGACATTACCCGAAAGAAGGACGTCGTGCCCACCACCCTCATTGAGATATTTGGTTTGGGTGATCCCCAGGTGAATGGAAAAATCACACAAGGATCAAAATATTTTCATGACGTGGATCCAAGGTAGCAAGCCACGTTATTTTGCAGCATGGGTAATTTGATTTAGATTTTAAAATTTAAAGTCAAGGAATAAGAATCATAGAACTAGGGAGAAAAATTTTTTTTTCTTTTCAGGAAACAAGGATTTGGTGTGGGGTTTGTGGGGAGGAGATGGGAAAACTTCCTAAAAGCATCTTCAGACATGCCCCACTTACCAGATTCCCTCAAGCACAAAGGAACCAGAGCTACAGTTAAACCACTGGAAATATCACTGACTCATCTCAGCGCACTCACTCAGATGTGAATACTGTCCCTTGCGTCGCCAGGAGAGTATTACCCCAAATAACAATCCCTGGCCACACCATCTGCATTTCAGTACAGCAAAACCAGGTCCAAAATTAGGAGCTTAGAGGAAAGAAGCCAGACATGGGAAAATTGCTGGTGGTGTTTCCACCAGGGTCCTATTAATCCCTGTACCACTCTGGGGTTCATGAGTCTTTACTCTGGTAAAACTCTTCCTCTAAAGTTGAAGTTGCTATGGAAGGAATCAATATGGTTTCACTCCAGAAAAAAGGGGTATATGATATCGGCTTTCCAAAAACTGCAGTGAAACCTGAAGCTTTGCTGACAGATGGGTTTGGGTAAGAAACAAGTCACAAGTTTGCATTCTGAATGCGCAGATGATATTCTCATCCCTGGTCTGAGCAGATTTGCACAGGGGAGGGAGAATTTAAGGTCCATGTACTTGGGTCCTGCTTTGCGCCCTTCCTCCCCATTCTGGACACCACCTATGGCATTCAGGTCTTTCCCTATGGTGGCCATTGGCTTCGCAGCTGCTCCTCAGGCTGCCCCAGGCTCTTCCTCACTCACCTCTTCCAGGTTGGAGGTCTTCAGTCCCTCCCATATTCACACTAGGGGGCTGTATTCCCATCCATGGCCTCAAATTACTATCAGAGCACTGACAATTCCCAAATTCCCATGACAACTCAGAGCTCTCATCTGACTCCAAAGCAACATCCACTGGGGATTCTTACAGCCCAAACACAGTACAAAAAGAAGTTGGGATCTTTATCCTCGAACCCAAAGCCCAGAGTCACTGATGGCTCCTTACCCACTGGGTCTCCCTGTAAGTAACTTTGTTTTCCCTGTCAGTACCTTTTGCTACTACTTCTTAACCATTCTAGAATCCATTGCTTCTCACCATTTCTACTCCTTCATCATGACCCAAGTATCACTCCTACCTAATCTCAGTTAACCCAAACCTGTCTCCCCACCCTCCACATGCCCTATATATATACTCTACGACAGGTAGGATGCTTTTTATAAAAGGACATCAGACTGTGGCTCTTCTTTGTTTCCATAGCTGCACACTTCCTTCAGGCTAAAGCTGGAGACAGGTCGAGATATTTCATACGAGCGTGCAAAATGGATCTGGGCCTCCTGCCTGCCTCTTTACACCCCACACGTGACACCCCAGCCACCCGGGGAGCTATGAAGTCTTCAGAGACACTTGCTTCTCTTTCTCTTGGAGATGTCAGGATGCTGTCCCCTCTGTCTGAAACATGCTTCCCTCAGCCCCCCTCCACAGCCTTTAGTCCCTGGTCCCCTGGGCTCCCCAGCCAGCGCAGGTGCCCCGGGACAACACCCTCTACTTGTTTTTGGATTTTCCAAAATAATTCGAAAGAACTATTTGTTGAACATTTGTCTTGCGAAGCCAACACAAAGTTCTCTGGGAGCTCCGCTGCCATCCTCAGTACTAAGCACAGGTCTGGTCGAAGGGCTTAACTTACCGTGTTCAGTGAGACCTGGATGCATGAAAGAATTACTGAATGACGGGGACTGACTGTTTATGTCCTTGAGCGACTCACAGTCTAGACTTTAGAAGATAGGAAAGAAGCCTCTTGGTACACCTGTCCCACGCCAAATGTTGATCCAATTAATCAAACGTGCACGTTAGAAGAGTAAGAAGAACAGGAAAAAAGACCATTCAAATCACACATTCCTGATTTAGTGCTTAACCTGGGAGAATACTGGTGTATTTTACTTTACAGTTTACTGTACTTTTTTTTTTTTTTTTTTTTTTTTTTTTTTTACAATTTCCTTATAGTTTAGCTGCAAAACTTGATACTGGCCAAGAAGAATGAGAACAGAGTGGAGACTTTATAAACAAAGTAGGGATTAAAAAGGATCCAGCTCTAGATTCCAAAATCTCATGCCACCCCACCAACCAGGACCTGGATGGTACCTCTTCCATCAGGAATAGGTTGAAACCCAAGGAAGTTAAGGAATGAAAAGAGGACCAGGTGCCTGTCTACATGAACGCAACTGGAAAAGTGCCCTACCCTTTGCTTTTGGCCCATCTAAGCTTCCAAATCCACCAGGCTCTTCGAAGTATTTAACTTCGAAGTTAGTTAGAAGAAACCCCAACAGGAAAGTGTAACTGACAGTACTGGGGATCAACACAGTTGTACCTTGAAAGTAACCTGAGATTACACAATTCCTCCTTCAAATGCACAAGCATTTATATGCAGTTTTATCAATTTCTTCTACTGCACTCAAGGGGCTATGACCCTTGGGGGGACTCTCAGAGCGCCCTGCACAGGGCAGTGGGGAAACCAAGCAGGAAGGATGCTTCTGGAGATCACTATGCAGGGCCTGTGGTAGAAGCCCTAACAGCAGAGCAGGAAGGGCATGGCAAGCACAGTCCTCAACTAGGCCAATCCTTCCTGGTCCCCGAGTCAGCTCCCTGAGGCCCTGACATCCATGCTCGTGCCCTGCAAACTAGCCATCCAACAGCATCATTCTAGGGATCAAGGCTGAAAGGTGTCAACACTCTGCCCCTCCTACCAGGTCACCAGGGGAGAAGTTACCATTATTAAAAATCAAAAAAAGCAGATAAGATATCCATACAGGGCCAATATGGATCTGGTCCCTACCCAAATGAGCTAAGGTTAAACACTAAAACACAAAGTATAACACAATGATTTATGATGTGCTAAAAAGTTTGTTTGCTGTTTTGCTAGCCTCCTGTTCCCTTTGGTCTGGATGTAGGAAGTGAACGGTTTTGGAGAAAGACAGCAGTATCATTATAGGTAGAATGGATAAAAGGAGGCAATATAAAAGATGAAAAAGATGACAGATTTTTTTAAAAATCCTTTTTTGGTAATCATAGAAAAAAATGTACATTTGCTGTTTAAAACGCCAAGCCATACAGACAGTATGACAAGAAGTCACTCATAAACCCACACCTGAAGAAATCTAGAGATTCTGGTTGGGAGTGGGTTTCTCATTTCCAAGAAGTGGTTTCAGGGAAGCCTAGTCAAAGTGCCACCTTCTGGGCATCCTAGAAAAGCCCCAGAGATCCTGGCCTTCCCAGGAGGCCTGTGATATTGAAAAAGAATTACACTTACTCTAAGCGGATGTGTCTCATAGCCTCAGAAAGCTGGTCAACTCTCACAATCACCCCCCGTAAGAGACTTGCCATCATGACTATCAATTATTTTTAGTTGTCCTCAGAATGGATGATTGACAGTGAGGATCGACTGAATTCCAACAGGAGATGCCAACTCGTATGTGGGCAATTCCAAACGCAACACAAGGGATCCGCCTGGAAGGACAAATTAAGCTCAACTGTTCGTGTTTGGAATGAGATTTTTAAAAGCTTATTTCTTCTTGGAGACCAGAATATTGGACTTGCCGATTGAATAAAATGATTCTTGTTGAGAAATCCCGGTCACAAGCTGTGTCACTAGAACTTCCCGCACGTTGCTGTCACAGCAAGGACTCCTCTACTAACGGCCAGTGGGACAATGCACTCACACAAACGACTCTGGTCCGATTTTTGATTTCATGACCATGAGCTCGTCAGCACGACTGGGGGTCTAACTTGTCTCGTTTCATCCCGAGCTCATTTCTCTCAGTCCCTTGATTTGATGCCATTTGCATTTTCAGGACACACAAAATTTACTATCACATAACCTTAATGGCACTACTGTCGCTGAATTCCTTTTCCTGGGAAGAAAAAGCCCCTACCACGAACATCAATTCATGCCATTAACAACTTACAATGCCTCCCAAATTCTCAAGCCCTACCATCATATAGATCATTGATCTTAAATTTAAAAAAAAAAAAAAAAAGGCTTTGACAAACTAGTGAGGCTTTTCTCATCAAATATGGACTTGGCAGCATACCCACAGAGTTAGTCATTTTTTTAATCCTCATTTTATTAGTGTATTTTTGATTTTCATTTATTCATATATTTCTCCAGTTCTCTAGCATAACCATGACCAAATCTCTATTGATCATGATACACAGAAGGAAAATAAAGATGTCTTGACTTTCAACTTCCAAGTTCACTGAACTTCCATGTGACATTTTCTTCCCAGCCCAGTGACATGCTGATTCTAAGGAAGATTGGTTCCAAAGATGACCAGTTTGTCTTTACTGGGACAGGTCCAACTCCATGAGCAAACAATGTAAATACGTGAGTGCAGCTTCCTCCTCCTAGTACCTTGTTCCTCAGACCCCAACTCTGAGCAGCAGCATGGAAACGCCAGGAGGAGGGGTGAGGCTGAGTCCTATAGCCAAGATGGTAAGGACCAGGGGAGGCAGCCCCCAGCAGCCCTCCTGCGAGGGTCAGAGTTCTTGGCATAAGCTGGGTCCCCAGCCCACCTCTTCCACCCTTCCCAGGGCTGAAATTTACCACTGCTCAGCCCACGGCTGCTTTTCCTCAACCTTCAGGTTCCATCCATAGGACATCTGCGATGGGGAAACTCTCAACAGAACTCCATACTTGACTGACTCCACAACAAAGCTGTCTTCCAAGAATAATAGCTGATCCCAGGATGTTTTCATTAAAAACAGATTTCAGTGACAGACTAGCAAAACATTTTCCTTGTACAATAAGCAATAGGAAGGGGCAGAATTATGCAAAACATATGGGCTTCTCACTGTCCTCAGCAGCTAAGAACTCACTTACACTGTCTTCAGTAGCTCATTTAACTCATGGAAGATGGGTACGTGCAGGCTTCATCCTGCTCAGTGCTTTTCATGTTCCAAGTGGCCGAAGAAGAAGAAAGGCTGGTTGAGTTGCATTTCTGCTTCCATTTCCAAAATATGTCACCAGTTGTCTCTGAGGGGTGGGGTTTGCCTGTATCCTTGGAGCGTCAGAGAGGGGCTAGTAGCAAAGCAGGCTTAGCATCGTTCATTCATTGACAGTTTACCACTTGCCTGGCATCGTTTTCACACTGGAAAAATGCTGTGGTGAGAGCTAATATCTAATATTTATATAGCTTCTGATGCATCAGGCCCCTTTCTAAGTGCTTCACGTAGAGGAACTCCCTAACCCTCGCAGCAGCCTTGCGAGACGGTGGTTATGACTGTCTATAGCTTACAGGCAAGGAAGCTGAAGCGTGGGCTGATTATGTCACTTGCCAAGTGCCGTGCACAGAATGAGAAGCAGACCTAGGCATCAGGCTCCAGAGTGCAGAAGGACCTCGCCCTACCCTAAAGGAACCAATCTAGACAGACCAGACTGCCTGAATACAAAACCTGTCTTAGAGCACTGAATCCGAGAGCTGAGGAGGGTCCTGGCAGTTCCTGTTCAGTGACAGAAAGTTATTTTGGTTGGGAATACCTTTAAGACAGTAATGGGGACAGGCCTTCTGGAACCCCATTATGGTTCATTATATTTAACATCTGTTTCATTTTCGGTTTTGCCCCTACAAATAGTTTTCTAAGTGTTATTTGTTAAGCAATCATTCAATATATTAGAAATCAATAAATTTTTTATAAACTCACATATTTCAAGAAGATCAATCTCTTCTACTGTTCCTTCTAGTCATACATTGACACACAAAGTTTTCAGGTTTGCATGTACATGTGTATCCATATACACAGAGTAAAACATAAAAACCTATTTACTATATATTTATAAGAATAGATCACGTTGGGTAGCAAAAACGCTCCCTTTATTAATTTTTGAAATAAATTCTTCTGCTTGCATTTTTATTTGTCTAGAATCTGGAGAACCAGGGCTGCTATGGACACAGGGGGATGTGTAAATATGCCATACCAGTGCTATGTTTATCACAAGGCACTTACAGGGCAGGGAGCCAGAGAGTGCTGGCAACACCACACAGAAGACTCTGCCCAAGATTCAATGGAATGCAATCCTTACACTCAACTGGCCACATTCTAGAACATAAAAATCCCATGGATCTTGTTAGTGGGATTAAGTTAAACTAGCAAACGAGGAGGAGTCAAGATGGCGGAGAAGTAGCAGGCTGAGACTACTTCAGGTAGCAGGAGATCAGCTAGATAGCTTATCTAAAGATTGCAAACACCTACAAATCCAACAGGAGATCGAAGAGAAGAAGAACAGCAATTCTAGAAACAGAAAATCAACCACTTTCTGAAAGGTAGGACTGGTGGAGAAGTGAATCCAAAGCGACAGGAAGATAGACCATGGGGGGAGGGGCAGGCTCCTGGCAAGCGGCGGAGCAGCGGAGCACAAAATCAGGACTTTTAAAAGTCTGTTCCGCTGAGGGACTTCACTCCAGAGGCTAAACCGGGGTGAAGCCCAGGCGGGGTCAGCGCGGCCTCAGGTCCCGCAGGGTCACAGAAGGATCTGTGTCTGAGTGTCGCAGAGCTTACAGGTATTAGAACGGGGAAGCCGGCTACAGAGACAGAGCTGAGGAGTGAGCTCTAAGCTCGGGGTTACCTTGAACCGGTCGCAGGCTTGGTCAGCTCGGAGTACGGCCAGAGGCCAGAGTGACGGGAGTAACTGGGCGCTGTTCTCTGAGGGCGCACTGAGGAGTGGGGCCCCGGGCTCTCGGCTCCTCTCGGCCGGAGACCAGGAGGCCGCCATTTTCATTTCATTCCTACCCTTCAGAACACTACCGAAAGCGCTCAGGGAACAAAAGCTCCAGAAAGCGAACCCGAGCGGATTACTCAGCCTGGGCCCTGGTAAGGGCGGTGCAACTCCGCCTGGGGCAAAGATGCTTGAGAATCACTACAACAGACCCCACCCCCAGAAGATCAACAAGAAACCCAGCCAGGAGCAAGTTCACCTACCAAGGAGTGCAGTTTCAATACCAAGGAGAGCAGCGGAATTCCAGAGGAGGAGAAAGCAAAGCACGGAACTCATGGCTTTCTCCCCATGATTCTTTAGTCTTGCAGTTAATTTAATTTTTTTTCTTTTTCAATTTTTTTTCTCTTCGTCTGCTAAATTTTTTTAAACCCTTACCCTTTTCTTTTTAACGTTTTTTAACTAGTTTATCTAATACATATATATTTTTTTCTTTTTTATATTTTTTCTTTATTTGTTTTCTTTTTTTAATTGTTTCTTTTCTTTTTCTTTCTTTCTTTTTTTTTTTTCTCTTTCTGAACCTCTTTTTAATCCCCTTTCTCCCCCCTCATGATTTGGGATCTCTTCTGATTTGGTTAAAGCATATTTTCCTGGGGTTGATGCCACCCTTTTAATATTTTACTTGCTCCTTCATATACTCTTATCTGGACAAAATGACAAGGCAGAAAAATTCACCACAGAAAAAAGAACAAGAGGCAGTACCGAAGGCTAGAGACCTAATCAATACAGACATTGGTAATATGTCAGATATAGAGTTCAGAATAACGATTCTCAAGGTTCTAGCTGGGCTCGAAAAAGGCATGGAAGATATTAGAGAAACCCTCTCAGGAGATATAAAAGCCCTTTCTGGTGAAATAAAAGAACTAAAATCTAACCAAGTTGAAATTTAAAAAGCTATTAATGAGGTGCAATCAAAAATGGAGGCTCTCACTGCTAGGATAAATGAGGCAGAAGAAAGAATTAGTGATATAGAAGACCAAATGACAGAGAATAAAGAAGCTGAGCAAAAGAGGGACAAACAGCTACTGGGCCACGAGGGGAGAATTCGAGAGATAAGTGACACCATAAGATGAAACAACATTAGAATAATTGGGATTCCAGAAGAAGAAGAAAGAGAGAGGGGAGCAGAAGGTATATTGGAGAGAATTATTGGAGAGAATTTCCCCAATATGGCAAAGGGAACAAGCATCAAAATGCAGGAGGTGCAGAGAACCCCCCTCAAAATCAATAAGAATAGGTCCACACCCCGTCACCTAATGGTAAAATTTACAAGTCTTAGTGACAAAGAGAAAATCCTGAAAGCAGCCCGGGAAAAGAAGTCTGTAACATACAATGGTAAAAAATATAAGATTGGCAGAAGACTTATCCACAGAGACCTGGCAGGCCAGAAAGAGCTGGCATGATATATTCAGAGCACTAAATGAGAAAAACATGCAGCCAAGAATACTATATCCAGCTAGGCTATCACTGAAAATAGAAGGAGAGATTAAAAGCTTCCAGGACAAACAAAAACTGAAAGAATTTGCAAACACCAAACCAGCTCTACAGGAAATATTGAAAGGGGTCCTCTAAGCAAAGAGAGACCCTAAAAGTAGTAGATCAGAAAGAAACAGAGACAATATACAATAACAGTCACCTTACAGGCAATATAATGGCACTAAATTCATATCTCTCAATACTTACCCCTGAATGTTAATGGGCTAAATGCCCCAATCAAAAGACACAGGGTATCAGAATGGATAAAAAAACAAAACCCATCTATATGTTGCCTACAAGAAACTCATCTTAAACCCGAAGACACCTCCAGATTTAAAGTGAGGGGGTGGAAAACAATTTACCATGCTAAAGGACATCAGAAGAAAGCAGGAATGGCAATCCTTATATCAGATCAATAAGATTTTAAATCAACGACTATAATAAGAGATGAGGAAGGACACTATATCATACTCAAAGGAACTGTCCAACAAGAAGATCTAACAATTTTAAATATCTATGCCCCTAACGTGGGAGCAGCCAACTATATAAACCAATTAATAACAAAATCAAAGAAACACATCGACAAGAATACAATAATAGTAGGGGATTTTAACACTCCCCTCACTGAAATGGACAGATCATCCAAGCAAAAGATCAACAAGGAAATCAAGGCCTTAAATGACACACTGGACCAGATGGACATCACAGATCTATTCAGAACATTTCATCCCAAAGCAACAGAATACACATTCTTCTCTAGTGCACATGGAACATTCTCCAGAATAGATCACATCCTCGGTCCTAAATCAGGTCTCAACCAGTATCAAAAGATTGGGATCATTCCCTGCATATTTTCAGACCACAATGCTCTGAAGCTAGAACTCAGTCACAAGAGGAAATTTGGAAAGAACCCAAATACATGGAGACTAAACAGCATCCTTCTAAAGAATGAATGGGTCAACCAGGAAATTAAAGAAGAATTGAAAAAATTCATGGAAACAAATGATAATGAAAACACCACGGTTCAAAATCTGTGGGACACAACAAAGGCAGTCCTGAGAGGAAAATATATAGCGGTACAAGCCTTTCTCAAGAAACAAGAAAGGTCTCAGGTACACAACCTAACCCGACACCTAAAGGAGCTGGAGAAAGAACAAGAAAGAAAGCCTAAACCCAGCAGGAGAAGAGAAATCATAAAGAGCAAAGCAGAAATCAATGAAATAGAAATAAAAAAAACAACAGAACAAATCAACGAAACTAGGAGCTGGTTCTTTGAAAGAATTAATAAGATTGATAACCCCCTGGTCAGACTTATCAAAAAGAAAAGAGAAAGGACCCAAATAAATAAAAACATGAATGAAAGAGGAGAGATCACAACGAACACCAAAGAAATACAGACAATTATAAGAACATACTATGAGCAACTCTACGCCAACAAATTTGACAATCTGGAAGAAGTGGATGTATTCCTAGAGACAAATAAACTACCACAACTGAACCAAGAAGAAATGGAAATCCTGAACAGACCCATAACCAGTAAGGACATTGAAACAGTCATCAAAAATCTCCAAACAAACAAAAGCCCACGGCCAGACGGCTTCCCGGGGGAATTCTACCAAACATTTAAAGAAGAACTAATTCCTATTCTCCTGAAACTGTTCCAAAAAATAGAAATAGAAGGAAAACTTCCAAACTCATTTTATGAGGCCAGCATCACCTTGATCCCAAAACCAGACAAGGATCCCATCAAAAAGAGAACTACAGACCAATATCCTTGATGAACACAGATGCAAAAATTCTCGCCAAAATACTAGCCAATAGGATTCAACAGTACATTAAAAGGATTATTCACCACAACCAAGTGGGATTTATTCCAGGGCTGCAAGTTGGTTCAACAGCAAAATCAATCAATGTGATACAACACATTAATAAAAGAAAGAACAATAACCGTATGATACTCTCCATAGATGCTGAAAAAGCATTTGACAAAGTACAGCATCCCTTCCTGATCAAAACTCTTCAAAGTGTAAGGATAGAGGGCACATACCTCAATATTATCAAAGCCATCTATGAAAAACCCACCGCAAATATCATTCTCAATGGAGAAAAACTGAAAGCTTTTCCGCTAAGGTCAGGAACACGGCAGGGATGTCCGTTATCACCACTGCTATTCAACATAGTACTAGAAGTCCTAGACTCAGCAATCAGACAACAAAAGGAAATTAAAGGCATCCAAATCAGAAAAGAAGAAGTCAAACTATCACTCTTCGCAGATGATTTGATACTATATGTGGAAAACCCAAAAGACTCCACTCCAAAACTGCTAGAACTTGACAGGAATTCAGGAAAGTGTCAGGATATAAAATCAATGCACAGAAATCAGTTGCATTTCTCTACACCAACAACAAGACAGAAGAAAGAGAAATTAAGGAGTCAGTCCCATTTACAATTGCACCCAAAACTATAAGATACCTAGGAATAAACCTAACCAAAGAGACTAAGAATCTATACTCAGAAAACTATAAAGTACTCATGAAAGAAATTGAGGAAGACACAAAGAAATAGAAAAATGTTCCATGCTCCTGGATTGGAAGAATAAATATTGTGAAAATGTCTATGCTCCCTAAAGCAATCTACACATTTAATGCAATTCCTATCAAAGTACCATCCATTTTTTTCAAAGAAATGGAACAAATAATCCTAAAATTTATATGGAACCAGAAAAGACCTCAAATAGCCAAAGGAATATTGAAAAAGAAAGCCAAAGTTGGTGGCATCACAATTCCGGACTTCCAGCTCTATTACAAAGCTGTCATCATCAAGACAGCATGGTACTGGCACAAAAACAGACACATAGATCAATGGAACAGAATAGAGAGCCCAGAAATAGACCCTCAACTCTATGGTCAACTAATCTTTGACAAAGCAGGAAAGAATGTCCAATGGAAAAAAGACAGCCTCTTCAATAAATGGTGTTTGGAAAATTGGACAGCCACATGCAGAAAAATGAAATTGGATCATTTCCTTACACCACACACGAAAATAGACTCAAAATGGATGAAGGACCTCAATGTGAGAAAGGAATCCATCAAAATCCTTGAGGAGAACACAGGCAGCAACCTCTTTGACCTCAGCTGCAGCAACGTCTTCCTAGGAACATCGCCAAAGGCAAGGGAAGCAAGGTCAAAAATGAACTATTGGGATTTTATCAAGATCAAAAGCTTTTGCACAGCAAAGGAAACAGTGAACAAAACCAAAAGACAACTGACAGAATGGGAGAAGATATTTGCAAATGACATATCAGATAAAGGGCTAGTGTCCAAAATCTATAAAGAACTTAGCAAACTCAACACCCAAAGAACAAATAATCCAATCAAGAAATGGGCAGAGGACATGAACAGACATTTCTGCAAAGAAGACATCCAGATGGCCAACAGACACATGAAAAAGTGCTCCATATCACTCGGCATCAGGGAAATACAAATCAAAACCACCATGAGATATCACCTCACACCAGTCAGAATGGCTAAAATTAACAAGTCAGGAAATGACAAATGCTGGCGAGGATGTGGAGAAAGGGGAACCTCCTACACTGTTGGTGGGAATGCAAGCTGGTGCAACCACTCTGGAAAACAGCATGGAGGTTCCTCAAAATGTTGAAAACACAACTACCCTATCACCCAGCAATTGCACTACTGGGTATTTACCCTAAAGATACAAACGTAGTGATCCGAAGGGGCACGTGCACCTGAATGTTTACGGCAGCAATGTCTACAATAGCCAAACTATGGAAAGAACCTAGATGTCCATCAACAGATGAATGGATAAAGAAGATGTGGTATATATACACAATGGAATACTATGCAGCCATCAAAAGAAATGAAATCTTGCCATTTGTGACGACTTGGATGGAACTAGAGGGTATCATGCTTAGCGAAATAAGTCAATCAGAGAAAGACAACTATCATATGATCTCCCTGATATGAGGAAGTGGAGATGCAACATGGAGGGTTAAGGGGGTAGGAGAAGAATAAATGAAACAAGATGGGATTGGGAGGGAGACAAACCATAAGTGACTCTTAATCTCACAAAACAAACTGAGGGTTGCTGTCGGGAGGGAGGTTGGGAGAAGGGGGGTGGGGTTATGGACATTGGGGAGGGTATGTGCTATGGTGAGTGCTGTGAAGTGTGTAAACCTGGCGATTCACAGACCTGTACCCCTGGGGATAAAAATATATGTTTATAATAAACAAACAAACAAACAAACAAACAAACTAGCAAACGAATAGGGAAAGGGTTTATACACGAAGTTATTCCAACCAGGAACATGATCTCTTTCTCCACTTATTAAATTTGTTTTTTTTTTAAAGATTGTATTTATTTGAGAGAGAACGAGGGAGCCCAAGCTGGGGGGAGGGGCAGAGGGAGAGGGGGAAGCAGACTCCCTGCTGAGCAGGGAGCCTGATGCGGGACTTGGTCAATCCCAGGACCCTGGTATTGTGACTTGAGCTGAAGGCAGATGCTTAACCGACTGAGCTATACAGGCGCCCCATTTTTATTTTTTTAAATGAATAGTCTTAAGTTTCTTCATGTAGGTCCCACAAAGTCCTTGCTGTTTGTAGCCGAGGTTTCTTTCTTAAGATTTCAAGATGGTGGGGCGCCTGGGTGGCTCAGTGAGTTAAAGCCTCTGCCTTCGGCTCAGGTCATGGTCCCAGTGTCCTGGGATCGAGCCCCACATCGGGCTCTCTGCTCAGCAGGGAACCTGCCTCCTCCTCTCTCTCTCTGCCTGCCTCTCTGCCTACTTGTGATCTCTGTCAAATAAATAAATAAAATCTTTAAAAAAAATAGATTTCAAGATGGTTTCTAAAATTATCATGGGTGTGGGCTGAAGAATACCTTTCTTATTCTGTTTTTCTTTGTGTGTGTGAATAATGGCATTTTATTCCCTTCTGTTTCAGATTCTTTTTATTGGGCTAGTATTTGTGTTTGTTTGATCATATTTTATTACCGTGTGTGGTCGAATATTAACATGTTTGCTGCTCTGACATTCAGCACCAGCCAGAGAGGGAAGACTCCCACCTACATCCCCCTGTAGGAAGGACCAAAGTTTCCTTCCCTGCACCCACTCCTGGAGTAGGGGCAAGAGGTTCTCTATGGGGTTCCTCAATGGGGTGAGCTCCACCTTCCTTCAGAGTTTCAAAGGAACCCCTTGAGCAAGGTTCTGCCTGGTTCCAGGTGAGGATTCCCCCTTATCCAGGCCTTCTCCCTACAGGTGTGCTAGGGTTGGGCCTCGTAGGTACGAGGGTAGTCAGGATTGGCTCTGGCAGGGGACTGGTCTGATTTGCTGGTCAATCTCAATTCAGTGAGACAAGACAGAGGAGGACTAGCAGGACCTTGCTTTGGGTCTGCTGTCTAAAACCCTCAGAGAATCACAACATGACCTAACTTTGTTTTCATTTGCTGGGCATATATCTCCCTCCAGGCCTTCATGGGGAGGAGTCTTTCCATTCAGTCATATATTCAGCAAGGGTTCATTGAGGCCCAACCGCACACCAGGTGCTGGAGATGAAGCAGTGTTTGTGAACACCACAGACTATGAGGCCTGGCTGTGCAGCTCATGTTTGAGAGGAGACAGCAGCAACAACAACAAAGAACCACAATAAATAAGTGAAATACCCATGTTAGATGGTGGGAAATTTTAAGAACAAATAATAAATGAGAAACAGAATGTTAAGATGTAGATAGGAGGTGACATTTTAGATCAGGTTTTTCAATGGAAAGAAGATTTTGAGTAAAGAACAGAAGGAAGAAAGGGAAGTGTCTAAGGAGATGTCTAGGGAAAGATGGCTCCAGTCAAAGAGAACAGCAGATGCAAAGGTCCTGAGGTGGAAAGTGCCTGGGCTTTATTTGAGAAACAACAAAGAGGCTAATACGGCCAGACAGAACGAAGAAAACAGAGAGGAGAACAGTAGGAAATGAAGTCGAAGATGTAGCACGGGGTTGGATGGCTCCAGGCTTCCTAGTTCAGTAGAAATGCTCGGGTCTCCACATGGAGTGAGGTAGGGAGTCACCAGAGGGCAGGGAAGTGACACGACCTGGCTGGCAATGAGCAGAGTGTCTTTCACTGCTGCTTTAAGAGCATACTGATGGGGAGACAAGGGAGAAAGTCAGGAGACCTTGCTAGAATCCAGCATACACATGAAGGTGGCATGAATGGAGTGGGGGTACTGGGAGTTGTGTGAATTTGGTCAGAATTACAGAGAGAAGAGCACTGTCACAGGCAAGGCTGTTTTGCATTTAACTTAATGCCTCTACCTAGGCTTGCTGTTGGTCTAGCAACGAGGAGCTCTTGCAGACCGAAGGGGCTCCTTGCTGCTCCTTACCTGCTCATCTACCCACAGGGAAACTTCTTGCTGGGTAGGATGAAGCAGTTCCTCTTTCCCTTGCCAGGAATTGTCCTCTGTTTTCCTGCCTCTCTCAGTTCTGCCTTTGCTTATTGGAGGCATCACAGCTCCTATGCCCACTCTATCTCTATGTCCATTTCTAGCTGCACCACATTTGGGGAGTGGAAGACACTAGATGAAGACAGGAAGGGAGGAGAAATGGGAGGCTGGCCAGCAGGTGGGTTGGTGCTGGTCAGGCCCTGGTCTTCTGGGTACCAGTCATATTCTGTACCATGGAAATCAGTTCTGGAGACAGGTTTATCAGTCACTGTTCCTAGGCCCCAGAGTGCTATCATTGTGCATCATTTTGGAAACTTTTCATAAAATTATTTCCATAGATGTTGTACATGGGGGAGGGAGAGATATCTAGTGACCTCTGTCACTACCAGTCCTTTTGGTAACTGGATATTACCACTCTCTACTTCAGTCACACATTTTTCCACTGGATAAAATTTTAAGACTCTACAGACCCATAGAAGAGTACTTCAGTTACTGAAAAACAATAGCAGGTTTTCTTTGAATGCATAATCCATAAAGATATCAAAAACATAGGCATAAGCTGACCCAGATACATGTGATTGCATGTGCTCAACACCCATCTTTTCTACAGTGGCATCTCAAAGGGCCTAAGGACTAAATGTAAAAAATTGTGCCACTCAATGCTAAAATACTGCAAGGCAAGAAAAATTAGAATATCCAAGTGGTTTCATCAGAAACTTTATCTTTTCCACATTGATGGTATATAGGAACATGAAGAAGTTCCAGATGTAACATTTAACCCAATAATGTCACCGGCTGGGACAGGGAGACAAGTGTGAGATTTTTCACTCTGGTCTCAGCATTTCTGTTGGAGAATATTCACCTACCAAGGATCGTGAACCGGACAGGTCCTCATTTCCACCTCTGAAAATGTGGGTCTGCTAAAACTGAATGACAACTTTAACAATCTTACAAACCAGAATATCAAAACCACAAGTATCAGGAAAAACAGCCTATGAATATTATGTTTCTAGTGGTAAGGGGTTTCTGAGCAAAGAGCCCTGGCACCTGGGTTAGGGAGGGATTTATGGCCACCCTAAAGATAGAGACCTCTGGAAAGATGTCATCTCACCTGCTCTGGAAACATTTGTTTACTTGCTGGAGTGTAAGTCTTTTGCCTCCTCTGCTCAGAAAGGATTTCATCATTTTCCAGAACAAAGGTCTTTCTTCCGTTCTCCAGAGAGGAACATGGCCAGATGGGCCAGGAGCTCCCATATAAGGGCTGAGAGTCATAATTTCAGGGTTTCTCTCCTGTGGCACAAAGCTCTGCCTGTATAGGGAACCCCTGGCTCCCACTGCTCGACCCCTAAGGGGAAATGATGGTAAGACTGCAGAGAAATCAGTCTGTTCTCTCATCCAAAGACCTCATGGTTTCGGTCTGAATAAATGAAGACAAGTGTCTGTATCATTTCACACGAAAGGGTAGTTGGCTGTGATGGTGACACCATTCACATTCTCCTCCGCAGCGATCACACGTCCTGCCTGCCATGCAACTTGCTCGTGCTACGTGTGGGAAGACCAGAGACACCCCACCTCACACACTTTGGACTTGACCATGTACTATGTGCTATGCTCTGGCCTGTTAAATGGGATGTTCACTTCGGAGCAAGAAGTTTTAAGAGATATGAGTTTACACCACACCTCTTGCTCCTGTTCCCTCTCCCCCAGCAACAGCGTGTTCCAATTCTAGATTGGGCTATGCCTTCAGCCTATACCTCAGAAGGAAGAACACATATGCAGTCCAACCCACAAAGTGAAGGAGAGCGGCAGCCGACCCCCAGCCTAAGTGTGATGGGAAGGAGAAATAAATGTTTGTAGCGGGAGCGATGAGGTTATGGGGATGTTTATTTCACAGCCTACCCAGGAAAAGCAAACTGTGGGGATATTTGTTTCACAACATCACCAGCCAGCCAAAGCTGACACAGCTGCAAACCAGCCTCCGTCCTACTCCTCTCTGCACTGGGCCCCACTGCCCACACCCTGATTCTTCTGCACCAACCAGCATTTGGTATTTCCCTAAGCTGACCTTCTTTAAAAGAAAGGTCTTCTATTTCATGAGTGGGGAAGAGGTTTTAGAATCAATATAAACTTGTGAGATGGCCATGATCTAAAACATATCTTTCTTCTCTCCTGTCCCATTCAAACCATCGCAATCAATCAAGTCCTCTACTTTTTATTTTTGTACTTGCTGGTGTCTCTCCTCCATTGAAACTCCAAGCTGTTTTGATCGCTTTCCCCTAGGAACTGTCAACTCTCAGGTCAAATTTGTCTCAGTAGTCATTAGGTCAGGACATACCTTGTATCCTTCCCTCCTCAATATTTCCCACAAAGAACACATTCTTTGCCAACAAGGGAGAAGATTGGATTCTATTCGGTGGCTGCAATGCTGGGTTGCTGGTAAGGGATCATAGTTATATGCTTACATTTACTAAGTTTTTATCTAAAACATAGAAAACCACAGGAAACCGTCTCCTGCCCCATCAGAAGGCTGCATTTTCTGCTTTGATCTGCTGTCTCGAGTCCTTTTCAATCTCTTAGCTGGCAAACAGAAAGTCCCCTTTAGGACACGAACGCAATTACAAAATTGGAGTTTAACAGACTTAAACTGGGTCCTCCTGGAGGCATTTGCACTTTAGAATAAGAGCAGTCTCAGGTCATAGTGGCTGGGACAGGGAGAGAGTAGGACGGAGAAGACCTGCCAGGAGAGGTTAGTGTCTGGTCTCTCTTCACTGTCTACCATGGCTAAAAGGGGCTTCGGACAAACCACAGCCAGAGTCTGTTAGAGGTTGCTCACTTGAAGTCAAAGAGCTTAGAAGAACTCGAATTTACAGACTTAATGAACTCGGTCACTGCTTCATTTTGCCTATCCAGAATCTAATAGTTTAAGGAATAACAGGGCAGAGTTCCACGTGATTTTAATGGAGGCACACCGAGCAAATGGGATAACATAAGCCCGTACATATCAATTCAGGGAACCCACATCGTGTGCAACAGCTGTGGGGATGCATTAAGAGTTGTAAATACCCCGACAAAAAGAGTTGCTTTGAAAGGCTTGTGATGGGAGAGACAGATGGTTCCCAGATGTAGAACAAGCAGGAGGGCAGGGGGAGGTGGAGAAGTCTGAGTTCAAGTCTGCTTCTGCAAATTCCAGCTCTGGGACCCTAAGCAAGTTACTCAAGCTATCCAAACATCACTTGTAAATGAGGACTCTGAGTGTTTCCACTCCACGGTGCTGTTGGTGGATTGAAGTAGGAAAATACATGGAAAGTACCAGATACACAGCACCTGCAGGACTAAGAGAGACACAGAGCTCAGTATCAAGGAAGGCGTGCAAGTTCAGGAACTGAGGGGCCTTCCCACTCCAGCCAGAGCCTTAAAGAAGGACTAATGCTTGGCTGAGACTTCAACCACCCAGCCCCTTTTCTGCTTTATTTATTTTTTTAAATTTCAGCAAACTTCAAAAAGCTGTGAGAATATTACAATGAATTCCCTAATACATTTCACAAAGTTTTTCTAAATGTTAGTATTTTGCTACATTTGTTTTTTCTTTCTCTCTCTCGGCTTGTGTGTATGCATACACACATACTCATGCATATAAACATATATAATTTATTTTTTTTTAGTATATGTGCTGCCGAAGCGAGCACTTTATTTTTTTTTAAAGATTTATTTATTTATTTATTTGACAGAGATTACAAGTAGACAGAGAGGCAGGCAGAGAGAGAGGAAGGGAAGCAGGCTCCCCGCTGAGCAGAGAGCCCACAATGCGGGGCTCGATCCCAGGACCCTGGGATCACGACCTGAGCCGAAGGCAGAGGCTTTAACCCACTGAGCCACCCAGGCACCCCTACATATATAATTTATATAATTATGCATATTGATATGTGTGCATGTCTGATTTTTTTTTTGAACCACTGAAAAGCGGTCTGTAGATACTCTTTACTGCTAAATACTTTGGTGTATATTTCCTAAAAGCAAGAAATTATTTTATATAACTACAGTGTGATTGTAAACATTAGCTCATGAGCATTGACACTGTTTTGTTATGTAATCTATAGACCTCATTCAGATTATGCTGATTTTTTCAATAATGTCATTTATGGGAAAGGAAAAGCCCGAAGATCCCAGGGCACGTGTTGCATTCAGTTGTCATTCTTTGTATTCTGTGACACGGGTAGTCTTCTAGGCTGCAGACCAGTCATTTTGCGGAGTATCTCTTACCTTAAACTTGGCTGATGTTTTCTCGTCATCAGCACAGGCTTTGTTTTTTGGGCCAGAACACCAAAGAAGCGGAGCTTAATTCTGTGGGCACCATGTTGGATACACACGCTATCACTCCCCATTTCTGATGCTGTTATCTTTGATTACTTAGTTAAGGTGATGTCAGCCAGGTTTCTCCCCTGTAAAGCTATTCGATCCTTTGCAATTAGTAAGTATCTTATGGATACTTTGAGATTACGTAAATACATTATTACTTTTAGACATTCACCTACTTCTTTTAGCATCAATTAATTACTTTTGCCTCAATCAGTTATTATCTTGAGGGTATTAGCCCCTTTCTTAACAGAGGTTTTGAATTCTGGCTTTTGAGGAATATTTTCTACGGCAGTGAATTTTATAATGAGACTCACTAGTGTTACTATACTATAAAGCATCTTTCCAAAATGGCTCCTGCCTGATGTCAGCTAGTTGCAAAGACTAATTTATTAAAGGTAGACATAACCAACACTGGGAATATATTTTATTTGCCAGAAAGTGGATAAAAATTAAATTTCTCTTGACTTTAATTATAGTAGTCATTTCACATTTGGTTTCAACATAGTATTTCTCCCTCTCCTTCCTTCCTTCCTTCTTTTCTTCCTTCCTTCCCTTCTTCCTTATTTCCTTCCTTCCCCCTCCCCCTTTTTTCCTTCCTCCCTTCCTTTTTTTCTTCCTCCCTTTCTTTTTTCTTTCTCTCTCCCTCCCCCTTTCTTCCTTCTTCTCTCTCTCCCTCCCTTCCCTTTCCTCCCTCCCCTTCTTCCTTCCTTTATGAAAGAAACTTGCTCTTATTGTGGAAAATCTAAAAGCAATCAAAAGCGGAAAACAAGAAAAAAGGACACCCATAACTCGGAATCTCAAGCTGTAAAGCATTATTTTATATAAATACAGTACAAGTATAAAAATTAGGAAATCCCTATTACTCTTTTATTAACTGTCTGATCTTATTCTTTGCGTGTTTATCTACAGAAGCTTAGCATTTTTTTTACTTAAGTATAGGAGTTCTATTCACCCTAAAATATTAAGCTTTTGTCCAACATGCTTGTTGCAAATATCTTCCTCTTGTGTTATTTGCCTTTTAATTTTGCATATTTGAGGTTTCATTCATTTATTTATTTGAGAGAGCAAGCGAGCATAAGATTAGGATGGGGGCGAAGGGAGAAGCAGACTCTCCGGTGAGCAGGGAGCCCGACGTGGGACTCAATCCCAGGACTCTGGGATCATGACCTGATCAGAGGGCAGACACTCAACTGACTGAGCCACCCAGACACCCCAATTTTGTGTATTTGGATACGAGTGGAAGATTTCCAGTTTTATGTAGTTAAGCCTTTTCTTTCTCATTCCTTCTCGCACATTATCTTAGGAAGCCCTGCGCTCCCTTTCTTTTGTACCCAACTAGCTGCTGTGGCACTACTGAAAATGTTGGCTCTCATGTCCATCTGTAGCGTATTTGGGAGCATGTGAATAACATCCCTCTTTCTCCCTGATACCTGCTGCCTCTGGTTATGTAGCAGAATTTCCATGTGTTAAAATTTATTCTCATTCTGCAGTTCCAGAAATTTATCATTGTTTTCAGAGTCAAGACCACATTCTAGTCATTGCTGTAGCTTTGACTATGGTGATGTTAACCTTATTTCATTCTTTTTCTTTTGTCCTCTTTAAATGTATCTCTTCTATGGGCACCTGGGTGGCTTAGTCAGCTAAGCATCTGCTGGGGCTCAGGTCATGATTTTGGGGTCCTGGGATCGACCCCTGCCTCAGACTCTCTGCTCAGCATAGTCTTCTTCTCCTTCTCCCTCTGTGCTCTCTTTCTCACTCTCACAGTCTCTCTCAAGTAAATAAATAAAATCTTATATTGAGAAAAAAAATGTATCTCTCTGGCCTCCTTACTCTTTCAGAATACTTTAGAAAAATATTATCAATTTAAGTTAATTAAAAATTTTAATAGGAAAATTAAGTATATTTTTATTATAACACTGTACCCTATATATGAATTACCATGAAACAGATCCTCAACTTGCCAATATTCAGTTTTCTCCTGAAAGAACATGGAATGTCTGTGGATTAATGTAAGTCTTTTATGTTTCTTGGTAAAGCTTTGTAGTTTAATCTGCATACTGCTTGCACTTAATGATTACATATAGACATTTTATATTTTTATTACTGCTGTGAATAGGATGATTTTTAAATCACTTTACAGTTCTATATTCTGAATAGCATTAATTTTGTGAACTGCCTTAATTACTCAATTAACTAGCTATTTCTCTTCCATTTTACAAGTCTACAATCATATCCCTAGAAATGACTGCTGTGTTTTTTTCTTAACTTTACAATGGCCATTCACACTGCTTTTGTTCTATATTTCCTTTCATTAACCAGAACTCCAGATCAGTGTTAAATAATTACTCAACATGGTGGTCAATTTCACATCATTTCTGACAGTGACAGAAACATATTTAACATAAAGCAGGACACTGGCCATTAGGTTGAAATAGGCATTAATTTCCATCTTGTATTATCTAGATTGAGTAGATGCTTTATTAAGTCATTTTACTGTGAATAATGGTAATCACAGTCATCAAACATAAAATATGATAAGGCATTTTCATGATATTGTGGCAGCCCTGAAAAGGTAAATCAGATTTCTGACTGATGGAGATGGGCCGAGTTGTGCTCAGGAGCCCATGACCCACCCCGGGTGGCTCCTGCCCAGGGCTGGGTGTGGCAAGGAAGCCCAGGTGGGCCTCATTCCCAGGAGATGAGACGCTGTCCTGAAGGGCCTGGGAAGATCCACTCAAGCTTCTTTGCTCTCCTGACAAGGATCAGCCCTGATGTGCTCTGCCTCACAGCCCTTCTAGCTCCCACGCCACCTCCCCTTCCAGGGGTTTCTCCTAACTACCCCCCACCCCATGGCTAATCTCATCTTGTACCTCCTGCTCAGAGGACATGAAGTAACATAGACATGAAGAGTTTGGGTCTGTGATAGAAAATTCAGGCTGCTTCACTGTCCTTTCAGATCTGCCAATTGTTATTTCAAAATACATTACTTCAGTAAGATAAGAAGCTAAAGCATGTGGTCAGTGAATTCATAGCGACCAGCTTTCCTCCACACAGTTTCACTTGGTCCACCCCATCACACCATCAGCATCAGAGCACGGAAGCCTGTCCTCATTTTAAGGGGAACGCCAAACAACAGAAGTCTCAGAAAGTTCTAGTGACCTGAGCAGCTCTAGAAATAAGGAAAGAACCAGGGCCAGAGCTTATGTCTTTTTAATTTGTATTCAAAACGCTTTCCATTTTAACCCCCAATTCTCTAAATTCATATAGAACATACTAAAATTATTTGATTTACAAAAAAGTATGGTGTCTAGTGGCATTTTGACTTTTCAGGGATATATCTAGATAATAATCTAATAATGCAAATCAAAGATCTCTTCAAGTAGTAATTATGTATCCTGTGCATATTCTACATTACAGAAATCTCACAGAAAATTTTCCATTATTTTCTACTATTAGGATTTTTAACCTTTTTTTAGTGGCATGAACGAGTTCATGTTAGTTTACAAAAATGTTCCTCACATTCTAGAAATAACAATGTTATGTTTGGGATATTTGCCTACATTAGCACATACCTCTAGACTTCTGGTTTATTCACTATAGTATTTCATCGCTGTGTATTCCAGAATGTATTGATCTACTCTCCTATAAGTGAGAGTTTAGATTTTTTTCCATTTTTTTTTCTTTTGCCATATAAGCATGTCACTTTTTTTTACCCACAACCCATTACAACCCATTACACACATATAGGAGAGGTTCCTGAGAGTGTGCACAGGTGTGGGTTTGTGGGAACAGTAAGACAACTGATCCTTCACTTTCCTAGGGGGGCACTGTGCTTGCCAAAGGGGCAGAACCCATTCATTTCCCACATCAGTGTGGTTTCCATGTTTCTACATTCTTTCCAATGTTCGTTATGGTCAGCCTCCTTTTTTGTGCTGAGGGGCATAAAACTGTATATCACTATGGGTTTAATTTCTATTTCTCTTATTATTAGTGCTTAAGATTTACTCCCCAGTCAGGGTTTTGACTGTTAATTCTAGGCCAATCACCCTTTCATATCTCTGTGAGTTCCTTGACCCTCCTCACTGTGCTGCCAAGCCCTTGACCCATCTCCATTGTCACAGTGCTAGCTTTCATCCACCTTCATCCTTCCTGAACGTTCACTAGAGGTATTTACCTGCCATCAGTTTAATCTTGTTATTTCCTTGCTTAAAACACTGAATGGTCCCCCACTGCTTACAAGACCAAATCCACACTTGCCAGTGCAGAAAACTCAGCCTCCATAGGTTGGTCTCATTCCTCCTCTTTCCAGGATTATCCCAACCACTCCTACCCACATACCACACTGCGTCCTACTGTTCAGGGGTTCTAAAAATACTTCTTGCCAGCGTCCCTTTTCATATGGTGCTGTCTCTGCCTAAGATGCTTTCCTTTTCTTTCCCTGGAGACTCCCACTCTTCACCGCATTCACTGCCACATCTCCTACCTCAGCCAGATTGTTGGCGTCCTTCTGAACACCCAGGGCTTTTGTTTTTTAGCTGCAAGCCCATGAATCGCATTATACTGTGCTTGTTTGCACATCAGACCCTTGTAAGGCCTTGAGCTCAAGAGATCCACAGATGATGTCTTAGTGATCCATGCTGCTGGCAGGGGCCCAGTGGGCACTGGGTGACAAACACATGATGTTTTATACTAAACGGGGTCCAGGAATCTTTGGAAGAGCCAATATACCCATTCATTTACTGTATGTGCCTTTTCTAGGCACGAATAATACAACAGCGAGTAAAACAGTTGAAATGTCTTTTTCTACCATCTTGGAGCTTACATTTAGACTGAGAAGACGGATGACAAACAGAAGTGAATGAGTTATGTGGTGCACTGGAAAGTGATGTGAGCTTTGGGGAAAACAGGGCTCAGACACAGGATGAGCACTGGGAGGCGGGAGGCTGTGAGGAGCTGAGTTGTAGGAGGGGTGACAGGACAAAATGGATGTGACAGAGGGAGGGAAGGAGATATGTGGATATGTGGGGGAAGAGCTTACCAGGCAGAAGAATGGCAAAAGCTAAAACCTAAAGGAAGGGGCATGTCTGGCACAATGGAGGAAAGCAGGAACAGAGGCTGGGGAGGAAGGTAGAGATGTGGACGGGGAGGGAAGGAGGACGGCCACCTAGGTACTACCTCCTAAGTCCTAGTAAGGACTCTGATTTTGCTCCTAAGAGATAGGAAGCCACCGAAGGGATTTGAGCAGAGGTTTTAATGGGTTCTCCCAGGGTGTGAGGGTGACCAAGAGAAAAAGCAGGGAGACAAATTAGGAGTCTTTGCAGTAATTCCAGTGAGAAATGTTGCTGGTTTGACTAGGATGGGGGTGAGAAGTTGTTGCTGGATTTTATTTATTTATTTATTTTTAAGATTTTATTTATTTATTTGACCGAGAGGGAGAGAGATCATAAGTAGGCAGAGCAGCAGGCAGGGAGAGTGGGGGAAGCAGGCGGCCTGCTGAGCAGAGAGCCTGATGCAGGGCTCGATCCCAGGACCCTGAGATCATGACCTGAGCCGAAAGCAGAGACTTAACCTACTGAGCCACCCAGACGCCCTATTGCTGGATTTTAGACAAACATCAAAGATAGAAGCAAAGTGCCTGCTGCTGCATTGGCTGCAGAATGTGAGTGAAAGAGAAGGAAGATGCCATTGTTTGACCTGAGCCACATGGAAGGATAGACTTGCCATGAACTGTGATAGGGAAGGGTGGAGCAGAGCTTGGGGGAAAAACAGGAGTTCAGTTTTGGACAATTTATGTTTGAAAATGCTTCTGAGACATCCAGGTGGAGAAGGCAATACAAGTCTGGTATTCAAAGGAGAGATGTGAAGTGGAAATACAAATACAGAAGTCATCAGCATGTAGGTAAAACTGAAAGTCTTCAGAATAGATGGAACCACACCAGGGAAGTGAGTATAGAGAAGACGAAGGCCAAAGGCCTTAGCCCCAGAGTGCAGGAAAAGGAAGAAGAATCTGCAAAAGGAGCACAGGAGTCAAGATGGCCACGAAGGTCATCGCGTGGCCAAAGGAAGATAAACCGAAGGACACAAACCTCATACATAATAGGTTTCCAGATTAATTTCATAAACCGAAGCATCTGTGCAAGTTGCCCCCAACTGAACTTGGCTCTTTATAAAAAGCAAACAATTTCTCTAGACTAATTCAGTGGTAGCAGCAGAAGAAAATATTAATAAAAGATCTGACCTTCCAAGTTTCTTGTAAGGTTCCTCAAAGTACTTCAAGCATTTTCTTTGAAGTCCACATTTTGAAAACAGCTGATCCTAGATTGAGCGTGGCTCAAATGTAATCCCCTCGGACACAAAGTATCTCCCAGATGTGAATATTCTATAATTTTGCAAGATGTGCAAGACACAGAGATGGAACCAGATTTTATTATAAGGAAAGGTGAGTCAGTTTGTGACTATGCCATCTGATTTTCACAGTGAAAAGCCAGATTGTCCAGCTACATGCAAAAGAACAAAACTGGACCACTTTCTTGCACCACACACAAAAATAAACTCAAAATGGATTAAAGATGTAAAAGTGAGAACTGAAACTATAAAAACCTGGAAGAGAGCACAGGCAGTAATGTCTGTGATACCCATTATAGGAACATTTTTCTACATATGTCTCCTGAGGCAAGGGAAACAAAAGCAAAAATAAACTACTGGGACTACATCAAAATAGAAAGCTTCTGCACAGCAAAGGAAACAATCAACAAAACTAAAACGCAATGTATGGAATGGGAGAAAAGATTTGCAAATGACATATCCCATAAAAGGTTAGTATCCAAGATATATAAAGAATGTATACAACTCAACACTGAAAACCGAATAATCCAGTTAAGAATGGGCAGAAGACATGAACAGACATTTCTCCAAAGAAGACATAAGTATGGTCAATACACACATGAAAAGTTGCTCAACATGACTCGTCGTCAGGGAAATGCAGATCAAAAACCACAGTGAGGCAACACCTCACACCTGTCAGAATGACTAAAACCCAAAACACAAGAAATAGCAAGTGTTGGAAAGGATGTAGAGAAAAAGGAACACTTGTGCACTGTTGGTAGGAATGCCAATGGATGCAGCCACTGTGGAAAATAGGATGGAGGTTCCTCAAAAAATTAAAAATAGAATTACCATATGATCTGGTAAATGCCCAGTAGTGGGACCCTGGCAACCATCTATCTAAATACCCAGTAGTGGGTATTTACAAAGAATACAAAAACACTAATTGAAAAAGATATATGTGCCCCTATGTTTATTGCAACATTACGTATAATAGCCAAAATATGGAAGCAACCCAGTATCCATCAATAGAGGGATGGATAAAGAAGATATGCACACACACACACACACACACCACCCAGTGGATTATTAGCCCCGAAAAGGAATGAAATCTTGCCATTTGCTATGACATGACTGGACCTAGAGGTTATAATGCATAGCAAAATAAGTCAGTGAGAGAAATATATCATATGATTTCAAATTTTAAAATGATTTCAAAAATATCATATGATTTCATTCGCTTGTGGAGTTTAAGAAACAAAACACATGAGCGAAGAAAAGAGACAAAAAACCACCACAGACTCTTAACAATAGAGAAAAAACTGATGGTTACCAGTGGGGAGGTAGGTGGGATATGTATGAAATAGCTGAAGGAGGGGTACCTGGGTGGCTCAGTGAGTTAAGCCTCTGCCTTCGGCTCAGGTCATGATCTCAGGGTCTTGGGACTGAGCCCCGTATCAGGCTCTCTGTTCGGTGGGGAGCCTGCTTCCCCCTGTCTCCCTGCCTGCCTCTCTGCCTACTTGTGATCTCTTTCTCTCTGTCAAATAAATAAAATCTTTAAAAAAAATAAATAGGTGAAGGGGATTCAGAGTATACTTATGATGAGCACTGAGTAATGTATAGAATTGTTGAATCATTATATTGTACCCATAAAACTAATATAACACTATGTAAATTTTACTAAAAGTAAAATAAAATTTAAGAATTAATGAGGAAAAATTTTTAAAAAACCCACCCAGATTGTCCAAAATGACTGAAGCTGCTTCCTCTGGGAGTTACATGGTTTTTCTTGGGAGTTTTGAGAAATACCAAAGCCTGGTTTCCACCCACTGGAAGTCTGATCTAATTGTTCTAGGAGATGCTAATTGCCACCAGGCTTGAGAAACACGTTCCAGAATGGGCTTCTTAAATCTAAATGCATCTGAATTTCCCACATTGTTAAGCATTCTGATTCAGCAGAAGCCTGAACTCAACACTGCTATCAGTTTCCCAAGTGAGGGTGTGATTTAGTCTAAAGAGCACAGTTTGAGTAGCAAGAATCTAATGACCTCTACAAAAGTTAACTAGTATTACTATCTGTGATAACAAAATGTAGTCAACTCAACTATTAAAAGCTAGTTCTCCAGACTTTTGTTTAGGAAGTATTTACTGAGCTGTTCTGTGCATGCTTGGCATTAGAACCTTCAAGAGATCCAGATATTAAGAGGGAAAAAGTTGTGGTTCTGACCAGCATTAGGGAAGGTGAAATGGGCTTCAATTCAAGCATCTGGTCTGACTGAATGGCACGTATGTCATCCTTGGCCTAAAGAGATCAAAATATAGAATAACCCTGGAAAGTCAGCATCAGAAGCCACAGAGTCTTCCCTAAGCTCTAAGGTGGTACCAGTTACCATCGCTTTCATCTAGAACACAATGAAATGGGACCCCGGCAACCATCTAGCTAAACTCCCTTAGCCTTAAATCTCATGTGATTAACGCTAACTTCACTCTTTGATAAAGGACCTGTCAAACCGTGTTCCAAGTGCTTCCAGGCCTTAGAGGAAGGATTCATTTAAGACTTCAGCAAGTCCACAGAGTCTTGCCTGGGCGGACACCAAACGCTGTACCCTGCGTGTTCCTCTAGAGTAGCAGGACCTGACTATGAATATGTGTGAATCAGTGCTTCCTTCTGGGACACCAGCCGCACCTGACAACGCACAGGGAAGCCTGTGAATTTCTGACCCAGGGCTGCCCATTTCTAGAGCAAACATACCTCTTACCTTCTTGTTTGGAAAAAGCAGCCTGAGCTCTCGACGAGTCAAGAGCACGGCTCTCAAGGTGACCCCCGGCCACTGCATGAGGAAGAAGAACTGGGACCTGACTCCCCTCCTGTTCTCTCAGATCATGTTGCCACTTAGGAACAAAATTCAACCTGTGATCTAAATATACCTGAAGTTGAATGGGCCAGCATTGTGATATTGATTTTTTAAGTTAAAAATACAGGATGAGCTATTAGTTTTCACCTGGAAAATTCTGTCCCGAAAGCTTCAAAATCCTTTTCGACACAGACTGTTGGGCCATTCATACAGGTCTCCTCCAGAGGGGAACGTAAAATGCCGGCTAACTCCTCAGTGATACCCTGCCCCTCTCTCTGTTCTGCACCACACAAACCTCACTGCCTGTCCTTTCGGCTCAGGATTTCCTCTTCTTGGAAATTCTTCCCTCTCCCAGCCCCACAAGGAGCAGGTGCTGACGGCCAGGTTTGCCCTAGATGACACCACTCCCAGGCCAAAGCTGACTGCCAGAGATGGACATGGCACCAAGTAGAGCCAATTAATTGGCTGATCAGTGACCGAAAAGAGTTCGTTCCCTGATGGTTCTAAGAGACATGAGTGGTGGGTGTTAGTTCTGTGAGGTCATCCAAACCTCAGGCCAATGGAAGGACACGGACAAGCAAAGGAATACAGTCCAAAAAGAGAAATGGAGAGAAACCTAAACCCCTCGTGATTTTGCAAGCGAAGCTGTGTGTTGTAGGATTTTACAACCCTGCTCCTCTACAACTCCCCCTTTTTGAATTAGCTCAAATAGGTTTCTTTTCCTTGCAAGCAAGGATTCTGGAGGGAATCAGACATACCTTCCTCTCTAGGACACCACGATTCATCTATAAATGGAAAGAAACTGCAACAGATCTCATTAGTTTGATACAGACATTCAACTATAATCCAACACCGACCCTATTTGACAGAATTCATGCATTTTAAGTAGAAAGAAATATGTTTCTTATTTCTTATCAGCATTCCCAGGAAGAGACTTCATTTAGCTGGAGCCAAGAATATAGTTTGCATATCTAACTGAGACTCAATTTTAATGTATAGTACCGGGTTCAGGATTAGAATTTAAGCATAAATTATCTACGAAGCAAAATATGGAGAGAAGGTAAAAGTAAATGAGTCTCTAAATTTTTTCTAATTGGTGTAATTGGTAATAAGTGGCTGTCATTAAAAAGTGTGCCTCTGGCTCAGGTCATGATTTCCAGGTCCTGGGATGGAGTCCCATGTCAGGCTCCCAGCTCAGCAGGGAGTCTGATTCTCCTTCTCACTCTCCCTCTGTCTCTCCCCCCCACCCTGCAACCCTCACTTGTGCTCTCTCTGCTTCTCTCTCTCAAATGAATAAATAAAAACTTTTAAAAAAAGGAAGTGTGCATGGTATAGGGCTGGTACAAAAGTGGGAAAGCATAATCAGAGAAGGAGTTTTTAAAATGATGCCACAAAGGACTCTAATTCCACTTATGACCAGATATTTCCTTGAGAGCTAGTCCAAGGACGCTTTAAGACCGCACAGCCTTTGTCACTCTACTACAGGTGAGCAGGACCTGACCTAGGAGACTGCTATCTCTGGGTAGACAAAGCATCTGGAGAGCAGGACCAGGCAACATTTCCAGCTTGCTGTGGCCCAGGAGAAACAGGAGAAAGTCAACAGTGCAGAGAACTAAGCAGCATGGACTGCCTACTGCCATGGCTGAAATCTTAAAGGATTTAAAAACCTGTTTCATGTCACCAGCCTTAAACTTCCTCCCGTAAAACCCAGATCACACAAGATGGCATTCAGACCCACGTGACTTCCACGTCCATCTCTGTGCCTCAGAGGGCCTAAGTCTACTCCTGTGAAACACTGGGCAAATTATTTCTCCTTTGTGGGGAACTACAGTGATTTGTCTGCCCCCTCTTATGTCTGGATCTCCACACACTGTCATTACATGTCCTAGGGACAGCTATGACCAGAACAAAACTATTGAGGAAAGCCTTCAAGATCCTGACCCTCAAAGAATAGATTTGTTTTCTAGTATTCATGAACCATTTACTGAAACTAGTTATACATGGACCACAAAGAAAAACTAGACAAATTACAAGATATGAAAAGAATATGGATAACATATTCTGACCACAAAGCGACTAGGCTGGATATTCATAATGCAAGTTTGAAGTTTAAAAATACCTTAGCCAATTTAAAACTAAGAACCTAAATATCTTCTTGGTTAAAAGGAATTTCAAATTGCAATTATGGCCTTAAGAAATTAATTATGATGAGAAGGCTAGAAAAGGAACAGAAGCAAAACTGTACTCAAAAGGAGAATCTATGGTATTGAAGTTCTGTTTAATACCATAGATTCTCCTTTTGAGTACAGTTTTGCTTCTGTTCCTTTTCCTGTTCTGTCCAGCCAGTACTCACTGGGTCAGCCATCTGAAGGTTAAAACATCCAAACACTTCTATATAGGATGGCAAATAGCACCACTCTGTCTCCTAGGAATGCCAACCCTCTCAACTGTGATGGGTCAGATACTATACAAGACCAATAATTAAATATTATATACTTAACTGTTCTTGCGATGTAATAAAAGAAAAGGGAAATGAGAATTAAATTCTTATATTTTTCAAAATTAGAAAAAAAAGCAGAGTATTACTGATCTTGTTTTTCTATTTTACTCTCTTAATTTTACACATATATGTACGTATACATAAAAAAACAGAAAAAAATTTTGAAAAATTTTAAAAAGACCATAAAATTTAGAAATATATATGAAAAACCAAAGAAATATATACTCACACACAAATTTAGAAAAGAAAAACTAGAGAGAAAACGCAAATAAGCAGCATAATATGAAAGTATGTAACTACTAGTGGAAGGGAAAACAGTTTTAAGTATAAAAGAAAAGTATTTAAAAGTCTAACATAATAAATTCCAAACTCCTGATGAAATGTTTAATTTTTCTAAAAAATTGACTTTGCTTCTAAAATTTGATAACTGTAAATATGGAAGAAATTCACAACAATTTTGAGCCACCCAGGCCTACTTCATAACAATTCTAAAAGTGTGTTTTGCACAGACTTCCAGGAAAGATGGCAGAGTAGGAGGACCCTAGGCTCACCTCATACCACAGATACAACTAGACAACATCCACATCAATGTAAATAATCCAGACAATGGTAAAAAGACCGGCAGATCTAACTCCACAACTAAAGGTAGAAAAAAGGCCCCATCAAAGAGGGCAGGAAGGATGGAGAAGCATTTGGCAATTAACCAGACTGTGGGACTGTCCTGGGAGGGAGGTAATGCCCCCATCATGGAGAGGGGAGAGAAAGAGACCCCCACACTGGCAGTACACAGTGGAGACAAATCCCTTTGAAACCTTTTAGCTTTGAAAACCAGACAGGTCAAATTTCTTGTGTACCTACAGCTGGCAGACTAAAAGCCTGGAATTAAAAAAAAAAAAAAAAATGTAAGCTGGGCTCTGGAGAGGATGTGGGCAACAGAAACAGTGTTACCACCCTTAAAGAGAAAGCATGACAAATAGCTCAAGAAAATAAAGCATAAACAGCAGTTTGGAAGGTGCCTGGAGCATATAGGAAGGAGAGTTATTCACTAATCTCAGAGCTTGTCCTGAAGGGACTGAGATCACTAGGGAACTCCTACAGGAACAAAGGAACTGGAAGGTGCCATTTCCCTCCCTGCTCCCCAGTGCCTGTAGGACTCTACCAAACTTGCCAGCACTGCTGCCCTACCACTCCTGACTGCTCTCCCCAACCCTGGCCCCTGTTGTGCTTCCACCAATCCACCCAGAACAGCCTGTCTCAGTCCCAGGGCTTCAGGGCCTTTTCCAAAGAGGACCAGCCACACACGCAAAGCTTGCTAGCCTCACCCCACCCTGTGCTTCTGGTGGACTTGCCCTCTCCAATATTCTCATTGTCAGAGCGGATACAAGGCAGTGCCACAGTCTGGCAGTGTGCAAGCAGACACTGCAGTGGCCACCACCACTCCAAAGTGACTCCATACCAGCCAGACTGTAACCTCAACACTGGGCTGGGGGTAGACATCTCCTCTGACTACAAGCCCTGCCCACCAACAAAACCTTATCAGGGGACAACACAGGGAAAATACTCTGCAGTTGGTGCCACTGCATCTCTGGCAAGCATCTAGTCCAACTGAGTTTGAACCCAAGGCATCCCTGGTCTGCCCACTAACACCATAGTTACCAAATACTGCCCATAACAGGCAAAAAGAAATACTGCAGATGATTAGACTGAAGGAAAAGTGGCTCAGCCACAAGAGCAGGGCACACTCATCATATATAGGAGATAACTCCAAAGTGCTAGGTTCTGGTGAACAGGGGACACTACACAGCAGAGCTCTATAGGACATCTTCCTAAGACCACTACTTTCCAGTGCAGGAGACACAGCTATTCTTCCTAACAAATAGAAACAGACACAGAGAGTTAGACAAAATGAAGAGATGGGAAATACGTCCCAAATGAAAGAACAGGACAAAATCACAGCCAGAGACCTGAGTGAAATGGAGATAAGTAATATGCCTGACAGAGAATTTAAAGTAATGATTGTAAAGATAAAATGATCATAAAGATAGTCATTGGACTTGAGAAAACAGTGGAGGATATCAGTGAGACACGTAACAATGAGATTAAAACAAAAGAGCCAGTCAGGGACGAAGAACACAATAAATGAAATTTAAAACACACTACATGGAATAAATAGTAGACTAGATGAAACAGAAGAACAAATTGGTGACCTGGAGAACAGAGCAATGGAAAATAATCAAGCTAAGGAGGTGAAAGAAAGAAAAATTATACAAGAGAATAGACTTAGGGAACTCAGCAACCTCATCAAGCAGAATAATATTCACATTATAGGGAACCCAGAAAGAGAAGAAAAAAAGAGAAGGCAGAACATCTATCTGCAGAAATAATATCTGAAAACTTCCTGAATCTGGGGAAGAGAATAGAAATCCAGACCCAGGAGGCACAGAAATTCCCCCAACAAAATCAACCCCAAGAGGTCCATCCCAAAACACATAACAATGAAGATGGCAAAAAGTAGTGACAGAGAATTTTAAAAGCAGCAAGAGAAAAGAAAGGAGTTACATAGAAGAGAAACTCCAGAAGTCTATGAGCTGATTTTTCAACAGAAATATTGCAGGCCAGAAGGGCCTGGCATGATATATTCAAAATGCTGAAAGGGAAAAATCTGCAGCCAAGAATACTCTTCTCCAGCAAGGCTATCAATCAGAATAAAAGAAGAGCTAAAGAGCTTCTCAGACAAATTAAAATTAAAGGATTTCATGACCACTGGACCAGCCTTACAAGAAATATTAAAGGAGACTCTGAGTGGAAAGGAAGGACTATAAAAGCAAAAGCAAGGGAAGTGGGAAGCCCAAAAGCAATAAAAATAAATATATCTGTAAGAATCAAACAAGGGACTGTCAGAATAAAAGGATGTAAAATATGACACCATATATCTAAAATGTGGGGAGAAGGGGAGTAAAGAATGGGCTCAAACTTAAGCAATCATCAACTTAACAGAAACTGCTATACGTAGAACATGTTATATACAAACCAAATGGTAACCACAAATCACAAAAACAGTAATGGATATGCAAAGAATAAAGAGAAATGAATCCAAGCATATTATTAAAGAAAGCCAGCAAACCATGAAAGAGAACAAAAGAAGAAAGGATGAGAGAAAATCTACAAAAACAACAACAAAAAAGTAATAAAATGGCAATAAAGACATTATCTGTCAATAATTACTTTGAATGTAAAGGGACTAAATTTTCCAATCAAAAGACATAGAGTGATAGAATAGACAAAACAAAAACAAAATAAAAACAAACAAAACAAAACACCCCAAACCAAAAAACAAACAAACAAAAACAAACCCATCTATACTGCCTACAAGTGTCTCATTTCAGACCTAAAGACACTTGCAGATTGAAATGAAGGGATGGAAAATAATTTATCATGCGAATGGAGGTAAAAAGAAAGCTGGGGTAGTAATGCATATCCTTGACAAAACAGACATTCAAACAAAGACTGTAACAAGAAACAAAGGACACTATATAATCATTAAGGGGACAATCCAACAAGAAGATATATCAATTGCAAATATTTATGCACCCAGCATAGGACCACCCAAATACTTAAAGTAGTTAATAACAAGCATAAAGGAAGTAATCAGTAGTAATACAATAATAGTGGGGTATTTTAACACCTCACTTAAATCAATGGACAGAAATCAATAAGGAACAGGGGCTTTGAATAAGACAATGGACCAGAATGACTTGAAAAATATATTCAGAATATTCCATTCTAAAACAGCAGAATACACATTCTTTTCAAGTACACATGGAATATTTTCCAGAATAGATCACATATTAAACAAAAAACACACCTCAACAAATTTAAAAAGACTGAAGTCATTCTATGCATATTTTTTTGACCACAATGCCATGAAATTAGAAATCGACCACAAAAAAAAAAAATCTGGAAAGAGCACAAAATATAGAGGTTGAATAACATGCTACTTACTAGTGAATGGACCAAATAAGAAATCAAAGATGAAATAAAAAAATACATGGAGATAAATGAAAATGAAAACACAACAATCAAAAATCTTAGGGATGCAGCAAAAATGGTTCCAACAGCGAAATTTATAGTCATACAGACCTACCTCAAGAAGCAAGAAAAATCTCAAATAAACAATCTAACTTCATACTGAAAGAAAGAAGAATGAACACAACTTAAAACAAGTAGAAGGGAGAAAAAAATAAATTAGAGCAGAAATAAATGGAATAGAAACTAAAAAGCAATAGAATGGATCAATGAAACTAAAAGCTGGTTCTTTGAAAAGATCAACAAAATTAAAAATCCTTTACAGATTCCACAAAAACAAAAAGAGAGAGAGAGAGAGAGAGGAGACAAACAAAATTAGAAATGTAACAGGAGAAATAACAACTCACATCATAGATATACAAAGGATTGTAAGAGAGTATTGTGAAAAAGTATATGCCAGCAAACTGGAAAATCTAGAAGAAATGGATAAATTTCTAGAAGAAAATAATCTCCCAAAATTGAATCAGGAAGAAATAGAAAATTTGAACAGACAGATTACCAGCAATGAAATCGAATCAGTACTCAAAAAACTCCTAAGAAACAAAAACCAGGACCAGATGGCTTCACAGGAAATTTTACCATACATTTAAAGAAGATTTAATATCAGTCCTTCTTACACTCTTCCAAAAAAGAGAAGAGGAAAGCATATTTCTCAATTTATTCCATAAGGCCTGAATTATCCTGACACCAAAACCGGATAAAGACACCACAGGAGGGGAGGAGTTAAGATGGCGGAGAAGTAGGGTGGACCCTAGGCTTGTCTCTTCCCTGGAACACAGCTAGAGAGTTGTCAAATCATTCTGAATATCTAAGAAATTCAACTGGAGGTCTGAGAGAAGAAATACTGCAAGTCTACAAGTAGAAAAGAGAAAACCTCTTGGAAGGAAAGGGGTGCAGAGAGTTGACTTGGAGGAGATGAAGCTGTGGATATGGCGGCAGAGAGGGAATCTGCGTAAGCGGGCTACCACAAAGTATTATAAGCAGTGGAGCACAAAATCTGAACTTGTAGAAGTCTGCTACCTGTGGGTGACATGCCTGGCTTAAAGGTGCTTAGGTGGAGAAACAAAGTGGAGTCCCAGGCATGATAGTGTGGTCAGAGGATCTGCTGGGTCTCAAGAACATGTGGCATGGAAGGACTGCACTGTTCCCAGGCAAAGGAGTAGGGAAGCCTGCTGAGAGCAGCAAGGCTTGGTGCCTGCTTTGTCCTCTGTTTTGCCATAAACTGCTGCGTGTCATAGAAAGCTTTCCTGGCATGAGGGGCAAATGCCAAAAACATAGCAAGATCCTCCCCCAGAGGAAAAGCTCAAGTCTGCACTGTGGGAGTCCCTAAAATTTGTAGTTTTAAATCTCAGTTGAGGGCCTGAGATTTAAAAAAAAAAAAAAGGCTCAGACACAAGCAGGGTGAATGAAGGATTCTGATGGAACACAAGAGGGTTGATTCCAGGAACTCAAGAAAGGTGACTGTTTGCTCTTCTATATGGTCTCCTGAAGAGTGAGGGCAAGAGAACAGGGCACTACTATATTCATCCCATCAGCACTGAAAGTCTTCAGGGAGCAAAACAGCACCACCTAGTAGAGGACAGAGCTGCTCATGCCAAGCTCCCTGCCCTGCACCCTGGAGACCCAGTTCAACCAACACAAACAACTTGTTCATAGCAAGTCTACTGATCATGGAGTGCTGCAAAGCTTCAGCTCTACGGGAAAGAGGACCTGGTGTCCTAATTTTACTTTTATTATTTATTTGTTTATTATTATTTTTTCATTTATTTTCTTATTTTTTCAATTTACTTTTTATTATTAACATTAAAAAATTTTATTTACATGTATTTTTATCTACTTCTTGAATTTTTTAATTTTCAATTTGTTTTCTTAATTTTTGGAACTAGATTCTTTTAAAAACAGACCAAAACACACCCAGGAACTAGTATTTTTAGCTTTTGTTGTGTTTTTTTCTTTCTTTTTTTTTTTTCTTCTTCTCTTTTCTGGACAAAATGATGACATGGAGAAATCCACCCCAAAAGAAAGAGCAGGAAGTAGAAACAATGGCCAGGGATTTAATCAATACAAATATAAGTAAGATGTTTGAACTAGAATATAAAAAAAAAAATTATAAGGATATTAGCTGGGTTTGAAAAAAAGCATAGAAGACACTAGAGAATCCCTTACTGCAGAGATAAAAAAACTAAAATCTAGTTAGGCCAAAATTTAAAATGCTATAATTGAGATGCAAACCCAAATGGATTTAATAAAAACTAGGATGGATGAAGCAGAGGAGCATATCAGTGATATAGAAGATAAAATTATGGACAATTAAGGAAACTGAAAAGAAGAGGGAAAGAGGAATAATGGACTACCAAGGTAGACTTGGGGAACTCAGTAACTTATTAAAATGTAATAACATTTGTATCATAGGAGTCCCAGAGGAAGAGAGAGGAAAAGAGGCAGAAGGTTTATGTGAACAAATTATAGCTAAAAACTTGCCTTATCTGGGGAAGGATATAGTTATCAAAATCCAGGAAGCACAGAAAGCTCCTATTAAACTCAATAAAAGCCAACCATTGCCAAGACATACCATGGTCAAATTCAGAAAACACACAGACAAGGAAAGAATGCTGAAAGCAGCAAGGGAAAAAGAGCTTTTAACCTGCAAATGAAGACAGATCAGGTTGCCAGCAGAAATGTCCACAGAAACTTGGTAGGTCAGAAGAGAGTGGCAGGATATATTCAACATACTGAAAGGAAAAAATCTGCAGCCAAGAATATTCTTATCCAGCAAAGCTGTCATTCGGAAGGGAAGATGAGATGAAGATTTTCCCAGACAAACAAAAACTAAAGGAGTTCATGACCACTAAACCAGCCCTGCAAGAAATTTTAAGAACTCTTTGAGTGGAGCGCAAACAATGAAAAAAAGACTGAAAGCAACAAAGACTGGAAAGGACCGGAGAACATCACCAAAAACATCAACTTGACAGGTAACACAATGGCACTAAATTAATATCTTTCAATAATCACTTTGAATGTAAATGAACTAAGTGTTCCAATCAAAAGACAGAGTATCAGAATGAATTAAAAAAAAAAAGCAAGATCCATCTATATGCTGCCTACATGAGACTCATGTTAGACCTAAAGACACATGCAGATTGAGAGTAAGGGGATGGAGAACCATCTATCATGCTAATGGATGACAAAAGAAAGCTGGAGTAGCCATACTTATATCAGACAAACCAGATTTTAAAACAAAGACTGTAGTAAGAGATGAAGAAGTACATTATGTCATAATTAAGGGATCTATCCATCAAGAAGATCTAACTATTGTAAATATTTATGTCCCCAAATTAGGAGCACCCAAATACACAAACCAATTAATAATAAACATAAAGAAACTCATTGATGATAATGCAATAATAGTAGGGGATTTTAACACCTCACTTACAGCAATGGACAGATCATCTAAGCAGAAAATCAATAAGGAAACAATGGCTTTGAATGACACATTAGATAGATGTATTTAACAGATATTGTCAAAACATTTCATCCTAAAGCATCAGATTATACATTCTTTTCAAGGGCCCATGGAATAGTCTCCAGAATGGATCACATCCTGAGTCAGAAATCAGGTCTCAACAAGTAAAAAAGGTTGAGCTCATACCATCCATGATTTCAGACCACAACACAAGAAAAAAATTGGAAAGACCTTGAATACATGGAGATTAAAGAAGATCGTACTAAAGAATGAATGAATGGGTTAACCAAGAAATTAAAGAACAATTGAAAAAAAAATACATGGGAGCAAATGAAAATGCAAATACAACAGTCCAAAACCTTTGGGATGCAGCAAAAGCAGTCTGAGAAGGCAAATATATTGCAATACAAGCCCACCTCAAGAAGCAAGAAGCATCTCAAACACACAACCTAACCTTAAACCTAAAGGAACTAGAAAAGGAACATCAAATAAAGCCTAAAGCCAGCAGAAGAAGGGAAATAATAAAAATTAGAGCAGAAATAAATGATATAGAAACAAAAAAGAAAACAGTAGAACAGAGTAACGAACTAAAAGATGATTCTTTGAAAGAATTAATAAAATTGATAAATGCCTAGACAGACTTATCAAAAAGAAAAGAGAAAGGACCAAATAGATGAAATCATGAATGAAAGAGGATAGATCATAAACAACACCACAGAAATACAATGATAAGAGGATACTATAAAAAATTATATGGCAACAAACTGGGCAATCTGGAAGAAATGGACAAATCCTAGAAATTTACAAACTACCAAAATGGAAACAACAAGAAGTAGAAAATTTGAACAGATCCATCAACAGCAAAGAAATTGAATCAGTCATTAAAAGCCTCCCAACAAACAAAAATCCTGGACCTGATGACTTCCCAGGAGAATTTTAGCAGACATTTAAAGAATTAATACCTATTCTTCTCAAACTGTTCCAAAAGATAGAAATGGAAGGAAAACTTCCAAGCTCATTCTATGAAGCCAGCACTACCTTGATCCAAAAACCAGACAAAGACCCCACCACAAAGAAGAATTATAGGCCAATATCCCTGATGAACATGGATGCAAAATTTCTCAATAAAATACTAGCAAATCAAATTCAACAGTATATTAAAAGAACTATTTGCCATGATCAAGTGGGATTTATTCCTTGACTGTGGGGGTGCTCAATATTTGCGTATCAATCAGCATGATACACCACATAATAGGAGAAAGGATATGAATCATATAACCCTTCAATAGATACAAAAAATGATTTGATAAAATATAGCATCCATTCTTGATAAAAATCCTCAATAACATGTAGGGGGTAGGTGGAACATATTTTAATATCATAAAGGCTGTATATGAAAGAGTTGCAGCTAATATCATTATCAATAGGGAAAAACTGACAGCCTTTCCCCTAAAGTCAGGAACAAGTCAAGGATTTCCACTCTCACCATTACTATTCAACAGAGTACTAGAAGTCTTAGCCTCAGCAACCAGAAAACAAAAGGAAATAAAAAGTATCCAAATCAGCAAAGAAGAAGTCAAATTTTCACTATTTGTAGATGACAGGATATTCTACATAGAAAACCCAAAAGATTCTATCAAAAAATTGATAGAACTAATACATGAATTCAGCAAAGTTGCAGGATATAAAATCAATGTGAGAAATCTGTTACATTTCTATACACCAATAACCAAGCACCAGAAAGGGAAATCAAGGAATATATCCCATTTAAAACTACACTAAAACCCATAAACTATCTAGGAATAAACTTAACTAAAGAAGTAAAAGATCTGTACACTAAAAACTACAGAACACTTTTGAAAGAAACTGAAGAGGACACAAAGAAATAGAAAAACATACAATGCTCATGAATTGGATTGGACTGGATTGGAAGAACAAACATTGTTAAAATGACTATCCTACCCAAAACAATCAATACGTTTAATGCAATCCCTATCAAAATACAATGGCATTTTTCAGAGCTAGAACACACACTTCTAAAATTTGTACAGAGCCACAAAAGACCCTGAATAGCCAAAGCAATCCTGAAAAAGAAAAAGCTAGAGGCAACAATTCCAGACTTCAAGCTATATTGTGAAGATCTAGTCATCAAGACAGTATGGTACTGGCACAAAACAGACACACGGGTCAATGGAATAGAATAGAAAACCCGGAAATGGACCCACAACTATATGGTCACCTAATCTTCAGCAAAACAGGAAAGAGTATCTGATGGGAAAAGACAGTCTTTTCAACAAATAGTGCTGGGCAAATTGGACAGCAACATGAAGAAGAATGAACTGGACCACTTTCTTATACCATACATAAAAATAAATTCAAAATGGATGAAAGACCTAAATGTAAGACAGGAAACCATCAAAATCCTAAAGGAAAACATAGACAAACCTCTTTGACCACAGCCACAGCAGTTTCTTACTAGACACAACGCCAGAGGAAGGGAAAGAGAAGGAAAAATGAACTATAGGGAATTCAGCAATATAAAATGCTTCTGCACTGTGAAAGAAACAATCAACAAAACTGAAAAGCAGCCTATGGAATGGGAGCAGATATTTGCAAAGGACATATCTGACAAAGGGTTAGTATAAAAAATCTGTAAAGAACTTATCAAAATCAACACCCAAAAATCAAATATTCCAGTTAAGAAATGGGCAGAAGACATGAAGACACTTTTCCAAGTAGGACATCCAGATGGCCAACAGATACATGAAAAGATGCACAACATCATTCATCATCAGGGAACTATAAATCGAACCCACAATGACATACCACCTCCCACCTGTCAGAATGGCTAAAATTAACAACACTAGAAACAACAACAACAATCCTTGTTGGCAAGGATTGCACTGTTGGTGGGAATGAAAACTGGTGCCCCCATTTTGGAGAACAGTATGGAGGTTCCTCAAAAAGTTAAAAATAGAGCTACCTTCCTACAATCCAGTAATTGTGCTACTAGGTATTTACCCAAAGTATAGTTTCAAAAATACACTTTGGAAGGGGTACATGCACCCCGATATTTATAGTAGCACTATCAACAATAGCCAAACTATGGAGAGAGCCCAAATATCAATCAACTGATGAAAGGATAAAGAAGATTACTCTTCTTCAGCATCAAAAAGAATGAAATCTTGCCACTTGCAACAACTTGGATAGACCTAGAGTATATTATGCTAAATGAAATAAGTCAGTCAGAGAATGACAAATACCATATGATCTCACTCATATGTGGAACTTAAGAAAGAAAGTAAGTGAACATATGGGAAGGAGGAAAAGCAAGAAAAGAGAGAGGGAAACAAAACACAAGAGACTCTTAATGACAGAGAACAAACTAAGGGTTGATGGAGGGAGGTGGCTGGGGGATGGGCTAGATGGGTGACTGACATTAAGGAGGGTAACTTGTTGAGATGAGCACTGGGTTTGTTTTTTTTAAGATTTTATTTATTTGTTTGTCAGAGAGAGAGAGAGAGAGCAAGCGCACAAGCAGATAGAGTGGCAGGTAGAGGCAGAGAGAGAAGTAGGCTCCCCACTGAGCAAGAAGCCCGATTCGGGACTCAATCCCAGGAGTCTAGGATCATGACCTGAACCAAAAGCAGAGGCTTAACTGACTGAGCTACCCAGATGTCCCTAGCACTGGGTGTTGTATATAGTGATAAATCACTGAATTCTTCTCCAGAAACCAATATTGCACTGTACGTTAACTAAAATTTAAATTTTAAAAAAGATACCACAAAAAAGAGACCAGTGAAACAAAAAAACCTCAATAAAATATGAGCAAATCAAATCCAAGGATACATTAAAAATACTATTCACCATGATGAAGTGGGATTTATTCCTGGGCTGCAAGGGTGATTCAATATTTGCAAATCAATTAACGTGATACATCACATCAACAAAAGAAGAGATGAAAAGATGAAAACCACAGGATCATTTCCAGAACACACACACACACAGGATCATTTTAATAAACTATAGAAATGATCCCTGAAAGTATAGTCTTAGGATCATTTTAATAGATGCAAAAGAAGCATTTGTCAAAGTCATCAGAAAAACCTCAACAAAGTATGTGTATGGAGAGAACATACCTCAACATAATAAAGGTATAAAGGTAAAATAATTTTCATAATATGAAAAGCCCACAGGTAACATCAGACTCAATGGTGAAAAACTGAAAGCTATCCCCCAAGATCAGGAACAAGAAAAGACAAGGATGTCCACTATCACCACTTTAATTCAATACAGTACTGGAAGTCCTAGCCACAGCAATCAGACAAGAAAAAGGAGTAAAAGTCATCCAAATTGGTAAGGAAGAAGTGTAACCGTCACTATGTGAGGATGACATGATACTATATATAGAGAACCCTAAAGGCTCCACCAAAAGAAACTAATAGAAGTGGTAAATGAATTCAGGAAAGTTGCAGGATACAAAATAAATGTACAGAAATCTATTGCATTTCTATACATTAATAATGAAGCAGAAGAAGGATAATTCAGACAACAATCACATTTAGAATTTCACCAAAAGTAATAAAATACCTGGGAATAAACTTAACCAAGTTCACCTATACTCTGAAAACTGTAAAACACTGATGAAAGGAATAGAAAATAACACAAACAAATGAGAAGATAGTCCATGTTCATGGATTAGAAGAACAAATATTGTTAAAATCTCACAGACATTAGGAGAAGAAAAATGAAAATGAAGGAAGGGGAATCAGAGGGGGAGATGAACCATGAGAGACTATGGACTCCAGGAATCAAACTGAGGGTTTTAGAGGGGAGGGGGTGGGGGGATGGGTTAGCCTGGTGATGGGTATTAAGGAGGGCACATATTGCATGGAGCACTGGCTGTTATATGCAAACAATGAATCATGGAACACTGCATCAAAATCTAATGATGTACTGTATGGTCGCTAACGTAACATAATAAAAAAATTGTAAAAAGAAAACTCAATACTAGCCAAAGTAATATACAGATTTAATGCAATTCTTATCAGAATACCAACAGCATTTTTTGCAGAGCTAGAATAATCCTAAAATTAGTATGAAACCACAAAAGACACTGCATAGCCAAAGCAACCTTGAAAAAACAAAAGCAAAAGCAGAGGTAGCACAATTCCAGATGTCAAGTTAAACTACAAAGCTGTAGTCATCAAGATAGTATGGTACTGGCACAAAAACAGACACATGTGGTCAATTAATCTTTGACAAAGAAGGGAAGAATATCTAATGGGAAAAAGACTTCAACAAATGATGGTTAGAAACTGGATAGCAACATGCAAAAGAATGAAACCCGACCATTTTGTTATACCATACACAAAAATAAATTCAAAATGGATATAATACCTAAATGTGAGACCTGAAACCATAAACATTCTAGATGAGAGCACAGGCAGTACTTTTTTGACATAGGCCATCACAACATTTTTCCAGTTATGTCTCCTGAGACAAAGGAAACAAAAGCAAAAATAAACTACTAGAACTATACAAAATAAAAAGATCCCGCACAGCAAAGGAAACAATAAAACTAAAAGGCCACCCATGGAATGGGAGAAGATGTTTGCAAATGACATATCTGACAAAGAGTCAGTATCCAAAACATATCAAGAACTTATAGAATGCAATGCCAAAAAGCCCAAACACCCAATTAAGAAAGGGCAGAAGACATTAACAGACATTTCTTCAAAGAAGATACACAGATGGCCAACATACATGAAAAGATGACAACATCACTCATCATCAGGGAAATGCAAATCAAAACCATACTGAGATATCATATCAGACCTGTTAGAAGGACTAACATCAAACACTCAGGAAACAACAAGTGCTGGGGAGGATATAGAGAAAAAGGAACCTTTGTGCACTGTTGGTGGTAATGCAAATTGGTACAGCCATTGTGGAAAACAGTATGGAGGTTGCTCAAAAAATTAAAAATAGAACTACACACTACTGGGTGTTTAACCAAAGAATACAAAAACACTAATTTGAAAGGATATATGTGTCCTTATGTTTAATGCAGCATTATCTATATTAGCCAGATTATGGATGTAGCCCAAGTGTCCATCGATAGATGAATGAATAAAGAAGTGGTATATGTAATGGAATATTATCCAGCCATAAAAAAGAATGACATCTTACCATTTGCAAGAACATGGATAGAGCTAAAGAGCATAATGCTAAATGAAATAAGCCAGTCAGAAAAAGAGACATACCATATGATTTCACTCATGTGGAATTTAAGAAACAAAACAAAGCAACAAAAGAAAAAAGAAGAGAGAGAAAAACCAAGAAACAGACTCTGAACTACAGAAAACAAAGTAATAGTTGCGAGAGGGGAGGTGGGTAGGGGTTGATTAAATGAAAGGGATTAAGAGTACACTTATTATGAGCAATATATAAATTGTGTGTGTTTTCTGTTTTTTTTTTTTAAGATTTTATTTGTTAGAGAGAAAGAGAGCAAGCACAAGTAGGGGGAATGGCAAGCAGAAGGAGAAGCAGGCTTCCTGCTGAGCAAGGAGATGTGTGACTCCATCGCAGGATGCTGGGATCATGACCTGAGCCAAAGGCAGACGCTTAACCGACTGAACCGCCCGGGCGTCCTAAGCAACATAAAGAATTGTTGAATGACTACATTATATATCTGAAACTAATATAACATTGTATGTTAGCAGTAGAATTAAAATTAAAAAGCTTAAATAAATAATAAATTATAATAGATAAAAATAAAAGCATTTGTTGCTTAACAGAAAATTATTTCACAAATTTAAGGAACTGATAATTATTATATAATTTCCAACCTAATTTAACAAAGCAACACCTATGCTATGCTCCTTCCCCTCAAAAATTACAACCTACCCATTCTTAAGTAAATGATGCAAAAATTCTAAATCAAGATATAGAAAATGAATCTAGAAATATGTTTAAAGAATACTATATGAGTGGATGGGAATTTGGCACTTTTTCCCCAGTGATGTTAGTAAGCTGACTTTTCCGGAGTAGCAGGAGGCATTTGCTGATTTCTGTGGTATAAGTTCCCTCACCCTGGTCAACTTCAAGTTACCACTGGTTTAACAGCAGGCTCACAAAATTCCTGAAATTGTAGCAATCACTACTTGCACACCTATGCCTGAGAGGGCAGACTCCAGTACCCCAGTGCTATCTACTCAGTAATCACACTTCTAAGAAGTGAAGACACATCACCAGAATATGAAAATACAGATGCACAAGGATATCCATTGCAGCAACACTGCATTTAAAAAATACTACCTAATGACCCAGCATAGGATACTGATTGAATATACTTTGCTTCCTCCATTACTGCACATCTACAGTTCCCCTAAGCCCTCCTCTCTGGGCCCCATCTTCCACTGAGGTTGGCTCTGCCCCAACTCTTCTAGTCCTAGCTCAATTACTGGTGACTCCAGGAAGTTTTCATTTACCTACCTGAGATACGTGCCATATACTTACCATGCTTATTATTATACTAATGGAACCTTGTGATAATTGTTTTATTTCTATGTGAGCTCTATTATAGTTCTTTTCTTCTCTTCCAACATTTCTGTTACCGTAACTGCTAAATATGGTTTTTTTTTTTTTTTTTGGTGTAGGAATTTCTTTTTTTTTTAATTTTTATTTTTTACTTTTTTAAAATTTTTTTATTTTTCAGCGTAACAGTATTCATTATTTTTGCACCACACCCAGTGCTCCATGCAATCCGTGCCCTCTCCAATACCCACCACCTGGATCCCCCAACCTCCCACCCCCCCGCCCCTTCAAAACCCTCAGATTGTTTTTCAGAGTCCATAGTCTCTCATGGTTCACCTCCCCTTCCAATTTCCCTCAACTCCCTTCTCCTCTCCATCTCCCCTTGTCCTCCATGCTATTTGTTATGCTCCACAAATAAGTGAAACCATATGATAATTGACTTTCTCTGCTTGACTTATTTCACTCAGCATAATCTCTTCCAGTCCCGTCCATGTTGCTACAAAAGTTGGGTATTCATCCTTTCTGATGCAGGCATAATACTCCATAGTGTATATGGACCACATCTTCCTTATCCATTTGTCCGTTGAAGGGCATCTTGGTTCTCTCCACAGTTTGGCGACCGTGGCCATTGCTGCTATAAACATTGGGGTACAGATGGCCTTTCTTTTCACTACATCTGTATCTTTGGGGTAAATACCCAGTAGTGCAATGGCAGGGTCATAGGGAAGCTCTATTTTTAATTTCTTGAGGAATCTCCACACTGTTCTCCAAAGTGGCTGCACCAACTTGCATTCCCACCAACAGTGTAAGAGGGTTCCCCTTTCTCCACACCCTCTCCAACACACGTTGTTTCTTGTCTTGCTAATTTTGGCCATTCTAAGTGGTGTAAGGTGGTATCTCAATGTGGTTAATTTGAATCTCCCTGATGGCTAGTGATGATGAACATTTTTTCATGTGGGAATAAACCTAACCAAAGAGGTAAAGAACTGTACTCAAGGAACTACAGAACACTCATGAAAGAAATTGAAGAAGACACAAAAAGATGGAAGACCATTCCATGCTCTTGGATCAGAAGAATAAACATTGTTAAAATGTCTATACTGCCTAGAGCAATCTATACTTTTAATGCCATTCCGATCAAAATTCCACTGGTATTTTTCAAAGAGCTGGAGCAAATAATCCTAAAATTTGTATGGAATCAGAAGAGACCCCGAATCGCTAAGGAAATGTTGAAAAACAAAAATAAAACTGGGGGCATCACGTTACCTGATTTCAAGCTTTACTACAAAGCCGTGAGCACCAAGACAGCATGGTACTGGCATAAAAACAGACACATAGACCAGTGGAACAGAGTCGAGAGCCCAGATATGGACCCTCAACTCTATGGTCAGTTAATCTTCGACAAAACAGGAAAAAATATACAGTGGAAAAAAAGACAGTCCCTTCAATAAATGGTGCTGGGAAAACTGGACAGCTATATGCAGAAGAATGAAACTCGACCATTCTCTTACACAGTACACAAAGATAAACTCAAAATGGATAAAAGACTTCAACGTGAGACAGGAATCCATCAGAATCCTAGAGAACATAGGGAGTAATTTCTTCGATATCAGCCACAGCAACTCTTCCAAGATATGTCTCCAAAGGCAAAGGAAACAAAAGCAAAGATCAACTTTTGGGACTTCATCAAGATCAAAAGCTTCTGCACAGCAAATGAAACAGTCAAGAATACAAAGAGGCAACCCACGGAATGGGAGAAGATATTTGCAACTGACAGTGTACAGACAAAAGGTTGATATCCAGGATCTATAAAGAACTCCTGAAACTCAACACACACAAAACAGACAATCATATCAAAAAATGGGCAGAAGATATGAACAGACACTTCTCCAATGAAGACATACAAATGGCTATCAGACACATGAAAAAATGTTCATCATCACTAAATATGCTTTTTGAAAAACCATGTAATTGCATGTGTATTTTAAAATTGAAGTAGGAAATTTTCATCAAAAATTTCAATCACAGCAAAGGATGTTATTTCTGGTATATTGTATATATTGACTTTTGAAAATTAAATGGTTACATGGCTCTTTTAAATGTATCCAACAGACTCTAACATACTTCTGTGATGTTTACAACATACAAAGATCACCTTTTGTAATTCTCATTGCACTCATATTGCCATTTTAATTCCCTGACATAATTTTATCCTCATGTTACATACTTACGATGTAAACTCTTTTGTTAGTTATGCCTTTCTGTGACAAAATATATAGAGATTTAAGTGTAATTAAAAAAACATCAGGGCGCCTGGGTGACTCAGTGGGGTAAAGCCTCTGCCTTCAGCTCAGTTCATGATCTCAGGGTCTTGGGATCGAGCCCCGCATTGGGTTCTCTGCTCAGCGGGGAGCCTGCTCCCCCCTCTCTCTCTGCCGGCTGCTCTGCCTACTTGTGATCTCTCTCTCTGTCAAATAAATAAATAAAATCTTTAAAAAAAAAAAATCAATGACCCCACCTCTAAGTGTTAAACAACTTCTGGTTGGGTAATCAATTGTTAATCCTGTTATTATTATCAGCAGTGTACAACTGATCCAGATCAAATAAATTTGTTACAAATTTAGTTTTAAAAAATACTACTATAAAACATGATCAGAGGTGCATCTATCAATATATATAAGGGCTGTATCTCCTCAAGTAGCTTATGTAGCCATGATTAATATGACATTGCTAGAATGATGCAGGTATCTACATTAGTGTAATTCCTGTTATTACTATTATTATTATTATTATAGAATTAAGCAGTAACATATCTTAGTAATATAAATAAGTATATGTTAGTGGAAAAGATTTTATTATAGCAATACTATAATACAAATCTTTGAACTATTTCCAAGTTTTATAATCCAAATTCTATACTTACTCATCAATGAAATTATTTTTAATGATCATGAGCCAGCAACTCTCTTAGGTCCTGTTTTAGTTTGGTGAAAGTAAAGAACTGGAAACACCTGACTTAGAAAAGTGTGCTACTTGTCATCAGAGTCATTCACTTTCTGGGAAGTATGCAAAAAAAGGTTACTAAGATTTGTCAGATGATCAATATTCCTCTTTCACTTAGAAATACATTGATTAATTCGTGAAAAGTTGGGAGAGTTACTTATTAATTTCATTACACTTTTACCAATACAATATTTGTAAATGTATTTTTGGCATAATCTTGGAGCTATATATTTAATCATTCTATTTATGGAAATATTTACTATTTGACATAAATGGTAAAGCTATCTTCTCTGTCAACCCAAATAGCCAAGCAGATTTTTCTGTCAGAGAAAGTCTACCTTTATTTTTAAATTCAAATCAACGTGTTAATGTGTATTTCAAAACATAGATGTGAATAGATATGAAGTAAAAGGTAATTTGTAAGTTAGATTACTAAAAATATTCCAGTAAGATTAAAATGACATGATCTAATATATTTACCCTTTTTATTTATTTTTATTTTTATTTTTTTATTTATTTGACAGAGAGATCACAAGTAGGGGGAGAGGCAGGCAGAGAGAGAGAGGAAGGGAAGCAGGCTCCCTGCTGAGCAGAGATCCCGATGTGGGGCTCGATCCCAGAACCCCGGGATCATGATCGGAGCCGAAGGAAGAGGCTTTAACCTGCTGAGCCACCCAGGCGCTCCTATATTTACCCTTTTTAAAGTAAATTATATGAATTAGATAATAAATTCTTCTCATTATTTCATTTGTTCTGTTGCAATGTAATTTGCAGCTAAAATTATCAGTTATTTGAGAAGAGTGGAGCATGACAATACCCTTGGCATTCCTTCAATAATTGTTTGTATATGATTTGGTTTGAAGGTCAATTGAGTCTCATGTATAAAAATCTGAAATAACTCCAATAATTTTGTTAGACATAATTATCAAAACTTTTAAATCTATTTTAAAAAGTGAAAAGAATATATCGTTAAAGAGAATCGGTTTAGTAGCTAGCATATAATTACAGTTTTATTTTGTATAAATAGTGGTAGGAAGGAAATATTGATTATTTTAAATATGACAAATGATTATAGAAAGAGTTCACGATATGATTTGAAAAACTAGGTTTTGAGTATCTCCCTTAAGAATATACTGCTAATCTGAGAGAATTTGGGTGAAAGTTTCATTCGTACATTTTATTTAATAGCCTTGCAAATGCTGGTAGTTCCAGGAAACATTCTGATTGCTTCTGCAGGAATCAATGGCCAGGAGGATGAGCACTGAAAATGGGTGTAAAGAGTTACTCACATTGGGGTACCTGGGTGGCTCAGTGGGTTAAGCCTCTGCCTTTGGCTCAGGTCATGATCCCAGGGTCCTGGGATTGAGCCCTGCATGGGGCTCTCTGCTCAGTGGGGAGCCTGCTTCCCCCTCTCTCTCTGCCTACTTGTGCTCTCTCTCTCTGTCAAAAACAGAAAAAGAAACAGTTGCTCGCATTTATTTTATTTTTTAAGATTTATTTATTTGACAGAGAGAGACACAGTGAGAGAGGGAACACAAGCAGGGGGAGTGGGAGAGGGAGAAGCAGGCTTCCTGCTGAGCAGGCAGCCATATGTGGGCTCGATCCCCTGACCCTAAGATCATGACCTGAGTCCAAGGCAGACGTTTAAGGACTGAGCCACCCAGGTGCCCCGAGTTGCTTGCATTTAAATATGATGGCCTGTTCTCAGTATTCATTAAGAAGCTCTCCTTGCTTTGCTCTCCTGTTTATCTCCCTTAAGAACTTCTCTCACTATAGGCAGAGAATGGAAGAGGCCAGGTCATTAAAATGAAACCTGTCATTTCTCTACATCAGAACATCACAAAATCAGAGGCCAACTATCCCCTTTCCAACACCACGCTTCACTCTTAACAGAGCTACAGAAGACAGGAACAGAGGAGAAAGCTCCAAAGGTTTCTGATGTCTTGATTTATTATTTACAAAAAGATTTTCTCTCTCTTTGATGCCCTTGAAGTTTTGTCTCTGGGCAATGCATCAGGGTAAGATTTGAGATAGGTAAGGGGAATGCCTCCCTTTTGTAAAAAGTTATGGTGAGCACAGGTTCATCCAAACAAATTAATTTTAGAGAAGAATAGATAGAAGCTAAGGGTTTCAGAACAGAATTCTGTAAAATAGCCATGTTTGAGTACCCCTTGGCAAGTCCTTTGCCCCAGGGACTCACATCCACCACTCTGAGGACCATTGTCCCATGAAACTATGAGTTCCCAAGGATGGAGACAGTTTACCTATCCCTGCATCTCTGCCCCTCCAGCGGTGCCCGACATATAGCATTGCAAAAAAATACTGAACAAATTAGTTCATTCATTTACAGAAGAGAAAAGTGCCATTTCAGAAGGGATTTAAAAGTGAGAACTGCATGAATAAGGCCAAAGTAAGTTGTAAAGTTTAGATTTTTTTTCATCCTGGTGTTTAGCCTGCTTCCCTATCTCTCTCTTATACACACACACACACACACACACACACGCACACACTTTCTACTTAACCCTTCCTGAGTCCTATCATGTTCCTCCAAGCATCCACATATTCTGTCTTCTAGAAGCCCTGAGTCCCTCTCTATAATTTTCTGCCAAAGCCCTCCATCCCAGGCCTCAACCTTTGAAAGTTTCCTCATACTCACTCTGATATAGACTGAAAGTTTGTATCTCCCCCAAATTCCCATGCTGAAGCCCTAATCCCTAATGTGATGGTATTTGAAGGTGCAGCCTTTGGGAGGCCACTGGGTTGAGATGGGATCATGATGGTGGAGCCTGCATGATGAGGTTAGTGTCCTCACAAGAAAAGGAAATCAGAGTTCCCGTACTTTCTGTCACGTGAGGACACAGCAAGAAAGTGGTGTGAACCAGGGAGAGGGCTCTCCCCAGTGAGAACCTTGACCTTGGACTTTCCTGCCTCCAGAACTGTGATAAATAAGTATTTGCTGTTTCAGTCACCTAGGCCAAGGCACTTCGTTACAACAGCTGACTAGAACACACCCCATCACAGTGGATATTCAAAGACCCATCCCCACAAGTTATTTTTGGGCAGTGACAACAGACCCCTCTACTTCTACAAAATTCCTCCACTAAAGGACTCACTGACTACCAAGATCTCCCAATCCTGGCAGGCTGCAGGGTTTCTTGGCTTGAGGAAGGCCCTACGTCAAAAGTCAAAGACAGTGATTACAAATCCCTCTCAACTCTGCCCACCCTTTCAGAGAAGAACCCGAAGTTAGAGCTGTCGCACTATTCCTTTAGTTTCTAGTTCTCCCTCTGACATAGCCCAGTAAATCAACCTTACGTGCAGCCCCTGTGGGGCTGTACATCTCGGTCACCCCACAGTAGAATGCTATCCTGGTCCTTCCATGACTTTGTTCTCTTAGTTACTTTCCACTGTCCTGGTTCCTTCCTGTCAGGGCTCAGAAAGGCTCATTCCTCTCCCAGGTTCTTCTCACTCAAATAACCTCTTTATCTTCTCCCCTTCTCAGCAGCCTTGTGGAAAGACATTTACGGTCCTGGCTTCCCTTCTCCATGTATCCCGCAGATCCTATCCAGTTGTATCCTGGCTACAAACTCATTCTTCCACTGAAACTTCTTTCACAGAGTGAAAAAATACATACATGAATAAATAAAAACAAAAAACAGGGTTGGGGGAGGGGGCACCTTCTTGCAAATTCCAATCTGCAGGAGTCAAGAGACAGGGGAAGGAGTTCTCTTGCAAGTATTATTGGGATTTACAGAGGAGTCATGAGCCCTAAGAAAGAAAATAATCACCAGTCTGAAAGAGACAGAGAACCAGAATCCAGAATTATCTGCTCAGGAGCAGAGTAACGCTTCTTGTGTCTGGAGAGTGTCACAGGTCCCCAGTCACTGACTGAGGACACCTGTATGTGTGTGGGGGTCACCTGCTTCTGAGTCAGCAAGAGTGACAGGGAAGCATGGATCATCTGTGGGCCAGTGTGACCAATGACATCTCAAAACCATACATCACTGCAGCACTGTGGGCAAAGCTATGAAGGGACCTCAGCGGCTTTGCCGTCCGTGTTATACTGGCTTCATGGAACATTTTGGGGCCTCATGCAATAGGGCAAGCCAAGATGACATGAAAGGCCTTTGCCTCCTACTCCTAGTGCTGCCCCACCTGCTTCAAATACATAAAAATGCTAAATAGGAGATATTACTCTGTGTATATACCCAAGTTCAATACCAGAAGAGGTGCCAGGAATGAAAGGATAACTAGAAGCTGGAGGAGTTTGGCTAAAGCTGAAGCCACAGGCAGGCCCAGGCAGGTCAGAGCTGCACACAGGCCTTAACCTCTGGGAGTGTGGCTTTTGACGAATGCAGGTGCCGGGCTCCCTGCTGGAAGCCAGAAGCCCTGGAGGGCTGACTTGTCCCTTAGTGGAGAAGACACAAACAGTGCCCACCAGCTCAGGGACATGATGGCTCCAAGGAGGCCAAGGGTGATAAGAATTATGTAAGAGAATAATGCCCCAGACCTAACCCACCAACAGAAATAGAGTCAGAATTCACATATATGGGTAGTAAAGAGACATACAACACCTCCAAATACAAGGTTGCCCCGAACTCATTAACTGCATGAGGTCCAGAGAGATAAATATGAATAAACTGTTCCACTGGGAGGCAGTCATGGCCCAGGCCCATGGGACTCAGTGAGAAGAAACCACCATGAGACACAGTCAGCAGGTAAGAAATGGGAGACTTTGAACTCTGAAAACCAAAAATAGTGATAGATAACATTTATTTTAACATTATCTGAGATAACATTTATTTTTTTTTTAAGATTTTATTTATTTGACACAGAGAGAGAGATCACAAGTAGGCAGAGAGACAGGAAGAGAGGGGGGGGAAGGGAAGCAGGCTCCCGGTCGAGCAGAGAGCCTGATGCAGGGCTCGATCCCAGCATCCGGAGACCATGACCTGAGCCAAAGGCAGAGGCCTAACCCTCTGAGCCACCCAGGCGCCCCTGAGATAACATTTAAATTAAGACTGGCACCTTCAATTGCTCAAAGAGATAAAGGAAGAAATACGATTCATAAGACAGGAAGCTAATGGAAAAGAACAAGTGGATTTACAAAAGATGCAAAGAAAGTTTTCATATGAAATATCAAGCCACTTTGAAATAGTGAAATCTACAGATTGGCTGAAGACCAGACCTCAGAAATTAGCCTATTGGAAGAAAGACATGAGAAAATCATCTAGAGTATACCACCTGAGAGCAAAGATCTAGAAAGTACAAGACTTTACATAACATGGAGGGAAAATGAAAACATCCACTATATAGAAACAGGAAGCACTGAATAGAGAAAATGGGGAAGGCCTGATGGTGGAGACGTTTCTGGTTGGGAAGAATGACACGATCCCTAGAACAGGCCACACAGCATATCTCAAAGAGAATAAGCAAATCTTTACATGTACAGCACGGTGAATCTGCAGAACATAAAAATGCCTTAAAAATTGCCAAAAGGAAAGGAAAGATTATCTAAAAAGTAATAGCAATTAGACAAAAGCACATTTTCCCAGAGCAACAAAGGACTCCAGAAGACAACGTAATGATACATTCAACGTGCCAAGGGAAAATAGAAGCGCTAGGCTAGAATTATATACTTAGTGAATCTGTAATTCAAGAGTAAGGGTTAGCTTTCAGACAGAACAAAGACCCAGAGATTTTCTCGCTCTAAATAGCTTAAAGATTATTTCAGCACACCGGAGATTAAATCTAGAAATAAGTTGACTTAAGACACCGTATTAAGCAAAGAAAGGGACATGTTGGTTCATCTAAATGTGAACTGATTGTAAAAATGGTAAATGACCAGAGGGAAGTTCACAAAAAGACGGAAGTAAAAGCAGCGCCAAATATGGGAGGCAGGGGAGGGAAACCCGCATTTTTTTTCTTAAAGATTTTATTTATTTATTTGAGAGAGAGAGAGAGTGAGAGAGTGCATGAGAGGGGTGGTCAGAGGGAGAAGCAGACTCCCCAAGCCTCTGGGAGCCCGATATGGAACTCGATTCCAGGACTCTGGGATCCTGACCTGAGCCAAAGGCAGTCGCTTAACCAAGGGAGCCACCCAGGCACTCTGGAAGCTTGCATTTTGAGGCCTTTGTGTTGCTAAGGACAGCACAGAGATTAATGAACTTTAGTGTTTGTAAAGTTAACTACACCTCTTAGAAAGATAAAGTTAACCACTAAAAGAACTCAAATAGAACACATCATTTTGTGGAAGTCAGGGAGAAAGCTATAAAGAAAACATAAGTGATCCAATAAAAGGCAGAAGGGGCAGGGGAGGGAAGCACAGTAGATCTTTTTAGCCAACTCACCTCTTTGCACTGAATTTTGCTCTCTTCTGCCGGTCTACCTTTGTTTTCTGGAAGTTCCTCCTCAAAGGCTCCTTGCCCCTGCTGCAGACTGGCTGATGTTCCCTCGTATCTGCTCCCAGAGCTCCCTTACTTCCCCCCAGAACCCTTAAATGGCTTCCTTGTTAAGTGCCTCTGGCAGAGGCTTATCTAGATACATCAATCCATGTGTTTCCTATGTTCCTTGATTTACTCTCCTCACTGCAAAGGAGAAGCAGAGACTGGAAAGAGCCACAGCCTTAGGTGTCAGACAGTGTCTGCTTATAGAGATTTTAGCTCTCCAAAGAGAAGAGCAGTGACAGCAAAGAATGTTCTGGATATGGAAGGTTAAGTAAAGACCTTCTCTGTGTAAGACCAAAGGACAGGATGGAAGCAGTAGGGCCTACATTATACTCAGGGCATGGACCCACCCACTCACTGTGGACCACGAACAGTCCAAGAGTCCCAAAGTCTCAAATGACAGTGAGGGACACAGACATCTTGGGTGGAGATAGGACAGGAGGGATCTTGCCCACTGACCAAGATGGAACTTAAGGGAAGCAACTGGAAATTCTTCTACCAGCCGAGGCATCTGTGGCCGTAAGACTGCTGCACATGGCCATGCAGGCTATCTACCACACAACTCAGGTGTGGGTAGTCACGAACACAGCCTATGAAGTAAATGGCACTCCTAGAGTTGAACAGTGTGCAACCTGCACAGCTTTCCGGCAGTGCAATAATAAGCCTTATTTTAATTGGTTGTGTGTTGACAAAGAATCTCTCCTTAACCGAACTTTAGTTAGTAACCTGAGCCTGCTTCTCAACTAGGCCTCAACCTTGGCCTTTAAGAAGTACAACTTTCAGGATGAGAAGTATATGATCATTTTAATAGATGCAGAAAAAGCATTTGATGAAGTACAACATCATTTCACGATGAATAACCTCAACAAAGTAAGATTCAAGGGAACTAACTCAACATAATTAAGGCCATCTATGAAAAACCCCCAGCTAACACCATCTTTGGGGGAGGATAACTGAAAGCTTTTCTTCCATGTGCAGGAACAAGACAGGGATGTCTGCTTTCACCACTGTTATTTAACATAGCACTGGAAGTCCTAGCCTCAGCAATCAGACAAAGAAAACAAATAAATCAGCAAGGAAGAAGTTAAACTTCCCCTATTTGCAGATAACATGATACTCTGTATAGAAGACCTGAAAGATTCTACCAAAAGACCGCTAGAACTGATAAAAGAATTCAACAAAGTCCCAGGATATAAAATCAGTGTACAGAAATCTGTTGCATTTCTACACATCAATAATGAAGCACCAGAAAGAGAAATTAAGGAATCAATCCCATTTACAACTGCACCAAAAACCATAAGATACCTGGGGATAAACCTAACCAAAGAGGTAAAAGACCAGTACTCTAAAAACTAAAACACTGATGAGAAAGAAGATGCAAAGAAATTGAAAGATATTTTATGCTCATGGATTGGAAGTACCTTGTTAAAACGTCTATACTACCCAAAGCAATCAACGCATTTAATGCAATCCCTATCAAAGTACCACCAGCACTTTTCACAGAGCTAGAACAAACAATCCTAAAATCTGTACAGAACCACAAAAGATCCTAAATACCCAAAGCGATTTAAAATGAAAAGCAAAGCTGGAGGCATCACAAGTCTGGACTTCGAGTTATATTACAAAACTGTAATGATCAAAGCAGTATGCTCCTGGTACAAAAACAGATACAGTTATCAATGGAGCAGAATAAAAAACCCAGAAATGAGCCTACAACTATATGGTCAATTCATCTTTGACAAAGCAGGAAAGAATACCCAATGGGAAAGAGTCTGGTCTCTTCAACAAATGGTGTTGAGAAAACTGGACAGCAACATGCCAAAATATGAAACTGGACCACTTTCTTGCACCATAGACAGAAATAAATTCGAAATGGATCAAAGACTTAAATGTGAGACAGGAGACCATAAAATTTCTAGTAGAGAACACAGGCAGTAAGTTCTTTGACATTGGCCATAGCAAATTTTTTTCTAGATAGTTCCCTAAGGCAAAGGAAAAAAAAAGCAAAAATAAAGTTCCAGTAGTTTTACTGGGACTACATCAAAATAAAAAGCTTCTGCACAGCAAAAGAAATCAGTCAACAAAACTAAAAGGCAAGGTACAGAAGGCGAGAAGATATTTGCAAATGACATATACGATGAAAGGTTAGTATCCAAAATATATAAAGAACTTATAAAATTCAACACCCAAAAAACAGATAATCCACTTAGAAAATGGACAGAAGACATGAACAGATATCTTTCTAAAGAAGATATACAGATGGCCAACAGACACATGGAAAGATGTTCAACACTGGGACACCTGGATGCCTCGGTTGGTTAAGCATCTACCTTCAGATCATGATCCTGGGGTCCTGGGATCAAGTCCCACATTCGGCTCCCTGCTCAGCTTCTCTCTGCTTCTCCCTCTGCCTGCCACTTCCCTTGCTTGTGGTCTGCATCTCTCTCTGTCTCTTTGACAAATAAACACAATCTTAAAAGAAAAAAAAAAAAAGATGTTCAACATGACTCAGCATCAGGGAAATACAAATCAAAACTATAATGAGATATCACATCACATGTGTCAGAATGGCTAAAATCAACAACACAAGAAACGAGAGGTGTTGGCAAGGATGTGGAGAAAGGGGAACCCTTTTGCGCTGTTGGTGGGCATGAAGAATACAGTCTGGGACAAACTAACCCACAAAGAAAATGACTTAGGATCCTTGAATACATCTACTGCAAATGAAGAAATGGAGTGATCTCACTGTCTTAGATTACTTTTGTTTATTCAGTAAACTATACACAAATCATGCAAAGTGGTCTTTCCTTATAAGCTTTCTTCAGAGATTTACTCAGGATAAGAATGAACTTGTAGGGCACCTGGGTGGCTCAGTCATTAAGTATCTGCCTTTGGCTCAGGTCATGATCCCACGGTCCTGGGATGGTCCTGCTTGGCAGGAAGCCTCCTTCTCCCTCCTACACATCCCTGCTCGTGTTCCTCTCTTACTGTGTCTCTCTGTCAAATAAATAAATAATAATAATAAAAGAATGAACTTACATAATGACAGGCAGCAAAATCAGCTGCTCCAACAGCTACTGTTGAAGAAAGCAAAAATATTTATTTATCGTGGCACAGCAGTAGGCAAAACCATAATTTGCCAAGAACTGCAGGAATTACTCATCTCCTGAGCTAAATAGCCAAATCAGCCTCCTTGTAAAATAAAATTCCATTTGTTATTAATTACAACTTCAAAATACATCCTTCACAAAAAACAAAGAGAGTTCATTTATAATTCAGTTAGTACTTTTCCCCCAGCAACATACATCTAAACACAATGAATAAAAGATATTACTATGTAATAGCCAGACTCATCTGCTAGCAAACATAGGTAACTTAAGAAAGTGGGGGGTACACTTGCAAAGGATTATAACACTAAAATACACCCATCCTTGTGAGATTAGGGAGTAAATGACTGGGTATCTCATAACTGATAACCACATACAACTACCCATTAGGAAAGTAATGTGACTTTAGGGGTACCTAAGTGGCTCCATTGGTTAAGCCTCCGATTCTATTTTTTTTAATATTTAATTAATTTATTTATTTGACAGAGAGCAAGAAAGACAGCCAGAGAGCACAAGTAGTGGGGGGGAAACAGCGGAGGGAGCAGAGCGCTGGATGAGGGGCTCTATTCCAGGACCCTGCAATCATGACCTGAGTTGAAGGCAGACGCTTAACCAACTGAAGGCCTCCAACTCTTGATTTTGGCTCAGGTCATGATCTCAAGGTCCTGAGGTGAAGTCTTAGGTCTGGCTCTGCACTCAGGAGTGAGTCTGCTTCTCTCCCTCTGCCCCTCTCCCCTCTCCACTTTCCTCTCTCCCTCTCTCTCAAATAAATAAATAAATCTTTAAAAAAAAAAAAAAGTCACTTTAGTTTTGTAACAAAAACGTCTTTATCCTTTGTCTAGTAATCTCACTTCTGGGGATTTATCTTTGAGAAATGGCCCAGAGGAATTAAATAATTTATGAGACGATCACTGCAATATTATGTGAAGTAACACACAAAAAGGAAACCAAGAGAGGACTATCTCAATAAATTATGGAACATCAACTTATTGAAGCATTTTACAACTATTAGAACAATTATTATGAGGACAATGTGGCAAAATAAAAACATTTTATAAATAAAATAAGTAGAAAAAGTAGGAAACAAATTTTGTCTATTTGATGACTATAATTATGAATACATATGGACCTGGAAAGGAACATGGAAAACATGGAAAAGGAAAATACTCTTCTTTTTATTCTATAATGATTGTCATTATTGCTATGGTGTTTTACTGTGCACAAAACCCCAAAATACACATGCTACTTTTTAAAAATGAGGCAGCAATCCTGCAGGGTATAGATCCTGACCAAAACAGAGGGAGAAAGCTTCTAAAGCGGTGTGCATTGTACAGGCTGGAGAACCAGAATCAAATATTCAGAGTCTAACTTGGTATCCTTGCAAATTACTTAACCTTCATGTGCCCTGATTTCCTCACCTGTAAAATGGGAATCTTAACAGAAGCTATGTATAGTTCTCAGAGTTACTGTGAGGATTAAAGAATGCTGAAAACAGCGTTTGCTAGATATTTTTTTAAATTATCAAAACCCCTCTTACATGGAGAAAAGGGAATCTCTTACACTGTTGGTGGGAATACAAACTGGTACAGCCACCCTGGAAAACAGTATGAAGATTCTTCAAAAAGTTAAAAATAGAGCTACTCTATGACCCTGCAATTGCACTACTAGGTATTTGTCCAAATGATACAAACACAGTGAATCAAAAGGGCGTGTGCACCCCAATGTTCATAGCAGCAATGTCCACAATAGCCAAACTATGGAAAGAACCCAGATGTCCATCAACAGATGAATGGATAAAGAGGCGGCGGTATATATATATATACAACATAATATTACTCAGCCATCAGAAAAAGAATGAAATCTTAACCATTTGCAACCATGTGGATGGAACTAAAGGCTATTATGCTAAGTGAAATAAGTCAGAGAAAGACAAATACCATATGATTTCATTAATTTGTGGAATTTAAGAAACAAAACAGATGAACATGGGGAGGGGAAAAAATAAGATGAAATCAGAGAGGGAGACAAACTATAAGAAACTCTTAACTCTAGGAAACACACGGGGTTACTGGAGGGGAGGTGGGTAGGGGCATGGGGTAACTGGGTGATGGGCATAAGGAGGGCACGTGATATAATGAGTCCTGGGTGTTATATGCAACTGATGAATCACTAAATTCTACCTCTGAAAACTAATAATACACTATATGTTAATTAAATCGATTTTAAATTAAAAAAAACAAAAACCTCTTTTCATTGAAGACTCCTTGTAGCAAATTTCTCTGAAGTTTTCACAAAGCTACTACTCCCCAGTCATAGGTTACAACACTTCACAGTATCACAATTAACTTCTCCCTTAAACATATTCAGACATCCAAGTGTTTTCTTTTTGTTTTATATTTTAATGTTAATGACATCTTTGTACAAATAATCTGTTCCTTTAGTTGCAAGAATATAACAGATACTTCTCTACACAGCAGACCATTCTCTACACGTAGTTCATCCCAAATTCCCTAAGATTCTCAACTCTAAGGCCCAGGGGAACTGCTGAATTTCTTTTGCAACTTTGTGTGGGAAAAAAACGTGGCAAGGCAAAGTGTGAGTGTGAAGAAAATGTAACTTGAACCAATTATGGGTCACAAATCTACCGTGAGAAGTGTAAAGATGAATTCACGTTGGCTGTTACTATGTTTCTTAGAGGAATCACCTTAATAACTTACAGAAAAGTCCTCATCACATAGACTTCAGCTTCCACACGTCCTTCCTCTATGCTGTGAGCACAGCACAGCTTTGCAGGACACTCACAAAACCCCATCTCCTCACCTCTCACCTTGTAGATCTGTGGGTGTCTGGGGCTCACCTACCACCTTTATGACAAAGACTCAGAAATCTGCATTTCTAAGCTTCTAAAACCCTCTGTACCGGAATCCCCTGATTGGTCCGGTCTCTCTCATCCAGACTGTCCTTAATTAACCAAGCTATTGCTCTGCCCAGCACGCCGGAGGACCCTGCCAGCCAAAGGAGACTTTGATGAAAAGGAATGTGAGGGCCGGTACGTGATGTACTTAATGCAGCCTAGAGAGGAAGACCATCACTTCGTGTCCACCATGCTCAAGCTGGGTTTGCATGCAACTCCCCTCCTATGACTGCACTCCTCCCACGTTCCAAAACACAGGCATACCTCTTCCCCGCCATGAATCCCAGCCCAACTCTGGATGTTAAAACCTTCTGGAAATCCACAAAGAGTTGATGTAAAAACCTCCTTCACAAAGCTTCTTTCAATAAAGGTGCTTTTGTAACGTTTCCTGTATTTCCAGTTTTATACTGTTTTTGTTAAGGGTTAAGCATGGAAATAGAATCAGAAAAGAACATCTTGGCCCACGGTGCTGTATTCATTACGATATATGATCAAATGGGGACACGAAAGTGGTAAGGATGTTTAAAGACTCTGCTTCTTCTATTTCCCAGTTCAAGCCAAAGCATGCATGCGTGGCTCCTGAGAAAGCCTCCCACAAAAGCAAAGCAAAGGGCCTGGTACAAAATATTGGTGGCAAAAGAGCCTTAATTTATGGCAAGATGTGTGGGAAAGCTCCCGGATTTCTCTACGTAATTATCTTAGAAGGAGAATTCAGAAGTGAGCTGCTTGTCTCAGCAACATATGTCAACACACACTGAATCTAAAAAAAATAGGGAGATATTTTCTGGCAGAAAGCAAATCCGATTTGGCAAATTGATTTGCCAAAGAGGACTGGCTTTGCAAATTTGGCTAAAAGTGATGATTTTACTAATTACATGACCTACATGAGCTAAAATTGGCAACTCAATATTTGACAAAAATATTTTAAAATAGGTAGGGCTAAAAAATATTGCATTACATTGGAAAGGTGTACTAAGTTAACAACATTTCAATCTTACCTTTTCTAACTATATAGACCAACTTAGAGAAGGTGCTTCTAAGTTTAAGAGTAACAAGCAAAACTACTAGTCACTTAAGAAAGCCTTCCTGCTTTCTAACACTCCCAGAGATAAAGTGAAAGAGAACCTAATCAATTTGTCAGATGATAGGACCTTAAAAATAATGGTTGTGATTTTTGGAATGGGCCTAGAAGGAGTTTAAAAAACTGCATGACTTCCTTTCGATGTTATCCACAGATTATTACTATCATGGTCACCCAAACCAACCAGAAGTAAAGCTAAAAGTTGTCCTTAACTTTCAACTGTGAAAAATTTTTTTTAAATGTACAGAATCAGTGCTGACAACTGTCTCATTCTAGCAGTAAATCATATCCATCCATGGGTACATGAACATGAGAGAAATAAATACCCGTTCCCACTCAGGAAGAAATACATATACTCACGAGATGTCTGAGTGGTCCAGTCGGTTAAAGATCCAACTCATTACAGCTCAGGTCCTGATCTCAGGGTCAGGAGGTTGAATCCTGGCTTGGGCTCAGGAGTCCGCTTCAGAGTCTCTATCCTCCCCTCCCCCCACCACACCCAGTGTACTCTCTCTCTCCAAATAAATAAATCTTTTTAAAAAATAAATAAAATAAAATACACAGGCCCAGTGGACTCTAAATACTATAGTACTTTGATAGTCACTGTCCTCAATTTATAAAATTCATGTAAAGCTTTTCTTTAACATGGAATGTTTGCATTTCTCTTTATCTCCCGGAACTCATACATCTGTCTCACTGGCCCCACTGAATTTTATCCTGATATAAATATATTTTTATGCAGGAGGTCTCATTGATCATTGTGTCCTATCTTGCTGCAACAAAATATGCATGTAAGTAGGAATTAAGTTTTTTAAAATTTCTTATGAACATAAGGTTTTTCTGTATGTGAAAATATCTGAATGGATGAACTGTTACAATTGTGATTAGTGCACAACAGATCTCAATCAAATGTGTTATAAATCTTTATAAGGAAAAATATTAAATTTTATTAGAAATCTCTCCCTGGAGGTGCCCATTCACGTGCCATAGCATTCACTTCGGCACATGCTATTTTGCAAGACTGAAGGGGAACTCCCTCCTGTAAGCCATAAGCTCCAGGAGTAATCACCATGCCATTAGTAATTCTTTTTTTTTTTTCTTCCCAAATAAGTGGAATTAGCAAAATGTGACAGTTACCTACTGATCTTGTCATTTTTATAATCTGGGCATCCCTCTATCAAGAAAATAAACTATGCCTATTGCAACAAGGAAGGGGAACATAGTAATTGCCAAACTCTTGTGGGGGGGAAAAAAATCTCTCTGTCATTATAAAATAGACTTGTTTGCTTTTTTTTAATTTAAGATTTTATTTATTTATTTGACAGAGGGAGAGAGAGATCACAAGTAGGCAGAGAGGTAGGGAGAAGCAGGCCCCCCGCTGAGCAGAGAACCTGATGTGGGGCTTGATCCCAGGACCCTGGGATCATGACCTGAGCAGAAGGCAGAGGCTTTAACCCACTGACTGGTTGTCATAACCCACCTTTTTGGCTCATGGACAGTCATAACAGGTTACAACACCCTCTCCCCTCCTCTGTAGGAAGCATTTGCTACCTACAGAGCTTGGTCTCCATAGAGAATTTTGAAAAGAGGGATGTTAACTAAGCCAAGACCATCATCTCTGAATTTGACAAGGTTTTGTGGAAAAGAGGAAAGACACACACTAGGGTTTATGGTTTTTCATGTACTGCATCTACTCAGAGAAGATGCCAACAGTATCCCAGATTCATATGGACAGAGAAAAAGCTCATGTTAGGTCAGCGTTTATCAAACAAGATTAAATTCCCACTAAGTACAGAAACTAAGCTATATACACAACAAAGCTTTCTAGCCTTAGAAAATATGACATAGGGGCACCTGGGTGGCTCAGTGGGTTAAGCTTCTGCCTTCAGCTCGAGTCATGGTCTCAGGGTCCTGGGATCGAGCCCCGCATTAGGCTCTCTGCTCAGCGGGGAGCCTGCTTCCCCCTCTCTCTTTGCCTGCCTCTCTGCCTACTTGTGATCTCTCTTTCTGTCAAATAAATAAATAAATAATCTTAAAAAAAAAAAAAAAGAAACTATGACATGAGTACGTAAATTGCAACAGCCCTACAGGAATATAATTGTTCAATGTCTATCTCTAGAAACAACATTTAGGTCCTTTCAACCAGTTAGCTCACCATTGTCTTTGCAAACAGTAATATGAAAGAGAGAAAAATGATACATGATAAGTAAATGGTATATGTATAGTATAAAATACAGTAATAATCTGAAAAAGAGAAAACCTTATGCACAAATCCATTCGTTCGATGCTACACATATTACAGACAATCTGGATTGGCCAATAATATCCAAAAACAACATGGTTTCTTAAACTGCAAACTCTAAAAAAGATATATTTGCACCACTAAATGGATAGCTATCTAGAATTTATAGTAAGCTAGGAAGAGGCATATGTTACCATATCTAGGGAAAAGATCAGGATATAGAAATATATGTACAGTCTTAACAGTTGAAGATGTCTACGAAAATAAGATTATAAAAATAAAGTACACCAGAATGTTGACATTAATTGTCACAAATTGGTGGCCTCAAGGATGATTTTTTTCTTCTTTATACTTTTCTGTATTTTCCAATTTCCTAAAATGAGCATGTACAACTAACAATTACAATAATTAAAGAATTTCTTTAAAAAGAATCTTCAATAATGTACCATTTGTCGAAGCAGTACCAATTACTGGCTAGGCATCAAAAATGTCTTTCAACAACAAAAAAAAGTCTTTTCACATCGTGTCTTTCCATCAGTCCTATTCTGTTTGATGACATGAACTTGCTGTATCATTTGACATTACTCAGTTCTGCTAAGGAAGACAAGAAGAGCAAATAAAATGATGAAATGCATAAGCAACGTAAAGCATAATCAGTGAGTTAGCAAGTGGCTTGTGAGCCACAGGAGAAACTTGGTGCGCATTAAGTGCAAATAACGATTAAACAAGTGGCTTATGAGGCATGGGCAGAATTCATAGTGTGTGTGAGATGCTGACAGTAAGTTAAAAACCTATAATGCTAAAAATAGAAAGCAGAATATATGATGGCACAAATGTAAAGGTTACTCAAAGCTAGGGAAGGATGGACAGACCAAGTCATCAGCTGACAGCTGGGTGACTGCTGACATTGGCCATCCATTGGTGACATACCCCATGTCCCCATTCTGCATTCACACATACTATGCCCCAAAAGTGCAATTAGAAACCATGGATGTTTACCTGCTAATTGGCAAGCTACAGCTATGGGTTAATCACGTTTCTCAGAGCAAGGATGCATCAATGGCCGTAGGCACCTTCAGCCTGTGGGTCCCCTTTTTCAAACCCAACCCTGGCCATCCCTGGGGAAGGCTGCTACTGCGAAAGACAGGACACATCAACTTTTTTTTTTTTTTTAAGATTTTATTTATTTATTTGACAGAGAGAGAAAACACAAGTAGGCAGAGAGGCAAGCAGAGAGAGAAGGGGAAGCAGGCTCGCTGCTGAGCAGAGAGCCCAATGTGGGGCTCGATCCCAGGACCCTGGGATCATGACCTGAGCCGAAGGCAGAGGCTCCAACCCACTGAGCCACCCAGGCGCCCCAGGACACATCAACTTTACTCACCCAGGATTCAGACTAGTCCTCCCTTCTGATACCTTAGCACAACTATATTCATCTACCCCATGCCTCCCCTTGTTTTTATTTTAAGTGGATTTAATAAACTGCGGAATTTGAGCATCTTAATTTGGCCCAGAGCCTTCCTACGTTGGGACATCAGGAATACCTTGCCTGGTAGGTTCTTGCCTGATGTTCTTCCCTAAATACCAATGAAGAGACAAGCTTTCCTCTACTCCAGTCTCAGGAATGATGCTTCAGACAGACTCAGGTTTGGGATTTGATATGAACTCATACAATGAACCTATTAGCAGCCCGAAACTAAGACTGGACCTAGGTTAGTAATGATCCTTTACAAATATAGTGGAATTGAACGAGGGAGGAGTTTGGAACATGGAGGATAGAGCCTCACAGGAGGAAGCGTGCCTACCAGTGGGTTTGTTTGTAAACCGTGAGACTGCCCCACTTGCGGGGGCTGGCAGAGGGGCCATCTCTTGATTTACCCTATGGCAGGAAGCTCTGTGATTCTTGGACAGAGTCTAATGAGGACTGGAATTATTCTTGTTGTAAATACATCATTAATCAACTGAATACGTTATGAGAAATCATTCTTGATCTATGCCTCCCATAACAATGTATTCCACTGTCATTATCCTTTTGAAAATCCTTCAGGCTTATCAGGACTTAGTAGTACAATGAAGAAATGCCTTCTCCCTTCCCTGTCCAACTGTGACTGTAAAATACATTTCCTCAGCTGCGACCATGGGTGTGTGAAGGCAATGTCAGAGCAAAGAGCATTTCTTTTGCTTTGAATCTACTCAGCATGTCTTCCTCTCTCCCCAGATTAACTCCAAAGTGTTGAATATCTACCACAGCTAATAGTTTTCCCTGTATTTGAAAATAAAATACAGAAAAAGCTCCAAGGTTCAAGAGATAGTGCAGGTCTGCTATCATATTCTATGGAAAAGGCACCCTGGACTTGAGCAGTGAGATTGCCTTGACTGAGACCTTGTGAGATGCATCATTTAAAGCCTGGTTAATGTCTGAAAGAGTCTTAATAACTCCCCCTAATATATTCCAGGTAATACGGTATAAGCTCTTCTCCAGTATCAAGGTCTACTAACGTGAAAAGTATTTGGAGTAGAAGATTACTTAAAAACAATAAATGAACACCAGAAAATTTTACTTCTAACCCCAAACATCTATTTTTTATAATAGGATAAAGGTCTTTTCTTTGACTAGGCTTCTCCGAAGTGGAAGTCACATGCTTCCAATCACATAACCCACGCTAACACAATTTCCATACACTCCAAGGGAAGCATCTACAAAGTGTGGCAAGACTTAAGAGAACCAGTAGCACAGGCAAAGCAACTTAGGCGATGGTCTTCTGGATGTTAATGATGTTCCAGAAACCTTTTGTAACTGTCTCGTATTGTGCTGTTACCAGTGCAATCTATGGACCAGCAGTGTCACCTGGGAGCTGGTAGAAAGGCAGGGATCTCAACTCCCACCCAGATCCGCAGGAAGCCAGAATCTGCCATAAGCCACCCCTGGGTGGTTTGTATGCACATGGAAATGTGAGTAGCACTACGTGAAGTAAGTTGGTTATAGAAAGACAAATACCATATGATTTCACTCGTATGTGGAATTTAAGGAAAAAAAACAGATGAACACAGGGGAAGGGAAGGAAGAATAAAAGAAGATTAAAAAAAGAGAGGGTGGCAAACTGTAAGAGACTCAACTACAGGGAACAAACAAGGGTTGTTGGAGGGGTGGTGGGTGGAGGGACAGTGTAGCTGGGTGATGGGCATTAAGGAGGGCACATGAGGTAATGACCACTGGGTGTTATATGCAACTGATGAATACTAAATTCTACCCCTGAAACTAATAATACACTATATGTTAATTTAGAAAAAGAAAGAAAAGAAAGATGCTTTCTGCACACACAAAATTTGAGTAGCACTGATCTAATGTATACCTATTTCAGTAGCAATTTTTTTTCAAGATTTTATTTATTTATTTGACAGAAAGAGATCCACAGCAACAGAGGGAACACAAGCAGGAGGAGAGAGAGAGGGAAAAGCAGGCTTCCTGCCAAGCAGGGAGCCGGATGGCAGGGCTCGATCCCAGAACCCTGGGATCATAAACTGAGCCGAAGGCAGAGGCTTAATGACTGAGCCACCCAGGCACCCCTCAGTTGACTGAGCCACCCAGGTGCCCCTCAGTAGCAATTATTTTTTAAAGAAGATCCCCTCTTTCTTTTTGTCCCATATTTTATAATAGTAGGTCTGATTACAGAATTATATTTATAGGGACCCCTGGGTAGCTCAGTTGGTTAAGAGATTGAGATAAGAGATTGGTTTTGGGATTGAGCCCTGTGTCATGTTCCACACTCAGTGGGGAATCTGCTTGAGATTCTTTTCCTCTGCCCCTCCCCCACTCTCATGCACATTCTCTCTCTCTCTCAAATAAATCAATCATAAAAAAAAAAAAAGAGACTAAAAGTTAAAGGTGGGAAGAACCCAATAAACAGAATAAAAGGAATGATTAATATATAAGGTAAAATGAAATTTAAGAAATCAAATGTTGTGTTTTGGGAATTAACTTTGACCCACCTCAGTACAAAGGCAGAGTGCTTGTGTTAATCTGTAACCCAAAGGCAGTTCATTAACACCCGAAGCTCCTTGACCCAAATTCACTGCTCCCCAACCAACAGGCACAGTTACCTAGCATTGGAAGGTCTGTAGCCGAGTGTTCTCAGCCAAGAGTATGACTGTCCTTCAAAAATCCCAACCTAAATCTGCCTCTGGAAGATCATTAACTGGTCTACGGGATTTGGAGATAACTTTTCATTGACCAGAAGTATTGCTCAGGCAACTTAAACCTGGTATGAATGGGGTGGAAGAATCCAAGGAACCAGGAAAATAAATGCCTTTGCAGAGATATCCTTCATCTATAAGTCCTCTCAGTCCTGTGCCCAAAGAACATTCTCCCACCTGAACCCAGTACAAGTTTGGCTACACTGGGATGTTCACTGTGCTTGCACCAGAATTAGTCTCTCCTGCAAAGTGTGTGGGAGAATGCTGGAAAGGTTGCAGGTTGAGCCTTCACCGAGTTTACAGACAGGACATGGACATGTCTGAGACTTGTTTCTGTGGTAACATACCACTCTACAGAGTGGCTGTGGAGAGAGGTAGCACCCATTCACTTCTAAATGTCAGAGGTCACCCATAATTATCAAAAGACTTAATAATTTTATCAATAGAACCTGTTTAGTCAAATTGGGTCAGTCTGCAACTACTGATATGCAAAACAATAAAAAGCTTCAAATCAAGAAGACAGATTAAGAGAGATAAGGAAAGCATAAGGAGCTAAGTATAAATTCAATTATTGAAAGATCATCACAGTTAAAATAAAAAATCAAGTAATCATACAAATGAAAACCCAAAATCCAATCACATAAAATCAAGTGTTTCAAAGAACATTAAGAATATTAGTGATAAAAGTCACAAAACAAGTCTTTAGAATGAATAAAAAGTAATAGTGTCTATAAAAACAAAATATAGATAATGAAATGAACTATTACAAAGAAAATAAAAAATTTGAAAGCCTACATTAGAATAACAAAATGAACTAAAGTTCAATGAACTAAAGTACGGTATGTGGTCATTCAAAATATGTCCCCAAATTCTTGACACTACCGTTAAAAGGAGGAGCCTAATTACCCTCTCCTTGAGTGGGCTGAAAGCAGTGACTCACATCTGAAGCATAGAATAAAGCTGAAGTGATGGTGTGTGATTTCTTTTTTTTTTTTCTTTTTTTTTTTTTAAAGATTTTATTTATTTATTTATTTGACAGACAGAGATCACAAGCAGGCAGAAAGGCAGGCAGAGAGAGAGGAGGAAGCAGGCTCCCTGCTGAGCAGAGAGCCCGATGCGGGGCTCGATCCCAGGACCCTGAGATCATGACCTGAGCCGAAGGCAGCGGCTTAACCCACTGAGCCACCCAGGCGCCCCTGGTGTGTGATTTCTGAGAGGAGGTCATGAAAGCCTTCGTCGTCTCCTGCCTGCTCCATCTTGGATCTTTGGCTCTGGCGGAAGCAGCTACCATGTTGTGAGGATACTCAAGCAACCCTATGGAGAGGTCTGCGTGGCAAAGGGAATGGCCACGTGAGGAGTCATCTTAGAGGCAGGTCCTTCAAGACCAATCAGGCCTTCAGACACTCTAATCTTGGCTGACACGTGGCCTCCTGAGAGACGGAGCCAGAACCTCCCATCTAAGCCGCCCTCAGACACCAGACTCTCAGATGCTGTGTGAAAAAATAAGTATGTGTTATGTTAAGCTACCAAGTTTTAGATCACTTGTAAAGCAGAAATAGATAACAAACACAAATTGCTGGAGTTACTTTTAAAATAAGCCAATGTATTGGGGCGCCTGGGTGGCTCAGTGGGTTAAGCCTCTGCCTTCGGCTCAGGTCATGATCTCAGATTCCTGGGATAGAGCCCCACATCGGGCTCTCTGCTCAGTGGGGAGACTGCTTCTCCCCTGCCCCCTGCCTACCTGTGATCTCTGTCTGTCAAATAAATAAATAAAATCTTAAAAAAAAATAAAATAAGCCAATGTATCATTCATAGAGGTTAAAAAGGAGTCAAATAAGGTGTGTTCTACTGGAGCCCTTTCATTAGAGATAGAGGGGATCTCGAAGTATAAAACTCCCAGAGAAACTCTCAGGACCTTCTCGAACTAGACCTTTGAGCATGGAAGCCCCAGCAGCTGTCCCATATCTAGGACCTACCAATTAGAGGAGGCCCATCCTTTTCTGCAAACAGAATTCTTCAATCCATGCCCTCACACATATGCTTATACTGGCTGTGGGAGAAGACTGCTATTCTCTCAAATTATGCATGCCAGTTGTTAACTAAAACCATGAAATCATTATGAAAAATTAAATGATATCAACTTAAAATTAAAACAGTCAATTACATTGAAGAATAAGGTAATACACACTGAAGGCTCATCACATCCTAAGTATTTTACTACATCATACTATTTTTTGTGCTTTTGAAGTAACACCTTGGTACTGAATCTAGACGATGGAAATACTGTCCTGTGTATCTCTTCCCAACTGCTTGTTCAGTGGGACTCACACCGGGAACTGGAAATCATCCGGGATGGGAGTAATTATATTCTGGGAACTGGAAAGGGCTAGAAATCAGGACTGGATTTGCCTTTTTCAAAAACTGTCTATTCTTTAGGAAGTGATAGGGAAAATGTTAGTAATGCAGATGAATTTTGCAGTATTCTGTCATTTCTGTAGCTGTTACTTGTGGAATAGCACAAAGCTTTGAGGAAACATTTCTTCCAGTTCATCATGGAAGAATGAGCGATGTTCTAATGTGTCTTCACTGGTTTACTTTTTTTTTTTTTCCCAGAAAAAGAGAAAGATGCAGGGGGCGGGGGTGGGGAGAGGAAGAGGTGGTGGGGGAAGGGAAGAGGAAGAGGCAGAAAGAGGATCTTAAGCAGGTTCCACATCCAGTGCAGAGCCTGACGTGAAGCTCGATCTCACAACCCCGAGATCATGATCTGAGCCAAAATCAAGACACATAACCCACAGAGCCCCCCAGGACCCCCTCTGCCGGTTCACTTTTACCTTACTAGTTAAGGAAAATGAAAATACGCAACAACATGCAATTTGAATCACACTCCTCTGTTCATGGCAACTATAGGATGCAAAATACAAAAATCTGGCAGAAATTCACATAAACATTCTAGGAAAATCAACTGACTTTATGGAGCTTATAAGAAAAAAGATTGTATATTTTATTATTTGCAAACTGTATGTTACCTATCCTTTATATCAGCAGAATTTTTAATAAACCTGTATGTGTGTATATAGACTTCATTTTTTTAAAATCACCAGTTTTGAAACATTTGCCGGTATATCCCTGATCCTAACTCATGCTGACTGTAACAGGTGAATTATTTTTCTTAAAATAAGCCAACATTGTGGATGGCAGGGACTGTGCTGAGGGGTGGGAGCAGGAGCGTTCAGAATAGGGCCAGAGAACCAGGCGTGTTTCCCAGCCTGATGCCACCCACCAGATCTACAGGATGGAGGATCAGGCAGCAAAAGCTGGAAGAGTTTTCACAGGGGAAAGGTTTTGATTAATGTTATTTTGACATCTTTTATAATCTAAGTCATGAAGGCAAAGGCAAATGACAAGAGAGCCCCATCTTTGCTCCCACAGCCCGGCACCCACCATTTAAGGGTACTGAGTCTAGCAGATGCTCAGTAAATATTTGGTGAATGTCTGTTTTAAAATAAAGATGATGTGAGAGCTGCTCTCACTTCATAATTGTATGCAATTGGTAAGGCTTTCCCGTGTGTTCTTCAGGGATGCTTGGGAAGGTGCCTTTGGAAGCTATAGCCAAATTTGCACTTAAATCACTGAAAATATACTGAAGAATATACTGCACACAAAGGAGCCTAAGTCAGTTTGGACACTCAAAGTTGTTGGGTTCTTTAGATAGCCTCTAACCATTGGGCAGCATGGGGACTGGAGGACCTCGTCTCAGGAGCCACATTGCAGAGACAGTAAATTTCCATGTTTGTCCTGAGCAAACAATCTTCATCAGCAGGCTCAAACACAGTCCTAGATAAGGCTAAGGTCCTCAACCTTTTTCTGATTATTTTACCTTCTGCAGACAAATGCAAAGTTGCCTGCATAACCTTCCTGGACAAATTTCACCAGTGAAAAATTACTTCTAGTATCCCTTGAGCTAATTAATGAACACTTTAGGACTAATTGGAATATTGATAAATAAAGCTCAACCACACTCTGGATAGTGAAGTTTTGGTAGTTCTAGCGACCCAACTCCTGAGATATGGGCTCCTGATTAGGAATATTTGGTTCTCTAACTTGCCCTAGATATGAATAAGGCAGTCATAGTCTACACTGCAGGATATAACAAAGACTATATAGAATACTAAATAGATTAAAAACACATTTCTTTGTATTCAACTGTTCTTAAAGCTGGAAGTGTTGGGGCACCTGGGTGGTTCAGTCAGCTGTGTCTGACTCTTGATTTTGGCTCAGGTCATGATCTCAGGGTCATGGGATTGAGCCCTACATCCAGCTCTGTGCTGGGTATGAAGCCTGCTTGGGATTCTCTCTCTCTCTCTCCCTATGCCCCTGCCCACCCACGGTGCACTCGCACACGCACAGACACGCATGCCCTCTCTAAAAAAAAAAAAAAAGGTGGAGTTTTAATCTTTGCTTTTGGATATATTTGATCTCTCAAGCAAAACTGGAAGGAAGGAAGGACGGACGGACTGGAAGGGCTGGACTTCATTTTAATGGGTGACCATAATCACATTAAGGGATTTAGATGCTGATAAAATATAAAGACTACTCAATTTTAATACCACATCTAGGCTCTTAAACACAAGGAACTTCCACTGAAGTACAGTACAACTCAAGCTAAGTCTGGCATTAATATTGTCCTTGGAATTCTCAGACTACAATCTCCTTTGCTCGGTGTAGCGGATTTCAACCTCACCTTTGATGTGGCACAAATGACACAGCTTGATTCAAACTGGAGCCCTTGGGTAGAGCTGTCAGCTGTTCTCTCCAGCGTCTCAGGGTGGCTGTTTTCCATGTATTATTTTCCGTGGAAAGCAAGATTCTCTTTTGAGTGTCAACAACGTTGATGGTTTCTCACCACAGAAGAAAAGAGGATGAGTTATTCTGGAGAAAATGCTTTCTCCTTTCTTGGTGATATTTGTGAAGGCCCTGGCACTTCCAAGAAAGCCACTGATATTCTCCAAGGCCTTGTCCTCTAGATAATATTATGTTCAGGGTTTTATTTAAATATCCTTTAAGTGATTTAAACACCTTATGGAAGTATTAGCCTCCACAAGGAAGATATTTTCAGGAAGAGCTCTGAAAATGCCATTTTGCACTTGAGCTTGCCAATGCACCAAGCCCTCTCTAATTTAAAGAATGGGCAGTGAAAGGACCTTTGTAAGATTTCAAAGTCAGAAAGGGCCAGGGTAGGGCCAGAGGCACCAAGTAGCATAGTCCTTAAGACATGAGATCCCATTGGCTGTACATCCTCTAACTGGGAACTTGGGTGTGTTTTCTTTACCTCTTTATTTGTTTTTTTTTTTTTCTGAAGATTTTATTTATTTATTTGACAGGGAGAGAGCACAAGCAGGGGGAGTGGCAGGCAGAGGGAGAGGGAGAAGTAGGCTCCCCCCAGAGCAGGAGCCCGACGTCAGGCTCGATCCCAGGACCCCAGCATCATGACCTGAGCCAAAGGCAGATGCTTCCCCAACTGAGCCATCCAGGCACCCCTAAAATTCACCATTTTAAACGGAAAAATTCAGTAGCATTTAACACATTCACAATATTATGTTACTACCCTCCTCTCCCCCTTTCTTTACCTCTTTGAGACTCAAGATCTCACCTGTAAATTGGAGGTGTTAGAGAACCCAAGTCAAAAGGCCATTGCAAGGGTTAGATCTGGGATAGAGCTTCACACAGTGACCAGTGCATAATTAACTGCTAGCTATTATAGAGAGCAGAAACTTGGTAGACAGCCATCTGGAAGCCAAGTTGTGGAATTATTTGATATTTGAGCATTTCCTCCATGTTACGAAGTGCCTTTTTTAACCCAGCAAATTCCTGGGTAATAAGAAAGACATACAAAATTCCTCTCTATTAGGAATAGCATTAAAACAAGCTTTTAGTTGAGCACCTTTTATGTGTAAGGAGGCTTCTGTCTGGGTCCATGAGGATAAGCAGACAGGAATCCTGCCTGCAAGGACAGGGTAGGTAAGACAGGTACATAAAAGTCCCACAAAGCAGGGAGTGGTAAATGCCAAAGAAAGATAAAAATAAAATGTTACCCATATTGGAAGAGGGAGAAGTGCCTCCTGTAGGGGGAGTGATGGGAGACCCAAGGAAACTTCCAGGAAACAAAGCGGGAAGGCAAAGAAACAGGAGGAATGGTGCCAGCAGTTGAGCTCTTGTCTGTGTTCCAGATACTGCACAGAGTTCCATGACTTGTTTAATTCTCCCAAAGTTTTGCTGAGTAGGTGTGATTATTCTTATGTCATTAGGGATGAAATTGAGGCTCAAGGGGTTTAAGTCACTTGTCTAGAGTCACAGAGCTGACAAACAAGGGACAGTACCAGGATTGGACTTCAGATTTGACTCTGCAGACTTTAAAAATTTTTTTTTCTTTAAATTCAATCTAGTTAACTTACAGCATATTATTCGTTTCAAGAGGTAGAGTTCAGTAATTCATCTGCTGTATATAAAACACCCAGTGCTCATTACATCATGTGCCCTCCTTAATGCCTATCACCCAGTTACCCTACCCTCTCATCCCCCTCCCCTCCAGCAACCCTCAGTTTGTTTCCTAGAATTGAGTTTCTTACGGTTTGCCACCCTCTGTTTTTACCTTATTTTTCCTTCCTTTCCCCTAGGCTCCTCTGTTTTGTTTCTTTTTTTTTTTTTTTTAGAGAGAGGGAGAGAGAGCAAGCACAGGCAGACAGAATGGCAGGCAGAGGCAGAGGGAGAAGCAGGCTCCCTGATGAGCAAGGAACCCGATGTGGGACTCGATCCCAGGACGCTGGGATCATGACCTGAGCCGAAGGCAGCTGCTTAACCAACTGAGCCACCCAGGCGTCCCTCCTCTGTTTTGTTTCTTAAATGCCTCATATGAGTGAAATCATATGGCATTTGTTCTTCCCTGACTGACTTATTTTGCTTAACCTAATTCCCTCTCATTCCATCCATGTTGCAAATGGCAAGATTTCATTTTTACTGATGGCTGAGTAATATTCCGTTGCATATATACACCACATCTTTTTTTTTTAAGATTTTATTTATTTATTTGACAGACAGAGATCACAGGTAGGCAGAGAGGCAGGCATAGAGAGGAAGGGAAGCAGGCTCCCTGCTGAGCAGAGAGCCCGATGCGGGGCTCGATCCCAGGACCCTGGGATCGTGACCTGAGCCGAAGGCAGAGGCTTTAACCCACTGAGCCACCCAGGCGCCCCTATACACCACATCTTATTTATCCATTCAACTCTTGATGGACATCTGGGCTCTTTCCATAGTTTGGCTATTGTGGGCATACCCTGGAGCCTTTCCTAACATTATAGGAGGGGCTCGTCCTGGCTGGAAGATAACACAGGGAGGCTGACAGGAGGGAAATTAATGAAAACTTGGGTAGGGACCAACCCAGCCCAGATTGCTTTTCATTTCAGGCTATAAAGTCATTAAGTAGTGGGGAGTACATGAAATTTTGGGTTGAGCGGTAACATGATCAGAACTAAGTACCAGAAGAATAATTGTTGAGGTCCTCCTCACTGATGGTCTAATGAGGGGAATGCTGGGGCTTGCTTCTGACCTGTTCTCCCGGCCATCAAGCCTCTTTGAGTGCCATTTCCCACAGAAGCTGAGTCACTCAATCCCAAATTGTAAGACGGTAGGATTAATTCCTTCAGGGCCCACGGATTCTATTTTCTAGAGTAGTAGTTCCAAATATTTTGACTGTCCTGGAAAAATGTTCATATGCAAGTCACAAAAATATTTGGATACAATTTCAGGAAATTTCAAACATGAAACTCTAGAGAAGTGGCTCTCAAACTTTAATGTACTATAGAGAACAGCCAGAGAGCTTCTTTACAATCCAAATTCCCAAACTCTAGTCCCTAAAAGAGTCATCTAGGAGATCTAGGGATGAGGCCCAGGAACCTGCCTGTTAACAGACACCATCAAGGGATCCTAACGCAGGTGGTCTCTATACAAAGTCCAGAAACTCTAACCTAGGGGCCCCCTGACCCCAGGGGAAGAACCCCTGTTCTGGAGCATCACAGACACATACTGAAAAATGGCCCCCAAAATACAAAATTAGGTTGCTTCACAGCCTCTCCCTACAGTTCCATTGTATAGTTCTGGTTGTAGCCTGTCTCTCTCTTTCTGAAAAAAAAAAAAAAAAAAAAAAAAAAAAAAATATGGCATAGAAAAAGAGACACTGGGGGCATCTTTTACAGTCCCTCTCCCATGAAGCACTCTGCATGCAGTAATGGACTCCAGAATTGAATCCAGGGGTACAAAAGTTCCACCATGCTTTATCAGTAATTGGCCATATTTACCACTCTTTATCTGCAAATACCATCTGGTAATCTATTTTTCCTCCTCAAGGAGTACCTACGAAATAGGTAAACATTATGCTAAGAAAGTACCATGTGGCTCTCTGAGAAGAATTATCTAAAAGGTTACTCAGATGTGAGCAGGCCATTTAGTGCTATGAACATTAAGAGGAAATGTGATCTGGTGGGGAAGGAGGGAATAAAAACCTTGAGACATAATTAGCTATTGAAAAGGTAGCAGAACCAAGAGACTGTTCAAATAAGGTATGCCTGTGAGAAGGAAAAAGTGACTGAAATACTAAAAACATTCACCCATGAAAGGTCTGCATTTATCAAAGCGAGCAGTCCATTGAAAGGAAATGAGTGAAATGCCACCCCAGAGCCTCTGGGACTTCTTTGTTCCACAAAAACCTCCATGTTCTTCCCAAAATATTTCATCATACTTGCACAGAGGAGATAGAGCAAATATTAGTGGATTTACTCTGTCTATCCTTCAAATCAGTTGCATTTTGGCAATAATTTGTTGTGCTTGTAATGAGCCTTTCATCCGAGGATTCCCAGTCTTCGTGGTGAAGGGACTTCCTCACCACACACTTGAATAAAAATCAGCTAGCATTGACAGAGTACTAGGTGGCTGAAATTCCGTCTTGAATGTTCAGAAGGAATTTTTACTTGAAACCTAATGGAAATGTTCACAGTGAAATTCTTTCAGCTTTCCTGTCCATTTGCAAATTTTCACAATAAATTCTATGGGAAATGATATCAAGAAAACAGGAAGATGGGTTTGGTAGGCTGGGCACATAGGCATGTGTCCCTTCTGCTCTGATTCTTAAATTGTGAGATGGGTTTATTAATATGCCTAATCACTTATATATACATAGAACATCTTTTTTTTTACCAGATATTATATGATAAAAATTTCAATTAAATCGAACAAAATGAGACATGAAATTAAGTGTATTCCCTTCAAGTTGCTTTGGGGGCAGAGCAAATGTCAACTATTCTAAATCATTCTTTGGTTGCTGTCCACTGTCAGCACAAAAGAGACATTTTGACAGTGTCCCCCATGTATCAGTGAGTTGGCTGGAATAAAAACTTTGTGCATCCTTCAATAAAGAAACAAAATTCTCTAGACGTTCTTAGACTCTGACAAAAGAGACAGTGACTTGGGAGGGTGTGAAGTAGTGGCTGGGGGTTCTTCTCAGCTCACACCAGAGCCTGAGCATCAGGGACCCTTGTCCTAGGCTGGGCTGGTCCTGGTCCAGGCTGACACTGGGACAACACCTGGGAAGCAGTAGGAACTGGGGTAATCTCTGAGTCACAGTTTATTTTATTTTTTTTAAGATTATTTATTTATTTATTTGACAGAGAGATAGAGATCACAAGTAGGCAGAGAGGCAGGCAGAGAGAGAGGGGGAAGCAGGCTCCCTGCTGAGCAGAGAGCCCGATGTGGGGCTCGATCCCAGGACCCTAAGATCATGACCTGAGCTGAAGGCAGAGGTTTAACCCACTGAGCCACCGAGGCGCCCCTGAGTCACAGTTTAGAACAAGGACTAGAACAGCTGCTGAAGCTAAGGAAGAAAGCCCACTTGGGGGTTAGCTGGCAACAAGGGTACCAATCTGAGGCCACCTACCTATGACCCAGGAAACCCAGACTGATAAGCTTCCAGCTTCCTCACAAGGGATTTCCATAGACCCTCCAGCGCAAGGATGACAGCTCAGAAACTGGGTCTTTTGCCAGGCGCTGGGGTATGAACCCCTTCCTTATGAAGGAGAATTTTTATGCTAGCTTTCAATCTTACATGAAATTCCAATTATCAAGATTCATGAAGGATAACAGACAGGTAGCAGTGGGTATACTGTGCATCATCACATCCTCAGTAACTTTATTTAATCAGACTGTTTTCCTAAACACATAGTTAGGAGCAGACATCTTCTGGAGGGCAGCCTATGGTCACCGGATGCCAAGGGAGCAACACCCCATTTCGACACTATACATTTGATTGTCCAGAAGCAGACGAATCCCTCCATTCCAGGAACCAGACAGCAAAATCTCTGTGCCCTGCTCAACATTCCAAGTGGCCCTTTAATTTTCCTCTGGCTCTTTTGTCTTTCCTTCATGCGGGGGTGGGAAGAGTTTGTTTTTATATAATCCTTCAACCTAACCACCCTCTACCTTTGCCCACCCTATCCCATCCTCTGGGAATGAGAAGACTGTTGTCTTCTTTCTTTCTCGAGTACCTCCACTCCATGCCTCACTTGCCACAGACCTGAGAACGCTTCCCAGGTGGCCCAGATACTACTGGAACATTCTCAGCGTGGTCATTTACATCTGAAAGCTGGGGTTTGCTGTCTTTGTTAATGTTTTTTCCCCTAGAAAACCTTAGTTTCAGATTATATTTTACACAGAATCAAAATATACGGACAACAAGAGCAGCCCTAGTGACAAAGGGGAAGTCTGAGCTCTCCTTTGAACCTGAGACTTCCGTGGACACAGCATGAGAACAATTGCCTTGCAGGGAATGAGGGTTAGGAACCCAAAGCAGTGGGCACTTAAAGACACAGTGAGGGATTTGACAAGGGCAAACAAAACAACCCCAAGGGAGGGGGGTGGACTGGTCTAGCTGTTTGTGTCCTACAGGCTGTTTATCCTTTCCAGCCTGGGAGGAAAAGCATCCCTTTCAGTGAGCACATGGCTTTCTATGGAGCCTCTGACTGCTGTGTCCAAGGATTCCTTATAATGTGACCGAGAAAATAAGAGTATTTCCTAACACCTTGTATTCCTTTGAGCCTCTTATAATGAGGGCAGACTTCTAATTGTCACATTGGTTCCCTGTAGGGATCTGTGCCAATTAAGAGCATTCTGAGCACCAGGGGAAGGAATGGTGGGGAGGGGCAGGCACCAAGAGTTTCATGCCTCTTTTGATTATTTATTTTCCTCCAACCGAAAGCATGCTATTAAAAGTGATTTTGAACATGAAGGAACACATTACATTCAAGTGCACTTAATAATAGTTTAATTAGTACATAAGTATAATTTGACCTGTTAGTTTGAGTGCATATAAATTACTGCTTTAATTAGAACACAAGTAAAATCTGACCCTGTCTGTGTGTGTGTGTTTGATGTCAAACAGACATATATGAAAGGGTTTTTATGAAACAAACAAACAAAAAACTCAGAAGATTCTAAAGCCCAATGGTAGAGCTGTAGAGTAGATTTTTTGTTTTTTTTTTAACTTATAATAAGCATAAGTAACTCTCAGTGACTGAGAGAGTCTTGTATCTGCTTAAATATTCAACTCAGTGAAACGTAAAGCTCACCAGCAATTAATATTAAACTAAACTCAAAAGCTGTCAGATGAAATACCCAAAAGCATTTTATTTTTATTATCTGTAAGTGTCATCTTACTGAAAAGATTTCCTATAATGCAGCTGACAACAGGGAGAAGGGATAAGAATGCCCAACCCTTTGAGGGAGATTCTATATTAAACACTTTCAAGTCTGGTCATTTATCATTCACAGGCAATTCTTCAAATTTTAAGACTGTAGACTTCTCTAGGATATGAGCTAAAATTCCCAGGAGGGGGAAAAAGGATTCTCCTTCATTGCTTCTCATACATCTTCTCATATCATTGAATTAGATTTTCTGAGACTATCTTTTCCCACTAGATTGTCCACACAGAGCTCCTAAGTGTCCTATCCCTAGAGCCTAGTGGATTTGCTGAAAGTGTGATGCCTGAAATCCAAATGTTCACTCAAGTTTTGAACAAGACCTAAAGAAATTCCAGAAAGAGACACCAGGAAATAAAACCTGAGAATGAGATCTTATAAAACAACAGACCAGAACTTAAATGTGTGTGTGTTTGTGTGTGTAACTAGTGATTCTGAACAGCGTAACACTTTGGTGGAATTACATTTCTCATCACTCACAATAGTTTTGGAACTCCTTGACTGTCAAGTTGGAATCTTCATGCCATGCAGAATAAAGTCAGGCACTTTATTCTTTTATAAATCTACACCCTTATCTTGTTTTTGTTTTAAAAATTAAAATGTGAGGGATAGAAGAATACCGTTCAAAGCACATGGGTTCTCCATGTTGGCACTCTCCCATCTCGCCCACCAGTGTGCCCCCACTGACCTTCTATAAGAAGGCAAGACTGCACACCAAGCCACGCCAGCCTTGCCATCTCTAAGTTAGAGGACACTGGTTCCATTCATGTCCTGTAGCCGCCTAACCTATAGTCTTTCTTTCCTGTGTGCAAAAGGACACTTGCCCTGCATACATCCTTCCCTGGTCCTACTTACAGGTGAACCCATTGTCTGGTTCCCTTGGGACCAGTGCCCTTGATCTATCCTCACTGTCGCCCATCAGCTGGGCCACTTTCTCTCTCAGGGCTGTTGGAACCCACTTAATGGAGTCCTCCAAACCCTGCTCTTGTTCCCCAAACCAGCCTCCTGGCCTGGGTGCTCTGTGACCTAACGGCTCTTCTTTGGACAAAATAATGCTCCTTCCCCTAACACAGCTAACACAGCTGATTTAAAATCAGGCCCTGCTACTCCTCCGAGGTTGTCTTCCCCGCCATCTAATCTCTGCATGTGTGCTCCCCATTTGGGGCTTTTTCTCAAGCTGTAATCTTCTGGTGGCTGACTCCTTTTTTTGGTCTAAACTAGTTTGTGTGGATTTCTGTTACAACCAAGGGCCCTAGTGCATCTATGACTGGAAACGAAGTGTGTCCCCTGGAATGAACTTCTGTCCAGAAGTTCTGATGGAGTTCAACAAACAAAATTACTTTGTCTCCATAATCTCATGGCTCTGAGCTATCCTGGAGGATCAAAAGCTGCAATCTTGTCAGGCAGGGAGTTGCCCCTTCCTGGGCATGGAAAGTATATCTAAGATGGGAAGATAAGAAAAAAACAGTAAAATGTAATTTTGTCAAGGAGTATGTAAGAGCTGTGTAGGGAATAGCAAAGTACTAGCCCCTAATAATTAGGTCCCTAATTTTTTTCTTGCAGAAGTGGAATTGGGCTTTGGAAGTAAGGAAGACTAATTTCTTTCTCTGGGCTTTGCCTAGACTGGTGGTTCGTCCTAACTCAGGAGGTGGGCAGAGGACAGGGGTGCTTCTGACCATTCTCCATGGCACAGGACGACCCCTAACATCACAAAAGTGTTGACTCAGCCCCAAATAATAGTGCTCTTCATGAAAAACCCTGCTCTAAGTTCTATTTTCCCTCTTGACTAGTATTACCTTTATTTCCAGATCTTACATCACCAATCATTAAAATGTGATGGAAAGGTAACATTGTAACGCACATCCTGAGTCTTTCTTCCTGCTGTGAAAGCAACAATGAGTAACACATGTCATGACTCCTTGTAATTACCCAGTAATGTAAAATGAAGGGGAGGCTATGATTTCTTTTTTTATTAATTTTAAATATACAAGCAAGCCATGAACACATTCTCCTGCTAAAACAATGGAAACATCACAGATAAAAATCAAGTTTCCCTAGCAACCACCCTCCTTTGCCCTCCGAAGTAGACTAGACTACTAGACTTTCAGTTTATTCTCAGCTTGGTTTGCATCTGTCTGTAGTGAACAAGGGGCCATTTCCTGCCCCCCTTAAATGGCTTATTTCACCCATCTGGTGGGAGTAAAATAACATCCATTGTTGCTTACCTTGCATATTGTTAATTACAGGGGAAACGGAGGATCTCTTCATATGTTCACTGACAGTTTCTAGTTTCTCTAAGAATTGCCAGTTCATTTTCCTTGCCCATTTGTGTTGGTATAGGAATTGATTAGGACCCCACTGATCAGGACCCTAAGTGCTTTGACAAGCATATCCACGTGTTGCAAATGCATTCTCCCAGGTCCTCCTCGCCACTTGTGTTTGTTTTTATGTTAACCTCCTTTGGACGGAAGCTTTCAATGTTTTGCTAAGTGTCGAATTTGTCAAGTGTTTCCCGGAAAGGTATTGCTTCTATTGTTTTGTTTAACATCTTCCCAACTCGGTGATTTCTAAATTCCAAATTGCAATTCCTTCTTTTAGAATAAAGGCTGCTGCCCGCCATTCAGACAGCTCCTACAAGGCCAGGTGCTCAGGATGTCGGACCTAAAAACCCAGCCACCCTCAGACATCTGCACCCAGAGTCTAAAACCCACCAAGTCCCAAACAAATCATTGACTTCCCTCTGTCCACAAACTGCTCCCCAGTGACCACCCCCCCCTCACCCTGCCAAGGTATCCCTGCCTCCTCCCTTCCTTGACTTCTACATCTGCCACCAAGCTCTTTCGATCCTACTTTCCAGGGATCTCCACTTCTCACCCCTATATTTATCTAGATATTGACACTTATCAATATATAGAAAGCTGTCATCCCCCTTCCCATTGCCCACCCTCTCCTCACAGATTCACTGCCTCCAGTCCCAGTCCCCCACAGCTCATCTCCCACCATGCTGCTGGAGAGCCATTCTCAGAACCTGAGTCTGATTCTTCAATTCTTCAACTCTTTAAAGCCTTTCCGTTGTTTCCTCTGAATGAAGGCCAAACTCCATAGCACAACAGAAAATGTTCTGATGGCTTTGCCACTGCCTACCTGCCCACGCTTATTTCTGGCCACAACCCTTCCCTCCTTCCCTATCTCCAGCCATACTGAGCCACATGTAGAGCTTTTGTCTCTGCCTGGAACTTTCCCAGGCCACCCCTACACACCCTCTCAGGTACATGAAGTTCAGGCCTCAGGCCCCGAAAGCTGCCTTACCTGACCCTACCCTCCACTCCCCTCCCAGTCTCAGCGAAGTGTCCCTCTTAAGCTCCTCCCAAGGTCCTTATGCTCACTTCAATCTAGGCACACATCAAAATGTTCAATAATTGTGTTTCTTGTCTGTCTCTCACAGAGGCTGGATTATCAGTGTGGTTTGAATTAATAATATTCCCTTATCTGAGGAACACTCTGAAATGTGATCTTCATGCAATGCAAGGTGCAAAATACGGGGGGCACCACGCAAAAGCGAAATGGGTCCAGATCCTGCTCTCAAGACTTGCACACAATTCTGCTTACAAAGATAAACTAGTTAGAAATTGATAAAGGACAAAAGAGAAATGTATCCCATGTGGTATGGTGGGGAGGGCAAAGAAGGAAGAGTAATGGACTGCTGGTAGGGGTGGAGCGGGGGCATGTGATGTGTGAGTATTCGGGAGTCCTGCCTTTGGGAGTGCGGTTGCCTGGTTCGAATCCTAACTCCGGCATTTCTTTACTGGCAGATCACTTGGCCTCTCCAAGACTCAGCTGTTTCATCTCTATAGTGGGATGGGAGTTGATCGTCATAGTACCTGTTTCTGAAGACTGTCTAAGAATTAGATGAGATAATGGTAGTAACACTCTTAGCATACTAACAGTAACACTCTTAGTGCTAACCATAAAGTAAGATAAAAATAAATGTTATGAGCCATTATTATAGAAGGAAGAGTGGCATATGAGTTAAGACTTACGTCATGCAAATTTTATGGAGATTAGTTTTTTAACTCCATAACCTCTTAACCTTCTTACCGTTTCCTCCCTTATTTTCCCTAAGCACGCATTTCCTAAAAATCGTCTATCAGCCTCACTCTCCCCATGTACTCATTCCATCTCCTTGTGGGTGCCTGTTATAATGTCTTCCCAGGTCCTTCTAGATTCTGAGTATCTGGACCTCTCCAAGCCTGTCCCCATTTGTAGTTGGTCGATCGTGTGCTCTTAAAATTCCTATCTACCTGGAACCTCAGGGTGTGACCCTATTTGGAACTACGGTCTTTGCAGATGATATAACTAAAGATCTCAAGAAGAAATCAACCTGGATTTAGGGTGGGCTCTAAATCCAGTGACTAGTGTCCTTATAAAAGAGGAGAGGCCACAGCAACACAGGGAAGAGGGTCATGTGAAGACAGAGGCAGAGATTGGAGAAATGCTGCCATAAACCGAGGAACACCTACGGCCACCAGGAGCTGGGAAACAACAGGGGCAGATTCTCGCCTAGAGCCTTGAGGGAGCATGGCCCTACCTTCACCTTGACATGACATTTCTGGCCTCAGAATTAGGAGAGAATCAGTTCCTGTTGTGATAAGCCACCAAATTTGTGATAATTTATTACTAGGAAATGAATCCACTATCCCATCAAAATGTAATAACACAGGGTCCTTCTGAAACATCCTACTCTGATCATGTCTCTTACCTGCCTAGCATCCTTCAGCAGCTGCCATAACCTCTAGGAGGAAATGCAAAAGGTTCAGGCACGGCACACAGGGTCCTTCCCACTGGGCAATCTCTGAGCTCTTTAGGTGCTTCTGCCATCACACTTGGCCAGACGTTCCTTGGCCACACACCCTTTGCTTGTGCCACTATTCCTGGCCCCACCGCCTAGCCTGGCATCTGGCAGGTCCTACATCCCTCTAAGATCAATAATTTAAATGGACCCTTCCACTCAATGACCAGAATGCTTGTAGAACAGTTAAGGTCATTCACTTTAATTCCTCATTCCTCTCCAATGCCCACAGATTCCTATCACACTTTCTCTCAAGTCACTAATCATCTATAATAATCTATAAAGGGTAATCTGACGTATAACAGATGGTCATATATTACAGTATGAATTAAGCAGTTACTAGCAATTTTTTTGACATAAGGAGGCTTTTAAATGTGACTAATCACTATTCTTTCTAAAAGGATCAATAATAATAGAAATTTGGCTCAGAGGTCAGCTTTTCCAGGCAGCCTTCCCCCACTCATCTCTGCCTTACTGTTGATTAGGTGTTTCTTCTAGAACTAGATAACACTTTATCTGAGACAGCTTCTAACTTAACGCTTACCATATTAAATCCTTCTGATTTGTCAGTCTCCTTCACCAGACTGTAAGGGTTTTGACCATGTCCCACTCATCTTTTTGACGCAATGGCTATAACTGCTTTAACCACGTGGGGGTGCTTATAAGCACCAGCTGAATAATTAAATGAATGAGTGAGTGAGAAAGGAGTTAGAAGGGAGGTCTCCCTCTGGAACCTAGAATCTCAGCACATGCCAATGCCTTGTAGCATGCTTTCTTACCTCTGGCGTGACTAATTGATGGACATAGCCTCTAACTTTATTTGTCTGACTATAAAGCTCATGGCATGTTTTCATAACTGCTGGCATGGCTGATTGATAGGGAGACCATTGCCAAAAAAGTTAAATAACTACACTGCATTCACAATGCCTGTCTATGGATAAAAAGCCCCAAAGAAATGCAAAGAAGGATACCCCTGTCCTTTTCAAATGCACAAAGAGTAAAAATAAAAACACTCTAATGTCCCCAAAGTAACCAAACTTCACATAATGTCTTGCACTTTTTTTTAAGGGGGGGGTTGTGCATGGAGTGGAGAGGGGGACAAAGAGGGAGAGAGAGAGAAAGAGAGAATCTTAGGCAGGCTCACTCAGCCAGGAGCGAAGGTGGGGCTCAGTCTCAGGACCCTGCTATCAAGATCTGGGCCAAAGTCAAGAATCGGCCACTTAACTGACTGAGCCACCCAGGCATGCCCCAAACATCTTACACCTTTATGGATAATCTATTGAGTTGGTATTAATGACTTACGATGAGTGAAAGAAGACTGAATGTCAGAGGAGACTGTATCCACTCACACACACACCCGCGAAAGCTATTTCCTTGACATTATTTTCTAATTTTCTAACTTTATGATACTCAAACATAATTCACACAGAGTACACTATAATTAGAAATTTCAGTAAGGATGGGGCACCTGGGTGGCTCAGTCGCTTAAGCTTAAGCGGCTGCCTCTGGCTCAGGTCATGAACCAGGATCCTGGGCTGGAGCCCCACATCGGGCTCCCTGTTCAATGGGGAGTCTGCTTCTCCCTCTCCCTCTGCCTGCCACTCCCCCTGCTTGTGCTTTCTCAATCTCTGTTAAATAAATAAATAAAATCTTAAAAAAAAAAAAAAAGATTCTTTTTCTCCCTCTTCTTCTGCCCCACTCCTGCTCACCCTCTTTTCTCTCAAAAATAAATAAACAAAAAAACAAACAAACAAATAAATAAATATAAAAGAAAGAAAGAAAAGGAAAGAAATTTCATGTAAGTGGCTACTAATGTGTTTTAGAAAACTCCAGCTGTGGACACACAAACCTTTGAAAACAGGAAAGAAAACACACACACACACATATATACACAATAAACACAGATAGTTCCATAATGCACTGTAGTCACACATGAAATACCTGCCAGTGAAAAACTAAAATCTTTCATTTTCATTATTCATTACTGAGGGACTGAAAAGCCCTTACCATTAAAACTGAACTTCCAGCTAAACGAAGTTAAGGCATTTCTCAAAAAGTGGAAAGGTTCTAAGGGAGGGGAACAGTTAAGAATAAAGGCAGGTATATTCCCAGACTCACAGAAGGGAGGGACCTATTCTTCCTTCTGCCCACACCAGGGCTCCTCACTCCTAAGAGACTCCCTGATCAATGAGCTGTTGTGATGACGTGTGGCCTGCGTGACGATATTCTAAATAACGTGCCAGGTAAGTGCTCTGACACACTTGGCATTTCCTCTAATTCTGGAAAGAAGAGTCTGTGCCCACTTACCCTGCGCTGCCCCTCCTTAGTCATTCCTGGAGACCTGAGCTAGGTCAAGGTTGTAGCCATGGTGCATGGCAGGGGTGGGGTTGGGGGGGAGGGTCCACGGCCCCCTCAGCTCAATTTGTCCTCACAGAACTTCACCTACAGTTCAGAAATGTACTTTCCTGTTTTGTTGTTTATGTACCTTTTGTTAGCTGGCTTGGTTCTTTTTCTTAAGTAATTGAGGCATAAACAAATAAAAAAAAAATAACCAGTAAATAATGAATGGCAATGGAGCAGTCTTCTTCCCATTCTTTCTCCCTGCTTCTGCGTCTCCTACCCACCGGGAAGAGATGTCGGCTCCCCCAGCCTGATTGTCATGGCCCAGCCTGATCCGCAGCCTCCCCTTCAGGGAGAAGGAGAAAGCCAGGAGCATGTGGGGGGTGTGGGTGACCCTGGCTGGCTCCCTGGGTGACTGGACTGTGGCCTGGACCTTCCAGTTGAAGTTCTGAAGCTTGGTTCTGGTGGGGTAGGAACACAGACAGAAGCAGAACCTGCCTCCGATCCTACTTTTCACAGCACCTTCTTCTAGACAGAACAAGGGAGGTGGCTGGCATACAGACAGGAATGGAGGATGTGTGTGTGTGTGTGTGTGTGTGTGTGTGCGCACGCGGTGTAGTGGGCAGGCACACCCACGTGCAACTGATCAACCCTAACCAGGTTCTCCTTTCCCTGCATGGTGTACGATCCTCCCCAAGAAGAAATGTGGTGGAGTTTGCATTCTCTTCTCCAGTAGCTTGGCAGTAGAGGGAAACTGTTCTGGAAACTGGGCTGGCTGTTTTCACTGGGAGCCCTTGGCACTGACAGGCACAGCTAAAGACTTCTGAGACTCGCTCCAACTCGTCTGTACCACTGCGCTTCCATCCCCTCTCCTGCCTTTGCTGGTCAGGGTACAGGGGCTGATGCCGGGTTGCTTCTGTTCAGTGCGCATAACAGTCATGGTCGCACACGTGGTAACACACATAAGTGACCCTTCCCCCTACAGCTCGTGTCACCTTAAGCAAATTCCTTAACTTCTCTAACACTCATTTTCTTCATCTATAAAATAACAGGAATAGTTGCCTCCTCACAGACTTGTTGAGAAAATTAGCCAAGATGATCTTGTAAAGTCAGTTAGAATAGTGCCCAGAACATAACAAGTGCTCTATAAATTAGGGCTGCTATGACTATTTGTAATTACTATAGTGATTTGGGATGTTTGTTTGTAGACAGCACTAACTCAGCACACAGTGGCATCCCTGGGCTCTCCATGTGAGAACTTACTCAGTTTTCTTTTCTCCCGATGACCTCTCCCGGCTTACTACTTGGAGTGACGTGAATGGCTGTCTCTCCAAAAGAGATGTCCACACTCTAATCCATGGCATCTGTGAATGTGACTCTGTTTGGAAAATGGGTGCGCATGTAAGTAAGTCAAAGATCTTGAGATGAGGCGATCATCCTGGACTGTCCAGGCAGGCCCTAAATCCAGTGACAAGTGTTCTTCTAAGAAACAAATGGAGGAAAGACCCAGAGAGAAGAAGGCACACGGCCATGGAGACATAGGTCAGATCTGTGAAGCCACCAGCCAACAAAGGCCTGGAGCCACCAGAAGCTAGAAGAGGGAAGGAACCAATTCTCCCAGAGCCTCTGGAGGGAGCACAGCTCTGCAACCTCTTGATTTCAGACTTCTGGCCTCCAGAATAAATTCCTGTCGTATTAAGCTACCAAGCCCCTATTAATTTGTTGTGGCAGCCTTAGGAAACTAATATGCTTATAAATAAGTTTTAAATGATCTCCTACTTATTTTTTAATTTCTTTTAAAATTTCAGTTTGTTTGCTATAGCAAAATGAGAGAAAGTGTAGCAACAAGTGATTCTGTAGTTAGGTAAATGTCCTAATCTATAAATCTTGATGTTCGCTGAAGTGGAGATCCAACTGTTTACGGTATTAATAACATGCAATCATTTTTTTCTCCCTCCATCATTTATGAAGAAAGAGAGATCGCAGAGCAAGTGACAGATGTTTCCATCACATTTGCATATTTGAGAAAGACAAATGGGCTGCCAAAGGAGAAAGATGATGAAAAGCACCAGCATTTCCCAAGGAATTAACAGGAGATGGATCATAGCTGCACTCATAATTTCGAGGACACAAATGCACACAAGTAACATGACAGACAAACTTAGCATAGAAACAAACAAAGGGAAATAGGGCAAGGAAAAAAATGAAAGGAAAAAATTTAACACATAAGCTTAATTAGCCAAGAATAATAGAATCACTGAATCTTAGTGACACAGAGACCCCAGCCGTCGTCTAGTTCACCCTCCAACATAATGAAAGCGGTAATCACCTTCCCAGTACCCATTGACAGTTGTTATTCAGCCTGCGCTTGAATACTTCCAGGAACAGGGAGTTTACTACCTCACAAGCCTGCGTTACTGAAAGCTTTATTGAAATACCTTTCTTAGCCAGAGCAAAACAAAATATATCTCGCCACTGGTGTTTGTTCTTATTTAAGAGCTTGACACAATTCTTGCATTTCTTCTCTTGACAGATAGTCTCCAGGTCTGTGCTATGAGCCAGGCCCTGTAGTGACAAGGATCTAGAAACCCAGGAGAGAGTGTGCTCTGACAGCCGGGCCAGACACACGTCACACGGTGGGAGGCAGGCAGTGAGCAGACAGGTCCTCCCCTGTGCTGCTCACACGGTTACAATGGGACATCTGAGGAGGGGATTAACAAAGAGGGCTTTCTGGTAGGATGGCCCATGAGTTGGGTCCTGAAAGCTGATTAAGTCTCAGCCTAAGGAAGGGTGTGGGGCGGGAGGGGGGAGGGGGGATGTAGGGAACATCCAGGAGGAAGGGGATCCAGGCTTTCACTCATGAAGTCAAATATTTTTGAGCCCATCTAATAGGTGCCAAACATTGTTTTATTTGCACAGAGGAGGCACAGAGGAGGAAAGCTCAGCAGCTTTCATTCCTGTAGAGGACACAAACAATAAACTATATCATTGACGACACGGCCAATATACAAAATAAATAAGAAAATATATAGTACATCAGGTGATGACAGGTGCAATGGAATAGAATGTTGTAAAGCAGGAAATGGGTACAGAGAATGCCTGGGGTAGATGGGCTGAATTTCAACAGGGCGAGCCCAGCTGAGCACAGTGAACCAGGGAAAAGCCCAAGGAAAGGCGAGTGCTACCTGTTCTTTTCTCCACGCCCCCAACTTGACCTCAACACATCTGATGGTGTTGAGCCTACCTTCTCTCCACCAGCCCTTCTCATTCACAGGCCAAGCCCAAAACTTAGGGATATGAATGTCATTAAACAGAATGAAGAGAAAATAATTCTATCAACAGCAATAAAAAAAGGTCATCTCAAAGTACAGTACCATAGGAACATGCCAAAGGGATTCCTTTCAGAAAAGTGACACTGAAATTATTCTGTCACTTATTCCCAGTCAGGACCCACAGATCCACCTGGGCCTCGCAAGAGAGACACCTGCACTGGGCCTCACACAGTCACGGTCCTGCCAGTCCCTTCAGCCTAGGGACACACACACCCGGAGCCCACATCCCCTCAAGAAACAGAGGGAGAAAGAAGGTATAGAAATGAAGGAGAGATAAGTTCTAAAAATTAAATAAGGTAATTAAATTGAGTAAGGTAAAAACAAAACAAATTAAATGGAAAAAGGGACAGAAAGGTGGGCCACTGAAATTCATGGAAAAAAATGGTTAAAAGATATATTTAAAGGTCACTGAGGTAAAATTTGACAAAATTTTATTGGTCTTTCTGAGGGAACTAGACAAAATGGCATCTTATGTGGAAGTAGCCATTATAATTGCTAAAGAAATTTTGGGGGAATTAAAGAAAATCAATGAGATGCATTAAAAGCATTTTAAATGTTCAGTAATTAACAGTGTTGTCCTGTACAGAGGTTGACAGATCAATGGAACAAAAAGAAGTTCTAAAAATAAACCCTAATAATACATGTAAGACTCTGTGATTGATAGAAGTGGTATTTCTGAATAATGGGGAATGGACGAATCCCTCAAGAGTGGTTCTAGGAGATTTATGGAGAAAAACTATACCTTTATAAATTAAAAGTTTAAACACTGAAAAATAAAATTAAAAAATTAAAATTAAAGTTTTTAAAATTATAAAATTAAAATTTAAACAGTGAAACATGAAAAGAAATCCATTAAAGTAATAGTAACAGGTAGAGAGTTACATCCTGTTGGGAGTAAAGGTGACTTTTCTTTTTCTAACCATTTGGGCTAAAACCTGACACCATGAAGTGAGGGACTGAAGGCTCCAACTACAGAAAGAACAGGAAATGTTTTGTCTGAAAAATAATCATAAAATCCAAGGACAAACAACAAACTGGGGGAAATATTGAAGATGCATAAAAGACAAAAGTTGGTATTGCTTACAAATAAAAAGTATCTCAGGTTATAAAAAAAAAACAAGTAGACACGTAGATAATGCACAAAAGTCTCCAAAAATCAGGAAGTGCAGGCAGACAAAAGCATATATGAAGCTGCTTCATCTTACCAGTTATCAAAATAGCTCAAAGGAAAACAATAGTTGCATTTTCTCATTTATCAATTGGCAAAGATTTTAATAAATGATAAAATGCGACACTACATTTGTGAGATAACACAGAAATGCTGATTTTCATATTTGTTGGAATTATAAATTTATAACAACTTTCTAATGGCCTTTCTAATTTAATCTGGCAATAAAGATCAAAAACCTTAAAACTTTGCATATACATATACCCAACTTCTACTTTTAGGAAATTTTTTGAATGAAACTAACAAGTCTGTGTGTAAAGATTTAGCTAAAAAGACATCAATGTCCAAGTTACTTGTGTTAGGGAGAAATGGAAGGTTAAATAAACCATCACACTCATACAATGGAATGAATGTTTAAAGCACTGATTCTCAATGTATGGTCCTTAAACAAGCAGTTCCAACTGGGAACTTGTTAAGAACACAGACACTCACCTTTCCCAGACTTACTGAGTCACAAATTCCCCAAGGTCATGCCCAGCAATCTGTTTTAAGAAACGTTCCAGGTAGCTAACCATAAGAGACTCTCAACAACAGAGAACAAACTGAGGGTTTATGGAGGAAATTATTCTGAAATTATTCTGTCACTTATTCCCAGTCAGGACCCAGGCTGGGGGATGGGCTAGATGGGTGATGGGCATTAAGGAGGGCACTTGTTATGATCAGCACTGGGTGTTATATATAAGTGATGAATCACTGAATTCTACTCCTGAAAGCAATATTTTATACTACATATTAACTAACTAGAATTTAAATCAAAATTTGAAGAAAAAAAAAAAGGAAACATTCCAGGTGATTCTGATGCACACTATAGTTTGAGAAACTCTCATTTACTATATGAATCAGGGTCCTAGGAGGAACAAGACAGGACACTCAAACTGAATGGTTTGAGGAATTTTTAAAAAGGTAAGGTAATTTTACGAAGAATTTTACAAAGGTAAGTAAACTACAAGGGTGGTACGGGATTCTCAGACGGTAACAGTAGGGGTGCATTATTATCCCAGGAAGGGAGTGCCTGACCAGAGCCCCAAACCCCCAGTAGTCTCACAGGGCAGCAGAAATAGAATAAATACCCTTGCCTAGCTCTGCTTCCCCTCTCCGGTCTCTTCTGGTGCTCCTCACTGAATGAACCCAGAGGGCAGGGGAGACTCTTTTGTGCCCTGCAGCCCACTCCAGCCAAGCCCTGGGCACAGGCAGGATGAAAGGGCAGGAAGGTTTGGAGGGGCAGAGGAATTAGGCAACACTTGTAGCCATAGAAAAAGATTGTGGGGAATGATGTTCATATGCAAGGTGTTTATGAAGTATCACATTTTGACGTTTAAAAAAAGTTTTTTTAAAGATTTTATTTATTTATCTGACAGAGAGAGATCACAAGTAGGCAGAGAAGCAGGCAGGCAGAGAGAGAGGGGGAAAGCAGGCTCCCCGCTGAGCAGAGAGCCCAATGCAGGGCTCGACCCCAGGACCCTGGGATCATGATCCAAGCCGAAGGCAGAGGCCTAACCCACTGAGCCACCCAGGCGCCCCAATAAAACATTTTTAAGCTCACTTATTCATTTTTGGTAATCTCTACATCCAAAGTGGGGCTTGAGCTCATGAACCTGAGATCGAGTCTCATCTTCTTCCAACTGAGCCAGCCAGGTGCCCGGAGAAGGATCATATCTTTAAAAAGCAGAATATAATCCTTTTTCATTAAAAAGTGTGTATCATACATAGTTTGTTTACATGCACACATATACACATAAAAACTGCTTGCAGGACACCTACCAAAGTATTAACAGTAGTTACTTCTAGATTTTGAGATAATGGGTAAGTAGTTCTTTTTTTTTTTTTTTTTAAAGATTTTATTTATTTATTTGACAGAGAGAAATCACAAGTAAGCAGAGAGGCAGGCAGAGAGAGAGGAGGAAGCAGGCTCCCTGCTGAGCAGAAAGCCCGATGTGGGGCTCGAACCCAGGACCTGGGATCATGACCTGAGCCGAAGGCAGCGGCTTAACCCACTGAGCCACCCAGGCGCCCCGTTAATGGGTAAGTTCTTATAACTTGGTTCTTTTTGCTTGTCTTTGTTACTTGATTCTTTTTACTTATCTATATTTTCTAAAAGTTATTCAATAACCATGTAAGATGAAAAGTTAAGGAACCACTCACCAAATCATGAATAAAAGAATCTCAAAATTAGAAAACTGCTATATTTTCCTCATACCTTAATTGTTTATTTTTCATAATCATCACCCACATTGGGTACCTGGGTGGCTCAGTTGGTTGAGTGACTGCCTTCGGCTCGGGTCACGATCCTGGAGTCCCGGGATCAAGTCCTGTATTGAGCTCCCTGCTTGGCAGGGGGTCTGCTACTCCCTCTGACCTTCCCCTCTCATGCCTGCTGTCTTTCATCTCTCTCTCTCTCTCTCTCTCTCAAATAAGTAAATAAAATCTTCTAAAAAAATAATAATCACCCATATTTGGTCAACATGTATTGCCTTTTAACTTTAAAACATTTTGGAAACAATGTAGCTAAAGAAGGGGTAAATGTAGTGGCTAACAATATAATTAAATTGCCTAATAAACATTTCTTTTTTTTTTTTAAAGATTTTATTTATTTATTTGACAGAGAGATCACAAGCAGGCAGAGAGGCAGGCAGAGAGAGAGGAGGAAGCAGGCTCCCCGCCGAGCAGAGAGCCCGATGCGGGGCTGGATCCCAGGACTCCGAGATCATGACCTGAGCCGAAGGCAGCGGCTTAACCCACTGAGCCACCCAGGCGCCCCAGCCTAATAAACATTTCTTAAGGGAACACTATGAATACAGCCCTGGCACAAAGCGTTTCCTGACTTAGTGCTCACAAGAAGCTCTCAAATGTGAGAGTTCATTACTTCTACTATGTATAGCTAAGAAAACTAAAGCTCTGGTACATGAAAGGTACTAGTCTTGGACTTCATTATCACTGGGGGAGCAAAAATTCAGTGCAGACTAAGACCAAAATCTGAACTCTATATTTCTGCAGATGTGAATCAATTTGATTTTGAAAAGAACATATCAATTCAATCCCTAGAAAAATAAACCCTGTGACAGAGGGATTCACTGCATAATATCACACAGCAGGTTATTACCTAAGAGGGGAGCAATGGTTTCACATCAATTATTATTATTGATCTAATTATTGTAATTTCTTTAGAATAATATATTTAGTAATATTTAAAATGTATTATTATAAATTATAATTTAATAGTCCACTCAGAGAAGATTTGTATAGCAAATATGGAAACCTTTTAAATACTCTAGTCTTAAATAATACAGCCAGAAGAATGAATCTGCTGATAAAGTATTTTCTGAGTGTTTGAGAAAAGCCACTGGAAAGAATTCATTTTCAACCATGAAATCATTGGAGTTTATAGCTTTTTAATTCAAACCACTGTACCTGAAGCAATACCTCCCACAACTTTTAATCTATCCTATAAATGTTTGACTTATTATACTTTATTGTGTTTATTAAACTTATAGGCTGAGTGGTACTTTTTGTGCACCTGACCCTCTCATTTGGAGGGAAACTCCTCTGAAATAAAGATGCATATTTTATTAGTATTGGTTCCCACAATGACTAGAAAAATGCCCCGTTTCGTGAATGGGAATGCACCAGTCAGGACAGGCTAAATTAAAATGTGATAGCAAATAATCAGCCCAGATCTCATGGGCTTAAGCCAACGAAAATTTCTTTTCTGAATCGCACTACCTCCCAAACCTTGGTCAGTGGGAGAGGTCTGTTTATCAGGAATAGACACTGATGGTAGTTTCAGCTTAACACATGCTGTCTGGATCACTTCTGTGTAGAAAGATAATGTGTTAAATAAATAGCCTCATAAATCTTAACCTAGAGGTAAGACATTTTTACTTGCACCCTTATTTCATTGGCCATTCGAAGTGACATGACCATGCCTAACTTCGGCATGCAGTAAAGTACAGTCCTTCCTACACCACCTCGAAGATGAAATACGATGGCCATCTGAAGGACTGCCATAAAAGGTTTAAAGAAGGAATCATACGGTTATTAGTACTCATTAGATGTATTTCCTCACTGATGGTGGTCTGCTATGTCAGTTTCTTTTTCTTGATAATAATTGAAAGAAACACAGAAAAAGATGGCTTTATACATCTTCTTGACATTACAGTTGTATCACTGTTGAAATATCTATTCATTTTATCTCTTTATGTGTGGCAAATTCATACTTATTATACTTAGTTTCACCTTTCCATAGGTACAAAGATGAAAGCAATAATCATTGATTAACAATGACCGAGAAGAAAGGTGAGAAAAGAAAGAATGGCTTGAAGACATCCCATAATTAATTCACTTGATTCAGTGAACATCTATGCAGGGCCTGCTCTGACCCAGTTTCCTGAGAGACTCTGGAAGCATAAAGATGACGAAGATGTAGATTCTGGCCTCAGGCTAAAAGAAAGTACACCAAAATGTTTTAAGAGTGTTATAATGAATATTTTTTTCTTCGTATGGTAGTTTTTCATATATTAGACTTTTGTTATCATGTGTTCCTTTTATAATTGTGCTAAAAGGTAATTTTTAAAAATCAGCTATCTTTTTCATGAGAGTTCAGAAGTGGTGTAATTTACGTTCCCTAATTAAATGTCCTTAGGTACTTAACTGCAGCTGCTAATTTTCTTCCTGTCTAGCTGTCATAGGATTCATTCTGGATTTACTGTTTTAAACACTTAAACAAGAAAGGGACAAGTGACATGGAGTTCCTTGCCACTTCAAATGGCTTCATCCATGAATCAAAGACACTGAGCATATGACTTTCCTGTTCATTCATAAATTCACTAACTATTACACCTGTGAGATTGTGCTGGGCATACGAGGATGGCAGGGTCCACCTGAGCACAGCAAACCAGTAAGAGCAAGGGTTTCTACCAAATGCATTCCATAAAATAGGCGTCCTTGTATCCCATGATAAATGCCTGCCAGTTTTTTTGAATAATTTTTTAATTTTTTTATAAACATATATTATTAGCCCCACGGGTACAGATCTGTGAATTGCCAGGTTTACAGACTTCACAGCACTCACCATAACACATACCATCCCCAATGTCTATAACCCCACCACCCTCTCCCTCCCCATCTCCCCCCAGCAACCCTCAGTTTGTTTTGTGAGATTAAGAGTCTCTTACGGCTTGTCTCCCTCCCGATCCCATCTTGTTTCATTTATTCTTTTCCTACCCCCCAAACACCCCATGTTGCATCTCCATTCCTCATATCAGGGAAATCATATGATAGTTGTCTTTCTCTGATTGACTCATTTTGCTAAGCATAATACCTTCTAGTTCCATCCACATCGTCGCAAATGGCAAGATTTCATTTCTTTTGATGGCTGCATAGTATTCCACTGTATATATATACCACCTCTTCTTTATCCATTCTTCTGTTGATGGACATCTAGGTTCTTTCCATAGTTTGGCTATTGTGGACATTGCTGCTATAAACATTCGGGTGTACGTGCCCCTTCGGATCACTACGTTCATATCTTTAGGGTAAATACCCAGTAGTGCAATTGCTGGGTCGTAGGGTAGCTCTATTTTCAACTTTTTGAGGAACCTCCATGCTGTTTTCCAGAGTGGCTGCACCAGCTTGCATTCCCACCAACAGTGTAGGAGGGTTCCCCTTTCCCCACATCCTTGCCAGCATCTGTCATTTCCTGACTTGTTAATTTTAGCCATTCTGACTGGTGTGAGGTGATATCTCATTGTGGTTTTGATGTGTATTTTCCTGATGCCAAGTAATGTGGAGCACTTTTTCATGTGTCTGTTGGCCATCTGGATGTCTTCTTTGCAGAAATGTCTGTTCAAGTCTTCTGCCCATTTCTTGATGGGATTCTTTGTTCTTTGGGTGTTGAGTTTGCTAAGCTCTTTATAGATTTTGGATACTAGCCCTTTATCTGATATGTTGTTTGCAAATATATTCTCCCATTCTGTCAGTTGTCTTTTGGTTTTGTTAACTGTTTCCTTTGCTATGCAAAAGCTTTTCATCTTGATGAAGTCCCAAGAGTTCATTTTTGCCCTTGTTTCCCTTGCCTTTGGTGATATTCCTATGAAGAAGTTGCTGCGGCTGAGGTTGAAGAGGTTGCTGCCTGTGTTCTCCTCAAGGATTTTGATGGATTCCTTTCTCACATTGAGGTCCTTCATCCATTTTGAGTCTATTTTTTTTAAAGATTTTATTTATTTATTTGACAGACAAAGATCATAAGTAGGCAGAGAGGCAGGCGGGGGGGTGGGGAGGCTCCCCGCTGAACGGAGAGCCCCATGTGGGGCTGGATCCCAGAACTCTGGGATCAGGACCTGAGCTGAAGGCAGAGGCTTTTAACCCACTGAGCCACTCAGGCACCCCCTGCCAGTTTTTATTTAGAGGTGTTACAGTAGCGAAAGACCAAAACAACAATTTAATGCTTGGTGAATACAGGAATGTATATGTGGTTAAATCTATCAAATAGCATGTTTAAATTGATCTTCACATGTTTACTATACAAAGAATTTAAAAATATATATTTATAATTCTTTTACCAAAGTAAAATATAATTTCCATAAACACTGCATAGTCATTTTTAACAAGCTCATTTCTTTTTTAAAAACTTTTTAAAGAGTTTATTTATTTGTCAGAGAGAGACAGAGAGGGCACAAGTGGGGGGAGTGGCAGGAGAGGGAGAACCAGGCTCTCCACTGAGCAAAGAGCCCAGCGAGGGACTCGATCCCAAGATCCTGGGATCATGACGTGAGTCTAAGGCAGACACCTAATCGACTGAGCCACCCAGGCATCTCCAAGCTCAAATTTCTTGTCATATACATTGCTTTTCCATGTTCGCTAATTTCATTCTCTGCTTTTCTATGTGTGCTCTTCTTTTCATGTTTTATTCATCCAGAAAATGTGTCTGACAAGCTCTAAACCGTTATTGTCCCCAAAGTCTCCTTTGTTCTTCCCACTTTTAGTTGCCATGGATCCTAACCCTCTTGGTGTGGGCTCTATCTATTGTTTGTTTAAAACAATTTCACTTCCTCGAGGATATCTGAAAGAGTTGTTAAATTTGATAGCAGTATCTAGCATTTCCATAGAGACATTTACACTCACATGCAGTTTTATAATTTCTAAGGACTTTCCTATCTGTGATCTCATCTGGTAGAGCAAAGGACAGGTTTGTTTTCTTGAAGGTTATGCTGCAAGGTAACCAGTCACCCACAGGCTGTTCTTTAAGAAGTGCATGGATCCAGAGGTGCCTGGGGGGCTCAGTTGGTTAAGTGGCTGCCTTCGGCTCAGGTCATGATTCCAGGGTCCTCGGACCAAGCCCTGCATCGGGGTCCCTGCTCAGCAGAGAGCCTGCTTCTCTCTCTCCCTCTGCCTGCCTCTCTGCTTACCTATGCTCTCTATCTCTCTGTCAAGGAAATAAATAAAATCTTTTTTAAAAAAAAGGGGGGAGGGAAGAAGCACATGGATTTACAGCATGCTTTGAAAGGAAAATACAGACTCACTAAGTACTCCAAGGTACAAGCTGGGGGTACACTCTGTACCCTCTGCAGGTCATGCAAAATATAAACTTGAGGACTGGAGAGAAGTACCCAGGTGGATTCAACACGGTCAGTAATGTTCTGCCTCTGAGGTCACGTATCTTCTTTGCATGTATCACATGTTAATGATTTTTAAAAGAAAATGAAAAGACAACCCCTAACATTTCCACAGAGAATTACTGTTATTTCACTATGTAAGAAACATTACTCCAAAGATGCATCTAGAACCTACTAGTAACAGAAGCTGTGGTAAGAGCAGAGACCGCACTAGGACTGGCCTGGCCTCTGATTGAGCTTCAAGTAGGAAACACCACGGCTTGGGTTAAACACTCCTGCTTCCTGTCCTCAAATATAGGGAGTTCTTCAAATTTCCTCACTGATGGCAAACACAAGAACTGCTTCTAAAAATACTATCAGAATTGAGATGTAATTCAACTTACATATCGGGATTAAAGATACTTCTCCAAAGAGAAACTGCTTTTCTTCAAAATTATTAAAAGACCATGAAAATATTGAAAGTAAATATCTCATTTATCTTAACAGCAAAAAGCAAAATATAAAGGGGTGCACCTGGAAATATCCTATGCTAATGAAACAGTAAATAAGAACCATTTTTTAAAAAAGATTTTATTTATTTATTTATTTGACAGAGAGATACACAGCAAGAGAGGGAACATAAGCAGGGGGAGTGGGAGAGAGAGAAGCAGGCTTCCTGCCCAGCGGAGAGCCTGATGTGGGGCTCGATCCCAGGAACCTGGGATCATGACCCGAGCCAAAGTCATATGCTTAAAGACTGAGCCACCCAGGCACCTCTAGGACCATTATTATTTTTTTTAATCTCAGTTTTCTGTGCTTTAAACAGACTCTAATTCTCACTACAATTCCAGGAAGTAGCTGTTAATGTCCCATCTGGACCTGAGGAAAACGAGTTCAGGTAATGGAGTCAGCTCTAAGATGCCACACTGCCCCTAGCAGAGTCAGGCCAGCTCCCTTTATTTTTCTCCAAAGCACCCCCATGCCCCACTGTCCCTTAGTCAGTTGCTCAACCCGGGCAGAGAAAACAGAGATGCTGCCAAGGACATTTGAGCCGAATGTCAAGTCATCTTCATTCCCAGGTAGGAAAACTCAATATTAAAAAGAAATTCTTTTTTTTTTCCCCAAAGAAATGTACAGATTTAATGTAACTTCTGCCAAAATCCAAATGGGACTTTCTTTTTGGGAAAAGAGACCCTTTGTGGCAGTTTCCCCAAAGTTCACTGAAAAGCATAAAAAAGAAATGAATGCATGTGCTTACCTCTGCTCTCTCCTTTCAAGCAGATGAGATCACAGAAGACTTTAGAAGCAATGAAGTTACAAGAACAAGGAAATACAAGAGATAATGACAATGAATGAGAGATAATATACCCACCCATTTTTGAACAATGGATGGTAAAGGGGAACATGATTTAAAACAACAACAACAACAACAACAACAACAACAGATGTCAAAGAACAAGCCCAAAGAGACAGCAGTCAGCAGGAAACAAGCCAATTCACATCACAGAATCCCAGAAGGTTCCAGAACTAGAGAGTAAAAAAGAGGGGGCCAAAAATAGGAGACAGTATCAATAGGGAAGGTTGGCTTTCACGTCCTCTTCCCCCATCCCACAGCAATATGTAGAAAGTTTATCCTCAGAAGGAAGTTTTTAAAGAAGCTCCAGATTACAAGGCACCAAGTATGGAAGAGGGGAGAGGTATGTCACCGAACTGAGCTATGCTGACCCCTGCCTGATAGAGCTCCCAGAACTCTAGCAGTCAAGCTCAAACCCACAGGCAGGAGTCTGGAGCCTTCTTTTCCAGGAGAAAATGACCAGCCCAAAGAAAAACACCTATAAGATATGAGGATTGGAGGGTTCTGTCAATGAAGTGAGGCCCACCAAATGATAGACTAAACCTCATTCTTAAATATGACCAGACCACCAAGGATGACCATATATTTGCAGACAAGCTTGTAGTAGGAAATAAAGAGATTAAAATAAACAGACATGTTAAAAGGATTTGAAAGAAAAAGACATCAAGGAACAAAAGAAAACTAACAGCAAGGGGAAAAAAGTAATGTCATATGAGAGTTCATCCATGAAACAAGAACAGGAGTCTGTAAAAAAAGTGAAAAAGAGTAACATAAAGCTCTTAAAATTAAAAATGAAATATTTACTTCACCACCATACAATTCTTTTTAAGCCTGTTAGAACTTTAGTTCCAGAATATTATGATACTATTCATTTATGTTTCTTATTTTAGGCTGTCTTTTATCAGAGTTATATTAAAATTACTCCAAATATATGTTTTAAAACACATTTTGGCTACTCTAGGTGATTAGTGGCTTTGGTGTTTAATACTGTTCCGTGTATGCACTAACTTTCCTTTTGTTGGTTCTACATTGTGATGGATTTTAATAAATAGTGTACTTCCTTAAACCTTTTTTCAGAAATACTGGATTGATAGAACATTCCATGATACTGACATGTCACAAAGTATATTCTTTGTATGGCTGTGTAAATACTGCTTTGTCTACACGTCTACATGTCTACTCTTACCTCACAGTCCTGCTAATTCTTGTTCCTTTGTCACCAGGCAATTAGTGAAGCAAATGAGCTATTTGATAACACTATTGGTCTCTTCCATCTTTCTTTAAAATTTAAATGTTTATGAATTTTTTTCTTTTCCTATGAAATTATAACATATTGTTAGGATACGTATATGTGTGTATCTTTTTCAATATTCTATATGGGCTCAGTAGAACTTTGTTTCTTAAGGTTTTATTCATTTGTTTGAGAGAGAGTAGTGAGAGAGAGAGAGGGCAAGATCGGGCGAAGGGCAGAGGGAGAGGGAGAAGAAGACTCCCTTGCTGAGCAGGGAGCCCAATGTGAGGCTCAATCCCAGGACCCTGGGATCACGACCTAAGCTGAAGGCAGACGTTTAATGACTGAGCCACCCAGGCACCCCTCAGGGGGGACTTTTATACCAGAAACCTCAACTCTTTCTTTAGCACAGGTAATTTTTCTTCTAGATAACTTAAAATTTTTTCCTTCTATATATCTTTTCTCTTTTTTGAAAGATTTTATTTATTTATTTGACAGACAGAGATTACAAGTAGGCAGAGAGGCAGTCAGAGAGAGGAGGAAGCAGGCTCCCTGATGAGCAGAGAGCCCGATGCAGGGCTCAATCCCAGGACCCTGGGATCATGACCTGAGCCGAAGGCAGAGGCTTTAACCCACTGAGCCGCCCAGGCACCCCCCTTCTATATATCTTTAAATGATGCTACTTCTCTACCCTGCTTCAAGTTAGAGTGAGAAGGATAAATGTATGTTAGATACGCTGAATCTGGCCTCTTAGTCATTTATTTTTTTATAATGCCTACTTATTTACATTTTCACTCTATGTTCTGTGAAAATTCCTCTAACTAGATTCTAAATCCCTAACCCAATTCCTAGCAGTGTTTAATTGGCATTTGTTGCCAGTATTGGTGGGGCGGCAAGCAAATTTTCAATTTCCTTCTTCATAGCAGCCTACTTTTTTGGCACAATATCACCCTCAACGGTCCTTGAGATAGCTAATTGGAGTGTATTTAAATGCCTCTTCTATTTTCTATAGGGTTCATTCTACTTTACACATTTTCCCTGAACATGTCACATCTTACCCCCATTATGTGATCTCATCTGATAGAGCAAACTGTCTTCAGGTAGGAGTCTTCATTGTTTGCCCATATTTACCAAATGAAAATATAAATCAGTTGTTTTTACAAGAACAGGTTTGACTAAGCACTTTCTGTGCGCCAGGCACAGTGCTAAGTAATGTAATGTTATCTCATATAAACCCTAAAATAATTCTGTGAGATAAATGTTATTACCCTGAGTGTCACCTGGGGGTGAAAGGCATAGGTGGCCTTAGGTGCTGAGTTATGAATTCTGTCCAAATTATTGAGGTCTTTGGCCCTCCAACCCCACTTGGTCCTCCAGCCTCTGTTTGAGACCAATGGGACATCTGTGTAGTCAGAGCTATGAGTGCCCAGAAGAAGTCTAGGAGGAACACCTGAACTGATTTTTCTTTCTCTTTTCTGTATTTGTTGTGTGAGTACAGTCAGTGGAGACCTCCTTTCCTTTGCCCAGATAGAAGCCAGCTATAGCCCAAGCCCACCGGTTTGATTTCTTGGTCATTCTGATCTCTTTAAAATGTTGGTTCAGTGATGGTACCCTTCCTTCGATGTTAAAAAATCTGACATCAATTGTTATTATTACTGAGCAGAGTTATGGGCACTGTAACTAAAGGCTAAGGTTCCAAAGTTGCAGAACCTTGGTTCAAATCCTGCTTTACAAATTACTCTGAATTTGAGTGAGCTATTTTACTTCTCTAAATATTTGCTTTTCTATAAATTAGCAATAATAACAGATTATTGGGCAGAATAAAGCATTTAGCGCAGTGCTTGGTTTACAGTAAACACACTAAATGTTTGTTATCATTATTTTTGATTCTACCTCAGCAATCCTACCAGGGTATCTAAGACCACCACAATAATTTCGAATTGCTTGAGTTCTAGCTTCTGTGGAGGAAAAAGAAGTACAAATAGTAGAAAAGTAAAAAAAAACGTCATTATTGACATAACATGATGTATGAAGTCTAAAGTACTCCATTGTATATGTGTGTTTCTACATATAAAAATGGCTGAAAATTTTTTAAGGAATATACCTATAGATGTGTTTACTTTTTTAAAAATGTTTTAGTTTTAAATGATTTAGACTTACAGAAAGTTGCAAAATAGAACAGAATTCTAGTTTACCTTCCACCAAACATTATCTAATCTTAAAATCTTACCATGATGTGACAAACCATAAGTGACTCTTAATCTCACAAAACAAACTGAGGGTTGATGGGGGGAGGGGGTTGGGAGAGGGGGTGGGGTTATGGATATCGGGGAGGGTATGTGCTATGGTGAGTGTTGTGAAGTGTGTAAACCTGGCGATTCGCAGACCTGTACCCCTGGGGATAAAAATATATGTTTATAAAGCTGTAAAAAAAAAAAAAAAAAAGAAAGAAAGGATGAATACCCAAGTTTTGTAGCAACATGGACGGGACTGGAAGAGATTATGCTGAGTGAAATAAGTCAAGCAGAGAGAGTCAATTATCATATGGTTTCACTTATTTGTGGAGCATAACAAATAGCATGGAGGACAAGGGGAGATGGAGAGGAGAAGGGAGTTGAGGGAAATTGGAAGGGGAGGTGAACCATGAGAGACTATGGACTCTGAAAAACAATCTGAGAATTTTGAAGGGGTGGGGGGTGGGAGGTTGGGGGCACCAGGTGGTGGGTATTGTAGAGGGCACGGATTGCATGGAGCACTGGGTGTGGTGCAAAAATAATGAATACTGTTATGCTGAAAAAAATAAAAAAAATTAAAAAAAAAATCTTACCATGATGCATTTGCGAAAACTAAGTGTTTGTGTAATAGTATAAACTAGAGACTCCAATTGCATGTTTTATTGTCCTTTTTCTGTTCCAAGATCTAATCTAAGATTCCCCCATTGTATTTGTCATGTCTCCTTGGTCTTCTCCAGTCAGTGTCAATTTCTCAGTCTTTCCTTGTCTTTCATGATCATGACACTTTTTAAAGAGTTCTGGTCACGTATTTTGTAGAATATCCCTCAGTATGGGTTCATCTAGTACGTTTTCATTAGATGGAAGTTGCATGTTTTACACAAGTGTACACAGAAACCATACGCCCCTCTTAGTGCATCTTATAGGCAAGTACATATCAAAATGCATCATCACTGGTAATACCAACTGCAACCACTTGGTGAAGGTCATGCCTGTTATAAACTTACTATTTTTCCTCTGTAATCAATAAATTAGTGGGAGGAAGGAGCTTTGATATGATGAAAATATGATGTTTCTCCTCAAACTTTTACCTTCTAAAAGTAGCGTCCATCCACAGAGATTACCTGAAACAATTACCACAAGGGGGCGTTCTAATGGTGAGTTTCTATTTCCTTATTTCTTCTCTAATTACCAACTGGAATTATTCTCTAAGGACAAGCTGTCCCTCTGTGTTCAAGACCCCCTGAATCCCAGAGCTGGAGGAGACTTCAGGGTCTTCTGAGACCTCAGATGCCAGCAGCACTGGCATTACCGGAGAGCTCGTTAGAAATGCAGAATCTCAGTTTCCACCCAGGACCTGTTGGATCAACTCTGCATTTAGTACAAGATTCCTGATTTATGTGCTTTGTTCAAAGCTCATTTTAGCTCCGTATTTATTGATTTAACAACTGAAGACACACTTGGAGTTAGCAGCAGGGCCAGTCTACAATCTGTCTCCTGACTCCCAGTTCATGTTCCTCTTCTTTCTTGATTCACTCCCAAAAGAAACCCAAGGCACACAGGCTAAAGTCAGAGCTGAATTTAATTTAAATATTTAACACCGTTTATATGAGATACATGTTTGTGTGTGCATGTGTATGTGTGTGTGTGTGTGTGTGTGTGTGTGTGTGTGTGTGTGTATTTTCATCCTTTTTTTAAAAATTCAAGTATAGGGGCGCCTGGGTGGCTCAGTGGGTTAAGCCGCTGCCTTCGGCTCAGGTCATGATCCCAGGTCCTGGGTTCGAGCCCCACATCGGGCTTTCTGCTCAGCAGGGAGCCTGCTTCCTCCTCTCTCTCTGCCTGCCTCTCTGCCTACTTGTGATTTCTCTCTGTCAAATAAATAAATAAAATCTTTAAAAAAAAAATAAAAAATAAAAATTCAAGTATAATTAACATACAGTGTTATATTAGATTCAGGTGTACAATATAATGATCTAAGAATTCCATACATTACTGAGTGCTCATCACAATGGATGTACTCCTAATCCCCTTCACTTACTTCATCCATCCCCCACCTGACTCCCCTCTGGTAGCGGCTAGTTTGTCTTCTGTACTTAAGAGTCTGCTTTTTCGGGGCGCCTGGGTGGCTCAGTGGGTTAAGCCTCTACCTTCAGCTCAGGTCATGATCTCAGGGTCCTGGGATCGAGCCCCACATCAGGCTCTCTGCAGAGCAGGGAGCCTGCTTCCCCCTCTCTCTCTGCCTGCTTCTCTGCCTACTTGTGATCTCTCTCTCTCTCTGTTGAATAAATCAATAAAATCTTAAAAAAAAAGAGTCTGCTTTTTCTCTTTGTTCATTTGTTTTATTTCTTAAGTTCACATATGAATGAAATGATTTGGTTATTTGTCTTTCTCTGACTGCCATATTTAACTTAGCATTATCCCCTCTAGGTCCATCCATGTTGTCCCGAATGGCAAGATTTCATCTTTTTTATGACTGAATAATATTCCATTGTATATATACACCTTATCTTCTTTATCCATTCATGTATTGGTTAATGCTTCAGCTGCTTCCATAACTCAGCTATACTAAGTAATGCTGCAATAAACATAAGGGCGCATGTAACTTTTTGAATCAGTGTTTTCAGAATCTATGGGTAAATACTCAGTAGTGGAATTGATGGATCATATGATGGTAATTCTTTTTTTTTTTTTTTTGAGGACTGTCCATAATGTTTCCAGAGCAGCTTCACCAATTTGCATTCCCACCAACAATGCACAAAGGTTCCTTTTTCTCCCCATCTTCACCAACACTTGTTATTCCTTGTATTTTTTTTTTTTAATTTTTGCCACTCTGACAGATATGTCAAGGGATATCTCATTGTGGTTTTAATTTGACTTTCTCTGATGATGACTGATGTTGAACATCATTTCATGTGCATAAAGAAGACAAATATGTCTTCTTTGGAAAAATGGCTATTGAGGTCTTTTGCCCTTTTTTTAATTGGATTATTAGTTTGTATTATTTATTTGTTAACCTCTCTGACCTTCAGTTTCAACATGTGCAAATTGAAGGATATGTTAACCAACTTTAAGGATAACGGTGAAGACAAGAGATAGTATGTGAAAAGCCCTGGTGGAATAATGGACAAAACAATGTGTGCCATCAAGTAAGAAGGGCTGAAAACTAAACAAGATTGTGCAATTAACCAAAACACAGTTTTGGAAAGAGTACTATGGCCAGCGGGGGGTCCCTTTCCAGCCCAAATAATCACATCCTGAGATAGCTCCAACAAGGGCCACCACTGGGGATCTCTGGGTCAGCAGCAGGAGGGTCACACTTGCTTTCTGACAAAACAGAAAACAAGACACACCTGATATTAAACTAAAGTAACTCATTGTTTTCTGAAGACTCTTTGCTTACCCTTGATACAAGTCCACAGGCAGATGTCAGCAAGCTGTGGACACCCAAGTCATGAAGAATGTGGAACTGAGTTTTATAACCCTGCTTTTTAAAAATGCTTCTAAATATTTCTCCACACCTTTATTTCAGCTATTCTGCAATAACAAAAGAAAAACTACATCATGCTTCTATTGCAAAGGAATGTGCCCTGAAAGCAAAATGAAAATCACATTTCTTCAAGCAAAGGCCAAAATGTGCTCTATGTCACTATCTCAATAGGCAGAAAATAGTGTAAGACTCAGTTATTTACTCTGAAGAAAGATGTTTTAGCCTGAGGTGTTCTTAAAGCACACAAACACACACAACACACTCTTTCATGATTAAATCCCTACTGCCATTAGAAAAATCAGAACAGGCACATGAAAATGCTTGCCTGGGCACTGCCTATTATTCTTTAGCTCTGCCTTTGAAAGCTTAGTAAAGATTTCCTTGGAAGATAGACAACTTTAATGGTCTTTCACAGAATATTTTAAAAGTACAAAATGTCCATTGCCCACTGCGGGCCAGCGGAAAGTTGCTCAAGGCGTACACAATTGTACTAGCACATAAAGCAGCCTTAAAATCGTCTTTAGAAACAATAAGGCCCCCCAAGGTGCCAAATAACCCAATTCTTAGGTCCCCATTTATGATCTCTATGATCTACTCATGTTCTATGTCTTCATTTTCCATCTCCACATGTTCTGAATTATGAACGGTACCGTACCGGACAGTGGAAGCAGTGGAAAGCCTGCCTGTGTGCGGACATGGGGCTTGACCAGTACCCTGCGAATGATGGCAGCTGATACACCTCCCTTGTCTTGTTTGTCGTAGTGGAGTGGGCAGACCCAAAGAAGGCTGGGCCATTACACACCCTCCATTTCTCTGCTTCAGAAACTTCTCTCTTTAAAAACATGACAACTTCCATGAACTAAATGCTGCTTTAGAATCACCAGGTGAATATACTTACAGGGTTTCAGACCAGTTGCAGTGATGGTTGGGCAACTCAGAAAGGCTCTCTATATTAGGTCTATATGCAAATGTCCCACTCCCCATTTCTTTACCCATTAAGCCTTTTTCGTTTTGTTATTTATTGTTAATTTAAAATGTTATACATTGCCGTATAGCCAAAAATATTTTTGTGATGACTCTCATCCAAGGAGTGATTTTGCTTTCCAGGCGACATCTGGAAATGTCTGGAGAGATATTTGTCCGTTACAACTGGGCTTAAGTGGTGCTGCTACCAGTGGCAGAAGCCAGGGATGCTGGTAAATATCCTACAAAGCATAGGGCAGATCCCCACAAGAAAGGATTATGTGGCCCAGAACATCAAAAGTGCAGAGGTAGAGAAACCCTAAACACAAAATTGGAAAATTGAATGGAAAAGGAAATCAGGACAAAGCAAAAACTGGAAGCAGGATGGTATAATTCAGTAAGAGGCAAAGATTTTGCTGTAAGTGGCCTATGGATTTGCCTCTGAACTTCCTATCACCAAAACCAAAGACAGAAATACCATATGGTAGAGGAAACAGTGCCCACTAGATAAAAACTAACCACCAACCACCCTAGGGAAGTTTCTGCTGGCCCACAAATCTGGTGAGAATTCTTCCTAAGGCCAGCATAAAAGAGACACAGGGTGATGGAGAGGACCACGTCTTCTACCATAAAGGCCCCAAAGGATAAATCCAAGTGTGGTTTCAGGGCAGCTAGTTCTCATAGCAGCCCATAATGCAAGGATGAGACAAAAACCAACACAAGAACAAGTCTACAAAGGATCCAAACTGGTAGACCCAGTCCACTTCTGTTCTGTTTTGCCCTGGTGGTAATATGTAAAGAGTACTGGACAGACCATAGATTTTTCAGAAAATGTTTCATGTACTCTTTCTCACAGTCACACTCCAGTAACATTTGGGCAACAGAGAGTTTGAAGTTCTCTCCTGCTATTGGAACAGATAGGCTTTTCAATAAGGGACTTCCACAGAGGTACACTAAAAGAAAGCTCCATGGCCAAAGCAAGAAGCTAGACTTCCCAAGCAAGAAGACATGCATCCACTGCCTCTAGAAACTGTTCATTAAGATATAAGAAAACAAGAGGGCAAAATAATTCTGATTTTACCAGTGACACATCTCTCAGCTATATTAAGGGAAAATATGGACTAGACTGAGCTCACACAGCTTAACCCATAATCCAATTAATCCGTATCACAAGATTCAAAGACCAAGGAAAAGTTACTTAAAAAGTATAAAATGAATCCTATTGGAGAGAACTAGTAATTTATTTTAGAAAAATGTAAAATAGCTACTTGATACCATGTACCAAAAGTATAGCTTATAAATGTAAAAATTTAAATGTTAAAAAATATAGCCAAGAAATAATTAAGAGGATTTTTGTTATTTGGTCTATTTACATCATCTAGCCATCTATTCTTAGAAAGGAGAAAGTATTTTAAGGTTACCCTTCTTGCAATGCAAGAAAATAGTGAGTAAAATATTGATAATTTCACTAAATCAAGTTTAATGCCATGGGTTTTTGAACATCAAAAGTGTCATAAAACCTTGGGACACCTGGGTGGCTCAGTGGGTTAAAGCCTCTGCCTTCGGCTCGGGTCATGATCCCAGGGTCCTGGGATCGAGCCCCGCATCGGGCTCTCTGCTCGGTGGGAAGCCTGCTTCCCCCTCTCCCTCTGTCTGCCTCTCTGCCTACTTGTGATCTCTGTCTGTCAAATAAATAAATTAAAAAAAAAATTTTTAAAAAAAAGTCATAAAACCTAGGATCCAGATTGCAGTGCCTGATTCCATTCTCCGATAAGAAACCAGAGCTCCTTGGAGAAATAGCTGATTCTAGGACTGAAACAGGAAAGATACAAGATGGACCCAAGTGCCTTTTGCAGTACCAGGAACTAAGGAAATGCTCAAACCAAACCAAACCAAAAAACCCACACGGTGATGGTGTATGGCAAAAGAACACAAGAGTCAACTGAGATAGCTCCCAATGCCCAAAGCTGGAACAATTTGAGCAATGAGATAAATAATGTATCCTTGGACAATAACTTGAAACATAAAATATTCACAAATCCAAATCGACATAAACAAATGACTGAATGAACTATTGAGTGAAGAGAAAGAGACAAATCTCCTGTGAAGAAAAATTCCAAATAATTTATGTAGGTAGGTACTCTGCCCTCAAGGAAGTAGAGCATAGTCCTGACCCCTTAAATGTGAACTGCATGTTGTGACTTCCTTCCAAAGAACACCGTGTGCGAAGTGGAGAGAGTGGAATGGAAGAACCTGACAAACATACCTCGGACAGGTGATCAAGGTCAGCATCAAAAGTGACAAGTCCCTCAGACAGAATGTACCTTTGATACAAGGTGATGAAATGATGCTCTACCTTTATGGTCTTCCTAGTCAAAACACACGACCTCAGGCTAATCATGAGAAGAAATTCCAACAGAAGGATGTGCTACAAACACCTGACTGGCACTCCTCAAAACGGTCATCAAAAACAAGAAGCGTCTGAGAAGCTGTTACAGCCAAGAGAAGCCAGGATGACCAAATGTAAATAGCTATCCTGGGGGGAATCCTGTAACATAAAGGGGATGTTAGGAAATCTGGAAGTATGGCCTTTAGTTAATAATATATAAATACTGGCTTATTAATTGTAACAAATGTAACATTAATATTAGATATTAATAATGGGGACACTGGGTGTGAGGTATATTTAAATTTTCTGTAATACCTTCTCCAATTTTTTTGTATATCTGAAACTGTTGTAAAATTAAGTCTATTTTTTTAAATACCATAAGCCTTCAAAAAGTTACATGTAGAATTACCAAAGAACCCAGCAATTCCATTCCTAAATTTATACCCAAAAGAGTGAAAAGAAACAAAGACATGTTAACGGCAGTATTATTCACAATAGCCAAAAGGTGGTAGAAACAGCCCAAATGTCCATCAGCTGAAGAATGGTTAAGCAAATCTGAATACACACAATGGAGCATCATTCAGCCGTAAAAAAAATGACGTACAGACACGGGCCACGACTCAGAAGAGCCTCAGAAACATTATGCTAAGTGAAAGATGCCGGACACAAAAGGTCATATATTTAAAACAGATCACACAGATTTATTTAGAAGGAAGATTATCTTATTAATAAAACAGTGAAAATTGGCAAGAACCTAAAGGCCCAGCCACAGGACTTTCATTAAATAAACTGGAGAGCGTCTATATCTAAAACCAGCCGAACAGTGTCAAAGTCATCTCGCATTATTTGATGATGTTATCACAATAAGTTGGGGGGAAATGACTTGTAGAAGATTTAAATATATGTATTATGAGTGTATATTCATATGGTGATAGGAAAAAACCCTACATTTTCTATAATGAATATGGATCTCTATATATAGAGAAAAAATTTTTAAAATAGCAAAAGGCTTAAACAATGTTATATTATCCAGACAGATTTTTTTCACCTAGTGATGAAAAATTTACTTAAGGCCTCCTGCTTCCACATCTGAGTTCTGATCATAGAGCTGGCTTGAAATTAAGAACTAAAGGGGAAAACAATTTCGGAGTAACAGATAGCCAGTCAACAGCTTGATAAACAAAAGAATAGTGGACTTCCTTTTAAAAAACGGTAGAGGCCACACTGTGGGTATGTAGCCCTGGGACCCTGCCTGCTGGGTTGAGGATAGATGAAACCAACCCTCAGAGCACACTTCCATTGGCAGAATGTCATCACATGACCCCCACCTACTTTGTAGATTAACCAGGTAGGTAAGGCAAAGTTATTAATACCTAACCAGAAAGGGCTGTGAGGCCTACAAAATTTAAATGAATAACTTAGCCCTTCAAATAGAAAGCTGGTAAAAATTCTTAAATTCAGAAGCATCTCCTTTGAGTCCCAAAGCGGCAAGAAACAAAAAGTTAAATGGGCAACAGGATTCAGGCTGGCCCTGGCGGAGCCCCTGGTCTTAGCCAAACACTGCATCTCCCAAACGTGTGCATGCCTTCTGTTTTATTTCTTTAAGTGATAGGACATTTTTAGAAAGATTTCAATTTGCTATGGAACAATGATCCCCTTTTCAAATTCTGATTTGCGTGTCCTGTTAGGAACCTGGTCCATGTTTTTTTGGGTGTGGGTGGGTGGATGGGTGAGGGTATATGTGTGGTAATTTCATTAGTAATAGTTCTTTTCAAACTAAGAACTAGAAGATAAACCTCCAGGTGAAATCATAAATCTCAATTTATTCAGAGATACAGGTGCAATCCCTGACTCAGACTATAGAGGTCCTCAGAGAGCAGCGGGTCTCCCGCTGACTCACGTGCTTCCTCCTGCCTCCTCCCCCACCCCGTGCTGCATGGGAGCAGCTTTGCTACATCTGCGTAAAGAGGCAAAGAGTGGGGTGACCACTGGGTAGTAATAGTGCACAATTACTAAGCCTTGCTAAGGGCACTCTGGGCCAGTCCCAGGTTAACTGTATTACACGTATATCCTCGTTTATGCCAGTAATACTCGTAGGAAATGAGCACACGATTTTTCCAGTTTCACAGATGGAGAGACCAAACCTTTCAACTTGCCCGTCGCCCACAGCTAAAAACGTCTGCGGAGTCCATTCTCTTGACCTCCACGTCGGTCCACGCCACGAGATGCTCCTCTCCCCCGTATGAGGTCACTGTGCAGGGCCAGGAGCCCTGAATAAAGTTTGAGGAAACCAGGGTGGAGCGAGGGAGCCGCGAAGGGGTGGACGGTCCCAAATGAGGTCACTTCGTCTTTGGATGAGTGAAAAAGTGCACATTGAGTAGGGGAGAGGTAGGTGGGGAAGCAATGTCCCGAGTGCTAACACAGCATCCACGCCCCAGCGAGGGAGGGGAAGCTGCAGCGGCTGGGAGGCCAGTGAAGGAAAGGAGCCAGCCCATTCCTCACACAGCCATGGCCAGGAGGGAGAAGAGCCCCAGTGCGTGTAGGAGAGGCTCTGTGCCCTTCCGCCGCCACTTTTCCTCCCTGCAGGGCAGGCAGGAGAGCTGCTAAGGGCAGGGTGGTTGCAGGCAGAGGGGGCATGCAGGGCTGCGGGTTCCCTGAAGACCAACACCCGGGGTCAACAGAAACATCAGCTAGTCCTAGCGAAGATGCCTCACTTTTCTTGTGTGGTCAGCACTGGGAACAGGTGGTGGGCTTGGAGAATCCACATGAGGGGGGATCTCAGTATTTGTGGACAGTGCTCGTGTCCAGCCTGATGACAAGGGCAGCCAGAGGGTCTGTCTCAGAGCTACTCTCTCAATGTGGTGCCTCTCATCTTCATCCTGTCAGAAAGCCCCTCCTAGGGGTAGCAGATCAGGCCAGAACTGAGGAGGTACGACACATACCAGAGAGTTTTCTGGGGATGTCAAAGTCAGTGTTGGTGACAACACTGAGATATGGCAGAGGGTTGGTTCTTCCAGATCAGGGTGGGGTTGAGGGTTTACAAGAAGGAAAAACTGAGACCCAGGGAAAACTCGATAATGAATTAGAGCCCTACATCTGAGTGCACACTGTGGAGGCATGGTCCCACAGACTGCTCAGTTGCCACTGCACCCAAGAAAGCAGGCTGGGGCCAGGTGGGCCGTGGGGCAGGTATGACAAGATCTTGGCTAAATACTGCATGACATCCTGAAATCCTGCCTCGACCTGGAGACTCATGCCCATCGATCTAAGCGTGAAGGATGTGGCAGTTTGTCTCAGGCTAGGAACATGTGCGACAAGGGGTTTGAGCAAGTCCTCCACAGTCCTCAGTGGGGAGAGTGAGGTCACTCCATGTGCCAGGCTTTTGGGGACAGAACCAAAACCTCCCTCTCCCCCAAGGGCATGCATGCTGTCTTAGTCAGGAGTGTGCCCAGGCTGAGGAATTATAAGGGAGAAAGTACACATCCAAGTGGATGGATAGAATAAATGGTGGTGGGCTATGTAAAACAGGAGCTCCCGGTGCCCTGATCCATTGATTTAATAAGACCCCTCCAAGCCTTTTAAAAATTGGGGCAATGACAGAGGCAACTCATTCTGTTCTAGATGTGACTAGGAGGTAGAACCTGGAGCAGCTTATCCCAGACTACAGCCAACCAAAGGACTCTGGTCAAGTCTTTTTTTTTCCCCTCCCCTTAAAGCATGTACTTTTAGTAAACTGCCTCACCGTCTCAGCCAATGCCCAGGGAGAACAAAAGTCTTCACACATTGAAAGTTTGGTGGCAAAAAAGGGGGTCATTATGACTGACCACTCAAAACAGTCCTAGCCACAGCAACCAGACAAAAAGAAATAAAAGGCATCCAGATCAGCAAGGAAGTCAAACTTTCACTACCTGCAGATGACATGCTGGTCTACATAGAAAATCCAAGACTCCACCAAAAAATTGCTAGAACTGATATATGAATTCAGTAAAGTTGTAGGATACAAAATGAATGTACAGAAATCTGTTGTATTTCTTTACACCAATAATGAAGCAGTAGTAATAGAAATCAAGGAATCTATCCCATTTACAGTTGCACCAAAAATGGTAAGATACCTAGGAATAAACCTAGCCAAAAAGGTAAAAGATCTGTACTCTGAAAACTATAAAATATTAATGGAAGAAACTGAAGAGGATACAAAGAAATGGAAAGACATTCCATGCTCGTGGGTTAGAAGAACAAACATTGTTAATGCAAACCCTATCAAAATACCAACAGCATTTTTCACAGAGTGTGAAGAAACCATCCTAAAATTTGTATGGGGCCACAAAAAAACCCAACTCGTCAAAGTGACTTGAAAACAAAAAGCAAAGATGGAGGCATCACGGTCTGACTTCAAGTTATATTAAAAAGCTTTAGTGATCAAGACAGAATGATACTGGCACAAAAAGACCCAGAGATCAATGGGACAGAACAGGAAAGTCAGAAATGAACCCTTAAGTGTATGGTCAATTAATCTTTGACAAAGCAGGACAGAATACCCAATGGGGAAAAAAGCAGTCTCTTCAACAAATGGTGTTGGGAAAATTGGACGACACTGTGCAAAGAATGAAACTGGATCACTTTCTTATACCAAACAAAAAAATAAATTAAAAACGGATCAAAGAGCTAAAAGTGAGACAAGAAATCATTAAAATCCTAGAGGAGAACACAAACAGTAACCTCTTTAACACTAGCCACAGCGCCTTCTTTCTAGATACGTTTCCTGAGGCAAGGAAAACAAAAACAAAAATAAACTATTGCGACTTCATTAAAAAAAAAAAAAAAGCTGAACAGTGAAAGGAACAACCAACAGAACTAAAAGTCAGCCCATGGATCAGGAGAAAACATTTGCAAATGACATATCTGATAAAGGATTATTTTCTAAAATAGATAAAGAACTTTAAAAACTCACCCAAAAAATATAATCTAACTAAAAAATGGGGAGAAGACATGAATAGACTTTTTTCGCCTAGAAGACATACAGATGGCCAACAGAGATGTGAAAAGATGTTCAACGTCACTCATAGTCAGGCAAATACAGATCAAAACTACAATGAGATATCACCTCATACCTCTCAGAATGGCTAAAATTAACAGAAGAAAGCACATGCTGGTGAGGATGTGGAAAAAAGGGAACCCTCTTACACTGTTGGTGGGAATGCAAACTGGTGTAGCCACTCTGGAAAACAGTATGGAGTTTCCTCAAACTGTGAAAAATAGAACTACTCTATAATCCAGCAATTGTACTACTTGGCATTTACCCAAAGAATACAAAAACACTGATTTGAAGGGATATGTGCACCTTGTGTTTATAGCAGCATTATCTACAATAGCCAAATTATGGAAACAGCCAAATATCCAACAAGTGACAAATGGATAAAGAAGATGTGGTATAAATATGCAATGGAATATTACTCAGCCATTAAAAAGGATGAAATCTTGCTGTTTGCAATGATATTGATAGAGCTAAAAGTATTATGCTAAGTGAAATAAATCTCTCAGAGAAAGACATATACCATATGCGTTCACTCATGTGTGGAGTTTAAGAAACAAGTGAGCAAAGGGAAAAAGGTGGGGGCAAACCAAGAAACAGACTCTTAAGTATAGAAAACAAACTAATGGTTACCAGAGGAGAGGTGGGGGGTGGTTAAAAGGTGAAGGGGGTTAAGGAGTGCACTTGTGATGAGCACCATGAGACGTGTGGAGTAGGTCAATCACTAAACTGGGCACCTGAAACTAACATTACACTGTATGTTAACTAACTGGAACTTAAATAAAAACTTCCAAAAAAGATGGTAGCTGAAAAAATTTTAAATAATAGGTATTCAATTGGAAAAAAAAAAAAGAACAAGCATTCAGGCAGAAAATGAAAAAAAAATGGACTACATAATTTATATAAAAGCAATGCTATCACCCTCCCCTGAATGGACTAGGCGAGGTCTAAACCATTCTCCTTAGGGAGATGTGGGGAGGTGTTTGGGAAGGTGTGGATCTTCCTGGAACAATGCATCTCATGATGTTTGGAATGACTCAAAAAAAAAAGGTATACAATCCAAACACTCAAGTCACACTGCAGAACTTTGGGGAATAGAATTCCAACTGACTACTGTCACCTTCACCATTCCAGTTTTTAAATCCTGAGTCAAGGGGCACCTGGGTGGCTCAGTGGGTTAAAGCCTCTGCCTTTGGCTCAGGTCATGGTCCCGGGGTCCTGGGATCGAGCCCTGCGTCGGGCTCTCTGCTCAGCGGGGAGCCTGCTTCCTCCTCTCTCTCTGCCTGCCTCTCTGCCTACTTGTGATCTCTGTCTGTCAAATAAATAAGTTAAAAAAAAAATCTTAAAAAAAAAATAAATAAATCCTGAGTCAAGCAGCAAAAAATAAATTCAGCCATGACAATGTCATCTCATTTTCTGCACAAGTGAGGGTTTGTCAAGAAAGAAGGTAACACGCTCTGTCTGCCTGGAAGCACTTAGTAGGGGGTAAGGTGGAGGGGCTGGACTTGTGGTTCTCCTGCTTGCTTGATCCACATCTACCAGAAGGTGGGCAGGGAGGCCAGAATGGAACCACGGATCCACACAGATGCTTGTACTCAGCATGATGATCTCAGCCTTGATCATGCTGGGAGTCAGTGAGGAGCTCCCTCTTCATCCTATTGGCAAAGCCTTGGTAAAGGTGGTCCCACCAGATAGCACTGCATTGGTATAAGTGCCACATGTTGTGGACAGTCACACTTCACACTGGGGTTGCAGTTAGTTTCATGAATGTCTCAGGATGCCATGCCCAGGAAAGAAGGCTGGAAGAACCCTAGAGCAGCAGAACATCTTGTCACCTGTGGTGAGAAATTGACCTTCTCAGGCTCATAGCTCTTCTCCAAGGGGAGCTGGAGCTTGCTAGCCATCCCCTGCTCTAAGTCCAGGGCAAAACTGCAGGGCTTCTCCTTGAGGCTTCATACAGTTTCCTGCCTGGCATGGTGGTAAAGCTCCATGAGGATCTTCCAAGGCAATCTGTCAGATCCCAGCCAACTGGGTCCAGACACAGGGCGGCATGCCTACATGGATGGGCTCAGTGTGAGTGAGCGCATTGCTGGAGTCCACCACATGCCTGTGGTATGGCCAGAAGGGTAAAGGACAGCATGGCTGGCTTGGGCACTGGAGGTCGTGAATGTGATCTGGGTCGTATTCTCCTGGCCTTAGGGTTCGGGGGGGGGGGTCTGTCAGCTCATAGGGTGCTTGCTCCTCAAAGGCCACGTGCAACTTGCTATAGAATGTGGTGCTAGATCTCTTCCATCATCCCAGCTGATGACAATGCCATATTTGGTGGGGTACTTCAGGCTCAGAGGTCCCCTCTTGTTACAGAACCTGGACTGGATCCTGATGGAAAAAACCAAGTGGCACTCGGAGAACTTGGAGGATTGGAGGTTTCCCATGCACAGGAAATAGGGTAGGGAAGAACAACCCAGAGGGGCTTTGAGACAGGGACTGGAATTCCCTGGCTGGTTTGGTTGGCGATCTTACAGTACAGTTTTTCCCTTATCATTCCCCACTTTGATGCCCCTTCAAACACCTAGTTTAGAAGGCATCATTATCGTCTACTACGGGCCTGCAAGGCTAGTATCTGGGCAGTGGCTCGCCTGGTAACAGTGTTTTCTATAAACTTAGTAATCCATCCTAAGGGTCCTAAGGTTGCCCAATATGCAATAAGTTTCTGGGAGAAATTCCAATCAGAAAGGGCAGCAGCATAAAGTCTGACTCCTGAGGTGAAGGATATCACATCAATGATAGCCAGGGACCATAGCGAACAGATGTCCATCAGTCAGTGGGGTCTCACTGAAGGTGGTTCTGTAGGTTCTGGTTGGGCTTTCTACTGCTATGATTCCTCGTCCAACTGGTGAGCCTTCTTTACTCTGGAATGTTGGATCAGGGAGTGATAGCTACAACTCTAACAGCAGTGGGACATGCCAGTATCACTAGATGGGGGCCTGTCCAGGTGGCTTGGAAAAGCTCTTTTTTTAATCTTTTACGAATATCATGTCCCCTGGTTGTTGGGGATGAGCCCAGTTACCCATGGGGATTGGGATCCTTTCTAAAGCTTCTCGGGAGATGCACCTTAGAGTTTTACCCGGTGCTTGGAGGTGTTGGGATACTTCTAAGTCTCCAGTATGTTCAAGGTCTCCTCTAAGCCTGCTTATTATGGGAGGTGGCCTTCCATAGAGCCTTTGAGGTGAATTATAGCTACAGGAATCTTCTAAATCCAATTTCACTGAAATAAACAAGATCAATGACCTCCAACATTTATGCTCTACAGAAGTACAATGTTCAGGTCCAGGGATGAGGGTAGCTGGGTTTAAAGTCTGACAGGATTTAGGTATTATTTTTAAAGCACTGCCTGGTTTTATTAAATCTGCCTCCCATCGTCTACTGGGGGCCTCTGGTCTCTTGTCTAGCTTAGGTAAACATTATTCAAAGATAACCAGAACTAGAATTTAACATCCACAAAGTTATGTTATTGAAACATAATTTTTCTCTATAATAAGCTTTGTTTCCAGATATAGCCAAATAAGACTAATTTGTGTGAAAAACAAGTCCAGTTTTAACAAACAGCATAATTATTTACATAAGCTCAGTGAGAATGATTGATCATATAGATCTTTTAGAATCTGCTTTGCTGGAACTTTGATAAGGAATCTCTAGGTTGAACTTTTAGTAGCCTCTCCAGGCCAGAAGCCCAGCCAATTACTTGCCATCAGACATGCCTGCAATATCTGTAGATTTGGGCGAATTCCTCTTCCTGAGGTCCCCAGAGTATTCTGAGGTTCCTGCACCTGCCAGGAAGTGACATTCTTTACTCACCTTGTGCGGCTCCTGGGAACTCTGTAAGCACAAGGTATCAAGCCAACAGTTCCAAGGGCTCCAGGTTTCATAAAGTCAACCTTAGTTCCTTTAAGCTGTCCAGTCATATCCGAGTTCACGTGTCTTTCTCAAATACACATTCCAGTCAAAGCCTTGGTAAAATAACCAATTGTTTCCAATAGTGTCCAACAGTGTTACAAGGAGAACAGATTCTTACTGAACTTATGCAAATGATTATGATTGCCATGGAAGAAAGAATACGTACTGAGACCTTTGAATCTTAGAGGGTTCAGATAGAAAAGTTGAATGCTTCAATTTGTTCACAAATGAATACTTAAAGTTTTTCTTAGTCCCAGAAATTCTTACTCATTTCAGTTCTGATCTTGAAGATATTGAATACCTGTTTTTGTCCTACAAGTCCTTTACATTAACTTTCTTGAAGATGAAACTCATTTTGTAAGACAGTAAGAACAATTGTAAATGACAAAAACTCAGAAACAGACACTGCCAAGGGTCCAATACAAGAGTTCACCATGATACGACTGACAAGGAAGCTTAGTTATTCTGTGACTCGCAACACTCCAATAGCCAGAACACTGAGCGATTATCTTGTTTAGTACATTAAAACTTTAGGAACTGAAAAAAACAAAACCAAACAACTTTAGGAACTACACATTACCTCCAGAGTAGTTAATAAGACCCTTCCAAATGTTACCAAGGGTTATCATTTGTTTAACAGTACTTCCAGAGTGACTTAGCATATCAAATAAAAGGCCTAATAAGTTAAGAAGTCTTCATTCACAACTTAAATCTTGGGAAGTTTGTTAAAACCTTAGAAAGTTTTAAAGCACAGGCCTAACTAGGATTAGGGAGGGTAAAGACCTGATAAGGTCAGCACACAGAAACTGTTTTTTCTGGGCAGGCAGAGAGAAAACAACATTTGCATTTTCTTATCAAGAGCAGAGCAACAATTGGAGAATGCTTTGTCTTTTTGAACCGAGAGAAAGCAGACTTTCAATCTTATACCAGTGCACTTTAAAATCCATTCATTTCAATCTTGGCCCATCCCGACCACATCTAAAATTCTGTTCCAAAGTTTTCCCTCCATAAACCTTCTACAACTTTCCTTTATGTTCAGATTTTGTCCCAAGCCATTTCTTTCTAAACAACTATCTCATTTAGGACAAAATAACCTTCTTTTACCTTCGGACAAAAATGCATTCCCATTCCTTATCTTTCTTACATATTTCCTACTTTCCCACATACACAGTTGTTTTCCTTATTTCCATCAGTCTTAGTTACAGTTAGCAGAATTTTTCATCTTTAGAAATCTTAGTCTCTAGTAAAGACTAAGGAGTAACCAACTGTGAACTGTTACACCAAAATTCTTTAGAGGACAAATTTATGAATCAGTTAAGCACAAAACATGTTTACCAACAGATTTAAATACCCTTAGTTACTTTGTAATAAGAAGTCAAAAGCACAAACCTACGTCCAGTTATCAATGATTTAGCACTTTATCTTATTTGGAAAAGACCGAGATCTGCGATGAATTTAATTCCATTTATCATCCAGGCAAAACTTTAAGGTTTCAGGTTACCAAAGACTTTGAAAGCTATCTTAATAATTACCCATGAAAACTCTGATGAGACAGACAATTAACCATCATTTTTGTCATCTTTTTGCTGACAAATTGCAACAGAGATAACACGAGGTTATCTGACTTTCAGTAAACCTTGACAGAATAAAAGATTCACATTTACTGCTGATAACTTAAAAGACCTGTCTATCTTAATCAAACCAACAAACTTAACTTAGTTTAAATACTGAATTATGTTCCACCTGGATCCTCCCCATGGTCAGTTTTTTACCTGAGATGTGTGGGGAGATCTGGAGTGGGAGGTGTTAGGTCCAGGGGACACTCTTCTTGCTCCTTGACAGTGAAGGAAGAAGGAGCCACGGTGCCTGAGAGACCGAAGTCAGTGATGTAGGCCACACCCAAGGTGGTGCAGAAAGGGGAGAGGGGGGAAGGGGAGAGAGAAGAGACAAAGTGTTGCCAGAGCACAGAGAAAGGGTTCCCCGTTCAGGAGCTCATCCGCTCCAACAGAGGAGCAGACACCATGTTTTCCTGCCAGCAAGGGGGGTGGGGGGGATAGACAGTCCTTGTTGGAAATAAAGGGAGTTTTGGCAGCTACTTGGGAATATTCCTTAAATTCCCCGTTATGCGGAGTCCTGGGTGGCTCAGTGGGTTAAGCCGCTGCCTTCGGCTCAGGTCATGATCCCAGCGTCCTGGGATCGAGTCCCACATCGGGCTCCTTGTTCTGTGGGGAGCCTGCTTCTCCCTCTGCCTCTGCCTGGACTCTGTCTGCCTGTGCTCGCTCTCTCTCTCTCTCTCTCTGACAAATAAATAAATAAAATCTTAAAAAAAAAAAAATTCCCCATTATGAAGGACACCTGGGATCATGACCTGAGGGGAAGGCAGACGCTTAACCCACTGAGCCACCCAGGCGCCCCACCCCACCCTTAAAGGTAAGGATGAGAGTTCTTGTTATTTTACATCCTGTTTCTGTCTGGATCAAGTTTCCTGTTGGGCTGTCAGAGCTGCTAAATCAGAGATCTCCCCACACACACCACTTAGAAGCAGCAGGAGCACTGTCTTCCTGCAGCTCAGCTTTAGGTCCCTGCGCTTCCTGACATCTTTGTCCAGAGCTCATCCCCGTTGCTGCCCCTGATAGGTTTTGCTTCCTTACAACCTTTGGGCTGCAAATATCCTACTTTGGTCCTTCCTATTAGCACAGAATTGGACCCATGGGGGTAGATATCTGAAGCCAAGAATCAACATATGGGAATTGGTCAGGGTGTCCGGGAGTCCCAACCATAATTTTGTAAATGACCTGGACAGTGGGTAGGTCTTAGGGAATCCTGGGAGGGCCAGCTGACCCCAAAGGTGGCCCCTTCCAGTTCACATAATGTGCCTAATTTCCCAGGAGACGTTTTGACCCCATAGTCTCATGAGAATCCCTTCTTACAATTTTTTGAGCATACAGTCTAAGACCCTAGGTTTTGAAGAGCTCCCACCCATGAGGAGCATGGGCTACCTGGTCCACCCTGTGTGTTCCCTCCCTGGGTCACTGGCATAAAGACAAAGGAGGGTGGATGTCCCTCCAGAGGAGAGACCAGCAAGCTGCCTGCCTGCTCACCCTCCCAGAGGAGACCTGAGTGCCTCTTAGCCATAGCGAGTCCATATAAAGCCCGGACTGGAGCCCAAAAAGGGCTCACCTTAGACCTTATGAGGTCACCCGGAAACAGGTTAGGGCCCACTCGGACTCCGTAGGCTTCTGGGGACCCTTGGGGAGTCCGCCTGACAAGCCCGGTGGAACTGCACATTCACTCCCGCTTTCACTCCAGAAGATTTCCCGTTCCTGCCTTACCCCTGGGGGGATGGAGGGGTGGCCTGTGGAATTCCTTTTGGAAATCCCTTCCTGTCCCCGCTTTTGGGGGATTCCTGACCTGAAGGACCTCCCCCACCTCAGGGAGTCCCTTCCCGTGAGACCTCTAAGAGGTCTCTGGGAAGGGGTCAGTCTCCACTTCCACCCTCATGGGTGGGCCTGACTGGGTCCAGGGGCACCAGGCCTCACCGGAATCCGAACTTGGGACCAGGTCCTCACCTGCCGAGTCTCCTTTGAGTCCCGCGGGCACAGCAGGGCAGACCAGTCCGCGGTGACTGGGCGGGAGACTGCCGGAAATCAGCCAGGCGCGCCTTCTCCTTTACGACCCTCTTCCGTCAAGGCCCTGCCGGTGCCGCAAACCGGTGCCTATAAGGGGCCAGTGTAGCTGGGTTTCTGGGTCCGGAAACCAAATATTATGGAACCCGGACTGGGTCGTGGCAGAAGAATCAAGCGGCACTCGGAGACCTTGGTGGATCCGCGGTTTATTTAACATGGCAAGCTCAGAAAAGAGTGGTCTACCAAAGGTGTGAGCCTCCAGCACAAGCAGGGAGGGGAATTTATACCCTTCTCCTTCCGCATAGTGCTCCTGGCGCAGGCCGGAGACGGGAGGAAAGAAGACCCCGCAAGGGCTTTGAGACAGGGTCTGGAATTCCCTTGCTGGCTTGGTCGGCCAGCTGAGAGTGCAGTTTTTCCCTTATCACTCTTACTATGGGCCCAGTAACCCATCGACACGTCCTTCTGGGCCACGTGCACAGTCCTGCTGAGGGTTGCCCCACAAGGGAAGGAAGAACAGCCTCAGGGCTACGATCCTCCCTGACAAATGGAGGTGGGGTCCGGACAAACCAGGACCCCTCATTTCTGAGCACGAGACACACATGAAGCTAACAAGTGCATGCTGAAATTTGGGTCCTAAAAGAACCAATCTTTAAGCGCGGCAGGTCATCCAAAAGTTGTGTTGTCAAATTTCAAGTGTAAAACAAAATTGTGGAAGGCCTATCTGGTGGGCAGAGAAGCCGGGCCTGTAGGGAAGGAACGTGGGAGGCAGCCAGGCAGCGTGGTGGTGTCACTCCTGAGCTGAAATTAAGAGGACACACTGGCTCTAATTGTGAACAGGAGCAAGGCAGGGTGGTCTCCTCAATATGACAGCCAATCACCCTGGCACAAGTAGGAGCTCACTTCCTCCAGGCTCCTGTAGGATACTGCCATTCCCTATAGTAGATTCTGTGTGTGAATGTATTTCTAAGAAGTCTATTTGGGAGAGAAAGCAGCGCTTGAGGAACATGGGAGTGTGTGTAAGATTTACCCCCCGGGTTGGGGGTGGGATGGGGGTGGCGGGGCGGGCGCCTGGGTGGCTCAGCTGTTAAGCAGCTGCCTTCGGCTCAGGTCAAGATCCCAGGGTCTTCGTGCTCCTTACTCAAGAGAAACCTGTTTCTCCCTCTCCCACTCCCCCTGCTTGTGTTCCCTCTCTCGATGTTAGCTGTGTCTCTCTGTCAAATAAATGTATAAAATCTTAAAAAAAAAAAAAATTACCCAGGAACTTGTTTTGAAATGCTGATTTTAGGCACAGCAGGAGACAGTTTCCAGGGCCACATTCCTGGGAGCTCGGAATCTGCATTTTTAATTAGCCTCCCTCAAGGGCTTCTTATGTAGGATAGCCAAATCACAGGTTAAGAAACAAAAGCAGACATCCCACTCCTCAATCAGACCCCAGTGCTAGTCCATCCTGGTGTTCAGGTTCTCAGAGAAATCTGCATCATAGAGTGTGTGCAACACAGGACAATAGATAAATACAGAAGGCAGACCCCAGTCCACACATATTGTGAGCATTTTCTCAGGAGGAATAAAACATTGTAGTTAATTGCATTCAAAAGGCCAGAGACTAAACTAGGACCAGAAGCAAAAATCCGGTGGTATGATTTAGAGCCTGGCAGTGGTCCCTTGGGGGCTGACATAATTCAAGTGCTTAGTTCTCCTTACTGTCACCAAAGATTTTTATTTCCTCAGTTCCTTGCAAACTGCAAAATAAGTTTTCTAAAATCTAAATTTTTCACACGCATACAATACTAAAACCCAAGAGAAATTGTCAATGCTCTTGGCTGCATTCCAAGAAAAACACACTCCAAGGAAACCAGGAGCCCAAAAGGGCCCAGCCAATTGCCTCGTGTAGCTCAACTCCCAACTGTAAATGAAGCACTTTGATGGTCAGTGGGCCAAGGTGTCCTGCCTTTGGGCGATTCCTGGACAGGTGACTTCAGCTGGATTCCAGAACGATGTGGGTGGCGCTCCCTAGTGAGCCCGTGGAATCAGGAGTTTCCTCAGGACTCCTCTCAGTGGATTCAGGCAAAGAGCAGCAGAGCCAAGGGGGTGCGAGGCTTGAGTAGGGGGTGGAGGTGGAAAACGTCCCCCGCCCCCAGTGCTGGCAGACAGACAGGTCCCCAGCCAGCTTTCTCCTTACCTAAGAGGGAAATGGCAAAACTATGTTGGGCTCTCCTGCTCTATGGGAGAAAACTGAAAGAAATATATTAAATTGTCGTTATCATCTAAGCTTAGACGGATCATGACATCTCTAAGAAAATACCTTCCAGAAAATCACAAAAGACTTGACGGATGATGAAGGCCAGGGTGATGGACTTGAGAATTCTTTGCAGTGGATGCACGCTGCAAGGGAACAGCAGCATTCCACCGGCACTGGCGTCTGCTCAGGAGGAATCCAGGACGAGAGCACAGTAGGATTCTTCTGGAGAACTGACATGAAAGGACACGGGAGCCTTCAGAGGGGCAGTCACTGGTGTGAAAGAAAAAGCTCTTGTAACCTGTGCTCTCTTCATTGGTACGAGGACCCTCCTAATTTCAGCTCAGCCTCATCCCTCTGCATGTAGCCAGATAAAGGGAAGCCATAATAAAAATAACAACATTTGACAGAGATTTAAAAAAAATTAATGAAGAGATTATATATAAATTAAATAAAATAAAAAAGGAATTTCAAAATCCTAAATTTCAAGGATTAGAGATGAATAGGAAGAAAAAAATAGATAAAATCATTGAAAATATCAAATAAGGGGCGCCTGGGTGGCTCAGTTGTTAAGTGTCTGCCTTGCCTTCAGCTCAGGTCATGATCCCAGGGAAATGGGATCGAGCCCCACATCAGGCTTCCTGCTCAGGGGGAAGTGTGCTTCTCCCCCTCCCACTCCCCCCTGCTTGTGTTCCCTCTCTCGCTGTTTCTCTCTCTGTCAAATAAATAAATAAAATCTTAAAAAAAAAATCAAGTACAAATTTAACAACAAAGAGAGAAATAAGAACTTCAGATGCATTTAGTATTCAAACTGACTCATCACTAACTGCATTTTACAGATCAGAAAACAGGCATATTGGGGTGCCTGGTGGCTCAATGGGTTAAAGCCTCTGCCTTCGGCTCAGGTCATGATCACAGGGTCCTGGGATCAAGGCCGCATTGGGCTCTCTGCTCAGCAGGGAGCCTGTTCCCCCTCTCTCTCTGCCTGCCTCTCTGCCTCCTTGCAATCTGTCTGCCAAATAAATAAATAAAATCTTTTTAAAAAAAAAAGAAAGAAAGAAAAGAAAAAGAAAACAGACATAGACAGGGGTTAAACATCTTGCCTAAAGACACCTAGACAGGAGCTGGTGGAAAGAGCCAGCAAAATCCCATCCTCTGATTTCCAGGCCTGCCCCCTGGAGCACCACACTGTATTTCTTCTTCCAAAGATGAAACTGATGGGGTCCAGGGCAGGCCATCCCAGAAAATGCCGCTTTGGCATCTTGATTACTTTGAATTAACATTACTTGAGAAAACAGCTGATAGAAGAAGGACACTGACCATCCTCCATCCCCCTGAAAGGCAATAATACCATTTCCTATGGAAGGTACTCTCGCTGCCCCAGGAGTTAGAGAGACATTCTTAACCACCAGAGATAGGGAATTCAGGGCCAGGAAGGCTGTATAAACAGACTGCTTGCTTTTTTTCACTAATTAGTAGCAAAGTAAGTTTCTTTGTCTGGACGGTTCTTCAGAAATTTATTGTTTCTCTGTCTATAGCTATAAAAGCTGCCTTTGTTCACTTCTTTGTGTCTCATATTCTTATGGGGCTCTCATAGGTATGTAATTAAATTTATTTTTCTCCTCTTAATCTGTCCTCTGTTAATTTAATTATTAGACTAGCCAAGAGAACCTAAAGGGATGGGAGAAAATTTTCTATTCCCCAATAAAACCCTCAAAATTAATAATGAGAGAAAGCAATTAAGATAAAATTCAACCAAAGTTGAATTAAGGAAAGACTAGAAAGCTGAGAACAACAACAGCAAGTGGTGTGTTAAACTTCTAAATCAGAGAAAATTTAAAAAATAAAAAGGAGAAGAATTACCCAAAAAAAGGAAGCTATTTTCATAAAATAGAGGAGGAAAGAAAAAGAAAGCAAGTTAAAATGGCATATATGATATGAAAAATAACTTATTAAAGCAACGCCAAAATGCCAAGTGTTCTCAAAGAGTGAACGGGGCACTAATAAAGTAGAAAACGGAGTTCCCACAGCAGGCTCTCCCCCGTAGCACGAAGACCAACACTGGCATTTTCATTACACATAATGCTACAGAAGGGGTCTTTGAGCACTTTTAAGCCAGACTGGCAGAGAAACTCCAGCAAACCTCTGATTTTACCTTGATTATAGGGTTGACAACAGTCCGGGCTGTTTGACATGGTATTTCTCATAAGACACTACTTCTAAAATATATTCCTAAAGCAATTAAAGAGCCTTGCACCAGATGCTTCTGGGATGCCACTGGAATCCCCTCTGGGGTTGTGTCACTGGACCCCTCCAAGAGGCACAGTTCACATCAGAGCAGCGCAGTGTACAGCCCCACAACCTGTCCTGCTAGAGCTGTGTTGCAAACTACCATGCCAAAAGCCCTGAGAAGTCCTGCAACAAAGAAACCTGTCTCTCTTCGTCCAAGCTACCTTATTTGACCTTGAAAATCCCAAACTTTTTTTCCATGAGTAAGCTCTATTTTCATCCTAAAGCAGTTTTATGGGAAGCACTCTAGAAAATGTGGTCCTAACAATGGGTCCCTTGGTCTCAGATGGAGAGCGGGCTTGAATAAGGCATAACCACACCAATTTCAAAGCAAATGCTATAGACATGGTTAGGAAAAGGAAGCTTCCGTGGAGAGTGGTAAATGCATAATGCACACAAGTACATGTGCAGACAGAAAAGTCAGGCCTTTTATAATTAATTCAGGAGCAAGAAATGTGGGGGATAGGACACAACAAATGAACTCCACCAAGAAGACCCTGGAATTCTGCCTCCCGGAATAAAATCCACCTGGTGCTTCATGACTAATTTACTGGCAGTGCTAGAGGAGCCTGTGCTTTCGGAACCAAAACAAAATAAAAACCAGAAACAAAACAAAACAAAACTCATGTTTTCAGCAAAGAGATATTTAATCATCAGCAGAGATTAAGCCATTGACTCCATGTGCCAAGAAAGTAAAAAGCCTAAAATGAGACCTTCACCTGGCATTCCAACAGTCCATTTCAACATTCTCAGCTCCCTGGAGGAGGTCTCTTAGCGGCAGTGTGGTTGGGCTGGATTGCAAAACTGTGATCTATTCAGAGGGTAACTGAGTTATGCCAACCTGGCAGCACAATTTCAACTACAGAAAAGAATGACATCTTCTTACATTACCTCTCCAAGTCAGATGGTTATTAGTATTCCGACTTTTAAAGCTGGGGAAAAAGGTCTATTTATTGCTGTTCTTTAGGGAAATAGCATAAATAAGACCCTTAAATGAGTGATGTAAAAGAAGTTACATACAAATCCAGTGAAATTATTTCCAAATATAAAAAAATCCTATTCCATTTATAACGGGCAAAATTATTTTTTAAAAAAGTATGGGTAGAACAATCTGACAACTGGATTTGCGCTGGTTTGGGGGAAAGGGTAGACTCTAAATTGGCGATAAAGAATGCAGAAGGCATTCCAAGCAGAGAAATAAACAACATAGATAAGATTTTAAGAGCTGAGGATGAGCGCTGAATGGGTGTGTGAGATCTGCTAATGAGATGAGTATCCATCTTCAACAGCCAGTGAGAATCAATACTGGGCAAATGAATGTGGAATCCAGCTATGGGAGGTCTGTGAACCCGATACCGCACATCAAAGGAAGGAGACAAGGGTTCCTCCACAAAGTAGTCGCATGACTGCGCTTCTGTTCAAAGATGATGAAACTGGAATTGATATGCTTGTTGAGAGGAAGGGGAAAAGAGACTGGATGAAGGAGGTGAGCAGGAATGCTCTTCTGCTGATCAGACATGAAGTAATTAAATCTTGTGCGAGAGTGGCAGCAGTGAGAACGGAAAAGATGGAAGTAGACTTCTGGAACAACCTGAAAGGTATTTGGAAGGTAATACTTCTTGTGCCCAGCTGCTCGCCTCCTACATGTTAACTTTGCATTACTACAAGTCTTAAGGGCTAGGAGAACTACAATGTCATTACCATGAGAAGTCATAAATTTAGCTTTATATATATTAAACGTGACATAATAAAAGGATTTCTCAGATGAAATGCCTTGAAATGTCAGTGGGCTCAGACTCAGGTCTGGAAAATCCTGAGCTTGACTTGGCCACCACCCAAACAGGTGTGAGTCGACTTCCAATGATGGTCATGCTCCCAAAGCACAGACCTGGGGATCGATAATGCCGTTCGATATTTTCAGCTCCCTGGAAGAAGTCCCTCTTAGCTGCAGTGTGGATGGGCTGGACTGCAAACCTGTGATCTGTTCAGAGGGTAACTTGGCAGAAAGCAGGAGGCATGGCACACCCTTCAATTTCAGAAATGAAGCAAGAGCCACACCTTTCCAGAATATGCGCCTGACCCTTCCAGCACTCTGGAGGAAGAGCTTCCTCTGGTTATCTGTCTGTACAGAGATGAGAATGCCTCCCTGTGTTTCAACCCAGCTGAGGACTGGGCGTCAAGCAGGGGTCGACTGGAATCAGCCTCCCTTGGGAGTGGAGAGGAAGTGTCTCACAAGTTCATCCCTTTTTACTTTGATCCAGGAGCCAATTTCCATTCAGTGATCACAGAACCACATCCAACAATTGGGAAGCCAGATAAACCCCAGCAGATAAATGTCAAGGAGGCATTAAAATCTGACTGCATCTAGGTGTTTCACCTTGCCTCCAGTTAATCCTGGGACCCTCTGCTTCAGGCAGAACACACACAGAACCCAGGAGAACGGACAGGAGAATATGTGCCCCTGGAGAACATCAGCCTAGATGGTTATACCATCCAAAGGTGAACAAACTGAAAAGGAAAAAAATGTGTAATACACAGACAAGTGGGGATTCAGGGAAAAGCATACTTTGAGAGGTGGCACAGCATGTAGTAAAAGAGTCTAAACTGAATCTATTTTGCACTCCAAATAAATGTCAAAAATGCACAAAAGGCCTCGTGAACCCATACAACAGGTCAGGTAAAGAATAACTTGAGACCATTTCAGAAGACACTTAAATTCAGAGCTCAAAAGAGAGACTGCATGAAATGTAAGTTGAAATTAAAAAAAAAAAGATGTGGCTCAAATTGAGGACTAGATCAAGAAGAATTAAAAGGCAATAACAGAAATAAAGTCTGCTTTGGAGTGGAATTCAAATTAGAGATGTAGAAAAGCAATAAGAAGTTCCCTAAGAATACAAAAGAAAGGGTCAAAGGACAAAGCAACGTGTGAGAAGATGACAGCTGTAGACAGATAATTCACCTTTATGAAAAAGGCATTTGTTTGTTCAGAGAGCCATTTGGTTCAAAGACACCAATTGAAACAAAACAAGTCACTAATGGTGGCTTGGCAAGAGACAAGTTTGCTTTCTCTCCTGTGACAAGAAGTCCAGAGATGATATTTCTGGGATGGTAAGGCAGCCACTCTGCCAGGGACCTGGATTTATTTTTAGACCCTCTTCCACCAGCTTTAGTGTGTGGCTTTCTTCTCCAGCTCACAAGATGGCTGCTGGCACTCCAGCCACCATGACCACATTCCAGATTAAACATGGAGGAAGAGTAAGGGCAAATGTGGCATGCCAGATGAGTCAGCCCCCTTCAAAGAGCTTTCCCAGAAGTCCCACCCAGTGACTTAGACCTACATCTCACTGGGCTCACATATGTCAAATGCAAGGAAGATTGGGAATTGAGCTCTTAAACTGGGACCATTCCAAAATTAAGTCAGAGTTTGTGAGTCAGCTAAAAAGAGAATGGAGATACTGGTAGATAAGTAGCCTAACAAAACTCCTAATATAAATACAGTGACAAAGGAGCAGAGCCAATACACACAAATATAACAGGTGATGATTTTCTTGTGCTGTATATACAAATAAAAAAGAGTTTTGCCTGTTTCTAGTAAGGTCCAATACAAACAACAACAGCAACAAAAGCCTATGTACCTTGATATATTGGTAAAATGCTCTAATTCCACACAAATTTTCTACAAAGAATTTAAATTTAGGTTCTCCTCAGACTCCTCCATGATTCCCAAAGACAGGGGAACATAAAATAATATATCAAGAGTCTCGGGGAAACAGATAATAAACAAACGTGATAATCACAGTCAAAACACTACTTATAAAAGTAAGAGGAAAAAATCCTCATTACAGTGAAAGCATCAGAAAATAATCCCATAAAAACTAAATAAAATATAAAATTTTCACCCAAATCTATGAATGAGAAACTCATCACATTCATGTTTAAAAATAAATTTAGTCTTAAAATTTACGAATGGGAAACCTGTGCTAAAAAAGACCACAATCTGGGTAAATGTGAATCTGTTAGAGAGGTCTAGTAGCCAACTGCATTTTCCAAAGGCCGACACAGCAGCATGTTCTCTCCTACATGTGACAACGTATGGCTTGGTGTTGAGAAAATCCTGAATCCAAATCTGGGCTCAGCAGGAAAGGATGACTGGTGTAGAATTTCCATCACAAGATGGAAATAAATAAATTAGCTTTTTATCCAAGACAGCGTAAAGAGAAAAGCAAAAGAAACTCACAAAGAAGGTATTATTAAAAATAGGCGTATCTGTCTTTGGGGAGTATAACACAGGTGAGCAGAAAGGGACAACTTCTAGCTTCCATTTTATATTTTTTGAAAATTTTTTTGGTTTTGCTATGTTTCTATATTACTCTTGTAATTGAAGAAAGCTAGTGATTAATAAAACAAAATGTATGCAACAGAAAAAAAGAGACATCAATAACAACATTAGATATAAGAAAGTGACAAAGTAAACATCAGCTCTAGTTCTTGGGTTAAAAAGTAACAAATAAAATCCGAACAGATCTTATTTTGAAAAGGAAGGGAGGAACAGAGGGAGACAGGAAAAGAGGGACTGAGGGAAGGGAAAATATGAAATTAAAAAAAAGAAAAAGACCACTGGTTAGGGTGCAATTAAAATTTACAAAAAAAAAAAAAGTAATTTCAATTTAGGCAAATAGATAACTTTCTAGGAAAAAAAATTTATTTGTCTCAAGTAGAAGTAGAAACTCTAAATAGACCAATAACCATGAGATTAATGAGTTAATTTATCATGTTGCCTGAAAAAGGCATAAAGCTCAAGAAGATTTTCCAAATAAATCCTATCTGAATTCCAGGAAATAATATTCCTAACATCACATTCATTTTTGGGAGGACTAAAACAACAGTTTCCTAATACATTTTTGCAAATTTCAAATATATAGCATAATAAAAATGTAGAATAATCTCATTGCTTCATTTATACATAGAGTTATATATACATTTCTATATAGTTTATATTTAGCTTTAAATAAAGATATTATTACATGTATATATATAAAACTAAGCATACTGAATCAACACGGAATTTAAAAAAATAATAAAATACGTTCAGTTTGGGTGAATTTGAAGACAATACAAATAGTTAACTATTAGGAAATATAGTAACGCAATGGATCATTTCATTAGGTCAAAGGAGAAAATGCACTGGCTGACCTTTGTAAATTCCCCCAAATTCTGTGTTTACACCATGATTAAAACACATTCTAAATTAGGAATAGAAGAACACTAACTTCTTTTTTTAACTGAAATAAACAGCCTATACCATTTAATAGTGAAAAATGAAATCCAATTTAATTAAGGACAAGAATAAGATAAGAAGACTTCCTCTTACCATTTTTACTTAATACAGCTCTGGTTCTGGCCAATGTTATGAACACCTCCCACTCCAATGAAAGAGAAGGAAGGGAGGGAAGAGGGAGGAATGGATGGAAGGAGGGAGAGGGAAGAAAGGAGGAGGGAGAAAAGCAGGGCAGGAAATTACAAAGAAATATAAGCATTCAATTTCTTGTGCTAGAAAAGCATAAAAGGCTCCCACTGGCCAAAACTGGGTTAATTCGAGCATAAAAAAATGACTACAATTGATTGTATCACAAAGAGTAAATAAAAATTTATGAGAACCCAGTGATTCCTCTCTTCTCCAAAAAAGAAGAGAACAGAAAAAAGAGAAAGCTCTTTCTCATGGAAGAATGACAACTAATAAATGTGGAAGGAATTATATCATGGTAATGTCACCAATTTGCACTCCCCAATGTAACAATGGATCCAGGGAAAGATTTATTGGATGATCAAAGAATTAAGTGCAAGGTTATTGGGAAATAAGAATTTGTCCCTATTACTAACTGTGAAGACAAATTGTACCTTTTGATGGGGACCTCTAAAGATCACCACCTTAACCAATAGAGCATCATAAATAAAATTAGAAGACACATTATAACCACATCATATATGATAGAGTTAATATCTATGATATATAAAGACTGCATACAAGTTGGAAAGAGACCAAGACCTCGCCCAGGGAAGGTGTTGGCAAAACACGGGTACAGAGAATTTGCCAAATCAGAGCTTCACATCTCTTTGTCTTTTCATTGGCAAGTGGCAGAAGCAGCCCTGGATGGGGTTGTCTCTGCCTGCCTATCAAAAAACTAGCAAATTGGGCGCTTTACTATATAGCGGTATTTTTCCCAAATAGTGCCCCCAGGGACTCAGGCCCCCAGGCCATCTTTCTCTCCTCCTGCCATTCTTAGCCTGAAGTGGAAAGGGAAATATTGGTGGTAGCTGAGCCTGTCCTTTTTTATCCAGAAAACATCTTTCCCAGAAAGTCACCATCAGAGAAGTCACTTGGCCACAGTTCCCTGCAAAGTGTCAGCCTCCAGTATCCCTCTTTGGCTGATGAAAGGGCAAAAACAGAATGGCTAAATCATAGCAGTCAGCAGGGAGCACCCTTATGGAGCATTAGTGTGTGGTATACATTGTTACAACTTTTCCAAAAGCAATTTGTCAGCCTATTAGGAAACCACAGTGTAATTTCAGGATTGATCTGTTCTGCTTTGGGGAGTCGTTTCTAAGGAAGTGATGAGAAATTCAGTCAATGATTTGTATGCATTGATATTCATCAAAGCAGTATTTCTAAGATATACCCTCCCTCACTAAACAAATAAACAAAATAAGGTAAATTTAAGTGCAATGCCCAGTAACAGGTGAATGGCTGAAAAGGCACGGCTGGGGTCAGATAGGCTAGTGGTGTGAGCTGGTCAAGTCTCAGAAACACTTTCCACCTCAGGGTTCCCATCTGTAAAATGGAGTTAGTCATATTTCCTATATAAGTTTAGAAGGATTAAATAAAATTTTGTATGGAGGGCATACTGCAAAGTGCCACAATAAAAATAAGCATGATAGATAGATACATAGGGATGGAAAGGTATATAGATTATTATACAGTCAATTAAAATAACACATATAAACATCAAAAACTGTATGACAAGAGAATGCATTCGAGACACTATTAAATGCACATGCATGTGTATTTATGGTGTGATTTTGGTATTACAGATGCCCAGAGGAAACGCATTAAGATAACAATACGCGGCCATTGCATAACTGGTGGTTGTTATTTTATTCTTTATACCTGGTTTTATTCTCAAGCTATCTGATTGAATCAAGAATCAGGAAACCTTTTCTTAAAGGTTTCTTAATACTTAAATATTAGTAAATATTTTAGGTTTGCCAGCCTCAGGTTCTCTGCCTTCGCTACTCAGCTACCACCACAGCTGGAAAGCAGCCCTAGATCACATGCAAATTACGGGTGTGACCATGTTCCAACAAAACTACGAAAACTGGAGGCAGGCTCGCGCTAGTTTGCAGGCCCTTGCATAATGATATATACATGCTGTATTTTCAAAATAAAATCGGTAAAGTGGTAGAGCAAAAATAAAGAAAAGAGGAATTTTCCTAGTGGTGAAGAAGCCTTGCACAGTGCTTTACAGACAAGAGAAAACAGCAATTAGAGAGGAAGACGAAAAGCAATCCCTCAGTGGGAGAAGGAATCAAGCTGGTGGGGTTTTACTCAAAAAAGACGAAAGTGAGAACAAATTACACCATTGACCCCTGAACGACACACGTAACTGTGCGGGTCCATTTACACGTGGATTTTTTTCCCAGTAGATACAGTACCGTACTGTCAGTGTATTTTCTCTTATGATTTTCTTAATAATATTAAGAAATAATATAATAATAATAATTAATAATATTGCTTTTCTCTAGCCTACTTTATTGTAAGAATACAGCATGTAATGCATATAATATACAGAATTATATTCTGTATATTCGACCGTGTTCTTGGTAAGGCCTCTGGTCAACAGTAGGCTGTTAGTGCTTACGTTTTTTGAAGAGTCAAAAGTTATACTTGGATTTTCAACTGCATGTCGGATTGGCTCCCCTCACCCCCTACGCCATGCAAGGGTCAAATGCATAGGGTTTCACCCTGACAGTTTTGGCCCTTCTCCCATGGTGCACTGAGGCGGTAGGAAGCTCCCAGGTAGGAAGCCAAACCAGGTAGGACAGCCTTACAGCTCATCATGGAGAGCGTAATGGAAGGTACAGCACCCCAGGCCTCCACCCAGCCTCCCAGCAAAGGGCCCAGCGCCCCTGCTCAGTGGGACACTGGCACACGGATGCCTCACTGTTTTAAAGTAATTCTCAGTAACAGAAAATCCTTATTACTAATGAATCAAAATCTTCTGCCCACTCGTTCTCATTCTGGACTCAGAGCACGTCTCTCTGTCATATTTCCGGTTCCGGCTATTTGTAGCCATGCTCATGGTCCTTGCTTTCCATCCTAGAAATCCTCAAAGCACAGTTTCTCTAGAGCAAAAGTTGCAAATTAGAGGCTTACAGTTATGCCAGTCTGGCTCACTGAGTATTGCCATATTATTAAATTGAGTGAGTAGGGGGAAAAGAATCTTAAAAAACTAAAATTCTCTTAAATATTCAGTCTTGTGGTTTTCTTAGAAAAATCAGAACTAGCAACATGTTCGCACATGTCAGCAATTGGCTTGAAACTAAGTAGCCACCAGCACAGGCCCAGACTCACCATCCCCTGCCGGCAGCTTTCCTTCTCCCCCAACCCTGAAACCCATTATTTGCCTGGACTCCAAGGGATATACAAGCTTCCTGCCCAGACCTAAAGGGAGCTAGCAAATGGTGCTGCAAAGGGTCAAGCCAGGAGACCAGAGACAGCTTCTTATCCTAGGTCTCACAAATGCAGAGGCTGTCACCCTGAGAGATGGCTGTCTTACTGTGGGGACTGTGAGAGGGTTAAGTGGGACATGGCTTAGGTGCCTTCCCTAGCCAGCATTCTATGAATCTATAAACGGCTTAGCTAATTTTCAAACCTCACTGAGCTCATTGCCTGAAAAATACCGGAAGTCATGAGTTCCACCTGCTAATGGCACTTGGAAAAAATAGATTTGAAAAATAAAATATCTGGATCCCTCAAAAGCCATCTGCAAATTCATACCAAGATGTGCTAAATGGAAAAACAAAGCCATTCACTCTGCCTCTGAAATGAAATGTCAAAGGCAAGGGTTCTTACAATCATGAAAAAATTCCTGCCACGAAGTTTAATGTTTTGATAAAAATAGTGCATCGTTTACATGATTCAATTGAGACCAGTGAGCGCTTGAAACAGGGAGGGGTCAGGACCCCAGAATGACCTTCCTTTCCTTTTCTGGAAGTGTGACACTTCTGACACCTAATTCCTACCCTCCCCCATTACTCTCACAGCTTGGTTTAGATGTATTTTATTTCTCTTGCTATAACCCCTCAACTTTCTCTAAATAGCTGAAATGGTTCATTCAATACTTTCTCTAGAAGCTAAAAAATACCCTAGGTTAACACAATAAATGCCATTTAACCCAGAGCAGGATGCAGACCTCTGGAGAGGAGAATCTGACCATCCGTCCTCCTGCCTCCTTTCCCCACTCCCAGCAGTGGGAGGCCCCGCGTCCAGTGCAGTCTCCATCCCAGGCCTTGCCCACTTGCTAACAATGTGCACCAAACCCGGCCATTCACCTCGCCTGGTCCTGGAAGCCTATGGATCCTGAGCAGGTAGCCCATCTGAGCTACAGAATATCCCTTGACCCGGATGTTCACTGACGTCTCTATAAAATATTTAGATAAAAACTACCTCCTGCTCCCGAAGATTCTCTAGATCACTGGGGGAAAGTACCATTTGTGGCAAAGTTGTGAGTCATGAGGGAACAGGATTCTACAGCCCTGGGATCTCAAGCAATGGACCTGAAGGTCCAGATCAAGGACAGAAGCATTCGATTTGGTAAAATTAAGTTTAACTGAAGAACAACACAATGGTTTTCTAAGTCCCTGACAAGGGTGATGTTCTGTGTAATGACCAAACCGTGAGGATATTCTCAGAAGCAAGATGGTGAACTTGAAGGCCTCACCCTCAGCTCTGTGATGACAAGGACTCTGGCATATCCATTCACCAGGATAACCTAGGCCCCAGCCCAGTGTCTGGTATATAACAGACGCTCCATTAGCTGTGTGGAAATAAAACAGTCACCCCTGGGGGCCTAGTTCAGTCAGTGGAATGTATGACCGTAAATCTCAGGGTTGTGAGTTCGAGCTCCATGGTGGGTATAAAGATTAATTAAAAATTAAAAATCGTTTTTTTTTAAAAAGATTTTATTTATTTATTTGACAGAGAGAGATCACAAGCAGGCAGAGAGGCAGGCAGAGAGAGAGGAGGAAGCAGGCTCCCCGCTGAGCAGAGAGCCCGATGCGGGGCTCGATCCCAGGACCCTGAGATCATTACCTGAGCCGAAGGCAGCGGCTTAACCCACTGAGCCACCCAGGCGCCCCATAAAAATTAAAAATCTTTAAAAAAATTAAAAATCTTTTTAAAAATCACTCTTAAAAGATACAACTCTTTCAATTTGCTTTCTCAAATGAAATGTTTCTCCACTGCAGGGATTTTATTCTGCTGTATTTTTTTGCACACTTTTGCCCTAAACTCAAGTAGATTTTTGTCTAGAGGTAAAAATCCCGCACAAAAACAAATACTTGTCATATAATGGAAACTCAAGAAATGTCTTCTAGGTGAATAAAACAATTGAAAATTACTTGAAAATAATTAATTAGAACTTTACAAGTTTATATACAGTACTTATACATTTAATTATAATTATATTTCCATATTATCTGTACATAGATACGTGTGTATACATACACACAATGCATTTTTATTTTGGTTTGTGATCCAGTAGTCCCTAGGTCAAATTTTTCATTAGAAGCTTAAAGCCTCTTCAGTATATATATAGTGATATTTTTTCCTCTCTCCTGGGGAAAAAATCCGAAAATAGCAGTTAGTGACTTCCAACTATTTTCCCAAGGATGTCACACCAGGACCTGAATGTATGTTTCCCAGACAGATGCCTTTTACTTGCTTGCAACAAAAGGATGGAGAATGTTTGCAAAGTTCTTGTGAGAGATATTTCATCAAAAATTGTGCTAGCTTGCTACTCAAAGTTGTCATGAAGACAGAGAACAGCACTGCAATAAAATTCCCTGGTGAAATTTAACCAGATACTTTATTGTGAATTGTTTTTGAATCAGAGTGGATTTAAGAAACACTGACTATCTCATTCTTTCAAGTAGACACCAGGTTTATGCGAAGTCCCCAAACATGGCCCATCAGAGCCAAGGGGCCAGATCTGACAGGCATTTCCAAAAATGAATGGACCACACAAGCAGAATGGTAACATATAAATCTTGTTTCCTATTGCCTGGGGTCTGAGTCCTTTGACATTCTGCAATTTCTTCTCTATGGCTTCTTTCAGAAGATCTAAAAAGTCAGGTTTCTTCTGAAGAAGGAAGTCACTCAGACATTGGTAAGAAAGTAACACTGTGAACCTCCCTTTGGGGGTGCAGCACCTGGGTGGCTCTGTTGTTAAGCATCTGCCTTCAGCTCAGGTCATGAGCCTGGGGTTCTCGGATGGAGCCCCACATAGGGCTCACTGCTTGGCGGGAAGCCTGCTTCTCCCTCTCCCACTCCCCCTGCTTGTGTTCCCTCTCTCGCTGTGTCTCTCTCTGTCAAACAAATAAATACAATCTTAAAAAAAAAAAGTCCCTTTGGGAAAAGTTATCAGGCATTCTTCTGTTCATGCTGGGTAGGACAGCAGGGAGAAGACAGGTTCCATGTCTTATACTGCGTGATCTTGGGAAAGTCTCGCCTGTCCTCGGGCTTGCTCTTTTATATACAAGGATATTAAAAATTGAAGATATGGTCCAGCTATAAACTGCATTCAGCCTTTAAATAGTGAGTTCTGTTCCTGGGCGCTATTCTCGGCACTTAGGAAAATCGATGAAAAGAGCAGGATAGAAATTCTTGTCCCTGTGGAGTTCACCTCTTCCAAATTTCCACTTAGTGTTATGATATGCGTTTCATGGATGCATACATTGTGCAGAAAGCCATTCTAGAAGCAATGCAATACAGACCTTCTCAACTCAGATTGTTCCTCGGAGCACTCATTCATTTAACATTCAGAGACATATCTGCAATGGCAGATACCAGGACAAGTATTTTCAGGATACTAAGATAAACGTGACTTGGTCCTTAACCTTGGGGAGCCCATCATTTAGTAAGGAGGCTGAAATGCAGGAGAGTCAATAGTGAGCATACAGTGATCCCCATCACATGGGAAGTCAGTGCAGAGAGAATCCTATTGACTAGAAAACTCAGAACGTAAGAGTTAAGCTAGATCTTAAAAATGGGCAAATTTATAGAGAGTGAGGGGAACTGAGATTAGAACACAGTGTAAGGAAGAAGGTACATAATTACAGGAAAATGGAAAGCATGTTTGGAGAAATGAAAAGAAGGTCCAGTGGGCTGCGGGAGAGGTCAACGGGACATCCTGGGACATGGCTGGCTACCACCCACAGACTTGCAAGGCCAGCCTCTTTCTTGTGTAGACTGGGGGCTCCTGACGGTTTTGAACACAGGAACAACATACGAGATGAAAAAAAAATCAGTGTGGACCAGAGAGTTTTATCTAGTCCTAATAACAACAAATAACTTATTCAAATTTGAGGACAATGGAGTGACCAACGGCTACTTGCCCCCGGGGTGAGGAGGAAGCAAAGACAAGCTTTAACCGTGAGAGAATGCCAGCCTGGATTAGTAACACAGAGATTCAGTACCAACACAATACCCAGGCAGTACGGGGCACCTGGGTGGCTCAGTGGGTTAAAGCCTCTGCCTTCTGCTCAGGTCACGATCTCAGGGTCCTGGGATCGAGCCCCACATCAGGCTCTCTGCTCAGCGGGGAGCCTGCTTCCCCTCCTGCCTCTCTGCCTAATTATGATCTCTGTCTGTCAAATAAATAAATAAAATCTTAAAAAAAAATACCCAGGCAGCAATGAAGAGCCCAACCCCCTCCTTGTGGAGTGGGGGAAATCATTTATGGAAATCACTTATTGGAGGATCCAGAGACCTGAAAATACCATCCAAACTCTAACCCCACAGATTCCGAAAAGATTTTATTCTGTGAAGAGTGCGGCTACTCAACAGACAATGAGAAAATGCCCAACGTCACTCAGAAATACAAATCAAAACCACAAGGACACACCACTTCACATCAGTCAGAATGGCTAAAATCGACAAACCAGGAGACAACAGGTGTTGGAGAGGATGCAGAGAAAGGGGCACCCTCCTACACTGTTGGTGGGAATGCAAGCTGGTGCAGCCACTCTGGAAAACAGCATGGAGGTTCCTCAAAAATTTGAAAATAGAGCTACCCTACAACCCAGCAATCGCACTACTGGGTATTTACCCCAAAGATTCAGCTGTAGTGAACCAAAGGGGCACATGCACCCCAGTGTTTATAGCAGCAATGTCCACAATAGCCAAACTATGGAAAGAGCCCAGATGTCCATCGACAGATGAATTGATAAAGAAGATGTGATTCATATATACAATGGAATATTACTCAGCCATTAAAAAGGATGAAATCTTACCATTTGCAACAATGTCGATGGAACTGGAGGGTATTATGCTAAGTGAAATAAGTCAATCAGAGAAAGACAATTATCATATGATTTTGCTCACATTTGGAATTTCAGAAATAAAACATAGGGGAAGGGAGGGAAAAAATAAAATCAGACGAAATCAGAGAGGGAGACAAAGCATAAGAGACTCTTAATGCTAGGAAACAGACTGAGGGTTGCTGAAGGGGAAGTGAGTGGGGACACGGGGTAACTTGGTGATGGTCATTAAGGAGGGCACATGAGGTAATGAGACTGGGTGTTATATACAACTGAAAAATCACTGAACTCTGCCTCTGAAACTAATATGCAGCATATGTTAATTAACTGAATTTACATGAAATTCAATTAAATTAAAAAAAATAAAAGAGTGTGGCTACTATGTTCCAGGCACTGTTCCAGACACTGGGCAAATAAATAAGCCCCTGGTCTAAGGCGTTTACAAGTTAGAATGGGAGACAGACAATGGACGCATAAGGAAGCAAATACATCACAAATCGAGTGGTGCCAAGAAATGTGAAGAAAAAGAAAGCAGGGAGATGGAAGAGAAGTCTGTGTATACATGGGTGGTCAGGGAAAGCCTTTCTGAAGAAGTGATAGGTCATTAACTGAGGGTCAAGCTTGCACATACCTGGGAGAAGCCTCCCCTCCCCCCTCACACGCATCCCTTCTGGGTTAAGGGAACAGCACGGGAGACGAGAGTGTGAGTGGCTTGGTTTAGGAAGGTTAAGGAGGTTGGGGACATGGGCCTGGTACAACGGGAGTGGGAGCCCCAGTTATAAAGGGGCTGTTGGCCAAACAGGAAGTTTGGATTTCATTTTCAGAGGGCTGGAACCATCGAAGACTGTGGGCAAAGAAATAACAGAGATTTCTGATGTTCTGTGTTGTATTTATGCTGCATGCCAACACCTAAAATAATGCCTGACACACAGCAGACATTGAGTCAATATTTGGTGAACGAATGAATGATCATTTGGGCTGCCGTACAGAGAACAGATTGCAGATGGGCGGGCACGCAGGAGATTGGTTGGGCATCCGTGCAGAAGCTGAGAGATCATGGTGGCTGAGATAAGTCTGATTATGCTGGCCAGAGGTGATGATAAGAAAGGATAGCCATTTGCAAAAAGCCGGATTAGAAGAGAGACAGAAGTCAGGGGATCAAAGGCATTCGGCCTGAGCAACAGAAGAATGGAGGTGTCCCTTTACACAGATGGAGAGCTCCGAAGGGAAGACAGCTTTGAGGCGTGAAAATTGGGGTTTGTGTTTTGCACAGACAAATTTTAGATTGCACGGCATTCAGGGAGATGCCAGTGGTGGCATTCTAAGGTGAGCCGGGACCACTGAGATAGACTTGATGATCATCGGCATGAAAGCTGTATTGAGACCAAAGGCAGAAATACAGGTAAGAAGAGACATGAGAGCCAAGCCCTAGAGAATTCTATCACATAGGGATAAAAAAGTTGGGGACCATCAAGAGAGCCTAACAAAGAGATCCAGGGACACAGTCGGAAGCCAGGAGAATCTGGTGTCCTAGAAGCAAAGGGCTCAGGACAGAGAAAGCGGACCCCAGGGTGTGATCAGCGGCACTCAGATGGGAGCTGGCCTGGTACTGGATAAGCAGACACCGCCAGTGACCATCATGGGGACAGCGGGAAGGAAGGGTGGGGACCAGAGCTTGAATGGGTGCTCTGGGAGGTTGACGGAGAGATGAAGCAGGAGCACACAGGGTGCTTCCAATGAACCCACAGTATTCTGGTCTCAGGCTACATGGCTGGCTGGTATTTGTTTTATTTTCTTCATAATTCGCAGATATGTTAAACATCATGTTAGCGTCAATTAAACATTACACAATAAAATACGTTTTCACAGGCTCACACAGGGGGACTAAAGAAAGCAAGCATGGACAACTTTGTCCAGGTGTGTTCTGTAAGAGGGAACAGAACGCTGACCAGCCGGGAGGGGTGTGGAGTCCGGAGAGGCATCCAAAATGTCCCCTATCACAGCACGTTTCTGTGTCAACTGTTTGTTCCCATCAGCCCCTTTACACGCCAGTCCTTTGCCTTGTCAGGGACAGGGGTGACCCTCAAAACTACTTCTTTCTCAACTTCAGAAAGCTCATTTCCACAAAAATTACTTAGGCACAAAATAGAGAGGATGATTTTGTTAACTGAGTAGTCTTACATTTTGATGGTAAAAGGAATTAAGAATAACAACACAGAAAGAGAACTCCTTTTAAGAGTAAAAACCTATCGATCACATCCTGTGGTTTTCTGGCTGGTCAGTGTGTTGCAGGAGGGACCGTGATGGACGGCTGCGGTGGCTGTGGACAGCAAGCAAGCGAGGTCTAATGTGTCCAACCCTAGTCTCCCCTTAACCTGAACCTCTGAATTGCAGGACTGAGACTTCTGTTTCTCAAACTGTCATGACTTAAACCCCGAAAGCAAAAGCAGGGAACATGTGTGCAAGTTAAATGAGTGTCAGTTTAAGGACAAAGTGATTAAATCACAATCGCTGGCCATGGATGTGAATTCTGTTCTTCTTTTTTTCCCTTCCACACACATGATATTTCCCTGACATCTGTTCAATCCAAATAGATCTAGAAAGTGTGAAAGGGAAAATCTGCTCCACTAAATATATAAAAGGGACCCCGAGTGAAGTCTCCATGATGGCATTCGTCATTATGGGCACAGATGGCGTCCTTTTCCAGCACCCCCCACCCCAACAACACCAGCTGAAGTTCCATACACTGAATTCTCCCCAAAATACTGCAAGGCAACAGATACTGGGTAACCCCAGAATAGTCTGTCTGTACACTACATCCTTATTTATCAATCGTCTGTGTACATCAAGCTTTGGGCCAACAAATCAGGAAGAGCGTGGGTTCTCAACTAATAATGTGAACAGGGCACATCTCCTGGTTGTTATGGGGAATCCAGATGTCGTTGTCTAGTGACCAGGGGGCTTAGTGGTCTTGGTGATACCTTGCCCATAAGCAGTGACATTATTGTCATCATGCACGGACTGCTTATCATTTTCTCTACAGTGCCCAGGTCACAGAACATGACAACCACTTACCGATAAATACCCATACACCCAAATATTATGGTATGGGACATATAAATCACCAACATACTGCTTTATTTCCTAAAGTGTTGAAGGAGACTTTAGGACAAATGCCCAGTGATTAGAAAGTCCATGTTGATGTCCAACAAAATCATCAGACGAGCTAGTCTGCTTCTAAACCTCATTGTTATCTTAACTTGAGAAGCAACAGTTATGAAGAAAATAGAGGGGTGCCTGGGTGGCTCAGTGGGTTAAGCCTCTGCCTTTGGCTGGGGTCATGATCCCAGAGTCCTAGGATCGAGCACCTTATGGGGCTCTCTGCTCAGCATGGGGGCCTGCTTCCCTTTCTCTCTCTGCCTGCCTCTCTGCCTACTTGTGGTCTCTGTCTGTCAAATAAATAAATAAAATCTTTTTAAAAAAGTCTAAGAAGATAGAAAGTGTTGAGACAGATGGAAGATTATGAGGCACCCGCTTGCATCCAGTGGGACCGGGTAAGGGTGAGTGGGTGGAGCTACCAGTCCCAAATGTGTTATGGCTGAGGCAGGAGGTCAGCCCAACTCAAGAAGGGGCAGAAACACAAAACAGTAAGTAAATAAGTAAATAAATAAGAGCAAAGTGAGGGACCAGAAGGCAATGGGAACATTGTTAGATGAATTTCTGACCACCACGGTTACTCAGCTGTGAAACACACTCCATGATGAGAATAAAAACATTTTACTCTAGGTCCTTGAAACTTGACTATCAAACCATAAACTAGCAGACATTTTATACAAAAGTTGGGGATCATCCACTTTCCTCCTCACTGGGAACAGAAATGCCACAGATTTTTCCTTTCATATAGTAAATCTAATTTTACAAATAAGAAAGAACTGTGATAGTTACTTATGGACAATATGGTTAACAGAGATAACCCAGAGGTTAGCACACATAGCCTTAAGTATTTCTTGTAGATATACTGCAAAGTTAGGTTTACAAATAACTGTGAATATTAATATAATTATAATTAATACTAATCTTTGTCTCCCTCTAATTCAATTGAGTAAATCCACAAAAACCATCCCAGAATCACAGCGTTAGACATGACCTTTTGGATTACCTGGTTCAACTCCTTACTTTTAAAGAAGAGGAAATCAAACCTCAGAGAGGGAAAGTGACTTGAAAAAAGCCACGTGGAACATTCCACACTGTTTTCTCTAAAAGTCCATGAGTGTCAAACATGCTTAGGGCTGCCTTATAGGAAGGCATGTGGATTTGAAGTTCCTGGTTTCCTAATAGTAACCCGTCCTGCTTTTCAGGATGGAAAGGTAAAGAGGTCACCAGATGGAAGCAAGGGGTCTGTCTGTAAGTCACACCTGTTGGCGTAGAAATCTCTGGTGGCCCAGCAATGATGGTTGTCTCTGGTCTAGCTGCTGGCTCATTTCAGAGGTTACAATGTGATTCCAACAGAACAACTCTCCGCCAGGGGCATTCCCTAGATAAGTCCATCATCGGAGCAAGCTGTGGGTGTGGAACCAGTCTTAGAGAGGAAAAAGTGGCAGAGTGGGGCTCACCCTCACCGTCTAATTGTGGGCTGGAGTTCAGGGGCTGAATAAGTTCCCTTTTAAGGCCACAGTAAGACAGAACCAAGCAGCTATCAGATCAATTTTATCAAAAGATAACCCAGGTTTTTCAAGTAAGAAAGAACCCAAGCAGGCAGTCTTGCAATCTCTGTGATTTCTCCCTGAGAGCCGGGGGAGCCTTTCTCTGGGGCAGCATGAGGGAAGGCACGGATTTGAGTCCTGGCTCACCTGTTCCCTCAGAGGCTTACATAACCCCTCCGATCGACCCATCTGACTCATGAAGGGAAGAATTCCCACCTACCTCCTGCCTAAAAGAGTAGAGGGCATTGTTATGACCTGAAAGCACTCAACCAACATTCCTGAGAACATGCCCCGTCCCAGGCGAAGTGCAATGTCCCAGAGAGATGAGAGATGAATGGAACAATGTCCTTGTCCTCAAAGTGCTCCCAGCACATTCAAGGGGGCTGTGGTCCTTTCACACCTCCTGTAACTGCAGTATGATAAGAGCTGCCTCAGAGGTACGAAGGAGAAGGCTATGGAAACAGGAGAGGGGGTACTTCATGGCGCCTGGCAGGTATCCTTAGTCCCGGATGTTATTATAATTGTAACTTTAAAACAAATGAGCACAGTACAGTGGAAAATCGAGTAGTTAAGCATAAATCGATGACCAAATACCTCAACCTCTCCCAAACTGTAGAAATTACTACAAGCACATGAAAATGCTTTGCTTGCCTTAGCATAATGGTTGCCTCATTTCTATAATGAGCATCAGTGCTAGCAAGTTTGGTGAACAGTATCAAATTCTGTCAGGGAAAGTAAGTCAGACGCTATTACCAATTGCCAATGAAACAGCCACTTAGAGTCTTTCATTAAAAACAAAAAAAACCAATCATTGGAAATAAGCTATATTGTCCATTACTTACAAAAGATGAGACTGTAATAAAGAACTAATCCACAAACAAGGAGAAAATCGGTTACCCAGTATTCTTCTAGGTAGCCCAGACCCTACCAAATCTTTTGCTCTAGGGAATAAAAGCAAACAAATTTGACCTGTTTGAGTCATTGGCTAATTTCATCTAGAAGAAAATGCAGATACCAGAGTTAAAACAAACTGCAAGGTGTTAAAACAAACCATAAATTCTATAATCTGTCCCTTTGTTGTTTGCATAATTTGGGCTATAATTATTGGCCTTGATAAACTTGGTAACTTTTCTTAGTCCTCTACCATTATCACACAATGCTAGAACTGGAAGGAGCCCCAGAAATCAGCCAGTCCAACTTCCTCACTTCACTGATAAGGAGGGGAGATGGCAGAGGCTTGTCCTCCCATAATCACATCTGTCCTTTTAGTCCTCCCTGCATTGATAATCATATCTGATGCAGGCATCACAGAGACTAAAGCTTAAATGATCTTTTAAAAACACCCTTCTTTAAAAGCCAGAAGTGCTAAGGGAAGCAAATGACGGTACAGACACAAGTCACAGGCGCTGCAGTCTTTCTGTACTGATCCATTAATAGGCTGTGCCAGCTCAGAATGTGGTCTCCCAACCAAGTCGATAATGTCACAATCTAAACAAACTTGGGCAATTTGCCTTCATGAAATAACTACCTGAGACAAAATGAACTGTCATTCCACAAAGCTGCTAACCTGCCCTAGACTGGGACTCCAGAATTAGTCAGAACATGGTTTATTAAATGAAACACTCTAAAGTTCGATTTGCCTGTGGGTCTAGGAACTAAAATAGTGCTACCCCCCTTTTTTTTTTCCCCAATGCCACATTCCAGAGGAGGCGGCAAACAGAGGGAAGGGGCAGCAGGGAATTCTGCCACGCTCTTTTGCTCCAAGCACGCACACACATTCATACACACAGGGTAGGCATTTGGACTCTAATCCCTTCTTAGTGGAAAACACACATTTTCAAAATGAATCCCCGATCTAGAACGAATTACCGTAATAGCCACAGCCGGCGCGAGTCCGCTGATGAGAAATGCAGATCTGGCCACCTGCTTTGAGACGCCTTGGACCGCGACACTGCCTGGGTCTTTTAAGTCTGGCCTTTTCAGGTAGGGCATCTGCCCTCCTAAATCGCGTTTAAATCCCAGGAAAAGAGAGAAGATGCCTCCCTTAGTCTTTGAACTAGGCTGCTCGTCCTGTTTCCATTTCTGCTGAACACAGCCTTGTTATCTTTTCAAAGAGAAAAAAAAAATAAAAACAAGGGGAGAATTGCACCACTGCAGATCCCAAGAGAAGTAAGCACAAAACTATAACAACGTCAAATATCTTCAGCAACTAGGAAAATCCCCACATGCTATCTGGTGTCAGCTCAATGCAGACAGGGGCCGCTCTGTGCCCGGAACCACAGGAAGCCGGGCATCTCCGCAGCCTGTGTCCCTGCCAGCTCCCCCCACGCGCTCAAATTGGGCAGGGAAGTTATGGTCTCTGTGTGCAAGACAGAGAGACAGACCACGCACCCACACTCCGCAAATCTGCCAAGTGGCCGAGACGTCAAAACGGCAGAGCGATCACAAGGCACTGGCGGAGCGGGGGATGGAGGGGCCACATTGTTCGAGCCCTCGGATTTTGCTGCATTGCCACGGCCCGGGAATGTAGGGGTAGAAGGAAGCGCACCTCCAGCTAAAAATGGACCGGGCGCATTTTTCCCAGTGGCTCCCTCCCCGCCTGCGTGCGGGTCGCAATACGGTAGGCGACGAAACGGGCTGCTCCCGCTAAAACTCAGGTGGCAGGCCCGACTGAGCGGTGCAGCCGGCCGGGGACAGGGAGGCGCTGGAGCAGCACCCACACCGCGCATCCTCGAAGCCTGCCACCACCCAGGGGAGCACGGCCCCGACCTGCCCCGCGCCCCATGAGAGAGCACTGGCAAGCTCGCGCGGGGCTGGGGACTCGCTCCGCTAACCACGGCATTGCATGGGACACAATTGTCTACGAGGGAACCCGAGGCAAAGCCCAAATTCGGAGCCTTGGTTCGCAAGGGGTGGGTGTGGGCTAGGAAGGGGGATTACGTAGGTCTCTCCGCCCCGTCCCCTGACACCTCCTTGCCGCTGGGAGGGCGCCGGGGGCCGGGGGAGGCGCCACCAACCCGCTTGGGGGCTTCTTTGTTTCTCTCCGTGCCCCGCAGGAGGGCCCGGTGTGCCTGCCGTACCCGAGCCGGGGTCGGCCCCCGGGATGCCTGCCCAGCCCGGGCGGCGGCACGTCCCACGCTGACAATTGAACCTCGCGGGAGAAGCGAGAGGGTGGGGAGGAGGGTGGATCCCGGGCCCTGGGGAGGGAGGGCGCTGCCGGGGCCTCGGGAGCGGCGGGGAAGCCGCCCAGAGAAGGGCGGGGGAAGGGGCGGCAGGCAGAGTCCCCGCAAGGCGCTCGCTTACCTTGGCAGCCCCGGCCTGGGCACAGATCATGCTCCAGTCAGCGCGCAGGTTAGAGCCGGGGGGCGCACGTGCCCTGCATGGCGCGCCGGGCACCTGCCGGGGTACCGGGGCGCCCACCCGCTCTCGCAGCGCTCCGTGGGCTCTCGGCGAGCGGCAGCCGCCGCCAGGGCCACGGCGAGAGGCGCGCGCCGCTCGGTAGTGTACGCGCGAGGACTGGGCCGGCTCGGTCAGAGACGCACCGTGTTCGGGCAGCCACAACGGCGCCTGATGCGCGGTAACGCAGCACACTTCATCGCTTTATCCTCCCGCCCGCATCCCCTCCCTCCCTGCCTGCTCCTCTGTGGGTACCAGACTTCCCGAACCAACCACAAGCTGGGCTTGCTCTCATTAGCGCTGCCCCGCCCTGCAGCCTCCGCGCACCGCCCCCCCTCCCCCGCCCCCGCCGTAAATATATATTGATTCTTGTTACCGCCGGCCCCATCCTTCCTACACCCAGCAGGCATACTGGGCATATCCAGCACCGGCCCCGGCCCACTGGCCCTGTGTCGGAGCAAATAATATGTCCAGAAAGGATCTGGTAGAGACACCCTAGCAGGTACCGGATGACAAGTGTTCTTGGCCTCTGTCTTACACACTTTCCCCACCTACCCTATACACAGTTACGAACACTCACACATGTCTGGGCACCATCCTGTGTCTGCACCGCAAAAACACAAAACAAACATTGTAATTACAAATGCAAAGGGTGAAAATACTACCCCCCCACCCCTCCACACCGTCCCCCCAATCTATTGTTGGACAAGACTAGCTTTCAGACAGGGTTTCATACTAAACTGCACGCAGTATCAGGATGCTAGAACTGGAAGGAAGCAAAGAATAAATCCCTCCTTGTACAGCCAACCAATATGCATAGAGAACTGAAATGTTAGACGCTGTTGGCTGCTGGCTGCTCCGTGTATGTAAATCTATGTGCGTTTGGTCGGGATCTGGTCTGATGTATTCACACAAGATGCAGTGGTTTTGAGCACGTGCTCTCCATCATCTGTAATTCCATGAACTGCATTCTTCAGAATGCTTATTTATTTATTCCGATTCTCCTGCCCAGCATCTCCTGAGACATTTTACACACCAGGAGAAATCTTTCCCACACCCCAAGCTCAATCTTCCTCTAGAATAAACAAAGGGTGGCCCTGACTCCCCAACTCCTCACTCCTCTTTGAAGTCAGTGCACAGACTTCTCTAGACCAAGTCTTCTCCCCCAACCCTGTAAAATGGGATGTTTCTCAGTGACTCTCCCTTCACTGGCCCAAGTCTTGACTTCTCTCTCACAACCAGAAGTTTCCAGAAGTGGAAGACTTGGAAAACCACAGTGAAGGAAATTCTTTACTTCAGTTAATTGTCAAGAGGTTCACCTCTTTATTTTCAGGGTAACAGCATCAACCTGGCTCAGAGACTCTTTTCTGTTCTCTCTGTCATGGAGATAACTGGACAAATCAACATCTTTCGTAAGGGTTTTGAAGCAACAATCCTGAAAGTGTGCTTTATTTTCCTCTGGGGAGTTTCCTTTTTTATACTGAAGGCAAAAGATAAGAAAGCAGAAGTACACCAACTCTCTCCTTTTGGCACATGGAGTAAATTCTTAATGAAGCTGCTTCTCCACGTTGGAGGCAACGGCAGCACACACACTCACACACTTGTTGTCTTCTCCACACTCACATCATCATGTGAGTCATGCAGCTTGGGTAACAGCATCTTGTTTCCCAGAGAAGAAAACCAAGGTGACATGGGTTCTCCAGTGGCTTTAAGGTCTCATGGCCAGCAGAAGACTCAAGTCTAGAATTAACTGACTTTGGCTTCCTGAACCTTAAAGCGAGGCATATTGGGTGGAGAAATAAAAAGATTTTGTCAACAATTTTAAAGCCATCTATTTGTGAATCACATTTATGAAGCTTCTAATATACTCCAAACAGTGTTATAAGTACCATAAAATCAAGTTCCAGTCCTAGTGCCCCCAAAAGCACTAACCTTACATAAGAGGGCTAAGACGATGAGGCATATGCAAACACTGGGTGTTATCATGATAATGATGTCACCTTGTGTTTCCAACTTTTGTAACTCAGGGAGGGACTGGCACATATGCTCATCTCAGGCCACATGCAGATAAAGACAGACAAACAACATCCTTTGTTAGCAGCACCTACAGTGCTGAGAAAGCTGGTGACTTGAACCAACCAATGGATCACACTTAGGAACAGACCTCCAACATAATGGCAGAAGAGGAAGTCTTTTTTGTTTTGTTTTGTTTTGGACTTTATTTATTTATTTGTCAAAAAAGGGAGAGAGAACAAGCAGGGGAAGCCGCAGGCAGAGAAAGAACCAGGCTCTCCGATGAGCAGGGAGCCTGATACAGGACTCTATCCCAGGTCCCTGTGATCATGACCTGAGCTAAAGGTAGCCAGTTAACTGCCTGAGCCACCCAGGAGACTCAGAAGTCAACGTCTTATAGTGAAGTACCAAGCAGCTGAAACTGTGTTCATGGTGTCATGTCTGACATTGTCTCCATAAGACCAATGTACCCATGACACAAAATTATCATTCGAGGACACCTAAGGCTAAGGATAGTAATTCAGGCCAGGGTGTCCAATTTTGGTCAGCTCAACAAGCTACCTAGAGAAACCAGGCCTTCCTCTTATGAAGGAAGAAGGATTTTAATTAGCAAACGACTAGGGATTGACAGACTATCTTGGCAGCTATGAGAAACTTAAGGGGGTTTGGGATCAAGGTGGGTCAAACAGAGACAGAGGTTACATGAAGGAGCATAGAACTTTTCTTATATGAATTTATCTACTCATTCAACTATATTTTTAATGTGCTAATTTCTGGGGATATAACCTTGAAGAAGACAAAGTCTGACTTCATGGAGATCATAGTTAAGAGTACTAAAACCTCTAATTAAAGAAGTGAACACTCTGTATTTGATAGATGAGGTGATAGGTAAAACGGAAGGCCCGTCATCACCTATTACAAGGGCCACAAATTCAGACCCAGATGTGGGGAGTGAGGGTGAGGTCAAAGGACAAACTTCTTAGAATTAATGGTGCCTAAATTAAGAGTTAGTCTTAAAGGATCAGTAGGAATTGGCAGGTGAAGGGAGGAAGGAGAAGGAGCCAGATTAACATGGCAAGGTTAGAAGATAGGCAGAGTGATGTATGGTATATTGAAGAAAATTTCAGTCTGATTAAAACAAAGACAAAGGTGTATAGCCATGTCTTACTATGGTTTTAAATTGTATTTTCCTATTAATTAATGAAGGTGAGCTTTTTCTCATGTTATTTTTCATTTCTCTCTTATTTTCCATTTTTAGTGGAGAGTCTGTTCAAAAATTTTGCCCGCTTTTAAATGGTTTGTTTCTTTCCCGTTGAGTTTTAGAGTTCTTTATGTGTTCCAGATACAAGCTCTTTGTCAGAAATGTGATTTCTAAATATTTCCTCCCAGTCTGTGACTTATCTTTGCATTCTCTTAGTTTCTTTCACAGAGCAAAGTTTCTAAAGTTGAAGGAGTTTACTTTACCAACTTTCTTTTATGAATCATATGACTAACCTGAGGTTACAAAGAGTTTGGTTGTTTTTTGGTTTTGTTTTGTTTGTTTGTTTTTTACAACTTTTGCATCTTACACTTAGGTCTTTGGCCCACTTGGAATTATCATTATATTTTAGATGTGAGGTATAAGTTATGGGGTCTCTTTGTGTGTTTTTGCACATAAGTGTTAAATTATTCCAACATATATATTGAAAAGACTATCTTTTCTTAATTGAATTGCTTTTGTAACTTTTCAGAAATAAATATTGATAAGGGTCTCTTTCTGGATTCTCTGTTCTCTACCACTGATCTGTTTGTCAGTCCTTTTGCTAATATTACACTATCTTAATTACATAGATTAATCCTAAGTCTTGAAATCAGGTAGAGGCCTCCAAACTTGTTTTTTTCCCAAGTTGTTTTGTGTATTCTCACTTATTTGCTTTTACGTAAAAATTTTAGAACTAACTTATCAATCCCTACAAGAAATTCCTGCTAGGGTTTTAATTTAATTGTATTAAATTTATGTATCAATTTCAGGAGAACTGACCTTTTAACAATCTTCCCATTTCTTTCAGTGTTCCAGTCTATACCCTTACTGTACCTTTGTATTTCTTTAATTTATTTCATCAGTGTTTGAGGTTTTTAGCATACAGGTCATACACATGTTTTCTTAGGTATATACCTAAAAATTACAGTTTTGGGTCCTACTGTAAAAGGTATTAATTTTAATTTTGAATTCCACTATATATTAAAATGTACCTGGGATTCAGACATGTAGGCACAGAAATTATTGCCAAGAAGGAGAAAGTTTATAGATTTCTAGAAATAAGAAGTAGGACATGCCATGCAGAGTCTCATGGAACGTAGCTGGATCAGTCAGGAGGCAGAAAGGACAAGGGGAAACCATAGCCCAGAGCCTTTACATTGTTCTCTGCAGGAAGGAATCAGGGGAGTAGGACAGGCAAGTTGGCATAAACTTAGAACTGGAGAGTTTGAATAATTGTAGTGGGCTCTGGGCTAGAGAGGTGGCCTCAAGTTGTACTGTACTTGGCCCTGGGGAAATATTCTCTTGGTGTATGGAAATTAGATAAAGGAGATAGTTAGGAGTCAGAATTAGCTGGCTTGTATGTGAAAGTGTATTCACAGGAAGGTCGTTCACTTCCCAGGCGGCAAGGCCCCCAAAATGTCAAAATAGAGTGAAATACAGAAAATTTAAAAACATGATTAATACAGACTTGGTCATTGCTAGAATGGAGAGAAAAAATAAAGCTTTTTTTTTCTTAGTATATTTATATTTTATCCTGTGATTTGCTAAACTCGTTGATTAATTCTAGCAGTTTTGTGTAAGTTACTTAGAATTTTCAATGAAGACAATTATGTTGTCCGTGAAAAGGCAGAATTTTATTTCTTCTTTTTCAATTCATATATTTTTTAGTATTATCTCGCTGACTATTTTGTTCTATTTCTTACATATATATCAAAGCTATTAACTCAATAATTTATTAGTTATTGAGCTTCAGTGTAAGGATGAATAATACCTGAAGAGAATATACACTTGGGGTCAAGTTAATATATAAATACAGTATGATGTTATGATGTAAGTGCTGGGACAGAGATGCGCTGTCAGTGTGACGGGACTGAGCTTGCTAATTATGGCTGGGAACTCTGAGAAGCCTCCAATAATAGGGCTTTAAGGGAACAATAAGAATTTGCTGAATGGCCAAAAGGTGAAATACAGCCTAAGAAAAAATAACAGTGCATATGAAAGTGCAGAAATACTAAAGGAATAGAATGTGCTTGGAGATGGTGAGGCGTTCAATTTAGATGGAGCAAAAAAAGAAGTGATCAAAGATAACAGGATAGAAAGGTTTGGGATAGATTGTGGTGAGCTGAGTATGCCGTACTCTAGATTTTAGATTTAATTCTGTAAGTAATGGAGAACCATAATGCTTTTAAAAGCCAGGAAGTAAAACAAGAAGATTTGTTGTTGCAATGTATAGTAAAGAAAAATTTAGAGTGTGTTTTTAAATTTGTAATAATTTTAGGTTATTAAGATGTATTGATAACAGAATTGTTAGGACAGGATGGCAGCTGGCTAATTTGCCTTCACCCACCTTTCCATCATGATACTTATTAAGGAGCATAAGACAAGGAATAGTGACAGACTATGAACTATGAATGTTTATCAACAATTTATCACACTCTAGAAGGACTTCTCCCTGATCAAAGTTTGGCTTAGGCATTGAAACACAGCCAGACAGAAAAAACAAAATACAGAAACAGATATTGCTGCGTTCCCCTTTCTTGGAGATGCAAAGCCATCCTTTAGAAAAAGAAGTGGAGGATGGTGGTAAACAATATGGATTCATATCAATGACTGGGTTTGAAAACATGGTTCTACTATTGCTTTATGTTGTTAAAAAAGTTACTTAAATTCAATTTTTTAATCTATGAAATTGACTTATCAATATTATTTACCTTAAAAATTGTTAAGGTTGACGTGAGATGATAAATGTGACATTCGTAGCATTGAGCATGATGGCATTTGATATCCCTTAGCTTGTTCCATCAGTAATATTTTTCATACAAATCCATTTGGGAATTTCAGCATGCTGCAATGCATATACTGAATTTAAAAGCATCTGGACAAAAGTTAGATATTTAAAATATGCAAAAGATTTTTCTTTTCTTTAACTTTTTGAAAAAATTATTTATTTATTTATAAGAGAGAGAGCACACAAGCAGAGGGATTGGAAGAAGGAGAAGCAAGCTCCCTGCCAAGTAAGGAGCCTGATGCTGGGCTTGACCCCAGTACCCCGGGATGGATCACAACCCAAGATGAAGGCAGATATCTAGTCAAATGAGCCACCCAGGCACTCCTTAAAATAAGCAAAAGGTTTTTCAAAGAGATTTTTAAAAACCAGTTTATAGAAAAGAAAAGTGGGACAAAGTATGCTCAAAAATTATAGTGGATGATTTAAAATTAACAATGAAAGTATTAAAAACTTTTAATAGCCCTGTGAATCAAATAAGTGCAAATTAAATTGAGAGAACATTTGCACTCATTAAAGTGCCCCCCCAAGCACACATTAAAAAAAAATACTAATTGGGATGTATTCCACTTCTACTAGTGAGAAGTAAATTGTTCCAACATATCTGAAGTGCAATTTGTCACTTATTTATGAACCTTTAAATAGCTCATGTGTTAAATGTATCTGCACCAGTTAGTTTTTGCTGCATAACAAAGCATCCCCAAATCTAGCTGATTAGAACAACCACCATGTATTATTTCTCATCCGTCTGTAGATTGGCTATAAATTGGTGATCTGTGCCAGACTAAGCTGATCTCAGTTGGGCTCATCCATGTGGGCTGTTGGCAGGTTTCCTGGGAGCTGGCTGATCTAGGACGACCTCCTCCAGGACTGCTTGGCCGTCTTCCATATGATCACTCATCCTTCAGCAAACAGCCCAGGCTTGTTCTCATGGAAGCAGTTAGGGTTTGCAAGGGTGTGGGGGGGTGGGGGGTGGGAAGTATGTCAGGCCTCCAAGGTCTAGGGTCAGAATTGGCACACTGTCATTTCCACCATATTCCATTGGCCATAGCTTGTCATGATGCCAGCCCAGCTTCGCGAGATGGGGAATAGACTCCACCTCTTGATGGGAGTAACTGTGAGTTCACAGTGTTAAAGGGTCTGAATACAGAGAAAGATAGAGAATTGGAGCCAAAAGTGGCGGTCGTATGAGAAGCAAGAGACAAGATCGCATTGACCAAAACCTGAGCAGGATTCTCACAATTACATCCTTGATATGAAGACTCAGAAGTACATTCCTGGATTACGTATCACATGCTCTACCCTGCGGGATCTAGATGACTGACACCATATGACACCAGAGAAATTTGAAGTACTTATGGTTAGAATAATGATGAAATAATGGTGAAAAATTCAATTAGTCGACATATTATCAATAGTTCTAAGAATCAAACATACGTTTAATTGAATCAGTCATGAAGCATCTATAAAAATGAACAAGGTTACAAAGTAAATATTCAGAACATCTAAAGTGAGACATTTTATACCCCATGTGTTGCAATAGATTAACAGATTAAAACATCTTTGCATTACCTCACATTTTCCTCTATAGGATAAATATTCCCTGTTTTTTTTTTTTCCTTCCTAGGTCTTAACTGCAAAATCCCATATCTTGCTGGTGTACATTAGCGAGGTCCTGCAGTTCTTCCAGTGTAAAACCTATATCCTGCTGGAAGACAGACGTTAATCACCAGTACCTGACTCTAACTTAGCAGGATGGAAATAATGTCAGGAGATGAAGGAAAAGCATCATCATATAAGGTTTCTGCCTTAGGTGAACCTCTTTAAGGGCTAAAGCAAGGGAAGCTTTCTCTCCTTTATCAAGGGGGAGAGAGCTGCAGGCTCAGGTTGTTCCAGGAAGTCAACCAAAGGTCCCATTCCCAGATCTCAGGGTCCCATTCTTATCAGAGACCTCACTTTGATCTAGATAGCCTATCAAGGGTGTGCATTCAGTCTCCTGGAATCTGCTAAGATGTATTACAACCAGTGGTGGCAGGAATGTGTATGGATCAGAAGATGTTCAGTTGGACAAAGGAACCAACCCTGTGAAAATGTAAGGTGTTTAGAGGACATCATATTCATCAGCAGACCTGCTATTGAAAATGAATCCTTCAGCAGCAATCTCTTTCAAAACAACCCCTGGCCTGGTTTTCAGCGGTGTCTTTCCTGCAGCTGAAAGATCTAAGTGTTTCCCCAAACCCTGTCTTAGAGACCTCTGGCTTGCCTGGTGGACTCAGCAGGTGGATGGTTTGTTAAAGGATTCCAAAGCAATCAAGAAAACCCAGCCAGGATGTCAATCCCATGTACCTAAAAAATAGTTAAAATTTGTTTTGCTTTATTTTGAACAGCATGCACCAAAAAAGACAACCTTTTTCACTGACAAGATCTTTACCCAAATGTTCAATGTTTTTGCAACCTAGATGTCAGCTGGGACCACTCTACTCTGGGGTTAATAGTATCTTCACAATTGGCTCAAACTTCAGTTCTGCACTCTGTGGAAGTTTGAAACCTACTAAGATCTTCAAATTCCCAGTGTGCTTATAGTTTCACAGCCACCTCTGCCCACGGACAACTTCCTCAGTGTTTTTTGTAATGCACTGTGTTGACACAGATGTGATGCTTTTCTTCAGATATCCCTGTCAAAAGGTTGGGGGGAGATTAAAAGAAAAAAAAAATTCCTTATAAAAGCATTTCTGGTTGTTTGGAGGTAGGTTGTGGGGAGAGGAGGTAGCATTACAAATGATTCCTGACTCTGCATTTAACAATCTTATTAAAATTCTTTTGGGTCACCCTGCCACCCCATCTCACGGACTCTTTTCTTTCCAGTGTTGCTCACTTCCTCCCACCCAGATTGCCTTGAAATCCAAAAGAGTTTTTGTCCTTACGGTTACGGAGAGCTAAAGTTCAGCTTTCCTTTAATTCTTACTCCCAAACTTTCCCACACAAAACCTCAATCCAGCAGGAAAGGGCTGCTGTTCCTAGGAAGTCACTTTCGGTATCAGCTATACAAATTATAAATATAAAATTTGCTTTTCTCTAACACTTTCCTGCTCTTGTCATTGTTATCACCCAGTAGTCCCAGAGACATAGCCCCTAAGCACATACTGAAAACCTTTTCACAAAGAAGCAAGAACACTCTTCTAAAGTCAAGGTTTCCTTAACCCAAGGTAAAGATGCCTGTTCTGTCTTGTCCCCTCAACTTCGTCTTTTCCAGATCATTCTCAGCAAGAGGGGATCGCATGTATTTAGATATGTTTTTTTCAGCCTCTTTGTCTCAGTTTCTCGCATTTGAAAATGCAAATAATAATAATAATAATTTTTTTCAGGGCACCTGGGTGGCTCAGTTGATTAACCGACTGCCTTTGGCTCACATCATGATCCTGGAGTCACAGGATCCAGTCCTGCATCGGGCTCCCTGTTCGGCGGGGATTCTGCTTCTCCCTCTGACCCTCCCCACTCTCATGCTCTCTCCTCCATTCTCTCTCTCTCTCCTCCATTCTCTTTCTCACAAATAAATAAATAAAATCTTACAAAAAGTCTTTTTCATAAGTTTATTATGAGGATTGAATAAACAAATACACTTGGAACAGTGTACCTAGCACAAAAAGGGTTCAATGTTGGTTATTCATTTTTATTTTGATTATGATTATCATTTCTGAATTCAAGAGTCTCCTCATTGCCAGAAAGAAGAAAGTAAAACAGCATAATGTCATTGAATGCCAACTAGGTGTTGGATAGGGGTTATTTTGAAAATGTCACTATAGAATTAAAATAGTACTCCCTATAAAGCACCCTCTCTCATTCTTCTTTTTTTCCCCTCATATCAAACTCTACTCCATATCTCTCCAGCTAGAGACTACAAAATATGCTGAATGCCATGTTCTCTACACATATACACAGATGCATGCACACATACACACACGATGGAGGAAAAGAGAGGGCTACATACGGTCAGAGAGAGTTGGAAGAATATGCTTGTGACACCTTTTCTGGCCATGCAGACACCAGCTAGATTTCAGAACTTCCTCTTGGATAAAGCCCATCTGACACAATCTTGTTTCTGCGCATGCTCAACACTTTCTCTCTTTTCTCACTCTTTCTCTTTTTTTTTAAGGTTCTTATTTATTTGAGAGGGAGAGAGAATGAGAGAGAAAGAGAGAGCATGAGAAGGGGGAGGGTCAGAGGGAGAGGCAGACTTCCCACTGAGCAGGTAGCCTGATGTGGGACTCAGTCCCAGGACTCCAGGATCATGATCTGAGCCAAAGGCAGTTGCTTAACCAGCTGAACCACCCAGGTGCGCAAATACTTTCTCTCTTAAGGAATGTTGGGCTAATGTACTGCCAAAGTCCTGGCAGAGTCTCGCTGGGGGACTGTGCTCCTCTTTTTCTTTGGCCCCCTGTAGCAACTTACATTCAACATTTGCCTTTGTCAGATGGATAAGACCAGCAATGTGCCTTAAATAGCATTCTTATAATTAGAAATACGAATGCAAAGGTTAATTTTGGAATTTGTGCCTTATTTTTTTCCTGAAAAGCATACTTTTCTAAAATTTGAGAAAAAGTAATTTTATGTTCTTGGGCACCATTTTGAAAAAAGTCTCAAAGAGCCTTCTTGTTCCCTCCAATTTCATCTTGTGACCTGAATTGTGTAAGTTGAGAATAAATATAAAATACAAATGGTAAGAAAAACTAAGCATATTGTTTTTTGTCACCCACGTGATGGAGAAATCCATTATATTTAAAGAATAATTACAAATTAATGAGAAAAAGGGACAATCCATTAAGGGGGAAAAAAAAGAACGATCTAGCTAAGAAAGAACTTCAAGTCACCAAGGAACACGAGATAATGTTCCATCTTAATAGTAATCTAAGATGGACGGATTTAAGAACAATAATGATGAGTCATTTTTACCTAAGAAATATGTCAATACTAGTAATAAAAAGAAAAAATCTGATTTGGGTGATGGTGACAATGAGGGTAAAAGGGCACTCTCTTATTGTATAGAATAGGAGGATAAGTTGGTTCAAACTTTGTAGAAGGAAAAATTGGCTATGCTTTCAAGACCTTATTCTTTGGCCCCCAAATTTCCATTTATCTTAGAAATATATCTAAGATATACTTAAAAATGTATTCCTGGAGAGGCTTAATGGAGTATTTTTTTGTAATTAAAAAAGTTATAAACAACTTAAAAATCCAAAATAATATATTTATTAAATATTATATATATATGTATATATATAAAGATTTATTTATTTATTTTTGAGAGAAAGAAAGAGAGAGAATGGGGGAGGGACAATGGGAGACAGATTGAGAGAGAATCCTCAAGCAGACTTCCCCTGAGTGCCCAGGCTGACATGGGGTTGGATCCCAGGACCCTGAGATCATGACCTGAGCTGAAACCAAGGTTAAATGACTGAGCCACCCAGACACCCCTATAATATGATATACTCTTAAAATGGGCTATTATGCAAAAGTTTGAAAATGCTGATGTAGGATGTTTAGGTACGATATGGAAAAAAATATTTATGGCATTTTAGGGGAAGACGAAGGTGAGAAAACTATCTCCTTAGTTATGCTTTCTTAAAACAATTCAAAACATCAGCACTTCTCAAATTCCTCATTCAATACACTTTCTTCATTCACAGGTAAACCTCTCAACTCTTATTTTAATTAAAGGAAAAAAAATCTGCCAGATAGGACCTCTCTAAACCTCTATCATGACATCTACAAGTCTCCCGACTTACCCAGGGCCACTTCGTTCCCTCTTCTAGCATTCCCTCTTCTAGCCTCCAGCTCATTCTGCCACCTGGGCTTTTGGGAGCCATCTGTCCCCTGTATTATGTGAGGGCCAGGGCAGACGTTAAATGTGGACCTGCATATCTGTGTCTAAACATTTTAAAGTTTAGAAGTCAAACCAACTCTTATATGAAGTATGTTTCATTATCCTAATGAACAAATATGTCTCCCTAATGTCTTGAAAACCAGATTGGAATCCAAATTCTTGGGAAGTTCTGAGACAGAACAGGGTAGGTGCTGGAAGGGCCGGGCCTGGCACCACTCTCAGCCTGCTGTCCTGTTCCTCCCACTTCAATCTTCATCCCACACTGTAAAGGGGCCTGGATTTTGATGTCTGTTTCCTTCCCCAAATTAGGGAAGTTCACCATATAATTTGCTCCTACATACCTTCTGCACCTCTCTCTCTTTCTCCTTCTGGGATTCCAATTATTCTAATGTTGTTTCGTCTTATGGTGTCACTTATCTCTTGTTGAATTCTCCCCTTGTGATCCAGTAGTTGTTTGTCTCTCTTCTGCTCAGCTTCTTTATTCTCCATCATTTAGTCTTCTGTATCACTAATTCTCTCTTCTGCCTCATTTATCCTAGCAGTAAGAGCCTCCATTTTTTTATTACACCTCATTAATAGCTTTTTTTTTATTGTGACTTGGTTAGATTTTAGTTCTTTTATCTCTCCAGCAAGGGATTCTCTAGTCTCTTCTATGCTTTCTTCAAGCCTAGCTAGTAATCTTTATAATCATTCTGATCTCTATTTCTGACATCTTACTAATGCCCATATTGATTAGGTCCTTGGCGGTTGGTACAACCTCCTGTTTTGTTTTGTTTTTTCTTTGACCAAAGAAGAATAGAGGAATGAGAGAACAAAATGCTGAAAGGGTAACAACAATTCCAGAAGAATATATACTAAACAAATCAGAAGAGACCTGAAACTGAGGAGAAAAGAGAGGGAAAAAAAAAATCAGGCTGGTGAATAGAACAGAGCCACACTCTTGATTTTGGGTGTATTTTGGTCTGTTAGAAGAAATTGCCTCCCAAAATTTTAAAGAAAGAAAAACATATATATATACAGAAATAAGGGTAAATACAATGAAGAGAAGGAATATGACTGTAAAGATGAAAATAAAAAAGATTTTAAAAAAGGAATTGATGAGAAGTTGGTTGAAAAAAGAAAGAAAAGGGCGCCTGGGTGGCTCAGTGGGTTAAGCCGCTGCCTTCGGCTCAGGTCATGATCCCAGGTCCTGGGTTCGAGCCCCACATCAGGCTTTCTGCTCAGCAGGGAGCCTGCTTCCTCCTCTCTCTCTGCCTGCCTCTCTGCCTACTTGTGATTTCTCTCTGTCAAATAAATAAATAAAATCTTTAAAAAAAAAAAAGAAAGAAAAAATATTTTAAAAAAGAGAGAGAATGTTATCAGACAGGAGACTAGAACAAAGATACATACTAGATTTAGGGTATATTTGGTCTGTTAGAAGAAACTGTATCCCAAAATTTCAAAGGAAGAAAAGTTTTATATATATATATATACACACACACACATATATATAGCCTTATTGTGTGTGTATGTGTATATATATAATATACATATTATTTATAAGAAAACATATATAAAATCTTATTTTTGTGTATATACACAAAAATAAGGTTAAATATAGCAAATGGATAGAATATGACTATACAAATGAAAATTAAAAAAGATTTTAAAAAACATATTGCTAAAATAAGAAAAATAAGGAAAGAGGAAAAATCTAAAAAGTAGAAAAAGAAAAAAGAAAGAAAACTTTAAAAATGTAACTTCGAAAGACTAAATCATGGGGGAAAAGCCTTGAATTCTATGTGCTGTGTTCCCCGAGCACTAGAGTCTGCTGATCTCGTTGATCAGTAACCTTGGTCTCAGCTGGATGTTCTTGCTGATCTTCTGGGGGAGGGGCCTGTTGTCATGATTCTCAAGTGTCTTTGCCCAGAGGCGGAATTGCCCCACCCTTGCCAGGGGCCGGGCTAGGTCATCTGCTCGGGGTTCGCACTCTGGAGCTTTCGTTCCCTGATCGCTTTCCGTAGAACTCTGAGGATGGGAATGAAGAGGGCGGCCTCCCGGTCTCTGGCTGGAGGAGCTCAGGGCCCCACTCCTCAGTGCGCCCTCAGAGAAAAGCAGTCAATCCCTCCCATCTCCCTGGTCTTTGGCCGTGCTCCAAGCTCACCGGGCCTGTGACCGAGTGTTTCTATCTCTGGCGCACGGGGCTCTTTTGGAGTCTCCAAACCCACAAACCCAGCAGATTCCTGCACTGCTCTCCTGTGCCACTCTTCCTGGTGGAGGAAAATGAGTCTCCCAGAGCTGCCACTTGTGGGGTCCCTGCTCAAAGAGCAGTGGCCCGACTGTATCTTGCATCATGGTTTATAGCAACCCTGAGCTGAGAGCTCACTCCTCGGCTCCCTCTCTGCCGGCTTCCCCACTCTGGTACCTGGGAGCTCTGTGACACTCAGACACCCCCGGTCTTTCTGTGACCCCGAAGGACCTGAGACCACACTAACCCAGCTAATGTTCCACCCCCGACTTAGCCTCTGGAATGATGTCTCTCTCTAGAGCAGACTTCTAAAAGTTCTGATTTTGTGCTACGCGGCTCTCTCACTTGCCGGTAAGTGGCTGATGGAGGCGCCCTCCCCACCAAGGTCTATATTCCCACATATTGCCTTGGATTCACTTCTCCACATGTCCTACCTCCCAGAAAGTGGTCGCTTTTCTGTTCCTAGAATTGCTGCTCTTCTTTTCTTCAATTTCCTGTTGAGTTTGTAGGCGTTCAGAGTGGTTTGATAACTATTTAGCTGAATTCCTGGGACCAGATGAAGTTTAGGTCTCCTACTCCTCCCCTGTACTGCTTTGTAATTGTCACAGTCTTATACACACTTGAGTCTGTTTCTGGACTTTCTTTTCTATCCCATTATTTTTCTGTTTATTCCTACAACAATCCCACCTTGCTTTCCTTTTCCTCACTTTATAAGATGGTTTTATAACTCACAAAGTAAGGTGGATTCAATGTAGTAATTATAGACAATTCTCTTGACTCTTATAAATTCACAGGTATGAACTTTAAAATAATTTTGTCAGACTTTCTAAAAAAGCCTCATTAGACTTATGTTCTCAGTAGAATTGAAAATATAAATTAGTTTAGGAAGAAGTGATGTGTTTATAATATTAACTTTTTATGTCTAGGAACAGGATACGTCTGTACATTTATTCAATGAAATTCTTTTATTTACTTATCTTTAATTAAAGTCAACATATAATATATTAATTTCAGGTGTACAACATAGTGATTTGACAATTATCTATGTTACAAAATGCCCACCATGATAAATTTAGCTACTTTCTGTCACAAATTTATTACAATATTACTGACTATATTTCCTATGTTGTACTTTTCATCCATGTGACTATTTTATAATTAGAAAGTTGTAGTTTTTAATCTCCTTTTGTCTGTCCCACCCTAGCCCATTCCCCTCTGGAAGCTACCAGTTTGTTCTCTGGATGAATTTGTTCCTGTTTTTGAAAGATTTTATTGATTTATTTGACAGAGAGAACACAAGTAGACAGAGAGGCAGGCAGAGAGAGAGGGAAGCAGGCTCCCGGCTGAGCAGAGAACCTGATGCGGGGCTCGATCCCAGGACCCTGAGACCATGACCTGAGCCAAAGGCAGAGGCTTAACCCACTGAGCCACCCAGGTGCCCCTGTTCCTGTTTTTGTTTGTTTGTTTGTTTTAGATTCTACATATAAGTGAAATCATATAGGTTTGTCTTTAACCATCACTTTGTTATTTCACTTGGCATAATACTATCTGGATCTGTTCATGTTGTCATAAATGGCAAAATTTTGTTATTTTTATGGCTGAGTAATATTCAATTGTGTATATATGCTATGTCTTCTTTATTCATTCATCTGCTGATGGACACTTCGGGTTGCTTCTGTATCTCGGCTATTATAAATAATGCTGCGATAGAGATAGGGGTGATGATATGTCTTTGATATGTCTTTTCAAATTAGTGCTTTGGTGTTTCTGGATAGATACACATATGTGCAGTTACTGGGTTGTACAGTATTTCTATTTTTAATTTTTTGAAGAACCTCCATATTATTTTCTACAGTGGCTGCACCAATTTACACACTCACCAATAGCATACAAGGGTTCCTTTTTCTCAACACTTACTATTTCTTGTCCTTTCGATACTAGCCATTCTGACCGATATGAGGTAATGTCGCATTGTTTTGTGTATCTATGATAGGTTTTTCATCTGTGGTTATCATGAGATTCATATATAATATCCTATGTATATAGCATTCTATATTAAGCTGATAGTTGCTTAACTTTGGACACATTCTAAAAGCACTACATTTGTACTCCCTTATCCACTTTTTATGTATGTGTAAATTCATGCTTTACATCTTTTTATTTTGTGATTCCTTTGACTAATTTTTGTAGATATAATTGATTTTTGCCATTTTCATCTTTAGGATTCATGTTAGTTTTATAAGTTATTAATCCACTACCTTTACTGTATAAATGTATAGTGAATTTTTTCCTTTCATAATTTTCTTACTTCTAGTTATGGCCTTTTCTTTTCCATTTAAAGAAGTCCTTTTAACATTTATTGTAAGGACATTTTAGTGGTACTCTAACTTTTGTTTGTCTGGGAAACTTTGTCTCTCCTTCAATTCTGAATGGTAAACCTGCCAGGTAAAGTATTCTCAATTGTAGTTTTTTCCTTTCAGTCCTCTGAATATGTCACCCTTCTCTCTTCTGACCTGCAAAGTTTCTGCTAAAAAATTAGCTAATGGTTTCCCTAGTGTGTAACTGTTTGATTTTCTTTTGCTGCTTTTAAGATTCTCTCTTTATCTTTAATTTTGCCATTTTAACTATTATGTGTCTTGATATGGACCTTTTTTGCATTCATCTTATATGGGCCTCTCTCTGCTTCCCAGACCTGGATATCTGCTTCCTTCCCCATATTAGGGAAATTTTCAGTTATTTATTCTGATAAGTTTTCTGCTCCTTTCTCTCTCTCTTCTCCCACTGAGACCCATATAATGAGAACGTTAATGCTTGATATTCTTATAGGGATACCTTAATCTATCTTTGTTTTTGTTTTTTTCTTTTTTCTTTTTGCTCTTCAGCTTGGTTGCTTTCCGCTACCCCATCTTCCAAATTGCTGTTCATTTTTTGGCATCCTCTAATCTACTGTTGATTCATTCTAGTTGATTTTTCATTTCAGTTTTGTGTTCTTCAGCACTGACTGGTTCTTTTTTATATGTTGTCTTTATTGAAGTTCTCACTGAGTTCATCTACTTTTCTCTCAAGTCTGGTGAATATCTTGTGATAAACTTGAACTTTTCATTAAGTAGATCACTTATCTCTATTTCATTTAGCTCTTTTTTTCTGGGGTTTTGGCTTGTTCTTCAGTTTGGATCATATTTTTCTATCTTCTCGTTTTGTCTCTCTATATTTGTTGGTATGCATTAGGTAGGTTAGCTATGTCTCCTTGTCTTGAAAGTCGTGGCCTTACATAGAAAGTGTCCTGTGGTGGCCAGTAGTGCCATCACCTGGTCACCCTAGTCATGCATTTCAGAGGTGTCCCCTATGTGAGCTGCATGGAGCCCCTCTTGTGCCTGGGCATGACGGCTGTAAGTGCACAACCGGTTGGGACCAGCCCCCAGCCTGGCTGTCACCAATGACTGGCTGCAACTACAGTGGGTGCACTGGTGGGCAGGGTTTGCCCCTGGTCTGGCTGAGGAGGTGGGGGCAGTTGTAGCCACTACATGGATGCTGGTGAGTGGGCCTAGCTCCAGGATTAGCTGTAGCTACTGTGTTCATCCTGGCACAAATGCCCTGCTGCCCCAGAGGCTGGGCATGACTGCTGCTACTCACCCACTTCTTTGTTTACTTAGTTAAATTTCCATTCAAAGCCAGTGTCCGTGTGGTTGACCAATCCTAGGACTTGTACTCAGCCCTGGATGCAGGAGAAGCTGGGAGAATGGATTTCATCTTCTACCTCACACCAATACCCACAAAGTTCAGGATTCTCCAAACATACGAAGATGCAAGGCAGTAGCCCACATGCAGTCGAAAAGATGGCTTGTCCACTTTAATTAAGACTAATGAATGTGTTGCCTCCTTTAACCTATTAATGCGAAAGAGTAAACTAGAGTCCCTAATGTTGAATATCTGGAAAATTAATTCTACTTGGCTACATTATTCTTTATATATAGTTCTATTTTCAACTTATTCATACTTACCTATATTTATCATTGAGAATGGTCAAGAATTTTCTTTCCTGTGCTAACTCTGTCAGGGTTTTCAGAGTTATATAAATTGTGTTGGAAAGATTTCCCATTTTATTTCTGCCCTTGAGAAATTGATGTAAGAAGAGCATTATCTGTTCTTTAAAGGATTGGTCTAAATGATCAATAAAACAACCCAGTCTATTTTGGGACAGTTCTTTGAGAACATTACAAAATTTTTCATGATTATTGACCTATTCAGGTTTATGTGTCTTCTGGAGTCAATGTCTTAGAAAATGTCAAGGATTGAAGTTAGGATGTTAAAAGCTGTCAGATGCCAGAAAGAACTGGTTTGTAGTCCCTGAACATGAGTGATAGAGATTACAAATGCATTGTTTTTAGAAAGTGTGTAACAGAAGCCCTTTCAGTTTGGCAAGGTAAGGTTGTCAGTAAGGCCGTCACACTGTTAAGTTACCTATGCTGTCTATATTGAGAAGCTGTCTGTCCAGAGATGAATATTGGAGGTGTTTGGTTTGAGGTGTTGAGTGGATTTCTTCTTCATTAAATTGGTTCATCTCTGTTTGCTACAGTTCCTCAAAGTTCTAGGCCTTTGTACATATTTGCATCATCTCCAGAATCCCTGAAATAATTTTTTTTTAATTTTTAAAAAAGATTTTATTTATTTATTTGACAGAAAGAGATCACAAGTAGGCTGAGAGGCAGGCAGAGAGAGAGAGGGAAGCAGGCTCCCTGCTGAGCAAAGAGCCCGATGTGGGACTCGATCTCAGGACCCTGAGAGCATGACCTGAGCTGAAGGCAGAAGCTTAACCTTCTGAGCTATCCAGGCACCCCGGAATCCCTGAAGGAATTTAGTCTGTTTCCTTTTATGGCACCATGTTTTGGTTACTTTATGCTTTGAATATTATAATGATAATGCATGCACGTTATGTAATCAGATAGACAATACATTACAAATGTATATAATGCCAAAGCTAATCCTCTCCCTGACCCTCACGCATCCCCATGAGATAAACAGGATAAACAGCATACCCACCCTCTGCTCCCTCATTCATACACGTACCTTGAAATGTGTGTGCTTTCTTTGTGTCTTTGTTGCCTTTTACTAAGATGGAATCATAGTCTACCCAGTCTACAAATTATTTTTCTCTGAAGGCTTAATTTTAGGAAATCTCAAACATGTGGAAGTAGCAAGAATTCTTATATACTGACCACAGAATTGCAACACTTATCACCTCATGCTTCATCTTGCTTCAAACTCTACCCTTACCTGTATCATGAATTATTATTATTTTTAATATCCCTGTATCATGAATTATTATTATTTTTAATCTATAGCATCTCTCCCCAACATTTTAGTTTTTAAATATTCAAAGTTATAAAAAATGTTGGAAGGCTAGTCCAAAGAACAATTATCTATGCATCACCTGGATTTACCACTTGTTTGTCATCATGGAGAACATTTTATGAACATCTTCATATTGAGATATAACTTTACCTTCTTCCCCCTAATTCCTTGATGCAAAAATGCACATATATATTGCTTTTTATAATTACTATTTTTTTCTAGAACACTGTTGACGTGCAGAAGCAAGAGCTGGCAGAGATGCTTAAAACAAGGTGGCCAAGTTCACCCACACAGAAGGATTTAACCAAAACAGTTGCCAAGAGTTTAAAAAAAAAAACAACAACGAAAAACTCTATGCAACCATAGAGGCAGGCAATTTTTCATGCTTAGCTGGGGAACTCCAAAAACCTCTTCTGCTAAAGTGCTCACTGACACTTAACTTGAGGCCCAGGCAGCCATCTCTCCTCAGGCATGTGGGAGCACTGAGTCCTGGCCCTGGGCTCAGCAGACCTCTCCAATGACCAGTCTGATAGCCAAAGTTTCCTTTATTGAACTGCTGGGACGGCAAGTAATTCCAAGTCTAACTATTTACAGATCACTCCAATTGCCTTTTGAATTGGGCAAAGTTTACCACTAATACTGTGTTTCTGTCAATTCTCATATTTCTAACAGTTTGTGTTTTATATATTTTTTCCAGGTATTATTAGGGATATCAATCCATGGCATTCATTGCCTCATTTTGATTTTCAGTTTTTATAAAAGAAAAATGATCCAATTTGGTAGTAACAAACGGTATACGTTTGTCTAACTTTCTGTGTAGACATCTCTCTTGTAGCAGCAGGAAATAAGTCTTCTGAGTCTGAGAAAACTCAGATACCAGCCCTTTCTCTCCATAAACATTTCCCCATCTTGGACAATGATGAATTATACCACGAACCTAATGCCATGTAGGTGGTGGTTAGATCTCCTTTCCAGGTGTAGTTATGAAAGGGATTTTCATATTCCTAATTTAAGACTTGAAGTCTACATCAACTAATAGTAACATCATGAACCCAACAAACTGTTGTTTGCATTTCCCTTATTAATAGGTTTAACACTGTAACAGGTTTAGCATATCATTTTATTTGAGATTTGTTTGCTTTCACTTTCTTTTTCTAAGCTATTATTGTATAACAAATCACCCAAAGTGTAGTGACGTAAGCAGTAACAGTTTATTATGTCACAGTTTCAGAGTGTTGAGAATTCAAGACTGGCTTACTTGGGGGGCTCTGGCTCAGGGTCTCTCTTGAGGTGACAGATATGTCACCCAAGGAGACAATCACATGAAGAATAGATGGGGGCTGAAAGTCCTGTTTTCAAGATGCCTCTCTCACATGCCTGCTGGTTGCTGACAGGAGCCCTCAGTTTTTGCCACACGGACCTCCCTCTAATGATGTTTCAGTGTATCTTCATGACATGGTTACTGGCTTTCACCACTGTGACTGATCCAAAAGACAGAGCAAGGAGGAAGTGACCATGCCTTTTGAAACCTTGTTTCAGAAGTTACATATCATCACTTCTGCCACATTCTATTCATTAGAAGCAAGTAGCTAAGTTCTCAGTTAAGGGGAGGGGAGTGGACTTTAGGCACATATATATTAGGCAGCTTGACATTCTACTTAAGTCCACTGATATCTTATTTTTCTAAATCTTCTGCAGTGTCTAATTTACTATTAATCCCATCATATATTTTTTTTGACTCTGATATTGATTTTTTCATCTTTGGAAGCTAAATTTGGGTCTTTTTTATGCCCTCCGTGTTTCTTCTTAACATACTGTTTCTTTTCTCTACCTACTGGAATATCTGCGACAGAGTTGTTCCACTCTGAATGGTAAAAATACAAACCATTCTTGGTCCTGTGTGAATTCCCAGGATTGTTCCTTCTAATCCTCTTGGGAAGGTTTCTCATTAGCCTCAGATGTTTCTCACACACTTGCGATGATTCGTACTTAGTGGGAGATAGAAGAGGATCCCTCTGGAGAAACCCAGAGCTCTCTCTCCTCTCTAAGAAGCTCCCTACTCAGGGGCCCCTGGGTGGCTCAGTGGGTTAAGGCCTCTGCCTTCGGCTCAGGTCATGATCCCAGGGTCCTGGGATCGAGCTCCGCATCGGGCTCTCTGCTCAGCAGGGACCCTACTTCCTCCTCTCTCTCTCTCTGCCTGCCTCTCTGCCTACTTGTGATCTCTCTGTCAAATAAATAAATAAAATCTTAAAAAAAAAAAAAGAAGTTCTCTACTCTAGTACTTTGTTCTAGCCTCTGTGGCCTACTGAGTTCTTTGTCTCCTTAACTTAGTGAGATTTTCAGGCTCCTTTTGGGTTTCCTTTCCCTGCATTATAGTCTAGAAACTCTTCAGGTAATAAGCTGAGACAGTCTTTGGGTTTATCTCATTTGCTCCTCTTCTCTTAGGTCTTGTGCTTCCTGTATCTAAGGTTTGAAAATCTCTCTCTGTGTGTATGGGTGGGTTTTTTTGTTTTGTCTGACTTTCCTCCATAACTAACCTCCATTATTTTGTTGTGTTTGGCAATAGGAGGCTCTCCAGAAAATGACATTGAAATCAGCTTTCTATATAACTATAACTTTCTATATAACTGTTTCAGTTACCCATTTACCAACTTTTGTACAATAACCTCCCCAAGAGGAAGAGAAAAGAGAAAGAGAGGGAAACACACCATAAGAGAATCTTTTTTTTTCAAGATTTTATTTATCTATTTATTTGGAAGACAGAAATCAGAAGTAGGTGGAGAGGCAGGCAGAGAGAGAGGAGGAAGCAGGCTCCCCGCTGAGCAGAGAGCCCGATGCGGTGCTGGATCCCAACACCCCGGGACCATGACCCAAGCCGAAGGCAGAGGCCCCAACCTACCGAGCCACCCAGGTGCCCCACCATAAGAGAATCTTAACGATAGAGAACAAACAGGGTTGATGGAAGGAGGTGGGTGGGGATGGGCTAGGTGGGTGGTGAGTATCAGGGAAGGCCCTTGTTATGCTGAGCACTGAGTATTATTTGTAACTGATGAATCATTGAATCCTACTCCTGAAACCAATGTTGCACTGTGAGTTGATGAACTAGAATTTATTTATTGAAATATTTTATTTATTTGTTTGACAAAGAGAGAGAGTGAGAGCAGGAACACAAGCAGGGGAAGTGGGAGAGGGAGGAGCATGCTTCCCGCCAAGCAGGGAGCCCCATTCGGGGCTCAATCCCTGGACCCTGGGACAATGACCCAAGTAGAAGGCAGATGCCTAAAGACTGAGCCACCCAGGTGCCCCTAATTAGAATTTAAATACAAAACTGAAAAAAAAAACCTTCCCCAAACGTGGTTTTAATATGGCACCATTTATTTGTCCACAATTCTATGTGTTGATGATTTAAGATGCTTTCTTTCTTTCTTTTTTTAAAGATTCTCTCTCTCTTTTTTTTTTAAGACTTTATTTTTTTTTGAGTGAGAGAGAGCACATGAGAAAAGGGAGGATCAGAGGAAGAAGCAGACTCTACACTGAGCAGGGAGTCTGAATGAGGGACTCGATCCTGGGCCGCCAGGATCATGGCTTGAGCTGAAGGCTGTAGCTTAACCAACAGAGCCACCCAGGTTCCCTTAAGATGCTTTCAAGCCCAAATTTTTCAAAATGCTTGAACATTAGGTTCAGCTGGGAAACTCTGCTCTTTATGGTATCAGCTGTGCTGACTCATGGGTTTGAATTTTGTTAGCAATTTGGCTGCTGGCTAGTCTAGGAAGACCTCGCTCCTATGTCTGGCTGTTGATGCACATTTTGTCTGGGCTGTTGCCTCGTCAAAGCCTCTCACCCCTCCACTCAGTAGGCTAAACTAGGCTCTTTCACATGATTGTTGAGCATACTATTCTCTTTATCTTCCATCTGTGGCTGTGTGGAGACCACACTTTCTTCATCTTTGTCTTCCCTAGCATTTGTTGTTAAGATTTTATTTATTGGAGAGAGAGTGTGAGCAAAAGAGAGAGAAGGAGCAGGGCTGGGGCAGAGGGAGAAGGAGAAAGCAGACTCCCCACTGAGCAGGGAGCCTGCCGTGGTACTTGATCCCAGGATGCTGGGATCACGACCTTTGCTGAAGGCAGATGCTTAACTGGCTGAGCCACCCAGACACCCCATTCTCTAGCATTTTGAAAACAAACATGTCCAGACTGATTATTGTGACAGAAAAGGCCAGTGTTCACCAATATCCAGTTCTACCCTCCTTTCTGGGCCCAAAGGTAACTACATGTCCCAGCAGCTATCCCTTCCCCACCCCACATCTGGCTGGGACCAGTGGAATGTCAGCCCCGGCCATGGGACGGTCTGAGCTTCCTCATGCATCCCCTCTTTTCCTCTGTATGGCTGGAGTGAAGGTCTCTAGGATGGTGGAACCGTATGTTGGAAGAAGCCCCAATTCTTAGTAAGAGCCATTCAAACAGAAAATTAGCACTGTACTTTGGATGAATGAGAAATAAACCTGTGCTCTAGTAAAACCACTTGCTACAGTGACTAGTTGTATACTCAGACTAATACAGTTACCATCAAGATTCAAAAGAATTCTTTAAGTTTCTCTGATGTCATAGTGAAGAGCAAAATAGTATGGTTTTATCCACACTACTTAAGATGAGGACACCATAGCCTTCAAGTTTTCTTTCTTCCCTTTCCATGCAGTTCCATTTATTATATTTGTTAGTATAATCTCTGATATAATATTGTTATATAACTTATTAGTGATATAGAATATACATAATATAATATAATATAATACAACTTAATATAATATGATTTTAGATCTAGGAGATTATTGCTAAAACATCAATATTTTTATACCATATGTATACTTTTTAAAAAAATAATTCTTCGTTGGGGACCTGGCTCAGTCCATTAAGCAACTCAGTCAGTTAATCAACCTTCACCTCAGGTCATGATCCCAGGGTCCTGGGATGGAGTCCCGTGTTGGGCTCCCTGCTCAGCAGGGAGTCTGCTTCTCCCTCTGCCTGCTGCTCCCCCTACTTGTGCATGCTCTGTCAAGTAAATAAATAAAATCTTAAAAAAAAGAAATATTGTTTAAAAAATAATTTTTCATCTCAACGTTCAGTTTTATGTTCAGAATGGCCACAGTTATGTAGTCTTGTGTTGGAATTTTATTTGTTAGGTGCTATTTACCACAAGTCTTCTGGAACGTGACTTTCTTTTCCTAGGTTCTTAATTTTATTTCCTTTTTCCAGTTAGCTATAGGACATTTGAACGTATATTTTTCAGAATCCTTGAACATTTTTTCTTCTTTTGCCTATAAAATTTGTGTGTGTGTGTGTGTGTGTGTGTGTGTGTGTGTGTGTGTGTGTGATTCATATTTTTGTTAGCAAGGGTCTAGATACAAATTTCTTTTTTTGTTGATTTTTGCTTGGAATACTGTGAAGCTTTTCAATTTATACTTTTATGTTTTAACAGCTAAGGAAAATTTTTAAATGATGTCTTTAATTTTTGCTGCTTTCATTTGTCTTTGTGTCGTACTTCAGGAACTCTGTAATTCCTTGGTAGCACCCCTCTTCTCTGCATCTCTTAGATTCTACTGTCCCTTGCAACATATTTTTGCCCTTTTGTCTTGCTCTCTGGGAAACCTAATCAGATTTGTTCCTCATATTACTTATGCTGTGGTGACAAACTTATTCTTCATTTCTTGCCATAATGAGTGCTTTAATTCTGCTGTTGTATTCTGGGTTTCCTTGCATGATTTTCCTACTTTGACAAGTTTATTCTGCATCTTTAAACTTTACTCAGCTTCTTCTCTCCTTTTGTATTTATTTCAGAGGTCATGTTTTCAACTTGATTTGGGGATACAGGAAAAAAAAAAATCCTCCTGATCTGAAAGACACATGAGTAAAAGAGCTTCAATTATATGTCTTCTCTTTGATACCTTATGAACTTATTCCACTTGCCTGATTTTTCATACTTTTTTCCTAGCGTACTCATCCCTATGACACTTATAACTCATGCTGCTGTAAGGGGCTATTTGCAGACCTGATGTTTTTTAACTTGCTGTATAACCCTTTTCACTACCCACAATTTTTATTGCCAAATTTTCAAATAAAAGTAGCAGATAAAATATTTGTATGTTATACAGTCTATTCTTGTTATTCATGATAGTTACATTCTATAAAGTTGCCCTGGACACTGAGTTAGTGAATACAGAACCACTGCTCCTGGGGAAATTTGAGGTTAACTCCCGATATACCTCTAGAAACAACATTTTGTCAATTGATTAAAATATAACCTTGTTTTGTGTGTCTCTGTTCAAAGGCAAATTATTTAATCTATATTGTTGATTCATTAACATTGAACTTATGACTAACTGCACTGTAAGTCATGCCTGAATGAGACTGAGACTTACCTATATGCAGTTTTTTCTCCATAAGGCATATCAGGCCTTCTTGTACTTGGTAGTACTTCAGCACTACTCTTAAACAGAGAAATCACCATCAAGAAGAAAAAACACATGAAAAATTTGTCACTAAATAGGCTGAGGCATGTGTAAGCAAGTATGCAGAAGGTGGAGTGTTATCTTATCCAGCTGGGAATGTGTGGGGGGCAGCCCAAATTTTCCACTGCTCTGCACATGCCCAGGAAAGACTGTGAAAGGACTGTCAGTATTGATCTGGAGGTTACAAATACATTGTAACAAGTAGGTAAATTCTAACGTTGAATTAGCAAATAATAAATAACGCTGTAGATATTTGGGTCTTTCTGTTTTCATTAGCTACCATGTCAAATCCATCCAACCCAACAAACTATCTTAATGTAGCATAGATACGATCACATAATTTCCCTCCCTTTTCACCATCTACTGATAACTATTTCTTACAGAATGCACACAGCAAATTATGTATTCAGTACTGCCCAAGTGCCAAGCAGGTTGAGGCCACTTGCCCTGTCCAATGGACATTTTCCTGAGATTGGATTAAGGTATAATTTTCTCTTGTCTTTCTTGCTCTTAAGCTTTAAAACTATAAACAGGGTCTAATAAAATATTTTTATAACACTATAAAATATCCAGCAACATTTATCAAAGTGCATTTTAAATTTGTGGTATCTACACCTACTTGACTGCAGTCTCCCACTATGGGCTACCTGTTACCTGCATTCTGGTTTTCTGATGTTTGTGATTTCTGAATGCATGTACAGTCTGGGAAGCAGTATTCAGGTTGGAAGGGCTAGTATTGAAAGAGCATCTCTGAGAGAGAGGGGAATGGAAGCCAGCTCTCTTTCTGGTAACACTTGGAAGTCAGAGAGGGAAGCATTGCTCAGATTTTAGAAGGGAATGGCATGTAAGACCTTGGGAAGACGAATCATTAAACACCAACGTGCCCAGACTTCTGAAAGACCTTTTAGTTCCTCACTACTTTTAAGATATCATGGGGATTTGACCAAAAAAAAAAAAAAAAAAAAAAAACCACCCCAAAACCCAAAAAACAAAAAACAAAAACCACCCAAACCCTCAAAATCTTGTCATTTGCAATGACGCGGATGGAACTAGAGGCTATTAGGCTAAGCAAAATAAGTCAATCAGAGAAAGGCAATTATCATATGGTCTCTCTCATATGAGGAATTTGAGAGACAGGGCATGGGGCTGTGGGAGGAAGGGAGGGGAAAATGAAACAAGATGGGATCGGGGAGGGAGACAAACCATAAGAGACTCTTAATCTCAGGAAACAAACAGGGTTGCTGTAGCGGGGTGGGGGGGTGGTTGGAGGAATAGAGTGGCTGGGTGATGGACATTGGGGAGGATACGTGCTCGGTGAGTGCTGTGAATTGTGTAAGACTGATGAATCACAGAACCTGTACCCCTGAAACAAATAATACATTATATGTTAATTTAAAAAAAGATATCACAGGGATTTGAATAGTAGCTCATCTCCAGTTACTAGTGTGAATCAAAGGCCACAGGAATTGTATTGGACAGCACAATTTCCTTGGGACTTTTGTATGAAGACCAGCCAGGGATCCAGATCCAGCACTGCAATTAAATTTGATTTAGCAAATAAAAAAAAATATATTTCTTATAATTGTATTTCATACATCCTGTATGGTGGTACAAATTCAAACGACCAACTTACTTAAGCCTTAAGCAACTTACTTTGCCTTTTTAATTTTCAACTTCCTTACTTGTAAAATGAGGGCAGTTGTGTTTACCTTGTAAGATTGTTTTGGAGATTGGTTATTTTATGTGTAGGTCAACTAGTAGGTCTTAACACCTGATGCTCAGTCAATATTGTACAGAGTTCTCTCCTTCCAGCTGTCCTCTGAGTTCTCTGTCATTTTAAGGACATCCTTGCTGTCCAGCATTTATATTTGCCCATGTTCATTTTTTTTTTAAAGATTTTATTTATTTGTCAGAGAGAGAGAGAGAGAGAGAGCGAGCACAGGCAGACAGAGTGGCAGGCAGAGGCAGAGGGAGAAGCAGGCTCCCCACATAACAAGGACCCCGATGTGGGACTCGATCCCAGGACGCTGGGATCATGACCTGAGCCGAAGGCAGCGGCTTAACCAACTGAGCCACCCAGGCGTCCCTGCCCATGTTCATTTTTATAGAAGTTTGCAACTATGCATTTATACAGATACACCAATATTTTGATAGGGTCATATCCTCATTTCATCCACCGATGAGTCTTGGGTCCCCTGGGTTGATGCTCTGCTATTCTCTTCTTCTTAATCATACCTGCAAGTCACTCCAGATCTGCCTGAGCAGGCACCCTCTCCCTTTCCTTAGGTAAAATGACTCTTTCAACTTTAATTATTTCTAGTTTCTTATTTAAGTAGTATGTAAGTATAGGCATATAGGGTATTTTATCAGTTATTTTATTCATTTGCCCCTGAAATCTTCTTACAAAGACACTCACAAGTATAATATCAATTTAAAAATTACATTAAAACTAAGTAGGTAAAAAAATATGGGCAAAAGAAAAATAAAACTGAAAATTGGGATACCAGATTGTTTCATTAAAAATCCTGAATGTGCTGGGAAAAAAATGTATCAAACGTATAAAAAGTACATTAATGTGTCAAATATATAAAAACTATATTAATTCTATCGTTATGTTTTGTGTCTGATCAGGGAACTGTTTTTTTTTCTTTGCTATCCAAAAGATTTTTAAAAGTCCTCAAAGACAATGCAGTTTATGCTAACTTCCCACTCAATCTGTTATACTCATTGATCCATAGAGTAATAGTGACACTGAAATGAATCTTTATGCTTGTACTTATCACAGGAATTTAAAAAGAATATTAAACCAGATTTTGACAGATCTGGGCCAACAAGTAAATCTTTATTGGAATAAAAAGGGCTATTTTAAGAAAAGGGAAGCATAAGGGAAATAGTAATTATGTCCCTGAAGCATCAATATTTGCAAAAGAGACTATAGAAGAAGATTGTTTTCCATGATTTTAACAGAACACATTTACTTCTCTCTTAGAAAGAAGGCATCTCCCTGTAGTTCTCTGAAAGTGCTCAGAGCACGCTCTAACAGAATTTCTAAAGAATACCACCCCCACTCTGATGTGTACTGATAGCTTCAGAGGTAAGATTATTGACTATTTAAACAAGAAATTAGTTTTTATGCAAGACAAATTTAAATTCATCTTCAAGTGTTTAACATTGATAACAAATATCTTGAAAAGCAAGGTATTTTAGAACAAAAACTAGTAAATTCTTTTTAAAGTCAGGCAACTGGGGCGCCTGGGTGGCTCAGTGGGTTAAAGCCTCTGCCTTTGGCTCAGGTCATGATCCCAGGGTCCAGGGATAGAGCTCTGCATCGGGCTCTCTGCTCAGCAGGGAGCCTGCTTCCTCCTCTCTCTCTGCTTGCCTCTCTGCCTACTTGTGATCTCTGTCTGTCAAATAAATAAATTAAAAAAAAATCTTTAAAGTTTGGCAACTTAAAAAAATGTTTCTTACTGACTTGCTTTTGTCATATAATAGTTGAATTTTTGTAACATTTACTTAAGCTATAAACATAATAATGAAATAAACACCGGTGAGCCCTCTATTCAAATTATGAGTTAGGACCCTGCCAATGTCACTGAACTTTACATCTGTGTTTTCATGCTCCCACCTCCTTTCTCCCTCCCCAGAGGCAGCTACTGCTCTGAAATCCTTGTAGTTTACCACATATTTGTGGATCTTTAAACATAATGCTGTTCACCTTTACTTGGTTTTGAGCCTTAAAAAAAAGTTATAATCCTGAATGTACTATACATTAATATATTTGTAATTCTTACTTTTAAAATACATTAATTACATTTAATATATAATTATTACATTTAATAACACATTAATTGTATTAATGTATTATTGCAAGTGTAATTTGTATTATTACAGTGTAATTTTTATTCTTACAAATGGAATAAATACATTTATAATTTGTAATACATTTGTAGTTTGTAATGCAATCTGTAATTTGTTTTGTTTTTCTCAGCATTTCAAACTGAATAATTATTGCTAAGATTCATCCATTTTGTTTTATTTAGCTGCAGACTTCTAGAACACATATACGCTAGTGTATACCTGGGAATGGAATTTCTGGATTGCAGGAAACTCAAATGCTCAACCTTTTAAAGTGATACTGGTTCACATTCTCATCAACAGCATCTTTTGCTGCTTTCATTCTTCTACATCTTTCCTAACACTTGGTATTGTTAGAGCTCTTGCGTATTTATCCGTTGAACACCCTGTATTTTGTTTTTGGTATTTACCTATGCATCTTTTTAGCTACATATTTACTTATCTATCTACCTATTTAAATTTTTGTTCCTTTCCTATAAAATCCCTATTTGGTGCTTTGCACAATTCCCATTGAATTGCTGATCTCTTTATTATTAAACCACAGGGATTCTTTATACTGATAGATTTTATTTTTTCATCACTTATATCTGTTGTGTCTTCTCTCAGATTGTGAATCATTTTAAATTTTTTATTATAGTGTCTTGAAAAACAGTAAGTCTTAATTTTAACATCTTTAAATTTGTCAGTCTTTTATGTTAATAAGTTTTGGCTCTTGTTTAAGAAATACTGCTCTATCTTTAAGTAAGAAAGAGTGTCTAGTATTTCTTCTGAAAACTTTAAGAGACTTTTATATATATCTTGTATACTTAAGTCATTAATCTATTAAGTTTTGTGTGTGGTATGAGAGAGAAATTAAACTTCATTTTTCCCCATGTGGATTAGCCAATTATTTCTGGATCGTTTACTGAAAAATCTTACTTCTCCCATGGTTGGACAATTCCATCTCTGTAGTATATAATTTTCTTATATGCACTGGTCTATTTCTAGGCTTTTAATTTTGTTTCCTTGGTCAATATGTTTCATTCTGCACCAAAAAACTTATTTTAAAAATGGCCATTCTGGAAAAGTTAAAACTGTACAGAGAAAAGCCAGATCAGAGGTTGCCAGGGGCTGGGAATTGGGGAAGGGATTGATGAGAAGGGGACAGGGAATTTGGGAGAGATGGTAATGGGGATTTCCTACATCTTGATTATGGAGATTATATACTATATATATTTGTCAAAACTCAAAACTGAACAATTAAAAAGATTGAATTTTATTGGACATAAATTTTATTTCAGAAACTAACTTAGAAAAATTTCCAAAACGTTAATTTGATATGCTGTTATTTTTCTTTAGGAATGACTTCCATTCTTACTGGGCTTCTGCTTTTCTGTATAAATTTTAGAATCCTACTTTGAAAATTTCATCAAAACTAAACCTGTCAGGATTTTGATTGGAACTACATTGAGCCAGTAGATAAATTTTGGGATGTCTTATATTATCTGTGAAAACAGTATATTTCTCCATTTAGTTAAGTCTACCTTCATGCCATTTTGTAATTAAATATTCTAACATTCTGAGTACCTGAATATTAAATATTAAGATATCTTATACAAAAATAGGCTAGATTTTTAGGCTGTTGTCCCTTGTTTCAAGCCCATCTCTCCATATGCTGCTACGTGATACTGGGCTAGGTCTCTGCAAACTGTGGTTCTCCTTTGCCAAATGGTTTATTGTTAAGTTCTGCAATAGAGGATACTGGAGGGAAGGTGGGAGACAAGAAGGGAAGAAGAACCTTCATTTCGGCTCTGTGGTCTTTGCCAGTATCACTCTGGCAATAGTTTTTTTTATCATGGCAGGAGCTGTGGGTTCAGTTTCCAGCTTTCTTCCTCCCTTTCATACCCAAGTTAATTGTCTCCCCTTAGAGGTATAACCACCACCTGGGTAGGGCTCCTTCTCAGAAGCCTGAGCCCCATTCTGTGTGTCCCCTGTTCAAAGATTATGAGACACAAACAGGGAGATTCAAATTAAAACCACATTGAGATATCACCTTACACCAGTTAGAATGGCCAAAATTAGCAAGACAGGAAACAACATGTGTTGCAGGGGATGTGGAGAAAGGGGAACCCTCTTACACTGTTGGTGGGAATGCAAGTTGGTGCAGCCACTTTGGAGAACAGTGTGGAGATTCCTCAAGAAATTAAAAATAGAGCTTCCCTATGACCCTGCCATTGCACTACTGGGTATTTACCCCAAAGATACAGATGGAGTGAAAAGAAGGGCTATCTGTACCCCAATGTTTCTAGCAGCAATGGCCACGGTCGCCAAACTGTGAAAAGAACCGAGATGCCCTTCAATGTACGAATGGATAAGGAAGATGTGGTCCATATACACTATGGAGTATTATGCCTCCATCAGAAAGGATGAATACCCAACTTTTGTAGCAACATGGACGGGACTGGAAGAGATTATGCTGAGTGAAGTAAGTCAAGCAGAGAGAGTCAATTATCATATGGTTTCACTGATTTGTGGAGCATAACAAATAGCATGGAGGACAAGGGGAGTTAGGAGAAGGCATTTGAGGGAAATTGGAAGGGGAGGTGAACAATGAGAGACTATGGACTCTGAAAAACAATCTGAAGGGTTTGAAGAGGTGAGGGGGGGTGGGAGGTTGGGGGAACCAGTTGGTGGGTATTAGAGAGAGCACGGACTGCATGGAGCACTGGGTGTGGTACAAAAAACAATGAATAATGTTATGCTGAAAATAAATTTTTAAAAATGATTTAAAAAAAAAAAGATTATGAGACACTAACACCAGTCAAGCAGCTTCCCTTGATTTCTGTATAGAAATTAACTTAGATCTATGGATCTTATATCCAGAAACCTTGCTATATACTCTCTTATTTCCTACAATTTGTATGTACAGTCCTTTGAATTTTCTATGTAGCAACCATATCATATACAAATAATGACAGTTTTGTTCTTTTCTATTCTTTATGAACTTTCTCTTCCCCCTGCCCTTACTTGCTTGATAAGGTCTCCAGTATGATGAAGGATAAAAGTGGTCATAGTAGATACCCTGGTTTTATTCTGGATTTTAAGAAGAAAATTCTAATGTTTCACCATTAATAATTATATTCTTGTAGGTTTTTTAATAGATACCATCTATTATGTTAAGGAAATTCATTTATATTAATAATTTGCTAATATTTTTAGATATTTTTAGTCTACTTACTATTAGTTGTTTATGATTTTGGCCGTATGTTTATAAATGATATTAGATTATGAATTTTTCTTTTTCATTGGTGCCACTTTTGGACTTGGTATCAAAATTTCCTTTTCTAATTCACTGTCAACTTTACATAAGATTGAAAAGATCTGTTCCTTGAAGATTTTGTAGGATTTGACGAAACCATCTGAGAGCGATGTTTTTGTGGGAAGATTTGTAGTCTCTTTAGTGGTTGTAGAAATATTCCAGCTTTGTATTCCACCCTTTGAGTTAGTTCTGGGTAATTGTATTTCTCAAGAATTTTGTTGATTTTGTCTACATTTTAAAATGTGTTGGCATTAATTTTTTCATGGTCTTATTCCCCTTTCATTTTTTCATTTATAATTTCATTTATTTGTATTCTCGCTCTTTTCTTCCCCCTCTTTTCTTGATCCATCTTGTCAGGAATTTGTCATTTTTATAGGGATGCAGTGACATTCAGCTTTGATCTCAGCATTTGGTCAAAATATGCTTAAATTTCTGCTTCTCTCAGGTCTCTAGAAACCTGAATAGCAAATCCTTATCCTGTGCAAATCCCTGAATTTGTGCGTGATCAGTGATTATTTAATTGGATGGGCTAGTTACCAGAAGTGTAATGATAATAATAATATAACAAACATATATTAAGTCTTCATTATTTTTTTCACTTTTTAAAGGGTAGATAAAGCACCTAAGTTGTTTTAGATGAATAGAAGAAGCCTCCCAATTTTCAGCCAACAAAACCATTTCTACCATTACATTATCTATCTACTGAAACTTGGGAATTTACGAAGAACTGAAATTTCAAAGAACTCCCCAGACCTCAGATTGTTTAGTAAATTCGAGTTTCTAAAACTCTTTGCTTCTACTTCCATCATAAGTGGTATTTTTTTAGAAATACTTGCCAGATTTTCTCTTTGCCTTAACTAGCACACTGATGCTTATTTTCAGAAGTCTTTCTATCTTTATAATGATAATAGTACCAGTAGTAATAATAATAAATGGGTTCTCTCATATAGCACTTTATTTATTTTTTTTTAATTTCTTTTCAGCGTAACAGTATTCATTGTTTATGCACCACACCCAGTGCTCCATGCAATCCATGCCCTCTCTAATACCCACCACCTGGTTCCCCCGACCTCCCATCCCCCGCCCCTTCAAAACCCTCAGATCGTTTTTCAGAGTCCATAGTCTCTCATGGTTCACCTCCCCTTCCAATTTCCCTCAACTCCCTTCTCCTCTCCATCTCCCCTTGTCCTCCATGCTTCATATAGCACTTTTGATGTACTAGACATTATTCTAAGCACTTTGAATTTATTAAATCATTTAATTCTTACAATAGAACTCTGAAGTAGATGCTATTATTATCCCATTTCCAGATGAATAAATGGAGACACAAAAAGATAAAAATAACCTACTCAAGGGTAGCCTAGTGAATAAGTAATGGAGTCAGGATTTGAATCCAGTCTTCTGGAGTTCTTGCCCTTGATGGTATAGTGGATTAATTGCCACTTGGCACCAGTCACCCAGGCACCTCTGGTACTTGGTGCCAATATGCCTAAGAAGGGCCAAGAATTTCTTGCACTGATTATATGTTTATAAACTATATTCTTATGCAAACATATAGGTGCTCTTGGTCAGAAATGAATTTTCATTCTTTCTAAGAGTCTGTATTGGAAAAAGGGAAAGTGGTTGAGATTACTCTGATGCATGTTTAACCTGTTTATAAATGGGATGTCTGCAGATGAACTAAAGGTGAATGGGGACTTCAGATGACCAATTCCATCAAAGGATGCAAGAGAGAAGGGAAACTCTACTTAGGGTTCATAATTCTATAAAATCTCCTTGTAGAATAAACAGACCGAATAATGGTAAGGGATGGTATACAATGAGTCCCAAGATGAAGCCATGCGTCACTGAAATGCTAGATACTCTAAAGGAGCCAATAGTGATCTTCCAGGATTCTGTTTGAAGGAGAGCCTAACATGTATATGTTGCCCCTTTCTTTCCCACAAAATTTTATAAGGTAAGCAGATTAAGTAGGAGACAAAGTCAATGACTTAATGAGGTATTAGAAATCCATTGCTCTGGGGAACGCCTGGGTGGCTCAGTTGGTTGGACGACTGCTTTCGGCTCAGGTCATGATCCTGGAGTCTCGGGATCGAGTCCCGCATCAGGCTCCCAGCTCCACAGGGAGTTTGCTTCTCCCTCTGACCTTCTCCTTGCTCATGCTCTCTCTCACTGCCTCTCTCTCAAATAAATAAATAAAAAATCTTAAAAAAAAAAAAAAGAAATCCACTGCTCTGGAGGGACTGGATGTCTTGAAATTCTTATTGAAAATGTTTTGGGAGGGGCAGAGTGTGGGGAAGTTAAGACTTTTGGATAGGTAGAACCATACCACCTCACCATTAAAGTTTTAGTCTTTTAGGAATTAGGGGTCTATCAGTTTGCAGACCTTCCTGAAAAACAAGATCTCTTTTCCAGTCCCACAGGTCCACTCACTTTGGTAATGGAGAGGAATAACTGGAATAGGGCATCTGGTTTTGACATCTGTCTATGTACATGCATGGGTGTGTACACACACACACACACCTGCTTTCCTTAGTTTCAGCCAGGGACTTCCTCCCTTCTATGAAAAACCTGTCTTGCAGTTGGGATTCTTATATAAAAATATTGTCACAAAGAGAGGATGGAAAGCATGGGCAAGTGATGTTGTAGAAACCAAGAAAATACAGAATTTTATAATTTGTAAGAGGTCGTCCAAAAGTCCAAGGTAACCACATTTCTGTCGCATGTGTCCTGAATATAGGGTGCTGGATTTGGCAATGAGAAGATGGTAACTTCTCACACAGGTCCTTTAGGGGAGTACTAAGGGCCAGAATGCTTTGGATTGGAGAAAGAAACAAATGCATCTACTGAGTAGGTTTCATTTAGTTCAGTCAAAATCAAGGGCAAATTTTATTAGGAAGACAATAAGAAGGAAGGGAATTTCAACACATGAACAAAGGCATGAAGGCATATGGAGAACATTTTCATTTTTATTTTAAAATGAAGATCTTTTTGTCATTGGCTTAGTATGAATTTAATATTCTCTCTCGGGAAGACTCACTTTGTAAACCCTGGTTTTTAATTGTGAAACAAAGGGTAATAGGAAAAAAAAATTTTCTAGAGCCCCTGAAATTACTCTGTGTTGCTGGTCCTTATTCTGCTAACTCTGACTGTATGGGTATTACAGGCATATCTTGCAGAGGTAGTATAAGTTCAGTTCCAGACCACAGCAAAAAAAAAAAGTGAATATAATCATAAAACAAGTCAAGTGAATTTTTTGGCTTCCTAGTGCATGTAAAAGTTTCTTATACTGTACTGCAGTCTATTAAGGGTGCAACAGCATTATGTCTGAAGAAACCATGTACATACTTCAATTTTAAAAACACTTGATTGCTAAAGAATGCTAACTATCATCTGAGCTTGCAGTGAGCTGTAATCTTTGGTGGGTGGAAGGTGTTGTCTTGAGGTCGATGGCTGTTAACTGATCAAGGTGATGGCTGCTGAAGGTGGGGTACCTGTGGCAATTTTCTTAAAATAAGACAACAGTGATATTTGCTGCATTGATTGACTATTCCTTTGTCAAACAATTTCTCTGTAGCATGCCATGCTGTTTGATAGCATTTACCCACAATAGGACTTCTTTCAAAATTGGAATTGATTCTCTCAAATCTGCCCTGCTTTATCAATTATGTTTATGTAATATTCTACATCATTTGTTGTCATTTCAACAATCTCTTTTGGCATCTTCTGTAGGAATAGATTCCATCTCAAGAAATCACTTTCTTTGCTCATCCATAACAAGTAACTCTTCATCAGTGAAACTTTGTCATGAGACTGCAGCCATTCAGTCATACCTTCAGGCTCCACTTCTTATTCTAGTTCTGCTGTTTCTACCACATCTGCAGTTAGTGCCTCCGCTGAAGCCTTGAAACCCTCTCAGTTATCCAAGAGGGTTGGAGTTCTTCTAAATGCCCATTAATGTTAACATTTTGACAACTTCCCACAAATTACAAATGTTCTTAATGGCATCTAGTATGGTGAATCCTTTTCAGAAGGTTTTCATTTATTTTTCCCAAATCCATCAGAAGAATCACTGTGGCAGCTATGGCCTTAAAAAAATGTATTTCTTAAATAATAAGAATTGAAAGTCGAAATTACTCCTCGATCCATACACTGCAGAACTAATTTTATATAGGCAGGCATGAAAACAAAAATCTCATTGTACATCTCCCTCAGAGTTCTTGGGTGACCCAGGTGTATTATTCATGAACAATAATATTTTGAAAGAAATCTTTTTTTTTTTCTTGAGCAGTAGGTCTCAACCATGGCTCAAAATATTCAGTAAGCTGTTTTGCAAACAGAGGTGCTATCGTCCAGGCTTTATTGTTCCTTTTATAGAGCACAGGGTGGATTTAGTATTATTCTTAAGGACCTTAGGATTTTCAGAAAGGTGGTTTCAACCTAAAGTTACCAACTGCATTAGCCTCTAACAAGAGAATCAGCCTGTCCTTTGCAACTTTGAAGCCAGACATTGACTTCTCCTCTCTAGCTATGGAAATCCTAAATGGCACCATCTTCCAAATGAAACCTGTTTCACCGACACTGAAAATCTGTTAATTAGTGCAGCTACCTTCATGAATGATTTTAGTTAGACATCCTGGGAAACTTGCTGTGGCTTCTACATCAGCACTTGCTGCTCCACCTTGCACTTTTATTTTTTTTAAGATTTTATTTATTTATGACAGAGAGAGATAGCAAGAGAGGGAACACAAGCCGGGGGAGCTAGAGAGGTAGAAACAGGCTCCCCATTGAGCAGGGAGCTGGATATCTGTCTCCATCCCAGGACACCAGGATCATGACCTGAGCCAAAGGCAGACCCTTAATGACTTAGCCACCCCGGGGCCTCTCACCTTGCTCTTCTGTATCATGATGATGGCTTCTTTCCTTAGACCTCATGAGACCACCTCTGCTAGTTTCAAACCCTTCTTCTGCAGTTTCCTCACTTCTTTCAACCTTCATAGAATTGAAGACAGGGCCTTGCTCTGGATCAGGCTTTGACTTAAGGGAATATTAAGGCCTGTTTGATTCAGACCACTGAAACTTTTTCCACATGAGCAATAAGTCTATTTTATGCTCTTATGATTCATGTGTTCACTGGATTAACACTTTCAGTTTCCTTCAAGAGTTCTTCCTTTGCATTCACAACTTGGTTTTTTGGCTCAAGAGGCCTAGATTTTGATCTGTCTCATCTTTGACATGTCTTCCTCATGAGGTTTAATCATTTCTAGCTTTTGATTTAAAATGAAAGGGGGACGCCTGGGTGGCTCAGTTGGTTGGACGACTGCCTTCGGCTCAGGTCATCATCCTGGAGTCCCGGGATCGAGTCCCGCATCAGGCTCCCAGCTCCACGGGGAGTCTGCTTCTCTCTCTGACCTTCTCCTAGATCATGCTCTCTCTCACTGTCTCTCTCTCAAATGAATAATAAATAAATAAAAAATATTTAAAATGAAAGGAGTATGACTCTTCCTTTCATTTAACATGTAGAGGACATTGTAGGGTCATTCATTAACCCAATGTCAATATTGTTGTGTGTCAGGGAACAAGAAGGCATGAGGAGAGGGGGAGGGATGGGGGAACGCCAGTTGGTGAAGCAGTCAGTACACACAACATCTATCAGTGAAGCTTGCTGTCTTATATGGGTGTGGTTCATGGCACCCCAGAACAATTATAACAGCTCAAAGATTGCTGTCTACAAGTCACCATAATAAATACAATAATAATGAAAAAATTTGAGATATCATGAGAATTGCCAAAATGTGATCCAGAGACATGGAGTGAGAGAATGTTGTTGGAAAAAAATGACTTATCAATTTGTAAAAAAACACAATACCTGCAAAGTACAATAAAGCAAAGGCAATAAAATGAGGTATGGCTGTATTATAAGTTATTGTATCATGGCATATAGAAAATATATTCTTCAGTAAAGGAATGGTTTTACTGTTAGCATTTAATATAAGGAAACACTTATTCTATTTAGTCTCTCTTTTTTTTTTTTCCCCTGGACTGTCTGAAGTTGGACTTCACTTGTGATCTATAGTCCAACTTTGTCCAAATAGCATTTCAGAGGGTAGAAAAGGAAAATGGGATGAAGTGTTAACTCCTTTGGCCACCTGTTCTCATTTCACACCCTTTTGGAAAAAGCAACGGACAAGAAGAATTGTCAAAGTAGCAGGCTTCCTAAATTGCCAGCAAAGACAGTCCACAAATGCTACCTCACCAGGAGAAGAGTGTCAGCGTCTTCCTGTGGGTTTCCTCCTGTGTATCAGCAGCCCCCAGGAGAAACCTGTGTGGTTGTTTGCCCTGGTTGTCTAAGTCAGTGGGATACACAGCAGACCTGCATTAGCAAGCCTCACTCCATGGTTTTTATTCATAACCCTGAGATCATTGCACAAACCCTTCCAAGCTTGGTTTCCACCCTCTTCAAAGCCTCTTTGTTTATGAATAGTTTTCCTGATGAAGCCAGAATCAGTAACGAAGACAGTAATGAGGGAGACATGTGGAGCTTAAATATTTGTAAAGAACTTTCCACCATTTATATGAATCCTGGCCATATCCTTAATTAGTTGTAAGTGTAACTGAGAACTTTTTCTTCTTTCTGTCAACCATACAATCTTTCTATTCCTCATGCCACCCAAGCAAGATACTTAAACACTCCAAGTATGTATATCTACAGAAGACATTCTCTTCCTTATAGTTTCTTAATAAATACAACTATAGCCTGTATGAGTATTTATACACTTCCCTATAAATTAGCATTGTTTTATTCTAACATAATAGCTTTCCTTTTAGAAGATGCCTCTTTGTTTTCTCATAAACTTTTCTCATTTTTTAGACCTAACACTTCCACAGAATGCCTGATTTAAATATTCAGTGGGAAAGTAGCAATGTTTAACCCTTCTGGACCATCTCTGGGTCAGATTTCAGTGCACAGAGTCCCTAAAGTAGACAGCCAAAGAGGTTAGACAATTGCTTGGTGTAATTCCTCAGAGACTGTGGGTTTCCATCCTTGCAAGGTGCAGCAGCCTAATTAACATGCTGAAAATACCTTCTCAACTCAAATTGTGCTTAAGACATTTGCAGATGACTTTCAGCTGCCCACCGGGAAGGCAAGGAGCTTGGGCCTTGTTTGAAAAATAAATCTTGACGTGATTGCTAAGTTGCAGAAAAAGCTTTCAATTTTATCACATTCTTTGACATCCTCCTTTAAAGAGATTGGAAAAAATGTGTTTTGGTTTTTTTTTTTTTTTTGGTCTTCTTAGTCCCAAGAAGTGTTGGAATAAAAGCCTCAAAGCTTTGCAACTGAAAGAGTTAAAACAGTCTGCATGGCAGAATATCAAATCCCACAGCTTCTTCCTGCCAAACAGAGAAAAAAAAAAATCAAAGCAACAAGAAGGAAGAAGGAAAAGGGGAACATCCTTGTTAGTAAATCAATCAGTTTTTGTACAATAATCCTCTTAAATCCATCCCTCAAGGTGGGGAAAGCCCTCTTATCGGGGTCTTTGGTGAAATCTATACTAAAGTCTGTCGACTCTCTCATGGTTGACAGTCCACATCGAGTCCTATTTATCTGGATTTCAGGATCATCCTATGGAAATGATCCACTAGTACAATTATAGGAGTACTTAGTAATTTTATCCCTTTACTCATTAATATTAATTAGTGCTTGGAGGGGAAAGAGGACAAGGAACAGCTTCTCATATCCAAGCTAATTAACTTTGTTTAGCTTGTATGAAAGTGAGAAAGTACTTTATTAAAAACGATAAGATAAGCACACAAGGGACTTTTATTTTCTGCTTAGGCTAAACTGTGATAGCATTTGGCTCTTCGTGCAGCATCCTAGAATTGCCAGCAAGAATAAAAGGATTGTTACTGGAAAGTAAAGGCTCCCGCACGGTTTCCAAGGCACCCACTCAGCTGGTGGTAACGTAGATTTGACGTTTTCATGCTATTTTAGAAAATGAAGGGTGGTTTCCAAGCCCCATATTTAGGACATATAACGTTACAAATGACAGAAAAATAAGGTAACAGAAGTTACTTCTTTTTCAGTATTATAGATTTATATGTTATCTAATCTATATTGACACAGTGAGTTGAAACCCTTTTTAATTTAATGCCTAAAATGTATTTGGTTTCCAGTTAGGATTAAGAACATTTTTTAAACCAAAGATCTCAGTAGACATATTTCTCTTCTCTATGAATAAAATACTGTAGGAAATATGTAAGGTTAGTAGCATTAAAAGCTATGTATTCCACACATTATTTTTTAACTGTAATATTCACCGATTCTCTTGTTCTTTTGGAAAATTTGATTGAAGAAACTATGTCGAGCTCTAAAACTTTAGAAATAAATGCAAAATTTAAAACAAGTCATTTTTCCTCATGTTTATACTTTGTGTTTGCCCATGACCTTTGAGAAGCAGACACCGAGACAAGATTCAATGCGAGGATTTTATTGGGTAATAAAATAGAAAATGAGGAGCTGGGAGCTGAGAAAAGCCTGGGGAGCCATCAGACTGCACTGCAAACCTGCTCCTGAATGGCGGGGAGAGGGAAGGGAGGCTGAGTGGGGCACATTCCAGATCCCCAGGCAGCCAATAAGGAAGATGAAGCAAGACTGTCAGGGGGTCCTTGAGAAACAGTTACCTCTCAGGAGACCCATGCCTCCCTAAACAGGCCTGTGTTACTATCCCTGCTGCTCAGCTGATGGCTGGGAACAGCTCTGAGAAGCATGGCTTTGGTTAAACCATGGCAATGAATTTCAGAACAAGTAGCTGGGCTCTTGGTCATTATGCTTCTTGAACTTAGAGGCCGTGAGATGCACTCTCATGGCTGCCATAGGCTCTCTTCACATCTTTATTAAAACATTACCTCTTTGAATTCATCTTCCTGACATTTTTTTTACTAACAGTAAAAATTGGAATCTTATTTATGCCCGAATCAGGAAATGTTGAGTTTTTTTTGGTAGAACTAGATTTTGGAAACGTTTCTGTGAAATCCCTAAAATATCTAATTCTTTAGTCCAAAATCTAAACGTATTTGTGGTTTATATATTCAGTGCTTGATTCCAACCTGAAGGCAATGAAATGCATTTACAAAAAAAGAGCAAAGCTTTAAAATCTTTCATAACAAAATAGCATGCAAAATAGAGAGTATAGAGGAAAGCATGAGCGATATCCTAATGTGACTCTTATTTCTTCTGAGAATCCTGAATTGGTATCTTTGAACTGATATCAAACTTGATGTCTTTCCACCATTGAAATCAAGTTCACTGGGAATTCAAGGCATTGTCCAGCTTTATTGGTATCTTTCAAGTCAGGGTATCAGTTTAATTTGAGGCCGTTGGGGCTTTTTGACCTTTTGCCAGTTTGGAACTTGAGTGTTTTTGCTCTTTGCTTGCCATAATTCTCTATTTTCAGATGGCCTTACTGGCTTAAGTATTTGTCTGTATTTTTAGCGCTTTTGCAAAGTTTTGAAGTTTTGTGTCACGTGATGCAGAGACCATGGTTTTTGAGGTCAAACAGACCTCAGTACGTCACATCTGCCACTTATTCATTGCATGAATTTAGACAGGCCAATGAACCTTTCTGAACATGGTTCCTTCTCTATAATTTAGGCACAACAACTCCCACCTTGTAGGTGGAAATTGTGGGAAGAAATGAGGCAGCTACTCCATCTGAATCCTGAGGATCCCCATCTGTACTGTTACGCTAACTGGCATTTTGTCTCCTCGCATAGGGTCACTAGAGATGCCCAGGTCCAAAGCTGGCCGGCCAGATCGCTCCGGTGCTAAGCACAGGCCCTCAGCAGCTGGTTGGGCAATGCCTGTGCTAACAGCCTATGGCCTCCCATGGTTTGTGTTCCTGCAATCCGTCCTTCAGCTCCTGTACCAACTGCTCTTCCATCCCCTCACGCCCAACACTGTCCCATGATTGTAACAGTGAGGGAGTGTTGTCTGAAAAAGTGGAGGAGTGCAGGAAGCGGCACCTTCAGGGTCTTGTCTGTCTGGACCACGGACCGACCAGTCTATGGGCCTGGGGGCCAGCAATCAGGCATGTGTATATGGCATGGCCCCTCTTGCCTGGTTTCTCACTCATCTCCTATAAACTCTTCCTCTACCAAGGCTCTCATCATCATCTTCTCCTGCTCTTTTTCTAAATTAAGTTTTTAATGATAATTCCAGAGTAGTTAACATACAGTGCTATATTAGCATAGGTGTACGGTATAGTACAGTATAGTGATTCAACAATCTTATCCATTACTCAGAGCTCATCACGACAAGTGTACTCTTAATCCCCATCCCCTATTTCTCCCATCCTCCTACCACCCTCCTTTCTGGTAACCATCAGTTTTTCCTCTGTAGTTAAGAATCTATTTCTTCGTTTGTCTCCCTCTCTGTCTCTCTCACTTTCTCTCTCTTTTTCCCCTTTGCTCATTTGTTTTGTTTCTTAAGTTCCGTATGAGTGAAGTCATATGTTATCTGTCTTTCTCTGATTTATTTCACTTAGTATAATATTCTCTAGCTCCATCCATGCCATGGCAAATGACAAGATTTCATTCTTTTTTTTTTCTTTCCAAATTTTTATTTAAATTCTAGTTAGTTAACATATAGTGTAATATTGGTTGCTGAAGTAGAATTTAGTGATTCATCCCTTACATACAATACCCAGTGCTCATTATAACATGTGCCCTCTTTAATACCTATCACCGATCTAGCCCATCTCCCATCCACCCTCCTCCAACAACCCTCAGTATGTTCTCTATTGCTAACAGTCTCTTATGGTTTGCTTCACTCTCTCTTTCTTTTTTTCCCCTTCCCATGTTCATCTGTTTAGTTCCCTAAATTCCACATATCAGTAAAATCATATGGTATTTGTCTTTCTCTGACTGACTTATTTCACTTAGCATAATACACTTTAGTTCCATTCACAACCTTACAAATGGCAAGATTTCACTCTTTTTCATGGCTGAGTAATTTTCCATTATAGATATAATAATATATATTTCATAATACATGTCTGTATATACATAATACATATATATATCTCATATATATATCTCACATCTTTATCCATTCATCAGTCAATAGACATTTGGGTTCTTTCCATAATTTGGCTATTGTTGCTAATGCTGCTATAAACATCGGGGTGCATGTACCCCTTCAAATCTGTAATTTTTGTACATTTTGGGTAAAGATCTAGTAGTGCAGTTGATGGATGGTAGTGTAGTTCTATTTTTCACTTTTTGAGAAACCTCCATACTGTTTTCCAGAGTAGCTGTATCAGTTTGAATTCCCAATGTAAGAGGGTTCCCTTTTCTTCACATTCTTGCGAATACCTGTTGTTTCCTGTATTGTTAATTTTAGCCATTCTGACAGGTGGGAGGTGGTATCTCATGGTGGTTTTGATTTGTATTTCCCTGATGAGTAATGTTGAGCATCTCTGCTTGTGTTTGTTAGCCATGTGTATGTCTTCTTTGGAAAAATGTCTATTTGTGTCTTCTGCACATTTCTTAACTAGATGATTTGTTTTCTTGGGTGTTGAGTTCGATAAGTTCTTTATAGATTTTGGATACTAACCCCTTATCAGATATGTCATTTGAAAATATCTTCTCCCTTTCCATAGGTTGCCTTATAGTTACCTGATTGTTTCTTTCACTGTAGAGAAGCTTCTTATCTTGATAAAGTCCCAAAAGTTCACCTTTGTTTTTGTTCCCTTGTCTCCAACAACATTTCTAGTAAGAAGTTGCTGTGGCCAAGGTCACAGAGGTTGCTGCCTGTGTTCACCTCTAGGGTTTTGATGGTCTCCTGTTTCACATTTATGTTTTGCCTCCATTTTGAATTTATTTTTGTATACGGTATAAGAAAGTGGTCCAGTTTCATTCTTTTGCATGCTGCTGTCCAGTTTTCCCAATACCATTTGTTAAAAACTGCCTTTTCTCCATTGGAGTTTCTTTCCTGCTTTGTTGACCATACAGTTGTAGGTCCATTTTTGGGTTTTCTATTCTGTCCCATTGGTCTATGTGTCTGTTTTTTACCAGTACTATACTCTTTAGACCATAGCTTTGTAATACAGCTTAAAGTCTGGAATCATGAGGCCTCCACTGTTGCTTTTCAAGATTGCTTTGGTTAGTAAGGGTCTTTTGTGGTTCCATACAAATTTTAGGATTGTTTGTTCTAGCCCTCTTTTTGATGGCTGAATACATCTTCACCTGCTCTTAAATACTGTTTACCTGCCCTGAGTCAGGTTCTCTGCTCAGCAGGAGCCTGCTTCCCCCCTCTCTGCCTGCCTCTCTGCCTGCTTGTGACCTCTCTCTCTGTCTGTCAAATAAATAAATAAAATCTTTAAAAAAATACCATTTACCCTTCTCTCTTTACCACATTCACTAATTTCCTGCTTTGCCACACCTCAATTATATATCCTACGAGGGAAGGGGGTCCTAACGGTGTTAGGAATGTGCCTGATGGAACTCCTTAATGCCCTTTTACCTGGTTTCTTGCCTCTCAGAAGCAGCCATTCGAACTATGTGGCCTGACCTTGGAGCTCCTGCTTATCACACACCCTGGGAGATTCTCCTACAATCTGTGTGGTCTTTGAGAAGTGGTTGGGTTGGACTTTCCTGACAGAGGCTGAAAGACAGAATCTTGGCTGAAGTTTTTTAAAAGGCCTTTTTGTTACACTTGCAGAAGGGCAGACTTGTCTGTGTGCTCACTTCATACATTTGCTTTTTTGTTCATGAAGTCCTAGAAGGAAATAAGTGTTGAGCAAGGAGAAGCTTCCAGTCACACAGATTTCCTGATCTGCGGTGGAAGGGACTCTGCAGGGTAGGGCATTTGTTTTACATCTGCAGCTTACTTGGTTCCTTTAATTTCTTGTGTCAACCAGAACACACAGTCTCTGTGTTCACAGAGACTCAGTTGCAATGAGGGGTCTTGTGAGTTCAGGGGTTCTGAAAGTGCTGGGGGAGGTGGGACATCCCCACGGTTGGGATGACTTGCACAGCCCACAGTTTATCATGATGTGGGGATCCGGGGATAGACATTGTTGAATATTGGGTGCCAGGACTAAGGTGAAGTAAGTAGGCATTCATCGTGGCCGTGAAATGTGTAAGTCATATTCTTTTTTTTTATTTTTTTTTTAAAGATTTTATTTATTTATTTGACAGAGAGAAATCACAAGTAGGCAGAGAAGCAGGCAGAGAGAGAGAGGAGGAAGCAGGCTCCCTGCTGAGCAGAAAGCCCGATGTGGGGCTCGAACCCAGGACCTGGGATCATGACCTGAGCCGAAGGCAGCGGCTTAACCCACTGAGCCACCCAGGCGCCCCTGTAAGTCATATTCTAATGTGATATTTTTGAAAAGCAAACTGTGTGCAAAAAAAGATATCAAGATTTTAAATGAAAAAAAAAATTTTAAATGAAGAGAGGATCAGTAACGGTGTCATGTCAAGCCAGATGGGAGCTGGTAGCAAAAGGAAAAACCAATTATGCCAATTCTGTCTTTATTACAAGTTTTTAATAAATAAATGTCTTAATTTCTTGATCATAGATTTTTTGCATTCACTTGATTCTTCAAAGGACTGCATTAAAATATTACTTTTCTTTACTATTGAGTCTTTTAGCACCCTTAAACTTTGAGCCCAAGCAAGTCCTCACCCATCACACCCTAGTTCCAAACTTGCTGGTAGCCACTGGATTTAAAGAGCATTCCTTTGACTCCCTTTTATCTTTCATTTTGCTTCCTTTCAATCTTCTGCCTATTGGTTGAAGGTAGTTATGGCTCAAGGGCCACAAAAGTACCATATATCAGAAGCTGTATTGACAGTATTTAATACTAATCTGCATGAGACTTATTTTTGGCTTTGTAACTCATTCTGCTTCTCCACCAGAAATCCACCAGGGGAAGATTGAGCAGTACTAGAGTAACTTAATAATGGAAAAAAAAAAAGAAATGATTTTTAAAAATAGATTTTCAAACACTATAAACCTTCAGGCTGTTTTAAAATAAGAGCTTTATTTCTCACCCCAACACGTTTTCTAAGTAGAGTGATAGTCCTCTTGTTTATGAGATTATTGCATGGTGGTACATCTAAGGCATATTTCAACCTTTCACCAAGTGGGAGTTATCACTAGGAGGCAGCCTATGTGTGTACAGTGGTCGTAGGGTGCATGTGCTTTACACTGTGCCTCACACTCATATCATAAGGTAGCATGACACAGAAGGAAGTGCACAGGATTGATCAAAAGGCATTGATTTCTCATTTGTCACTTATTACCAGGGTAAGCTTCAATGCTTGTAAGTCTTGATTAACTACATTCTTTCAATAGAAATAACCATAGATTCTTCCCAGGGTTGTCGGAAAGAACAAATTGAATCACAGAGGGAAATGCTTTGAAAACTGCTAAAGGGCTCTGCAAATAAAACAAGTTCTTCCCTTGATCAATGTGCAACCATGGGGCTGATAGAGGCTCTGCAGGGAGCTGAGGCTGACTTCTCTAGAAGCCCAGAGAATATCAAGGTTGCACTTTTAGTGGTAGCCTGTTATTCTAAAACACACTAACTATGGTGGAAGGAAATCCTTAGAGGTCTTCACTGAGAAGTTCTTCCTTATAAAATGCAAAATAATCGTAAAGAGTAGCTTGCAACAAAGCTTCTTGAGAAGGGTACGTGGACCTCAAATGCATCAAGCTAATTGTGCAAGAGTTTCATTGATGTAAGCAGTGTCAAAATAATGAAGACGTGGAAAATGCTCCATAGAGAAAATAATTATTTCTTTAGGATATGAAAGAGTTGCACCAATTCCTGGAACTAAAGAGCCAATGTATCTTAACTAATTGGACTAGGAATTGGTTATCTCTGTTTTAAAAGTGTCCTAGCTATTGCAAACTGAAATAGTCCCTTAATATATCTGATGGGAAAACCAAAGAGATAAAAGCATCCTTTAGGATTTTCATCTGTCAGATAAACAGATGTCATTTTTAAAAGAGTAATTAATTTAAAAAGCCCTTAATTTAGAGAATGCCAGTTGTATTGATTTCACTGCTCTTTTCTGGTCAGTGAGCAGGTGATATACAAAAGTCTTGTCTTTAGTTAAGCTGATGGCAATGGCTTGCGACAAAGTAAAAATATTCATTTTTTACTGGCTACACTGTAGAATGTGCTGTTTGAACGCGACATTAGAGATGGATCAGCTCCTATCTGACAAGGTCCTTGGTTGGCATTAGTTTACTCTCTGGAAAACGACATGTTCCAGAAGAACCCTTCAAGGAAAATGTCACTGCCATGAAGGAGAAAGTAGACAGGTGCTTCTTATACTGTGCAGTTATCTCAGATCCCAAGAATGTAATTTCTTGCAGTGAAGGATTTATTTGGTCTAACATAGTGGTCAGGTCTCCTAAAATATTTTCCATTTGTAAACTAAAATATTTTAGTAGGTGAGGCTATTTTTAAGTGTCAGGGCTTATCAGGCAGCATTTTAGAAACTTGAGCATTATATAAAACCCGTTTTAGAAAAGTAGCAGACACTTGCTATTGATTTAGATTGTTTTTATTATACTGTTACTTAAAATACAACAAGCACTGTGATGCTCTGAGCAGAATCATCATGTGCGCACACTGGGTTGCCTGGGCAATACCCAAGAAGGGACCAGGAGATTCATCTTCTCCCCCTGCCATCAGCAGCTCCCTTCTTCTGACACCAGACCTGGACTGCCTTTTGCAGACTATTCCCGAGATTGCTGGTGCCCACATCCCCGGTGCTGCTCCCGTTACCCCCATGGACGACTTTATTCACATACCCGCCCAGTAAAGGGGACACCCACATGGGGAAGCTCCCCTACATGTCCATCAAATTACACTGGCCTTGGCTTTCCTCTCCATGGGGTGATGGAAAAAGGGTGATCTTGTGCTTTCCCTTATATTAATCTGGCCTCTTTGGTTTTTTCTTTGCTCGATATGCCCTATCCCTTATCGTTTTCCTTATGGAATTTGTCCCAAACAATGATGGAGAGTGCTGGGAGCTAGTTTCTATGACAAACATGAAACTAGGTGAAAATGCCCTATGAGTTTGGCTCTTCTACAACGCAGAAACTAAATTTTTAAAATTGAGTACAAGTATAAAAAGTCATACCAACTATCCATCAGGGAGATTCAAATTAAAACCACATTGAGATACCACCTTAAATCACTTAGAATGGCCAAAATTAGCAAGACAGGAAACAACATGTGTTGCAGGGGATGTGGAGAAAGGGGAACCCTCTTACACTGTTGGTGGGAATGCAAGTTGGTGCAGCCACTTTGGAGAACAGTGTGGAGATTCCTCAAGAAATTAAAAATAGAGCTTCCCTATGACCCTGCCATTGCACTACTGGGTATTTACCCCAAAGATACAGATGGAGTGAAAAGAAGGGCCATCTGTACCCCAATGTTTCTAGCAGCAATGGCCACGGTCGCCAAACTGTGAAAAGAACCGAGATGCCCTTCAATGTACGAATGGATAAGGAAGATGTGGTCCATATACACTATGGAGTATTATGCCTCCATCAGAAAGGATGAATACCCAACTTTTGTAGCAACATGGACGGGACTGGAAGAGATTATGCTGAGTGAAATAAGTCAAGCAGAGAGAGTCAATTATCATATGGTTTCACTGATTTGTGGAGCATAACAAATAGCATGGAGGACAAGGGGAGTTAGAGAGGAAAAAGGAGTTGAGGGAAATTGGAAGGGGAGGTGAACCATGAGAGACTATGGACTCTGAAAAACAATCTGAGGGTTTTGAAGGGGCGGAGGGGGGGGTGGGAGGTTGGGGGATCCAGGTGGTGGGTATTGGAGAGGGCACGGATTGCATGGAGCACTGGGTGTGGTGCAAAAACAATGAATACTGTTATGCTGAAAATAAATTTAAAAAATTAAAAAAAAAAAGAACAAACAAACAAAAGTCATACCAACAACATTAATGTCATACAATAATCAATTGTTGTTTGGGTGAAACCAAAGCATCCAAATTGAGTTTAATACAAGAAAAGAGTAGCCTTAATTTTGCTAGTATGTTAGTCTACTTCTGTATTGTAACTGGAAAGATATTAATTTTAGAGAATGCCTGTTTGGAGAAGTTCAATGGGCAAAGTGTTATTCATAACTTTAAGGCCTTTTTAGTACGTAGACCTCCTACTTAACCAAAATTCTGCCAGCAAGTAATTGTTGAGTGCATATTTTGGAGAGATGCCACATGGTAATTTGTCTTTACAGAGATGACTAGTTCATCTTAAAGTAAGGTCAGCATTGCGATGTTATTGAATCTATAAAAAACAGGTGCTTAATCCATTTATTCCCAGCATTGCAAAAAGAAAAAATGTTCATTGTAATTCCAGTAGTTGCTGCTAGTGAATTGTTCATCAGTACAGAGCAAGATAGGCTAAACTGTATGTCATGTACATGCCTGAAATGAGAAGAGAAGGCCCATTGCCCACTTGGTGTGGGCTCTTTGAGTTTTATGAACTCTGTACCATGAGCTGTGTGAAAACACACATCTTCCACCACTGTTTTCTAAAACATGAAAAGACATAAAACTTATGTGTGATCTGGCCATTGTTCATTCATTCATTCATTCATTCACTTACTCATTCATTCACCCAAAACACTGAGCACATGTGACAGGCACTGTTCTAAGCAATTGTGTACCTCACTGAACAAAACAGGCAAGATACTAGTCTTCGTGGAGCTCATACTTTAGCAGGGATAGACAGAAAACAAGAGATATGTGATGGAGTTAGTTTTATAGTGTGTTGGAAAATGATAAATGCACTTTGCAAAGAAAAGTAGAACGGGGCCAGGGCAAATTCTCCAGATGAATGTGCCTTGTGGGTTCAGGAAACAGTCAGTGTGGCTGCACATGAGTGAGTTAGGGTAGAAGAGGAGGGTGGTGAAATGAGGGCAAGGCTGTGTAAATGCTGAGAAACCACAGCAGCCACGTTGGCTATTTCTCTGAGAGGAAAGGAAAGCCACTGCGGCTTTTTGAGTGGAGGCACCATGTGATCTGACTTGCATTTTGGAAGGGTCACCCTGAAAGGATGGAGGTGCCTTCAACCAAGGTGGGGAAGCTGCAGGTAGGGCAGGTATGGGGGTGAAGTGAGATAAGGAGTTCAGTCCCGAGCTGATTAACTTGGGGACATCTGGTAGGCATCCAAGTGGAGGAGTAGTTGGACACAAGGGTCTGGGACTTGAGAGAGAGGTCTGTGCCAGAGATAAAGATTTAGGATTTAATGAGTGTACAGATGGCATTAAAGCCAAGGGACTGAATGAATGAGACACAGGGAGTAGATGAAGCTAGAGGGAAAGAAAGAGGACAAAGGTCACAACTGGGGTCCCCCATAACATGGAGGATGTATTTCCTGAAACTTGCAGGAGGTCTCAGAGTAGCCATCAGATGGTCCAGACGACACAATAACTACATTGTTCCAAATTATCATTAGAGTGAAAACATATATGTCATGCCAGAGGACTCAGAGCCCCTGATCATCATCTGTGGATCCTCATTTGAGAAATCTTGTCCCATGGAACTCAACCATGAGCAAGGTATTTCTTCAAACTGAGATGGATTAATGTGATTCTATAATCATGCTTATGACTGATTTGCTCCAGAGAATGATTTTCACATTGATGCCCTTGTTCTACTTTATGACTGTATCAGAAAAAAAAAATACTGAAAATATTCTACACCATAGAAAATGTAGCAAAACTAGAAATGGGTGTTTAAAAAATAAAGAGTTATGGTATTGTCCTGTCACAGCCCAGTGGGATATATTCCACTTGCCTTGGGGACGCTTAGCCTAGAGCTAAGTTGATAGGGGTTCATGTGTCCTGGGCTTCAGTCTTCAGGTCTTGAGGATCTTAAAACTCTTCGTCAGCACTGAAAGGCCTGGAACTCACCTGCAGCAACAACACTTTCTCTCATCCCTGTCAGCATATCCTTTCATGCACCGTACAAAAGATGTACCCATCTGGAATCTGACTCTGGTACAGTGGCTCAAGGTGTGGAAATCTCTAGGGCTTCTTTTAAAAATACAAAGATCAAAGGAGAACCTGATCCCAAGCGGCTTCTACCTCTTGCCATGGAAACACTGCTAATAATGTAGGGATATATGAAAAAGAAGCAGGGAACCCATATATTCGGTGAAGGAGGGGTATGACAGAAAATCAGCCTTGCCTGGGAAACCATTCCCACCTTCCCAGGTCTTGCCCACTGGCACCCATGAGAGGTGCAGTCAGAGTGCCCTCTCCCCCCGCTGGCATATGTGGAACATGTGTGGACCAGTCATCCTGAGTAAATCTTCCAGCACATCCTTCTGCAGACATGTCCTGAAACAAGTTCTCATTCATGCACTGACAGGGTTCAGTTAACTGAGCTTCTGGAGATTTCCTGGATGTATTTTTAATTCAATGAGAAAGTTCACATTGCGCATTACGATGAACTTAGAATACAATAAATTGTAACAAAAGATTTATTCATTTCTTCTAATTTGTTATAATTTATAATCTGGAATTGTGTATCAATATTTTTCCTGCATTATTTTTATATGTTAGTAGTTTGCACCTAAAACACTTTTTAAGTAGTATTCATTTCGTGTACAATTATATAGTATAAAATGATGATATTCTTTGCATATATATTTTTCCAGTTTATCAGTTCCTTTATGTAGAAAAAAGTATTGTCTTGAAATGCTGAATATTTTTCAAAGAGTGTTGTACTAGGCCCAGCAACTCAAGGTGCATTTCATGGAAAAAGAATAGAGAAGCAGAAGATCACATTGATTTCAGCTTTGCTTTCTAAAAGAGACCAATTACAGCACCAAAAATGCCAATTCATAACTAAATTACACAAAACAACAGAATTTGAACGTTATAAATAGCCAAAATATTTCTTCTGTGATTGCAGGGAGGAGAATTTTCCTATCTTATATTCTAAGAGTGTAATCTGATACCTGGAATTTAATGCCTGCAAATAAAGCTAAAATGCACTATTTCTTTCTTTGAATTATTTCTAAACTTTTACATCAACAAGAACCACAATGATGTTTTCAACAGACAGGCTCACAATTTAAATATGGTTGGAAGTATGTTTCTATCCATTAGTTTATATATGTACTTTTTCTCCTAACAAAAATTATACTTGCTATTGTAGAAAATTAAGCAAATTCAGGTAAAGGATAATGCTGCTTATTATATAGAGAGAATGCTTTTTTTTTTTTTAAAGATTTTATTTATTTATTTGACAGAGAGATCACAAGCAGGCAGAGAGGCAGGCAGAGAGAGAGGAGGAAGCAGGCTCCCTGCTGAGCAGGGAGCCCGATGCGGGGCTCGATCCCAGGACTCTGAGATCATGACCTGAGCCGAAGGCAGCGGCTTAACCCACTGAGCCACCCAGGCGCCCCGAGAGAATGCTTTTTCTTCAATTAACAAACTATTTATATCAATTACGCAGGTCACAATCTTTGAGTACAGTAGATAGAACTCGAATTCATTTTAAAAATAAAATGAGGGGAGAATTAAAACTAGATACTCCTGGGACGCCTGGGTGGCTCAGTTGGTTAAGACGCTGCCTTCGGCTCAGGTCATGATCCCATTGTCCTAGGATCAAGTCCCAAATCAGAAGTCCCTGCTTCTCCCTCTGCCTCTGCTGCCACTCTGCCTGCCTGTGCTCTCTCTTTCTCTCTCTGACAAATAAATAAATAAAAATCTTAAAAAAACAACAGAAAAAAACCCTAGATACTTCTAAATAAGTCTTGAGTGAAAAAGAAAGTTAAAATCAAACCACAGACTATTAGATAAGACATTATATTAGACAAAATAATGAGATTGGGTTAAAAGAAAATCATTATCTTTATCTTTATTTTTTTGTATGTGCACATACACAATTATTTTATGTACAACATAGGAGTGGGGAAGGGGAAAATGAAAGGACAGAGAAAACTATATTGTAGTAGTCGGGATGTGGTGGAACCAAATTGTGGTTTTGTGATTGAGACTGTCTTCTTGGTCTGGAGGAACAGAGTTCTGGAGTAAAGTAGCAGGTTCCCTTTTAAGTAGACACCTCTGTCTGCTGCTGGAACACATCACCTGTATCTTCACCCTCCATTTCCAGCTGTACAGGTGTCTGTTTCATTGACTGGCCGCCCATCAAATCAGAATCTGCCTTATAGACAAACCCTGTTGCTGTCATTAGGCTTTCCTCAGTTTACTAAGTGGTGTTCGCCTCTTAATCCTGCACCACACCACAGAACCATCACGCCTCTCCACCTTCACTGTAACCTGATTCTTGTTCTCGGTCTTGACTCCATCCTTGGGCTTTTCGTTGGCCATGGCAAGTGCTGGAGTCACCTGTGGTGCTGCTTCACATAAGGGGTGATAGGTCCACATCCAGCGAGCACCCAGGCAGCCCCAGGAGGAGGTGGTGGCCTCAGTGGAGAGCGAAAAGCCTTGGCTTTAATATGATTATTCAACAAGAAACAATATGTGGTTAAGCATTCAATAGATTCAATAGTTCAAAAATTCAAAAGATTCAATAATCTGGGCAACACAAATAAATAAAAGACACCATAAAGAAAAAATAGGATTTCAGCATTAATAACTTCTTAAACAAACCCACAAAGAATAGAATTGTTTCATTTAAGAGCAGCTAACCCCCCACTGTTTTTAGCTTTGCTCACTGGAGGAGCATTCCTAAGAGAATTGGATCCGTAATTTATAGTGTTGTTTTCGTTGGTCTCTTCATTATTCACGGCAATTACATCTTTGTTTTAGATTCTGCTTTTGATTTATGAAATGGCCCCTCCTTGTTCAAGTGATTCCTTCTTTTCATTCTAGTTGGTCCAGTATTAGTAGTCACTTCTGCTCCTTATTTGTGCTCATCTGGTGTGTCTTGGTCCATCTCTGGGAAAAATATGCTTCGCTTCAATTTGGTTTACATGTTTTTCTGAAGCTACTTTGGTTTGCCCAACCTGGTTTGAAAACTGTTCTCTTCTGAAGATGGAATTTGCCCCACTTCTTCTTATCTTAGTTAATGCAGTTGTGTTTCATGCTTGTTTGGTTTATCGTTCACTTTTTCTGTGCTTTCATGGGTTTTATTTATTTATTTTTCTGATGTGTTGTATTTTGTCTTGCTACTGATTTGGAAAACGTAGTCTGTTTGAGAACATCTTTCACTAAAAACAGGGAAACATTTATTGCCCTGTCATCATAATATTATCAGTAAAGCCTCAATGCCTCGCATAAGGTGAAGAATTTCGATTGCTTTAATTTTTTTCTCTGCTTCTCAGGTTGTGTGAGAATAATCTCAGATTTTAAAACCATTTTGACATTTTAATTACATATAATCATCTAAACAATAATTATTCACTAAGACCTTATTTTGTTTTCTTGTTATCACTATTGCTCCCCTCATTTACCTTTTTGAGTATTTTTAACATGGCATGGGTGTTTTGCTCTCTGAATACTTACCTACATCAGAGTATGGTTATCACCTCCTATGTTGTGATGATAAATTGTTATAGTTGGGAATCCCTGGCCACATTCTTTTCCCTGAAAAATTCTGTGGATATTGTTCCACTGTCTCGGCAGAATTCCATTGCAGAGAAGATGAGCTTAAGTCTGTAGTTAACATGATTTTACTGCTTTTGTCCTCTATGTTTGAAAATCTGAAGTTTTATCAGGATAAGTTTAGGTGTGATACTCTTTTGTTTTCAAGGTAAAAACCTAAACAAACCCTGATATTCTGAAAACTTTTTCAGTCTGAAGTTTCGAGAATTTCTTCTATTATTTATTTAATTGTGGGATATTTTCCCCCTCCATTGTTCTATTTCTTCACTGTGAATTTTCTTATTCCATAACCTCAACTCCACTGTCCCTTCACCAGTATTTTAGTTTTTCTTTCTTTCTTTTTTTTTTTTTTTTAGATTTTATTCATTTATTTGACAGAGAGAGATCACAAGTAGGCAGAGAGGCAGGCAGAGAGAGAGAGAGAGGGAGAAGCAGGCTCCCCACCAAGCAGAGAGCCTGATGTGGGGCTCGATCCCAGGACCCTGAGACCAGAACCCAAGCCGAAAGCAGAGGCTTAACCCACTGAGCCACCCAGGTGCCTCGGTATTTTAGTTTCTATTTAAATATCTTCTTCCAGCACATTTGGAAGGTTGTAAGGTTGAGAAGGAGGCAGGGAGAAATACAGATGGCTTCAGCTGTCTTGCAAATTAGCATCACTGAGCGGGGGCGGTGGCCTCCCCATACTTCGGAGATGGTGCTTGAGGAGTCTGGATTCCCAGCACCTGCATCTCCAGCACTCTTGGGCTGCCTCTGGACTCTCCAGATCCATCTTTCTGTGGCACCTGAAGCTCTGTGTCATAAATCTCCCACTTAGTAAGTGAGATTAAGCTGCTGGCATTAGCCTGCTGTACATACAACTCTCAGAACTTTCAATCACCATCTTGGGCAATTTCTTTTTCTTTCTTTCCCAGAAATGCATTCTATGAAGGAGTATATTCTGGCTGCCTTTGCAGAGTTCTGACCCACAGTGGGGCTCCCTCTGCCATTCCATCTCTCACTTTAATTCTGGATGCCTCTGGTCAGAACTTTTTCACTTTGAAGCTTTTGTTATGGTTGTTTCCTTCCCTCTTCCCACCCAAAATCCCAATGAAATGTTTGCAGGTTTTGACCAGGGATTCCTACTTCAGGTGATATGAAAATTGGAAGGGGTCATGTTGTTGACTTTAGGGTTGTTTGTTTTAACTTTTTAGCCAGTAAGTCCACAAATGGTCTTTGCATATGGCCTCCAAAATGCCCTAAATAGCTTAAAGAAACAGAAATGATACTCCCATTCATGACCCGTGTTCAGAAATAATCCAAAGTTAAGAAAATGGATTTCCATTTATTTCCACTGTGAATCAGATCCTGCTTTTTCCAGATGTAGGAGTCCTTTAGTCCTGTGGCTCTGTTCTTTCCAGAATGTTGTGAGAAGCAAAATGCCAAAAGATAGTCACATATTTATTAATTCCTGTAGAGATCAAAGTGTTGGTGTCCAAGCACCATCTTTTAATCTCTCGTATCCTGCTTCTGATTCCTCTGCCTCACTACCCTCTATTCCTCAGCCATCCTCTTTTAGGAAGGATTTGACACATCTGACCCCAAATTCAGTTTAAGGAATACCTTTCTTCTACCCACTAACTAAGCTTAGGGGTTAAAGGTCCTTTTATATTTATAGGTAATTTCTCCAAGACATCTTAATTGAGTCCCTTCCTTGAGTTGCCTACATTTTCTCCATGAATCTCCAGTAGCTCTACCAAGAGATAAGTACTTACCTGGGATGGCCAAATTCTACAACAGAATCTAGAAACCTTCTCAGGCTTCTGTCCTTTCATTGGCATCACAGCATGCAGCTGAATCCTACCTCTCAGTTGTGCAAAACTGATGTCTGGTTTGTATTAACTGATTACTTGCCAGAACAGCAATTGTTAGCATGGGAGTCCTGCTGGACAGCCACCAGGGCCTGGAACACTTATATTCTTTTTTCCTCTGACCTCTATTATTTAAGAGGATTGTGACTCTGTTCTTCCTCTTGTCACGAAAATGACCTTCTGTCTTCCTTTCCCTACCAGGAAGCCAGTTAGGACTGGAAACCCCGAAGCCAGATAATTAAGGATTTGCCATAATTGAATGATTTTTTTTTTTTTACCAATCTTTGCAGTCTCCAGAGACTCCCACTTTTGTGCTGATAGTCCACAACGCTAAACTGTGGATTTGCCTTTCTTCTTTGGAAGTGTTTCAAGAAAAACCCGGGCAGATATCAGCAAATGCAGCTAAATGAATCCAATGTGACGGCCAGTTGCCATGGAGTAAGCCTAGTTCTTTAACTCTACTTGCTGAATCCCCTTGGGAAAAGAGAATGATAGTAAAAATTTCTCTTCCCAGGAGATTTCATTTAGCTGTCTCTGTCTTATTTTCATGCAGGATTCCCAGCACCAGGCATAGTGCTTTTCCCTCTTACCGCTCTCCATAGGCTAAGGTAGTCTAATGAAAGCAATGGATCATTCACACTGCTTTTCAGAAAACTTATAGCAAGCAGGGTACTGGCATTTCAAAATGGGTTTTTATGCACTGCATCCTAATTATACATGAATACTGCACAATTATATCAAGACATTTATTAGACATTTATTTCTTTTCCTCTTCAAAGAAAGAACAAACATTTGGTGAGCCATAGCATGATTTAGGAGATAAACATTTTATGTAAATTAAAAAAAAATCTCTAGTAACAAGCACCATTCTTGTTCATGTCAATTTTCTTAATTTTGTACATAAGCATGTACTATTTTTAAGAGACAAGGGATATGAACATTAATTGGCATAAAAATCCTTGCAGCTATCTTAAAGTCATGAGTCTGATTGAAAGTAGCACTAGAATTCTTTGCTTATTGATGGAAAAGATTAGATATATTTCAGTGAGAGAAATAGTGCATTATAGTTTTGAACATTGAAGATGGAAACAACCTGGAGTGCTACGGAAAGGAATCTGAATTCTGAGATGCATATTACAAAGGGGAAACAACGCAAGTCTTGGAAAAAGATTCTAATTATGTAACCCAATTATTAATACAAGACATGCTTTTAGGTAATCTTTTTCATTGAACTCATTTTCAGTGAGATAGCTTGCTTAAAAGACTTAATTTTTACAGTAAATGCACTGCAAAAAGTAGCTACAAATCTATATCATTAAAATAGTTATTTGCATTGAATCTTGGAAGACTGAAAAAATAAAATAAAATTTTTTAAAAAGGAAAAAAAATAGTTATTTGACTTGTTATGGTTAACATTTTGGGACTTCCAGCAAACACTGTGATTCTGAGCATCTCTCCGCTGGGACATGAGGGAGAAGACATCAATCAGGATGACAGAATGAGACAAAATCATATTTCAGAGCCACAATTAGCATATTGTGAGCGCAGACCAAATCCAGGCAGCCTGCACAGACCTCTTTCATTGCTGGCTGTTTCCGGGTGGAAATCCTGGGAGACGCTCTGGGCTCTCAGAGCTCAGTTGTTCCTTTGGAAGAAGGAGGAGCAGGAACACATCAGATATGTTCTAATGCTCTTCTGGCTTTAAGCCTGTGATTCTGTTACTGTGACACTCACAGATACTTCTAAATGACCAGTATTCCACAAAGATCCAAGGCCTATTTTTCAAGACAAGCGTCCTCCAGAGTTCTCAGGCCTTGCCTGGGGCCCTGTCCCTCCCTCCCTCCCTCCCTCTCTCTCTCTCTCACACACACACACCTACACACACATACACACACATGTGTTGTCTTCCGCATCTCCTGCATGCTTTGAGTTCTGATCACACCCATTGGGTAACTTAAGTGCTCTGACATGACTTTAACTGGCAAGGGGTAAGAGAAAGAAATGGGGGAGAGGACAGAAGATTCATCTCCCCCCTCGATCCTTTCCCAGCACCCCTGCAACACCACTTAGTCACCTACCTTCCAGGGAACTCATATCACCACAGAATGTGGATGTTTCCTGACTTTGTCTTGTGACAGTCAAATAAATGGCATAAATACTGTCTAAGGTCCTATAATCTGCCATATGGTCATGAGGTAAAAATCTGAGACTACAAAGATGAGTCCTTAGACTTTGTCCTCAGAGTCTTAATCAGGTATGGAAAGAGAAATACACCAGATCAGCAGGAGCACAGTATTGATTGTACCGAGGTCAAGGTGGGGAAGCTCTGTGGGGAGCCCATGAGCTGAGGACTGAGGGCCAGTGGAGTTCTGTCAGACTTACCAGGCAGAGGTGAATAGGAAGACATAGAAACACATCTGAGTGTGGAATGTTCAGGGGAGGACAGGCTGCTCCCTGTGCCTGGTTGTAAAGTGCTTATTGGGGAGGGACCAGAGAGATGAGTCTGAGAAGACAGGTGAACTTGAAATAAAGAGCTGTGGATGAGGAGCTAAGTCCAGAATTCATCCTCAGCAGCAGTGATTCTCAACCTTGTCAGAGCCAGTGCCCTTTCTTATAACAAATTCTGTGTAATGTCTCCTGTACAGCGCAGTCTGAAATGAAATTCATATTACTATGAACTATTTACATACATAATGAAAAATTACATAAAAAAACAAAGACCCTTAGTGCCCTAGCTATGACATGGAGGAGAACATAATGGAAAATACGTCTTCAATATGTAAATGCCTGGACCTCACTAAAATAGAAGACAAAATGAAGTGGCTGGAGGTTTGTTCCTGTACACAGAATCACTAAGGATGTGACAGCTACATATATACACGATACGGGCGTGACTCAAGGACCTCATCGTCATCAGTGCTGGAATGTAAAAAAAAAAAACACAACAAACAACCTTTGAAGAAGTGCTGAACGCGAAGGACAACATTCCCTTGATTTCCTAAATGTTTTCACTTCTGGAAAATCAGAGTATATGACAACCATGCAAAAATATTTTGTGTGTCTTTGTAAATTGGAATTGGTCCCAAGTTTATATAATTATAAATAGCTTTTTCAATTATAGGAATGCTTAGTAAGACATACAAAAGTCACACTGCAGGGGGAAGGAACTATTACTTCTTAGAAAGGACAGTTCTGTGTGCGTCTGCAGGACCTAACTAAGCATGTACCTTTGGGGCCCAGGTGAGGGGACTTGTGAGTGGCTGTGAAAGTGAGACTCCCAGCCAGGGGGAGTTATAGCTGCAACACTCCAGCAGAGGAGTCGGAAATTTGCAAGTGTCCTAGAGAAAGAGGCAGTTTGAAACTACTGCACTGGCCTGAGGAAACCAACAACAGATTATATGGGTTATACTGGAGACAGCCAGGTCAAAGTTCTTCTGTCCCTGAGCTCTCTTCCCTTGCCATGCTTCAACACTGGAGGAGCCCCGTGAGTAGGGGGAAGAGATGCAGACACATTTTCTAACACACCGAAGTGTTAGAAAAATTCATTATCCCCTTGGGAAAAATTCATTATCCCCTTGGGAAGTTAGACTGCTTCATCATACCATATATAAAATTAATTCCTAGAGGAAATAAAATCTACAAATAAAAAATAAAATTGTAAAAGAACCAGTAGAAAATATTGATAATATTTTTAGAATCTTGGCTTAGATAAAGTCTTCTTCATAACAAGAAGTCACGAAAATGGACAGAGTTGGCTACGTGAAGCTTTAAAATGTCTCTGTGTTGTGAGATACCAAAACCAAAGACAAATGACTGCATAGAAGAAACTATTTATAAAATGTTTTACAAATAAAGGCATCTTGAAAATATGATGACGGTTTCTGGACAGCATTGATAAGAAACAGAAAAATAATTCCTTAGAAAAATCTAAAGAAAATGAACAGGCAATTCTTCAAAGAAAAGATACAAACAGAAGCCTTGGCAGAGGTAGTCTACAAATTAGTGAGAAAGAAAGGTCTCTTCATTCCTGCTGTTAGGTCAATTGTCTATGCACATGGGCAAAACGAAATTAGATGGCTAACACGTATTACAACAAAAACTAATTTCCAAGTGAGTAACTCCTTACATGAAAAAAAAGCAAATGTTAAAACACTTAAAATATTTTTTAAATTTTAATTCAACTAATTAACATATAATGTCTTATTAGTTTCAGAGGTAGACTTCAGTGATTCATCAGCTTTGTATAACACTCAGTGCCATTACATCACATACCCTCCTTAATGCCCATCACCCAGTTACCCTATCCCCCCCACCCCACTCTCCTCCAACAACACTGTTCTTTTCCTATGTTAAAGAGTTTCTTATGGCTTGTCTTCCTCTCTGATTTCATCTTGTTTTATTTTTCCCTCCCTTCCCCTACTCTCCTCTGTTTTGTTTCTTAAATTCCACATATGAATGAAATCATATGATAATTGTCTTTGTCTGATTGACTTATTTTGTTTAGCACAATACCGTCCTAGTTCCATCTACATCACTGAAAGTGGCAAGATTTCTTTCTTTTTTTTGATGGCTGAGTAATATTCCTCTGTGTGTGTGTGTGTGTGTGTGTGTGTGTGTGTGTACAACATCATCTTTAACCATTCATCTGTCGATGGACATCTAGTCTCTTTCCATAGTTTGGCTATTGTAGACATTGTTGTTATGAACATTGGGGTGCAGGAGCCCCTTCAGGTCACTACATTTGTATCTTTGGGATAAATACCTAGTCGTGTAATTTCTGAGTCCTAGGATAGCTCTATTTTAACTTTTTGAGGAACCTCCACACTGTTTTCCAAAGTGTCTGTACCAGCTTGCCTTCCTACCTACAAGGGTGAGACGGTTCCCCTTTCTCCACATCCTTGCCAACATCTGTCCTTTCCTGAGTGGTTAATTTTAGCCATTCTGACTAGCATAGGTCGTATCTCACTGTGGTTTTGATTTGTATTTCCCTGATGCCGAGTGAAGGGGAGCATCTTTTCATGTGTCCATTGGCTGTTTGGATGTCTTCTTTGCAGAAATGTCTGTTCAAGTCTTCTGCCCATTTCTTGATTGAATTATTTGTTCTTTGGGTGTTGGGTTTAAGAAGTTCTTTATAGACTGGATACTATCCCTTTATCTGATAACATATTTGCAAATATCTTCTCCCTTTCTGTTGGTTGTCTTTTGTTTTTGTCGACTGTTTCCTTTGCTATGCAATGCTTTTTATCTTGATGAAGTCAAAGTGGTTCATTTTTACTGTTTCCCTTGCCTTTGGAGAGGTATCTAGGAAGAGGTTCCTGTGACTGAGATCAAAGAGGTTGCTGCCTGTGTTCTCTTTTAGGATTTTGATAGATTCCTATCTCACATTGAGGTCTTTCATCCATTTTGAGTTTACTTTGTGCATGGTGTAAGAGAATGATCCAATTTCATTCTTCTGCATGTGGCTGTACAATTTTCCCAACAGCATTTATTGAAGAGACTCTTTTTTCCATGGAATATTCTTTCCTGCTTTGTTGAAGATCAGTTGACTATAGAGTTGAGTGTCCATTTCTTGGTTCTCTATTTTATTCCATTGATGTATGGGTCTGTTTTGTGCCAGTACCCTACTGTCTTGATTATTACAGCTTTGTAATAGAGCTGGAAGTCTAGAATTGTGATACCACCAGCTTTGTTTTTTTCTTTTTCAACATTCCTTTGGCTATTTGGGGTCCTTTCTGATTCCATACAAATTTTTAGGATTATTTGTTCCAGTTCTGTGAAAAAAGGTGATGGTATTTTGATAGGGATGGCTTTGAATGTATAGATTACTCTAGGTAGCATAAAAGTTTTAACAATATTTTTCCCTCCAATCCATGAGCATGGAATGTTTTTACCATTTCTTTGTGTCTTCCTCAATTTCTTTCATGAGTATAGTTTTCAGAGTATAGATCTTTTGCCTCTTTGGTTAGGTTTATTCCTAGGTATGTTATACTTTTGATGCAATTGAAATGGGATCAACTTAATTTCTCTTTCTTCTGTCTCATTGTTAGTGTACAGAAACGCAACTGAGGGGCACCTGGGTGGCTCAGTGGGTGAGGCCTCTGCCTTCAGCTCAGATCATGGTCTCAGGGTTCTGGGATTGAGCCCCACATCGGGTTCTCTGCTCAGCAGAGAGCCTGCTTCCCCCTCTCGCTACCTGCCTCTCTGCCTACTTGTGATCTCCCTCTCTGTCAAATAAATAAATAAGAAAATCTTTTAAAAAATGCAACTGATTTCTGTGCATTGATTTTATATCTTGCCACTTTGCTAAATTCCTCTATGAGTTCTAACAATTTTGGGGTGGAGTCTTTTGGGATTTCCAAATATAGTATCATGTCATCTGCAAAGAGTGAGTTTGACTTCCTCTTTGCCAATTCTGATGCCTTTTATTTTTGTTGTTGTTGTTGTCTGATTGTTGAGGCTAGGACTTCTAGTACTATGTTGAACAACAGCAGTGTTAGTGGGCATTCCTGCCATGTTCTTGACCTTAGGGGAAAAGCTCTCAGCTCTCAGCTTTTCCCCATTGAGAGTGATGGGCTTTTCATAGATGGCTTCTATGATATTGAGGTATGCTCCCTCCAGCCCTACACTGTGGAGAGTTTTAATGAAGAAAGAATGCTATACTTTGTCAAATGTTTTTCTGCATCATTTGAGAGGCTCATATGGTTCTTCTCCTTTCTTTTATTAATGTAGTGTATCACACTGATTGATTTGTGGTTGTTGAACCACCCTCACGGTCCAGGAATAAATCCCACTTGGTCATGTAAATAATCCTTTTAATGTACTGTTGGATCCTATTCACTAGTATCTTGGTGAGAATTTTTGCATCTATGTTCATCACAGATATTGGTCAGTAATTCTCCTTTTTGGTGGGATCTCTGTCTGATTTTGGGATCAAAATAATCCTGACCTCTAGAGCGAGTTTGGAAATTTCCCTTCCATTTCCATTTTTTGAAACAGCTTCAGAAGGGAGGCCACTAGTGAATGGAGTAGGGGATCTATAGATCACCCAAGCGACTTATGCAACCCTCCTTGTTTTAGTAGTCCCCTTTGTCTCATGAGCCAGAGATTTAATGCTAGTAGTTCTCAAAACTTTTGAGGATTCTGCACTGTAAGTCAAGGTGACTGTCAGCAGGATCCCCAAAAATACATATGAGTGTATGAAAGAGTATCATTCTAGACAAAGGCAGTTACATATATCTGGGCAGACATATCTGCATGCTGGGGTGCATTGCTTGACTGGAGAGATGTGGCCAGGATTTCAGCTCCAACTCAGCTGATTGGGTGCAATTATGCAATGAACAAGCCACACAAAATTGCCCTACTTCTCAGCTTCCTTTATGACCGTTTTGTGTCCACCTAATTGATTTCTTTGCATCCATTTTCCGGAAATGTGTTGCTATTGTCTTTCCCCTGTTCTTCCTGTTCTTGTGGATTTATGTGTTCTTGGTAAATGTCCTTTTTAATGTGATTTTTAGCATGGTTTGGGGAAGGAATAAAATTAAGAGAATGTATTTATCCATTGTTTAACTCAGGACTTTATTCCTTCTTTTGAACTACTACATTTTTCCAGGTCTTTAACTTTCCTGTTTGTTCATCATTACATGGAAGGCATTTGTGTTTGTTTCATACTGGGAATTGACCTGGGACCTGCCAAAATGGTGTCAAAAATATTTGAACATATATCAAGCCAAAACGAAGGAAGGAGTAGAAGTTTATGCTTCTTGCTATTAAAATGAATGCCCTTATGACCATCTTTGAAGGTACCTATTCTATTTAATTTTTAGCCTTCATCTTATCTTTTAATAAGAATATCCAATACACTTATACTTCTTGGTCATAATCGTATGAATAACTTCATGTTGTTGGCCTTGGTTTTGTTTTCTCTTTTTTTATCTTCCTTCTCCATATTATTTTTTTCTCCATTTTGTGTTATGTATTTACTTTATTTTCTTTAGATATTTTTTGCTTATAAGAATGATTTTGGTATATGCACTAGTTTTAAATTCTATATTTAATTGTTAGTGTTATACATGCAACATTTATATGAACTTGGTATTTGTTTATACTACAATTTTCCTATTCTTTTATTACTTTCTCAATTAACTGGAATTTTTTGATAAATATTTATAGGAAAGTTACATATGAGGTTTATTTTGGAATTGGTTCATATATGACCATTTTTCTGTTGCCATATTTTGGCTCTATTGTTTTATATTCTGTAATATTGTGAAGATGAAATCTAAAGCAAGCTTGATTTTCCCTCTGTGGAGGAGTGAGGTGGAAATTTTTTCCTATGCTGAAGTGGAATATTTTTATATGTGGGGTTCTTTTGTATATGTGTGTGTGTGAGTGTCTGAATGATCTGCTAAATTCTTTCTTTAATTTTGAAAATTCAACATTTCACTACAATTTGTTGAGGTATCTTTTGATCAATGCTTGGAGTGGAAATACAGATGACTTTTTTTTTTTAAGATTGTATTTATTTATTTGACAGAGAGAATGGTGGGGGGGAGAGGACAAGCAGGGGAAGTGGCAGGCAGAAGGAGAGGGAGAAGCAGGCTCCTCACTGAGCAAGGAGCCCAATGTGGGGCTCAAACCCATGGCCCTGGGATCATGACCTGAGCTGAAGGCAAATGTTGAACTGAATGAGCCACCCAGGCACCCCAGTACAAATGACACTTTTAAGAAAAACTTTATTATTATTGTGTTCAGTTCTATGATGCAAGGTTCAACAATTCATTAGTTGCATATAACACCCAGTGCTCATCACAACATATGCCCTCCTTAATACCCATCAGCTGTTTATCCCAACCCCTCAACCCCCACCCCCTTCTGTAACCCTCAGTTTGGTTCCTGGAGTCCAGAGTCTCTCATGGTTTGTCTCCTGCTCTAATTTCTTCCCATTCAGTTTTCCCTCCCTTCCCCATGGTTCTCCATGCTATGCCTTAAGTTCCACATATGGGTGAAACCATATGACAATTGTCTGCTTGACTTATTTCACTTAGCATAATCCCTTTCAGTTCCATCCATGTTGATGCAAATGATAGGTATTCATCCTTTCTGATGGATGAGTAATATTCCATTGTATATATGAACCACATCTTCTTTATCCATTCATCTCTTGAAGGACATCTCATCTTCTTCCACAGGTTGGCTATTGTAGACATTGCTGCTATGAACATTGGTGTGCAAGTGCCTCTTAGATCTGTATCTTTGGGGGTAAATACCTAGTACTACAGTTGCTGGGCTGTAAGGTAGCTCTATTTTTAATGTCTTAAGGAACCTCCATACTGTTTTCCAGAGTGGTTTCCCCAGCTTGCATTCCTACCAATAGTGTAAAAGGATTATTTCCCCTTCTCCACATCCTTGCCATATTTGTTGTTTCCTATCTTATTAATTTTGGCATTCTAACTGGTGTAAGGTGATACCTCATTTTGCTTTTGATTTGTATTTCCCTGATGGCTCGTATGTTGAACATTTTTTCATGTGTCTGTTAACCATTTGTATGTCTTTTTTTGAGAAGTGTCCATGTCTTCGGCCCATTTCTTGATTACATTATTTGTTTTGGGCGTGTTGAGTTTGAGAAGTTCTTTATAGATCTTGGGTATTAGCCCTTTATTTGATATGTCATTTGCAAATATCTTCTCCCATTCTGTTGGTTGCCTCTTAGTTTTTTTGACTGTTTCCTTCGCTGTGCAGAAGCTTTTTATCTTGATGAATTCCCAAGAATTCATCTTTTTGCTTTTGTTTCCCTTATTTTTAGAGATGTGTCTTGAAAAAGTTGCTGTGGCCAAGGTCAAAGAGATTACTGCCTATGTTCTCCTCTGGTATTTTGATAGATTTCTGTCTCACATTGAGGTCTTTCATCCATTTTGAGTTTATCTTTGTGTATGGTGTAAGGGAATGGTCAAATTTCATTCTTCTGCATGTGGCTGTCCAATTTTCCCAGCAGCATTTATTGAAGAGACTATCTTTTTCCATGGCATATTCTTTCCTGATTTGTTGAATGTTAGTTGGCCATAGAATTGAGAGTCCATTTCTGGGGTCTTTATTCTGTTCCATTGGTATATGTCTATTTTTGTGCCAATATCATACTGTCTTGATGATTACAGTTTTGTAATGTAACTTGAAGTCAGGCATTGTGATACTCCCATCTTTGGTTTTCTTTTTCAACATTCCCCATTCCCAATTTGGGTTTTTTTCTGGTTCCATACAAATTTTAGGGTTTTTTGTTCCAGCTCTGTAAAAATGTCAATGGTATTTTGATAGGGATTGCACTGAAAGTGTAGATTCCTCTGGGCAGCATAGACATTTAACAATGTTTATTCTTCCAATCCATTGGTTTGGAATGTTTTTATATCTCTTTGTGTCTTCCTCAGTTTCTTTCAAAGTGTTCTGTAGTTTCTAGAGTAAAAATCCTTTACCTCTTTGGTTAGGTTCATTGCTAGGTATCTTAAGCTTCTGGTGCAATTAATTGTAAATGGGATCAACTCCTTAATTTCTCTTCCTTCTGTTTCATTTTTAGTGTATAGAAATGCAACTGATTTCTGTGCATTGATTTTGTACCCTGCCATGTTGCTGAACTCCTGTATGAGTTCTAGTCTTCTGGGTTTTCTATGTAAATTATCTGTGAAGAGAGAGAGTTTGACTTCTTCTTTGCCAATGTGAATGCCTTTTATTTCTTTTTGTTGTCTGATTGCTGAGGCTAGGACTTCTAGTATTGTGTTAAACAATAATGGTGAGAGTGGGCATCCCTGTCATGTTCCTGACCTTATGGGAAAAGCTCTCAGTTTTTCCCCAGTGGAATGATATTCTCTGTGGGCTTCTCATAGATGACTTTTATGATATTGAGGTATGTTCCCACTATCCCTATACCTTGAAGAGTTTAAATCAGAAAAGGATCCTGTACTTTGTCAAATGCTTTTTCTACATCAGTTGAGAGGATCATACAGTCCTTGTCTTTTCTTTTATTCCAAAGGTTGGCCCACCCTTGCATCCCCAGTATAAATCCCACCTGGTCATGATGACTAATCCCAAAATACCAACCATGATCCAAACAAAATCCAGAGTAGTCAGAAGCCACCACCAAAAAACAAAGCCAAAATGAAACACAAGAATACAATTAAAAAAAAAAAAGGAAAAGAGGCGGAGGGGAATGGGACTCTAATCTCTCAGTGTGGACAAAGCAGGGTGTTAGAGGACACTATGTCCCAAAATTACAAGAAAGTAGAACAAACAAATATATATATATATATATTTGCAATATATATATATATATATATATATATATATGTATATATATGTAAGGTAAAATTGAATAGAATGAAATATATAGCTATAAAATATAGATGTGAAAAAAGCAACTATGAAATATAAATTGATGTAATAAACATCTAGTTGAAATGCAGAAAAGGTAAAAAGAAAAAAAAAGAAAAGCATAAGAAAAAGAAAAGGAGAATTTTATCTGAAAAATGAACAAGTTGTGTGGTCACACCTCGAGCGCAAGATACTGTCTTCTCCTGGCGTTGGGATTTTACAGTCTGATGGGATCCAGTCTGTCTTCTGCAGGAGGAGCCTGCTGGCTGTTTCTCAGGTAACCCTGCCTAGATGGAGTTGCCCTGCTCCCTGTCAGGGGGAGGGGCTCGGTGGAAACTGGTCCTCTGTGTGGTTTTCCTTCCCTGGAGGCTTCCTGCTTCTCTTCTGATGATCAAAGCAAACATGGCTGCACCCAAACCTCTGGCCCAGAGCAGAAAGATTGCAGTCTGCCCTCTTTAATAAACCTTCTAGGACAAACAGTCTCCACCTTCGTATGCAACGAAAAATGTAGCCTCCTGTGGGAGGCTTCCAGTGCAACTCAGAGGTAGTCCCAGGGGCCTGGGAGTGCCACTGCTCTTCGTAATTCTAAAAGCTCTAGCCGCCAGGGACTCATTTATGCAGCCATAGCTCCTGGATCATGTCTGGGTGCTGCTGTAATGCTCTTCGCAGGCTGCTACCCGCCTTGCAAGTTTTTGCCCATTCGTGGGCGCAGGTTCCCCTTTTTTTTTTCAGGCTGGTCAGGGAAAAAGCAATTATCCACTGGCTTGGTTTGGGGTTTATGGTGATCCGAGCTGAGAGTCCCTTCCAGGGCTCAGTGACCATAACCTGCTTCCTGGTTCCACTGCTCAGACACTCTACAGGTTCAGGGTCCCCCTTTTGCTTTGTAGTCCCTCAGATCCCGAGACCACAATTGGTCTTTTCGTTTCCAAACCCTGGATTTGTATCTTTTCATTTCCAGGGCCTCTTTCAGAGAGGGATGTCTCTCCCTAGAGCAGAATTCTAAGGGTTCTGATTTTGCACTCTGGTGTTATATCACTTTCCAGGAGCCAGCTTATCGAGACTCCCTCCCCCTTTTGTTTATCTTCTAATATCTCCCCACAGATTCATAACTCTACATGTCCTACCTTGCAAGAAGCAGTCACTCTTCTGCTTGTAGAGATCCAGAAATATATTGTTGCACCTCATGCTGATTTCATGGGTGTTCAAAATGGTTCGATACATATCCAGTTAAATTCAGGGAACCAGTTGAAAGGGGAATCCCCTACTTCTCTGCCATACTGCTTCCTTTCTTAAGAAGAACCAAAGAGGTGCTCAGTCCTGGGGTCACTGGGGGAAGCTAAGTTATCTTCACTACTAGGGAGAATGTAAATTTATGCAGATGTTCATAGAGCAGTTAGATAACGCCATGTTCTTATTGTCTCAGTCTTCCTTTTCCATCATTCATTTCTGACTCTCCTTGTCCTCTTTTTTTTTTAAAGATTTTATTTATTTATTTGACAGACAGAGATCACAAGCAGGGAGAGAGAGAGAGAGAGAGGAGGAAGCAGGCTCCCCGCGGAGCAGAGAGCCCGATGCGGGGCTCCATCCCAAGACCCTGGGATCATGACCCGAGCCGAAGGCAGAGGCTTTAACCCACTGAGCCACCCAGGCGCCCCATCTACTTGTCCTCTTTAATACAAGTTAATTTGTGTTTCCTCTTACCTAATTATGATTCAGCCAGCCAACCAACATCTACTATTGCATTTCCTGATAAAACAAGCTTGCTCTGAGTAATGACTGTTAATGTTGACCTAAAGTGCCTCTCGTGTGCAATTCTGAGGTCCCTTCCAAATGTACCTGGCTCAAAATAGCTTTCCCAATGCTGCCCTGTCCTTTCAGTCATCCCCAGTTCTATTCATTATTTCCCTGATGAAAGTTGAAATTTCTGCCAATTGGAAGTGCACTTAAAGCGCCCCACAAATGAAATAAAATGGAAATAATATCTGTGAAGCATCTCCTACAGCATCTAGGCCAGAGTGTGTGGTCAAAAATGTGTTTCCTATCTTTCCTTGTTGTTAAAAAAGCCTCACTTACCCTCAAAACAGCTCTGAACATTATGAAAACCCAGACAGGGGCACTTGCACAAAGTATAAGAATCCTTGTCTCTTTCAGAGAAATGTTCATTGGTGGGCCGAAGTTTTTAAATAATATTTTTGCTTATTTTTTGACAGGGATAAAAATACAATCTGTGAAATTGTAATTTCTCACAGATTAATTATACTAAGCTGTTTCCAACTAGTGAAATCCTTGTGGCGTTTCATGCTTAGATAAGCAAAGTGGTAGGCACAGAGAGCACACCACACGAAGCATGTAGACATGACACAAAGGGTGCATCCCATACAAGGGCAGGGGAATAACTGTCTTGAGTCAAGGTCAGAACCCCTCCCACTGCAGGGCCTGCTGGGTTATACCAGGTATTTCAGTGTGGTGGCGTTGAGCCAGATTCTTCCCATTTCCATACTGTGCTGATGACATGGCTTCCTGTAGCTCACTGTGGCTTAATTTGTTGGACTTACCCAAATTACACTACAATGCCCTAGACAATATTTATTCTGATAGTGGCCTAGTTTTCCTGGGTCTAGAGAAATAGATAAGAAGACTGAGAAATTGACACCTTTCTTCAAAAATGAGCTGCTGAGAAATTTAAAGAAGCAGTTGTAAATTCCATGAAATCATTATGGGTAGTTTATAGACAGCAAAATAAAATGCTATCCTGCATTCGGAGAAGACTCTTTTCTCTCTATAGTTTAAGTGAACACTTGAAACATTCGTGCAGGGATAAGTATTTGAGCTATCTTTTATTCCCTGATTGAAAGGGATTTGCACTAAACTCCTTCATCTGCCTCTTGCTCCCACATGGCCAGTGGCACAGAGCTTTTAATTTATTTAACTTGTTTATTTACTTATTACAAAAAATGTAGAGACTATTCTGCAAATAAACAGCCTTTTCAAATACTCCATCCTTAATCGTGGTCTCATTAGAATTCCTGCCCCCTGGAGACACCAACAGATAATCCCCCAGTCTTTGAGTTTCACCAGCCGTGATATGTTTCATTATCATCACGAAAGTTAGTTGAATGTGTTTTTGGCCCTTGATTTTCCAAAACTCTCAAACACTGTTTGTATAACTATGGGGACAATAATAGGAGTCTATGACTAATTAGAACTTAAGGGAAATGGAGAGTACAATTTGGAGACAACTATTCTTTTTCTAACTTCTATTTCCTGTCCCCAAGTCAGTGCCATGTCCTGCAGCTCTGTTCAAGGACATCTGCTTGTCTCTCACTGTACTTGACTCTACAAAGACATTGTTCACTTTCTTGTCTTCTTTGGAAGGGGTTCAGGACAAGCCACCCCAAAATGTGCCACTTTGGTATATTGATTACTTCGAACTGAAGACACTTGCACAAGGAGGTTTTCTTTCTTTAAGCTTCTTTATCTACCTAAAGACACGTCCTCTAAAAGGAACTCAATTGTCATAAATCCCTTTCCCAGAAGTTTCATCAACCAGGAAGATGTATTTGTCATAGGAGAGGAGACTAGAAGTCAACAGCACACCCAGAAACACTTGGTCATACATTATCACAATTCCTGTCTCTTCTTTTAAAGGCCCAATTCATCTCTTCTAAAAATCACTTACTTTCCAAATTGTCTACATACCCTCTGCTCTCATTCGCCTATTAAGATGGGTATATACAAGCTCTCAAATCTCACTACTTTTGGGGGTATTCACTTTTTCTCTGTGATGCCCTATGCATATAATGTTAAAAATTAATAAATTTGTATAGTTTTTCTCTTGCTAATCTGCTCATTGTCAGTTTATTTCATTGAGTCAGGTATAGAACCTAGAAAGGTAGAGTCTTCTTTTCCCTGAACTGTGGTCCCTATAGTACACATACCCTTGTGTCCTCCAGTTTTCTATTTTCAGCTGTTTCTAGGATATTGCCATTCATGTGATCCCAACGCACTCAGAACAAAGCTGCTTATCTCTTCCTGCCTCCCGCTTTGTATCCAAGATGTTGGTTGTCTCCAAGGGGCAGGAGTACTAATGAGACCACAATTAACAACAACAACCACAACAAACAAAATAAAACCCAACAACCCTCACTTTGAAAATCTTCAAACTTTCTTCTAAATGTAATGTTTCTGTGCACATAATTATGTTGTGCAATACACAATTACTGTGACTGGGTATAGCCTAAATTCTTCAAAGGCATTTTATTCTAAGGAATAGGTCTTCGGAGAATCTAACCTATAGTGGTACAAGAACTCTTTACTTTGATGCAAGAAAAACCTCAGCAGAGGCTTACCAAGAAGTGCATGAGATTAACACATTAACACCCCTCTCCCCTCTCTAAGAATTACCCTGGAGTCCTCGATAATTAATCAACTCTACAAAAAATTCTTTCCAGCTTTCTGAACTAACTCTGTTGCCACACAGGATTGGAAGATAGGCTGCAGGATTAAGGGCTTTACTATCAGACAACAATGGCTTGAATACCTAGGATGACTTTGTTAGAAAGATGCCACAACTCCCCCGTGTGCTGTCTTTAATGGAACTGATAAAATGAGAACTGCTTTGGAAAATGACTCCCTTTTCAAATGACGGTTGTGAAAGCTATTTACGATATCCTTTATTTAATGTCTTCCTGCTTACTGTGTTTTCTTTTTCTAATCCTGGAATTAACAATTAAATGTGTTTTGTTGGGTATCATCTAACATTTTTTTTTTCACTAAAACCTGTTCCATCTCTAACAGTAATGAAAACTCTGTGAATAAGTCTACTTTATGAAAACAGCTCGGTTATCATTGCCCTGACAGTTTTGTGTAGATCTAGGTCATGCATTCATTTAATTAAACATTTGCTGTCACTATTATTATTAAGTTATTATTGAGCACTCATTGTACAAGAAGCAATGCTTGTGTTGAGAGGGACGGAAGATGTATACTTACTTAAGTATACAAGGAGTTTAGATTCTATATGTGCTGCCAAAGCAAGCACTGGAGAGTTTAGATTCTAATAACAGAGTAGAACATGTAGCCTGAATAGCCACAATAAAAAGAGAATTAGAAATGTCACCCACCTGCCTGCTCACTTTGCAGTGCTGGGCCTCCCATATTCTATTCCCAGCATTCAACACTGTCCATTCTAGCCACCACCACTTTGCACATGAGAGTTTCCCTCCTCACCAGGCTCCCCAGCACCTGAGTCTAGACCTCATTTCCTGTTCAGAAGAGTGGTGCTCAAAGTCTTTGTGTCCAAGTACACATGCCCTTAGTCCTCTGTGTTTTATCCCTTCACTCATACATGCGTTGTAGAGGTGGGTCATTTCTAATGAAGCAGCCATCGTGCTTCCTCGGTCAGGCTGTATAAGGGGTTGACTTTCTTCTCCATGTCAGCGCTGAGCTGTAGCGATTCATTGCACTTTCTACCCAGAACACACCATTCCACAGCAACCATGCCCTCTCCCACTTCTTGTAGCATTCTTGATCACCAACATGACACTCTCGCACAGACCAAGGTACAACACAAAACAAATGCAAACAGGTGAAGGGTTCAGGGGAGACAGTCTGGCTATCTAGAAGCATCATAGGATTCAACCCCTTTTCCCTCAGGTCTCTCTAGAACCAGCCACAAAAGGCCCCAATGTGAATCCTCAATGACATAAAAGAGAAAAATAATTGAGCACAAGGAGGAAGAAGAGGAGACTCTGGCCTGCATCACACTCAGTTCTACTGCGAGTGATGATAGAAAAGATGTGGGCTGGAAAAACTGTTACTGAATCTTCCCACCATCTCAAGAATGGCCTGAAAGACACCAAAGCAGTCCACTGGATAATCCCCAGCCCTGGGGAAATCTGTGAGGGGATGAGGTAGTGATGTCATCTGCTCTATCAAGGATACTTATTGAGGATTTAACAAATTGTTCATTTCTTACTTTGCCCACCCTACATCTTTCCCAGACCTGACAGTTCTGATTCTCCTGTCCTTGGTAGTTTCAACAGCTTGATTCTAAACTCCACAGAGGACCTGGGTACTTACAGTCTAATAGCTCTTTCTGCATCATTTCCATCTTCTGCAAATAGCTTTTCAATTATTTCTGGAGGTCCTTGCACTAGAGTCTTTGAACTCATGCTAACTCAGAGGAAGATCCCCAGCTCTGATTCCTGCTTCCCCAAAGCCATCTGCCCTTTTAGGGTTATGAAATTCAGACAAAGAGCAGGTAATGAGAAGCTTGCCAATTGAAAGTTTTAGAACAGAATTGTTGAGTCAAGGCAGTACTAGACAAGTTGAACTAAGATGTAAGCTTTTGCAACAGTGACAAACAGCCCCAAGAAATCCAGTGGCTTGCAAAACAACAAAAATATTTCTTGTTTAAGTTAGAAAAGGAGGACTGCAGATCTGCTTCAGTTCTGCCAGTATGGGTGAGTTTTTCCTAACCTCTGCTCAGTTCTGGCCCCCAGAGAAAGAGAAGTTTCTATATGAGACCTGTTATTCTCACAGCAGAGGACATGAATGCAGTAGAGCCTGGGCCAATCCACACAATGTAAAACTTCCAGTTAAATAAAGCTAATCGCATGGACACTTGCAATCCATTGGCTAAAGCACAGTGGGCCAAGTCCTGATCACTTTACCCTCTTTCCCCACCATGTGGGACGGATCACTTAACACAGGGTGGAGACACATAATCCTATTTCAAAGAGAAACCAAATATTTGGAAACAGTATCGTGAGGACTATAGGTAAAGAGAAGGGAGAAGGAGACAGGATCTCAGTGACTAGAATGGGGTACAAAGCAGGGTTTTGTCCACAAGAGATGGGCAGTAAGTCAGTTACTAATTACCATAGTATAATTTTTTTATGATAAACAATAGACATCTAACTCAAATTAGTTCAATTGAAAATGACCTAATGGGTTGGCATCTCCAGATGGAGTTGACGGATGCAAGCTCTATGCTCACAGATAATTTCCCCAGGAATCACTTCCTGTTTTGGCCTCTTCTACACAGTTTCAAGATGGCTTCTGAAAGCTCTAGGCTCACAGTTTATCAGCTTAACACCAGTGGAAAGAAAGATGCCTATTGACCATTAGCTCTAATGACAACGACATTCATTGCTTCTGAATGTCTCATTGTTTCACATTCCTAAAACTAGTTCATGTGTCAGAGGAATATGATTGTTACCTAGACCTGGGTCACATGGTCACAGCTAGAAATGGAAGTGCAGTCAGCCACACCTGAAACATTTGGGTGAAAACTATGGAGTAGTTCTCCAAGGAACTTTGAGGTCTTCTTACCAAATGGGAATGCTAAGAGCCCCACAAAACCATTAAGGAGAATTGCTGGTTAAATTAAATTTATTCATGCTGGGCGAAGAAAACAAATTCTCACCAACATGGCAGGATTTTGAGAAGAGTAGGGCTAAAAAGGTCAGGTGGAATACTGGTGATGTTGGGCAGGGTTTTGGAAGTGAGGAAAGAGTAGGACAGGTGGATGACACTACCAATAGGTGGGAAGACATAAAGTGGGGATTTTCCCATAAACTGTTCAATGTAACATCTCTTTCCAGAGCAATTATAACCATTAGCTTGGCTCTTGACTGACTGTAGGTTGCATTAGGTTGCATTCTTGGTAAGTATCTGTTTCATAGTGAGGGGATAGGTGTCTGGCTGATAAAAAGAGAAGATGCCCCCAAGACGTGTCATAGTACTAGCCCAAGGATAGCCATTGGGCTTACTTGCTGTGGAGTCACTTGAATGACTAATCCAAGGCCCTTTTTATCCCTCTTGCCTGAGTACAGGGTTAGCTCAAGAGCTAGGTGAGCATTAAGAATTTTGAGCTGTGGTTATTGGCTCTCCGGTATTGGTTGGGAGGCAGTGGTGGAGCATGAGTGACATTTCTTGGAGTTCTCCACTGGTCATTGGAATATCCCTACAAGCTTCAGTTTCTCTTTCCATTCCTGAAAGCTATAGGCAGCATTGTTCTTCAGGGAACCAGGAAGAAGGCTTAGGATAATGGAGAACAGGACAGAGAGTGCAAAGTGGTGGACAGGGAAGGGAAGAGAATCTGTGATCAAGAAGAAAGTCAAACTTTTCCTTTTAAAATGATGGGGGTCACTATATGAAAAAAGCTAAGAGTCAGCCCATTTAAATGAAATACCACAGCCACTTTTCCATCAACAAGCACCAATAATTTCTTCCTCCCTTGCTTATACTAAAGACTCTTTTTCCCTAAGGAGACTCATAAATGGGGTTTAAAAAACTTTGTAAGTGCTCATTAATTCCTATGAGTTTAGAAAAATTCCCAATTTCAGTGCTCAGTGTTGCATCCCCTAGTAATTTTTGTCTGACGAAAAAAAGTAATTTTTCTTTCTTCTCTGACTGCCAGAGAATCTAACAAAAAGTGCTAAGGAAATAAGAATCAGGCCACCCCTGTGTGGTAGTAAGGACCTCGACAGTCACCATGTTGTGTGAACAGTCACTCAAAGGTACCCTTCTCTGTGCAGGGTCTTGGACCTCACTTCCAAACTCCTTTGTTTCCTAAGTTGTTCCTTTCTTTCCCATGCTTTTCAAAAACAATGAACACAATCAAATTAAGGGGTTAATGGCAGAAGCAATGAGACGCTTTTCTCTATTTTTCCAGTGTCTCTCTAAGAAGGGGCCTTCATGTAAGGCAATCACATGCCTTGATTTTTGACAGTAATGATTTGGTGAATTATTCCAGAAAGGCCAATTCAGAATTAAAAGCATTCTCCTAAAGAAAGATGAAGTTTTAAAAGGTGTTTTCTTGATGTTTAATGATAAGGTTATGTATGTGTAAGTAAATTGGGTCCAAATCGCAAAACGAAACATATCTATACATACTGCTTTATGGTTCTGATCTTTATGGGAGCCATTGTAACGGTCCTATCCTTACTCTGCTGCTCTCAGCACAATAGATTGAGTGAGCAACTTGTATTTATTGTAATTGCCAATGTGTGCATAGCTTGGCACCTGCTCACTTTCTAATAAGGACAAAATGAGAAGATTAGTTCTTCTCCTGTGCACTGTGCACAGCATATCATGCATGGAGAGGCAGAGTTGGGGCCACAGCTGCTTTCCCCATCCACAACTGACCAAAGAAATCATGCCACTTTTCACTGTGGTCATCAATAAGATTCGTTGTTTTTCAAAGATAAAAAGTGAATGAGCATCTGCTGAAAGAATGAACAAGATTTTATTTTTCAGCAAAAATAGAAGTGTCAATGTTGAAAAGCAAGACAAATATTTGGTTTGGGATATCATTAGGATGGCCTTTTTGTCTTGTGCCCTCCCAACAGGTATCTATTGCACATCCAACCCTTAGATTGTGCACGTGTCTCTTCTATAACTTTTAGGATGCACTGGAAACCCAATTGCCTAGCCTCTGGCCAAGGGAAATACGAAAGGATAAGAGAAAATCAATGAAAAGTTAAGTAAGGACTTACCATGTACTAGATATATTTTATGTGCTATACATATAATAAGTCTACTGTAAATATTAGAAAATACTTTGATTGGCTATGGGTAGTATTAGGGAAGGTTTGCCAGAATGGATTATAAAATGTTGAAGTTGACCAGATGTCTTGACCCCACAAGGGAGCCATAGCTGCTTCTCTCCTCCCATTCCAGAGAGAGAGGGATGGATGCCTGAAGGTGGGTGGTTGAGTCTAAGAATCACAAGAAAGCAAGATGTATCACTCTCAGTCTAAACATTACTTGCTTTAGCCCAAGCCTCACTAGCAGGGAAGCCAACCACCCCCTAAATGACATTGTCAGAACACAGGCAAGGATATTTTTCTGTAAGCCTGGGTTTCCTCCTCTATCAAATGAGCAAATTCTCCCAGTCGATCTCTAAAGCCCCTTCTAGTTCTAAAGTTTGATTATTCTTTTTATCCAGACTTGCCTCTCAAATAGCTTGTGAGACAATTATTTTTAACACCCCATGAGAAATGAGAGACAACTATTCTTAACCCTCCTTAAGGATGATTAAAGAAAGAGGAATTAATTTTGTACTTTACACATAATAATGTAACATTAATGAAATAACCAGAAATAGAATACAAATCCACAGATGGCTTGACTTGTGTAAAGTGCGTGCTATAAAGAGTGAGAATAGACTTTGGAGCCAAGCAAACAGGAATCTGAATTCCAGCTCCATTTCCACATGACCCCAAGTTTATTTCTTCCTTGTTGAGGAGGTAGAAGACTGCGCACAGCTCAGAGTGGTTGCAGGACTTACATGACTAAGCCATGTGACTAGTGTGGTGTCTAGTGTACAGAAGACCTCAGTGAGTCTTTGTTTCTCTCACAGCCACCCTCTGTTCTTCTATCTTCATTTCATTAGCCTTTCTAGGGGCCTAGTCAGTCAAGCCTTTGAACCACAGTTGTATTGTAATAAACTTTACCCGTAATTACATTCTGATTATGTGCCCAACACTATGCTATATCTCTACCGGCATTTCCTTATTTAATATTTACAAAAACTCCATGAGGTAGACACTATTCTTACTGCCCATATTTTCTAAATAAGGAACTTCTGTGTTTAGAGACGTATAATTCTCCAAGATCACATAACTAGTGGACCCTCATATTTGAACAAAGCTTAGTTAAGTACTAAAGTCCATGCAATCAGCCACCACTCTATAATTTCTTCTTCTTTTTTAAAAGATTTTTAAAAAAATTTATTTGACAGACAGAGAGGCAGGCAGAGAGAGAGGAAGGGAAGCAGGCTCCCTGCTGAGCAGAGAGCCCAATGTGGGGCTTGATTCCAGGACCCTGGGATCATGACCCGAGCCGAAGGCAGAGGCTTTAACCCACTGAGCCACCCAGGTGCCCCCTCTCTATAACTTCTAATTTACTATCACAGAAGGCATAGAATAAAAGGACAACATTCTTTTTCCTAGTGTAAAAATATCAAAACCAAGAAGGTAGAATTTAGGCAATGGGTTTTCATAGATAACAGATGTCCAGATAATCTTCTGGTTCTTGCCAGGGGTTGCTGTCACTGGCAAAATGCATACATCCCAAGAGTTAATTGTTGCTATTTTGTCTCCTGAAGTCACATTGACTAGAAGAAATATACATCAGGGAGAGAGGTTCCAATATAATAAATTATTATGTAAGATAATAAATCTTTGAAGATTGGATTCATATTAAGTTTACTAAACAGATACATACTTTCCATTATTGCTATTGTGTTGAATACTAATGCAGCAATAAAGATGTACAATACATGTAATCTGAAAGTTTTTTTCTGAGATGTGCATCATTACTTGAAGACTTTGGAGTAAGATTCCTTCTTTTTATCAGGAAAACAAAATTTAAAAATTTCGATTTTTGTCTAAGATGGCTCTATCCTAAATTAATGGATGTATTTTATTTATATGCAAACTTTAATTAGAGGAGGAGTTTCATAAGTACAGTCTTGTCATGGTATAGCATGATGACATATGCTTCAGCGTTAAGACAGATCTGTGTTCCAAATATAGCTTTACTCTCTACTAATTGAGCAATTATGAAATTCCATATACAAAATTAGTACAATTATTCTTTGTGTTCTTGAGGAACTAAATGAGCTTCAGGTTAAACATGAGGGCTCAAACACATACTATTACCACTACTCTCTCATAAAAATGAAAGCAATAGAGTAAAATGCATATACATCCTAAAGGGAAAACAGAACAGGAAAGAAAAGGATAGCAGATGAAGGATAGCAACACAGTTTCTGGAAGATGAAAAGTGGAAGAAAGGGGCACCTGGGTGGCTCAGTGGGTTAAACCTCTGCCTTCGGCTCAGGTGATGATCTCAGGGTCCTGGGATCGAGCTCTGCATCAGGCTCTCTGCTCAGTGGGAGCCTGCTTCCCTCCTCTTTCTGCCTGCCTTTCTGTCTACTTGTGATCTCTCTCTCTCTCTATCAAATAAATAAATAAAACCTTTAAAAAAAGAAAAGAAAGGAAAATTGGAAGAAAAAATGGCAACTTACCTAACACAGAAAGTTAAATCCTATGTGTTTAAAGAAGAGACAACCAAAAAGAAGTAGCCAGCTGTGTTGCAAAACTTCAGAAATATCCAGAAACAGGAGGCATGGTGGAGAGTGGATTAGACATGGGAGGGATTTATGATAAACTTTAATGAGGAATACCTAGACCCATAAATCTACTCCTTTTCTGACACAGCCAGGTGACTACCTCTCTCCTATTTCAGCATGAGTAAAGAAATGTATTTTCTTTTTTTAAAAATTTCTTTATTTATTTGACAGAGAGAGAAATCACAAGTAGGCAGAGAGGTAGGCAGAGAGAGAAGGGGAAGTAGGCTCGCCACTGAGCAGAGAGCCTGATGTGGGGCTCGATCCCAGGACCCTGGGATCATGACCTGAGCCGAAGGCAGAGGCTTTAACCCACTGAGCCACCCAGGTGCCCCAAGGAAATGTATTTTCTGAAGGAATTATGGACTGGTAGCAGAGAACTCAGAGGTAACGTGCATCAGAAGTAAATGTGAGGGGAACACTAAAGCAAGAGGATTAAGTGGAAGTCTACTCACTGAATGGTGATGTTAACATAATTGATATAAAGATAAAGAGACATATTTAAATTTCATTAATGGAAAGTGAAAAATTAGAGAGAAAGTTACACGAGGAGAAGAAAATATAGCATGAACCCAGATGGACATGAAAGATTCTTGGGTCTCCTAAGTGTTCTATAAAAGATACAGCTGACATTATCATTTGTCATGCATGAGGTGAGGATTCTGCCAAACTGAGGATGGCACCATTTGCTTTCTCCTTCAGTATTCTGCAAACTGCTTATAAGTCCACACAATCACCAGGTGGAAATCAATACTGCAAAGCAAATCCAATATATTCTTAAATTTTACTACAAATCTGGATGTACTGAAGGTCAATTGTCCAGTCATAATGAACCTCAGAATCCAAGGTTCTTTCTGAAGCCACCTTCCAAAAAACTGCAAGTTTCCCTCCAGATTACTCCACTTAGAAACTCACAAAGGACAATATTTGAGCACATAAAAGGATTGTGATCAATTTTCATGTGTATCACTCTTAACAATGTATTGTTAATGAAATTTTATCTAAATAAAAATAGAGACAAACCCAAACAGAAAAAGAAATTGTGACAGGAAAAAGATTATGAGAAAATTACGTGTGTGTGTGTGTGTGTGTGTGTGTGTGCAAATATGTGTGTGTGTTCTATGCAGAGATTTAATAAGATATTATAAAACACCAGTAAGGTGTTATATAAAAAAGGAAAAATTCCGGGTAATTCAGACAAATACTTATACTAAATAGAATTAAAATGCTGGGGAAAAAATCTGCTTACTGAACCAAGGAGATGAAAGACTTATACACTGAAAACCACAAAACGTTGCTGAAAGAAATTAAAGATAAATAAATGGAAATGCATCCCATGTTCATGGATTGGAAAACTTAACATTACTAAAATGCCAATACTACCAAAGCAATCTACAGATTCAGAGCAATCCTTATCAAAATCCCAATGACTTTTATTTTTTTGCAGAAATGGGAAAGTCCATCCTAAAATTTTATGGAATCTCAAAGGACCCTGAATAGCAAAAATAATCTTGAAAGTGAAGAACAAGTTGGAGAGCTCACACTTGCTGATTTCAAAATTTACTACAAAGCTTCAATAATCAAAACAGTGTGGTATTGGGATAAAGACCAATGGAATAACAGAGACACCCCTCCCCCACAATAAATCTTCACATATATGGTTTTCTACAAGGGTGCTGAGACCATTCAATGGGAAAAGGCTATCTTTTCACCAAGTGGTGTTGGCAAAACTTGGTATCTAGATGCAGAAGAATGAAGTTGGACCTTTACATTGTACCATATTCAAAATGGATCAAAGATCTACAGAAGTAGCTAAAATTGTAAAACTCTTAGAAGAACATATAGGAGAAAAACTTTATGACATTGAATTTGGCGATGATTTCTTGGATATGACACCGAAAGCACAGGCAACAAAAGGAAGAATAGAAAAAGTCACATATATAATAAGGAACTAATATCCAAAATATATTTTTAAAAATCCAAAAGAAGGATTTTTATCTTATCCAAAGAAGATATACAAATGGCCAAAGAGCATATGAAAAAATACCCAACATCACTAATCATTAGAGAAATGCAAATGAGAACCACAATGAGATGTAAATTGATACCTATTAGGATGGCTATTATTAGAAAGAAAGAAAGAAGAAGAAAGAAAGAAAAGCTTTGGAAGGATGTGGAGAAATTGAAATTCTTGTGCAATGCTGGTGGGAATATAAAATGGTGCAGCTCTGGTGGAACACAATATAGAGGTTCTTCAAAAAATTAACAGAAAACTACTATATGATCCAGTAATTCCACTTCTGGGTATAATCCCATAAGAATTAAAAGCATAATCTCAAAGAGATATTTGCACACTTATGTTCATAGCAGCATTATTCATAATAGTCAAAGGTAGAAGGAACCCAAATATCCATTAATGGATGAATAAACAAAATGTGTATATACATACAGTGGAGAATTATTCAGTTTTAAAAAGGAATGAAATTCTGACACAAGGTACAACATGGATAAACCTTGAAGACATTATGCTAAGTGAAATAAATCTGACATAAAAGGACAAATACCATATGATTCCACTTACATGAAGAATCAAGCATAGTTAAATTCATAGAGATAAAAAGTAAAATGGTGATTACCAGATGCTGGGGTGGGAGGAGGGAACAGGAAATCATTGTCTAATGGTTACAGAGTTTCAGTTTGGGGTGATGAAAATTTTCTGGAAATGAATAGTGGTGATGATTGCACATCAATGTGAATGTTCTTTATGCCACTGAACTTAAAAGTGGTTAAAATAGTAAGTTTTGTGTTATATACAAATAAATCTGCTGGAAGTTATCAGAGGCCTGACCAGAAGGTGAAGATTACTTGGTTAAGTCTGAGAGAAGGCAACCAAAGGCAAAACTAAAACAAACAAAACACTGAAACAAAACAAAACAAAACAACAACAAAAACAAACAAAACAAAAAACCCAGAAGATAATCCTAACACTTTGGACACTTTTTGCCCAGGAACAATTGTCAACCCAGAAGATGTAGCTGACAGCTACAGCCTTGTGAGGTATAAGAAAATATAAGAAAATGAAAATTTAAGACCATTGAAGAAGATGAGGCCTCTGGTAGACTCAATGTGCTCTAGGTTTGGGTCCTAAAGGATTGGTATCTTAGGAGTAAGGGAAAATTAGAAGTAAACTAGCACTCATTCACATTGAATCCCAGCTTCAAATCATCTGAGTGGCCCAGGACATGTCAAACTCTAAAAATGGAATAACATAAGCCTGTATTTCTAGGACTCCCCAGGAATGTGGCAAGAACACATGAAATTGTCTTTGGAGGAAAATTACATGTCTCTATGCTTTAAATGATTTCTACAAATTTCAAATACAATTCTTGGAACCCTCCCACCCCACAGAAAGAAAGACTTAAATCAGAGTAGGAGTCAGTACTACATGAAGGAGAACCAGCAGAAACAACACACAGTGTTTAGAACAGATCTACAGAGCTCAAGACACTGGAATTATTAGACAGAATTTAAGGTAAGTCTTCTTAATATGGTCAAGGAACTGAAACACAAGATTGAATATTTCTGCATAAAACTAGAAAAAAAATACATGTTAAAAATAAAATATGGGGGCATCTGTTTAGTTCAGCCAGCAGAGCATGCAATTCCTGATCTAGGGGTCATGAGTTTGAGCCAGCATTGGGCTTAGAGATTACTTTAAAAAAAAAATGTAATTATAGAAATAAAAAATATAATAACTAAAGTTAAAAACTCAAGGTTTATAGAAGATTAGAGACATCTGAAGAGAAAATTAGTGAAATAGATAAAATATCAGGAGAAAAATATCTAGAAGAAAGCATGAAATAAAAGGATGAAAAACACAGAGGAGAGGGTAAGAAGCCTAGGGGATACAGTTATAATTCCTAACATATGTAATGGCTTTTAACTTTATAAGACTAAACAAAGAATAGATTCACAGTCAAGAATTCCAAAAAATACCCAGGCCAGAATATAAAGATAAATTGAAACAAAAAAATATCCAAGTAAAATGGAAGTGAGAGGAATATGGAAGAAAAGAGAGAATAAAGGCAAAAAAAAAAAAAAATCACAAAAGCAGTCAAAGATTACTTTCAAAAGAGTAATAAAGCCTGAAGTTAGTGGGGTACTATCTTTAATATTTTGAATCCTACTTTGCAGCAAAAATGCCCTTCAAAAAGGAAGGTGAATTAAAAATGTGTTTTCAGCAAACAAAAGCTAAAATAGTTCAGCAGATCTGACCTACAGGAAAAACTTAAAGCTTTCTTCAGGCAGAAGAAAACTTATCCTAAGTGGAAAATTTGAGATGCAGGAGGAATGAAAATTATGACTATGGAGATTAATTAAAGTAAATATTGACCATCAATTATTATTTTCATAAGGTTTATATTGTAGGCAGAGTTAAAACTATAAGACATGAGGAGAATAAACTGAATTAAAGTGTTCTAACGTCCCTGCATTGCCCAGGAAGAAGGTGGATGTGTAATGTTCAACTCTGATGAGTCAGGACACATGCTATGACCTCAGGAACAATTGCTGGAAGAATCATAGCGTGCACTATGCTTATTTTCCAAACTGCCAATAAGTGGAATCATAGTTAAGAGAGGAGCAACAAGAGAATACAGAAAAGCAAGAAAAATAGAGACTATATACTAGGGTTTTAGATCTGTATTCAAATGTACAGATATATTCAATATAAAGGAATGATAACTCAAAAGACAAAGCTTCTAAGACTGATAGAACACATGCAATTTAGGAGAGATATAGCTAAAACACAAGAAGACAGATCAAAAATACATGAATAGAAAAAGTATTTCTTTCTTTTTTTTAAAGATTTTTATTTATCTATTTATTTATTTGTCAGAGAGAGAGAAAGAGAGTGAGCACTGGCAGATGGAGGCAGAGGGAGAAGCAGGCTCCCTGCAGAGCAAGGAGCCCGATGTGGGACTCGATCCCAGGATGCTGAGATCATGACCTGAGCCGAAGGCAGCTGCTTAACCAACTGAGCCACCCAGGTGTCCCGAAAAAGTATTTCTTAAACACAAACCAAAATAAAATTGAAATGGCAGTATTGATATCAAAGTAGATGTCAAGGGAAAAAATTACTAAATAGGAGGAAAGTCGCCTCAAAATGATAAAATATTTGATTCGCCTGGAACATATAACAATTTTAAATATGTGTGTATCTAAAAAAATCTTACACATAAGAAAAAGGCCGAGGAATATAGGGATATATAGGCAATTAGCAGCAAATGATAAAACAAATTGGCAAAATATCGGTAATGATGTAGATTTGAATTACACAATCAGCAAATCAGACCTAAAGGACATACATAAAATACTGCATCCAACAACTGAGGAATAAGCACTATTTTCAATGGGAAGTGGACCTCTTACGAATACTGATCATATTTTGAGTCATAAAGCAAGTCCCTACAAATTACAAATGATTAAAAGTATACAGTATCTTCTCTGATCATAAGGCAATTAGGCTAAATATAAATTCTAAAATACAGTCAGCAAAACATTTGGAAAATAAGAAAACATTTATAAATAATCTAAAGCTAAGAAATGCAGTAACAATTTAAAATTAAATTGAAATTAAAGAGAAAATGTAATGAAAATCAGAAAATCTTTCAAACTAAATGTCAATATTTCATATCGAAACCTAGGGAAAATTTTTTCTATACATGAACTCATCTACCTTACTACCGCCTTATGAACTAGGTGCTATTATTAGCCTTGTTTTTACAGATAAGCCTGGATTTTAAATAGCTTGTGCGTATCACACAGCTAGAAATGGCAGAGCCTGGAGTTACCCTGGGCCAGCCTAAGCCCTAAGACACATCCGAACTCGCAAATATATTACTCACCTAGTTACCAGTAGAACTCAGACAAGGAACCCAGACTTTCTCACTAATTATCAAGAGCTATGATAAATATTTTAGTGAAATGAATGAATTGTCAAAATCTCAACAGGCTTTTTTTTTTTTTTTTTGGCAGAGATTAACACGATGATTCTAAAATGATTATGGAAACCTAGACATAGGACATCCACAGCCATCTTGAAAAAGAACAAAAGTAGAGGACTTACACTACCTGATATCATGAATTACTATAAAGTTAGTCATCAAGAGAGTATGAATTTGGCGCAGCTTAAATTAAAAGTCAGAATAAAAGCCAAGAAATAATTTGTACTAACAGATTCAGGATTTTCCATATTTTCCAAAAGTTCCCCTTAAGGACGTCTTTCTCTCTCAGGGGAATGCTGTTCGACAGGAATTTCATGCTGCTAATTTAGACACTGTGGATATAAGAGAAAGCGGACCCAAGACAAGCGGAAGTAGGAGTTGAGCCTGCCAGGAGGCCAGCAGAGAAACTTGGACCATGGACAGCGACCGTCCTGGAGCCCTGGGAAGTGGGGAGGCCCGCGGGGTCCCTTTACAAACAGCAGGGAGCGAGCTCAGAATTCCATGTGCCCTGACAGTGAGAAAAGTGGTGGCTTTAGAAAAAGCTCTTGCATATTTCAAGTGATGCTTCAAAAAATTAATGAGTTTGGCCTTTATTAATTTCAAAATGAGATGTTTAAATAAGAGTCCTGACGATATCCAAGCAAACCGTATTAGTAAAGGGGAACAGATACAAAATAAAACAAAGATAAGGAAGTGAAGTTCTCTGAGTAGAATCCACCATCGTGGCAGCCCTGTGCGCACTCATTTTCAGGAATCTATGTCTAAAATAAATATATCTTTTGGGTAACTTACGCTGAGAATGAAAGGGTTAGAAATATTTTAAAGCCTCAGAACTATAGACTGGACGTTTCTGAAATCGCTTCCCATTGTACCAATAAATTTATAGAAGTAGGGGAAGCCAGTGTTCCTGAGAAATTACTTTTCCTTTTCATCCTCCTTTGCCATCAAGGTTGAAGTCACCTGCGAGACGGTTCCCCTGCAGGCTCTGGTGGTCCAGGGTTCTCTCCTTCTCCCACTCCCACCCAGGAATACCTGGGCAGAAATCCAGACTCCAGTGAGAGAGTTCCTCTCCCACTCTATTCGTGGGCAGCTGGCAAAGTTCACAACTCTACTGTAATATCATACCCAGGAGTGGAACAGAAAACTCCTGGACACAATGGACATTTACTACCCTGAGAGTGACCTGCTCTTTCTTTAATTGCCTAGTGGTAAACAAGGAGGTGATGGTGGCTGAACCTTAGCACAGAGCAGTGAGACTTCCTCTCTCTTTCTTTTATTTTCTTCTTAAAAAAAAAAAGAAAAGAAAAGATAAAAAATTCTTTTCTAGGAAAATTTTCCAGTAAGCCACAGAATAGTAGAACATTCAGGGGATTGATTAGATGAACTAGAAAAAAAAAAAAGACATTCCAAGTCACTAATATGAAACTGACAATATTTAAAATGTGGGAAATGGGGCACCTGGGTGGCTTAGTTGGTTAAGCACTGGCCTCTGGGTTTCTGCTCTGGTCATGATCTTGGGGTCCTGGGATCTAGCCTGATGTAGGGCTAGGGCTCAGTGGGGGGTCTGCTTATCCCTCTCCCTCTGCTCCTCCCCTTGCTTGCTTGTGTACTCCCTTTCTCTTAAATAGATGAATAAATTATTTTAAAATATTTAAATAAATAAGATGTAGGAAATACAAAATAGAACAAAAGGAAAACTGGCATGGATCCAATTAAAATATCTGTATCGTCAAATCTATAGAATAAGGGAAATCTAAATATAAAACTAAACAGTGGAATATTACTCAGCCATCAAAAATGAAATCTTGGCATTTGCAATGACCTGGATGGAACTAGAGGATATTATGCTAAGTGAAATAACTCAATCGGAGAAAAACAGTTATCATATGATTTCACTCACATGTGGAATTTAAGAAATAAGACAGAGGACCATAGAGGAAGGGAGGGAAAATAAAACAAGAAATAAAATAATTTTAAAAATAAAATAAATCAGAGAGACAAACCATAAGAGATTCCTGGAGGGGAGGTGGGTGGGGGGAAGGAGTAACTGGGTGATGGGCATAAAGGAGGGCACATGATGTAATGAGCAGTGAGTGTTATATAAGACTGATGAATCACTGAACTTCACCTCTGAAACTAATAATATACTATATGTTAATTAGTTGAGTTTCATTAAAATTAAATTAAATTTTTAAAAACCTGAAAGTGTTAAAAAAAACTAAACAGTATTGTGTTTATTAAAGATAGAAGGAGTTTAAAGATAAAGAAATAAGAAGGTTTACCAAGAGACTATCCCACTTTGCAGGTGAATTTTAATTTGGACATATAAGTTAATAGTTGTATAAGCTGAAGACTCTGATCCAAACCATTCTTAATATTTCCTTATTCCAGAATGTCACCCTGTAGCTTTTCTTTTGAAAGAAAGAGGACAAAGTTTTCTTTTGGAAATAGCCTGTGTGTCTTTTTAAATAAGAATTCCTCAGTTGAATACCTGAGTTGCCATCTGGGCTTACTGCACAAGAATCTCAATGTTGGAGTAGAAGCCTCTTTAAATTCTTTTAATTCCAGAGGTGATTTACAGAATCCTTCTGGTAGCATTGTTCCAAGCTTGGCTGAGGACGACCTAATGACTGTGTGTGGCGTTCAAATTCTAAAAATCTGTTTTGTTTTTAGACAATTCATCCCCCCACTCCAAGTTATAAAAGGAATCAGATTTTCATTCTCATATTTCATCTGGATGTTTTCAAAAGGAAAAGAACTCAGAAGCACAGGAGGACCTGAGACACGAGAAAGGTTAGTGAATGGGTTTTGTGAACCTTGTTAATGTCAAAGTAAATTCTAAGTAAGATTTCAGGGGGAGAGGAAAAACATTCCCTGTCATTCTAAAGCACTGTAAGTAGACATTTCCACCCAGATCATTGTAAATTCAGGTTGCATCTTTTGATGATTCTTTTAAAAATAACAAAGTAATAAAGAAATAAAGAAGAGGGAAGCCACATTAGTCATGTATCTTGACTCAGCCTGCTGTACAATAAAAGGTAGAACATTGAAGGAAAGCACAATGAGGCTCGAAACCTATTACTAATTCAGGAGCAAATGCATTAGGAGGGCTTCAGAGCAGCAGCCTGTCAGATGCTATTAAAGAACTGTACTTGGAGACAGACTCTTCATAATTCATGGGGCAATCTCACTTTCTTTGGGGGGAGAAGATTTCCTATCAATAGAAATTTCTCCTTGTGAGTGAATTGTTAGGAATACCAATTATGTGCTTGACTATTTAATTCTAACGCTACTCTTAGAGAAGTCATGAAAGTGTGCATGTAGTTGATCAAAATCATATTTCAGTATCTTTTTACAGTGTTGTTTTTCAATAGCTACAGTGTGGCTCAATATGAGCTGATACAAAATAAAGTTTATTAGGAACTTCTTTGATGTTCAAAATAGCTTGAAGACTGGAAAAAGAGGAAGGAAAAAAAGCAATCATTTAAGTATCAACGCTCCAGCTACTCCCTCATCCTAAAATGCTTCTAACTTTGATGCAAGTAACATTATTATAATAAAGTAACATTATAAAAACAAAATAAAATAATGTTACTTTATTTTATAATAAAGTAACATTATTTTTATTCAATGTTTAATGTTCTTGACTTGCTATAAAGAAAAATGTCCAGATAACAATACAAATGAAAATGAGTGGCTTCACTTAAAAGCAGTTCTTATGTAGTTAAAAATGTTAAAAAGGAAAAGGAGTTGTGGTTTAGATTATGATCTCTTATCCCTATGAAAAAAAATTCCCATCTATTACTAAGAATTACTGTGTTTTAAGTGTGTATTTATTTGCTGGAATTCAGCCCAGTGCCTGCAGCATTTGAGCACATGTTCTCACATAACATTAGTCCAGCTCACAACTATATGGGGCAAAAAAAAAAAAAAAGTAAACATTTTAAGTGGAAAACAATGAAAAGTATACTTAATGTCTGAGATTAGAAAAACCATAAATATTAGCTCTGGCACCAATTATGACATAAAGGGACAAGTTCTTTTTCTCCATGTAGGAATAATCTTAGGAAATCAAAAGGAACTTTGAAAAGAAGGTGCTTAGAGAAAAGTACTCTGTCTTCAAAAAATATATATTTGGGACTATTTCACTGGAACATGAACAAATGCCCTTTGCTTTTTCCCCCCCAAGACTATATGTTTTAGTATTCTGTTTTTGAAACAGACATGAAAATCGATGAATGCAACATAGCCACTGGAATGTTGAGTGATCTATAAGATTTATTTATACGCCAGAAATTCAAAAGTAGGCATGAAAGAGTCATAGGGACTTTGGGCAATGGCTTTTCCCTGGGAGGTTTGAGTGGTGTCACCTAGCATAGCAATAGATCTATGGATTTATGGTAAAGAAGATCTCCCAAGTGGACTGAAATTATCAGTGCCTCCCTTTCTACCAAAAATGGTAAAGAAATCCAGATTTTGATGTTCTGAAAGAGGGCAGTTATCAACATCTAGGGGAGACACAGTGGTTTTAGCAAGAGACCCTAATGCCAGACATTGAGCTTGGTGTGCTGTCCAAGTTCAGGAGGGTGATTGATCTGATGATAGAACTGTAGTAGTAGATTAACCACTAGGTAGGGATGGTTTGGTGAGAGGAGCTGAGATACAAGACTTAGAATTGGGGTATAGTCAGTTTGAGCGTCAGAGACAGGCTTTTCCATTGCTTTTAATTCAACATGCATTTGACTGTCAGTATAGAGATTTATTTACATAGTTGAATTGTTTTCTTAATATTCGGTATGGAGAATCTGCAAGGGGTTATGTTAATCATGGAGTTTTTCTAGACTTAAAAAACACAACCACCGTTTCACACATACTCCCACAGCATGTGCACAGTAGCAAATAATTTAACACTGTTCAGCACGCAGTGTTGAATGAGCAGCATTCATTGGGATGAGCAGCAATTTCTTACTGTTTCTTTATCCTTCTCACAAGTCTTGAGAATAGAATTAATTTTTGAACTTGAAACAGTTGAAAGGTTGTTGACTTGATATGGCTTCACATGTTTGAGTTATAATAATATTGGTTCCTCCAAAAGACATTTTCAGCATTCAACTGAAGATTAACTCATGCCTCAGCTAACATTACCAGATTCCAATAGAATGCATTTTTAAAATCTGAAGCACTCAAAGGACCGTGATGATTTCAAATCAGGTAAGCCTTAGTTATAGAAATGAAACTCATTCAAGTCTCTAATACGGTATTTACACTCATATGGTTACAGCAGTGTGTGCAAAGTAAGTTCATATTTTGGGGATGGGACCCTGTCTTTCCCTCTATTTTACCTAGAATTTCTACTTGCTTCTACCTAACCACTGGAAGAGATTACCCGGAAGCGAGTATGGTTGTGGGGCCAACTGCCCAGAGTGAGGTTGGGTCTCTCAGACTGGAGGCTGGGGACAGGAAAATGCCACCTAAGAGGAAGGGAGAAATCAGGGAATGGAGCAATTGGATAATCCAGGGCCCATAAAGGAAATTTAAGGACCAAATACTTGGAGAAGTGAAGATAGAGCGGGATCAGGGACGAAGGCTGAAGTGGAGTTTAGGAAGCAAAAGAAGGTGAAGGGGAGCTGAGCTACACTCTGGGATATTATTTTCTGGAAGGCTTCTGTGGTTCCTCTAGCTATTGTCTCCAGCTTTAAATCTCCCCATTAGTGACTTTTTAATGGCACAACAGTGATGTGCTTTATGATCTCTTGGGAGTATATTCACCTTACTAAATCCTTAAGGTCTTTCCTTCTGTACCTAAGTGAAGGTAACAGGGAGATAAGAAAGCTGGCATTTACTGAGCGCCTGCTAGGTAGCATGCATCAGTTTAAAGCATATTTATACATTATTTAATTGTGCACACTTGATAGATGAGGAAACTGTGGCTCATACTGCTGATCTCACAAACAAGGGAGGGAGGCAGGACGCAGTTCACCCGCTCCCCCTACCCTAACAGTTTACTTCTCAGAGCATCACCAGCCTGCTGTCCAGGTATGGAAGAGTGAGTCCTGCAGGCAGATCCTTTCTGTTTTTGCTCTGGAAACAGGAGGAAACCCAGGGACCAAAGCTAACTCCTGATTTCTGTGAAGTAGATGTTCCAGCTTGTGCTTTATTCAGGCTCGATTTCTTCCTTTGTCTGTCCTCAGCGTTTTGATCATTTTACTCGTTCTTTCATAAGACTGTTAGCCAGGGAAGCTGAGGCAGGACCAAGGAGAACTCTGGTGGGGAATTTCGTTGGAAGCTCAGGAGAAGTGTTGTAGACAGAAATTATTTGCTTGAGTTGGTTTTATGGAGTAACTTCTGACTTCATAGAAACTTAAAATCTCCTATTTTGAAGGAATCTAAGATACCACCCATACTATCCGTTCATTTCCTATTTCTCATTACAGATAAAAGGGACTTGCGGGACACACATTGGGTTGGAGGCCTGCTGTTATCTATTTTAAAGAATGTCCTGTGATTATTTTTTAAACATCTGTCTCTTTTTAATAAAGAAGGAGAAAAGGCTAATTATCTAGTGTCCCTTCCCTTTGGGCAGTAGAACCTTTGGAGGTAGATATTTAGCAGGAACTCTCCCAAACTGGAAACTAATTCCCTCCAACTTGGGTTAAATTTCTGATCCCTCTGCCAAAACCTCCAAAATGCACTGTCCTATCCCTGTGAGAGCTGGGGGTGCACTCCACACAGCTGTGTTGTTAAGCACAAAGGGCCTGTTTGCAAGATTTCCAGCATCATGTAGAACCCTTCTGAACCTCTCATTCTAAAAGATACATTCTCTTTGTGGCCTCTTCTCCGTTTCTGTTATTACAATTTGACCACAGGCCTTCTCTCCTTTGCAACCTCTCAGACAAGTGAAAACTGTACTGTTGTCTTTGAGTGGCAGGAAGCAAAATGAAAAGTAATGAGAAGTCTCTGCCAGAGAGATTTGTGTTGCTGCTTTCTTCCTTTTATGCATTTATCAGCTTTTATCATCTTGATTTAAAACCTTAGGTGACTATTAGGAGGTAAAACATAAAGGCCTAGATTTAAATGGTGCCAATCATGCCCTCTCCGTTTCACTCTTTTCTCTGTTTCACCAGAAATGAAATCCCTTTGATTTCTTTTCCTCATTCCGTGTAATGGTGTAGAGATCTGCCAGTGGAGAGAACGTGCCGTTGAGTCTCTTGTATTTAGTTAATATGCCCTTTCCTGCATTAACTCCAACCCCCCAGCTCTACGTTTGTGTCATTACATGCCTGGTTTGCACACATTCAGTTAGATGCACAATGTGCATCTCATAGTTTATTGAGTTGATTATAATAAGAATTACAATAAATGACATTGAGTAGCTTTAATTTATCATCCAGAAACTTTCATTCTCCAACATCAGTCAGGGAATTAAGAGTCGCTATTAAGCTGACCTAACGTGAGTCTTTTGCTTCACTTCACACTTGTTACAGCTCACGGTCCAGAATGATGACACTCATTCATTCAAACAAGGACCAGATACCAGTTGAGGCACAGGGGACATTAGTGAGATAACAGGCAACAAAATCCTTGTTCTCAGGGGGCTAACAAGCAAGGAGCAAAAAGGACGACAGACCAACAATCTACTGATGAGATATCCAGGGGGACAAACTAGGAGGGCAAAGGGCTCATGAGGGGAAAAAGGGAACTGAGGTCACAGTGGAGAGAGAAAGCCTCTCCAGAAAGCTGCTCTGAATGAAGCCGGGCACTGCAGTTGCTGGGCAGCCTTCCAAACCCAGGGAACAGCCCATGTCAAGGACCCAAGGATGGAGAGGGGGTGGCATGTCGGAGGAACAGAGAGGACACAAGATCTGGAGCACACGGAGCGTTGGGGAAGTGGCTGAGAATAGCTGATGGACAGATTCATGGAAGGCCTTGTGCGCCAAAAAGGCAACTTAAATTCCATTCTGATAAAGTTGGGACGCCACTGGAGGGTCTTGAGCAAGGAGACGTAATCTGACCTTTGTTTTAATAAAGTCACTGCAGTGGTAAAGAGGAGAATGCGCTACAGGAGTAAGAGTAGAAGCCAGGAAGGAGTTACACAATGACCCCATGAATGGTAACGGGGGCTGGACCAGGAAGGGATGGGGGAGGGAAGGCAGATAGGACGAGGTTCAAGTCAGTTCCGAAGGTGAAGTCAACAGGCTTTGCTGGAAGGTTGAGAGACAGTAGAACTCCAAGGACTGTGGATGCAGAGCTACATGGGTAACGTTGGTGTTTACTGCAAGAGAGAAACCTGAAGGAAGAGAGATGGAGGAAGAAATCGAGGGCTCTCTTTTGGACATATTAACCTAGAGGGTTGTTGGACATGTGGGTGGAGATGAAGTTCAGAGCTGAGGTTAGGTTGAACTGTGAGCCAAGCCTCTCTGGGCATCTACAGATCTTAAGTTTGAATCTATTTATGTAGGAAGTTTGTCTCAGTTTTTTCTCTCCCCTTATTCCCACCCCTAGGAATACACCTTATGAACTCTCCTGCCCCAAACCCGCAAACCAGGAATTCCTAGAACACTATGTGGGACCTAGAAAACTGTTTTGGAAAAAAGCAAATTCTTCCTCTCTAAAGTGTGTCTGGATTACTCTTCATACGCTTCATATGCAGTATGACTGAGAGCCTTTACATTCTGAACAATGAGAGAGATTCCTATTGAGAAAAATAATTGCCTATGGAATGAAGGCTGAATTTGTCAGGCTGGCATTTAAGTTTCTGAGTAATCTGACTCCATCCCACCTCTTCAAGGCTCCATATGTTCAACTTCAGAGGGCACCTCTACAAATCCAAGAGCTGGTCTGATCATCACTCAGTGGGAGGAGGCCATTACTCCTGGGCACCCAAGGAGAGCAGGTGGAGGCAACATCAAAGGAGGAAACAGATGGACAGAAGTTCAGTCCTGGGGGAAAGACCCTTGACTTGGAGAACACAGGTAGTTTAGTCCCTGAAGAGGTGACCTCGGTGCAGGGAAGAGCAACCTGACCACTGCTCAGACTTGGGACCAGCTTCCATGTTCCTCAGTGAACCTGCAGGATCTTGTTTCTGAGAAAAGGAGTGCCTTAAATTGCAGAAGTATTTGTATTACTTGAAATGGGGCTCCCCACCTCACAATAATCACTGATTAATACACTGGCGTTCTTCCTACAGATTATTCCTGTTTGCTGCATAAAGCTGAGGTTGAGTGTAGTCTCTGGAGCCTGTCCGCCTGACCTTGGAACCCACCCATACTTGGTCTGTGATGTGGAAGAAACTATTTAACTTTTTTTTTCTTCAAGATTTTATTTATTTATTTGACAGACAGAGAGAGAGAGAGAGAGCACAAGGTGGGAGAGGGATAAGCAGCCTCCCCACTGAGCAGGGAACCAGATGCAGGACTCAATCCCATGACCCTGAGATCATGACTTGAGCTGAAGGCAGACGCTTAACCGATGGAGCCACTCAGCCATCCCCTACTTAACTTTTTGTAACTCAATTTCTGCACCTATAAAACCTCCTCCAGAAGGTTGTGGCGAAGACTAAATGTCTTCATGTGAACAAAGTGCTTAGAATGATGTTGAGTATGAAGCAAATGCTTACGAGGGCGAGCTGTCATTATCGTCGTCCGTCTGCCTGTCCTGAGATCATCATAACATCTCTGGGTTAGACAGAAAATGCAATCTAAGGAGCTGAGAGGCTGCAGGGAAATCTTGACTTAGAAATGGACTCAGCCATGTGGTATTCTGGGAGGCTCTGCTGGTGAAATGTCACCTCTCTGTACCCCTCTCCTCTGGGACCCCGGGATGACTCCATCAGGTGGACCCATATTCTTTCTTTATGTCTCCCTGAAAATAGTAGTTCATTGGTGTATTAGTTATCAAATTCTTAATTATACAAATTTCTCCAAAACTTTGTGGCATAAAACAATAGGCATTTAACATCTCACAGGGCTCAGAATCTGGGAGCACTTACCTGGGAGATTCTGGCTCAAGGTCCCTCCTGAGGGTGTAGTCAAAATGGTGACCAGTCATCTGCAGGGTTGGCCACAGGCTCATCTCCATAATGGCTCCCTCAGGTAGCTGTTGGTGGGAGGCCTAAGTTTTACACTCACAGAACTCTCCATAGGGTTGTCTCTCTAGAGTAGGTGATTCAGGAGAGCAAGGTTGAAGCCATTATATCCTTTACAGTTAGTGTCAGAAGTCACCTGCTGTCACATCTGTCAAATCCCATTTGTTAGATGCAAGTCTGTATGTCCCACTCATATGCAAGGAAAGAAAAATTGAACTCCACTTTTTGAGGGAGAGGCTGACAAAGAATTGTAGATACTATTAAATGGCCTCAAGTAGTGACTGAGACTCAAGCCAGTAAGTTCTAATATTTAGGACAGTATCAACTCTGCCTCTGTCATCTTGAAACCTCACTGATTTATGGAACCTTGGCCTATCTACCAGGATAGTCACTAAAAACTCTGAGAATCCCAAATCAGGTCCTGTTGAGAAATCTGACCACATACAAGTCCCCAAAAGCATACATGACAAAGGGACCTATCGGGGATGGTAAGGAGAGCAGATGTGTCCCTGTGAGTGGCTGACTACCTGATCACTGTTGCTCAGTTACGGTGAAACCCACCTCTTGGAACTCTTGATATTGAAAAGTTTTTGTTTTTGTTTTTTTCTTTTCAGTCATGAGACTAAACACTGTTAAGATAAGTTTTGGCATCAGTGGAGAGCTCCCTTCAGGTTTTTTAGTTCCTTCATATACACATGATCTCAAAAGCATGATATAGTAAGTAAATTATAAGAAAATGATGGAACACACTTGTCACAGTATCATCCACAGAAATTATAGAAGGATCTTCACTAACAAGAAAAGATGTTTATAACATTAGAAGTGAAACAAGCAATATAAAATAATATACAAACCAGATCCCTTGTTAATTTAAAAATTTATTGTGGGGGGCACCTGGGTGTCTCAGTTGGTTAAGTGACTGCCTTCGGCTCAGGTCATGATCCCAGGGTCCTGAGATCGAGCCCTGCATCGGGCTCCCTGTTCTTGGGGGAAGTCTGCTTCTCCCTCTCCCTCTGCCTGCCATTCCCCCTGCTTGTGCTCTCTTTTTCTGTAAAATAAATAAAATCTTAAAACAATTTACTGTGGGTTTATATCAGTATGTATAGATCTCTAGCAACAGATTTATATTTTGAAGCATATACGCCAAAATATTGGTTAACAATGGTTATTTCTGTTAAAAATAGAGCTTCCCTATGACCCTGCAATTGCACTACTGGGTATTTACCCCAAAGACACAGATGTAGTGAAAAGAAGGTCCATCTGTACCCCAATGTTCATAGCAGCAATGGCTACAGTTGCTAAACTGTGGAAAGAACCAAGATGCCCTTCACCGGACAAATGGATAAAGAAGATGTGGTCCATATATACAGTGGAGTATAATACCTCCATCAGAAAGGATAAATACCCAACTTCTGTATCAACATGGATGGGACTGAAGGAGATTATGCTGAGTGAAATAAGTCAAGCAGAGAGAGTCAATTATATGGTTTCCCTTACTTGTGGAGCATAAGGAATAACACAGAGGACATTGGGAGATGGAGAGGAGAAGTGAGTTGGGGGAAATCGGAGGGGAAGACGAACCATGAGAGACTGTGGACTCTGAGAAACAAACTGAGAGTTTTGGAGGGGAGGGGGTGAGGGGATGGGTGAGCCTGGTGGTGGGTATTATGGAGGGCACATATTGCATGGGGCACTGGGTGTGGTGCATAAACAATGAATTCTGGAACACTGAAAAGAAATGAAATAAAATAAAATGAAAAAAAAAAGGTTATTTCTGAATGATAGGATTAGAGGGACTTATGCTTTACCTTTTGCTTATTGCTTTTTTCCTAATTTCTCAGTGATAAATACATATTGTTCATTTTATAGCATAGTTATTTCTTAAGGAAGAAAGTCTGGGGACAGCAGAAATAATATACACTGGAAAGTATAGTTAATTAAGCTATTGTGTTAGTGTCAAATGACAAAACTAAAACAATTCATAATGAGTTTGATGTTCTTTATTTAAGGAGAGACAACCCATGGATGGGGGAAAGTCGTGTCTCACAGACAGTGGAACCCTCTCCCCAAGGGATTTAGGGTGAGAGCAAGTTGTACACAGAAGAGGTAATGCGGAAATAGTTGCCTAGGAGGTCCTATTTTTTAGGATAGCGTAAGCGAGCCACAGCTAAGTTGGAGGATTTCACTAGTGTAGGTTAGGTTTCCTTGACGATGAGGCATTTCCTGTAAGTGCTGCAGCTTACTTAGGTTTAGATTTGTAACTTGCGTCAGTAGACTGGGATGGCCTCTATTTTGTGGGTACTGATACAAAATTAATTTTATCACTAGAAACTTTAAAATCACCTAAAGACTGGGTTCAAAACCTTGTCTGGATCCTGATGTGAGCTGAAAAACCAGCATGATATTGCAATTTATAAAAAGAATTATATATTTGGTTTTTCTCCCCATTTCTGGCATAAAGCTTCTAAAACCATTGGAATTTCCTAAGTGAATGAAAGCAATACAGAGGTCTTTTGTTATGTTAATGAGGCGATTTTGGGGAAGCCCCTATTTAAAAAACCCAAGGATGGGATGGTTGCCAGGGAAGCCAACAATGTGATTAGAGGACTGGAACTTTTGTTCCCAACTCCAATCTCTGGGGAAGGAAAAGGGGAGGCAGATTGAGTTCAATAACCAATGGGCAATGACTTTATCAATCATGCTTATGTAGTAAAGCCTCCATAAAAACCCAAAGGACAGGGTTTGGAGAGCTTCCAGGTTGGTAAACACCTGGAAATTTGGGGAGAATGGAGCACTTGGAGAGGACACAGAAGCTTTTGTGCCTTTCACTTATGCATCTCTTCCATCTGGCTATTCTTGAGTTGTATGCTTTTATAATAAACCAACAACTTAGGGAGAAAACTCGTTTCCTGAGTTCTGTGAGCTGCTCTAGCAAATTACTTGAGGGGAATCATTGGAAGCTACAATCTAAAATCAGTTGATCAGGAGCACAGGTAGCAACCTAGACTTGTAATTGTCATCTGAAGTGGAGGTCAGCCTTGTGGGACTGAGCCTTTAGCCTTGGAATCTGAGACTACCTCTGGGCCTATAGTGTCAGAATTGAGTAGAATTGTAAGACACGCAGCTGGTGTTCCAGAATTGTTTGGCGGTGTGGGAAAACCCCCATGAGAATTGGTGTTAGAATTGTTAAATAGTAAAAAGACATTTTGGAGGCAATCTGGGAAATCTGATTATAGACTGGATATTAGATTGGGTTTTGCAAACTATGGCCTGATGCTTGTTTTCGTAAATAAAGTTTAGTAGAACACAGCCACATTCTTTCATTTGTGTATTGTCTAAGGCTGCTTTCTCTCCATAGCATAGTAGAGGTTGAGTAATTACAATAAAGAACATAGTGCTTACAACGTAGGACCACTGGGGTGTCAAAAAAGTTACTATCTGACCCTTTACAGGAAAAAAAAATTGTTCATCCATTGGTGCTATTTGAAAAACATCCATAACTTTTGGAAGTGTAAACTGAGTAATCCCTATGTCCTTTATTATGCATGTCTACAACTTGCCTTAAAATACTTTAGCAAAGGAAAAAAAAAAACAGTTTTGATGAAACAAACCTTCATGATTGTTGAAGCTAAGTGAAGACAATACAGGGAATTATCAATCATCGTATTACTCTCTCTACGTTTGTTTGAATTTTTTTGGTACAAAGGATACAGAACTGTGTTTAATTTGAATCAATTAACATGTGTGATAGATTGTTTGCCAAAATGGCTGCCATTAGTTTCCTCCTTGTCCCCCTGCTGGGGACCAGATGAACAACGGCTGTACATCCATATGCTGGCATAGTATTCAGCAATGGAAAGGAAGACCTACAGATACACTCAGCAACACGTAGGAATCTCCACTGCATATTGTTAAGTGAAAGAAGCCTTGATTCCAAAGACTACATATTGTATGATTCCATGTCTATGGCTTTCTGGAAAAGAAGAACTAGAGGTATAAAGAAGCCATCAGTGGCTGTTAGGGCTTAAGGGTTGGGGGTGGGGTTGACTGCAGAGGGGATATTTTGAGGCATAAGGAGACTTTGCAGTGTCCTCAGTGTGGTGTGTCATGATTTTACACCTAGTCTCAAATGGTTCTAGTTTTTGTCCTTTACTATATTCCCTTTGTTGAGGTCTCCTGCCCCCATAAAAACTGTCCATACAAGATTTCCTCTGATAGCCCCCTCTCATCTGAATGCTTACTTCCCTTTGCATAACCTTTGTCCCCAGACTAGAGAGAGCTTCATATGCAGAACCTTAGGTTGTCACTTAGGTGTCTTTGGACAAGCTGCTGAGGATTTGGGTCTAGTTCTTAAGGAAAGGGTGATTAAAATAAGTTGAACAAGTTAAGTGAAGGAGCTGTATCCCAGAGGGTAATGTCAGAAAACTAAAGACCTGCCCTGCTTTATAGTCTAACAACCACCACAACAAGTATGTTTACCCTGGGAACTTTGGAGTGTAAGAGAGCCTAGTCCCACAGAAGGAGGAGTTCTGACAAGTGAACAAGCCAGATGATGTGGATGGTGACTTAAGTGAGGCCACCAGGGGCTCTTCTGGGGACAGCAAGCATGACAAGTAGGACCACTGGGGTGTCTGTGGAGCACAAAGTGGTCACAAGAGCACAAAAGCATGGCTCTTTTGATGTCATGGCGTAATGTAAAGCTGCTCTAGGATCTTGCTGTAAGGAAAGATGAGGTAGAGAGCTGAGAGGTATTCAGAAAAAGAATTCTGTGATGATGAAAATCACTTCTTAATTGTATCCTCTACCACAGAACCAGGAAATGCAGTCTCATGACCAGCATTTTCGTAGATGTGTATGATATGATGGACACTCTTAGACACCATCCCACACAGGATCATTCCTGCCCCTGCTTTCTAAGGAGGGGTGGGGAGGCTTCTTACTACCATACACAACCTCAAATGCCAGCCCCATGGGGAATAAAGTCTTATCACCTTTCCTGAGAGAAGATGTTTGTTCCACCTCCACTTGTTCAGAATCCCACCCGCCTTTGGCCATCAGTTGCCCACAATGCAAACCTCCCTTATCATCTAAACTTTTGTTCATGATGCTGTACCTTCTTCATAATTCTTCCTAATTAGGACCTTCATTTGACCCATCATCGTCTGAATCCTTCATTCCATCCCAATAAACTTTCCTTCATCTTCAGCTTCTTCAAAGAATATTCTCTTTATATCCATGCCTGGGCACATTGTCCCATCTCTGCATTGTGACTTCCTCTTCCTCCAGAGGCAGAACCTCCTCCACCTTTGAGGTCTTGTCACTTAACCCCAACTTCCTGCCGCAGATTCTTGGTCACTCTTCCTCATTCACTGAGGACTGAGCCACCCGAATCTTCCATCTCAAGGCCTGTTATCATTGAAAAACTTCAGCATTCATTTGTTCTCCGAACTGTGTTGTCTCCATTACCATTTCTCATTAGCCACCATTCCTGCGATCATACCCTGCATTGGGGATGGCAGTGGTGTGGCACTCTTGCCAAAATTCCCATAGCCTGAGACCTTTGAGATGTCCTATCATTCTTTCCTCTGACCTGGATAGGGTAATAGGACTCTTCCCAACATAGTGCATCGAGGGGAATCTTAGCCACATTCCTATACTAAATAATTACCCAGAACTTAACAATGCCTGAGATCTTAAATTCCAGGAACCTGTTCTCACTCTTCTACCTACTCTTCCAATTCACTGAGAACATCATTACTTCCTCTACCTCTTTCTAGGCCACTTGACATCTAGTAGCCTTATTCTTTTGGCAACTATCCCAGTATGCCAAACCCAGGACCAAACAAACCATCCCTGGTCTATGTTCCCACTTGTCTTTGCTCAGCAAATCACAGCTGGGAGTGATTTCACAATCATGCTAAAACAAAAGCATGGCCTCATAAAAGATCAAGTGGTTCTTCAGTGCCATTTCAAAACTTTTTATGTGATACTTTCCTGCCTGGCACATTTTAAATGCCTTCCTAGTAGTTGGAGAATTTAAAAATTTACATCCTCCTTTTCCTGGCCTTCGTTTACAGTTAAACCACAGATCTGTGATCTAGGTGCCCCCAGTTCAGCTCATCCATGTGAGACCTTAATTTGAAAGTCAACAATGAAAAGAAATGGGCTACTGTGTGTTATCAGTTTGGCTGGTGAGGGCAGCAGCAAAAAACATCCAAATGTTGAAGTTGGCAGTGGCTACAAGATTGAGGGGACAGAAGGTCCTTCCACTGTGGGCCAAGATAGACACATCAGGGCAATGAGAAGACATTTCCCATATTGCAATGCAGTAAGTTCCTTGATTGTCCATAATTTACCTTTGCAACCTCCACTGGTATGTACTGGGCTCACAGTAGGTGCTTAATAAACTTTTAGTACTGATGACTTGCCCAAATCACTCAAGGTAGAGAAACCAACGCCAAATTCATTCTTACAATTCTAAAGCCACTAATCTTTCCCAGACATAGCTGGAAGAGCTATTTTCTGTATCTGACTCCCACCATTAGGCCTGGGATAAATAAAGATGGTGCTTACAATGAAGTACTCACATCCTCTGACCTTCCTGTGCTTCTGGCTCAGCAGACATGGTAGGAGAGTTGCAGAGGGCATAGCGCATTCTATATTTGCTAAGGGGGATGATTCACTGTACATTTTAAAAGAAATAGCTAAACTTGTGTCCTATGAGACACAACCTTGAGGAAAAGGAGTACAGCACTGTGGGAAGTCTGACTAGTGAGAAATGACCAGTGGCTTGGAGACCTTCCCAGTGCCAGAGAGAGAGGCAGGGCAAACATTGAGTGTTAAAGGAAAACCGTTCTCTTCCATCTCTAAATGAAAGAACTGTGAATGTTTGAAATGCACACACTGACTCTTCATTTGTTTCAAAAGTATTTTTTTAAGATTTTATTTATTTATTGAGAGAGAGAGAGAGCGAGAGAGCATGAGCAGGAGGAGTGGGAGAAGGAGAAGCAGACTTCCCACTGAGCAGTGAGCCCTATATGGGGCTCGATCCTGGGACTCCAGGATCATGACCTGAGCCAAAGGCAGATGCTTAACTGACTGAGCCACCCAGGTGCCCCTCAAAAGTATTTTTACAATAGTGTTCCTCAGGATTCTGCATATGTTGCACTGTGAAACATGTGGCAAAGACAGTGCTGTGTGTTGGCCCATCTATTTCCTTTTCCTTTCTCTTCTACTACCAAAAAACCACACGTCCCAGAGAGTGCTTTGTCTTCCACAGGAGGTCCACATACTGCTGCCGGTGCCACTGCCCTGTCTCTGGTGATCTCTGAGAAGCTCCAGTGCATTGGTGAGCATTCCGCACCAACATCGATGGGTGATGGAAATAGCCTTTGCCACCATGACATTTGAGAGTATGGGGCCAGATATGTTCCTGTGGTGTTGAGGAAAGCAGAGGTCAACCTCATCAACACTTCAGGATGCAGTGGAACGTATGATCAGCATTATGCAGAATCCATACTAGTACAAGATCCAAGACTCGTCCTTGAACAGTTAGGAAGTGACAGATAGAAAGTACAGCCAGCTCAGGTCAATGGTCTAGATGACAAGCTCTGTGAAGAAATGGATTGACAGAAGATTTGGGCCATGAGGGCTGCACTACTTCCCATAATGTATACCCATGTTGTAGTAAGTTCCTTTCTTTCTTTTTTTTTTAAAGATTGTATTTATTTATTAGAGAAAGAGAGAGAGAGCACAGGCAGGGTTGGGGGGTGGCAGGCAGAGGGAGAGGGAGAAGCAGACTCCCAGCTGAGCAGGGAGTGCAATGCGGGAATCTCTCCCAGGACCCTGGGACCTGAGCCGAAGGCAGATGCTTAACCAATTGAACCACTTGGGCGCCCCTGCAGTAATTTTCTTAATTGTCCATAATTTACCTTTACAACCTTGGACTTTGTATCAAATGCCAGCACACAAAGATCACAGGCTGCTGTGGCTGCACCACAGATATGCCCAAGAAGAAGAAATAAAACTTTTCTATTAAGAAAAGTCCTATCTAAGGACTTTTCTATTAATATATAGTTTATACACCTATAAAAGAAATGGGGTCATGTGACTTCTAGCCAATGGAATGTAGATGAAAGTAATGTAACCACCTTCCTTGCCTCCAAAAACCTATGAGATCCTCCAATTGCCCTCTGCCCATGGCTGGAAGTGAAGATTTTGGAATCTGAAGTCCACATGGTAGAAGGATCCAGAAAACCACTTGGAGAAGAGGCTGGCTGAGGAACCACCCTGGAGACCTGACTAACTAAACTCTTCATTAGGCTGTAATGTGCATGAGATATAACTGTTTCATCGAGATACAACAGACATTATCGATTGATTCAGTGACTGGCATTAATCATCCTGACTAACATAGACCATGACTAAGATTTTCATCTACTGCTTAAAAAAAAACAGTGGATGGTACCCTTTAAAATAAAGTTTATATAAGGGCAATTCAGTTTGGAAAATATTAATTGTTCATACTGTAATTTCCTTTTTACTTTGGGAAACTCCTATCTGCCCTCTGCATGGAATTTTCTTCTGCTCATGGCCCACCTCTCACTCACCCTTCAACTCAGCTTACCCCCCATGCCCACAGAGAAGCTTTTTCCAAAAGCAGGCTCTATCACCATTTTCTCTCATAACACCCTGTTGGTTTCCTTACATAACACTAACTACAATTTCATTTTTTATTTTTTTATTTTTTTTAAAAGATTTTATTTATTTATTTGTCAGAGAGAGCGAGGGAGAGAGAGCGGGCACAGGCAGACAGAATGGCAGGCAGAGGCAGAGGGAGAAGCAGGTTCCCCGATGAGCAAGGAGCCCAATGCGGGACTTGATCCCAGGACGCTGGGATCATGACCTGAGCCGAAGGCAGCTGCTTAACCAACTGAGCCACCCAGGCGTCCCACAATTTCATTTTTTAAAGATTTATTTATTTATTTTAGAGAGACAGAGCACACAGCAGAGGGAGAGGGAGAGAATTTCAAGTAGACTCCCCACTGAGTATGAAGCCCAACATGGGGCTTGATCTCACGACCCTGTGATCATGACCTGAGCCAAAAATCAAGAGTTGACTGCTTAACTGACTGAGCCACCCAGGTACCACTATAATTTCTAAAAATACATATTTCTGTATGTGTTTATTCTCCATTAGAGAGTAAACTCTGTGAGACTGAAGCTCATCACTGCAGAGTCCTTACTCAAGGAATGTAGCACATGGTGGGAGACAGCCGTATGAATGATTAGATGAATGAATACATACATGCTTTGGTCATTAGCACTGCAGAGAACAAAGATGAATACAATGAATTAATGATTAATAGTGAGGCTTAGTCGAGTATATAGATAAGGACAAGATAAAATACAGCGTATTTTTCAAAAGTTATAGAATAAGGAGTCAACCTGAAGGAGCTCTCAATGGCCAACACTGGAACAATATGAGCAATGACATAAATCATATACTATTGGGTTATAATCCAAAGTATAAAATAAATATCCATGAGTCCATACTGACATAAATTAAATGCTTGAATAAGTAAATAAATGGGAAGAAGAGACAAACCTCACATACGGAAAAATTCCAAATAGCTCATAGAGGTCCTTCCCCTCAAGGAGATGGCAACTAATCCTCACAGCTTGGGTGCAGGTATGTTTAGTGATTGCTTCCAAAAAGCAGAGTACTGAAAGAGGGGGGGAAGTAGCCTGACAGTGGAGGAACTAGGCAAAAATTACCTCAGCTAGGTATTTTGTTATCGCAGTCTGAAGATACTAAACCTAGAGATGTGTATATACGTGTCCACGCACATGCTCACACACTCACACACATATATGAATTAATTATAAAGAATTGGCTCTTGAAATTATGAAGGCTGGCAAGTCCGAGATCTGCAGAGCCACTATTTGTCCCAGTTCAAGTCCAAAGCCTGGCATGGCAGATTGCTGTAGAGCCAGGAAGAGCTGATGCCTCAGTTAAAAGATCATCAGGCAAAAGAAATTCTGTGTCACTTGGGGGAGGGTCATCCCTTTGGTATATTTAAGCTTTCAACTGATTAGATGAGACCCACCACAGTTTGAGGGCGATTTGCTTTACTCAGTCTACTAATTTAAATGTTATTCTCATCTAAAAACATCCTCACAGAAACACCCAGTTGGTTTGCTCTGGGTTTCTGTGCAGAAAACAAGTAAACACACAAAGAGAAAAGCGAAAATAAAACCATCCAAACAAACAAAAATACCCAGAATAATGTTTGGCCATCAAATTAACCATAACAGAACCTAGAGAAACATGATGAATAAATGTGATGTGGTTTCCTAAATAGGATCTTGGAACAGAAAAGATCAGGCAAAATAAGGAAATCTGAGTACAGATTTTGTTTAATAACAATGTGTCAATATGGGCTTATTGAGGGACGAATGCACTATACTAATGTAAATTGCTACTAATAGAGGAAACTGTATGAGGGGTATATGGGAACTCTCTGTACTAATTTTGCAATCTTCCTGGAAATCTAAAACTATTCTAAAATTAAAAAAAAAACATTTAAAAAATGTGATAGAGTAGTATGTGTATAGGAAAGGCCACATCTGTCGAGGAAGTGTCAAGAAAGACTTCCTGGACAAGGTGGTTTTTGGAGTATCTATTTCAAATGCAGGTGAGCCCCAGAATGTGGAAGCCCTTCAATGTCAGGCTGGAAAGTTTTTATGTAAATGTCTTGGTTGGAGCACTAGATATTAAAAATTAGATCAGAGAAAAAGTGGGGAAAGGGAAGCCAAAAAGGTTATTGCTGGGTTCAGGGGAAAGTAAAGAGGGACCCAATAGGGTGCCAACTGTGGAAACAGAAAGAAACCAGTGGATCTGAGAGACACCAAGGAGTGAATTGATGGGATTTAGGAGCAGACTAGATATAATGAAAGACCCAAAGGATTTTAAAGGATTTTTCAGGGATTTTAACTTAAGAGACCTGAAGAATGGTGGTGACTAAAATGAAGGTGAGACAAGCCCAAGAGCAGATTTAGAGAAGAATGAGATTTTACACTTGCATTATCCTCCAACTATTCCGACAGGACATCTGGAAAGCCTTGAAAAATACACATGTGGTATTCGAGACAGTGCGTCTGGTTAGAGATCGAGGTATTGGAGTTATTGTCAGAGGTGGGAAATGGCTGGAGTCCTGGACGTAGAAGATACTAACCAAAAGAGAAGGAAGGAAGAAGGTGGAGGACACAGTGTTGGAAGACATGGGTGTATAAGGGGAAATAATATAGAAACCAGAGGACTTGAGGAGGTCGGAGGAGAAACAGTGATATGACTGAAGCTTGGTATAACCTACCTGCTCTCTACTTGAAGAAATAAAGCAAAAGAAAACCAATAGTCCTGTAAAATACACTGCAATTGATCTATCTAAAAAATGAGGAAAGGAGAAGTTATAACTTACTGGGAAGTCTTTTACTATTAAGTAAAAATGACCATTGAAGGTGTGGTTAACAAATTGAATGCAAAGGCATTTAAATTTACATTTAAAGAATAAGCAAAAGTTATTATATTATCCTGATATAGTTTATTATTTACTTGATACTCTTAAGAGCAAATGGTATTCAACTAATGGTTTAAAGCATGATTTCTAATATCTGTTACTTCAAGAGAGAAAATAAATGAAAATATATATCAGATAGAACACAAATCATACAGCAAAAGAAGAATAAAAAGGAGGAAACGATGTTTTAATATGCTTTAATAGGTACTGGAAATATAGACAATTTACTAATTTGACTCTAAGTGCAAGTCAGTTAATCAGCACTATTAAAATGCAAAAATACCAGATTGGGCTAAAAATGCTAGTTCTAAAGAAAACAGAATATTGTAACAGAAAAGTTAAAAAATAGGTACACCAGCAAAAATGTAAAAGGTAAACTGACTTGTACGCAATGTTGTTCATCAGGACATTAGTAATACCAAAGCAATACAAACACCCAATGTCTACTGCTATGACATTTGTTGGATGAACTTGGCACATCCACACAGTGTGGAGCTGTGTGCCCCACAGGCCTTTACTGGTCTAAAGACGATCTCTCTATCCTGCTGCAGAGATGCCTCCAGGACACACGGCCATGGGAGTCATTTAGCTCATTTATACACTCTCTCCCCAGACAGTGACAGGAGCGCACTTCTAGGCCCACTTGGATTTTGCCTTGGCCAATCCAGTGTGAGTGGATGAGTTATGCCTCACCTCTGTGTGGAGTTGTTGCAAGGCAGTGTGCGACTGGACTTTTTTTCTTTTCCTTCTGCTGAGCCCGCACAGTGTTCTAGATGGCAGGTGCTCCTTCGGCTTGGGTCCCAGAGTCAGGATGGCTGTGACACAAAATGGTGCTCCTAGCTGATTGGCAAGGGGCACGTAACATGAGTGAGCCACAGACTTTCGCTGCATAAAAGCCACTGAGATTTTGTGTCAGTTTGTTTCTGTCTCTTAACACAATATCTTAGCAGATACATAAACTTGTCACCAGAAGTAGGGAGCAGTGGTTAAAATTAAAAAAAAAAAAAAAAAAAAGTGGGGGGGATGGGATACTTTCTAAGGCCCAGCCGTAGGGGGTTTGGAAACTTAGTGGAAGCTGGAAGGATGGTGATTCCTGCTCTGTAGTGGTAAAACATCTGGTCACATTTGATCATAGAGGATAATGGGTAGAGAAGGACCTTCCTGAGATCCAGAGAGTCATAAAAAGAATGGCCTGGGAGCCCCTGCAGAGAGAGAGAGCATCCTGCTCAAGAAACAGCCCCTCTGTAGAGGGTCTTCATGACTGCAGTGTGATCCCAGAGTGCAGTAGGATCCCAGAGCTGCTACGGAGATTGCTCTGTGCCCCCCATTGGTCCACTTTCCAGATGGGGATGTCCACCATGACAGTCTTCCCCCAGCCCTTCAGGGTATGTTGGTGGGAGTATGAGTGTGTGTGGTGGGTGAATGTTCAGATAACTTGTCCTTTTGACTTGTAAGTCTCTGGGTCCAGGAATCATATCAAATGTGAAGAGATACAACCATCTTAGAGAACTATTTAATAGGTAAATATAAATATGGCATGAGTTACTACAAATAAAATATATTTCTGTCCTGGGGCACCTGGGTGGCTCAGTGGGTTAAGCCTCTGCCTTCGGCTCAGCTCATGATCCCAGGGTCCTGGGATCGAGCCCCGCATTGGGCTCTCTGCTCAGTGGGGAGTTTGTTTCCCTTCCTCTCTCTCTCTGCCTGCCTCTCTGCCTACTTATGATCTCTGTCAAATAAATAAATAAAAATCTTTAAAAATATATATATTTCTGTCCCAGAGCCCAGCAATTTCACTCTGAGATAAAAACCCAAGAATGTATATAACCACCAAAAGACAATACGGCATCTTTATCCAAGATAATCCAAAATAAGAAACCGTTGAAATGTCCATCAATAGTAGAATGAATAAATAAATTGTCGTATTTTTACAATAGAATAGAATTGAACAATATACAGGAATGAACACTATCTCATGGATATGATGTTGCGTGAAAGGAGTCTAACATAAAAGAGTATATATTGTATGATTCTATTTATATGAAATTCAAGAACAGCCAAACTATATTGGTAGAAATCAGCGTAGTAGCTATCGCTGTGTTGGGGAAATGGCACAAAGAAACCTCCCAGGGCTCTAGAGGTGTTCTGTTATACCTCAGCAACAAAATTTCAAGTAAAATAAAATATAAACAAAATAAGAAAAGCCACATCTGGATTCAGTGTAGAGACATACACTTGTAGGGGGTACCACCAATCATCCGAAGGGTCTGGACTTGGAGACTAATGCCAGGAATGGGTTAGCATCCTGAGGTCAGACAAGTGTATTTGTATGCAGGAAAGAATCTGAAGCAAGTATTTACTGCCAAGAAAAGTGGGCTGTGATAGTTCCTGTGGCTGTTCCCAGGTGGGCTGGCTTTCTCTCTTCCCAAGCATATAATAAAGTTGCACTTCTCGAAAACAGCTATGACCATACTTTCTACAGCCAGTGAAATGGGAGTGAAACGTGGTGAGTCCCTTGGAAAGCAGAGCAGGCCATGCCACATTCCCTTCCCTCTGCAACTCACCAGGTAGAGCTGTTCCCTCTGCTCCAGGCCAGAGGGAGCACAATGGGGGCAGCAGAGCCCCTGCCACCTAAGAGGGACATGGACTCTGAGATGACAAGTGGACTCGTGTTTCAAGCTACTGAGGGCTCAGTGTTGGAGGTGAACAGTACACACACAGGCAGACACCGGTCTATCCTGATAGCTAGCAATCCTTAAGTAGAAAAGGCGAGTGGTATGAGAAATGTATTTTTTAATGTATCCTTTTATAAAAGGGGGAGGAGTATGAATAGATATGGATGTTTGCTGGAAGAAACAGTGGAAGAAAGAAATAGTGGAATAACACCACAAAGACTAGTTTTTAAAAAATTACTGATGAGGGACAAGAAGAAAGAGTTAAGAGGACACAGAGAGAAGCCAGACTCCTCTGACTACACCTTAACGTATGGTTCTCACTTTTGAATCATGTAATGATCTCCCATATTCAAAATATGGAAGTAAATCAAAAGAAGCGTCCTTGTGGGTATGGAGCTGCTCAGTATCTTGACGGCAACAAAATTATTTAGAGCTATACACACACACACACACACACACACACACACACACACACACACACACGAGTCTAACTAAAACCGACAGAATCTGAACAAGATCAGTGGATTGAACAATGTTGATATCCTGGCTGTGCTATTACACTACAGTTTTACAGATGTTAGTGTTGAGGGAAACTGAGTGAGGGATGTGCATAACCTCTCTGTACTATTTCTTATAACTGGATGCAAATCTATGACTATTTCATTAAATATCAGAGTAAGTCAAGAAGAATAAAAATCATTCCCTAAGTATGAAAGCAAATTGTATAAAATGATTCAATTATATTTCAAGTTAGTGACATAATCATATGAAGAACAAAATTATTTCAAATAACTTTAGAACAAATATTTTGATTGCACATCCTTAGTGAAATATATTATAGAGACATATTAAGCAATGAAGAAATCTTTTTTTTTCTTTTTGTAAGATTTTGCTTTTCAGTAATCTCTACACCCAATGTGGGGCTCAAACTTACAACCCTGAGATCAAGAGTCACATGCTCTACTGACTGAGCCAGCCAGATGCTCTAGCTATGAAGAAATCTTAAACTGTTTTCCTTACCATCCTTAGGAATAGCAGTATGGTTATTTAATACATTTTTCTAAATTGTAAGTTAATGCAAATAAATGCTTATGTTAATATTGTTAGGAACTAAAATTCTCAGCATTCTGCAACAAAGCTGCACATGTAAAATCAAAGAAAGGAGAGTCCCACAACACGGCACTAAAATGAAAATAACAGTATAAAGTCGTTATTATTTTCCTTTTAAAAACAATATATTTCTTTTTTTTTTTTCAAAGATTTTATTTATTTATTTGACAGAGAGAGATCACAAGTAGACGGAGAGGCAGGCAGAGAGAGAGAGAGAGAGAGGGAAGCAGGCTCCCTGCTGAGCAGAGAGCCCGATGCGGGCCTCGATCCCAGGACCCTGAGATCATGACCTGAGCCGAAGGCAGCGGCTTAACCCACTGAGCCACCCAGGCGCCCAGAAACAATATATTTCTTATTAAGAATCCTGAAGGCAGTGACAACCTGAGAGCAACCAGCACTCCAGGCAAAAAGATCAGAAGCTCTAAGTACTACTCTGGGGACAGAAAGCTTGCAATAACGGTCACAACCATTCCCCTGGTGCTCATATGCTCAGGTGTTTCCGTTGGAGGCTAGACTTGGCCATGTGACTTGCTTTGGCCAATTGGACATTAGCAAATGTGATGCAAGCAGAGACTTGAAAGCACTTTCTCCTTGAGATTTATTCTCAGGGCTGCTCCTGGCGACTTGTTACTGTCAATATATGAAGAACCCCATAAACTGACTGGATAAAAGAAATATAGCCTATTTGCCCCTGGTGTTCTAGCCTACGGCCCACCAAAGTTTTGCCATGTGAGCAAGACCATCTATATAAGTTAGAGAAAGACAATTACCATATGATCTCACTGATACATGGAATTTAAGTAATAAGGCAGAGGACCATAGGGGAAGAGTAGAAAAAATTGAAACAAGACAAAACCAGAGAGGGAGTCATACCATAAGAGACTCTTAATCTCAGGAAACAAACTGAGGGTTGCTGGAGTGGAGGGGATTGGGGGCATAGGGTGGCTGGGTGATGGACATTGGGGAGGGTATGTGCTGTGGTGAGTGCTGTGAATTGTGTAAGACTGATGAATCACAGACCTGTACCCCTGAAACAGATAATACATTATATGTTATTTTAAAATTAATTAAAAAAGAATACAAATTTTAAAAAATTTAAAGACCATCTTCATAAATATCAGGGTTAGTACAAAGTGAAAATGTGGGGCCCTTTGTTTAAAACATAGTATGGACAGCATTTGTTATAATGAGCGCTGGGTGTTGTATGTAAGTGATGAATCACCGAATCCTACTCCAGAAACCAATATTGCACCGTACATTAACTACCTAAAATTTAAATTAAAAAAAAAAAAGGAAAGAAAGAAAGAAACAACAACAACAACAAAACCAGCAACAGCAGAGCCCTGCGGCCAAGTATAAGGCCCTTCAGAGCATGGGGCTCTGTGTGCCTGAAATGGTTACAGACCTGCCCTGCATGCAAATAAGACTATCTTGGATCGTTTGGGTACCTGCATTGTTTATGACAGATGTGTGTGTGAGCTCACAGAGACAAGGTGAGCAGTCTCCAGCAACCCGCAGAATCATGAGCTAACCAACTCGTTAGCTTCAGCCACTAGGTTTTGGGACAGTTGCAGGAGAAGCTACCTGACCTGGAGCACCAATGTCTAAAATATTATGAACTACTGTCTAAAGAACATCAGAGAAAAATTATAAATAAATATTGAAATCCAGTTAATAATATCCACAATGAAGTATTTAAGGGGGAAGTGTACTGATTTCTGCAACTTACTTTGAAATTCACTAGAAAAACAGCCAGGATTAGTGGATCAGTACAGCATGGAGAGACGGATACATGTGATAAAACAAGTATATTGAAATGTTAATGGCTGACTCTGGCAGATGAGCACTGTGAATTGTGTAAGACTGATGAAACACAGACCTGTACCCCTGAAACAAATAATACATTATATATTAATTAAAAAAAAAGAAACCCATCATTTTCCAAGTCCTAATAAACTAATTGATTCTGGCAAAGCTCCACCAATAGATGAAACCCTTAGATGAAAAGTTAATGGGGAACTTGACAGTGGAAGAATCAGACTGTTGCCAGCTGAGCCCACTGATCAGTGGGTCACTGAGAGCGGGTCAAACACACATTATGTGCCTCTGATGTAATATATCAAGGACACAGAACTAGCTAGGTATTAATTGTCTCAAATACAATTGAGGAGGGCCTGGGTGGCTCAGTCGTTAAGCATCTGCCTTCGGCTCAGGGTGTGGTCCCAGGGTCCTGGAGTTGAGCCCTGCATTGGGCTCCCTGCTCAGGGGGGAGCCTGCTACTCCCTCTTCCACTCTCCCTGCTTGTGTTCTCTCTCTCACTGTCTCTCTCTCTCTCTAAATAAATAAGATCTTTTTAAAAGGCACAATTGAGTTTGCATCCAATCAATCATTAAGGCTAACTTCTTGTTTACATGGAAGGGGACAGAAGAAAAAACTAAATAACATAAGGAAGTAAACATAAAAATTCAAAATGTGAAACATTCCACAGAACAATTAACCAAGGCGTGACAATGATGGGGTTGGGAACCACACTAGATTAGCAATATGTAAGAGAGCTAATGATCAAATGTAGCGAGTGGGTTTCTTTGCTTCCTAACTCAAACAACCCACCTATAAAATGATAAATTTTTAAATTAATTAATTTATTCTTTTTAAGCTGTGTGTGGAGCCCGATGTGGGGCTTCAACTCATGACCCTGAAATCAAGACCAGAGCTGAAATCGAGAGTTGGACACTTAACTAAGCCACCCAGGTGCCCCTAAAACGATATATTTAAGCAGAGAAATTTTCGTTTGGGTTGGGTATTTGAGGATAACAAGGAATTGGTATGTTTCGTTAAGTGTGATAACATTGTAACCATTAATAAAAATATCCATATTGATGAGGGTAAAATGATAAAATGTCTGGGATTTGCTTGAAAGACTTTAAGAAAAAAGTTAATTGAAAAAAGGAAAAATGAAGTAATATAGCAAAATATTGATACTTGTTGGCATATGGGAGATCGTTCTATTCCTTTTAAAAAAATATTTATTTATGTTTGAAAAACTTTTTCAAAATAAAAATAGTAGTTTCCTGGATATTTAGGTAAAAAATAGCATATCATCACAAGAAATTTTTAAATATTCAAAATGCAAGGAGAAAACTTCTGAAACTCAATTGTCACAGAACGATTTAACACATTACTCCTAGTCTGCGACAACAGATTAAAAACATATTTAGATTTGACTCATTTTATTATCCTTGGATGGATGGATATTTACAAAATAATGAAGGCAAAACTCTAATGGATTGGAGAAACAAAAGAGGGTTCATTTTATAAATGAGTAAATAAGTTGCTCCTTTTAAAGAAAACATAGTAAAACAGAAATAGGTCTATAAAATATACTCAGGGTTGGTGATGTTAACAATGAAATGGTTTTACATATAAGCCTGGGGAATTGTAAGCTAACCATTCATTTAACTGATATTGTCTTATGTATAGAGAAATGAGTACAAGATTTTTTTTTTTAAAGATGTTATTTATTTATTTGACAGAGAGAGATCACAAGTAGACGGAGAGGCAGGCAGAGAGAGAGAGGGAAGCAGGCTTCCTGCCGAGCAGAGAGCCCGATGCGGGACTCGATCCCAGGACCCCGAGATCACGACCTGAGCGGAAGGCAGCGGCTCAACCCACTGAGCCACCCAGGCGCCACATGAGTACAAGATGTTTTGACCTCAACATTTGACACTAAGAACATTTTGAAGATACTTGTTGGTGTTCAGAGTAAATTCCTTTAGGCCCACTTAATTCCGTGATCAATTTGTATCCCGCAGCGCTGACCAACAGAACGTTCTAGGTGATGGAAGTATTCTGTATCTGCACTACTTAAATGGTAGCCCATAGCCACACACAGCTACTGAAGACTTGGAAGGTGGCTATGGCAACTGAGAACATGAATTGTTAATCTAATTCTATTTTTAGTTATTATTTATTTATATGTAGATAGACACATGTGGCTCATTGCTACCAATCAGATCGGAGCTACCAACCACAATCAGACCAGTTACTTGAATATTTATTTTTATTTTACTAAAATAATTTTCACAGAGATGAACTATTTTCCATTAGTACTTTAGAAAAAGTGTTTGCTTCATTAGGCTTTATATGTTTATTTCTAACAAATTTTACACATTATAGCTTCTACCACGATGTCTGTTGTTTTCATTTTTGCATTCTTTCTCCCAAGCCCACTTTTCTCCAGTAAAAATGTTAAGATCTATATTTTATCAAGAAGAGTTAATTCTTCAACTAATTTTTATTTAAAACAAAGTTTACTTTTATAGTTTTGTCTGTTTTAGTGATAATCTTTAGTTACTATGAATTGAATACCAGATTACTAGTTTGTAACTATTTCTTAGACACTAAGAAAATTGTGAAAATTTTTGTGATAGGTATATAAATGAGATAAATAAAAAGACACAGAATCTGAGAAACAGATGGGCATAGGGTGAGGGGTGGCAGAGAAAGACACGGTGACACAGAGTGACAGATACACAGAGGAAAGCGTGAGCCGTAGCATTCTAGGCCTCACATCTGCAAACAAGGTAGGAGAGGAAAGAGATCTCCCCTGCAAGATACCCCAGAAGACTTCTGGAAACCTATCCTTACCCCTCACTGGGTGACATGCAGAATCTCGGTAACCAGGAGATTGCCATGATCTGACAGACATTCCTGAGCCAATTTCTCCTTTCATAATGAGGAGGAAAACTTCAAGCTCCCAAAATTACAGAGCCCAGCCCCACATGGATGCGAACAGAATGGCTGCTCCTTCATGGGGTCTGGGTGCCACAGATGTTTGAAAGGTAGGGTGATAGCTGGGATTGGCCTGGGACAATCCCTATGTAGGCCCATTGTCCCAGTATAATGATTTATATATCCCTCCATTTCATTTCACAAGCAACTTGGTTTAGAGGACAAATGACATGGTAATCCTACTATCAGGAGAAATCCACAAAGTCTATTACACTTACTACTTTTTGTATAAATTGGTACTAACTCTGAGAGAAGTATTGTTACTTTCAGAAGTTACAGTGAGAATGTGTGATTATCTCAATTTTCAGTGAATCTTGGTATATATAATGTTAAAGAATTAACACTTAAGGGACACCTGGGTGGTTCAGTCAGTTAAGTGTCTGCCTTCAGCTCAGGTCATGATCCCAGGGTCCTGGGATCGAGTCCCACACCGGGCTCCTTGCTCAGTGGGGAGCCTGCTTCTCTCTCTGCCTCTGCCTGCCGCTCCCCCCTGCTTGTGTACTCTCTCTCTCTCTCTCTGACAAATAAATAAATAAAATTTTAAAACAAAATAAACATTAAAAAAAAATCAAGTATAGCTGGATTGTGGTCAGAGCAGACAGTCCGAAACCCACCTCTAACATTCACCAGCTTTGTGATCTTGGTCTAGGCTTAAATTTCCTGAGCTCCAAAATGAAGCCACTGGACTACATCATTTTCTTTCAAGCTCTAACAACCTATTCTACTATAAATATCCATATGCCGTCTGGGAGGCTGGCCAACATTTGTTCTATAGAATTAAAAAGTACAGCTTTTAGATTAGCACGTGCCAACACCGAGCAGGCAATGAGGCACATGGGAGAGCCCTGGCTGGCTTGAGTGACAGGCTCCCCTCCAGAAGCTCCGGGCTGGGGGTGAGTTTGCGTCCTGTTTGCCATCCATAAATCCCAAGGCAGTCTACCATAGTGAGAGGGCCCCGAGGATTGAGGATTTATAATCGGTTTAATCTCAAACCTTAGCCTTTTTGCTGGTCTGACAACAGCAAGGTGTTGCTTGTGTGCCTAAGTCTACCTCACAGCATGGCTTAATTTCCATGGTGAGGATCCATTCTACCAGGTGATAGACGCACCCGCCAATTCAAGGTGAACAGATCCCACCATATACATACATGCAACCCGAAGAGTCATCCTTGGTTCCTGTCTGCCAGACCCTGTCAGGACCAGACTCTGGTCCTCCTTCCAGGAGTAGAGTTTGACGGGGACTGGGTGGGATGGGCAGGGCCCAGAAAAAGTTCTCAGAGTCCTGACCTCCCCTTCTCTGGCCCAGAGATATTTCATCTGGTCCCTGGGGCAGGGCAACCAACCTACTAAATAAATATGTACCTTCCACAATCATTTTCCCGGATTTAATCCTTTGCTTTCTCCCCTAAAGACCAAGAGTGAAAAAGTCTTTTTTCCCCCTCTCTTTCTGCTTATCTTTCCTTGAGAAAGTCAATACAATATTCTGGTTCCCTGAATTAGATAACGGCCAAAAGATACAGGAAGCATCACAGAAAAAGCATTAAATTTTTACAGCAATATATGCTCTAAAATTTTAATTAGTAGTCTATATAAAACATTCAGCACCGTGCCTTGTGCACTGTACACACTCAGCTGTAATTAGCAGTATCTGGTCTGCAATGTTAAAGCATATTTATAACATATGTAAAATGCCTGACATGTTCAATAAATATCACTCATATGGAAGAAAAACGATTTTGAGCTTAATATGAAGACTAAAATTGTTTTTGAAGGAGGAAGTTAACTGGAAATAGTAATTCTTTAAAAGCTTTGAGAATTTGTCTTTCCTATTGCTCACTTTATCTCCTATAAGCCACATCCTTATGCTAACTCCAAGTGTACAATTAGATGTCCCTGGCCTTCATGTTCTGGAAAACAGTATCAGCGAAAAGACCCATTAAGCCTCCCAAATGACACCTGACTTATAACACTGGCCATTAAATCATCAATACACTGGACTGAACGGAATTATTTACTTTACCTAAATCTAATGGCAGGAAAATGGGAAAAGCAAAAGTATAGATTAGGCTGTGGTGAGAACAGATTCGGAGACCTAGGCTTCTAAGCATATTCGAGAAAAGTATGAAAATGCATCAGGCTTCTCAGATTTCTTCCAGCTCCAGGTGCTACTTCAGTAAACAAAATGTGTCGGAGGGAGTTGAAAGCCATTCTGGCTAACGAACGGGACACAATCTCTCTCCACGGCCGATGGTTTGAGTCAAGGGCACTGGAGTAGCTCTTGCAGTGAATGTGTGGGATTAGGTGAGGAAAACCACAGAACCTTCACTAAGGCTAGGAAATAAGGTTGGAATAAATAAAGAAAAATATCACACTGTTGTGTGGAAAGACTATGTCAAATTCATTAAGTTTTAGGGTTAACATCTCGTGCAAAGTCTCAAAGAATACAGAACTAGAGCTCTGTCTGTCATTTCATCAACATTCTCCTCTTTTACTGGGTAGTGCCCTTGAGCACAAACATGTTTAAGCTCTAGGTTTGCAGCACACACACCTGCGGGCAGACACCCACCCTGTCATGCCCTATCCTCCTCAAGCTTTTACCTCATTTCCCTGCTCCCTTGCAGAGGAAAGCTTTTGGAAAGAACCATCCAGGAACACCGCTGTAGGAACACCTCTTCTTCAGTCCACTGCAATCTGGCTTCTGCTGCCGGCACTCGATGAAACGGATTTTGCCAGGTCACAAATGAGATCTGTCATGATCGCGGGGCCTCTCCTATCCTCATTCGGGCCTCATTGGACACAATGGGAGCTCCCTCTTCTTGACACGCTCTCCTCTCTTGGGATCTGTGGCTGGACACGCTCCTGATTTCCTCTCCGGTTTAGGGTTCTCCCCTCTCTCTTGAGTGCAGGCCCTGGATAGTCTCATTCACTTCCATGCCTTAAATATATGGGTTTGGTAGAAACAGACGAAATGTCTCCTGCCTTGCAGGACCTGGCGGGATGTTGTTTCTCTGGAGAGGAGGCACTGCAGTTCACCTGCTGCCCCCTAGTGAGGCGGCTCGGGATGCCCGGTGAACTGTGGCACTTCAGGGGAACATTCCTTCGGTATCCAGGCTGAAACTGTCAAGCCGGTTCTGAGCTTCGGTAACAGGGTCCGGGAGACCAGATCATGATGGCCTCCCAGCTTTCCTCCTGACCTGGCTCCAAAGTGCATCCCTAACACTCACTAGCAACTTCACGATCATGGAGAAGGGGAAGGCAAAGGAGGTCGACGGGACAGGAGAGGAGCGGGGTGACCCCGGGGGCATGGCCACTGCAGGAAGTGTTTCCAATACCGGATAAATTAGCCCCAGGTGCCAGAACGCGCTCTCTGTTGCCCTCTGCTGTAGAGACGAGTGAAGACAGCAGCCGGGAGAGACACCACTCGGATCAGAGGCACAGACTGAAAAAGGAATGTGGTATAGGCCACAGGGTGACCCTGCTCCTTGCGGACTGCAGGAAAGGCAGAGGAGGTATTTTTGTGGTTTGCCAGGGAACGAAACACTGGGTAGCAGAGGTCCTGAGCACAGATTCAGAAATTCTGAGGGACTAACCCTGTTCCTGAAACGTAACAGCTGCATACGAGAGGGCGGAGGCTGGGATGGTAAAGTTCTGTAAAAGGAGGGGGTTCGTGATCCCCACGCCAGGAATGTCTCAAAGTCCCCCATTTTTGTACTTCATAGAAGAAATCTTGAATTTATGTCATACATATCTTGAATTTACAAATTGTGAAAAAAGATTCATATTTTTAATAGATTTATCATAATTTCTTTAAGTGGGAGTCATCCATAGTCCACCTAAATATTTATCAAAACTCAGTTTACCCATGAAAAATACATGTATTACATAATGCAAAAGTCTTTATAGGTGTATCTGTGTGTTTCACTGGAGTTGAGTTTTTGAGTAAGGGAATCTGAGGAGAAGAGCCAGAACTTGCCCTGTTTTGAAACGATTCTGGGTGCTGCGTAAGGGGCAGAATATAGGAGACCAGGGTGGCAGCAAACACAGCAGTGAGTGGGAGACTTTGCTATTCTAGAAAAGATAATGGGGGCTCTGACTGGGGTGGCAGCAGTGCAGATGGTGGTGAGCGGTCAGATTCTAAGCATATTCTTAAATATAGAACCAGTGGGATTTGCATATTTGCTCAAATTGAATGTGAGAGAGGAAGAGACAGACTTATCTACAGAGTCAGGGATCACTGGGGTAGGTTTTGGAACTGAGCAACTAGGAGAATGGCGTTGCCATTAGCTGGGATGGAAAGGTCCAGGGAGTAGGGGAAGTAGGACTGGGAGAGAAGGGATTCCGAGTTGCAGATGCTGAGTTTAAGATATCTGCTGGGCATGTGACGGGAGATGCCATGCGGGCAATGGAACAGGAGTCTGGAGTTCAGGGGAGAGGCCCCTGCCGGAAACACCAAATTGGAAGGAGTCAACATACCGTGTTATTTAAGGCCAGGACAGGATGAGTTCCCCAAGGATGGAGCCTTGGGCACTCTGAAGGCTAGGGAGAAGAGGAGGAACAGTAAGGGAGTCTGAAGGACACTGAGGTGGGAGAGAGACAGTGAAGCCAGTGAAGGCACTGAGAGAGGAGTGAAGCCTGCCCAGGTGGGGTGTCAACAAATAGCTCTGGGTGGTTGATTCCAACAATCTGAACGGGGGACGGGGTGTGCCCTGCCCTGCAGAGGGGGAAGCACAAAGACTTGGACACACTATGAAGGCAAAGTGTGAGGGTTTAATGAGGACTCTGGTTTTGGCCAGGGGAGTGATACAATCACTTTACACTACCCTGGGGCCGTCACATCTAGAAGCTTGTATACCACATAGTGTGATATCAGGTGTAGTGGCAGAGAAAGGATTCCTAACTTTGGCTTATATACTTTGCATTGTTTCATTAACTACAATCGTGTGTCCCTTTCGTAATTTAAAAGCTATTAAAGAAAATTAATTAGAAATATGAGAAGACTGGAAACTAGTAATTGGAAAGTGCGGAGTAACAACAGCTCAGGAGAGACATGACGGGGTTAGAATGAGGACACTGGCAGGGAGACGGAATGAAGTCAGACACCAGATTTTCAGAATCTGATGATCTGCTAGGACGCAGTTAAAGAGGAGACAGCAAGCTGGAGGGGAGTGCTAGTATGCTCAGAGGGGATACACGCCTCATCGCCAGCCTTTCCCAACCGCAACATAATGTGAACCCTCCTGGAGACTTACTCTCCGAAAGTACTTGGTAAAATGTCTCCATGTCTTGAGAGCAGGGAACAAGCACGGAGGGGATCATTTCCAACACTCAGAAAAATTAACCAATCAGTTACATGAGTGATTTAATTCCAACTCATAATGCTTTTTTCCCCCTGATGATAAAAACTGGTGGTATGAACTAATAAAATGTATTTCAAAGAGGACTTTGAGGGGACAACCTCTTCAAAAAAAAAAAAAAAAAAGAGTAACACTCTTTTAGGATGCTGTTTCCTAACGGAAACTAGGTATCTGGTTTTGCCACCTACTTTGGGGATCTATTTTATATGACATTTAGCAGTCCAAACGAGAAGTGACCCTGGCCACATATGCTCCCCGGGTCTCCCTGCATGAAGAGTGCGCTGCTGAGTCAAAGGACACTGTGTCAGCTGGGGCGCACGATACACCTACACTCAGTAGGCAGTGCAAGACCTGGGGTGTGCGGACTTGGCCTCAAATTTCATGACTCAGGGATCCTACCTGAAGTATAAAAAGTTTGATGCACAGCACTTCTAAAGCTTATTCAGAGTTTAAGAAATCATCACCTGCAGGTAATTCGCCTTAGTGAGAATACCCAGATAATCGGTTCTTCCAGAATCTCGATTTCAGGCTTAGATAGAGCCAAACCTTGAAGAATTATTATATTATTATTTTTAAAGATTTTATTTATTTGACAGACAGAGATCACAAGTAGGCAGAGAGGCAGGCAGAGAGAGAGAGGAGGAAGCAGACTCCCCGTGAGCAGAGAGCCTGATGAGGGGCTCCATCCCAGGACCCTGAGATCATGACCTGAGCTGAAGGCAGAGGCTTTAACCCACTGAGGCAACCAGGAGCCCCAACCTTGAAGAATTATTTACCGGGACTCCAACACTTTGGAAGTTTTAAGGATTTGTTTTTATGACATTGTTCTTCAGTACAGTACTGTTCTATACTATACCTGATGTAACTGATTCATTTTACTTCTAGGAATACGAACACGGGTTACTCCATCACAGAATCATCACTATGAAATCCCACGGGAGAAATGGCCCTCCGGTTTTAGTACCAGGATAGTTGTGTATTTCTGGAACATGGGTCTTACCTTGCGAAGATTTATTCGTACAGGTTCTTTCAAAGGAAAGAAAACTTGAGTTGAAGTCACTGCCTGTTTCCAAAACGTATTCAGGCTAATGTGGCATGCATTTTCTTAAATCTATCTCTAGGCTTTACATTATTTTTACCTACTACTGATTTTCCATTTAACTGTAATTCCCTTACTCATCTCAGAATGTGTGTGGTTTTTTTTTTTTAAAGATTTGTTTTAGAGAGACAGTGGGCATGCACAAGTTGGGGGAGGGGCACAGGGAGAGAATCTTAAGCAGATGCCCCACTGAGCAGGGAGCCTGATGCGGGGCTCCATCTCAGGACCCTGAGATCCTGACCTGCGCCTAAACCAAGACTCGGACCTTGACCAACTGCGCCACCCAGGTGCCCCTCACAGTGTGTTTTAATAACTTACTTCACGTTTTTATTTTTTTTAAATGTGGCAGGAAACACATAAAATAGCAAACTTCAGGTTCAGGATAGATACATGAAGGGGGCAGGGAAAGGGAAATTTGAAATGAATTTTATTAAGTTAAAAAGGCCATTGCTACAAAGAGATAAGATGACAGGATGAAAAGTAAACTAAAAGATATGTACATGTTCTGTATACCAGTGAATTTACTCACATCTCCTTCTAAAAATCTCTCCCCAAACTATAAAATACAAATCTCGTGAGCCATCTAAGGAATTCTCAAAGTCATTTTGATTTAGTGTAAAATGTGAAGAGCTATTTCTAAGTAAATTAACATCACACATCCCATATAAAATGGATTTCACCAAAGGCAATTTTAATTTGCTAAAACAAAACAAAACTGAACAGAACAAATCTCCTCTTACTGCCATCTTAGAAAAACAATACCCAAAATTCAAATAACCTATTTCCCGGTGTTACTTAAAAGAAAGTATCTGTTTGTTTTTGTGTAAGAAAAACCACTGGCAGACAAACCAAATCAGAACCAAAACACGTAATTCTTGCAAGGAATTTCGAATCACTTGTTTTTATTTTCCTGTATTGGAAATTTTACGTTTACTTAAAACCTTACAGTATAACAGAAACAGACATGTTAGTCCATTGTGCCTCTGTATAAACAAATATTTTCAGAGTTTACTCCTGGTATTTTGTTCAAATTGCCCACACAAAACCAACTGCTTTGAGAGAACGTTTTAAACTAGACTGGTAATTTAAAAACAAGCGCAAACTAATGTGAAAACAAAGAATTTTCCTCTCTTTCAGGATAAATGTTTTGTATGAAGTTATCCTCTTCCAACACCTTTGGTCTTAATTCTGGGTGAACCAGGACGGTCGCTTCCTGTCTCGCTCAATGATTCTCTTACCACGATCTTGTTCAGATGGTACCTCTCCTGCGTACAGCACCACAGTCTCCACAGAAGGAGCCTTAAAAGGGCCCCCTTCTAGTTTCCCCATCTGTCTTCTGATTTCTGCAGTCTCCTTGCACACCTTCTCATAGCAATAGCCACAAAGGACGTGCTTCAGTTTCAGGTGACCACATTCAGGACAAACATCAATATTGTTCTTTAAAAAAAAAAAACAACAACAGAAACGTATTTTAAGAAGAGGCCTAATACTGCACATGTAACCAGACAGGAATGATGCTTACACTTGAACTTTATTGGACTGTTCATGTCGCATAAGGTCATATACCAGTTCAACCTCACTTTAATTTTTTTTTTTTTTTAAGTAGGCTCCATGCACATCGCAGAGCCCAACATGGGGCTTGAACTCATGGCCCCGAGACCAAGACCTGAGATGAGAGATCAAGAACTGGACATGCAACTGAGCCACCCAGGTGGCCCTCAATGCCACTTTAATAGGGGAACTGAGGACAAACAAGTTTGAATTAATAGAGAAAGTGGAACTAGAACTCAGGTCTACCAACTATGAAGCTGGCACATTTTCACTTAAACACAGCAGCGATATTATGTAAAATGATACTCTATTTCCCCATCTTCAAATACTGAACATCTAAAGGAGTCCTTCAACACAATGGGGGACCCAGACAGGCACCATTGTAATAAGAGACCAAGGGAAAGGGAACTCATTTTATACCCCCCTGGGGAAAACAAGATGACAAACATTATAGTTGGCTTCCCCTAATGTATCACTGTAACTTAAATTTCTGTATGAAGCCTCTGGTGTACTACAGTATATGGTATAACAGTTGGTATATGGTCTAATTTTTCCTTTTATGAATAACACTGATTATTCCTTAATGTAAAACTCCCTTATGCTTCAATTTGATAATGAGTTTTTACACTCAACTTCAGTAAGACAATTATAACCTCTGAAGAAATGTTTTCAATGTGCTCTAAAGGTAGATTTGCAGTAGAAAAGAAAAACTGTAAATAGGAGCATCAAAGCAATTCCAAGCACTTCATAAAATTAACATATAAATGTTTGTGAGGCAATGACAAAGAAGAGTTTCACTTTCTGAAAGGAGTAAAGAATCTTGCAAATGACTTGCCTCACCAACTTCTCATTTTCCTTGCTACACTGGACACTGGATTGTAGGTCTAACTGGAGGTATGGGAGCGATACCCAGTCAGAGCTCTCTTCCTGATCAAAGTACCAGCATAATATACTATGTGTAGCCAGAAGCAATTCAGTGAAAAAAATGAGTCCACAGGGACTAGTCTTTTCCCTCAGAATAAATGCAGTGAGGGAATTCATGGAACAGCTTACTCTCATTCCAAAATTATAAATTCTCTCAATCAAACTGTATGTATTATTGCTTTAATGACATACTTTTCAGCCCCAGACTTTTAAGTCCAGTTCCAAGTGTGACTCAGTAATACTTTTTGGCTTAAGTTCTAAGGGCATGGTTTAATAGTGAATGTTGGAAGTTTATGAAAGTCAACTCTCTGTTCTTGAGTTTCATCTGCCCTGTGCTCTTGCTGTGGAATGTCATGGCACAAACAGTAACTCAGATCATGACTGTTACAAGCATGAATTAACAAATCAAAGGTAACAAACAATGTAATTCTTGTTTACTAGATCAGTGAAGAGTATATCCATGGGGGCAGGGAGAAGGGGGAATGGGTATGGCCACCTGGAATTGTCTGAGGACAGGAACACACCAGAAAGATTCAAGAGAAGAATGTGAGTTCAAAAAAATCAGAATTTGGAGCGCCCGAGTGGCTCAGTGGGTAAGACTCTGCCTTTGGCTCAAGTCATGATCTCAAGAGTCCTGGGATCGAGCCCCACATCAGGCTCTCTGCTCAGCAAGGAGCCTGCTTTCCCCCTCTCTCTGCCTGTCTCTCTGCCTACTTGTGATCTCTCTCTCTCTCTCTGTCAAATAAATAAAATCTTAAAAAAAAAAAAAGAAAAAAAAAAAAAAAGAATCAGACTGCCTTGGCTCACATCCTGGCTCTACCACTTAATAGTTGTTTGTGACTACAGGCAAATTCTTTTTGCCTCAGTTTCTTCAATCCTAAAAATAAGCAAAGCTATATATATTTTGTAGGGCTATTGTGAGGATTTGGTAAGATAATTCACATAAAGCACTTAGACACATTAGGGGCACTAAATAGATAACAGCTATTTTTATGACCAACCTAAGGATTATCTTTCACAATATTTTATTTGTCACAGTGAAGGACAGAATAAACATGTAAGGGTTAGTAAAACTTGAGATCCAATATACCTACTGCTTCTGAATTTAATTTTAGACTCTGCTATGATTAAGATGTTTATCAACATATGACTCCAAATCACCAGCTCCTAACAAAAGTCACATAGGTTTTTTATAAACCCAGTCTTTCATCCAGACTCCAAACTCTCTCCTTGACTGTGGTCCTAACATTTAGGCTATAGGACAGTAGACATATAAACATACACAATGAGAAAGCTGTATTTTATTTAGGCCAGAGGAAAGTACATGTGTAAGCTCTAAGAATGATTTACTCATAGGCCATATAAGTACTAAGAGGAGATGCACTGGTCGATGTGAGAGAAAGCACACCCACAAAAATCAATGTATTACCTTAACTTTAATAAGTTTCTGGGGGTTTCTTCTCCTACAGCGGTTAACTTCAATGCTGCGTCTGTTCTTCGGAGCTGCCATCCAAAAGATACTATCTGAAAGGCTGGGAATCTCCTTACTTCTGTTGGTATCATTTGCTGGTTCTGTAAATACAGCTGGACCTTGGATTGCTAATGCTGGCCCTACAAAAACAAAACGTGGAAATAAAGAATAGATTTCTAGTTTCTAAATGACTCTCTACATATCATTCTCTTAACAAGAGTGATATGGCAATAGGCATATATAAAATTTAGAACACTACGAATCAACAGACATTAAACAGAAGCCTTAGCTATTAAATACACTAAAATTCAAACATAATGCAATTTTAAACAACGTGAATAGAATTTTTTTCTTAGAGGCACCTGCTGAAATGAATCAGTAAAATTTTACCAAGAATTTCTCATTTTCTGAAATATAGAACTCAGGGGTTTAGTAGTAAACATGAATGAATCACTCAAACTCTCCACATTCTACTTGGTAAGCAGTTCCTATTTTACAAGTAAATCTAAGCTTGAGGTTCCCCAAATATATTTCTAACTTGCATTCAATTCACTGCATCATGACCCCTTTTTATTATATTCCGAGTTACTTCCTTTGTCATATAGTTTGGTAGGCCCTTTAAGTCACTTAGTTCTTCATAGCATTTGGTTACTGTGTTCTCTAAAGAAAAGAATAGCTCACCATTCTGCATGATATTTACTTAAGTGACTATCAACGTTTCAGTTGTTTTTCTACGTTGCTTATAAAATCAAAGAGATTCCTTTATCCTTTCCCTGCTATTCCCCAGACTTGGAAGACGTCTTTTGGTTTCGGTTTTAGGAACTCTTAAAAATATACAAAGCTGTCTAACATTTAGCAACTGGTATTCCTTTCTAACAGATCTGAAAGTATTGCAAACCAGAGCTCAGTGGTTAACAGCACAGGCTATGCCGGCCCGTGTGACCTTGGGACTTTATGAGCCTGCTCCTTCCGCTGAAAAGTGGTGATACCTAACGGGATGGTGTGGAGATTTCCCAGAAGCACCGGTAGGCTTTGGCTTACGGTGGGCTCTCCGTTCAGACTCCCTGGGCAATATATCGGGACACCTTAGAAATAAGCGTAGAATGTAAATGAGAAAGTAATGACAATTTTAACATCCAAGATACTTCTAACTAAAATTCGTTGCCGAGGAAAACACAGGGACCAGCAGGATTCAGCTGCAGAGCTCAAACACCACAAAGGAGGACAAACTGCGTTAGGGGGTTGGAGGACTGAGATGGAAACAGGATCTAGATAGTGGCGACCCCGATCTAAGCGAACAAACTTCGATTACATTCTGTATATGAATGGGACAATCAAACGATTTTTTTTCTGTTTTTCGGGGTTGGGGGAGGCAAAACCAACTTCTTCTACTTTCCAAGTAAGGAATTATCCCGGACAACGTCTCCTACTGGCCGCGACGGATCAAAACGCGGGAGGAAAGCGAAATACAAGCTGTGCCCCCAAAGCTGCCTGGGGTCCCCTCATCCGATCTCTCCTCCACGGCGGCCTTCCTTACGTACCCCACGGAGGACTGGGTAAACCTGGCCCGGTCTGCTGAAGTTTCCGCTGTAGCAGTTCCCAACAGCTCCGGAGGAGTCCCCGGGCGGCCGGCCACGGCGGAAAAATGAGCACCAGCATGGCCGACGCCATCTTCCTCGCCGCCCGAAGGCCACTCCCACCTGACTGCTGCGTTCCGCGCCGCCTCGAGCATGCGTACAGACGCAGAGTCTAGCAAACCTGACTGCTAGAACTACATCGCCCAGCATGTCCCTGGAGCGGCTCTGACTCTCCTCCAATCAGAGAGAGAGAAAGGAAGGAGCGGGGAGGGGAAATGAAAAGAAACTGGCTCCAGTGCGCATGTGTGCGGATGTGCTTTGGCACTCCAGGTAAAGATGGCGGAGCGCGGTTACAGCTTTTCGCTGACTACATTCAGGTATGGAAGGGGCTCCCAAAGTCCTCCGCGGAACCCGGGTTGTAGGAGTTCCCTCTGCTCGGATTTTTCCGTCCTAGTCTCTGGCTTGATGCTTCCGGGGGTCCCAGTGGGAAATAGGAATGGAAATGCGACTTTGCAAAGTCATTTTCTTGGCCCGCCCGCGGCCTGGGAGCAGCGGTGCCGGGAAGCCGCGGGAACGGGGGTTTGGGGATCGAGGGCGACCTTGGGGTTGCGGGCGGCCGAGGTCCTCAACCAGGGATTTACTTTCACTTTGAAGACTGGCGAATAAGGCAGTTTTGGATTAGCTGCCTCCGGGTGTCCCGTTCGGAACTCAGGATTTCCTTCCTGACCCAAGTAGGCCTGATTGGGGAGCTTCTGGACCTTGGAATCTTGGTCCAAGGTTTGGGGTCCCTTTTTTCTTTTCGGAAAACCTCATCGTTACAGTTTGGTCTGAGTCTTAGTCTCCGTTTGGTACTTCGAAATCTCTTCCCGCTTTCGGCTTTTTCCCTGCCCCGGTTAGAAGTTTAAGGGCTAAAAATGAAAGCGCGAATCTTTCTGTCCCCCAATGTTCGTGGGCCCCAGGCTAGTAGGCTGCATTTCCGTTTTGGCGATTTTGGGGGTGGCGGGGGAGGATATGTATACTTTACAAAAAACTGTAGGCTTTTCTATTTTAGGACAAGGGATTAATAATAGCATACTTTTCAAAATATAGTTGAGATAAACTATTGTTCCAGATGTAAGAAAACCATCAGCCAAGGGTTTAATAAATCGACCCGGGAATGATTCAGTTTGACCATTTTCTTAGGGATCAGTAATCTGCTATTTAGTTGAAATGTTCTATCTGACAGCTAGCCGAAGGCAAGCGGGATCCAACTTGTTGAGTACTCTCTGTGTGGGTGCAATTTAACCTACTCCACTTCTTTCTACTACCCTGTGTGATAAATGTTAGTTCAACCTCTTACTGATGAACTAACCACAGGTCGAGCAAATCAAAACTTGTCTGAGGTCATAGATGAGTAGCTGAGTTCATGTTAAAACTGGGTTCTTTCCAATGACAAAATTAATACAGTTTCTATTACTGTATGGTGTCTTTTTAAAATACTAAAATACTTTCCATACCCTTGGCAGTTTTCAATAATAAATGATGTTTTTAAGCCTTTGTAACCATATACAATGATGGAGAACAATATTTGCTAAATAATCACTGTTCATATTTGTGAACAAAGCAAACTTGGTTCTTTAAGAAAGTATAATCTTTAGAATAAGTGGAGCTGAAACAAAACATCATCAGGGGCTGGATCCATCTGTAATAATTTATTAAAATAAACTTGTTTTTTAACATAATAGCTCAACTCTTAGACTGGAATTTTTGTTTCTAGGCTGTTTTACTCAGAATTAAACTATTAATGGTGGAAGTTATGAGGCTATAATATAGGATGAAAAGGTGTTCTTGTGGATTACATTCAGTTGAGAATATTGGCCATGAGTAAACAGTGTGTCTACTAATTAGTGTCTGCTGATGCATTCTGAATAAAGTTTTTCTTTACTCAGAAATTTTTATTGAAAGAGAGTAAAAAAGGAAACCTAACTGTACATTGGATAGTCGGGACAAGACACTGCATGTGGGGGTGAATTTGTTAGACCATAGGTGAGAAAAGCCAACTATTTGAAGACATAGGGGTAGAGAGACCCATGGACAGAGGAAAGGGGATATGTGAAAGTCCTGACGTTGGGGAAAAGCTTGAACTACAGGAATTGAAAGTAAGGCCAGTGTGCTAGAGTATGGTGGGCAATGAGTTAGCGTGTGTAGGGCCACTCTTGCAGAGCCCTGTAGGCCAGAATAAGAAGTTTGTATTTTAAATGAACCAGGAAGTTGCAGAACTTAAGTGAGAGGTGATGTGCAATGGTATCTCCGGCTAGGAAGACTGAAGTAAGGGTAGAAAAGAGGAAAACTAGGTAGAAGTCAGTTATCCCAGGTAGAGATGCTGGTACTTTGGAATGGGCCAGTGGCATGACTGACTAAAAAGATGGTTGATGGCTCAGTGAGCTCATAGACTGGTAAGCTTTCATATAGGAAGATGCAATGCTAAGATGTGTATGCAGGTGACTGTGGGAACAGAGAGAAGGTATATTTAAGTTTACGTGACGCTTTAAAATGTTCTCCAGGAGTATTTGAGCTAGATAATGAACAATTGAAAACTGGGTGGATCCAGTGAGTCATGATATGTTTATTGAAATAGTGACTGATAAAGTAAAACATGTACAGCCTGATTTTAAAAATTTGAATACCTATTGATGTTATTTCACTCAAGTTAGCTAATTTTGTCATTTAAGAGTTTTTAAACTGCCACACCTAGGCTTATTCCGTACATAGGTCTAGTTGTGTCTCTGCTAGCCAAATGATTGTGAGTCCTGGTACTAGGTTATATGTTAGCAGACTGACCGAACACTTTGTTGAGGAAGACAGACATTGTAAGAATAATTTAAGCATGATGACTCCTAGCCAGAGGGGATGTATGGGACATCATAGGCATATGTGTATGCGACTCAACCTAGTCTGAATGGTCAGGACAGCTTCTCTAAGAACATGGCATTTCTACTGAAGATTGAAGGGTGACCAGGAGAGAGTTCACCAGAGGAAGGCGAAATGCATTCCAGGCAGAGATGTTAGCTTGTCAAAGGGGTTTTTGAGTTCTGAGAGTAGTCTGTGTGTCTGGAACAAAGTTGAGGATTGAGTGACTGAGTATCCATAATATTATGAAGCTGAAACAAAAGACCTTCTGAAACTCAAGGTTATATTTTCATTAGTAGACCGGAGATATGGACTAAGCTGTGTCATTCTAGACAAATTACTTTCACTCAAGACATTTTTTTTAATCTGTAAAATTAGGTTAGTCTGCGAATTTGTGATGTTTGAACTCAATAACTGGATTGAAATGAAGTATGATCTTAAAAGCCAGTTCAGGGCTGGTATTTGGCTGTGAAACCCATAGAATCAGATATGTTACATATCATCGGCTCATAGCTTCGCCAAATAGCGTTATATAGAAAATATTTTGTCATGGGTGATAACTAGGTGATAACTAGGTCTTACATCTTGGGCCATGCCTATCTTATAAAATGTGTAACTCTACCCATACAAAATATATACTGTTGCATTGTATTTAACAAACACACAGATGTGCTAATTACATGACTATTTGGTATTTACTTATTGCTAATTTTGTGCCAGGAACAAAAGGCATCACTTCATTTAATCTTCACAACGGTCTTTTGAAATAGGTATTGTCCCGTTATCCTCACTTTATGGATGTGAAAACTGAGGCACAGTGGGGTTAAGTAATTTGAAGTCACAAGGTTGGGAAATGGTAAAAGGCAACAGTAATGATGGCTGCTGCTTTGAGAGGCAGACAAGAAAGCGGGGTTGCGGGAGGCGGGGAGGAAAAATAAGTGCTTCACTATGGATATGTTCAAGTTGCCTGGTAAACTCAGTTTCTGTACAGCTTTATAATGTGAAAGCTCAGCTGTTCTTTGGTATTTGGTTAATGGATTCGTCCCATATATCTGCCCTCTCTCAGAGATGTTTATATTATACATATTTGAGGATATGTGAATTTAGCAAATATCTTTGTTTCTTTTTAAGCCCATCTGGTAAACTTGTCCAGATTGAATATGCCTTGGCTGCCGTAGCTGGAGGAGCCCCTTCAGTAGGAATTAAGGGTAATTAAATGTTTCATTTATTTCAGATGCCTGTTAATAGTTATTCTAACGTTTTTTTGGAATTAATTAGTAATTAATACAAATAAATAGCTAGGGAAGCATAATTTTTAACAGTTCTTTCTGTTGATTTACAGTATTTTGAAGTTTAAAAAAACTAATAAGCCGGTAAGTCTAAGAAGATGATTAAAAATTTTTTTTTTTTTTTTCAAAATAAATGTAGCTCCTTTATCTCTCAGTTGTAATAACCCACAAATGGTCTTTCCCATTGAGAAAACTGAATATTCTTTTGCTTTTCCACTAATTATATATGGTTTTTATCCTTTCTTTTATTTAGAAAAAGTTAATGATAAAACTTAATCTAAAGATATCCTTTTTTTCTTTTAAAACCTGTATTATTGATTAAATTTCAAATTATAAGAACAGTAGCCAAGTAGGCAGAAGTCTGTTATTTTAAAATGTGTGGACCCTTAGGTGTCCTGGAATACTTTAAGAGATGTTGGGTAATGCATTTAGCTTTAGGAATTCCTTATACAGTGTAGATGACCAGTGAGGGAAAAATGGATTTACCATTTCTTAGGTGATTTTAATATAGAAGAGGTTTTACAGATAAAAGGAAAAAAGGAGTTTGGGTGAATTGCATCCATAATTAGAAAACTATCGAAGCAGAGTCTTTAAGTGATTAAACCTTTAGCGCCTTTTTTTTTTTTTTTTTAAAGCTGCAAATGGTGTGGTGTTAGCAACTGAGAAGAAACAGAAATCCATTCTGTATGATGAGCGGAGTGTACACAAAGTGGAACCAATTACCAAGCATATAGGCCTGGTGTATAGCGGCATGGGCCCAGATTACAGGTACTTTTACACTGTTGTTTATTTCACCTTTTTTTTTTTTTTTTTTTAAGATTTTATTTATTCATTTGACAGAGATCACAAGTAGACAGAGAGGCAGGTAGAGAGAGAGGAGGAAGCAGGCTCCCTGCTGAGCAGAGAGCCCGATGCGGGGCTCGATCCCAGGACCCTGAGATCATGACCTGAGCCGAAGGCAGCGGCTTAACCCACTGAGCCACCCAGGCGCCCCTATTTCACCATTTTACAAACTGTTTGTAATTTGTACCTTGAGAAAAATCAAGGGATGTTTTTCCTTTAACCCCCCAACCCTTTATTCTTGTACTTTGTTTATCGTTGTTGGCAGCTGACTTTAGCCTGCCTGCAGGGACCACAGTAAGGGCCGCTTTAAGGATAACTGTGCCACCCTGTTGTAAAAGAGGAGACCCAGTATTTCTCTTTACCTCTGTTTAGTGAGCTTTCCCTCCTGATCACAACTACCCAAGGGCTAAGCTGTTCTTTTATGCCTTTTCCAAATAAAAGTAATACAAGTTATAATAAACTGTATCTAGGAAGAGTTATCAGGCAGCCAAAGAAAACATTACCATTCAGAGTTAACCCCATTATATTTGTGTTCTTAGCAAACGGACAGAATTCTCAAAGGCCACTGAAGTGAAACATCACGGGGTGCCCGGGTGGCTCAATGGGTTAAAGCCTCTGCTTTCGGCTCGGGTCGTGATCCCGGGGTGCTGGGATCGAGCCCCTCGTCGGGCTCTGTGCTCAGCAGGGAGCCTGCTTCCTCCTCCTCTCTCTCTCTGCCTGCCTCTCTGCCTGCTTGTGATCTCTGTCTGTCAAATAAATAAACAAAATAGTAAAAAAAAAAAAAAGATTGGCACATTTCTGTGTTTGTCATATAACAAGCAAAGGGGGGTATTATTACTTCATTCGTGATTTTTGGGAAACAACACAGGTAGAACCAAAGTTTCACCTTAATAAATCAGAAAAAGCAGCAGTGTTGCTAGAATGTGGCCAGGCTTCACTACAGTAGATCCTGTTACCGTTGTTCGGAAGGGATGCTACAGTGTACTGGTGGAGTACACCGAGGCAGGACCACTGAGGGTAAACCGAGTCTTACACAGAAGGGTAACGTGCATGGTTCAGACCTGCAGTACAGGAGCAGTTAAAGGGCCAACCTATTTGTCCTGCTAATGTATTTGATCATCATAGAGAATATTAATAATTTTTAATAACTTAAAAATTTTTTAAAGTTATGAATAGTTTCCTGCTGTTCTTAATCTCTGAAGGGTACTCTTTGAAGTGCAGTCTGTGGAAAGGATTGCGGCAGAGTGAGAAAAGTATGCCCCGAGTAGTATGCGTGCGTATATGTACGTATGTACGTACGTGTACTACCGTGTGGGCACTTGTGTGTTTTGGTTTGACTGAGATAAAAAGACAGGATGACTGCCCTCGGGAAAGGGGGCACAATCCTGAAGAAGCCATGAAGGAAGGTAAAGCTCCCATTGTGTTACTTAATCTGTTAGTGCTGAGCTGACTGGTACCCCTTGTCCCTAATTTTCTTCCCTTTGTCTTATCCTTTTTCCATTTCCTGTGGCTCGGCTCCTCTGTGTTGCTCTGGTGTCTTCTCGCAAATTAACTGGAATCGGATGTCAGAGCAAGACTGACTTGGAGCTGCGTGTTACTGTTACACAGCCACATGTAAGACTTGCGCTGTAGGTATATGCCTGCAGGAGAAGCGTCGTTAAATAGCCGAGTGTTAACTAAATCTTCCTTCTTCCTTGTTTGTTAGAGTGCTGGTGCACAGAGCCCGGAAACTAGCTCAGCAATACTATCTCGTTTACCAAGAACCCATCCCCACAGCTCAGCTTGTGCAGAGAGTCGCTTCAGTAATGCAAGAATACACTCAGTCAGGGTGAGTTGATTTTATACTTTGAAATGTGTCAACGAACTAGAAAAAAAAGAAACCATTTTAGAAAAGGATTTACTATTCTTGTATTTACTTAATAGAGAAAATCACTATGATGGATATTTTGAATTTTTAATTGGGTGATCTAGAACGTTAAGGAAAAAAATAGAGTCGTTTCTTGCTGTTGATATAATTGCAGAAAGCGGCTTCTAGATAATGTCTTCTGCCTGTGATGAAACTGCTTCTTTATGGGCAGGCAGTTATTGCTGCTTCCAAATTTATCTCCGCAGCCACAAACGATTGTAAGCACATGATGAAAGCAATGACTCTAACACATCCATATTATTTTAATTCTCTGGAATCTGGGTGTGCACGGGGATGAGGTAATATAAAGGTAGTTGCTGAAAATGAAAGCTAGTGGAAAAGCTGCATTTTTGGAAAGTTCTCATTTTGTTAAGACACAAAATGTTACTCCACGGTTACCCCAATATTTGTGTCTCTCTATTTATCTAAATGATTTGGTTAGTGTTCCTTAGTACCATAAAGAGAATTTGTTTTGAATTGATTTGTTCAGAAGGGTATGAAGTACTTTTTAAGGAACTTACAAGTCTAATTCATTTTATCCCATGATATGCTTTATTAATACTTAAGAGTATTAATAAGTCCTTATTTTAGGTCGACTTTAACACCATGAAGATGCCGAGTAATTTCATTTTTCTTTTCTTCAGTGGCGTTCGTCCATTTGGAGTTTCCCTGCTAATTTGTGGTTGGAATGAGGGGCGACCATATTTATTTCAGTCAGATCCGTCTGTAAGTATGATACATATTGGAGGGATTTGTTAAAGTGCTCCTTGAGCATCTCATAAAAACAATAACCACAAAAAGTTTAAAATTTAGCAGTATATCCTTTTTTCTTTTGCACTGGGGCTTTAGAACACGTGGAGTATTGTATATTCATTTGCACATTTAAAATGTTGGTGATGCAGTCTTCTGATGAAGAGGGTCTGCCCTCTGTTTTCCTGCCTTCTCTTATTCGTGAACTCCACATACTTGAAAAGATTGATTGAAATAGTAGTTACCAGATCTCTTCAAGTCAGTGGAATTTTGCTGCTTTGACAAATGTGATGAAAGGTTCGTGTCTAGAGGCCAGTGCTGTACTCCTTGCCATCTGCTTAATCCTGGGGCTGACCTGAATGTGACTTTTCCTGCACAAACACAGATGTAACTCTTGAAGCCGTTGTTCTGTAAAGTGGGTGAGTTTGTCTCCTGGAAAGCAGAAGACTGGTATCTGAGTTAGGAGGGGTTTGTAGATGCTACTGCTACTTCACAACCATCTCATTTGCTGTGAGGAAAACTGGAAGAAAAAAGATTCACGATGAGGAACGGATCTTTCCAAGTTCGTGGCTCATTAAATAATTGCAGGTTCACTCCGTGTCAGTCTTATACTCTAACCTTGTAATCTAAAGAAGCGAAAGAATAATATTTTGGTTGGTTGTTACTTAATTGAGGCAACTTAAGTATTTTGAGAGGTCACGGTGTCTGTTTCCCCATCTCTGAGCTGCTGAGGCTAAATAACAAGCCCTCTTCCTTCCCTTCCATTGGGGTAGCAGAAGCCACCATCGCTTGGATCCAGGTTTCATTTTTTGCTTTTTTCTTCCCTGTTTTATCTAAAAAGCAGTTGTTTCTTTTAAAGTATGTTGTTTGGTGTGTTTCTTTCAGTATTTTTCTTGTGTGTGTGCATGTTTTTTTTTTCCAGCAGATGAGGCCATATTATATACAATATATTGCTGCTTTCATTTAACATTAGATTATGAAATACCAAAACTATGAAAATTTTTTTAAACTATGAAATATTTTTAACAAGATACTGTCTCCTTTAAATTTATTTGGCAATAATAATAAAGACTTGCTCACCGTTTTTCATACATGTACGACAGATTTTTAGAGTCCTTCAATCCTAGTAAGCTGAATAATACTTTTGCTTATTTGCCTTAAGTTAATCTGTTTCCTTTAACCAACTTCTTCACATAAATTGTATACCGTAAATTATACCTATTCAAAGTGTACGATTTGATGAGCTTTGACGGGTGTAAATACCTGAGAAAGCTGTCACCACAATCAAAATACTGACCCTCTCCATAACCTCCAGAAGTGCCTTCATGCCTCTTTGTTACTTACCTTTTGTAAAAATAGCCTATTTTGTGACATATTCCATTGCATTCCAATATTCTCTGAACTTAGAAGTCGGAGACAGATTTATACAACTAAAAAAGAAATGGCAGGGTGATACAATAAGATTAATGATTTAATATGGTTTATCCTCTTCTCTTCCTCATTAGGGAGCTTACTTTGCCTGGAAAGCCACAGCAATGGGAAAGAACTATGTGAACGGGAAGACTTTCCTCGAGAAAAGGTAGGCTAACCGTAGCTAGATTTAGCAAGCTTACTTCATTGTTCTCCATTTTGTTTAAATCACTAACATTATGATTTTAAACACATTTGTTTTATTACTTTGTATACAAATACTCATTTGTGTAGCCTAATTACAAATAAACAAAAACTTCTCTTCACTCTGGCTTCCTAGTCTTCAGTATATTAACTGGTAATATTATGTATTTCTTATGAACTTTTTTTCCTACGTTCTTATAGTTGTTTCCTAAATGTTGTTTCTATTTTTCATCTTGTTTCTCCTTCTACAGTCTAAAAAAATTAAAAACTCTTGGAATTGGAGTAAGAAATTTGGGAGGAAAGTTTAAATGAGTTAGTGGTAACAGTTTACATTATAACAGTTACAGAAATTGTGAAGCCAAATACCTGGTAGTAATGGTAGCTTAAATATATGATATGTGTGCTTGATGAAAAGTGGAATACTATGTAAAAATCTGTCAACTACCCTAACACAACAACCTGCTCTTATTTCCAGCCGTATTCCGGACTGAGCATTAGTCCCCCAAAGTGTGTCCTGCATTTTGAATGGTAGAAGTTTGTAACTGACTAGAACCAACAGATGGACCTTCTCAGTACATTTTTCACATAATGTTAAGATGACTAAAAATCTTAAACCTGGGATTAATTGGTAAACTTAAAAGTGCTTTCTTAAAGCACTTTCCTTTTACATATTAATAGTTTTCAAACATTTCACATGAAGTTAAAACTTAGGAGAACAAACATAGGAAATTTTAGCAAAGGTCTGACTTCTTTATTTAAAAAATTATAATATTACCACCATATTCTGGGTATATTAAAATATTTATACTCCTGTTAGATTTTCGAGCTCCATTAGGATTGGAGGACATTAGGATTGCATGCCAAATAATTCTTATTTGGGGACAGCTGTTGCAGTGAGTGGAGTAAAAGAATCTGTAGCTTAGTGTTTTTAGGAGAGTTACAGATTTTTAAAAATTCTTATGCTGCTGCTGTCAGGTTTAAATCATAATGTAAATTGTGCCATAAATCATTGTTTTTTCAAAAAATTCTTTAGATACAATGAAGACCTGGAACTTGAAGATGCCATTCATACAGCCATATTAACCCTAAAGGTTAGCATAATTTCGAACAATGGGATTTATAATGAGTTTATAATTAAGTGTGGAAAATTGACCTTTTGCCCTCCCTCTTCAATAGGAAAGCTTTGAAGGACAGATGACAGAAGACAACATAGAGGTTGGAATCTGCAATGAAGCCGGATTCAGGAGGCTCACTCCGACTGAAGTTAAGGATTACTTGGCAGCCATAGCATAATAACTGAGTGACTGAAAAATCTGGAATCTCAGATAATCCCTCTACTCAAACATGTTTAAAGTATGTTTTGTTTTGCAGACTTTTTGCATACTTATTTCTACATGGTTTAATGGACTGATGTTTTTAAAATGACACTTATAAATCATAATAAACTGTTAAATCCAACTTCTAGCTTTTTAGGAGTTAGTGAAATTTTAAAATAGTTATTTCCTGCTTTTTATCACAGTTGACTTCTGGAAACTACACTGCAAAGCAGAATGGTGAAATCACTCGTTAGTCTTCATGCAGTTTTGGTTCAGTCAAATCTTGTTAGACGCCCTGCTGTCAGATGTTGTCTGTGTGTGTCAGTAAAGCAAAATGCTGATTTTGGTAAACATCACTGCGTTCAGAGCTGGGAGAATCTGCAGGCTTTCATGGATTCGTGAGACGATAGGAAGTATAGGTGTTTTGTAGGCACCGTTAGGTGTATGTCAGTGAAACCCTAGGACACTGAGGTTGCACTGGGGCTGTGAAGGGTGCTAGGCCAAAGAATGTCCTATAGGAAATCTGTGATGCAAGTAAATAAAAAGCGGTGGACTGGTTCCTATTGGTTTCTCCATCACAAGTAGGTAAATGTGTTTAAAGGAGTCCCTTAGATTCTCCTAGACTTTTTAAACTCAAGGATGAACATAAGTGCTAGAAATAAAATCCTTAATACTTAAACATCAATGCTGTGGCTTTAAGGCTCTCCCTCATTCATGTAATCTCAACCTTGGCTGTCAATTAAGACTCATAAGTAGGCAAATAATGTGACCTCTGCTTTCATTATACAGGAAGACATACTGCTTAATTTTGTTTGTTTTTAAGACATTTTTAGGATAAGAGAAATTAATGTGGCCCACAGCACAGAATTTACGAATATCATTTTTTTTTTTAAAGATTTTATTTATTTATTTGAGAGAGAAAACATGAGTGGGGTGAAGAGCAGAGGGAGAAGCTGAGCACGGAGGCCGACGCAGGGCTCGATCCTGGGACCCCTGGACCATGACCCGAGCCGAAGGCAGACACCCAACTGACGGAGCCCACCCAGGCACCGCTGAATATCATCATTTCTTACTAACAGACATAGTGGGCAGTTCCATGATTCAAATGTGGCTCAAAAGGCTTTAAGATTTAGCTGAGTGTAGGAGAACAGAGTCTTACCTTGAAGTGTTTTGGTCAGGATTCCCAGTTCTGCTCCCCCCACAGTTCTGCTCTGTATCTTAGGGGAGGTGGCAGCAACTTTATGATGGGAGGTGGCAGCTTGATCTCTGACGTCAGCATGTTTGTCTTGAAGGCCGTATCTAATCTCTTGGTCTATTGAGACTCCAGCAGCACCCTAGAAAGAGAACATAGTAGTAGAAAGGAATGGTTTTTGGGTCAGGTCTTAACTCTTTTACTTACTGGCTCAGAGGGTTTTCTGAGGACAGATTTGATGATGTAAATGAAAGGTCTGCAGGGCTCATGCTGAAGTATTCTGTAACGTTTAGCTGCCTTTGGATTTGTTCAGGCCCTCTCTAACGTCCAATGTTCAAAAACCAGAGGAATATCAAAATTCTACAAGTCAAAGAATGGAAAGTAAAGGCAGGCATATTAAGGAGAAAAGTGTTTGTAAATTCCTACTGAAGGCTCACAGAGTAAGCCCACGGAATGAAAGGAGGAAAAATTCACAGAAGCAAATCTGTGTCCATATTCTGTTCTCTGGCTCTTCCCCCATTAAATGCAAAGTGTCGTTCAGTTGATGCAGCCTAGAACACTTTTTTACCTTTGTTTTCAGTTCCTTCTTGCATTGACCAGAAAAGCCATTCCTTTTGCTCCCAGTTCTTGGGGAATTCAATTGCCGACCCCATCCCTAAATGTCTCACAACACTTCAGTCATTCCAGCTTGTGGAATTGAGCTGGTTTAAACCTCCTTAAGCATCACAGGGCTCCTAATGTTCACAGCCCCTCTCTGATCTTGGTTCATTTTTAATCTTCCCACTCCTAAAGGCTTTGCCTCCGCTTGTTCTGTCCTTTCTCTTTTCTAGTTCATCAATGAACCACAAACTTAAGTTTGCAAAATAATTATTAGTTATGAAACATGGAAAATGTTTAAATTCATATATTGATCTTTGTGATTACTGAGTACTGGTTCACTGGGCTCTGACTGGGTGATAAGGAGGGTCAAAGGAGTTTTCATCTGTTCATTGATTTTTCATGGATGAAAACTGCCAGCCTAGTCCTTAAAGTCCCCATCTTTATCAGATACCAGGTGAGTGATAATCAGCTTCCTAAGCATGAGCGTATTTTAAAAGGGTAGATAATTTTAACACTTCATTTGAGGCGATGCCCCTGAGTTTCATTACTTTTAACTTTTTTAGGTATTCCAGCAAGTACTGTCTTCCATATTTTAAATAGTAGGCTTATGCAGTTCTCCGGATTCCTGGAGGTTAGCCACTATTTAGACTTTATATTCTGCAAGGTGAGAATTTAGAACTCTTACACTATCCTCACTTTCTCTCTGCCTCAGTTTAATTAGATCACAATGTTCAGTGTAAACGCTTTTATTAATGGCTTTGCAAGTAAACTGTTATTATATTTCCTAAATAAATTTCCTGGAGGTGATAATTGCTTCACTTTTTTGTATTCTGTGTAGCTATCACCAATTCTGAGATTCCCCCAACAGGATTGTAAAACCTTTTACATAGTGTTTCCCTCAGTATACGATGTCAAGTGATCTTCGCTGTTCTCTCCCTAATCCTCCGGCATCCTTCTTCCCCTCCAAACACCTCCAGAAGTTTCTGTCTCGGAACCCTCTTTCTGCTCTGCTCTAGGATAGTTGCAGGTTTGAAACTATATTCTATCTCGGTTGGCTGGGTTTAAAAATTCTAGGTTAGAAATGATCTCCATGTTTTACAGGCATTCCTCCTAGATTCCAGTGTTGCTGATCAGAAACCTAATGCTGTTGCGTATGTGTTCCAGATCCTTTCTTTATAACTTTTTTTCCCCTCCGCAGTTACGACCTTTTATTTGCAACATTCTGAAATTTCACACTGACGTGTCCCTTTCTGTGGGTTTCTTAACATTGTGTTGAGAATTCGGTAGGCCCTTTCACTGTAGAAACTAAAATCTTTCAGTTCTGGGTCAGTTTCCTAGTGTTTGAGAAATTTCCTTTTTTTTTCTGTATTTTTTACTTGTCTTTATTGTACATTCTAGTACAGTTTTACCCACCCTTTCCTACTCGTAATTGATATTTTAAAACTGGGGATATCATTTTTAATTTTGAAAAATTCTTTCTTACACTCTCACCTCCCTTTAAAAAAGTTCTAAAGTCCTCATGTTTCATGAATGAACTACCTTTTATCTGAGGAGGCTAGTTATAGAATACTTTCAAAAAACCATTTTGTTCTACTTTCTGGTTTACTTAAAATTCCAAACAGAAAAATGTTTGGAAGTGCTGTGTTTGTGAGTTCCAAACCTACTTACTGGGGGTTGTTGCTGTAAACCATTTCTCAGTGGTCTTCCATTTGCTCAGTTTCCCCAGAAAAAAATAGGGCTTAGGAAGAGGAGTGTCAGCATCCTGGGAGAGGCAGAGAAGGAACTAACAGTATTTCACATTCCACAGAAAATTGACCACCTTCATGTGTCTGGAAGCCCTCTGACTCCCTGCTGTCAGCATGATAGTTTTTTGCCAGGAGAAGGGTGGCTAAATGCCCAGCTGCACTGGACTTGAGAGAGAACTTGAATGTTTGTTTTTACAGGGTTATAAGCAGTGCCCACTTTCGGTCCAGCTGCACTGCTCGCCTCCCTTCTACCTTCTAGGCACCTGCAGTTCCACGGCCTTTCTGGGTTCTGCTTTGTGAGTCACTTGCTGCAGACATTTTGCTCCACTGTGCAAACTTCTCCGCTTACAGAGAGGCTGCCTGGGTTAGATGACCCCTTTGTGGTGGTCTTAGCTTTAAAATATATCTACCTTGGGATCGATCCCCACATCTGGCTCTGCTCAGCAGGGAGCCTGCTTCCCCCTCTCTCTCTCTCCCCCTCTTCCCCCTCTCTCGGCCTGGCTCTCTGCCTACTTGTGATCTCTCTCTGTCAAATAAATAAAACCTTTAAAAAATAAATAAAATATATCTATCTTTTACTTTGTGAAGAGGATTAAATAAGTTAGTATGTGAAAAGCACTTGGAATAACGCCTGCCATAAAATAAGCATTGAATAAGTGTTACTGCTCTTTGTCTTCCAAAAATGTATTGACATTTCATGTGCCGTCATTTTCTTGTTCTTGTTACTTCTGTGGGTTTATTCCTTTTCCTTTCCTAAGGGTGGCAAATAAGGTTTGGGAGGAGATATACATAGGATTAATGTTAATTTGAAGTCCTTTTAAGGATTTTTTAAAATTAGCTTTACTATATCAAAAGTCCTAAGCCTGTGGTTGACTTTGGACACTCTTATTAGGCTAATACAAGTTTCTTCCTCTCCGAAGTCATTGGATCATATGTCCTCCAGAAAGGTAGCACATCTCTGGTATCACACTTGCTGTGGAGAGCTCCGAATCGCGCAGTAGAAAGTGCTTTGGCTTGGAATCAAGAGTCCCAGCTCTAGCACTTAACACTTGCGTGAAACCTTTGAACACGCTCTCTGTTCTCTCTTCTATTAAAATGAGCCGAAAATTCTTCCACTGCCTGCCACTTGTTAAGGGGTTTGAGCTTGACGGCAGAAACACAGTCCTTGGGCGCAACCGGGAGATAGTCTCCACCAAAATGCACGACTTCTGCCCCCGGAAAAGTCCAAACCGAGCTAAAGGGATTAAGCGCGGGGTCACCCTGCGAGACCGAGTGGCCGGCGCCCTACTGGGAGTGCTGCCTGGCCCCGAGAGCTCCATCTCTGCTTCCCCGGGGCGAGGTTGCCGCGAACTCGCGATCTCTTCCTGATGCAAGAGTGGGAGAAGCCGGGTGCCCTCAACAAACATGGCGGCCGCGTTAGCGTCAGCCGCGCTCGGGAGGCCACGCTCCCGCCTGGGACTCGCGGACTCGGCGTCACCCGGCGCGGGACCACGTGACTCAGGAGGCTCCCGAGGCGGCCGCGCTCGCGCGGGTTGAGCACCAGCGGCTGCTAGGAGTGGGGTGGGGTCTGCCGGGCGAGCATTCCCGGCGGGTCCCGGCCTCGCGCGCGCACGTGTTTGCCTGCTCGCGCACGCGGTCCTGGCGCAGCCGGTGAGGAGCCGGGGAGGCGGAGGGAGGGAGCGGGGCGCCACTTCCTCGGCCTGGAGGGGTTGGCCGGCCGGCGGGGCCGGGAGGGGCGGACTCCGGGCCGCCGCGCGCCCCCCCGTCCTGCCCTCCACGCCCAGCGCTGGCTTCGGGGGCTGTTTGAGCCCGAGTCAGCGCGGCCGGGCCGAGCTGTGCGGGCGGACCCGGTACGGCTGCAGGGCCCGATGCCCGCCCGGAAGGCCCCGCTGACCTCCGTGTCGCCGCGGGCTGCACTCTCGGGGTCTAGTTTGTCTTCGGGCTTTTCCTTCCTGGGAGCCGGAGCCCAGTTGGTGGGTCCCTTCCGTCTTTTAAAATGCACTGGGTTGACGTCAGATGCAGGAACGAGGCAGTCTTGATTCTGTGGCGGGTGTACCGTGTGCCCGTGCGATAGCACGAGGCAGTCGGGTAGAGGGGACCCACTCGCGAGGGAGGAAAAGATCAGAAAGGCTTAGAGTGGTCATTTTGGGAGACACTTTTGGTTTGGACCATTTGCTAACCAGCTAGTCTGTGTGGATATTTTTAATCACGCTCTCTTCACTTTCCGAGCCTTTTATAAAAATTGTTCTCCAAGCAAACAGTAAAGCTGCTGATCAGGGAGCTCCTTATGTAGCAGTTTGCCGAACTCCTGCATTTTACCCTGACCCTGGACGTGCTGAACGTGACCTTCAGACTGAAGAAATAAAGGTCTAAAAAAGCTTGTCAGAATCCAACATACCAAAAGAAGAGTTTGGAAATATAGGTATCCTTTCCTTAGTTGTCACAGGAGGAAGTCACTCCAAAATCAGCCATGCAGAAGAAGATTCAGCCTCCATAAGCTTTGTTGCTAGATTGAAGTTGTATAATCCTCAGTGAAGAATTGATTGCCATCATTTCTTAGGACTGTTTCGATTTGCCTTGTTTCTTTTCTTTCCATAGGAAAGGAATAATGCTGTCAGCATGTCTGCACACTCCATGCTCTGTGAACGAATCGCCATAGCCAAGGAACTGATCAAGAGAGCAGAATCACTTTCTAGATCAAGAAAAGGTGGCATAGAAGGTGGCGCAAAGCTGTGCAGCAAATTGAAGGCAGAGTTAAAATTCTTACAGAAAGTAGAAGCCGGGAAAGTAGCGATTAAGGAATCCCATCTACAGAGCACTAACCTAACACACCTAAGAGCCATCGTGGAATCAGCAGAAAACTTGGAAGAAGTCGTTAGTGTTCTTCATGTCTTTGGTTACACAGATACCGTGGGAGAAAAGCAGACCCTTGTGGTGGATGTGGTTGCAAATGGTGGTCACACGTGGGTGAAAGCCATTGGCCGAAAGGCTGAAGCTCTTCATAACATCTGGCTGGGCAGGGGCCAGTATGGTGACAAAAGTATCATTGAGCAGGCTGAAGACTTCCTCCAGGCCAGTCACCAGCAGCCAGTGCAGTACAGCAACCCTCACATCATCTTTGCATTTTACAACAGCGTCTCCAGCCCCATGGCAGAGAAGCTCAAAGAAATGGGCATTTCTGTGAGAGGAGACATAGTAGCCGTTAACTCTCTGTTAGATCACCCAGAAGAGCTCCAGCCCAGTGAGAGTGAGTCAGACGACGAGGGCCCTGAACTTTTGCAGGTGACCCAAGTGGACCGAGAAAATATTCTAGCAAGTGTTGCCTTTCCAACGGAAATTAAGGTCGATGTGTGCAAAAGAGTGAATCTGGACATTACGACTTTAATCACATACGTATCTGCCCTCAGCTATGGAGGCTGCCACTTTGTCTTCAAAGAGAAAGTGCTTACGGAACAAGCAGAGCAAGAGAGGAAGGAGCAGGTTTTGCCACAGTTGGAGGCGTTTATGAAGGACAAGGAGTTGTTTGCCTGTCATTCGGCTGTCAAAGACTTTCAGTCTATTCTAGATACCTTAGGAGGACCTGGGGAGAGAGAGAGGGCCACTATGCTGATTAAGCGAATTAATGTGGTGCCCGACCAGCCTTCTGAGCGTGCCTTGAGACTGGTGGCCAGTTCAAAAATCAATAGCCGCTCGCTAACAATTTTTGGGACAGGAGACACTCTAAAAGCCATCACGATGACTGCCAATAGTGGTTTTGTCAGAGCTGCCAACAACCAGGGTGTTAAATTTAGTGTGTTTATCCATCAGCCTAGAGCACTTACTGAGAGCAAAGAGGCTCTCGCCACCCCTTTACGGAAAGACTACACAACTGCAATGAACACTGATGATACCCTTTAAATATTGTCATGGAAATAAGTTATTGATACCAAAGGCTGGGTCTTCCCATCTTAAATGGGAAGGAAGAAAAGGTCTATAGTAAAAATAATACTTAGCGCTCTTAACCTGTAGAGTTGATTGTGTGTGTCATCTATAAAATACATAACCCAAAGTAGAAAAAGCACAAGAGACAAGCGTATTTACCAAACTGCCTACGTTTTAGCAACCAAGAACAGAAATACATCTATACAAAGCTTTTAGCTGTGTGACAGTACTTTTATTTGATCGAGTAGGGCAACATCCCCCTAGTGGCAATCGGCATTTCATGGGATGTGGCTACCCTGCGTCTTGCATAAAATACCTGGAGAAAACTGAAGCTGTTTTTCCTTATATTGGTTCATCATTCATGTGGGTTGAGGCTGGGAAGTTTATAATTAGTTCTTGATTATAAAGTTATGGCCATTATGAATGAAAAGAAACTTCTTGACTGCTCGTGTCAGGCATACTCTGTTGCGTGCATTTACAAAGAGTACATTAATATAGAAGAAAATAAAGTGAATACTGGGCATGTGAAACCCATGAACCGATGTATACACCTTTGTGAAAAGAAAGATAGTCCCACTACTATACACCTGGGACATTTCATGCAAAATATTAATTTGAGGAAATTGTAAAAGAATTACCAGAAACATTTTAAAAGAATTCAAATTTTACTTTTAAGTACGAAGACTTCCCATATTGCAAGTATTTGACTTATAAATACTGCCTTTACTCTCTCTTTTGCAAGTGGCAAGTGACAACTGCATTACTTCACTCTTGTGAAATGGTGGTAGGCGATCCCATGCCTGTTGCATGACACAAGTTGTAATTAAAAATAAATTTTTCGGGCACCTGGGTGGCTCAGTGGGTTAAGCCTCTGCCTTCGGCTCAGGTCATGATCTCAGGGTCCTGGGATCGAGGCCCGCATCGGGCTCTCTGCTCAGCAGGGAGCCTGCTTCCCTCTCTCTCTCTCTCTCTGCCTGCCTCTCCGTCTACTTGTGATCTCTCTCTGTCAAATAAATAAATAAAATCTTAAAAAAAAAAATTTTTACGTCCACATGGCCCTAGGTGCTTTATTTGCAACAAAGCATAGTAGCTTAGCAAAGGAGATACGTATTCACTGTATTTTAAAAATTGGGACATTAAGTCTTAGAGCTTAAGTATTAAGGCAAGCTAAGTGTGGGAGCCCGTATTAGAACACATTGCCACAGCCTGACCTCATTCTTTTGTGCCAACTTTGCTGTTTTGTGAGAAGGGACCTCAGTTTCCAGGCCCAGTGTTTGTTGGGAGGGCAGGGGTTGAATTTGTTTATAGGACGTCCATGAACACTGCAGTGAAATGCGAAAGTAGACTTGGGAATGTTTCTCTTGGGAGCGATTCCATTACTATCCCGGAATGCATTTCCTAGGGGAAAAGTTTGTGCTTGGGATTCTGATTTAGAATAGAGAGGTGGATTTAACTTGCAACTAAAATTGTATAGTGTTAAAAATTGGGCTTAGGAAAAAAAAAATTTAAAAAAAAATTGGGCTTAGGCCTTTTTGAGTACCTATTAAGGTCCTAAGGTGCTTGGTACTGAGCATTTAAAATTTTGGTCTAAAAAAAATGAGGAATTGGTTTTTGCTCCAGGGAATTCTTAGTCTGAAATGGAGTTGAGTAACTGAAGCGTAGTTCCTTTATTGAGTTGTCGTGTGCCAGCCACAGCACGAAGGCCTGAGCTTTCAGGGAGTAGCAGGAAGAAGGTAGATTTCTATCCCTTTCTTTCCACAATGCATTAATACCGACGAACTTGAATCTTTGCCAACCGGAATGTGTACAGCCACAGCACTCTTGGAAGAAGCTGATTTCTGAAGTGGCCATAGCTGTGGTTCTCCCATGATCATTTTCCTTTTTTGGACATTCAGTGATTACAGTTCCTAATGACATAATAATGCAAGCAGCAGATACGGACACGTAGTGGGGCACTGGATCCTGGAATATAAAGTAAGAAGTAGTGCCTTCTCTAGGAACACATACACACACACACACACACACACACACATACACACACACGACGACATTCGTGTATCCTAGACCTGCCGCAGCTGTCCAAAATTATATCTACAAAGGTGAAAAATAAGTAATAAAAGAATGAGCAAAGTTGTGCTTGCTTTGGCAGCACATATATTAAAATAGGAATGACACAGAGAAGGTTACCATGGCCCCTGGGCAAGGATGACATGCAAATTCGTGAAGTGTTCCACATTAAAAGAAAAAAGAATGAGCAAAATTGAATGTGAAATACCAGTTAAAAACTGTCAAGTCCAAAGAATCATATGGTTATAAAGCAAAGCGAATGTCCAAAAGATTATTTTTTAAAAGATTTTATTTATTTGACAGAGATCACAAGTAGGCAGGCAGGCAATGAGAAAGGGAGAAGCAGGCTCCCTGCTGAGCAGAGAGCCCGATGCGGGACTCGATCCCAGGACCCTGAGATCATGACCTGAGCCAAAGGCAGAGGCTTTAACCCACTGAGCTACCTGTCCAAAGGATTATGAACGTGAAGATGTATAATGTAAAATCTATGGTGAAGTGGTGGGTGAAAGAAAAAGCCATGTTAAAAAATCCTCATCTCATTTAGAAGGGACTCAACAGCAACTCTGATTGTTGCCATTAAAAAATAGCACAGGGGGGCACCTGGGTGGCTCAGTGGGTTAAAGCCTCTGCCTTTGGCTCAGGTCATGATCCCAGGGTCCTGGGATTGAGCCCCGCATCGGGCTCTCCACTCTGCGGGGGGGCCTGCTTCCTCCTCTCTCTCTGCCTGCTTCTCTGCCTACTTGTGACCTTCGTCTGTCAAATAAATAAATAAATAAAATCTTAAAAAAAAAAATAGCACAGGGGGTGCCTGGGTGGCTCAGTCGGTTAAGCGTCTGCCTTTGGCTTAGGTTGGGATTCCAGGGTCCTGGGATCAAGCCCTGCGTCGTCGGGCTCCCTGCTTGGCGGGAGGCCTCCTTCTCCCTCCCCCACTTCCCCTGCTTGTGTTTCCTCTTTCACTCTCTCTTTGTCAAAAAGATAAATAAATAGCACAATATAATTTGAGGTGTCAAACAGGAAATGTGACTGATGGTACAAGTTAAACCAAGCTGACTCACTTTCCAATGAAGGGTGAGTTTGGAGAATAAATGCAGATCATATATGGAAAGACAAGTCAAGGCGTTCCCAAGGAAGCATAAAAACCAGAAAGCATAAAAGAAGAGACATATAAAGCCAAAAAGGATAAGCTGGGGGAGAAGATAAATTATTGCAGGGAAATATACTGTATCTGTATACTGTTTGGATAAATTTGGAAAACTCAATGAAATGGGAATTAGACTCGAAGAAGTAGAAAACCTAAATAATCAATAACCATTGAAAAAAATTGTTAAAGTTACTAAGTAATGACTTCCAAAAAATGTCCAGGGTCAGTTAGCTTCATTAGATAAGTGTTTGCTTACTTTTTTTTTTTTAAGATTTTATTTTTATTTATTTGACAGAGATCACAAGTGGGCAGAGAGGCAGGCAGAGAGAGAGGAAGGGAAGCAGGCTCCCTGCTGAGCAGAGAACCCGATGCAGAGCTCGATCCCAGGACCCTGAGATCATGATCTGAGCCAAAGGCAGAGGCTTTAACCCAGTGAGCCACCCAGGCGCCCCAAGTGTTTGCTTACTTTTAAATATCAGATAATGCTCTTGTTCTAAAAAGTAATATGGAGCACAACACCGTAAGCGGGGTGGACACTATTCAACACAGCAGCCGTGGTGTCCTTACCACCCGGCCCCTTTCCTAAGAGGAGAGCTCCGGTTTGCTCCTGCTTGATCATGGAGCCTTGGTGGAGGACCAGAGCCCATCTGTGCCATCTCGGCCAGTCATCTCAGATCATCACCATATCCGGAATGTTTTCAAATTCATTTTGTGGGATATAAGCATAATTCTGATACTAAAACATGACATAGTGTCCTTAAAAAGCTGCAGCAAAATTTTGGTTTAGGTCAATTAAATAAAATCTTAAAAAAAAAAAAAAAGAATATATGCACAAACATGGGACGTCTGCATGGCTCAGTTGGTTAAAGGATTGCCTTCAGCTCAGGTCATGATCCTGGAGTCTTGGGATCGAGTCCTGCCTCGGGCTTCCTGCTCAGCAGGGAGCCTGCTTCTCTCTCTGACCCTCCCCTTCTTGTGTTGTCTTTCTCTCTCTCATTCTCTCTTTCAAATAAAATATCTATATATATAGAGAGATATATATATTGATATTGATGTAATGATCGATTGCAGGGCCTGATGTCCATCCGGAAGGCCCCGCCGACTTCCTGGTCGCCCCAGGCTGCATTCTCAGGGTCTGGTTTATCTTTGGGATTTTCCTTCCCACAAGCGGATGCTGAGTTGGTGGGCCCCTTTCCTCTTTTTTAAAATGTGCTGGGCCCCTTTCCACGTTTAAAAACCTTTCCTTTCCTGCCCCTCAGCAGATCTCCCTGCTGTTGCCAGATGGGATCCTTCACAATCATGAATCATTGAATAAAGCCAGTTCGATCTTTAAATTCACTCAGGTGGATTTTTGTTTTTTAACAATGGTGAGCAGCATCTACCTGCTTACCTCCATTGTTTGGTGATTTGAGCAAGAAATAAATACTGATAATCCACTGATGAATATACACTTTACCCGAATTAATGGTACTTCTTTTGTCTTGGAGATGTTTTGCATTTCATACAATCAAATTACTAGTCTCTCTTCCCTCCTGGTTTCTGCATCAGACTCGGAAGTCCTATTGTCAGATTGCCGTTTCCATTTCCATAAATAATAGATGGCAGTGCTTAACTCCCTATAGCCTTACCAGAATTAGGCTTCTTTAATTTTTTCAGTTGTCCAAAAAAAAAAAAAAAAAAATCTTATTTATTTGATTACCAGTGAATCTGGGATTCTTAAATATATTTAATGGTCACTGTATTTCTGCCATAAATTGCTTGTTAATATCTCCTCTCTCTCAATTGATTGATTTTATCAATCTTTTCAATGATTTATAAAATCTTTACATAAATTAAAGATTAGACCTATTATCTATTGTTCTATAACAAAGTAGTCCACAATTTAGTGGCTTAACATAATCAACATAGTATTGTATCTCATGATTTTATGGGTTAGGAACTCAAGCAGGGCTTGCCTCTGTGATTCTTCTATTCCAAGTGGCATTGCCTGGGGTCACTCAGTGTTTAGCTAGAGGACACACAACGGCTCTGCTCACAAGGCTGTCACCTTGGCAGGGATGACGGGAAGGCCCTGCTCAGCAGGTCCCGTTCCTCCTCACGTTGGCTTTCCATGAGGGTAGTTGGACTTTTTATGTTGCAAGTTAGGGATAGAAGAGGGAGTGTTCCACGAGACAGGAAGTGAAAGCCTATGGTCCTTTAAGGCCCAGTGAGGCCCAGAAACCCTATCCTATCGGTTAAAACAGCACCAGGGGCTCATTTCAGTGGGAGGGGAAATATGGCCCAGCACTTGATGGAAAGCCTGTTATAAAATTTGTGGGCCTTTAAAATCCATCATGAGGATTCAAACCTTTACCCATTGAATACATTGCAGATATCTTTTCCTGACTTTTTTTTTTTTTTTTTTTTTTTGTCTTTCAATGTTGTGGGTTTTTTTGTTACACAGATATGTTAAATTTTTATGTGATAAAATATGTTGGTTTTTATTTTTCATTATGACTTCTGGATTTTGTGCCACGTTGAGAAAGGCCTTCTCCACCAAGAATTATTTTTTAAAAATTCCCTTATACATCTTTCTGTTATTCAGTTTTATTTCAGTGTGCATATGTTCGATATATATGTAACTTACATATGAAGTCAGAACCTATAAAATATTTTCCAAAATAAAAAAGTGAGTATCAATCTTTTAGCTCATTTTATTCAATTTTATTATTGCTCTGTGAACATAATTCAATTTTGTGCTTCCATATTATACTAATAAAATAGCATTTTAGATGCCCCTTAACATAATTTTGAGGACCAGCCCAATATAAATGAGCTCTACTCATAGATGTTTAAAATTTATATTCTGCTAAACTGTTGAAAACTATTTTTTAAAAAGATTTTATTTATTTGAGATAGAACGAAAGTGAAAAAAAGAGAAAGCACGACTGGGGGTGGGGTGGGGAGGGGCAGAAGGAGAGGGAGAAGCAGGCTCTCCACGGGGCGGGGAGCCCGACAAGGGGCTCGATCCCAGGATTGGATCCAAAGGCAGTTATTTCACCGACTGAACCACCCAGGTGCCCCTAAACGATTGAAAACTATTTTAAGAGCACTTCCATGGGGCCTAACTGAATTGTGCTTCCATTTTTTTCTCCATTACTGAACTCCAGGCGGTTTTTAGGGATATTATTTTCACACTTGATTGTATGTTGAAAGGTTCTTTGGATGTGATCTGTTCTTTTCTCTCTTTCCAGAGTTTTGGGCTGATTGTTTGGGTCATACTAAGAAGAAAGCAATTGCAGATATCACTCTGAAAGATTTCTCAACTTGGATGTTAGGATTGGCCCAGGAGATGAACCCTTTTACCACAAAACATTTCATTTTAGGAAAGAAATTTTTTTGCACCTCCAACTATAAAGATATAGAAACAGAAGAGCCATGCAAAATGATCTAAATTAAACATAGATCCAAACTAAAATTAATTTCAAATTGAACATTCTGTTCTTTTTTTTTTTTTTTTTTTTTTTTTTTGGTGGACAACTACATAGACTAGTGAACCATAGAGCAAACACAGCATGCACCCACAATACAGACACAGGCAGTTATGTCCATACACATGTTGTACCCAAGTTTTCACATCTGAGAGACCACCAAGGAGCCAAGCACCGATGCAATCGCATGAGGGTTTATTTGACAAGCTTAAGCTTGGGCCCCAAGTATACCCGACACAGCAGAGTAGGGACTTGGACCCCGAGCCAGATTACAGTCAGAGTTTTTAAAAGCAGAGTAGGGGTGGACTTAGTGGTGGGTGAGAACAAAGCGGGTGTTCAGAAGGGCTATCAGGGTAAAGAAGACTGTCAGGATACTGAAGGCCTGGTTACTATCAAGCCAAGGCCGTTTTTCCCTTTAATGAGGCACTAGCCTGAAGACAATTGGGAGTTTCCTGGTAGAATGTCACATTCTTGCTATCAAGTGTCCTTGTTAGTGAGATTTGGGTTTAGAAGAAATTTAACTTTATTTACTTTTCCTTCTACCTCAGCCTCCTTCAGTTTTGTTTATGGAGGGGAGGGTGACATTAGGGCTTAAGGAACTGAGTTATTTGTCTCTGGAAATTGGGCTAGACTCGAGGTGGGTACAGCCTTGTTTATCTTGGCCTCCACAACACACACGTGTGTGTATCTATTTTGCATAGTTTTCTCTCTTTACATTAAAAAAATGAAATTTTTTTTCCTACGAAAGTTTCTTCAAAAAATCTCTGCTAAAGAAAATAGTTGTCCATAATTTATGAATTAAGGGTGGAATTGTTTTGGAGTGGTGTGTGTGTGTGTGTGTGTGTGTGTGTATGCGTGCGCGCACACAGGGAGCGGTCAAGGGGGACGGAGGGTCGTGGTTCCTAAATCTTTGGCTTAGAAGACAAAGCACAGAGCTTTTGAGGCTTTATCCTGGGATATTTTGCAGTGGATGAAGAAAGAATTCTCAGCCAGCAGGACTCCCTTAGAAGGTGAAGATAGGGCTAATAGCTACAATATTACTAACAACAGCAATATCAGTGACAACAAAAATGTCCTCTCTGGGCCTAACCCAGTCACAGAGTGAACTAAATAAATTATTATTATTATTATTTTTAAAGATTTTATTCATTCATTTGACAGACAGAGATCACAATCAGGCAGAGAGGCAGACAGAGAGAGTGGAGGAAGCAGGCTCCCCGTTGAGCAGAGAGCCCGATGTGGGACATGATCCCAGGACGCTGGGATCATGACCTGAGTGGAAGGCAGAGGCCTTAACCCACTGAGCCACCCAGGCGCCCTAAATTATTTTTAATTTCAATTTAACTCCATTGTTTTCAGTTTTTCTTTTTCAAAGAAAAAAAAGAAAAGAAGAGTGAGCACAGAGGTGGTTTAAGACTTAATGATCTCACATTAATCTCTGAGGATACATGAGTCATTCAGGAGCCCCTCTGGTGTGAAAGACACTGTACTTCATGTCAGGAATACAAATGTGAATGAGATTGTCTTGGTTCTGGCCCTCAGGGAGCTTTATGTATATCCTAATAATTACATTCTCAGGACTAATGTGCAAAACACACTGATTAGCCTTAATATGGAATTTATAAATCCAAGCGGAATGAATTGTCATTAACTTGGTCAGAAAGTCAGGATGCTTAAGAATCCATTTGCGGGGCTCCTGGGTGGCTCAGTGGGTTAAGCCTCTGTCTTCAGCTCAGGTCATGATCACAGAGTCCTAGCATCAAGCCCTGCATTGGGCTCTCTGCTCAGCGGGGAGCCTGCTTCCCTTCCTCTCTCTGCCTACTTGTGATCTCTGTCAAATAAATAAATAAAACCTTTAAAAAAAAAGAACCCATTGCTACGTGAACATGTTTTCCTATCTCTGGTGCAAGTAAGAATGTTGGAAATAAAAAGGGCTTTGGGGATCGTGTTCGCCCAGCCCATCTCTGAGGTGAAAACGGAGTTCTGGGGAAAGGAAGAGGAAGGAGAGAGCCAGAATTCTCTTTTGCTAATTACCAGCTCCTCCCACTGGGGGGCAGCACGCAATGGTCAGACATTAGGAGTCACACAGGCCTGGAGTTCCTTTCTCAGTTTGCAGCTTACCTTTACCTGCGCAAAGGACTTCACCTCACCAAGCTTTAGTTTCCTTATCTGCAAAATAAGAAGAGTATTTATTTTATAGGATTGTTATGAGGATTTAAATGAAATAAGATACTGTAGGTACAGTATTTCAAACAGAATCTGGGGCCTAGTAACCATCAGTTCTTAGGATCATGCTTCCTATACCTTTTATATGTAATTGCTGTTAATTTTTGTGCTATTTACAGGTGGTCGGTTCCCCTAGGCCCTGGCTATGTTCAAAGGTCAACTGTACTCCCCTTTCTTTCTTTCTTCTTTTTTTTTTAAGTTGTATTTATTTATTTATTTGACAGACAGAGATCACAAGTAGGCAGAGACGCAGGCAGAGAGAGAGGAGGAAGCAGGTTCCCTGCTGAGGAGAGAGCCCGACGTGGGGCGCGATCCCAGAACCCTGAGATCATGACCTGAGCGGAAGGCAGATCATGACCTCAGCTTAACCCACTGAGCCACCCAGGCGCCCCTGTACTCCCCTTTCTTTAACTCCTGGTAGTGATTCTAGTGATAATTCAGACATGGCCAAGGGACGAGCTTGTGAAGTTTGAGACTGGCACTCCATAACCCCACAGCAAACAGGGTCCTAATAAGTTTTTTTTTTTTTTTTTTTTTTGAGATTTTATTTATTTATTTGACAGAGAGAGACACAGTGAGAGGGAACACAGGGGTAGCGAGAGATGGAGAAGGAGGCTTCCTGCTGAGCAGGGAGCCTGATGCGGCGCTCCATCCCAGGACCCTGGGATCGTGACCCGAGCCGAAGGCAGACGCTTAACGACCGAGCCACCCAGGCGCCCCCAAACAAGTTTTCATGAGGGCTAGTAACCTTTTCTGTGAGGAGGAGCACATTGGCATGGGATCTTTTCTGTACATCTCGTGTCTTCGGGGCTTACAGGGGTATGGAGTGGAGGGGAGGATGGGGCCTTTGTGGGCCGGTAAACGATCTGTGGGGGGCAGTTTCAATGGTGGTGGAAACAATTCAAAGACTCCAAGTTCTACAAATCGATAGTGTTCCCCAGATTCAAGACCACTCATTTCCACGTGTGCTGCTGGCTAGCTGTTCGACCAGTGCTGGGTTTACCTCTACCTACCACCGTACACGAGCCCTCCAGTAGGCCTGGTGGGAAAGAGGACGCAGCCCCTTCTCAGCCGTGCGCACTGACGCCACCTAGCGGAAGCACGGAGAGCTACCGCGGCATCCAGTTAACAGGAGCTCCCGTTCTGTTTCCAGTTAAAGTTCTTCTTGTCTTTGTTGATCATTCGTCCTTCTCAACTTGTGAACCGCCTAAAATCCATTTTTTGAATCAAAGTGGTGACACGAGGAAAATAAGCTCCTACTAAATACTCTGTGATTTTAAGACCCATCAATTTATTTACTCAAAGACACGTATGACGAAAAGAGTGAATCACAGTGTGGTCCGCAGAGCATTTTTAGACGTGACGTGTGATTCCATGTTCCATATTTTACCACGAACAGTACGAACGAAATGAAAATATTTGGCAAGGAGGCCAATTTTGGATGGAGGGAGCCGCCTCACTGTATTTATATTCTTGGTGTCATTTTCTGACTTTGTCTTCATTCTCTTTTCTCCATTATTAATACCAACATCTGGTGAGATTCGAGCCCTCTTGGCCTTTCTTCTGTTGAAGATGCTTGTGATCTTCGTCTATAAAAGCAAAACAAATGGGTAACGTGTGAGCGGGGACCCAAAAGTAAGTTTAGTTCTGTCTCCTTAAGAGGGTGCATTTTCTGCTGTGCCTCTTTCTCAATTTTGTGCAATGCTTATTGAACTAAGGGAACTTACCCTTCCTGCATGACAAACATTGGTTCAAAAGAAAAAAAAAAGTGACAGTAGGACAAGGTTACAATCCTGAAGAAAATCCTGCTGAAAGGAAATCAAATGGGAGATGCTAATAGATCCTATTCATTTTTTAATTTCTAAGAACTGAGGCAGGCTATAGCTTGACTCCCACAAAGGGGCTGCTCTTATTTTTTTTTTTAAGATTTATTTATTTATTTGACAGACAGAAATCACAAGGAGGCAGAGAAGCAGGCAGAGAGAGAGGAGGAAGCAGGCTCCCCGCTGAGCAGAGAGCCCGATGTGGGGCTCGATCCCAGGACCCCGGGATCATGACCTGAGCCGAAGGCAGAGGCTTTAATCCACTGAGCCACCCAGGCGAGGGGCTGCTCTTATTGCCATGTTTATCAAGAATGATAGGGTGGGAGCCAAGCAGAGCAGTGGAGGGTAAAAGGGAAAATAACAAAAATAGGCTAATCCAAACGAAAGAAGATTCGAAGTGGAAAGTCAACCAGGTGTCTCTGAGTCAAGTGAGGGAGCAGAATGTTCTTACAGGAAATGGAATTCCCACATAGGTCTGTGGTTGGTGTTCTCTCAGTGGACTCTGACAGCTGTCACCACCCTCCTCAGTGATGCAGCTGGCACCTGGTGCCTGGATTGTTGTTTGGTCTCCTCAGGAGAGGTGACAAAGAGTCCCTCTGTGGCTGCTTTGTTTTCCAGTGGCTCTGTAACCACAGCCTAGTCATCCATCGAGCCTTGGCTGGCGGAGGGGTCATTTCTTCTGTAAGCAGTGGGCTTATGGTCTCAGGTGGCCAAGGTTAACATAACCGAAAAATAACAATGACAACAACCTTAAGGCCAACGAATGAAATGGGGCTCTGTATTTGATTGTTTTCTCCATTCTGCTGAGTTTATCCTATTTTTAAATTAAGGCAATTAGATAACAGAAAGGGGACAATGACAAAGTATTTTAGGAAAAATTTGCTTTCACTTCAAAATCATGCCTGCATGACAATTGGTCCAGTTAATGTAAGCTCTTCTCCACTTGCTTTCATAAGGATTGTTCTTGGCCTCTACCTGTTCGTATAAGTGATCAGATCACCAGGTCTGGAAAATAATGAATTTACCAGATTTGTACCTCGTAAGGCATTTTCTATGATAAATCAAGGAAGGCATTGTCTGTCCATAAAATCAGCACTTGTATTGGAATGTGTCCTAGGAAGGGAAATACTCTTTTCTATACTTAGAAATCAATAGAAACACACAACAACCAACCCAACATAGTTAATTCCCAAAATAATTTTCCCCACCACTCTTGCTTTTCCTGGTTCAAATCTAATCAGACTGTGGTTTAGGTGACTGGAGTGTTCTATGCTTAGCCATCAGTGGGGCTGCGGCAAGCCAGGAACGTGGAGAAGAGACTTTTCATTCAGGAAGAAACAAAGTCCTATTGAGCATATTTTCTTATTTGACAGAGAGAGATCACAAGTAGGCAGAGAGGCAGGCAGAGAGAGGAGGAAGCAGGCTCCCTGCTGAGCAGAGAGCCCAATGTAGGACCTGATCCCAGGACCCTGAGATCATGACCTGAGCTGAAGGCAGAGGCTTAACCCACTGAGACACCCAGGCACCCCTCGAGCATATTTTCTTATTAACAAACTCCTAAACAGAAAACTGTAGAACAATAGGAAGTTTTCAACCTCAGAACTGACATAGCAAAATATGAGCCAGAAAAGAGAAATAAAGGTTACACACACCTTGCGTCTTTTACTGATCCCATTCAAATCAGAATTGTTGAACACAAAGAGCTCAAAGATGCTTCAACATTTGGGCCAGTTTTTGAAAGTGCGAGTAGTAGGAGAAACCTGAGGCCCATGGCTGCTGGTTCAGTCAAACTGGTCACCTTGAGCGAGACTCCTGTCCTTCGGTATTTTGAAATCTTGCTGCACACGTGACTACACTTTGTAAGTAAAAGTGCACATTCCTCCAGTCCCATCACCACTGAAAAATCTCTAAGTTTCAGTGCGTTTGCATAAGGAAGGGCCCAAGCCAGAGGTGGGAAGGTAGGAGTCCAAGAAGGGAGCTCAGGCATGACCTGCAGTTACAGAAGAGGCCAGCAGGTGGTGCTGGCCGGCGGGCGGCGCATTCCCGCGGGGCCTTTGGTCTGGAGGCTGAGCACCCTTCCCACCCTGGATGAGGGAGACCCAGCTTCTGGAAAGTCCGCACCGCCTGCTGAGACACGGGCCAGTATGGGCATTTCAGCGAGCCGGGTGGCCTCTACCTGGTTGTTGAGCGTTAATACAGACCCGAACAATTTAAAACTACCTGTAATTCTAAAATGCGCACGCGCCTTTTATCGCACTGCCCGTGGGGGTGGGGGATAGGTTTGCAGAGCAAACTCGGAACGCGAAAGGGGGGAAAGGGAACAGGACGTGCTGGGCATCGTGCCAGACACTCTTCTGTCTCATTTGCTCCAGACAAAAGCTCTGTGAATTGTTACCCTTATCCGTTTTTCACAGATGACTAAGCTGAGGCTCAGAGAGGCAACTTACTTGCCCAATGGAGCCTGAAGCCCACGTTCTCTAAGTACAAGCCCCAAATCTAACATTTTAAGAATTAAGGTCAGTCACCTGTTTTGAGTCACTCTAACAGCAGTCTCTACCTGATCACGCAGGAGGTGCTCGTCACAATGTTTTAAAAAATGGTCCAAAGAATGTGAAGATGTCTGGCCGCCCAAAGTCAACTAGAGGGTAGAAGCACTAGGTTTTGTAAAGGATTCCAGCATAAATTCATTTGTTCTGAAAATCGGAGCCTCGCTAAAGGGTTCACTAAAGAAAATTGAAAATTCAAGTTTAAATTTGGGAGGGACCAAACTCAGGTGCCGGGCTAGAGGTATTCAACCCCCAAACGTAGGTGACAGGGATGACCTTGCCCAGCAGCAGATAATTAGCACTGAGTTTGGATGACAACGTCTGTGACTTCTGTCAGCCCCGGCATTGATCAGCCGTCCTCCTTTCTCTACATGGTTCCTTGGTGGGGCATGGGGGAACCTACTCCAGATGCATCCTGGGAGGATGTGTCCAGAAGGCCGAGGTATGAGGGAGATGGATGAGGTATTACTGTCTGAGCTCACCCTCCATTCCCACTGCTTCTCCACATTGGATATTTCTTCTACGATCTAGTTAATAATTCGTCCTGCCTTAGTACCATTCCTGAGGCCACCCGGGTCTGGGCCCTGTCCAGGGCTTAGAGTGTTTTCAGATCTGCAGCAACGAGGCAGCCTCCCAGGACCTTGCTCTCCCCTCCTGTGTGCCACGCCCCTGTGCCCTTCCTGGGTCCTTGTGGGACTTGTTGCCTCTGTGACCTGAGTGGTCCAGCGGGCCAGGCTCCGGGGCACTCCACACTTTAGGAACAGCGGGCAGAAGTCATGAGCGAAGACATTGAGGGGGTTCAGGGTTTCAACCCCAGAAGTACTTGGAATACCCCGTTAGGACCCTTCCTGTTTTACCTCAACCCCCCAAGGACAGACTTTCATTTTCCAGGCACCACCTTCATCTTCCTCTTCCACCATTTCTCCGCACCCACCCCTCATTCTTTCCTGCCCCCCCCCCCTTTCTCTGTGTCCTCTTCCAGCTGCCTTCCCCAGGAACTGGTCTTGTGGGGCAGACCTTTCCTGCTTAGCTGAGGGACATCTGGTCAGAGTGCAGATAAGGACATAGAACGGGGACCAGAGGCTGACAAACACATGACTCTCTGAGGCAGGCAAGAGGCGAGCAGACTGTGAACGCCCCCCACCCCCCACCACTGGGCTAATTTATTCATTAACAAAGGCTTGTTGGCAAAGCAGTTTTGCTCCTTTCCTAGCTTGACACTGCCCTCACCCTGTGGCTGTCCTGCCATCCTGCTGAGTGAACCGTAGTCAGGGCAGGGCTGGGAAGCAGAGGTATGGAGCCCGCCATCTTGCCCCCTCTGTACCTCCACACAGGGCCAAGCCTTTTGTAGCGTAAATGGTTATTGGGCAACTTTTCTCTGCTAGTTTCACTTGTGTGGGCAAATATGTACTTTGAAATGAGATTATCAAAATAACCTACTTCCAGTACCCATAGCGTAGAGCACCTCAAAGTAAATCCAACTTTTTATTCTGATCACAAAAGCTTAAAAATGGCAGCTTCATGGAAATAGGTAACATAAGACCTTGAAAGGTCTTTGTCAACCATTTGGTTACACACCCACCCCGAAATGCTACGTCATCGTTATGAATGAGGGGAATACTACAGATATCGCTGAGGAATTTGCTCCCCTCCCAACCCCCAGTGAATATGCATATATCTTGGGCATTAATATGTCAGTTCCAAAAACCTGTCTTTAGCCACCCCAGGGCAAAGGGCCAATTTTTTCACAAGGGCAAAAATGTTCTGCTTTGTTTTCTTTCCGTAGAAATGTACCTTTTCTCTTTCTAGATTAGGTTTTTGCATTATCTAAATAGAATAGTTTTTGGAGGAATTCACCATTGTGTGTTGCTAACTAAAGACCCTGTGTCTCTCTCTTTGATCTCTAAGATAAAGAGGCCGAACAAGGATAAAGCAAGAGCCTTTCTAAAGACGGAGCCTACCACCTCCCCTAGACCAGGCCTGCATATATCTGTAAGTTTTATTCGTTTTGTTCCTTGAAATTTCAGGATGCCATTAAGGATTTAGAAACATTGTGGGCCCATCTTAAAGTAGCAATACATTTCCATGAAATCTACAATATTAATAAATAGACATCAAACAAGAAGCTAAAATCCCAGACTGTCTGGTTTGTCACATACATGCCAAGAAATCCATGAGACTTCTAAATTGAGAAATCATTGTCCTAACAAAATAATTTTTGGTCTCTTTGCTGAAACCTCTGTTATCTGTTGCGCTCAGTGTTTCTGTCACAGCCCGTGAGATGGTTCCTGACCCTGTAGTTTCTGTCAGAGAAACCTCCTCCTTATGCAGATTATTCAAGATGTTTTTAAATAAAAAAAAGGAAAGTCGGAAGGGCCTGAAGACAGGAGATGGAGATGGGAGATGGCTCGCCAATTAGCTATCTCGGTTAGATGTTCAGGAAATGTGAGTGAGGGGATTTGGTTTATGGGCACTTTATTTTTCCTTTGAAAGATTATTGTTGACTTTTGCCGGCCTTAATGTGCCCCTGGTCCCTCTTCACAGTCTCAACCGCCAGAGGGTTTGTCCTGCTTCTTAAACATAATAGTAACCTCTTAACCCTTTGATTGGAGATGTTCCTGCTCTGCTCAGCCCGGTGGGTTTCATATTTCTCTTTCTCCTAAGTCCAACCAGCACCTGGGAAAATACACACAACCTACATCCCAGAGCGTCCTACCAACAGCTTTCTTGTCACAATGTTTTAGCGAGGTGTCCGAGGCACCGACATAGCAGCCCCACATGCTCACCTACCGGTGAACCGGAGACGCTCACCATGTCCCCTGGTCCCTCAGACCCCCTGTCTGAGTCATGAACCAGAGCTGGGCCAGACGGCTGAGTGGCCTCTGTGAACACTTCACCAGGGAGCCTGCTGGCCACTGTCTGTCCTTGTTGTTCCCAAGGACAGACAGCAGGTCACAGGTCTTCATGGGGACTGCTTTGGGAATGCTGTCACTCTGTTCCTTCAGCTGCCCCTTGCTTTGGGGAAGGAGAAAAACAAATGTTGCCCCAGTGCCTCTTTCCTTTCTCCGTTCCGTCGTCTGCCTCCGTCAGGTCTCTTGTGCCACAGGACATTGTTACGCCCTGGTGCTCCTCTTTTTTGGGGCTCTGAAGTGTCTTCCCAAAGTTCCTGGAGAGTACTGTCTACTCCCCAGGGGCTGTGCACCCATTTCCCTGGACTTGGTTCACTCCTGAGCGAGAGGGACAGAGAAGGACGGCCACACTAGATGTTGGGGACAGTGGTGTTAGCAGGCGTGGCCCCACATGGCCGCGCGCCCAAGTGCTCAGTGCTGTGGAACCCAGTCTTGGTGAGGATGCGGCAGCTCTGGGCCGTTGAGTGACAAATCCAAAGGGTTGGGGTCCTTATGACACTGCTGGGACGGAGCGGGGTGGCAGCTCTCCTAATCCCTGCCCACTTCCGCTCCCGCCGTCTGCGAAGACAGTTCTGCTGGAAACAGACACAACAGGCAGGATGGAAATATGAGTGTTACAGAGAAGTCTGAGTTAAAAATACATTTATGTTTCAGAAATGATGAAAATATTAGATCAAGAAATCCACCAAGAAAGTAACAGTTCACCAACTGAGGGGACTTTCTATGACTTGAGATACTTATCTGAACAAGGGTTTGTTTTCCCAAGAATGAGCTAGAGTTTGTTTCTACCACAGATAATCCCTGGGAAGATAACTTTTCTAGAGTCTCTTAATTATAGGCTTCTACCGCTCTAACAATTTCTAAATTCCTGTCATATTTTAAAACACTGTAATAGATAGTCCTATTTTTGAAAATCCAAATTTGGAGCATTGGCTCTAACACTGCCCTTGTTTTGCTTGTTTTAGCCAGCTTTTGTAGATAACAGGCATTAATGTATTAAAATATAGAATTACACTTATTTTTATTTTTCCAGTTATAAAAGTAGTATGTGTTATAAGAAGAAATCTGGGAGCCATAGAAAGTAGGAAAGTAGGAATTTTAAAGTATCCCGTAATTCCAGTCCCATAGTTAACATTTAAGTACTTTCTTCCAGTCTTTTTTTTTTTTTTTTGGTGATGTTTAATATTATACACGTGTAAAAGCTATATTGTATGTAATAAATGATATGTAATTTCTTATAGTAAATTTCATACATATGAGGATCACTGTATATAAATATATATGGTAATTTGTACATTTGTTATAGCAACACTAATAAAGATTATTCAAATGTTATTATAAAAATATAAAATATAAATATAATATAAATATAAAATTTTATAAAAATAAAAATAAAAATATAGATAGTAGGGGCGCCTGGGTGGCTCAGTAGGTGACCTCTACCTTGGGCTCGGGCCATGATCCCAAGGTCCTGGGATCGAGCCCCGCATCAGGCTCTCTGCTCAGCAGGGAGCCTGCTTCCCTCTCTCTCTCTGCCTGCCTCTCTGCCTACTTGTGATCTCTATTTGATAAACAAATAAAATCTTTGGAAAAAAAAAAGAAGAAAAAATATAGATAGTAAAGACAGTTGGTTTTTAAAATAACGAATAGGGTTAAAACGATGGAACTTGCCCTCAGATATAAATAATTACACTTAAAGTCTGAAACAGCTATATTTAACAGATTGTCAGAAAACGGTTTTGCTTAGTATGAAATATAAATACATGCATCCTTGAACGCAAGGTGGAATTTAAATAGTATCTGTTTACAAAGCACTGTGTGCTGAAAGGTCATTCGTAGATTGTGCTGGGAGCTGGGAATTGGGAAGCAGAGAATCCCTCCCCTGTAAGTCCCTCCATGTCTACTCTCAGGCTGAGGGTCCCGGGCTGGGCTGGGCAGGCTCTCAGGTGGCGGCGAGGGCAGGCAGAGGGAGGGGAAGAATAGAATGGGGTTCCAGGGCCCATTTTCTCTGTGGCTGCTTCTCTCTTTCCTTTTGCCTTCCTGCCCCTCCCCCATCTCCTCCAGGCCACTACCCAGGGCAGCCCTGGAGGGAAAGGGGGTCAGGAAAGGGAGATCGTGGGGGTTTCCCTTCCCTTTCTTTCACTGTCTTCTGGCTTTCTTCTTCCCTTTTTCTACCCAATCTGCCTCCAGGAGACTAGAAGGGCTGGGCCTTAAGACCCAGGACAGTGGACACAGAGGAGTGAGTAAGGTGAGGGAGGCTTGAGTCTGTACCGGGATAGCAGGGTGGGGCACACAGGGGAGACACTCAGCTTCTGAGAGAGAACAGCTATATGCAGGTCGGCAAACAGCCACTGTTGTGGAAGGGGCTCAGTGATTTGTGGATCCAACAAATCACTTTGATTAAAATCACTTCGACCAAAAACTGAATCGCTTTGATGAAATCCAACTGAAGCAGTTTGATTAAAATTCTGGTCACATCAGTCAGTAGCTATACACCCAGCTCTACGTGGTGAAAAGAAAAATGCTAAATTCTATGAAGTACAGGGAATTGAGATATTCTTTGTTTTGTTAAATTGAAAAGTTAGTGTACAGTATTAAGTTAGTTTCAGGTGTACAATATAATGATTCAAAAATTCTACACCTGACTCGGGGCTCATCACGGTCAGTATACTTTTTTTTTTTTTAAGTTTTATTTATTTGTCAGAGAGAGTTCACAAGTAGGCAGAGAGGCAGGCAGAGAGAGAAGGGGAAGCAGGCTCCCCGCTGAGCAGAGAACCCGATGCAGGTCTCCATCCCAGGACCCTCAGAGCATGACCTGAGCCGAAGGCAGAGGCTTAACCCACTGAGCCACCCAAGCACCCCACAGTCAGTGTACTCTTAATCTCCTTCACCTTTTTCACCCATCCCCCAGTCACCTCCCTCTGGTAACCACCGGCTTGTTCTCTGTATTTAAGACTCTGTTTTTGTGTTTGTTTCTTTTTTCTTTGCCATTTGTTTAGTTTCTTAGCTTCCACATGTGAGTGAAATCATATGGTATTTGTCATATTATGACTGACTTATTTCACTGAGCATTATACCCTTAAGATCCATCCATGTTGTTACAAAAGGGCAAACCTCATTCTTTTTTATGGCCGAGTAATATTCCATTGTGTATATGTACTGTAGCCGCTTCATCTGTTCATCTATTGTTGAACACTGAGTTGCTTCCTTATCTTGTCTATTGTAAATAATGCTTCAGTAAACATAAGGGGGCATATATCTTTCCAAATTAGTGTTTTCATTTTCTTTGGGTAAATACCCAGTGGCGGAATTACTGGATCATAGGGTAGCTCTATTTTTAACTTCTTGAGGAAACCCCATACTGTTTTCCAGAGTGGCTGCCCCTATTTGCATTCCTACCAACGGAACAAGAGGGCTCCCTTTTCTCCACATCTTCGCCAACACCTGTTATTTTTTGTCTTTTTGAGTCTAGCCATTCTGAGAGGTGTAATGTGACACCTCCTTATGGTTTTGATTTGTATTTCCCTGATGAGTCATGTTGAGAATCTTTTCATGGGTCTATTGGTCATCTCTATGTCTTCTTTGGAGAAATGGCTATTTAGGTCCTCTGCCCATTTTAATAGGATTATTTGTTTTTTTGATGCTGAGTTTTAAAGTTTTTTTAAAATATATTTTAGATACTAACTCCTTATCCATATGTCATTTGCAATTATCTTTTTCCATTCAGTAGGTTGCATTTTGGTTTCATTGATGATTTCCTCCATGGTGCAAAAGCATTTTATTTTGGTGTAGTCGCAATAGTTCGTTTTTATTTTGCTTTTCTTTACCTAATGAGACATATCTAGAAAAACTTAATAGCTGATGTCAAGGAGATTTTTTTGTTTGTTTTCTTCCAGGAGTTTAATGGTTTGAGGTCTCACATTTAGGTCTTTAATCCACTTTTTAGTTTATTTTTGTGTGTGGTGTAAGAAAGTGGTCTAGTTCCATTCTTGTGTGCTTTTTTTTGTTTGTTTGTTTTAAGATTTATTCTTTATTTATTTATTTGACAGAGGGAGTGTGAGTGGGGGGGGGAGGGGCAGAGGGACAGGGAAAAAGAGAATCTCAAGCAGACTCCACAGTGACTGGGGAGCCCACCATGGAGCTCAATTTCACTACCGTGGGATCATGACCTAAGCTGGAAGGGGTTGGATGCTTAATTGACTGAGCCATCCAGGTGCCCCTAGTTCCATTCTTTGGCATGTAGCCGTGCAGTTTCACCAGCACGATTTGCTAAGGAGACTATTTTTCCCCCATTGTATATTCTTGCATCCTTTGTCATGGATTAGTTGACCGTATAGATATGGGTTGATTTCTGGTCTCTCTGTTCTCTTCTATTGGTCTATGTGTCTTTATTTTGGTGCCAGTACCATACTGTTTTCATTATTATAGTTTTGTAGTAATATGTTGAAATCTGGGATTGTGATACTTCCAGCTCTGTTCTTTTTTTTTTTTTTTTTTTTTTTTTTAAGATTGAGTTGGCTATTTGGGGTCTGTTGGGGTTCCATACAAACTTCAGTGTTATTCTATTTCTGTGAAAAATGCTGTCAGGGGAATTGAGAAATTCAAACAGTTGAGAACAAATTGGAATGTTCACCAATTTAGAAGAAAGTGTCTCAGACCATACACACTGACTTGGGAAATTTAAACATTGCTTCTTCCTCATTGGTTCATAGGCTCTCAACCTGAATGCCATTTTCTTTTAAGAGATTCTGGTGTGTGTCACTTCCCTATTCACAGATCCTTCTTGTCATGTCTGGCTAGGTGACACCAAGTAACTAAATGTATCCAGACTCATTCTCCAACACCATTGAGGGCTTAGGTGGTCAGCCCTTCAGCTGTGTTACCAAGCATCAGAAAACAAATTATAGTGGTATAATTGGGGGAAGAAAAGTTATACAAAGCATGATGTTATTTCCTGATTATCCTGAGGGTGGAAGGAAGGCAGGGAACAAGCGATGATGTGGCTGAGCAGTGAACATTCCAGAGCTTTTGGGGAAGAGGATCACTTGCAAAGTTGAATTGGGGCAGACCCAGAAAATGTGAAAATAATCAACATCAGTCATCAACAGCCAATAACTCTTTATTAACTGCCTACAGGATGTTTAATATTGTTCCAAAGATATGATAGAAAGGGTGAAGAAACTGTCCTGAGTCTTTCTAAATGATTCGGTTGGTTTCACAGTGTTGGGAAGAAAAAAGGCCTGGCGTCTGTGCTGATTCTCTATTCTGAGGCAAGCCGATTTTGTCCTTGGCCAGAAAACGGGAGTGAGTAAGTCAAGTCTAAAACAGAACTTGAGAAAGCCCTGGCAAGTGCCCAAAAAGATGGGCTGTCCTTGATGCGAGTGGAGCGGGCAGCCTGACCCTAGGGAGCTGTTGCCACAGCAGACCACTGGATCTGGGCTTCAACTTCTTACAGCTGTGAATTGGGTCTCATCCATGTTGGGGGGCAGAGCGAAGGCAGAATGGCCAAAACAAAACCCACAGGGAAATGATGACAGCCAGACATGCTCATGTGTTCGTCTTTATGGAAGACTGTCCAGCCAGCCACAATCCCCTTCCACTTGCTTCATCACATGGTGTCAGGGAGGTGGTGGCACCCACGAGGCCCACCACATTCCCCTACAAGTGACCCAGGAGCCGGGACACCCTGGTTAACCCAAGGGATGCAGGAGGCAATGCTGGTGCCTTGACGTGCTTTTCTGCCTCTCATCCCTTTAGTCCATACCATACTACCTTTCTTCACGTGAACAAGAGTCTGCTTGCTCTTCTGCTCTGACATCTCTTTTATGTCTTAGCTTGGCTTCTCCCAGATCCTGCTCGGGAGCTGCTGGACTTTTCAAAAGTTCAGATGACACTCTTGAACAGGTCAGCATTATTTTACTAGTGATCTCTCAGATCAGTGCTTGGTGTGCTGAGTCATGAGCACTGGGTACTGATGACAGGGAGCACAGTTACAGAGAATGCGTCCTCTGCAAGGACAGGGAGGCGGACTGAGCAGACTCAGGGGTGCTGCCTCAGAGCCTGGCCCCCCTTTGCCTCCCACGATGCAATTGCTTGATTGTTCTGAGAAGGCCAGAGTGGAGGCCAGTGGACTGCTTTTCGTTGGGTGTGGAGAAAGAGCTTTCTGCTGAGGAAAGTCGAGGGAAGCTCTGGGAAAATGGAGGACAAGCTCTAGTATGCTAGTTTCTTGCTGGAGACTCAGCGGGAAGAAGTGAACAAACAGGGATCACTGACAGGCGTGCAAACCACATTCTGGGATTCCACCTACTATGAGGTAGCTGGGCGGCAGGGCCTCCTCAAGGCACAGCTGCAGGTGGATGTTTCCATAGATGGGGGCCCCAGAGATGAGGAGAGCCATAAAGAAGAAGAGTTGCAGTTTGGTTAGAAATCATACAGTAATATACTCTATTATCTTGCTAGAATATTCCACACAATCCCAAACTTCAAATCTTTGCAGTCAGATGTATTTTGGATTTCAGAATATTTTGGTTTTTAGAAAAGGCATTATAACATGTACTATGTACCCCCTAGTAGCGTTGGGGGCAGCACTCGGTTAAAAAACCACATTAATATTTCAGCAGTGAAATATACATATATATAATTAGTCACATTAAATGGGATATGTAAAGAATATAAATCTTTGTGTGCTTTAAGGGCTTTGTGGGTCTCAGGATTTCAGATGAAGGCCTGTGGACCATTTACGGTTTACGTACCATTTGGACATATTTCTTATCAATAATGAGCTACAAAATTAATATTTTCAAACATTTGCCTGAAAAAATCTTGAAGTGTTTAATTCCAGGGTGTTTCTCTTTTTCTCATCCTATCACATTGGTTCCCGAAGTACACAGCCCATGAAAGTCATCTCGGGAGTTGGCTGACCATGTTTATTCCTTGGCTCCATATACCCAGGAATGGGCCGTTAAAAATACATTCAGATGGTGCTGCTGCAGGTTTGCACTGGGCCTAGAAAGAGGCATCTCTGCTATTCGTTGCTCTGAGGGGCAGTCTGGAAGCCTGGAGCAAAGGGCCATGCTGCAAGGTCAAGCCATTTCAGTGACAGTGGATGTCATCAGTACGTATGTCTGGCAGAGAGAGAGGAAGGGAAGCAGGCTCCCTGCTGAGCAGAGAGCCCAATGCGGGACTCGATCCCAGGACCCTGAGATCATGACCTGAGCTGAAGGCAGCGGCTTAACCCACTGAGCCACCCAGGTGCCCCAATGTTGGAGATCTTTATTGATAACAAATATATCCTTCCTGTGTAACTACTTTAATGATCTCATGTGTCCTTCTGAACTTTGTTGTGCTCTGGAGTGGGTATGAATTTCTAGGAAATATGAACCCAACTGTGCTATAAAGCTCTCGTTTATAAAACTCTCCTATTATTTCCACTCAGTACTCTTTTGGTCAACCATTCATGCTGCTTTATTCTCATTTAGGTTATGACTTCTAATTGCACCTGTCATCTGTCATATTTATTTATCAGTTCTCCTACAATGGACCTCTCTGCTGCCTCCAACTTCCCATGACTACAGAGAACTCTGGGAGGAGAATATTGGTGAGCAGGAGAGTTCCTTGGGGTACATCCCAGGGAGTGGGATTTCTGGGTCCTGGGAAAAGAGCATACTTAATCTCCAGAGTGACTGTTCCCTTCTACACTCCCTAGTTACACCTACCTATGTTCTCCACAAGCGCATTTTCTCTACACTGTATCCTGCGATCTTCTGGAATAATGTGGAAACCCCCTTTCTAGATTGGAGCTCAAGTTGTCTTTTGGCTGGCAGTGTGGAAATACCAGTTTACTTTCAGATCAGGGTCAGAGTCTGTAGGTGGGGCCTCAGCTCAAGGAAGCCATGTGCTTGGGACAGTTTTCTAAGTGCTGTCCGGAGACCACTGTATCACCCCGGGCTGTCTCAGAGCCACTGAAAGACACTGGACACCCACCCACCTCCCCTCCACCTGCTCTGAATTAGAGCTTGGGAACCGCTAAGCTGGGTCAAGGTTTGAAAGAACAGCAATAGTTAACCTAATGGGTGGAACATTAAGCCACTAACTTTCATTCATTCATCATCATCATCATCATCATGGTCACTGTCAACATCAACACCACGATAATAGGACAAGAACAAAGACGTTACCGAGTGTCTGTACTATGGGCCTGTTTAATTCCTATGAGAGGCCTATACCTGACGATCCTTCCCACCCTGGAGATGCAGACCCCTCCCTGCCCAAGGGGCTAAAGGTCTCAAACATACAACTAATAGACCGGGCTCCTGGGACCCCCAGAACCTGACTCTTCTTCTCTTGGGATTGTCTTTAATGAGCTCCTTCTAAGATGGAGGTTTGTGTGTCTGAGGAGGTCTACTGGGGTATATCCTTGACCCTAGGTCATGACTCCCCCACTGTGAGTAGTATAAGAGTTAAGACTGGGCAAAGGGGGCGGGTGAGTACCTGGGTGGCTCAGTGGGTTAAAGCCTCTGCCTTTGGCTAGGGTTGTGATCCCAGGGTCTTGGGATTGAGCCCCACATCGGGCTCTCTGCTCTGCAGGGAGCCTGCTTCTTCCCCTCTCTCTCTCTCTCTCTCTCCCGCCTGCCTCTCTGCTTACTTGTGATCTCTGCCAAATAAATAAATAAAATCTTTATTAAAAAAAAAAAAAGGCTGGGCAAAGGGATCAGTTAAAACTTGATAAGCCAGGGGCGCCTGGGTAGCTCAGTGGGTTAAGCCTCTGCCTTCAGCTCAGGTCATGATCCCGGGGTCCTGGGATCGAGCCCCGCATCGGGCTCTCTGCTCAGCAGGGAGCCTGCTTCCTCCTCTCTCTGTCTGCCTCTCTGCCTACTGTGATCTCTCTCTGTCTGTCAAATAAATAAAATCTTTAAAAAAAAACAAAAACAACTTGATAAGCCACAAAGGAGGCTCAGGGAGCCAGGAGCGGGGGCAGCCCCCTCTATGGGACAGCAGGTTCTGGTCTCTATACCCCTCCTTGAATAACTGGGTGTGAATTGCTCCCAAGTGGGGGCATCCCTCTTAGAAAGGAGACTCCCCTGGCCCAGAGTAATTTGAGGAAGGGACTCATATCAAAGAAAAGCCAGAGCTGGACAGTAAAGTAGTAAAAACAAATTTTATTCAGGACTATAACAATAGAAGAAGAGAAACCTCAGTTTAAAACTATGCTTGATTCTGAATATTGCATGGGTGGGGTGAGTGGATAGAAAATTACTAAAAGGAGACATCAGAGGGTTGGTGGGTTCTGGCTAAACGATCCTAGCAGGGTCTTTTCTGAAGGTAGGCGGGGGTGAGCCATCTCTGGGGAATGGTGAAGGGCGAGGACCTGATCCCATGTTAAGAGTAGGGGTTCTTGGGGTGCCTGGGTGGCTCAGTGGGTTAAGCCGCTGCCTTTGGCTCAGGTCATGATCCCAGGGTCCTGGGATCGAGTCCTACATCGGGCTCTCTGCTCAGTGGGAAGCCTGCTTCCCTTCCTCTCTCTCTGCCTGCCTCTCTGCCTACTTGTGATCTCTCTCTGTCAAATAAATAAATAAAAATCTTAAAAAAAAAAAAAGAGTAGGGGTTCTTGCTAAAGCGCATCGATGGGCCTACGAGAAAGCTCAGAAGCCTGACTAAAGTTTGGTCTAGCAAAGAGCCTTGGACTCTACAAACATTAGAAGAGTGATAAGGGCTTTACTTTGGAACAAAATGATCGTAAGCCCAGTGCCCTCATTTTGCAGGAAAGGAAAGGCAGCCATGACTTCCCTGAGGCCTCATGGAAAAAGGGAGCTCCTGGGGGAATCGTGCTGTGGGAAGAGCCAGCCTGGGGTGAGGAAGGCTTGGTCTTGGGGGTCCACTCTGCTGTTTGTTCCTGGGCGGGTCAGGCCCTCTGCCTCACGGAGTCAGAAACATGGTCCCTTTGGAGCTGCCCGGAGGCCAGAGAACAGAGCTGTCACTCCCTCTTTCCTGTTCTAATTCCCAGGGAATTATAGGAAGTCAACGCTCTCAGAGAAAGTCAGATTTTTGACATTCTCACTTTTTAGGGTTGTTCTTTCTCCACTTGGACGCATTAATAATTTGTTACGAAGAAGAACAAAGTGTCTCCAGCCTTTTACGTGCCAGAGGTCTGGGAAATCACCTAAAACATTTGCGAAAACGGGCACATAAGACCATAAACACATATCACATGTCTAACCCTTTTAGGACTGTTATTATTGAAGAGTTTTCGATTGTTGTGCTCTGAAAAGGGAAATTTGTTTCTTTGAAAAATTTGTTTCATTACTGTTAGGGTGGGAGGGCTGGATTAACATTCAGGAGTGTATTAGGCCTGGAAAGCGAGCGCTCTTCTGACATCTCGGGTTTGTTTTAACCTGAATCGGCCACACGGGGGAGCTCTCGGCCTTTTCTGCTTAGCACTGCCGTCCTGATGTTAACTGGGTGGGCACCAGAGCCACAGCCACGTTTAGACCAAATGGGTAATTCCTCTTCTGGCAGGACCACCAAATCTGGTCATCCGAGGTGGCCTTGTCACTAAAATTAGTGTCAATTTAAAGTTATGTAGGAACACAGTGCAGGCATTGTGTTCCCTTGTGGGAATGGCTTGTGTGTAGCACGTCATCTTCGTAGCCAAAGACAGATTTAAATTTATATAATTAATAATTATATAAATTTATATATATTATTTAAATTTACATAGGTTCCAATGACATAAAAAAGACAAGACACATGGTTGAGGCTTTCTTTTTATTTGCCAGTTTTCTCAAGTGTGTTGATTCCCTAGCATCTACTAATGGTGATCAATAAGGATTTTGTTATTGTATCATTATGAATTCACGGGTTTGAACACATTTGATGTGTTTCAACACCTTGCAATTATTCTGCAGTCTTCCCAGTGTTGACTTCGGAGCCCCTTTGTGATGATCCTAGTCCCTGGTTCCTTTGGTGAGATGGTGTTTACAGACCACAAGCTGGGTGTGCCACACATTTTTTGGAAGAGAAGCTATTTTTCATCTCCTCGCAGTCATAAAGAGAAGGAGACCAGCATCATCAACCACGTGTAGACTTCCTGGTAAGGTCGAGCGATCGTGTGCCTTTTGCTGTCCTTCCATTTCTTTCTTTGTGTAGCTAGCCAATACCACTGACATGGTACAGGCAACGAGGGACAGGGGAGGGCTGCGGCTCAGCTCTGCCCAAGACATTGGGTACACTTGTCTCTTCCTGGAAGCTAAGCCAAGTCAGCTGTAGACAGTAGCTGGACATGGTGGGAAGAGCAAGAGCCACTGGGCTCACTAACACGTAAATCCAGATCGTGGCCAGCCACTTACTAGCTCTGAATTGTGGCCACATTGTATAAGCTCTCTGGGTCTCAGTTTCTTAGTCTATAAAATGGAATTAATAGCATCTCTCTAATACATTTTTTTTTTAAAGGAATGAGATGGATACAAAGCGAAGGTCAAGCAAAGCTTTATTTCGCGCCAAGCATCGAGAATCAAGCCGACCAGATGGGACCGCCTCTTACAGAAAGGGTGACCCCTCCCTGCCTTACAGACTAACTTTTTTTTTTTTAAAGATTTTTATTTATTTATTTGACAGACAGAGATCACAAGTAGGCAGAGAGGCAGACAGAGAGAGAGAGGAAGGGAAGCAGGCTCCCTGCTGAGCAGAGAGCCCAACGTGGGGCTCAATCCCAGGACCCTGAGATCATGACCTGAGCTGAAGGCAGAGGCTTTAACCCACTGAGCCACCCAGGTGCCCCTCTCTAATACATTTTTTATGGGGATTAAAATAGATGATCCTTTCTAGCTTAATTAATTTAACCTGGCAGGAACCTGGACACACATTGATAAAGGCTTCTTACCTCACACCCCAAATAGTAACTTGGGAATGATTATTTTAACCCTAAATAGTAACCAGGCACCCTACTCCAAATGAAATCAAGCATAGTGTGGTTGTGAAAGCAAACAAATAATGAAGAAGTCTGGACAAGGAAGCAGGCGAGCTGTGGGCTGGTCTGGTGTTAACCATTAGAATAAGGTCTAAAACATTTTCTGTCTTTAGAGAAATTTGTTGAGGCTAAGTACCTTCCCATTTCTGATTTCCCCAAAATTAGTGGCGAATGTATGCTACACCTTTAATTTATGAAATCAGGCAGGAGTCCATTGCATAAATATTAAGCTAAAAAGGCCATGTCTGAAGAGAAGGGCACCAGAGACCCCCCCGGGTCTCTTAGACTCTCTGACCTGGCACCATATCTCTTCCGGTTCGGTGATCTGGGAAGCCACCTTCTTCCACCCCTGCTTTACCTCTGCCCAGGGACAGCAATTCCTTACTTTCCAAAGTCTTATTCTTCGACCTATTTCTCATACTCAGAAAAATGCCAAGAAATTGGGCTGAGACCATTGCCCAAGTCAATATCTCTATGTGAAATCAAGCCAGTGACCAGCTCTTTTATGCCTTTTGGGTAAAAAAAATCATTAGACATGAATACAGGTAGAAGTATTCTTGTGTGTTGATGATTCAACGTGCAGATAATCTATTCCCAGACTCATTATTATATATTACAACAGAATTGTCAGAAGCACTCCCCTCAGTGGCAAGCCCCGCCATATGTCCCTACACCCTGCACACATCTCTCCGCTCACCGTATCTTTGTTCAGTTGACTGAGGGTAAAGACAATTTTTCTTTTAATGTTAAGTGCCGAGGTAGTGGCTATTACATGCAAGTTTAGAGATACTTATTTTATGGTGACCATTAAAGTCTTAAGATTCCTTCAAAAAGACTTGGTTTCATTTTAAAATACCATTCAAACTACTCAAAATTTAGAAATAGGACAAGAAAAGATAAATGATCATCTCGTCACCTATGTAACTATTGTGTGCTTTTTGCCATCTTTCTCTACATAATGACATTTTAGAAAGTATAGTTTGCACATTTTTTAGAAGGGGGAGGGGCCATGAGAGAGGGAGAGAGAGAATCCCAAGCAGGGTCCATGCCCAGGGCAGAGCCTGAGATCATGACCTGAACCGAAATCAAAAGTCGGATGCCCAGCCAACTGAGCCATGCAGGCACCCCTAGTTCGCATTTTCTATATCATATTTTTCTTAACCTAACATGATGGCATAAGCATTATGTTGTTATATAAAACTATAATCATTTAATTGGACTATTTTGAACATTCAGATTGTTTTCGTTTTTCTGATATAATAAATAGCACTACAATAAATACGTTGGCATATAGAATCGTTAAATGAATTTCAAATTACTTCTCTATGTGAAAGTTAAAGATATGGCATATCTACATTAAAGGATATTAATAGTCATGTGGATTGTGACACCTATTATCTACTTACTCCGAAAGACCATGGTATCATCTTATAACCCTATCACGCATATGCATGACTTTCTTTTCCACCACACCTTAAGGAGACATGGATATTAAAAAAAAAAACAAAGCTTTTTATTGGGGCACCTGGATGGCTCAGTCGGTTAAGCATCTGCCTTCAGCTCAGGTCATGATCCCGGAGTCTCGGGTTCGAGCCCCGCATTGGACTCTCTTTTTCAACAGGGAGTCTGCTTCTCCCCCTGCCCCACACCCTGCTCGTGTTCTCTTTCACTCTCTCTCTCTCAAATAAATAGACTCTTTAAAAAATGCCTTTTATAATAATATCATGAGAAAAATGAAATTGTGTTTGATTGTTGTTGAGAGCAAGCATCTTTCCAAATTTTGTTACGATTTGTGTTTCTGTAGGTTATGTGTAGCACGATGGATCTTGACTAGATCTTGGCAAACTGATCCAGTGTTCTTCAAATTTTTTTTTGCATTTTGCAAATGAAATTTTACACACTCTAATTTCAGAACAGATACAAATACAAGTTATCTGGTTTGAGTGGGAATGGAGTGTCCCTTGAGCCCTACAACTCAATTTTCCCTCCGTCCATGAGGCGGCTCAACAGAACCCTAGTCCTCTGTGAAATGGTCTGCAAACCACCCATTTGCCTCTGGTGGAGTCTCACCCCCTTGGCAGATATCCCTGCTGAATCCCTGTGGAGGAATCATAGTGATGTGTAGAGCCACGTCTGTACGTGGTCTGGGAGGGACCAAAGTGTTATGTGGACACCCAAGCGCCATCCACAAAATCCTTGTGGATGTGCGTGCAGGGGTGTGTGCTGGGAATATTTCTGCTGAGAAGGTATGACTTTCTCTAATAGGATAGCCTTCTACATGACCGAGCAGTATACCTAACAGCAGTAGCGAAACATCTCTCTCACAAGTGACACAAATAAAGGGTGTAATGACTCACACTATAAAAGGACCATAGGGTCTCTTTATGTGTGATCTTCTCAGGAGCTTATTTGCAGATCGTTAAATTCTTAATAGAGGGAGAAAGAAATAATTGATGTGTTCTGGGCTGCTGATGTTTAAGTAGCGATCAGATATGAAAACAAAGCAGATCTGAAGTTACACTGATGTATGCGTCTGATTTGGGAATTTTGCTTTTTACTGGCCAGGGAGCTAAGGGACGAAACCAGGCAACTCAATATGTAGGAGTTACCAATTAAAAGTTGTCTCTCCAATCCACACGTGTGTGCTGGTTTTGCCTCTGCAGTGCACACCAGTCTTCTGGGGATCTTGTTAGAACGCATATTCTGATTCAAAGGCTCTGGGCTGGGAGTAGGACATTTTCACTTCTAACAAACTCCCAGTGCTGCCATTGGCGTTGGTTTTCAGACCACACTTCAAGCAGTGAGGGTCTAGGGAACATTTCAACAAATTAGTGAGAGAGTCAAAATTTCCTCCATCTTTCCTCTTTTAGAACAAATGAGGACTACTTTTTTTTTTTTCCCCATACAGAGAATAGCATTCAGAAATTAGAATCACTCGCTCAAGTTAAAGGGAGAGATACCACTGACCACTAATCAAGACACCAGCCAAAAATCAACATTCCGGGAAGCCTTTGTGCGCCTTGGAATGCTCTCATGCTCTTCTCCCAATCCCTTCCTACTTGTTATCTCTTCACCTCGAGGTTGAATAAAAGCAACTCATAGTCAGCAGATATGAGCACATTATGTGCTTCTAGGGTTTCTCGACCTTGGCACCACTGGCGTTTTGGACCAGATAAATAAATCTCAGCTGTGGAAGGACATCGTGTAGGATGTTGAAGAGCCTCTCTGGTCTCTACTCACCAGATGGCAGTCACAGTCCACCGGTACCTCTGCTTCCCCAGCGACATGCTGGTTCCTGACGGTCAAAAATGTCTCCAGGTACTAACAACTGTCCCCTGGGGGCTGGGGAATCACCCCTGATTGAGAACTGCTATTCTAGGCTGTGCATGGCTTGGGAAACAAACAGAAGAAACTTTGGACTAGAGCAAGGAAGAAAGCAACGTTTTTTGATTGCTGATTCTCAACAACAAAGTCAGGGCCTGGGCACCGGGAGCCCTGCTTCAGCCTCGACGGGGAAAGGGCTACCACACTCCGGCTCTTCACTGGCAGGTTCCAAACGTCGCATGTGTGCATCCGGTGGAAACCAAATCACTGCTGAACCCTAGTTACAAGGGCGTTCAGGTAATGTGGGGGTTAGATTTCCCCTCTGTAGTGAAGGAAGTCTCTCTAGGCACATCTGGCTTGGACGTAGGGTGTGTGGTTCCACTGGTTCACCTCCCTCCTGAGCCTCAGACTTCTCTATAGTGACCAAGTCCAGAGAAACTGAGCTTTGGCTAAGAGAAAGCCTCATTAAAGCTTTTTATAAATAGGAGGTCTGGGGCTCCTGGTTGGCTCATTTGGCTAAGCGTCTGCCCTCAGCTCAGGTCATGACCCCAGGGTCCTGGGATAGAGCCCTGCATTGTGCTCCTTGCTGGAGAGGGAGGCCGCTTCTCCTTCTCCTCCCCACTCGTGCTCTCTGTCGCTCTCTCTCTCTCTCTCTCAAATAAATAAATAAAATCTTTTTATAAAAATAAATACAATAAACAGCAGGGCAAGTCTCCTGAAAAGCTTTAACATGATTATTTTCTTCTCTACAAAAATAATTACAGCTCAGTAAGATTAGAATTAGTAGAGAACTATAGAAGGCCTCACCAGGTCCATCTTATGGCTGATTCTCTATGATTACAAGACGGGCAGACATCCCATCAATAAAATAATCTTCCTCATGAAAGATTAATGGTCATTGTTAATGCTTATAGAATTCTTCTTATGTGCCAGGAGCTTTTAAGAGCTTTTTCCAGATTAACTTAGATAAACCCCATAACAATCCCCAAATTATAACTTTTACAGATAAGAAAGTGAGGCTCTCCCTGAGAACTGAAGTGTCCTACCCAAGGTCACCCAACCATGCAGTGGTAGGGCTGGAACTCCAAATCATGGAAATCTGGTTGCAAAGTCTGTTTTTGGTAACTAGGATTCAGTTGGACATCATCTCATTTTTTTAAAAAATGATTTTATTTATTTATTTCACAGAGAGAGAGAGAGAGATCACAAGTAGGCAGAGAAAAAGGGGGAAGCATATTCCCTGCTGAGCAGAGAGCATGATGTGGGGCTCCATCCTGGGACCCTGAGATCATGACCTGAGCCTAAGGCAGAGGGCCAACCCACTGAGCCACCCAGGTGCCCAGACATCATCTCATTTTTTATAAAGGTTATGTGGTCCTAACAGGGAGAATATGAAAAAAAATGTAAATGTGTCAAGTTCAAAGTCTTTACATTTGTGAAGAGACATTTAAATAGTTGTATGAAGGAAATCAATGGGAAATCCAGCTAAGTGATACAGCAACATGAATGAAGGTAGCAGATTTTCATACAGAATTCTGTTGGATACAACTTGAACTTGAGAGATGTGGGCTCTCTGTGATGCCAACCCATTCACCATGTTTTGGAGCCCCCGTGGCAATCTGTATGATGGTGGAAAGGAGACTATTGGTGTCCTTAACTAGACTTTAATCAGCTTCTTGCCTGATAATCTATCTTCAAGAACTGCTAGTTATCCCCTAAATTTTGGAGAATGATGTAATTACATTTTCGTTGGTTAGCATGTTTTAACCTCAAAAAGACTGAGATTAAATTTAAAAATATTAACAGAATCAAGATGATTGAGTTAATATTTTTATATTAAGAGAATACGTTTATAAGAGTTGGTCTGTTAGAATAGTAGCCAGCCTTGTTAATAAATTAAAAATGTGTGATTGACTAACTAATTTAGGTGCTTAATTTCTAGGTTGAAATTGTTCTAAGGTTGTAAGTGATATTAAATCAGTTAAGATTTAAGTTTAAGATTAAGATTAAAGATTTAAAATCATTTAAGATTTAAGTTTAAGATTTAAGGTTTAAGTTTAAGATTTAAATTCCCATTTATAAGTTTAATTTATTAAATACATACTCCAATATATATACAGTAAGGAAAAGGTTGGGGGCATAGATATTTACAATTGTTAGATCTTCTTGTTGGATGGTCCACTTAAGTATGTTATAGTGTCCCTCTACATTTCTTCCTACAGTCTTTCATTTAGAATCTGATTTGTCTGATATGAGAATTGCTACCCCAGATTTCTTTTGAGGTCTGATGACATGGTGAATGTTTCTCCATCCCCTCACTTTCTTTCTTTCTTTCTTTCTTTTTTTTAAAATATTTTGTTTATTTATTTGACAGAGAGAGAGATCACAAGTAGGCAGAGAGGCAGGCAGAGAGAGGGGGAAAGTAGTTTCCCTGCGGAGCAGAGAGGCTGATGTGGGGCTCGATCCCCGGACCCTGAGACCATGACTGGAGCGGAAGGCAGAGGCTTAACCCACTGAGCTACCCAGGTGCCCCTCCATCCCCTCACTTGCAATTCAGAGGTGTCTTTAGGTTCAAAATGAGTCTTTTGTGGACAGAATATGGATGGGTCCTGCTTTTTTAATCCAGTCTGAAACCCTGTGTCTCTTGATGGGAGCATTCAGCCCTTTCACATTGAGAGTAACTATTGAAAGATATGAATTTAGTGCCATCATATTGCCTGTAAAGTCCCTGTTTCTATAGATTGTCTCTTAATTTCTTTGTTGCTCTCCAGGAACCTAACTGAGGGTTACAGAAGGGAGGAGAGTGGGAGGATGGGGTAACTTGGTGATGGATATTAAAGAGGGCACATGATGTAATGAGCACTGGTTGCTGTACACAACCAATGAATCATTGAACGCTACATCAAAAACTAAGGATGTTGGCTAATTAAACATAATAAAAAATATAAAAAAGGGAAGTGTTGTTTGTTCAATGAGACAATTGATTTAAAAGGGACTCACTTGTCTGAAATTCATAAATGCCGATACACATATTTGAAGTTTAAAAATTAAGTTTGTAAATAAAAGCAAATATGAACCAAAGACCCCTTAAAAGTGATTGTTGAAGTGTTGGTGAGGATGTGGAGAAAAGGGAACACTCACGTGCTGTTTGTGGGAATGTGAAGGGGTACAAATACTATGGAAAACAGTGTGGAGGCTCCTAAAAATTTAAAAATATAAATAACATATGACCCAGTAACCCCACTATTGGGTACTTACCCAAAGAAAATGAGAACACTAATTCAAAAAGGTATATACACCTTTATGTTTATTGCAGCATTATTTATAATCATCAAGAGAAGGAGGCAACCTGTCAAATGGGCAAAGATGTGATAACACACACACAATGAAATATTACTCAGCCATAAAAAATAATGAGATCTTGGCATCTTGTAAAACGTGGATGGACCTAGAGGGTATTATGCTAAGTGAAATAAGTGAGACTGAGAAAGACAAATGCCATATGGCTGTACTTATTATATGTGGAATCTAAAAAACAAAACAAATGAACAAGCAAACAAAAAATCAGACTCTTCAATACAGAGAGCAAACTGGTAGTTGCCAGAAAGCAGGTATATGGGTGGGGATGGGTGAAACAGATAAAGGGTATGAAGATTACAAACTTCTTATAAAATAAATAAGTCATGGAGATGAAGAGAACAGCATAGGGAATATAGTTAATAATATTGAAATAATGTTTTGTGGTGACAGATGGTGACTATTAATGTGGTGAGCGGTGAGTAATGTATAGAATGGTTGAATCCATTCAATAATTTTTGTACACCTGAAACTAGCAGCATTCTATGTCAATTACACTTCTATAATTTAAAAAAAGGTGATTGTTAAAATTTCTGAGACCTACATAGTGAATAATATGTATAGGTTGAACTTGAAATTTGAAGGAAGACCTAAATGTTTTGAGTTGGTGACTTTAACAACTTGAATATTGATTTTTAAATACCAAAAATCAACCTCTGAATAATCCTCTCTCTCTCAGGCTCTCTTCTTGAAGACTTTATACCCCAACCCCCTACCAGTCCCTCATGAAACCTCAAATGCAAAGTCATTGAAGAACCAGCAAAAAGTTTCTCAGGGTAACCAACAGGAAGGCAGATGAATTTAGCAAAGGGCAAGTCAAACATTCTCTAAATTAGGAGTCCAAGGTTTCGATACGAAAGAGAAAAATCACATGGAATATTTTGATCCGTAAAGTATTTCAACACTTTTGCATTTCATATTCTGTGCTCTTCTTTTCAAAATATCTGAACGCGTTTCACCATTCAAAGATCAAAACAGTGAAGCAACTCTTAATAGCAATTAGGAAGCGAGTATATTTCACAACAGACTCTTCAGTGCTGGCTGTAAGTGCTTTTCAGATTATTTCCTAATCTACTCTTGCAAAGGAAGGCCTTCCACTTTGAAAACTTTAGTCTGGAGGATGGGGATAAATCAATATATTGCTCATGAAAAATTCAGAGTCCGATTTGATCCATTTGATCCTTTGGCTTACAATAGAATTGTTTTATTATAATTGACCCATATCTATTTTATAGATTCTGTAAACTTCTAACTATAGAGCTGGTTTTCATTACCCAAATTAGCAAATGTGCTCAGTGGAAAAACTGAACAATATAATGAAAATGTCAGTATATGAATATTGTTCAGTTATATGAATTACTGTAATTGTAGAATTATATACACACACTTGTACCTAGTTCCTCACTGAAATTGTGAGAGCTCATGTCTTTAATGCATGTGCATTTTGGTTTCTTTTCTAGAATCAGGACTGGCTCTTGGTTCAGCCTTCATAAGAGGTGGGGTGGGTTGGTGCATCAGACGAGGGCTTCATTTTCTTTTTCTTTTTTAAAGATTTATTTATTTATTTATTTGATAGAGACAGGGAGAGAGATCACAAGCAGGCAGAGAGGCAGGCAGAGAGAGAGGGGGAAGCAGGCTCCCTGCAGAGCAGAGAGACCGATGTGCGGCTCCATCCCAGGATCCTGAGATCATGACCTGAGCCCAAGGCAGAGGCTTAACCCACTGAGCCAACCAGGCGCCCCCAGATGAGGGCTTCAGATTCATCATCTTTGAAGGGAGAGGATTCGAGATGATCCGGGAGGGTGTCTTCCATCCATAGGGTATTGCTTTGGGCTTTAAAATATGGTTTGCTGTTCAGAAATAGTTTGGTGGCAAAAGCAGTGGAAAAAATTATAACCACTCCATTCTCATTTGAGTAGTTTGCATGAAGGGCATTTAGAAGGCACAGGCTTTTTCCCAGAGCATCTTAGTCCCGGGTAAGATGCCCACCTTGTTTTCTATTTGTGAGATGGCAGGGTTCATCGCTCCTCACAGGGTTCAGTGATCGGGAACTTAGCTCACTGGCTGACTCATGGTAAAGAAGTGCCACCACTAGTCGTTATTAACAGAACACCATGTTCCTGCTTAGCAAGACTGTAAGATGACCCAGGGCTCTGGTTGGCCATTTTAAGACCCTCCTTTCTAATCTCCCACTTGCTGTTGTCACCCCTCCCCCAACTCCTCTTTACATTAGATGCCCAATATCTTAAGGCTCATTCCTTCCCTTTTTCCCCCTCCCTCCTCTCTCTCTTAAGAGTCTCATAGTTTTAGTCCCTTGCTCTAAGTCTTTGTTTTTAACTATAGTCCCGTAACAGATTCATCTAGGGCATTTATGAAATTGAGACACCTCTGCCTCAGCTAAAACTTGGGTCAGGTTCTTAATTTTGACAAACACTTGAGCTTTTTTTTTTGTGTGCCCCAAACTTTGAGATTTCATTCAGTAGGTATGAATGACATCACTACTTAAAATATAAAAAACTGCTTAAGAGGGATACATGGTTTTAGGCCAAAAAGAGTGGAGCTTAAATTCTGCATTTCAGGCATTAGGAAGGGAGTAGGGCAGACCGTAGAGTGTTTGAGACACGTGTCCGGACTCTGGAAAATCACACTCAAGTCATTATTCACCTTCGCTGCCACCTTGCAAAACCGGCCTCACCAGACCAAGCGATTTCTGGCACCTTTCTGCCTCCACGACCCATTTCTGAGGTTAGAGTGAACTCCTGGGGGATGAGTTATTCAGGAATGACAATCTTTCTCGGGGAGCATAATTCAAAATCTTCGGGCAAGGGCGGGGTGTGGAGTAATTACCAAACTGAATCCTAATTTTTTAAAAAAATATTTTATTTATTTATTTGACAGACAGAGATCACAAGTAGGCAGAGAGGCAGGCAGAGAGAGAGGAGGAAGCAGGCTCCCTGCTGAGCAGAGAGCCTGATATGGGGCTCGATCCCAGGATGGTGGGATCCGCCGACCGCAGAGGCTTTAACCCACTGAGCCACCCAGACACCCCTGAATCCTAATTTTTGATTCGAATATACTAACTTTAAAACTTTGGAAAAGAAAAAAAGTGCTTGATTGTGTGTGTGTTAAGTGAGTATGTGTGGTGTGTGTGCAGGTATGCATGTATGTGGGATGTGTGTGTATGCCTGTGCATGTGTGTGTGCCCTGTGTCGCCGTCTGCTGAAATGGCAGTTCAGGTGATGCAAGCCTTCTGTTCAAGCACAAAACAGATTGTTTCCCTCCCACTGCTTTGGACGGCGCTGGGGCTGGGAGCCAGGATCCCTATCTTGACCATGGAGAGGGAGTTCTTTCCAAATAAACACTGTCCGGAAGGCTGACAGATTCCTGAAATGAACTTTAGTTTGGTTCCTATTTACTATAAGAAGATGGCAAGAAAATGATTTGAGAGCTAAGAAAGTGATTTGAGACCATAATATGTGCACAAAACACTCCAGCTGGAGTGGATTGTAGGACGGGAGCGATGAGCTGGGTGAGTTGAGCGTTAAATCTGTGAAAATACCGTATCACGTCTTCTTTTTAAAAGATGTTCTAGAAGCAGCTCAGGCTACATCAGCAGCATTTTCTTCTCTGGCCAAAGGCCACTTGGTTCCTTTCTTCTTTGGCTTCTCTTCTGCACCACCCCCCATATAGCTAACGCAGCACGTACTCGCCATCCAGTGACCACGCGCTCTTCGCTGGGGGCCCGGGCGACACCCCGAAGGCTTCCAACGCGGCGGCGAGTCAGGCGCTCCGGGCCAGCAGCACAGGGAGCTTTCCGCCCGGATCCGAACTCCCTCCGCATTGGCGGCGTGGAGTCCCGTTCTTTCTCCTTTTAGACCTTCAGCAGCAGTTTTCAGGCAGCTGAACTTGAAATGCCTGCCGGGCTTTGTGCATCAGGGGCACGTGTAATGCCATCTCCGCGGCACAGACGCGACGCTACTCGGGAGCGCCTTCCACGCGGTCGCGGGCCACCGAGGGAGGACGCGTGCGCTGCTCCTGGGTGCTGGCTTCGGGTCCACTTTGGGAACCTGGCCTCACTGTCCTGCCCTCGTCCGAAAACCATGGTGTGAAGTTGGACCCCCGATGACCTTTCCTGTTCTTTGTTCCTTCATTTAGGAAACGAGGCTACTGCCAGCCCGCTAGGGCGTCAACAGTGACCTCAGCCGCAGAAGCCCGCTCAGGCTTGCGCCCCAGCCAGGATCAGGGACTCGCGGCAGCTCCACGCCGGAGAGAGCCCGCGGGAGGGGCCCCTGTCCAAGCGCCCACCCGAGCAAGCTGAACGGCTGCCGGGATGAGACAGACAGTGGTTTCCGCTCGGCAGGCGTCCCGGGAGGGGGCTTGCAGCCACTGTCCGGTGTATTGAGTTTCTGCAGATGCGGTATGTATGTGAGGCCGAGGAGCCACAGTTTTTGGCTCGAGGGAAGGGAGAAAGGAGCTCTCGGATGAGGCTGATGCAGAAACCCCAGGCTTCCATGAGGCCACAGCGCTCAGAGCTGGAGAAGCAATGGCAACCTTGCTGTTTTCACTCCGTCTGCAGAATTCACATGTTTATGGGCTTATTCATTCAAACACTTTTCAAGTTCTTCCCGAGTGTCTGCTTCTGTGCTGTGCAGTGGGGTCAGAGCCGCGAGATTAGCATTGCCTCTGCACAGTTTGCGAAGAACGCTGGGATGAGACCGCCAGTCGGACCCTCTTAGGACTCTGTCTCCTGCCACTGCCCTGCAGATAGCGTCCTGCTTCGCCATACTGCGCTTTGATGCCTGTGGAGTTATTGTTGCATTTATTTTGAATGGGGCCATTTCACACAATCCCCCCTATATTCCCAACTCTGTGCCCCGCAGGCCCACGGGAAGGCAGCACATCCTGGCCTTTTGGGGTTGAGTGGGGTGATGAGATGCGTTCTGGCTGGTGACCTGTGAGTGTGATGTGCTTTGCTTCTAGGCCACAGCATTCATTATGGGTTCCAGGCCCTCCAAACAAGAGCTCTGGAGAAGGGAAGGCGGCTGCTCCCCAGCCTGGTACCCGAGGGACTGTAATGAGCAAAACCACCAACAGATTTACCACCTCTGTCTTCTGAATGAGACATGTACCCCTGGGCTCTCTCTTACTAGGAGCCTATCCCAAATGATTATCCTTTTATAGAACATTATGGTTCCTGCTTTCTCTGAGCTAATCACCAGGATGAAATCATTTATCTAGTCATTAATTAAAAAATAGGTAGTGAGTGCCTATGTGGGAGGCAGTACTCTGGGGAGGGAGCGTGAACGCAGAATCCATAATTTGGCCTCTCACTGAGTGGACCATCCCAGGGAGAAGAAAAGGTATGATCACAATAACCTCCAAATAAACACAGAAGCACAAAGCCTGGTGGGCTTTGCAGTTAATGAGACTTTTCCGGATAAATGCTGGCATGTCCGTGTACTGTGCAGGAAATATGTACATGACAACACCAGAAACCCCAAACTGTCATCCAAGTGGATTGTGCTCGAAGGAAATCTCACAAAAGACAGGAAGATCAGAGTGTCTGACCTTGTGGGGGCTTGCTGGGATGCTTCAAGGCAGCCGGTCAGATGAGAGAAATACCACGAGCTCCCCAAATCAGCCCATAAATCCCAAGGCAGGACACTCTCTCCACTCTCCTTCCCCCTCTCCTACCCTCACTCAGCTCCTTCTAGCTTGTTCTTTTGCCACAAGGGAGTTAGTACGGAACAAAAAGGACAGTGGTCTTAGATGGAGCAGGGGGACCATCCGTGACAGGTGTGTGTGGGGGGTCCCTTCCCCCCTTTCTTCAGGTGCAAAGGGGAGAATCAAGCTCACCGAGAATGAGAGCACTATTCTCAGGCAAAATCCCAAGCCTCTATTTTCCAGTTTCTGTGGTTTGGCAAGTCACTTACCCTGTTCCTCTAAAATGGGACTAGTAGCTGATTTGCAGTATTGCTGGGCGGGTGAGAGGCTATATGAAGAGTGCACTGGTAGCCGTTATTTCACGGAGGTAGGATTTTTTTTTCCCCCTAAGGTGTTAGGATCTATTGTCTCCTTTCTTATTCACAACAGTACTGAAATGGATGGTGAAGAGGCGCTCACGTGGTTGTGAACCCCCAAATAAGACAGGTGCACATGGTCTAGAGAATATTACCTCTTTGTTATGAGGTCACTCTGATTATTTCTTGAGATGTCTGCTTTCTACTGAATATCAACTTTCATATTTCAAATAAAGAAACTCCTGCAAGGATGATGTCTGACAGAGCATGTATGAGACAAGCCCTTGAACTCTAGGATCACATGGGATCTGGTTTGTACTTGGAACTCATGAATTAAGAGATACTTCCTTCCTTTCCTCCTTTCTTTTTTTTTTTTTTAAAAGATTTTATTTATTTATTTGATAGAGATCACAAGTAGGCAGAGAAGCAGGCAGAGAGAGAGGGAGAAGCAGGTTCCCTGCCGAGCAGATAGCCTGATGCGGGGCTCGATCCTGGGATCATGACCTGAGCCGAAGGCAGAGGCTTTAACCCACTGAGGCACCCAGGCACCCCTCTCTATTTTTTTAAGATCTTATTTATTTATTTGACAGAGAGAAAGGGAGACAGAGTGAGTGCACAAGCAGGGGGAGTGGCAGAGGGAGAGGGAGAAGCCAACTCCCCAGTGAGCAGGGAGCCAGATGCTGGGTTCATCCCAGAACCCTGGGATCATGATCTGAGCTGAAGGCTGATACGTAACTGACTGAGCCCCCAGGCACCCCAATACTTCCATTTTTGTAAAGATTTTATATATTTATTTTGGGAGAGAGGGATCCTGTGAGCATGAGTAGAGGGAGGGGCAGAGCGTGAGAGAGAATGGCAAGCAGATTCCATGCTGAGCACAGACCAAACATGGAACTTGATCTCATGACCTGTGCTGAAATCGAGAGTTGGATGCTTAAAGGACTGAGCCACCCAGACACCCCAAGAAATATTTCTTTCTTCTTTCTTTCTTTTAGTTGTTTTATTCATGTATTTTAATTAACATATAATGTATTATTTGTTTCAGGGGTACAGGTCTGTGAATCATCAGTCTTACAAAGTTCACAGCACTCACCAAAGCACATACCCTCCCCAATGTCCATCACCCAGCCACCCTATCCCTCCCACTCCCCTCCAGCAGCCCTCAGTTTGTTTCCTGAGATTATGAGTCCCTTATGGTCCCATAAGAGGGGGACCTCTTTCTCCCTGGTCCCATCTTGTTTCATATTTCCCTCCATTCCCCCCCAGGACCCCACACCCAGCCTTTTAAATTCCTTGTATCAGAGAGATCGTATGACATTTCTCTTTCTCTGGATGACTTATTTTGCTTAGCATAATACCCTCTAGTTCCATCCACGTTGTTGCAAATGGCAAGATTTTGTGTTTTTTAATGGCTGCATAGTATTCCATTGTATATATATACCACATCTTCTTTATCCATTCATCTGTTGATGGACATCCAAGTTCTTTCCATAGTTTGGCTATTGTGGACATTGCTGCTATAAACATTCAGGTGCACGTGCCCCTTTGGATCACTACATTTGTATCTTTTGGGTAAATACCCAGTAGTGTGATTGTTGGATCATAGGGGAGCTCTATTTTCAACTTTTTGAGGAACCTCCATACTGTTTTCCAGAGTGGCTGCATCAGCTTGCATTCCCACCAATAATATAGGAGGGTTCCCCTTTCTCTGCATCCCTGCCAACATCTATCATTTCCTGACTAGTTAATTTTAGCCATTCTGACTGGCATAGCTGGTATCTCAGTGTGGTTTTGATTTGTATTTCTCTGATGCCGAGTGATGTGGAGCACTTTTTCCTGTGTCTGTTGGCCATTTGGATGTCTTCTTTGCAGAAATGTCTGTTCGTGTCTTCTGCCCATTTCTTGATTGGATTATTTGTTCATTTGGCTGTTGAGTTTGATGAGTTCTTTATAGATTTTAGATACTAGCCCTTTATCTGATATGTCATTTGCAAATATCATCTCCCATTCTGTCAGTTGTCTTTGGTTTTGTTGACTGTTTCCTTTGCTGTGCAAAAGCTTTTGATCTTGATGAAGTCCCAATAATTCATTTTTGCCCCTGCTTGCTTTGCCGTTGGCAATGTTTCTAGGAAGGAAGTTGCTGTAGCTGAGGTTGAAGAGGTTGCTGTCTACATTCTCTTCAAGGATTTTGATGGATTCCTGTCTCACATTGAGGTCTTTCATCCATTTTGAGTCTGTTTTCATGTGTGGTGTAGGGAAATGGTCCAGTTTCATTCTTCTGCATGTGGCTGTCCAATTTTCCCAACCCCATGCATTGAAAAGGCTATCTCTTTTTACACTGGACATTCTTTCCTGCTTTGTCAAAGATTAGTTGACCATAGAATTGAGGGTCTATTTCTGGGCTCTCTATTCTGTTCCATTGATCTATGTGTGTTTTTGTGCCAGTACCCTACTGTCTTGATGATTAGGGCTTTGTAATAGAGCTTGAAGTCTAGAATTGTGATGCCACCAACTTTGGTTTTCTTTTTTAATGTTCCTCTGGCTATTTGTAGTCTTTTCTGGTTCCATATAAATTTTAGGATTATTTGTTTAATTTTTTTGAAAAATGTTGATGGTATTTTGATATAGATTGCATTAAATGTATAGATTGCTCTAGGTAGCATAGACATTTTCACAATATTTGTTCTTCCAATCCATGAGCATGGAACATTTTTCCATTTCTTTTTGTCTTCCACAATTTTTTTCATGAATACTCTATAGTTTTCTGAGGACAGATTCTTTGCCGCCTTGGTTAGGTTTATTCCTAGATATCTTATGGTTTTGGTGCAATCGTAAATGGGAACAACTCCTTAATTTCTCTTTCTTCTGTCTTGTTTTTGGTGTATAGAAATGCAACTGATTTCTGTCCACTGATTTTATATCCTGACACTTGACTGAATTCCTGTATGAGTTCTAGCAGATTTGGAGTGGAGTCTTTTGGGTTTTCCATATAAGGTATATAATCTGTAGAGAATGAGAGTTTGACTTCTTTGCCAGTTTGTCTTTAATTTCTTTTTGTTTTTTGATTGCTGAGGCTATGACTTCGAGTACTATGTTGAGTAGCAGTGGTAATAATGGATATCCCTCCTGTGTTTCTGACCTTAGTGGAAAAGCTCTCAGTTTTTCTCCATTGAGAATGATATTCACTGTGGGTTTTTCATAGATAGCTTTGATGATATTGAAGTATGTATCCTCTATCCCTACACTGTGAAGAGTTTTGATCAAGAAAGGATGCTGTACTTTGTCAAATGCTTTTTCAGCATCTATTGAGAGTATCATGTGGTTCTTGTTCTTTCTTTTATTAGTGTACAGTATCACGTTGATTGATTTGCATATGTTGAACCAAACTTGCAGCCCAGGAATAAATCCCACTTGATTGTGGTGAATAATCCTCTTAATGTACTGTTGAATCCTATTGGCTAGTATTTTGGTGAGAATTTTTGCATCTGTGTCCATATTGGGTATTGTTCTGTAATTCTCCTCTTTGATGGGGTCTTTGTCTGGTTTTGGGATCAAAGTGATGCTGGCCTTGTAAAATGAGTTTGGAATTTTCCCCTCCATTTCTATTTTTTGGAACAGTTTCAGGAGAATAGGTATTAATTCTTCTTTAAATATTTGGTAGAATTCCCCCAGGAAGCCGTCTGGCCCTGGGATCTTGTTTGTTGGGAGATTTTTGATGACTGCTTCAATCTCCTTACAGGTTATGGGTCTGTTCAGGTTTTCTATCTTCCTGGTTCAGTTTTGGTAGTTTATACATCTCTAGGAATGCATCCATTTCTTCCAGATTGTCAAATTTGTTGCCGCAGAGTTGCTCATAATATGTTCTTATAATTGTTTGTATGTCTTTGGTGTTGTTTGTGATCTCTCCTCTTTCATTCATGATTTTATTTATTTGGGTCCTTTCTCTTCTTTTTAATAAGTCTGGCCAGGGGTTTATCAATCTTATTAATTCTTTCAAAGAACCAGTTCCTAGTTTTATTTATCTGTTGTACTGTTCTTTGGTTTAATTTCATTGATTTCTGCTCTGATCTTTATTATTTCTCTTCTCCTGCTGGGTTTAGAATTTATTTGCTCTTTTTGTTCCAGCTCCTTTAGGTGTAGGCTTAGGTTGTATATTTGAGAACTTTCTCATTTCTTGAGAAAGGCTTGTGTTGTTATATACTTTCCTCTCAGGACCACCTTGCTGTATCCCAGAGATTTTGAACAGTTGTGTTTTCATTTTCATTTGTTTCCATGAATTTTTAAAGTCCTCTTTAATTCCTTCATTGACCCATTTATTCTTTAGTAAGATGCTCTGTAGTATCCATGTATCTGAGTTCTTTCCAACTTTCCTCTTGTGGTTGAGTTCTAGTTTCAAAGTATTGTGGTCTGAAAATATGCAGGGACTGATCCCAATATTTTGGTACCAGCTGAGACCTGATATGTGACCCAGCATGTAATCTATTCTGGAGAATGTTGCATGTGCACTAGAGAAGAATGCGTGTTCTTTTGCTTTGAGATAGACTGTTTTGAATATATCTGTGATGTCCATCTGGTCTAGTGTGCCATTTAAAGCTTTTATTTCCTTGTTGATCTTTTACTTAGATGATCTGTTCTGAAATGGTGAGGGAGGTGTTAAAGTCCCCTACTATCATTGTATTATTGTCAATATGTTTCTTTGATTTTGTTAGTTGTTGGTTTATATAGTTGGCTGCTCCTATGTTAGGGGCATAGATATTTAAAATTGTTAGATCTTCTTGTTGGACAGTTCCTTTGAGTATGATATAGTGTCCTTCCTCATCTCTTATTATAGTCTTTGGCTTAAAATCTAATTGATCTGCTATAAGGATTGCCACCCCAGCTTTCTTTTATGTCCATTAGAACACCTCCTCACTCTAAATCTGGAGGAGTCTTTGGGTTTTTTGTAGACAGCATATCAATGGGTCTTTTTTTTTTTTTTTAAATCCATTCTAATACCCTGTGTCTTTTTATTGGGGCATTTAGCTCATTTACATTCAGGGTAACTATTGAAAGATATGAATTTAGTGCCATTGTATTGCCTGTAAGGTGACTGTTACTATATATTGTCTCTGTTCCTTTCTGGTCTATGCTACTTTTAGGCTCTCTCTTTGCTTTGAGGATCCCTTTCAATATTTGCTATAGGGCTGGTTTGGTGTTTGCAAATTCTTTTAGTTTTTGTTTGTCCTGGAAGCTTTTTATTTCTCCTTCCATTTTCAATGACAGCCTAGCTGGATATAGTATTCTTGGCTGCATAGTTTTTAGTGCTATGAATATATCTTGCCAGTCCTTTGTGGCCTGCCAGTTCTCTGTGGATAGGTCTGCTGGAAATCTAATATTTTTACCATTGTATGTTCCAGACATCTTGTTCCAAGCTGTTTTGAGGATTTTCTTTTTGTCACTGAGACTTGTAAGTTTTAATATTAGATGATGGGACATGAACCTATTTTTATTGATTTTGAGGGGGATTCTCTGTGCGTCCTGGGTTTTGATGCTTGTTCCCTTCCCCAAATTGGGCAAGTTCTCTGCTATAATTTGCTCCAATATACTTTCTGCCCACCCCTTCTTCTTCTGGGATCCCAATTATTCTAACATTGTTTCATCTTATGGTATCACTTATCTCTCAAATTCTCCCTTTGTGGTCCAGTAATTGTTTCTCTCTCTTTTTCTCAGCTTCTTTATTCTCCATCATTTGGCCTTCTATATCACTAATTCTCTCTTCTGCCTCATTTATCCTAGGAGTAAGAGCCTCCATTTTTTAATTGTACCTCATTAATAGCTTTTTTGATTTCAAATTGGTTAGATTTTAATTATTTTATTTCTCCAGAAAGGGATTTTATTTCTCCAGAAAGGGATTCTTTAGTATTTTCTATGTTTTTTTTTTTTTTTTTCAAGCCCAGTTAACATCTTTACAATCATCATTCTGGACTTTAGTTCTGACATCTTACTAATATCTGTATTGATTAGGTCCCTAGCCATTAATACTGCATCTTGTTCTTTTTTTTTGAGGTCAGTTTTTCTACCTTGTCATTATATCCAGAGAAAAATAGATGAATGAGAGAACAAAATACTAAAAGTATAGCAATGACCCCAGAAAAAATACACTAACAAAATCAGAAGAGACCCAAAACCAGGGGGAGAAAAAAGGAAAAAAATATCCATGTCTCTCTCTTTCTCTATCTATCTATCTATCTATCTATCTATGACTAGATTGGTGAATAGAACAGAGTCACATGCTTGATTTTGGGTGTATGTTGGTCTGTTAGAAGAAACTGCCACCCAAAATTTTAAGGAAAGAAAAAGTTATATATATACAAAAATAGGGGTAAATATGATGGAGGGATGGAATATGACTATAAAATGAAAATTTAAAAAGATTTTAAAAAAGGAATTGATAACATAAGAAGTTGGTTGAAGAAAGAAAAAAAAGGAGAGAATGTGATCAGGCTGGAGACTAGAACAAAGCCATTTGCTAGATTTAGGGTGTATTTTGCTCTGTTAGAAGAAAGTGTATCCCAAAATTTTAAAGAAAGAAAAACTTATGGGTATATAAAAAATAAAGTTAAATACAATGAATATGACTATAACAATGAAAATTTTAAAAGATTTTTAAAAGGGCATTGATAAGATAAAATAGTTAAAAAAGGTTAAAATAGAAAAGAGGAAAATTTTTAAAAAAAGAACAAGAAGAAATAAAATAAAAAAAATTCTAACTTTGAAAGACTAAACACTCATGAGAAAAAAGCCATGAATTCTATGTGCTATATTCCCCTAGCTCTGAAGTTACGCAGTTCTTATTGATTGGTGAATTTGGTCTTGGCTGGAATTTCTTGCTGATCTTCTGGGAGAGGAGCCTGTTGCAGTGATTCTCAAATGTCTTTGCCTGGGGCAGAACTGCACTGCCCTTGCCAGGGGCCAGGCTAGCCAATCTGCTTGGGTTTGCTCTCAGGAGCTTTTGTTCCCTGAACTCTTTCCGTAGAGCTCTGGAGGATGGGAATGAAGATGGCAGCTTCCCAATCTCTGGCCCCGGAGTTGCTGAGAACTTGGGGCCCCACTCCTCAGTGCACCTTCAGAGAAAAGCAGGAAATCCCTCCCGTCTCCCTGGTCTCCAGCCATTCTCTGTGCTCACCTGGCCTGTAACTGAGCATTTTTATCTCTGTTGCACAGCCTTGTTTGGAGTCTCCACACCCAGCCAATTCCTGCCCCACACTCCTGTGCCACTCCTCCTGGAGGAGGAAGGTGAGTCTCCCCAGATCTGCCACTTGTGAGGACACAGCTCAAAGAACAGTGGCCCGACTGTGCCTCAGATCATAGTTAAAGGTAACCCCAAGCTGAGAGCCCACTGGTTTGTTCTGTCTGTGCAGCCAGCCTCCCTGCTCTGATACCTGGGAGCTCTGCCACACTCAGACATCCCTGGTCTTTCTGTGACACCAAGGGACCTGAGACCACACTGACCCAGTGAAGGTTCCACTTCCTTATATATAAATGTAGGTTTTTTTTTTAGTTAGGCTACAAAATTATTTCATGCATATGAAAACCAAATGTATACAAAAAAGGCCATGTGTATTTGCAAACATATACCTCAGTGGTCCACAACTTTGGGCCCTGGAACAAAGAGCAGCCAAATCTCCCTCCTTCCTTTGTGCCGTTAGAAGGGAATACAATACATAGTTATGGAGAACATGTTTGTGTCATTGTACTAACTAAGTGATATATTATAAATAGCTCCAAACATTTTGAAAGAAATGTTTGGTTAAAAACTACCAAAATAACAAATACATGATCATTAAAAATACTGGCTACAGAAGAGATAATTTCTCTACAAATAGAAATTAATCTTATTTTTAAATAGTTCAGAAATTTGAATATCTCTAATTTTTTGAAGTCTGATGAACAAAGACCTATGAATCTCTTAATCACCAATGTGAATGATACTTAATGCTCTAAAATTAAAATGTCCCCTACAAATCAATGGGAATGGTTTTCATATCACAAAGATCTGTGATAAGTAAGATATGGATGTGAGGAAAGAAATGGATGAGAATATGATTAGAACAGCAAATAATCAAGGAAGGGAATTAGATCCTACAGACCCACACATAACAAAACCCACATTCACGTGAACAGACATGCAACTTGTAAGACTAAGTTCAATTTATGGCAAACACTGGACAGTTTAACATTTTTGTTCCCAAAATGGAGAAAGTAGTATTCAGGGACAAATATTTTGAGGAAAGTATCTTGAGTTTCCTTGTATATTATTCCTTAAGCCTTCCTTGCTGTTTTTACAAGACTGGATTCACATAATGGTGTAATCAATAAACATACAATTGCCCTTTTATGAAGAAAGCATGGTATCCAACAAGAGTCTTCCCTGTCCTCTGTATTTATCAGACTTCATATTACCCTTCTTCACATTAGGCTAAATAAAGGCTAACATAGGTACCAAAGAGGGACACCTGGGTGGCTCAGTCTGTTAAGCATCTGCCTTCAGCTCAGATCATGATCCCAGGGTTCTGGGATCAAGTTCTGCATCCAGTTTCTTGCTCAGTGGGGAGCCTGCTTCTCCCTCGGCCTGCTGCTCCCCCTTCTTGTGTGTGCTCTCTTTCTCTCTCCAACAAATTAAAAAATAAAATAAGATAAAATAAAATAAAATAAAATAAAATACAATACAATAGATACCAAAGAATAGATTCATTGAATAGTTGATGCTTGCTTTTTTTCACCATTAAAGCATCAGCTCTTAATAGGAAGAGCACTGTATTCAGCAGGAGCCAGAGCTGGAAGTAGCATTTGATGGGAGATTTCATGTTCACAGATGTGATCTTTGAACAATAGAAAGCAAATAAGCTAAAGTTGGATCAAACCGGATGTACAGCTTCCAAGCTCAGCCAAACAAGTTGTCAAGAGGTGGCTGGTCTACTGAGGTGAAGTAATCCAAAAGTTATTAATTTAGACTTACCCCACCTACACAATGCATCATCTTGATTTTGTAGCTCCCTTTCCCCAAGATGAGGAAATCATCTCAGCACAAGTGCTGTAAGGGAATGCACAGAAGATGACAAACTTTCATAGTCTTAGAGATATGGCACCTTGCTCATTTGGGGTCTGGAGGACACTCATGAACAGCTCATTCCCTCCACTTATCACTTCACCAAGAGATAGTACAATCCAAGGGAAGTGATACATTCTAAGCCCAAATTTTTAAACCATAAAAACAGTGTCTTCCCAGTGGAGTCCATGCTCCCTTCTTGGTGTGAATGTACCTGCAGAACCAACTTTGTTTACAAGGGATTTATCATTAAGCCTTAAATTGGAACAAACGTTTTGAGGAATCCATCATATAGAACCTTGTGAATGGCTCACTCCTTCATCCTGGTGCAGCTTTCTGGAGATCCAACTGTCAGGCCCAATGGACTGTCTCACTTGACTTGAACTGTACAACCATTGACACATCTTTACCTGACTCATGGTACTGCCCATGAATAAAACCCACAATCCTGTTTTTCAGCTCAGCTTACTTTCATGACATGTTAGAAATCCCTTTGACTGCAGGCTCTAGAAGCATTGAATTCTGCCTGTTGAGTAAGAATTTAGAGCAGCTTCTGCCTCAGAGTGGCTCCTCAGTTCTAACATATCTTCAAGTAGAATTTTTTTGGTCTTTGGATTTGCAGTCTGAGTGGAGTGAGCAAATATTTGGATAGTAAAAAGGAAAGTTACAATGAAGAAATCATAATGTAACCCTATTTTGAACCTGCTCTGTTAATTTTAAATTATAGTCAAAGATGTTCATTATGAGAAGGATTTTAGACTCTTCAAGGAGAGATGTTTCCTGGAGAAGAATGAAAAAGAGATTGAAGCTTGAGGGACTTAATGCGGGATTTCATTCCTATTCCTCAGAAAGGGGGGCGAGGTAAGGCAGGGAGAAAGGAGAGTGTGCTTGTGAACACGCAGGGAATAAGAATCACAAGGGAGTTGAACAGAAGTAAGCAGAGTGTGGGGAAAGGAAGCAAGCTAAACTTTTCCCTTGTTTCCACTTCTGATCTGGGAAAGGTTCTGATCCATGGTAAAAAGGAGCAAGGAAAATGTACCTCGTTGTTTCCTTGAATCCAGTCATTAACTGATAAAGATGAGTGGTAACATAACGACATCACATACATAATAATTGTACCATGAATGTATTAATTCAGTTCAGGCAGTGCATATACATTTTTTAATAAAACTATATGGAGGAGGAGCTTATAATGATATGGGCCTCCTTCCTCACCTTTCTCCCTCCCAAAGCCATCCTTCCTGGACAATCACTTTGATTCTTATTTTGAAGCTGCTCCTATTTCTAAACAATATGATTTTATACTGTTAATTATGTTGATAATATGTTTATACTGATATTTCTTAATTTATAGACTCTTTACATTTCTTTCCAATTACCTGTGGGATAGATGAGCTTTTAGCTTTTTTACACCTTTTGTCCCCTAAGGTATGTTTGTTTGTTTGTTTTTTAGTACAGACATACCTCATTTCACTGTGCTTTGCTTTATCATGCCTTATAGATATTGCATTAAAAAAAAAAGATTTGTTTATTTATTTCAGAGAGAGAGAGAGAGAGGGCACAATTGGGGGAGAGAGGCAGAAGGAGAGGGAGAGAATCCTCAAGCAGACTCCTCGTTGAGCATAGAGCCTGATGTGTGACTTGATCCCAGCATCCTGAGATCATGACCTGAGCAAAAATCAAGAGTGTCATGCTTATCTGAATGAGCCACCCAGGTGTTCCCAGATATCACATTTTTTTTTAATTGAAGGTTTATGGCAACCCTGCATGGAGCAAGTCTCTCAGAGCCAATTTTCCAACAATCATTTGCTCAGTTCATGTCTCTGTGTCACATTTTGGTAATTCTAAAAATGTTTCAATCTTTTTCATTATTATTATATTTGGATTGCTGCAAGCTGATGACAAAACTTCAGTGTGTTTCTTGAGTAAGATCTACTCCTGGTGAAGATGCTGTGAAGATTGTTGAAATGACAACAAAAAATTTGGAATATTGTATATACTTAATTCACAAAGCAGCAGGAAGTTTTGAGAGGGTTGACTCCAATTTTGAAACAAGTTCTACTGTGAGCAAAATGCTACCAAACAGCATAGCCTGTTATAAATTTTTTGTGAAAGGAAGTCAATCACTGAAGCAAACTTACTTTAAGAAAATTATACAGCCACCCCAACCTTCAGGAACCACCATCCCAAGTAGGCAGCAGCTGTCAACGTCAGGCAAGACCCTCCACGAGCCAAAAGATTATGACTCACTGAAAGCTCAGGGGATGGTTAGCATTTTTTAGCAATAGAGTTTTTTTTTTCTTCCTGTGTGTGCATGAGAGAGAGAAAGAGAGAGAGAGAGAGAGAGAGAGACTGTGAGTGGGGGGGGGAGGGAGCAGAAGGAGGGGGCGAGTGCCTACCATAGAGCCCTACCTGGGGCTCCATCTCATGACCCTGAGATCATGACCTTGAGACTGTCATTAACCTGAGCCAAAATTAAGAGTTGGACACTTAACCAACTGAACCACCTAGGTACCCCACAATAAAGTATTTTTAAATTAAAGTATTTTTAAATTAAATTAATTTAAATTAAGTATTTGAAATATTTTTAAATTTTTAAATTTTTAAATTATCATGAGGAACTTGTTCCACTATATCTTCTAGACTTCTTTCTTTCTCCTCCCCTTCAGGGATTCCAATGATTCTGACGTTGGAACGTTTCATGGCATCATTTATTTCCCTGATTCTGTTTTCATGGTTTCTAAGCTGTTTGTTCCAGGCTTCCTCTTGATTCTTCCTCTCTATCTGTTTGTCCTCCAGATTACTAATTCTATCTTCTGTCTCTATACCCTAGCTTTGAGAGAATTTAGATTAGATTGGAACTCATTGAGAGCATTGTGAACATCATCCCTGGTAGCTTTTAGCTCTGCCCTAACATTGTGAACATCCTGTCTGGTCGCTTTCAGTTCGCCCCTAATCAATTCCGTTTGGTCATCCATGGCTTTCTCCAACCTAGCTATTGCCTGGATAATTGTTAGCCTGAATTCTCTTTCCGACATATTGTCTATGTTGATAGCCATTAGCTCTGTTGCAGAAGGTCCATCCTCTATATTTTTCTTCTGTTGGGCATTCCTCCTCCTAGTCATTTTGGTGAGAGATGACTGAACAGATGTAGCTGGTTGTATCGACCGTGGTGCAGTCTGGGTGCACCCTGGAACACTTCTGAGCAATCAGGATTCCCCACCCAAATGAGAGAAAAAAGAAAGGAAAAAGAAGAAAAAGAGAGAGAGAGAGAGAGACAGGAAAGAAAGGGAAGATGAAAGAGACGGTTCAGCCCAAATGGGCCCCAAGGTAAGATTTATGAGGTATACAAACAAAAACAGACAAACAAAAAGACTGATAAAAGTATATAACAAGATAAAAAAATTATATATATGCAAATAAAGGAAGAACCTTGTCGAAAAGAACCCCAAGTGTAAGATTTATATACTATCAGGACAAACACAAAAACACAGAAATACTGCCCACTGGCGTCTTAAGGTGTGTTCATTGTTTGTCTAAGCATAATGCTATCACACTTAATAGACAACAGTGCAGCATAAACATAACTTTTATGTGCACTGGGAAACTGAAAATATTATTTGACTTACTTTATTGTGATATTCCCCTTATTGTGGTAGTCTGGAACTGAACTGGTAATATCACTGAGGTATGCTTGTATTTAGTTTTATTTTATTTAATTAAACTTTTATCTTTGAGATACTTGTAGAATCACATATGGTCATAAGAAAGAATTCAGAGATCCACTTACACTCTACTTGGTTTTCCTTTATGGTAATGTCTTGGGAAAGTGTAGTACATGATTATAGCCAGGATATTGTCTTGACACAGTCTAAGAGACAGAGTATTGCCATCATCCCCAAACCCCTCACACCCTTCCAGAGTCAGGCCAGTTCCTTCTTATCCCCTCTCCTTCATCTCTATAATTTTGTCATTTCAATGATATGTAAATGAAATTTTAAGTATGTCATCTTTTGGAATGGGCTTCTTTTCATTTGGTGTAATTCTGTGGGGATTCACCTAGGTTTGGGCATGTATCTATAGTCTGTTCTTTTTACGGTTGAATAGTATTCCAAGGCGTGGATTTACTACATTGTCTTTAGCATCTGCCCACTGAAGCGCATCTGGGTAATTTTCGGTTTTTGACAACTATGAATAACGTGTGAATACAGGCTTTCATTCTTCTGGGATCAATGCCCAGGAATGCCCAGGAATGCCCAGGCTGGGATGTACTGGGGCTTGCGGTAGTCTATTAACTGCCAAACTGTTTCCCATAGTGACCCTCCATTGGACATTCCCACCATTGGTATCTGAATGATCTTGTTTCTCCACATCTGCACCAACATCAGAGAATCCCTATTTTTTTAAATTTTAGCATTTTGAAAAATGTGTTGTAACATCTCATTGTGATTTTCATTTATATTTCTTTAATTGCTAATGATGTAGAACAAACACCTTTTCATGTGCTTTTTTTTCAATCTGTATATTCTTTTTGGTGAAATATCTCTTCATTTCCTTTTACAAATGTTCTAATAAGATGACTTTAATTTTTACTGTTGAGTTTGAGAGTTCTTGATATGTTTTCATCCTTTGTCAGGTACGTTGTTGGCAAATATTTTCTCCCACTGTGCAGTTTTTCTTTTTGTCCTAAAAGGGTCTTTTATAGAACAAAAGATTAAATCTTGAAGTACAATTTATCAACTTTCCCTTTCATGGATCATGTTTCTGGTGTCAAGTCTATAAACTTTTCATCTAGTCCTAGATCCTGAAGATTTTCTCTTATTTTTTTAAGTGTTATAGTTTCACACTTTATTCTATGATCTATTTTGAATTAATTTTTGTATAAGATGTGAGAGTTAGTTTGAGGGTTTTTTCTTGTTTGTTTGTTTTGCTTATGGTTGTCCAATTTGCTCCAGCGACATTTCTTGAAAATGCTATTTTAACTCTATTGAATTGTTTTTGCACTTTATAAAAAATCATTTACGCATATCTGTGCAAATCTATTTCTGAGTTCTCTGCTCTAGGCCACCGATTAATGATTCCATCCCTCTGCCAATGTCAATATAGTAAGCCTTGAAAATGGGGTAAGTGATTCCTCCCACTTTATTATGGTTTCAAAAAAAATTTTTTTTTACTTCCTTTACCTCTTAATATAAAATTTAGAATATTATTATCCATGTGTACAAACATTTTGGCAGAAATCCCATTAAAACTGTCAATTTGAGGAGATTTGACACCTTCACTCTGTTGTATTCTAATCCATGACCATGTCAGTTCTTTCCATTTCTTTAGGTCTCTGTTTCCTGTTGCCAACACTGTGTAGTTTTTGGCATATGTGCCCTGTACTTGTTTTGTTAGGTTTACCTAAGTATTTTATTTTAATTGAGATATAATGGGCATATATCATAGGCATTTCAGGTATACAACATGATAATTTGATACTTGTATATACTGCAAAATATTCACCACAATAAGTCTAGTTAATATCCATCACCACACAATTACAATTTTTTCTTGTGACTGGAACTTTCTTGTGACTGGAACTCTACTCTCTTAACAACTTTCAAATATGCAACACAGTATTATTAACTATAGTTGCCATGCTGTACACTATATCCCTAGGACTTACTTATTTTGTAAGTGGAAATGTGTACTTTTTGATCCCCTTCACCCATTTCACCCTCCCACCTTCCACTCGGCACCTCTGACAACAACCAGTCTGTTCTCTGTATGTATGAGCTTGTTCTGTTTTGTTTTAGTCTCCACATAGAAGTGAGATGATGGGTATTTCTCGTTCTCTTTTTCTTTCTCTGACTTATTTCACTTAAGCATAATGTCCTCAAGATTCATCCATGTTGTCACAGATGACAAGATTTCTTTCTTTTTTGGGGGGCTGAATAATATTCAATTGTATACATATTCTTCATTTTCTCTATTCATTCATGGTTGTTTCCTCATCCAGGCTATTGTAAATAATGCTGCAAAAAACATGGGGGTACAGATATATTTGTATGTTTTTTTTTTGTTGTTTCCTTCAGATAAATACCCAGAAATGGAATTGTTGGATCATAGGGTAGTTCTATTTTTAATTTTTTGAGGAACCTCCATATTGTTTTCCATAGTGACTGAACCACTTTATGTTCTCAAAAGTAGTGCATAAGGGTTTACTCTTCTCCACCTCCTGGCTAATAATGTTATTTCTTGTCTTTTTGATAATAGCTAGTCTAACAAGTGTAAGGTGATAACTCATTGTGGTTTTGATTTGCTCCCATGCCCATTTTTAAATCAGATATTTGTTTGTTTTTGCTATTGAGTTGTAGGAGTTCTTCATATATTTTGGATACTAACCCTTTATCAGATATAGAGTTTGCAAATATTTTATCCTGTTCTTAAGTTGTCTTTTCATTTTGCTGATGGTTTCCTCTGCTTTGTGGAAGCTTTTTAATTTCATGTAGTCCCACTTGTTTATTTTTGCTTTTGTTTTTGTTTGTCTTTGCTTTTGTGTGAAATACAAAAAAAATTGTCAATGGTGATGTCAAGGATCTTACTGCCTATTTTTCTTTTAGGAGTTTGATGATTTCAAGTCTATGTTCAAGTCTTTAATCCATTTTGGGTTCATTTATGTGTATGTGGCTTATTAATGGTTTTGCATGTGTCTGTCCAGTTTTCCCAATACCATTTATTAAAGAGACTATCCTTTCCCCCTTGTATATTCTTAGCTCCTTTGTTACAAATTAATTAACTTTGTTATAAATTAAGTAATTTATTAGTATGTTGGTTCTCTATTCTGTTCCACTGTTCTATGTATCTGCTTATATATTAAAATTGTAGTGTTTTGATTACTATAGCTTTGATCATAGTTTGAAATCAGTAAGTGTTATGCCTTCAGCTTTGTGCTTCTTTCTGAAGTTTGCTTTGGCTATTTGGAGGTCATTTGTGGTTTCATGCAGATTGAGGATGATTTCTTATCTTTCTGTGAAAAATGCCATTGGAATTTTGATAGGAATTGCATTGGATCTGTAGATTGTTTGGAGGGTAGAATGGACATTTTAACAATATCAGTTACTCCAATCTATGAGTAATAATTATTTTTCCATTTATCTGTATCTTATAATTTATTTTATCAGTGTCCTATCACTTTTAGTGTACACGTTTTTCCTCCTTGGTTAAATTTATTCCTAGGAATTTTATTCTTTTCAATACTATTATAAGTGGAATTTTTAAAATTCCCTTTTGGATAGTTTGTCATTATCGTATCAAAATACAAATGATTTTTATATATTGATTTTGTATCCCACAGCTTTATTGAGTTCATTAGTTCTAACAATTTTTTGGTAGAGTGTTTAGGGTTTTCTTTGTATCATATCATGCCATCGGCAAATAGAGGTATTTGATAGTTTTACTTTTTCCTTTCTGATTTAGATACCATTTATTTCTTTTTCTTGTCTGATTGCTGTGGCTAGGACTTACAATACAATGTTGAATAAAAGTGGTGAGAGTAGGCATCCTCCTCTTCTTCCTAATCATAGGGAAAAGTTTTAGCGTTTCACTGTTGATTGTGATGTTGGCTATGGGTTTGTCATATATGACTTGTATTGTTGAAGTATGTTACCTCTATACCAATTTTTAAGTGTTTTTATAAAAAATGGCTGCTAAATGGATGTCAAATGTTTTTATGCATTTATTGAGATAATCATATCTGCATTTTGTTAATATGTTGTTACATTGATTGATTTGTAGATATAGAGCCATTGTTGTATCCCTTGGATAAATCCAACTTGATGATGACAAATAAACCTTTAAATGTATTGTGGAATTCAGTTTGCTAATATTTTGAGAATTTTTGCGTATATGTTCATCAGGGATATCGGCTTGTAGTTTTCACATGTTTTGGAGTCCCTCCTATTTATTGGAAGAGTTTGAGAAGAATTATTTATTTTTCATTAAATGTTTGGTGATATTCCATGGAATCTATCTGGTCCTGGACTTTTGTTTGTTGGGAGATTCTTTCTTACTGGTTCAGTCTCCTTATTAGTAATCTGTTCAAATGTTGTGTTTCTTCATGATTTAGTCTTGGTAGGTTGTACGTTTCTAGGAATTATTCATTTTTTCTAGGTTGTCCAAATTTTTGGTGTATAATTGTTCAAAGGAATCTCTTACAATCCCATGTATTTCTGTGGGATCATTTGTAATGTTTTCTCTTTCCTTTCTTTCTTTTTTTTTTTAAAGATTTTATTTATTTATTTGACAGAGATCACAAGTAGGCAGAGAGGCAGGCAGAGAGAGTGAGGGAAGCATGCTCCCTGCTGAGCAGAGAGCCTGATGCGGGACTCGATCCCAGAACCCAGGGATCATGACCTGAGCTAAAGGCAGAGGCTTTAACCCACTGAGCCACCCAGGTGCCCTTCTCTTTCCTTTCTGATTTTACTTGAGTCCTCTATTTTTTTCTGGGAGACTCTAGCTAAAGTATGCATGTTTTGTTTATCTTAAAAAAAACTCACCTCTTAGTTTCATTGATCTTTTCTGTCTCTATTTCATTTATTTCCTTCTGTTTTTTTTTTTTTTAATTTTCTTCTTTCTATTAACTTTGGGCTTAGTTTGTTCTTCTTTTTCTAGTCCCCTAAGGTGTAAAGTTATATTGTTCACTTGAGATGTTTTTTGTTTCTTTCTTTTTTTTTCCAGCGTAACAGTATTCATTGTTTTTGCACCACACTCAGTGCTCCATGCAATCCATGCCCTCTCCAATACCCACCACTTGGTTCCCCCAACCTCCCATCCCCCGCCCCTTCAAAACCCTCAGATTGTTTTTCAGAGTCCTTCCAATTTCCCTCAACTCCCTTCTTCTCTCTAACTCCCCTTGTCCTCCATGCTATTTGTTATGCTCCACAAATCAGTGAAACCATATGATAATTGACTCTCTCTGCTTGACTTATTTCACTCAGCATAATTTCTTCCAGTCCCGTCCATGTTGCTACAAAAGTTGGGTATTCATCCTTTCTGATGGAGGCATAATACTCCATAGTGTATATGGACCACATCTTCCTTATCCATTCATCCGTTGAAGGGCATCTTGGTTCTTTCCACAGTTTGGCGACCATGGCCATTGCTGCTATAAACATTGGGGTACAGATGGCCCTTCTTTTCACTACATCTGTATCTTTGGGATAAATATCCAGTAGTGCAATTGCAGGGTCATAGGGAAGTTCTATTTTTAATTTCTTGAGGAATCTCCACACTGTTTTCCAAAGTGGCTGCACCAATTTGCATTCCCACCAACAGTGTCAGAGGGTTCCCCTTTCTCCACATCCTCTCCAACACATATTGTTTCCTGTCTTGCTAATTTTGGCCATTCTAACTGGTGTAAGGTGGTACCTCAATGTGGTTTTAATTTGAATCTCCCTGATGGCTAGTGATGATGAACATTTTTTCATGTGTCTGATAGCCATTTGTATGTCTTCATGGAGAAGTGTCTGTTCATATCTTCTGTCCATTTTTTTATATGATTGTCTGTCTTGTGTATGTTGAGTTTCAGGAGTTCTTTATGGATCCTGGATATCAACCTTTTGTGTGTACTGTCATTTGCAAATATCTTCTCCCATTCCGTGGGTTGCCTCTTTGTTTTGTTGACTGTTTCCTTTGCTGTGCAGAAGCTTTTGATCTTGATGAAGTCCCAAAAGTTCATCTTCGCTTTTATTTCCTTTGCCTTTGGAGACATATTTTGAAAGAAGTTGCTGTGGCTGATATTGAAGAGGTTACTGCCTATGTTCTCCTCTAGGATTCTGATGGATTCCTGTCTCACATTGAGGTCTTTTATCCATTTTGAGTTTATCTTTGTGTACAGTGTAAAAGAATGGTCAAGTTTCATTCTTCTGCATATAGCTGTCCAGTTTTCCCAGCCCCATTTATTGAAGAGACTGTCTTTTTTCCACTGTATATTTTCTCCTGTTTTGTCAAAGATTAATTGACCATAGAGTTGAGGGTCCATATCTGGGCTCTTTACTCTTTTCCACTGGTCTAGGTGTCTGTTTTTATGCCAGTACCATGCTGTCTTGGTGATCACAGCTTTGTAGTAAAGCTTGAAATCAGGTAACATGATGCCCCCAGTTTTATTTTTGTTTTTCAACATTTCCTTAGTGATTTGGGGTCTCTTCTGATTCCATACAAATTTTAGGATTATTTGCTCCAGCTCTTTGAAAAATACTGGTGGAATTTTGATTGGAATGGCATTAAAAGTATAGATTGCTCTAGGCAGTATAGACATTTTAACAATGTTTATCCTGATCCAACAGCATGGAATGGTCTTCCATCTTTTTGTGTCTTCTTCAATTTCTTTCATGAGTGTTCTGTAGTTCCTCGAGTACAGTTCCTTTACCTCTTTGGTTAGGTTTATTCCCAGGTATCTTATGGTTCTTGGTGCTATAGTAAATGGAATCGATTCTCTAATTTCCCTTTCTGTATTTTCATTGTTAGTGTATAAGAAAGCCACTGATTTCTGCACATTGACTTTGTATCCTGCCACGTTACTGAATTGCTATATGAGTTCTAGTAGTTTGGGGGTGGAGTCTTTTGGGTTTTCCATATAAAGAATCATGTCATCTGTGAAGAGAGAGAGTTTGACTTCTTCATTGCCAATTTGGATAACTTTTATTTCTCTTTGTTTTCTGATTGCTGTTGCTAGAACGTCTAATACATGTTGAACAAGAGTGGTGAGAGTGGGCATCCTTGTCGTTTTCCTGATCTCAATGGGAAGGCTGCAAGCTTCTTCCCATTGAGGATGACATTTGCTGTGGGTCTTTCATAGATAGATTTTATGACGTTCAGGAATGTTCCCTCTATCCCTATACTTTGAAGCATTTTAATCAGGAACGGATGCTGGATTTTGTCAAATGCTTTTTCTGCATCAACTCAGAGGACCATGTGGCTCTTCTCTCTTCTCTTATTGATTTGTTCTATCACATTGATTGATTTGCGAATGTTGAACCATCCTTGTAGCCCAGGGATGAATTCCACCTGGTCATGGTGGATAATCTTTTTAATGTGCTGTTGGATCCTGTTTGCTAGGATCTTGTTGAGAATCTTAGCATCCATATTCATCAGTGATATTGGTCTGAAATTCTCCTTTTTGGTAGGGTCTTTGCCTGGTTTGGGGATCAGGGTAATGCTGGCTTCAAAGAAAGAGCCTGGAAGTTTTCCTTCTGCTTCAGTTTTTTGAAACAGCTTCAGGAGAATAGGTGTTATTTCTTCTTTGAAAGTTTGGTAGAATTCCCCAGGGAATCTGTCAGGTACTGGGCTCTTGTTTTTTGGGAGGTTTTTGATCACTGCTTCAATCTCGTTACTAGATATGGTTCTATTCAGGTTGTCAGTTTCTTTCTGGTTCAATTTTGGGAGTTTATAGTTTTCCAGGAATGCATCCATTTCATCTAGGTTGCTTAGCTTATTGGCATATAACTGTTGATAATAACTCTGATGATTGTTTCTACTTCCTTGGTGTTAGTTGTGATGTCTCCCTTTTCATTCATAATTTTATTAATTTGGGCTTTCTCTCTTTTCTTTTGGATTAGTGTGGCCAATGGTTTATCGATCTATTGATTCTTTCAAAAAACCAACTTCTAGTTTCATTGATACGTTCTACTGTATCTCTGGTTTCTACCTCATTGATCTCTGCTCTAATCTTGATTATTTCCCTTCTTATGTGTGGACTTGGTTTGATTTGTTGTTGATTCTCCAGGTCTTTAAGGTGTAGAGACAGCTGGTGTATTCTGGATTTTTCCATTTTTTTTTTTTTTTTTTTGAGGGAGGCTTGGATGGCTATGTATTTCCCCCTTAGGACCGCCTTTGCTGTATTCCATAGGTTTTGGACCAAAGTGTCTCATTCTCATTGGTTTCCATGAATTGTTTCAGTTCTTCTTTGATCTCCTGGTTGATCCAAGCATTCTAAAGCAAGGTGGTCTTTAGCTTTCAGGTGTTTGAGTTCCTTCTGAACTTTTCCTTGTGATTGAGCTCCAGTTTCAAAGCATTGTGATCTGAGAATATGCAGGGAATAATCTCAGTCTTTTTGTATCGGTTGAGTCCTGATTTGTGACCCAGTATGTGGTCTATTCTGGAGAAGGTTCCATGTGCAGTTGAGAAGAATGAGTATTCTGTTGTTTTAGGGTGGAATGTTCTGTATATATCTATGAGGTCCATCTGGTCCAATGTGTCATTCAATGCTCTTGTTTCTTTATTGATTTTCTGCTTCGATGATCTGTCTATTTCTGAGAGAGGCGTGTTAAGATCTCCTACTATTAATGTATTCATATCAATATGACTCTTTATCTTGATTAACAGTTTTCTTATGTAATTGGCTGCTCCCATATTGGGGCATAGATATTTACAATTGTTAGATCATCTTGGTGGATAGTCCCTTTAAGAATTATGTAGTGTCCTTCTGTATCTCTGACTACAGTCTTTAGTTTAAAATCTAATTTATGTGATACGATAATCGCTACCCTGGCCTTCTTTTGAGGCCCATTGGCATGAAAGATGCTTCTCCATCCCTTCACTTTCAGTCTGGGTTTATCTTTAGGTTCAAAATGGGTCTCTTGAAGACAATATATGGATGGGTCCTGTCGTTTTATCCAATCTGAAACCCTGTGTTGTTTTATGGGTGCATTTAGGCCATTCACATTGAGAGTGATTATTGATAGATACGTTTTTATTGACACCGTGTTACCTTTGAAGTCTTTCTTTCTGTAGATTGTCTCTATATTTCTGTTCAATGCTATTCTTAGGATTTTTCCTCTTTTATAGAACCCCCCTTAATATTTCCTGCAGTGTCAGCTTGGTGGTTGCATAGTCTTTTAAGCCTTGCTGGTCTTGGAAACTCTTTATCTCTCCATCCATTTTGAATGTCAGTCTTGCTGGATATAGTATTTTTGGCTGCATGTTCTTCTCATTTAGTGCCCTGAATATATCTTGCCAGCCCTTTCTGGCTTGCCAGGTCTCTGTGGACAGGTCTGACATTATTCTGATGGGCTTTCCTCTGTAAGTAAGGAGCCTCTTTGTCCTAGCGGCTTTCAAGAGATTATATCTACAATTATGATTCCTCAATTTGACTATCAGGTGCCTTGATGTTTTTCTGGAATCTATAATCTTGGGTGGAGACCGTTTGGCCTCTAGTACATGAACGCTGGTTCCATTTGCGAGATTGGGAAAATTTTCATGAAGAACTTGTTCCACTATATCTTCTAGACTTCTTTCTTTCTCCTCCCCTTCAGGGATTCCAATGATTCTGACATTGGAACGTTTCATGGCGTCATTTATTTCCCTGATTCTGTTTTCGTGGCTTCTAAGCTGTTTGTTCCAGGCTTCCTCCTGATCCTTTCTCTCTATTTGTTTGTCCTCCAGATCACTAATTCTATCTTCTGTCTCAGTTGCCCTAGCTTTTAGAGAATTTATATTAGATTGGAACTCATTGAGAGCATTGTGAACCTCATCCCTGGTAGCTTTCAGCTCTGCCCTAACATTGTGAACATCATCCCTGGTCGCTTTCAGTTCAGCCCTAATCAATTCCGTTTGGTCATCCGTGGCTTTCTCCAACCTAACTATTGCCTGGATAATTGTTAGCCTGAATTCTCTTTCCGACATATTGTCTATGTTGATAGCCATTAGCTCTGTTGCAGAAGGCCCATCCTCTATATTTTTCTTCTGTTGGGCATTCCTCCTCCTAGTCATTTTGGTGAGAGATGACTGAACAGATGTAGCTAGATGTATCAATCATGGTGCAGTCAAGGTGCACCCTGGAATGCTTCTGAGCAATCAGGGTTCCCCACCCAGATGAAAGAAAAAATAAAAGAAAAAGAAAAAAAAGAGAGAGAGAGAGGAAAAAAAGGGAAGATAAAAGAGAAGGTTCAGCCCAATTGGGCCCCAAGGTAAGATTGATGAAGTATACAAACAAAAACAGACAAACAAAAAGACTGATAAAAGTATATGACAGAGAAAAAAAATATATATATATATATAAGCAAATAAAGGAAGAACCTCGTCAAAAAGAACCCCAAATATAAGATTTATATACTATCAGGACAAACACAAAAATACAGAAACACTGGCGGAAGAAAAAGATGGGAGAGTGGTTATAAATTCTCAGTGTGGGTGAGGAAGGTTGTTTTGATTCTTCCTGGATGTATCTTGATATCTTTGTTAAAGGACTCAACTTTTCTAAGATAAAGGGGGATTAAAAATTGGTTTACCCCTAGGGGTAGCATTGATTGGGGAAAGGGGATTACCTTGAAGTTTAACTCTATATGAATATTAGAAAATGAAAATAAAAAAGGAATAAACTAGACTAAACTAAACTAAAATTTAAAAAAATTAAAAAAAATAGAAATGCAAAAGAAAAACACAGGTGTATATATCAAAAAGTTCAGGTTAGAAGGTTATTATGGAATTTGATGTACTGGACATTTCACTGTGTTGGTAAATGGGTTAAAAAATTATCTATATAAAAAAATGAACCAGAATAGTGGGAATGAGTTAAAAATAAAAGTTGTCCTATGAAGTAGTTGTGGTTGTTCTCTTGTAGTCTTTTTTTTCTCTTTTTCTTTCCTGGTTGGTTCTCTGGGGGAGGGGCCTGCCACGTGGGTTTTCAGTCAATGATGTTCCTGGAGTTAAGTCCTCCCGCCCCCCTCAAGGGGGTGGGCTCTGAGGAAACCGTTTTTTTTCAGGGTTTTGTTCTCTGAAGGTTTTTATGTTTGTTCACTTTTCTTTTTTTCCCCTCTCGCCTTGACCGCTTTTGATGGTTTTTGTAGCTTTAGAGGAAAGCAAACTGCACCCTGACCTCCCTTTCAGAGAGAAGTCTCAGTCTGGTCCCCCGTGGGTGTTGCACAGTACATATAAAATCCCCCTTGGCCGCTGGCAGAGCAGGTTCCGAGTCATGGTCCCTGGGGGTGCAGGATCTTCTGCTTGTACCCAAAACCATGGCAGCGGTGGCTGTCTGGGCAGCTCCAGACTGCCAGAGGTTCCAAGCAGCGATCACACACTGAGATTTTCCCACTGGCCCGGGCTGGGAGTGCCTGGTCTTTCTGGATCTAAGAGCGCTGGGCTTGCGCGCACCTCTCTCAGGGGAGGGTGAGGGGCGTGCGTGTCTCAGGCTCTGTAGCATGGCTGGGTGTTCTGCTGTCTGGCGAGGCTCCCAGCCCCTCACAGGAGCGGGACCCCACGCGTTCTCAGGCGCGCTGGCGGCTCAGGGACCAAGACCTGGTTTCTCCACCGCACTCTATCTGGCTCAACGCCAGGGGAGGCTGTCCTGGGTCCGGGGACTTAAGCCCCTGTCCCTAGCCGTCCTGATTACCACAATCCCCCCCCACACCCACGATTCTTTGCTCTTTCTGAGTGCTTTCAACCAGTCTCCAAGTTAATGCTGGTCCCCAGATGCTGAGCACTCTCATATTGGGGTATTACTTTCCAATCGGTCGCCTCTCGTGGCTCCCTCCCCCTTTTGTTTATCTTCTGATATCAGTCCAATGTTTCCACTCCCCTTTACCTGCCCACTGGTGTCTTCTGCCCCTGTAGTGATCCAGATGTGTAAAATTCTGATCTCAGGCTGATTTCATGGGTGATTAGATTTCTTTGGTAGGTAATCAGCTCACTTTAGGGTACAGGTTGAAAAGGCACCTCCTCCTACTTCCCTGTCATCTTGTCTCTGCCTGTTTTTTGTGTCTTAACATAGACATTTATCATGATGAAATTCCCTCTCAGAACTGCTTTTGCTACATCTCATAAATTTTGGCATGATGCATTTTCATTTTTATTTGTCTAAAGGTTTTTTTTTTAAATTTCTGTTTTTATTTGACTAATGGGTTGTTCAGTAGCATGTTGTTTAACTTGAACATACTTGTGAATTTTCCATTTGTCTTCTTGTAATTGATCTCTAGTTTCATACCTATGTGGTCAGAAAAGATGTTTGATATGATGTCAGTTTTCTTAAATTTATTAAAACATTTTTTCTGGCCTAACATATAATCTATCTTCAAGAATGTTTTGTGTCTGCTTGAGAAGAATGTATATTTTGTGTCTTTTGAATGGAATGTCCTATAAATGTCTAAGTCCATCTGGTCTAATGTGTCATTTAAGGCCAATATTTCTTAATGATTTTCTGTCTGGATGATATATCTATTGATGAAAGTGGGGTATTAAGTTACCTACAATTATTGTATTCTTGTTTATTTCTCCCTTTAGTTCTGCTAATGTTTGCTTCTTAGGTGCTCTTAGGTGAGATGCATAAATATTTATAATTGTTATATCTCTTATGGATTGACCCCTTCATTTTTATATAATGACCTACTTTGTTTCTTACTATAGTCTTTGTCTTAGAATCTGTTTTGTCTGATGTTAAGTGTAGATACTCCAGCTTTCTTGTCATTTGCATAAAATATTTTTTTCAATCCCTTCACTTTCAGTCTGTGTGTATCCTTACCTCTGAAATGAGTCTCTTGCAGGTAGCTTTAATTGGCTCCTGTTTTTTCATTTATTCAGCCATTTTATGTATTTTGACTGAAGAATTTAATCCATTTATATTTAAAGTAATTATTGAAAAGTATGTACTTACTGAAATTTTGTTTATTTTTTTTGGCCATTTTGTAATTCCTTTGAAGAAAGGTTTCTTCTTTTCTTGCTCACTTCCTTCGAGATTTGATTATTTTCGGTAGTGGCATGCTTAGATTACTTTCTCTTTATCTTTTGTGTATCTATTATAGGTTTTCACTTTGTGATTACCATGAGGCTTATACAAAGTAACTTATATTTATGGCAGTTTATTTTAAGTTGATAACAATTTAGGTTTGAATGCATTCTAAAACTACATTTTAATCCCCCCTACTATATTTTATGTTTTTGATGTCACAATTTATGTTTTTATCATATATGTTAGGTATTATGTTAGTATTATGTTTTTACTAATTTTGTCTTTTAACCTTTCTGCTAACTTTATAACTGATTAAATCATCACCTTTACATTAGAGTATTCATAGTTCTACATAATTCATATATATATATATTACCAGTGAGATTTATACTTTCATGTTTTCCTAGTACTAGTTAATATCCTTTTGTTTCAAGTTAAAGAGTGCTTTTAACATTTCTTGTAAGAGCTGTCTAATGATGATGAACACCTTTAGCTTTTGTTTGTCTGGAAATTTTTTTCTTTTTTTTTTTTTTTTTTTTTAGCTCTGTTTCAATTCTGGATGGCAGTTTTGTTGGTTAGAGTATTCTTGGTTGGCAGGTTTTTTTCTTTGAACACTTTGAATATACCATGTTTCTCTCTTTTGGCCTAAAAAGTTTTTACTGAAAAATATGCTGACAATTTTATGGGGGTTTCTTTGTACATAACACATTATTTTTAAACCTCTCTCCCTGCCTTTAAGGTTCTCTTCTTGTCTTTAAATTTTAACATTTTAATCATAATGTATCTTGGTGTGGTCCTCTCTGGGTTTCTCTTATTTGGAACTCTCTGGGCTTCCTGGATCTGTATGTTTTTTCCTTCTCCAGGTTAGGGAGCTTTTTAGCCATTAGTTTTTCAAATAAGTTTTATGTTCCTTTCTCTCTCTCTTCTCTTTCTGGGACCCCTATAATGTGAATGTTGGTCTGCTTGATGTTGTTCCATAAGTCCCTTTAGATCTCTTCACTCCTTATTATTATTTTTTTCTTTTTGCTATTCTTATTGGATAAGTTCTACTGTCCTCTCTTTGAGTTCACTTATTCTTTCTTCTGTTCATTTAGTATGCTTTTGAACCATTCTGGTTTTTTGTTATTTGTTATTTATTTATTTTTTTTTCAGTTCAGTTATTGTACTCTTCAGCTTTGTGACTGGTACTTATATTTTTTATTTATCGAAATTCTCACTTTGTTCTTGTATTGTTCTCCTGTGCTTGGTGAACATCTCTATGGCTGTTATTTTGCACTCTTTATCATATAAGTCTCATATCTCTGTTTCATTAAACCTTTTTTTCTGAAGTTTTACCTTGTTCTTTCTTTAAGAATGTATTTCTCTTTCTTTATTTAACTTGATTCTTGGTATTGGTTTCTATGCATTGCATAAAATAGCCACTTCTCACAGCCTTGCAGGACTGGCCTTTGTAGAAGATGAAACTTACTTTTTAACCCTGCTTCAGCTCTTGTTTATCTCTCAAACTTTTGTGACTATCCAAACAGTCTACTTTATTCTTAGTGGCTCCTCGTAGTTGAGGGTGTCTAAGACCTGTCTTGTCTCAAAGAGGAGGGTCTCAGTTAGTTCCTAGATTCAGACTGATTTGAAGCCATACCTTCAGGCAGCAGCTTTTAAGGTTTGCAAATGTACCTCTTTCGGGGAGGTTCTTTTTGTCTGAGCCCTGGGGTGACAGCCAGTTAAGAACTGCTTCTTTGTTTACTACTGCCTCAAACAGCCCATGAACAGAAACTCCACAAGACAACCAGAGTCAGGCTACCAAGGGATGTGTCCTCTGGGCCACAGCCACAAAAGCTGGGGTATCAGGCATGTATACAAGCTCCTTTCTCAGAAACACTGGGGGACCAGAGATGGGACAGAAGGAGAATGTGGAGGCGACACCTGCTGGCCTCCCTGGTCTCTGCAGAGAATTGTAGTCAGCCCCTAAATGTGTGTTTAATTAGAATTCTTTGGCCCACAGCTGGGCAGAAAAGCTAATAAGCACCTTCCACAGAGAGACTAGGGGTATGTTTCAGTCCACTGTCTCTGGGCTGTGCCAAAGTGCAGGGTAGCCAGTTAAGATCTGTTTCTCTATTTGTTACAGTCCTATAGCACCCAGGAATATAACCCCATTGGCCACTAGGGCCAGACAGGAAGTCAAGGGGCATCCCTGGGCAACAAATACAAAAACCAGAGTACCAGATGTATGCATAAACTCCTTTTTAAGGAGTGATGTAGAGGGGGATGACAATGATAGCATCTACTCTCTGAGGTCTCTGGAGAAGCTTACCATGTGCCTTTAGTTGTATATTCAATCAGAAGCTGCCTCTCAAGTTGCAACTGTGAAGAAAAGCTAATAGGCCTCTTCCACAGAAAGATGGGGAGTTTCAGTCTGCTGTCTTTCCACTGTTCCCTGGGGTGTAGGCAGTTAAGAATGCTTTTTCCATTTGTTAGAGTCTTATGGGACCCACAAATGTAAGCCTTCTGGCCACCAAAGCCAGGGGTCCAAGGGGTGGTAGCTGCAAAAACTGGGTGCCAAACTTGTACACAACCTAGGTGATATAGGACCTGGAGTGAAGTAGGGAGAGAACACCAAGGTAATACCTGCTGGCCTGTTTTCAGAGAGTATTTCAGAAGTTCCTCAGCTGTGTGTTAAATTAGATGTCTGGCCATCAGGCCAAAGCTTTAAGATAAGCTAACAAGTCTCTTTCACAGAAAGACTGGGATTGTTTTCAATTGGCTGCCTCTGTACTGGGCCACAGGGTGAGTGAGTCCATATGAGCCCTCTATGAACAGTTTCTTACTTTGCTGTCACCTTGTGGGTCTCTTGGATATAAGCCTTGTTGGCTTTCAAAGCCAGATGCTTACAGTTTTGTCTCTCAGGAGCAGGTCTTAGAATATGAGATGTCAGATGTGGGTTTCAAACTTCCCTGCTTAGGAAGAAACCGGAATTCTGAGTTCCCTCCAAATTGTGGGTTGTTGCACTAGGGGTGGGGTTTATAGCAAAATTGTGCCTTGGTTTCTCTTACCTGTTTCATATGAGGATTATTTGTTCACTTATTATGTAGGAGTCACTTAGCTAGTTTTTGGAATTTTTTTCAGAAGAAATAACTCTGGGTATAGCTATAGACTAGGTGTTTCTATGGGAAGAGGTGAGTTCAGGATCTTCTTACATCATCTTCTTCAATCAGGACTTCTAGTTTTTTTTCTATATAATTTATATTCTGGAACAGATACACTCTTTCCTAAAGAGTGATGTATATTTTCCTCTTTTTGTCTTGTTTTTTTCTTTTTTTATTCTTATGCATCTTCTGTTAAATTCTTTTTTTGGAAGAATTTATTTATTTATTTATTTGAAAGAGAGAGAGAGTGAGCGAGAAAGAAAGCACAAGGCGGAGGGAGAGGTAGAGGGAGAAGCAAACTCCCACTGAGCAGGGACCTTGACATGGGACTCGATCCCAGGACCCTGGGATCATGCCCTGAGCCAAATGAGCCACCCAGGCTCTGGCCCCCTTCTGTTAAATTCTTGAGGGGAAATTTGCAAGATCTTAATATCACTTACAGTTCATTCTTGTAGACAACAGAAACTTGCTTTTTGTATCTTAAAAATAAAAGAATAAATCTATTGGGATCTCAGAGAATTTATGACTGTCTAGGAGTAAAACAAGAAAGCAGGAATCAGGGAACATAGCAACTGTCTCCCTAGGAGGAACATCTTGGGTAGGATCCATTGATATTTACTGTTCCTGACATGACTGGGAAGAAAATGAGCTCCAAGAGTTTGCTTAGTCTTTGTGTCCATGATTAAATGAGGTGTCATTTTAGAGGACTAGATCATGGACCTATTCTATAGCATATACCATGTGGCAATTAGAGGAAGGATTATCCTTCAGATTTTTTCTTAATCCCAAAATATCTTCTGTTTTATTTTTAAATATAATGACGTTATATCTAATAGTATATGCATACAAAACAATAAAGTATTTTCATCAGTTAAAAATTTATCAATAGAATACATAATAAAGTATAATTTGTAGCATAAATACAAATTAGCCAATTTATATCCATTACCTATGTTATCATTTATCTTTATTTTATGGTTATAGTGTTGCAGATCATCAAAAGATGTAGAAATAGGTGATATATTTACAGGGTATTCTAAAAATAAAAATTCCATTCATTTGTTACTATAATACTTTGTCAACATTTAGTCTGTAATCTAAATCCAACATCAGGAGATAGACTGACTCTTGGATGGCTGTTCAGAAGTAATAATATTTGTGAAGTGTCTTTGATAGATGGATTTTTGCAAATGATTTCCTGAACATTTCATATAAATGGTACCAAGCAGTATTTGTCCTCTGTCACTGGCCCTATTCATTTACTTTAATGTCCTTAGGGATTATCCATGTTGCCACATATGGCAGAATTTCTCTCTCTTTTTTTTTTTTAAGATTTTATTTATTTATTTGACAGACAGAGATCACAAGTAGGCAGAGAGGCAGACAGATCGAGAGAGAGGTGGAAGCAGGCTCCCTGCAGAGCACAGAGCCCGATGTGGGGCTCGATCCCAGGACACTGGGACTATGACCTGAGCTGAAAGCAGAGGCTTTAACCCACTGAGCCACCCAGGTGCCCCAGAATTTCTCTTTTTAATGCTGCGTGGTATTCAATTGTATATATAAACCACAGTTTCTTTTTCTATTTGTTCATTGATAGACACTTAGGTGTTTCCACATGTTGGTTATTGTGAATAAGTTGCAATGAACATAGGAGTGCAAATATCTCTTTGAGCTCCTGATTTCAATTCTGCATAGACACCCAGAAGTGGGATTGCTAGATCACAGGGTAGTTCTATTTTTAATATTTTTTAAGATTTTATTTATTTATTTGACAGACAGAGATTACAAGTAGGCAGAGAGGCAGTCAGAGAGAGGAGGAAGCGGGGCTCTATCCCAGGACCCTGGGATCATGACCTGAGCTGAAGGCAGAGGCTTTAACCCACTGAGCCACCCAGGCGCCCCTCTATTTTTAATTTTTGAGAAAACTTCTTATTGTTTTCCATGGTTCTGTGCCATCTTGCAATCTCACCAAGGAGTGCAAGGACTCTAATTTCTCCACATCTTTGTTAACATTTGTTATCTTTTGTTTTTTGACAATAGCCATCTTAACAATAGCAGGTATTATGTCATTGTGGTTTTGATTTGCATTTCCCTGATGATGAGTGATGTTGAGCATCTTTTCATGTGTCTGCTGGCCATTTATATGTCTTCTTTAGAGAAGCCCCTCGACATTAGTAACTGAGTAAGTAGTGAGGGACAGGAGTCAGGAATTTCCTCCTATTAAGATTACATGTAACAGGAGAGAGGTAAAGTTCTGTAGGGATACTGAGATCCTATTCGGAAGAAAGTCGAGTGCTGGGCAGTCCAAATCTGACAAACCGGTAACCACTACATGGTCTATTCTTTACTCATACTTGATTGACTGACTTGAAGGCTGAGAATGTCTTGTGGAAGGCATTGATCCATCATCTGCTGACACTCAGTGTGCTGCTGAGAAGCCTAACATTTGTTCCTTGGTGGTTGAGGTTTTATTTTTTAAACTCTACGGAAGTTTATATATCCTGTTCTTTATCTTCAGTTGTTCTGAGATTTCACACCACGTGTCTAGGTCAGCACCTCTATTCATTTACTGTCTTGAGCACTAAGGTCTTTCAATCTAAAGATCTTTACTTCTGAAGAATTCTCTTCTCTTATTATTTGATAGTTTCATTTCTCTCCATTCTTTGTCTCTTTCAGGCACATTTATCAGGAGGATGTTGGGCTTGCTGGATTTCTTCTCTGTGTCCTTTGTTTTCTCCCCCCTTTCTCCTGCTTTAGTGATTATTTTTAGTGGGTTTACTTTATTTCACACCGCACCTTATCTCTTAAATTGTTTCAGCCTCTTAATGTCTTATACTTGTTTTATGGATAAATAATTTTCACTTTTTGAGAATACTAATTAGACTAGTTTAAACTATGTGTCATACCATTCCTTGGATATCTCTTTTTTTTGGCCACTTTTTGTATCTCAGAATGAGCATTCATCGAAAAAAATCATTCTGTCTTTTTAACAGCTTTCTCAAGATATAATTCTCATACCATACAATTCATCCATTTAAAGTGCACGATTACATGGTTTAAATTTATTGACAAATGTGTGCAATCATCACCACAATCAATTTTAGGACATTTTCCTAATGAAACTCTTCCTAAAGAAACTCCATACCAGTTAGCTATCAGTCCACTGCTCTCCACCTCCTCCAGCCCTGAGCAACCACTAATCTGCTTTGCATCTCTCTGTATTTCCCTATTCTGAACATTTCATATAAATAGAGTCATATAATATGTAGTCTTTTGTGACTGGCTTCTTCCCTTTTGCGTCTTTTCAAGGTTAACTCATGTTGTAGAATGTATTCATATTTCATTTCTTTTTAAGGCTGAATAATGTTCCATTGTATGGGTATACTATATATTGCTCATCTATACATCAGTTGATGGACATTTGGATTTTTTTCCACATTTGATTATTATGAATAATGCTGCAATACACATTGATGTAAATTTTTTTTGTGTATTTTTTTGTGTATTTTTATACACATGTACCTGGGAATAGAGTGTGTGAATTATATGACAACTTTATGTTTAATTATTTGAGGAATTTCTAGACTGTTTTCCAAAACAGGTACACTATTTTACATTCCCATCAGCAGGGCATAAGTATCTCAATTTCTCCATACCCTCCTTAACATTTGTTATAATCTGGTTCTTGATTCTAGTCATCTCTACTGCAATTGGACTGGTATCTCACTGTGTTTTAGACTTACATTTTTCTGATAACTAATAACATAGAACACCTTTTATGTATCCATTGGCCATTTGTATTATTTCCCTGAACATCTATTCAGAATCTTTTTATTTTTTTGAATGGGTTATTAGTCTTTTTATTATTGAATGTAAGATTCTTTACATATGCAATTTCCTTATCAGATATGCGATTCATGAATATTTTTTTCCCCATTCTTTGCATTATCTTTTCACTTTCTTGGTGGTGTCCTTTGAAGTACAAAGATTTTTAGTTTTGATGTAGTCCAAATTGTATAGTTTTCCTTTTGTTGTTCATGGTTTTGATGTATCTAAGAATCTTTTGCCATGTCCGAGGTGATGGAGATTTATTTACCCCTCTGTTTTCTTTTAAGAGTTTTATATTTTGAGTTTTTATGTTTTGGTTTTTGATCTATTTTAAGTTAATTTTTGTACCTGGTGTAAGGTAACCATTCAAATTCATACTTTCTAGTTGTTTGAGCATATTTTGTTGAAAAGACTACTCTTTCCCCATTTAATGATTTGGCACTCTCAACTCTATTCCATTGATCTATATGTCTATCTGGGTGTCAGTAGCATACTGTTGGTTATTATTGCTTTAAAGCATGTTTTTGAGGTTTCATCACCCACAGTAACTTCCCTAATTTTTCTGAGAAATTTCATTAAAAAAAACACAACTTTTTTTTGTAAGAAAAAACACAGACCTAAAAAACCATATAAAGTGAATGTATATCATAAGTAGTAAAAAAGCAAATGCTCTTGCAACTACCACTCAGTAAGGAAATAAAACTTTACTAATCACATGGAAGTCCCTTGATGTGTGATTGGAAATTACATCCTTCTACCCACAGTAACTAACTATTATCCTGCCTTTACATTAATCAATTCCTTACTTTTCCTCATAGCTACATCACGCTCATAGGCAACCCTAGGAATTACCATAAATAAATTAAATAAAATAAAATAATAATAAAATAATAAAATCCATTAAATAAATGGATATGCCTTTAAGTCTTCTTTTAATCCTAAATCCTCCTCTATCCCTTTATTTTCCTTAAAATTTATCTGTTGAACCATGAGAGTATTTGATAGAAGAGTTTGTCACTGATTGTATTTGCTGATTGTATTCTCTTGATGCAGGTAAAGGCTCCTCTGTTCTATTTCTCCTAAGTTGGAAATTGGATCCAGAGTCTTGATCATCTTCATGCTTGATCCCTTTGGCAACACAGTAGGTATTATTATGTATTTTCACCACGAGGCACAGAATATGTTGTTGTTTCTCTTTTTGTGACATTAGTAACTGTTGGTGTTCAGTGCCTAACTTCATTAATTCACTGGATAGTACAAAATGGTGATATTCTAATTCTATCACTATTTGTTATTATTTGAATAGCTTTATAAATAAGATGAAAATAGAGAGGTAGGCAATAAGAGATATTGAACTCTAGGAAACAAACTGAGGGTTGCTGGAGGGGAGGTGGGTGGGGGATGAGGGGCATTAAAGGGGGCGCTTGAGGTAATGAACACAGGGTTTTATATGTAACTGAACTCTACCTCTGAAACTAATGATACACCATATTTAACCAAATTGAATTTAAAGAATTAAAAAGAAAAAGAATAGCTCTATAAAGAGTATACTACTGCATCTACCATTTTGTTACTCTGATATAATTCTTAGGGAGAAGAAAGGATAAATGCTAGATTTTTCCCCTTTGTTTTTATTTATTTATTTATTTATTCATTTATTTTTTAAGATTTTGTTTTATTTTATTTGACAGATAGAGATCACAAGTAGGCAGAGAGGCAGGCAGAGAGAGAGAGAGGAGGAAGCAGGCTCCCTGCCGAGCAGAGAGCCCGATGCAGGGCTCGATCCCAGGACTCTGGGATCATGACCTGAGCCGAAGGCAGAGGCTTTAATCCACTGAGCCACCCAGGCGCCCCTATTTATTTATTTTTTACAAATTTTTAAAATACTTATCTTCTTCTAAGGAAACTAATTAGATTATCTTAATATTATTGTAATAATATTATGATAAACTTACAGATTTAATCATATTCTCCATTTCAACCAACTGTAATTGTCCTTTTTGAAATATTTCCATGTTTTGCTTGGGAGAACCTCTTCAAGATGACTTCTAAGTATATTTAATGACCCTAATGATCTTTAATAACTTGCTCACTGTCTGGTATGACAAGATGTTTGAGGGCTGTCTTGTACATTTCCTTCCCTAACATGGAATCAGCCAAAAAGTTCTGCTTTCTTTTAGTGGGAAGTGTTATTTTAAGACAAAATGTGAATTCTATGAAGAATCATTGCTTTTTGGTTGGTCAGTGTATTGAGGCCTCTCTGATAGGAAGGACTAAAAAGCTTTTATTCTGTGTGTGAGCATGTGTCAAAGGTAAATTTATAATTAGTTCTACAAGGAACTGTATATTTAATGTTCCCACCAATCCTCATGTCAGTGTCTTTCTAGTATTTGGTCTTCTGAAACTTATACTCAGTAGATTTCTCAAAGGGATCTTGGGAACATTTTCCTTGAGTACTTACATTTTGATAAAACTTTACATGTGCCCTTTAAACTTGAAAGTGAGGTTTTGAATTAAAAAAAGGCAAAAAAAAAAAAAGAAAGTGAGGTTTTGGGATATAAAGATACTTGACTCATGCTTTTTTCTTCTTGACTATTCTAAGTATATTACTCAATTTTCTCTGTCATAAAATATTAGTTTTGAAAAAATCTGATAATAATCTAATTCTTCATTTATTAGGCCCTTGCTTTTCGGCCTACCTGTCCAAAAGACTTTTTATTCTTTTTTAAAGTACAGTTATTTTACTAGACTCTCTTGGTTTTGGGCATTCTGGGTCAGTATTCTTAGTAGTCTCAGTGATCTGCTCTTTTGTATGTAGTTTCAAATAACTTAAGTTCAGAAGAGTTTTCTTTTCTTTTTTTTTTTTTTAAATTTTATTTTTTATAAACATATATTTTTATCCCCAGGGGTACAGGTCTGCGAATTGCCAGGTTTACACACTTCACAGCACTCACAATAGCACATACCCTCCCCAATATCCATAACCCCACCCCCCGTCTCCCAACCCCCCTCCCCCATCAACCCTCAGTTTGTTTTGTGAGATTAAGAGTCACTTATGGTTTGTCTCCCTCCCAATCCCATCTTGTTACATTTATTCTTCTCCTACCGCTTTAACCCCCCATGTTGCATCTCCTCTCCCTCATATCAGGGAGATCATATGATAGTTGTCTTTCTCCGATTGACTTATTTCGCTAAGCATGATACCCTCTAGTTCCATCCACGTTGTCACAAATGGCAAGATTTCATTTCTTTTGATGGCTGCATAGTATTCCATTGTGTATATATACATCTTCTTTATCCATTCGTCTGTTGATGGACATCTAGGTTCTTTCCATAGTTTGGCTATTGTAGACATTGCTGCTATAAACATTCGGGTGCACGTGCCCCTTCGGATCCCTACGTTTGTATCTTTAGGGTAAATACCCAGCAGTGCAATTGCTGGGTCATAGGGTAGTTCTATTTCAAAATTTTGAGGAACCTCCATGCTGTTTTCCAGAGTGGTTGCACCAGCTTGCATTCCCACCAACAGTGTAGGAGGGTTCCCCTTTCTCCGCATCCTCGCCAGCATCTGTCATTTCCTGACTTGTTAATTTTAGCCATTCTGACTGGGGTGAGGTGATATCTCATGGTGGTTTTGATTTGTATTTCCCTGATGCCGAGTGATATGGAGCACTTTTTCATGTGTCTGTTGGCCATCTGGATGTCTTCTTTGCAGAAATGTCTGCTCATGTCTTCTGCCCATTTCTTGATTGGATTATTTGTTCTTTGGGTGTTGAGTTTGCTAAGTTCTTTATAGATTTTGGACACTAGCCCTTTATCTGATATGTCATTTGCAAATATCTTCTCCCATTCTGTCAGTTGTCTTTTGGTTTTGTTCACTGTTTCCTTTGCTGTGCAAAAGCTTTTGATCTTGATAAAATCCCAATAGTTCATTTTTGCCCTTGCTTCCCTTGCCTTTGGTGATGTTCCTAGGAAGATGTTGCTGCGGCTGAGGTCGAAGAGGTTGCTGCCTGTGTTCTCCTCAAGGATTTTGATGGATTCCTTTCTCACATTGAGATCCTTCATCCATTTTGAGTCTATTTTCATGTGTGGTGTAAGGAAATGATCCAATTTCATTTTTCTGCATGTGGCTGTCCAATTTTCCCAACACCATTTATTGAAGAGGCTGTCTTTTTTCCATTGGACATTCTTTCCTGCTTTGTCGAAGATGAGTTGACCATAGAGTTGAGGGTCTATTTCTGGGCTCTCTATTCTGTTCCATTGATCTATGTGTCTGTTTTTGTGCCAGTACCATGCTGTCTTGATGATGACAGCTTTGTGATAGAGCTTGAAGTCCGGAATTGTGATGCCACCAACTTTGGCTTTCTTTTTCAATATTCCTTTGGCTATTCGAGGTCTTTTCTGGTTCCATATAAATTTTAGGATGATTTGTTCCATTTCTTTGAAAAAAATGGATGGTACTTTGATAGGAATTGCATTAAATGTGTAGATTGCTTTAGGTAGCATAGACATTTTCACAATATTTATTCTTCCAATCCAGGTGCATGGAACATTTTTCCATTTCTTTGTGTCTTCCTCAATTTCTTTCATGAGTACTTTATAGTTTTCTGTGTATAGGTTCTTAGTCTCTTTGGTTAGGTTTATTCCTAGGTATCTTATAGTTTTGGGTGCAATTGTAAATGGGATGGACTCCTTAATTTCTCTTTCTTTTGTCTTGTTGTTGGTGTAGAGAAATGCAACTGATTTCTGTGCATTGATTTTATATCCTGACACTTGACTGAATTCCTGTACAAGTTCTAGCAGTTTTGGAGTGGAGTCTTTTGGGTTTTCCACATAGAGTATCATATCTGCGAAGAGTGATAGTTTGACTTCTTCTTTGCCGATTTGGATGCCTTTAATTTCCTTTTGTTGTCTGATTGCTGAGGCTAGGACTTCTAGTACTATGTTGAATAGCAGTGGTGATAACGGACATCCCTGCCGTGTTCCTGACCTTAGCGGAAAAGCTTTCAGTTTTTCTCCATTGAGAATGATATTTGCGGTGGGTTTTTCATAGATGGCTTTGATAATATTGAGGTATGTGCCGTCTATCCCTACACTTTGAAGAGTTTTGATCAGGAAGGGATGCTGTACTTTGTCAAATGCTTTTTCAGCATCTATGGAGAGTATCATATGATTCTTGTTCTTTCTTTTATTAATGTGTTGTATCACATTGATTGATTTGTGGATGTTGAACCAACCTTGCAGCCCTGGAATAAATCCCACTTGGTCGTGGTAAATAATCCTTTTAAGGTACTGTTGAATCCTATTGGTTAGTATTTTGGCGAGAATTTTTGCATCTGTGTTCATCAAGGATATTGGTCTGTAGTTCTCTTTTTTGATGGGATCCTTGTCTGGTTTTGGAATCAAGGTGATGCTGGCCTCATAAAATGAGTTTGGAAGTTTTCCTTCTATTGCTATTTTTTGGAACAGTTTCAGGAGAATAGGAATTAGTTCTTCTTTAAATGTTTGGTAGAATTCCCCCGGGAAGCCGTCTGGCCCTGGGCTTTTGTTTGTTTGGAGATTTTTGATGACTGTTTCAATCTCCTTACTGGTTATGGGTCTGTTCAGGCTTTCTATTTCTTCCTGGTTCAGTTGTGGTAGTTTATATGTCTCTAGGAATGCATCCATTTCTTCCAGATTGTCAAATTTGTTGGCGTAGAGTTGCTCATAGTATGTTCTTATAATTGTCTGTATTTCTTTGGTGTTCGTTGTGATCTCTCCTCTTTCATTCATGATTTTATTTATTTGGGTCCTTTCTCTTTTCTTTTTGATAAGTCTGGCCAGGGGTTTATCAATCTTATTAATTCTTTCAAAGAACCAGCTCCTAGTTTCGTTGATTTGTTCTATTGTTTTTTTGGTTTCTATTTCATTGATTTCTGCTCTGATCTTTATGATTTCTCTTCTCCTGCTGGGTTTAGGGTTTCTTTCTTGTTCTTTCTCCAGCTCCTTTAGGTGTAGAGTTAGGTTGTGTACCTGAGACCTTTCTTGTTTCTTGAGAAAGGCTTGTACCGCTATATATTTTCCTCTCAGGACTGCCTTTGTTGTGTCCCACAGATTCTGAACCGTTGTGTTTTCATTATCATTTGTTTTCATAAATTTTTTCAATTCTTCTTTAATTTCCTGGTTGACCCATTCATTCTTTAGAAGGATGCTGTTTAGTCTCCATGTATTTGGGTTCTTTCCAAATTTCCTCTTGTTATTGAGTTCTAGCTTCAGAGCATTGTGGTCTGAAAATATGCAGGGAATGATCCCAATCTTTTGATACCGGTTGAGACTTGATTTAGGACCAAGAATGTGATCTATTCTGGAGAACGTTCCATGTGCACTAGAGAAGAATGTGTATTCTGTTGCTTTGGGATGAAATGTTCTGAATATATCTGTGATGTCCATCTGGTCCAGTGTGTCATTTAAGGCCTTTATTTCCTTGTTGATCTTTTGCTTGGATGATCTGTCCATTTCAGTGAGGGGAGTGTTAAAATCCCCTACTATTATTGTATTATTGTCGATGTGTTTCTTTGATTTTGTTATTAATTGGTTTATATAGTTGGCTGCTCCCCCGTTAGGGGCATAGATATTTAAAATTGTTAGATCTTCTTGTTGGACAGTTCCTTTGAGTATGATATAGTGTCCTTCCTCATCTCTTATTATAGTCTTTGGCTTAAAATCTAATTGATCTGATATAAGGATTGCCACTCCTGCTTTCTTCTGATGTCCATTAGCATGGTAAATTCTTTTCCACCCCCTCACTTTAAACCTGGAGGTGTCTTCGGGTTTAAGATGAGTTTCTTGTAGGCAACATATAGATGGGTTTTGTTTTTTTATCCATTCTGATACCCTGTGTCTTTTGATGGGGGCATTTAGCCCATTAACATTCAGGGTAAGTATTGAGAGATAAGAATTTAGTGCCATTGTCTTGCCTGTAAGGTGACTGTTATTGTATATTGTCTCTGTTTCTTTCTGATCTACTACTTTTAGGGTCTCTCTTTGCTTAGAGGACCCCTTTCAATATTTCCTGTAGAGCTGGTTTGGTATTTGCAAATTCTTTCAGTTTTTGTTTGTCCTGGAAGCTTTTAATCTCTCCTTCTATTTTCAATGATAGCCTAGCTGGATATAGTATTCTTGGCTGCATGTTTTTGTCATTTAGTACTCTGAATATATCATGCCAGCTCTTTCTGGCCTGCCAGGTCTCTGTGGATAAGTCTGCTGCCAATCTAATATTTTTACCATTGTATGTTACAGACTTCTTTTCCCGGGCTGCTTTCAGGATCTTTTCTTTGTCACTAAGCCTTGTAAATTTTACTATTAGGTGACGGGGTGTAGACCTATTCTTATTGATTTTGAGGGGGGTTCTCTGAACCTCCTGGATTTTGATGCTTGTTCCCTTTGCCATATTGGGGAAATTCTCTCCAATAATTCTCTCCAATATACCTTCTGCTCCCCTCTCTGTTTCCTCTTCTTCTGGAATCCCAATTATTCTAATGTTGTTTCGTCTTATGGTGTCACTTATCTCTCGAATTCTCCCCTCGTGGTCCAGTAGCTGTTTGTCCCTCTTTTGCTCAGCTTCTTTATTCTCTGTCATTTGGTCTTCTATATCGCTAATTCTTTCTTCTGCCTCATTTATCCTAGCAGTGAGAGCCTCCATTTTTGATTGCACCTCATTAATAGCTTTTTTGATTTCAACTTGGTTAGATTTTAGTTCTTTTATTTCTCCAGGAAGGGCTTTTATATCTCCCGAGAGGGTTGCTTTAATATCTTCCATGCCTTTTTCAAGCTCGGCTAGAACCTTGAGAATCATCATTCTGAACTCTATATCTGACATATTACCAATGTCTGTATTGATTAGGTCCCTAGCCTTTGGTACTGCTTCTTGTTCTTTTTTTTGTTGTGAATTTTTCCGCCTTGTCATTTTGTCCAGATAAGAGTATATGAAGGAGCAAGTAAAATACTAAAAGGGTGGCAACAACCCCAGGAAAATATGCTTTAGCCAAATCAGAAGAGATCCCAAATCGTGAGGGTGGAGAAAGGGGATAAAAAGGGGTTCAGAAAGAAAAAAAAAAAAAGAAACTATTAAAAAAAGAAAGCCGATAAAAAATATAAAAAGGAAAAAAATATATATATATTAGATAAACTATTTAAAAAACGTTAAAAAAGAAAACGGTAAAAGTTAAAAAATTTAGAAGAAGAGAAAAAAATTGAAAAAGAAAAAAAAATTAAATTAACTGCAAGGCTAAAGAATCATGGGGAGAAAGCCATGAGTTCCATGCTTTGCTTTCTTCTCCTCTGGAATTCCGCCGCTCTCCTTGGTATTGAAACTGCACTCCTTGGTAGGTGAACTTGGTCCTGGCTGGGTTTCTTGTTGATCTTCTGGGGGAGGGGCCTGTTGTAGTGCTTCTCAAGCGTCTTTGCCCCAGGCGGAGTTGCACCGCCCTTACTCCGGCAGGACTGAGTAATCCGCTCAGGTTTGCTGGGTTTGCTTTCGGGAGCTTTTGTTCCCTGAGCGCTTTCCGTAGAGTTCTGGAAGACGGGAATGAAGATGGCGGCCTCCCAGTCTCCGGCCCGTTGGAGCCGAGAGCCCGGGACCCCACTCCTCAGTGCGTCCTCAGAGAACAGCGCCCAATTACTCCCGTCACCCTGGCCTCTGGCCACGCTCCGAGCTGACCGAGCCTGTGACTGGTTCAAGGTAACCCCGAGTTTAGAGCTTACTCCTCGGCTCTGTCTCTGTAGCCGGCTTCACTGTTCTAATACCGGTAAGCTCTGCGACACTCAGACACCCCCGATCCTTCTGTGACCCTGAGGGACCTGAGGCCATGCTGACCCCGCCTGGGCTTCACCCCAGTTAAGCCTCTGGAGCGATGTCCCTCAGCGGAACAGACTTTTAAAAGTCCTGATTTTGTGTTCTGTTGCTCCGCCGCTTGCCGGGAGCCGGCCCCTCCCCCCGCGGTCTATCTTCCAGTCGCTTTGGATTCACTTCTCCGCCAGTCCTACCTTTCAGATAGTGGTTGATTTTCTGTTTCTAGAATTGCTGTTCTTCTTCTCTTCAATCTCCCATTGGATTTGTAGGTGTTTGCAAACTTTAGATAAGCTATCTAGCTGATTTCCCGCTACCTGAAGTAGTCTCAGCTGCTACTTCTCCGCCATCTTGACCCAGAAGAGTTTTCTTGATTTAGACATTTTGTTTTTGCTCTTTCCTCTTGATTTGGTTTTCTTCTTCAGGGACACTAATATGTGTCCTGATCTGTGTGCTGATTCTTCTGTGCTTTTAATATTTGTCACTTAAAAAATCCTGTTGTTCTTTTTACTTTTATTTTTAATTATTAATTATTTTTTAATTTTTTCTCCCTACTCTTTACTTCTCTTGAGGAATGATCTGTATGTTTTCAATTATGGTATGATCCTTTTCTAACCTGAATTCTGTTTCTGATTTTTAAGTAGTTCTAATTCTGATTTGTGTTGCTTTACTTCTCATCTAGATGCCAGGAATACAAATATGAAAAGAGATAGTCCTTGCCTTTAATAAGTTCACCCTTATCAGAATGTAACACATGCAATACACAGGCAGAGTATGCAAATAGTACAAAAAAAGGGATGAGTAATTCAAAGAAATTTAAGCTTTTGAGTCCTATGTTTAAATCACTAAAATATAGTGTTTTATACTCTTTATACTTTATATAACAAAGTACAACAAGGTTAAATTGTCCTTATTATCTCTCAATAATCCATTTCAGCATAAATCCATTAGTATATTTACTGTTTTTTGCTTTAAATGGTGTTTCAAAATATAAATATACGAATTTTGGCTTGAGCAACAAGATTCAATAAATGCCACAGCTCATTGATATGTAATGCTATTGTTATTGTTTTTGTTCTCCAGGAAGTTGACTCTGACCTAGAGGTTAGTCGTGTTCAGGATATTGTTAAGAAGTGACCTTAACATCAGTGTCTATAAAAGATAGAAGGAAAAAGCAGGTTTGGGCACAGGAAGAAGCTGAGCTCTGATGCAGGCCTAACAACCGCAGCTCGCCTCACGGGGAATTGAAATGGCTTACCAAAGTTGTTCTATGTTATGTCAAATTGGTCTCCTTGATACATCTGCCTCAATTAGTCATTGGGTGCTGGCTGTCCACAGAAAAATGTGACCAGGGGCGAGACAGCTTTCTGTTGCTGAGTTATTTCTGAAGGGGCTGTGGGCCTACAGAACTCCCAGAAACTGGAGAAGTATGTCCCATCTTGAAGGGGAATGTGGGTGGCACAACTCCATGTGAACACACAGCACCACAAAGGACTTACCAAGGGGGCAATCCTCATATGATCTTGTGTCTCTTACATATCTCACCATATCAAGAGTATAAAACAGTTGAAAATGAAAGATTATGAGTTCCATGTTCCATTACAGATTCAGTGAATTTTTGCTCACACCCTCATGGACAAACTATATGTTGAGATATGAGCCAACAAGTCAGTTTAATGGCTTCTGTGGGTAATCTGAACTCCGAGTGACTGGGCAAGTGTTTCCCAGTTATGGGGTGACTGTAATGGAGAGTCAGTGTGGGCTTTCTAAAGATTTTCATGAGGAACAACTCATAAAAGTTGACTTGTCTGCTAGGACAAAAAGAGAACTTATGCAGAAAGAAGTTCCATTTTGGCTAAAGAAGGAGATATATGTGACTAACTGGGGAAAATATACCCACATCTCAGAAATAGTTGATTAAGGATTTCCAGGGAAAGCCCCATGTAAACCCATGTAAAGCCTGGTTTAGGCACCTGCAAAGACAATAGGAAATAAATAGCCACTGTGGTAGTCAAGTAAAAACTTCTTTTCCCTCTCTTTTCCTTTCATCCTCTGCTCCAAAGCTGGAGAGGCCATGATTGAGCTTAACAGTTGGGGGGAAAATACATAACATGGTGTAGAAAATGTACACTAGGGAACAGTGAGTATCTCAACAGCACCAGCTTTCTTGACTTCAGGACTTTATCTGCAATTGTCCTGAGCTTGAGGAAGGAGGGAAGATTTAATTTAACTCCAAAATAAGATCACTTCCATTTATGGAGCTGGAAAATTTAAATTACTAAGATAAGACTTTTTTAAATTGAAAGATACTGGTAACTCTGTTGGTTGGGTGCTAGACTCTTGATTTCTGTCAAGTTGTGATCTCAGGGTCGTGAGATGGAGCCCCATGTCAAGCTTCATGCGAGCCCTATGTCAGGCTTTGCATTCAGCATGGAGTCTATTTGTCCCTCTCTCTCTGCTCCTCCCCTGCTCATGCTTACTCTCTTTCTCATAAATGAATAAATAAAATATTTTAACAAATAAATAAAATGTAAAATTGTAAGTTACCTAAGATTCATCCAAGTGAAGACCTGGACCCAGAAAAAAAAATTAAAGTTATAATGGAAAATAATAAAACTGCCTTATCTATATATCCCATAGTATACCTTCCTAGCTAAATTTTTTGACTCTTTAGAGTTGTTTCTAACAACTAAGTTGTTGTTTTAATTTTTTTATTATCGAATTAAAAAAAATTTTAATAAACATATAATGTATTACTAGCCCCAGGGGTACAGGTCTGTGAATTGCCAGGTTTACACACTTCATAGCACTCACCATAGCACATACCCTCCCCAATGCCCATAACCCTACCACCTTCTCCCTACCCTCCTCCCCCCAGCCATCCTCAGTTTGTTTTGTGAGATTAAGAGTCTCTTATGGTTTGTCTCCCTCCCGATCCCATCTTGTTTCATTTACTCTTCTCCTACCCCCTCAACCCCCCATGTTGCATCTCCTCTCCCTCATATCAGGGAGATCATATGATAGTTGTCTTTCTCCGATTGACTTATTTCGCTAAGCATAATACCCTCTAGTTCCATCCACGTTGTCGCAAATGGCAATATTTCATTTCTTTTGATGGCTGCATAGTATTCCATTGTACTTTTTTAGGTAAATTCAATTCAAGGGCTTTCTGAATCCTCAAAGAAAAATTACATGCTATTTGATACAATTAATTGGAATAGACTTTAATATTTTTTTAGAGAAGCCAAGTTTCATTTTATTCTCTCATTTTCCAAATGTGCCATAGTATTGAGTGTTAGTTTATCTTGGAAGCAGGACAATTCTAGGCCATAAATTTCCTCAATGTTACAGAAATGAAAAAAGATGTTGGAAAAAGCTTCAAAAAAGTTGGGTCTGGAAATGTCACTAAACATTCAGGACTGTAAGCTGTCAGGGGTTTATCTTTCCTGGAAAACACATATAACCTGGTAATATCAATTACTAACAATCTATTGTCACTTGTTCCCATGTTTTAGGCTTCAATTTAAATTATATCTTGGCTTCTGAAGCCCAGATATGTCAGGCATGCTCTGATTTTTCTTCTATTGAATAATCCCTTGATGTAGTACTTATATGACCCTTAACATAGATGGAGTCACACTTCAAGTTAGAATTTTAAGTTAAACCTTATTTTTATCAAAGTATACATGTATATAGTTTAAAGAGTCAAACACTATAGTGCTAATAATAAAAACATTCTTTTGCTCCATCTTTCCCAACATTTTGCATCCCCGAATACCTCTCCCCAGATATAAAAAATTTCAATTCTTTTAAAAAAAGGTCTCATTTATTTATTTGACAGAGAAAGAGAGAGGGAGCACACAGTAGAGGGAGAGGGAGAAGCAGACTCCCCACTGAGCAGGGAGCCCGATGTGGGACTCCCTGTGGGACTCGATCCCAGGACCCTGGGATCATAACCTGAGCTGAAGGCAGATACTTTACCGACTGAGCCACCCAGGTACCCCAACAATTTCTGTTCTTTTAAATGTTTTCTCTTGTGATTATTTTCATATTTGTATTTAATATATATAAAGTTATTTTTGGGATTTTTTCAATGTTAGACTATAATTTGACTTCCTACTATGGAAGATGGGAATTTAGCTTTCATACTAACCCCACACCTCACCTCTAATCTAAGGCTTCCTCCCATCCTATCTATATAGCATGTATATAATACTTTCTGCTAAATAAATATTCAAATATTCAGTGTTTACTTAATATGACCTTGTAAGTATTGTTTGTAGCTATAGTTGCAAAGTATTATTCAGGAGAGAAGAAACTGTTCTAGGTTTTTTTTTAAATAGAAAAAGTTTAATCTAGAAAGATAAAGAAATAAAAAAAATCATTGGACATGCATGTACTGCAGAAATTCTGCTTCCAATTAGCTGCCTGCAATTCCCGAAGTTGATGATTCTTAGAGAACACCTTTCTGGAAGTTGCTGCTGCTGCTGCTGCTAACAAATGCAGATGTGTATACACCTAGTAGTTCCAGAATACACAAGACAGGAATTGACAGAGTTAATAGGAGAAATAGACAATTCCACAATCATAGCTGGAAATTAAAACATCTCTTTCTTAACAATTGAAAAAATTATGCAAGGATTCAGCAAAGACAGAAGATCTGAACAACTATCAACTGTCTTGACTTCGTTGATATTTATAGGATACTACACTAACAGAAAGCACAGCTTTTTGTCATTAGACTGATCAAATAAGAAAGAGAGAAGACAGAAATTATTCATATCATCAGTGGAAGAGTGGACATCATTACAGAATTTACAGATAATGAAAGAATAAAAAGGAAATAACAACTTAATGCCAGTAAATCTAACAATATAGAAGAAAAGGATACATTCTTTAAAAAAAAACTAAATTATTATAAAAGAATTAGAAATAAGAAAAATGAATTACCAAATAGGAGTAGCTCTCTCTACATATTACAGAATGTATATATTTGAATATATGTATATTCAAAACTTGAATAACTCAATTAAAGAAACAGAATTTATAATTTAAAATTCCCCACATAGGAAACTCTAGTCCTAAATGCTTCCTGTCAAATACTTAAAAGAAGAAAATAAAGTTACTTTTAATAAACTTTTTCAGAAAATAGAGGAGTAAGAAGTTCTTTTCAATTTATTTTATGAAGCCAGTATTACCCTGTTACAGAAAGCAGATAAAAATGTCATAAAAGACAAAACTGCAGAGAAGTATTCCTCATGAACATAGACCAAGAATCCTTCACAAAATTAGTAAATTGATTATAATAGTACTTTCATCCCAGGAATGCAAGATTGCTTTAATATTTGAAAATCAATATAATTCACCATCTTAATAGAAAAAAGAGAAGAAAACATGCAATCGCTTCAAAAGTGAAAAGTATTTGATAAAGTGTAACACTCATTCATGATTTAAAGAAATCTCAACAAATGACTAGAAGGACAATTTCTCAACCTGATTAAGACTATCTTCAAAAAAAAAAAGCTACTGCAAACATCATATGCAATGATGAAAGTTTCGATGTTTTCTACCTAAGATCAAACATAGGCAAGCAATTCTCTTCCAACACTTCTGTTTATCACCAATTCCAATCATGTAAAATATCTTCAGTGATGATTCATTTAGCTTTTCATCACTCACCAGCATGTATTCGTGGAGAACATACTGTGGTCGGGTGCTAGATCAGGCATAGAGGGTGCAAGTGTGAATAAGACATGAACTTGGCCCTCAATCACACACAGACCCTTATGTAAACACAAAATCACTCTGCAGCGGGATAAAGACACACATAAAGTTGTATACATGTTTCAGTAGTGGCACAGGGGAGGAGTGGCTAGCTTGGTGTGAGTAGAATGTTGGGTTTTCAGATGGCTTGATTTTGAGCCATGTTCCAGGTCGTCTGGCAGAGGAAGACATGTCCAGCATGGGGGTTGGCATATCTCAAAGCATAGAGTTATACCAGAAGCCTGGTTTGTTCTAAACTGGTGATACCTAGTATGGCTGAAGTAAGGTAGAGGTAGTCATTGGCATGATATGAAACCAGAGCATCAGCAAGAGAGTACTACTCAAAAAGATTAAATGTACTTTTCAAGATAATGAAGATTTTAGAATAGGAAAATAACAAGGTCATATTTATGTTTTATTAAGATACTTTGGGATATGGTGTTGAAGATGGATTGCAGAGGGAGAGATATTGGAACCTTCTGCAGGAGCCCCAGGGTGATGAAGAGGAGCATATTTGGAAGAGTGGGGAAGGAGAGGCAAGGATGCATTCATTTGGCAGGACCTCTGGAAACATGAAATGTAGCAAGTAGGAAGAAAAAGCCTTAAATGTTGGCTCCTAGACTTTTGACTTGGGTCACCAGATGGATAATGGACCCATTAACCAAAATTGGGTATACAGGAGAACATCTGGTTAGATGAATGACAAAGACACTGAGTTAAGTTTTGGAAATGTTGAATTTGAGTTGCCCATGGGGCATCCAGAGAAAAATACCCAGAATGCCAATAAAAATACTGGTCCCTCATGCAAGAACAAAATCATGACCGGGGATATCTTTTTTAAAAGTCATCATCATATATGTAGTGCTTAAAATTACTGAATCAGATGAATAGGTCCTGTGTGAGCATGAGGAGTGAGAGCCTCAGTGCATAGAAATAGAACTGTGAGTAGTAACATGCACAGTCAATACAGAGCTTCTGTGCACAGTCCTGCGTCTGTACGTGGCACATTTCTAGGCACTGATCATATCAATGTCTAGGTAAAGGGCAAACTCCAGAGTTGTGCAGTGAACAGCCGATGTGGCTGTATGTGGCTACTGGTTGAGGAGAATACTGTGTAAGGCTAAGCAAGTATTGAAAACAGGAGTAGAATGAGGAAGAATGTGACACAGAAACTGCAGGAGCAGAACATTTCTCTAGGAGGAGGGAGCAAGAAACTATGTCTGAAAGCTCTGAAGAAATCTAGTAGTTTTGTCTTAAGGGTTTTCTTGATAGGAGCTCTTTGGTGACTGTAGGGAGAGGAGTTTTCATGCACTGGTGGGGATGAAAGTTCTGAGTCCACGGGTGGCCATGTGGTTGAGGGTGCGACCATGGAGACCAAGATGCAGGTCAGTTAATGGTGTCGAGTCTAAGGAAGAGAGGGGTGAGAACCCAGCGCCAAGGGAGGCTTTTTTCTGTCTTTGTTGTAATTCAGAATGTACCACAAGTGGAGCCAAAGTCAGGGGAAGGCTTGGTAAGAAAGGAATAAGGGTACTTTGGCAGGAAAAGTGAGAAGGATGGAGGAGAATTGAGGTACAAACAAAAAACTAATGGAAACACTGTCACCACCATAACCCCAAATAAGGTCTTTTCCCTCTAGCCCTGGGAAGGTGGGGAAGGCTGGCTTATTTCAATGGCATATGTAGAGTGTGTGTGTGTGTGTGTGTGTGTGTGTGTGTGTGTGTGTGTGTAGCCCGTTGTGGTGTGGGTACAAGGGGGTGAGGCAGAATACCTTACATGTCAGCCTTGACAAGCAGCTGACCCAGGAGAACACTGCTGACCACATGTGAGAAGCAGGCCCCCCATAGTGAATAAGTGGTCTGTAGGGCTCTCCTGCCTCTAAGACTTTGTCATCTCCTAGTTCCATATCAGTTCCCACCTGCCCTGTCCCCTCCCTCCACCGTGCCCTCCTTGCTTGTGTGCGGGAGCCCTATGGCTCTCTGGCTGGGAGTCCACACTTTGTCAAGAATTTCTGAAGTGCCCATCTTTCAGGCATGACTCTAGACTCATATTCTGGAGTTACCTCCAGAATACAGGAGACAATTTTCCTTCTCATATTCTAGAGAGAGTTGGCTCTTGGTAACACCAGTATAAACTATGGCAGGTAGTGATAAGAGCTATGAACAAAATACAGTAAAAGGAGGTGGGAGGGATAGAGGAATGTGGGGGTGGTGACATTTCTGTCACTGACAATGTCACTGACATTGGTGACATTCACCAATCTCTGATTGGTGACATTTGAACAGTGACCTGGGAAGGAATAAAGTGAACCAGGAGGAAATGGGCCTGCACAGAGGACACAGGAAGTGCAAAGGCCGTGGGGTGCATACCTGTTTGGACTTGAGGGAAAGACCAGCAGCTCGTCAGTGGCTGGTCAGTGTTGGGGGCTGGAGTGAGGAGTATGGATTTGACCCAGATGGTTGGGAAGCCATTAGAGGGGGTTTTCTTTAATGGCTGTCTGTGCTGTGGAAGTAGCCTGACCAGTTACCATTGACAGCAAGCAAAAAGCCATTATTTGTTTAATTCCCTCATTGTAGCCCTCCTGCTTTGGCTCAGCACTTTGTTAATGTAAGATTTTAAGTTTATTTTTACATTTTTTTCTGTCTGTGGTCAAGAGGTACTGAAGTCATCTGGCAGTATCCAAAAATACTTCATGAGGGAAGATTAGAACTCAGGACTCTGCTGGAAGAAACCAGTAGGGAATATGACACCAGGTTATAACATGAAGATTAAAATCTTGCTTCCAAAGCAGTGATGAGTGCAAAGAGCAAAGCCAGAAATAATTTAAATGCTAACAAATCTTAATACTCCCTAAGACTATCTGACTGAAATTCAGTCTGCATATCTGGGTAAGATTGCCTGATTTAACATACAAAAATACAAGATTTCAACTATTGCATGTTACAAAGTACATATGTTAAAAAATATTCATTGTTTATCTCAAATTCAAATGCAACTGGGAATCCTCTTATTTCTGGAGATAAAGTTGAATCAGGTGACCTTATCTCCAGAAGTAGGAACCCCGACAGGGATAGTAATCTCTGGGGGGTAGGGGAGCATATATTTTTAGACAAAACTCTTTTTTGCATTGGAGATTAGTGTAATGCTTTCAGGGAAAGAAGAGCTAACTTTTGGTAATGTTTCCTTAGATCTGCCTGGAAAGATATTTGTTGCTTCAAAATCTCACATTTCTGATCAAACGAGGCTAGGGCGACACCATCTCTTTCTAGCTGGCTGCCCTTGAACACGTCAGTTTTCTCAGCTCTAACTGCTTTGAGGCCTGAATTGTGATTTATAAGGGAAAGTACTTCATAAAATTGCGAAATGTTCTACAGATACAAATTATTATTATTTCTTCACCAATTTTTCTTTTTTATCTCTTCTTCTCCCAGAATGATAAAACATGCTGTATTTTTAATCTACTAGAACCCTCCAGATTTTTCAGAAAAATGTTGTATTCTTTCACAAGAAAAGATGTCCCACTGGGCACCACTTACCACGTGTTCCAAATTTACTTGCCTCCAGGAAGTCCTATCTCCCATTCCCCCGAAAAATCACAGACATTTGGGCTTCGGATAAACACAGAAAACAGTTCCAAAACATTTCTTACTCCTCTGACCCAAGTGCAAAACTGCATGAATTTTCCAAGCCCCACTATTTCCTATTGACCTCACACTCCAGAAGGCCAGCTGGCTATCTAACATGGCTTCATCAACACTTTGTGGAGGGCAGTCAGCAGATTCAGGGGTCCCTGTAAATCTTCTCTTTAAGCTGTCAGCCAGTAGACTATGGCCAACCCCAACCTCACCACGCTCTTCCATCACCCCTTTCAAACAAAAACCTGAAGAACATTGTGGGTTAAATGTAGAAGATGCAAAAAAGTATGATTAAGGACTTAAAAGTAATCCTCAAGCTCATTCCCCAAACTGGTGGCCTATTGATATAGTTATAAAAATTGTTAAGAGAGCTGGGATCATACAATACAGAGTAGCGTTTTGAGTCATACTTTTCCCCCATACCATCTTAATGATTTTCTAGGCTGTTCCATAGCCTTCAAAATGGGGAAGTGAAATGAAATAAGTGAAATTATCTTCATACTGCCCCATCATATGGATGACTATGACTTAGTCAAGAATTTTCTGTATTTTAAGGCATTTTAAAGTGTAGTACATTTGTTAGGTAGGTACTATTCTGAGGATGTAATCCTAGAACATATTTATTTTTGAGTCCCAAGTCTTTCCCCAACATATGGCAGGACTTCTCTGTTATCTCCTAGGTGATTGAAGGTCCTCAGACTTTCCATTTGATAATTACTATGCTCAGCCAGGTAGATATTTCAATACCCTTGCATTGGACTTAAGAGTTAAATATCCTTTACCAGCTGATTGCTGGCAAAAACCACAGTGTGGAAAGTGAGGGTGGCATCTCCTTGTCATACGTTGTGGGCCTGGCTATTGTTGAAAGCTGGTGATTTTCCTCAGGAGCACTTCCCGGTGTCATCAGAGGGTCCCTGCTCTGCAGAGTCTTTCTGAGTCTGCCCTGCAATTTGAATCTGTGGCCTGCCATGCTCCCTCCCACCTGGACTCTCTTCATCCTCTCATCCTGTGACAGGTGTCCTCCTGGGCAGGATCCTGTTAAAAATGACCCCAGGTCCGCAGTCCTTTTCAGGATGCCACATTTGAACTTTGGGCCTCCAACAGCTCAGATAAGATATCACTCCCTGTTCAAGTCTTTGCATTGCATGCACTCAGCTCTCAATGGAAAATACTTAGCAAGGGAACCCTGGGTTCATTCAATTTTACATTCCCACCAGAGGTGGAGGAGAGTTACCTGTTAATCTGTCTACCTGCCAACACTTGCTGTGGTGTCTTTTTAATTTTAGTTATTCTAATAGATATGTAATAGTATCACACTGTGATTTTTAATTTTCATTTCCCTAATGAATAATGATGTGGCAATTTTTTGTTACAGCCATAGGGTGGATGGTTAGGGTTGCAGAAGCTTTGTGTGTGTCTTGTTTAGGACAAGAGGGGCACCGAAGTTCTGATGGAGCTTCATCATATTTTATTTTTCCCTCCCTTTCTCTGTGAGATATATATATATATATATATGATGGAATATTACTCAGCCATCAAAAATGAAATCTTGCCAATTGCAATGATGTGGATGAAACTAGAGGGTATTATGCTGAGTGAAATAAGTCAGTTAGAGAAAGACAATTATCATATGATTTTACTCATATGTGGCATTTAAGAAACAAAACAGAGGATCATAGGGGAAGGGAGGGGGAAAATAAAACAAGATAAAATCAGAGAGGGAGACAAACTATAAGAGACTTTTAACTATAGGAAACAAACAGGGTTGCTGGAGGGGAGGTGGGTGGGTGGATGGGGTAACTGAGTGATGGGCATTGAGCAGGGCACGTGATGTGATGAGCATTGGGTGTTACATGCAACTGAAGAGTCACTAAATTCTACCCTGGAAACTAATACACTATATGTTAACTAAATTGAATTTAAGTGAATAATTTTTAAACATTAAAGAATTTCAAAATGGCGAGAGCAGAGGGTTAAACCAAGCATGGGCTATTCTGAGTTTGGGAGCCTGTGTGACTGTGCAGGTTGGAGACCATAGAGCAGACCCCTAATGTGTACACAGTGTTGCAAACTCAGTGATTCTTCAACTGGTGGCATCAGAATAAATTGGAGAGGCTGCTAACACATACACTGCTGAGCCCTGCCTTCAGAGTTTCTGATTCAACGGGTCTGGGGCTGAGCCCTAAATTCTGCATTTCTAACAAGATTCCAAGTGATGCTGCTGCTGCTACTCTAAGAACCACACCCAGAGAACCACTGACCCAACAGATTAAGTCCTTACATGGCCTGAGTTTTCTTTACCATCTGACCTCAGCCATAGCGCAAGCCATGTAGAGCTCCTCACCACTGCTCAGTTTTCTCAGGCTTTTGTAGGCCTCCATGCAAGAGCTCTAGTGCTTGTGTCTGCAGGAAAATTTCTGATTCTCCCTTCAAGATTCCTTTTTCCAGTGCCTTTCACCCTGTTCTCAAGCAGAGAGGCTCTGCTGTACATCAGCAATCATTCTGCTGACGGGCCACTTGGCTGCATCTTGGAGAGCAGATGACTGTCTTTCATCTGTGTCTTCTCAGGGCCTAGCACACTGTGAACATCCAACAGTCTGTTGAGAGAATACATTCATTATTCATTTTGAATAAACACATGATTGTTCATCATGATTACTATTATCTGGATAGAGTTTCAGAATGAGTGAAGGAGGTTTTCTCCCAACCCCTACAAGATGTCTTAAAAATGCATGCTGTTGGTCCCACAGAGAACTGGGCTAGAGACAGAGATAAATCATTGTAGATCCCTTCCTGCAGCTGGAAAAACAACTCAAAACATTCTCTCCTGAGTCAGCATTTTGATTTTTGCCTTTAGTGAACCTCTCTTTCAGGGACATTTTCTCCTCTAAAACTAGTACCATCATTTTTCTACGGAATGGAGAGCCTTTTGCAAACAGCAATGGTAGCTTAAGAAAAAAGTCCATCAGTATTTGCTACTTTGTTTTTCCACTTGACTGCATATGATCGAACCCTGAATGGATTGGAAAAATGATGTAAAATAAGAATATAAACATACATGTGTAGGTGAAAGATTAATGAACAAATATCCAAAGTTTCTGACCCTTTGTTGGTCCACAGAGACCTACTTTGGAGTGAGTGTGTGTGTTTTGTGTGTGTGTGTGTGTGCTGCATTGTGGGGCTGTGTGTGTGTGTGTGTGGGGTATGGTGCATGTATGTGGGTGGTATGGGGGGCTGTGTGTGTGGGGTGTGGAGCTGTGTGTAAGGCTGAGTGTGGTGTGTGGTGCTTGTGTGTAGGGGGTGTGAGGGGGGAGGAGGTGGTGAGCAGAGTACAGGTTCCTTGAGGTTTCTCCCTTGAGGGATCACGCACACCCACATAAAATCCAAATATAATAAATTTTGGAATGCAAGCACAGATTATCCATCTAACTGCAGAGGTGGAAGGCTGCCTTCAGACATGGAAAATGACAGATAATTATCCAGTCTTTTGACAGCATGTCTGCTACCTAATAATTCAAACTACTGGTATGAAGAAGAAAGCCAAGAATCTTGACGAAGTTGGAAGAGAAGCCTAACAATCGGCTTCTGCCTCCTACCCTGGAGTCTATTCTTCTACATTCAGCTGCAGGAGGGGTACGAGGTGGTCAGAGTGGCAGAGAAAAGCAAGAGACTCAAGGGAGCTGGGCTTTATCTTTTGGTTCATGTGCAGGCCCTTTTTCTGCAAGTGGTAAGACACAGTGTAATTCCAGAAAAAAAAAACAAAAAAACAACTGAACAATAACCCCTTGCATTTGCTGAGTGCTTCCAAAATTAAAAGAGATCTCATTTATTTCTTAGAACAATCCTGTAGGGGAGGTGGGATGGGCATGATTGTTCTGTCTTTTTAGGCGAGGACCTACAAGGCATGGCTAGTGCAGTCCACATCTCTGGTTTCCTGTCCACATATTCCATCTTGAGATTAAAATGAAGTGCTACTTTCATATTCATGGGGTTGGATTTTTAATAAGGGGCCCTTAAAACAGTGCCCGAACAATTTTATTTGGAATTTAACTTGATCAGTGTAGATTGATTTCACCAATTCCCTTTCATCAAAAGGAATATTTAAAGAGAGAATTACGTGGGTAGTTGTCTCAAAACTTCACTTGATTTTGCTTCCATTTACTCACACATTTTTATTACCTTCCTTTCCTGCATATGAATTGCTTTAACAAAGTTCGAGTGATACCTAAGTTCCTGCAAGCCATCCAGCGGCCACAGATGGATTGTGACATTCTTATCTCTTTAGCAACCTGATTTATTTACATCTCCAGAAAGAAATTTATCATGAGATTGTAGGATAAATGTTCAAATGTATTTTCTCTAATTGTTAAAGCTCTCTCTCACACACACACGTATGTGCGTGTGCGTGTGTGTGCATAGACACATACACACACATTCCTGAGTTACTTAAGGTGTAATCAGTTGGTACCTATGACAGGTTTCACAATACAGGAAAACTTTACAAAATGATTTCCTGGGTCCCAAGTGAACCTAACTGAAGGGTGGTATGTAATTAATTAAACTCATGCCTTCTATTTTCTCTAACAGGAAAATCAAGTAATTATTTAAGAAATCAGGAAGGATTTATTATAATTACTTAGAAAGTATTTTCATTTTCACCTTTTTTACTGAAATAGTGTGAGCACTTTCTACCATAATTTTGACAGAAATGAATATAATAATAATTCCTAAGTGGATTTCTCTTTTCTTGTATTTGATGACACTGGCATCATTGTCTCTGAGGCAGATGGAAAGAAAGCACTTGGCTGAATTCTTCTCTACATTGTTCCCTTTAAGCCAGGTTTGAATTAGCTCACACGGGTGTTCTCGAGCTGTGAGAAATAGCAGAGATTTTTGGTAAAGCCATTAGGTATGGCTGCTGGGGTTGCGGCTGTGTCTTGAGAGTCCCGGTCAGCCTCTCTGGGCCCATCATTCTTTGGAGGTGAAACCAGCGCAGAAAGGGGGTTCCCTTTTATCTCTCCTTTTCCAGGACATGAGGACAGGGAGCTCTCAGCAACTCTGTGCACTCAGACAGTTCTAAGATCACCCCACCAGTGTCAAATAGTACAGTGATCCTAGAGAAAAATGAGGGTTTCAGGAGAACAAAGCAAAGCAGGATCATGTACCCACAATTGGAGGTATGGTCACCATGGTCTAAATGCACTTGGCTCTTTCTCTCTTTCATGCTTTTTGGCTCATCTGTCTGAAATTCCATTCTTCTCAACCTTCCTCTGAGAGGTAGCTGGGGATGTTCCCTTCACAGGCCCTGATGACTAACCATTATCTTCATTCACGCATCTGGGAAATGGTTTTCCCAGGGACCACAATAGCTTATTCTGGCTGGAACCAGGGCAAAGGCCAATCTGCTATAACCATCGTTTAATGAGACAAACTGAGGCCTATAGGGGCACCGACTTTTCTCAACCCCAAATTCCATTTGGAAGTGCAATCCAGCAAATCCTGCAGACCCCAAATCCTGTCAGACTTGGCCTCTGCTCTGAAGACCCACTGATCATTTAGCTTCTCCTAATGCTCTAGACCCCCTTTCAAATCCTGTCTCTCATTGTCTCCTTGCCTCCAAACTCTCCCTGGTGCCATCTATCCACCCCCTCCTACTCCTGTTCTAATAGAATTAAATTCTCTTACTGTCTGCTGACTCTTCATAGGACACCAAACCATTATCCTCATTGCAATCTTGCTCTCCCAGAGGACATTTGCAGGAGGGCTCACCTTCCCACACCTAGTACAGTACAAGGTCAGGAGAGAGATGTTATAGATCACCTTCTGCTCTTGAGGCTGTAATGTATCCCTGTAGGTTCCTCCCTCTTCTCTCTCAACTAATGGCTTGGTCATCCACCCTCCATCGTGAACCCTGTCCTCAGTCAGGGCAACTCCAATGGTCAGTGGGTGACCTCAGCAACCACCTAGCCTCAGAGTACCTTGACTAAGGTGGCTGTGTTGAACTTTGCCTCTCCATTTTGGCAATCCATAACCATGACCTTGTCCTGGGACTTGGGCAGCATATAAATCTTTAATATTAAGAATCCACACTTTGGACACAGTGTCTTAATTTTAAAACTCTCCTTGCTGCCTAATTCCCATCATCTCCCTTGGACAACTTCATGAGCAATTCCCCTTTAATCCTGCTTTTCTTAAACTTTAATGAACCTGATAATCACTTTGACGGGTGTGAAAAATGCAGGCTCCTAAAGCCTTACTCAGAGATTCCAATCGTCTACATATGAAGGCAGTGCCTGGAAATCTGCCTTTCATAAATATCCTCGGGCATGTTCTCTAGGGCATGTTCTGCAGACAACTCTGAGAAACTCTTCTTGAGTTTCTTGAGCCTTTCATTGTTTCCCTCAGGGTGTCAGGCTTCTGCTGCTGTATTTTTACTTGTAATCAGTGTAGGCTTTTATCTATAATATGAATCACTCTCTTTCTATCACCATTGTAATGGTTAATTTATCAACTTGGGTAGGTCATGTATCAGATATTTGGTCCAACAATAGGCAAGATGTTGCTGTGAAGGTTTTTTTTTTAGATGATATTAACATTTAAATCAGTCATGGATTTTGAGTAAAGCACATTACTCTCCATAACGAGGGTGGGCCTCACTCAATCAGTTGAAGGTCTTAAGAGAAAAAGACTGAGGTCCCCAAAGGAAGAGGGGCAAGCCTCCAGCTTGCCTTCGGACGCAAGTTACAACATTAACTTTTCCCTGGGTCTCTAGTCTGCTGGCTCATCCTACAGAATTTGGACTCTACATAAACACGTACACACATGTGCACACACGTACACACATACGCACTATTGATCTGTTTCTCTGGAGAACCCTGACTAGCATAGCCATATAGTTCTAGGTCTATTTGAATAAACACATTGTTTAGGCTTCTAGTCTTCTGTCTCTAAGCTGCTGAACCACACCTCAGGGACTAAAAACACCACAGCATCGTCTTCTTCAGTTTTGCAGGGGCCTCCGTATTCCCTGGCCATCCTTCTATGTGTCTGTACATTCCACAGCACTGAGTTCCACAGCTGCTTTTTCAAACCTCACCACTGTCCTCAAAGCTCCATTCCTTCTCATCTCGGCTATCAATATTGACTAATGACTGGTCTCCTGCTTTACAGAGAAAATAGAAGTCAAGTTAGGAACTTTCTCTATTTCTTACCTACCATAAAGTTTTTCACTGTACATTTATCACTGGCCTGTTTTTTTGTGGACAAGGTAAGCCAAGATGGATGGCTTCCACTTGGAGTTCTATCCTTTCACTCTTCTTCCAAGGTCTTTTCTATTCTGTGAATTGCCCATACTTCTCTACTGGCACCATTTCTACTGCCCATTTCTTCAGCACACTCAGTCCATGCCATCTTCAACAAATTATAAAACCTCCCTCCTTGTTCCATGCTCTTTTCAGCTACTACCATTTCTCCTCCATTTATCACTGCCTCCTCTTTTCTACTCACAATCACAGAACAGCTCCTAAAATTTGACTACTACTCCCACCATTTCACTGAAAATGTTCTTGTCAAAGTCATCTTCTAGCTGCTAAATTCAGAGAAATATTTCCAGTCCTTATCTGGCTCACTATCTTTGCACTGTTTTGCACTGTTGGTCAATTTCTTCAAGAAACTCTCTCCTTCCTCTTGATTTTCCCCCAAGACATCAGACTGTACTGATTTTTCTCCTACCTAGCTTGTCTTTCCTTCTATCTTAGTTTAGTTTTTTCCTCCAAGACTCTGACAGGTAAATTTTGGTGGTGGTGGTGGTGGTGGTAGGAGGGGGTGGGGACAGAGAATACAGGTAATTTATTTGGGAAGTGATCCAGGAAGAACAAAGAAATGGGAAGAGTGAAATAGGGATAGGAAAACAATGTGATAAAGGGCACGTTAAAGGTGAGGTGAGTGTGGTAGGTGCTCTGGGAATTCTGATGAACCCTGTACCAGACACTTCAGAATTGACCCACTAAGGATGGGGAGCTGTATTATTTCTCTGCCTGAACTCACTAAATTCTCAGTACCCTTGGGATACCCTTTTGCTTGCTGAATAGGTTCCCTTGGCACCAGAGAAAGTCCTCAGACAACGAAGCAGAGAGGAGGGAAGTTGTCAAGTTTCCAGAAAAGTCTCCAGCACAGTTGCCGATGAACCCAGTGTGGGTCAGGTCAGGGGAAGAGCTGGCATCTACAGTTTCAGAATCCTTTATGAGATATTCTCTCTTCCCTTCCTGAGATATTCTCTCTTCCCTCCCTTCCTGCTGAAACCAGAAATGCTGGTTTCTCAGTGTTTTATCCTCGTTCCATTTTTCTCTGTGTCTGCATGTACTTCCCAGGAGTGCATACCTACATTCATGTCTTCAATTAGTACTTGATTATGAAGTATATATTTTCTATCCAAATCTGCCTTCCAAATTCTAGGCATATACATCCAGTTGGGTGTGGTACTTTCCTCCTTTGTGTCCCGTGGGCATCTCAACCTACACGAAGTTGAATCCACCTGTCCATGAGCAGCTCCCTCCCTATCCCTAGACTCCTGATTCACTCCTGCTCCACAGTTCTCTCTTGGAGAGTGTTGCAACCAGGTACCCAGCGACCACAGTGGGAAAACCCAGAGAGGTGTTACCCATGAAGCTCTCCGTTAGCATCATATCAATTGCTGAATTTGCTTCAAGGTTGGCTCTCTTTAGCCTGACTGCTCCTCATCTCTTCCATTAGTTCAGGCTCTCATCAATAATGCCCCCTCCCCAAAAGGCTCCCTCCTACAGTCTTACTCACTCCTTACATAAGTATGACTTATTTCCCAGGCAAGGTATAATGGGCTTCATAGTGGAGACCAGGTATTAACTGACACTCACCCATACATTTTGGACATACACCCATACATCTGGACATTTTGCAAGGTTAAAATATTTTCAATTCCCTTTTCCTCTTCCCCTCGTCCATGCTGCCAATGATCAGGTCCAGAGTTATTTAGCAAAGACTGCATTTGTGAAGTTGAACTTCAGAACCTAGATTCTATTGTCCTATTACAATGTCAGATGATCTGATCCCAAATATGGAAAGAGCTCATTTACTAAATCCTTGAATAGTTTGAAGATTGTTTACTCTTGTCTTGATTCCAAAAAGGGTTTGAGGACAATTATGGATTTTTTTTTTTTGTAGAAGAGCAATAAATAGCAAATGTTAAAAGATAAGATACAGAGTTTCATGACTGATGTCCCAAGATTAAATGAATAAGTAACATGAGCATTGCTGGTTATGGACAGAGCACGCCACTCCATGAATTATCAATATGGGTTTCCTATCTTAATAACTAGCTTAACATTTATAAAATGAAATGGAAAACAGACTAAGTCCATAAATCCAGGTGAGCCAAATGAATTCCTAGGAGGGAGTGCACTTCACTTGTAAATAATTCTCATTTAAATCTTGTAACTTGGAAAGGCTGAAGCCCACAATCATTAAAATGACATTTCCTGTATTTTTATCGTTTTAGTAGGAATGTCAGTAATCACCATATTAAAGGTCTCTAGGGAAGAGGATTAGTAGGAGGATTGACAGATCCTAAAATATTCAGGAAGCATAAATCCAAAATGCAGCTTTATATCCTTGGATTTGTTAAGGAGAATACTTTTTGGAAAACTCAGTTTCATGTTCAGTTGTTTTGAGAAATTTGACAAGCCTCTCACTACACATATAAAATTTAACTAATGTTAAAATAAATGAATAAACCTGAAAACATTTTTAGAACAGGGCATCTAATTTTTCTCCCTAGAAAAAAATTCCAAAGATTTTCATTGATCATTAGGCACAGTTTTGCATTCAGTAAACAGTAACTGCCTTAACATTCTTCCTATCAGATATGAGGTGGTCAGTAAATGTCTGCTCACTGAATACACAGTTTTTCCACACTAAAATTTCCAAAGCACTTCCCTAATTATTTTGGTTCCTTGCTCGGAAATCTTTCATGACTCCCTCTTGTTTGGAGCTGTGCTGTCCAATATGGTAGCCAAAAGCCACATGTGCTTCTGAGTCCCTGAAATGTGACTGGTCCAAATTGAGGGGTGTTGTAAATGTCAAACATACACGGAATTTGAAGACTTAGTCTAAGAAAAAGAATGTAAAATAGTTTAGTATCTGTTATATCATCAATTAAAATATTTTACATATCCTGAAATAACATACTTCATCTGTGTCACTTTACTTTTTGTTTTAAATATGCCTATTAGATAATTTAAGACTACCTTCATTGCTTGAATTTGTGGCTCACTGTCAATTTCCAGTTGGCAGTGCTGGTATAGAGACCAGATTCTGAGTTTTTTGTCTGTATACTTAACTTCCAAACCTTATTTCTTATTATATTTTCTTTATTGCTTTTCTCTTATTGCTCCCTCTTGTTAGAATGCTATTCCTTATAAAGAATTACCACTCTTTAGGATCTAGCTAAAATCCTCCCTTCTCTAGGAAGACTATCTGGTTCTCCAAGCCAGAAGCACTTTTTCCTCTTCTAAACTCCTAAAACCAATTATGTATACCTTTTTTATAGCCCCATTTGATATCTGTATTATAGCTGTTTGTAAATATATAATATTTCCTCACTGAGTTGTGAGTCTTTGAAGGAAAGAAGAATTTTTAGTTCTGTTTCAAATCTCTCAAACTGGGCAAAGCTATTGGTGTATGAGTCAGAAACCACCCTAGTTGTTTTAGCAGAAACTGTTTCATGTAGGGAACTGGTTAAATGGGTATGGGAGGCTGGAGAAGTAAAAAAAGGAGTACCAAGGTAACATAGAGTTAGCTACAAGAAGCAGCTCCCACACTTAGGGCAGCAGGGTCCCAGAGAAATGGTGCAATGATCAGGCATGAGGGGCTGGGAGAAGGTTCTGGAGGAGAAGGAATTCTCTGAAGAGGCTGCTCTCAGGCTGGTGAGTGTGGGAGGGTCCTCATGGAGTTGCATGCCAGGCTCTAATGAGAACATGCTGCCTGCTGGCGTTGCTGCCTCTGAGGAGGTGTGATGAGACTGGCTCTGGGAATGTGGAAAGTTCTGGAGACTGTAACTAACTGCTACTCTTTCCAACTTCTTCTTCCAGATGAAGAGCCGTCGCAGGAGTGACACTAATAGGAATAGTGGGAGATACAGAGTGCCAGGTTCTCTCCCTCTTCTTGCCTTCTGACTTCCTCTAGGGCATTATATTGATGGACTTTGACAGGAACCAACTGAGAATGAGTAAGTGTAGATTCCCACCATCCTGGTTTTCCTCCCCTTGAGTACGGGCCAGACCTGGTGACTTGCTAGAATATGGCAAAAGTTAAAAGATCTCATTTCTGTGTGACATACTCCATCTATTGTCTTGGTGTTTGTGCATCAGTGAAAGCAAACTATCATTTGGAGAAATCCAGATGTCAAGTACCTGTGGGTGGTTTCCAGCCAAGAGCAGGTAAGGACCTGAGATCTGTAGTTCAATAGCCTATGAGGAAGAGAATCCTGTCAAATGTCACTGACTGAACTTGGAAGTGGATCCTTCCCCAGTTGAGCCTTAAGATGAGACCACAGACCCTGAGTTGGACACAGTGATTATAGTTTTGTGAGAGGCTCTGAAGCAAGGGAGATAGCTAAGCTATGCCAGGATTTTTGGTCCATAAAAATTGGGAGATAATGGATGTGTGTTGTTTAAAATGGCTAAATCTTACAAGTGATTTGTTACATGTGAATAGCTAACTAATACATAGCTTTAAAGTCACAGACCAAGATATAGGAAGATGGATTTAAAAATAAGAGATAATAGCTTAATAATGGGCAAATCTAGCATCTAGAATGTGTATGTATATCTATCAAGATATTTGTATCTATCCATCTATCAATCAATCATCTGTCTTGCCTGTGAATTAATTAGTAGTAAGTACGAACAACTCAAGAGAAAAATAAACAAAAGATTGAACAAACCCTTAACAAAAGAGGAAACATTTGACCAATAAGTATATGGCAAGAAACCTTATGTCATTAGTAATCAGACAAGTGAAAATTAAAACCAAAATCAGATAAATTGTACTCTTTCTAGATAATGGAATAAATATGACAGCAAAAATGAATGAATACAACTATACATATAAATAAAATAAAAATCTTAGAAATAGAAGACTGAGCAAAAGAAGCAAGCCACAAGTGAATGCATAAGTATAATTCTTTGTACATAATATCCAAATCAGGCAAACCTAAACAACTAACGTTTCGGGATGCTTCCCTATATAGTAAAAGTACTAAGCACAGCAAGGAAATGATTATTGTGCAGATAATTGAGGGGAAGTGAATGTGATCTGGGAAGACCCATGGAGAGTTTTTAATTTCCAAACCTGGGTGATATCACATGGACATCCACATTAATTCTTTTAAACATAAGATTAATTTTATACATTTCAGTTTCAAAAATTTCTCTGAGGCTCAGCAATTCCTTTAGATCATTTTAGTTCCCATGTTTTCTGTTAAATTTGAGGAAATTAAATAAAATATCACACACACATGAAAATAGCCTGTGATCTGGCCATTATTTCCTCCTTTTATCCATCCATCCATTTACCTTTGGCAGGTATCTAGAAGGATGCTCACCAACATTTTTTTATTAGCATAAAATTATTTTAGTACAATTAAAAACATTTTGATATTACTAGATTGATCAAGGGTAACAATAAAATGTTAATATTTAGATGTTATGATTGCAAGTTGCAGTCATAGAGTATTTTAATATTCACAGTTGAGGGGGTTAGAAACTGTTGAGAAGATTTGACCTCACACAAGATGGCTAAAGAAATTATACTACTTTTCAACCACTCACCCCCAGTCTCAAGGTGTCCTTTACTCACTAGACAGTGACAGCAGAAATAACTTCACTCCTTAGTCTTTGGAAAATCAGGTTAATTTACATACGCCGGAACAGGTAGATATCTCTAAGTTGCGTTTATTAAACGGCAGTTCTAAAAAAATTGAAAAATGTTTAAAAAGTGAAATTTGAATCAAATATTTGTGAAAGTACTTCAGAAGAAATCCAGGCTTGGCAGGGGCACTACTTTTACTGGGCACTACTTTTACTGAATCAGATTTTCCTCTCTCTGCTTCATGTAAGATAGTGATTAAGCAATCCCTTTGTGAACTTTATCAATATGGAACAGCCAATTTAGATGAAAGCAAATGTATTGTGTTTTTCTTTGGGCAATTAATTTAGTAATTAATAATTTAAATTGGTGAGTGAAAGCTTTAAACTGTTAGTATAGGCATAGAATATTCACAAAATTTTAACACAGATTATTTTTATACAATAGCAATTTGGGTGATGTGTTGCTTTACTTTTCAAGTTTTCTACATTGCTTGAGATGTATGGAACAAGCCTGCATAATTTTACACAAATAATAATGTATTTAGTAAAAACAAAGAAAAAAAGTGGTTTCCTTCATTGCCTTAGTACAACCGCAGAAAACCCTATGAAAATGGCACTAGATAAGCTAACTTGCCCAAGGTCATGCATTTAGAAACTAGCAGAATTAGAGGGCAGATCTGGAATTTCTTTGGTCAGATACCTGAGCTCTACCTAGTGCTGACATTATGTAGTTTGATGTCCTGCCCATGAGCCTTACTCGTGAAAAGCTCAGAACCCTTCCATCCCCCAAAGTCCCTGATGTAAGGCAGCCGCTCTGCTATGTGACTACAGTCATTTGCTTCCTACCTTGATGTTTACGGAACACTCCATAAACATTTAATGCTATGGCCGAGCACACGTGCACCAATTACTTCTCTGTCTGATCATTTCTTCCATTCCATCATGCAGTGACGGGGCTTTGTGAAACCCGCAGCTCAGCCCTCTTAATGAATGATGTAATGGAAGCAGGGCGCACCAGCCTTCTCATTTGACTTGAATAAACCCCTCTCTTCCCTCCATCCCTCGCAGGTGTCTCAACTCTCACAAGTGAGATCAGATTTTCCATGTTTGGACCAAATTTCTCAAGTTTCTTATGGGCAGGGAGTAAAGCTCTAATTAGTTCACGTGTGCCAGCTAATTAGGTAAGAAATTATTTTGCTAAGAATCTCCTGCAAGCCTTAACTGGGGTCAGCCCAACTATATTTGAATGAGAGGCTACGTATTCACGTCCCTGCTCTATGGACAAAGCCATGAAGTGATAATTTACTTTAGAAAGAAGAGCCAAATGGAGAGTATGATTTTCTCTGTGATTCAAAGAACCCTCAGGCAAAACTCTGCCAAGTTTTCCCCCAGGTCACTCCAGTATACTCTCCATGCCCGCCCCTGTGGGATTTTCTCTGACCCGGAAAGTTCTCTCTTGATTTTTTTCTCTCTAGAGTTTCTCTTAGCAAATGACTGATTATCTTATTCATTCTCATGGGGATATCTTTACTTCACAATGGCATGAATTCTTGAGCCAAATAGATCTTTTTCTAATAATGATTTCAGATTTGAGCCAAATTTGTAAGATGAAATTAATTTCTAGGTAATCTTTTGTGAATTTCATGTGTTTCCATATTATCCATTTGTATATGAAGGTCAATAAGAACATCCCACTCACTTTCTTACACAGGAAACACTTAGACAAATATTTTTACACCAACCTCTAAGATGGCTTAATTGACCACAGACTCAGTTAATTTTTTCTCTGTCCTTATTAAGAACTAATTAATCACATTTGCACACAATTGTCTAAACAACCACAGACCATTAGCTCCAGAGGTGTTATTCATGGCTCTTCCTTTGTATCTTAAGAGAGGAAGAAACTGATGTCCAGAAAAGCAAACGTGACAAGCCCCAGAACACAGCTGGCTAGTGGTCCAACAGGCACTAGAACTCAGCTCAGCCAGTCAACAGCTAAAAGAAGGAGATGGACACCCAGCCTCCTCTTACGCACAGAGGGGGAGTCTTCATGTGTACCCCGTCTGAGCTCTTTAGTAATGAGCCAAAGGAGAGGAACTCCAGTCCAGAGGGGGGCTGGATGTCTTCAATGATTCAAAATATTATTTTGTATCCATTGTAGAAGTCTGACCCTGATACTGAGCATCTAATACTAAAAAACGAAGTGACACACGCATTTAAAACTTACCGTGACCCTGGGCTCCAGCCAAAGTTGAAAGGAGCCGCGTTGCTGTTTATTCTGTCCAAAGGGGCATGCATCAGAGGCGACCACTGTTTTTTTTTCTAGTGCAAAAAGAAGTCTCTCGTTGGCCACACAAAGCTGATCTCAGATCCCTATGATTTCAGAGAAACACAAGAAAGATTTCCAGAAAAACAGCAATTTTCCCTCTCTGCAAGGGATATTTTTCCTTTTCCTGGCTTCACATTTTGGTGGCTATTGAAAGAAGAGAGAAGGGTAAACGTTATTCACATAACTTTTCCTTAAATAGGTCTTTACTGTTTGGGAATTATTATCATGCGCCATCTTGTCTGTAGTATAAAAGAAAGTTGTGCACCTTAAAACTAGTGAGATGAGCTCTTTATTCCAAAATGGTGTGTAGATTTGAGACATCTACCTTTTCATAAAATCCCCTGCAGGAATAAACTTACAGCAGGCTGAGAGCGCTCGGGCTTGTTTCTCTGATCTGTGGTCATTTCTTACGTTATATAGGATACTACTTTCTGTGATTGTGAGTGGGCTATAAGTGGTGACACGTGTAAGCCTTGTTTTCCTATTTCCTGGACTTTTGAGGTACACACTTTGTAATCTTTATGAGCAAGGCTATTTCTGTGAATTTCAGAACTTCGGGTACTAAAAAAAAAAGCTGCGATGTCTCCATCTAACATGCGTAAAGTACATTAATAATCATTTTAGGAAGGCATAAACATTTTAAAAGTAAATATTAAATTTGGAACGATGGGAGCTCACACTGCTGTGTTAGTCAATGCCCCATGCAAGGCTGTACTTGAGATTTAAACTCTTGGCATTGGAATGCAGTGAGGGTCTTTGCCTGGTCAGAGTTAATGACAAGGGTCAAGGATGCCAGGCATCCTGGCAGTTCCTCATACTGAGGGTGACAATTGTTATTAGCAAAAGTCATCTGCAGAAAGTCCTCTCCTCTGCTCCAAGAACAGAGAACGGATGTGTGTGGGGAGTGGGTCATAGGGACTGAGTTCTGGAATTCATTCTCCTTAGAAATAGGTCAATTCTGTTTTTCCTAGGAAGTCCCCTGGGCAAAGACCCCATCTCCTGCACTCTTTCGAATATAAATTGACCCTGACAGTGAAACAACCTCCAACTTTTGCAACTCCCTTTGGGGAAGAGCTTTAAATACAAGTTCAGAAATGACCTTGGGGCTCTGGGGAGCTTGGGCTCAAGGTCGTAACCTCCCTTCGGCCCTGGGGCTTAGAAATCTAGAGGCCAAAAGACCCAAGGAAGTAAGCTCCCTGGCTTGCATTTCCTTTACTAAAAGGGTTGAAAGTGAACAATTTTTTGTACCCTGCAGAGTCTTTTCCTTCCGTGGGCCTAGAGTTTTGCATACCTGATGATATCCAGACAGTGCTAACCTCTGGACTCCATGAGAAGCCTTTTAGCTAATCATTCCACCCGTCATAGTCAAAGCTGTCCAGAAGATGCAGATTGAACTGATGTGAGTGTCTTTGGTTTGGGTTTCTTTGAGGCCTTTTTTGTTGTTGTTCCTTTGAGGAAAATTGAGCTCTTCTAAATAGATTTTCCTTTATTGTTGAGAATTATGGGGACGGGGAAGAGAAAGAAATAATTCATCCTTATGTTGATGAAGGAACATGCTCAGAATCTCAGAAACAAGAATGCACTGTTGGAAAATATTACTTAATAAATGCAAATTGTCTCCTTATAACAGAAACTTGCCTCACTCCACACTTCACAGTTGTGGTTAAAAGACACACTATGTTCAAATTTGATTATTTACAGAATCAAAGGACACATGTCCAATTCAGATTGGGCAAAGGCCCTGCTGTTTGTGTTTTTAAACCAGATCAAAGGGACCTTTTATTTAAAACAATGACTGTAATGCTCAGCTTGCATCCAGACATCAGTGATCCAGCCTCTTGGGAAGGGAGAAAGAAATGGTCTTTAAACCCTCTGGTCTGCTTTGCAGCCTTTTTTTTTTTTTTTTTTTTTTTTTTTTAAACAGATAAAGGGAGTCTCATTTGCATGGTTCTGATAGCCCGGTGAGGTTAGGGCTAATTCTCCAGGCCTGTCTCAGAGGGGATTTTGGGTGGGTGAGAGAATGTCTTCTGAGCTCACCCCTTTTCTTTGCCTGGCCTGGGTCTATATATAAAAGAGAATCGGCATACATATAAAAGCCAAGAAAAATTGCTAAGATGCTTATTTAAAAAAATTACCATTACTACTGTCCAAAGGATTGTATTAAGACCCTCTCTCTACTGATCAAGATGAAAGCCATAATCCTTGCCTTAAACATCTTAATATCTAAATATACAATATTGGCAGAGTCAAAAACAGAGCTTAAAAAAAAAAAGAAAATATACAGAGACCTACAAAATGAGTTTAGTAATGGGATGATCATTGATGAATTTTGTCAGAAGTCTTAGTAAAGGCCAAACTAAAAATATCTTAGAGATTTTTGGATTTAAGGGAAGTAGATGCATTTACCTCTTCCACATTTTCTAGCAGAAATGTTGAAAAGGATTCCGGGATTCACTCCTAGGCCCTTTGGGTCCCAGGATTCATTCACTTATTTGATTTGACAATATTGATTGAGAACTTGTTATGTGCCAGGCACAGTACTAAGTACTTGTGAACCACAGACTAATTCCCTGTTCTCGTGGAGCTTTATAGTCCAGTGAATATGGTGGGCCAGATAATAAAATAAATACGTACTATGTTGGACGAGGATGAGCACCATGAAGAACACCGAGTGGGGAAATGGGAATGTGGAATGCAAGACTGTGGGGGGGGGTAGAATGTGCTGGGGCAACCCTCACTGAGAGGGTGACAACAGAGCAAAGACTTGAAGAGGGGGAAATTAGCCATGCAGATATCCAGACATTTTAGGAGGAAGGAACAGCCCAGGGCAAAGGCCCTAAAGAGGGGGAGTGGAGAGGTAAGAAGAGGGGTAAGGTTGGTGACATAACATGGGTGAGTAGACGTGAAGGGCTTTGGAGGCCAAAGTGAGAATGTTGACTCTGAAGCTCACTCACTCTGAGTGCAGTGGGACAAGTCACCATTTGACCCATATCTAACACAATTACTCTGAGCGGTTTGGAGACGAGATTATGATGGGGCAAGGAGGAAGCAACAAAACTAGTAAGGAATCTGTTCTCATCCTCAAGCCCAGCCATGGTGGAGGCTGGGACCACCGTGGAAGCCATAGAGGTGGTGGTAAGTAGTTACATTTGCAATATTTTAAAAGCAGAGAGAAGAGACTTTCTTAGGCGGGTGGATATGTGGTATCAGCAGGGTTGGGTCTAGGATTTAAAGGGCCAGAGTTTATATAATTTGAGGGCAGAGACTGTCGAGATGTTTAATCATCGCTCTCTCCTTCTTGAGTACACAGAAAGACTTGGTTTCCCACCTTTTCTTGCAGTTCTATTGGACAATGTGGCTGAGTTAGGCCAATGGGATATGAGCCCAAGTGGGGAGCTATTTCAGGTCTCCCGTCATTAAGAGCAGGTGTGTATTCTCTGCCCTCTTTCTCACCTGTGCGGCTCCAAGTGAAGGACTCTAAGATGGCTGAATAATAAAACGGAAACAACCTGAGCGGCTGAATTGCCACTTGGGGGTAAGCAGGGTAGAAAGCCACCAGGGCAACAACAGACTGTGGTGTGAACAAGAAGCAAACTTTTGTCATTAAGCCCTTGAGATTTAGGGATTTATTCATTATTGCAGAACGGTATAATGCTATCCTTACTGATATGGTCTAAATCTGAAAAGATGTAGCACAGTCTAATAAGGAGGAAATACATATGCCTAATATGCGTATCTCCATGACCTAAGTAGTCTGTGACCAACACGGAGGGATAGTTTTGATACTAGCATCCTGGCATCCCACAAATATTTCCTGATTGGGTCCCTGGAGGTCATGAGAAAGTAAATATTGAAGCCAAAAGAACAAAGATATTTTAAAAAGATCTAAAGTTGATGTAATTAAGGTTGACCTAAAATGCTCAAATTATTGGAAGGAGGAGTTTTTCTTAGTCTGGAAATTGCAGGATATAGGTATAGGATCTGTAATGAGAGAGAATAGAGCATTGGGCTTGAGTATGGACAGGGAGAGAGGTAATATTAACTTCTGAGCCAGCATATCAGCCACTCCAAGAGATGGAGGGATCAGAATGTTTTGGAATCTCAGTTATGCCATGCACAGAGCCACCTGTATAAGATGGTGGCCACAGATGAGTCCAGAACCATCCATCGCCATATAGATTCCATAGGTCTCCACAGCTCAAAGGGACACAGGCAACTGGTTTATGGAAGGATCACATCATCTAACAGTGTTATAGCACAGGGAGCACAAGCTTTGGAATTAGGTCACCAGGTTAATTATCTTTCCAGCTTTAAGTCTCAGTTTCAGTTTCTGTAATGGGAGGTTAATACTTAGCACATGGGCCGGTCCATAGTACACGGTCAATTATTATAGCTACTGTTGTTACCATCGTCTTCTTGCCATTATTGTCATTTGTCATATAGTGAGAGCTGGAAGTATTGATATGACAGGTCTGCCCCATGGAGTGTTGGCAAGCACGTTGTGATGTGCTAGGGAACCCACACAGGAGTACTGATCAATCAGCTCTGCTAAGTACCCTGCAATTGAGGGTGCAGTGTAAGTGGATCTTGGGTGGACATTGAGCTGGGAACTCCACTGCAGTCTTTCTAAGGTCCAGCTGCACAGCTGTGGTGTAGTCCTTCAGGGCTAGCTGAGGGGTCCATCTTTCTCACTTCCGGATATCGCTCTACAGTATCTCCTCCCGCCATGATTTAACTCCGAGAGGTCTCTGAACTGATCTGTTCTGCCAGAGCTCTTTGGCTATGAAGAATTCCCTTTACTGCTCTGGAGCTGTTTCCTCACATATAAAATTAGAGCATTGCTCTGGACTATTCCACTGGCACTGGCTGATATGACAAAACCTTATAAACTCAGGGGTATCTGGGTTCCATGCCACTGCATTGGCACATATGCTCTTCACAATCATCGCTGATGATGTAGCTGAGAAGAAACCTGATATTTATTGGCCACAGTCAGAAAGAGTCCAACTTATGACTGGAATGGAGTTAGCCTTTCTGTGATCCTCAGAATGGCCAACGTGGAGAAATGATTTCTAGAACTTATTCTTGGCTTGCAAAGAAATCTAACTTGTCGTGTTGGTAGAAGCATAGGGAGCAGGATGTTTTCTGAACATTTTAGCCTGTGATCTGTAATAGAGATCACAATTTCACCATGAGAAGACCATCCCTTTTGGGGCACCTGGGTGGCTCAGTTGGGTAAGCATCTGTCTTCGGCTCAGGTCATGTTCTCGGGCTCCCTGCTCATTGGGGAGTCTGCTTCTCCCTTTCCCTCTGTTCCTCCCTCCTGCTCATAATCTGTCTCTCAAATAAATTAAAAATCTTAAAAAAAGAATTTCTTTTGAAGCCTTTCTAGCCTTTAAGAGAGTCTTTACAAAAACTCAGCAGAATAAAGAATGGCATTGGAGTCGCAGGAAAGGAAAGACACTGGAGAGAGTTAGATTGTTTAAAACATTCATATTTGTTGTTCCATAAGGAGAAACTGCTTCTGGGTAATACTCTGTGTTCTGTGAAGTCCCTCCTCTTGACCATGGAGATGGATGATGTGAAGGTTGCCTTAAATCATCGATCTGTGAAAAACACCTGCTCAGTCTCTTTCCATTCCTGATGGTACCATCTGATGCCTGCCTGATCTAGGTTCTCTGTCCTAGATCTTTTGGGCTGTGTAATTTCCACAGCTCCTGATTTGCATTATTTCCTCTCCATGCCTCTCCTCCTGTGCTTCAGGGTGATCTCTCCAGTAGGGCTCTGAGGGTTGATACTTGACAAAAGTCAAAGGAGTCCTCTACTTTGATTTTCCCTCTCTGACTCAGAGTAGATGACTCTCCAAATTTAGAAAATTGTGGTCAATTTTTGAGAGTAATTAGAACGAAGGTAAAGTCTGCTGGCTGCCAACAGACTAGGGTCAGATCTGTTACTCCTAGGGTAAAGTGTAGCTTTTATTCATGGCTTTTATTCAGCAGAGATGTTTTTAAAAAATGATAAAATAAGAGCAAATGAACTAGAAATATAAAAATGAAAAGTAACAGAATAAAATAATAACATATTCCAGTGTGGGATTTGGAAGCAAGCTCATATAAAATGTTGTATGGTACAATAAATAATAAAATAAAATAAAATATTAATTTCTTCTGTGAGGGTCTTATCTTGGTATGCAGGGTCATCCTTAGGTGTTTAGGAAAGATGTCTTTCAGTTCTTTGACTCCCACTTACTATTTACATCACAGTCAATAAACTTTTATTCTGTCCTCTGCCTCTCTACTTCTCTCAGCTTTCAATTAATTATTTCTACTTTGTCAAAACATGTAACGTTTACATAAAATTTTTCCACTCTTCTTCTATCTTTGTTTTGTTCTAAGCTCCACTAAATATATTGTGCTCTTAGCACTAGACTCTTTGCCAGTTTCTTCAGTCATCTCTCAGTTGGAAGAAACTTATCTGTTAGTAGGTTTGTCAGGAAGGGACTATGAGTGCTGTATTCTCTGAGTTCTTGCAGATTAAAACCGTTTTTCTGTACCATTGGTGGCTTGAAGGAAAGCTTGCACAGGTATAAGATCATGCCACTTACGCTTTCTCACCTTGAATTTTCAAAAATGTTGCTGCGATGTTGTCTTACATACACATGCTGTCAAGAATTCCGAGACCCCCTGATTTTCTTTCCTTTGTAAGTGATGGGACCTTTTCTGCCTGAAGTTTTTTTTTTAAATAAATAATAAATTGTTCAATAAAAAATAGAGTTCAAAGTCTTAAATATTTTGCAAAAATATGCTTTGTACTTGGCAATAATATACATTGTAGGCATTTTCAATACATAGAGTCAAGCCTTTTATTTTTAGAAAGTAGTTTTGGATGTGATTTCAAGTATGTTCAAATTAAATATATGTTGAATTTTCTTTGTAATTTTCTCTTTCAATTTTTAAAATTTCTTTATACATTTTCTTCGCCATTCCTCTCTTCGATGTCTCTGACTACATTTTCATTCAAATGTCTTTTCCTTTGGGAAACTTGTAATTTAGCATTCATTTCTGAGATGAATTCTTTTAAAAAATTCAATTGCTTTATCAAGTTCAATCAACCGGTTTCACATCTTTTGTTGTTGTTCATTTCTTCACTGAGTTTTGAATCTCTGACTTGAGATATCCCTTCGTTAAACATACTATTAAAAATCGTATTTAATTCATGTTGGGATGTAATTTAATGTTAAATTTTTACTATTTTTCCAGTTTAGCAATTACACATATTTGTAGTAGGCAGGGGAGCAGGAACTGGGTAGTATACTCAGTTTCTTAGTCTAAAAGCCTGTTAGTGGAGGAAGGGGATATTTCTTGAAGAAATGATGCCTTTTTGGGTGAGGGGGTGGGATATTTGGTGTGTCTTTGTTTTGATTTTAATTTTTATTTTCCAGAAATTGCTCCTTCTTATCCTTCCCCACCATGCCCCCAAGGGCTGCCTCTCCCATCCAGGTCTCTCTCCCTCCCAGAATCTTTTCCTTTCCACGACCACCCTCTCTGGTCATGCACTCCTGTAAGTGGCCTCCTTTCAGACTGATAATAGCCACATCTCGGCTTTACCACCAGTGATCAATCTGTTTTCATCATTTTTCAGGGTGGACTCTTTTGGGGGTGATTGTGTCTATATGCTCTTTTCTTCTGTTATGCACTGAATGTCTGTGTCCTCCCCAAATTCATGTCTTCAAGTCCTTACCTCCAATGTATTTAGAGGTGGGGCTTCTGGGGGATGATTAGGTCCCAAAGGTATAGACTTCATGAATGGAATTCATGTCCTTTTGGAAGAGATATCTGAGAGCTCCCTTGCCCCTTCCTCATAGTGAGGACAGAGTCATCTGTGAACCAGGAGCAGACATACATCTGCAAACCAGGAAGCAGTCCCCATCAGATGGTGAATCTGTTGATGCCTTGATCTTGGACATCTCAGTCTCCGGAACTGTGGAAAATAAATTTCTGTTGTTTATAAACCAACAGATCTGTGGTTTTTTGTTACAAAGGTCCACATGGACTCAGACACTCCCTGTCCTCCTTTCTGCAGGAGTCCCAGTCAGTCCTTGCCTGCCTCTCCATTTCAGTGTGGGATTTAGAAGCAAGCTCATTTAGCCTGGAGTATCTATGACTCCAGGCTAAAAAAAGTAAAATCTGTAGAAGCCCTGGTCTTTGGGCATGGCAGAGAAGTAAGGCTAGGTAACTTGACTTGGATAGGTAACTCTTTTTTGACCTCAGTGATTTTGTAGTGCCATTAGAATTGGCTCTAGAGAGCCTCCATTATCCCATGGGAACTTGGCTGCCCAAGGATGGCCTTGACTCTAAAGGTTTTTATTAAACTGGGAAAAGGCAGAGAGTAATGGATACTGCTATTTAGCACCTACTGTGTCTGTCATTTAATCCCACATTTCCAAATGTCTTGAGTGCAATCTGGTTCATGCTGGATGTTTATTAAATACCAATGAGTTAAAGTGAAACAGACAGTTTATGTACGTATTCTATCTGATCTCACCTGGTGGGTACTAGTATCACCAGTGGATAGAGGAGGAAGCGAGACTAAGGAAAGGTGAATGATCTCTTCTTGGTTACACAGTTAGTAAGTACCAGAGCGAGTCAGAGCCCAAGTCCATCTGCCCCACCATACACATTTTTTCATTCTTACTAGGCTTCCCTGGACTCCTTAGGAAAGAAGTGCTGAAAGAAAATGAGGAAGAGGTGCCTGGGAGTGCAAAGAAAGGAACAGAAGAAAAGGTAGGAGCAAGAGTCATCAAGAGAGCAACACAGATAAAATCTAATCAGGAGGTAATTTCCCTTTTCTTCATCTTCTTATTTATGCCAGGAAAGGGGACTCTGCAGAAAGAGTGGAGTCACTACCTTATGCGTTAATGTGGTCAAATCTTAAGTTATTCTCATCAAAGTCTGTAAACTCCTAGATTGCATCATCATATAGTATTGAAGGAAAATCATTCTTCTGGAGACCATAATGAAAGGAGAGCAAGGACAAGAGGGAGGGGAATGAGGACTGCAGATGCAGAAAGTGATCAAACTTGAACCTGAAGTTGCAATTGCAGTGTCTTGTCTTTGCTACATGCTTTACAGTGTACAAAACACCTTCCCATAAGTCGTTGCTATCAATCAGTTTCTCAAGGATATAGGACCAATGTTATTAGCATAATTTTAAATACAGGGAGACTAAAGCTTAGAGAAGTGAGGTATGACCTAAAAGTCGCAAAGTATAAAGCAATGCTGGGGCTAGAATTTAGATATTCTGATCCCTTCAGCAGGGCTTTTTCCTTAAAGATATATTCAAATACAGAGTGACATGGGCAATGAAGGATCTATCATCTCTTTAGTAATAAACTTGATTTTTCAAAAATTTGGTGGGTCTATTTGACCCTCTCCTTTGGCTGAACATTCATCCCTCTTGCTTGAGAGAGACTTGATCCCTCTTTGTATTTTATAAGATCAATTAGTTCCTGAAATAAGACAAAAAGTACTTTCTGCAAGAATGACAGTAAGTAGATGAACTTTATTTTCACTCTTGAAGCTGGTTAATGTCAATATTTGATTTGTTCATTTTATTATGAACACTGTGATCTCCAGGATAATGAAGAGAGCAAATCTAAACATGTGAAATTTGGTTCATGGTGATCTGGGTGGTATCCGGCTGTTTTTCTTCAATATAGAGACCAATCATTATTCTAGAACACAAGACGCTATCGGCTAAATAGGGGTCATAATAGCAGCACTGGGTGGTCTATTTCTGTGACTTTCGCCTAACCTGCTATTGTAGGACTTTACTATGCCCTTGTAAGTAAGTCCAGACTCCATATTCCTTATAGTTTTGAGACTACCTTGGATGTACCCACAAATGCATCCTTTTAGCTATCACTTAGAAGACATCATTTTCTTCCTGCTTTTCTGAGATCTATACTTAAGGCTCTGAGCCCTGTGAAGCAGCCAATGTCCACCAGGGGCGCTAGACTTTGGGTACTAGACAAAGGTGTCCAGCTCTCTGTCATACTCAATGGGTATCTGAGTTTGGTGACTGATACTTGCTGTCCAGGGCACTGGTGTCTGCCCAATGGGGTTACGAAGAACTCCAAAGGGCACAACAAGCCCACAGTGGCTGAGTCTCTCTCTCTGACCTTTGTGCTATAAGATTCCAAAGCAGAACTTCATGATGCTTCCAAAGTCTTCTAGACACTCAAGTGACATAGTTGTCCCTGTTATCACTCCTGGGGGGGTGGGGGGGCGGCAAGAAATGAGTCCTTGGGGAGTGGGCCAGACACATACCCATGTGTGCCCTAATCGCTCCTCCTCACCCCTGGGGAGACACTGCTCTCACCCATATTCTCTCTGTTCTCCGCCAGGAAGCTTCTCAGGTCCTCACGCAAAAATCCTCCTTGAGCCCCACTTCCTCAGCCTGGCTCTGTGTCTCTTCTCTTCGAGCCTTTGAATCTAAACATTTTTAAAAATTCAAATTTGTACCAATGTCTGCTCCTTTTCAGTCACTTCCTATTAACCACGATCAAGTTATCAGCATTGTCAATTATTTATCCCCCTCAGTTGTTAAAAAAATTAAGTTTTTACTACCCCTGAGATCGCAGCCTAGGGAGTTCAGTGGTTAGTGTAAGACTACTCTGGGGGAACAAAAGGCTCCTTTCCAATTAAAGTTAATAGTGGGATAACTTCAGACACACAAAGGGGGAGAAAGGCACTTACGAGTCATGGTGAGTTCAAAAGGAAAGCGTTAAGGTGGAATCACAGAGCATCATGGGAAGGGCTATTCAAGCCACCATGTCAAAAAGGCTGATTAACAGCCGTTCCCAGTCGGCCTGATCACCAGGGAGTCTTACTGATAAAATTATTTCCCCTCCAGAGAGAATCTCCCCGAACCGAATAAACGGTTCACTTCTGAATAGGATTCATGAAAAGGCAGGGGGGATGGTGGCGGTGAGAATAAAGACCCGTGTTCACGGAGCGATTTGCAATGTGGAACCCGATCTTGTTTATCAGTCATGATAAATCTCAATGGAGTCGAAATCTATACTTCGTCTCAAGTCATTAGAGTGCCGCGTTTCAAGTGACTTTTTGCGGCAACAAACTTAATAATGCTCGAATATAGGGAAAGGTCCTTCCAGATTATTTAAAAATATTAGTTGTCTCACAACTTTCGAGTTAACATTTTTAATGACACGTTACTAAATCCTACTATGTATGAAGGTTTCAACAGCTGAATGTTTGTAGTAACTTGAAACGTTTTGAAATTCCTATTGTAAATATTCCTTCTTCCTTGGATCCTCTTGTTTTAAGATGTTTATATTGCCTTATTTCTTTTAAACATGCTCTCATTTCTTTTCTCTGTGAGAAACATGCAAACAGCATGCAGCATATATAGGAAATGATGCAAACCATAAGGAAAAAACTGCACAGGGAGGAAAAATGGCATTTTGTGCCACATAAGAGCACATTATTTAAAGGGGCCGTTCCCTTGCTGTTCCCAAGTCCTATAAATATGTCAGCACTCTAATGAAATGATCATGAAGTATTTGTGACTGCATATTTGTTACCCAGGCAACAAACCATGTCATCATAAGCTCACATGTTGGGACAGAATTGTGGGCAGCAGCTGGACATTGAAGGAAGGAATCTCATACATACCTGTTTCTGACCACAACAGCTGAAATAGCTCCTCCTAAAATTAAATCAAGAAAATGACATAGAAGAAAATACAATGATGGTCGATGGCTTCAGGTGAAGCAAAGGAGTTCGCAAATCTTTACCTGATATGGAATTCCTTTCTGAAAAAGTGCTGTCTTGCATTAACAGACTTTTTTTTTTGCCAAGAAGTCCAATTAAAAACCTGCAAATAAATGACCTGGGGGGACACCTATGTTTAGGGACCGTCCAGAGAAGGAATTGGGGAATTTGGGCAGGAGCCTGGAAGGTAGATGTGAGAGAGATCGGCGTCTGTGGGTCTCAGCCGGCAAGGCCAGGAGCACTGTAGGTGTCTGGGGATGGCTAGTGTGGCTCCGTCCTGCTCAGAGCAGTCAGTGGAGAAAGACAGTAGAACCTGGCTAGAGAGAGGGTACGCTGCGGGAGGGCAGCAGTAGAGGGAAAAGAGCCACAGAACAAGAGGGTGGAAAGGATGTGGATGTAGACCTCTGCTAAGAGTTCATTTTGAACACTGATATTTGAATTTTCTAGATTGTTACTCTTCTTCCTCAGTGCAAGTTCTTCCTGCCTCTCCTCAAAATGTTCACCAGGTGTTTCTCTGAGCTGCAGAGAGGAGTGTCACCAGGGCTCAAGAATAACTGTGTTCCCATTCTTGAAGACCCCGATTGCTTGCAGCATTTGCTGTCTGCAAATTATTGGAGGGAAGGACGCCAACAGCAAGTCTGGTCATGACTGGGGCTCCTGCCAGCACTTGCACTCGCCATGGGGCATGTGGGCTTGCCACTCGTGTTTCCCACCGTGCATGGCAGAGCTATGGGGTGGGGAGGAATGTGGCCTCCCCTCTGCTCTGGATCTCACAAAGTCTCTCAAGATAATGATCTCCATCTTACCAAGGTGTTCAATACAGTACAAAGTTGGGACAGACAGTAGGTCATCTTACATTACACTTCTCTCTTCTACCTGTCGCTCAAGTACCACATACAGACCTCTTGCCATGTCATCTAGGCAAAAAAAAAAAAAAAAAATCCATCATACATATTGACTGTGTGTAGGGACCTGGGAGGGTGCAGACAGAGGGGTGTGGGGGGCTGGCCCCTTAACCCATAAACTTAATTTCCGTTTAAACGTAGCTCTCTCTGTGACTGCTTCCATATTTCAAGCTTCATCATCAAAGCAGCTGATTTCTTCCCTAGTTCAAATCCTCACTTGAAATTTTCCATTAATTCTCTCGAATTCTATCCCCAGTCTCCATCCAAAGTCACTGTTGTTCATCTCTGGAAAGCACCACACTTTTCTTCCTTGGTCCTAGAGTAAGTAAAGCAGCCACGTGGACAGTGGGTCTCCTGCTGTCCCCGCATGGTGCTTCCGGATAGCTTGGGAAATCACTTTCTCCTAATTTGGAAGGCAGAATAACCACAGAATTTCTTTCCTCAGCCAATAATCATGATTAGGTTGAACCAATGGCCATTTAAAGTGTACTTAGAAAAATTTTAGTAACCATCAGAATTCTACTCATTAGTTTGAAACAGATTTGTCAGTTTTCTCCAGACAGTAGACTCTATGCCCAGACAAAGTTTATGGAGTCTCCCATTCTTTGGTGAGCTCATTTTGTTTGTGGATGTCTTTTTCTTAATTGATTCATTGAAGAGAGCACAAAGCTTAATAAAGGCAAACTGATTTCCTTAAAAAAAAAAAAAATCCTCTACCCTAAACCCGATGCTCTCACAGATTTCTTCATTTTACCTCTGAGCTCCCAGCTTCCTAAGGATTACCCAGCTCACCTCTTTATTTTTAAAAGCCACCTACCTCAACCTTCCTGTTAGGCATGTAGGCTGGGCTTCGAACATGAGACTTATGTGTCCCTCCCCTGTGGGAGGCATACATTCCAGTTCCCACCCCCCATTATCTGTTTTAAAGTCATTGTGACGGGGTGGGGGGGATTCGTCTGACATATCACAGTTGACCTCTTAACCTCCACTGGCTACCTTCAAATGGGTGTTATCTTTGGAAGGCTTTGCCCTTTTCTCGAGTTCTTTCTAGACAAAGAATTTTTTATATTGATTTCATAGATTTGCTTAAAGTCATAGACTCCTTTGAGAATTATGAATTATTTCTTCAGAAAAGCACACATATTCTCATATTCTTATAATACAGCATTGGATTTGACAAACCCCTGAAGCCCCTTCTTGGGATACACATTAATCATCCCCAGAACTGGATTTGGGGTTTAAATTAGGTTGCTGATCAAAATCACTGCTTCCCCAAGAAGAGTGGTGAGTGCTGGGTTAGACCCTCCTTTACATGCATTAGGTAACATAAATACCACTGGAGCAAATATCTGCGAAAAGAAAGAAAAATTATCAAGTTGATACACTGGAGTCTCTTAATGATGCCATTGTAGCAGATAATAACTTAGGTTGCATAACAGAGCTTGCCTTGGGTAAAACTTTCAGTGATAATGAGTAAATAGAAATGGGGCTGAATTTCTGGAAGTTTAAATTTCAAACACATGGCCGAAGTGGAAACAAGGTTCAAATCGCATTTTCACATGCTGATAATTTAGCAAGATCTTAGACTCAGTACAAACATTAGGGTGAATGTGGAATTATAATTTATGAATTTGCCAGTTCTCCTTCCTTGCTGGGAGGCTCGGGTATCTTTTCTGGTTCAGGACCTGGAGCCGACTCGTGTTCTTGTTGCAGAATCAGTGAACATGTGTATTCAATGTAGTCAAATCCTAGCATGTACTGAATCTCCCACTGTGAACCCCACTGGGCTTGGTTTGTGAATTCTGGCCCAAACAGTAAAGTGTACTCAACCAGAATGGGCTGAAGAAAAGTGCAGTGGGATAGTCCTCCTTTCTGAGTCATTTCTGGGATCAAAGTCTAAAAATTGATTTAATGTCTGTATCCCAGATAACAATTCAAGAAGAATCTTTTAGCCCGAAATAATGACCATTGTTAGTTTGGGGAAGAAGTCTACTTCTTTTTTTTTTTTTTTTTAAAGATTTTATTATTTATTTGACAGAGAGAGAGAGATCACAAGTAGGCAGAGAGGCAGGCAGAGAGAGAGAGGGGGAAGCAGATTCCCCACCAAGCGGAGAGCCGGATGTGGGGCTCGATCCCAGGACCCTGGGATCATGACCTGAGCTGAAGGCAGAGGATTTAATCCACTGAGCCACCCAGGCGCCCCGGAAGAAGTCTACTTCTATGGGGGTTTAAAATTTCCCTTAGAAATGCGTATAGTATAGGAAAAGACTATTCTCTCTCGGGGTCCCCACAGATTAAAAAGGAATGGCCCAGCCATCAAAGTCATCTTCTCCAGAGGCCTCAACTGAGGGCTGGCTTCTAGCTTGAGACTTTGGGTGGAAGTTCAGGAATTTCTTACTGTTTGCCCTGATTTCTGCACCTAGTAGACTGGGTCTCTTGGAAGCTCAGCGTTTTGAGTGGATTCTTTCAACATTGTTGTCCAACTCTCTTCTTCTTCTTCTTCTTCTTCTTCTTCTTTTTTTTTAAAAATATTTTATTTATTAATTTGACGGAGATCACAAGTAGGCAGAGAGGCAGGCAGAGAGAGCTAGAGGAGGAAGCAGGATCCTTGCTGAGCAGAGAGTCCGATGTGGGGCTCAATCCCAGGACCCTGGGATCATGACCTGAGCCTAAGGCAGAGGCTTTAACCCACCGAGCCACCCAGGTGCCCCTCCAACTCTCTTCCTACAGCTGAGAAAACAGTCTCAGTGCCTCGTTCTGACTGAATCTCTACCTTCTTAGCTTCTCTTCTGTTCCTCTTCTCTGGCTGTAACCATCGTTCCCCCCAACCCCCAACCAGCACATACAAACAGATCAAAACTTACTTTCCTTTGAATACCTTCTCTCCCTCCCCACCACCCCCCAGCAAGAGTAGAGTATTTATAACAGAAGAATTTACTCCACTGGTGCATAGCAAATATATTCTCCAGTAAGCTAAATGTATAGTTTATCTGAAATTTTTGTTGTTATTTTTCTGTTTGTGCAAGGGTGGGAATCAGCAGAATGGTCACTTTAAGGAGCCAAGTCAAGAATATTTAAAAAACAACCAAATAAAACATTTTAAAAAATCAAGTTTTTCAGCCATCGACATTATTTCAAAAAAATCCATATGCAGAGTCTTGTGAATAATTACATCGCGTCTCGAGGTTAACTAAGTGTTAGATGACCAAAGTCACCAAAAAAAATGCTTTCACCAGCTGCCAAAGTCAGCAAGGGCACCAGCGGGCATGTGTGGCTCTGTCCTTTGGAAAATATGTTTCAGACGGTGATGAAAACGTAAACCACATAAACCACTCGGTTTCTAAGAGAACAAGTTTTGGGAAACCATGTTTTGGAATAGAGCCTCAATTTTCCATTTCACAACAAAACTCTCCAAAGAAATGTTTTTAAATTATAAGGGACACAGAGGAGAGCATGCCTAAAGAAGACTTAAAAAAAAAAAAATACAAGCCTTGGTTAATCACGAAAGGCTCGATTGCCCACCCAACAGAACTGGTGTTTTAAAGTCCCTCTCTCCTACCGCCCAAAACCCCAACAGCCAGCCATCACTTTCAGCCCAAAGCTCCCTGAAATTTCATTCTTAGAGATGAAGCTCCAGAATTTCATTAAAAGCTGAAATCCTGGTGGAAGAAGAAACCCTGGGATGTATGCTAATACTTACTGAGTTTTAAGCAGAGTTGTTGCTAAGAAATTAGCGTGGGAGGTGAGGACACTCACAAGAGTCAAAGGGAAAAGTTACAGAACCGAGAGCTTGGAGGCCTGGGAACATTTTGCCCATTTGAGCAGGGCCTGTGAGGTTGCTGGGGTCACCCCACCTCCATCCTTCCTACTGCAAGGACCGGGTGGGGAACAGACTGCAAACTGGGACTCTGAGCGACCACAGAGCAACCCCGGGCAAAGCACGTAGCTTCTCAGTTTCTTTCTATGTAAAGTGAAGTTATACCTGTCTTCAACCTAAAAGCATTATTAGGAGTCACAAACATGTAACAAATGGAAACATGCTCTTAATAAATTATTAAGTGCTATTCAGTCTCAAGGATGAGCTTACACACAATTTTGTTCTTTGCACTTTGTGTAAATAGAATTTATATTTTGAAAGATTAAAAAAAGAACAGAATGAGCTGTAAGTGGTTTGTATGTACGCCTTTGCAGCAGTTAAATGCTTTTCTCTTGTGTTATTTTAAATAGACAGTGAATCACTAGAAGGGATTGAAACTCAGTGTCTCTCCAATTTTAATATATAAAAGCGATGTAGAGGAAAATCTGAAAGTTCACCCTGAAACGTGACAATGAAACAAGAGGTCATTACTTTAGAAGTGTTACAAAGAAGTGTAGTTACAGTGCTCTGTGTGTGTGTTCTCACATTAACTTGATTACCATCAAATTTGAAAACAAATCACTCAGGCATACAACAGATCCATTTCATAGCATTTGTTCAAGCTTGCACGAACTTTTTCCCCTTTAAATGCAAATATACAGTAGAAGACATGTGGAGTACATGCTCAGCTCAGAGGACATACACTAAGCTGTCCCCTGTACGGATGGGTAACCTCCCCAAATTCTGCAGTATATGCTCCTCTAAATAGCATGGGTAAGATTAGCAGGGTCGAAAGGCAAATTTCATCATGCTCTCTTGCCCAGACCAACACTTGTGTAGGCAGAAGACAACCGATAGAGAGGATTTGGGGGACATGCATGTACATCAACGACAAGGAAGGGATCTGGTTGTTTCATAACACATATCCCCAGAGCAAAGCCAAAGGACTATGAATGGCAGCACCTGATTCTGTCTCATATCTGTGCTTCTCCCCCCACCCCCAATCAGTTCTGATTTCCCAGGGGTGAACTTCTATCTTGAAGCAGAGTCATTTGCAAACTGAGAGTCTGTCCGAGCATGTTCAAATCCACCTCAAGGATTCCCAGGAAATTCTGTGAGTCACAAGTTTTCCTAAGGTCAAGAGCTCATCCCCAAGGTCAAGAACATTTGCAGTCTGGCACACTTGATCAATTTTTCCAAATTCCATGTGGTTGATTAAGGTCTGCTTTAGTCAGTTCTCGGTTTTCTCTGGTTAGTGTCCCAGGTCAATTGCAGGCAGCGTTCATGATAATTACAGCCTTCCATTAAATAATTCGTTTTTGTTTCCTGAGACTTTCTGTAAGTGAACTGTGTGTTGACATTTAAAATTTGAGTTGGGGAGAAGTGGATATTTGCAGCTGTCCCCTGCTTTGGTGTGGATTTCTTTTATGAAATGTTTAAGGAAAGGCACAGCCATCGCCAGGGTGCATGTCCTAAAAACCCATGGAAAGCAGTGCGTCTGAAGTGGAGCAATTTTAGAGTTTATTTGGTCCAACTTCTCAGATTGGAAATGGAGCTCAGACAAGTGTTTGGCTCAAGAATTCGATGCTGTGTGGTAAATAAAGGTCGTGAACCCAGATTGCCAGTTCTTGGTCCTATAATTCTATTATACCACTCCTAACAGAGAAGGATGAAGGATTCATCTATTGCTTCATCTTGACTTTGAAATACTAAATTGTTTCTTTGTGTGAGAGGTGCTGTTGGTGCCTCACCAAGATTTCTTCAGTAATCATGTTTCACAGGCTTGCTGGGCTGCCACTTTGTTCTAGAAGCTTCTTCTTCGTTTTTTTTTTTTTTTCTTTTTGAGAGAGAGAGAGAGAATATGAGCAGTGGGGGAGGGGCAGAGGGCCAGGGAGAGACAGAATCTTAAGCAGGCCCCACACTCATTGTGGAGCCCGACTCGGAGATCAATCTCATGACCCTGAGATCATGACCTGAGTCAAAATAAAGAGTCAGACACTTAACTGACTGAGCCACCCAGGCACCCCCCCGCTCCTGGGAGCTTCTAGGATTCTTGGCCTGAGGGCTTCCAGGAAATGCCCTCAGCAGCAGTCCCTCGGCCAATGGTAGACTGAAGTCCTTCAGATTAGGACAACTCTGAGGGGAGTTCTAAACCATCTCCCAGATGATTCCAGTGGGATGGATCCCCAAGGACCTGGTCATAGATGCACTCTGTAGGCTTCCTTCTGCTGTCTCGCTCCATGCTATCTGTGGTAGGTAAGATGCTCCCTGGTGGTCTAGTGGTTAGGATTCTGCGCTCTTACCTGTGGTAGATAAGAATAATGGCCCCAAAGAAATCCACACCCTACTCCCCAGAACCTGTGAGTGTGTTACTTTACAGGGCAGAGGGGACTGTGTAGATGAGATCCAGCTTTTGGGACTTAAAATGGGGAGATGAAGCCAGATTATCTAGGTAGGCTTGATCTGATGGCATGAGCCTTCAAAAGCTGAGAACATTTCCCAGCTGTAGTGAGAGAGAATGATGACGGAGGGAGGGTCAGAGACATGAGATATTCTGGCTTTGAAGATGGGGGTCACCATCTCCGACGGGAAGAAGGGGGCCATGAACCAGGGAACGCAAGTGGCCTCTGGAACCTGCGAAAGGCAAGGGCTGCTGACACCTTGATTTTAGCCTAGTGACATCTGTGTCAGACTTCTGACCTACAGAATAATGAAATAATAATTTTATGTTGTTCTAAGCCACCGCATATGTGATAATTTATTATGGCAGTAATGGAAAGCTAATTCATTCCTGTACTCATTCCAGAACTACCTCTGAGATAAATCTCTTGCATTTAAACCCCTGTCTCAGGGTCTCTTTCTTGGGGTGATCCCCTCTGCAAGGTGCCATATGGAGTCTTCTATCATTATCTATTCTTTATATATATCTTAGTTCCCCAGTCAGGAATTAGACTTCTGTGTTTCTTAATGTGCCTCTTGCGAATTCGTGTAATGTCTAGCAGTGAACAAATGTTCCATCAATATGTGTTGGTTCAATTGAAGGAACAAAAACATCCATTAATTAAGTTCACCAGCTACCTATGCAGTCACATGCTGGACTAGAAGCGGATTCTTAGGGCAATTCCATCTCAAATGCCCTAGCAGTGGCATTTGCATTTCTGGTCTGGTCATGGCAACACTTACAGTTTCTAGTACTAAGTCAGACATTTCTAGTGCTAAATCTAGTACTAAGGACCAACCAAAGAGGCAGCTTGTTCCAACTCAGACAGCAAGGACAACTATAATTAGCTTAAACATGTATCTTGTATGTTGAGTTTGAATTCATAACTTCATCTGAAATAATAAGTACTTGGTAATTTTTCTTTTAGTGGAAATATGCAGTAAATAGTCTTGATCTCATTTGAAACCACAACTCCTGCAGCTTTCAGAGTAACACTGGCAGAGCGGGTTCCAGCTGTGGCAGAGACCCCGAGTTAGGCAATCTGAGCACTGGCCAGTATCTCGTTCTCCCCTTCTGAGCTCACAGAAGGCTACACTTCGCAATCCCTGTGGTTGGACCACGTTAGGGGATTAGTTCTGGGTCAATGTCACCCTCTGGTTTGAAGTGCTTAATTGCCAGTAGGATACCCTCTCCTCACTTTCTTTCTTTCTTTTTTTTTTTTTTTAAACGATCATCAAGGTGGCTGTGTGTTCCAGATGTTGTAGCTTCAAGATATGGAACTGCCTTCAGTCTGGACCGGGTACAGAGGATAATTGCTCTGAAGATTAGGCTGGGTTTGCAGTGGGCTTTGCCCCCAAAAGAAATAAGCCATTGATGTGCTAAACTGCTGAGATTTTCAGGTTGTTCCTCAGCATAACCTAGCTTCTAGAGGCCCCTCCTTGAGTTACTATAAATATAGGCCATGGCTCTTGGAAAGATCGGGGAAAGCAATGCAGTCTGTGTGAATGGTGTCCCCATGCCTGTGGCCTTCAATGTGTATAAATCAGTAAATATCACTCAAGTTGAAGAAGTAAAATCTGGGTGAGGGGGAATATATACATTTTGTCAGATACCACGTATTTCACATTAACAGAGATGGTATAAGCCTACCTAAAGTTTATAGCATCAAAATCAGATTACTGGAGAGCCCACATATACTTTGCTGAGCTGCAAACACAGAGACCAGAACCTCACCATAGTGAAGCTGTTGACAAAGTTCTCCACTTTTTCACAAAATGCATGTGATGCCCATGTGTCCAGGTAAGGAAAAATAACTCAGTGTGTGTCAGTCCGAATGAGAAACTTCCATTGACTGGAAAGTGGAATTTTTATATATTGATTTTATCAGCTATCCTACTGATCAGTTTTGCCCATTTTCGGGGCGATTCTCTTCTAAGTGAAACTATAATGTGTCAGTCGTATTGTATACTCAACTGAAGCCAAGTGAGTCCTTGCTGGGCATTTGTTCTGGGTTCCAAATGATCCCAGTGCTCTGAGAGGCTCTGAAGCAATGAATTTGCAATGCACTTAAGCACCTAGATCAGGGTTTTTCCACTTGGCCTTGTTGGCATTTTTGGCTAGATAATTCTTTGTTGTAGAGGACTGTCCTGTGAATTGTGGGCTGCTTAGCAGCATCTCTGGTCTCTACCCACTAGATGCCAGTAGCTCCCTTAGTTGTGATGGTCAAAAACATCTCCAGATACTGCCCCATGTCTCCTGAGGAGGCAAAATCACCCCGGGTGAGAATCACTGGCTTAGTGAGAAGACACATAGGGACAAGGAATTACTTGCTGCAGTACATACTATATCCTAAACAAGATATACACTGAAGTTATATTCAAATCAAATGGTACCAATAATGTAATAAAGTGACAGGAAAGGTAACTGGAGTGCTTCATGGAGGAGAAAGGGAAGGACCTCTGCTCTACAGTAAACAGAACCTTGAGAGTTTCAATTAATGTTTGTAGAGCCCTTATTGCTAAAATATTTTTTGGAATCAACTCTTATGTTTGCATAAACATACATTGATATCATCATCATCTCTGGAGGCAAATTGGGAATAAAGTATGGTGGTTCCTTATTTGGTTATATATTTCACTTTCCCTAATTCTCATGTTCATCTTAATCTTTCACCCCCTCTTCTTCTCTCCTGACCCCTTGCCTTCCTCTTGTGCCTCCTACTTTCTCCTTGCATTCATCAGGACATGAGGGGAAGGGAAGTGGTGACAATAGTGGGTGTTTGTTGGTTAGTCATCTGACATTCATTTTCCTCTTCCCCCTTCCTAATGGCTCCCAGATTTTCCTTTGGTTGTTTAGCAGCCATTAGTTTGGGTAGGATTTACTCCAGTGGTCAGCTCCCTGGGTGAGCTTGGACCACTTCTAGCCAGACGAATTTCATTGCAATAGCTCCAGGTACCAGTTCAGGGATTGGTGTATAACCCATAACAAGCCAGTCTGTGATCAGCTTTCTCCGGGTCAAAGTGATTTACTCAGAAGTAGGCTAGTGAATGGAGGAGAACCAAATACGATGAAGGCCAGAAAGTTTGACTATTGGTTGGGAGAAGACAAGGTCTATCTTCTGGAGAATGTGGTATGAGGTGGCATAATTTCTGTAGTTCTCTCTGCTAATATGCAAGGACCTGTGGATGACCCTCACAGATGGAAGTAAAAAAGAGCTGAGAGAATGGGTGAGAAATGGATGCCCTGCCTTGCTCCCTCTCCCCCAACTCTATTGATCAGTTGACTGAGAAGAAAGAGCATAGCCCTGGCTTATACACGATTCCGGACAGTATGTTGGTGCCGGCTACATCCTATGCAAATAGGCGTGTCTATAGACATCGGGGAAGGGAAGTACTCTCAGAGGGCAGAACTCGGAACAGCACATCCTGTTGTTTGCTTTGTCTAGGTGACTAGACGGCCAGGGGGGTACACATATCTTTACAGCTTATGGTTGACTGCATACTGCATGCTGGTTTGTTTGAATAGTCAAGGTTCTGGAGAAAAAAAAAGTGGACAAGGTGACAAGGAATTGCTTTGAAGGGACACATGGATGGACATCTCGAAATAACCACGGTGCATGAGGACATCTGTGCCATGGGGAACAATTCAACAGAGCGCGCTCACTGAACAGAAGGCTCTCTGGGAACACATAAACAGTGCACCCCAGGACTAGGACTGGGCCTGCTATTATCTCGTAGCCACTCTGCAGTGATGGTGGCCACATCAACCTTGACTGGGAAAGCCCTTGTTATCGACCCCTTCATAACCTCTGTGTATGGACAGCAGCTTCAGGGCTACTGCTGTTCACTCCTGACACCAGCAGTGGGAATCTTTCGGCTAGAGAAAACTACCACTGTTTGAGTACCTACGAGATACTGTTTAACTCTCCCATCATCTCTACATGGCCAATGTTTTTGCAGTTCTTAGATAAGGAAACAAAAAATTTGAGAGGCAAGTTACTCACAGCCACGAAGCTGATGAGCAGAAGAACCAGTATCTCAGTCCAGATCTGTCTGACTCCACAGCCTGTGCTCTTTTCATGGTTCCTTGTGATCTCTCAGCTTCATGGGATAAATGACTCCTGGGAGGGAGTTTGGGTCTACTTGGAGGCTTCTGTACCCTAGCTGGTATTGCCCCTTGGGAGCTGATGTGTTCTGCAAATCTGGAACATTCATTCCAGTATAACTGGACTACACCTACTTCTCTCCACTGGCTCCTATAGCCTTCTCCAAGCCTTACTTCTCCCCATGGCACTTATCACCTACTACCATCTTCATTTACATTGTTCTGTTATTTCACTGGCTCTCCACACCCTCCTCCCTTCTCTTCCCCACTGGACTACAAGTTTCATGAGAGTAGGATGTTAAAAAAATTGAAAGAATTTATATTTTAGAGTAGTTTTAGGTTTATAAAAATATTAGCAAGTGCAGAGTTCTCATATTCTCCATCACCCTCTTCCTCTTTCTCTCTATCCTTCCCTCCCTGCCTCCTCTCCAATCCAACCCCTAGCAGCCACTGACCTTTTTACTGACTGTAGTATTGCCTTTTAGAATCTCATACTGTTGGAATCATTATAATAGGTAGCTTTTTTTTTTCAGATTTACTTCCTTCACTTAACAATATGCATCTATGTTTCCTTTATGTCTTTTCATGGCTTGTTAGTTCATTTATTTTTATTGCAAAATAATATTCCATTGCAGGGATATATTATGGTTTGTCGTTCACCTATTGAAGGACATCTGGTTGCTTCCAAGTTTTGACCATTATGAATTATGCTGTTAAAAGTATTCATGTACACATTTATCTATGAACCTGGATAAATACCAAGTGGTACAATTGTTGGGTCTTACGGTAAGAATATGTGTGGTTTTAGAAGAAACACAAACTGTATTTCAAAATGCCTATACCATTTTGCGTTCCCACCAGCAGTGAATGGGAGTTCCAATTGCTCCACATCCTCACCAGCGTTGGTTGTCAGTATTTTGGATTTTGTACATTCTTATAGATGTGTAAGGGTATCTTACTGGAGTTTTACTTTGCATTTGCCTGATGATATATGATGTTCAGTATCTTCTTGTGCTTATTTGCTATCTATGTATCTTCTTTGGGGAGGTACTTGTTCAGATCTTTTGTCTATTTTGTTTAGTTAGGTTGTTTCCTTATTGTTGAGTTTTAAGAGTTCTTTGTATATTTTGGATCACTCTTTTATTATTATTATTATTTTAAATTTATTTATTTTTTTAATTTTATTTTTTATAAACATATATTTTTATCCCCAGGGGTACAGGTCTGTGAATCGCCAGGTTTACACACTTCACAGCACTCACCATAGCGCATACCCGGATCACTATCTTTTAAGGGTATGTGTTTTTGCAAAATTTTCTGCCAATCTGTGGCTTTTTTTTTCATTCTCTTAATAATGTCTTTCACAGAAGAGAAGTTTTCAGTTATAGTGAAGTCCAATCTCATTCAGATTTTTTCTTTCATGAATTGTGCTTTTGGTATGAGAATAGGGTTTTTTTTCACCTGTTTTTTTCATTGCTTTATCCTTAGCTTGTAAAATATTTCTTGGCACATAGTAAGGACCCAATAAATATTTGTTGAAAGACCAAGTGTTGTTACCTTGGGGAATGATACTCTTTCTTTTCCTTCCTTCCTTCCCCCCTCCCTCCCTCCCTTCCTTTCTTTCTTTCTCTCTCTCTCTCTCTTTCTCCTTCCTCCTTCCTTCCTTCCTTCTTTCCTTCTTTTTTCCTAAGGGAGTATTCATTTACCTCATCACCCTTGAGAAGCAATTCTGGCCTAAAGCCCGTCTAGTCAACCAAAGGCTCCATGATGCTCATGTGAACATTATCTACCTGAATATTGTGAACAGCTGTGGTTTACAGTGTGTACTTTTTCCTTAGGAAGATAGGATGTTGGGTCTCTTTATTTTCTGAGCACCTTTGGTTAATATGGGTTTTCACTCTCTCAGGTTAGAATAAAAGTGAAATAATAAGTCTAGAGTTTATGATGACACATAATATACTAAGTACATAAAACTAAAATATGGATTTGTCCTTATGAAAGAGAAAGCTGATCTTTCCTGTGGGCCAGAATGAGCATGCTTTTGATTTCCTTAAAGAAGTATTGAATTGCTGATAGACTTGAGAGAAGGTATCCCACCAAGAATATCAAAACAAGAGGGGCGCCTGGGTGGCTCAGTGGGTTAAAGCCTCTGCCATTGGCTCAGGTCATAATCCCAGGGTCCTGGGATCGAGCCCCATATCGGGCTCTCTGCTCAGCGGGGAACCTGCTTCCACTCTCTTTCTCTCTGCCAACTTGTGATCTCTGCCTGTCAAATAAATAAATAAAAAATCTTAAAAAAAAAAAGAATACCAAAACAAGAGAATAGCTCATCTTTCTTCATCCCTCCCTCACTTCCTTCCTTCTTTTCTCTATCTTTCCCTCCTTCCTCCATCCCTCCATCCTTCCCCTTTCTCTTTCTCCTTCCTTCCTCCTTTCCTTTTCCTTCCTTCCTTCCTTCCTTCCTTCCTTCCTTCCTTCCTTCCTTCTCTTTTTTCTCTGGAGAAAAGAAGTTAATAAACTTTTATTATATATTCTGGAGATAAATGGGAAAAAATAACCCATAAAAATACGTAGATGGGGGAAGTGTCTGTGACATAGGTGGAGAGTGATAGGAATAAAAAAATATTCCTGAATTTATTATTCTTGACCAGGATATGAAGGAGGAAGTGCAGTGTAATCTTTTAGAGAGAGAGACAGGTCACGAGAAGCAGCCTGATAAACTTTCATCATTGTTCTCCATCAGAGGATTCTGAAAACTTTGAGTGCATTGCACTGCTCTGGTGCTACAGTTTTAACTGGATTTTGGGATTTTTTTTAAAGGAAAAGATTCCTCTGCTTTAAGTATGAAAGAGTCTTTGGCTTTTCAGTATCTCCCACCTCATCAATGAACAGATGCACTGGGAGTCCTAGGGGGTACTAGGATAAGACATTGGAAAGGAAATTTCCTTCCATGAACAGTTATGATTTTTTTGTTATAAAGAGACAAAGCTGAAGCTAAAAGCAGTCCAGGGCATGGACTAGCATATGCCCTAGAGTGTGGCCTCTCCAGAGATTGGCCCAGGGTGGCCTCTGTAGCTTCTAAGGGAGTATCTGTGTTTATGGCAGCTCTGGAAGTTGTAGGCTGGGGACCCCTGAAGAAAGAACTTGCTGTTCATCTGCAAGGTAGGTAATATCTTCCAGCTGTTGGCATCTTTGGGACCAACCTCCTTCTCCATTCTTCCTAGGTAGCCCCTCAAAAAGCTGTGTCCCAGAGCTCCCATTGGATTGGTCATGGTGTTATCAGATCTGCATTGCGGTCTAAAGCCCCCTTGCCTAATCCTGATTCCTCTTCCCTCCCTGGCACTGGGGAGAGATGTGTCTGGTTGTCTGAAGTCTTGCTGCCCAGTTCCAGTCTGTTCCCCTCTTATGTTATAGCAGCCGCACCTGTAGCAGACCGCTTGCCCTCCTGATGTTTCTGTGTCTGCTTCTCAGAGGACCTCGCTGGCCCAGGGTCTTATTCATTTCTAAATGAAATTCTAAAAAACAAAAACCAAAAAAAGCAAAACCAAAAAACTCTGTCCATATAAGTCAAGTTTATTATAAAAAGTAGTCTAGGAGTATACAGTATAGAGGTAGACACTGTATAGAGATATTCATATCTAATGAGCGGTGGGTAACTTCTCCTCTCCCATTCTATCCATTTCAATTCTACTCCTCATAGGAGTAGTAGATTTGGTGTACATCTTTGTCCACATTTTTCTAGGCATATACACATATATAGGCATATACACATGACAACTTTGTATTACACAAGTAACTATATAATGCATGCATTGTTTTGCACCTGGAAATTTTTTTTTTTTAGTAGTATGTCTTAGGGATTTTTCCATGTGAAGACAATAAACCTGCCTCCATTCTTTTAGACAGCTGCATAGTATTCTATTGTAGAAATTCATGAATGTTTCTTTTCCTTTCTGTCCTATTTCCTTGTTTTTCATTCTTCCTTTTTTCCTCTAAATGAAAAAAACATAGACATTGCTCACAGTAACAAAAATTCCAACTATGTACAATGAGAAATAAATGTTATCCTTCTGCATCTCTGCATGTGAACCTCATTTCCAAGAGATCACACTCCTAGCACTGATTTGTTTTGATGGTTTCCATGATAACTTTGAGTGTTCTATTTCTTTTTAAAATTTCTATCAAAATAATAGTTACCATAGCTAAAAAAGGAAACAGAAATAAAGACTTGCAAAGAGTAACATCATTTAAATAGGCTCATAGGACAGACTGAAGTCATGGACATGTGCTTGGTTCAGCATCTTAAACCCAAGTCTGATCACATGGGAGAAATGTTGATTATTACTCAAAAGGCAGTCTTAGTTCTAATCCTGCTCCGTCACTTCCTGGCTGTGTAGCCTTGGGCCTTATGTGCCTCATTTTCCTTATCTTTAAAATTAGAATACAATAGTACCTAGCTTGTAGGGTTTCCATGAATTGGAAAGAAAGGCCTGTACTGTATATGTCAGGATTTGGGTTGCACTTGTGGCACATACTGACAACACGATGACCATGTCATCCCTCTCAGGTTACAGTCTCATTAGTAAAAATGGGACTGGTCAGAGTTCCTTCCCGAAATTACATGAGGACTCAATTAGTGAAATAATAATGTAAAAGTATTAAAAAAAAAGTAAAAATATATAAATATATAAAAAAATAAAAAATAGGGGCACCTGGGTGGCTCAGTGGGTTAAGCCTCTGCCTTCGGCTCAGGTCATGATCTCAGAGTCCTGGGATCGAGCCCCACATCAGGCTCTCTGTTCAGCAGGGAGCCTGCTTCCCCCCTCTCTCTGCCTGCCTCTCTGCCTACTTGTGATCTCTGTCTATCAAATAAATAAATAAGATCTTTAAAAAAAATAAATAATATATATAAATTTTTTAAAAAGTATAAAAAAGATACCATAGGCACTCCATAAATGCTAGTTTCTCTCTTTTGGTCCTGTTAGGAATGGATGATTGCCCTAGATCTGAGAATCTTATGTAGTTTCCCAAGGGATCACTGGCAGATCATAAGCTTCTCAGTTGCTTAAGGAATGTCTGTGGGGTCTACAATTCTTTCATGAGCCTAAAAACTTAACTATTAGATAAAGAAAAAAAAATTTCTGATTCTAACACTGACAGAGAAATGTAGGAGAACACAAATTTTGTCTGTTTCAAACTAATGTCTGCTTATTCTTAACATGTCAAGGCTCTGCACATTTTTATTGATTATTGGAAGGAGAAATGTCATTATATTTAATTTTCATGGACATTGCTATTTTCTTGGTGATTTGCTATTTCTAGTACTAAAATTAATTATAGTTGACTTTCTTCAGGTCACATATATTTATGATTTTAATTAATTTGAAAAAACATTCTAAATATGAAGAATCATGAAGATTTAGTATAATGTTTGCTTAGTTACCAATCGTCCTCACATATTCATCAGGATTAACACAAAACTTTCCAGTTATATTTTTGTAATAAAAGATTATCTGTGGCAGCTTCTAACATTTATGATGCAGTGCAAGAGGACATTAAAAATTTCTTGTTGTTTTTCCAAAGTCAGTAGGTTTGTTGATCTTGGGTGCCTTGCCCATTTCATGGAAGAATTAAAGCTAAAGGGAAATACCCGCAGCAATGCCATAGAACACGAACAAGGCTGTGTGTCTAGAAAAGTGGTCCTGGTGTGGAAAGAGGAATCTTGAAGACAAAGGCATATCTGATGTTGGTACTATTTGTATTATTTTCTGTCTTTCATTTCTCTAGCTGGCTAAATTTGAATGAGAGTTGGCATACCAAGTATCTTAGTATTAGTATCTTAGTATCTTAGTATTCTGGTTTCCCAGAAGTCAATCCTAAGTCAAGGATGCCAGTATAGTCAATTTATTAAGAACATGGTCCCTTGGGGCTCCTGGGTGGTTCGGTGGGTTAAAGCCTCCACCTTCGGCTCAGGTCATGGTCCTGGGGTCCTAGGATCGAGCCCCACATCGGGCTCTCTGCTCAGCAGGGAGCCTGCTTCCCCCTCTCTCTCTGCCTGTCTCTCTGCCTGCTTGTGATCTCGGTCTGTCAAATAAATAAATAAAATCTTAAAAAAAAAAAAAGAACATGGTCCCAGGAGAAACTGGTAAGGAAGTGGGTGAAGCAGGACAGGGAGTGGGAGGATGCCAAGCCAGGGAACACTTTCAGCCTGGTTCTTAGTGTGCTTCCACAGTGGAACTCCCTAAACTGTACTCCAGAAAGAGTCCTGTCCTGAGAGTAAAGAGTTTTCAAATTTCCTTTTCAGTCAGTCCCTGGATCTGTGAATGCCCAGATACTTCCGGCTACAGAGACAGCAAATCTGATGGTTTAAAGACAGTTCCCTCCAGAATGTCATGGGTGTGAGCAGTTGGCATCAAAGCACACAGCACCTAGGGGAGGGTGCACAGAACTGGTACCAGGAACCAGGGAATCTGGACCAGGGATAGTGTCTACATGGAGCAAAATTCTTTAAATTAGAACTTGAATGCCAAGTCAGTATAGACCAATCAGTGGTATTGGGGAAGAAAACTAGGGATGTTTCTGGTAATACATAAAGAGCAGGAAAAAAATAGCTTGGAGATGAATGCAGATTCCTTGTGAAAATTTTATCTATTAACATTTTGAAGTTCAGAATTCAATAGCAGCTAAGAAAATGACAATATATAAGAATTCTTGGAACCAGTGTGGCCTGGATTTACTTTTTCCAAAACTATTTATCACTTAGTGGGCCTGCCATTTCTGTTTATTGAGGTAGATTTTAATTTACACCAAGAATGTTTATGGAAAATCTAACTATGTGTCATGTATTTTGCTGGGGACTCTGAAAAAATGTAAGTATGGTCCTATTTCAGCATTCAGTTTGACTTCTAAGATAATCAAGTCTGGGGAAACAAAGTCATTGTAATACACTCTACTGTGGGCCAAAAGGGAGTAGAGGGGGAATAGCAAAGAGGGAGAAGGACATTCACAGCTTCATTCACAGATGCCTTCAGGTAAAACTCTGAATTATGACTGCATGAGTGATGTCTCCAGTAAGCACAAGTCCTCTCAGTCTTTCACGTGTATCAGCTGTCACCCATCTGGGACACTGTTTCTCAAACTGATGCATGGAGAGCTAGCAAAACTCTGATTTTTCCAGATCTCACTCTTGGAGACTTTGATTCGGAGTATCTCAGAAGGGTCTGACAATTTGCATTGCTGACAAGTTCCTAGGCGTTGCAGACACTCTTGTCTTTGGACCATATTTAGAGTATATCCTTGATGTAGAAGCTCCTGCTAATGCTTGCAGACTACTGGGTTGGTTTTCAGTGGAAATGACCGTGGGCAGTGGCACATCAGAGTCATGTTTCTGAAGTTGGCAAATTGATACATTAGTTTTGTTTTTCCTTCTTTATCTTAAGGTCACTATTTTGAGGTGATTATTTTAATAAGGCAAGGATGTGACTTCATTGCTTCTTTCTGCTTATTACAGAGATGTCAGCCCATGCATATTTAATTGAGTACTGAGGGATCTTGGGGGAGCAAGAATCATATTACAACTACCTTACTGATCACTCTTGGTCAAACAACAATGCATCCATTTTTGTTTCTTTGCTTTCAATAACATAGGCTTCTCTTACTCACATGAAGTAGAAAACCTAGTAATTTTAAATCAGTTTTAGGGTTCCATTAGGTCTATCTAGAGCAGTCCAAATATATTCTTTATTTGGTTAGATCTTAGGCTAAACTATTAACTGGCTAGACATTCTAAACTCGAGTAGGAGCCTCTGATTTCTTAATTTCACTGCCCATTTCATTCTCATTGCTGATCAACACTTTCAGGAGAGAAGACTTCCTGTAGGAGTCAAGGAACACCTAAGCTGCAGGGTCACAACAAGAAAATAGATTTCACAGGAAAATAGATTTTCTAGAACAGGAATAGTAAGACTGCAAATGGAACCAAACCAGGGAAAAAGAAAGACTATGGTGCTTCTTACACTGGATGGATTGTGGACCCTTTGTGCTTCTGGGGTTCAGTGAAATGTAGTTTAAAAACAATCACATTGCCTTTAAAATTATATCACTTAGGTAATGATTTTGTACTAGTAGATTTGTACATATAAGCAGTGCAGAGATGTGACAGAGTGGCAATAGTTGCAAAATGATTAGCAAGCAAATTTAGAATGTGTTTACTGTCTATTAATTTATTTTACATTAAAGATGACATAACAATAAAATTAAAGGAACACCTTCTGGAAAACTTCCAGACATCTGATGACAAATCTATAGACCTACGTAATCCCATCTGAGAGTCATACTTTGGTGGATCTTTTGGATTATGTTCCCTCTTTGGACTGATTCTCCATTTCCCTACCATGGGGTTGTTATAATGAGAAGACTGGTCTTTCTCTCTTCTAAAGGAGGCATATCTCTGCCTTGACTCGCTCTTCCCCACTTTAGAAAGCCATTTGGGGATGCGCTCAGAGGAAACAGATAGGGCAGCTCTGTTCTTAGTGTTAGGGAGAAACAAGTTTATCTTTCCAAGCCTTTTACTAATTAAGGCTGATTGAAGGCTACAATGAGACTACTAGCAAAGGGGCAATGTCTAAGCAGAATCCTCTACTTTTATTTTTTTAAACCACTTTATTGAGGTGTAATTGACATGCAAAAGTCTGTATACATTTAATGTAACAACCTATGAATTTAAGGATAAGCGTAAAAATAAAAGCCAGAAATCTTCACATAGACATACGCAAAATTTACCAAAGTCTCCTTCTACCCCCCACTATTATTATTGTTGTTGTTAATGTATTGATATGTGTGTTGTGTGTATGTTGCATGTGTGTGTGTGTGTGTGTGTGTGTGTGTGTGTTATAAAAACACAAAACATGAGATCTGCCCTCTTGGAAAAATTTAAGTATCAATATAGTGTTGTTAGGTATAGACGCTATAATGTAGCTCTTCAGAACTTACTTATCTTATATAAAACTTTGTACTCTTTGACCATTACCTCCCTATTTTCCCTCCCCCCAGCTCTTAGTAACCATCTCTCTGCTTCTGTGAATTTGAATATTTTAGATTTCACATACAAGTGAGACCAAAGAGTATTTGTCTTTTTGTGTCTGGCTATTTTCCTTAGCACAATGTCCTCTAGGTCCACTCATGTTGTAAACAGCAGGATTTCATTCTTTTTGAAGGCTGAATTATATTCATATATATATGTACATATATATATGAATATACATTCATCCGCTGATGGACACTGAGTTTGTTTCCATATCTTGTCTTTTGTGTCCAACTGCTTCAAGTTCGGGCAAAAAGAGTCTTCAAATCTTACCCAGGAGCCAACTCTCATCACAAAGGTATGAGAGTAGAGTGGGATTTGGGCCAAGAATTAGTTTTATATTATAAAAAGGTGTGTGTATGTGTGGGTGGGTGGGTATGTTAGCTAAAGATACTATTTAGACATTCAGGGTGATGGAATGAGCCAAAGGATCTTGGTGAAAACCACCATGGCAAATAAGATACACAGATCTCTTTATGAGTCTGGTTTCCTGCACGGAGCCATGGCGCTACTCTGCATTGTGAAAATAGATTCTCCTCTTACAAAAGCATCATGGCAGCATTGTCCACTTCACTACCATGTAAAATTCAAACTTCTGGCATTAGCTTGATTTGCTAACAGGTCAGGCTAGGTTCCCAAGTTTTTCATTTTATAGGAGCTGAACTTTTGTTCCATATGGGTTGAACATGGAGTTAGTGCATATTCTGGAGGAGTACTCTAAGACAAGGAAATTTGGTCAGGAGGAAAGAGAGCTGTTGAAATCATGGGCTTCGTTTCAACTTGACACTACAATTACAGAAATACAAAATTGCGAAATCATAGCATCAGTCCCAAATGCAAAGAATATTCAGTGGATGCTTGAATATTATTTAGGATGCCAACTCACCTCTACAACATATCACCTAAAAGTCTGAAATCATTAGAGATTTCCTGATGTAGTTATTGCAATTTTATTTTTTGGAATCTTCTTGCTTCTCACCTGGATTATTTACAATTGTTTTTTAGAGTAGATTATTTACAATTGTTTTTTAGAGTTTTTTAAGAGTACAATTATTTTTGGAGTGGTTTTTAATACCACTCAGGTATTAAGTACTACTTAAATTCTAGAGTCTTCTATCATGGAATCATGACTTGAATGTTTTCAGTCCCATTTTCCTAATGTTGATGATCCCAATGACCTTTCCCTGATTTTCAAAAGGTGATAAAGCCACTTTCTGCCTACCTCTTCATCAGCATATTTCTAGATACAGGTCAGAACTAGGTTTCTAGCATTTGTTCCTTAAGTAGTTTCCATTGTCAAGAGATTGCTTTTCACTTTTGGTTTTTCAGTAAAACTTCTTTTAGAGTTGCTACAATTTCTTTGGAGATTTGTTTTTTCAGTTATCCATACTGAAACTCTGGGGAGTTTAGGAAGGCAATGAGAGTCATTCTTTGGGTGTGGTAATAAATGGATATTAATTCCAAATTAAATAATAGCTTCTTTTTCAAAGAGGAGGGAAGCTTACCAGATTTTCTTCAGGAATTTTACAGTGGAGGATTCGAGGCACACAAGTAATGATTATATTGTCACCAAAGCTTTTTAAAAATTTATTTTATTTTATTTTTAAGATTTTATTTATTTATTTGAGAGAGAATGAATGAGAGAGAGCATGAGAGAGGAGAAGGTCAGAGGGAGAAGCAGACTCCCCAAGGAGCTGGGAGCCCGAAGTGGGACTCGATCCTGGAATTTGGGATCATGACCTGAGCCAAAGGCAGTCGCTCCACCAACTGAGCCACCCAGGCACCCCATCACCAAAGTTTTTGCAAGACTATATACAGATGTAGACACCAGGAAACATATGTCTATTTTAATTTGTGAACTTTACATAAGAGGTAGAATTAAATGCTACCTAAATCCAGGTAAAAGCTGGTTTTAAATTGCACCTGTGCTCAGAATTGGCAGCTTTAATGGGTGCACCATAAGCTGTTGGGAATGGGGTGAGTGCTTTCAAAACATTTATGGGTGAAAAATGCAGAATGTTACCCTAAGCTTTGCAAAAAGTTATAGATCCGGTAGAACCCTTTACAGTAAAATAGTAATTTGAGAGGGGAATTTGCCTCCTTTAGCCAATTTGGCAGTGCGAGTGTCACCCTGCCTTTTCCAGAATTGTGTCATTTATTACAAATTTAGGAATCAAATGATTTTTAAATTAATGTGCTAGTGTAATTTTTTCCAGAAACTGGGCAAAATTAAAGTAGAACCCCCAGTCCTGTTGGTCCTCAGGCTTACCTGACTTGTCTGCTTGTGGCAATCTGTGGCAATGGCCCACGTCTGTCGTCATCTCGGAAGCAGTCAAAGAGCAAAATTGCTCTTTCAGGAGACAAGCCTGAATCACATTCCTCCAACATTCTCCCCAAAAAACGTGCTCTGGGTTCATTTTGAGAAATAGAAAGAGAAATCAGGCCCAGCCTCCACACTCCCGGTTTGGGTTCTAAAATGCCAAAATGGATGAGGATAAAGGGGCTCCCGACACATCTCTCAGTCACAGGCACTGACCTGTCACACATCTGTGGAAGTCACATCAGCCCAGGGACTTCATATCTTTGAGGTAATAGAGAATTTCTCTTTCAGGTGGACTTAAAGAAATGAAGTAAGTCTTGTCAGGGTGATTTTAAACAGACACAACTCCGATTTAAACCTTCTCCCTGGAAAATAGATGGATATCCCAAATCATAAGTTCAGGAAGAAGTATTCATTGGTTATAAGAGCCGATGAAATAGAAAAAAATGATAAAAGAGCTCCAGGGGACATCTACCGATCGGCTTGGTCTTTGAAACTCTCTCCCTCTGCATGATCTGGAGACTTAGTCAAAGCCGGGGTGCCTGGTACCATCCTTGTCTTTCCTGTCTCTCCCTCCTCCAGAGCTACACGCTTGCCCAGTGGTCCAGAAAAGACTCCCGCACACTTGCTACTGTTTGGATGTCTGTTCTAATTAAAATTGTATGATGTTCTGGGTTTCCCCCAGTGGGCAAGGGGGCTCTACTTCTGCATTGGCACCATGACAACGACAAACCCTGAGGATGGAACGGCTTGTACTAGAAATACAACGCGCCTCACGCAACCCTTCCTCTGAGTTTTCCTGACCACCTGGTCGGGTCAGGCCAGGTAATAGAATTGGGAACCCAGCAGCAGAGAGGAGCTGTGGCTGGGGGAGTGATGTCTCACAATATCTGGAGGAATGATGTAATCCATGACTTTATGAAAAAGAAAATACATAAATTAGTCAATGGGAATGCACAGCAGAATGAGAATTAGGTATGTTTTATAATGAAGAGACCCCCCAAAATACGTGAACATCAAGGATGATAAAAACAGATTCTCCTCATGAAGAAAAGTCCTAATAGATCTAAAAAGGTAGCGGAGCTTTCACTCCTCCACTCTGCACAAACAAATATTGAGGGAGAAGTTTTGACCAGACAGGCAAAGCAAAAAAGAGTTCAAACAGTAGTTAATTTTTACAAAGACACATGTGAAGGACGAGGTCGGTTGGAAGGTGACAATGAAACATTAAAAAAAAAAACAAAACAATCTCCTGGGAGATTCTTCCTATGGTATGTCACCTCTGAAGCTTGGAGTTCCTTTGGGACAGTGAGTGACCCTCGGCCATCCCACCAATCTGGAGGTCTTTGCTCTCTGGGCACCACCAAGCAGCTCTCTTGGGGCAACGTCCTGATAGTTCTTGTAAGCCAGCCGATGCCCTTCATTTGAGCTGTGTGCCCATAGCCCATGGGCCCCACGCTCCACGCTGACCCCGTGCTCTGAGAACTTACGCTCTGTGCAGCCTGACTGGGACCCCACAGCCTCTCTCCAGCCGATCATCTGCCTTGGTCTGTGGGCACATCACGAGCCTCTGTGCCATTTTGGAGTCAACACAAGACCGGGGTCTTTCTCGTGACTGTTCTGCTGATCATGCTTTTTTTTTTTTTTTTAAAGATTTTATTTATTTATTTGACAGACAGAGATCACAAGTAGGCAGAGAGGCAGGCAGACAGAGAGAGGGGGGAAGCTGGCTCCCTGCTGAGCAGAGAGCCCGATGAGGGGCTCGATCCCAGGACCCTGAGATCATGATCTGAGGTGAAGGCAGACGCTTTAACTCACTGAGCCACCCAGGTGCCCCACTGATCATGCTTTTTGTTGCTACATCCCTGGCAGGGAGATGGTTTCATGGATTTCTCCTTCACTTACTAAGGAACTAAAAGCAGCATAAGATGGATGTGGAGGACAGTGATGACTTCTGGAAGGCTTCCACGGCCTGGCATGTTTCACAAGACACTGGGGTGCATTTCCATGCCCGCCACTCCCTGGAGAGGGCAGGAAGATGGGGAGCCTCCCGTAGCATTCCCCAGCTCTGCTGGATCCCAGCGGTCTGGTTCTCACAGGCGCATCCTGTAGGATGGGGACAGATGACCAGGACCTTCACCTATTCCTCACCATTTGCACATGGCCCTGTGGCATTTGTTGATGGTGATGGTGCCTTTGGTGTTAAGCTGCAGAAACTGTAAATAAAGTACCTCAAGCATTTGGGTGCAGGTAGTTTATTTCAGAGGTCCCCAGCAAACACGGGTGCTTAATCACACTGGAGAGCTCTGGGAAGCCCGTGTAGATGCTGCAGTTCAGAGTGACCCCATCTGAGGGTGAGAGTTAAGGTGTTTCTACACTCCCTTCTCTCAGTCACTGGCGGAGGGCTGCTGGCTTGGGCAAGCAGGTGCTTCCAGCCCACCTCCAGTGTGGGCCAAGGGGGCTCTGGAAGCCAGAGGAAGCTTGGGCAGCCACAGGCAGAGGCTGGCAGTTAGACGTCAGGCTGGCCTGTGTGCATGGGACAGAGAGGAGCAGCCTCTGGAGTCTTCCGTTCTCTCCTTCCCTTTCCGGCTCTACCCATCGCAGTCTCTGGGGAGCCCTGCTTCCATAACCAGCAGGTCTGGACTTGGCCCAGTCACCCTAGACCTGGTGGCCTGGGAAGGGAGGCCCCAAAGAACAGGACTGCCACCGGCCTCATTAGGACACAGCCCTGGGAGGAGTTTGTCATGTTGGCCACTTACGAGGCCCAGGCTGATTCAGCTTGGCGAAGGTTGTTATTATAGGCCAAGTGATGATTTTACCAGGCCACACGGGGTGTCCTGAGACTAAAACCATATACCTGACACCCCAAATCTGCCTCTGCTCTTTCCTCATCACAGCTCCTGGGATTTTTGGCATTTCCTTGCTATTCCTGGGAGCCTTGTGACCAGTCCTCACAGATAACCCTGGGCTTGTCTGCTCATCAGGTTCATTTCTGGCATGGGGCTCTGAGCTTTGTTCAGCAGAGTCTCGACGCGTGGAGCTTATGCACCTTGGTGGAGAAGGAAGGCAGGGAAATGAGTCTGGACCTGCAAGAGGGTCAGAGTGAGGTGCATGGTTTCCAGTCCCCAGTGCCCAGTAGATGTCCTTTGGTCTTGAACAAGGGGGCCTTTGGAAGGGCTGTCACACAAAGATGGCACCCGAAGTCTTAGCCCCTGAGATGACAGCCTCCAGGAAATCAGGAAAACCATGCCCCCTTCCCATTTCAGCCGCTGAAGCCTCAAGACAAAGAATTTTGTACTTAATCGATCAATCAGCCAAGTAACAATTGTTAACTAGGCAACTGCTGTTGGCCAACCAAAGTGGCCAAGGCTGAAGGAAACTCCCAGATGTCAGAAGGGGATCGCGCCTTTGGCAAGTTTATAGCCTAGATGAGGAGACCGAACTTATAATGGGGGGGCTCCAAGGTAGCATGACTTAATTTTTTAGAACAAACATGCCAGAATTTTTACATGGCTAGTTCCCCCTCATGCATTCCTCTATTAAAATATTATTGTTTCTAATTATGTAATGCTCATTATCTGCACTGCAACGTGCTTGTGGTAACTCTGTTGGACAGCAGAACTGTGAAAATGAGATGATTTTTCTCAGCCACCCATAACCCGAGGTTACTCTTCTTCATCCTGCAACAGTGATGAACATTTTTATTGACTATGCCCAGGGCTTGGAGATGCGGTTAGAGAAAATGCTGACGGGGCTGGACAAGCACCAGGGCAGGGAGGCGAATCTGTCTCATCATGGCTGGATGCCGCAATTGGAGCTTGTATAGAACAGGGGATTTGACTTCTAAAAGCCTAGTTTATGGTGATCCTTTCTGTCCAGGGAGGAGGGCTGATTTCTAGAGACACAAAGTACCGAGCTCCTACCACAAGCCCAGTGATTTATCCATATTTTAGCCTCACACTCTCTAATGAGGGAAATCGTGTTTTCCTCCACTTCCCAGATGAGGAAACTGGCTTAGGGAGCTTGGAAAAGTCACACTCCAACAGGATCCTAGAGGTCAAGGTGGGTGTGAATGGTCTGTGGGACCTCATAGTTAGCATAACGTACAGCCTGGGGAGAGGTCTTTCTCAGCAGTGGCTGGGATGAATGGAGGACTTGTCTCTTCATTTCAGTGGAGAGGAGTGTGGCCAGAAGCCCTGGCAGGGTTTTGTTTCCAGGATAACTGCAGTGGATGCCTGCCTGGGGCTGAGCGGGGACCCTAGCGGCAGCGGCCACACGTTTGCTCTCCCATTGTCCAGACACAGAGGAGGCTGCAGTGACGTTATGTTTGAGACTAACAACCAGATCTGTGCTATCAACGTCGACTCAAACACCCAACTCTAATTCTTGGGGTGAGAGGTACAGAGCAAGGGAAAGGAGGAGAGATGTCCTAATAAAAGAAGCAGCGCGGTGCAAATTCCATTTCTTAGAAAGAATCTTAAGAAGTTCCTTCTTTTGTCTGCATTGTCATCAACTCTCTGCCCGCTGTGCTTGCTTTCTTTCCGCTACCCCTTCCCCTCAATATGCATCGAAACTTCTTTCTCCTCTTTTGTTCAGTTTAGCAGGAAAGATCTTTGGAGCGGAAGGAATGGGCGCCTTTAGCAAGCTCAGATATCAAATAATTTTTTCACCTCCCTGTAATTGAAATCACAGGATCAGGATTTGCTTCCCTTCTGGCCAGCTCCTCTCTTGTTCTCTGGGATCACAGATGGAGTGGGGCGAGGGTGCTGTTGACTCCCCACGGCTTGTCATCTGACAGACAGACACCCCAGCCAGGAAGGGGTCTGACTCTTAGATGAATTCTTTTATCCTCAAAGGGGCTTCCTGCAAAGGAAACCATTAGTGTTTTGCTATTGGGTTTCTACTCCCCATGGTGTCTAAGAAACCATTCATTTAATTTTGTGACATTTTGAGTGGATTTGGAGAGCTAAGCCCATTTGAAAAGGCCTGTTCTTGTCTGGGAGGACAGAGGGAATGCAAATAGAATCCAAATGGTCAAACCACCAGCAGGCTGAGTGTGGGCCTGCCTGGCCCTGGGGGCATTTCTGCGTCTCTTTTCAGCCTTTGAGACACATGTCATGGGTTATGTTCCTCATAGTCGGTGATGTGGCACCTATCCTTTCCCTCGTGGTGGCTCGGAACTGACCCCAGGACCCAAGAAGAGTGGCTCGAAATTCCACAGGCAAGACAGCTTAAGAAATCTCATGCATTAAGGAAAATGACACTGTACGTGTTTCTTCCTAATCCTGATCTGGCGGATGTTGGTGGGGGGGTATCAAGGTCAAGGGCACCTGATCCAGGGTTTGTAAACCTGGATGGGAGGGCTGGCTCTGTCCCGGATGGCTGCATTGCCTGGGTACAGTCACGGTAAAGCTGTTAAAAAAATGTCGGTGATACCTGCCTGTGGGTTGTTCTGATACCGAAGATGAGATAACTTATGTACAATATTTAGCACGGTACTGGTACCCGGTAAAATCATAATCATAGTAAATGTTGCCTCTCACTAATATTGTGTTTGATATTGCTTTTACTTTTATGCTAAATATATATATATATATCCCTTCTTTTATGAGACCAGCACTGTCTAATAAAAGTATAATGCGAACCACATATGTAATTTTACATTCTTTAGTAACTACATTAAGAAAATAAAAAGAAACAGGTAAAATTAATTTTAATCATATATTTAAACTCCTCAAATAAAAAAATTATCATTTCAACATGTGATCAATATAAATGTTTTCTTAAAAATTTTGTTTTTAAAATATTTTATTTATTTATTGGAGAGAGAGTTCATAAGCAGGGTGAGGGGCAGAGGGACAAGCAGACTCCCCGCTGAGCAGGGAGCCCCGATATGGGGCTTGATCCCAGGACCCTGAGATCATGACTTGAGCTGAAGGCAGTGGCTTAAATAACTGAGCCACCCAGGCGCCCCTCAATATAAACATTTTTAATGAGACATTTTACATTCTTTTTTTTTTTTTAAATCCCTGGTCTTTGGAATCTGTGTACTTAAATGTGCAGGTCATCTTAATTCATATGAAGCATATTTTAAGCCCTCAATGGCCACACAGAGTTCATGGTTGTCCCACTGGATGGTGCTGGCCAGGTTCTGTAATTTATAAGGACTATGTACTCCTTGGCATTTGGGTGGAAAAAAAGCAACTCAAGGCAATTCTTTGATGATTTCATTTTAATTTAGTTTTTTTTTTAGTCAATGTCAATAACTTGTGTTTTTCTAGAGATTAGTCTATTCTATTAAGATCTTTAAGTGTAAAAATGTTTAAGACTTGATTTTCTTTTGAACTAAAAACTTCCATGCTTATGGTTATATCCTATTTTCCATTCCTAATTTCATGAGACAAAGATATCATACTTGTTTACTTTAGCAAGGAATACAGTTACTCTCTTTTTGGGCAATCTTAATGAATTTCCATTTTAACACAGTCTGGGCAGTGTCCTTGCATTTAGAAACAAGAGGTCATGAATGGCCCTGGTTAAAGCCTATCTGGAAGCAGAGCTAAAATAGAAGCCGTATGACTGTGGGATGAGGGGAAGAAAGGAGCCAAGAATGTAGAAATGCAGACTATTCAAAAAGAGGTCCAAATAAGAAATGTATGGGCAGTGGGGCTGAAGGAGAGGTGGGGCTCAAAATTAAGAAACGACCAGCTACTAAACAGTTGGGCCAGCAGACATCCTTGAATTGTCTACCCAACCCATGCTCTCAGAGAGCAACCTCTCTTCCCCAGGACCCAGGAGTTGTTCCCTGATAGAAGTACAGCTTGTGCCTCTTTTCGATTTCTTTTACTATTTCTCATGGTGAACTCATTTTGTATTCATTTTACATCATCCCTCTCATTTGCTAGACCCTAAGCTTCTTGAAGAGGAAGGTCATGTCTACCTTGTTTGCCAACAAATCTCTTGTACCTGCCATCGTGGATGATAACTACTAGGTTCCCAGGAAATATTTCTTGAGCAAAAAAAAAAAAAATGCAATACTGCCTTTCAGTTTTGATTTTGTGTTAGAGAGGAGAGAGAGTGATAGGATGTGGGGAAATTACCATCAGCTATGAAGAAGTTGAAGCTATGAGAGAGAGAGAGAGAGTAATAACAATATCCTTCACAAAACAGAATTAAATGAGACCAAGAACAAATACAGAAGGGTAATTATTGAGAAGGAAGAAGAAAAGAGACACCCTCTTTTAAAGATTGAAAGATTGCCATATGGGTTTGTAGGTGAGATCCAGAAATTTGGAGCCACTAGCTCCTGATAATCCTGTCTTGATGACGTGAGATGGGAACTGATGTTCTCAGAGGTGCCCAAGGGATGTTGTGAGGGCCAGTTGCTGAAGGGAAGAGGGGAATAGAAAGAAAGTGGAAAAGGACGAGAGAGGGACCAACAATGGACATTGGGATTCAATGGAAGATGGAGCAGATGGGCTAGGTTGTCTCTAGGCCATCAGCAGCTCAGCTGGAAGAGAAGGGAAGGTTTCAGTGGAAGTAAACCATGCTGAGGAGCTGGTAGGAGGGTTTAGGGGCCTAGTCCTGGGGTGTGGACTGGACAAGTAAGAAAGTACAACCAAGAGGTTGTAAATATTGGAAGCATCAAGGAACAGGAGGATGTGGGTCATAGAAGTGGAGATTGGAGTTCAAATTTTCACAAGGGGAGTTCTCAGTGATGGCTAGGTCCCTGGAGTGACCAGAGAGTAGGCAGCTGAAGCCAATGGATGTGAGATGGGGTTTCATATGGTTATTATCTTGACCATTGGTACACAAACAACCCTCATGCCTTTAGGCCATGTGTTGGAGAGAAAGATTCAGGTTTCATGTCTCGATGACCAGGGCAGTAGGGAAAGGTAGTTGATAGATGACAGAAGCAAGTAAGGGTGTAGCTGGCGGGGAGGGTCTGCCTCAAACCTGGAGGCCTTTGTATGAGGATGAAGAACAAGCACATGGTGCGGCTTTGACAAACTATGGAAATGCAGATCCTGGCTCTTAGGCCAATGTCTGGAACATCATTAAGACTTTTTTCAGTGCCCCCTGAGTCATTGTGGTGGTGTTCAGGTGGTGAGCTTCTATGGTCCTGACATCCACACTTTCTCAGACACTAGAAACCATCCTTCCATCTCTCTCACACCTCAGCCAGTCAGGCAGCTATACTGAGATTTATTAGCCCAGAGAGTCTAATGTTTGAGTAAGGACCAGAGATGCTCCAAGCCCAGAAAACTAAGACGTTGAATGGAAACACAGAAAAAAATAGTCAGAACTGACTCCTTGAAGTTACTGCCAACAACCAATGTGCTAAGGACTTCATAGTCAAAACGCCCACATCATTTCTCCATCTGAGGAATGTTTGTGTAAATAAAACAGTTTGTTCTCATCAGTGTTCTCATCAGCTCCGGAGGGATCATCCCTCATCATAGATTTTGTGTTAATAACACCAGGACATTCGGGATTATAAAGTGTACCCATGCTACTTAGAAAACATTCAAAGTCAGCATTTCCCCACATCTCTCCTTTTCTCCAAGAACATTTGTGAGCCAGATCTTGTCCTTTTCTCCACTTGCTGTCTGTTAACTTCCCATCAGTGACCCCAGACTACAAACCTTGTACATGAGGCCTGGGCATGAAGGTCTGCAGTGAAACTGATGTCTGTCCTTCAATTACCTGCTCACTGTTGGGAAAGTAAAAGAACTTTGCAACCTTATCAAACTTTCAAACTTACCCGAGCGTGATAAAAATCTTAAGGGAAAAACTATTTGGGATGTAGGCTAACATATCTTCAGATTAATCAGATATTCACCAGAGGTGTGGACAGCTGTCAGCAAGTGACTGAGAGGTATGAAAGATCCATAGGAGCTTTGGAGAACAGTGAGGGACTTGACAGACACAATCTGCTCCTCTGAAGGTACTGGTTTTAGGACTGCTGACCCATTTCTCCAGGGAGTGTGTGATTCTGCTGACTATTTAATGAACACAAGAGAAAGGAGGGATCCACTGGAATCTGGCATGGGTTCTAGTCCTGCCATTACTTGGCAAGTCCCTTGGCATTCTGACCCGAATTTCCTCATCTGGAAAATGGAGCTGGTGGTCAAGATTAATGCAAAAAGTGTTCCAGTTTGAAAACCTAGGGAGTGTCTCAGAATACCATATGCCTCTTTTTAAAAAAATTTTTTATTTTAAAGATTTTTATTTATTTATTTGACAGAGAGAGATCACAAATAGGCAGAGAGGCAGGCAGAGAGAGAGGAAGGGAAGCAGGCTCCATGCTGAGCGGAGAGCCCGATGCGGGACTTGATTCCAGGACCCTGAGATCATGACCTAAGCCGAAGGCAGCAGCTTAACCCACTGAGCCACCCAGGCGCCCACCATATGCCTCTTGTTCTCATCTCTTTGGCTTTCAAATTCTTTGATCTCATGGCCCTAACTTTGACACCTGTTTTTGGTGATTCATTTGAATCCCTGTCTTGGTTTTTGGCTCTTATCTCAATACACAGCTCTTACCTAGATTAATTCTTCCAACATAAGGATTCTTACCAGCCTCCAGAAATTGGATACCTCTTCATGTTCCAAAGGGAACTTAGACATCCACCATCAGAACAGCCCTGAGTCTCTGGAGGAACCTGAACATCACATCTACCATACCCAGTCCTCACTTTGTCACTAGTACACTCCTGGGACAGATCCTTCCTTGAGGCTGTTGAGGAAAGAGTGCACAGCTTTATTAGGAAGGTAGAGCATTGAATCTGTGAAGCTGGACCCCACTTATGGCTTAGAGACACTACTTCATTGTGACAACATGGTCTGATTACTGACACTTGAAGTTCAGTGACAGGTGATGTGGGCCATGTCCTTTAGATGGCTCAACTTTGACATGATCGATGACCTGGGATCCCACACTGCTGATCAGGTAATTCATGACACGAGTCAAAGTACCAAAGATGAATTCAGAATCCCAAGAAACCCCCAGGACCAGGAAAATTCCACCCCACCCCCGCGACTCTGTAACAGTTGATGGCTGGGATTGAGTGAGAGCAGCAGATGAATGTTTCCTCACAGCAGCTCTCAGCTAAGATCCATACAGTGGCAGAACCCTGAGGTCTCCATCCCCCTGGAGGAAAGGCTGTATCCAAGGACTATGGTTGTGCCTTAGTTGGTGCATGGAAGTTTTACTCAACCTATTTCAGACAGGGTACCTTTGGGTTCTGTTCTTCACATTGTTATAGGAAAGTAGAGATTTTCATCTGTTTATATACTCTTCTGTCCCAAGTCCTGGGACACAGTGAATACTCAATAAATATTTGTTGAATGAATGTCTGATTATTCAGCAATAGGTCAGCGATGAGTCCTGGACTCTCAAAGAATTTTTGACCTATTTTTGTCTTTTGACCATTTTGACCATTACAGTGCACTCTCTTGAGGATCTATCCCTCCCATAACAGAGATAATCTTAATCTATCCTTAAACACTGGTGATGTATCTGTATCGATTTTAACTTCTCTGTTCATTACAGAGATTGAGTACACAGACAAGTCAGACTCTTGATCTAAAACCATAAATACTCCATAATTTTTCTTCTTTCTCTCTTCTTTCCTCCTACCCCCCTTCCTTCCTTTCTTCCTTCTTCCCTCCCTCCCTCCTCCCCTTCTTTCTTTCTTTTTTCCTTCTCTTTCTTTCTCTCTCTCTCTCTCTTCCCTCCCTTCCTTCCTTTTATCTTTCCTTCCTTCCATCATCCCTCTCTCCCTCCCTCTTACCCTTCTTTCCTTCCTCCCTCCCTTTCTTTCTCTCTCTCTCTCTCTATCCAAAGCTATCCACCCCTGGACTCACTGTTCCACTTTCCAATGTCATGTGGAGTCTATCAACAGGTCCCTTAATATATCTCCAAATTGCACCAGACCAGGCCTCAGCCACTAAAGACATAGTCCCCAGAAGTTCATTTTTACACTGGCAATATGTTGATCCCTAGTTGGTCCCTAAAGATATCTAGGTCCTAATTCCTGGAACCAGTGAATGTTGCCTTATATGGCAGAAAGGACTTTGCAGATGTGATTAAATTAGGCTCTTGAGATGGGAGATTATTCTTCATAATTTGGAAGGGTCCAGTGTCATGACAAGTGTCCTCTTAAGAGAGAAGTTGTGGGAGATTAGGTTACAGAAGAGGAGAAGGCAATGTGATGACAGAAGCAGAGACTGTAGTGACACAGCTACAAACCAAGGAATGCCAGCAACCACCAAAAACTGGGAGAGGCATCAGATTCTCCCCTAGTGCCTTCAGAAAGAAACAGCCTTGTCAACACTTTTTTAGCCTCATAAGACCCATTTTAGCCTCATATGACCCATTTTAGCCTCATAAGACTCATAAGAGAGTAGCTTTTTGTTGTTTTACATTACTAAGTTTATAGTAATCTGTTACATGAGCAATGAGAAACTAATATAATCTCACCATGAATGTATTTGCTCCCTTTTGAGATGATAACAGGTATATCATAGCATTTCTAAGAATGTCATTATCCAATCAGCCATACGGTTCCTAGAGGACTATAAACAGCTCAAAAGATTTATAAATACCCTCTGGCCTCTCAGATAGGATCATCATTCGCAGTAAGGTCCCAGCCAGAAACCAATGTCTGCAACTCTACCATTCAGACCAATCTTTAGCCAATCTTTGGTACCAGTTAGATTTCCAACAGGCCTGCCCACCTCCAACCTTATAAGGTCATGTGTATCTGTGGCTTGAAAATGAAGGGTTCTCTGCCAAACAAAACGCAGCTTCCTTGCCTTCCTCCAGGATCAATTAGTCTCCCTACTGGAGAGTCTGCATCTTGTGGTTGATCTTTTCCTTCTCTGCATGACTTTGAAGCATTTCCCTATTTACTACCATCTCTTAATGTGAGGCAAAGAGAAAATAAGATAGGGTCATAAACTTGCAACTGGAGAGCTCATGCACAGCATAATGATTATAGTCAACAATACTGTATTACATACTTCAAAGTTGCTAAGAAACCAGCTCTTATATGTTCTCACCACAAGAAAAGAAATGATCATTATGTGGATTTAACTAATGCTACAAAGATAATCATATTACAATATATAAATGTATCCAGTCAGCAAGCACACCTTAAACTTACACAATGTTCTAGGTCATCTATATCTCAATAAAAAATAAAAATTTTATTCTATACTAGTATTTATTTTATGTTAATAGAAGACAGTTTATATTAGGGCAGGAATAAAAGGGACTTAGGATTGTTTCCTAACAATCAGACTGTGTCAGACTGTTTCCCTACTTTGACTGCATGTTTTTTTCCAGCATATCCAGGATGACATTCATACTTGTTTGGTCTGATATAGTTACCATGTTTGCATTGTGGTTGGCACACAGCTATGAAAAGAGGATATCATGCACTATTTCTAGGTCAGTAGAAAAAAAAAAAAAGGAAAGAAAAACATTCAATAGGTTCACTGGTCTGTTAGTAAGCCAGTAGGTAGTTTGTGGGGAACAAGGCCTCAACTTGACAGCCTTGTCAATTTTGACAATTTTTGTGCTCTATATGATTTTTACTTCCTTTTCACTTAGTTGAAGTCTTTCTGGAAGAATAATATATATATATAAAAAAAATATATATATATATATAAATATATAATTATTGTATGTTTATATATATAACATATATAATTAATATATACTACATATTTATGTTACATGCATTATATATAAAATACATAATATATGCTATGATTATAACATATATATGTGTATATATACATGTATACAGCATATTGCATATGATATATATTGTATACAATATATTACATATAATAATAATATAATACAATACAATAATAAAATTATATAATATAATATAACAATATACAATGTATAATAGATATAGTATATACATACACAATGTATAAAATACATACAATGTATATACAATGTATATAATATACAATATGCAATATACACAATATATATAACTATATATTATATATAATAATATGTGTATATAACATACATATGTGTAGATATACATATATATGTATATATACATGTATATAGGTATATATGTGTGTATATATAATTAAGGGAGTAGAGCCTATGAATATTTAATCAGGAAAAAGAACATTTTAACTGTTTAGCTAGGTACAACTGATTGAAACCAATTCTGTGTCAGGCACTATGCTACTCCCTTTGGGAATGAACAGTGACATATAAATCCTACAATAAATTTGTTGATGTTTTCAAACTTGTTTGACCAAAGAATCCCATACTATATATTATCTATCAATATCCCTTAAAACCTGTGTTCTCTAGCACTCTCCTTGGGAAAGGCTGGGGAATGAGCAACTCAGAGAATACAGCCTAGGACCAGAGGCCTGATGGTCCCAAAGCCACTGCATGCTGATCTTGACTGGGTGTAAGACACACTGAAAAAGTGGAACTTGGCAATTGCACGGGTGATTTGATCCACAACCTCAACCCTCTTGCATCACTCTGAGCTCTATCAGTATGTATTACTTGGGTGTGCTGTCCACACAGATCATGTTAACCAGATGACTGCTGAATATGTCCCTCCATAGAACTGTAATGGGGGAAATGGAATAAGTCCTTTGATTTAGGCTACCTAAACTTCACCATCTATAAAATGGGACCTAAACTTGTGTTTCTCAGAGGTGGAGTAAAGATGAGGTGAAAGGTTCTCTGAAATCTCCGGAATGGGGGGCATTATCTTAGTGCTGAGTACGACTCTTAGAGATAATGACTGCTATTAGCTCCGTAAAGGAGGTGAAGCACATTTAATGCAAAGGAAAGTGATGCTATTTTGAACAAAGTTCACGCAAGGGTGCATGCTATATGCATTTAGCTTGAAGATAGAGTAACAAGGACGGAGGAAGTAAAATGATTCTACCAGTGGGCTGAAGTGCTCCATGCCTGTGTTCATGTGTCATATGAAGATTTGGGGATAGTAAGAATTTCATTCTTGAGAAATCATAATGCCTCTACATTTTCAGTATTAAATATTTAGGAAAATAAATGAATATTGGTGACTTGGTTTCAAGTATCCCCCTCCATCCTAACCCAAATAAGCCCTTTCCTCTTTTGGGATATTAGTATGCATTTAGTCCACTTTTTTGTACACTTTGTACATTTATTGATTTATATATTTATTTTGCTGTAGAATGGGAATTTATATTCAGAGATGCACAAGATCTTTAATCTATCAAAAAATATTATATCTCCAGGGTACCCATGGGAAACATAGATAAACACTTATTTGCCCATTTTACTTAATTATATCCTGCCTCATTCCCCAAAGAATTTATAGGAGTTTATAATGAGACACATAATGAGAACTATTTAAAATAAATTTAAATTCAGGTAAAAAGAAAATAGGGTTGAAAAATAAGACCAGGCCATAAATTATGTTAGTAAAAGCAATTTAAATGTAATTAACTACAGTTTTATTTAAAACCTAAGGAAGATTTCATGGAATTTGACAAGCTGAATCTAAAAGACATGTAGAATAATAAAGACACGTGTAAATCTAAAAGACACATTGAAATGAAAGGAAATTTGGCTGAAAATAGCCAAAGCAACATTTTCAAATAAGAACATCATGAGTGAAAATTTGCCCTTCTGGATAGAAGGTCATAGGAAGCTGGAGCACTATGGGCAGTATAATATTGTGTAGGATCAAGTAGCACACTCCAGAGTCAACTAACATGGAAACTGACGTGTGTGGAAACCTAGTCTATGATAAAGCTTAACAAAACAGTAGGAAAGATGAACTATTGAGTAAATGGCATGGGCAGAACTGGTTATCCATTTGTAAGAGATAAAATAGATTCAGCCCTCTCTGTCATACAAAGCCCCCAGATCAATTCCAGGTGGAACATTGACCTAAGGATAGACTGAGGCACTGGATAAATCTTAGCAAAAAGGATAGGAGAATGCCTTCAGGATGTTAGCCCAAGATAGGAAACCTCAAACAAAGACAGAAAAAAATCAAAAAGGAAAAAATATAAATGTCATTGCATTAAAGCTACACATTTTGTATAAAAAGGAAAAAGGAAGGGAGGAAGGAAAGGAGGAAGAGGAAACTATAGACTAGACTCAAAACTTAAAAGACTTAAAACTTACAGACTTAAAACCTACCTAACACAGATTAATTTCAATAACATATAATAAATCATATATATTGAATATACATGTAACATATATAAAATATATATAATGACATACGTATGAATGTATATGTAATGAATAGTATGTAATTAGAAAAATTAATTAGAAAAATAAACTTCAATAGAAAAATGAAGTGGAGAAAGGATGAACCAGATATTTTTGGTAGAGGAATCCAAACATCTGAAAAAAATGTCTAAACTCACTAATGTGGTAATAGAATACACATGAAAAGTACAGGGGTGCCTGGGTGGCTCAGTTAGTTAAGCATCTGACTCTTGATTTAGGCTCAGGTCATGATCTCAGGGTCATGGGATTGAGCCCTAGGCTGAGCTCTGCACTCAGGAGGGAGTCTGTTTCTCTTCCTCTGCCCCTCCCCCTGCTTGCACATGTGTACACACACTCTCTCTCAAATTAATCAATCTTTAAAGAAAAAAAAGAAATGCACAGGAAAAGTACAGTGATATACTACATCACTCACATCAGATGGGGGAAAAAGTCTACTAAATATGTCAGTTGTTAGAAAAAATATGGAGAAAATGGAATCATCATACAATCAGTACAATTAATTGATGATGACTGCTATGAGGGAACTTATATGACTCAGCAGTTCCACTTTTAGGAATATACAGAAACTTTCTCACATGTGCACATGGAGGCCCATATAAATAAATTGGTGAAACTTAAAAGTTCCTTAAAGTTATGCATACATAACATTATGGAATGGAACATACTATATGCCAATTAAAAGGCAAAAGGAGTGCTTCAACTATCAGAGTGGATACAACTCATGAATGTAATGTTGAGTGAATAAAGTAAGTTTTACAAAGATTAATAAATAAGATAACATGTATCTAAAGATAAAATAACAAAATCGTTTGTTAAAATAAAATTGTACTTTGTATATTTTATAGAAACATGGTAAATCAATCAAAATTTATGAGAAAAATAAGCACTAAGTTAATGGTAATGGTTTCCTTTATGGAAGGAAGGAGGCAATGTCGAGAGGGACTCAGTTTTATCTATAATTTGTGTTTTATATAAAAAATTAAAAAACCAATGGACAAACAATCCAACAGATGTGCAAAATGCACAAGCAATTGTTTTATAGGGAACATAGACAATCAATAGACATATGAAGAGACACTCCACTTCATTAGTAACCACAGGAATTAAAGTCAAGGCCAGAATGAGATATCATTTTACACCTATTTTATTGGGAAAAATTAAGAAATGTGACTTACTACGTGTTGAAGTTTCAAGACATTGCTGGTGGGAGGAGAACATGTCTTGGCAGTATATAACAGTATATTACAATGAGTCACACTATATCTTAATACATAACATGTATCAGAATGAGTCACAGTCTATCACAATGGGTCAGAGTATCTCACAGTATGTCATAGTATATACCCAAGTACACCACAACATAGAGGTGGATGTTGTTATAGACTGTCCGAGCAACCCCACAGCTAAGGGTACACTCCAAAGCACCAAAAGATCCCTGGGAGAATGTTCACCACTAGTTCTTGTAATAATAAGAAAACCTCAAATGAACCAAAATCATGCAAAATTGAGGCATGTCCTCAAAATGGAACAAGTCAGCGGTGAGTGGATCAGAGCCACATGGAACAACACACAGGTGTATTTGGTAATATATTATTAAGTGCCTTGAACATCTCAGAAAACGTCGTGCATCATGATATTCATTTAATGATGGTCAAAACCAAGTAAAACAATATATCATTTGAAAACCACATACCAACTTGGTGTGTGTGTGTGTGTGTGTGTGTGTGTGTGTGTGTGTGTGTAATTCATAAGAATGATTAGTCTACATGGAGATGGAGCATACATGATAACCAGATCAATTCAGCTCAGTTCATTCAATATTTATTGAGAACTTGTTATGTACAAGGCACTGTGCTAAGTGCTTGGGATACAGAGGTCAATGTGTCCTGCGGAGAGAGTTTATGCCCTCATGGGGTTTCCTGGTGTGTAAATTGTATCACTTAGCACAACTCTTGAGCTTTTTGGTTTGACTCTTGGTTATTTCTTCAATATTTGTAAATAACTTTTATATGTCAACAGGATTCTTAGTGTCATGTGAGGATGACTATAAAACATGGCACATTTTTATACACAGAAGTGTACCCACCCACTTTTCTTCAATAACATTCCTTCACATTTACTGATATGCTAAGTACTGGGCATTGTCCCCGGTGACAGAGTCCATTGCCTTTGGGCAGAAGGCTAACGTACTCGTGTGAACGTATTGCACATTACTCTAGTTAGTTCATCGGTGACTCATATTGAAAGCTCAAGAAAACAGCACGTGGACCTACATTTCTATTTCTTTTTTCCTAACCGTACTCAGCACAGCTGTGGGTGAGCTCTGTGTTAGTTCCGATTCGGGGGCTGCTCAGAGTAGAAACTTATTCATGCTACCTCAAGCAATGGGGTTCCATTTCGGGACAGAGATGACAGCAAGGGAAACAGACTCTCAGGGGATGAGTAGAAGATACATCTGGGTCAGGGCATGTAGAGAGGTGATTTATATGGTCCTTGTGGCATTCAAGTGACTGAAGGGACTGTGGTCCCATTCTGCCTCCTTATTACTTTCTGTGGCCACTGCCACATGACATCATGAGTCATCTCTCTCACCTTTGAGGAACTACTCAAGAAGGATTAATACTTTCTTCATGGGCCCATTGCTAACATTGAATGGGCCGATGGATACAAAATTCATTAAAATAGAGCCTGGCATTTCGTAGACACTGTGACATTCGTGTTTATTATTGTTGTGGCTGTCTCAAAGTTTCAGTTAACTCACACCCTGAGTTTATCCATCGCTTAAACTTATTTGGTGTCTCCACAGCTTTCCTTCTCACCACCCTTTTATCTTCTGCTCAGACTCTAAGTGTCAAAGAGGCCCTCTAACTGGGACTGGTATGGGTTTGGGTTTTTGTTTTTGTTTTTGTCCCTGTTTTTGTTTTTTGCCAGGCCCCATCAGGGTCTGCTGGCTACCTTGATGATAGTCCATTGAGACTGCCTACCCAATTAGGAAGTCTAGAGCCTTCTGGAACAGTGGATGGCACCCAGCTCATGGAGCAACCTAGGGACTGTGGCCTTGGCAGTTCCTCAGTAGGGACCATGGCAGGTGTGGAAAGGCAGGCCCTGAAAGTTCTAATCTGTTTGCACATGCATAGTTTCCCTAGTACACATCATCTATCTAAAAAATTAGCTTAGTGCAGCAACACTAATCCCCAAACACAAAATCAGTGATATGGATTTGGAGTTACTGTACCCATCTACCAAAGAAGTTTTATGAGAACATCTGTTTTGGCTCTGGAGTCTTTCTGCAGAGGCGGAAATTGTGCCTCAATCTGCTTTAGAATCAAGTATAGGTCAGAACAAAATAATCTTTAATAAATTTTGGATTTACCCAGATAAATTTATGACTAACGCCAACCAAAATGAATTGATCTAACACTTGTTTTTCAATGTCTACATACATTGTAAATATCTGAAAGTCAGTGTATATTGGAAATAAGTATGGATCTTGGAGTCAAGGAATCCAGGTTGAATCCTGACACAGCCACTCAATAGATAGATGACTTTCTGCAAGCAATTTAACTTCTCTGAGACGAATTCCCTTTGTTTTGGAATGTTTCAATATTATTAACAAAGCCATGTTCTAGAAACACAAAATAACACATTAAAAAAAAGAGAGCTTCCAAGTCAAATCCCAGAGATAGAGTAGACTAAAATAGATATAAAATAACACTGGAAATTCCTTATTACTCATGGTACTGATCTGTTTTCTTTCTCAGAATATGATATATTCTGTGAGGATAAAAGTATAAGAATATAACTGAAACATATATCAGCCAAACAAAACACAACATAAGGCTTTTTTTTTTTTTTTATTTGTCAGAGAGAGAGGGAGAGAGAGCGAGCACAGGCGGACAGAATGGCAGGCAGAGGCAGAGGGAGAAGCAGGCTCCCCGCCAAGCAAGGAGCCCGATGTGGGACTCGATCCCAGGACGCTGGGATCATGACCTGAGCCGAAGGCAGCTGCTTAACCAACTGAGCCACCCAGGCGTCCCCATAAGGCTTTTCTATTGACCGACTTAATCAGTGCAGGTTAGATATTTGTTTTTTGTAAGCAGAATGACTAATTGGGTATTAAAAGATTACTTTTACATCTACTTCCTCCAATTATACCGATGGGTAAAACGAGGATGTGCGAAAAACAGGTGTGTAAAGAATTCCTGATCGGATTGAAGTGTCTTATAGACCAGAGTTTTTGTTTGCACCAGGGTAGCTATGACTCTTTCCCAATTTATGGATCCTTTGGTGGTGGTGTTACTATGTGGTTTTTAAGTTGTATTTTTAAACATGAGTGTGATTTGGAAGCAAGTGCTCTTTGGAGCTGCTAATGATATTACCTAGTGCATTTGAATGAACTTTTCGGATAGCGAGTATAAGGTGCACAACGCTGTGGCACTAAGGCCTTCTTCACAGTTGACACAGGTGAGGAGGGGGAGGGGTGGGAGTGTGCTGCTGAACTACCCGCCTCCCCACCTGGCCCTGGCCCTCCTGTGCTCATGAGGGAGGGGCCCAGTGCCAGCAACAGCCAATGAACAGGCAGTGGGAAATCCAGGTGGGATAAAGCAATTTCTGTTTTCCATAAGCACAGCCTCAGAACAGCAATTATCGATGGAATCGGAGTCTGGAAAGCCTCACTAATGGGGATCCGGCAATTGTAATGGTTGTAATTTTTCACAACCTGAATAGGAATGTCTCTCCTCTCTCCTCCACCAACGTCCCCTGGTCAGGCCTCTGGGGCCAGGCATCACCCTTTGCATCGCCTCTGGGACTTCCACCTTCAACCTGCCAAGAAATTATAATAGTTCTATACTGAAAAGTATGTATGTATAATGTGTATTATTATAAGAATTATAAATAAAAATTATTTAATCCCCACAGCAATCTCACAAATATTTACTGTGAAATGTATTTTACAGATGAAAAAAAAATATGAAGTTTGGAGAATTAGTTGGCCAAGGTTGCACAGTTAGTTACTAACTTGGGAGTCAAACTCAGGCCCTTCTGCTTCCAGAGTCCCAGTCTGGTGATGCTGCTCTGAGTGGGCAGGGAGCAATTGGGACCCCCCAGAGAGAGAAGGAAGAGGACACCTCTAGGTGCCAGGGAGTGTGTCTCTGTGTTGGGAGTGAAGAGCTTCTGTACCTCTAATCTCACACTTGCTAATCTGTGTTTATTTTCCCCTCGTTCGGAGTTTGCCTACACTTGGGGTGTCAGCAAACCAGAGTGGACTCTTGGGGTGAATATTTTTGATTACATGGCTAGCCTTTCTAATAACACAGATAATTGTGAGAGAAAATGGCATGTCTTGTCTCATTATGGTTGTCAAAAAGTGAAAAACAAACAAAACTTTTCTTTAGTTAAACAACCAAGAATCAACATTACTCAGTATTGCTAATTTCAGCAGACAGTTTCCAGCTTGGAAACATGTTACCATTTAAAACTCATTTTTAGGTTGGCTGTTTAAAATTCAGACCACATTTTCAGAAATAGTATTATAAATGGCAATTTGGTTTCCAGGCTACCTTATAAAAACCTATTTAACCCATAACATAGCTCAAATGTTTTGTGTTCTTAATAAAAATAGTAGAGAATAATGCTATTACAATACTGGCCATTAAAATAAATAATATTCACGAGCTAATTAACTTTTACATAATTTGCATGACGTATAGCTTTAGGAAAGCATGTTTAGTCTAAGAGCTAAGAAAGAATTTGCCCTGGCGTCAGAAAGTCTGGTTCAAATATTAGCTCTATGGACTGACTACTGACTGTGTGACCATAGGACAAGGTGTGACTCACTAAACCTCAGTTTACTTAACTGTAAAATGGGGGTAAAAACTTCCTAAGCTTGATGTGAGGATTCTATGAGGTAGTGTGTACACAGGACAAGTGGTATGGGGTTTAACACTTATAGATCTCCCAGTGAGTCACAGCTGTGGTGGATAGGATTGATACCTGCTGAGTATCAAGCCCTTCCCACTGGACAGACACTATGCCAAGGATTTTGCATATAATTTAAACCTAGTAGCCCAGAGAGTAAGCAGTTCCACTTTTAATACAAAGATATACTTGAGGCTCTCCTAGATTAAAGAACTTTATCCAAAGTCACATAGAAATGTGTCAGTTTGGGTCACCTGGGTGGCTCAGTTGGTTAAGCATCTGCTTTCAGCCCAGGTCATGATCCCAGAGTCTTAGGATCGAGCCCCATATGGGGCTCCCTGCTCAGTGCGGAGTCTGCTTCTCCCTCTCTCTCTATCCTTCCCTGCCTTCCTGTGCCCAACTCCCCAGTTTTTTGCTCTCTCTCACTCTTTCTCAAATAAATAAAATCCTTAAAAAAAAAACCCAAAAAACCCAACCAACCAAAGAAAGATATGTGTTGTCTTGAATGGACCACAGGGTACTTAGATTTTTGGTCAAACATTACTCTGGATGTGTCTATGAGGGTGTTTCTGGATGAGATTAACATTTGAATTGGTAGACTGAGTAAAGCGATTGACCTTCCCCAAAGTGGGTGGGCTGTATCTAATCTGTTGAAGGCCTGAATAGTACAAAAAGTCTGAGTAAGAGAGAATTCTCTCTCTTTCTCTCTCTCTTGCCTGACTTTGTTTGAGCTGGGACATTGGTTTTCTTTTATCTTGAGATTCAGACTCACACAATTCTCAGACTCACAATTCCTGATTCTCAGGCCCTTGGATGATGACTGGAAGTAGATCCTTGGCTCTCCTGGGTTTCCATCTTCCAAGCTGCAGCATATCTTAGGATTTCTCAGCTTCCAAATCATGTGAACCAATTCCTTGTAATTGGTTAGTCTATATGTGTGTGTGTATCTCTATCTCTTCCTGTCTCTCTCCTGTATTGGAGAATACATATACACATATGAGAGTGAGAGGGAGAGAGATGTATGTATATATATGTATATATCCCTTATTTGTTCTGTTTCTCTGGAGAACCCTGACTGAGGTAGTCACAAAGATGGAAGCCCTAGGTCTAGAGCCCAGGTCTGTAGGTTTTTTTTTTTTTTTTTTAAAGATTTTATTTATTTATTTGACAGAAATCATAAGCAGGCAGAGAGGCAGGCAGAGAGAGAGGAGGAAGCAGGCTCCCCGCTGAACAGAAAACCCGATGCGGGGCTCGAACCCAGGACCTGGGATTATGACCTGAGCCGAAGGCAGCGGCTTAACCCACTGAGCCACCCAGGCGCCCCCAGGTCTGTAGGTTTGAAAGCTGAGACTCTTTGGAGGTCAGGCTAGGACTCCCTTTGGGTCCATGGTTTGGACTGCCCAGTTCTTACGTGGTGCAGGGCTACAATGCCCAGGGCAGGGATGGGAACCATTGGGGTTATCTGGCCAGGAGCAGGGAGGAGAAATGGTGGGGAAGAACATTCCAAGCTGGGCAACTATGTAAGCCAAGTCAGAAATGGATCCCCAACTCTTATCAGTTGTTGCCTAGTTTAACTTTGGAGTTATGCCCAGGCTTACTTTGTTTGGAGACTTCTAACTTAGCTCCACTACTCTGTACAAGGAGCCCAAAGTCCTCCCAAATCCACATGACTGGAGGGCCTCTGACCCCATACCTGGCGTTGTGTGATGAACCTCATTAACTCTGACTATGCTCTTGTCACACTTACATCTTTTTATTTATTTATTTATTTATTTATTTATTTATTTATTTATTTATTTATTTTGCTGCTCCTTCCAATGAGTTTAACTTCCTTGGGAGTGGATCATAAAGCCTTTGCTTACTGGAGGTTTCCTAGCCAGCAGAGTGCCAATGTTCACCTCCACACTTCCAAGTGACTCCCTGTGTGAGGGAATGGGGAAAAGATGTAGATTTGTTTAACTACAAATGCCAAGAGAGAAATTAAAAAATGCACATACTTACACCCTGCACCCAAACCCATAACTTTACACTTCTCCTGACTGGAAGGAGGTCCTGTCCAACTTGGTTTCAGGCTTCTCCATTTCAGGAATTGATTCTTGACAGATGGTTTCATTATCTTCAATACAATGATCATCTTTATTTATTTCAATGTCCCTGATGTGTCCACTTGTGAGCTTGGTTTTACTTCTGTGTCTTCTGACTCACAGGAAATTCTTTAGAATACAGTTGACCTCTGAACAATGTGGGTCTGAACTGCATGGGTCCACCTATATGCAGATGTTTTTCAACAAACACGGTACTCGTGAATAAGTACAGTACTTATTAAAATGTATTTTCTCTTTCTTAGGATTTTCTTAGTATTTTCTTTTCTCCATCTTACCTTATTTTAAGAATATAGTATGCAAAGCACAGAACATACAGAATATGTATTAATCAACCAGTTATGTTATTGTTCAGCCTTCCATTCAACAGTAAGTTATTAGTCATTAAGTTTTGGGGAAGTCAAAAGTTATACATGAATTTTCAGCTGCCTGGGGATTCGTGTCCCTAATTCTTGCATGCTTCAAGGGTTGATGGTACAGTACAGTATGGTACAGTATGTACAATTTAAGCCTAACAGAAAGGACCTGATCACATTGAAACATGGGCAAAGTTAACAAAATGCAGACTAATAAATAAAATCCACTCCCAAATTAAATATCTGTGGATTAAGAGAAAGAAAGCCATCTTAAAAAATCTGGGGAACACAAAAAAAGTACAAAGCAGATAAAGCTTTTGCAAGTAGGACTAGCTAGAGACAACACCTATGCTCCCATCCCGGAGAAACCCTCTCTGGGGAGTTTCCCTCTGTGTTTCTCTTCGGTGGGAAGTACAATGAAGTAAAAGCGATTCAGGTTCAAGGCAGAAGTGCCCTCTGTGACAGTCCCTTTCCTGTCTTCAATGGCCACTGCCTCGTCCAGTTCTGCAGGTGTCGAGGGGGGACCCGTAGCAGAGGGGATGCTGGCTGGGGTTCCCTATCCCGGCCATCACCATGCTTCCTGGTCAGGAAAATCCTAGAAAACCCAGGGCGCTAAAAGGCCCAACTCAGGGTTTCTCCACTGGAACTCATTAGTTTCATGTTGTTTCCCAGATTTCCTGACTGGTTGAGGTCAGTCTTGAAAAGGTGACAACATTATCTACTTGGGGCCCAGCTGCCGTGTTCTTTTTCCCTTCCATGTGCTTTTTCTCTCTACAGAACTTTTGACACTGAAGTAGATATTTGTACATGAAAATGATACACAGAATTCTGAGAGAGCCTGGAATCTGTCCCCTTATCTACCTCCATGTGGCTGTTGACAACAGAGATATATAACTCCTGGGGTCTATCCAACACAAAAGGATGGAACATCCATATATCACCCACTTCTTTCTCTCAAGAATAGTTTCCTAATTTTTGCAATCACTTGGCAGGTCTATATTTCACTGTTTTATCCACTTTCTCCCCATCACTGATTGCCGGTATATATATGGGTAGCAAAGAATCACTCCTAAGACTTTTTCTTGGGCTTTAGAATCACTACCAATTGCTTTGACATAAAAACTACAAATGAAAATATGCTCCCCAATGAATGGAGTAAACAGGGGACTTTTAGAACCCAATAAATTGGTGTCTAGAAATAGGTTTTCCATCTGTGTGCAGCCTCTTGGCAAAACATGTGCATTTTCACTAACCTATGTGCTAAAATTACTGTGTTTTACTGCATTTTAAATTATTTCATATCCAACCCGTAGTTGCAGAGATATGTGGCAATCATCCAACTTTTTTTTTTTTGGCTTAAGTTTTACTCTTCTGTGGATTAGGACAGAAGCAGACTTAAAGCAGAGCTTTACTGGTCAAAATCTACACTCTGCCCAGGCCAACTGCAAATATAATACTTTAGTGTTTGACAGTTGCCTAGTGAAATTGCCAAAAAAAATGTTTAGGACAATTCTTTACCCCCATTAATGAAGGACTCCCAGGGGAAGGAAATAATGTAAAACTCAACATATGCCAACAGCTGTTGTGAATATGAATAGTCGTTCGGGCTTGATTAAAGTCATCAAATCTTTCCCCCTTTCTACCACACACTCGGGGTAGGGCAGGGTATGAGGTGTGACTAATGGCAAAGATAGTGACTTTAAAAACAAAGTAAACATCTAGACAAAAGTCATCTGTCAAAGAAATTGACTTGAACTGCTGTACACACACTCCAGTGACCATACCACTTCCTCAGCTTCTCTCAAATTCTTCTTCTGAGTCAGTTGGAGCCATACAGAAAAACCATGCATATTCCATTATGATAATTAAGTCTAGTCCTAGGGACAAAGATCCATTGTCATTGATTACGTCCTCAAAACTGGATGTAGGGACGCCTGGGTGGCTCAGTTGGTTAGGTGTCTGCCTTCAGCTGGGGTCATGATCCCGGGGTCCTAGGATCAAGTTCCGCATTGGGCTCTCTGTTCGGCAGGGAGCCTGCTTCTTCCTCTCCCCATGTGCCTCCTCCAGCTCGTACTCTCTGTCTCTCTCTGTGTCTCTCAAATAAATAAATAAAATCTTAAAAAAATACAACTGGATCTATTTGTGGCTTACAAACAGGTCTGCTAAGAACAAACTCACGTAACCATTGACTGCTTTGATTATTGCCTGTAGATATATGTTAATCTACACCACACAGGTCCCATGTTGAACCCTGAGAATGCAACAAAATGTCCAGGCACTTCTGGAGGGGTTGTATGGAAGGTGCCACGGTTCCATTTGCACTGAAACAAACAGCCACCAAGGAAATAGGACCCTTGGGAAGCCACCTGTTTCATCCAGTCTAAGGACAAGGCACCAGTGCTACAAGTGACACTTCAAAGTCTTCTATGGTATCCATCACTTATACAAATTTCTGGGGAGGAGGGAGACAAGGCTGCAATTAAAATTAAACATGTTGCTTCACTAAGTGTTTCAAGTCCTCAGTAGTAGAGTGTGGGGTAGCGACAGATGGAGAAAGACCGTTTCCATTGTTACTGTGGATCAGAATCGTGTTTACACAGCTCAAAAGGCCTAGTTCTTCAATGTTTGTAACAATAGTTCACAGAGCCTTCTAAGAAATCCTTCTGTAATACTCATCTGGAGAATATAAATTACCACAAGCATTTTTTTTTAAGATTTTATTTATTTATTTAAGAGAGAGAGGGAACAAGAGAGAGATCATGAGCAGGGGTGGTGAGGGGAGGTGGCAGAGGGAGAGGGAGAAGCAGGCCTCCTGCTGAGCAGGTAGCCTGACTCGGGGCTTGATCCCAGGACCCTGAGAACATGACCTGAGCTGAAGGCAGATGCTTAACCGACTGAGCCACCCAGGCACCCCAAGAGTTTTTTGTTTTTGTTTTTGTTTTGCTTTTTATTGTTGTTGTTTTTATTATTATTATTATTTTTTAACAAAAGCACTAAGAAGTAGTAGCTATGCGCACAGACTTTGAAATGAAGCTGGCGTAAGTCTGAATTCCAACCCCACTACTCACTAGATAGGTGAACTCAGGATGGTCACTTGCCCACCCGAAGACCCAGTTTTCTAGTCTATACCAGAAAGAATGTTGATTAAATATGTGTATTATCTGATCACAGATTTCTGGATTGCTCAACACAAGTCCTGGGGAATTAAATCTGCCTCCACTTTTCTAGTCAATCTGCCAACTACTGAAGAAAGTCTTCTATTGGTTTGATAACTACTGTTAATATCCCTGGAACTTAAAATTGGCCAGGATTTTTTAAATTGACCATTCAAAGTAGTGTCCTGTGTTTCTTTGGTTCTTTGCTTGTGACCTGCTGTCCTGTGGCTCCTCTGGGAGCAGCATTTGTGGTCTGAAGCGGTGATGGTTCTTATTAGACCCAATTTCACTTAAACCTCTAGTCTCTAAATCTCATCCAGAAATTATTCTTTTTCTTCTATGAACTCTATGATCTTTATCACTGATTTGTGATTTGTTCTGGACACTGTGTTTAACATTCTACTCCTTCAACGTCTTTCTAACTGTCACTGGGCTGAAGCATCACCCACATTTTGGAAATGTTCTAGACAGACTGAAAAGAGTAGAGTCAACTCTTCGCTTCATCCTCTTTCCCAGAAATCTCTCCTCTGATCTCCTTGCCTCTAACACTGTGGTCCTTCCAACTAGAGCAGGAATCATTTTTCAAGAGATGAAAGTGACAATTTCTCTTGTGTCATCCCTTCTCCTTTACATCGCTCCAGGCCCTTCAAGATGAAGGCTAACCATCCTTGCGTGGCCTATATGATTGAGTCCTGGCAGCATAGTTCCTGCCCCTTCTTGACTGGCTTTCCCCATGCGGTGGCTTCTGTGTGTCCTTAGCCTGGCCATGCTCCATCTTGCATTGGTGTCTTTGCCCACACAGGTGCACCGACCTCCAGAGTGCTTCCCCTTCTCCTGCTCCTCATCCTGACCACCCCACCACTCCCTGAAATTCCATCAGGTATCCGTCCTGTATATAATCTGAAGGACTTATGATGCAGATTAATGGAGATAAAGCATGTGGAAATACACAATACGTGCTAGGCTTCCAATAAATTTTCATTCTCTTCTTGTGAACACTACCTAGCCTGTTTCTGGGTTGTCTTTCGGAGTTTCTCCAAAAAATTATCCCTTCTTTCTTAAACGTGGTGCTTTCCCATTTCTTGTTGCAAACATACTGAGCATCTTGTTGGCTGTATGAATTATTATCCAACTGAAATGTATTTTCTGAAGCATTCTTATCAGCCCTTTATTCTGGGATAAATGTGGCCTTATCTATCCCCTACATAGATAGAGTTCTGAAGATCTTTCTAAAGGCCTCTTCCAGCTCTAACATTCTTTGATTGTAAGATTTATTTTTGCAAAACTCCTTAACATAGATGAAGTCAAATTTCTGGAACCCGATTATACAATTTAAAGATTATCTGGGGCTTTGTTCCTCCTCCTTCTCCTTCTCCCCCTCTTCTCCTCCACGGCCTGCCCTTTAGCCATTTTTACTACTCACAAACTCCTCCAGGCAGGGAGGCAGAAAGGAGAGGCAATGCTAACACAGCAGCTTTAGTAAAATGCATGACGGGAGAGGTTGAAACAGTTGGAAAAGATTTCTCAGATTCATCCTCCCTCCACCTCTTTAGCCTGGCCAAAGATAAGGTAGCTGGACAATTACTCTGCTTCCTTTAATTTTTAAAAAATCAGTGTTTGGTCCTCGTCACTGCTCAGCTCCCCGCTGTGGTCCTCTCCGGTGAGCTCAACCTCAGTGTCTCCTTGGTAACACTCTCTTCCCTTCACTTGCTTGGGGGTTGACTTTCCTGCTTCTCCCTCCCTCCTCATCACACTCATATCTCTCTATTTTGATGAAATATGGAATGAAGGCCGTGAGGACCTGAAGGCTTGGAACATTTAGCTGTTTCAACCTGGCATCTTCTATTCCCTAAGGAAACCTTCCTGAAATTGCCAGTGAATGCTATAAAGAGCTCTCCTAGTTGTAATGTCTGAAACTGACCTGGGGATTTTATGTAGAACTCTGCAATGTCAGCAGCTGCTTAGCTCCACATATCCCACTCACAACCCCTTTTATAGCTTTGACTTAGAGCCAACTTCTGTTTCCAGCTCCAGTGCCAAGAGCCAATGGCTGCTCAGGTTCAGGACAGCTTATTCTGCCCTAGAACTTTGTTTCCCCCCCTCAATTCAGCTGACAGAGGCAGAGCTCTGGGGTCCTTAATTATTCCAGGGAATATCATGACAATGCTTGCAGAATGAAGAGTGGGTCCTGGGAGTGAGGCTGAATGCTTCTGTTATTATGGATTTGCTACCCTGGGTCTACAGTTTGTCCCAGGTATCTTGCACAAGCTCTGGGGTACCCCCAGGCAAACCAGTGAATTCTGTTCTGGTTTGAGTTTAATCATTACTGACTTGTTTTCCTTCTTTTCCTTATCCATGGCTGAGAGTGTTTTGGCAAAGTTGACCAGACTTGGATTGGGGCAGGGGTGGGACATATGCATGGTGTATGATCAAAAACTTTTCTAAACTGTTTGGTACCTTATGTCACTTCATAATACATTAGCCCCCAGGAATTGGTCTTGGTCCCAGTCCATGAATTCTGAGAGAAGTCAGGTAGAGGGCCCGCAGTCATGAGAATTGGGATCTGGGCACATTGTGGAGCAATGTCTTTGATTAAGGTAGCTATCCTCCTTTTGAGCGGTGATAGCACACACTATTTCTTAACTGTGTTCTATATGTGCGTATTACTTCACATAACTGTCACAAATGGCATGATTCATTTTGTAATAGTCTTATCCCTGTTTTACAAATGAAGGGGGGAAAAAGTGGTTACATGATTTCTCTAGGGTCTTAGAGCTGGTAGGAGGTAACACTGGACATTGTACCATAAAGATTTGCTTTCTTAGCCAACATCCATACTAGTATTTCATACCGTTGCCTCTCTTTTGATTCCTTCTCCAAGTTATGGTTTTCCTCTTCAAGTATAAAGGAGTAACTAGGCTTTGGATAAAACCTGCAGGACATAGCTACCTTCAGCTGGAGGTGTGGTGGCTGGGTCACTTCTGTCTTTAATTCAGCAAATGTTCACCAAGTGTCTTACCAAAGCCTGGCACTGAGTTAGCCCTCCTGGCCATGTCTTATGAGGGACACCGGCTCTGCACAAGTTTTTATAGATGGGTGCTCTAGAAAGGAATTGATCAGGTGACACGGTAGGTCACGATAAGATCTCAAGCCTGAGGATCACCTGGAAACTGAAGGCTGAATAGGAGTTGGTCTGCAGTGAGCTTGGCAAAGACTGTGCTAGGTGAAGAAGAGTGTGTTCAAGGCCTAGAGGCCAACTAGACACAGTTAGTCAAGGTTCTTTGGTTCTCCAGAAATCACACTGGAACCAAAGCCCCCAGTTGTGATCTCTGAGCTGCATATGAGGAAGGTGTTTGCATACCAGCCTGGGACCCCAAGGCAGATCAACTGGCCAACTTCCTGCCTAGCCCAGTGCTGGGGAGACACAAGGAAACATGGGGGCCTCTTTCTGAGTTCCAGTTGCTCCAGGGAATCCTGTGGGTGGGTGAGGGCAAAGTGAATGCAAAGCCCTGTGAATAAGCACAGAATCTTCAGCAATGTGAGGTCAGGATGGATTCTAACATGAACACAAAATAAATCCACCCAGCTCACTAGTTAGGGAAAGAAGCCCAGTCTTCCAATGGGAAGTGACCATGTGTTGTTGATACTGTTGTTTTCCATATATTTTTTCAGAGTCCGTGATTCACTAATATTTGAAATCTTGGGGTAGAGGCTGCTATAGGAAGGACCAGGTCTGTCCACGAGGAATACACAGGAATCATCCTGATGCATTTTGTTTCCGGGGACTCGGTGATACCTGATTCACCAACTTCTTGCTTTCACGGTGTCCTTTGTGGAGTGACATCTCGGTGAATAGCCTTGATCTGATAACACATTAAGCTCTTCATTGATGAAAGTTCTGTGCAGACTCGTGCTCACTGGAGTTAAGAACTGGGCTAGATGGGTAGAGGGACAAGGGCAGTTGTCCTGTGAATCAGGAAAAGAAGGGGAATGACTTAGCCCAACACCCCTCTGATATGTGAGTGCCTACCACATCCCAGGTACAGTACTGGGCACATGCAGGAGACTGCCGGTGTGCCATGGTTTCTGGAGGGGAAAGTCCAGGGGAAAGGAGAAGAGTTGTAAAAAAACCAAAATGAGCTCGGGGAAGACTGAGGACAAAGCTCACCTGCTTTCCAGGTGTCCGCGCTGGGCACACGGGGCCCAGAGCTCAGGCACTGAGGAGGAAGCGCTGACAGAAGGAAGATAATAAATGTTCTGAGATTTCATCACTATTGAAGAGTTCTGACACATTACTGCGAGGGCTTAGCTCTCTCTGATTCACATTTCTCCTCTGCTATGGGATCATTTGGTTTTTGAGCGTGTAGAATTACTGACTGATTTCTTTCTGGTCAGATTCTTTTCAGCTACACACAGACCCTTCTTGTAATGAAAACCAGGTTTCCTGTTACAGTTAGCTTTACATTCAGGTACCATGTTGCTGTCTGGAATGAGCAAGTGTCGAGTTTGAGTCATATTTTCCACACGGATGCTAAGCCTCCATGCTTCCTATGTCTGGCATTGAAGGGGAGTCTAGAAAACACCTTGGCTAGGTCAGAAAATTTATTTTCCATCCCAAGGGTTAATTGGTTTTTCCAAAAAGATGGGGCTCCCGAGGCTGCTTTCCTGAGCAGAGTGCACGTGAAACCTTCTAGGGCACCATCAGCGAATGCTCTGTGAGAGGCGGCCTCCGCGGACAGTGGGAACCTTCTCTTGGAAGCCCGAACAAGCTATCTGATATTCAGTCCCTCGGAGAATCTTATTTTGAGCTGCCTTCAAAGACTCACCGAAGATCTTTAGATCCTGCATGCAAAGGGTCAAACTGGGAAGAAAAATGTTACCAGAAACTGTTCTTCTCAGGGGCCATGTGTAAGTAGGAACAAGTGTTTGGCTAACAAGTCCAATAATTGGCACATGGCAAAGTTTCATGTTAATGTGAAAAGTATTTGTGCACACAGTAACCAGAGTTTTTTGTTATTAGTGAAAAGACTGGATAAACATTAAAAATAGTTATTGGGGCACCTCAGTGCTCAGTTGGTTGAGCATCCAACTCTTGGTTTCAGCTCAGATCAGGATCTCAGGGTCATAAGATCGAGCCCAGCATCCGGCTCTGTGCTCAGCGAGGCGTCTGCTTGAGATGCTCTCTCTCCCTCTGCCCCTCCCCGACTTGTACTCTCTCTTTCTCTGAAATAAATAAACAAATCTTTAAAAACTAGTTATTGGTACTAATGTCTGAAAGGTAGAATATATACACACACATGTAAAAACACACATGTATATTTACACACATACATAAGAAGGGCAGGATCAAAAGGAGAATTATTGTAAAAGTTTGGCAGTACTTTGAATCTACCTGCTTAGGATGAAGTCAAAATTACCTTTTAGTGAGGAACACACCTTAAGGTCAAAACAAAACAACAACAACAACAAAATCAAGGCCACTTGGGCCGAGCTTAGATAGGAAAGAGCATCACAGGAATTTGGTGATCCCAGTAGCCCCAGAAAGCTTGAGAGGGGGATAAGCCTGGGAGGGGTGGGACATGGTGCTGAGTGGCCTACAGGAGTTTTGTATGGAGGCACCTAGATGTGAATTTGAAGTTATTTCTTAACTGGTACCATAGCTATTCTCAGCTACCCCAAATCTTTACGGTTTGATTCTCTGTATCAGATCTTTGGAGGATGGAGGAAGAAGGGACTAAGACGAGTAAGAAGGTCGTCATGACCCAGAAGTGAAGACGGAGGGCGTGACAGGCTGCATGCCTAGATGGTACAGTGGAAAGGGGGAAAGTCTCATTTCCCCCAGGTGTATTTGCAAATGACCCCAGAAAGTGGGAGCGGAACAGGGAAGGGAAGGGCAGGAAGCAGGGTCCCTCCTGCTCTCATGCCTTCTTTGGAATCCCAGGAATATTTCCGGCAGTTACCATGTTGCTGTGTCACCTCCCTCAGGCTTCTGAAAGGTAAACCAACGTCTTCCTAGAGCTTGAGTCTGTTGGTTGGGTGTGCAAAGTCTGAGTATTTGTGTGGTTGCTAAGTGGAGTTTGACCCCTAGGGGGTGATCATACCATATGCTAAAGGGGTGGGCACGGGCCTGGCAAAAACAAAGATAAGCAAACAGTCCTTGGTACCCACATTTCAGTCCCAGCTGCTGGGTAATGACACAGAAGCACCCATGTGGGTAAAACGGCGTCTGTCCAGTTACAGCCCCTGACGGTAGGTGCCTTCTTCCCTGGACCTTGAGTCTGAGGTTTTCCTGAGGCCAGAAGCTCAGGAGGGTGAGCCGGCCCCTCTGTCAGTCCTGCAAGGTTTAGGAATGAGGGTGGGGTGGGATGGGACGCCTATTTCTGCAGCAGGAACCCCAGTCCCCGAGGAGACACTGTGACTACATCCGGGCAGACCATACCTGGGATGGGGAAGTAGACACTAACCCCCACAGGGTGACATAGAGAACGAGGAACTGGAGGCAATAAAAGAACACCAGACACTAGTGATTCTCAGCTGGGCTGGCTCCAGCTTTGTATAGCTCTCCAGGGCCATTCCTGGCCCAGAGCTGAAAATGGACTTGGGAATAGCTCCATCCCTCCAGTCTCCGTTAGGACAGTTTCTCCTTTGGCCTCTTCTGGTTGAAGGAAACAGGATTATGAAGCTGGCTTTCCTCTTCCGCTTAGCTGCTTGCAGAGCCTGTGGGTTTGGGAGCTCTCTTCTCAGCCCCAGAGACTGCCCCAAGCTCCCAGTGCTCCCAGCGGGGATCATGCTGGCCGGGGTGCCACAGACTGATGGACCGGAAATGCTTATTAAGCAGTCTGTTCTTAAAAACAAAACCAAAACATGTTATGTATACTTTTCAATGAATGATACACGTATAATAACCATCACAGTCAAGATAGAGAGCAATCCTCTCCCCCAAGAAAGCTCGCTGGTGCTCCTTCCCCGTCGGTCTCCCCAGTCACCCCTCCCCCCCAGACAAGCCTTGACCGGCTCTCCATCCCTGCGGATGCCTTCGTTGCCACGCACATGGAGTCATCTGCAGACGCTCCTGGGTCACTTCTTGCCCTCAGGATGCTTTGTAACTCATCCCTTGTATTCCACTGTGTGGATGTGCCTCAGTTTCTCTGCTGATGGGCACCGGATTAATTCCAGATGTTGACGGTTATGAATAAAGCTGCTATAAGCGGTCATGTGGAAGCCTTTGTATAGACTAGTCATCTCTCTTGGGTCAATAATTAGGTATGGAATTGGTGTTCGTGGGCAAACTGCCTGTTCTACCATCAAGAACCATCACATGATTTTCCCATTGCTTGTGCCAATTTACATTCTGACCAAAAAGTGTGCAGCGTTCCAGTGGCTCCGTATCTTCCCCAATGCTTGGGACTGTCAGTCTGTTTTATGGGGCCATTCTAAGAGGCGTGAAGTGGTATTGCATTGTGGCTACTGGTGTTACACATCTCATTGTGTGTTTGTTAGTGATTTGAGTCCCTTCTCTAGTGTAGTGACTGTTTACATAATTGTCTTTATTTTTTATGATGTTCTCATTATTACATCATAATGTAAGAGTTTTTTTAAAGATTTTATTTATTCATTTGAGCAACAGAAATAGTGAGAGAGAGCACAAGCAGGGGGAGCAGCAGGCAGAGGGAGAAGCAGGCTTCCTGCAGAGCAGGGAGGCTGATGTGGAGCTCAATCCAGGACCTTGGGATCATGACCTGAGCTGAAGGCAGAGGCTTAACCCACTGAGCCACCCAGGCACCCTAGACTGTAAGAGTTTTTAAAACAATATCTTTGTCTCTCCTTTTAATTTTCTTTAACAGTGTTTTCAAGAAGCAGAAATTTTAAAATCTAATTTTTCATTATTTAATGGTTGGTGCCTTTTGTATCCTAAGAACTATTTGATGATCTTGAGATGATAGTAATTTTCTCCTGGATTTTCTTCATCATTTATAAACTTTTAGTTAGGCTTATGATCCACCTAGAGTTAAATTTTATGTATGACCTAAAGTAAGGATTGGGATTCTTTTTTAAATGAATATATAGTTGTTCCCTTGTTATTTTTGAAAACTATTATTTTTTCAATGAATTACAAGGCATGTTTCTTGAAAACCAGTCCTACATGTGCACTTATTCATGAACTCTTGATTTTTTTTTTTTAAAGATTTTATTTAGAACTCTTGATTTTGTTCCAAAGCCAAGGAATGTCTATTTTTTTCACTCACTTTATAGAAAGTCTTGAAATCAGGTAGTGTAAGTCCTTTAACTCTGTACTTCTTTTCCCAAATTGTTTGGTTGTTCCATATCCTTTACATGTGAACATAAATTTTAAAATTCACATGTTAATTTCTGCAAATAACCTACTATAATTTAGATTGGAATTGCCTTAAATTTATAGATCAATTTGGGTAGAATTTACATCTTCGGTAAAAGAAGACTTTGGGTAGTATCAAATATTCTGGTTCATAGACATGGTATGCATCTCCATTGACCTAGGTCTTGTTGAATTTTTCTTGGCAATGTTTTTGTTTTTGTTTTTTGAAAGATTTTATTTACTTATTTGACAGAGAGAGATACAGAGAGAGAGAGGGAACACAAGCAGGGGGAGCGGGAGAAGGAGAAGCAGGCTTCCCGCTGAGCTGGGAACCCACTGTGAGGCTTGATCCCAGGACCCTGGGATCATGACCCTAGCCAAAGGCAGACACCTAAAGACTGAGGCACCCAGGCGCCCCGTCTCCTGGTAATGTTTTAGAAATTTCAGTGCACTCATCTGACACCTATTTTGCTAAATTTATGACTAAGTATTTTGTTTTTCCTTACTGTAAGTGGTATTTTATTTCAATTTCTGCTTGCTTGTTGTGTAGTATGTAGAAATAAAACTTGTTTATATTGACCTTGTATTTGTCTCTTTACTAAACTCACTAATTTATTCTAGTAGGTTTTTGGGTGTATTTCTTAAGAAGGATTTTCTAAAGTCATGATAACATGTCTTTACATAAAGTAAGTGTTGCTTCTTTTCCTCTAATGTGTATATCTTTTATCCCTATTTCTTGCTTTATTGCACTAACTAGAAACTCAGTACGATACTGAGTAGAGGTTGTGAAGGTGGACATCCTTGCTTTATTCCTGAAACCAGTAACTATGTTAGCTGTAAGTCTTTTGTGGATACCCCTTATCAATTTGGGAAAATCCTCCTATTCTTACTGTTTTATCATAAATTGGCATTAAATTTGGTCAAATGCTTTTCCTACATCTATTAAGGTGATCATATCCATGTTCATTTTTAGGGCATGTTGCACGGTTGGTGGATCCCAAATTTCCTACTGTCTTTCGTTAGTGTTCTTCCTGCATTTTACTTTTTAAAAATAACTCTCCTTGAGCTCTGGATCTCTCTCTTCTTACTTGTCACGCCCCACCAGACGGAGTCACCGCTGAGACCCAGCTCTAAGGGGGGTGAGGGGGGCAGAGGATTCAAGGCAGTAAGACTGGACTATGTTCCAGGTCATTTCTCACTAACGGATCTAATTAAGATATAAGTACCTCTATCGCTCCTTCCTCTGTGTATGAAATGGGAATACTGTCTGCGGCACTCAAACATATCATAGACTGAACGAGACGACTTGTCCTGAGAGTTACATACATGAGATATTTATAACCCAGTGGAATCATCACTGATCTCAAAATGATTTTCTTAAGGGAAACTTGAAAGGAGGCAATAACACAAGAAAGGGGGAAAAAAAGAAAAATTCTGGAAATATTACATGCACTGGAAAAGTTCTCATACATTGTCAACCCCAGTCTTCTTGCTTCTACCTCCTTGCAGCCCATCCATACCTGGGTGTATGGGGAAATTAACACTAGCATGAGAAGCATCAGCTACGTAGGTGGCAAAAGGCAGAAAGCCAGGCTACATCCCCAAAGCACGCAAGCAAATAAAACTATTGCCGCTTATATGATTGCGGATGAATTATATATAAAATTACTTCAAGAGTCCAGGAAGAAAATCAGAGCTACCAAAATAGAAAAGCAGATACGTGACTCACTTTTCTTGGGAATCTCTGATAATGGATTTCTTCACCTGCTGGACTCCCACTGACATTTTGCAAGCATATTGTAAAGTATGATAAAACTTTACTGAATATGTATAAATTTTGTTTGTTTTATATTGTCTTATTTTGGGTCAGATTGCTGTTTAAACCTAACAGCCAACCAATATGCTAAATACACAATGATACCATCATGAACAATTACATGGATGCCTACTGGCTTTTCTTGGGACACCTTTGTTCATGCCAAGAGCTGTCACTGTGTGGATGTAGATGAATTATTTTCTGGGAGTAAAAAGTGAAGAAAAAGCAAAGGACATCTCCCTCATTGCTTTAACCTTGGGGGAACAGGATAAATCTGGTTTTGGCATCTCTCCGAGGAAAAGAATATCTTGACACGTACATAGAGCTCTTGGAGAAAGCCCAGTATCCACTGGCAAGAAAGAACGAGATTCTGAATACATCTAAATAATGGGCAGAGCATTGAAATGCCTGACTACGGCAGACCACTCACCAGGATATAAATCATGCTGTTTGCCATGTGCAACACATCAGACGTGAGTGTGACTCCAGCTCATGTAATGAAATGGCTTTTCATGAAGTTTGTGCAGATAAATTAGGCAGCACGGCTAAGAATTATGTTTATAATCCAATTTCGAGCACGAAGGGGAAAGACACTTGCTATGTCTATAACAAACACAAAGAAAACTGTTTCTTTGTTAAGATGCAGGCAGGTCAGCCCACTGATCAAAGAATTGAGCCCGCCCAGAACTCCACATTCTCCTCCATAAAGTCAGGGTGACTGGTGTGAATTTTGGCATCCACTCGAACCACCAAAATTTGTTCTTAGTTTGTTCTTGGACCACAAGGTACAAGATCCTCTTGGGGACAATGACTGCAAGGACACCGCCTACCCTGGGGAGGAATTTTGCCTCCAGGATCCTCGTCCCCCCTCACCACCCCCCACAACCAGGGGATTGTATTACGTCAAAATACCTCTAATGTTGAAATTAAGATTCCTTTGATATTCCACCCCCCGGACTTTTTTCTTGAAAAAATTTAAGACAAAAATCAGGCAAGACAAACCATAAGAGACTCTTAATCTCACAAAACAAACTGAGGGGTGCTGGGGGGAGGAGGGGAGGGAGAGGGTGGTGGGGTTATGGACACTGGGGAGGGTATGTGCTATGGTGAGTGCTGTGAAGTGTGTAAACCTGGCGATTCACAGACCTGTACCCCTGGGGCTAATAATATATTATATGTTAATAAAAAATTAAAAAATTAAAAAAAAAATCTGGCAAAAGGCATCTTATTCTTCTCTTATTTGTGTTATCTGGAGGGTGATTTTCTGTGCATCTCTCCAACTGGGTCTGGCTCAGAACCCCAGAAAAAGGATCCCTCTCTTCCTAGGAACCTGCTATGGCCCAGACAGCTAGGGCCTATGGGACGGAACAGGCTTATGGAAAATCCTCCCAGTTACCTGTCTGGTTGGTTCAGCTGCATTCTATCTGATCTGATATTTTTCCTTAGTGATGTTATTCAAGGGTCAAATTCCTGGTTTCCTTGGTGTAAATAAATCCACTGTGTATAGCTAGTCTGCAACAGAAGGCACATCACCGTATATAGAGTGTAAGAGAGATTTCCCTTTGACGAAGAAAGAAAGTTAAATGTTTATAAGAGTTTCTGCAGGTCTGGATACCATTAACTTTAAACAATTAATAAAAGTGACACCAGGACACAATAAATTCTAGTTTTCAAAGAAACAATTTGACTTTATACATTGTTTCTGCCTCACTGGTGTTTGAGATGAAAGGGACAGTAATTGAAATGAAACTCATCAGTATTAAAGAAGGCCTCATGGAGAGAAGCAGAGGGGGGTGGTGGTTAGAAAGACTAGAATCCTGCAAAATAGGTGGGGGGAGCTTAGGGATCAGAGGGAGAAGGCCACGGGGACACACAGCCATGTATGAGCCAGACCAGGGTCCAGAGAAAATACTTTTAAGTTTTAAAAAGATAAGAGAATAAGCAAGTGGTGAATTAAATACATTTTTGCTTCTTACCTTCCTTTGTTCCAGTTCCGGGATTGGGAAAAAAAAAACCCCTCAAGTTCAACAAAAGAGGATTCCATAAACTGAGTCTAGAAGCCAATGGAAAAATAGTACTTTATACAAATAAACAATAACAAATATGTAATCTAAGTGGCCCTAAGTTCCCCACCCTACTGGGGTTCCCCTTCTTCTGAAATCTAAATAGCTCTAATTGCTAACATTTGGCATATGCTACGTGCTGATCCTTTATCAATCCATCTTTACTGGGACCACATCTAATCTTTTTTTTTCTTTTTTAAAGATTTTATTTATTTGTTCGACAGAAATCACAAGTAGGCAGAGCGGCAGGCAGAGAGAGAGAGGGAAGCAGGCTCCCCACTGAGCAGAGAGCCCGATGTGGGGCTCGATCCCAGAACCCTGAGATCACGACCTAAGCTGAAGGCAGAGGGCTAACCCACTGAGCCACCCAGGTGCCCCACAAAATTCTTCTTTTTTTTTTGTTAACAGGGAGAATCTTGAATGTTAAGTCAATCTTGCTTTTCTGTGATAAACCACACTGAGTTTATCCAATTTTTATTGATTTGTTAAAAGTTTGCTTAGAATTTTTCTATCAGTCTTCCTGAGGGATATTGGTCTATACTTGTCTTTTCTTGAAATATCATTGCTCTTTTTTTTTTTATTAACATATAATGTGTTATTAGCCCCATGGAACCACATCTAATCTTATCTTGCACATACTATGCTCTCTCTCGTTTTGGGGTGCTGGCCTTTCAGTTAGTCAAGCACTCATACCACCTCCTGCCACAGGATCCTTGCCCATGCTGGGCCCTTTTCCTTGCTTGTTGTGATTAATGCCACATATGTCTCAGATCTCAGCTCAGATGCCATGTCCTAGAGAAGAACATCCCGACTCCCCAAGTTAGCTGAGGCCCCATATCACAGTATCTCCTAGTACCCTTCTCTTTTGTGTCCTTACCATGTTGTAATTCGACACTTGAGGGTGAGGCTTTGGTTCCATTAGACTGGAAGGTCTGTGTGGGCAAGGGTCACCTCTACTTTTGTTTTCCAGAGTTTTTCTCAGCTTCTAGTCAATGCCTGGCACAGAAAAGGTACTCAATACATACTCACTGAATGAGTGGTGGGTGGAAGTTGAATGACATCAAAGACCAACCTGGCTTGCCTCAACTAGGGATTCATATTATCCATGGAACCCAACAGTTTCCATGGGAAGAAGCCCCGTGCCCCATCAAACTGATTTACTCTAGAGAGGCCACATTTTTATTGTCATTGTTTGGTTCTTTGGGGCTCTAGACCCAACTAACATAAGCCTTCATTTTCTACTATTGAAAATGGCTTTTCTGATCCTGTCAGTTGGTGAGGGGTCTGGGGTTACTTATACCCTGTGTTCCACAGGCGACATCATACTCAACGTTTGTATTTGTCCCAAGCCCTTTCTTCCTCCAAAATATCCCACTGTCCCTCTGCTTTAGCAACCTGTCTTTTTTTTTCCCTTAATTTATTTGACAGAGAGAGAGATCACAAGTAGGCAGAGAGTCAGGCAGAGAGAGCGGGAAGCAAGCTCCCCGCTGAGAAGAGAGCCCGATGCAGGGGTCAATCCCAGGACCCTGAGACCATGACCTGAGCTGAAGGCAGAGGCTTAACCCACTGAGCCACCCAGGTGCCCTGTCTTTGCTATAATTGCGCCCCCCGCTACATTTTTATGAAAAATACCCTCTATCTGAAACTCATGTTTGACCTCAATTACTTTTTTGTCTCCTGGTTACAGCCTCACGATCCTTGAAGATGTAGGTGCTTGAGTCATGGTTTTCCTCTTTAACTCAATTCCCTGTATTCTTTGGGGATTTCCAGTGTCTGTGAAGCTAAGTCATGCCAAGAACTGTTCTTAGAGCCTCCTTCACTTGCCTGCAACGGAAGCCACTCCTAGACTCCCTAGGAGTCTCAAGGCAGCCCCCACCCGCATTCCCTCACATCTCCTCTGTCTCACATTCACTCCTAATGCAACAGCCTTTCCTCCATGCATAGGACCCACAGTCCCTCCATTTCTAGCAGTCAGCACATAGAACCCTCTCCCTCTAGAAACTCTGCCCTGAAAATCTCCAACTCTGAAGCCTTCCCAAAATATACCATCTCCACTCCTGTGTCTGAGTTCAGCAGGGCAGGTCGGTACCACGGCACACTGGGGTCTACAATGGCAGCTGAGCCCACAGTTTTGCTTGGAGTGTCGTTCTTCTGTCCTCAGTAGCACCCTGTAGCGGGAAGCAAGGCTTCACCATACTCCTGTCTCCCCCTACCCGACGTTCCTCACCAACATTCCACGAGGATGACGTAGCCTCCACTTGGACCAAGGAAGGGACAGGGAAGGAATAGGAAAGGCTTCATCTTACGTTGTTCTTCCCCTTCAAACATCTGTGCAACCACACGGATCCCTCTCCCTGCGCCATCCATAGAAAGACATGTCTTTCTGGCTGACAGGATGGCCCCTTCCACCTCTGCTTTTATTCAGACCTCCTCCCACTCTCCCTCCTCCTCCCTCTTAGCACACTGCCAGGCTAAACTAGACCCCGTTCCCTTGGCTCAGGTTCTGCAGTGAACACAGTAAGTTGGCAGCCATGCCCACAGGGCCTCTCACCCTCTGGGACTCCAGAAGGCCCCCAGCCTCACCTTCCCTCAGCCTCCATCTACAACTGTGGCTTCTTTATCCCTTTCTTCATGGAGGCGCTCTGATACAGTTGAATTAGTTTCACTTTGCTGTTGCTCTTCCCTTGTATTGTTTCAGGACAATACTTCCAGAATCCATGCTTTAGTTCTACCTACAGTCTCCTCAGATGCTGGGAGTCTGTTGAAGGTGCAGATATCCTGGGAACTGGCCTTGCTAGCTACAGGCTTTTAAGCTTCCTCCTCCTCAAATTAAAAAGAAAGAATGTGCGGGAGCCTGGGTGGCTCAGTGGGTTAAGCCTCTGCCTTCAGCTCAGGTCATGGTCTCAGGGTCCTGGGATCGAGTCCCACATCGGGCTCTCTGCTCGGCAGGGAGCCTGCTTCCCCTCTCTCTCTCTGCCTGCCTCTCTGCCTGCTTGTGATCTCTCTCTCTCTCTGTCAAATAAATAAATAAAATCTTAAACAAAAAAAAAAAGAAAGAATGTTCGATGAGACAAGAACATTGAACTGGTGCTCTCTTCTCTTTGAATACTGTCCTCTCTTCTCATGCAAATTTTGAAGGGGCTGGGGGGGGAATAAACATATGAATAAAGGAAGAAATAGATATTTAAGAATCAACACTTGGACACAAGGAGATGATATGGACACTACAGTTTACTACTTTCATTTTCTAGGTACATAGGTAGAATCAAAAACAAATTCCAGAACATGAACATTTGTGCATTATGCCTTGCCAAAGAGGCTGAGATAAAAGAACTATGTTCTTAAGTCTATCTCCTGAAAAAAATATAAGCTTGGCAAGTAAGGGAAGTGGCGTGATTTGAGTGAAGGAGCCTTAGAGGCAAAGCGTTGTCATACAATGAGCTGGATATCCTGGTTTATTATGGAACCCGTAACTGCTGTAGTTTCTCATCGGAGTGTTGCATCCGTGAAAGAGCACTGGGCTCTGCATTTCCAAGATCTCTTCAAGACTTAAATCCACTCTTCCCTCCATTCATCTTAGAAAGTACTTGCCTAACTTAGAATTTCAATGCATTTTACATTAACGTAGAATAAACTTTTGATGTCTCTTGAAGGATCAGATAAATTGCAAGAAAGGGAAAGCTTGTTAGAAAAATAATCTGTCTGAGGAGCCATTTCCCGATCAGAAATCTCATCCAACAGCCCTCGCTGATTCTTGGGATCGTGAACGTGTGAGCATTGGACCTCCCGTGAGAACAGATCCAGCTGTGGGGCCATCAGATTCTACCCCAGCACAGCCCGCTTTCCAAAGATGGAGTTAAAACCTTCTCATCATACCACAGTGTCTTCTTTTCTCTGTGCAGCTAAAATTTCAGACTCCTCTTTTGCTCCATAAGGAGAATTTGGAAATCTGGAGTAGAGACTGAAGACACTGCAGAGTGGGCTGACCCCAGGTCTTCAGCTGGCCCTGGTGTTCAATCTCTAGACCCTCCACGTTGGGAGAGAGATGGGCCCTGTCTACAGACTTTCGCATAGCTCTTCTGCTTCCTGACTTGAGGAAAGCTCTACGTGATTTTTTAAAAAGTTCTAGGGGATGGAGTTTATGTTTTTGTTTTGTTTTGTTTCTTTTCTTAATCCTTTAAATATGTTTCTAGAGAATTTGTTCCCAGATACTCAAAAACAGTTTTTTTTTTCCCCCTAAATTGAGGACATAGTTTACTCTGATACAACATAGTTTGAAAAAATTCCTCACCTCAAAACTACTATCTCAGATTATCATTGCTTCATTTTAAATAGGACATTCTACCACTGAAGATATAAAGTGGAAAGATGGTCTCACGACACAGAACAATCTTTACCACAGGCAATGGGAACCTTACATGGATGTATCCAAAACACATATCTTTATTTTTCTCGTTTTGTCTTAAACCAGTTAACACTCTGCCACAGATCGGCACCAGCATGTTTTGGATTTGCTCATTCAGATGAGTAAAAACCTAGATTAAAAAAAAAATGATGGCTCTTTCATACACATTTTAAGTATTAGCGAACTTCACAGGAAGAAGAGCTCTCTTTTTCTTACAATGTCTGTGTTTCTCATATTTTAACATGGCACATGCTACATTGCACTGTGTGTCTTTCTCTCATACACATGGGTTTCTTCTCTTGTGCAAAGAAGCAAGATGGGCTGGGTGTCATTGGGTGCCGGTCTTTTGTTCGTTGAGAAGGATCCATTGTCCAAATGCATGTCCACAGACCATGGCTCCTTTTTCCCAGTCATTACCCTCAATGGGAACTGGAAAAAAAATTTGTCTAAACACTGTTGAGCATAGAAATTATTTTTCCCAAGTTAAGTGGATGGACTTTTTAGAATAAATCTAAGAATGGTAATTTGAAACGGAGGCCATCCATGTTCTGTTTCTGATTTCTAATAAGAATAGATATGTTATAAGATTTATGTAATTTTTTTTTAACTCAATGATTAAAAAAACTAATGTAGTGGATGGGAGTTGGGAAACAGTTTGGCTGGCAGCATGATTGATGGTTGTTGAGTTTGGGCAGGGAAAGAGACCCCAGGCCTTGGCCTAGAGGAGCAGTGAGACAAAGAAAATTAAATTGGCCTGCCCGATAAAACAAGAATTCACAATTTTCATGGCAGCTTAAGAGGGAGGCTATGAGAGGGCTTGCGGATGAATTGGGGAGTAGGGAAGGATTGGGTCCAGCTGCATGGAGGGAGGTCAGAGGCAGGGGTCAGCCAGGGGGATGTTCCCTCTGGGGGAAATGGCCAGGAGAGAGCCAGGGACGGGGGAGGGGTCTCCTCATGTGCACTATTAGGCGGTTTCCAGCCACCTGCTGTATGACTATGGAGTACCTTCCCTTACTTCTGACTCCTTAGGCAACTTCATTAAAACTATAGTCTCGTGTGAGTGATACCTCAGAAAAATCATGGAAGAGTATCCATCTTTCCACGTTTGGTTTGACGTAGAGTGGAGACAGGAAGCAGATGTAAGAGATGAGAATCTAAGTGAAACATAATTGAACAGAAGGAAGATATTAGTGCAGGGAGGAACTGTAAGAAAAGGAAAGTCCCTGAGATTCCTGAGAAATGCAGGGAGTCAGCTAACTGAGGGATGGGGGATAAACTCACTTTTATTTCGATATTAAAGGAGAAGAGGGTGCTCTCACAGATGGAAGGCTTGGAAACACCTACACAGCTGATTCTGGGGCTGTGCCTCTAATTCGTCTGATGTTTTTCTTAAATGGCAGCTTCTCCTGACTTGTCGCTGACCAGTTGAGCAACATCTTCAACTTTATGGTGTAAACAGAACTGGGAATCTTGCCTATGACACCCAACATCCTCACGTCGTGGGAGGAACCTCCTCGCCTTTTTCTCAGCACCCAGAACTTTTCTTAGGAAGGTGGTTATAATGGCAAGACTTCAAAAATGACTTCAAAAATGAACCCATAAAGCTGCATTACAATAAGATATTTTTTTGCCAAAAATTATTATTATTATTATTATTATTTATTTATTTATTTTTTTTCCAGAAAACAGCATCAAACAGAAATTTCTGAGATCAAGAACAGGAAATGAGTGATTCAGCAGGCTGGATTTCACCCAAGGAACTGTCTCTACAGCTGTAGAGAATAGTTGAGAAAAGTTCCAGGGGACTCGCCTGGTACTGCTTGAAAGCAGTCAGCCTGAGAACCACAGAGAACTTTCCAGAATGTGATGGAGGACAGTTGCAAAGCCCAGCTTTTCGTCAGAAGGATGTCAGCCCGGTGCCTCTGCTCCACTGACTCTCCTTTAACTCTCCTGAACCCACATTTGAAGGGGGTCTGGGATGACTAGGGATCCGAGAGGGAAAGAGCATCTTCCCAGATGGGAGCATCCAGGTGTTTGTTCTTCTCTGAGAAGCTGAACAGACGGTTTACCCCAGCAGTTGGCATCACTGTGCTGTTTTCCAAAATCTAATATAGGGCTGGTTATGGGGCTAGAACTGCCCTTTGGGCAAGGTGGGGGGAGCTCGGGGAGCAATGATTCATTTGCTTACTCTATCATCTTAAAGAGCACTCAGCAAACACCCAGCTTGGCCTGTTATTATCTAATGAGTCTATGTGCCCAGTTCTGTTGGGTCCATGGAGAACCATTTGGAGGGACTTTCCCGGAGACCGGGCCTCAAAGGCCTGCATTGAAAAGAAGAGTAGTCCTCAAATGTGCTTTGTTTTTGAACACATCATGCCCTGGTTTTAGTAGGAGAGCAACGCCCTTCTACCCCTGTAGATGTTTCATACTTCATTAGTCCCCCCACTAGTCCCCCACATCCTTCTGCCCCCACAACCAGTAGCACACCTGTGCCAGGTCCTTTTCACTGCACGACTAGATTTCTGTAACAGACCTCTTTAGTTCTCTCTGCACCCAGGCTTGTCACACTTCCGCCCAGCCATCGCACCACCCTCGGTCTAATATTTCTTTTTTAAAAATTTTTTGAAGATTTTACTTATTAATTTGACACACAGAGCACAAGCAGGCAGAATGGCAGGCAGAGGGAGAAGAAGGCTCCCCCAGAGTGGAGAACCCAAAGTGGGGCTCGATCCCAGGACCCTGGGATCATGACCTGAGCCGAAGGCAGATGCTTAACCGACTGAGCCCCCCAGGTGCTCCCCTCAGTTTAATCTTTCTAAAACATTATTTCCATCATGTCACTCTTCTGTTCAAAAATCGCAGGGGTGCCTGGGTGGCTCAGTGGGTTAAAGCCTCTGCCTTCGGCTCAGGTCATGATCCCAAGGTCCTGGGATCGAGCCCCGTGTTGGGCTCTCTGCTCAGTGGGGAGCCTGCTTCCGTCTCTCTCGCTCTGCCTGCCTCTGCCTGCTTGTGATCTCTGTCTGTCAAATAAATAAGTAAAATCTTAAAAAAAAATCACAGATATACCTTTAGTATCTTTATAGTATCAGACGGATTTTTTTCTGGATCTCACCTGTGTTTTAAGTTGTATTTTATGCATTTCTGAAGCTGCGTACAACCTTTTCAAAATGAGTTTTGGTCTAAACACAGGGACATTTATATGTATCATAACAACAAAATATTGATTGGACTTTTCCTGTCATTGAATACTTCTGTCAAAAGGCACTGAGCCAAGGGTAAGGTTTGACAAGTACCCCCAAATTTTTACAAGTGCCTAGATTGCCTTTAGGAAATAGTATGAGGTGGCCAAGTTGGTCTTCCAAGTGCCTGTCCCAATCCCCAAATATTTATAACAAGAGAAGACAAGAAATTTGAGGGGAGTTCGATGTAGTGGCCAAATTCTAGAAGTCTCAGTGCTGCGTGCTGTTGGCTGAGTGGGGAGCTGTAGGCATTTTCCCGCTCTCCGGCCAGCTGACAGAGATTCTAGGATAGCCATGTGTGAAAACGGGGGGTACCTAAAGGAGGGAAAGCTGGTGTTTACCTCCTCAGCGAGATGTTTGCTGTGGTATCTCCAAGGCCTTCTCTAGGGCCGTCAGCCCCCGAGAGGGAAGTTGGACAGGAGTGTTCTAGGGATAATTTTGTGTGTCTCTGAGAGCACGCAGCGCTGGTGAATGTGGGTAGGGATGCTCGCTTCTCTCCAGAGAATCCTGAAGGCAGGAGACTGGATTGAACAGCCTAGAGATGAAGGCTGAGGACAGAGATCAGCAGCATGGTAAGGATGCTTGAATTTTTCCAGGTCCCCAGACACAGAAGAATATAGACTTGAGACTTCTCAAAGGTGCCTCTATGAGAAGGACCACCTTCTTCATGCCTGCTGACGGGTCTCATGCCCAGTGTAAGAGTCTTTATGGGCTGTGCTCTTAGGGACAGGAGCTGGAGGTGATCAAGAAGAAAGGAGAGAAGAGCTGCCAGCACAGTATCCTCATCAGCGAGCTATGAGGTGCTAAAGTCTGCAGAGGGCTTCTAGAGAAATCATGCACACTTTCCAAGAGCAACGTAGCCATGGGCCGGCCCACGCTGAACAAAACCATCAGCCAGAACAGTTCAGTGAAACAAACCAACACTTTTTTTGGCGGGGGGGGTTAACATTCTCAATACTTGAGAGGGACTCTGGCATCTGCCCAGATGTTGGTAAGTGAGGGGAGAGCTGGTACAGGCTGTCTAAGGCAGTGGATGGACAAAATAATCCTGGTTGTTATTTTTATTCTAATGACTTTAGACTATACAATAAATATTTCACTTGTATACACATGTACAAAATATAGCCAAAAGCTTTACTATTTAAAAAATTTCCAATTTCCGGGGCACCTGGGTGGCTCAGTGGGTTAAGCCTCTGCCTTGGGCTCAGGTCATGATCTCAGGGTCCTGGGATCGAGTCCCGCATCGGGCCCTCTGCTCAGCAGGGAGCCTGCTTTCTTCCCTCTCTCTGCCTGTCTTTCGGCCTACTTGTGATCTCTGTCTGTCAAATAAATTTAAAAAAAAAATTTCCAATTTCCAATAAGCATTTCGCAGATCTGTGAGGTCTGAGCAGTAGAGGCATGTAACTTGTGATACAGGAAGAAATAACGGTTCTTTCCAAGGAATGCGTATGAGACAGGTCATCACAAAAACACGTGAGCAGACATTTAGTTCCTTTCTGTATACAGGTTTGAATACAGAGTGATAGAAATACAGGGGAAGAAGCATTCGGGAGGCGGAAATTCCTAGCTCCCGTGACTTGGCCACAAGTGACTTGGCCACAACGGAACTGGTCAATTTCATTGGTCACTTCCCCTTCAAAAATTCTACTTCTTTGTTTTTTCCTAGAACAAAAACCTGAGCTTCCCTTTCCCTGTTTCCTCATTGACTTATTTCCATCTAAAACGCCTTGCTTTTCATTTCAGTGCTTGGAAAACACGACCTATCTTTACGTTCCTGCTCAGGTCTTGCCTTCTTCCGTAACCACCGTCTGCCCCTGAGTCTAAGACATTTCTGATTCTCCTCCGAGCTTAATTATATTCTAACCTGTTGCATGTCCTGACTGATGTTTAACTTTAAACTTGCAATACTGTTCTTTGCTTATCACTTTAAGTTCAGATGCATGATTTTCTAGCTTTCTTCTCTTCTGACTGGTACTCCACCCTGTTCACTGAGGCTTCATGGGAAATCTGCTGGGAGCATCTCACAAGTGAAAAAGTCCCTCTGGGTCTCCCTCCAGGCATCATTCTGCCTATGTCATGGGACACACCGTCCATGCATTAGGCGGGGCCCAGGCAGGAGACACTTATTAGACCAGGAAAGTTTAATAGAAAGGATGATTAAGTCAACAGGGAAATAATCCATAAAGTGTATGGAGAACTCTAAGAATACAAGATGAGCAGATACAAAGAGCAGCCAGTACTTCTGAAACAGAGGCAGAGTGTTTAAGGAAGGAACAAATCAGAAAGGGAGCCCAACAACCCCCAGACTGACTGAGATTCATACCTCCCAAGAGCGTGGCTGTGCACACCCCACCCCCACCCCTGCCCCAACCCAGTGGAGAGGTTAACTGTGGTGTCCCAGGGCGGCACTGGCAAGCAGGAAACTGCCCATCGGCATGCTGGCAAACCGTTCTAGGAAAGCACCAGATTTGCAGGGTAGTGGTATAGGAGCGAATGCCGCGGGTCGCCAGGAAGCTGGCCGAATGCCGGCGGAACTCTCTGGAAAACTGCCCTCTTGGATGTTGCTGAAACAAACCAGCCGGGGCCCCAGTGACACCGGGAAGCCGGCTGGAACTGGGCAGGATGCACTGGGAGGGAAGTGCACCCTCTGGAGTGGGGGTGAACCCTCCGAAGTGGGGATTAGCCCCGCACGATGCCTCGTGCACCGCAAGCCACCGCGTGCCGCAGGAGCCAGCGGGGCATTGCTCTCTGCAACCGGGAAGGGGCGCCCCCTCCCCTGGAGCACCCTCTTTGGAGAAGCTTACCATTGTGCCTTCTGAGCACAGAGTCCAGCGCCAGCATCGCGAAGCAGAGCAAAAACGAGTGAATTTGAAACTGGTGCTGTAAAGGGATAGCAGGCTCAGCGAGCGGAGCCGACAAACCGGAACGTGGTGCAGGAGGGCGCCCTAGGACCATCCGGCTGAACTTCCGCCCACTCGGCTCCCAGACTCCTGTTTAAGGGAAACCATGCATTGCTTAATTTTTATACCGCTTTCAGGTGGAAATTCTGTTACCCGCAGCTCCAAGTATTTTATCTGATAGAAAATTTACTTGCTTTGTTTTTATCAAAGTGCAAAATATCAAAAATACTACCCTGGCTTTGTGAAGGCACACGATTAACAAACCCAAAGAACACAAGAGTTTTAATAAAATACAGCGGTCTCATACCCACTTCTTGCTATCTTAGAGTCGATCAATGCAACCAGTTCTCTCTCTCTCTATGGGAAAAAATTTAATTGCAGCAAGATACACTAACAGGAAAGTTAGCATCTCATCCATTCTCAAGTGCATGGTGTGGACCAGCGTGAAGTACTCCCACCCTCACTCACTATGGTACAACTGATTCTGTGTTTTGATTTTACTTTTGGTGGCCTCCGTGTTGCTGAAATATTTGCTTCACAAAATGCTGGTGTTTATTTGTCAGTGACGAAGTCATCTTTTTAGATCCTCCTATTATACCTGCTAAGTCCTCTTACTGGGCATCTCCTTCTTTAACCCAAAGAGCTATGTAACCATTTCATATTTGACCCTTTCACTCTTGTCATTGTTTTATGAACTTAGCATGTAAACAGCCATTTCTCTAGATTGGAGGGACCATCTTTCTCACCTTCTCTTTGAAAAATACAATATTTCCTCATTTTCCAAAGTTAAAAAGGGGAGTTATAAAAACCAGTTTATTTGCCTAACAACCATGTAATGACTGAGTAAAGTTTTGGATCTATTTGCCAGAATCCCAAGTGATCCAAGGTTATGGGCAGGAGATCAAATTTCTGTGCTTTATTTCCCGACTTAACTTTCTAAAGTTTTCTAAATCACGTCAGTCCTTCCCAGTGGTGTCACTTTTTTTCTTCTTTCTTTTTTTTCCTTTTCTTTTCTTCCTTTCTTTTTCTTTTTTTTTTTTTTTTTTTTTTTTTTTTTTTTTTTTTTTTTTTTTTTAAGAGAGAGCGAGCAAGAGCGAGCACAAGCAGTGAGAAACAGATTCCTCACTGAGCAGGGACCTCAACATGGGGTTTGATCCCAGGACTCTAGGATCATGACCCAAGCCAAAGGCAGACACTTAACCAACTGAGCCACCCAGGCACCCCCAGTGGTGTCACTTTTGTCAGGGAGTTCCAGGCATTAGAAATGCCATATGTGCTGCTGATAGAAACTGATGGCTGGGTGACTCTAGTATATTCGGGTCATCCTTTGGGGAAGTTTGGTGGCATTTGCAACTGTGTTCCTGATACAGAGTTCCCTGTGCAGGCCCCTGCTATGGGGCCTGACTTCTGTGTTGCGTTCCTGGATTCCTGGATTTAATGTTCTCCCATTTTGGGTGGTTGAATCCTTCATGGTCCTAAGGTACATTCTTTAGTAGCTTTTAAGGAATAGGTACATTTCTGAATCCTTGCACACCTGAATTGTTTTTACTTTGCATGTTCACTTAATGGATAGTTTGGGTATTTTACTTTTGTTGAATATAATTCATATAACATAAAATTCATCCCTTGAATTATACAATTCAGTAGGTTTTAGCTTATTAACAAAGTCATGCAATCATCACTATATTATTCTAGGACATTTTTATTATTGACTTGATATTTAATTTTTGTGTATTTCTACATCCAATCTCCTACAAAATGTTTTCAGAGCAAGGACCATACATCATACACCTGGTGCTAGGCTAAAGCAGTATTGAGTAAGAGGAAAGGTAAATGAAAATCTAGAGACTTCCATTGCTGCCTTGGTGAAGTCAGTGTCCATGTTGGATAAGCCCATGTGGTAGGGATCTGTGTTCAGCCTTTGGGGTCTGAGGGCAACCTCTAGGAGCTGAGCACAACCTCCAACCAACAGCCAGCAAGAAGCTGAGGCCGTCAGTCTTACAACGGCAAAGAAACGAATTCTGCCAATGACATGAGCAAGTAAAGAGGGTTCTTCCCCATTAAAGCCTCCAGAGAAGAGCACAACCCAGGAAACATCTTAGCTGCAGCCTTGGGAGATCCTAAGCAGAAGACAGCCAAGCCATGTGTGGAACTGTGACCCACAGATAGTGTTAGGTAATAAATGTGTGTCTGCTTGAAGCTGCTAAGTCTGGTATTGTGTAGCACAGGAATAGAAAACATGTCTCCTCAGCATCTTCCACAGATCATTCCCTGAAGAGCTCGTGTCCCATGCATGGGGAAGCCAACTTTCTCGCTGTGTTGTCAGCTTCAAGAATGGGACCTTATAAATTGAAGAGAAGTCACCAAGATGTTGGTACAAATTTTAATCCAACTTCTGAAGAAATCATTACGCTCCATATTATTTTGAAAAACAATAGTCTAAAAGCACAGTTGTAAGGTCAAGATATGCTGAATGCCTTCAGGAATTTTTCCTACCACATGAAAAAGGCCAAGGGATACAGAATCGATACTAACAGTGCCATTGCTAAGGCTAAAAATATGAAATAAGAAGGTATCATCTTTTTTGGTGGGGGGATGGCTGAAGAGAATGTGGGTCCAGAGAAATGATAGGAAACAGCTTAGTGGGGTGCACAGAGAATCAGATATGGAATCAGGCAGACCCATATTCAAATCCTTCATTTGAAATCCTAATTTCAAAAAAGCTATTTACTCTCTATGATGAAGCCATGTCATATGAAAAAAATGCAGCCAAAATTCTCCCTAAATTTTTCTTGTGATGAGTATTGAATAACACATAAAACATTTAGGATAGATCAGTACCCAGCCACATAGTTATACTACCTAGAGGTAACACTATTCAAAATATCTAAAATTTTTTAAAGATTTATTTTATTATTTATTTGAGAGAGAGAGAGAGAAAGAGAGCACAAGCAGGAGGGACAAAAGAAGAGAGGGAGAATTTCAGCCAGACTCCCTGCTGAGCACAGAGACCAATGCAGGGCTCAGATCTCACCACCCTGAGATCATGACCTGAGCCGAGACCAAGAGTCAGATGCTTAGCCAACTGGGCCACCCAGGCACCCCCAAAATGTTTTAATTTTTAATTTAATAATTTTAGTTTTTAATATCCATCTTAACTTTTAAGTTTGTGGTAAGTTTTAACTTTTACACCCTAATTATTGCAGTGCCTCTCCAGGAAGATCCTGGCCCAGGCATGACCAAGTCTTTTGTGTGGCATAGCCCACAGTACACTGACAGAAGGTTGACAATCCACGAGACTTCGGAGCACAACCTGCTCCCTGAGCTTTGCAGCTAAGCTGGAAACAAATAGTCAAAGGGACAAAATGTCTATTGGGATTTGCTTTTCTACATTAATGCCTGCTACTTTCATTCTCCCAGGAATCTCCCAGGAAGCATGACATTTTGCACTTGTCCAAATGCCCATGACTTCTTATGGCTCTCAAACTCATTAAACGGGGTGGAACATAATGGTAAACACTGAAGGACAGTGTCTCACTACCTGCGCTAGACCTTATTTGAAGAGGCCTTGTGTTACTTCCCAGGGACATGTTATCCTCAATCTTCATCACCAAGGTTTCCAGGTAGAGGGATGGCAGACGAAGCAGTGAGGTGGGGAAGTATTTGGAGCATGTGAGGAACTCAAAGAAGGCCAGTGTGTTTAGAAAATGATAAATAAATGTTAGAGTGGCAGCAAATGAAACTGTAGAAGTAGAAAGGGGCCAAGATAAATAAATCTCTGCAGATTAGGGTAAAGAGTTTGATTTTTTTTCCCAATTGTAATGAGGCTTTTATTTATTTATTTTAAACAATTTAATTAAAGAAACAACCAAGCTTAAGGAACAGAGCATCACCAATCGTGTCAAATTCTCTCTGTTCCCATGGCTGCTTACTGACCATCCACTCTCAGGAAGCCCACAGTTACCAACCGCTGTTGTCCACCATGGTTGTGCCTCATAAAAGATGCTTTCCTGAACAAGGATATCGTTATATTCTGTATAGTTTTAACTTTTTTGAAAACGGAGTAATAAAACATGTCTTCTTCGGCGCTTGTTTTCGGTATCTCAACTTTTCGTTTTCTAGGTTCATCCATGTGTATGAGTGTAGTTGTCCTACTCACATGTCTAGTGTTCCTCAGTAGGGCTCTTCTTACGACTCTTCTTTGGGTTGCTTCCTGTTTTTATTATAACAGATATGATGCTGGGCACATTTGTAAATATGTCCTATTGGGCCTGTCTGCAAGAGTTTCTCTGGTACGTAGAAATAGGAGTAGGATGACTGAGTCATACGTTGTGTACTCTTGAAGTGTATACGAGAAAATGTCCAATTATTTTCCAATATGGTCACCAATTTACATTATTCAACAGACTATGAATTCTCATTGTTGTACATGTTCACCAATATAAAATGTATTCCAATTTAAAACATTTTTGCTAGTCTTTTGGGCAAAATTGTGTCTCATGATTTTATTTTGCCTTTGGCTCATTACTAATGAGGATGAGCATTGCATCATTTGTTAATTTGTTTCCATGTTTCATGTTTCTTTTTCTCTGAAATACCTCTATATATTTTTTGCTCACTTAAAAAATTAAGTTCTTTATCTCTTACTGACTTATATAACTTCTTCCATGTTAGATAATAATCCTTTTTTGGTTTTATGCATTAAAAGTGTCTTTGCCCAATTTGTGACCTGGCTTTTCATTTACTGATGTTCTTTCAAAACAGATGTTTGTATTATAGTTAGTAGAACTGATTTTCTTTTATGACTTTTGCTTTTTGTATTTTGTTAACTGAATTTTTCTTTTCTTTTTTAAAAGATTTTATTTATTTATTTGACAGAGAGAGAGATAGAGAGAGATCATAAGGAGGCAGAGAGGCAGGCAGAGGGGGAGAAGGAAGTAGGCTACCTGCTGAGCAGAAAGCCTGATGTGGAACTTGATCCCAGGACCCTGAGATCATGACCTGAGCTAAAGGCAGAGGCTTAACCTACTGAGCCACCCAGGCTCCCCTGAATTTTTCTTACCTTGAAGTAATAAAGATATTCACATTCCCATCTAAAGTTATAAAGTTTTGCTTTTTAAGTCTTTAGGTCACCTGGAATTAATTTTTCAATTTGGTGGAGAGGTATGAGATCTTATTTATTTTTTCTCTAAGTTTAATCCATTGTCAGAACACCATTAACACCATTAGTAATGCATCTTTTCTCCATTGACTTGCTGTGCCTCTTTTGTATATGGTATTTATAAATTTATAACACCTGAAGTCTTTCTGGATATCTTTCTATTATCCCCTTTTCTTAGATGTTTGTTTAATAATTCTCTACACAATTTCAGGGGCATAGTAGTTTTTTGTTGTTGTTGTTTAGTTTAGTTTTGTTTTTATGGGGGTGCTTAGTGTTTTTTAAAAGAAGAGATTTTTAAATCTCTTTTAAATTTGAAATTCTTTTCAGCCAGAAGCTTAGTCTGGAGAGCTGGTCCTCTCTACTTGACATCTGTAGGTTATCTAGCTTTAAACCACTTTTACATTTTTAGGGTAAACTCACTTTAGCCACTGCATGTTATCTCTGTTATTTATTTTTTTTTTTTACTCTGCTAGATTTGTATTGTCAAAATTAAAAGGATTTTTACATTCATGTCTACAACTGAGATTGGCCTGTGTTTTCTCATTCAAACTGTTCTTCTCTAGTTATTGTGCCGTAGTCATCCTAGGTTCATAGAATGAGAGAGTAGCTCCCTCCATTTATACTCTGGGGAGAGTTCTGTGAGATTAGGAGGATTAGTCATTTGAAAGTTTGGTAGAATTTTTCTATGAAATATTCTGGGCCAGATGTTTTCTTTCTGGGAAGATTTTAACATATTGATTCAATTTCTTAATGTTATAGGGTTATTTTGGCATTCTGTTTCTCCTTGAGTCATTTTTGGTAAGTTATATTTTGTAAAAATGTGTCCACTTGCCAAGTATTTAAGTATTGGGTTGAGGCTGATTTTTAAAAGCATTTTCTTTGCTAATGTTCATTTATACCTTCCTTTCTTTTTGTCCTGAGCAATCTCATTAGCACTTTATCTCATTATTCTTTACAACCAGCTTTATGCTTTGTTTAGCATCTCTAATATATTTTTTATTTTATATCTTTAATATATGATATATTTATTATTTCTTTCATCTACTCTCCTAGAGTTTATTTTGAGATTCTTTTTGCAATTTCTTTATCCGGAAGGTTTTTTTCTTTTGATTTATGTATTTATTTTTATTTTCTTTAAAAGATTTTATTTATTTATATGAGAGAGAGAGAGAGCAGGAGGAAGAGCAGAGAGAAGGACAAGCAGACCCTGTGCTGAGCATGGAGCCCAAGCAGGTCTTGATCCCTGGACCGTGAGATTGTGACCTGAGCCAAAATCAAGAGCAGGTCACTTAACTGACTGAGCCAGCAAGGTGCCCCTATCCTTCCTTATCTCTAATAAAATGTTTATAGCTAAAAATTTTCTCTAAGAAATGTTTTGGATTTATTCAACAAGTTTTAAAGTGTTTGTATTAAGTTTAAAATTCTAAATGTGTATTTTAAATATCATTCAGTTTGTACTTTACAATATGATCTCTACATTTACATATGCATTATTTGGAAGCACATTAAAAAATTTCCATATGAATAGTTTTTTCTTAGTTTTTCTTTTTAATTTGTAAATTAATTGCATTTCTGCCAAGAAACATAATCTGGGGCTTGAAGCTCGGCCGCCATCACGAACGACACAGTAACTATCCAGACCAGGAAGTTCATGACCAACCGACTACTTCGGCGCAAACAAATGGTCATTGATGTCCTTCATCCTGGAAAGGCAACAGTACCTAAGACAGAAATTCAGGAAAAACTAGCCAAAATGTACAAGACCACACCAGATGTCATATTTGTATTTGGATTCAGAACCCATTTTGGTGGTGGCAAGACAACTGGCTTTGGCATGATTTATGATTCCTTGGATTATGCAAAGAAAAATGAACCCAAACATAGACTTGCAAGACATGGTCTGTATGAGAAGAAAAAGACCTCAAGAAAACAGTGAAAAGAACGCAAGAACAGAACGAAGAAAGTCAGGGGGACTGCGAAGCCAATGTTGGTGCTGGCAAAAAGTGAGCTGCAGATTGGACAACAGAAGGAGTAAAGATACTGCCGTGGCTCTATCTGTGGGGATTGTGCAGATTTTTCATGAGAGGATTAATAAACTAAGAATGTTAAAAAAAAGAAACACAATCTGGATATAACAAATCTGTTTACATTTTCTTTTTTTTAAATTTTTTTTAAGATTTTATTTATTTATTTGACAGACAGAGATTACAAGTAGTCAGAGAGGCAGGCAGAGAGAGAGGAGGAAGCAAGCTCCCTGCTGAGCAGAGAGCCTGATGTGGGGCTCGATCCCAGGACTCTGAGATCATGACCTGAGCCGAAGGCAGAGGCTTTAACCCACCGAGCCACCCAGGCGCCCCTGTTTACATTTTCTTTTCTTTCTTTTTTTTTTTTTTAAAGATTTTATTTATTTATTTGACAGACAGAGATCACATGTAGGCAGAGAGGCAGGCAGAGAGAGAGAGAGAGGAGGAAGCAGGCTCTCCACTGAGCAGAGAGCCGATGCGGGGCTCGATCCCAAGACCCTGAGATCATGACCTGAGCCGAAGGCAGAGGCTTTAACCCACTGAGCCACCCAGGTGCCCCTGTTTACATTTTCTTAAGAGCTTAATATATAATACTTTAATAAATGCTCTGATGTATATAGAGTATACAGAAAATGTGTACTTTAATTATTGAGTACCCAGTTTCTATCTATTTATCTATTAATTTATTTACCTCAAGCCTGTAAACTGTGTTGTTCAAATTCTCTGTGTTTTTACTATTTGGGGGGTCATGTCAAGTTTTTCCCACTGTGATAGCGAATATGTCTGTTTCTCTTCATATGTTTTTACAATTTAAACTTTTATATTTGAGGTAGTAGGGGACAGAAAATTTGGTAATTTGAAATTTTTATCACCAGGAAGCAACTCTTTCATTCTCCAATAAATAACCTTATGTAAGCATTGATTTTATTTGAAATTAATATAACTACACCTGCTTTCTTTTGGTTACTGGTTTAGTACTTTTCCCCTTTTTTAATATTATTAATACATGATGTATTATTTGTTCCAGGGGTACAGGTCTGTGAATCTTACAAAGTTTCAAGCATTCACTATAGCATATACCCTCCCCAATGTCCACCACCCAGCCACCCCATCCCTCCCACTTCCTCCCCTCCAGCAATCCTCAGTTTGTTTCCTAAGATTCAGAGTCTCTTATGGTTTGTCTTCCTCTCTGGTTTCATCTTGTTTCATTTTTCCCTCCCTTCCACTATGATCCTCTGTCTTATTTCTCAAATTCTTCATATCAGTGACATCATATGATAATTGTCTGTCTCTGATTGACTTATTTTGCTTGGCCTAACACTCTCTAGTTCCATTCACGTCATTGCAAATGGCAAGATTTCATTTCTTTTGAAATGTATTTGCATAATGCATAGTATTCCATTGTATATATATACCACTTCTTATTTATCTATTCATCTGTTGATGGACATCTAGGCTCTATCCATTGTTTGGCTATTGTAGACATTGCTGCTATAAACATTCAGGTGCATGTGCCCCTTCGGATCACTACATTTATATCTTTAGGGTAAATACCCAGTAGTGCAATTGCTGGATCATAGGGTAGCTCTATTTTCAACTTTTTGAGGAATCCCCATACTGTTTTCCAGAGTGGCTGCACCTGCTTGCATTCCCATGAGCAGTGTAAGAGGGTTCCCCTTTCTCCACATCCTCACCAACACTTGTCATTTCCTGATTGGTTAATTTTAGCCATTCTGACTGGTGTGAGGTGGTATCTCACTGTGGTTTTGATTTGTATTTCCCTGATGCCGAGTGATGTGAAGCACTTTTTCATGAGTCTGTTGGCCATCTGGGTGTCTTCTTTGCAGAAATGTCTGTTCATCTACCCGCTTCTTGACTGGATTATTTATTCTTTGGGTGTTGAGTTTGATAAGTTCTTTATAGATTTTGGATACTAGCCCTTTATCTGGTATGTCATTTGCAAACATCTTCTCCCATTCTGTTGATTGTCTTTTGGTTTTCTTGACTGTATCCTTTGCTGTGCAAAAGCTTTTGATCTTGATGAAGTCTCAATAGTTCATTTTTGCCCTTGCTTCCTTTGCCTTTGGGGATGTTTCTAGGAAGAAGTTGCTACGGCTGAGGTAAAAGAGGTTGCAGCCTGAGTTTCTCCTCAAGAATTTTGATGAATCGATTTCTGCCTCACATTGAGGTCTTTCATCCATTTTGAGTCTATTTTCGTGTGTGATATAAGGAAATGGTCCAGTTTCATTCTTCTGCATGTGGCTGTCCAATTTTCCCAACACCATTTGTTGAAGAGACTTGTCATTTTTCCACTGGACATTCTTTCCTGCTTTGTTGAAGATTAGTTGACCATAGAGTTGAGGGTCTATTTCTGGGCTCTCTATTCTGTTCCATTGATCTATGTATCTGTTTTTGTGCCAGTACCATACTGTCTTGATGATTACAGCTTTAATAGAGCTTGAAGTCTAGAATTGTGATGCCACCAACTTTGGCTCTCTTTTTCAACATTCCTCTGGCTATTTGAGTTTTTTTCTGGTTCCATATAAATTTTAGGATTATTTGTTCCATTTCTTTGAAAAAAGTTGATGGTATTTTGATAGGGATTGCATTAAATGTGTAGATTGCTTTAGGTAGCATAGACATTTTCAAAATATTTGCTCTTCCAATCCATGAACATGGAACGTTTTTCCATTTCTTTGTGTCTTCTTCAATTTATTTAATGAGTACTCTCTAGTTTTCTGAGTACAGAAACTTTGCCTCTTTGGTTAGATTTATTCCTAGGTAACTTATGGTTTTGTAATATGGTTTTGAAATTGTAAATGGGATCAACTTCTTAATTTCTCTTTCTTCTGTCTTATTGTTGGTATATAGAAATGCAGCTGGGGGCGCTTGGGTGGCTCAGTGGGTTAAGCCTCTGCCTTCGGATCCCGGGCTTCTGGGATCAAGCCCTGCATCAGGCTCTCTGCTCAGCAGGGAGCCTGCTTCCCTTCCTCTCTCTCTGTCTGCCTCTCTGCCTACTTGTGATCTCTGTCTGTCAAATAAATAAATAAATAAACTCTTAAAAAATAAAAAGAAATGCAACTGATTTCTGTGCACTGATTTTATATCCTGACGCTATACTGAATTCCTCTATGAGTTTTAGCAGTTTTGGAGTGGAGTCTTTGGGTTTTCCACATAAAGTATTATATCATCTGCAAAGAGTGAGAGTTTGACTTCTTCTTTACAGATTTGGATGCCTTTTATTTGTTTTTGTTGTCTATTTGCTGAGCCTAGGACTTCTAGTACTATACTGAATAGCAGTGGTGATAGTGGACAGCACTGCCGTGTTCCTGACCTTAGGGGAAAAGCTCTCAGTTTTTCCCCATTGCGAATGATATTTGCTGTGGGTTTTTCACAGATGACTTTTATGATACTGAGCGATATACCCTTTATCCCCACATTGTGAAGAGTTTTGATCATGAAAAGAATGCTCTACTTTTTCAAATGCTTTTTCAGTGTCTATTGAGAGTATCATATGGTTCTTATTCTTTCTTTTATTAATGTATTGTATCACATTGATTTGCGGGATGTTGAACCAATCTTGCAGCCCAGGAATAAATCCCACTTGGTCGTGGTGAATAATCCTTTTAATGTACTGTTGAATCCTATTGGCTAGTATTTTGGTGAAGCTTTTGCATCCATGTTCATCAGGGATATTGGTCTATAATTCTCCTTTTTGATGGGGTCTTTGTCTGGTTTGGGGATCAAGGTAATGCTGGCCTCATAAAATGAGTTTGGAAGTTTTCCTTCCATTTCTATTTCTTGGAAAAGTTTCAGGAGAATAGGTATTAATTCTTCTTTAAATGTTCGGTAGAATTCCTTTGGGATTCCATCTGGTCCAGGACTCTTGTTTTTTTGGGAGATTTTTGATTACTGCTTCAATCTCCTTACTGGTTGTGGGTCTGTTCAGGTTTTCCATTTCTTCCTGGTGCAGTTTTGGTAGTGTATATGTCTCTAGGAATGCATCCATTTATTCCAGATTGTCAAATTTGCTGGAATATGGTTGCTTATAATATGTTCTTATAATTGTTTGTATTTCTTTGGTGTTGGTTGTGATCGCTCCTCTTTCATTCCTGATTTTATTAATTTGGGTCATTTCTCTTTTCTATTTGCTAACTCTGGCCAGGGGCTTATCGATCTTATTAATTCTTTCAAAGAACCAGTTCCTAGTTTTGTTTATCTGTTCTACTGTTCTTTTGGCTTCTATTTCATTGATTTCTGCTCTGATCTTTTTTATTTCTTTTCTCCCACTGGGGTTAACCTTTATTTGCTGTACTTTCTCCAGCTCCTTTAGGTGTAGGGTTAGGTTGTGTATTTGAGACCTTTCTTATTTCTTGAATAAGGCTTGTATTGTTATATACTTTCCTCTCAGGACTACCTTTGCTGCATCCCAAAGTTTTTGAACAGTTGTGTTTTCATTTTCATTTGTTTCCATGAATATTTTAAATTCTTTAATTTCCTGGTTGACCCATTCATTCTTTAATGATCATTAGCTTCCATGTATTTGAGTTCTTTCTGAAGTTCCTCTTGTGGTTGAGTTCTAGTTTCAAAACATTGTGGTCTGAAAATATTCAGGGAATGATCCCAATCTTTTGGTACTGGCTGAGACCTGATTTATGACCCAGGATGTGATCTATTGTGGAGAATGCTCCATGTGAATTAAGGAATGTGTATTCTGTTGTGTTGGGATGGAATGTTCTGAATATATCTGTGATGCCCATCTGGCCCAGTGTGTCATTTAAAATCTTTATTTCCTTGTTAATCTTTTGCTTAGGTGATCTGTCCATTTCCTTGAGGGGGTGGGTCTTAAAGTCCCTTACTATCATTGTATTATTGTTGATGTGTTTCTTTGATTTTGTTATTAGTTGATTTATATGGTTGGCTACTCCCATGTTAGGGGTATAGATATTTAAAATTGTTAGATCTTCTTGTTGAACAGACCCTTTAAGTATGATATAGTGTTCTTCCTCATCTCTTATTATAGTATTTGGCTTAAAATCTAATTAGTCTGATTTAAGGATTGGCACCCCAGCTTTCTTTAGATGTCCATTAGCATGGTAAATTATTTTCCACCCCCTTACTTTAAATCTGGAGGTGTCCTTGGGTCTAAAATGAGTTTCTTGTAGACAATGGGTCTTGGGTTTTTTTTTTTTTTATCCATTCTGATATGTGTCTTTTTATTGGGACATTTAGCCCATTTATGTTCAGGATAACTATTGAAAGAGATGAATTTAGTGCCATTGTATTGTCTGTAAGGCAACTGTTACTGTATATTGTCTCTGTTCTCAAAAGTCTATGCAGTCTATGTTTCTTTTAGTCTCTCTCTTTGCTTACAGAACCCCTTTCAATATTTCCTGTAGGGCTGGTTTGGTGTTTGCAAATTCATTTAGTTTTTGTTTGTCCTGGAAGCCTTTTATTTCTCCTTTTATTTTCAATGACAGCCTAGCTGGATATAATATTCTTGGCTGCATAATCTTCTCACTTAGTGCTCTGAATGCATCATGCCAGTTCTTTTCTGGCCTACCAGGTCTCTGTAGTTAGGTCTGCTGCAAATCCAATATTCCTACCATTGTAGGTTACAGACCTCTTGTACTGAGCTGCTTTCAGGATTGTATCTTTGTTTCTAAGACTTATAAGTTTTACTATTAGTTGACGGGGTGTTGACCTATTTTTTTGATTTTGATTTTGAGGGGAGTTGTCTGTGCATCTTGGATTTTGATGTCTGTTTTTTCTCTAAATTAGGTAAGTTCTCTGCTATAATTTGCTCCAGTATTCCTTCTGCCCCTCTCTTTCTTCTTTTTCTGGGATCCCAATTATTCTAATATTGTTTCATCTTATGATATCACTTATCTCCTGAATTCTCCCCTCATGATTCAGTAGTTGCTTATCTCTCTTTTTCTCAGCTTCTTTATTCTTCATCATTTGGTTTTCCATACCACTTATTCTCTACTCTGCCTCATTTATCCTAGCAATAGGAGCCTCCATTTTTTAATTGCATCTCATTAATAGCTTTTTTAATTTCAAATTGGTTAGATTTTAGTTATTTCTCCAGAAAGCAGTTCTCTAGTATCTTCTATGGTTTTTTGAAGCCCAGCTAGCATCTTTCTAACAGTCATTCTGAACTGCAGTTCTGACATAGTACTAGTGTCCATATTGATTAGGTCCCAAGCAGTTGGTACTTCCTCTTGTCCTTTTTTGGAGAGTGAGTTTTTATGCCTTGCCATTTTGTTCAGAGAAGAATAGATGAATGAGAGAACAAGATTTTAAAACGGTAATAATGACTCCAGAAAAAATATACACTAACCAAATCAGAAGAGACCTGAAACAGGGTGGGGGGGAGAAGAAAGGGGGGGAAAAAAAAGTATGATTAGACTGGTGAATAAAGAGAGCCACACAGTTGATTTTGTTCTGTTAGAAGAAACTGCCTCCCAAAATTTTAAAGAAAGAAAGAAAGAAAGAAGAAAGAAAGAAAGAAAAAAAATATATGAATAAGAGTAAACATGGTGAAAGGTGAAGGACTGTAAAGATGAAAATTTAAAAAAGATTTTAAAAAAGGAATTGAAAAGATGAGAAGTGGGTTGAAAAAATAAAATAAAAAGGAGAGAAGGTGATCAGGCTGGAGACTAGAACAAAGCCATAAGCTAGACTTATGGTATATTTTGGTTAGAGGAAACTGTATCCCAGAATTTTAAAGAAAGAATAACTTATATGTATACAAAAAATAAGTTTAAATACAATGAAGGGATAGAATATGATTATAAAAATGAAAATTAAAAAAGATTTTTAAATAGGTATTGATAAGATAAAATAGTTAAAATAGGTTAAAATAGGAAATAGGAAAAATTAAAAAAAATAGAACAAGTAAAAAATAATGAAAATTTAAAAAATTTAACTGTGAAAGACTAAAGAATCATGGGAAAAAAGCTATGAATTCTATGTGCTGTATTCCCCTAGCTTTGAAGTTTTGCAGTTCTCACTGATCAGTAAACTTGGTCTTGGCTGCATGTTCTTGCTGATCATCCGGGGGAGGGGCTGTTGCAGTGATTTTCAAATGCCTTTGCCAGAGGCGGAATTGCAACGCCTTTGCTAGGGGCCAGGCTAAGTAATCTGCATGGTTTTGGTCTCCGGAGCTTTTTTTCCCTGAATGCTTTCCATAGAGCTTTGGAGGATGGCAATGAAGATGGTGGCCTCCCAATCTCCGGCCCAGAGGAGCTGAAATCTTGGGGCCCAATCTTCAGTGTGCCCTCAGAGAAAAGCAGTCAATCCCTCCCATCTCCCTAGTCTCTGGCCGCACTCTGAGCTCACCCAGCCTGTTACTGTGCATTTCTATTTCTGGTGCATGGCCCTGTTTGGAGTCTCCAAACCCAGCAGATTCCTGTCACATTGCTTCTCCCGGAGGAGGAAGGTGAGTCTCCCCGGATCTGCCACTTGTGGGGTCCCTGCTCAAAGAATAGTGGTCCAACTGTGTCTTGAATCATGGTTTAAGGTAACCCCAAGCTGAGAGTTCACTCCTTGGTTCTGTCTCCACAGCCAGCTTCCCTGCTCCAATACCTAGGAGCTCTGCCACTTCAGACACCCCTGGTCTTTCTGTGACCTGAAGGGTCCTGAGACTGCACTGTTGCCATGAGGAGTCCACCCTCCCCTTAGCCACTGGAGCAATGTCCCTTTTTGGAGCAAACTTTTAGAAGTTCCAATTTTGTGCTCTGTTGCTCTCTCACTTGCCGGGAGCCTGACCCTCCCCCACAGTCTATCTTCCCATATATCGCCTCAGATTCACTTCTCAACACGTCCTACCTTCCAGAAAGTGGTTGTGTTTCTGTTCTTAGAATTGCTGCTATTCTTCTCTTCAATCTTCTGTTGAGTTTGTAGGCATTCAGAATGGTTTGATAACTACTTAGCTGAATTCCTGGGACCAGATGAAATTTAGGTCTCATACTCCCCTGCCATCTTGTTCCTCTCCCCACTACTTTTATTCTATCCTTTTGCATTTGTTATGTAGTACACTAGGATTTCTTCCCATGATCTTTCAGATGTCTATTTTCCCTAAAGTCAACAGTTATCTTTAAAAAATTTTTGTTTGGTTTAATACAATGTATCATTTGCACACATCTCAATTTTCATAATTAACTAAATCACCTGTAAACAGATTAGACATATATTTCCCCCTTTTTGGAGCCCTCTTTCTTGGAAGCCTCAGACCTGCTTTAGAATGTGCTGATTACCCTCTGGGTCCACTCCTGTCATTGAAAGTTTAGGACCTCCTTTCACCATCATCTTGTGAATTTCTTTTGCTTCTTTCTTAAGTTAGAAACTGTTTCATGGATTCAATTTCTGCCTAGCTTTTGACCATCCTCATTGATTTTGGGATAAAATGGTAGATGATTGAATTTGCCCCTAGAGATTCACTCTCCATACTTTTCTACTCCACTTTGGCCCTAGGAGGCTAGTTTCATGCACTGCATCAACTTCTCGCCCTCTGGTTTCTAAATGGTATAGGCTAGTGGGAAACATGAGCAGGAGCTCAGAGGGGAATAATGTCAGAGCTGTCTTCCTTTCTTCCTAATCTCCACTGGTTGCCTATGTTCCTTTACTGAAGTTTATAAGCTCCTCTCCACAGCCTTTACCAAAGTTAAAGCTATTCTTTTGGAGTTCTGGTAAACACTGCCTCCCATGGTCATTAGGGCCAAGGGGTGGTAATTGTTCTGTATCATTTTTAGGACAAGAATGCTTCACCACACCTAGCTGCATGCCCACCTTAGACATGATTTCACTACTTTTCAGTGTTCCTGCTGGCAAACTGATGGATGACATAGGCTTTACTGGTTTCCTGAGAAAGTGTGCATGGGAAGCAAACATTTTACATACTGAATGTTTAAAATAGTTTATCCTACCCTCACAGTAGAATAATAGTTTGATTGTTATGTAATTCTGGGTTTCAGTTTTTCTTCAGAATATTGAAAACCTATTTCACTGTTTTCTTGGTTCCAATATTGTTTTTAGGAGGTAAATTCTTAAGATCTTCATCCTCCATGTATAGAAATTTCATAATGTGAGGTATTGCTGTCAATTTTCATTTTTTTGGATGGTAACTTTCAATTGCAAAATTAGAATTTTAATTCTGAAAATTTTAAATTCTCTGTTCACTCTGGATTAACTTCTCTGAGTTTTATTTTTATCTTTGCTCTGTTATTTTTCATGTTGTCCTTTCACTCAATTTTCTGGTAGATTGCCTCATTTATCTTCCAAGCGTTTCATTTCTTTTATCATGATTTTAATTTCCAAGAGCTCTTTCTGATGCTCTCCATGAGCTCTTTCCAATTTTGTCACTATTCTTTTTCATAGCATCCAGTTCTTGTCTCATGGATGCAATATAGTTTCTTGTCTTTCTGAGAATAGTAAGTTTTTAAAACACTCATTATCTTGCATTGTCTGTTTTTTCCAAGTTGTTTTTATTTCTGCTTTTGGAGGACTCTGTCTTTCCTGCTTGAGACCTCTGTGCTCTAGTGATCTTGAACAGGACAGCTAGTTGTTAATCCTAAGTACGGAACACTATGTTGTTGATTGGAAGCTCTAATCACATGGCTGGAACTTGTTGACTGGGAGTTTTCCTATAGAATCGACTAGTCTTGCCATTTTCCTGAAAGTCAGTCTCCCTAGGTTCTTTTGTTATTTGGTTAAGATTCTATAAAGAATAACTTTTAAACATGCTATCTTCTGTGTCTTACTCTTTTTTCTGTGTTTGTGTTTTCCATTTCCTTTTCTCTTTATGTTGCATACCAAGTAAATTTATACAGTTCAAATAAGTTTACTATTGTTTCAGTTTTTAATCCATTGAGTGTTTTTTCTTTCAATAAAATAATTATATCTAGTTCTAAAAGATTTAAAGAAGTCTGCCTGATCATTTTCTTAGTTTTGTATTCCTTACTAATGCTTTATAGTCTGTATTCATTTTGAAATATTTCATAAATTTTGATTTTGCATTCTGAATTTTATAATTTTAATATTAGTGGTCCTTGAGGGGCTCTGATTTTTGTCCTTTCTTTGTCTACTTTTCCTTGAATGTATGGAATGTATGGAAATTTATTACTGAATGCTCATATCTGGTTGAACATGAGCTGTGGAAACACTGGTGATAATTTTCTTCAGAAAACAGGTGAGTTTTACATAAACAACCTGTTAACATTTTAATTACAGTTTGTGAGCTTAGATTTCCCAGAATGCAGGTTGTGTTGTATTTGAAGTCTAGATCTGCAGGAGAGCAGACTTATGATTGTAAATTCGTAGTGAGAATCATTATTATTTTATCTCATTTGCAGCAGAAGGAAAAAGACATGTTTCCTTGTAGGTAATATTATCAGTCAGAATAGGGTAATTAATACTGGGTACCAAACAACTCCAACAAACAGCTACCAGTGACTTACACCACACTCTCAGTGACTTACACTATAAAAGTGTTTTTTTTTTTTAAATGTAAAGTCTAATATGGATTCAAGAAGCGCTTCAGGGGAATTGTCTTCCATACAATGCCTTAGATCACACACTACTTCAATTCTGTAGTATTTCCAACTTAATATGGTGCATTAGAATTAATGCTTTAGAATTTACCTCAGCAGAGGAAGAGAGTTTGTGGAATTAAGCACCGAGAGTTTTACATGAAAATGACATGTGTCACTTTCACTCCTAGACTATTGGCCGAAGCTGTTTTCAACCACCAACAAGAGAGCGGGAAACTTGGTCCAGCAAGGGGATGAGAGCTAGAAGTATTTGTGAGTACCAGTAATAACTGTCATACAGTCCTTTAACTGGCACTGCATTCTTTTTCATCTCTTTTGATTGTTCTAGCTTAATGCTGAGTGTTGAGGTCTCGGATTTAGCTCCCTGACCCTGTATAGGCCTATAGCTTAATCTCCTGTTTGTGGCATGCAAATGTTAATCCCCCAAATTCTATGTTGTTCGTATCAGTATTTGGCCCAGGGCTGCCTTTGGTTTTATATTCATTTATTGCTCACTCTTTTGTGTTTCGATTCACTACTTTTTTTCTTTGGGGATTGGGGATTGAGGGAAATCTTTGGGGAGTTCCTTTATCTTCCTGCTAGCTCCACAATTAATTTAAAAATATGCTCATGGTTATTTATCCAGAATGTATTTGAGTTATGTCAGGGGCACTTTTGAGAATACCTACTTGGTATTACTTTGAGAAGCAGTTCAAAAAAATTATTTCCAACTGAAAAATGACAAAAGCATTTGAGACCAGTAGCAGGTTTTTTTTTTTTTTTTATATTAATGAAATTGAATTTATTTTTTTAAGGATTTTTTTTAAATTTTTTAAATTTATTTTGAGCGTAACAGTATTCATTGTTTTTGCACCACACCCAGTGCTCCATGCAATCCGTGCTCTCTCCAATACCGACCACCTGGTTCCCCCAACCTCCCACCCGCCGCCCCTTCAAACCCCTCAGATTGTTTTTCAGAGTCCATAGTCTCTCATGGTTCACCTCCCCTTCCAATTTCCCTCAACTCAGTAGCAGGTTTCTAATATTGTAAGTTAATGAGGACCCTGACATTGCTCTCTGGTTATACATAATGTGCTGTTGGAGTAATTGGGTTTCTCTTAGATTGACTTTTGTATCATGTAGTATTATGTTCTAGGTTTAGTTTTAATGTGATATATTTTTTTATTGAGTACAAAAATACAGTTATGACAAAGGACTTATAAGGAGCTGGGAAGAACATGTCAGTCTACACATACAATCTTTAGGTTTTGGAACTGTATTGTAAAAACAAACAAACAAACAAACAAACAAAAAAAAAACTAGTCAAAAAATCAAAGATCAACTTGTATCAGAGAAACTTAAAATCAAGGAGCCAATATTTACATGTTCAATAAAGCTTTGATTTTGCTAGTACTGCTTCCACTGCTCGGCTGGGACAAAATAGATTCACAGGGGAATCAGATAGAGGCCTTTCTGTGGCAGACTCAGGTCACCCACTGGCTCTTCCTTCTTCAAAGCAGAACCCATGTTCTCACCCACATCTCTCGACTTCGATGGTAGCCACTCTCTCCATTCTGTGCCGGTTATCATCCCCTTCTCCCAATCCTGCCCCAGGATGGAGACAGCACATTCTCTGGCACTTCTTTTTGTTTCAGCTCCCAAATGAGGGCCCATGTGTCCTTTATCATATAAATGGCTTTATGAGGGAAGAGAAATGGAAGTAGACATAGAGACATTCTAAAAACTTTATAATCCAACGTTCTGATTGTTTTGGTCACTGACATCCTTTCTGAGCAGGAAATTGTGTTCTAGAGAGTTCTCTCTGCCCATCTGTTAGGGAAGCACTGACCAATGTAGTTTTCCTTTGGACGTGACATAATCTTTCTCCCCAGGAATTTCCCCCCGTTCCTGGAAAGTGTGCCAAAAGCTGCCAGCAAAGCTTAGGTGATGTGTTCACATTTCTGAAGGTCAGAAAATTAACTGGAGTCATACCCATTCCACAGGAGCTCTTTCCCTTAAATAGTTTTTGTGGGGGGGTGCGGGGGGGGCGGGGGGTTGTGGTTGGAAAGCCCAAAGACATAGCACTAAAAAGCAGGACAAGTTACCTCAGGCTCTGAATGGGGCTTAGAAAGTGACCATACACACAAGCAAAAAATAAGGAAAACATCTGGGAAATACTGCAACATGGGGAGTTGATAATTAGCAGCCTATATCTTGAATAATTATTTAACAAATATAAAGGTAACAAATATAAAGGCAACGTGATCTGCCAGTCTTAGCACCATGTTAGGCCATAAGAACACAAAAGTAAAAATATACATGGTCATTGCTCCTGAAGATTATACCCTCACAAGTAAGACAAACGTTAAACCAGTTATTTAAGTAGATGGTTAATGAGAGCAGTTTAAGTAGTAGGAATAAACACCACTATCTTTTCCTCTCCTGTGACTTTTGTGGTCCTCAGATTTTCATTTGTTTATTGAAATCTTTTCCAATCTCACGTGGGGTCTTCCTTTCTAAATGGTGTGATTGCTTTGATAGAATTCAAGGTCATGTTTGGTGCATGTATTTATGTAATAAATATGTAATAGCCCTGTATCTAGTATTACTTCAATCCTGCCCCATACCAGAGAAGTCTATCCCTGTGTCCCTAAGGGAAAAATATAGGTGCAGGAAAATGACTAACAAGTGGAACAAGAAGAAACTTTGTTTTTTAGCTGGGACTTTGGCCCCAAGCCAGAGTGTATAACTTCACAAAGCTGACCTGAACCACATGTCTTGTCACCCTCCTGGGCATAAAACTATGCAACTTGGGGGAAATGTCTGGGTATTGATTGCATCACAGTCAAAACACCCTGATTCAAAAAACCCTTGAAAAATAATGTAAGCTTCTGCTGAAGGTTCTAAAAGACATAGGAAAAGGTTGAATTACCTCAACTCATGCAGTGTCGTAAGGTTCCTCACCCCTCTATCTCACTCCAGTTCTTTATAGTGGATAAGCTGCCCTATTTTTGCTTCTCCCTCTTCTCATTTATTTCTAACTATTTAGAACTATGAAGCCCGACTGCAACGGCCCAAGTCCTCCCTCCTTTTCATGTAACCCTCTCTGCCAATCTAGATGAACTCTTTTGCCCTTCTTCGTATAAACCCATTTAACAATTTAGCATTTTTCTGTCAGCATGGCTCAGGTAATATTGGTCTGGTGCCCCTGCCAGGCTTTTCCACAGTCTCTTTGCAAGGTCTAGCTTAGTCTTCCGCTACTGGCTCTTGAATAAGATCTAGGAGACAAATGAGAAGGATGAGCTGCTATTCTGGAAGAAAAGTGGTAGCTGCAGGTAGTTGGATAAGCAGAGGCAAGTTCTTGACAACCACACACTTCCACAGCTGAACTCACTGGTGGTCACTTGCCCAGTAATTGCTGAGATTTGCTACAACTTCTGGGCCAGTCCCAGCGGCCCTGAACCTAACCTTTGCTCTCCCAGCCCCTCTGGTGGAAGTGAAACCTTAGTTCTCTCTATGAAAGCTCTCCTTACTTGAAATTTCTGGAGTGAGGCTGCTGTGACATCTGGTTTACCTGGACAGTCCCATTTTTATCTTTGGTACTCACTAATAATAATGCCTCTGTTTGCTCTTAAAGTGTTCCAGAGCAAGTAATAATTATGTGATGGCTTTGCCTAGCACAGTTCCTGTTTCTCTGATGGAATCCTGTCTACTGTACCAGCCTTGTATATTTCTCTCTTGCCATTGACTTGAGATATGACAAAGAGGCCAGTCCTATGGAAGGCAAGTCTGTGAATGCTTCCTTTTGGTCTCTATCACACTTCAAATGAGGTATCCCCAAATGGAAACCTGAAGCATCCTCTGGGTAGAGCCCACTTTTGCCTCTGGCCCTGGGTCTTTCCTGGGTGCAACAGGGGCCACCCCTCAAAGAAATGCCACAGAGCCTTTTTATCAGAGAAAGAGAGCCCACACCCATGTATGCTTGCAAACTGCGGTGTTCCTTCTACTGCTAGAAAACCAGGCTCAGTGACAGGTCTTTGAACTTGACCGAACCAGATCAATTCTCCCCTTTGGAGAGAGGAATGAGTTAGATGAATGAGATGGTCTTCCCTCAAGTATAGTTTCATGTGGAACTGTTTCCCTCTTTGCTCACAAGCAATGAACTAGCAGCAGGATACTCCTGTTTGGCACAATAATTTCAGTGTTGAATGGTGTGCTCTAGATGCTGTGTGCTACGAAGCTCCTCATTTGTAAGCAAGGAGGAGAAAATAAAGGGACCATCCTCACAGCTACTCTTAATCTCCAAGACCTCTTAAGCTAGATTTTAGGGAGAGACAAAGAGGGAAGGAAGACACTGAAAAATAGCACCAAGGGAAATACATGGCTTCATTGTGAAGCCAGGGCACTACAGCTGGCCCAGCTGGGTTCTCCAGAAAGCTCTTGGCCTCAGGAGTCACAGCTGGTCTGCATGCTAGATGACAAGAAGAGGGTCTTGGCTCTGTAGCAGATAATGTACACAAGATAGGTTTTCCCCTTAGACCCCAAATGCTTCATTCATAGTAAATGAGCACTTTGCCATTCTCCTGAGCTTATCCTCCGCAACCTCTGCTTACAAGTCTTGAAACACAGAAACTGAGTGAATATGAGTATTAGAGGCTGTGGAGTGTGTCTACTGAAATAGCACTATTTCATTTCCTCAACAACAAGAGAACAGCATTTAATGGGAAAAACAGAAATGACAAGGAAAATGATGATTATAAAAGGAAGGCAGCAGAAGGAACATTCTAGGATGTGCAGTAAAAGAGCCTTCCCTTGTTTGGAACAGTGGGAACCTGGTTGAGGATAGGATTTGTCATATATAGCAATACTGTCACCTTTTCGTTACATAGAGCTGTATCTTCCTGTCACTTTTGGGAACAGTAGTACTGAAAGGTTCATATTTCCCCACCACAGAAGGAAAATAACTTTTGTATGTTGCTGTTTTTAATTCTCAGTTAATTCTGAGTCTACTCAGTTCAGATTGAGGGGAAGCTGAGAAGTGAGCTAAATCAGCACCAAAGGCTAGTTTGGGTAACTCAGGGTCTCAGTCGTGACTGTCTGTCATTAACTGGGTATTGCACGTTAAACCACAGCATATCCCTCATATGCTTCGAAATATTTATTGTGATGGTCGCATAGTTATACTAAATATCATTGGCTTATCAAAAATATTTATCGTGATGGTTGCATAGTTATACTAAATATCATTGGTTTATACACTTTGAATAGGTGGACTATACAGTATGTGAATACTGAGTTATATCTCAATAAAATTGTGATAAAAATCAATAGCTTTACTGAGTGCCCAATATATGGCCAGCAGACTTCGTTCACATGTCTCACATTTGTGAGAAAAATTTAAATTCCTGACAAAGCTGTGTGATATTTATCCCCATTTCTCAGATGAGGAAATGGAAGTAAAGTGGGGTTAAGCAAATTTCCCAAAGTCACCAGGACGTAAACTGGGAAGCTGAGATTTGAACCTACATCAGTTTGAATTGAAAGCCTGTGCCTTTTATCACTCTGTACTCATGCCTCCCATTAAGGCCATTTGTGAAAGTCAATACAAGATTCACATTCAGTGACCAAGTCATCAGATTACTGTAGTTGTGTGTGTGTGTGTGTGTGTGTAACCACCTAGCCAGACAGTCAGAAAAAAGGAGTTGCTCTATCACTTGTGATCTTGGCCAGGGTTTGGATGCATATTGTGAAGTAGTTGCCTTACTTGGGGGAGTCCTTCCATCTTCAGCGAGAAAACACACATGAACCCCAACTTCCAGGACAGTCAACCCAGCACTTTTTATAAAGGGTGACTCACTTAAATTCCCTCTCTTAGAGTAAAGATAGAGGCAACAGGTTCTAAGTTAGGCTTTTTGGAAAAAGTGGTAGCAGACTGATTTTTTAAAAATCAAAGCTCTTCTCTTTATGGACAGATATAGTTAGTGGCTAGTGGTAACTACCAAGAATCAAAGCAAACTGAACTACCAGGCAGGGGCATCCCAGGCAAAAGAAGAGCATGTGCAAAGACCCAGGCATGTAACGGTAGGCACTTGGCCGTGTGTTGAGTGTGGAAACACAGCCCAGATGAACCAGAATGTCCTCAGTGGGTTCTAACATGCTTACAGTTGGTTGGGCTTGGAGGTTTGGGACCCTGGGCGGGTGTAGCAGGACATGAGCCCGAAAAGGAGAGTTTGAACAGGATTAGGAAAAGCCTTATATATGCACAACCTATTTGGGAGATTCATTTGAAAGTAACAAAGAGCGATTGGAACTTTTTATTTTTCTTTTAAAAATTTTTATTGTGGCCAAATACACCGAAAATAAATGTACCACCTTAATGACTTTTAAGTGGTCAGTGAATAACATTAAATACAGTCATAATGTTTTGAAACCACCACCATTGTCTGTATGCAGAGCTCCTTTCATCTTGTAAAACTGAAACTCCACATCCTTTAAACACTAACTGCCATTTTGAACCTCTCCCCAGCACCTGGCAACCACAATTCTTTCTATCTCCATGATTTTGACTACTCTCAGTACCTCATGTAAGTGAAATAATACAATATTTATCTTTTCCTGACTGGCTTATTTCACTTGGCATAATGTCCTCAAGATGTTGCAGCAAATGTCAAAATTTCCTCAACTTTCTAAAGGTTGACTAATACTTACTTCATTGTATGTAGATGCCTTGTTTTGCTTAGCCATTCGTCCATTGATGGACACTTGGGTTGCTTCCATGCTTTAGCTATTGTGAATAATACTGCTGTGAACAGGTGTTCAAAGATGTCTTTGAGACTCTGCTCTTAATTCTTTTGGGTACATACACAGAAGTGAACCTGCTGGATCATGGGGTGATTCTATTTTTAATGTTTGGAGGAACCACCATGCTGTTTTCTACAACAGCTACATCACTTTATGTTCCCACCAACAGTGCACAAGGCTCTGGCTTCTCCACATCCTTGTTATTGCTATTTCTGGGTGGTGGTGGTGGGGGGGTGTTGATGGTAGCTTTCTTTGTGAGGTTGTAGCACATTGTACTTTTGATTTGCATTTCTTTACTGATTCATGATTTCATTCTCACATATATCATTCGTATATCTTCTTTGGAGAAATGTCTATTCCAGTTCTTTGCCCAGTTTTGCATCAGATTTTGATGTTGTTGTTGATAATGAGCTTTGAGAGTTCTCTCTATATTCTGTATCAGTCCCTTAAAAGATATATAATTTGCAGGGGCACCTGGGTGGCTCAGTGGGTTAAAGCCTCTGCCTTTGGCTCAGGTCATGATCTTAGGGTCCTGGGATAGAGCCCCGCATCGGGCTTTCTGCTTGGCAGGGAGCCTGCTTCCTCCTCTCTCTCTGCCTGCCTTTCTGCCTACTTGTGATCTCTGTCAAGTAAATAAATTAAAAAAAAAAGATAGATGATTTGCAGACATTTTCTTCCATTCCGTAGGTTGTATTTTTACTCTTTTGATACTGTCTTATAATGCATAAAATGTTTAAATTTTCGTGAAATCTGATACAGGTCTAGCCTTTGGTATCATATCTAAGAAATCATCACCACATCCAATGTCATGAAGAATTTTCCCTGTTTTCCTGCAAGAATTTTATAATCTTGGTTTTACATTTAAATCTCTGATCTATTTTTAGTTATTTTTTTTTACAGTGTTAGGTAAGGGTCCAATTTTATTCTTTCACATGTGGATATTCAGCATCATTTAATAAGAAGATTTTCCATTCCCCACTGAATGGCCTTGACACCCTTGTGGAAAATCATTTGGCCATAGATGTGAGAGTTTACTTCTGGGCTCTCTATTCTAGTCCACTGACCTCTATGTCTGTACACTTATGTTAGTATGATAACTTTCATTGCATTCTGTACCTTTCTAGTAAGTCTTGACAGGAAATGTGAGTCCTCTAGCTTTGTTCTTCTCTTTCAAAAACATTTTGGCCCTCCAGGTTCTCTTGAGCTTTCCTATGGATTTTGCGATGGGTTTTGGTATTTCTGCAAATATGTCATTGGGATTCTGATCAAGATTGCATCAAATTAATAAGTTACTTAGGGAAGTATTGATGTCTTAACAATATTACACCTTCCAGCCATGAACTTGAGATGTGTTTCCATTTGTTTATGCCTTTTAAAACTCTTTCAGCAACGTTTTGCAGGTTTTTTGTTTTTTGGTGTTCTTTTTTTATTTTTTTACTACGTTCAGTTAGCCACTGTATTCATTAGTTGCATATAACACTCAGTATTCATCACAACATGTGCCCTCCTCAATACCTACCACCTGGTTACCTCATCCCCCAACTCTACACCCCTCTGAAACCCCCAGTTTGTTTCCCAGAATCCATAGTCTCTCATGGTTCATCTCCCTCTCTGATTTCTTCCCCTTCAGTTTTCCCTCCCTTCCCCTATGGTCCTCCATGCTATTCCTCATGTTTCACATATGAGTGAACCCATATGACAACTGACTTTCTCTGCTTGACTTAATTCACTTAGCACAATTTCCTCCAGTTCCATCCTTGTCAAGTCTTTCACTTCCTTAGTTAAATTAATTCCTCAGTGTTTTATTATTTTTGATGTGGTTGTAACTGGAATTGTTTCCATCACTTCCTTTTCAGATTGGTTATTGTTTGTATACTGCAACTGGTTTCTGTGTGTTGACTTTGTATCCTGCTCCTTTGCTAAATTCATTTATTGGCTCTAACAGTTCTTTTTCTGTATGTACTATCTTTTTTGTTTTCTACATATGAGATTATGTCATCTGCAAACAGAACTAACTTTACTTCTCTCTTTCCAGTTTGGATGCCTTTTATTGCTTTTTCCTGCCTAACCATTCTGGCTGGAATTTCTAGGATTAAGTCGAATAGAAGTGGTGAGAGTGGGCATCCTTGTCTTGCTTAGGACCAAGGGGAAAAGCTTGGAGGAAAAGCTTTCAGTCTCTCACTGTTGTGTATATGTTTGCTATAGGTTTTTCATATTTGGCTTTTATTTTGTAGAAGTAGTTTCCTTCTCTTCCTAGTTTGTGAAGTGGTTTTTGTTTTTTTGTTTTGTTGTTTTTTTTTTTTTTAAATCATGAAAGCATGTTGAATTTTGTCAGGTGCTTTTTCTGCATCCATTGAGATAATCGTGTGGTTCCTTTCCTTCACCCTGTCAATGTGGTGCATTGCGATTGATTTTTGTATACTGAACCATCCTTGAATTCCAGAAATAAATACTGCTTGATCATAATATAATCCTTTTAATATGTTGCTGAATCTGGTTTGCTAGTAGTTTGTTGGGGACTTCTGATGAATGTCTGTTAGGGATCCTGATCTGCACTTTTCTTTTATTGTAGGGTCTCTGTCTGGCTTTGATGCTGTAATTCTGGACTCATAGAATGAGTTATTATGTGCTTCCTCCTCTTCAATTATTTTGAAAAATTTGGAGAAAAAATGGTTATGAATTCTTTTTTAAATGGTAGAATTCATCAATGAAGCCATCAGGTCTAGGCTTTGTTTTGTCAGGAGACTTTAATTACTGATTCCATTACTAGTTACAGGTTTATTCAGATTTCTTATTTCTTGTGATTTTTGTCTTGGTAGATTTTGTGTTTCTAGGAATGTTTCCATTTTCATCTAGGTAATCTGTTTGTTGGTGTACTAATATTCATAGTTCTTTCTAATAATTCTTTTTATTTGTGCCAAATGAGTAGTAATATCCCCATATTCATTTTGGATTTTAGTTATTTGAATCTTCTCTGTTTTTTTCTTTTGTTCTATAGACCTAGAGGTTTGTCAATTTTGCTTATCTTTGCAAAGCCCTAACTTTTTGTTTTATTGATTTTCTGTATATTGTTTTAATTCTCTATTTCATTTATCTCCATGTTAATTTTTCTATTATTTATTTCCTCCCTCTAGCTTTGGGTTTAGTTTGTTTTTCTTTTGCTAGATCCCCAACTTGTAAAGTTGTGTTGTTGAATTAAGAACTTTTTAGTTTTCTTAAAAAATGTAAGCCCTTAAACCTATAAATGTCCCCTTATATGCCTCCTAATATTTGGTATATTACATTTTTGTTTTCATTTGTGTTTAAGTATGTCTAACTTTTTTTGTGATTTCTCCTTTGATCAATTGGTTGTTTAAAATTCTGCTATTTAATTTTCACAAGTTTTTGGATTTTCCAGTTTTACTTCTATTGTTGCTTTTTAACTTCATTCTGTTATAGTCAAAGAAGATACTTTGCATAATATCTATCTTTTAGAATCTAATGAGACTTATTTTGTAACCCAATAGATGATCTAGCTTGGAAACTACTGCCCTAAAATGGTTTATTAAAGAAATTCTTGGAAGCCCACAGAATGGTCTGGAATAGTCATCATCCTCACTTGTCTCCATGGCATTCGATGGTGCTGACCCTGTTCTTTCTTCTAATGCTCTCCTTGCTGTTGCTGACAGTATACATTTCCTAGGGTAGCAAGGCCATTTTGACAAAAACTCTGCCTTTAACCTTCAGTGAGTGAGATGTAATATATATTCCATTAGGAACCCAGTGTTGATACTATTCTTGTCCAGTTATAGATATTGGTGGGAAAAAGCAGAGAGGGGATTTCAAGGCTTTTGCCAATTCTTCCATATTGCTGAAAAGTAATTTAGTAGACATTTTGTTTAGCAGAGTATATTTATGAGTCTTTAAATATGTAAATACAGGCCCAAAGCCAAGGAAAAGGTGAGGAACAAAATTCATCTGAATAATAAAGTGAAGGGAATTACATTTAGCAGGGAAGGAGGACGGAAGGGAAACTCAAAGAAAGAAAGAAACACAGAGAGGCTGGCAGGAACTTGAAGGAGAGGGAGGCAAGCCAAAATAACTCAAGACTCGACACTATGTAAATAGTGGTTAGTGAGAATCTTCCTGTCGACTATTGGCTTGTCTTAGGTGCTTATGTGGGTCTGGGGGCAGGATGAGGCCAGCCATAGATCTAGTTTCTGGGGGCTGAAGAAAGATCAACATACCAGTGAAGGCTTCAGATGGCAAACTTATTCAACTGGAAATCTATCAGAAAGCAGTCAGAACTCTTTGGCAAGATTCACATTGTCCACACAGTCTCAATCAAATTCCTTAAACAAAACAACAGTAAGAAGGAAATCTTATTCTAGGAACAACCATAGATAGTGTTACCCTGAACCTCAACAGAAATTTTCATCTAAACCAGTTCAAAGCAATAGAACTTTCTGCAATGATGGGAATATTCTCTAACTGCATTTTTCAGTATGGTGGGTTTTTGTCAAATGTAACCAATCACTGATTTCTTAAAATGTGGCTAATGTGACTGAGAAAAGAAGCTTTGCTTTTTCATTAAGGTTAAGTTTTTTTTTTAATATTTTATTTATTTACTTGAGATAGAGTGAGAGAGAGAGCACGAGTGGGGGTGGGGAGGAGTAACAGAGGGAGAAGGAGAAGCAGTCTCCACCATGAGCAAGAAGCCCCACACAGAGCTTGATCCCAGGACCCTGGGATCATGACCCAAGCTGAAGGCAGATGCTTAACTGACTGAGCCACCCAGGCTCCCCTAATTAAATTAAGTTTCAATAGCACAAATGGCTAATGGCTCTGCCAACTTCTTCTGTGAAGGGCTTTGTGGGCCTTTATGGTCTCTGTTGCATTTTCTTTGTTTTTCTGTTTTTTTTTTTTTTGTTTGTTTGTTTTCATAGCTCTTTAAAAATATAAATCATTTGCAGCTGGAGGGCCATACCAAAACAGGCCACCGGCCAGGTTTGGCTTGTGGGTCATAGTGCGCTGAGCCCTGTCCTAATCTCTCAATGCTTTTGAAAATGTTTATGTTTTTTTTTCCAAGATTTTTTTAAATTTTTAAAATTTATTTGACAGACAGAGATCACAAGTAGGCAGAGAGGAAGGCAGAGAGAGAGGAAGGGAAGCAGGCTCCCCGCTGAGCGGAGAGCCCGATGTGGGGCTCGATCCCAGGACCCTGAGATCATGACCTGAGCTGAAGGCAGAGGCTTTAACCCACTGAGCCACCCAGGCGCCCGGAAAATGTTTATGTTTTTAATATTACTAAGAGTAATTGTTACTCTCACTCCAGTTTTAGATGGGTAAGTGGTTTTTTTTAATTGCTGTAATAGAGAGTTCTGCAAAGCATGTTCCATGGTACCCCTGGTCATTTTAGGCACTCTCCACAAAGAAGTAGCTCTGTGTTTGAGTAGATTGGGAAGCACTGCATACTAATACCCAATTTTTAAAGATTGATAATGCATATTAGAATACTAAAATCTCTGGTGAGCTGATGCAAAATATTGGTTTTACATGGAGTAGGTTTCTCAATACTTTCTTGACCATCATCCATGCAGTGTGCAGCATATGTGTGTGTATAAGTGGATGACTGTGTATATCGTATGCAGTGTGCAACAGCTGCATGGCGTGTACTGTAGATGTGTGCAATCAGGCTTTGAGTGCAGCATGTGCTCCTATCAGTTTTCTGTAGAATGAGTGTCCCACAGAACCCACTCTGAGAAACACTAGCTGAACACCCTGAGGATAAAAATCTTTCAGGGACTCGGAGCAGAGGCACAGGTAGTGATTAAGTGGTATTCAGAAGGAGTGGGAGGATTTATTCCTGTCTAACTCGTTGAGAGAATCCCTCATTAAGACTTTTCCAGAAGGGCTGGTGAGGTCAGCTCATGCCAGCATGTTCACAGGTTCAAGGCACGAGTAGAAGAGATGGCCCTAGAAGGAAGCCCCAGATCCACCAGAGTCGGCTCTGGTGGCTACAACAGGGCGGAGTCAAGAGGCTGCGGGAACCAGAGCGAGGAGCCTGTGAAGGTGGCTCTATAGGACCTCGGGAACCCTTGCAAGACCAATTAAAAGTCACAACACCCCTGTGAGGAAAGGAGAGAGTTCCTGGCGCACTGTAACTGAGGAAATGGAGGTCGGCTGGCTTGAATTCCGTGAAGACCGAAGCGCAAATTTTGAAGATCACACTCAGGAAACTCTAGCTGTTTAATAAGGAGGAAATACTGCCCCGAGGACCGGGAAACTGAGTGGCCCCATTGCTCTGCTAAACTTTGGAGAAGCAAAACTCAGTACAGAAAAGGGATTCAATTCAGAGGCCTTCAAGGAACCCCGTTAGCTTCTCGGAGAGAACAAAACCCCTAGACCCTGTTTAGATATCACTTGTTTTTGTTTTCCGAGATGCTGAGGAGTCAGGACCGAAGTGTAGCCGACCTAGAAAATGCCGGGGTCTGTCTGGTGGCAGGCACGGGCCCAGGGCATCCGCTGCAAAGCTCCTCGTCCCTAGAGCATCTGGGAGTTGAGGCACTGCTTTCTGAGGCTGTAACTTCCCATATTCACCTTCTGTTAAAGCCATTTCCAGGTCAGCTTCTTAGCCAGGGACGCTGGTGTTTGAGCTCTGCAGATGTTTGCAGCCACGTTCTATCTCTACAGTGGTGCAGTTTTATGTTCCATTATTTCTGTTCTTCATAGCTTTTAATAGCATTTGAGGCCAATGGAGGGTGATTGAACAACTTTCCTTTCCCAGCCCAGGACAGACCGCAGTGACTGAACTCAGCGCAAGCCTCTGCTTTGTGGTTGTTTCTGCTGCGGATGAGCTGCGCATGCGCCCCGTGCCCCAGCTGGGCCCGTGGCTGAGCGCATGCGCCTCACCTGCCACGTGGTGGGGTTGGGTCCGGGGCGGTGGGGGACACGCTGGCTACGCGGGAAGGAGTTGGGTGTGTGATACCAGCGCACGTTCCTTCTCCGCACGAGCAGCTGCTTGACCTTTCCCGGGACGATTCAGAGAAGTCTAAGGAAGCTAGAACGTTTTTGATTTGCAAAGGGACACATCTCTGATGATGAAATTTCATGTTTCTTGCCTTGGACACTCATCCAAGGGCCTCACAGGTGGGGCCACCTGAGCTCCCGAGCTTGCGGGCCAGAGCGGAAGAGAATGCTGGCAGGAAGGGGTCAGAGCCCGCTCGCCTTTTGTAGCCGGGAGCCGCAATGATGGCTGAGCCGCCCGCACGGTAGGGGGGCAGCGGCCGCAAGCAGGGGGCGGCCAGAGCCGCCTGAGCTCGAGCTGAACAAAGAACACAGGACCGTGCGGTGCTGGCTGCCTCACAGTCCCCACTCCGCCGCCGAGACAATCTTCTTGCTGTTGCTCAGTTTTATGACTATGATGTCATCGAGGGCTGCCGACAACAGAGCTGTTATATCACCAATGAAAGGGCCTTAAAACTAAGTGAGGGACCCCATTATGCCAAGACTGGGGCTTGTCATAAAAATCATCGGTCACTGATGTCTCTGAGCTTCTGAGTCGAGCCTCGAGGGAAAAGAACTGTGAAATTTGGGTTCAATTCCGTTGTTTTGATCTGGACTTCTTTATGAGGAGAAAGAGTTCTGTTGGCCATATGTGACCTTGTATTTCAAGGAAATCCAATCATTCAAATGAGATAATTTAGCCTCTTGTCCAACAATTTCTCCTTTTCTCTTCAACACCAGGGGAATGGACTGGGGCTCCGTCTGGCTACTTTTTACTAGAGTTTAGAAAATTGGAATAGCATTGTTTCTCTAGTTAGAGGCCCAAAATGCATTGCAGACTTCCTCAATTGAAATAGATCCCTGGCCTTAATATGCTGTGGGAGTGAAGAATTTTTCTCAGCCCTCAAACTGAGCTACCAGAGGGAACAGCCCTGCCGCAGGCCAAGCCGTGACAGTGGCATTAGAGCTCTCTCCTTTGTCCGGCTTTCCAATCTGTTCACCTGATAGACACTCGCTGAGCCTCAGCTACATATCAGGCAGTCTCACTGGGTACTGGAAATAAAATGAAGTACTAGACAGCCGTGTCATTCCTGCCCTTACAGAGCTTTGAGTTGCTGATAGGAAATATGCTTTCCTTTTGTTTCTTTACCTCCAGATTAAATCACTTCATGATTTAATGAATGTCACAATGCCCAGCCATTTAGTGGCAGAAAATACTATCCTGAAAAGTGCTACTAACAGAAGCTCGCCTTGAATTAAAACAAACAAAAAACCAAAACAAACAAACAAAAAACCAATGCTCATGCAATTCTACATAGTATTTTATTTATTATTATTATTTTTTTAATTTTTTTTTTAAGATTTTATTTATTTGACAGATCACAAGTAGGCAGAGAGGCAGGCAGAGAGAGAGAGGAGGAGGAGGCAGGCTCCCTGCTGAGCAGAGAGCCTGATGTGAGGCTCTATCCCAGGACCCTGGGATCATGACCTGAGCCGAAGGCAGAGGCTTTAACTACTGAGCCACCCAGGCACCCACTACATAGTATTTTAAGCAAATACATGAACACACAAAATACTACTCTCTTTGTAATAGATGGGGAGCTCTTCTGAACACCCCAGTTGCTGATGATGCTCTGCTCTGTGTGTATGGAGGAAATGAAATCTGAAACCAGGGAGGAAGACAGGAGATTTCAGCGAATTTTTAGTGTGCAATTTTTTAGCTGGGTACTGGGTACACAGGTGTTTGTAGTATATAATACATATACATACTGTGTATATAATACATATACACATATATACAGTACATGTAGTAGAATGTACTTAAAATTCTATTCACAGTTAGGGGCACCTCAGTGACTCAGTTGGTTAAGCGTCTGCCTTCGGCTCAGGTTATAATCACGGCGTCTTAAGATTGAGCCCAGCATCGTGCTTCCTACTCAATGGGGAGTTTACTTCTTCCTCTCTCTCTGCCCCTCCCCCCTGCTTGTGCTCTCTCTCTCTTTCACTGTCTGTCTCAAATAAATAAATAAATAAATAAAATCTTAAACAAAATACTTACAATTAAAAAACTACAGCTGGGGGCGCCTGGGTGGCTCAGTGGGTTAAAGCCTCTGCCTTCGGCTCAGGTCATGATCCCAGGATCCTGGGATCGAGCCCCGCATCGGGCTCTCTGCTCAGCAGGGAGCCTGCTTCCCTTCCTCTCTCTGCCTGCCTCTCTGCCTACTTGTGATCTCTGTCTGTCAAATAAATAAATAAAATCTTAAAAAAAAAAAAAAGCTACAGGTGATGGACGCATGGGTGGCTCAGTTGGTTAAGCGTCTGCCTTTGGCTCAGGTCATGATTCTGGAGTTCTAGGCTCCCTGCTTGGTGGGGAGTCTGCTTCTTCCTCTCCCCCTGCCCATGTTCTCTCGTTCACTCACTCTCTCAAATAAGTAAAATCTTAAAAAAAGAAAAAAAGCTATGGCTGAACAATTGCATCCCAGAAAACTGGATACAGCACTGAGTCCTGACAGGACTCGCCTGTGTCCTCTCTTCAACCACACTCTCACGCCCAGACGTATGTCTCGTGGCACGCCTGTCCATTTCTTCAATATCTCAGTGTTTCCAGTTAGTCCCTGCTCCCTCCCTTCCCTGGGTCTGCATGTCTACATAGGACCCTTAGTTCAAAATCCCCCTGGCAAGAGAGAGAAACTTTAGGGGAAGCAGCAGTGAGTAAAACTAACCCATTATTTATGCTCTCTTACCATATTTAAGGGAGTGGGAGCAGAAGGATGATAAGGAATCTGATAGCCTCCTTATAAAGTACCCAATTCAAAGTACACAGAAGGGTATAGAAGCTGAGCTACAACAGAGAACTGACACTGAGGGCCAGAGTGAACTTTATGTAACTCTTTGGGATTTCTCAACTGGAAGATTCCCATGAAATTTTATGTTGGATTACCCTGAGGGGGAAATTAAGTTGTTTTAATTACTGCTGCCATTTGGTGTTTTATGAATTTTAATTAGTTTTAGTATTTGTACTTCACTCTGAGTCAGTTCCACCAAAGGCTCAATTTTGAAAATAATAATGATAAAGACATATCAATTTTTCTAGTAAATGTTGATTATAGGTTCATCACAAAAGTGGAGAAATCTGATAGGGCCAGAACATGATACACGAAGTTCTGTCTGTTTTATTACTGTGAGAATTCAGAAAGTCTGAGCTGTGCAGGACAAACACCACATTTGTCCAGGCTTTAGACCTATCTTGACTTTAAGGGACTTTCACACAGCCGTTCACTCTAGAACACCATGCATCCAACCTTGGTATTTCGAAGGTTGATCTGAAATGCCAGAGTAGAGTGTGCAAAATATTAGCTGGTGGATAAGGAATGGAGGGCTGAGGAGGGCGGCATGGAAATGAAAAACAAATAAGAAATTTCCTAAGTTATTTCATTTGGGGGCTGGGGCTCATCATGGAGATGATACACTTGCCCAAGTACAGGCTTTGCTTAAAAGATTTCGAGAAGCATACGTTGCCACTGACCAGCACGTGATTTAGCCCTCCTGTGTTCCTAGCCCAGATGATTTCTGCCTCCTGATGCTAAGGCAGCAACATAACGTGTTTGTGTATGTGAGGAAACAGGAGCTTGTGGTCACAGGGTTACTTACGGGGACTGTGGGAAAGAATACTTAAAGTCCAGACTATTCCAGAAATCTACTCACCATAATTATACTTTGAACAGATTGATTATCCAAATCTGAAAAAAAAAGGTGTGGCATTAGAAGAAGATCTTTCATATTTAAGATTTGAAAAATCAGTAGGAGGTGTTCACAAATGCCTATTACTTGAGTCTGACGGTGACTGTGACACCCAGGCAGCTATGCAGGCCCCAGACTGGGGGATGGTTTAGCCGTGGATGATGGGAACAAACGCTCAGCGAGCTGGCAATGTCCCAGCACTTCACAGTGACTCTGGAGGAGGTGCTCCCACTGTTATTGTTTGAGAGTTGAGGAAGGCTGAGTAAAGATTGCATGTTAGTAAGAAGTATAGTTGGTATTTAAGCTCAGAAAATAGGACTTAAAAGTTCAGGTGCGCCTGGGTGGCTCATTCAGTTGAGCGTCTGCCTTCGGCTCAGGTCATGATCCCAGGGTCCTGGGTCTGAGCCCTGCCTTGGGCTCCCTGCCCAGCTGGGAGTTTGCCTCTCCCTCTTACTCTCCTGCTGTGCTGTGTGTGTGTGTGTGTGTGTGTGTCTTAAATAAGTAAATAAAATCTTTGAAAAAAAAAAGACTTAAAAGTCCATTCTTTTCTATTATTATGGTTATAGTTTTTCCTTACATGAAACTTTCTTTTTGCTATTTCTCCTTTCCTCTGCCCCTCATCGCTGTTTGCTCCTTGTTCTATTTTTTTTCTTTTCCTACTTCTTCCAGAATCTCCTCTGGTTCCTCTCCCTTACCTTGGCTTCTTTTCTCTGTCTTTATTTTCCATTTCCTCTATTAATTCTTTTTTGCCTGGAATTTGTTTCTCCCTCAGTCTCTGTTTATGTCTCTTTCTCCTTTCATTGTCTTTGCCACTACATATTCATGGGCATGCCTTCTGCTTCTGTGTCCCTAATATTTCTCTTCTGTAAAATAAGGCGGGAGGGGCATGGTACATAGTCAATAAGGTTTTTTATTGACATAGCGTTATTAATATGGTATACACACAAAATACTACACTATATAGATTTAGTATTTTTTTATTTAACTTAACATGAGGCACTATAAATGTCTTCTACTGTTAAAAATTAATGCAACTAAGGATTGCTATATGATACTTTACAGTTATATCACCCTCCTATTTTTCCCATTTTCCTTTATAAATAAAGGAAAGAGAAGAAAATAATTCTCATCCATAAACTAGAATTGATTTGGAAATCTAAGTATAGGTTTTATTTGATGAAAGAGGATTTCTCCTTGTGAGATTGTGATGGGGTACGTGCCTTTTACAAGAGTGAAGAACCACTTCTGTCCAGGAGGAAAAAAGCACAAATGTGTTCAGAAGAGCCATATGACCAGGTAACCTCAAAAAGCTCCCTTAAATATGAGGTTCTATGAATCTAGCCAAAACAACCTAGTAGTGTAGGAAGAGTAGCATTTAGTTAGCCTTTCCCAGAACTGACTCCCAAATGGACTGGTTCTAAATAAACCCACCTACGTAAGTCCCGAAAGACAACTGGAAAGACTGTCATTCTTATCTATTGCCTTGAATTCGAATTCATTTCCACAAGCATTCACAAGTGCCGGCCACAGGGAGGAAGTGGGTTGAACACTGTGGTTACCAGGAAAGTGAGGCCAGATCCCTGGCACGGAAGAGCCCACAGTCAGGGCAGAGACAGATCCCTGAGGTCCCCCCAGGAAGAGACAGTGAGGCTATGTTGCCTGCTGAGCTGTCCACCCCGCAATTACAGGGGCCTGAGAAGCCTGCGCATTGACAACCGCAAGAAAGCCATCACTGTGAGTCATCTGCAAATACATCCAACTTTATGTCAGCATCTTGCTTCAGCAGGTGGATCATTTATATTTTCCCTGGAAGCCATCTGCTGGTCTGAATGTTGGGTTGATTTGTTTTTCTGTTGAGGGAAGAAGGTGGCTTTCCCAGAAGTTACCAGAATATGCCGGGACTTTGGCAGAGGCCCAGGAACAAGGAGAAGGATAAGGAACTTTTGAAATCTCTCTCCTACTGGAGGCAAATTTTCTTGAGCAGCTAAAAGCCTGCTCATCTTCCAAACATTCCAACCCTGAGAGAAATGGGCAGCTCACAGTGGGATCACCACATGGGTGTCTTTGTTGGCTGTCATCACGTTCTATATTGGCTGGGCAAGCACGAGGGCCGCCCATCTTGCCCTGCCTAGTGTTCTGGCCCACGAGGGCCTTGAGGCAATAGCTCCCAGCTCCTGTCATAGTTTGTGTCTTCCTTCCCTGGTGTCTCCTTCCCTGGTGTCTCCAACCCCACTCTCATCAGTTCTGCTGCTGGCTGGCCATGAAAACTCAGAACATAGCTAAGAGAGGTGGATTCACAATGCACCTGACCTTTTCTGAACATGATTAATCGCTCTCCCATCTGACGTTTAATTGGAAAAGTTCTCAATGGTTATCTAAAGTAGAAACCATTGATTATTGCCATGCATGTCTCAGCCTGGGAAAGAGAGATTCTGGTACGACAAATCAAAGGAAATACAAATTTGAAAATGTGAATACAAGGGTGGGGAGACTTAAGGGCAGGTGTCCCTTATCTAATTGAGCACAAGTGTTCCAGTGCTATGTCAAAATGGGATTTCTCATGTATTCATTTTCCCTTAGAGTTGGAGTCATATTTTCCTGGAAAGTTCTACAGAATCTAGGTGTCATGAAATAATAATTAATATTACAGTGGGCTTTAAAATCATAAATATAAAGGAAAGCGAATTTTCTGGTTAATGATTACAATGACTAGATTAGCAATGATGCTATATTATTTTCACAGATGGAAAAATACATATTGTAAGGGAAAAAAGGAACTGTCTTGGCAGAGGGATTACCTACCTCAGCTAACATCTCACTCCCAGGTTGTGATTGCAATGCTTGGCAAATTCAAACTTTTGTGATCTGGAGCCTGTTTTCACTGTGGCAAGAGGACAAAACAGCTGGCCTTAAGCAAGCCTCACACAATTCTGCATGGTGGAGCCTAACCCCCGCTGCCTTCTGGAGGTCCCTAAGATGTTTGCTAACAGCCACATTATCTGTCCTACACTCTTTCTTCTCCAGGCACAATTTCCTGAAGAGCTCACGCAGCTTGGCCTTTCCTGGAACATCTTTACTCTTTGTTGGCAACCTGCAGTGCTGGCTACCAGCAAAACCCAAAATTCACAAAGTCTTGGGGACTTGAATGAGGAGCAGTTTGTGGAGTAAGGGAACAGGCCATGGGGTAGGAGGAAAGGAGCTCCCCACTGAGCAGCTGCAGAAGACATGGCGGGCCCCTCCCTAGTGACTAGAGAGTTGCCTTTTCTCTGGCAAGCAGTGGGAAGAATGACAATCCCTCTCGGCCAGCCTCAATTTATAACCAGTCTTTTCTGCCTTTTGCTTCAGTGAAAGTGGTTCCCAGGTCGTAAACCTCTGACTTGGGCCGAGTTTTCTGATAAAGGCCCACTTACAAGTGTCTGCCCAGCTCTTGGCACCGTTCTGAGATCCAACTTTTCATTGCTGATCATTCTTTCCTCTTCTGTGCTTGCCGGTTGCACCGTGAGCAACAGACATGTACAGAAAAGGGATCACCAAGTGTGGGTTTATCCAACAGTGAGGAGTAAATCTGTGGTCTGCCTGTGAAGTTGGGGGACAAACACTGGTCGTGTGTGTGAGCTCATGTGTGTGAGATGGGTCTTTGCTCCCCAGGATCTTGTCCCTGCTTCTTAACCCTTATTGGGACTGGCCATTAAATAAACATATGAAAGCCTTCCATTATCAAACTAAATGTCAGCTCATAAATATCGAACTGGGCTGGACTCTTTCTGTGACTCTAGGTATGAATGCACCCATTACTCACCAGATATGGCTGCTGCAATTTAGGAAAAAGACCTCTCTTTTCCAGAAGTGGAAAAGTCATAACTCATGTCCAAAGGCCTCTGATGACCTGAAAAACTGGGATCCAAGCCCCACATCCCCTCCATGGATCTGAATGCAGATACTCACAAGTGTCAAGCTGATTATACATTGCATACTCTTAATGTTGTTTTGTTTTGTGGCAAAGGAAACCAAAAACTTCTTGTAGCAGTAGGTTTAGTGTGGACACAATGGATAAGAGGGAAATGGGGAGCTTTAGCATAAACATGTGAGCGTAGGACTCTTGAAGTTTATTTAAGTAAATATGACCTTATTCAAATATAGGTTTCTAAGTCCCATTCTAGAACGGATTTAATCCCACTCTTTGGTGGGGAAGTCACAAAAGTCAGGTAATCTATACCAGGGCTGTGGTTTTGAAGAATTCCTGCAGTATCTCATTTATGTATGAGAAGATCACAAGGATAAAGACTTTGTCCCACAGCCAGTGTGAGCTGAGTTAGGGAAATGGAAGGGGGCCTGGTCTGCAAAGATGTCAGGGTCAGTACTTCTGCTCTATGGCAAGCATGGTGGAGTTCTAGGCTCTCTACTTGTTTTGTGGCTCCTAACTTGCTTTGTTATTTCGTATTCATCGTATGAGTTTCCTGGACCTCATAGTTGTTCATCATATGCCTTTATGATGAGGGTATTGTGCCAGAGAAACTGCAAAGTAACTTCACAAATTTGAGGGTTTAGTCTCCGTGGTCCTCAGGCAGACATGTGGAAAAAGGATGACCACAGATAGTCCTTTTTTCTCTGCTTTTCTTTTTTTCCCACCAGAGACACTTCTACTGGCTGTAATGCAGGGGAGGTAGTCTAGGAAACAATGGATCTTCTCAGGCTTCTGAAACTCTTCTGTTTAGTCTCCAGAAATATTGGGGTATGTTTTTCTGGGCCTGCTTCCTCTCAGAAGGGAATACCAAAGGAGCCTAGATGCTCTGGTGGAGAACCATGCCACTGGGCATACATTAGGGACCATTTTTTAGTGCGCTCTTCCTCAGGCTGGTCTGCATACCTTGCTCAACAGACAGGAGCCTCCTCTTTCCTTATGCCCCGTCAACACCCGCCTTCTTTCTTCTCCTTGGGAAAAACTCCTTCTGGTTTTAAAATCTTCAGCCCATGGGAACACATCTGCCAGGAATGCTCCTTCTCACTTCTTTTCACCTGGGAAATTCCTACTTACCTTCAAGCCTTGCCTTGAAGGCCACTTCCTTAGGGATACTTTCCATAGTGCTCTATTCTGGCCACAGTCCCAGGCTAGGGACTCTGTGACAGAGAATTTCATTTATAGTGCTTACTTCAAACATAATGGTATGGTTTCATATGTGTATACATGTGTGTGTATGATCACTTATTTATTTAAAGTCTGTTTATCCCTGACTGTTTCATGATAGAAGAACTAAGTCTTCCTTACTCAGTATGGTTTCCCAGCACTTAGCAAAATGTCTGCCACAGAGAAGGTACTTAATATTAATTATATGGATTTTTTTTCTTTTCCATCAAACTTCTAGACCAGCCAATATTTGATGTATGTACAATGCAAGCCACAAAAATGAGCCACATGTATAATTTAAAATTCTTTAGCAAGTAACGTGAGATAAGGTGAAAAGAACAGGGAGGTGGAAGGTCCCTGTTCTGAGTGAGATGAAATAAGTACATCCCACCCTTTCTGCCCAAGTGATTACAACTATAAAACCTGGACAGAACACATGGGCCAGCTGTCTAAGGACCCTGAGAAGAAAATAGCTGTGGAAAGATTGGCAAAGAGCCCAGATTTGAAGTGCCATTCTTCTGGCAGTGAGCTTACTGTTTATCCTCCAGTATCTCCTCACCCATGTTCATCACATCCCTGGAAACTGAGTTCAAGTCACAACCATAAGAGAAGCCCTATGGCTCTGGCTCAAGCAGCTGGGACATGAACTCCTAATGCACAGAGTGGGGAAAATCCTTCATTTTATTTGTTTTTCTTTTCTCTATTCTCTCCTGACCCAGCCCCCAAGATGTCCTCTTGCAGCTGGGAAGTAGCTGGTAATAGGAAGCTGAAGGAGCTAAAACTTTGAGGAGGTATAATTTGCAATTATCATGGGTATTTCTTATTTTGTTATGAATGTGTGTGTGTGTGTGTGTGTGTGTGTGTGTGTGTGTATCAAGAGAATATCTTTTTTTCTTCTCTCTCCTATGCTTTTATTTTATAACATAAGGTATATTAACTTTACATCAGAATATTTAAGTATTGTTAACTTTACATTATAAGATTTAAGTTATAGGATGTCAAGAAGAATGACCATCACCCAAGTATTTTGTATCCTGTTGTGGAGAAAAGGTTAGTATATCCTCAGTTTTACCAGGAGAGTTGTACTGTTAGGTAAGAGTATGATTTTGTTATTTTATTTGGTTATTATTTATTAAGTGTGGTTTAAAAAGATGTATATGGGTGTTAAGTTGACAAAAGGTGGACTTGTGGTGGTTAATTTTATTAACAAGGCCACATTACCCAGGCACCTGGTCAAATACCACTCTAGATGTCACCATAATGGTAATTCTTAGATGAGATTAACATTTAAATCATTCGACTTGAGTAAAGCAGATTATCCTCCATACTGTGAGTGAGCCTCACCAAATCAGTTGAAGGACTTAAAAGAAAATAGACTGAGGTCCCTCAGGAAGAAGGATTTCACATTTTTTGAGGGAATGCTGCCTTCAGATTTGAGCTGTAACCTTAACTTCCTGGCTTTCGAAGCTGCCAGCCTGCCCTGCAGATTTTAGACTTATCAACCCCAACAGTCATGTGAGCCACTTCCTGAATATAAAGCTCTCTCTTTCTCTGTTTCTATGTACATGTGTGTACGTGTGTGTGTGTACGTGTGTGTGTGTGTGTGTCTCCCTTTATCCTTCCCTCTGTTTCTCTGGAGGACCCTGACTAATAACAGATAAAAACCTATCTCTTCATTCAGTGGAGCAAGAATTCCCATAGTGAGAGGCAAATTCCCATTGCTTTCACCCTTTCTGTCCTCCCATGGCTTGGCCATTTTTTGGTAGAACCGTGGAAGTGTACAGAATAGAGTGATAACTAGAATATCAAGTTTCTGGCCAGAGGAGTGAAAACAAGAGGTTCTTGGAAACTGAATGTACCAAAGAGACCATGATGAAGGAAGAGCTCAGGAAAGCTGCCCATAAAGTTGTTTATGAACCCCTGTGCTGCACGTGTGTGAATGCAATTCTAATTACAATACCAAATAGTTTGAGAGCTAAGCTGACAGACCACTGTTCATGCCCCAGATTGGCCATTGGGTGGCATTCACTGTGACAGATCTACAGAACTGTACAAAGGCTTTAAAAACTGAACTGACATTGGAACCACAGCAACAAAATGTGGGTTGGAACTTACAGACTGAACTTAGCCCTTTCAATTGCTTTCTATAACTAAAATAACATTTCCCATGAAATTGAAGGAAGATCAAGAGTCTTGTAACTTAATATCAAAATGTCCAGGATATAAAATTACTCAGCACATAACTCACATGGAAAATGACAATCTGCAGAAGCAAACACTGAGATTATACAGAGGTTGGAAAATACTTTTAACAGTAACTATAAAATTGTTCAAATTAGCATTTACAAACACTGCTGGAAAAATGTTTAAATTGCAACTCTCAACAAAGAAATAGAAGATATAAAGGAGAACCATATGAACATTTCAGAACTGAAAAACATAAGTAAGAAACTCAATGATGGGTTCAAAAACCATAAGGGTATGACAAGAAGAGAGGACAAGAGAAATGATCCAATCTGAGTAACAAAGTGCAAAAACACTGAAGACAACTGAAGAGAACATCAGGAGACAATAACAAAAGGTATAACATATTTCTCAAAATTTTAGGGTAAGAGGAGAATGAATATGATGCTGAAAGAATGCATTAAGAAATAATGGCTGAGGGGGGCGCCTGGGTGGCTCAGTGGGTTAAGCTGCTGCCTTCGGCTCAGGTCATGATCTCAGGGTCCTGGGATCGAGTCCCACATCGGGCTCTCTGCTCAGCGAGAAGCCTGCTTCCCTCTCTCTCTCTCTCTGCCTGCCTCTCCGTGTACTTGTGATCTCTCTCTGTCAAATAAAAAAAAAAAAGAAAAGAAAGAAATAATGGCTGAAAACTCCAAGTTTGGTGAAAACCCCAAACCTACAATTTTTTAAAATTAAATGTTTTTCAGTTATATTGAAATATGATTGATAAATAAAAATTTATCTGGGTTGTACAATGAGATTTTTTTGAAGGCATACAATGTGATGATTTAATATACATACACATTGAGAGATTAACACCACAATCAAGTTAATTAACACATCTATCACTTAGTATGATTGTAATTTTTTGAGTGTGGTAAGAACACTTTAGTAAATTTCATGTATACATTGCAGTGTTATTAACTATAATTACCATCCTGTACATCAGATTGCCAGAATTTATTCATATTACAACTGCAAGTTTGTACTCTTTGGCAAACATCCCCATTTCTCCTATCCCCTGTCCCTGGGCAATCACCTTTCCACTCAGTTATCTGTGAGTTCATTTTTTCCAGATTCCACATAAAAGTGAGATTAGACAGTGTTTGTCTTTCTGTCTTGATTTATTTCATTTAGCATAATGTCTTCCAGGTTCACCCATGTTGTCCCAATGGCAGGATGTCCTTCTCTTTGTGGCTGCGTAATATTCCATTGTATGTATATACTTCATTTTCTTTATCTATTCATCTGTCAATGGGCACATAGTTTGTTTCCATGTCTTAACTATTATGAATAATGCTACAGTCAACATAAGAGTACAAATAGCTCTGAGATCCTGATTTTATTTCCTATGACTGTATATCAAGAAGTAGGATTTTTGAATCTTATGGTAGTTCTATTTTAAATTTTTTTGAGGAAGCTCCATATTGCTTTTCATAATGTCTGTACCAACTTATATTCCTACCAACAGTGTACAAGGGCTCCCCTTTCTCGATATCCTGGCTTACACTTGTTATCTCTTGTCTTTTTGATGCTATCTTAACCGTGCAATGTGATATCTCATTGTCATTTTGACTTACATTTCCTTGATGTTTAGTGATGCTGAACATCTTTTCATATACCTGTTGGCCATTGGTATGTCTTCTTTGGAAAAAGATTTGTTCAGATCCTTTGCCCATTTTTAAATCCAGTTACTTATTGTTCTATTATTGAGTCAAATGAGTTCCTTATATATTTTGGATATTAACTTCTCTGATATATGGTTTGCAAATATTTTCTCCTATTCCATAGGTTTTCTTCTTATTTTATTGATTATTTCTTTTGCTGTAAAGAAGCTTCTTCCTTTGATGCAATCCCACTGGTTTATTTTTGTTTTTATTGCCTGTGCTTTGGTGTCATATCTAAAAATCATTGCCAAGACCAATGTCAAAGAACTTTTTCCCTATGTTTTCTTCCAGGACTTTTATGGTTTCAGTTTTTATGTTTAAGCCTGTAATTCATTTCAAGTTAAGTTTTGTGTATGGTGTAAGATAAGGGTCTAAGTTCATTCTTTTGCGTGTGGATATGTAGCTTTCCCAACATCATTTATTGAAGAGACTATCCTGTCTTGTGTATTCTTGGAACCCTTATCAAAGATTGGGTGTGTGGATTTATGTCTGGGTTCTCTATTCTTCTCCATTGGTCTGAGTGTCTATTTTTTGCTGGTATCATACTGTTTTGATTTCTATAGCTTCATAATATAGTTTAAATCAGTAAATGTGATGCCTCTAGCTGTGTTCTTCTTTCTCAGGATTGCTTTGGTTCTTCATAGTCTTTTATGGTTCCATACAAATTTGAGGATTATTCTATTTTTGTGAAAAATGCCACTGGATTTTTGGTAAGGATTTCATTGACTCTATAGATAGTTTTGGGTAGTATAGATGTTTCAACAATATTAATTTCAACCAACCAGGAACATGGGATATTTTTCCATTCGTGTCTTGCCCACTTTATTTAATCAATGTTTTATAGTTTTCAAGGTACAGATCTTATACCTCCTTGGTTAAATTTATTCCTAAATATTAAAAATTTTTTGATGATCTCATCATCACTGAGCCTGGGTGTCTCAGTTAGTTAAGTGTCTGCCTTTGGCTCAGATCATGATATCAGGGTCCTGGGATCCAGCCACACATCTGGCTCCCTGCTCAGCTTCCTGCTCAGTCTGCTTCTCCCTCTCCTTCTCTCACTCCCCGCTCATGCTCTCTCTCACTCTCTCTCAAATAAATAAATAAAATCTTTAAAAAAATAAACAAAAATTTTTTGATGCTGTTGTATATGAGATTGTTTCTTAAATTCTTTTTCCAATAGTTTGTTGTTAGTGTATAGATATCCCACTGGTTTTCATATTGATTTTGTATCCTGAAACATTACTGATGGTTTTTTGTTTTGTTTTGTTTTTATTAGTTCTGAAGTTTTCTGGTGGAGTCTTTAGGGTTTTCTATATATAAGATCATATCATTTGCAAACAGACACTTTCAACTCTTCTTTTCTGATTTGGATACATTTTATTTCTCTTTCTTCGCTGATTGCTCTGGCTTGGACTTCCAATACTATGTTGAATAAAGATGGTGAGAGTGGAAAATCTTGTCTTGTACCTGATCTTAGAGGAAAAGCTTTCAACTTTTTCACCTTTGTGTAGGATATTAGCCATGGGCTTATCATATATGGCCACTGTTATATTGTGGTACATCTCTTCTATACCTTATTTGTTGAGAATTTATCATGAAAGGGTGTTGAATTTTGTCAAATGCTCTTTCATATGGTTATATCACATGGTTTTTAACTTTCATTTTGTTAATGTGGTGAATCACATTTATTGATTTGAATCAACCTTGTATCCCAGGCATAAAACTTAACTGATCATGGTCAATGATCCTTTTAATACTCTGCTGAATTTGGTTTGCTAATATTTTTTGGAGTATTTTTTGCATGAATGTTCATCAGGGATATTGACCTATAATTTTATTGTCTTGTAGTGTTTATCTAACTTTGTTATGAGGGTAATTCATGCCTTGTAAATGAGATTGAGAATATTCCCTCCTCTTCATTTTTTTTAAAGAGTTTGAGAAAGATTGGCATTAATTCTTCTTTAAATGTTTGGCAGAATTCACCTGTAAAGCCATCTGCTTCTGGAATTTTCTTTGTTGGGAAATTTTTTTATTATTGTTTTGATATCCTTATTTATTATTGGTCTGTTCAGATTTTCTGTCTTTTTGGTTTATTCTTGTTGGGTTTTAGGTTTCTAGGTATTTAGTCATTTCTGCTAGGTTATCTAATTTTTTAGAATATAATTATTGATGGTAGTCTCATAATCTTTTGTGCTTATTGGCATCAGTTGTAATGTTTCATTTCTCATTAGTAGTTTTATTTATTTGAGGCCTGTCTCTTTTTTTCTTGGTTAGTTTAGCAAATGTCTGTCAGTTTTGTGTATGCTTTCAAAGAAACTCTCTTTCATTGATCTTTTCTATTGTATGTATGTCAAGTCTTTATTTCATTATTTCTGCTTTGATATTTATTATTTTGTTATTTCCTTTTTAACGCTAACTTTAGGCTTCGTGTTTTTTGTTTGTTTATTTGTTTTTTTAGTTCTTCAAGATGTAAAGTTAGGTTGTTTATTTCAGAATCCTTTTTCTTAATGTAAGCATTTATTAATGTAAGTCCTCCTTCTTAAGATCCTTTTTGCTGCATTCCATAAGATTCGGTACATTGTATTTTCATTTTCATTTGTCTCAAAATACTTTTTGTATCTTGTGATTGTTCAGGAGTGTGTTGTATAATTTCTACATACTTATTAATTTTATGGCCCAACATATTATCTGTTTTAGAAAATGTTCCATGTGCACTTAAGAAAAATGTGTATTCTGTTGCTGTTGGATGATATGATCTATAAATGTCTGTTAGGTTCATTTGGTCTGCAGTGTTATTCAGGTCAGCCATTTCCTTATTGATTTGTTTTGTCTGGATGATCTATCCAATGATGAAAGTGGAGTATTGAAATCCCCTACTATTATTATATTGCTATCTAGGTTTCCCTTTAGTTAATATTTGCTTTGTATAAGTGCTCCAATGTTGGGCACATATATATATTACATTACATTTGTTTTATCCTTTTAGTGAATTGACCACTTTATCATTATACACTGACCTTTGTCTCTTGTGATCAGTTTTGACTAATAGTTTTTTTCTGAGGTAAATATAGCCATCCGTGTTCTTTTGGATTACCATTAACATGCAGTATCGTTTTCTATCTCTTTACCTTTAGTCTTGTGTCCTTAGAGTTAAAAAAAGGAGTTTCTTATAGGCAGTATATTGTTGAATTCTCTCTCCCTTTCTATATTCTGTGTTGAATTCACACTCCCTTTCTATTTTTAATCTATTTAGCCACTCTGTTCTTGATTGGATAATTTAATCCATTTATATTTAAAGTAATTACTCAGGGCACCTGGGTGGCTCAGTTGGCTAAACAACTGCCTTTGGCTCAGGTCACAATCTTGGAGTCCCAGGATCAAGTCCTCATTGGGGTATCTGCTTGGTGGGGAGTCTGCTTCTGCCTCTGCCCTTCCCCCATCTTGTTCTCTCTCTCAAATAAATAAAGAAAATCTTTTTAAAAAAGTAATTATTTCATAGATAAGGGCTTACTGTTGTTTTATTGTTAATTGTCCAGTCTCAACTCACTTATTCAGCATTGTCCTAGAAGTGTTAGAGTAATAAGGCAAAAAAGAAGAAAAGAAAGAAAGAAAAGGCATACAGATGGAAAAAAAAAATCTGGGATTATCTTTATAGACAATCCTAAGGAATAGAATAAAACCCTTCTAGAACAAAAGTGAGTTTAGCAAGGTTGTAGGATATAAGCACAACACACACACAAAATTATACTGTATTATATAGAAATATCTTTCTACACATTAGCAAGGTACATGCAAATAAAAAATTTAAAAATTATATGTATATAAAACAGGTTCAGAAATAAAATATTTAGAGAAATTTAATGAAACATATATGGATGCTGTAATCTGGAAACTATGAACTGATAATGAAAGAAATCAAATAAGAACAAAATAATTAGAGAGAACAGGTCATATTTATGGATTGGAAGACTCCACATAGAAGAGATGTCAATTTTCTCAAAATTGATTTAATACATGCCCAATTAAAATCCCAGCAGGATTTTCTTCTGCAGATTTAGACAAACAAATTCTAGAATTTATGTAAAACCAAAGGAACTTAGCTAAAACAATTTTGAAAAAGAAGATAAAGTTCGAGAAATTATAGGATTTTAAGGTTTTACTGCAAAGCTACAAGAAATCAAGATAGCATGCTCTTGGCAAAGAGATTGCCTCATAATGAATCATCACAGCAGCCCTGGGGTGGATATGATTAATAAGCCTGCTGGTTTGCCAATTGGCATCTTCCTTTTGTTTGAGGTGGTCCTCATGAATGAACATTTTGCCATAAAAGCATTTCCTTAGTTGGGTGGTGCATTTTGTCTTTCACAGGACCCAAATCTAAGTTAAGTCTGGAAACTTAAAGTGGAGGAAAAATAACCAGTGGTTCAGCTCTGGAATAACAAGTTAGTTCTGGGGTCTTTAGATTCTGGAGCTGGTGAGGTGAGTATTCTAAATCCCAGCACATGGGATGTATCCTGCAGCAGTCAGGACTTTCTTTCATAATAATGAGCATTATGCGGTGATTGTCAGACTTGAGCATGCATCAAAGTCAACTAAAACACTATGAATTTCTGATTCAGTGGGTGGGGTGGGAGACAAGAATTTGCCTTCCAACAAGTGCCCAAGTGATGCTGATGCTGCTGGTCCAGAGACCACACTTGGAGAACTACTGGAGTACTGCCTACTAGTAAACCTGTAGATGAAAATGCAGACAATACAAAAATAAAGAACATGAAACTAATTATCAGTAAAATGAGAATGCCTGTAACATTCACTTCAGAGGATTACTATAAGGCCCACAGGCACAGATAATGCACGTATACTTATCTATATAAATTATCAAGTTCCACACAAATAAAAAGTGTTTTATATTACCTTAAAAATACAGGATTCTTTTGCATACCCCTGTACCACTGTCTTTCATTGTAAAGACTGTAGTAATATTTGTTAATGTAAGTCATTCGACTTAGGAAGTACCAGCTAGGTGAAGAGTAGTTGGCATTTAGGATTAATCAAAGGTATATTTCATGGTGGAGTAGATGACATAGTTGATCTTCTCTCAGTTTCTAGGCTACAGCAGCATCATGAAACCTCTGCAACTGACGTTGAAAGAGTCCCAGATTTATGATTCAGCTGTTCAGTATTGACTGTGTTGAGTTTCACATTCACGCAGAATGGCCGTCCCGTATGGGGCGTTCTTGCATTACTTCTATTCCACAGCTGCTGTTCTGAACATGTGGCTGTTCCCATGCTCTGCTTCTTTACTCAACATCTCTTTGAAGCTCTCATTGCTGGTTTCAGTGTCTCTTGGGTAAAGGTCTAGCCAGCGGCTTTTAACTTCTGCCTTGTCAGAGGGAGACTTTGCTGGAGCCTCTTACCTGCAGCTACTGGGGAATCTGGCTTATCTTCCTTTCTCTACAACTCCCACCCTCCCATTTCTTTCTTAGAAAATAGAAATCAGGGGTGCCTGGGTGGCTCAGTGGGTTAAAGTCTCTGCCTTTGGCTCAGGTCATGATCTCAGGGTCCTGGGATCGAGCCCTGCATCGGGCTTTCTGCTCATCGGGGAGCCTGCTTCCTCCTTTCTCTCTGCCTGCCTCTCTGCCTATGTGTGCTCTCTGTCTGTCAAATAAATAAATAAAATGTTAAAAAAAAGAAAATAGATATCACTCTACTTATTTAACAACCCCAAAGACAGCCTCACATTGTTATTTTTGAGGCCTCTGTCTACCTGTGAAAGTTACTTCCCCAAATTGCCAAGTAGTTAGGCCCCGACCATTCTGTTCCCTGTAAGCCTCTTCCTAAAAGTCTTACCTTCTTTTTCTATAAAAGACTTAGTACATAGAGTAGAGTAGTGGGAATTTCTCCCCCCTTAGAACTACCTGGGACAGACTGATCCTTGGTGATGTCTGCCCTCAGTTCTTTTCAGTCTCAACTCTAGGCTTCAGACAAGAGGAAGGAAGAAGGTTTGACCCCAAATCCATGTCCAGGAAACCCAGCATTCGCTGGTCAATGTGGATATCCAAATCCAGCAGCTCTAGCATGGAGAAAGGTGGCATAACCACACTGGGTTGTCAGCAACCCTTCCCTCCCTTATCTCCACCATTAAGCAAAGCACACGACATCATGAGATGAGAGTTATTTGCTCTCTTAAATGTTTCAGGAGGCCCCATGAGCACACTTTTCCTGTTAAGAACTGTATTGTTGAGAAGGTTTTTTTTATCAGTGACATGGGCAGATTATAGATTGATTCATAAATATCCTGAAGGCAACCCTTGTTTAATTTCACACCTATTACATTTACTGAAATGTATGGTCTTACACAAGTGTTAACCTCTCGAGACCTCATTTCTCAAACACAGAAATTAAGGGGCTGAGCTAGATGATATTTAAAAAAAATATATTTTGGTTCTTCAAAAATTTCCTATGAGAAAAATAATGCATGAATATGAGCTTCATATCAATGATTCTGGACCCAACTTAGTTTTTTGTTTTGTTTTGTTTTGTTTCAATGACTATATAGTTTATAATGGGACATTTATCAGATTGATTCATATGAAATAGGATTTTTAGGTCAAAAATCGTTGAATATTTGCCATGGTTCAAGCTAATATATTCTAGTAAAGATAATAAAAAGCCTCACTTTAAGTGAGCTTAATTTTTTTTTTTACTGAATACTATAGACTCAGGTTTTAAATTGAACACAATCCGTTAAGATCTAAGAAATTTTTTACCCTCAAATTTAATGTCAAAGAAATCTCTTTGTGAGAAGGAAAGTGATATATTTCTTTTTCTTCCTTTCCATCCTTCTTTCCTTCTGGGAAACCAGCTCCCAGCTCCTTTAGCTTGAGCTGATGGCCTGAAAGATCTAAGCCTGGGGATCTCAGACAGCACCTGGCTTACAGGTGCATGGAACATTATAAGACATCTTTTGCATGAAAGTTCAACCAAAGGAAATACTCATACTTTTCTTTTTTCCGAAGTCATACCTCTTTAGCCCCCGCCCCACAAAAAACAAAACAAAACAAAACAAAGCAAAACAAACCAGGAACTGACCAGAAGTTGTAATAGTATTGGGCTCAACTTTCTCTTTTGCTAGCTGTCTGCTTCTCCCTCTCCTCATGTCTTCACCAGAATGCACATGTCCTGGGGAGCTGAGATTCATGCATGGCCCGCCTCCCTCCAGCCAGCTCATGTTCTCTTTGGCCCCTTTGGCTTCCTTCCCCTCTGCCAGAAGGATTTGTTTTGAAGTTTGCTGTGATCTACGGAAAGGGAAAGTAGGGGCTATCGTATAGGGTGTGGTGATGAATGCCTGATACAACTACCAGAGGATATAAAGTGTCTAAGCCAAGTGGGACCCACAGTATTGGGCACTGGAAAGGATACAAGCTCTGTTTTTCGGGGATTCCTCTTGGAGTTGTTCCTCAGCTACAAAATGCGAAGAAATGCTTCAGACTGATTTATTAGTATCTCAATTTTATTGGCATTTTGAGAGGAATAGTGTGACATCCTTGGACTATTTCAACCAGAAATCTCAGCTCTTACATTGCTCAAATCTGTTCCAACTGGTTTAAAAGAAAAAAAAAAAAAAGGAATTTTGAGAGTACTCCCCTATCACTTGTTTCTCTTTTTGTTAATTATTTTTATTAACATATAATGTATTATTTGCCCCAGGGACTGGTTTCTTTTTGGTTCCTGCCATGTCCTGTGTACTCTAGTTTCTGGACCAGTGCTGGGTGGAAGGGTTGATCTTAACCAAGAATTATTTTCCCTAGCAATTAAAAGGAGTTAGGGACTTTGCGGAATAAAATTATACACAGCAAAACAGGGGCTCACATAGAACCAGGTACTCACTCAGAAGAAAGGCATGAAAAGACAGGCTGTCACCTGCAAGGTAGTGCTCAGGGGCCTGGAACAACCACTCTGCCTCTTGGCCGGATGCACCCTCAGATATCCAGACCCAGGCAGCCTATACCTCCCTCCACAGCTAATCTTCTCCAGGGACCCATACTTATTATTCCACAGCCTACAGCCCTGAACTGACTCCCCTCTCCAAGTGGCAAAAAGCACTAACGTGCCTTCTAGAAATAAGCACTCTTGTGGATGCTTCTTCTTCTCACTGCTTGTCTAGTTGTTGTTGTTGTTTTCCAATTTCACCAGCTCAGGTTGTCCCCATTCTTATCTTAGACTCCATAGGATCTATCCTACTCTGTCTCCTACAGAGAATGTTTTAATTCACTGGTGTCCCATCCCCAAGTCTCTACTTCTATTCTGCACCTCCTGCCCTTCCACTGACATGAAGAATGAATGACCCCAGTCTGGTCACATTTTTTTTTTTTTATGTTAGTGTCCAAAGGTCAACTGTTCCACTTGTCCATCAAGAATCTGGAGCACATGAAACTCTCTGTTTAGAGATGAATACCCACTTTAGAAACAATTCAGGAAATGGACCTCAGAGTGCTCCTGCTAAAAATATTGCAGAAACTGTGATTATTTAGTAGGAATCACTTAGCACTTACACCCTCCTCCTGTTTTAGCACGAACTCTACCCACTGGTGAGTTAAGTTACCAAAAACCAGTGGACCTGGGTAGCCCTCTCAAGAAGGCTTTCTCAGAGACACATTGTTACGGTTGCATTCAACTGAAGAACTCTGTGAGATCGGTATCTGAAGAAGGTGTCTGGGAATCCTGCAAAACTCCAGCTGAAGATAGTGCTCATTGTTCCTCCCCAGGTGTTACAGAGCAACTGTGTTGGACAACTTCCTGGCGCACAAACCCTTTGTGCATGAGGAGTGCTGCTGACTCTAGTTTGGCTTCTTCCTCTTATTTTTACTCATTTATTCTTCACCCACTTCTCACCTAATTACCTTGCTGTCATATTTTTTTTAAAGATTTATTTATTTATTTATTTGAGAAAGAGAGAGAGTGAGAGAGAAAGAGAAGGGGCAAAGGGAGAGGGAGAGAGAGAATCCCTAACAGCTCCACACCCAACGGAGCCTGACACAGGGCTCCATCTCCCAACCCTGAGATCATGACCTGAGCTGAAATCAAGAGTTGGATGCTCAACCGACTGAGCCACTCAAAGGCCCCTACCTTGCAGTGCTTTAAATATAATTATAAGCCTTCTTAAATTCCTTCTGAAAAATAGTGGGTTACAGGTAAGTACCCCAGACTGACTGCAGGTTGAGAACATCAAGAGACAGAAAAGGAAGCCGCCAAATGTCAAAAATACTCCCATAGCACTGATCAGAGCTGACACCTCCCTGACTTGGCACCATTCTTGATGCCCTGAGTTTTCTTGCCTAATACTCAGCTGTGCGTGTGTCCTGTTTTGCCTACAGTTTCCACATGGTGCCCACACCTCCCCGGACTCCTTGCTTGTTTTGACCTCTGTGGTTAACTTCATTTTCAGTTCAGGTGTTTTCCAAATTCCCTCTCAACCTGACTTCCAAGCTTCGGTTTATTTGAACCATCTGAATCTGGGGAAGGACCTTTCTCTAATGCAAGACTTTTCAGATTTTGGTCCGCTGCATTCTTCTGCACACCTGCACCATGATTTTGCTCAGAATCTTCCTTTCAATGCCCTTGTTTTTCCTGTTGGATGTCCAAAGCATGGATCTGAGTTCATGATGATATTGGGCTGGTGGTAGACTCTCATCATTACCCCACTCAAAGTTTACTTTCCCTCTTATTGTTATTACTTAATTAACTACTTTGAATAATGTAACAAGTGTCTGTACTGCCAACATCCTCAGCGAAAGCCAACACTTGACAATCACCTAAATCCAGCCACGTGACCCCTTCTGCAAACCATCTTCCTACAACCTGTCACCTCAAAATCATCTTGAAGCTTATGTTTATCATCCTGTTGCTTCCTTTTCTAAATAGTCTCATTTCATCAATATGTATATCTAAAAATGTGCATTTTCACTTCAGGTGCTTTGAACCTTAAGAAGAGAATCTGTGTGTTATATTTTGAGTTTTGCTTTCTTCACTTTATATTATATTTTATATTACTTAAATTCATGCTTGTTCAGTATGGCTGTAGTTTATTCATTTTGACAATCATGCAATATTCCGTTCTGTGAATTCATCAGAGTTTTTTCATTTCCTTTCCTACCAACATTAGGTATGGAGGTGATTTTCATGATTTTGTTATTGCCCAGAGGGCTCCTATGAACTTTTGCTGCATATGACCTGCTATTCAAGTGCAAAAATGTGTCCTGGGCATGGACATACCAGTGAGACAGAGGCTTGTGCGGGCAGGCAATGTTCAGTTATTTTCCAAAGTGGTCACACTGACTTATTCTGTCTGCCTCCAGTCACATGCAGGTGCCTCACAGACCCACACCCTCCTTAGTTCTTGCCATTGTTAGATTTCTGAGTTTATACCACTAGGATCGGTAAAAGTCTGCCTGAAAAAAATAAATTGATTCTATGGAGAAATAGCTGAAAACGAGTCTCACTTGTTATAAATAGAAAGAAACCATGAACATAAATAAATAAATGAAAAACAAAACCACATTTTTAAAAAAGATTTTATTTATTTATTTGAGAGAGAGAGAGAGAGAGAGAGAGAATGAGAGAGAGAGAGAGAGCGTGAGAGGGGAGAGGCCAGTGGGAGAAGCAGACTTCCTGCTGAGCAGGGAGCCAGATGTGGGACTCAATCCCAGGACTCCAGAATCATGACCGGAGCTGAAGGCAGTTGCTTAACCAACTGAGCCACCCAGGTGCCTCCAAAACCAAATTTTAAACTGTCACTTAAAACTCTCACGTAGAGAACGCATTTGGCCGCAGGTCACTGTTCCCTTTATTAAAAGGAAAAGCTAGCAGATTTAGAGAGCATTGGAGCCAATGACTTAGCAACCATCGGAGACGGTCTGATCAAAAGACCACTGAAAAGGAAGTGCCTTTCTCACTCTGTGATTGGCTGGATTTAATTTTGGAAACTTGTCATTCTTAAAATCCCCCATATTGCCACTCACACACTTGCCCTACAGATCTCTGTAGTTCTTCCTCAAATAACCTCTGTACTTAGAGCCAATTCCTGGGTGACCCTCTGAGGCTCTGATTCGTATGGCATCTATTTGAATAAACTCCATTTCGTATCTGGAAAGAGTGCATTCCTCAGGCAGAACTGAAGAGCACAGCAAAGTCCATTTGGGTCTTACACTTCGCTTCAATATTTAGAGGTTCCTGTTGCATGCTATGTCTCCTGTTTGAATGTTCTCATCTCTCTGAACTGTCTCTGGTCTTCTGGTCTTGCTTTAAATGTTTTGTGTCTTGGGGGTTTTAACACTGTAAGCTACCTCAAATGGTTTGGAAGTGTGTTTTGGTAAATTATGCTTTAGGAAGTGGAGATTTTATTGACTGTGAATGACAGAAGGAATGAATGAATGGAGACAGTGGTCAATACTACTTTGCATCATTATTAAACTATTGTATGGGAGTCCCTCGCAACTTTCTACCTAGATCACAATTACCCCATATTTCATGTGTATATTTATCGGTCCTTAGCAAAATGTTGGATGGTAGACGCTGAGGGAACACTCACAAGGGAGTGTATTTTTGTGGGAACACCCTCTAAAGTAAGGGCAGGAGAACTGGAAGGGACAACAATCTCAGTAGGGTTTGCCCACCTTTGCTTAAGTCTCAAAATTGAAACTCAAGGCTTTATACAAGTTGAGGGAGATAACCGTGTCATTGGGGGAACCTGGGTTCTAGTTCAAGTCTGCCAGTCATCAGCTATGCAATCTATGTTCCTTAATTTTCCTGTTTTCAGTGGTTACTCCGTAAAATGCGATCCATGATTCCTTCCAGATTTAATTAGGTTTAATAAAGGCAAGGCATGGGCCATAGAACAGATTCCTAAATGTTGCAAATTCCCCTCCCTCAACTTCTCCGAAGGTGCTGTTTCCCATGTGGAATTGAAACTCACTTAGAGCTCCTGCTCATACATAATAATTAGCATTAATTTTAGCGACAGCTAGATTACGTACAATGGATTGGTGTGTTGAGTCTTCATTGCCTTGATATATGACATTAGGCAAGTATTGTCTTATGTCAGCTATCCTTAAACGACATTGGAGTTATCTGTCATTCTCCTGAGATAATTCCTCTTAAAAAGAATGAGAAAATCTCTCTAAAATCATGTTGCCTTCCCATGCGGTAGACTACTATAATACTGTTTTTCTTCGTAAAACCAGTCTGATGGTTTGATGAGTGATAATTCTGCTTCAGCTCTGAACATTAAATGTTCTCTCACCTCATACATAATCAAAAGGAAAGATATTCCGGGTTGTGTAGACGCTAGATCTCTCCCAAAGGATTTTACTGACCCTGAAGAGTGTGTGCTAGAAACGAGGGATAACATTTGTGTTCTGTGTGGGATAGGGCCTTGCGTACTCCAAGACACCCCAATGGGAAGGCTGGAGAATGTTATTCACAAGAGGCCAGCATCAGATTCTGGGCAAATCAACAGGGGTGCTTGTAAGATATGAATCACGTCCATTATCTGGCCCACACTTAAGATTCTGAGTCTGTCAATGAAGTTGGTCAAAATTGGCAAAAATGTCCGTTCTGGTCTCCATGAACACTGGAGAGCTATAAAATTGCCCTGAGTGGAAAATTCAACTCCAGCAGAAATTACAAGTCTGCAGCCAACACCACCAAGCAAACTGAAAACCAACCAGAATATTAAAAAAACAAATGACCACAAACCATACAAAATGTTCAGGTCTGTGGTATAAAGAAAAATACTCCAAGGACTCCAAAGGTCTGATTTATTAAAGACCTGAGTTCTTGCAAATGCATAAAATTGCACAATTACTCATAGAAAATCAGTCCTCAATGCATTTTGCACCAGGTAGAAGATATATGAAGAAAAACCCCATTTATATAAGGAGCCCGTGATCGCTATGATTTATTAGGCAATTTCCCCATGTGCAATTCTGTGTGAGCACCAGGCCCAGCATGGAACCCTAACCAGGAGGAGAAATCAAGATGTGGCCAGAGGGCCCGGAAAACGTCCGGATTAAAGGGCATGTTTGTGTGCAACTTGGCAGTAATGAGACCAAGTAGGGAGGCTGGAAATCTTAAAGAAAGAAAAACATATCCCTTGGGCTCCAGCAACGAAAGAAGGAAGGTTTTTCCTGAGGAGAGTCATTCCCTCCCAGCTCACTCTCCTCTCTTCACAGGACAGGAGGGCCTGACAAGGGAAGAGACCCCACCCCACTTCCAAGAAGGCAGGGGTGGCCGGATCCACGGTGGACTGGCTCCCACGCCCCCCTCCCCTGAGGGCTGCTTCTATTGTGTTAGTCCAGAATGTTCAATTTTGCACTGAGCTGCACAGAATTATTATGCCTTAGGGATGCAAAGGCAGGGAAGAGGATACTGGATGATAATCTCGAAGTCCTGTTTGTTGCTGAGAACAAAGCGTATATTTTAGTCTAAAAATGCCTCAGACTGCTCTCTCTGCGATCCTGGCTGCTACATCTAAAACAGATTGTTTGGAAGGCTGGAAGTTTTAGGGAAAGTTGATTTAAACAGATGACTAGGAATGAGACTGAATCTCTTCCATGCTTCCAAGTCATGAATTCCCCCAGGTAGGGTCATGGAATATTGCCATGTGGCATATTTCCGTCTTCAGCCACTCACAGAATATTGAAATGACACAGCTGGAACCCAACATGAGATTATATTAAAAAGTTTAATTAGAAAATTCATATACACATGTCAAATGATGCATATGCAGAACATATACATATGTGTGTGTGTGTGTGTACACACATGTACATATTTTTAATATTTGTACATATTCCACAGACACAGAATTCCAGGAAAACTTTGATCTGGAAAACCCATTCCCTTTCTTTTAAGAAAGCTCAAGGCATATGCAGCCTTCATTCAGGCAGCTGGAGTGTTGGGGAATTCAGTCTAATGTGTGCACCTGACCTGAAGAAGCTGGTGGCCCTCCCCATCTCTTCCTGCACGTCCAGCCCGCCCTGAGTTGGTGTGGGAGCTGCTCTGGGGCCACCTTTGGGAATGAATGGCCTTAGCCTCAGGCTCTACTCTGTGTTTTATTTTTTAACTCGTGGCTCCAGCCCGCATCCAGGCTCCTTCTGGGAGCCGGGATGGGGGAAAGGGAAAGAAAACTCAACTGTCGCAGCTGGGGTCACACCATCCTTTCTTTTTTTTCAACAAGATACCCTCTTCTGTAGAGGGTTTTTACCTAATTTCTTGGGTTCTCTTTTTCCCCGATTTGCTTACTCAGCTCTCTGATTGCCTTAAGGAAAACAAACCGAGCAAACAGTTAACTTATCAAAGCATCAATCTGCAAAGCAACCCTGTGAATTCAGAGAGATGCAGGTTCCAATCTCAGCTTCACAATTTGCCAACATTTAATCAATCTGCCTGCACCTCTGTTTCCTTCTTTACCAAATGAGGATAATAATTAACCCAACCCAAAATATAAGCTTATAACCTAGGGCCTGATTCTTATAAAGTGCTTAATAAAAGGTTAAAATCATCATCGTTAATATTAAGAGTTGCTTGATGAGGTCAATAAATCATTAGCAGTTCAAATTCAGACAGATTTTTTTCATACGTGGGTGCTTGTGTAGATATATGCCTGATGTAGCCTTGGGCATCCTCACAAGTCCATCTGGGATGTTGACACGGAAAATCCACCAAATGAGCCCTTCCCTGCTGAGTCCCTTATCATCCCATGTTCCTTACTTAGCCTCTTGCTTATACCTAAAATGTATACATTATTTCTTATTCTTACACAGCTCTCTGTGTGCCGTAACTCTTTGCGGCATGATTTTTGAACAGACTTTGTGAACAGACCGAAGGTCATGGTCATGTCCTCACACACTTGGTATAGCACAGTGCTCTCTGAAGATGTCGTAGATAATCCAGAAGGCAGAGGGTTCATCATATTTAAAGAGCTTTTCTGTACATTCTGTGTTGTTGAAAATGTTCATGTTCCTCCTTCACACAAGCCTATCTCCAGTGAACACTGTCTTCAGAAGCAAACCCTTAGCAAGTCATATGGTTTCAAGGGGGAAACTCACCAAAGGGAAATTTAAGTTACAGACAGTATTCATAAATACTGTCCAAGGAAATGACCAAAAAGTTAAAGGCAACACTGTGTCTTGTTAACCATACTTTAAAACAGATCAGTGCATCAAAAATTAAGTAAATAAATAAGTTCATTAATTAATTCAAATTGATCAGAGGAGCTTTTCTGGTGTCAGAATTTGGTTGGAATGATGGTGGTAAAACCACCCTTGACCAGCTGACCAGGCTACCAGCATACAAGGGTTACTGGTTCAAGCAGGCTCTTCTATGGGAGCCTAAGGGATACGGGGGTGTTATCAGCACCCTCCAAGCGAAGGTGGCTGCTTTTCAGTTGCCTGACGGGTGACGTCTTTCCAGTGATGACTATAAAAGGACCGTGTTAGGTGTTATCAAGCTGCATTTTCAGAGCCTCATGAAGTTCAATTCTCAAAAGGTAAATTTATAAATCTGCACAGCTGGATGTGAAAAATACAGCCCAGCTTGAAAATAAAGCTATATTTATTGGGCACTGCAGTTTTAAGTGTTATATTTTAAGGAAATAAGTGGAATAATTACTGAAGTTAGTTAAGGAGCCATGGGTACTAAATGCCTCACTTCCACAATTCTTGAGTGAGACTCTAAAATACAGGTGGTCTTGGGGCGCCTGGGTGGCTCAGTGGGTTAAGCCGCTGCCTTCGGCTCAGGTCATGATCTCAGGGTCCTGGGATCAAGCCCCGCATCGGGCTCTCTGCTCAGCAGGGAGCCTGCTTCCTCCTCTCTCTCTGCCTGCCTCTCTGCCTGCTTGTGATCTCTGTCTGTGAAATAAATAAATAAATAAAATCTTTAAAAATAAAATAAAATAAAATACAGGTGGTCCTTGGCAGGGAAGGGAAAGAGAACTTTGTTAAAAAAATCCCCAAGGGGTGCCCCCCCCATATATTTACATCCCATTTTGTTTTACCAGTGAAACTTGTCATGACTAAGTGGTTAATTGCAGGATAGATAGAATACTCTGCTCATTCTGTTTTTTCAGTAAACTAAATGATGGAAAATGAGTATGAAGTGTAAAGAATGAATGGCACTTCATGGTCGAAAAGAATCGATGAACTTATGGTCTAACATGAGTGGAACCATGCGGAAGTTTTGCATGTTTTTTTTTCTTGTTTTGGGACCCATCCCGATTCACTACTAATATGTTTTTAAAAATCAAGGAGGAACTTGTCCAAACCTCAGTTCATAGGAATGGAATTAATATTGCTGTAAAAACAAGAGTGGGGGGGAATAACTCTGGCACTCTGGCTAATAGGAACCACTGAGTTCAGCAGCCATGTGGACAGTGTGACTCATTCTGGGAACAAGCTCCCCTCTGCTGCTCTCCGATGGGGACTCTGCCCCTTCCAGCCGCCGTTAGTTCAGCTCGGGAAATGAAGCTTATTAAGACCCAAGGTTGCCTAAAAAAAAAAAGGTGTGTGCGATGCATCATCATCAATGCACTTGAAGACACTGACCAGATTGTGAAAGAGATGTTCTGATTTTTTTTTCTTTTTATAACCTTTCTTGTAAAGTTAAAAAAAAAAAACCTGGAAAAATAAAGTTTTGTGGAAAAATTTCAGAGTTCCGTTCAAATGAAAAACATTACGGGGAACCATTTATTTATTTATTTTTTACCCCAACTGGTCTTGTTTTCCAAAAATATGACACATGCCATTTAAAAACTTAAAGATGGGAGAACCAAAGTCACAGGCTTTAATTAAAGTAGATTCTTTGAGTCTCCCCAAGAGTATTTAAGTATTCCGTGGGAGCCTGAGGAATAAATGCAGTTTTAGGCTTTCTTTGGAAGGGGGAGTCTGCCTTTTCTCCCAAACCCCTGCCTGGTGGTCTGTCCTTGAGCAAATTTCCCAATTCGCTTCGAAAAGAAAGATTACTTACCACCTGGTTGAAACAAGATTCTCTTTTACATATTTTATCAGATTAGGCCACAGCGATGAAACTTCCCATCTCAGTGGCACAAGCCACCGCGTTCTCTTTCTCAGGGACACTATGTGACTCCCTCTCTGTGGGGACTCGGTGATCCAGCGGCCAAGGGTCACGCCAGGTGGAAAGAGAATGCTGGGAGGTCTTGTGTTAGCGTTCAGGGCTTGGCTCAGAATAGACCCCCATCAGCTAGGACCGGAACTAGTCATGTGACACCCATCCAACCGCAAGGCAGCCGGAAGTTCTGCATGCCAGAAATATTGGACGGGCCACAGTAAACACAGCAACACATTAATTATCATGGAGCTTGGCCTCCAATTACCCCTTCTTGGCAAGGAGGGTCTATGACTTCCAGATTGACTTGCAGCTCACGTAAGTTATCCTCTCTCTGCTCACATTGTTTCTTTTGTCAGCTCATATCAGTTTAGGTGAAACATACTGACTGTTTTGAGTACAGTTACCATGTTTACCTTAAATTTCCCCATATTTCCTTAAACCAGAGAATTCACCAGTTATCACCCAGTTGAGAATTTGTGTTCTCTTCTTCATTTATATGAGACTTGATATTTTCCTAGTACAACAAAGCAGAGAAATCACTAACTGGAAACTGCCTCCCCTCCAGGAATCCAGAAACTATGACTCAGCTTTCTGATTAGGAACGCAGTGATGTTTTCAAAAATTAATTTTAATGGTTACCACTCAATGAATATTTTGAATATAACTTGAGGATTTTGCAGCTATTTTGGAGAGTAATGGTAAGATTATGACTAATTCCATTTGTAGTCTAGCATCTAGTATGTGCAGACATCTGGCAAATGCTTTGAAATTATATTGTTTTGAATCCCTAATTAAAAGACATTAATCATGAGAAATTGAGAGGTTGTTATAATGAGATACTGTCCTAGGAAAAATATCCTAAAATAATAAATAAGGGAGTTAAAGAAACTCTTGAGAGATGAAGTGCAGTGGTCCTGAAAACTGTTCGCTCCTCCAAATAAAACTTTATTCCAGACTTTAAAATAGTGAAAGATAAGAGCAGGTCTGCTTTCTGGACACAGAGCTGCTGTGGGCAGTGGGGGGCCGGCTGGGGGGGGTAGCTGGAGGCAGACCTTTGGGAGAGGGCTTTCTGCCATGACGGGCCTTTCTCCTCTACTCATGATGGCTTTGGGGCACTTTCATTCTGGGGCGGGGCGCCTGGGTGGCTCTGTGGGTTAAAGCCTTTGCCTTCAGCTCAGGTCATGATCCCAGGGTCCTGGGATCCGCATTGGGCTCTCTGCTCAGCAAGGAGACTGCTTCTCCCTCTCTCTCCATCTGCTTCTCTGCCTACTTGTGATCTCTGTCTGTCAAATAAATAAATAAAATCTTTAAAAAAAAAAGAAAGAAAGAAATCTCTGGGGCTCCACGGAGCCCAGGCTCCAACTTACCTACTTGATGAGGCACCTCAGGTACAGAGAGATCAACCACCGACCTAAGGGGCCCGGCTAATTAAAAAGCCAGGGGTCTAGAAGTAAAGACTGAGGTTTGGGGCTCCTAAGGAAGTATTTTATCGACAGACCCCAAACCTGAATTCAGGCAATGCTTGCTAAATCCGTGTATAAACCTCAACCACTGTGTGTTTATTACATCTCTGCTTATTTACTGAGTAGGACAATATATTCTAGGTGCCAGGGGAATAAAAAAAGAAGTCCCATTTCTGGCCCCCAAGGAACTTGGTGTCTAGTTTGAAGCAGCAAATTTTTTAAATCTATTTTTCTGAACCTAGCATCCATCCATCTCTGCATTCCATGAGCACTCACTCAATAAATATTTAACAAGCATCTTATTTATCAGACACGCTCGATGTCAGTTTCCACCTGCCTCTGTTACCTCTTCTGTATTCTCTCCCACTTCACAGCCCGTCCCTTTTCCTCTCCTGCTTTCTGATTTCTTCCTCCTTTTCTCTCTCCTCATCCCCACCACCACCACCGTCTAAAATCGCTGTAAGCTAGTGAAAGCCTGGAATTTCTTTAAGCATAGAAAATAGCCTTTTATTCCACATTGGAAGATAAAAGGATTAAATGCAAATGAAGGGTTGAAAGCACAGGTGATACTTGTGTGACTCGATTTCAGTTAAAGTGCAATTAATCAATCCATCATCAAGCATAAGTGACTGATAACAGCGTCTTTCCTGTTTTCTTAGGTGCGGTGGGTAGGAGGCCGGAGGGAAGGCAGTGAGAGGCCTTGGGCACCGGCGGGGGTGGGGGAGAGGTACCCGCTAGGAGCTAGGGGGTCCGGGACTGCCCTGGTAGTTTTGCCCGGGACAGATAGAAGCATTCCCCTCAAGGATCTGCGGAGTACAGCTGCGACACCACAGCAGCTCTGTGTGATTTATGAAAGGGTTCACAAGATTTATGAAGACTTAAAAAAACATCAGCACACAGCTGACTTTCTATAAAGGAGCTCCTTTCCCCGGGGATTCGGGGAGCTTGGAATTTAATGAGGGAAACGGAATCTACAATGAGAGACGATAAGGAAATGAGACTGTTTCTCACACAGACATACCAGAATTTATGTATCCTGGTACTCTGGCCTTCACAGGCCTCAGCCAAAGCTAGGCTACTCCTGGTTCCCCAGGAAGCCTGGTGGAACCCTTCCCCTCTGCCCCTGGCCCTGATGCTCTTTCTATTGTGATCACCCACTGGGAATCCTCTTAGAACCTTAGTTTGCTGATGCCTGTTCCCCACCCTCCCCCCCACCAACTGCTGTGGCAAACCTGCCCATCCTTCACCTCCTAATCCGAATGTCATGTGGGATCTCTCTTTCCTCCAAACTTTTAGAGCACTCTGCTCTCAGCCATGGCATGTATTATATTTTACTTCACTATGGGCAAACATATTTTTTCAGGTCTGTTTTATAAAAAGACAAAAACATAAAATTAAAGGCAAAAAGAAAAACAAGGAGATGTGTATGCTTGCAGCAGGATATATATGGCTAACAGAGAACCATGGAATCCCTGAATCCTAGATTACTTCCAGAGAGAATAGGATATTCCCATCACCTGGCTGAGGCCAGCCAGAGACAGGGCAGAGTGGGGAGTGGTAGGGGAGGGGTGGGTTTGGGTTTGGCTCCTTACTTGACTCCCATCTGCGCAGACACAACGATTGGTCTCAGACTCTGGCAGGTGTCTCAAGTCCAACCAAGCAGAATTCCTGCCCAAGATCTCTTCATTTAAAATTAGAATTGAGCTTGGACTTGGGGCTGCTGATGTCTGTTGCCAGTGAGAGAGAATGAAGTCAGATAGATACACGAACATGGAAGAGATGGAGGGAGAGAGGCCAGTTCCAATCCCCAAGCCTCTGGTTCCTTAGGTCTTTTGCTTCTGTGTATACCCTGTCTTCTTTTTGGTTAGCTCACTTTTTTTTTTTAAAGATTATTTTTTTGAGAGAGAGAGAAGGAGAGAGAGCAAGGGGAGGGGCAGAGGCAGAGGGAGAGGGAGAGGGAGAAGCAGACTCCCCACTGAGCAGGAGCCCAATGTGATGTGGGATCCCAGGGATGAGCCCATCCCAGGTGGGATCATGACCTGAGACAAAGGCAGACACTCAACAGACTAAGCCACCCAGGCGCCCCTTGGTTGGCTCATTTAAATTGGGTTTCTGTCACTGGCAACCAAATGTCTTTGCTACATTGATCTCAATTAAAGGAAATGATCTTAAGACCCAAATGGGGAGGGGCACCTGGATGGCGCAGTCATTAAGCGTGTGCCTTGGGCTCAGGTCATGATCCCAGGGTCCTGGGATGGAGCCCCGCATTGGGATCCCTGCTCCATAGGAAGCCTGCTTCTCCCTCTCCCACACCCTCTGCTTGTATTCCCTCTCTTGCTGTGTCTTTCTGTCAAATAAATAAATAAAATCTTTAAAAAAAGACCCAAATGGGTACAATAGCGAAATTTTTAAAAATGCCAAAATATAATCACTTAGTGGGTGAAGAAATTCTAATAGAACATCTTGGGGTTTTTTTTGTTTGTTTGTTTTTTGTTTTTAATTTTTTAAAAGATTTTATTTATTTATTTGACAGAGAGAGAGATCACAAGTAGGCAGAGAAGCAGGGGGAAGCAGACTCCCCACTGAGCAGAGAGCCCGATGCGGGGCTCGGTCCCAGGACCCTGGGATCATGACCTGAGCTGAAGGCAGAGGCTTTAACCCACTGAGCCATCGAGGTGGCCCAGAACATCTTATATTTTTAAAAATAGTTTTTATGTCCTGGCCTCAGCACAGATGCCTATTGTCTGTGCTTAAAGAGGAAAAACAAGAGCATAAAGAGATCTAGATACTAGCAAAGATTCAAAAGAGGAAAAAAGGAAATGCCACGGAGAGATGGCCAGCGACCCCCCAAAGCTAATGTTGTCCCTGCATAGCCTAGAGTTGAATTGGGGAGAGGCTGGGACAACTTCCCATTTGATAGAGCCTGTGTCTGCCTAAGAGGCAGGTGGACCTTCTCCGCCTTCTCTTTTCCTTCCAAAGGCTTCCGTGTGACAGAGCCATGAGTCATTGAGTCCTAAAACCCTGATCTGGAAGTTGTAAGAATCATGATCGACTCTGAGACTCTCACTGCGTTAATCCCACTAAGACCATGGAGTTCACCTGTTGTAGAAATGAGTGGTACCCAGCACCCAGTATCTGTACCCAGTACAGAGGTCCTCCTCAAACTCAGGCCTGAGAGCAGCTGCTGACTCCTGGAAAACTTTGGTGCCAAATCTTGTACGTTAGAAAGGGAGACAAGCACCCAAGAATAAGTTAGGTCAGACTCACCTCAGCATTTGTTGAAGTAACTGGTGAATGAGAACCACAGTGAGACGTATGAGTGCATCTGGTATACCCGCATGCAAGCGAGATAATTGACGTGGCTTTCCTGATATCCTTAAACACAGGTCATGTTATGAACAACTGAACTAGAGGAGTTGCCCTACATGGATTATTAGATTGAGATTATCTGGAGGATGGTCCTAGGGGTACATGTTATCCTTAACCCTGTCCGGTCTGTATACATTTTTCGAGATTTTGTAAAAGATGGAAAACGTCATCCCTATCAGATTGGAGCCTTCGTGAAGAAGGATGGATTGCCCTATGATCAACAACAGAATTAAAATTTAGCCCAGGGTTTGGCAAGCTTTCCTGTAAGCAGCGCACAGTAAATATTTTAGGTTTTGCAGGCCAAGAGGTCAAATTAAGGACAGTATGTAAATATGCTATATATATTATTTTCATGTGTCATTAACACATTTTCATTTTGATATTTTCCAATGATTTATGAATATGGAAACAATTCTTAGATGGTAGACAGTCCCAAAGCAGGTGGTGGGTCGGATTTGACCCAGAGGCTGCTGCCTGTCCAACCCCTGATCTAGAATGAAATATTGGTGTCAATATAAAAAGATGAAGTTATTATAAATTAAAAACAAGATGGTGGCATCAGACCTAAAGAATCAGCCTTCCACATACAGGAGGAGAGATCAGGCTTAGGTGTAAAAAGAGTTTTGGAGACTTAAAACATTCTTTGATGGACAGGACCTCAGAGGAATGCTTGAAGGCTCGAGAGACAGCACATGGCAAGACAGAGGACTTTAGACTTGGGATATTAGAAGAAGTGCTCCCTGGAGAAGGAAACAAAGCCTTTAGGGCATAGTGAGTCACAGGGGTGTTCATCTTAGGCTCTAAATCTGCTCTATAAGGAGACAGCCCGGGACACCTGGGCTCACAGGGATGGCCGACCGAGATGACCCTCTCCCCTTTCCAATCTGGAGAGTCTGTTTTTTTTTTTCTTTTTATTTCTTTTCTTTTCTTTTTTTTTTTCTCTCTTACAGTCAGGCTTCTTAAAGACATGGGAGGTATCTGTTTCATGATTCTACCTCTCACCATAAATGTTCCATGAATATTTACCAGTGAGTGACCTTACTAGAATTTGCAAATTGCTTTGATATATGAGACAAAGAAAAATAAATTTTCCAAGCAGAGGGAGGTGGGCTGAGTGTGGGGCTTGGTGGTATGAAATACTCGGGGGTTACTGGACTCGAGGCAAAGCTTGGCTTCAGTTCTTTTTAACTTTGGCCTTGAGGAGCACAAGCAGCCCTGGGGTTTTAGTCCCATTCTCGGACTGCATTACATTTGTGCTTTCAACACCAGAACAAACGCTCGTCCGGCTTTCAGGCCAAGCTAATCCCGGTTGCCCTCCAACACCCACCCACACATCGCAGGTGGGAATCGTCCCCGAGAAAGGCTGAGTTTTCAAGCTTGGCTCATCACTGGGCAGTACACACGTCCTTGGAAACCCATTTAACATGCGTCATCCAGGACTTACCAGCTGGCTGCAAAAATAGAGCTCAGGAAAACACCCAGTGGTTGCAGAGCTCCTGGAAGCAAAATGCAGGGGCAGGCACCAGGGATCTCTCAGTGAAAGTAATTTCCAGAGCTCACGTTCAGCGCCCGGCACTCTGATAAGCATTTACAAGGGGTCCTATTACTCCTGCAAAAGAACAGGCAGCTGCCTCAATGTGATTTTGCCCCAAGGGGGCGGGGTCAGCTGAAGGTCAAGCCAGCAAACCACTGGGACAGGGGAGGGGGGTGCCCAGCCTAGGGGCACCGCTGGGCAAGGGGACCAAGGTAAGCAGGTTATTTCCGGGACTCCTTGCTAGCCGCAACCCAGTGGGGCCAGGCCAGAGTCCTGAACCAGCAGACCACACGTGCCACCTCCTTGAATCTCCGTCAGATTCAGGATGTGTAACCGGCTCTTTCTTCCTGTGGATCAAGTCTAGCGGTCTTCAAACAGAGCCCCGGAAGCTTGCTGTTTTAAGGAGAAGCTTTCCTAAGAGACAAGCCCCACCTGTTCCTTCTGCTCCCACAGGGCTGTTCCTTTACTCAACAATCCAGTCACTTCCCTGGGAAGATCATCGGGAAGGCAGAGATTCAGCCACTCAGCGGGCAGGTAGGAGGGGGACAGCCGCAGGCAGGACCCCAGAGGCTCCACGTAGCCTCTTTGCTCTGGGCCCTGGAACAGGGATATTCCAGGAAGAGTTCCGGTTTCAGGCTCCCTGCCCAGGTTTCTGAGACCCCAAGGAGGGCCTTAGGCCTGGGTGAGATTTGGCAAAGAGCAAAAAATACATTTATTTCTAGGTCATTCCCTGTGGTCCTTAGTGAGTTCTCTGTATCACCACTGCCCCTCCCCTAAGGAACGGTAGGAAAATTAAGAAGGCTCCACAGGCGGACATTGGCATCTGGGCCAAATGGGTAGACGAGAGATGAAGAGAGGGTGTTCACAGAACGAAGAACTCTGGACTCTATTGCCCACTGGCCATCAGGACAGGACGGAGCCATGGTGGCTCTGTGCCCCTGCCCCCCAAGTGCAGGAAAAAAGCCTGTTCCCAAGCGGCTCCGTGGGGCAGGCGGCCCTGTGACCAGCTCTGCTCTGAGACTCACCTCAGCTTGGAACACGTCCATATGAAAAACCCTTCAGATTAAAGTGTTGAGTTCTTAGGGCGATGTCAAAGGAGCTTCTGGGCCCTCCTCCGTCTTCTGAAGCTCCCACAGATGCAGCGCCCCCTGGGCCTCTCCCACTGCTCTGCACCCCCAAGTTGCCTCCAGCTCTCCCCTCTACCTCTGGCCCTCACCACACTGTCTCCTGTCTGCCTCTAACACACCATGCCCACACACACACCATCTGGCCAGCACCTCCTCACCCCTTATGTATCAGCATTGATGTCACCACCCTTAGGAAGCCCTCCCTGATATCACCCCATGCCAAAGTGTGTTAGATGTTTTCCTAAGTCCTCTCTGAAACCTTTTTCTTCCCTTCAGAGTTCAAGGGTCCCACCATCATGTCTGTGTCACCCATTAGACAGAAGGTCTATGAAGGTAGGGCCACATCTGTTTTGTTTTGTTCTGTTTTTTTTTTTTTTTTTTTTTTTCCAGGCACCTAGCCCAGAGCCCAGAATTTAGTAGAAGCAAAATGAAAACTGGTTCATTAAATGAAAGAAAGAAGGAAGGAATGGGCTCTCCTGTTGCTTTATTTCATTGGTTGGCCAAGATTACATCATGGAGTCTGTACCCGCTACCTGTCTAGACCCAGGGAGCCAAGGGGGCTGAGCACTGGCAGCTACACCCGCATGGGCAACCGATTCCAACACAACACCTGCCCTCATCCCCTGGGGAGCTTGGACACCAGGCCCTTGCCTCCCCACTTTGCTCCCTTTGGTTACAGTTGACTAGAACTTTCCATGGGGTACTTGTAGACCTCCCAACGCAGAGCTTGCTATGTTGAGAAGCAGCCTGAGAATTGGTTGCCAGCACATTCTGGGTGATTCTGCCATGGAGCATCGGGGAAAGCCAGTGCTTGCAGATACATTTCCTCCAGCACTGTCCTGAGAAGGAGATACAGCGGCCTATCCTTAGGGACATGTGTCATACCAAACCCAGTTCATCCCAGAAAATGGACAGATGTAATTTGGGAGAGAAACAAGACAAGCGAGGAAAGACTGGATCAGTCAAGTGGGAGGTAGAGAGGGGTGGAGAAGTGATATGTGGGAGCTCCCTTCAAATATTGAAGCTTGTCACCTAGAAGACAAAGGCGGCCCTATGAGGGTCATGGATGTGTTTTGCTGGGAGGGGGCTGGCCCATGAACTCCATGAATTAGAAACAAAACTTGGAACTGTGCGTACAGTTTTCTTTCTGGAGAGGAACTCCATAGTTTTATTTTGTTTCTCAAAGGGAGTCCCAAAATACTAAAAACCAAAATAGGATCGAAAGTCCAACATGGATTCAAAGCACTGAAATATATTCTCAACCAGTGAAAGGCACGAGCAAATAAGAAATGAATATGTCCAGAGGAGAAGGGGCAAAAGAAAGGATGGGATGAAAAGGAAAACACATTGGTTATGGTAAGTGTTTCTAAGAACACCCTTGAGGACTTTTCCAGATGAACTTTCGCCAAAGCCTGACCACTTCTGCACTTCGGCTCTGTGGTTTCCTTTAGCTGATCTTAAAGGTGAGATTTCCCAGCATCTGACACTGCTAGTATAGTACAAACCTTTACTATGATTACATGTTTGGTTTCTTTCTAGAATTTCTTTAATTGTGTGCCGTTGCTACACAGTGCTAGAGAGAAATCAGCCCCAGCAATAGCTCCAGAAACAGTCTTGACTCAGGATGCTCTCTGTGTAGGCTTCCGGAATCTTCAATCCTCTTTGCACCACAAGAAGCTGCCAACACGTGTGTGTGTGTGTGTGTGTGTCTGTCTGTCTGTCTGAGATTCCCCAAAAGAAGGGGCAAAAGCTTTAGCCTTCCCTCATGGGACGGACTCAGGAGAGAGCAGGGTGAGGGTCTCCCTCTCCCTCTCCAGAGCTCCAAGAGTGGCCCTAGCTTCCAGGAGCATGACAGAGTTGAGTATTAATTACTTGCTGAATTTCATGCCGAATAAAACCACATGTGTCTTTCAGCTGTGGTTTGGAAACATTTCCACCCTGGATATTATCTGTGAAAATTGGATAGGATTACATCACCTTGCTGCTGGTTTATGCGTGTTCAGATTTCGTGTCAGCAGGGAAGAGAAGGCGCTTCTGTGCGCTTCTCCCAGAGGGCCTCACGGAGAGGCCGCTGACGGCCTGAGGCAGGGAGAGCTGCGTCTGCATCTTGGGAGCCTGGAGAGGACTCTACAGGCACTGGAGACCCATGATAGGTTTGTCACGGGACACTGGACAGTGAGGGGGTGCGGGATCTCAGATGAATTCCAGGTTCTGGCCTAAGTGACTACTGCACGGGGGAAGCATGGGAGACAAAGTTAGGGATTTCAGGGAACAGGTTTTGGAGGATGATAGTGGCTCAGGTGGGGCCCCTTGAGCTGTGAGATAGGCATGGGACAACTAAGTGTACACATTTCAAGGGACAAGTTGATATATGAATTTGATGTGTCCATGAAAAGTGAAGGTGACAGTTTGGGGTCACTGTCGCATAGGGAACAATGACTAGCAGCACAGGTGGGCTTGTCCTGGGCCAGTGGTCAAGTGAGGACCCTCCCAAGGCATGCTGGGAATTCTGGGAACACCAATGTTCTCCTGAAGGAGATTGAAAAGAAAAGCTCGGATCTGGGAAAGATGTTTCGGGTAGGGGTGAAGAGGGAGGAAAAGGAGTGGACTTGGAGGGATAAGGAAAACCAGGAGACAGTGGTTACCAGAATCCAGGCATGCGCAGAATTCCAAGAAGGCTGCTAGTAAATGCATCAAATTATGCAGAAGATCGAGGAAGTAATAACAAAATATAATTTTTCTTGAAATGTCAATAGGGTGATTTTTTTCTGGAGCAGTCTCAGGGGAGTAGTGAAGATAGAAACTACATTATGAGGCTTTGAGATGAGACTGGGATGTGAAAAAATGTACAGGAAAAATGTATTCTACTCTTTCAGGATCCCGGGCTTAGAAGAAGAGGGATAGGTCAAGGGTAAAGAGGTGTGAAGACCACTCAAACGGGAAGCCTCGCCACAGGAGAGTAGGGGATCGCTGATTGTCTTTCCGCTATAACCAGGCAATAAAGCGAGAATTCCGTTCCCTGATCAGGTACCGACCCTACGCCGATGAGATTATGGCAGAAGCTGCAGATAAAAAGAAGTACATCCAACCTTGCCCAATTCAATGCCACTATTACTATTACTACTTTCTTAGAAAATAAAAAATCCAGGACAGACGGGATTCCAAGATAACGGGCATAAACCAGGAGTCTTGAGGCAAATCAGAAAGTATGGTCTCCCAAGGTGGATGGATGAACACGGCATCCTCAGGGAAGGGGTTTCATGCATAGCTGGGAGCATGCCCAGGTCTGGCTTCTGGCAGCTGTCCTCAAGCCTGTTTCCCACTAGGTGGGTAAGTCTCCTCCCTCAGAAGCAGCTACCGATGCCGGTGGGGCCGGGCGGTGCTGAGCCCGCTGAGGGGGCCGGGCAGGGACTGGGTGTCCCCATCACGGCCTCTGCTGGGGTTGACTACTCGGCCTTTTCAGCGGCAGCAGCTCTGAAAGAGTTTTCTGCTGTGAAGATTCGCTTTCATCTTTGAATTGTGTTTTCTGGTTTGGAGGCCACAGGGATAAAGCTAGAAAGTCTCCTTCCTGCTGTCAGAGGTCCCCTCCCTTAGAAGAAACAAAGCCTCCCTGTGCACGGGGGCGGGGGTTGCTCACTGCAGGCAAACGAGGGTAATGTCCACCTGATGGCAATTAAAACAGCCTCCCCAGATTTCCCCCAGGGTGTCCTCCCTGTGGCTGAACTTTGCCCTTACCGTTAGCCTTGTAAAAATGTAGACGGCCTCCGGAAATAGAGCATAATCCCTTCTTTTTCACATTTCACTGTGAATCTTTTTATCAGATGCCTTTTCATCATGCAGGGAGAAATCTGGATGAAGCATGGGGCAGCGGTTGGGGCTACAGATGGAAAGGGCAAACAGGTGAATGTGGGGCCGGGGGGGTGACAGCTGGGAAGAGCCGAGCCAGTGACGATTTACCGGCTGCGAAACTTTGCTGGGAGCAGATCTAGAGGAGGGAAAATCCGGCTGACCAGGCACGTCTTTGGTTTTGCTTTTTGAATTTTGGTCCTACAAACAGACTTCAGGGGAACTTACTTGACAGAGTCCATATCTGTTATGCCTGTGTCTGGTCTGGACTTGGCAGCGAACGTAGAAAGAGAGAGGTGTTTGAGAAATGACTTTCACTCTAGCCTCTCTGGAAATATTTAATGTCTAAAATATTTGGATAGTTAGGATTTACAACTCTAAGGGACCTGCAAAGAGGTAACCGCACCTACCCAACTACTGAATCTGATCTTTCCAAGTTTTATTTTCATTTGTTTTATTGTGAAATAAAACAGATGCACGGAAAAGTATATAAAATACATATATGTCTGATTTAAAAACAATAAAGCAGGGAATGAAAAAACTGCATCCAACAACACGGGTCAATTTTACAAATAAAATATTGGGGAAATGCAACCCTACTAAAAAAGGAAAAAAAAAAAGAACATAAACTATGTAATTCCAATTATATAAAGTTCAAAACAGGCAATACTGATTGATAGTGTCAGAAGCCAGAATAGAGTTACCTTTGAGAGAAGGGTAGGAACTTGCCATTCCTTATTTTGTATACTTTTTGTTTACTTTTTTTTTTTTTCCCCATTAAGACAGCTAGTGATTCAGATGTAGTGGAGTTTGGTGATGGCATGTTGGGAATTTTAACTTCTTTCATTGATCTGTGTTCTTGTTTCTGCACTTTTGTGTATATATTTTATAGCTAAACAGTTTGCTAAAAATAATAATGCAGAAAATACCCAAGAACTCAACATATCCATATAAAGAAATAGAATGTTCCATTGTCTTAAGATATCCACTCTGTGCCTCCCCGCTCTTCCCCCACCAAATGTAAGCAGTATCCTGGCTTCTGAGACTCTTGGATGTATCCAGATACATATTTTCCATTCCTTTACTTTTAGTCTTTCGTGTCCTTATTACTGGGAAATGCCTTGAGTTGGCATTTTAAAAACTTGGCCTGACAACCTTAGCATTTTAATTGAATTATTTAATTTCCTTACATTTGCTGTAATGTTTAATATACTGTATTTTGGTTTGTATCTACTTTTTTTTTCAGTTGTCTCATGTGTGCTTATTTTTTCATTTTTGGACTTTTGGGGATTTGGTTTTTTTATCCATCTTTTTCCTCCTCTACTTTGGATATTATATATTTAGTTTCTATTCTCTTGCTGTTTACCTAAGAAATTCTGACATGCACATTTATCAACATTAAATTTCATTAGTATCTTCATCCTTGTTCCAGAAATATAAGGATCTGAGAACACCCTGGCTCCATTCACCTCCTTCCCAAGTCGTATACTATTTTTATGGTATATATTATTTCTCCGTATGTTAGAAGAGTTATTATGGATTTATTCAGTCATTGGTCATTAAATATTTCACAATATTATTATTTTGTTTGCTCTTTGTTTTTCCTGACATTCCAAATCTTTACCTGGAAATTACCTTCCCTTGAGCTGAAGGACATACTCTAGTATCTTCTTTAGTGAGTTCTATGAGCAACAAAACCTATCAATTCTTTGTTTCTCTAAAAATATCCAGTCTCATTTCTGAAAAAAAAAAATATATATATATATATATTTCTTGGGCATAGGCTCTGAGGTTGAATAGGTTCTAGGTTTAGCTGGTTTGTTTGCTTGTGTTCCCTCTTAATACAATGAAAATTCAAGTGCCCTATCTTCTAGTTTCCATGTGACTTTTGAGAAGTCTTCTGTCAGTCTGACACACTTTTGAAGGCAAATTGCCTCTCATCTCTTGCTTCCTTTAGTACCTCTGCTTTGGCATTCACGTTTCCCAGTATTAAAATGATGTATGATCATATTTCAGGATTTGAATCTCTTGCTCTAATAATTCTCATAATTTTCTCTCCAAACATTGCCTTTGCCACATTCTTTCTCTCTTCTACTTCTGGAACAACAACTAAGAATAAATTAGATCTTTTCAGTCTGTCCTTCATGTCTCTTAACTCTCTTTTATAATTACTGTTTCTTTGTCTTTTTGTACTACATTCTGGATAAATTGTTCGGCTCAATCTTCCAGTTTACCTTTTGATTTCCAGCTTTGTTTGATCTTTTTTCAAACACACACACCGAGTTTTTAAATTTCATTGTTACATGTTTCCTTTCTAAAATTACTGATTCTTCTTTCAAACCTGCTTTGTTTTTCTTACAATATTTTATTCTGTCTATGCAAACTTGTAACATAGATTCTATTTACTTAAACTTTGCAAACATAGTTGCTTTGTTTCCATGTCTACAGTTTCATATAGAGTGTTCGACCCTGCTGTTTTTTACTCGAAGATATCTTGTTTCTTCATCTGTTAAGTCATCTTAACAACATGAGCTGCTAATTTTCTTATGTGATTTACATGTGTGTGTAAATCTTGTAAGAACAGAGACAAAAGTATATACTTTTGAAAAGGATTATTGCTTTCCTCTGCCAGGTGGCATCCAATCTAGGATTATTTAAACAATTCCATCTGAAGTTTTTGGGGCCATCCAGATGCTATGAAATTAGGGCAGCAAATCCACATGAGAGCTAGCTTGTAAATATAATTTCTCAGTCCTGTCTTTCCTTCTGCTCAGTGCCAAGATTTGAGACAGGCAATTTTCTTTCTTTTTTTCTCTTTTTTTTATTTTCCTTTTTACCATTTTCTGGTAGGAAGCTGACAGAGGGTTCATTTCTAGTTTATTCTCATACTGAAGATAGAGCCTCTTGGTCTTCCCACTTTGTGGGGTAGGTTTCCCATTCGAGTCTTACTTGGAAGGGACCCATGCTCTCCTTTCTAGCCTCTGTACCACACAGGATCATAAAATGGTTAGCTTCTCCAAATCTTCTCAAGGTACAAATACTGGGTGAAATGCTACACTTGCCTCTCTAGGTTTTCATGTTCACTTAGATTTTGGCCCAAGTTCATTATTTCCTTGCTAGCTCACCGAAGCAATCATTCAACACATAGTTATAGAGTGCCTGTGATAGACCAACTCCTTCCCTATGCATGTGCTGGGGACACAGCAGTGTAAGAAAGAGACAACAGTTCCCTCCCCTCAAGGCATTTATAGTATGACCACTGAGTGGCTGTTTTAACAAGATTTAAAAAAAATATTTCATCTAGCTTTTTAGTTTCTGTTCAACACATTAATCTACTACCGAGTCTGACATATATCAGAAACAGACTATCTTTCTTTCCATCAGGCCTTGTAAAATGTAGGATAGTGACAGTTTTCTGGGTCCTCTGTCTTTCTCTCTTTTTAAGGTGCCTTGGATTTTAGTGCTTTGAAATGAGCACAGGACTGAGAAATGGGAAGACTGGCTGTTAGGCCCATTTTACAACATAGCAAGTACAAACAGCAGACCTTACTTTTCTTCCTGGGTTAAATGGGTTGGTCACATCTCCATCACTGGGTAACCAAGAGGCACTAATGATACAACGTAAGTGAAGTCACACTGTGGAGACTAATGTTCAGATGCCAATGTTGTGTTGTTTTTGACCTAGAGAAATAGTCCTAAACAAGTGGAGTATCATGTCCAAAGTCTTACTGTAATAACGTACTGTTCAAATCCAGATCCGTCTCTTCTGACAGGAAAGTAAGTTGAGAGTGGGAAAGTGTAGTTCTTTCATTGAGCAGGGTTCACACTCAACAGGCTATTTTATTTTATTTTATTTATTTATTTGACAGATAGAGATCACAAGTAGGCAGAGAGGCAGGCAGAGAGAGAGGAAGGGAAGCAGGCTCCCCGCTGAGCAGAAAGCCCCATGCGGGGCTCGATCCCAGGACCCTGAGATCATGACCTGAGCCGAAGGCAGAGGCTTTAACCCACTGAGCCACCCAGGCGCCCAACAAAAACACGCTCTTAATTTTTCCCACTTTCAGGGAAAAACAACCCTCCTGAATTCACAGGACCATCCCGTCATGCCTTACCCCCATTAAGTGGGGTGTAAGCAGTAGCAGCAAGGTCACTCTGAAGGGCAGTCCTAAAGCTACATGCTGTACATTCCTGAGAGCAGAAGGAAAGAGAAAGATGGAGGATGTATGGGGTGGGGACCCAAACCCTCTTTAACGTCCTATTTTCTCATATCTGCAGCCCCTTAAAGGGCTGTCTCATCTGGGTCTCCTTTATTCACCTGATAATAATGAACACCCACCCTGAGGTGGCCTGTCTCCTGCGTTCTGATAACTAGCAAAATGCCGACTGAGGCGTGTTTGTCGGGAGCTCCAAGCACCTCTGCAGGTCAGGAAAATCCAGACCGTGTTCTACAGAGCAGCTGGATCAGGGCTCCCCAGGAAGAGGCAAAAGCCTGCAATGCACTAGCTCATTATGTGTTTCTTTATGTGTGTTCACTGATGGGTTCTAGGGAGATTCGGAACACGCTTTGCACTTCTGGTGCCCAGTGCTCGATTTGTTTTGGAAACCCAAGTCCACGGACTCATGGAATTCACAATCATACCTGGACAAAGTGTTTATTTATAATAAAAAAGAGAATCTTTCTAATAATGAGGGGCAGATGTTAGCCATCTTGATTCATTTCAAATGTACTTGGCCTCATTCAACGAGCTTCACGTGGAGGCTCTATTTTCCTTCTATCCTTCAGGGTCACATTAAACCCATGTTGTGCTTTCCGACAGATCAAAACAGGCTGCTCTAGGTAGGCCAACAGTTTTGAGATGCAACTTTTTCGCGTCAAGTGTGAAACCTCTCCGTTTTGCTTTCGTGGCTCCGACAAAGAGTTATCTAGGCTACATGCCTTTTTATGCAAAGTCTCAGACGCGCAAGGAGGCTGCTTAGTGGGCGATCATCTCCCACTCTATGTGTTCATCATTAAACGCTAAATGGTATCAAGGTAAGCAAAATCCGGGGATGCAAAGAGACACGTTTATAATTTTCTAACAATAAAAATACACGTCTTGCCCACAGAAAAGACAGTGCTCTGTGTATAGGACTCCCCTAATCCGAGGGATGATGTTTCGTTCTGTTTGAGAAGTTTACCTTTGCCTTAAATAAAGTGGAGCTGGTAAACATTAAGGCCCCATGCAGCCCGGCTGATTCGCAAGTTGCTTTAGTGCAAACAGAGAGGCTCAGATATTTGGGCTTTACCATTTTTCACTGAAGTCTTTCACTAAACCTGACCACAGCTGTCCTTGAGGCCAGATGTTTGCTGTAAAATTCAGCGAATTTAATATACCATGCAAGCTCCCTGCCTTTTTAGACCGGCTGAAGCCCCCAGCGTCTGCGTGTTAGCTTTACATAGCTCTGCCTACGGGGTCCAGATGCTTGTTATCCTCCCGGGGTTTGGCAGTGGCTCAGCCTGCTGCCCTGCTTGCTCACAACCACCGTGTGCAGAACCCCCTGCCCGACTGGGGTGAAGGAACCCAACAAATGGACGTGATACGGGTTGATCACGAAAGTACTGGGTAGAAGTCAAATACCTTCCCTTTTTATCGCTGTTAAGCTGCCCAAGCCCTGTGAATTGCGGCCTCCCAGAATGTGCTTTTCCTGGGGGGTCGCAGGACTGCCCCCCTCTGGCTCCCCTGGACGCCTTGTGGGAGAGTGAGCCTTCCTCTGCCAAGTGCAGAGTGGCCGGACTCCTCCTCCCTCCCCACCTCCTGCGGCTGCATTTTCTGGTCCCTTAATTAGAAACTCAGGACCGTGCAGATGCCTGTCTCTAACTCCTCAGGGCGGATTCACAAAGCCTGGAGAGCAGTGATGCAATGGAAAGAAAGACCAAGGCTTAAATCAAGCAACACCACTGAATTCCCTGAATGCCCGTTGATTCCTGCCTAAGCCCTACTCCTCCAGACTTAAGGCGATCATTTTCAAGCCCAGGTCAGGACTGCTTCAGGGTCTGCAAATGTCTGAGTGCCTTTTTAAAAGACACATTAAAAACTTTTAATAAAATCATAATTAAAAAGCAGAGACACTCAAGTGCGTCAGGTAGCTAAACGGCCCCATTGTTCCTACCGACCGTCCTTACAAATGTGAGTCCTACTTTAATCTGCTCTGTATGTGGGAATCCCAGGTAACTTTTCTAGGAGAAGAAGGCATCTAGTATTTAAAATATCTGAAAGCCCCTGCTTTCACAGTGTGATTCCAACCCTTCCAAAGTGCTCCTCCCTTCCTGGGGACTTGGGTGTTCCACATCACCGGCGAAATGCGGCTGTTTCAAGGTCCTTAACTTTTAGAGCTCTCTCTCATTCTTCCCTTTAGAGGTTTGAAAAATGACACGGATGTGGGGCCGATTTGGCGGAGCTGGCTCAGGGTTAGATCGCAGCGAGCCTCCCTCTGCCCAGTGAGCACCCCCTGGGCGGAGGAGTCTTGGGGATTCCAGGGTTGGGGGTGCAGGGCGAGCTTTCCACAGAGGGAGCCGCCCTAGAGAACGTGGAGGCCAGAAGGGCATTCGGAAGTTGGAACTTGCTGGGTGTCCTGGCAGGAACGTGAGGACGAGAGAGGGATGAGTGCATGCGGAACACTAGGCGGTGAGCAAATAATGCAGGCTTTTGTACGGAAATATGTTTGATTTTATCCAGTAAGAACTCAGTAAGCCTGGAAGTTTATTTATATATGGTCGGCGCACACAATGTTACATCAGTTTCTCCAGCACAATATAGTGATTTGACAACACTGTGCATTCCGCTCTGCTCACAAGGCTGGCTGATTTTCTTTTTAAAAGAAAGACATTTGGAAACTTCTGCATGTGTCTTTTGTATTTTCCCAATGGTGATGTTACTATTCTCCTTTGTAGCTTTGATAGTTAAATTATATACTTTTTTTTTTTCTTGCATCGAATAGGTCAAATAGAGCTGTTCAGGTTTTGACTAGCCCTTGTCACTTGTCACTTCCTAGTGTGACTTTGGCCACGTCCTTAAACATCTGAACGGCGTTTCCTAGATCTGGAGCCATTTCCTTGGAAGCAGATTTTAGCTCATACTAAGGGAAAAGCTCGTTTGTGCATGTTCTTTCTTCCAAGTTGTTGCTTTGACTTCCTCACACCCTGGAAGTTCTCTTTAGAAGACTGGGCTTTCCCCAGGTTCTCAGACTGGATCAGGTCTCTGAGATACTTCCCAGGAGCACCTCGGACTAGCCTGTAACAGTTGTCATGCTTGTGAACATTTACAGTTGTTTACTTTTTCTTTTAAAGAAATTATCTTAGATACCTCTGGGCCCTTATATACATGAGTAAGTCCATCAACTATCTTCATGAAAGCACGAAGTAGATAAAGTCACATGGCCATGGAGAAATCTGAGGTTAGCTTGATTTTGTCCCCCATGTTTCTTAGTACTTGCTTTTTATGCTTGGATGGTTGAGCCACTAATTTTTAGAGTTTTATTGAAGTATAATTTACATGAAATAGAATATACATGATTATAGTGTACAATTTGATAAGTTTCAAAATATGTATATTACCAATCAAGATAATAATAGTATTCACCATCTCCAAATGTATCCTTGTGCCCCTTTGTAATCGTTTCATCCTGTCCCCACCTCCTCTCTCCAAGCAAATGTTGACTGGCTTGCGCCATGGCCCATTAGCTAGCGTATTCTGGAATTATATATAAATGGAATCATACGCTATGTACCCCCCTTTTTGGGCCTGACTTCTTTTACTGAGCATAATTACTTTAAGATTCATCCAAGTTGTTGAATATGTGAATAGTTCATTCATATATTTATATAGTTCATTACTGAGTAGTAACATACCAATGTATGAATACACCAGAATTTATTTATCCATTCACCTGTTGATGACATTTGCATTATATCCAGGTTTTTGGTATTATAAATAAAGCGGCTATGAACGTGTGTGTGTGTGTGTGTGTGTGTGTGTGTGTGTGTGTGTGTGTGACTTGATACATGGGAATTTATCAAAATAAGAACTTTGCTCTTTAAGTGACACTATTTAGTGAATGAAAACACAAACCACACTTTGGGAGAAATCATTTATAAACCACATGTCTGAAAATGTCTTGTAGCCAGAATATATGTATTGTGTATTTAGATCTTCAAAGTTCTCATCACAAGAAAAAAGAAATTGTAGCTATGTGAATTGATAGATGTTAACTCATCATTTTGCAATATATATATGTACATCAAATAATTATGTTATATTTCAATAAAACTGGAAAAATATATAAATAAAATTCAATAATAGAAAACAAAAAAAAATCTAACTGAAAAGGGGGAAAAAAACAACGGGCAAAAGATTGGGTCAGACATGTCACCAAAGGAATCATTTAGAAACATTTAACTCATTGAGAACATTTTGGGTGTTGTGTCCAAGCTCTGTTAGACTGCCCAGAGCAGCATTTGGTCTAGAGCTAATTCTTTTCCTATGATTGAGGCATCTGAGTCCCTCTGGGCAGCTCTCTCTTCTCTGGCCCTCTGCCTTGCCTACTCCAGGCGCCTGGCCTCAGGGGAAGCCCATTTCCATCTCCTCAACTTGGGAAAACAATTGGCTCTGCCTGGGGGCCCTTCGCCTACCCTGTGGCACAGAAACTCTCCCCAGGAAGAAAAACTGGGCAGTTGTAGTGCACATCTCATTTGTTTCTAGTCTTTCAGAGATCACTGTGGTTTGTTGCCTGGAAGGGGGAGGGTGGGTCTAATGTCTTGAAATCCTCTGTTCCCCACAGCTGGTCCAATGGTTTAGTTTAGGAAGAGAGTAAGTCCAGCCTCGGGTTCCTTCATGTCAGCCAGCATGGAGCTCTGAATGATTGTTTTCAATCTAACAGTCACTGAACACCCTTCCTGACAGTTCCTGGTCCTCAGGAAACCCCCTGAGATACAGACACTTTGGTCCCCCAGAGAGGTAGCCCAGATCGCCGGGGAGAACACAGACGGAAACTAAAAGGGTTGTGATCTGAGCTCTGGAAGTCTTACTGCCAGCTCCACATGCTTAAATAACACACTATCCAGGCTATTCTTGAAATGTGGTACCTTAATCAGCATTTCTTCTGTGTCCAAATTCTATGTATATATTTTTCTGGAACAGAGTATATCTTATTAAGTGAATTTTTGTTCTTACAATTTGAATACATTTTCAAGAATCGTTCTTTGAATTTTTTTTTAATCGGGTACATCTGCCATTTATGTGTTGGATTATCCTTGAAACAAATACTTATTGATAGCAGAATGACTCGATGCCATATTTTCTTACCAAGCGGTAGCCGTCACGATTAGATGATACTGTGTTATGCTGTATTATGGAGACATCAGATGGAAAACCACAGACTTCAACAACTCTGAGCTGAAAAGTGACTGAGGACAATTGGGCACAATGTAAGAAACTAGGAATGTCTTAACTAATTCATCTTGTTATAAATCTTGACAATGTATCCCTTTTGTATGTGGCAGAACCATGCCTGATATAAAACAATCTGTGTCTATGATTAAACGAGCTCCATCAGTAAATACGAAAATGCCAAGAAATAAGACAGCATTGGGTCATGGTGTTATTGGCAGTGCTTTTTCCCTTTTCGAGGGGTACATAAAATAACGATGTGACTTACAGTTGATGGTGGCTTTGATTTGATGAAATATGGTGTTATCTATCTGTTTTAATTTTTTTTTCCATTTCCCTTCTGCACCAACCCTTATTTAAAGCCTTTATTTTCAATAATGAAATTTCAGACATGGTGTTTTATTTTAGTGCCTAATGTATGTGTTTCCAATATTGCTGTTTTGTTCCTTATTTTGTTTCTTTAACTGCAAAATCTTTTTTTTTTTTTCAATTCATTCTGTTGTTTTTTACTATTCCTTTCTCTGAGCTCTTTCTTCGAAAATGAGTTTTTATTAAGTTCTATGGTGGTAAGGGAATTTCTTTCATTTCCTTGGACTGAGTTCTTGCCTATGGAATTAATTTCCCAGAAGGAATTTCTCACTTTATTTTTTCTACTTAAGCTTCAGCCAGATTGCATCCCACCCCCATCCATCCCGTCCTTCCTCCTGTGGGGCCCTGCCCTGGCTTGCCCCTGTAACTTCAGCCTGTCAGATTCCACCAATTCTTCGTCTGTCTGTCTCAACTACTTCTTTAATAATGCTTTTCATGATTTTGTGAAAGTGATAAGGCTTCTCTCCTTCTTCCACCCCTCATGGCACCCTTGTCATCTCTTGTAGATCTTATCAGATTCTCCCTTGGAGTTTTGTTATTAGGGTCACTGTGCAATAGGGTTTTTGTTTTGTGTTTAGCATACCTTTGTCTCCCCCAGTCTGAGGAAGGTGGCTTGTATATAATAGATTTTTGACAAATATTGGTTGATTTGAATTAAGCTGATAGACCTAAATTATATGAAAAAACTCCACATATGAACTGTTAATTACCTAACGTGATTTTAAAATCATTGAGGAGTCCTTAATACATCTCAAATGGTTCTCTACCTTTAGGACATGTGGGAATCACCTGTGTAAATAGTTTTTGTTTGTTTTAAACAGCAATCCTTGGTTCCTGCCAAATCTGCTAAAACCGTAGTTGAGAATTTTGCTCACAGAAGGTTAAAATACTGGTTTGAGAATATCAAAGGATTTTCTTCTGAGCTTGTGTAGATTTGGGGACCCTTCTTAGATCTCCTAATAACTGAGCATGTGTCCTAATAAAGCAAAATGGTGCATGGGCCACAATCACTAAAAATCTATTTTTCCCAGGAAGGAAGGGAAAAAAAGGTAGAGGCTACTATAAGCCTTTTCTTCACAGATTCAACATATATGTTGATTTAAAAATAATCTAGCCCTGACTTCCATAAATATGGTGGCACAAAAGAGAATAACATGTAATTACCTTGTGCCCTGAAATACATAGGCTCCAATGTAAGACTGTATATTCTGTTGACTGAGAATAAAGCCCTCTTCTGTTTTTTTTTTAATTTTTAATTATTTTATTTTTTACTTTTTAATTTTTTGGCAGTATCTGCTCTATTTTGTGTAAACAGTCTGGAAACATGGTTTTCAGCATGGCTAGCAAAGCATGTATGGATAAGTTTGTAAGTGCAGATTTACACACCACCGCAGGTAAGTCATCAATCAGGTAATGTGCACCGTTCTCTACTTTGTACCGAGTTCCCTGTGTTAATCATCCTAGAGCATTAGAGTCTTTATTAAGAATTAATGTGTTGAAGTTAGTATCTGTACAAATTTCAAAGTAGCCTCTAGGGTTCCCATCCTCCAGAAATTTAGAACCTTATGTGGAGGAGAGAATGTGGATATAAGTGAATTTATTTAAGTGACACGGAATTGCTAGATAAGTATTTTTTCCTCCCACTGGTTGTAAATAGGCTTGTCTTTGCGGATCTGAGACTACTAATGAATTTGTACAAACCAAGCAGCAGACACACGATGAATCTTCTATAAATACACAAACATCTGAAATGCCAAGCTTTGGAAACAACAGGATTGCAATCTCTAAGTTTTAGGAAAGAGAGTCTGGACTTAAATCACCCATATTTTCTATTGTGGCATCACTCGGACATAAATGTGTGGCTTACTTGTGAGCAGTCCAGAGTTAACCAGTGTCCACATAGGCAGAGAACTCCTTTTGAATTAGTTGAGTTAGAGATTCTACACTCAGTGCTAGTTGCTTTTTGAACCCCTACATCATACGCTTTTGGGCAGCAGAGCCTGGAGAAGATGTTTTTGTGTAATCTGTTACTCGGATGTAAGGTTCTAGAGGGCAGAAAGGCATTTATACCCTGGTGCAGCCCAAACACCAAGAGCAGTGCAAGACACATAGTATATGCTCAGTAAATATTCTATGCAATGCCTTCAATTTAAAATTTTCTGTGTTTTTGTATTAATACTTAATTCCTATTTGTAAAATGAATTGGTTCATTATAGAAATTTGGAAAAATTTTTAAACCTAAAGGAGAATATAAAAATTATTGATGATACTATTAACTAGAGGTAATCATCAAAAACGTTTTTCATTAATGTGTGAGTTTCTAAAAGTGGTTTGGTGTATGTGTGTGCATGCATGGGTACATGTGAGAATTGCTGAACTTGTATGCATAAAGTTTTTGGCAACATATCATGAGTGTTTTTGCATATGATTAAATTATTTGATTTAAAATCATATGATACCACAATTGTTAGTGGTTACATAATTTTCAAGCATGTAGATTTACCATAATTTGTTGGACACATACCCTATTTGGGACCATTAAGTCTGCTTTGTTTAGTCATTTTTGATAAAAATAGATAATTCAACTATGAAATTCCTTATACAGTAGTCTTTTGGCATCGCTAATTATCCCCTTGGGATAACTTGTCTTTGAAATGCTTATAGAAATTTATAGCAAAACAAAAATTTTCAGGACTGTCCCTTTACTTCATTTTCGATAACATCAATTATTGCTCTTTTCCATTGTTTCCAACTATGTAAAAAGTAGTATCTCATTATGTGTGAATTTGAACTTAATTTTTTATTTGTGCATAACAGCATGTTTTCACAAATGGATATTTTAATAAATTAATTGTATGTGTTATTTATGTTTTTGGTTATCTTTTTCTTAGTGACTTACAAGAGCACTTTATATATTACAGATAGGAAGCATTTATCTGCTGTACAAATTTTTCCCCTTTGCGATTTCATCTTAAATGTTATAATGCTTTTGATATACAGAAGATTTACATTTTTATATATTTCAACACTTTAATTTGTGGTTTGTTTTCTAGCTTTCATTCCTACAATGGTCTTTGTTAACTGACATCACCTACTAAATAATCATTTCATTTTAGTCCTTCTGTGGCTTTATATTTCAGGTAGGTTGAATTTTTTAACCAAACTATAATTTGTTTCAATGTAATTTGTGAGACAGAAATTAAATTTTGTCTTTTACCAATTGTCTTGTTATAACTTATTCAGTAGTGGTTTTTCTCCCCCAGTTATTTTGTATACAAATTTTATGATATTTTAAATTTTGTTCCTGATTTCTTCAGTTAGAATATCTGCTACTTCATACTTCACAGGTACCAAAGCTTGATAATACCTTATAGGCAGTAGAGTAAATCTCTTCTCTTTATTCTTATTTTTTTTAAATCTCAAGGCAATTCTCAGTAATCTTAAATTTCAAGTAAACTTTAAAGTCCTATTAACAAGTATAAAGAGGGGGAAAGGTAAGATTTCCATCAAAAGTAAATAATTAAAATTTTTAAATAACTTGAGAAGAAATCTGTTGATAATACTGAGTTCTCCAACACATTCTGTGCCCACACAGCACAAAATTATGTTTACACGAATATAGATCTCTCTTTTCAATAAAATAAAATCTTTTATGTCTCTCATCAAAGCTGTAACACTTTCTTTGCATTGATTAAGTGTATTTCATGTCATATTTATCCATGTGTATTTTAATATTTTTCTTGGGATTTTTTTTAACAGTCATTGGCCATATGGGTTGTTTTCACTTTTTGGCTGTTACGTTTAATGCATCTATGAACATTTGTGTGGAAGTGTTTGTGTAGACGTAGGTCTTCATTTCTCTCATGCAGACACCTAAGACTGGAATTTCTTGTTCACAGGGTAACTCTATACTTCAGCCTTTGAGTAACTGCCGGACGGTCTTCCACAACAGCTGTGCCATTTTGCATTTTTACCCATAGTGTATGGGGGTTCTAATTTCTCCATCCTTGTCAACACTTCTTATTATCTGCTTCTTTTATTCTAGCAATCCTAGTGGGTAAGAAGTGGTATCTCACTGTGGTTTTAAATTAAGATTTTTTAGGACTCCTTTCAACCAGTTATTGTGGTTATAAAACAAAGATACAGTAACTCTCATAACAGATTTTCCTAAGACTTCTTGCCGCTGCACCTCTATCAAACATACTGGCTGATGTCTCGTGCACAGTGAACACTAGTGGCCTCTCTGTGCTCCAGCATCCACATGGGAGAGTTAGGGACTGAGTGCTCACAAAGGCAGGCTCTGTGCCCAGACTGCCTGGACTCAGATCTCAGCTCTGCAGTGTAGCTCAGCAGCTACAGGTCTGGCCTGGGAAAGTTTTATCTATTGGGTCACAGATGTCCCCGGATTTTTGGTATTAAGAGATACAATTTATGCAAGAAAAACAAAAGGGAATTTTAACGAGTGTACACACTGAGAGAAATAGCCTGTTTTATAACCCCTCAAAGCAAGTTGTTGGCAAGTTGTCATAAACATTTAGTTGAAATCATTTATTTTTAGGCATATATTTGTATAATTTTAATGATTCTCCACTTTAATAAGTTGTTTTCAATAAGCAAATCAAATACTGCTATCAGTTTTATGAAATAAAATATTTCTGTAGTATTTTTGTATTTATTTTTTATATAATTATCTTTTTCAATGGATTCTAATTGATTTTTAGGAAATAAGTGTTATCTACAAGTAGTAACATACTAGTAAATGTTTAATAATTGGCTCTGGAAAATGTATGTATAGCCATATATAATGTGTGTGTATATACATATACAGGCTTATAAATTTTACTGTTATAAGGGATGGTAACACACAATTAAATAATACAATTTACATTACTCTTTATTGAAAGTCCTGTATAGTCCATTGCTTCTCACAGAGTGGTTTCACTGATTTTTGCCAAACTCCTCTATTTGAAACAACCACGATCGCTCTCCAACCATGAATTGAAAAGTAGAGTTGTAACCCAAGTTTACTTTTCCCAAAAAATGTACTGTCAACAGTTTAGGTGCATGATCTACAGGTGAACTCTTTCTCACCCTTGATCAACGACATTAATCCATAACATGCAGACCTTCCCTGCCTCCAGGGTTTGGCTGCTCAGGAGAGAGCCCGGAGTGTTGTCTGTGGTTGGAGTATATTCATCCCTTCTGTTCCATTTATTGCAAAATGAGCTGCTGAATTACTCAACAGGACAGAGTTTGTTCAGTAACAGCTAAGGCACTCTTCAGATTTATCAGCCAACTGTAGTATTGGCAATTGCTAGGGAAAGGTAAATTTTATTTATTATTTTCCTCTTTTCATCTTTTCCATGTAACTTCTAAATTTCTCATGTATGTCTACTATTTTTCCAAAGTGATTTTTACAAAAGCTGATTTATCACACTCTACTTGTTTTGTTTATAACCCTTCAACCAGCCAGTATATATTTTTATTCTTGATGCAGAATCCCCTGAGCCTTATTCGTGACTGCTCAAATTTGTTTCAAAGATAAAATGTCCTATTCAATCATTTAGAATTGAACATGAGAGATTCTCTAAATTTTCCTCCTGTTCAGGCAGCAAGTTACTGTACTGTTCTAGAGAACTTCTTTTTTTCATTGACATGCAATATTTTTTAAGAGACTTGACCATTTTTCTCTTTTTGCTCATCTTTACATATTGATTTACAGTTAAATATGAGTTATAGCCATCCCAAGAATGGAATAAACACCTTCCTGAGATTTCTGAATGCCAATGAAAGAAAAAATGGCATTTACTGTACTTCTGCATTGGTTTGCAGAGAGCCAGCAGACCTACGCAGCCACTTGGTAATCCCAGAGTACTTGGATACTGCTATTTCTTCACTGTGTTTGAGGAAACACAAGAGTGGATGCAAGGTCTGCTGGTGATCGACTTTCCTTTGAGCAAAGCCCGAACTCCACATGTATGCAGTGGCAGGAGACAGTGCCCTTTTCTGGGTCTCCCTTCATGCCCTAGCCACCCAAACACTTTGGGCTCCAGTGCATCGGCAACTTGCCGAGGGCAGAAGGCCCCAAAAGCCCTGGGGTCTTTACTTCCCTCTAGGTCTTATTTACCTAAATTGGGAGACCTTAGAGGGTTTTGTTAGCATCGTCTCTGATTACTTCCTAGGCAGCTGCTCCTTATCAGGAACGGAATCTGACTGACATTACTTCCTGCTAACTATATTCCCTGACATTCCAGCTGGAACCTGAAAAGCTGACCTGAAGTTCCAGCTGGCCTTGGGACTTTCACAAAATGATCTTCTTTCTCTGCCTTTCCTCTTCTTTCCCTCCCCTTTCCACCTTTTCCATCCATCATCTCTCCCACAGTTTTCTGATGAGCTTTTGTCCAAGCAAATTATTGTGATGCATGTAGTCAATTTCATAAGCCTCCACGAGTCCCTCATGTAACCAGAAACTTAGTATTTTAGTTCTCTATTTATGCTGTAACAAATTACCATATATTTAGTGGCTAAAAAAACACAAATTCATGAACTATATTATAGTTCTGGTGTTCAGAAGTCCAAAAGCCATGTGAAGATGCTAAAATCAAGGTTTACTTTCCTTCTAGAGGCCTTTCTGTGGGTGGCCCATGTCCCTTAGCTTACGGCCAGGTCACTCAACCTCTGCTTCTATTAGCACATTTCCTTCTCTGAGTCTTCCATCTTCTTCTCTCCTTATTAAAAAAACTTGTAATTACTTTGAGTCCACCTGGATACACCAGGATAATCTCCCCATCTCAAATCCTTAACTTAAGTACTCCTGCAAAGTCTCTTTTGTCATGTAAGGTAACATATTCACAAGTAACCAAAGATTAGGACATGAACATCTCTGGGGGACTGTTATTCTGTCTACCACACTTACTCTCAATTTTGCATATCTTAGGCTGCCATTTCTGTGTTTGTGTGTTTATGTTTGCAAACAGGGTTGCCATGAGAAAAAGACTTCTGCTTTAATTTTGTATCCATATGCAGTGATTTCTGGAGTGGAGCAAAATATGAACATGGAGGATTGATCAACTGTTTACTGTACTGTAAACAGTATCAAGAAAATCCAAGCATTCAAATATCTTGTTATAAGAAAAATCTGAGGTCTTGCTTATGAATATAGTCAGTCTTATTCTTGAGCCAAATAAATGCAAAAATTATCCTGACACTTGGTTGTAATCTGGGAAAGAGCTCAAAATCTTAGATGTAAAATGGAACATTCATTATGTTTAACAGAAGGGATTCTAATGCTTATGGATTTGTTATAATTTTACATAATAATATAGGGACCCCATGGGACTATTAATTCAATGGAGGATCTACTCTTGTATTTCATGGTATTGGAAGACAAACTGCAAATTACTGTTGGCTCTTCTGATCAGTCTACATCAGTCCTTTGTAAGACTGACTACAAGTCCCATATGGGACCTCATATTGACCACATATTATTAATGTCTTCTGTGGAATACTAACCCTTCTCTCGTCTTCTACTTTTCATTCAAACTGGTCCTGTAAATAGTGGAATTGTCACGTTATTTAAAATTTGATACCTCTTTTTGAACACAGTTATACAATATAGTCATCTATTTAAACTACATTTTCTGTAAGTTCTTTATGTCCTGAGGCAGTTTTAAATTCTAAACACTTGATATTGAATCTGTCAGTTGTGATGAGGAAAAAAAAAGTTGTAATTTCAGTTAGTGAAATTCACCAAAGACTTTAGATTGAATTTAATCAGATCAGGTCAAACATACAACATAATAGCTTTATACTGGTGGTGAAATAAAATGTTCTCAGAAAAGACTAAAGCAATACATCATGTTATACAATTTGAGATGTTTCCTTATGCAACAGAAAAAAAGTTGACTATTAAACAGTACCCTATCCATAACTTTCTGACTCCAGTCTGGGTGGAATGAACACGCTCTACCCTGTGACAGTCACACTGAGCAAAATAGAAACTCTGGACAGAATGCACACAGTAGCTATGACTCTGAAAAGTAGATGATGGCAGTGGATTAAGAAAAGAGCCCACAGTTTGATGTAATATGACACTGGCAGGAGTTTCTCATGTCTTCCCCTCCAGAATTGTTCTACCTAGACTCAAAAATGGTCAAAAACCCAGAGGTATCCAGTGGAAGGAGGTGGGAATGACTCCAATGGGAGTCCTCTCTGATAGGTCCAAAAGCAGGAAACAAGACTCCAAGTGTCATAAAGAGTAAGAGGAAATCCCTTCTTTGTTTTCTTCTTTCTCACTGTGGTCCCCAGACCCTACCTTGATGGCATGTTAGGGGCACAGGTGGTGGCAGCAGTGGCTCCAAGGGAAACACTCTGAGGGAAGAAAATTCTCTCTGACAAGAGAAGCTATAGTCATAAGACTGTTCAGGAATTGTGGGGCAATTCCTACTGCTAGTTTTTCCTCAGTTCTTGTGCTTCTTGGTCCCTGAATAGATGTAGTCATGAGAATTGTGATGCAGATCAGAGAAAGTAGAGTTTGGGCTTTCTGGCTGAAGTATTGGGAAAGGTAGAGAGGGGTGGCAGATCACTGAAACGTTAGTGATATTGTGGAGGGGAGGAAGATGAAGAGATCAATTCCATAATGTTGCTTAAGATCTCCCAGTTTCATCTGAGGGCTTTATGAGTGAATCTAGTCTTAAATAGCATACCCTAATCTTTGAGGACTTCAACAAAGGACAGACCATCAGCTACGTCTCACACTGGCCACCAGTGCTGTGCATGTGGAACAGACCTAAGTGGTACTGAAAAGGCCTAGGAAAATGAATGAATATTGAACCCACAGCTAAAAAAAAAACATAGATAAGAAGCATGGACTAAAACTCACCTGACTTTTTTTTTTTTTTATTTGACAGATAGAGATCACAGGTAGGCAGCGAGGCAGGCAGAGAGAGAGAGGAGGAAGCGGGCTCCCTGCCGAGCAGAGAGCCCGATGTGGGGCTCGATCCCAGGACCCTGGGATCATGACTCGAGCTGAAGGCAGAGGCTTTAACCCACTGAGCCACCCAGGCGCCCCTTCATCTGACTTCTGATCTCAGCTAAGGTGTTGGTCTCAAAGTCCGAGTTCCAGCTCCACATTGGGCTCATGGAGCCTACTTAAAAAAATAAAAATAAAAATAACCAGGGAAATTGCCTGCTGGAACAAACAAACAAAAAGTCAACATTTTCAAGATTTAAACAAGACCCACAGTCTCATGATACAATATCCAACATGTCCAGGATATGATCCAAAATTGCTCAGCAAATGAAAAGCCAGGTAAATCTCAATTTATAATAGGAAAGACAATTATAAGCAGCTATTACAACCATGATCAGAGAAGTAAGGCTGAAACTCTTTTTTTTAAGATTTTATTTATGTATTTGACAGACAGAGATCATAAGTAGGCAGACAGTCAGGTAGAGAGAGAGGGGAAAGCAGGCTCCCCGCTGAGCAGAGAGCCTGATGCAGGGATATATCCCAGGACCCTGAGATCACGACCTGAGCTGAAGGCAGCGGCTCAATCCACTGAGCCACCCAGGCGCCCCAAGGCTGAAACATTTTTGAAACTAATAGTAAAACAGGAAATTTAAGCATAGATATAAGAAAAATACTTTTTAAAGGACCAAATAAAAATTAGAGAACTAAAAAAATATAAAAATCAACATAAATAATCCAGTAGATGGGGCAAATAAAAGAACGAAAATGAACAAGGAACAAAGAGTCAATGATTATGAAGAAAGACATTATACCATCTGAACAGCAGAGAGAAAAAGATGAAAAGAAAATGAAAAGACTTCTGGAAAAGGTCAAAGGTATAACATTTATGTAATTAGACTTTCAGAGGGAGAAGAGAAAGCATAGCCCAGAAAACTTGCTTGAGAGAGAAAAAAAAAAGTCTGAAAACTCCCTAAAATTGAGCAAAAGACAAACTTACAGATTAAAAAAGTACAGCAAATCTAAAAAAGTGCAAACTTAGAAAAATCCATGCCCTGATGCATAATAACCTAACAAGCTATAAATGAATGCAACAGAAAGAATTTGAAAGCATTCAGAGAAAAAAAAAAACAATGCACTACGCATTAGGAAACAGCAGTTGAAATGACTGTATTTTAAGTGGAAAGGTTGGGCAATAACATCATAAAAGAGCTGAAGGGAAAAAAAAGTATAAATTGAAAATTGCATATCTAGCAAAAATATTCTTTAGGAAGAAAGATGAAACAAAAACATTCTCAGATAAAAGGAAAGTAAGAATCTGTTGTTTTAGTAGGCTGCTATATAAAAGAAATCCTGAAGTGAGTTCTACAGGCTTCTGCATCACAGGGAACATGGGAACATCAGGAATAAAGAAAGCATGAAAGAAACTGTAACTATATAGATAAATAAAATGGGCTATTCTCCTCTTACGTTGTGTGAAACATATATGCAGATGAGGGATAATGTTACAGCACTGTCTATAGCAATGAGTTTTAAGTATATAGAGGTAATACATGACAGCTACAATCATGGGGAAAATAAAGACACCTATGTGATGGGAAGTTTTCAACATTCCACTTGAGATGGTAAAATATCAGTCCCAAGTAGAGAATGAAAAGTTAGGTTTGTACAAATATTGTAATCCTTACAGCAACAATTAAAAAATTATCCAAGGAAATATAGTCGAAATTCATAGAAAATTTAAAATGAATTGCTCAAAAATTCAAATAATTCAAAAGAAAGCATTAAAGGAGAAAAGAAGGAATGAAAAGGAGAGATAACAATACAAAAAGCAAAATGCTAGACCAAATCCAAATATCAAAAAATAATTACATGATGCATAAATGACCTCAGCACATTAATTAAAAGACAGATTGTCATGATGGATAAAAAGAAGATCCAACCATATACTATCTAAAAGCAGCCCACTGTGAAATAATGATACAGGAACTATCAAGGTAAAAGGATGGACAAGATTTCCCATGGAAAAGGTAATGGAAAGAAAACTCATGCGGCCATATAAATATCACATAAAATATACATCAGAGCAAGGAAAATTGCTTAAAATAAAGACATTGCATAATGATAAAACTCAGTGAACATAACAACCTAAGTGTTTATGTATCTAACAACAAACCTTTTTTTTTTTTTTTTTTAAGATTTTATTTATTAGAGAAAGAAACTGAGTGAGAGAGAGCAAGTATGAATGGGCTGGAGCAGAGAGAGAAGCAGACTCCCCACTGAGCAGGGAGCCTGATGCTGGACTTGAGCCAGAGACATGATCCCAGGATTTGATGCTGGGACTCCAGCATCATGACCTAAGCTAAAGGCAGATGCTTAACCGACTGAGCCACCCAGGCACCCCATAGCAATAAAACTTTGAAGTATAGGGGAAAAAGTGACAGAAATAAAAGGAGAACTACAGGTGGAGACTTCAAATTGTCTCTCTCAGTAATCAATGAATAGCTCAAAACAAAATCAGAACAGGAGACAAAGCAAAATAACCCCACAGCCAAATGTATCTAATTGACATTTACAGAATGTTCTTCTAACAACAGCAAAATATGCATTATTTTTAAGTGCACATGGCAAAAGTCCATACACATAGACCATATTCTGGGTCATAACACAAACTTCATGGTTTAAAAGATATAAAATCATTACAACTATATTTCCTGATCATAATGGAATTAAACTAAAAACCAGTAACTGGAAAGTCATAGAAAATAATGGAAACTCTTCCTCTGAACTCTTGAAAATTAACATACATCTAAATAATCAATTGATTAAAGAAAGAGTCTCAAGGGAACTTAAGAAAAGAGTTTGATATGTTACACATATCAAAATTTATGGGATACAGCCAAAAGAGTGCTTACAGGGAGATGTATCACATTAAAAGACCATGTCAGGGCAGAGATGTCTAGGAACATTCCTGGTTGAAGGACTGCTGGGCCAGATGGAGAAGTTCTAGAGTAGAGGTTTGGAGGCTGCCAAGTTGTATGTTCAGGCTCTGTCAGGTCTCAAGGATTGGGCAGAAGCTTGGGGAACCTCAGGTAGTGAGAGTTTATTGGAAGACTGTACAGAAGATAGAAAAGAAAGCAAAAATCAGTTTTAAAAAATTGTTAGCAAATACATGCATGCCTCATGAGAAACTGACCTGTGTTTACCATTTTTCAGGGTATAACAAATGCATGGGCTTTGGACATATTTAGGTTCAGATCCGGGATCTTCAATTTATTAGTTAGATGATCTGAGACACACAGCAAGTCCTCAATACATGGTAGGTGTTGGAGGGCTGGTGATATTAAAAGCAGGGAGCAGCTTTAGAGATGCAGCAGGACCCCCACAATCTGTATGCTACTGACTCAGTTTCTCTATTTCTGCCTCTTACTCCTTTCTTCTCCTTTGCCATTTCATTTCACTCTCTTCAGACCTTTCTTCAGGGTCCTGCAGGATCCTGGATTAAGACTTGCTTATTTGGATGACATGATACTAGAAAACCCTAAAGACACCATCAAAAAAAAAAAAAAACAAAAAACCAAAACTGGAACTGATAAAGGAATTCAGTAAGGTCACAGAATATAAAATCAATATACAGAAATCCATTGTCTTTCTATACACTATGCTAAGAGAAATTAAGAAAACCATCCCATTTACAATTGCATCAAAAAGAATAAAATACCTAGGAATAAATGTAACCAAGGAGGTGAAAGACCTGTACTATACAAAGTATGAAACACTGATGAAAAAATTGAAGATGACACAAACAAGTGGAAAGATATTCCATGCTCATGGATTGGGAAAACAAACATTGTTAAAATGTCCATACTACCCAAAGCAATCTCCAGATTTAATGCAATCCCTATCAAAATACCAACAGCATTTTTCACAGAACTAGAAGAAATAATCCTAGAGTTTCTATGGAATCACAAAAAACCTCAAATAGCTAAATCAATCTTCAAAAAACCAAAACTGGATATATCACATTTCCACATTTCAAGATATACTACAAAGCTGTGGTAAACAAAACAGTATGGTACTACCACAAAAATAGACACATAGATCAATAAAACAGAATAGAGATACCAGAAATAAACCTACAATTATATGGTCAATTATTCTTTGATAAAGGAGGCAAGAATATGCAATGGGAAAAAGTCTCTTCAACAAATCATGTGGGGTAAACTGGAAAAGAATGCAAAAGAATGAAACTGGACCACTTTCTTAACCATACACAAAAATGAAATTCAAAAGTGGATAAAGGGACTAAATGTGAGATCTGAAATCATAGAAATCCTAGAAGAGAGCACAGGAAGTAATGTCTCTGACATACACTATAGCAACATTTTTCTAGATGTGTCTCCTGAGGCAAGGGAAACAAAAGCACAAATAAACTACTGGGACTACATCAAAATAAAAGTCTTCTGCACAGCAAAGGAAACAGTCAACAAAACTAAAAGACAACCTATTGAATGGGAGAAGATACTTCCAAATGACATATCTAATAAAGGGTTAGTATTCAAAATATATAAAGAACTTTACAACTCAACACCAAAAAGCAAATAATCTAATTAAAAATGGGCAGAAGGGGCACCTGGGTAGCTCAGTGGGTTAAAGCCTCTGCCTTCAGCTCAGGTCATGATCCCAGGGTCCTGGGATAGAGCCCCGCATCGGGCTTTCTGCTCAGCAGGGAACCTGTTTCTTCCTCTCTCTCTGCTTGCCTCTCTGCCTACTTGTGATCTCTGTCTGTCAAATAAATAAAATCTTTAAAAAAAAAATAAAAATGGACAGAAGACATGAACAGACATTTCTCCAAAGAAGACATACAGATGGCCAACAGACATAGATGCTCAACATCACTCATTGTCAGAGATATGCAAATCAGAACCATAGTAAGCTCAAATAAAAAACAAAACAACAAGTGTTGGTGAGGATGTAGAGAAAAAAAGTCTTCTTGCACTATTGGTGGGAATGCAAACTCACACAGCCACTCTGGAAAACAATATGGAGATTCCTTAGAAACACTAAAAATAGAATTACCTTATGATCCAGTAATTCCACATTTACTCAAAGAATATGAAAACACTAATTCAAGAAGATATATGCACTCCTGTGTTTATTGCAGCATTATTTACAATAGCCAAATTATGGAAGCAACCCAAGTGTCCATCAATAAATGAATGTATAAAGAAAAAGTGGTATACACACACACACACACACACAAACAAACACACGGAATTCAGAGTATACTTATTGTGATGAGCACTGAGTAATGTATAGAATTGTTGAGTCACTGTTTTGTGCACCTGCAACTAATAGAACACTGTGTATTAACTATACTGGAATTAAAATACAATACAGACTTGTGTGGGGCATGAGCCCAGCTTCCATGCTTTAGCAACCTCAGTAACATAGGGAGATAGCACTCCATGGTGAGGATTCAGTAGCCCATTTCCTTCTCACCAGGACCCCATATTGTAATAGTTTCATCTCCGTTATGAGCAGAGGTTCCATGTGTAAAAGAATGATCAGTCTGACCAACTGTCAGTCTGTCTTTCCCACATCACACTGCTGCTGGGAATGGCATTCCCCTTATTGAAGTTTATGAAGTAAGTTCTGGTCCCTCTGAATTTTAGGATGCCGCCTCCTATAGCAGAGCTAATGTATAGCAGAACTGGCTTGGGTTTTCCCCTTCAGTTTTCATCCATAGTTAACAGTCAGTGGAAGTTCCAAGAGGCAATGGAATGATTAAAAGCAGGTAGAAAAATCCACCAACCAGAACATTCCTTATTAAACAATCAAGAGTAGACTGATTTCTTGCTCATTTGGATTGTCAGGAAGCCTCGGGGGAAACTTCACAGGATTACTGAAACCTTAGAAGCTCTGTTGGCCTCATTCCCTCAAGCCCTCAATGCTGTGACAATCTGTGCATTAGAAACCATTATACATCTGCTTCCTTGGATGGAGTTTGCAGTAGATATCTTGGACTATCTCAGGGATGTGAGAAGAGTTCTGAATGCAACAGATACCATCTTGGAGGCAGCTTCCTCTGGAGAAGGGCCTGCTTGGCCTCCTGCTGTAATCCATTCTGGTGTCTGCAACTCAGAACATTCCCATCAGAAAGGATCTCCTCACACTGACCTGCACCCCCAGGGTAGCTACTTAAGCCCACTTCTGAGAGTGGGAGAACAGCTGGTCACCTTCAGGAGAGCACACCCCTGCTGCTGGCATTTTTAATACATGTTGAGATTACTGAAACTGCCAAGATAAATAGTTGAAGAGTGTGTACGTCTTTACCTTCTATATTCCAAGATGACATTAAGAAGAGGTGTTCTCCATGTGGGGCAGGAGGGCTGAAAAACTGACTGAGACCTTAGACAACATATATGTGAATATGATCCTTTTCCTGACTGTAGAGCCTGTTGCTGCTTAGAGCTCTGTCTCCTGACCTTGCAAGATTATGTAGTGCCTTCACTCAAACACCCTCTTGTCCTCTGCCCTGTCGCCGTCGTGATACGTCCCAACACCCTGCCTCTACCTTCCTTGGTTCCCCAGTGTTGCTCAGTCATGCTGCATTATCTGAAAGGACTTCCATAGTCTTCATCATATTTTATTAGCCAGCCAGGCTTGAGTTCTTTCTAGAGCAGCTGCTTGTGAATCTGGGGGTCATTCATTTTCCCATCTGTTCAAGTTCGTGGGCTGTTCTTGAATGATGGCAGTTGTCTCCACAATGTTGAAATCTAAATACCAGTCTTACCTTAAATATTTTTCTCTTTTCAAATAGCGGTCCTCCAACTTGAGTATGCACTTGGATTCCTTGTAGAATTCTGGTAAAATACAGACAAATAAACACTACCCCAGACCTGCTGAATCAAAATGGTCAGAGGAGAACTATTCACTCGAGTCTATTAAGAAAAATCTCCTCATCGCTCCCCCCTCGAGGATCTGACGTGACCAATGGTTACATGGTTTTTAACCATCTCTAGGGAGCAGTGGTTTTCAGACTGCAGTACATTTCAGGATCCCCAGAAGAGTTTGAAGAAACAGGAATCTTTTTATTGTTTGGGTTATGGCGTTAATCATCTGTACAAGGGAAAGGAGAATGTAGGTGTCGGGGAAATCTTTCCTTCCAGGCGAAGATACCTGGTCAATATGATGACTCACAGAGGAACTCAAGATGGTGGCTGTGGCACAAGGTCTAAACAAGCAAAGAGCCGAAACAAGGAGGTACACCATCGGATGCTGCACATGTGTGAAAAATCAGCGGGCATCTGTTGATTTTTTTGCCTGCTCGGCATCTCCTCTCCTGTCTTGTGTTAAAGGAATTCTCTTATCAAGAACTTCTCCCGTGTTGTTGAAGTGGAAATGACGCGTCCTCCTTCGCTTCCCTCACAGGGTGGACCCATGACCTAGACCTGGCCCACCATAATTCTGCATTCTCCTGTCCACAGTGTTTGGATTACAGATAGATGTAGCATCCAAGCTGGCCAATGAGCTCTCGCTCTGGATTGTGCTAGGGTTCTCAGAAAATAGGAATTCTTTCCTTCTGATATCACAGATCTGCCACTTTATAGAAAGAGGAGGGAGAGGGGAGAGGAGGGAAGCAGGGCTGAACCGTGGAAAGAGCAAGGTCAAGAAAGAACTAGAGAGGAAGCCCTCCAACTGAGCACCTACTCAGGCTTGCTTGAAGATGCCTTCTAATGCTTCTGCTTCTCAACTAGGCAGTCGGTGGGTTTTGTTTTTACTCAATCTGTTTTTGCATTAACTTTTTATCTCCATCCTTAAGAGTTCTGCCTAATATAGTGCATCCTCCCAAATGTCTACCATCTTATACAAATTCCCCTGCTATAAAAAATGGGGATTTAAAAACACACAAAGACTGAATGTGCTTTGTGTAATATTCTGTTACACAGTATTTGACCCACTGATCAAATACTTTTGGGTAATATACCAGATTATGTTCTTCTCCTGGGAATACATTTCACACATCAGCCTATTTAAGAACCTGAGAAGTTTTGAACTATAATTAACCATTTCAGTCTTGTAACTCAACATTTCCCAATATATTTGATCACAGACTTTTTGCGTGTATGTATGGAACTTGCTATCCAACATCCATGGTTTTTTGTTTTACTTCTGTGATGAATTTCAGGTCATTTTGTATGGTCCATAGATGAAGTGTTACTCTTAGGTATAAACCATTCCTCCAAAAAACACATTATGTCTGTTACAGAACAAATACTACATGAAATTAAAAGGCATGTGGCCTCCTTCCCAGAAGGATCTCTCTATAAATAGCACTCTGGTTTAGCTTTGACTATGAAAGATTAAGTGGTATGATCAAAGTTAGGAGTAAAAGAAGACTTTCTTTGATTTGGGAAGAGGTCTATATTTACTTAGCACTGACCTTTCTTTCTGATAACAATTTTGGACCTTGGCCTCAAAATCTCCCTGGTAGGGTAAAGGGGCTCCATGTGGACAGGGTCTCCGTAAGCTCACAGAGATGGCACATGGTCTAAATGTCATCACTTTTTAGTCAAAGAGCAAATATGTGAAGTGAGGTTAGAAGGAGGAGCCAACCAGAGACACATCCTCTCCTCACATCCCTGCAGGTCCAAGGCCAACCTTCTGATTCCCATGCACTCTGATACTGTCAGCTACTTTTAAAACAAACAGAAAACTAATTCAGATAAGAAAATATACTCACGGGGCGCCTGGGTGGCTCAGTGGGTTAAAGCCTCTGCCTTCGGCTCAGGTCGTGATCTCAGGGTCCTGGGATCGAGCCCCGCATGGCGCTCTCTGCTCAGCAGGGAGCCTGCTTCCTCCTCTCTCTCTCTGCCTGCCTCTCTGCCTACTTGTGATCTCTGTCAAATAAATAAATAAAATCTTAAAAAAAAAAAGAAAATATACTCACGAGTTCCACTCCAGTGTGGTCAGGTTTTGTCTTTTGGGAATTTGTACGAAGTTCTGCCAAGACTGGATTTCTAAGTGATGGTGTCTAACCATCATGCAGATCTGCCAGCTTCCCCAGGTTCCCGGGGCTACTAGCAGACACTAGAATGTCCTCTACACTTCTTCTCCTGTGGCCTCCACCAAGCTCCAAGGACTGGCACTTCTGCTCAATCTTTTTGCTCAAACAAGCTTCTCCAAACAGGCCCTCCTACTGTCACTGCCTTCCGCCATCTTGGCTGCTGCCTCCCTGAACACAAACACCTGACCAGACCAGAGTCCCCCCGTTGTCAAAACCTCATGACGTGACATGGCACTGAAAGGGGAGATGTCCCTCTCCCTTTCATTCCTGTGGCTTTGCCCTGCCCCCTTCAAGCTCCCAGAGCAACACTGCATTGACTGATCTCTTAAACAGATGGTAGTCAAAAAACTCAAAAGAAGAATTTTCATCCTGGATTTCATAAGGATGAAGGAGTGAGTCCTGTGGAGTTGTGATTGGAGGACACAGTCATTACTGAAATTGAGCCGTGTGAAGAATGCCCTTCCGAGGCAGTCAATGCCTTCTTCCTGGGGCCCAGGTTTCCTGACTCTGTCTTGCTTCAACCTGGAGTTTTCCAAAGATGTTCTTCAATCCCCATAAAAATTTACAAGCCATATACTCTGTGTCAGAACTACTCTGATCTACTCTTATAGCCTCAAAGCTAAAAGACAAAGACAGTATGTAAGTGAATGGACAAGACTGTTTTAATAAAACTTTTAGAAAAGCAGGGGCAGGCTGGATTTGATCTGTGGGCTACAGTTTGTCAGCCTCTATTCTATGTGATAAAAATATTTCAAGATCTTCCTTCTTTCAAGTGCTAATAAAATGCTTATAAATTCATTTTCTTGAAATACATATTGAAATAAAGCATTTAATTGATATTTTCTTTTGTTGTTGTTGTTATTTTTGGTCTTCCATTAAAATGTTCAATACTTTATAATTAGGAGCTGTTGAGACATGCCTTTAAGGTCTCACACTAGAGGTAATTTGGAAGCCAGAAATGCAAACTGTCTGGGAAGTGTTTATTTAACTCAGTCAGATTGCCAGAGCAGAGTTGGTATTTCTCAACCTCTCTCCCAAATATGGAAGATAAATACAGCCTCAGATCCACTTTGTGTGCACACGAGCAGGCAGCAGAAGAACCTGATTCCTTCAGGTCTGAAATGCCTGTTTGCTGCCTCATCCCAGCCCATCACGGAAGCACAGTTTTAAGGCCCAAGTTTACTTTGTGTCCGCTTCCCACAGGGGACCCAAGACGGCACTGTAAAATCGTCTGTTCCCACTTTGCCTGCTGCTCTGTCTCCTTCTCTCTTCCACCCCCTCACTCCACCCTTTTCTAACTACCCCTTAGGAATGTAGCTAACTATCTGTGCCAATTCAAAATTTAACTTATCTTAGTTTAGAAAAAAGACATGCAGAAGTAAATGAAGGTACACTACAGAGTCGTAGGAGACGATCTCAAGGTTGGAGAACTATTTCGTCTTCTGTTTCAAGAATTAGTTCCACATCCTTCCCATCATCCAACAAACAGGTATGGAATACCCCAGCATGCGTCAGGTCTGAGCTCGGCGTTCCAGGCCGGATAGCTCACTTAGACATCTAGCTTTTGCGGCTTAAGGAACCACCCACAGTTTTGTGAATTAGGACAACAGATATTGTTTTCATTACTTTATGCATGATTAAAAGGCCAGATAGGCGTGTAAGCAAACACAGCCCACTGGTAATGCTGCTTGTGAAACCACAAGAAGGAAAAGTGAAAACCATCACCAAGAAATTAGGAATGTAATTTCACCTAGCAGTGATAGTAAACAGTATTTTTTTGTTTCCCCAAATATCCACTGAAAGGAAGAGAAGCTGGGAAGGGGCAGAAAAACATCCTGGAGGGCTCCTGTTGCAGTTCTCCAAGGGCAAGGCTGGCCAGTTCTCCAGGGGCAAGCTGCTGTCTGTTCCTCACCCTGCAGACACCAGCCTGGGTGTGCTCATGGGGATAGAGGGGCCCGCCAGCAGGAGAGCAAGTCCCAGAGCACAGGTGCTTTCCGAATCTGTTTGCATCACTTGTGCACTTGTCTCATCCACCAAAGCCCTGGCCAAGGGGTGGGAAAATCGACCTCCTCTCTTGTGGGCCAAGTTCCATTAAGAGCTGGTGGCACAGACCGGGGGCGGGGGCATGAACACATGGGGGCTGTTGTCAGAATGATCTATCCCAGCCAAAAAGCTCTCTTCTGCAAGTCACTGAGTGCACATCCTCCCCTCCTTGTTTTATTTCCTCCTGAAAAAGTATGAGAAAAAGCTCTGCTGGCCCATGAGCCCTGAGTACTTATGATGGGTGCAAAAGAGAGGGCCGGATGCTGACGTGCCAGCTCGTGGGTGATGTAACCCAGAGTCCTTACAGAACAGTTTGGGGGAGTATATTTGGGTGAAATTACAGCTTTTTACATCATAGAGCTGTTGCATGGGGAAAAACAAGGAATGAAAAGTTCTGGAAAGAACATACTCTTCCCTGCCCTTACTGTGAGCCCCAGAGCCATCCTGGGTCTTACAGATGAACCCACTATTTGGTGAATGCCTTTTCTCCTTCTGGATGTTGGTTATAATGCGAGAAAAAAAAATCACCTTTCTCTCTGGACCTGGTGGAAATCAGCATGCCACAAAGTCAAATGCACACAATTTTTTAAAAAAGATTATTTATTTGACAGAGAGAGAGAGAAAGGTCACAAGTAGGCAGAGAGGCAGGCAGAGAGAGAGGGGAAAGCAGGCTCCCTGCCGAGCGGAGAGCCCGATGCAGGGCTCGATCCCAGGACCCTGAGACCATGACCCAAGCTCAAGGCAGACGCTTAAACCACTGAGCCACCCAGGTGCCCCAAATGCACACAATTTTTAAGATAACCTTGTGAAAATGAGGTCATTAATCCTCTGTGTATTTTTTTTTTTTAACAGACATGCTGCATCCCTGAGACCCAAGAGCCACAGAAGGGAGAGCCACGCACGTCTCCCCTGGCGTGAGGGTCAAGTGGAGACTGAGCGGTACAGTAGGTGAAGACCGAACTTGCAATGCTGGAAACCTGGTGGCTGTTTTCATTACAATGATGAAGTTCAGAAAAACCTCTTCTGAAAACCTGGATTTTCACATTTTGCTGGAACCAGCCCTTCCAGTTAGGTTTCTAGAACTACTTGCTCCTAATAAGTATAGGCAGGAGACCACAGAACAAAACAAAGTAGACAAATCATGTTTGGGGGTTTGGGGGAGGGAGAGAGAGTGAGAGGGGCTGTGACACCCGGTTGTCAGTCCTGGTCTGCCCAGGAAAGAAGAAGCCACTTCCAGTCTGTCACACAGAGGGGCTCACACATGGAGCTGGTTCCACAAGCAGCGGAAGGGCCGAGAGGCTGGCCAGAGGAAGACGCTGCAGTCAGAGGTTCACAACAGGCAGCGGCTGCTCGCACCCCAGTGCTGGAGAGCACTTCAGAGAAGGCAGGCCAGCAGCTGGGAGCCCCGGGAGCCGCCCTCACAAGGCCTGGCTGTGCGGGGGCTGGAGTCGCACAGCTGTGGGACTGAGGTGCTGTGTTCTCCTGTCCCCCAGCCAATGCCCCATGTGGCAGTCCTGGGGGGAGCTGCTGCCAGGAGCCTCCTGCTGCTGACCTTCAGAGCCCCCACTCTCCCCAGAGCCTGGGGCTCTCCAGGGTGGGCCGTTCATGCCTGATGCAGGACTCCTGGTGGGCAGCCCCGAAGGGCTCTCCACCAGCCCAAGACGCTCAGACTCACTTAGAGGCGCTTCAGTCCTTTCTACTTGCCCCTCTTCCGATGTGTGTCAGACTGACTGCAGTCAAAGCTCTCTCTATCCCCTTGCTCTCTCCGGCCTTTATCCATCACTACCATTTCCACACCCCCCTCCCCATAAATAAATCTCTGGCATGTCTGATTCCATCTTGGTGTCTACTTCTCAGGTGACACAAGCTGATAAGCCCCTCCCGGTCTCTCTCGCGGTGGAAGAGGAGGCACAGCTGCTCCTTCCACAGACTTGACCATGAACACTGCTTTCTCCTCGCCTCCGACAAGGCAAATCTCTCTCCTTCTCAAGTCCTGGCCTCCGCTGCCCTCTGAAGCCCAGATCTCCCTCCTTTCTCCATCACTTTTATCCTTCTCTCTCGCATATCCCCAGTCCCACCCTCTCTGGTTCTTCCCCAGTGAAGCCCCATCCATCCCCAAGTCCCTTCTCTCAGTCCCCTGTCCCTTCCCAGCTTTCCTGCTTTCTTGCCAGGAGCCTCAGGTGGGCACTGGGCACACTAACCACTTCCATCTATGTGGCAAGGTGCTCACTGCACGGAGGGGGAAAAAAAATAACAATCCACATCCAGGTACCTGCGGGCCCCTAGTCAGTAAGTCCAAGGTAAGCGTATGTTACCTCAGACTCTTTATATTTCTGTCCTTACATTACTTCCACACATCCAACCTCTTCGGAGCATTAGGCAACTCTTAGCTGTGCCTTCCTTTGCTGGAAACTCCTTTTTCTCTTCATCTGGGGGCACATTTTTCTTTAGTTCTAGAACTAGACTCTCCTAGACTCTCGGCTATTCCTCTTACTTTGGTCTTTCCCTAGGGACCCTTCATTGGGTCTCTCATCATCTCACTTTTCATACTCTTCCTGGGCAGTGAGATCCACACATGGGGCTTTAATTTCTAGTCCAAAGGTAATACATCTAAGATCTAACTCTATCCTAAAACTCTCTCTGGGTCTTTGGATTTCCTTATCTGCACCGCTACTCTGTATTTTGACTCCTATGTCACCCAGTGCACGCAGACTCAACACATCTACCACCACAACAAGCCTCCACTTCCTCCTGATCTACCATGTGCCCTCTGTGTCCCAAGTCAGTCTTGACCCCTTTGTGTTGCTCAAGCCAAAACCCGGGTAACAGTATTGACACTCCTTCCTTACCCTCCTCCTACCTGGACCCTCCTTCATGGTACACCTCGAGTTTTCCCATACCTCTTCATCTTGTGGCTTCTACCCTGGCTCAGACCACCCTCATTCCTTGCCTGGATTGTTTCTACACGTTCCTAAATGAGGTCCCTATACCCAGTCTTGATCCCTTTCAGCCTTTCTTGACACATCAACCATGATATCCTTCTAAAGTGATAACTGCTTCAGTGCTCCCTCCTGCTTCTAAAATTAAGTCTAAAGTCCGTGACATGGTTTACCAGAATGGTCATAAGATGGCCTTAGGTCTCTATCCTGATCTTCAGCTTCTCCCACCTCTTTCTCCTCCTTCCTACTCCTCTCTGTTTCAGCTTATGCATAAGCACTTGCAGTTTTCTGAACATGTCATTTCATTCATTTGCCAAACTTTGTCCCAGTAGCTTCTCTTTTTGGGAATCTCCTCCATGCCATACAACTCTGCAAAACACACAAGCACCATGACCCACTTCAGCAGCTAAATCCTACACAGCCATCCCGACACCTGTCCCCCTTACCTCTGTAACTTGTTAAGATGGTTGATTTGCTTCCATGAATACCTCCTTTTAGTCTTACACATTGTACCATAATTGCCTATTCTTCTGTCATTTTCCACCAAGAACAGCTCCTTGAGGGTATAGCTATGTCTTCTTCCCAAGACAAAGCAAAGGGCCTGACAGAAGGAATTTTTATTGAGTTAATAAATAAGCTATTCTGCTTTAAACCTATTAAATGCCTGCCTATGTGTAATGATACTATTTTTTGCTCAGGACATCACATTCTTGAAGATAATTATTGACCATTTATAATGAATATATTTTTAGTATAGACATTTTAGTTTTTTAGTTGGAATTGTGCATCTTAATTCTTAGGCTTGCTGAAAAAAACTGTCTAATTAATCCTCAAGGCATAGACCTAAGATTAATGGATAGAAGGTATAAATAAATTATATCTTCCTAAGAATGGAGCCTATCCCCATAAGGAATGGGATGAGGTGTGTTTCCCACCACTACCAGTTATCCGGGTGTAAATTAGATTAAAACATCATATTTGGGGTAGACTCCTCAGTTGATATTTAAGGCTATTTCTGAAACAGCATTAAAATTTTGAGTCTGATGATTTATAGGCTTACATCTCATAAACATATAATTTTAGGCCTGAAAAATATCTTAGGAGTTAATGCAGAATCTCAAGGTTGAAACCTTGAGGATATTCATCTATGAGCTCTTCGGTATGTTTGGTTGAATAGCTACAATTTTTATTATTTTAAGAGAAAGTAGATTTTTTTTTAACGGAGATTAAGTTGTTTTCCATTTAGGATATTTAAAAATGATTATCTTTGAATAATAAGCTTCTAACAGATTAAAGATTGAAGTAGCTTTGCATGAACCTCAAGTAGTTTTGCCTACAGCTCTTGACTGAATGTCCAGTAGGCAATTAGTGGTGTATGCCCTTGGGCTGTTGTCCAGCCATATCAAAACCATAAAGATGCAAAGTTTGTCTTTGGTTCCCTCTTTCTGCCCAAGCCCTCTGCCCCCATCCTTTTCCAGTGCTTTCATGCTTTTGCTTTGACCCCCTGACTTCTCCCCTTGGATGCCTGGTCTGGAACCACTCTTCTGGTTTGAGGGGGCAAGCCAAGGGGCATATACCATGCCACCTCTTTCTGCAACAGACTAGACTGGTCTGCGGAGACAGATCTTAGACAATACATGTGTACCTGTAGGTACAGGTGTCACTTCTGAACAGTCTTCTCCCACATTCGCCATTTCTGGAGAATAATTCCTGACAGTCTTTTTCCCGTCTCCCTTCCTTTCCCTTCTTTTCCCTTCCCTTCCCTTTCCTTTTCTCTCTCTCTCTTTCTTCATTATAATTTATAACACTGGGGCTCTGGGAAATAATGACAGGACATTTTCAATTCCTGTTGAGCCATCCTTTCTTGATTTTGTTATTCCATAGTATGTTAGCTCCAGGTTTATCCAGTGGATAGATAAAAGTACATAAGCAAAAACAAAACAAACCAAAAAAAGGAACAGATGGCAAAGGTTGGAGAAATTGACCAATGATACATCAGTAAACAAATTAATTCTCCATCAGCTAAAATCACCTCTTACAGCCTCAATATTCCAGATTGTTCAATCACTCCTCTCTTATCTGAACTACCTGCTATATTCCCATTTCCTCAGGGCTCTACTAAATGAATTGTTATCTAATTTCTGAGAAATCATTTCATTAGAGTATTAATGCTCTCCATTATTTAACATATTATCCTCTGGCCGATAATATTTGCATTTTGAGAGGCACCTTCTGTGCCTTAATCAGAATACTGAGCAATATGTTAATTTCAGGTGCCACGTCAAATCTTCCAAAGACCTATATCTGCCCATTAAATCTTAGAGGGAGCCACCCATGTTTAGTGCTATGCCAATTTATGGTTTCAGTCACCGGGGAGTTTTTAACTAATGCTGGGCAAAAGATTCCAAAAAGGTTAAATTCTAGATACAGTTGATGGAAGGTGCTTAGTGAGAGACCTGTTTTGGGTTTGGTGGCCACAATTTAATTTTTTTATGTCATACTTAATGGCTGTGTAACTCTAGGCATATTATTATCTCTGTTTCTTTCTCTAAAATGTTTCTTATCCTGACAAGATAAAATAAAATATAAAATAATATAAAATAAAACCCCACCACCATTAGAATTCACCCCAAATTAATTCTTACTGGTTGAAAATGCTCCAATGAGAAACACTATAAACCTGAACTATTTCTTTACTGAGAAATACCTATAATTTTCAGCTATGCATTATGGTGGGACTTAGAAAAGTTGTCCTTTTGTTGATGACGCAAAAGTGGCACATAGAATGCCTAATGACAAACACACTGAGGGCTGGACACTGGAGAGCTGGCCTGGTTTGTTACTTGACATGCCCTCTTTTCCCCTAACTAGTTAATTCATCTTTTGTTTACAGAATTCTGAGCCTTTGTTTATACTTTAAAGGCAACAGATTTTTATTTAGTTCCCAAGGCAATAGTGCCAAGAGGAAAATGAGAAGAAGGTACCCTGAAGGTTGCATTCCACCTTTAAAGGGCAGACCAGACTTTCTCAATGCCTTAGAGGCTGAACTCTCAGCAGATTATTTTAAAGAGGGCAGCATTGTCTACTTTGCCCCAACCTAGAAAACAGCAAGTTATTTGCTCTCCAAGGGTGACCATTTTTTTCCTAAACAAATAGAGATAATTGTCTATTTAATTTATGACTTGGGGCAAGTCACTTATTGCCTGAAAATATTCATTGGAAGAGCCTGGCATTTTTAAATTAAAATACACTGTAATTTGGGTTACGATCCATCATTTCTTTTTAATCCAATCATCTTCTTTCATTTTTATATAAACAATTTTGATGGAAAATATATATTTTAAAAAAACAGCTCCTTTCCCAACTTCCTTCTAAATGACCTATTGCAGACCCAGAAAAACATAAACACTCATAATGGCAGAGAAAACTGGAAGTTACAAACAGCCAATTGCCAGAATCTGGGAGAAATGTGTGCTAATTATGAGGATATGATAAGTAGTTTCAAGGAAGGGGCACTTGATTGGGCTACCGGCCAAGTGGTGAGAGTCTGAGATTGGGTTCCTTGAGGCTGGAAGCAGGAAGAAGAGAAAACCCCAATTAAAGCAACATAAGACATCATGAAATGGAAACATTCCAAATCAGAGCCTTCTAAGAAAAAATAAGGTTTCTATACTTGTAACAACTGGTTTTGAATTAACAAGCACATTCACCAGATTTCTTACACAGAACACAAAAACGTTGAAAATAAAATAAAAAAAAATTATAATCTGGACTTCATGAAAACTAAAGCTTTTGCTCATCACATTAGAAGATGCCATGAAAATATAAAAATACAAGTTACAGACTGAAGAAAATATTCCCTTATATACATATGTCTATATAAATAAATATAAATATATATATATACATATGGACAAAAATCTGAACAATTACTTTGCAACCTAAGATAGACAAATGGCTAATATACATGCTCATTAGTCAGCAGGGAAATGCAAATTAAAACCACAATGAAATACAATTCCACATCATTTGGAATAGCAAATATTAAAACGAATGACCACACTATATGTTGGTGAGGATGTGGGGTAACTGGAAACTACTTTAAAAAGCCTCTATGTCCTTTTTTTTTTTTTTTTGAAAGCCTATATGTCTTTACAAAATTCAAATGTGTATCTACCCTATGCTCCAGCAATTTCATTTCTAGGTATTTGTCCAACAGAACAAGAAATGCTTTAAAAGACTCATACAGTAGATAAACAAGTGTAGAATATTCACTTGTACAGTGGAGTACTGCTCAGCTATGAAGAGGAAAACAATTATTTTTTCTCATGAAAGGTTGCATGAATCTCCCCATGTCATATTAGGAGAAAGAGAGAAGACACAAGAATATGTACTACTGGGCATAGAAGTGTGGGCTTTCCTAACTTCTATCATCATAGCTGCATTTTGGCTATAAGAGGACGTTCTGGTATGCTAGATATTCTCTATCTTAGTTGGTGTGTAGATTACGCAGGTGCATGCACTTGCCCAAAATCCTCAAAATGTAGTCTTAGAATATTTGATTGCATTGTATTTAAATTAACTTCCTTTTTTTGAAAAAAGTAAAGCATTAAATATAATTATTATGTTCAAGGAATTAAAAGGGAAGATGAATTTTGCAAGAATACTTACAACTTGTTTTGATTTGGGTTCCCTCAAAAGTACATTTTGAGACAAAGATTCAATTATAGGTAGTTTGTGTGGCAAGTTCAGGGAACACTGTGAGAGCCGGGAAACGAAACAGAGAAAGAAAGTCAGCCAGTAGTGGGTATGTTTTGAAACAGATTCCACATTGGACAACTAGAGCTTAACATTCTGGAAAGACCTAGGGAAGAGTGTAAAATGCAGGCATTATTCTCCTGAGGGAAAAGAAGTGAGTGCTTACATACCTACTCAAAATAGTTTTAGGTTGAGGCTATTCACACAGGATGTTAATTTCTGGATATTCCCAGCAGCCTAAGTGAGTAAAAAGAGATATAATCTGTGATTCCATAAAAATCTGTAGCCACAAAAATACAGATACTAATGGTTAGAATTCATTTGTACCACACTAAATGATAATGTCCTAGGGGTATGTGGGGTTATTGGTAGAATCTGCTAAAAACCTTTTTAAAATAATCAGGTGGAGAAGATTGGCCTCAGGTTAATGCATGGGTGATATGAGACTGTCCCACTGTCAAGAAAAACGGTAAATGATGAGAAGACTAAAAAGAACAAGGAGGAAGAGGAGGAGGAGGAGGAGGGGAAAGGAGGAGAAGTAAAGAAGGAGAGAAGGAAGAAAACATCTGTTCATTGGCACTGGAGAGCAACCAAGGCAGTCAGAATTTGAAGGGCTAAAATTCTTGAGAAAAGGGAAGCATGTTGAAGTAAGCCCTACATGTGAAGTCACTTTACTCCTTTGGGACAATTAACAATTCGCAGTATGGGCATGGAAGCCAAACAGAAAGCAGTAATTTAGAACAGGGCTGTCCAATAGGAATATAATGTGAGCCACATAATCTTAAGTGATCTGGTAACTACATTAAAACAGGTTAAAAGAAACAGGCAAAACTAATTTTAATAATATATTTTACTTAATCCAATAGATTAAAAAATACCATTTCAACATGTATTTGATGTAAAAAAATTAATGCAACATTTTACATTTTTTTTGTACTACAACTTCAAAATCTGGTGTGTATTTTACACTTACAGCACATGCCAATTCAGATTAGCCATATTTAAAGTGCCCAGTGGCCACATATGGCCAATGAGTGCCATATTGAACAGTACCAGACTGAAGTTTATAGCAGTCTCACTGGGCTGTGATGACTATAAGGACATCTGAGACTTCAGGTGCCAGGATCCTGCAGAAAAAAACTGTGGCTGAGAGGGCCAGATATTCTGCATGCAACTTTTCCTCTAGACATTTGCTAAATCCAACAGTGTGCAAATTCAGAGAGAAACTCTAAAAACTAAGAAGAATATAGCTGCGAAGATCATTAAATATTACAGCATTTTCAGGGGGCCAAGAAAGCAAACTTGCAGTTCAGAACCTCCCAAGCTGGCAGGACTTAGACCAACAATGCAAGGTATAAAGAGTTGGAACAGAGAAGAAATGCCAGAAATGGAGTAGTATCAAGGAGATTCAGTTGAGATGCTCAGACTATATCCCTGACAATAAAAATTAAATTCCCTATAGAAAAAATATCATTATGCAACATCTCTGTAGTGTTTCCTTAAAAATATCTGATACTCAGGGCACCTGGGTGGCTCAGTCTGTTAAGCATCTGCCTTTGGCTCAGGTCATGATCCTGGAGTCTTGGAATCGAGCCCTGCATCTGGCTCCCTGCTCAGCAGGGAGTCTGCTTCTCCTTCTCCCTCTCCCTCTCTACCCTCACTCTCTCTCTTTCTCCCCCTCTCAAGTAAATAAATAAAATCTTTTTTAAAACAAGTCTGATACTCAATAAAAAATTACCACACCTTTCAAGAAGCAGGACCAAATGGCCAAGTCCAAGAGGAAAAGCAGACAACTGGAACATACCCATGTAATTCATATGTTTGGAGTTATCAGATATGAACTTAAAAATAATTGGGATGAAACTATTAAACAAAAGAGATAAGGTATGGATAATATTATCTGCCAACTAAGATCAATTAAAATCATGTAATATAAATCTTAGCACTGAAAAAAATACAATAAATCAAATGAAGAACTGAACAGATGTGTTTAATAACAGACTGATGGAGAAGAGAAGGTGATTCGTAAACTGGTCGGTAGGTAAACAAAAGACGTACTTAAATACAAGGAGAAAAAGATGAAAAATGCAGTCAAGAGTGTGAGAGCCACATGTAGTTCAATGGAAAGTTCTAATGTGTAGGTAATCAGAGACTCAGGAAGAAAAAAGAATAGGTCAGAAGTAGTCATTGAAGACATAATGGCTGGTGACACGCCAAAAGTTTCAAAAGACATCACATCACAGACTCAAAGAATTTTACAAATTCCAAGACTGGAAAAAAAACCCCACAATATATTATATGAAAATAAACTACCAAAAGGGAAAATCAAAGAGGATATCATAAAAGTAGCCAGAGGAAAAAATAATATATACTTTGAAAGAAGCAACAGTAAAACTGATGAGAGAATTCTTTTTTTTTTTTAAGATTTTATTTATTTATTTGACAGAGAGAGAGATCACAAGCAGGCAGAGAGAGAGGGGGAAGCAGTCCTCGATCCCCACAGCTCGATCCCAGGACTCTGAGACCATGACCTGTGCCGAAAGCAGAGGATTAACCCACTGAGCCACCCAGCTGCCCCTGATGAGAGAATTCTTACTAGAAACGAAGGATCCTGGGAGAAAATGGAATGACATTTTTAAAGTTGTTCTGAGTTAACTTGTGTCCAATCTCCTCTGGATTCATATGTTGAAGTTTTAACACCCAGGACCCCAGAATATGATCTTACTTGGAAATAGGGCCTTTACAGATATAATCATGTTCTATTTACCAAAAGACTTATATAAGAAAGTGAAAATATGAGCCCCAGATTGCAGAAGCTATTTGTAAAACATTTATTTGACAAAGGACTCATTGCCAAGATATATATGGAACTCCTACAAATCAATAAGAGAAAACTGATAATCCAATTTAAAGATAGTAAAAGGACCTCCACAATCATATCACAAAATAAAATACCCAAATTACCAATAAGAATACAAGGTGCATTTGATCTTACATGTCATTAGGGAACAGCAATTAAAACCACAGTGAGAACCACTACTTATACATTGAAATGACCAAATTTAAAAAACTGACCTTAGCGAGTGTTAGCAAGTGAAGCAATGAAAATTACTCTGATACTGATTGTAGGAATATAAGTTGGTACAACCACTTGGGAAAACTTGCTGAATTTATAAATATCAAATAATACAGATAATTCACTCCTGGATATATATCCCCCCGCAAATGTGAAAATGCACTAAAAATGCTTATAGTAGCATTATTTATAGTTATTAAAAACTTAGAACTACCCAGAAGTCTATAAAAAGAACAACTGAATAAGTATATTGTGTTCTGTCCATATAACAGACTACTTAGCAATGGGAATAAATAAACGATTGCTGTGCGCACACACTCAAAGAATAATACACGAATCCCATAAACATAATGTTAAGTGACATATGCCAGAAAATAAATATTAATAAATAAAATAAATATTCCATTTTTACAAAATTCTGCCGGCAGGCAGAATGACCCATATGATAAAAGTTAAGAGCACCAGAACTGGGATAAATTTCATCGGGTGCCTTCTGAAACCATGCACTTGGAAGGTTAAAAGAAGACAGCATCACTTCTGTGCTAATCTCTCATTATACATATGTGGGAGTTATTATGGAATAAATTGGCTGCCATGACTATGGAGACTGCGAAGTCGCACAGTATCTGCAAGGGGGACACCAGGGAAAGCTGGTGGTGCAGTTTGAAGGCCTGGAAACTGGAGAACGAAAATGGTATCAATTCTGGTCCGAGTCTGAAGGTCCCCCAAAATCAGGAATGTCAAGGGCAAAGGAACAATGTCCTCACTCAGGTAAAGAGAGAGAATGGGAGTCCTCTCTTCCTCCATGTTTTTGTTCTATTCAGGCCCTTAATAGATTGGATAATGCCCATGCGCACTGAGGAGAGAAGGAAGCTACAAATGCAAATGCTAATCTTCTCTGGAAATACCCCACGGACACACCCCACAATAAAGTTTACGCAGGTCTCTGGGTACCCCATGACCCGATCATGGGGTGACACATAAATTTAACTAATATTTTATGTTGACACATAAAATTAACTCTCACAAATGTATAACCTGAACCCAATCATGAGGAATCATCAGATAATCCCGCCTTGAGGAACAGCCTACAAATAACTGCTCTATCAAGATTACAAGGAACAGACTGAGAAACCATCCCCATTTAAAGGAGACTAGAGAGACACAAAAACCAAACGCAAATGTTGGATCAATCTTTGATCCTGGAATACATCCAGAACTGTTGGGTAGGAATATCCACACCTGTGTGCTGATGGACACACACACATGCTCTAAATATGAGCCACTGGATATATGTGCATTAGGTTCCCATATTAGATAATAGAATAATACTGATAATTTCTTGATTTTAATAGTTATACTATGTTTATGTAAGCAAATGTCCTCGTTCGTAGGAAATACACATGGCAGATTTAGGAGTAGAGAGGCATAGTATCTGTAGTTTACTTTTCAGAAAAAAAAAATCATATGAGATTATTTTCAAATAATCACAGAGAAAATGAGAAAGCATATGTGATTAAGAATTAATAATTGAAAATCTATGAAGAGTGAACGGATTCATTTTTTAAATTCTGGCAACTGTTCTGTAAGTGTGAAATTATTTGAAAGTTAAGTTACAAAAAATTTATTAAAAAATCCCAGTGAAGGTATAAAACTTGAGAGAGCTAGATTAAAATATATACTTAGTGGTTCTTTAATCCTAAGTCTATCTGAAATTTGACAGAAAGAAACTGTATTTTTGTTCCCCAATTCAGAATGTTACGAAACCTGGACTGGATTGCCGGATGGAAGAACCAAGCAGCATTTGGACATCCTGGAGGATAGGAGGTTTATTTGACACTGGTGGGCTCACAGAAGAGTGTTCTCCAAAAGTGTGAGCCCTGAGCACAAGCAAGGGGGGGTGATTTATACACTTCTACTTCCATATATGTGGTACTTTGGGTGTGAGCGGCAAGCGGGGCAGGAAGAAGAACCTGGACGGGCCTTGGGGCAGGGACTGGGATTCCCCTGCTGGCTTGGTCAGCCATCTGAGAACACAGATTTTCCTTATCAAGAACACAAAATCATGACCACCTTAAAACTACTGTTCTGTTCCCCCACCCTATCCCCATTAGCTGTCTTTCCGTACCCAGAAGATCCTACAAATCCATGTCAATCGTAACTAGAAAGATACAGAGAGAGAGACAAAGTCTCTCTATATATATTCATAAAAGTATCTTTTTCACATCATAGTTAGATGTGAGTCAAGATGCTGCTCTAGAAGACTATTTAGAGTGGTAATTCAGGGATCCACGCTCCTTCCATCGCATGGCCCCACCATTTTATCCTCTAGCTCCCAGATGTGTGTGTGTGGGAGAGATCCCAGACACAAGCATGGGGTCACCAGAGTGTTGCATGTCATTCCGTGTGCCCAGAACTCAATAACATCATCTCTGTAATTACCAGGGCAGCTGAGAAATGTTGGGGGGTGGGCATTAGTGAGCACTAACAATTCTGCCACACCAGCTCAGATGTACTGGACAGTAGGAATGAACCAGGTAATATGTCCCCCTCCCCTAGCATTCACCCACCCAAAAACAGAGCCAAAGGACAATCCACCTGTTCTGCCTATTTTTGGGTTACTGGTCTGTCCAGTCTGTTTAAATGCAAGCATCACAACATCCAATGAACTTGAACTAATTCTGTTGAACCACAGAAAAGAAACATTATTCTGGGAACTCAGAAGCACAGACTTCTAAAACCCCTTTATTACTGAAACCATGGGAAAATTTTAGAAACCTATTTGGCATTACCTCCATGACACAAGGAGGAGTGAGTCAAGAAGAAAGATATTGTTGAGATGCAAAGACGAAAAAGGAAAATGTATAAGAATATTGAGCAATTAAAAGTGAAATTACAAAAATATAATTTTTATTGGAGTCAGTGAGGGGCAGAATCAATAATGTAAAAACCTTATCAGTGATGTCAAAGCCAAGGACAAAGATATCCCAGGATTTGCAGGCAAGGGATGAAAGAAAAGAAAATGAATATAATAGAGGAAGAGAATAAGAATCAGAGATGCAATCTAAGAAGTATAGGTATTTCCAAGGAAGGCTTCAGAGCAATTACAATGGAAATGGTTGAAAATAGTACAGTTGAGTAAAACTTTCATGAAGTGGAAGGGGAAAAAGCCAGGGATACAATTTTTAAAACATCAACATAGATTTGGCAAATGCAAATATTAATCACAGCTAGATAAGTCTTAGAATTATTTTTGTTACAAAGATAAAGAGAAAACCTAGAACAAGTAAAATCTCAAAGAGGAAAAAATGTCGTATTTCCTTTTACAAAAAAATCGAAGACAATGAGAATACTTTTATAAAGTTTTGAGGGAAGGGGAAAGTAGCCTAAGAATTTAACTAGTTTTTGTGATTTGCCCTTGAAGAAAGACACTAAACCCAAAAATATCATCATGAGAGACATTTTTCTTTCTTATGAGAAATGAAGTGAGTTTATAGATAACACTATTGTTTTAAACCAGTCACACCAATATCTGTGTGCTTTTTCTCCAGAATATTAGCTACAGGTTGCAGCAAAATGGAGAAGAATGAAGGACAACACATATGCTTGCAACTTTCCTGTTAAAAACTCATCTTTGTTTTCTAATTTGCTAGCCTGCTTCATTTTAGAGGATAAAGGGAATCTTGCCCTTCAATGTTCCCAAATAATGTGAAAGCATAGTGACCCATGTCTCTACTGAACTTTCCCAAAGTACTTTTTCAAACAGGATGGTCAGGGAAAACTTCATTTATAAGGTATAATTTAAGCAAAGACTTGAAATGAGGGAGTCAGACTTGTAGATTGCTGGTGAAAGTGATCCAGGCAGAAGAAAGATCAAGTGCAAATGCCCTGAGGCAAATGGGTATGAGGACAGCAAAGAGACCAACTTGGCTGAGGAAGGAGAGGAGCAGGAGATGAAGGTCATGGAGGCCAGGGAGTTTACAGTTCATGTGGGGCTTGTAGATCATCATAAGGACTTTGATCTTCACTCTGACACAATTTCTGGAAGGGTTTGGGCAAAAGAAATTATCTCCTTTATTTTTAAAAGGAGTTGCTCTAGACATCGTATGGAAAATAACCTTGAGATGGAGTATGGGCAGAGGAGGGTGGGGTCGAGAGTGGATGTAGAAAGCTCAGCGATGAGGCTACTATGACAGCCAACGCGCGCATGATCACAGTGTGGGTCTGGATGATCATCTTGAAAATCCAGAGAAGTGCTCAGAGTCTGCATATATTAGGACGGTCAAATGCATAGCACTTGCTGGTGGCGTGGATGTGGAGAATTAGAGAAAGAGAAGTAAAAGGAAAGCACACTATCTCAATTCAACAACTCTGCCAAGTTCAACAATACAATGATCCTATGACCTTTTAAAACTCACAACTCCCTTAAAGCATTTTTCCTTCTCTCACAACAGACACTCCATTCCCATCATGACAAACTCTCCTTTGCATATATCTCATCACCCTTGTCTCACTTCCTCTCCATCGTTCTCACCTGGTGCTCACCTGCCTTGTTAATTCACCTCTGCCTAGAGCACACCTGCATCAGGAACTAGACATAGTCAGAGAAGCAGACATAGCAATACTTACTGAACTCATTGTAAATTCACTGTTAACAGCTACAAGGCAGATGTTAGAGTTGTTGGTGATATGAGAAATACTAGAGTCTCACAATTCCCTCATCTGGTCACTCATCCCCCGCCCCCCTTTTTTTTTTCCCTAGATTTCACAACTTCCTTCTCAAAACTCTAATTCCTCTCCACTCACTCATATTCATATTCTCTGCTTTTTTCCCTATTACTACAAATAAATCATCCAAGTCCCTATCCAAACCCAACCCTTACCATTGGGCACCAACTCCGATCTTGTCATGTCTATTCCAAGATACTTCATTTTCCCCATATCATCAAATTTCCTTTATCAGATCAATCCCATCAGTTTATAGATAAATATTGTCTCTTCTACTAAAATCAATTTCTCTGTTCCCATTTGTAGCAAATCTCTTAAAAACTGTCTTTCTTCTTTGCTTCTATTTCTTCTTGCTCCATTCCTCTTGAACTCATTCCAGGAAAGCTTTTCCATACATTACTTCACTGAGACAGCTCTTTGTGAGATCTTCCTTGACCCCCCCCACATTGTCAGATACAGTGGTTAGATATCAGTTCAATTCCTAATCCTATTTGACCTAGGACTGGCATTTGACAGCCTGGAATACCCTTTCCTTCTTGAAACAGCTTTCCAATACGTAGCTTAGGGGGCTACATTCCCTTCCAGTCTCCACACACTTCACTGACAGCACATTCTCTCTCCATCTTCTTTACTGGGTCCTCATCCCTCTGACCTTTTAAATTCTGGCCTTCTCAGGACTCCCCTCACTTTCTTGGTGACCTCATCTGGTTTCACAGCAGTCAATACCTCCAGTACCCTGGTGCTTCCAAATTTATGTCTCCTCAGAACTTCCTATTTCATTATCTAACTGCATAACTATAAACCTATGTTTCATTTGGATGACTACTTGGATTCTCACATTAACCCCAGATTGTTGATACTCTCTGTGCCATCAAACCTGATTCTCCCACATTCTTGTCCATTTCAATAAATGAAAATAGTATTCTTCCTACTGCTGTGACAACAAATATGGAGTCCACCTTAGTTTTTCCTCTATACCTTACAACTCCAGACTTCTGAGAAGCTCCTGTCAAATTTTCATTAACCAATATCCAGAGTCTGCAAATTTCACCAGCTCCCCAACCAGCACTGCAATTCTAGTCACCTAGACTCTTGAAACAGCCTCTGAACTGGTCATTCCCATTCTGTTCTGAGCCTCCTTCAGACTGTATTTCACATAAAAGCTAGAATGATCTTAAAATGTACGTTGTCTTCAGTTCAGAATCTTCCCAAAACTTCCCATTTGAAGTAAATGCTAAGTCCTTATAATGGCCTAAAAGGCCTTTCTAGTTCTTCTTTGACTTCCTTTATCCATCTTCTCTTTAAAATAGCTAAACACCCAGTCTCTCACTTCCCCATTGATTAGAGTTCTCCAAAATCTCCAATTTTATGTTATGTATGTGTATATTTTATTATAAGGGAAGACTTATGTGATTGTGGAGGCTGATAAGATCAAAATATGCAGACCCCAAGTCCCTATTTGAGTCCAAAGGCTAGCACACTACTTAATGTAGAACTAGGAAGAGGTGGTGTTTCAACTGAGAGGTCTTCAGACTGGAAGAGCTAATGTTTTGGTTCGTAGGCTTTCAGAATTCTCTCCCACTCTTGAGATGGTCAGACTTTGTTATATTCAGGTCTTCAACCAAATGGACGAGGCCCATCAGTGTCAGGAAGAGCAACCTGCTTTACTTGGTCTACCAAATTAAATGTTAATCTCAGTCCAAAACACTCTCACAGAAATACCCAGAATAAAGTATAGCCAAATATGTGGGCACTCCTTGGTCCAGTCAGGTTGACACCATAAAATTAACCATTATATCCACAGGGACCTTAGCATTTACTGTTTCCTCTTAGAATACTCCCTCCCTAGGTATCCATATAACTTCCTTGTTCACTTTCTTCAGGTCTCTTCTCAAGGCTTACATTAACAGGGGGGTAATACTCTGACCCCTCACCCATTTTCTATGAGCACTCCCAGCTCCTTCTTGCCTATTATTTTTTTCTCTTTTAACATGTACTGCCACCTATTATAGTACATGTTTGTTTGTTTATTGATTCTTCTCCCTCTCGGTTTCCATGAGCCTGTAAGCTCGATGAGGGCAAGAATTTTGTCTGTTTTATTCACTGCTGAATCCCCACAGCCTGCCATACAGTAGTCCATCAGTGAATATGTGTTGCATAAACTAATTCTTGATTGTAACCATAAAATAACATCACCTATACAGAAAAAAAATAAAGATGAGTGAAATTTACATATGCCAAAATGATAACATAATATTCCCTTGAGTTTTAGTATTTTAAGGAATTTCTCTCTTTTTTATTTCCTTAAAAAAAAAAACATTTTATTTAAAGTCCTATCCACCAAGAAGAGTAGAGTTGGAGGAATGATGCTACCCAACTTCAGACTAATTATAAAGCTGTAGTAATCAAGACAATGTAACATTGATGAAGGAATAGACAAATAGATCAATGGAACTGAACAGAGAGCCCAGAATAAACCCCCATAAATACAGTCAACTGATCTTTAACAAAGAAGCAAGGTCAATACAACAGAGAAAAAACGGTCTCTTTGGTGAATGATGGGGAAATAACTGGGCATCCACACACAAAATAATGAATCTAGACACAGATCTTACAGCCTTCACAAAAACCACAGACCTAAATGTAAAATGCAAAACTATAAAACTCCGATAATATAGGGGAAAACCTAGAAGACCTTGGGTATAATGATGCCCCTTTAGATAAAACACAAATGAGATGATCTAGGACAAAAATAATTGGTAAACTAGAATTCATTAAAATTAAAAACTTCTGCTCTGCAAAGGACAAAATCAAAAGAAGTAGAAGACAAGCCATAGACTGGAACAAAATATTTGTAAAACACGTATCTCATAAAGGATTGTTTCCAAAATATACAAGGAACTCATAACATTTAATAAGGAAACAAACAACCTAATTTAAAAATGAGCTAAAGACCTTAACAGACACCTCACCAAAGCTGATATATAGATGGCAAATAAGCATACAAAAACATGTTGCACATCATGTCTTCAGGGAAATGTAAATTTAAAAAAACTGTAAATTACCACTTTATACTTATTAAAATGGCCAAGATTTGGAATATTGACAACCTCAAATGCTGGTGAGGATGTGGGTAACAAGAACATTTCTACACTGCTGGTCGGAATACAAAATGGCACACCTACTTCTGAAGATGGTTTGGTGATTTCTTGTAAAGCTAAACATACTCTTACCATAGGACCCAGCAATCACACTACTTGGTATTTATCCAAAGGAGTTAAAAATTTATGTTCACACAAAAACCTAAGCAAAGGTGTAACAGGTTTATTCATCATTGATCAAACTTAGAAGCAATCAAGATACCTTTCAGTAGATGAATGGATAAACTGTGGTAGACTTGGGCAACAGAATATTATCCAGCACCAAAAAAGAAATGAACTATCAAGGCATGAAAGAAATGGAGGAACCTGAGTGAAAGAATCTAAAGAATCCAGTCAGAAAGGCTACAGTCTATCTACATGATTCCAAATATATGACACCCTAGAAAAGACAAAACTGTGGAAACAATAAAATGATCAGTTATGGTCAGAGGTTGGGAGTCAGGGGAGAGATGAGTAGGTGGAATACAGAGGATTTTTAGGGCACGAAATACCCTGGATTATATGATAATGGTGAATATAAATCATTAAACATTTTCCAAACCCATAAAATTAAAGAGTGATAGATAGAGTGATACAACACCAAGAGTGATAGCCTTTGGGAAATTACAACGTGTCAGTGTAGGTAAAAATGAGCCACACATGTGTGGGGGTAGGGGGTGTATAGAAATCTCTGTATCTACCTCTCAATTTTTCTGTATAGTTAAAACTACTCTAAAAAAATTAAGTGTGAAAAAAAGTCCTATCAATATACACCCTACAATTTTACTGATTCTGCTGGTGTTTGAAGTGCAGAGAAAGGAACTGGAAATCAGAATTCAAATCTTTATTTTGTTCTTCAAAAAAAATTTTTTAAAGATTTTATTTATTTATTTGACAAAGAGATAGAGAGCACAAGTAGGCAGAGCAGCAGGCAGAGGGAGAGGGAGAAGCAGGCCCTCTGCTGAGCAGGGAGCCCGATATGGGACTCCATCCCAGGACCCTAGGATCAAGACCTGAGCTGAAGGGAGTCGCTTAACCAACTGAGCCACCCCGGTGCCCCCCAAAATTTTTTAAAATTTTTACGTGGTTCAAATTTTGCTTTGATACCTTTGCTTTAAAAATAATGTGCTAGTTGTTCATTTAAGTGGAGGAGACCTATCATGCAAATTTCTTCATATATTGGTATAGAAATCTGTAGTTTTCACCAACAAGATAAGGTTAAGGCAAGAGTATTAATTTATTTCTTACATATGCCTCAAAACATTTTAATAAATGCTTGGTGAGCGCTAATATACATCAGGTACTCTAATAGAAAGTTGTTACCTTCTTTGTTGTTATAAGCCCAGGGTTGGCAAACTATGCTTCCAGGTCACATCTAGCCCACTGCCCACTTTTATAACACAGTGTAATGGAACACAGCCATATTTGTTCACTTCTGTATTGTCGAGAGCTGCTTTTGCTTCACAGTGGTAGAGGTGAAGAGTCGCAATAGAGACTCTATGGTCCACAATCAAATTATTTAATAGCTTGTCCTTTACAAGGGAGGTTTTCTGACCCCTGCCCTGAGGAATATGCCATGATATAAAGGCATTGGCTCCTGACAGGAATATATAAAAGGGCTTAAGAAGAATGGGAGGAAGGATACCCTGGGTGGGCCAATGAGGCAAGGTGGGTGAAGGAGGTAAGACTGACATCGGGGGAAATCCGGTCATGTGTGCAGGAAACCAGAATGATTGGCAGTGAAAGTTCCATCTCAAAGGGAGGTGGTGACTGGGGACAGGCTACTGCAGTGTTGCAAATAAGCTGTGCCTGTTGGAGTGGAGGCAGCCAAGACAGTCTGCTTATAAATCATGTGGAAATCCTTGACAGAAAGAGACCTGCAAAGGAACAAGAATGATACTGCGGCTGCAGAAAAATGTTTAGTAGAAGAGGAAACTAGAAATGCCTCATTTTTCTTATGCTTGAGAAGAAAAACACATTGTTGGTAGCACTGTGATTGGAGAGACCTAACTGAAACCACAGCCTCTTGCCTTTCTGCCAGAGCCTGCTGCTGTTCTCTCCACCGAAATCTCAAAGCAAACATACATGTTCATACTGGTCATAAGTAGAGCTGACTCTCCTGGGGATTATCTACTGGAGAAATACTGTTTCAGCAGAGGAAGGTGGTATTAGAGCAAAGCTATTTCAGGTGTAGATGGGTAGTATTCAACAGGTTTTGAAATGAGAAGAAATACACACCTTTCAGACAGCAGTTCCAGGGACAAGGCAGACAGAGCAAATGTTACTGAGCAGAAGGTATCTGCCACCTGGATCCCACCTGGATCCCATTATACACAACTGCCTGAGGGCCTTCTCTGGCCACTGGATCCCACTCAGTCCAAGGGCACAGAAAGCTGGAAGATCTAGAAAATATCACTCACGCCCAGCAGCATGGGCTACAAGTGGCTAAAGGGAGTGGGCAAAATAAATCCCTAATTCTCGTCATCTCCCAGAGTTCCCTTGTGGGGCTGAGCTCCCCATCAACTACAGTGATACTGGCTTGAGAACATACCCTTTCCTGTCTTACTTCCCTACTCCTCTACTGGTCCTGGGGTCACCTCAAATCACTGTCCCCAAGTCTCCTTCTAGGAGAGCCCAAATTAGGCCTGTTATATACATTAAGAGAAGAGGTGGCATGAAACAGGTCACCTCATGAGGATATGTCTGAATTGTAGTCAAAGAAGAATATTGAACTTATACTAAGAAGAACAGGTTCAAGTTTCTGGTTTGAGGAGCAAGATGAAGCCTTAAATGCAAGAACAAAACTTAGGAGTTTTCAGTCTTAAGAGCATCTAAAGTACTAATATGGGTCAGAAAAAGCTGGACATATGTATATACCATGTTAAGATCTCTGGTCTTCAAAGTTGAGTAACCAAAGTTTCCTACGCTCGCATGACATGATGACACATGAGGCTTCAGGGTTGTCAGCATCTTTTCACGGTCATAGCCGTGTCTCATCCTGGATGCATCCCTGTGGGAATCCAGCATATATATATATACACTGGCCTCCTGAAAAGGTGAAAGGTTAAGAGTGGTTGATAGTTACAAAGATTGTAAATGGGAGATGTGGAACGAGAATCCAGGACTTCTGAGAACTGGGTGAGCTCTTTATTATTTTCTTTTTTTTTTTCCTTTTCTTCCTACTGCTCTGCTCCTTTGCAATTATAATGTTAATTACAGGATTAAAATTGTGCAGACCACAAAAGGCAAGAATTTTCTCTGTCTAGTCAATTGTGTGTAGCAATTTAATACCATTCCATCCAACATGTACTTGTAAGGCATTTAATAAGAAAAAGGAATAGTTTCTAGTGTAGGTGAGCTAAAGGGCACACATTTACCAGAATATAAGGAAACAAGTTAGCAGTATTTGTTGCATTTTATAGAGAGAGCAATGACAAATACTAATGTGATAAATTATGTGATTCAGACAAGGCCAGTATTGATGCTAAGGTACGGACCAGTCTTTAGGGGAAGCTGACTAAAAGGTCAGCATTTGAACAGACATTGCTGGATGGATGGAATATGGTGCTGGAGAAGAGAGATCATTCTCCAGAAGGATGGCAAGGGGGAAGGCATCATCATGGAGAAGAACAAGATTTGGATGGAAGATAGTGAGCAGTAGGAGAGCATTTTTATAGCTGTTTGACGGGTTTTCAAGTTTTTTTCATGGACTGTGACAAAAAATATAATTATGGCGATGATGATGATGATGATGATACTAATTTGATGCACCATAATTTATGCAACTTTCCTTGATCTTTATACCATATTTAATTCCCAGCCCTCTCTGTGCATTAACTCATTCCTCACCCTTGTCTCATCCTTACCCCTTCCTCCAAGCATATCCCATTCTTCCTCCCACCTCTGAACTCCAGCCTATACATGAGACAAATCTCCTTTTTTACCCTCCAAGAAATTTAAACCATTAAATTAGTTTAATGGTAAACTCATATCCAATCCATTGGTAATTAGCCACTAATTAGTTTAATTAATCAATTAATTAATAGCAATAAGTAAACTAATTATTTTAAGTAATAATTGTTGAATGATGAATTTGTCTAACTAGTTAGTTAATTGGTTATTAAGCTGATTGGTTGGTGATTTTTTAAAAGCTGAAATTTTAATTGTTGGGTTTGGCTGTATTAAAAAGTTTCGTATTAAATAGCTACATGAAAATGCTGTGTTTCTTTACATGAGCTTGGTGACATATCAGGTAAATTACAACATAGTATTTACATATCATTGCTAAAATCAAATTCAGTTGGAATAAATTTTGCTGTCCTCAGTCAGTATGTGTTTACACAGCCGTGGATCCCACACTTCTACCCAAGTACATTCATCCTAATAGGCATATAATATTTTGACATGGCTTTTAATTTTGTGTTTCCCAGAGGCTTTTAGATATCATTAGAAAGTGAACCAACAGTAAAATTCACAGCGGGGGTGGAGATAGATGGATGAGTATGGGGGACCCAGCAGGAAAAGGAGAGCAAAAATTGTCCCAGCACTAGGCAATGGACTAAGTGTTTGACTCAGAGTTAGGAGAGTAATAGATTTTAATATTGGATGAATAGAGGACTCAGCTTTCTAGTAGGGAACTCTATTTATATAGATCATTTTAGGATAAATAAATTAAATACCATAGTTATTCCTTAAGGCTGATCAAACTTTCTAGCTATGATGGATTAATAATGTCCACAGTTTTTTGCCACTCCTTCCACCAAGGGATGGTATCCGTATCCTTTCTCATGTGAGCTCTGAGCTGTCCCTATGACTTGCTTTGACGAACAGAATATCCTAGAATGGCATTGTACCAGTACCGCAGCATAGGTCCTCAGGATCCTTGCCCTCTTAGAAGCCAGTTGCCATCTACACTCCTGGAGAATAGCCATGTGCAGGAAGACTCTGGAGAATGAGAGATTACAAAAGAAGAGAAGACCAATGAGACACAGCCATCCTAGAAACCCAGTGGAGGCATCAAACATGAGAGGGAAGCCATCCTGGGTCTTCCACAATTGTGAGCAACCCAGGTCAGTACTACTACAGAGAGCAGAGATAATCCAACCCTGCCAAAGCATACACTGACTGCAAATCATGAACAAATAAATGGTGGTTGTTCTAAGTCACTAGGTTATGGGGTAGAGATAGGTAACAAAAGCAGTAATTGGTACTTGCAATGAGTGTATTTCTGTTCAATAATTTAAAAATAAATAAATAGAAGCCTGAGACTGCAGCATCAGTGTTGGGAATGAACTGATGGTGGGGTGACAAGGAAACTGTTGGTGAGCTAGGAAAAGTAATAAGTAAATTACTAATGGAAGCTGGATATGGGACAATACCTACTATAGAGGTAAATTTTTGGCAATATCACTGCTTGTGGTAATGACAAATGTAGAAAATGTACCTAGTGAATTTATAGATTTGCACAAGATTACTAGGCAGAATGCTTAAAGTGCTCTTTGACTTTATTCAGCAGCATGTCAGAAGGTATTGTGATGGAGATGAGTTAAAGAAAGAAATATTAGCTATGCAAGCAAAAATGTAGGGGAAGCATAGAAGGCTCTGGATAGTTTTCCAGACAGCAAAAGATTTTCAAAATGAGAAAATGCCTCATGGCAAAGATCAAGTCCAGGTTACACTGAATAAAATATGATCTCAAGGTAAAAAGCAGACAAAAGATGTGGCTGAAAGATGCTTGTTAAGGTTTCTGAAAGATTTACGACAGTCTCCTATCCCCTCTCAGCAAGACCAAATGACTTCTAAATTCTTAAGGATTTTGCCGTATATTAGTTTGACACACTCAAAGTAGGCAAAAGTTTGTTCAGCAAGAATTACAAATCAGGCTTTTAGTGCACAGAATAAACCTCCGAAATATTCATAGAAAACCCAAAAAGTTTTTAAGAGAATGACTTTTGACAAAGCATCACCATCTTGGGACTAAAATGGACAAGAACAGTTCAAAATGAAAAGAGGTCTGTGGGCTCTCAATTTTCTGTGTACAAGAAGCAGGTTGAGTGTGCTATTTTTAGCTGCAAGTAAAACCATCTGTTCCAGGAAGTGAAAGACTTCTCAGAGGATATAAACAAAAAAGTAGAAGGCAAAAGGAGATCTGCAGACAGCAATGGATGAAAGAGCAAAAGGAGGCCTCATCAGGGAACATTCTCTGTCTGGTGGACCTGGCTGGATCATAAGCAAACGAATACATTATTGTTCTTTTAAGTCCATATTTTGTTTTGTTTTGTTTTGTTTTTAATTTTATTTTTAATAAACATATATTTTTATCCCCAGGGGTACAGGTCTGCGAATCGCCAGGTTTACACACTTCACAGCACTCACCATAGCACATACCCTCCCCAATATCCATAACCCCACCTCCCAGTCCATATTTTTTAAAATCGCTTGTTCTACCCATGTAGCAGATAACTGTAATAGTCTTGGCTTGTGCATTACAACAAACTTGGAAAAGATTAATGTGGTCCCTCATTCTCATTATAGATCTATGAATATAATAAATTTTAAAATGGGGGCACAATTACAAAAGCAATTTCTGAAGAGAGATCACAACAGATAGCTGTCAGTTAAAAGTCTCTCCATCCAAGTGAGCCATGGTCCTCAAAGGACGCAACATGCCCCGGAGATGTTTGGACAAAGTATCTCAAAATGCTACAGTGTCAACCTAATATTTTAAACACATTTTCCTTATCATCTAATGAAAGCCAAGATATACTAAATTCAAGTATATATCCAAAGGAAGTTAAAATTGTTTGTGTTCCCCATTACTTTTTTGTACCTTCACAAATATTTTCTCCCAGTGTTTTAACTGAAAGGCAACAAAACCCAACACTTATTCAAAGAAATCATGGCATTCATCCCATGTAACTTAAATATAATAATATTGGTAACAACTTTTGGAAGAGGAGTGGGAGATATAGGCTTCCAGTTAGGGAATGAGGAAGTCACAGGAATAAAAGACACAGCATGGGGCACCTGGGTGGCTCAGTGGGTTAAGCCTCTGTCTTCGGCTCAGGTCATGATCTCAGGCTCCTGGAATCGAGCCCTGCATCGGGCTCTCTGCTCCGCGGGGATCCTGCTTCTCCGTCTCTCTCCGCCTGCCTCTCTGCCTACTTGTGATCTCTCTCTGTCCAATAAACAAATAAAATCTTAAAAAAAATAAATAAAAGACACAGCATAAGGAATACAGTCAATGATAGTCTAATAGCATTGTATGGTGACAGATGGTAGTACACCTGTGGTGAGCATAACATAATGTATAAACTTGCCAAGTCACTATGCTGTATTCCCAAAATTAATGTGGCATTGTGTGTCAACTATGCTGAAATTAGAAATTAAAACAAGTAAATAAGTAAGTAGTATATTTTGAACTTGGAATCATGTTTGTGCAGGTGAATTTTCAGGATAGATTCTTTGATGTGGGATTGTTAAGCCAACGGGTAAATGTATACATAATATTGTTAATGATTGCAGCAGTACATCAATAAAGCGTATACCACTCTGCTCTCCCATGAACAATGCATCAGACTGCCACCCTCTCATCAGAGTGTCTTGTAAAAGCTACTGAAGTTTTGCCTGGCTGATGTGTGATAAATGGTTTCTCAATATAGTTTTAATTTACATTCCTCTCGATATGGGTAAGCTGAAAACATCTCTTTGTATGTTTAATGGCCATTAGTATATCATTTTCTATGAACTGCCTTTTTGTGCCTTTTGACCATTTTTCTATTTGATGCTAGTCCTTTCTCCCTTAAATGATAAGACTTAGTTAAACATCAGAGAAATTAGCTTCCTATGTGTGATATAGATTGTACATATCTTTCTCCAAATTTATCTTCTCTCATTGGTCTTTGTTCATTTTTTTTGCATGCTAAAGTTTTTAATTTTATTTCTACATAGGTGAATGTATCTTTCATTTACTGTTAATGGATTTTTAGTCATTATTAAAAGACTGTACAGGGATAGTATGGAAATTTTCCAGGGATGTACACGCATCATACAATATTATTTATTGTGGTATTACTTGTAATCACAAAATATTGGAAATATCCTAAATGTCTATCCTTATGAGGCTGCCTAAATAGATGTTGTATCTAAATAAAGAAGTACCATATATCCATAAGGAAAAGTGAGGAAAATCTCTATGCACTATTATGAAATAATGAGAAAGATGTATTGTCAAAGTAAAAAAATTCAATATGTAAGAGAATATATACAATATGCTATCTTTTAGGAAAGAAGAGTAAAGGCATATATACATTATATATTTAAAAAATTCTTTTTCTAAATTATGAAATCATAGAAAGCTAACAAATATTAAATGTTTAGAAGCAGCTTCTGAAAATGTAATGTGGATTTCTTAAGTTGACACAATTAGACCATTACATATAAGTCACAGTATTTCAAAAGAAGGTCGGGGGACTCTTGGCAGCCCAGAGATATATTCTTGTGGGTTTGCAAGTTTTCAGTAAACAACAACAAAAATTTGTTTTGTGTTTTCTTCATTTTAATGATGATCTATAAAAACAAGGTAAATCAAATTCTGGGTCAACTGCATTGATACTCTGGAACTTGCCTTATCATGCAATATTATTAAGTGTATGATTTTTTTCAGTTTTACTGAGAAATAACTAACATATACCATTGTATAAGTTAAAGCATACAGCATGATGGTTTGATTTACATATACTGTGAAATGATTACCACAATAGTTTCAGCTAATATCCATCTTCTCATATAAATACATCTTAAAAAAAAAGATGGGAAGAATAAAGAAAAAAAAAACTAGATACATAAAAGGATATACACAGTACCCTGTCTTTAATGAAAGAAAGAAGATTAAAGGTATATGTATAATGTATTTTAACACATTTTACATAAATATAAATGTGTAAATATAAATTTGAGACATATACATATTTTTGCCAAAGAACCATGCAAAGGATAAAGCAGAAACTAATGCAAATGCTTGCCAAAGGAGGTGGGTGGAAATCAAGTAAAAGAGAAGGGATGAGTATGAGACTTTGTAGTATACTTTTGATGTAGTTTTGAATTTGAACCTCTTAAAATTTTAGATATTTAAAAATATAATTAAATTATTAAGAGAGTAAATTCTACAGAATAAAATCAACTCAACTCAATATCAAATGGAAAAACAGGGGTGTCTGAGTTGCTCAGTTGGTTCAGTGTTTGCCTTTGGCTCCAGTCATGATCCTGAGGTCCTTGAATTGAGCCCCGCATCAGGCTCGCTGCCCTGTGGGGAGGCAGCCTCTCCCTCTCCCACTGCCTACCTCTCCCCCTGCTTATGCCCCATCTCTCTCCAATAAATAAAAATATTTTTTAAAAATGGAAAACCAAACCCCACAGAATAAATAATTAATTCATATAATTTCTACACTCATGGTGGTCTCATTCTACACCTTCAGTTGGATATATTTGAGGTACAAAAAAGAAATCTAGAAGTTTGCTTGTACGTTTTTGTTGTTGTTGTTGTTGCTAGGAAGGAAGGGGAAAGAAAAGAAAAGAAAAAAAGGAAAGACAAGAAAGAGGGAGGGAGGAGGCAGGCAGGCAATAAAGATACATTTTGGAAGTAATTACAGAATTTTAATATGGACTCTATTAAATAATATATGATAAAGCTAAACTTAATGGGTGTGACCCTTTAACTAGACAACAGGAAAAAAGAAAGACTCAAATAAAATCAGAAATGAAAGAGGAGACACTGCAGCTGATACTACAGAAATATATAGCCTCATAAGAGACTACACAAACAAAATGGACGACCTAGAAGATATGGATAAATTTCTAGAAACATACAACCTACCAAGACTGAATCATGAAAAAATAGAAAATAGGAACAGATTAGAGAAGCTAAGATGGTGGAGAAGTAGGAGAATGCTAGGCTTGTCTCCTCCCTTGCACACAGCTAGATAAATATCAAATCATTCTGGATACTCAAGAAATTGACCTGAGCACTGACAGAACAAACTGCACAATTAGAGGGAGAGAAGGGCTGCACCAAGAAAGGTAAGGGGTACAGAGACATGCTTTGGGGGAGAAAGAGATCATGGGTGCTGTGAAAGGGAGGTAGCCCTGGTCACAAAGGGAGGTGAGAGAGAGGGAGCAGGACACAGGGGATTGCACAAGGAAAACACTTCTCCAAAGCCATTGACCAAGAAAATGAGAGGGGTTGATTTTCATGAGTTTTTACAAGTGGAGCTCAAACACTAGAATTTTAGAGACATGGCCAGTGTGGGGCCCTACAGGCACTATAGTGCTCCTGAGGAGAAGGAGTACAGATAGCCCCAGGGAAGACGGTGTGATCTGAGGATCCCCTGGGACACACTGGGAGAGACAGTTCCCCCTTCCTGGAGCACATCTGAGAGAGGTGGCATGGCCAGTGCATGCCATTACTCCCATGTCCCACCTGTCAGCATGGGCACAGAGACACCTGCCGAAGGCAGCTAATCTAGACACTGGCTGTTTGCTGCACTTTACTCCAAACTCCCATGCCTCTGCACTTTGTTGTGACTGCCCTTCTGGGACAAGCCTGCATCAGTCCCAGCATATCAAGACCCTCCCCAAAGAAGCATGAATACCCACCATGCCAGATATCTAGTTTGGACTTTTAAGATTCAGCTGGCCTAACACCTGGGTTAGAACAGGAGTACTATAGTGCTGGGTGGGCAGATGGCCTAGACACAGATAGGGTAAAGGCAGGGAGGGATCTAAGGGACACCTGGGACACACAAGGGGAGACTGTCCTTCTGAGAGGGCTTCCTGGACAGCAATGGGGTGATCTTCCCTCTCCGAGGACAAGCAAAGGGGCTGGTACCATTTCTTCCCCCACCACTCACCATAAACAAATTTCAATAAGCAACAGAGCACTAAGGCCTACTGCCTGCACTCTGGCAAATGTGCCTGAGAACCAGAGCAGTGGGCCCCTCCCTCAGAAGAATCAGTACGAACCTCCTGAACACATCAGGTCCACTGATCACGGAGTTCTGCAAAGCTTCAGCTCTAGTGGAAATAGCATCAGGTCTCTTTTAACAAGCAGACCACAATACATCTAGTTAAAACTCGCCACACTCAAGGTGCCTGGGTGGCTCCATTGGTTGAGTATTCAACTTCTGGTCTCGACTAAAGTCATGATCTCATAGGTCATGGAATCAAGCCCTGTGTTGGCTCCATGCTCCCCAGCAGACTGGGAAGTCTGCTTGAAGATTCTTTCCCTCTGCCTCTCCCCCCATTCACACACATGTATGTTCTCTTTGCACATCTCTTTGGATGTCAAAAGAAAGCCAGAGTAGTCAAACTGATACCAGAAAAACTAGATTATAAACCAAAGACTATAACAAAAGATGATGAAAGACACTATATCATAATAAAGGGGTCTATCCAACAGGAATATCTAACAATTATAAATATTTATGTTCCTAACTTGGGAGTACCCAAATAGATAAAACAACTGATAACAAACACAAACACATTGATAATAATACAATAATAGTAGGGGACTTTAACACCCCACTTACAGCAATGGACAGATCATCTAAGCAGAAGGTCAATAAGGAAACAATGGCTTTGAATGACACACTGGACCAGATGGACTTAACAGATATATTTAGAACATTTCATCCTAAAGCAGCAATATACACATTCTTTTCAAGTGTACATGGGACATTTTTCAAATTAGATCACAAACAAATCAGGCCTTGACAAGTACACAAAGATTGAGGTCATACCATGCATATTTTCTGACCACAACACTACAAAACCTGAAGTTAATCATAACAAAAAAAATCAGAAAGACCACAAATACATGGAGGTTAAAGAACATCCTACTAAGGAATGAATGGCTCAACCAGGAAATTTAAAAAGAAATTAAAAAGTACATGGAAACAAATAATAATGAAAACACTATGGCGTAAAACCTGTAGGATACAGCCAAAATGGTCACAAGAATATAATAATGAATATAATAAGGATAAATAAAGAATATAATAATGGTCACAAGTATATAATAATACAGGCCTATGTCAAGAAGCATGAAAAATCTCAAATATGCAAGCTAAACTTACACCTAAAGGAGCTAGATAAAAGAACAACAAATGAAGTCTAAAGCCAGTAGAAGAAGGGAAATAATAAAGATTAGAGCAGAAATAAATGTTACAGAAACAACAAAAACAAAAAGTGGTAGAACAGATCAATGAAACCAGGAGCTGGTTCCTCGAAAGAATTTAAAAAACTGATAAACTCCTGGGGCAACCTGGGTGGCTCCTAGCTGGCTCCTAATTTCAGCTCAGGTTATAATCTCAGGGTCACGAGATCAAGCCCTGCATCAGCTCCACACCAAGTGTGGAGCTCAAGTGAGATTAAATTTCCCCTCTCTCTCTGTCCCTCTCCCTCATAGTCTTTCTCTCTAAATAAATAAATAAATAAAAAATGATTGATAAACCCCTCGTCAGACTTATCAAAAAGAAAAGACAAATGACCCATATAAATAAAATCATGAATGAGAGAGGAGAGATCACAGCCAACACAACAGAAATATAAACAATTTTAAAAGAATATTACAAAAAATTTCATGCCAACAAATTGGGCAACCTGGAAGAAATGGACAAATTCCTAGAAACATTAAAAACTACGAAAACTGAAACAGGAAGAAATAGAAATTTTTTTTAATTTTATTTTTTATAAACATATAATATATTGTTATCCCCAGGGGTACAGGTCTGTGAATCATCAGGTTTACATACTTCACAGCACTCACCATAGCACATACCCTCCCCAGTGTCCATAATCCCACCCCCCTCCCAACTCCCCTCCCCGCATCAACCCTCAGTTTGTTTTGTGAGATTAAGAGTCACTTATGGTTTGTCTCCCTCCCAATCCCATCTTGTTTCATTTACTCTTCTCCTACCCCCTTAACCTCCCATGTTGCATCTCCTCTCCCTCATATCAGGGAGATCATATGATAGTTGTCTTTCTCCGATTGACTTATTTCCCTAAGCATGATACCCTCTAGTTCCATCCACGTCGTCGCAAATGGCAAGATTTCATTTTTTTGATGGCTGCATAGTATTCCATTGTGTATATATACCACATCTTCTTTATCCATTCGTCTGTTGATGGACATCTAGGTTCTTTCCATAGTTTGGCTATTGTAGACATTGCTGCTATAAACATTCGGGTGCACGTGCCCCTTCGGATCACTACGTTTGTATCTTTAGGGTAAATGCCCAGCAGTGCAATGGCTGGGTCCTAGGGTAGTTCTATTTTCAACATTTTGAGGAACCTCCATGTTGTTTTCCAGAGTGGTTGCACCAGCTTGCATTCCCACCAACAGTGTAGGAGGGTTCCCCTTTCTCCGCATCCTCGCCAGCATCTGTCATTTCCTGACTTGTTAATTTTAGCCATTCTGACTGGTGTGAGGTGATATCTCATGGTGGTTTTGATTTGTAATTCCCTGATGCCGAGTGATGTGGAGCACTTTTTCATGTGTCTGTTGGCCATCTGGATGTCTTCTTTGCAGAAATGTCTGTTCATGTCCTCTGCCCATTCCTTGATTGGATTATTTGTTCTTTGGGTGTTGAGTTTGCTAAATTCTTTATAGATTTTGGACACTAGCCCTTTATCTGATATGTCATTTGCAAATATCTTCTCCTATTCTGTCAGTTGTCTTTTGGTTTTGTTCACTGATTCCTTTGCTGTGCAAAAGCTTTTGATCTTGATAAAATCCCAATAGTTCATTTTTGCCCTTGCTTCCCTTGCCTTTGGTGATGTTCCTAGGAAGATGTTGCTGCGGCTGAGGTCGAAGAGGTTGCTGCCTGTGTTCTCCTCGAGGATTTTGATGGATTCCTTTCTCACATTGAGATCCTTCATCCATTTTGAGTCTATTTTCGTGTGTGGTGTAAGGAAATGATCCAATTTCATTTTTCTGCATGTGGCTGTCCAATTTTCCCAACACCATTTATTGAAGAGGCTGTCTTTTTTCCATTGGACATTCTTTCCTGCTTTGTCGAAGATGAGTTGACCATAGAATTGAGGGTCTATTTCTGGGCTCTCTATTCTGTTCTATTGATCTATGTGTCTGTTTTTGTGCCAGTACCATGCTGGCTTGATGATGACAGCTTTGTGATAGAGCTTGAAGTCCGGAATTGTGATGCCACCAACTTTGGCTTTCTTTTTCAATATTCCTTTGGCTATTCGAGGTCTTTTCTGGTTCCATATAAATTTTAGGATTATTTGTTCCATTTCTTTGAAAAAAATGGATGGTACTTTGAAAGGAATTGCATTAAATGTGTAGATTGCTTTAGGTAGCATAGACATTTTCACAATATTTATTCTTCCAATCCAGGAGCATGGAACATTTTTCCATTTCTTTGTGTCTTCCTCAATTTCTTTCATGAGTACTTTATAGTTTTCTGAGTATAGATGCTTAGTCTCTTTGGTTAGGTTTATTCCCAGGTATCTTATAGTTTTGGGTGCAATTGTAAATGGGATGGACTCCTTAATTTCTCTTTCTTCTGTCTTGTTGTTGGTGTAGAGAAATGCAACTGATTTCTGTGCATTGATTTTATATCCTGACACTTGACTGAATTCCTGTACAAGTTCTAGCAGTTTTGGAGTGGAGTCTTTTGGGTTTTCCACATACAGTATCATATCATCTGCAAAGAGTGATAGTTTGACTTCTTCTTTGCCGATTTGGATGCCTTTAATTTCCTTTTGTTGTCTGATTGCTGAGGCTAGGACTTCTAGTACTATGTTGAATAGCAGTGGTGATAACGGACATCCCTGCCGTGTTCCTGACCTTAGCGGAAAAGCTTTCAGTTTTTCTCCATTGAGAATGATATTTGCGGTGGGTTTTTCATAGATGGCTTTGATAATATTGAGGTATGTGCCGTCTATCCCTACACTTTGAAGAGTTTTGATCAGGAAGGGATGCTGTACTTTGTCAAATGCTTTTTCAGCATCTATGGAGAGTATCATATGGTTCTTGTTCTTTCTTTTATTAATGTGTTGTATCACATTGATTGATTTGCAGATGTTGAACCAACCTTGCAGCCCTGGAATAAATCCCACTTGGTCGTGGTGAATAATCCTTTTAATGTACTGTTGACTCCTATAGGCTAGTATTTTGGCGAGAATTTTTGCATCTGTGTTCATCAAGGATATTGGTCTGTAGTTCTCTTTTTTGTTGGGATCCTTGTCTGGTTTTGGGATCAAGGTGATGCTGGCCTCATAAAATGAGTTTGGAAGTTTTCCTTCTATTTCTATTTTTTGGAACAGTTTCAGGAGAATAGGAATTAGTTCTTCTTTAAATGTTTGGTAGAATTCCCCCGGGAAGCCATCTGGCCCTTGGAGATTTTTGATGACTGTTTCAATCTCCTTACTGGTTATGGGTCTGTTCAGGCTTTCTATTTCTTCCTGGTTCAGTTGTGGTAGTTTATATGTCTCTAGGAATGCATCCATTTCTTCCAGATTGTCAAATTTGTTGGCGTAGAGTTGCGCATAGTATGTTCTTATAATTGTCTGTATTTCTTTAGTGTTCGTTGTGATCTCTCCTCTTTCATTCATGACTTTATTTATTTGGGTCCTTTCTCTTTTCTTTTTGACAAGTCTGGCCAGGGGTTTATCAATCTTATTAATTCTTTCAAAGAACCAGCTCCTAGTTTCGTTGATTTGTTCTATTGTTTTTTTTGGTTTCTATTTCATTGATTTCTGCTCTGATCTTTATGATTTCTCTTCTCCTGCTGGGTTTAGGGTTTCTTTCTTGTTCTTTCTCCAGCTCCTTTAGGTGTAGGGTTAGGTTGTGTACCTGAGACCTTCCTTGTTTCTTGAGAAAGGCTATATATTTTCCTCTCAGGACTGCCTTTGTTGTGTCCCACAGATTCTGAACCGTTGTGTTTTCATTATCATTTGTTTCCATAAATTTTTTCAATTCTTCTTTAATTTCCTGGTTGACCCATTCATTCTTTAGAAGGATGCTGTTTAGTCTCCATGTATTTGGGTTCTTTCCAAATTTCCTCTTGTGATTGAGTTCTAGCTTCAGAGAATTGTGGTCTGAAAATATGCAGGGAATGATCCCAATCCTTTGATACCGGTTGAGACTTGATTTAGGACCAAGAATGTGATCTATTCTGGAGAATGTTCCATGTGCACTAGAGAAGAATGTGTATTCTGTTGCTTTGGGATGAAATGTTCTGAATATATCTGTGATGTCCATCTGGTCCAGTGTGTCATTTAAGGCCTTGATTTCCTTGTGGATCTTTTGCTTGGATGATCTGTCCATTTCAGTGAGGGGAGTGTTAGAATCCCCTACTATTATTGTATTCTTGTCGATGTGTTTCTTTGATTTTGTTATTAATTGGTTTATATAGTTGGCTGCTCCCACGTTAGGGGCATAGATATTTAAAATTGTTAGATCTTCTTGTTGGACAGTTCCTTTGAGTATGATATAGTGTCCTTCCTCATCTCTTATTATAGTCTTTGGCTTAAAATCTAATTGATCTGATATAAGGATTGCCACTCCTGCTTTCTTCTGATGTCCATTAGCATGGTAAATTCTTTTCCACCCCCTCACTTTAAACCTGGAGGTGTCTTCGGGCTTAAGATGAGTTTCTTGTAGGCAACATATAGATGGGTTTTGTTTTTTTATCCATTCTGATACCCTGTGTCTTTTGATTGGGGCATTTAGCCCATTCACATTCAGGGTAAGTATTGAGAGATATGAATTTAGTGCCATCGTATTGCCTGTAAGGTGACTGTTATTGTATATTGTCTCTGTTTCTTTCTGATCTACTACTTTTAGGGTCTCTCTTTGCTTAGAGGACCCCTTTCAATATTTCCTGTAGAGCTGGTTTGGTATTTGCAAATTCTTTCAGTTTTTGTTTGTCCTGGAAGCTTTTAATCTCTCCTTCTATTTTCAATGATAGCCTAGCTGGATATAGTATTCTTGGCTGCATGTTTTTCTCATTTAGTACTCTGAATATATCATGCCAGCTCTTTCTGGCCTGCCAGGTCTCTGTGGATAAGTCTGCTGCCAATCTAATATTTTTACCATTGTACGTTACAGACTTCTTTTCCCGGGCTGCCTTCAGGATCTTTTCTTTGTCACTAAGACTTGTCAATTTTACTATTAGGTGACGGGGTGTGGACCTATTCTTATTGATTTTGAGGGGGGTTCTCTGAACCTCCTGGATTTTGATGCTTGTTCCCTTTGCCATATTGGGGAAATTCTCTCCAATAATTCTCTCCAACATACCTTCTGCTCCCCTCTCCGTTTCCTCTTCTTCTGGAATCCCAATTATTCTAATGTTGTTTCGTCTTATGGTGTCACTTATCTCTCGAATTCTCCCCTCGTGGTCCAGTAGCTGTTTGTCCCTCTTTTGCTCAGCTTCTTTATTCTCTGTCATTTGGTCTTCTATATCGCTAATTCTTTCTTCTGCCTCATTTATCCTAGCAGTGAGAGCCTCCATTTTTGATTGCACCTCATTAATAGCTTTTTTGATTTCAACTTGGTTAGATTTTAGTTCTTTTATTTCTCCAGAAAGGGCTTTTATATCTCCCGAGAGGGTTGCTTTAATATCTTCCATGCCTTTTTCAAGCCCGACTAGAACCTTGAGAATCGTCATTCTGAACTCTATATCTGACATATTACCAATGTCTGTATTGATTAGGTCCCTAGCCTTTGGTACTGCTTCTTGTTCTTTTTTTTGTTGTGAATTTTTCCGCCTTGTCATTTTGTCCAGATAAGAGTTTATGAAGGAGCAAGTAAAATACTAAAAGGGTGGCAACAACCCCAGGAAAATATGCTTTAGCCAAATCAGAAGAGATCGCACATTGTGAGGGGGGAGAAAGGGGATAAAAAGAGGTTCAGAAAGAAAGAAAAAAAAATTAAAAAAAGAAAACCAATAAAGAAAAAGTATAAAAAGGAATATATATATACATATATATATATGTATATATATATTAGATAAACTAGTTAAAAAATGTTAAAAAAGGGGGAGGAGTCAAGATGGCGGAGAAGTAGCAGGCTGAGACTACTTCGGGTAGGGGGAGGTCAGCTAAATAGCTTATCTAAAGATTGCAAACACCTACAAATCCAACGGGAGATTGAAGAGAAGAAGAACAGCAATTACAGAAACAGAAAATCAACCACTTTCTGCAAGGTAGGACTGGCGGGAAAGTGAATCCAAAGCGACAGGAAGATAGACCGCGGGGGGAGGGGCCGGCTCCCGGCGAGCGGCGGAGCAACGGAGCAAAATCAGGACTTTTAAAAGTCTGTTCCGCTGAGGGACATCGCTCCAGAGGCTTAACTGGGGTGAAGCCCAGGCAGGGTCAGCGTGGCCTCAGCTCCCGCAGGGTCGCAGAAGGATCGGGGGTGTCTGAGTGTCGCAGAGCTTACCGGTATTAGAACGGGGAAGCTGGCTACAGAGACAGAGCCGAGGAGTGACTCTCAGCTCGGGGTCGCCTTGAACCGGTCGCAGGCTCGGTCAGCTCGGAGCGCGGCCGGAGGCCAGGGTGGCGGGAGTCATTGGGCGTGTTCTCTGAGGGCGCACTGAGGAGTGGGGCCCCGGGCTCTTGGCTCCTCCGGGCCGGAGACCGGGAGGCCGCCATCTTCATTCCCGTCCTCCGGACTCTACGGAAAGCGCTCAGGGAACAAAAGCTCCCGAAAGCAAACCCAGCAAACCCGAGCGGATTACTCAGCGCGGCCCGGGGTAAGGGCGGTGCAACTCCGCCTGGGGCAAAGACGCTTGAGAATCACTACAACAGGCCCCTCCCCCAGAAGATCAACGGGAAACCCAGCCAGGACCAAGTTCACCTACCAAGGAGAGCGGCGGAATTCCAGAGGAGAAGAAAGCAAAGCACGGAACTCATGGCTTTCTCCCCATGATTTTTTAGCCTTGCAGTTAATTTAATTTTTTTTCTCTTTTTCAATTTTTTTTCTTTTTCTCTTCTTCTGCTAAATTTTTTTTAACTTTTACTGTTTTCTTTTTTTAACGTTTTTAAAATAGTTTATCTAATATATATATATTTTTTCCTCTTTTTATATTTTTTCTTTATCGGCTTTCTTTTTTTTAATAGTTTCTTTTTTTTTTCTTTTTCTTTTTTTTTTTTCTTTCTTTCTGAACCCCTTTTTATCCCCTTTCTCCCCCCTCACAATTCGGGATCTCTTCTGATTTGGCTAAAGCATATTTTCCTGGGGTTGTTGCCACACTTTTAGTATTTTACTTGCTCCTTCATAAACTCTTATCTGGACAAAATGACAAGGCGGAAAAATTCACAACAAAAAAAAGAACAAGAGGCAGTACCAAAGGCTAGGGACCTAATCAATACAGACATTGGTAATATGTCAGATATAGAGTTCAGAATGACGATTCTCAAGGTTCTAGTCGGGCTTGAAAAAGGCATGGAAGATATTAAAGCAACCCTCTCGGGAGATATAAAAGCCCTTTCTGGAGAAATAAAAGAACTAAAATCTAACCAAGTTGAAATCAAAAAAGCTATTAATGAGGTGCAATCAAAAATGGAGGCTCTCACTGCTAGGATAAATGAGGCAGAAGAAAGAATTAGCGATATAGAAGACCAAATGACAGAGAATAAAGAAGCTGAGCAAAAGAGGGACAAACAGCTACTGGACCACGAGGGGAGAATTCGAGAGATAAGTGACACCATAAGACGAAACAACATTAGAATAATTGGGATTCCAGAAGAAGAGGAAACGGAGAGGGGAGCAGAAGGTATGTTGGAGAGAATTATTGGAGAGAATTTCCCCAATATGGCAAAGGGAACAAGCATCAAAATCCAGGAGGTTCAGAGAACCCCCCTCAAAATCAATAAGAATAGGTCCACACCCCGTCACCTAATAGTAAAATTGACAAGTCTTAGTGACAAAGAAAAGATCCTGAAGGCAGCCCGGGAAAAGAAGTCTGTAACGTACAATGGTAAAAATATTAGATTGGCAGCAGACTTATCCACAGAGACCTGGCAGGCCAGAAAGAGCTGGCATGATATATTCAGAGTACTAAATGAGAAAAACATGCAGCCAAGAATACTATATCCAGCTAGGCTATCATTGAAAATAGAAGGAGAGATTAAAAGCTTCCAGGACAAACAAAAACTGAAAGAATTTGCAAATACCAAACCAGCTCTACAGGAAATATTGAAAGGGGTCCTCTAAGCAAAGAGAGACCCTAAAAGTAGTAGATCAGAAAGAAACAGAGACAATATACAATAACAGTCACCTTACAGGCAATACGATGGCACTAAATTCATATCTCTCAATACTTACCCTGAATGTGAATGGGCTAAATGCCCCAATCAAAAGACACAGGGTATCAGAATGGATAAAAAAACAAAACCCATCTATATGTTGCCTACAAGAAACTCATCTTAAGCCCGAAGACACCTCCAGGTTTAAAGTGAGGGGGTGGAAAAGAATTTACCATGCTAATGGACATCAGAAGAAAGCAGGAGTGGCAATCCTTATATCAGATCAATTAGATTTTAAGCCAAAGACTATAATAAGAGATGAGGAAGGACACTATATCATACTCAAAGGAACTGTCCAACAAGAAGATCTAACAATTTTAAATATCTATGCCCCTAACGTGGGAGCAGCCAACTATATAAACCAATTAATAACAAAATCAAAGAAACACATCGACAAGAATACAATAATAGTAGGGGATTCTAACACTCCCCTCACTGAAATGGACAGATCATCCAAGCAAAAGATCCACAAGGAAATCAAGGCCTTAAATGACACACTGGACCAGATGGACATCACAGATATATTCAGAACATTTCATCCCAAAGCAACAGAATACACATTCTTCTCTAGTGCACATGGAACATTCTCCAGAATAGATCACATTCTTGGTCCTAAATCAAGTCTCAACCGGTATCAAAGGATTGGGATCATTCCCTGCATATTTTCAGACCACAATTCTCTGAAGCTAGAACTCAATCACAAGAGGAAATTTGGAAAGAACCCAAATACATGGAGACTAAACAGCATCCTTCTAAAGAATGAATGGGTCAACCAGGAAATTAAAGAAGAATTGAAAAAATTTATGGAAACAAATGATAATGAAAACACAACGGTTCAGAATCTGTGGGACACAACAAAGGCAGTCCTGAGAGGAAAATATATAGCGGTACAAGCCTTTCTCAAGAAACAAGGAAGGTCTCAGGTACACAACCTAACCCTACACCTAAAGGAGCTGGAGAAAGAACAAGAAAGAAACCCTAAACCCAGCAGGAGAAGAGAAATCATAAAGATCAGAGCAGAAATCAATGAAATAGAAACCAAAAAAAACAATAGAACAAATCAACGAAACTAGGAGCTGGTTCTTTGAAAGAATTAATAAGATTGATAAACCCCTGGCCAGACTTGTCAAAAAGAAAAGAGAAAGGACCCAAATAAATAAAGTCATGAATGAAAGAGGAGAGATCACAACGAACACTAAAGAAATACAGACAATTATAAGAACATACTATGCGCAACTCTACGCCAACAAATTTGACAATCTGGAAGAAATGGATGCATTCCTAGAGACATATAAACTACCACAACTGAACCAGGAAGAAATAGAAAGCCTGAACAGACCCATAACCAGTAAGGAGATTGAAACAGTCATCAAAAATCTCCAAGGGCCAGATGGCTTCCCGGGGGAATTCTACCAAACATTTAAAGAAGAACTAATTCCTATTCTCCTGAAACTGTTCCAAAAAATAGAAATAGAAGGAAAACTTCCAAACTCATTTTATGAGGCCAGCATCACCTTGATCCCAAAACCAGACAAGGATCCCAACAAAAAAGAGAACTACAGACCAATATCCTTGATGAACACAGATGCAAAAATTCTCGCCAAAATACTAGCCTATAGGAGTCAACAGTACATTAAAAGGATTATTCACCACGACCAAGTGGGATTTATTCCAGGGCTGCAAGGTTGGTTCAACATCTGCAAATCAATCAATGTGATACAACACATTAATAAAAGAAAGAACAAGAACCATATGATACTCTCCATAGATGCTGAAAAAGCATTTGACAAAGTACAGCATCCCTTCCTGATCAAAACTCTTCAAAGTGTAGGGATAGACGGCACATACCTCAATATTATCAAAGCCATCTATGAAAAACCCACCGCAAATATCATTCTCAATGGAGAAAAACTGAAAGCTTTTCCGCTAAGGTCAGGAACACGGCAGGGATGTCCGTTATCACCACTGCTATTCAACATAGTACTAGAAGTCCTAGCCTCAGCAATCAGACAACAAAAGGAAATTAAAGGCATCCAAATCGGCAAAGAAGAAGTCAAACTATCACTCTTTGCAGATGATATGATACTGTATGTGGAAAACCCAAAAGACTCCACTCCAAAACTGCTAGAACTTGTACAGGAATTCAGTCAAGTGTCAGGATATAAAATCAATGCACAGAAATCAGTTGCATTTCTCTACACCAACAACAAGACAGAAGAAAGAGAAATTAAGGAGTCCATCCCATTTACAATTGCACCCAAAACTATAAGATACCTGGGAATAAACCTAACCAAAGAGACTAAGCATCTATACTCAGAAAACTATAAAGTACTCATGAAAGAAATTGAGGAAGACACAAAGAAATGGAAAAATGTTCCATGCTCCTGGATTGGAAGAATAAATATTGTGAAAATGTCTATGCTACCTAAAGCAATCTACACATTTAATGCAATTCCTATCAAAGTACCATCCATTTTTTTCAAAGGAATGGAACAAATAATCCTAAAATTCATATGGAACCAGAAAAGACCTCGATTAGCCAAAGGAATATTGAAAAAGAAAGCCAAAGTTGGTGGCATCACAATTCCGGACTTCAAGCTCTATTACAAAGCTGTCATCATCAAGACAGCATGGTACTGGCACAAAAACAGACACATAGATCAATGGAACAGAATAGAGAGCCCAGAAATGGACCCTCAACTCTATGGTCAACTCATCTTCGACAAAGCAGGAAAGAATGTCCAATGGAAAAAAGACAGCCTCTTCAATAAATGGTGTTGGGAAAATTGGACAGCCACATGCAGAAAAATGAAATTGGATCATTTCCTTACACCACACACGAAAATAGACTCAAAATGGATGAAGGATCTCAATGTGAGAAAGGAATCCATCAAAATCCTCGAGGAGAACACAGGCAGCAACCTCTTCGACCTCAGCCGCAGCAACATCTTCCTAGGAACATCACCAAATGCAAGGGAAGCAAGGGCAAAAATGAACTTTTGGGATTTTATCAAGATCAAAAGCTTTTGCACAGCAAAGGAAACAGTGAACAAAACCAAAAGACAACTGACAGAATGGGAGAAGATATTTGCAAATGACATATCAGATAAAGGGCTAGTGTCCAAAATCTATAAAGAACTTAGCAAACTCAACACCCAAAGAACAAATAATCCAATCAAGAAATGGGCAGAGGACATGAACAGACATTTCTGCAAAGAAGACATCCAGATGGCCAACAGACACATGAAAAAGTGCTCCATATCACTCGGCATCAGGGAAATACAAATCAAAACCACCATGAGATATCATCTCACACCAGTCAGAATGGCTAAAATTAACAAGTCAGGAAATGACAGATGCTGGCGAGGATGCGGAGAAAGGGGAACCCTCCTACACTGTTGGTGGGAATGCAAGCTGGTGCAACCACTCTGGAAAACAGCATGGAGGTTCCTCAAAATGTTGAAAATAGAACTACCCTAGGACCCTGCAATTGCACTGCTGGGTATTTACCCTAAAGATACAAACGTAGTGATCCAAAGGGGCACGTGCACCCGAATGTTTATAGCAGCAATGTCTACAATAGCCAAACTATGGAAAGAACCTAGATGTCCATCTACAGACGAATGGATAAAGAAGATGTGGTATATATATACACAATGGAATACTATGCAGCCATCAAAAGAAATGAAATCTTGCCATTTGTGACAACGTGGATGGAACTAGAGGGTATCATGCTTAGGGAAATAAGTCAATCGGAGAAAGACAACTATCATATGATCTCCCTGATATGAGGGAGAGGAGATGCAACATGGGGGGTTGAGGGGGTAGGAGAAGAGTAAATGAAACAAGATGGGATTGGGAGCGAGACAAACCATAAGTGACTCTTAATCTCACAAAACAAACTGAGGGTTGATGGGGGGAGGGGGTTGGGAGAGGGGGTGGGGTTATGGATATTGGGGATGGTATGTGCTATGGTGAGTGTTGTGAAGTGTGTAAACCTGGCGATTCGCAGACCTGTACCCCTGGGGATAAAAATATATGTTTATAAAGCTGTAAAAAAAAAAAAAAAGAAAGAAAGAAAGAAAGAAAGGATGAATACCCAAGTTTTGTAGCAACATGGGGGTACTGGAAGAGATTATGCTGAGTGAAATAAGTCAAGCAGAGAGAGTCAATTATCATATGGTTTCACTTATTTGTGGAGCATAACAAATAGCATGGAGGACAAGGGGAGATGGAGAGGAGAAGGGAGTTGAGGGAAATTGGAAGGGGAGGTGAACCATGAGAGACTATGGACTCTGAAAAACGATCTGAGAATTTTGAAGGGGTGGGGGGTGGGAGGTTGGGGGCACCAGGTGGTGGGTATTGTAGAGGGCACGGATTGCATAGAGCACTGGGTGTGGTGCAAAAATAATGAATATTGTTATGCTGAAAAAATAAAAATTAAAAAAAATGTTAAAAAAGAAAAGGGTAAAAGTTAAAAAAATTTAGCCGAAGAAGAAAAAAAATTGAAAAAGAAAAGAAAAAAAAATTAAATTAACTGCAAGGCTAAAGAATCATGGGGAGAAAGCCATGAGTTCTGTGCTTTGCTTTCTCCTCCTCTGGAATTCCGCTGCTCTCCTTGGTATTGAAACTATACTCCTTGGTAGGTGAACTTGGTCCTGGCTGGGTTTCTTGCTGATCTTCTGGGGGAGGGGCCTGTTGTAGTGATTCTCAAGCGTCTTTTCCCCAGGCGGAGTTGCACCGCCCTTACCCGGGGCCGGGCTGAGTAATCCTCTTGGGTTTGCTTTCAGGAGCTTTTGTTCCCTGAGCGCTTTCCTTTCCGTAGAGTTCTGGAGGGCAGGAATGAAGATGGCGGCCTCCCGGTGTCCAGCCCGGAGGAGCCGAGAGCCCGGGGCCCCACTCCTCAGTGCGCCCCCAGAGAACAGCGCCCAATGACTCCCGCCACTCTGGCCTCCGGCCGCGCTCCGAGATGACCGAGCCTGCGACCGGTTCAAGGTAACCCCGAGCTGAGAGTCACTCCTCGGCTCTGTCTCTGTAGCCGGCTTACCTGTTCTAATACCTGTGAGCTCTGCGACACTCAGACACCCCGATCCTTCTGTGACCCTGCGGGACCTGAGGCCACGCTGACCCCGCGCGGGTTTCACCCTGGTTAAGCCTCTGGAGCGATGTCCCTCAGCAGAACAGACTTTTAAAAGTCCCGATTTTGTGCTCCGTTGCTCCGCCGCTTGTCGGGAGCCAGCCCCTCCCCCCGCGGTCTATCTTCCCGTCGCTTTGGATTCACTTATCCGCCAGACCTACCTTTCAGATAGTGGTTGATTTTCTGTTTCTAGAATTGCTGTTCTTCTTCTCTTCGATCTCCCGTTGGATTTGTAGGTATTTGTAATCTTTAGATAAGCTATCTAGCTGATCTCCCACTACCTGAAATAGTCTCAGCCTGCTACTTCTCCACCATCTTGACTCCTCCCCCCAAGAAATAGAAAATTTAAACAGAACAATATCAAGCAAAGAAATTGAATCAGTAGTCAAAAATCTCCTAACAAACAAAATCCAGTCAGATGTTTTCCCAAGAGAATTCAATCAAGCATTTAAAGGAGAATTAATACCTATTCTTCTGAAACCATTCCAAAAAATAGAAATGAAAGGAAAACTCCCAAAGACCTGACTAAAAAAGAGAATTACAGGTCAATATCTTTGATGAACATGGATGTAAAAATTCTTAACAAAATACTAGCATATTGAATCTCATGGTACTACATTAAAAGAATCATTCACCACGATCAAGTGGGCTTGATCCTGGGCTGCAGGGAATGGTTCAATATTTTCAAATCAATCAGTGTGATACACCACATTAATAAAAGAAAGAATAAGAACCAAGGATCCTCTCAATAGATGCTGAAAAAGCATTTGACAAACTATACCATCCATTCTTAATAAAGGTCCTCAACAAAGTAGGGATAGAGGGAACATAATCTCAATGCCGTAAAGGCCATATACAAAAGAACCTACAGCTAATATCAACCTCAATGGGGAAAAAGTAAGAGCTTTCCCTCTATAGTCAAGAACAAGACAGGTATGTCCACTCTCACCATTGTTATTTAACATGGTACTGGAACTACTAGCTTCAGCTATCAGACAACAAAAAGAAATAAAAGACATCCAAACTGGCAAGGAAGAAGTCAAACTTTCAATGTTTGCAGATAACATGATACCCCATGTAGAGAACCCAAAAGGCTCCACCAAAAAAAAAAAAAAGAAATGCTAGAACTGATAAATTAATTCAGTAAAGTCATCGGATAGAAAAATCAATGTACAGAAATCTGTTGCATTTCTTTACACCAATAGTGAAGCAGCAGAAAGAGAAACAAAGGAATCAATCCCATTTATAATTACACCAAAAACCATATGATACCTAGGAATAAACCTAATTGAAGAGGTAAAAGATATGTACTCTGAAAACTGTAGAACACTAATGTAAGAAACTGAAGATGACACAAAGATATGGAAAAACATTCCATACTCATGGATTGGAAGAAGAACAAATGTTGTTAAAATGTCTACACTACCTAAAGCAGTCTACATATTTAATGCAATCTCTATCCAAATAACAACAGCATTTTCCACAGAGCTAGACCAAATAAGCCTCATATAGACAAATTTATATAGAACCACAAAATAGCCAAAGAAGCCTTGAAAAAGAAAAGCAATGTGGGAGGCATCATAATTCCAGACTTCAAGTTATATTACAAAGTTGTAGTGATCAAGACAGTATGATACTGGCACAAAAACAGACACATAAATCCGTGAACCAGAATAGAAAACCTAGAAATTAACCCACATCTATACGGTCAACTAAACTTTGCAAAGCAGGGAAGAAAATCCAATGGGAAAAAGGCAGTCTCTTTCAAAAAATGAGTTGGGGAAACTGGACAGCAACATGCAAGAGAAGAAACTGGACCACTTTCTCACAGCACACACAAAAATAAATTCAAAATGGATGGAAGACCTAAATGTGAGACACAAAACCATCAAAATCCTAGAGGAGAAAATAGGCAGCAACCTCTTTGACCTTAGCTTTAGCAATTTCTTACTAGATACATCTCCAGATGCAAGGGAAACAAAAGCAAATATGAACTATTGGGACTTCATCAAGATAAAACTTTTGCAGAGTGAAGGAAACAATCAATAAAACTAAAAGGCAACCTTTAGAATAGGAGAAGATATTTGCAAATGACACATCAGATTAAGGGTTAGGATCTAAAATCTATAAAGAACTTACCAAACTCAATACTAAAAAAAACCAAATAACTCAGTTAAGAAATGGACTGAAGACATGAATAGACAGTTTTCCAAAGAAGATACCCAAATGGCTAACAGACAGTTGAAAAATGCTCAACATCATTCATCATCAGGGAAATACAAATCAAAACTACAATGAGATATCACCTCACACATGTCAGAATGGCTAAAATTAACAACTCAGGAAACAATAGATGTTGGCAAGGATGACGAGAAGGGGGAACCCTGTTACACCATTAATGGGAATGCAAACTAGTGTAGCCACTCTGGAAAACAGTATTAAGGTTCCTCAAAAAAGTTAAAAATAGAGCTACCCTACAATCCTGCAATTGCACTGCTAGGTATTTACCCAAAGGTTACAAAAATACTGATTTGAAGTGACACATGCACCCCAATGTTTATAGCATTATCAACAATAGCCAAATTATAGAAAGAGCCCAAATGTCTATTAACTGATGAATGGATAAAGATTTTATTATATATATATATATATATATATATATATATATATATATATATCGATACACACATATGTGTGTATATGTATATATATATCATATACATATATGCAACACAATATTATTCATCCATAAAAAAGAATGAAATTTTGTCATTTGTGATGATGTGGACAGTGCTAGAGAATATTAAGCTAAGCAAAATAAGCCAGTCAGAAAAAAATATCATATGATTTCACTCACATGTGTAATTTAAGAAACAAAACAGGTGAACATAGGTTAAAAAAAAGAGAGAGAGAGAGAGAGAAACAAACCATAAAACAGACTTGTAACAACAGAAAACAAACTGAGTATTGATGGAGGGAGGTGGGTTGGGGGGGATGAGTTAAATCAGTGATAGCTATTAAGGAGGGCCCTTGTCATGATGAGTATTGGGTGTTATATTTAAGTGAGGAATCACTAAATTCTACTTCTGAGACTAATAATAAACTATATGTTAACTAACTGGAATTTAAATAAAAACTTGAAACAGAAATTTAAAAAAAATGTGAACAGACCAATAATGAGAAATGAGATTGGATCAGTTATACAGAAATTTCCTAACACAGAAAATCCCACAGAAAGGCCCAAGAGAAAATAGCTCACTGGTGAATTCTACCAAACATTTAAAGAAGAATTAATGCCAATCCTTCTCATACACTTCCAAAAAACTGAAAATGAGGGAGTACTTTCAAACTCACTTTATGATGCCAAAGCCTCATACCATAGTCCTGATACCAAAGCCAGAAAAGGACACAGCAAGAAAACTACAGACCAATATCCCTAATGAACATAGATGCAAACCTTCTCAACAAAATAGTAGCAAACTGAATTCAACAAACATTAAATGATCATCACCAAGGATAGTTCACTGTATACAAATCAATAAATGTGATCACCACAATAAAAAAAATAAAACATTATATGACCATTGCAATAGATGTGGAAAAACCCTTGATAAAATACAACATTCCTTCATGATAAAAAAAAAACCCTCAATAAATTCGGTATAGAAGGAACATATTTGAAGATAATAAAGGCCACACACAACAAACCCAAAACTAACAATAGACTCAATAGTGAAAGATTGAAATCTTACTCCTCTAAGATCAGGATGTGACCAGGATGCCTATTCTCTTCACTCCTATCCAACATAGTACTGGAAGTCCTAGCTAGAGCAAGGAGGAAAGACAAAATAATAAAAAGCATCCAAATTAGACAGGAAGATGCAAAATTATCAATTATTTGCAAGTGATATGATTGTGTATATAAAAATATCCCAAAGAATTGGGCGCCTGGGTGGCTCAGTGGGTTAAAGCCTCTGCCTTCAGCTCAGGTCATGATCCCAGGGTCCTGGGATCAAGCCCCACGTTGAGCTCTCTGCTCAGTGGAGAGCCTGCTTCCTCCTCTCTCTCTCTCTCTCTCTCTCTCTCTGCCTGCCTCTCTGCCTACTTGTGATCTCTGTCAAATAAATAAATAAAATCTTTTAAAAAATAAATAAAAATAAAAATATCCCAAAGACTCAACCAGAAACTATTGGAACCAACCTTCAAATTCACTAAAGTTGCAAGATATACATATGATCTCCCTGATATGAGGAATTTGAGAGGCAGAGTGGGGGGTTTGGGGAGTAGGGAAGGAAAAAATGAAACAAGATGGGATTGGGAGGGAGACAAACTATAAGAGACTCTTAACTGAGGGTTGCCAGGGTGGGGGTAGGGAGAGGGTGGTTGGGTTATGGACATTGGGGAACATATGTGCCTTGGTGAGTGCTGTGAAGTGTATAAGCCTGACGATTCACAGACCTGTACTTCTGGGGCTAATAATACATTATATATTAATAAAAAAATTTTTTTAAAGTTGCAAGATATAAAACCAGCATAGAGAAATCGGTTGCATCTCTATCCACTAATAATGAAATATCTGAAAAAGAAATAAAACTATCCCATTTACAATAGCATCAAAACTAATAAAATACTCCTGAATTAATTTAAACAAAGGAAGTGAAAGATCTATACAATGAAAACTATAAGAGTTAATGAAAGAAATTGAAGATACAAGCAAATGGAAAGATATCCCACGTTCATGGATCAGAATAATTAATATTATTAAAATGTCCATACTACCTAAAGCCATCTGTAGATTTAATACAGTCCCTATCCAAATTCCAATAACATTTTTCATAGAAATAAAAAAATAATTCTAAAATTTGTATTTATTGTACAAAGACCCTGAATAGCCAGAGCAATCTTAAGAAAGACCAAAGCTGGAGGTATCACACTTCCCGATGTCAAACAATACTACAAAGCTATAATAATTACAACAATATGGTACTAACATAAAAATAGAATACATAGATCAATGGAACAGAATAGAAAGCCCAGAAATAAATCACCCCAAATACGGCCAATCAATATAAGGAAGCCGAGAACACTGAATGAAAAAAGGACAGCGTCTTCAACAAATGGTGCTGGGATACTGAATAACTGAATGTGGAGAAATAAAACTGGACTCCTATCTTATTCCACACACAAAAAGACTCAAAAGAGAAAAAAATGAAACATAAGGCCTGATACTGTGAAACTCCTAAAAACAAAACAAAACATACAGAAGCTCCTTGTCTTTGGTCTTGGCAATGATTTTTTAATTTTTTTGTATGGGACACCAAAAGCATAGGCCATGAAATTAAAAAAAATAAATAAGTGGGACTACATCAAAATAAAAAAAGATTTTGCAGAGCAAAAGAAACAATGAACACAGTGAAAAGGCAGCCTAGAAGATGGGAGAAAATATTTGTAAACTATATATCAAATCAGGGGTTTATATCCAAAATATATAAAGAACTCATACAACTCAAAACAAGAACTATGATACAATCCTATTAAGAAATGGGCAGAGGGCCTTAATATACATTTTTCCAAAGATGATATCCAAATGACCAATGGGCATATAAAAGATGCTCGACGTCACTAATCATCAGGGTAAATCAAACTGAAACCAGAGAGAGACATCACCTCAATCATTAAGGACGGAAAAGATAAAAAATGCTGCCAAGGATGTGGAGGAAAGGGAGCCCCGTGCACTGTTGGTGGGAATGCCAATTGGTTCAGCCACAATGGAAAACAGTATGGATGTTTCTTAAAAAAAAAAAAAAAAAAGACTAAAAATTAAACTACCATATGATCTCACTTCTGAGTATACATCCAAAGGAAATGAAAACCAGATATGGTAGAGCTATTTGCACTCTCATATTTGTTGCAGCTTATTCATAATATATGGAAACAGCCTAGTTGTCAATCAGTGGATGAATGGGTAAAAAGATGTATGTGTATGTGTATGTGTTTGTGTGTGTTTCAAAGAAAAAAAAAAAAGGAGTATAATTCAGCCATGAGAAAGAAGGGTACCCTGCCAGTGCATCAACATGGATGGACCTCGAGGGCATGTGCTAAGTGAAGTAAATCAGACACAGACAGACAAATCCTATATGATGTCACTAGTATGGAATCTAAAAAAGCCAAACTCATGAAAACAGAGTAGAATGGTGGTTCTCAGGGCTGGAGGGCAGGGAATTGGGAAGTGTTGCTTAAGCACACAAACTAGCAACTAGTAGATAAGTAAGTTCTGGAAATCTAATGCACAGTGTAATGATTATAATCCTCAATACTGTATTATAAACTTCAAAGTGGTTAAGAGACTAGATCTTAATTGTTCCCATCACAAAAAAATAATAATTATGTGATGTGATAGAAGTGCTAGGTTTTAGCTAATGCTTCAAATGGTAATCATATGTATGCAATAGACAAATGTATCAACTCAACATGTTATACAATTAAAACTTTATACAACCATGTGTCAATTACACCTCCATAAAAAAATTTTTACCAGGTGTGAGAATAATACTGTGGTTATGTAGAATGTTCCTTTCAAAAACAAAAAAACAAAAAACGAAATAATTAAGACGTGAGTTACTTTTCATATATGCAACTTAATTCTACTTGTGGTTGACAAAGCATCTTAAAATTGTAGATTTTACTCATCTTAGTCTTCATTTTAACAGACATTTCCTTGGATAAATCTGTGCTTCAGAAAACAAAAGCTAAGTTACCACAAAATCCTCTTTAAAAGGCCTGTGATTTGCTAATGTGTGCTTTCCGCACCAGGAAATCAGTTTATGAGTCTTCACACCGAGATAAAATTTCAAGTTTCTTTAAAAAATTTTAAGTAGATTTACTCTAATTTTCTGCACAGGATAATCCTCATGATGTAGAAAATATAAATTATTTTCCTTTAGAGAACTTTGTTTCAATAGCTTTTTTTCCTAATTCTTAAATCTCTGCAGCTCATTCTTGTCTTCTATAAAAACGTTCTATCCTTGGTATCCTTTTGCCTTTGTCTATATCTTTACCTCCCACACAATTTCTTCGTTTTCCCCAAAGTTCTCTCTGCCCCACTCTCCTATGAAATGATTTATTTGCTTGATGGCCACAAGGAAAGAAGGACCAAACTTTCTTTCCAAAACTGCCCCCACATACACACAATCTATTACAAAAATCCTAATAATTTCTAATAATCAGAATTTCTATTTCTAATAATTTCTAATTCTTTCTAATAATTACCTTTCACCATGAAGATTTCTCAGTTTTCAATTCTTTTATCTTCTCCTGTCTATTTGCAGTTTAGAGAAGAGGATTTTACCTTAATTCAGTAATTTATATTAAAATAGGAGTACTTTAAATTCTTCCAATCAAAAATACTCCCCCATGTTCTCAGATACAGATAGTCTCAGTCATGATCGTAACTACATTTATTTGCTTAGGCTTTGAGTACTTCAGAACAGGTAGGCATAGGGGAGAAGTCACTTAATTGGAATCATTGAAGCTTAAGACAGAGGAAACAGCCTACCTGAATAGAATGTTGGATACTGTCAGATGTGTTTTATAACTATACTGAATTTTGAGTTTATTGTTCCCTTGCTTTTCTGAAGTCAAGTATATTGAGGTATAGTATGTAACCAACAAAATTCACTCATTTGAAGTGTACATTTGATAAATTTTGACAAATGTGTGGTGTCATGTAACCAGCACCAAAATCAAGATTTAGAACATTTCCACCACCTCAGAAAAGTTCCCTCATGAGCATGACCCCCTGTAGATACTCCTTTTTCTCCACTCCCTGCCCCTGATCAATTTCTGTTCCAATAGTTTCACATTTTGCAGAGTGTCAAAATAATGGACTCAGTCTGAATACTTTGTGTCTGGATTATTTCACTTAGCATATTCAGATCTGTTTTCACATATATCACTAGTTTTTTCCACTTTAATGAACAGTATTCTATTACATGGATGAACCACAGTTTAATTCACCATTTAGTGGACAGTGAGTTCTTTCTAGATTTTTATTACAAAAAGCTGCTGTCAACATTCACATACAGGTCTTTGTGTGGACGTGTGTTTTCATTTCTCTTGGATAGATACCTAGGAACAAAATGTTTTTTATGTGGTAAGTGAATATTTAATTTTTATAAGAAAACAACAAACTGGTTTTGCAAAGTGGTGAAGCATTTTGCACTCCCAACAGCAACGTACAGATTTTCAGTTGAACCATAAACTTAGTAAAACTCAGTGATATCAATGGCATTGTTTCTGTTCTAGTAGGCATGTAGTGGTATACCATTATAGTTTTATTTTGTATTTTTCTAGTGACTAAGAGTTTTGATTAATATTTCATGTGCTTATTTGCCATGCACATATCAATTTTGGTTAAATGACTATTTCTATCTTCCGCCTATGTAAAGAAATCTGACCATTTGTCTTACTATTGCATTGTAAGAGTTCTTTATATATTTTTAATACAACTCCTTTAACAAATATGTTTGTGACTTATCTTTTATATGGTTACAAAATTGCCTGCTAATATCTTCTACTGGGGATTATTTTGAACCTATAAATTATTTGGAGGGAGAATTGCCACCTAAGGCATAAGACTTTCAAACTATAACATATTATACATTTGGAGTCAGTATAATAAAGTATAGTACAATAAAATACTAGTATAATAAAACACTAGGCAACATGGTTTAGGTAACAGCTCACAATTCTGAGGCTGGAAGCCTGAGCTGAGGGTGTCAGAGTGGACTTGTGAGAGCCCACTTTGGGGTCCCATCTTCTTGTTAAGGAGCAAGGGGGCTCTGTGGGATTTCTTTTATATTAGCATAAATCCCATTCATTAGAACTCAGTCCTTATGACCTAATCACCTCCCAAGGTCCCACCCAATACTATCACCTTGGGGGACAGGATTTCAACTTTGCTATGGTTTGAATGTTTGTGTCTCCCCAAATTTGTATATTAAAAGGCAATGTTTTGTTTCTTTATCTGGACAGGGGTTACATGAGTGCGATGAAAATCCATCATGCATGTGTCTGTGGGAGACAGATTTCTTTGAAACTAGTCATCCTGCTCGTCTACATATTTAGTCTAAAGTAATTCCATATAACTGTCTTAGCTTTCTACTGTTGCTATAACAAATTACCACAAAGGTAGTGGCTTAAAACAACACAAGTTTATTTTCTTATAGTTGTACAAGTCAGAAATCCAAAAGGATTTCACTGGGTTGAATTCAAATAGTTAGCAGGGCTGATGTCTTTAGGGGGCCCTAAGCCATTCCCTGTCTCTCCCATCTCTCCCAGTCCCACACCCCTTGGCTACTGGCTACATCTCTCTAGCCTCTGCTTGTGTTGCCATATCTTCTCTGACTCCATTGCTTCCCTCTTTCCCTTTTAAGGACCTTAGTGTATATATGTATGTAAATATATATAGCTTGGGTTGGCTGCCATTAAGTCAGGTGAGAGGCATGGAACAAAGACAGAGCAGATTTGAGAACCATACCCTAAAGAATGATAAGTGTATTACTGGCATATGAAACTGGCCAGAAGCGAATAGATCAGGAGCTTTTTAAGTTTTCTATTGAACTGAATTGTCAAATATACCACAAGCCTGGATTACAGATGGCTTTCACTGTTTGAATTTCAAATCAACCCTTGCTCCTAACTCCAATCTTCCTGAGCAAGGGGCATCTTCAAGGTCTACTTATCTCCCAAGAAGGGCATTCTCCATGAGCCCCACCTCAGACTCAACAAAGGGAAATGCTGGGAAAGCAGCAAACTCCCAAGGGTAGAGGAAGGAACCATGGAGAACTTGAGATATCCCATATTCATAGGTCAGAAGAATTAATATTGTTAAAATGCCCATACCACCCAAAGGCATTATAGATTTAACACAATCCCCATCAAAATCCCAAGAACATTCCTCACAGAAATAGAAGAGACAATCCTAAATTCTGACTGACACTACAAAAGACCTTGAAGAGCCAAAGCAATCCTGAAGAAAAAGAGCAAAGCCAGAGGTATCATACTCCCTGATTTTAAGCTTTACTACAAAGCCATGGTAATAAAAACATCATGATACTGACACAGATATAGACACATAGACCAATGGAACAGAATAGAGAGCCCAACATTAACCTCTTGAGTATATGTCCATCTAATAATTGGCAAGGGAGCTGAAAACACCCACTGGGGAAATACAGTCTTTTTAACAAACATGCTGGAAAAACTGGAGAAACACATACAGAACAATGAAACTGTACCCATATCTCACAACAGCCAGAAAAATTAACTCAAAATAGGCCAAAGAATTCAACATAAAACCTGAAGTCATAAAACTCCTGGAAGAAAATGTAGGGAAGAAGCTCCCCAGCGTTGGTCTTGGTGATGTTTTTTTGGATATGATGCCAAGAGCACAAACAGCAAAAGCAAGACTCAACAAATGGGACCACATCAAACTTAAAAGCTTCTGCACAGCAAAAGAAACAAATTAGCAAAATGAAAAGGCAACCTACAAAGTGGGAGAAAATTTTTTCAAACCATTTACCAGATAAGGGGTTAATATCTCATTAAACTCTAACAAAAACGAGCTGATTAAAAAAGAACTAAATAGACATTTTTCTAAAGAGCACATGCAAATGTCCAATAAGTACATGAAAAGATGCTCAATATCATTTATCACCAGAGAAATGCAAATCAAACCACAATGAGATAGCATCTCATACGTGTTAGAAAGGCTACTGTCAAGAAGACAGGAGCCAACAGGGCTGGTAAAGATGTGAAGAAAATTGACTCTCTATACATTATTATGGGAATGTAAATTTGTCCAAACACTATGAAAAACAATATGGAGGTTCCTCAAAAAATTAAAACTAGATTTACCAAAGATCCAGCAATTACACTTCTGGATACACATCCATAGGAAATGAAAACAGGAATTTTTTTTTAAGATTTATTTATTTGAGAGAGAGAGGGCAGGGGAAAAGGCAGAGGGAGAGAGAGAATCTCTAGCAGACTCTCCACTGATTGTGGAGCCTGATGCAGGGCTTAATCCCATCACCCTGAGATCATGACCTGAGCTGAAATCAAGAGTTGGAGGCTTAACCAACTGAGCCATCTAAGCACCCCTGTAAACAGGATTTTGAAGAGTTATCTACACTCTCATGTTTATTGCAGCCTTGTCTACAATAGCTAAGATATGGAAACAACGTAAGTACCCATCGATGGATGAATAAATATAGAAGATGTGGTGTGTATACATATTATTCAGCCATAAGGAAGGAAGACATCCCGCCATTCGCAACAACATGAATGGACTCTGAGTGCATTTTGCTAATTAAGATAAGTCAGAGAGACAAGTACTCTTTGATATCATTTATATGTGAAATCCAAAAACACCAAACTTGTAAGAACAGAGAGTAAAATGGTAATTCCCTGGGGATGGGGAATGGAGGATAAGGTAGATGTTTAGGTGCACAAACTTGCAACCAGTAGTAAATAAGCCATAGAGATCTAATGCACAGTACAATGAATATAGAGAACAATATTATATTACCATCAAACTTGCTAAGAGATTAGAACTTAATTATTCCAACCATTAGAAAAAAGGGATAAGTATATATCATAAAGGTGCTAACTATTGCTACAATGGCATCATATTACTATATATAAATGTATCAAATTAACATGTTGTATACCTTCAATTTATGCAATGCTATATGTTAATACACTAATAAAAAAAAGTATCTGGAGAAAATTTGGGGTTGGAGGTAGTGATATAGGCAATATCTGTGGGTGCATATAAGAGCCCCCGAAGAGAGGGGGTAAATGAATAGAGAAAAAGGTGCAGGATAGAACTCTGAATTATACGTAAATGTAAAGTGAACCCTATCTTCCTATAAATTTTCTTGAAGCTCCTATGCTAGGCTCATTTCCCTAACTAAACTGTAATTCCTTTGACAGAAAAATAAAACAAAACACAACAAAAAATTGGTTTTCTTTGCTTCAGAGTACATAATGGACAGACACATTACGGGTGCTAAATGCTGGGTCAGGAGACAGAATACAGGCATGGAAATGACTCAATGAATCCATTGAGGACAGAACATACAAGAAGATAAAATAATTGGTAGTTAACCTTATAATTAGATCAAAACCATAAAAAGCAGAATCTCTCCAAACCTGCAATTATTAAGTAACTAATATTTACAGCATTATTCACTTTTCTTTGGCTCAGAAGCTTTGTTTTCACAAGAAGTGGACTTTGACTGAAATTAAGTTGAAACTCTACTTTTGCCCGGGTAGGGATAACTTAAGTACTAACGAGCTTTTATGTGGTTCTGCTTCTTAAAATATCATGCCAAATGTTTTTAAGGTAACACTAGCATATCGGAATCACTTGGGAAATGAATATCCGACTTGATCCCAGCCCCCAGCCTCACTGGGCTCACCTTCCGTTCCAGTCGACTCGGGGCTGGAGGGGCACAGTGCTTGGCCTCCAACTAGGAGCCTCTCCCAGCCCGAATCCCTCCTGTGGGGCCACCAAACAGGGACATCCTAAAATTCCCCAGATTCCTCTGCAGATCAGCCACCACCTGGGCTTCAATTCATTTCAAAGCAGACCGACACAAGGTTTGTCCGCACCATCCCTGGGGGTGAGGGTCATTTTTTTCTTAGATAAGAGGTCAAGCGAAGAAAGCAGAACATATTTGTTCCTCTTGAAGCTAAGGACAAAGGGGTCAAAGAAAATGCTTTGGCAGCTCCGTTTAGCCACTCTATTTTGTTATGAGAAAGTTGTTTTAAGCCTGCCTCTGCTCCATCCAAATCCCTGTTTAGATATCAGAGTCATATCTCCCTGATCCGGCCCCTCTCAGCCTGCATTAGCTTTACCCTCCACTGGTGTCTTGTGGTTGGGAAATGCATCAGTCAGACTCATGCCATTTTGACAGAGAGCTTAAAGGCAGCTCAGCCGGATGAGGGGTGTGAGGGCACCCCGGGTCCGCCACGCTGCACTCAGGCCTGTGCAGCTGAGCTGCTTAATTGGGTTCTTGCTCTTCACAAGCCTCCACATAGCTGTTCGAGTCCCAGAGTCGGTATTGGAATTTTTTTTTTTCATCTGGCTAATAAGATTTTCCAAGTCACCAAAGCCAGAGGGGTTTGGGAAAGAAAGCCTCCTTTGTTAAACAAAGCAAGTTCGACAGGACTTTCTGGCTTTGAATTTAGGGAGACCGTCCCAATTAAAGTGTGAAATGATTGTGAATATTGAGGGATCTCAGCGCAAAAGGCAGCCTCTGACCCTGATGAGCATGGACTAGGAATATTAGTTTTAGTGCAAATCCCTTCTTTGAAAGATCCGGAGGCTAGGACTTTGTTCCAAAGAATTTAGAGAAATATCACAGAGTCAAAGGCAGCAATAGACTCTCTAAAGAGTCTAAGGATTTTAAATATGTTTGTTTTTCCAGCCATCACGCTACAGATTCCATTTTTATAGAAACTCGGGAAATAGTCAGTATTGGCAGATGAAATAAATGCTGTGAAATTGACTCTCAAACTCCCTAGTGAGGTATTACATCAGGTCATAGTTCACACCTGTAAGCCAAGGTAAGGACCTTGGGGTATTATTTTCACTTAGAATAATGTTTTCTGTACATTTATAGTAAGCTTGATTTCCTGCAAATATCTCCTTAATTTAACACCATGTTATATCGTTTTGTGCATAGATAGCAAACACAATAGGAAATAGCCTTCATTGATTCTTCATTCCAAGGCCTTTCAAACAAGGGCAGTAAGGGAGAAAGAGTAGTAAGTAGTAAGTGATCAACTGCCTAACTCCAAAAACATTTTGAACGGATGTGAGATTTGAATATGAGTGTGTCTGATTTCTTGATAATCTGTGGAGCCTGAGAGAAAGCAGAAGTGAGGGAGGAACGTGACTGTCTAAGCCACCACTTCATCTCCAGCAGAGGGCTGCCAGGTGGCAAAGCTGGCCCATGGTGCAAGCTATTCTGATTTTTTCAAAAGAAGCTAGAAATCTGGATTTATACGTGAAACCTCCCAAAAGAACATAGTGGCATCTAATTTTAAAATGTAAAAATCTGCATTTGGCAAATGAGTTTCTGACATCTCCTAGAGAGGACTAAGGATCTGGCTACCAAAAGTAGTGATGTCTCTGCACATAAAGATCTCACATGGCACCGAAAGACACCTCTTATTGAAACCATGGGATCACAAGATCAAAGGGCAATGGTTCTAGAGCAGTAGTTCTCAGAGAGTGGTCAAAGAATTAGCCCCATCAGGACATCACCTGGGACCTAATAAAAGTACAAATTCTTGGGCCTTATCCCAGTCCTAGCATATCTGAAAATCTAGGAGTAGAGCCCAGGATCCTGTTTTAACAAGGCTGCCAGTGATTTCCATATAACTAAAGCTCAAGAACCACTGTTCTAGGTCACATTCTCTTTAGCTTCAGGATTCATTTTGTTGTTATTGTTGCTGTTTTTCAGATGTTTTAAGGGGAGTAAATATTTATTCCCATTTTATTTGATTTATTACTAGGTAAGGTACAAACCAGAGCTTGCTTCCGTGGAGCTGGGGAGACCCTGCTTTCAGCTTCCTTTTTGTCTGTTCCCTCCTGCGGCTCCAACACCCCCACTAAACTCAAGTAGTTCCATAGAGCAGCCTGCCAACCGTTTGTCAAACCCCCTCAGCTTTCTCTCTGGAAAGGAAGAGAAACACTAAACTGATAACCTCTTATCTCAGAGGAAACATTTGCTAAGAACAGGATCTTATAATTTGTCAGCTTAGAAAAGTGTAGTCAAAGATTTGGAAGACAGTATTAAAGAGGACCCAATAAAAGTGTAACTTGAAAGTTCATCATGAAATGGGCACTGGTCTCTCTGCACAGCAAAGCTATTACCCCAACAAGAAAATGCCACATGGGATGAAGAGCTAAGGAGCCAGAAGCACGTACTTGCTCCCATCCCGCTTCAGCTAGGGCTTCTCTGTTAAAATCAGGGACATCATTGGGAAAGTCTTCTTGGAACACAACCTCAGATGAACGGACTGTATCACACCTCCTTTTCCTGCTTTTCATACATTCCTCGTTTGGGGAAAATGTGATGATTGGTATTTTGATGTAAAGTTTTGTTGGATGCTGGGCTTGTTGGGAAAGTGCATGTGAGCAAGAGCTGATTAATTTCTTCAGTACATGGTTTTATCACCTAGTCTGCTCAGAGCCTCAAATGCATGCCCTCTTCAGAGTATACCAGCTCTTAATAAATGTTTTTGGAATAAATGAATCAATGACCCATCACATTGGACTGATTCTCCCATGAGCTGGTTGATGGACAAGAAGTAGATGGGGTCTTGAGGTCTTGCTCTAGCTCCTTTATTAAGACTTGTTCTGATTCAGAATTGGCAACTTTTGGAAGCGAAATGCATCTCCACTTTGGAAAGTGGAAATTCAGGGAATACAGAGGAGGGTAAGAGTTCGCAGTTATTCTCTAACTGAGATCATGTGTCTTCCATCTCCAGTGCCAACTCCAAACTGTCTGCCTGCAGCCACATGTAGAAAATCCATCTCAGACAGGCACACCGAAGATGCTGATTGAGTAAATTTAGGACAAGTCCTGAGAAACTTTATTACTTTTTAAATCCCCATAAGTGATTCTGGTGCTCAGAGGTAAGAATCACAGCTATAAGCACATGTCCAGATTCTGGAGGAAGATGTGCTGAAATCAATTAGTGATGTCTGCCTGGAGTGTCAGAAGGCAAAGCAGAAGTATATGTCCTCCCTTTTCTGACCCTGTTTTACAGGCTTCTCATTTTCCTATAAGACACAACCTTTTAAGCCTTTACTACTGTTGACCTGTCAGAAAGGATCAGAGGAGGAAACCACCCAAAAGAAAAGTGTGCTAACAGGAAAGAAAACCCATAAAAACAAAAGTTCCCTGATCTTTGTATTTCTTGAAGACTTATGCTTCTCTCCCAAGTAAAGCTATTGAACCACCAAAAACTAACCTCATATATCTAAGCTAAGGAATCTATCAGAGAGTCTATCAAAGTCTATTGGTTGGACCTAACTGTTGAAAATAAAACAACTTATAGCATCAAACATATGGCATCAAAATCAGGACCAAATTTATAATATCAAAATTAGGAGAGCCCCAAATCAAAGAGAAGCTTATCTAAGAAAAACATGATATCAATAAGATTTCACAGACACAAACCACATGCACACATACACATATATGTATATATGTGTGTGTATACATATATATGTACATATATGTGTGTGTGTATATACATATATATGTAATATATATGTGTGTGTGTGTGTGTGTATGTATATATATGTTTTTTCAATTCCTAGAGTCATATGTCTATCATGTCAGAATCAGAAAAATGCTTACTGATGTAAAAAAGTCTGAAGCCATATTGGGGGCATCTAGGCTAACCCCCAAACTTACAAACCAAGGTCCAATCTGATTGTAAGTATCCTACCGACTTCCAAATTTTCCCCTCAGAAATTCTCACTTTCTCTACTCCCTTACTCATAGAGACCTTGACTCTTAACTCTCTACTTTCTCTGTGCCCATCACTCTCTCCTTACATTCATTTCTGTCACTATTTCTCTTCCATGGTCCACCACTCCACTCACTCCCTTGTCAATATCATCAGCTTCCCTGTGCCCTGAACCGTACTTTGAACCCCTTTCAAAACTCCAACCCAAGTTCTTTTTAGCTGTCCATGTTCTCCTATCCAGGCTGCCATATTTAGTTAGATAAAATAACACAACACAATATGAACTCATATTCTCATTTCACTGCCCCCTGGCCTCTGCCCCTAACTCCAAAAAAATTATTTTCATTGAAGTTGCCAATGACACATTTGCTGCCAAAAAGCAGGCTACTTTTCAGATTTAAGTATATTTCTCAGCCTCATTTGCCCTCATGGATCACATCTTTCTTACTGAAATCTTCTTCCCCTTGGCCTCTATGGAATTTTTTCCTTTACTTCTCTGACAGTCCTTGTCAGTCTCTTTAATGGGATTTTCTTTCTCTTCTTGGTCCCTAAAAGTGTCCTTAAGTATTCTAATTTGAGACCTGTTGTCCTTTCACTTTCTACCCTCACCCATTTTCATGGATTGGTATCCATATCAGTGCTTCTCAGCTAGGAGCAATTTTGTCCCCCAGGGGACATGTGCCAGTATCTGGTAACATATCCCATTCAGTAAGTAGAGGCCAAGGATATTGGTAAATATCCTGCAGTGCACAAATTGCTCCTCATAGCAAAGAATTACCTGGCCCCAAATGTCAGTGGTGTCCAAGTTGTAAAACCCTAATGCATATGATGATAAATCACAAATTTGTTTCTATGGGGGGGGGGCTTCTGAGAATCAGAGTCATATATCTAACTGCCCACTGGCCTTTCTACTTGATATTCCACTGGCATTTCAAACCCAGAAATCCAACCCAATTGTGTTCTCTTTCTGAAAACCTTGCCTCCTAGGTTTATTTTCTAAAGTAAATAGCACCACCATTTGCTCATCAGCACCCTAAGAGCCATCTTTGATTCATCCTTTCCCACACCATTGAAACCTTATCTTTTTTTTTTAAAGCGTTTGTTTATTTGACAGAGAGAAATCACAAATAGAGAGGCAGGCAGAGAGAGAGAAGCAGGCTCCCTGCTGAGCAGAGAGCCCGACGCGGGACTCGATCCCAGGACCCCGAGATCATGACCTGAGCTGAAGGCAGAGGCTTAACCCACTGAGCCACCCAGGCACCCCTGAAACCTTATCTTTAATAAAATTGTGAAATATACCTCTTGAACATTTCTTGAATCATCTATCACGCTTCATTTTTTGACTTCTACTTTTCCAGTCTTCTTGCCATTCATGTCCTCTGTCTCCCTCCTATAACAGACCCACCAGAAATAATTCTTTATTTTAGTTTTAGTTGTACTAAAGTTAAATACAGTACAACTGGAATGTCCCATGCTTCTACTGGCCACACAGCCCTCACATATTCTGTTCTCTTTGTCTGCAATGCCTATGATCCCTTTCCCCATGGACACATACCTACACATGTACACACCCTTCACCTGATGAATTTGTTCAGGTTTTGGTGTAGATGTCATTTTCCCCAGGAAGCTTTCTATAATATTTAGAGCCTGGGCACCTCTCCAGTGCTCTTCCCTAGCATCCTGTCTTTCCCAAACACTGCTGGGATAGCTCATCTACTAGACTGGAATTTCCATTTTCTCTTTGTAACACTGAGGCTTACCACATTTCTTGCACCTAGCAAGCACCTGATACATGTCTGTATGTAAACGAGTAAATGGATGATCCATTGCTCGCTAGCTAGTACCGAATTTAGGAATTCATGAATGTTTTTTCTCAAACAAAATTTAATAAAAACCTGGCCACCATGAAAATTTTTGGATTAAAGCAATTTAAATCAAGACAAAGGAAATTAGGAACTATATCACACTAACTTTATGTATTTATTTATAGTATGTAATATCCAAAGATTTTGTGAAGAATGGAGTTTACACACGAATTGAATAAATCCAACCGTGCTTTCATTTCAATCCTTTCGTAACAAGTCATTCCCAATTTTGTGTAGAGCATATGTACACTATCTGAACTTCTGCGAACTGTTGGATGATGAAAAGTTAACTCTACACATTTCTCTGATCTTTTAGCTCAAGTAAGCACACAAACTGTTTACCAGCACCTGAATTTTATCCTCATTTTTTAAACATTCAATACTACTTACACTTGGCCTTCCAAAAAGGATCATTCTAAAGCCATCCCAGTTGAGCTTTCTTTGCAACTGTGCTTAAGTGTGATATTTACACGCAAGTGCTAAGTCTAAGTAACTTTTGCAGATGAAAAAAAGTGCAAAGAAAGTAAAAGATGAAGAGTTAACATAAATCCCCTGTGCTGCAACCATAGTCTTTGGATCATAGATATTGCAACATCCTTACCACACAAAAGATTACTGAAGAGTTTCATTCTCCTCCTGTATTGGGTTATACTCTGAAAAACAAATCTACCTCCAAATGTGGAGGACAGAGGGAGTAGAGGAAATGAGAATCTCCATGGTTTGGGCACCTCAGTGGATTTTAGCTTAATTTTCTTATCATATAGATATGTGACCATAGATCTCAGTCATTATTTGAAATTTTGTGGAATGAAAATTCCTTTACTATAAACATGAACTTCCTGAGACATAAGAGAAAGTAAAACACTTTTTCTTACATCTTTACATAGTGAATCAGCAGAACATCAAATTATTTCTACTCTTGTGCTTAATACATTTCCCAGTCCTGGACCATTTGGTGGAGCTTCTTCTCCCTGGCCTGCTGTCAAACTATAACATGCTCTGTGCTACCATTAGAAACTAATATTAAAAAGGAACCTGTGGAACTCAGTTGGTATGTACCTTCATTCTCTTTCCTTCTTTAGAAAATGTCCCAAAATGTTACATCTCCTTAGTCTTCCAGTGCAAGGGAAAAATCAGTGAAGAGGAATAGTCTTCATTAATGGGTCCTTCATATGGCATGCTTCTAGGTTATCTGTAAGCCATTTCAAAACTGAAAGAAAATAATTACTCATTTGTAAAACTTAACAAGCCATACTGTAGGTCAGGCTCTATGCAAAGCTTAGGGTACCTACATGAGTATAAGAATTCAAAGTCTAGAAGAGAAAGTAGGCATGTAAAAATTAATTTCAATATAATATAACAAACATTGCATTAAGAGTCAACATTTACGGAGGCCTTATCACCTACCAAATGCTATTCTAAATGCATGGAATGGATAAACCCATTCAATCTCTGTAATGGCCCTATGATGTAGATTGATTCTACTGTTATGCTCCCCTGACTCCCTTTATAAGTACAATGGACTTTTGATGTGTCACCTCTGCAAGGCTATAGTCCTCGTTATCCAATCAAACACTAATCTAGGTGGGTGCCATGGTGATATTCTGCAGATATGATTAAAGCCCTTAATCAGTTGACAGAACAGATATTGTCCTAGATAAACTTGGTGGACCAGCTTCCTTCAGTTTGAAAGGCCTTAAGAGCAGAGCTGAGGCTTCCCTGATGAAGAAGAAATTCTAACTTTGGACAACAGCTTAATCTGATACCCCAGAGTTTCAGCCTGCCCTTCCTGATGGACTTGCCTGATGGATTTTAGACTTGGGTAACCAGGCCTCACAACCCCATAAACCAATTCCTTGCAATAAATCTCTTAATATGTATCTCATACTGGCTCTGCTTTTCTGGTTGAACCCCGGCTGATACAATAAGAGAGTAAACAAAGCCAGGGAGGTTAAGTAACTTGCCCAAGGTCATAGGGTCGATGCATGGGGGAGGAAGATCAAAACTCAGGGAGTTTGAGTGCAAAGGCCCTGCGCTGAACAACTATATTCACATATCTGTTAGAAATTCCAGTTCAAGAGAGGTTCAAAGGAAGCAATCTTTAATTCTGATTGAAAGGATTGGTGGCAAAGTATGAAGCCCTCTCATGGGAAGACTTAAGGTAGAGAAAATGCTTGGACTGGCTTTTGAGGGATAAGCTGAACTTCAGGAGTGACCACTGTGTGAAGGGCACACCCGTGCGGAAGCTACACTAGGGCATAAAAACAGACACACGCACATACATAGGGCAATTCTTGTCACCACTGAGAATGTTTCCCTCCAGTTTCTCGTCTGTGAAAAATTGGATTAGATGACCTCTAAAGGTTGTTGTGAAGGATAAAAAGACAGGATGTATAAAGCATTTTGCAAGCTGGCTGGCACAGTAGAGTTCCAATCAAAGTCACTTCCCTCTCTCCAAACCAGCTCCTCTCTCTCCTCCAGTCTCCTCAAAGTGCTGTATGTGCTGATCCTGATGACAAATTAGCACTCAGAAGAGACACTCCATTCTATTCAACCCCTTTTCCTGTGGAGTGGAACAGAGTATACCCACAAGTGCCAGGAACAATGAAAAGAACAGGCACCGTCTCTAACTTCAAATTGTTTACAGTCTGGTCAGAATGGTATAATTTTAAGTGGGCTATGATACAAGTGGGATATGAAGAGGAAAACAGATGTGGCAAAGAGCAAATAGGAAGGGTTTGAGCAAACTACTCAAATTGAGATTGTTGGGGAAGACTTCCTGGAAGAAGGGCCATCTCAGCTAGAACCTGAAAAACGAGTAGGAATCACCTAAATGACTCACGTTCAAGTTAGTCAACACCGTATATGTGAGGTCTTGATGTAAGAGCAGGTCTAAATGACCACTGTCATTGTTCACTATTAAAAGATGGATGGCGTGGGCGCCTGGGTGGCTCAGTGGGTTAAGCCACTGCCTTCGGCTCAGGTCATGATCTCAGGGTCCTGGGATCGAGTCCCGCATCGGGCTCTCTGCTCGGCAGGGAGCCTGCTTCCCTCTCTCTCTCTCTGCCTGCCTCTCTGCCTACTTGTGATCTCTCTCTGTCAAATAAATAAATAAAATCTTAAAAAAAAAAAAAAGATGGATGGCGTAAAGAATTCCTAAAGTACCCCTTACCTGTGCGCCCCTCAAAGAGTGTCTGTGGACTTGAGAAGTTAGTGTGACCAACCTTCTAGCGGAGGTTCTACCTATACTCAGGCAATGAGAAGGAGCCATGTATGGAATTTCTACCTTGTACAAACCAAAAGTCCAAATAAACATGCCTGAACTCAAGTTCATTTCACATTTGCCTTTGTTTCTCCTGAAGCTTAGAATATTTACTCACTTGGTATTTCAACCAGACTCTGGTCTCTGCCTAGTTGGCTAGCGTCCAGTGATAATTTGATGCCATGTGGTGTGACAACAATAATTTAGCTTCTGTAGTAAATTGGAAGGTAATAATTAGAGTGGGTGGGGAAAGTGCAGTGATTCTCCTGTGGAATTATAGAAGCTTTGCTAGCCACATGGATCAATTTTCATTTTGAGTTTTTTCCTTTACAGGCCTTCTATTTTTTTTCTTGTTATGCAAAAGCATTTAATGAGGAAACTCACATTATTTATATGTTCTATGAACTAGAGTTGTACCAGATATTTACCTGAACTCCATTTATGTGTGGTATCTTAGGACAAGAGCATATGTAAACAGTACTGATAGGACTAAATACACCAACCCTTCAGAGAAAAGAGCAGAGGAAGGTCATAATCAGATACCTAAGTTTCATTTAAAAATGGGGCTCAGGCCTCAGCAAGGGCTATAGCAAATGTTTTAGAAAAAGGACTTCAAGGATTTTAACCTCTCAGCAAACTGAGCCTTACCTGAGTAAGTATGCTTGTGCCCCACTCCATGCACACAGAGGAAGGGGTTAACATTTCCCAGGGTGTTGCTGAGGGAGCTTTAGACTCAGTTCTCTCACTTGGACAGTTGAATGTTGTTATGGGGACACTCCTTGAAAGTCCCAGGAGTTTGTGACATTGCATCAGATTGGGTGAACATGTAAACACAATGACCTTAAGTTACTTGTCTAAAGGAGCCATTATTCCCTGGTGAAGTCCAGTCACCTCTGGGGCCAGTATTAGTAGGACCAGAGAGAACAGGGACTGGGTAGAGCTACACAGAACTGAAGCATCAAGCAAGGACTAGCAAGGACCAGCACTGCCAGTGAGGAAGAAATCAGAGCTGAAGATAATGGGAGGAGAAGTTTATTCATCTGCAATGAAGGGGCTCAGAACCTACATGCCAAGTGCCCATGTCTGTGTTTGGGGTTCAGGGAACACAGAGAACATCTGGGTCTACCATTACAACAGAGACAAATGAGGCTCCTTCAGGCAGGAACGAGAGCCTGAGTGTCAAGGCTCTGAGGAAAGCACAAGGTAAGAGTGTTTGCTCTGAGGAAAGCAAAAGGGAAAGATGTTTGCTCTCCTTTGTCAGAGATCATGCTGCCTCTCTTGAGCCTGAACCATTGCAGGATGAAATCCAGCCAGTGATGGGAGAGGCATTTCCTGGTAAGGCAACATCCCTGCTCTGATCATATCTTGCCACAGAAGCAAGGCCTAAGAAACTATGAGGAGGAGTCTGCTTCTAAGAAGAGAAGGAGAGAGAGAGAGAAAGATGAAGATAAAGAAACAGAGAAGCAGAGAGATTGAGAGATTCTCTTCTATTTGGATAAACCAGAATCACTAGAAATGGACAGACTTGTCTGAAGTTCCGAATCTCAGTACCTCTCCTATTCCTGCCTTAACCAGGTCTTTTCTTGTTCCAAAGGACAGAGTAAGGCTCTCATGACATCTTTGGTGACAGGACGTAGGGCAATCAAGCTAGAAGATATATAAAAGCAACAGATTTAGAGCTGGGTCTAAATAGTAGTAGAAACATGGACAGAGTAGTAGAAACATGGACAATTGGAAATCAGGCCTTCTAGAGAAGAAGAACACATTTAAGGGGTCACCAGCTCCAGCAACCTGGCTCTCCAGCTGTCCTTTTTTGTAACTGACAGTTATGGCTGCCCCATACCTTTCTGTTCCAGCTTCTAACTACTTGATGATCAGTCCACCCAAAATAATTTCTGCTCACCTCAGGGCTTCTCCTTATTATCTTCTCTATCACCTGTCCCACAACTGTCTTCTAGAGTCTATCATGTAAGCTCCCTTAAAGTTGGGATCCGTACACTCAGTAAGGAGGTTTAGAGCCACCAGCAGCTAATCCTGCCATTCAGCTGTGCCCACCCCTACTGTAACGAAATTCTTGAGCTTCTTGCTTTGTCTGCAGGAGACCATGGGCATGTCAGACACTTAGAGTGGCATAGCCCTTCTGTTACAAAGACAGTATAACATACGGGAATATAGAGGCCATAGAAAACAAGTAGATAGATGCATTTTTCTAAAATGCACATGTGCACACACATTCATACACACACGTGATAATAGAAGGTGGTATTCCAAGGGATCCTCGCGTCGTTAGGACATCTATGGGTATCACAGACAGGAGAAATTGTCTGGTGCTTCCAACGACAGGAGAAAAGAGAAAGGAGGAGAAGTAGGAGAGGTGAATAATATTATCAACTTTACAAAATATTTAATGTGAGTAGAATTTTGTGAAACCAGTGATAGGATAGGGTTCACATCTGGGTTGATGAAAAGAAGCAAAATAGTAAGTATAGTTGCCAAAAGGACAGAAAGGAAGTATTTTGAAGAAAACAGTGTTTAACACCCAGTGCTCCCTGCAATTCGCGCCCTCCTTAATATGCAAAGAATGAATCATGGAACACACATTAAAAACTAATGAAGTGCTATATGGTGACTAACATAATAGAAAATACACAAATTAAAAAAAGTTATATTTCACAATTTGAGAAAGTAAAAGGCAGAATATTTTGTAAACTACATACTGACTACGCACTTCCTTTAATCCTCTGAGAAATAACTTATACTCCTTGTCATAGGTAATTCAGTAATTCTCTTAATCCCATAAATCTCTTAATTTACAGAAGAAGAAACTTGGGCTCAGAGCAGTTATGAAACTTGCATGAGGGGAAGCGCCTGAGTGGTTCAGTAGGTTAAGCATCTGACTCTTGACTTCAGCTCAAGTCAAGATCCCAGGCTTAGGAGATTGAGTCCTGTGTTGGGCTCTGCACTGGTGAGCATGGAGCCTACTTGAGATTCTTTCTCTCCCTCGCTCTCTGCCTCCTGCTCCACTCTCTCTCAAAAAAATTAAAAAATAAAAATAATTTTGAAAAGCTTGCATGAGGTCACACAACTAGTAAGTGTCCTTGGTATGTCTTCATTTGTGGCAAAATTCTTTTGTGTGAATACTCACTCTGACATTATTTTATTTTATATTTGATTTTGACTTTTTTTTAATAATGGGAAATTTACTTTGAGTGAAATACAGAAATACCAAGTGAACACTCCCAACGAGATTTGAGTAATGTGTAACCATTGTATCTACCACCACAGCCAAGATACAGAACATTTCTAGCAACTCAGAAAGTTCCCTCGTGGCCTTGCCAGGCAATCCTCACTTCCCACTGTGACCACAGTTGTGAACGTCTGTCATGTTAGTTTTACCTATGCTGGACCTTAACATAAATGAACTTGTACACTACGGATTCTTGTGTGCCTGGCTTCCCTCAATCTATAGCATGTAAGTTTTATCTGTGAGGTATGTGTCAGCAGCTCATCCCTCTCAATTGCTCAATCATATTCCATTATCTGAACATACCACAGCTGTGTATTCACTTTCCTGTAAAGACACATTCCGGTTATTTCTAATCTGGGTCCTTTATGATTACATAAAAGTCTCTTGAGGACATATGTTTTCACTTCTCCTGAGTAAATATTTTAGAGTGAAATTGTTTTTCAATGTAGGTGTATGTTTAACCTTACAAGAAGAGCCAAACAATTTTCCAAAGTGGTTGCACCATTTCACACTCTCAACAATTGTTGTCAGTCTTCTTAATTTGAGCCGCTGTGGTAGATGTAAAGTAAAGCCTCATTATGGCTTTAATTTATATTTCTGAGACTAATGATATTGAGCAAATTTTCATGTGCTTAGTGGCTATTCTTATACCTTCTTTTGTGGCTTGTTCAATTATTTTATCCATCTATAATTGAGATATTTGTCTTTTGTTATTATTTTCCTTATAAATTCTGGATTTAAGACTGTTGTCAGCTATATATACATAGCTGACAACAGTCTTAAAGAGAGAGAGAGAGATAAATATAGATATGGGTGAATATTTTGTCTGTGACTTGTTTATTCATCTTCTTAATTCTGTATTTTACTGAGCAGAAATTTTTAATTTTCATGAAGTCCAGATTATCACATTTTTATTTAATTTTTTTTAAAGATTTTATTTATTTATTTGACAGAGAGATCACAAGCAGGCAGAGAGGCAGGCAGAGAGAGAGGAGGAAGCAGGCTCCCTGCTGAGCAGAGAGCCCGATGCGGGACTCGATCCCAGGACCCTGAGATCATGACCTGAGCCGAAGGCAGCGGCTTAACCCACTGAGCCACCCAGGTGCCCCCAGATTATCACATTTTTAAATATTTACTGCATTTCAAGTCCTCTTAAATATATCTTTGCCATCCTTAAGGTCACTGAATTATTCTCCTATGGTTTCTTCCAGAGGCTTTGTAATTCTAGCTTTTATATATATGTCTCTGATCCATCTTGAATGAAATTTTAGGTGAGGTGTGAGCTTTGTGTCATGTTCATTTTTCCCTCTACATGTAACCAGTTGTTCCAAAACCACTGTTGTAAAGACTTTCCTTACCACATAGAAATTACCTAGTGCCTTGTCACAAATGATTTGAAAGTGTGCAGTTCTATTTCTGGATTCTCTCTTCTTATACCATTGACCCATCTGTCTATCCTTAGGTCCTCAGCATACTATCTTAGTATTCTCATCTTATATAAGTGTGAAGTCAGAAATCAGGTAGAATGAATCCTCTAATTCTGCCATTTTTAGCAAAATATTCTAGGTCCTTTGCCTTTCCATATAAATTTTAGAAGTAACTTGTTAACATCCCCTCCCCCCGCAAAAGTGTTGAGATTTGGATTGCTATTGCATTAAATCTATACATCAGTTGGGGGAAAATGACGTCTTTTTTTTTTTTAAGATTTTATTTATTTATTTGACAGAGAGAGACACAGCAAGAGAGGGAACACAAGCAGGGGGAGTGGGAGACAGAGAGGGAGAAGCAGGCTCCCTGCTGAGCTGAGAGCCCAATTCGGGACTCGATCCCAGGACCCTGGCATCATGACCTGAGCCAAAGGCAGATGCTTAACCTACTGAGCCACTCAGGTGCCCCTAGGGGGAAAATGACGTCTTAACAAGTTTCCCAGTACAAGGATATTATAAGTCACTCCATTATCTAGGTCTTATTTAATTTCTCTTAGGAATGTCTTATAGTTTCCTGCAGACAGTTCTTAAAAGTCTTTTGTTAAACTTGTTCTAAGGATTTTTTATTTTTCATGATATTTTAAGTTGAATTCTTTAAGTTTCATTTTCAAAGTGTTTGCTTCTATTATACAGATAAATAGCTGATTTTTATATGTTAGCCTTGATTTTGAATATTTCTTAAGAGTTATTCCATGTGAAAAATCATCCAATCACTGGATAAAGTCAATTTACAACTTCTTTTGCAATTAAAGTGCTTTTAACTCTTTGTATTGCTTTATTGCACTGAAAGTACTTCAGTAAAATGTTAAGTAGAAGTAATGAGAGTAAATATTCATACTTTGTTTCTGATGATATGAAGAAAATGTTCAATATTCATCTTTATGTATGATGTAAGAAAATCTGGGTTACCAAGCTAATAGCAGCTGTATAAATCCAAATTTATAAGGGTATTCTCTAAGGGAAAAAAAATAAGAACAAATTAAACTTCAGAAAGCCTACCCTCATGATAAGAAAAAAGAAAGGGAACGTCAAAACTTCAAATTACCTGTAAATGGAAACACAAACACCAATCTCTATAAGCTATTTTTAACATTCCCACCGTGAGCCTCACTGGAGAGCAAGGGCTGTTTGGGAAAAACTGTGCAGAAAAAAAATAGAAGAAGAGATGCTGGGATGCCCAGGACTGGCATAAAATCACTGACAGAAGAGAAAGCACACCCCTAAGTGTGTTAAGATTGAACAGGAATCCTGATGGATAAGTACAGATTACAGGCAAAGAGTCTTAAAAATCTCAAGGAAGCAGTTCTCCAAAGGCAATACTTGAGAACAGAAAATGGTAAAACGGAAACTATTGTGGCTCTTTGGAAACTTGTGGTGAAAGAAAAAAAGAGGGAAGAGAGGCATATTTAGGACTCTGTAAAACAAAATGATACTGAAATATCCAAGGACATGGGACTATTCCATTTTTCCACCCAGCGAGTCATTAGGTAAATAAACCATATTTTCCTATTCTGATAAAAGAGAGAATCTTGAACTAGCAATCTCATAAATCACTCCATACTCACAGACCTGGCCTGAAAATGTACAAATACAAGCAATATTCATCTATACAAAGCAAACATAAAAAGAAAATAGAAAATTAGAATGAAAACTGAGAACAAAATGTAATAAAAATGAGAATCAAAAATTTCCAGCTGGTGAACCATGCCTTCCTCCAAGAAAAGTAGTAATAAAGTAGGAGAAAACCATAACACAACACTTCAAACTGCATTAAATACTTTCCAACGGGCAGTTGGGAATATGAAAAAAAATTCTGCCTTCAATTGAAAATGTAAAAACCAAGCAAATAAGCAAAAGCATCAAGAAAGGAAATGAAATTTAATTAAAATCATGAAATACATAGAAGATAAAAACAAAATGTCAAATAATAAAAAAGAAATTATAAACTGTCTGAGGAAGAATGGGTTTTGTTGAAAACTTACAAGAGAAATTGAAACATAACCAAGAATGAACACAAAATAGGGAAATTAAAAAGGTTCGGAGAGAAAGCATCTGTAGTAGAAGACAGAGAAAAAGCATCTAATTTTTGTATAATTCAAGACATCAAAGAGGGAAAACAAAACAATGGAAAAAAGTAATATTTAAAAGTATAATACAGGAAAATATCACAGAAATAAAAGAATACATATCCCAATATATTAGAAGAACCCATCATGAACTCTGAAAACTTGGCTCACAAAGTAAAATCCCTAGCTCCATCCTAGTAAAGCCATTAGATCTTAAATACAATAATAATAATAATAATAATAAAAAATCCTCAAAGATTCCCTCTCATAAAAAATACACAAATAAGGAAAACAGTGAAGATACAAAAAAAAAAAAAATCAAGAATTAAGAATTTTATATCCAGTCAAGGGATATTAACTATCAGTCTGAATAAACAGTTTTAAATACACTGGTGAACTTGATGAATTCTGCAATCATGAGCCTTTTTTAAATAATGCACTAGAGAATGAACTTCATCTAGCAAAGAGATTGTAGAAGATGACTTAGAAAACAAATGTGAGCATTTAATAGAACTAGTAATAGATCCAAAACTAAAGATACAAGTGAAAGAATGATATATGTTGTATATTATGTGTTACATGCTCTAACAATACTGTATCAATATAAATGAATGACCTTTAAACACTTGAGAGAGAAAGATTGCAATATGACTCACAAAACATGATCTATGTGACGTACACACATGAATCATTTAAACAAAGTTTTTGAGAAAGTTTAAAAATGAAGAGATAAGCTGCCCCCACTGCCACCTATAACTAAAGCTGAAACTGCCACATCTCTTGCAATGTGGGGGGGGCTATATGCTGCAGCCCAACCGTTGATGGCCTACCTCACCAATGTCTGGAGGGAGAAAGAAGGGGTAACAAAATAAAACGGGCATTTTTTTCAGGGTAAAGCAGTAAGCACACTGCACCCTGTCTCACACAAGGAATGCAGCTATAGAAACCTGGACTAGCAGTGAGTTTAACAGATTTTTTTCCTCTAGTATCCCACAATCTCAACACAATCTCAAATTTAAAAGTGGTACCAAGGAGGTGGGTATGTGGGCACAAATTGAAAAAACTCACAGAGAAGCCTTCTGGTTCTGCTTTGAGAAGTGAAAAGGGAACTTCTAACACATAGAGAATATGGAAGAAAACTGTTTTTCTTTCAAGGTCTTTTTTTACCCCAGCCCTTCAGAGTCTAGTCATCCTACAGTAATGGTGGCAACAACAGCAATAGCCCTGGAGTCCCATGGAACCTACATCTCTGAAGGAGAGTAAATTTCTTCTATGATCAGATAAGTTAGATTCCAAGAGGACCAGGCAAATCCATGGCTATTTTTCTCCCTGTGTCTTCCTGCTGCTTGGCCCTAGGTAGGAGCATGATTGAAAGAAGTGGATATAAGCCATGAAACTAAAATCTCAGCTTTTCGTTTGGAAGACCAAAAGAGGGAGCCTCAGGGAAACAGAAAGTACCAGGGGGATAGTGGAGAGGGAGGACAGGCATCACTCCAGAACTGTACCTCTCTGGATCTGATATTAAAGAGCATACCAACATGTTGAATACTGCAGTAAGGGATATGTCAGCACATAAGTTCCAAACTAATAATGAGTGGTGCACATGAGGGACAGCGATGACACTAAAGCCACAATCTACAGAAGTCTGGTTATAAAATGCAGTCTGAACTACACAAACTTGATTGCCTGAAAAAAAGAATTCTCCATAGAATTAAAATAAAGCCCAGAACCTCATAACATAATATTCAAGATATGCAGGATATAATCCAAAATTACTCATCATAAGATAATCAGGAAAATCTCAACTTACATGGTAAAAGATATCCAGAGACAACAATACTGGGGCACCTGGGTGGCTCAGTGGGTTAAGCCTCTGCCTTCGGCTCAGGTCATAATCTCAGGGTCCTGGGATCAAGCCCCATGTTGGGCTCTCTGCTCTGCAGGGAGCCTGCTTCCCCCCCTCTCTCTGCCTGCCTCTCTGCCTACTTGGGATCTCTGTCTATCAAATAAATAAATAAAATCTTTTAAAAAAGAGAGAGAGAGAGAGACAAAAACACTGAGAAGACACAGATGTTGATATTATGTAGCAAGGACTTTAAATGAGCTTTTATAAAAATGTTCAAAGAAGTTACAAAATAAATGGAAAGATTAAAAAGTTCCAGCAAAGACACAGAAGATACAAATAAGAACCAAAACAAATACTAACAAAAAATACAATAATGAAAATTAAAAACTTATTGGATGGAATGGAGATGATAGAAGAAAAGTAATAAACTTGAAGATAGATCAATAGAAATTATCCAGTCTGAATAACATAGAGAACTAAAGAATGGGGGTGGTGGTGGGAATGAACAGTCCTAAGGAGCTTTGGGAAAACACCGAAAGTCTTAACATTTGTGGTACTAGAGTTCCAGAAGGAGAAGAGAAAGAACACAGTACAGGAAAATAAAAGAAATAATGACTAAAAACTTTCCCCAGTTTTTTGAAAGATGTAAACACAAAGATTCAGGAAGCTGAATGAACCCTAAATAGGATAAACCACACACATATAATAAAATAATAATAATAATGCTCACACATATCATAACCACATCAATTAAAATTAAAGAAAAAGAATATGTTTTGAAAACAGCTAAAGAAAAATAATGTATTACTTACAGGACAATAATTTGAAAGACTATGATTTCTCATAGGAAACAATGGAGTACAAAAAGATTTGGAACAATATTTTTAGTGTTTAAAGAACAGAAATACCAACCCAGAATTCTATATCCACAAAAATATCCTTCAGAAATTAAGGTGAAATAAATTGAGGTAGACTGTGAATTCATTACCAGCAGTTTTGTTTTAAAAGAATTACTCGGGCGCCTGGGTGGCTCAGTGGGTTAAGGCCTCTGCTTTCGGCTCAGGTCATGGTCCCAGGGTCCTGGGATTGAGCCCCGCATCCGGCTCTCTGCTCTGCTTCCTCCTCTCTCTCTGCCTGCCTCTCTGCCTACTTGTGATCTCTGTCTGTCAAATGAATAAATAAAATCTTAAAAAAAAAAAAAGAATTACTGAAGAAACATCTTCAGATAAAGGAAAAATTATGCCAGAACATTACTAATAAAGGAAGAGGAACAAAATGGTAAATATATACATAAACATAAGTGACTATTCTTTCTTCTAGGGATTGTTAAAATAGTTTTGAATGATGACAACAGAAGTTATAAGTGTCTGATAGAGTTTTCAGTGTATGTAAATATAATACATAAGAAAATTTAAAATGAAATGAGGAGGGTACAGAGAACCTACATATGGTTGTCAAAATGGCTACATTCCATTTGAAGTAATAAAAATTGATTCTAAGGAGACTGTGAAAAGTTAAAAATATATATTTCATTTTCTACAACAACCATTAGAAAATTATACAAAGAAATAAGACAGAAGAAAGAGAAATTAAGGAGTCCATCCCATTTACAATTGCACCCAAAACTATAAGATACCTAGGAATAAACCTAACCAAAGAGACTGAGAATCTATACACAGAAAACTATAAAGTACTCATGAAAGAAATTGAGGAAGACACAAAGAAATGGAAAAATGTTCCATGCTCCTGGATTGGAAGAATAAATATTGTGAAAATGTCTATGCTACCTAAAGCAATCTACACATTTAATGCAATTCCTATCAAAGTACCATCCATTTTTTTCAAAGAAATGGAACAAATAATCCTAAAATTTATATGGAACCAGAAAAGACCTCGAATAGCCAAAGGAATATTGAAAAAGAAAGCCAAAGGAATATTGAAAAAGAAAGCCAAAGTTGGTGGCATCACAATTCCGGACTTCAAGCTCTATCACAAAGCTGTCATCATCAAGACAGCATGGTACTGGCACAAAAACAGACACATAGATCAATGGAACAGAATAGAGAGCCCAGAAATGGACCCTCGACTCTATGGTCAACTCATCTTCGACAAAGCAGGAAAGAATGTCCAATGGAAAAAAGACGGCCTCTTCAATAAATGGTGTTGGGAAAATTGGACAGCCACATGCAGAAAAATGAAATTGGATCATTTCCTTACACCACACACGAAAATAGACTCAAAATGGATGAAGGATCTCAATGTGAGAAAGGAATCCATCAAAATCCTTGAGGAGAACACAAGCAGCAACCTCTTCAACCTCAGCCGCAGCAACATCTTCCAAGGAACATCACCAAAGGCAAGGGAAGCAAGGGCAAAAATGAACTATTGGGATTTTATCAAGATCAAAAGCTTTTGCACAGCAAAGGAAACAGTGAACAAAACCAAAAGACAACTGACAGAATGGGAGAAGATATTTGCAAATGACATATCAGATAAAGGGCTAGTGTCCAAAATCTATAAAGAACTTAGCAAACTCAACACCCAAAGAACAAATAATCCAATCAAGGAATGGGCAGAGGACATGAACAGACATTTCTGCAAAGAAGCCATCCAGATGGCCAACAGACACATGAAAAAGTGCTCCACATCACTCGGCATCAGGGAAATACAAATCAAAACCACCATGAGATATCACCTCACACCAGTCAGAATGGCTAAAATTAACAAGTCAGGAAATGACAGATGCTGGCGAGGATGCGGAGAAAGGGGAACCCTCCTACACTGTTGGTGGGAATGCAAGCTGGTGCAACCACTCTGGAAAACAGCATGGAGGTTCCTCAAAATGTTGAAAATAGAACTACCCTAGGACCCAGCCATTGCACTGCTGGGTATTTACCCTAAAGATACAAACGTAGTGATCCGAAGGGGCACGTGCACCCGAATGTTTATAGCAGCAATGTCTACAATAGCCAAACTATGGAAAGAACCTAGATGTCCATCAACAGACGAATGGATAAAGAAGATGTGGTATATATACACAATGGAATACTATGCAGCCATCAAAAGAAATGAAATCTTGCCATTTGCGACGACGTGGATGGAACTAGAGGGTATCATGCTTAGCGAAATAAGTCAATCGGAGAAAGACAACTATCATATGATCTCCCTGATATGAGGAAGTGGAGATGCCACATGGGGGGGTTAAGGGGGTAGGAGAAGAATAAATGAAACATTATGGGATTGGGAGGGAGACAAACCATAAGTGACTCTTAATCTCACAAAACAAACTGAGGGTTGATGGGGGGAGTGGGGTTGGGAGAGGGGGGGTGGGGTTGTGGATATTGGGGAGGGTATGTGCTATGGTGAGTGCTGTGAAGTGTGTAAGCCTGGCGATTTGCAGACCTGTACCCCTGGGGATAAAAATATATGTTTATAAAAAATAAAATTTAAAAAAAAAAAGAAAATTATACAAAGAAATAGAGTAAAAATATTTGTAAGTTTTTAAATGGAGTACTAAAAATATCAAAGTAATTCAGAAAAAAGCAGAAGGCAGCAGAGCAACAAAAAATAAAGAACAAACAGAAAGTAAATATTACAACAGTAGTCACAGATCTAAGTTAATAATTACATTAAATGTGAATGTCAAAACATACCACCTGGCTGGCTCAGTCAGTAAAGCATGTGACTTTTAAACTTAGGGTTTGTTTTTCCGTTTTTGTTTGTGTTTTCACCTCAGGGTTATAAGTTCAAGTCCAACACTGAGTGTAGAGATTACTTAAAAATAAAATCTTTAAAAGAAAACGTACCACTTAAAAGACAGATTGTCAGAATGATCACATGCTCTTGAGAAACTCACTTCACATACAGTGATATGAGTAGGATAAAAGTTAAATAACCAGTAAAGTTATACTCTGCAAGCACAACCAAAAGAAAACTGGATTGGATCTACAAATATCAGACACAGTGGTCTTCAGAGCAAAAATAATTATCAAAAATAAAGAGAGACCTTATAATTGATAATAGGGCCAATTTACCAAGATGACATAAAATGCTAAATATGTATGTAGCTAACAACAGAGCTTTCAAAAAAAAATGAAACAAAAAGGTTAAAGAACTTTAAGAGAATAGAAAAATACACACATTATGTAGGAGACTTCAAAACTCCTCTTTCAGAGCTTGATGGAACACGTGGGCAGAAAATCAGAAGGGTTATAGTAGAAAAACCACCCTCCAACTGGAGCTATTTGATGTTCATAGAACAGTCCCCCAATAACAGCAGAATACACATTCTTTTTAAGTGCACATGTATCTTTTACCAGGACAGATGATGCAATGGGTCAAGGACAAACCTTAACAAGCATTAAAGAACTGAACTCATAAAAAGTGTATTAAATGACTTTAAATGATTTAAACTAGAAATCAATAATGGAAAGATAAAAGGAAAATTTTCGAATACATGGAAATAAACAACACTTCTCAATAATCTGTGGGTCAAAAAGAAGAGCACAAGGGAAATCTGAAAACATTTTGAAAGTGAACAAAAATTAAGATACATATATCAAAATTTGTGAGATGCAGTTAACCAATGTCTAGAGGAAGATTTATCACCTTGAAAACTCGTATCAGAAAACCTAACCAGTAAATGTCGACCACTGTTTGAAACGCTTCCATAAAGTTTCACAGTTCTTTAGTAAAAGACGTGAAAGGAATAAACATTAGTTTATTTGGCCCAGATAGTTACCTGCTTACTAAATATTTTCTCATGCTCTCTTATTTTGCCATCATAACAAACCTAGAATGTAAATACTCTCATTTTACAAATGAGACAACTGAGGTTCAGGGTCGTTAACCTCCCCCAAATCACACAAATCCATTGTCAGGACTTTTTAGCTACCCAAAGAAACAATCGATGTGTCAGTGGGGAGATGGGTGGATAGATGAAGCAACAAATACAAAGATGATTGGTAAAGTAATTTTTTTTTAAATCTCATCGAGCCACGATTCAAATGCACTATATGTAAAATCTATGAAAAAAAATCACAGTCCTCCCTCTATACAGGCGCTTCCAAAACTGAACACATCAATTATTATCTAGAATGCTTGTTAGAGTCATGTATGCCCAGCTTCCTTCTTAGAAGAGCCTAGTTTGATGGTTCTATGGAGGAAAATGGGCGCTCTACCAAGCTACCCAGTAACATCCATGCCAAGGAAAATTGTGAGAGGCTATAACATACCATATTGGCAATAAAAATGAAGTGATGTAAGAGGGGGATTTTTGCAGCTCTCAACAATACAAAAATGCATCAAACCCTATACATCAGAAATTATGTTACATGATTAATGTAGCAACACCTCGTACGAATGGGAGTGGTGATCACCAGCAATCAACAGATAAACTGTGCTATGTCTGTAAGGGTGCGAATCACTGCCAAGATGGTGAATCAGCTATGGGAAGGGAGAGGTCAGGGTAAGGTCAACTCTTTGGGTTTTATATTTTATTATTTCATTTAACAAATATTTCTGGAACAGTAATAATTTAAATTTTCCTGAGGCATGGATTTGAATATTTTTTGGTGGTCATACAGAGTGAGCATTACTCTCAGAAGTAACCCAATCAACCATCAAGAATGTGCCTTTCTTCACCCTTTACTTACATCATGAATTTTGTGGAAAATACTAGTTTTGTGCCATGACATGATTCCCTCCCCAGAAATTCTATCATCAAAGTTAAAATGTGGTTTACTTACACTGTGAGAATATGAGCAAAAATCTCCATGAAGTGACTTGGAAACAAACACAAAAAAAGATTTGTATTGGTTTCCAAATTATTTATTTCCAAATCACAAATTTCCTTATTTGCTAAGAGTCATGAGTTTAGTCCCTCAGGAATATTGAAAGTCTATAGAATATTACTTCATTATGCCTATTATTATACCTAACACGATACATGTAAATAGATACACATAAACATATCACCCAGAATTTGAAGGAAAATCCATGATTATTTAGTAAGTATATTTTTAAAAAAGCTTAATTATTAAAAATGCATTACATTTACTAGTTTTACTTGATTACTTCCCACTTACCTTCGGATATAATGGTCCAGCTTCATTCAGTCTGGAGTGTAATAAGCATTGTGTTCAATGGAGAAAATTTGCTTTGATCTAATAGGAAGGGCTAATATGAAGCATCAAGAGATAATGAGTAACTGCATTACATTATGCTCTCCAGTGAGTGTTCTGACAATGGCAGGGGTCATTCTTCACTCATTTATTAATGATTCAATTCCTGCAATACAGACTATATCCCTGAGATGTTCATTAACTAATCCAACAAGGTGTCATGGATTTAGAGCCGATTCTGTGCTTTCATATACTAGGGGAGCAAAGGAGAACAGATTGCATTATGACACCTAGAAATTTGTTAGTGGCACTCTTTAATCTCAGGGCAATAAACACTTTGTATGTATTCCAAAGTTTTTCCTTTTGAGCTGATGAAATACATTGTTAATTAATCATATCTTTCTTTCCAAGGCTTACTCCAGGAAGTCACCATTAATCCAAGAAAATTGTCAGGGAAGAATGCCATTTGCCAAACTGATTAACTTTGGGGATGAAAGGGTGAGGAGGAGGAGTCATGATATAGAATAAGGACAAAAGAGAAAAAGTACTGCTGTATTACTACTAGAATGTTTAAAATTAAGAAGACTAAAACTACTAATGTTGGCAGAAATGTGAAGCAGTTGGAACTCTGATTCACTGATGGTAGAATATAAACTGGTTCTAACACTTTGGAAAACTAGCAATAGAAACTAAACATACATTTATCCTATGTCCAAAAATTCCATTTGTAGGTATGTATAGAAGAGAAATGATCATATATGCCTATTTAAAAAAATGTACATAAATACTCAGAACAATTTTATTCATGGGGCACCTGGGTGGCTCAGTCGATTAAGCAATGCCTTCAGCTCAAGTCATGTTCCTAAGGTCCCGGGATAGAGTCCCACATCAGGTTCCCTGCTCAGCGAGGAGTCTGCTTCTCCCTCTCCCTCTCCCTCTGTCCCTACCCCCCACTCTTGCTCTCATGCTCTCTCACTTGCTCTTGCTCTATCTCAAGTAAGTAAATAAATAAATAAATAAATAAATTCTTTAAAAAAATAAAAAGAACAACTTTGTTCATAATAGCCACATATACAAAATATGGAAGAATAGACAATTTGCAGTAGTTCACATTGTAGAATACTACATACCCTACAAAGTTATAAGAAACTACTGGTACATGCAACAACAGAGAAGAAATTTCAAATGATTCCATACCATGGGATTCCATTTACATGAAGTTCAGGGAAGTTTCTGGAGTGATGATAATTTTCTAAGTCTTGATCTGGGGTGGTGGTTACATTGTTGTGTACATACATAAAAATTCACCAAACTGTGCTCTTAATATGAGTGCACCTTGTGTTTGTTATTCCTCAATAGAAAATAAAATGATAACATAAAATAACGTATCATACAACAGAGAAGAGCAGGATGTGTTCAAGGGTTAGAGATTACTCATAGGAAGTTCAAAAATGTAAAAATCTTTTCTTCCTCAAGGTTCCCTTTGTTGCTCACTCCTGTAGTTCTAAGTAGCTGTATATTAAGGGACTGGTACCCCTTTCTTAGAAAAGGAGTATCCTGTCCTAACAGAACTAATTTGGGGCCAGTGGAAAGGGATTAGAGAAAGTAAATGAATCAGCCTCTTGAGGTACAAAAGTAGCCCAACCTAGAGAAGAAAGGAAGAGTATCACTTAGGCCAAGGTCAATGCTCTGATTTTTATTAAGGCATCCCTGGAGGAATCTCTTCCAGCTGGTCTCAGGGACCTGGTGTGGGAGTTTTTAACCAGAAATAACAGCTGGTAAGAATCTGGGGACTTGAGGTTCCGGTAATCTCCTTTTTTTTTTTTTTAATCAAAAATACAACCAACAGAATTATTCTTATCAAGGCTTTGTTTGGATTTTTGATTGGGGAGGGGAAGTTCACTGTAAGGAACACACGCTAGCTCAGGCGAAAAGGAAGATTATTGAACGAACGTCAAGGAATCATACAGGATCTAAACAGGAAGTATGACAGGACACCCAAGGAAAGGAGGCAGAAAGCTAATAAAAAATTAAAACAGAGATGCCTTCTCTGGTCCTTTCTCTCTTTGTCTTGCTTCTTTTTGTATGTCTGTGACTCTTCCCCTACAGAGCTGTCTTGTCTCCACACAGGTCTGTTTGCTCAACCCGACCACGCTTCAATGCGCGGCAACATGGTAACATGAGCCCCTGGAGGGAGTTCTCCACATCTAAGCAGTTTCCTCTGCCAATTAGTTATGGACCATGAAACACTTCAAGCTTTCAGGATCTGGTTGTTGGGTTAATTCTCAGGGGCTTCTGTATCAAGATGCTAGATTAAACCCAGGATTAAATTTCACAGAAACATACAAGTACTATTAAAGCAAATATCCGCCTATCTACATTTCATAAGTATGACAGACAAGAACCTGAACACAAATGTTTACAGCAGCTGTATTCATAACTGCCAAAAACTGGAAGGCACCAAGATGTCCTTCAACAGGTGGACAGAAAACAATTGTAGTGCATCATGCCACAGAATAATGTTCAGTGATAAAGAGGATTCTTTAAAAATTAGTAGATCAAGCGACCTCAAAGTATGGATGAATCTTGAACACATATTTTTTTTTCTTCTTAAGTAGGCTCCATGAGTGGAGCCCAACACAGGGCTTGAATTCACAACCCTGAGACCAAGCCCTGTACTGAGATCATGAGTCAGACCTTTAACTGAGGAGCCACCTGGGTGCCCCTTGAACACATATTATTAAGTGAAAGAAGCCAGTCTGAGGAGGCTACATACTGTGTAATTCCATTTACATGACATTTTGGAAAACTGCAGAGTCAGTAAACAGATCGGCAGTTGCCAGGAACTTGGATGGAAGAGAAGGTAGAAGCCAGCCTTGCTCAGCGGGGAGCCTGCTTCTCCCTCTGCCTGCTCTGCCTGCCGCTCCCCCACTTGTGTTCGCGCTCACGCTCTCTCTCTCTCTTTCTGACAAATAAATTTTAAAAGTCTTAAAAAAGAAGAAGAAGAAGAAGAAGAAAGCTGAAGTCCAGTTGAAGATTGAAGGAGTTCTTTAGAATGGTGAACATATTCTGTGTGTCACTACAATGGTGGCTATGTGACTATGAATTTGTCAAAACCTACAGAACTTCACAGCACTAAGAGTAAACCCTCAGGTACAGAAATTTAAAAAATCTTTTAGGAGGTCTGAGATCTCAGGAATGGAATACAGACTGTGACAAAGAAATCGAACTCTATTATAACTGTATGAAGGAACGTCTTTGAAGGGGATGGGTAAGCAACTTTATAAATGAATGGCGGGGCACCCTGGTGACTCAGTCAACTGAGTGTCCAACACTTGGTTTCAGCTGAGGTCATGATCTCATGGTCATGGGATCGAGTCCTGCATAGACCTCTGCACTCAGTGTGGAGTCTGCCTGAGAGTCTCTCTCTCCCTCCGTGCCCCCCTCTCATAAATAAATAAATAAAATCTTTTTTAAAAAAGAAATGAGTGGAGTCTATAAGACCAAAAGCGAAGGGAACTGTACATATGCATTGCACTCTGGTTCATAAAGTTATTTCCCATGGGATACAGGTTAATAACTCTGAAACCACTACACCCATATCCTGGAATTGTACAATTAAGTTAATGGATGGTGGATGCCAGGAATCAGACAGAAGACACAGACATGCAAGAGACTAGAATGATCCATGCAGCAATGGACTGGAGTTGGAGTCATCCAATATGGGCTCCTCTTTAGCCTATATAGATCGAAATGGCTACATATAGAAATATGTATAGATATGTGTATATACATAGATATATACACGTGTATCACCTTGCTCTGTCAGCTGGGAGGGCCTAGAAGCAACAAATCCCAGTAACAACAAGCACACCTAGCAACCCAGATCTAGTACCATTCTCCAGCAAAAGACATCAGAGATCCCTGGAGACATAGCTGATTCTAGGACTAAGACAGAATATACAGGATGGGCCTGGAGCGTCTTGTGCCCAAAAGTAGGTAAATAAAAAAAAAAATTTAAAAAAAAAAAAAAGCAAAAAATGTCCAAGAGATACAGGAGCCAACTGAAAGAGTTCCCAACAGCCAAAGCTATTGCACTTTGAGCAACAAAATAAGTAACACGGTATTGGATTATCGACCAAAGTATAAGATAAATATTCAGGAGTCCATATTGATATAAACAAATGATTGAATTAATCGTTTGATTAACTAGGGAAGAACAGACAAAATTTTCTATGTGAAAGAATTCCAAATAATTCATGCAGCTGTTCCCCACTTCAGCATGTTCACATCACGTAACTCCCCACTTTTTAGTTTTTTTTTTTTTTTTTGGTTAAGATTTTAATTATTTGAGAGAGAGAGAGAGCATGAGTGGGAGATGGGAAGAGGGACAGGAAGTCAGAGACAAGCAGACTGTTTTGAGCACAGCGTGCAGAAACAAACATGGGGCTCCATCCCACAGCCCGTGAGATCACAACGTGAATTCAAAGCAAGATATTGCTACTCAACCAACTGTACCACCCAGACACCTCTTACAACTCCCCACTTCTGAAGCATTTGCTGAGCATTGCGACTTCCTTCCCAAGAGGACAATATGCACAGGGGAAAACAGAGTAATTTTACAGTGAGGAAACCGTTCAGGCGCTACCTCAGCCAGGAGATCAAGGTCAACATCAATACTGATATGTCATCTTGACAGTGCAGACCCCTGATATGATGTGACGAGAACGTCTCCTCTATCTCTGTGGTCTTCCATCCAAACACGCATAACCCCATCTAGTTATGAAACAAGCGTTATTCAAAACCAAGTTGAAGGAAATTCTATAAAAATATCTGATTAGTACTCTTTAAAACTGTCCAGGTCCTCAAAAACAAGAAATGTCTGGTGAATTCTCACAGCCAAGAGCCTAAGGAGACATGACTGAATATAATATGGTATTTTGGATGGGATCCTGGAAAAGAAAAAGGACACGGGTAAAAAGTAAGGAAATCCAAATAAAATATGGATTTTTAACTATCTAACAATGTATCGATATTAGTTCATCAGTTTTAACAAATGCACCAAACTAATATGAAATGGTAACAAGAGGGGAACCTAAGGACAAGTTACATGGAACTTTCCGGACTATCTTTGGAATTTTTTCCTAAATCTAAAACGGTAATAAAACAAAAATTTTATGAAGAAAAAACACACAGAGCAAGAAAAGGAAATCTCCTTGTGAGAGACATGGAGAAGAAATCCACAGGGGCACACAGGAGCTGAAAATGTGTGTCCAGAGTGATACCCGGAAACTGGACACAGCAGTCCCATTAGGAATACCCAACAAGGAGCCAGAACTGGGCTCCCCATGTGAACTGGAATTCAGAATTAGAAGTTCACAAATGAAAACACAGCTGTCCTTACCCTTCAGACTGGGAATTAGCCTCTTGCCTTAGGTAATGATGTGAAATGGGTCACTTGTGTAAGCTCAGAACACTTAAGGCTATGGGTGCCTAGACACAGACCCTAAATTTGAACTATAAACTCAATATAAGCCCAAGAAAATACACTTACATAAAAACTGATGTGGAGCCAGTGAGATCCACAGAACCAAGCACAGACAAGCATAAAAACACCCCCACGAGGAGCTCCTCATATCCCAAGGCACGAGGTCTGAGATGAACTCACAGTCAAAAATGACAAAGCTTGTGAGAAAATTCAATACCATGACAGACAGTAACCAGAATCAACCAGTGGGGGAATTCACATTTTAGGAGTTACAGATAATGGAACAATGTAAAAGAGACTCAAACTGTGATGTTTAAAAATGTTCTAAGGAAGGAATGTCATCTGCAAACCAAGACCAGGGGTGAAGACATAAATCTAGTGTATTAAGAAAGAAAGAATGAGAAATTTTGGGTGTGAGAAATATAGTCACTGAGAAAAAATATCCGCCCCCCGCAAAAAAAAAAAAAAAAAAAAAAAAAAAAAAAAAAGTTTTCCTTGATGGTTCTTAACTCTGGTTACCATAATCACCTTCAGGCTTCACAAAATACTGATGTCCTTGTCCTGACCGATACCCAATAAACTAGAAACTCTCGGGGCAGGACTAGGTATTGACGTATTTTTAATCTGCAGGATGATTCTAAGATGTAGCCAGTACTATGATGTACTTTGTTAAAGAAAGTACTAGAAACAGCTGGAGAGAGAAATAACTAATAATAACAAAGATAACAATGACAAAAACCCAAGTAAACATAATTTGAAACAGAGAAGTAAGAAAAGCAAGAGGATGAAATGGTAAGATTACAAGAGGAGCTCAGGAACGTGAAGGATACAGAGACAAGTCTGGCATTTATTTTGTGAATGTCCCAGAAGGAAAGAATAGGGATAAACCTGGAGAAGAAATAGACAAAGAGAAAGTCGTTAAAGAGGAAGTATATGGAAAGCCCTTTCGGATGAGTAGATAAAAAGAATCCAGACCTAGACACATCACAGAGAAATGTAAGGAGAAAATGCCAGAAGCAGATGTGGATGGAGGGTGACGCAAGGCATCTCTAGTGCTGTTGTGCTTGCTACAGGAAAAGTTTGAAGGGGTGGGGGGTGGGAGGTTGGGTGAGCCTGGTGGTGGGTATTATGGAGAGCACGAAATGCATGGAGCACTGGGTGTGGTGCATAAACAATGAATTCTGGTACACTGAAAAGAAATTTAAAAAATTAAAAAAATATTTTAAAAATGTTTAAATGCCTGTTCTCTGTACAGCTATGCTCAAACAAATACAAGGTTACTTACATGCATGTCTCGGGGCTGGCAGACAGCAAGATGAACAAGGTGCAGAGAAAGAAGTCCAGGGGAAAAGGGACAACCACCTACTCCTACAGCTGTGGTAGGTTAATGGATAGATCCTACCACAGTGCTCCCCGTCTCTATTCATTTTGTCTTGTAAGTTGACAATTATTTTCAAACTTTACTTCCCAGTGCCTTAAAAACCGGGGGTGACCTTGAGACTTTCTTTGGCCACTAGAGTTCTTTGGACTTGACCCTGTTCTTTTTTTTTTTTTTTTTTTAAGATTTTATTTATTTATTTGACAGAGAGAGATCACAAGCAGGCAGAGAGGCAGGTAGAGAGAGAGGAGGAAGCAGGCTCCCTGCTGAGCAGAGAGCCCGATGCAGGGCTCGATCCCAGGACCCTGAGATCATGACCTGAGCCAAAGGCAGCGGCTTAACCCACTGAGCCACCCAGGTGCCCCAGGACTTGACCCTGTTCTAAGCCTAGGCCTGCAGAGGCTGTGAGTCTCTGCTGCACTGGTGCCTTCACTTTGTTGAAGAGGTAGGGGGAGCAGAGCAGAGCCACCCCAGCCAAGAATGTGAGAGACCCAGCAGAGTTGACCACCCTAGCTGCGCGACAATGATTATTCCTATAGGCCACACAAATGCCACTGTTAACAGCTCCTCGCTTTCCAACTGGGACAGAGGACACAGACCATATCAGCAGGAAAACAGCTCCAAATTCTAAAAGCTTTCTCCTGTGCCATATTAAACGGGTCTACTTGGCTTCCCGAAGTTCCAGCTAGTTCTGTCTGGCAAACGTGTTGGTGGCAAAAGCTGTGAAGGGCGGTGGCAGCTGAAATCTCTTGCCCTTAAGTAGTTGTCAGCTCAAAACTATAAACAGTAAATACTGTGAAGTCTGTCTTCAGCCGCAACCCAAGGGAGCCGCAGAATTGGATGCCTACAGAAATGATCTTTAAGTAAAGGTTGGATGCAACAGCCTTGGGGATCGTTTCAAACGGTGGCTCAAGACAGACTTGTCTGTTGGGAAGGACTGCCAGTCCGGTTCTCCTGCTCTGAGCCTCATCACGAAAAAGGGAGTTCGGAGTTCATCTCGGCGTTCACAGGGCCTGGGAAACCCACAGGATTTGAAAATGTCCTGGTAAAGCCTCTGCTTGCGGTTGCATTCACCAGACTTGAAAAGAGAACAGACCAAGGGAAGAGCTGAACTTTTTTTCTCGAAGCTTCCATGCGTCGAGCCGGCCAGCCGCACGCCCCTCTCCGGGAGACCGCGGGCTTGCGGGGGAGGGTGCTGAAGGCGAGCTCCGGTGCCCGACGGCGGGTAGCAGCGCCGCCCGACAGCTGGGGTGGCACTGACTCTGCAAGAGGGCAGGAGGCCCTGGCGAGGGGCCTGAGGGCCGGGGGACCGGAGGGGCCGGGGGACCGGAGCGGGGCGTCCCGCAGCCCGGCTGAGAGTGACGGCCGCTGCGCTCGCCCGGGGCTGGACCAGCCGGACGGGGTCAGCGCCGGCGGTCGGAGCCAGCCGGGGTGTGCCCGGAGACGAGTTTTCCGTAAATGCGGCTCCCGCTCGAAGCCCTGGGGGGCGGCCGCCCGCGGGCGGACATTCCTAGAAGCGGCGCGGACGCGGCGCGCGCCAGGCCCCGCCCCGGCCACAGGGCAGCGCAACCGCAGACCCCGGTTTTCCTCCTCCCGGGAGTGACCCTGCGCCCGGCCCGGTGCGAGCTCACCCCAGCCTCCACCCCTTTCCCGCCGCCCCCGCCACCCGCTCAGTGGCGGGCCGTGGCCGCAGGCGGGCCCCTCCGCTCACCTGTGCCCGCGCCCGCGCATCCTCCACTTCGCCTTCGTGGGCCTCGGACGGCGCCATCAGTTTCTTTGCCTTCGCCTCCCCGGAGCAGCTGCCGCGGCCGCACTCAGGCACCCGCAGATCTCGCAGATCTCCGACCCTGCGGGAGGGAGACGCGGAAGCGCAGCCAAGGCGGGTCCTGAGCACCCACCTGCCTGGGCGCTTACGGGTTAGGTTAAGGGAACATCAGGCTGACACTTCCTGATGTGAAACTGTCCCGTTTCTCATGAAAATGCTCAAGATCACCCACAAAATACTCCCACTTTGTTATCCCACGGACAGGCTTGCAGGTTCTGTCCCATGGCCCTTGGGCCCTGGGACCTCCCGGTGGAGAGACAGGGTCTCCAGCCCACACAGGTGTGAAGCGGCCTCCTCGCTCGGAGTGGTTCAGCGCTTCATGCCTCAAGTTTTGTCATCTGTGCAATGTGCCTGTTAATAGTACTTGTTTTCATTAATAGTACTTGTTTTCAGAGTACCTGCTTTTCCTTTTATTTATTTTTTTTGACAGACACAGATCACAAGTAGGCAGAGAGAGGAGGAAGCAGGCTCCCCGCTGAGCAGAGAGCCCAATGCCTGGCTGGATCCCAGCACTCTGGGATCATAACCTAAGCCGAAGGCGGAGGCTTTAACCCACTGAGCCACCCAGGCGCCCTCTGCTTTTCCTTTTAAAAATGATAACCTATATTAAGTGCTTAGCTCCAGTCTGGGCACAGAGTAAATAGTCAATGTTAGTTACCTATTACTCTAACTATTTCATCTATAAATACTGTGTCACTGTTACCATCTTTCTTTTGAGTTAGCTCTTAATAGGTGAGCTACACGAAACCTTTTCAGAGGTAAAGTACCTTATGAGCTAAACCTTTTGGTTTTCATATTTTTCTGACAAAACACAAGAGAAACTGACAAAGACAAACTGACGAATTAAAGCAAAGATACTCAGTAACAGAAAAACAAAGGCAGGATGATCAATTTTAATGTCAAGTAGGGCATAGCTATTAAGGGAAGACCGTCATTTTTTGTGTTCATTAAAGACAACACTAAATTAAAGTGTAACAATAGAAAACAGAGATGGTAACTACTTTATATTACTAATTTTGTAAACATTTTCTTAAAAATGACTCTCAAAATTGTATGAAATTCCAGCCTCCCAAACCAGAGTGTACCTATGAAAACATAAAGCAAAAACTGTTAGAACTATAAGGAAGTTATATAAATTAAGCTTTCAGATATTTGACTAGAAATAGGTATAAGCAATATTTAACAACACAGCAAGATGGACATGATATGGTACCTAGGAAGAAATAACACAAACACGGTTTCTAATGTAAGTGTATGTCCTGAGGTCATATAAGTTTGAAAAACACTCAGACCAGTTCTCCTTAGAGATTCGCCTTTAAAATATTAATCAGCATATCTTGAAAGAAGTTGCTGTGGCTGATATCGAAGAGATTACTGCCTATGTTCTCCTCTAGTATTCTGATGGATTCCTGTCTCACATTGAGGTCTTTTATCCATTTTGAGTTTATCTTTGTGTACGGTGTAAGAGAATGGTTGAGTTTCATTCTTCTACATATAGCTGCCCAGTTTTCCCAGCACCATTTATTGCAAAGGCAAAGGAAACAAAAGCCAAAATAAACTTTTGGGACTTCATCAAGATCAAAAGCTTCTGCACAGCAAAGGAAACAGTCAAGAAAACAAAGAGGCAACCCACGGAATGGGAGAAGATATTTGCAAATGACAGTACAGACAAAAGATTGATATCCAGGATCTATAAAGAACTCCTCAAACTCAACACACACAAAACAGATAATCATATCAAAAAATGGGCAGAAGATATGAACAGACACTTCTCCAATGAAGACATACAAATGGCTATCAGACACATGAAAAAATGTTCATCATCACTAGCCATCAGGGAGATTCAAATTAAAACCACATTGAGATATCACCTTACACCAGTTAGAATGGTCAAAATTAGCAAGACAGGAAACAACATGTGTTGGAGAGGATGTGGAGAAAGGGGAACCCTCTTACACTGCTGGTGGGAATGCAAGTTGGTGCAGCCACTTTGGAGAACAGTGTGGAGATTCCTCAAGAAATTAAAAATAGAGCTTCCCTATGACCCTGCCATTGCACTACTGGGTATTTACCCCAAAGATACAGATGTAGTGAAAAGAAGGGCTATCTGTACCCCAATGTTTATAGCAGCAATGGCCACGGTCGCCAACCTGTGGAAAGAACCAAGATGCCCTTCAATGGACGAATGGATAAGGAAGATGTGGCCCATATACACTATGGAGTATGATGCCTCCATCAGAAAGGATGAATACCCAACTTTTGTAGCAACATGGATGGGACTGGAAGAGATTATGCTGAGTGAAATAAGTTCACTTATTTGTGGAACATAACAAATAGCATGGAGGACATGGGGAGTTAGGAGAAGGGAGTTGGGGGAAATTGGAAGGGGAGGTGACTATGAGACTCTGGACTCTGGACTATGAGAGACTATGGACTCTGAAAAACAATCTGAAGGGTTTGAAGAGGTGGGGGGGTGGGAGGTTAGGGGAACCAGGTGGTGGGTATTAGAGAGGGCACGGATTGCATGGAGCACTGGGTGTGGTACAAAAACAATGAACACTATTATGCTGAAAATAAATTTAAAAAATGATTAAAAAATATTAATCAGCATATCAAATAAAGGCTCTGAGAAATCCAACGACTGAGTTTAACTTTTTTTTTAAAGATTTTATTTATTTATTTGACAGAAAAAGAACGATCACAAGTAGGCAGAGAGGCAGGCAGAGAGAGAGGAGGAAGCAGGCTCCCTGCTGAGCAGAGAGCCCGATGCGGAGCTCAATCTCAGGACCCTGAGATCATGATCTGAGCTGAAGGCAGCGGCTTAATCCACTGAGCCACCCAGGCACCACTGAGTTTAACTCTTAAACCTAGTTTTTCCACCACTTTTATTTGAGCATGGAATATTCTTTTTCACAACACCCGTAGTAAATTTTTATCAAACAATTTCATAGACACATCTGGGATACGCTAACCTAAAAGCATTCCCATCAAAATCAGATAAATAATAAGAAAAGATAATATTAGCCATATAATATACATTATCTAACTATGATAATACTATATAAAAGGCTACTGGAAAGAACACAAGAGTATTTTCACAGATGGCATTTTTCTTTTTGGATTACTAAAGACCATCATTGAAAAAAAATAGGGCTACTGTAATTTTTTAGCATCTATAAAAGGTAAATATATTAAAAATCAACATTTCATATATGGTATTTCCAACACCTTGGAAAATATCATGAATAAAAATATTTTATTCACAGTAATGAAAGACTTAACTACCTAAAAATGACCTTTCGATTTGGTTCACATTACCTCCTCTGGAAGACCTTGCCTGACCTGCTTTTCCCTGAGCCCCAGGCACCTTCCATCCTCTCTAACAGAACTCATCTCACTGGACCACAGTCATCTGTCTGCTTGTGGCTTTTCCCCACCACACCCACATACCTCAGCCCCTCCTGAGCAGGGATTATGTTTACTAAGTTTAGCCAATATGTAGCACAGTGGCTGGTAAAGAGGTGCTCAAGGAGTGTTAATCTGTTTAATTAACCAGCTACTTGAGCCTCACCAGAATGTAAATATCCATCTCTTTCAGGTCAAATTCTTTGACAGTCTTTTTATCTGTTACCTATCTATACTGCTACAATTTTTACATTTAAAAGGCTCTTCCTTTAGGGACCCCTGGATGGCTCAGAAGGTTAAGCCTCTGCCTTCTGCTTAGGTCATAACCCCAGGGTCCTTTGATCGAGCCCCTCACATTGGGCTCCCTGCTCAGCAGAGTCTGCTTCTCTCTTTCATTCTCCCTCTGTCTCTCGCCCAGTTCCTGCTTGCTCCCTCTCTCTCTCAAATAAATAAAATCTTAAAAAAAAATCCTTTAAAGCCACGAGAGGTTGGGTTTTAGATTGAATGGAAATTATTGCCTAATTCTTGAGTATTAGAGACTTTAAAAAATCACTTAAAAAATTAGCAATATGATACATCTGATAAGATGAGAATCCCTCAAAATTGCATGCATCACAATGGAGCAGGGCTCACCCAGGTTGCTTGGAAATGCTCTGGTGCTGGAGGCCCAGTCTCCGGGTCTCCAGGTCTGCCAGGGGAAGGGCTGCACCCAGTCAGTTTCCATCAGGCCCTGGATCTTTCATGGCTCCAGACGAGGGTCGTTTGGCATTTCTCAGCCTCCCCCAAAGCAGCTGGCATCTGGCTTCAGATTGCCTCATGTCTGAGCCCACGCGTTAATCCTCTGCCCACCAGGTCATGCTCACCATCGTTCTACATTAAAGAAAAAGCAGCGAGGCAATCAGGGTCCCCCTTCCGAAGCAGAGCCCCAAGGGCTGGAACCCAAAAATGTGATGACAGGGACTCGGGACCAGCTGCTGGTCTTCTGCCCAAGTCCCAGCCTGACCACGTGACCCTGTCCGGTGTCTGCCATAGGCTTTGGCTCAACAGACACAAACAACCGGCAGACCTGTGTCTTCTGCTTGCTGCTGGAGTGGGAAGTAAATTAATTTTAATTCAGTAAAATTCCTTGCATACTTTAGCAGATGATGCCACCCCCTCGAAAGTTAAACTTTACTTCTGAGGTATACTGAACTCAAAGGGCTTGTCTGGTTTTGTTCTATTTTGTTTGGGTAGGTTTGTTGTTGTTGTTTTAAGATTTTATTTATTTATTTGACATAGAGAGAGCGAGAGAGGGAACACAGGCAGAGGGAGTGGCAGAGGGAGAAGCAGGCTTCCTGCTAAGCAGGGAGCCCGATGCAGGGCTTCATCCCAAGACCCCGGGATCACGACCCAAGCCAATGGCAGATTCTTAACAACTGAGCCACCCAGGCGCCCCTTGTTTGGGTAGGTATTTTGCACTAACTTAGTACTTTTGTCTGAGAAATCCAAAGGGATTTAAAAATGATGGCAACCATATTCCCATTTTGTAGAAGGGAAAGTAGACTCACTTCAGGGCACTGCATTCAGACATCAGTCACTAGTAAACTGAGCTAGACACCTCTCCATTGTGCATTCTAAATTCTCTCTTGCAATTTATTTCATAGGTGAACAAGGTACTGAGCATTGGGGCAGGGTCTTCCTTGATAAATCAGCAAGTAGAACATATTAAGAAATTATTGGGATACCTGGGTGGCTCAGTCTGTTAAGCGTCTGCCTTTGGCTCAGGTCATGATCTCAGGGTCCTGGGATTGAGCACTGCATCTGGCTCTCTGCTCAGCAGGAAGTCTTGTTCTCCCTCTAGTGCTTTCTGTCTCTGTCTCTCAAATAAATAAATAAAATCCTTTTAAAAAATATTAAGAAATTACCTTTGTCCCAAAGGTCATGTCTTCCATTCTTACCATGAGCTTTAACCCCTAATAAGTATACAATTAAAGGCAAAAAATAAAAAAATAAAATAAATAAAAAATAAAAATAAAATTAAGGGTTTTTTTTTTTTTTTTGGAAAGGTGTTTTTTGTGAGATAATTCAACCATGGACAGTCATTTATTAAGCACCATGTTTAGGGAGCTAATAAGTTCATTTTGACTATAAATAATTTGAGAACCAGGTTAGTTACTTGCATGAATTCGGTGATTCTCCATGGAGTTTTGGAATACCTATTTTAACAAGAACATGGCATCTCCTTTTTGTGTGAAGGGCCATGTATTGACCAAATGGCTCACAATTTTTACCTATTACCTCTCCCTTGCCCAGTTACATGATTCATTCCTTGAGAATATTGTAGGTGCCTAATTAGAGCTTATTGAATGAATGAAAGATATTGGAGTTCAAGGAGATCAGAGTATCCAGTTACAGGGCCAAATGTGGCAAAAAACACACAATTGAAAGAAAATGAGGGCGGAATTAGATGCTCCCACCCATGGATCGGGGACGTTTCCCTGGCTCGGGCACGGAGAGGGGCTCAGCAGTGAGATGTTGAGAGCACAAGGTCAAGCTCTTTGCTCTCTCACAGGGTGAATCAGTGCACATCCCCAGAGGGCATTTGCCAGCTCTCCCCTTACTCACTTCCAGGACACCATAATTGGCCCAGGGGCTACTAGAAAAAAAAAAAAACCCTCAGAACAGTTAGAATTGATAAAAAAAATTTCAGGCAGAAAGAACCCTGAATAGAGTTTTCTTTTATTCTGCCTTACATTTCGTGTCTTAGAAGGAACCGGGAGATGATACTATTTCTGGCAAGTCAGGATTTAGCTCATTTTTTGTTTTGTTTTGTTTTGTTTTTTGAGGTTTTTTTTAGACAAGTCATTATCAAGAGAGCATAGCCTTTTTATTGTTCTAAATCCAATGAAGCAGATGCCCGTAATATGACCTCTGGAGGCCCCCGCCAGCTGAGGCTCAGCGTAGCAAATCCCAGTGAATCCTCCATTGTCATAACCTCTGCCTGTCCCTCAGTCCTTCTCCCACTTCCTGGCCCTTTACCCTCTCGCACACATGCACACTCTCAAAACAGTTTCTGACATAGCCCCTGCCACTGAACAGGACGCTTATCCAAACTAAGACACCAAGATCTTGTCTTGCATTCCTTCCCGGCGAGAAAGTTCCAAACCTTTCTTAGGAAGGCAGAGTGTGTATCATATTCAGACGTACGTACTAGTCTACATAGACGGATACCAGCCACTTGATACCTTGTGGCTTGCTGGGACTTCCTATAATGTCTTTCCTCTTTATTTTTTCCTTTTTGGAGCTGTGTTTGATGAAAATGTTTGCATAATCCCTTAACATGACTGCCAAACAGATACTTGAGAAATAATTAAAGATTCTTGAAATTATCTACCTCATATATAAAATACATATATACAGTACCCCTGGGGCTAATAATACATTATATGTTAATAAAAATAAATTAAAAAAAAAAGAATATAAAAAATACATATATACATATATACCCACACATGCACAGATCTTAAAGTTACACATAAAGCTTTAAAAAAGAACCACTTGGAAATGCTTTCTTTGCTTGAGAAATGGTTCGTACAAGAACACACCACTGTACAGGGAATTTACCCAGCAGAATCACGTAAGAATTTGGATGATGGAGTACATGGAGATAAAGTTGACATTTACTGCATAGAATTCCTACCCCAAGTACACTCAGGGCAGCCTCACTACCCTCTTCGGTCTCTGACTGTCAATTGAAGGGGGATCAACAAAGGACCATTCTGTGGAGAATGTCAAAGTGTAGAAAAGAAGGGCATCCCATAGCTCTTGTAATATTGATTTCAAAGGGTGGGCTTAAGTCTGGGGTCAAGGGGTAAGAACAAGCCAATGTCCACCGCCATCTTGGCAGGTAGGGTTTATAGTGGCAACCCAAGTGGGGGACGGGGATTCCAGCTGGGTGAAAAATCATTCCAGCAGGATCCCAGGACTCAGAGCAGCCGGGTCAGACAAGCCAAGAATACAAGGAACCAGAAGGTGAGTGTAAGGCATGTCCCAAGGATCACCAAGAATGGCTGCTTCTGCATCAAGTCTAAAGGTAAAGGTGGACACAAAAGGATGACAAGACCAGGAGGCATGGAGGCTAGAGTGTTGCAGAGGCCAAGCAGGAGGTAAGGAACAAACGAGAGGCTAAAGAGAGACTCAGACACAGCAGCATTAATACGTAGGCATCTGAAGGCAGCCCTTGGGGCAGGAGTGATCCAGGCTAGTTTAAAGTCATGGTGTCATGGCAAACCGTGGTCAAGCAGTCTCCATTTGGAATTTTCATCTGTCCTTCTTGCCCAACTCTTGCCACATAGGAGGGTGGTGCCTTTCTCATGTTAAGGATGACCTTAGAATTGTAAAGGGAAAGCAGGCTTTGGGTTGTGGTCAAAAGTCTGATGTCAGCCAAGAAGCTGCTAATATAAAATCCGAGCAAGTGAGAGAGAAAGAAACAAAGGTCCAGCGTGAGATACGGAATGAGGAGGGAAAGAGGACTTGGGCAAAGTCAAGTGGTTAATGTTGCAGCTGGCTTGGGTTCTGGAGGAGAATGAGGAAACTTCCCTTTCTCTGATATTGTTGACTACCTTTTCCTTGAAACTTGTTCTTTGGGTTAGCAGATGACACTCTCGCTGGCTGGTGCTGCCTTTCACATGTCCTCTATCACTTTACTTTGTGGATTCCAGTTTCTCTACCTGAGCCTTGCTTGACTTTCTCCAGAGCTCACAACTACATACTCTTCTCACTCTAAAGCGGGTGCTTTCATCCTTGCGTAGATCTCCCATTCCCAGGGCCTTTCACACTTGCATCTTCAGCCAGACCACTGTACCCAATTCTGCAGTGGCTTATCCATCTACTAGGGACTCATAGTTAACATAGTCACAATTAAGCCCATCAATCTCTCCTCTGCAACTTTATCCCTTTATATTCCCTATCTCAGGTGACCACATCCCAATCCATTCATTTGTTCAAGTCAGAAATCTAGCACTCATTCTCTGTTTCTCCCCACTCACTAACTCCTAGATCCAACCAGCGTTTGTCTCCTTCCATTGTTTCTATGTCCATGCACCTTCATCCTGTGTCTCCTAAAAATCCTCTCTACTATCATCCAGTTGCTGTTTCCAAGGAATTTTTACCAGTCTACCTACCTCTTAGGCTGACCTTCTACAATTAATCTCCACTCTGCTACATAAATGACCATGCAGGTATACAAATGTCATCTTGCTACTCATCTGGTCAAAGTTTTGAATGATTTTATATTACCCATGGGATAAAAATCCAGATTCTTTTCAACAAACTCAAGACCCTTCAGGATCCAGGCCTTAGAACTTGCTTTATCTTCCCATACATCCCTGCCCCACCCCTACATGTAATTTTGTCAAGCTGTATGACTCTCAGTAGACTATATTTCCTGTTCTTTCAGATCCACATCTTTTACTGTGCTACTCCATTTGTTTGGAATGCCTTCCCTCATTTCATCACCAGATGAAGCCCTCAGCCAGGACCAGCTACATAATTTGCAAGGCCCAGAATAAAATGAAAATATGGGATTCTTGTTAAAAAACAATCAAGAATTTCAAAATGGCAATATCTGGTAGACCACTAAACCAAACACAGAGACCTTCTAAGCATGGGGCCTGGGTAACATCCTTGTGCCCCTTAAGGCAGTCCTATCCTCAGCTTCATTCTCTCTTCCTCTGAATTTCTTCCTATTTTCTCCATAGGATTTGGATTTCTTGTCTTTTCTCACTACACCCCACAGATATCTCCATTCTGCCGCTCCTCCTGTGGTGTCCATGTTTCCTCACTAGGCTGTAACTTCCCGAGGCAGAAACCGGCCTTAGATAATGTTGTATATTGAGTCTCCAGCAAAGCACATGGTGCACAGTAGGTCATCGTGATGGATTTGTTGACTGATCACACTCACTGATCACTGAGCTACCCCATCTTCTGCTTTCTGCGGGACGGTGTTGTTATCTCTTTGCTTTGTTTCATTGGATATTCACTGATCTGGTTGTTTAGTTGGTTGCTTGCTTGCTTGGTTTAAGAACAGTTCTAAAAGACCAGGAGTACCATAAGTATCTCTAGTATCTCTAGAATTTCTAGAGGTCTATACTTAAAAGGGCCCCTATCTATAACATGGGATATCTTTTAACATCATTTAAACATGAGCATCGGAAAGAAAATTGAATGACGGGTAACAAATCTTCTTTCCTTTATATTGCTCTTTATGGATTTTGACACCTGCATTATAAGTTATATTTTTCAGATAGTCTGAAAATGTGCTGTGCTTCCAAGTCATGCTACTACAATACAACTCAGAAAAAGACTAAACTTCTTCAGCTTCTCTCTTGTAAATTTATATTATGCTTAAGAGTGACACTCTTGAATTTTTCCCTCCCCCACACTCCAAGTACCATTCTTCAAAAGACAGTTCATCCAGAGAGCAAATATAGAGAAGAGAGATGTAGAGTCCTCTTGTTGAAGCATAGGTGGGATTGGGGAGGACAGAGCATTTGCTTCTCCATTCTGGTTTTCCCCATCTTCTGCCAAGCAGGTCATCTTGACGAGAGAAGGGGGGTTTTTGTTGTTGTTGTTGTTTTTAAATTTTTTTTAATATTTTATTTATTATTTGACAGAGAGAGAGGTCACAAGTAGGCAGAGAGGCAGGCAGAGAAAGGAGGGAGCAGGCTCCTCTCTGAGCAGAGAGCCTGATTCAGGGCTTGATTCCAGGACCTTGGGATCATGACCTGAGCCGAAGGCAGAGGCTTTAACCCACTGAGCCACCCAGGCGCCCCACTTTTTATTTTTAAGATTTTTTTTATTTAAGAGAGAGAGAGAGTGAGAGAGAGCAGGTCAGAGGGAGAAGCAGACTCCCATGGAGCTGCGAGCCCAATGCAGGACTCAATCCCAGGAATCTGGGATCATGACCCCAGCCAAAGACCTCAACCAACTGAGCCACCCAGGTGGCCAAGAGAAGGGAGTATTTTATACACACACACCTCATATACATGTATGTTATATGTGTACATGCTGGGTTTTTTTAAAAGATTTTATTTATTTATTTGACAGAGAGAGATCACAAGAGATCACAAGTAACATCATATGCTTTTGATGTTTTTTTTTTTTTACTTTTTTTTTATTTTTTATTTTTTTTAAAAAGATTTTTTTTTTTTAAGATTTTATTTATTTATTTGACAGAGAGAGATCACAAGCAGACGGAGAGGCAGGCAGAGAGAGAGAGAGAGAGGGAAGCAGGCTTCCTGCTGAGCAGAGAGCCCGATGTGGGACTCGATCCCAGGACCCTGAGATCATGACCTGAGCCGAAGGCAGCGGCTTAACCCACTGAGCCACCCAGGCGCCCTTTTTTTTAAAAGATTTTTTTTTCTTTTAAGATTTTTTTTTTTTTACTTTTAATAGCAGTCCAATTCAGACCCAACACAGCAGTATAATCCACCAACTTGAGTTTAGCTAAGACTACTCATCTAGACAGACTTCCTGAGTAGGATATCGGGTTATGACTGTGTGACATTTCTAGACCACGGAGTTAGGTAGGCATGGAAGAAGGCTTAGTCATCAGGGGATCTGACATCCAGGTGTCATGACATCTATGTGGCTATTGAATTTTCATGATAGTTGATGGAGTCTGTAGAGGACAGGCTGCTTAATCTCAAAAGTTTCTAAGTTTGAAAAAAGCCTTTGTAGGGTCTTACGAATGCCAAAGCAAACTCTTTCCCAGTGATTGCACATTCAGAAATTCATCTGAAAACAATCACCCAAAACATGGACTAAATATCCATTACATAATTATTTATATTAGCCTAATATTGTAAACAAATGTTCAACACTGTGGAATTATTAGCTGTACTGCAAGTGATGAAATCACATTTGATGGGCTATCGTGCAGCTATTAAAACTGATGTTTACAAAGAGCTTTTTAAAACTTGGGAAGGTATTTACATTGCAACACTAAGTGACTTATGAAGCTTCCACAATGTATGTACCATATGATCTCAATTATTTCTTACATGTACAAAAAAATGAAGATAAAACAAACAAATTTTACTGTGATTTTTTTTCTCCGAGATTATAGGTGATTTTTTTCTTTATTCTTCTGTTCTATTTTTTTCCAATAAACACATAGTTTTTTTAAATAAGAAAAATAAAACCTACCTTTCTTGACTTCACCATGGTCCTCCCAGGCATGAACCAACATGACATTGAGGCACAAAGCCATTGTAACAAGACGGGTGGGTCAGGGTGCCTGCGGGGCTCAGTTGGTTAAGTGTCTACCTTCAGCTCAGGTCATGATCCCGGGGTCCTGGGATCAAGCCTGCTGGGATCCTGGGAGCCTGCTTCTCCCTCTTCCTCTTCCTCTCCCCCTGCTTGTGCTCTCTTGCACAAACACACACTCTCTCTCAAATACATAAATAAAATCTTAAAAAAAAAAAAAAAGATGGGTGGGTCAACTAGAACAAGAGCTGACAAAATTCACAGAGTTGGTTAATTGAACATAAAAAAAATAAATTCAGAGAGCCTAATTTGCAGAAGAACAGTAAAACAGAGATTACTCTTCATGAAAAGTGAAAAAAACTCTTGTTAGATTACCAGTTACAATTTTGTTATGCTACATTCTAGAAGCCAAGAGAAGTACCCTTCTTTGTTTAACAGGAATGGGTGAGGAGAAGCTCAGAGGCTAAATATATGATGAAATTTTATATTTGAATGTGGCAAACACAGCAAAGAGCTGAAATACAGCTAACTTACTTGGTTTTAAGTTTCAGAGACTCACTCAAGTTACTTGAACTAAAAGGACTATTTATTAAGGACACACATGGAGTGATAAGGGATGCAGAAACTCATGGAGAGCAAAAGAGGGAAAGTGGGTAACAAGGTTCTATAACTAGAGCAAATTCATGGACACTGGACCAGAAGGGGGCTTTGGGTCTAAGTATTTTCTAAAGACGGCAGTAGCAAGAGACCACATCTCGGCACTGGTGCTCCTGTATTCATACAACTCAGACACTCTGGACATCTGGGGTTTTGTTTGTTTGTTTTTTCCTATTCTGGTATCAGCTTGTATTTATACCTTATAACCTACATGTTTTCTGAATGACATGTCTTCTGCTTCTGTCTCTGGCCAGTTGAGTTTGCAAATGGCTCATGATGGCCATTCCAGATTTCTGTGACTACGGGACATTCTGTAAGCTTCAGCTCTCATGGAAGAGAAGCCAAGTGCCTCACTCTGTCTGTGTTCCTAGTTGAAGAAGGAGTTGCTGTAATCCAGCACTTCTATTTATGGTAACCTACTTTATAAGTCCCTGATAGGCCTGTGGGTTCATGTGTTCTCTCCTTGTCCATGAGACAAATCTTCTACCTGTGACTGGCCATCAGGAAGCACTCTTGGGCTGAGCAGTTTCACTCAGGAGAGAGTGGAGGAGAAAGGTTATAACATGGGGATGGCACCCAAGACTTTATGCCTAAAATCCTGTGAATAGCCATTGAATGAGGAGGGAATCTATTTGCCTGATGTACATTTAGGGTAAACAATACTGTTTCTGGAAGGTTGGCGTGTCTGCCTTGAGTCAAATCGATATCATCAAACCTACAGAACTGGATGGCTGTATAAGCTAGTGTGTACATATTTTCTAATAAAAGTTGAGTGAATATTTTTATGTACACAAGAAAAAAGATACAGGGTTCCATATTTAGCTAGAAAGCAGAACACATTCCTGTTCCTTTATTGTGTTTCATACATATTATTCCTTATATGATCAGGTTAACAGCAGGATTGGTGGCATTTCACCTACAATAGATTTCTTAAGTACAATTTTGCCTAAACACAAGTTACCTGAGTTACTCAAGCCATTGATGCCCACTTGTTCAGAACCTGAAATAAAATGATGAGCTGCTTCCTTTTCCTGCTGGCTACTGTTTAGATTGCTTTGGGCAAAGTTACAAGCAAAAAAGAGTAGTAGATGTCTGTGTTGAACTGAGAATCTGAGCTGAAAACAGTTGAGAGGAAAATATGGCCTTAATGGGAAGGCCGATGCCAATTTTGCAAAAGAAATATTCCCTGATGGCCCTTTCCATGGCAGGATCAACCTGGCCTCAATGCCCTGTAGGTCCTATAAGTCCATTAATTTCATGACTTGACAAGAAATACTCATATCACAGTTTGATGCTTGAGGATTGCAGGGAAGGGAAGTAACATTTATCAAGCACATGCTACAATAGTAGGTCTCAATCATTATCTCACTGAAACCTCATAAAAATGCTGGAAGTTGGGTTTCTCCATGAGACATGGCCAAATCTCGGGAAACCCAGCCTTAGGAGGCTAGCCTTAAAAAAGCCTAATCAGGCAAGATGGGTTTACTCTTCCTTGCCTCAAGTTGGTGAACCAAGGGTTCACTGGAATTATCTAGATTCATACTAAATATTACAATTCTCATGAACTAACGATAGAGTGGGCATTGAGCTGTTCTGAATACTGTGGCCTGTGGATAATGTACTGATAGGGATGGACTTATCTAGTGAAGGTGAGGAAGGCAGAAGCCTGCTGAGAAGCTGGGAGGGCATTCAACACCACAGATACCAGAGCAGGGATTCCCCAGTTGGCCACACATTCAAACAGCAACAGGCCTTGCTCTGCAGCAGGGGATCCAAGTGTCCCCTTCTCCCTGCCCTCTCTGTACAGGCCCCAATCTATTTCTGGCCTTGATTGCCAGTTTGATTCCAGTCTTCAACGCGTATTTTTTTCAGAATCCCAAATAAAGTAATGAACGTCCTAGTGTACTTGAACAACGAATAACCGGCGGGTGGGGGGGGGGGGATGTAATTCCCTTCTGCTGTGGCTGTTCTTTGTCAAATGTCTGCTGAGGAAAAAAATGAAGTTCTCTTTGCATTTATGTGGTAGGAAAGGCCTTATAAATATCCTTGGTTTGGGGCAGGGAAGAGCCAACTTCAAGGCTGAGTGAGACTTCACTTTCCCGCATCTTCAGAAACTCTTCATTCACCTGTTGTTTCCTGCACCCCTGGTGAAATGCCCCTGCCTGGAGAAGACAAGGCTCATGTTTTTGTACTCACTGCCTTGTTGGAATTTTGGTGCTCATTGTCTCAGAGACACTCACATGGAAGTTCCCTGACTGTTTATACCTCTCTGTTAAAGTTCAAAATGACAGGAGTGGTGAGTAATAATCATGTGAATCAGCAGGGCCACCAGCAAATGAATTAAAGGCAAGTGTGTGCAAAGAAATGAACAATTTACTTGATGTCTTACTAATGTGTAAGCTGAAGAAAAAAAGCAAGTTTCTGGGTCCAACAAGATATTTAAATGTCAGTGTCCAATCACATGCACCATGCAGAAGGGGTACAGAGACATGGCCCCTCGGAGAATGAAAAGGAGCAAATGAGACTCAAGGCCAAGCAAAAAAGTACAAAGAGACATACAACCTGTGCCTTGTACATCAAAGTTCAAACTAAGCAGAAAAAAATCAAAAGGGAATTTTTGTGGATGGCCTACACCGGCATGTAGCATATGGCTTGTCAAGTTGTTCTCAGACTTGAGCATGCCTCAGAATCAACTAGAAGACTCAGTAAAACACAGACTGCTGAGCCCCTCCCTGGGCATGTTGGTTCAGTAGATCTTAGAGGGACCTGAGAACCAACTGAGAATTTGTAATAAATTCTCAGTTGATGCTGATGTTCCTGGTCTGGGGACCAACTCTGAGTACCATAGTGTTAGTGGACTGACCAAACAACATCATTGGAAGATGCCTATTATCCATGTATCCTTCTTCCTCTTGCTGTGGGCACAGGTGTGCAGACAGATGGCCACAGCTGCCCAGTTCAGGATATCACACCTGCTTCTGATTTGGTAGACTTGGTTTCTTTAGGTGAGGTCAAGGCAAGTAGATCATTTTTACTTTATGTCTCTGTTGCCTCCAATTGAAAAAAAAAAAGAAAGCTTACAATAAATGACATACATATTTAAGACTTAAAGTGGGAAATAAAAGAAAACATAGAAAAAAAGGAAGCAAACATATCAAGCAAAAACTACCAGGGAATCTAAAAATAAGTATTAATTTTGGTCCTGAATTTTTAAGCCGGGAAGGTCAGAATGGGAAATATGACGGGTTACATAATTCTGAACATTTGTTATACATTTGTAAAACAATTCCTCAAGAAAAACCCATTTAGTTGGGATTTTTTAATCATAAGGAAGAAAGTGAAGGGCAATTTAGGAGGGTCGTGTCACATGAACAATTTTCTTAAAGGTCGAAGGTGGAGGGAGGAGGGTGAGTGAGCTAATTTGTGGATGGGTGAGCGAGAGTCTCAACACCTACTGGGGAGCCCCAATGCCATAATACTTTGGTTCTAGAGGCCTCAGGCTTTCATGCTCTTTGCAGAACCAGACCCTGGTTCCCAGAGCCAAGGAGAAAGCAAAGACTCTTGAATTCCTGCTGGTCACAGGGAAAACCAGACCCACTCCTGTGAGGTCTGGCATCAGACGGCTGTGTAAAAGCAACAGCTGAACACCGAAGAGAGGAGCAGTCACAGGTCTAGAAAAAGGACAAAGGGGATTCTCCTGGATCTCACACAAGGTCACCCGACAATAAACAAGCACCAAAGCGCTTGTAAAACTCCCAAGTAACACACGAATCCAACCCTCTTCCTCTGCCCACAGGGTGTCTCATGGCTCCCATTCAGATTCCTGTCATATCGTCAGAGTTTCCAGACAACCGGGATATTTGGCTCAGGCCAGCCGGTACATCTTCTGTCGAGGGACTCTCTCCTGCCAGGAAGGGTGGAGTGGCTGGAATGGAATAGTCCAATCGGGCCTTTTCCATTCCCACTTCTGTGGTCTCCCCCAGACTCTCATCTCATCATCACATGAATCAAAGTGATCTGAAGACACGTGGCCATGCTGATGTGCCAACATGCCTGTTGTCCCTAGTGGCATCTTTCTCAGGGAAGAAAGACACAAAAATAAAGTCCCCCAAATAAACACCATTTGCTTTGGAATCATCAGGGAAGAGAAGGCAACTGAGTGATTTCTACCCTTCTCCACAGTCATGTGGCACTTTGTTTATATTCCACTATTAGGATAAGCACCAAGAGTAAAGGTATGTGAATCTTAACTTTTTCTGGCCTGGGCTATTGTTTACTTCTGCCTTACTGTCAAAATCCATCATAAGCTTCTCTTATTATCTTTCCCGTAAATACACCAGACTTGGTGGAAAGGAGAACATTCCTCTGGGCTGCTTAACAAGCAAATTATTTTTCAAGTGCTTCATCCCCTTCCTCCCCGCCCTCGTTGAATAAACATTTGGGAGACACAATCCTGTGGCCTGGCAATGCGCAAAGACTGTCTTTGTCCTCACAAAGGCCAAACAAGATGGACGAGGTGAATGGAGGATATGAGTTATCTTGGATAATCAGTTGAAATATCCACATCTCTAATTCAAGGCTTCCTTTGATTTATCAATGTCATACTTCACATTAAGGCCCCCAACGTCCATGTTCTTCATTTCCTTTCTAATTATTGCTTCCCAACCCAATAATTTGCTGTTCTATAGTTTCTGAAGTCTTGCATCTAGTTTGGTCAGCATCTTGGAATGTGATGAGGAAAGAAGGCTCTCTGTTAGAAAGACCATATGGACTTTTCATTCCTTTCTTGCCTCTTCTTACCCTTCCTCATCGATAAGTATATCCAGGCCCATGGATCTCATGGGCCTGCCTGTCTGAGATCATCCGGGGGAGGCTCAGGAAAAATCGAGGCTTGGGACCCAGGTTTACTCCCTTAATGGGGGCAGAAGTTTGTACCAGCTCCTTAACCTACAAGATTCAGAGATTTCAAACTCCCCATAAAACCTCTGAGGACTAAAAATAAGAATCACCCTGCGTGGTTGTTAGAGAATCAGAGAACATATACCATTTCCCACCACCCTCCTCCACTGCTGCTGCCCGGGGACACACCATCATTGTCATCTCTCACTTGGATTGTGGAAACAGCCTCCACTTCTACTCTTTCCCCAACCCAAGGGCACGATCAGCACAACATGAATCAGACCATGGACACTGCATCTCTCAGAGTAAAAGCAGCGTTTTCCCATAGGATTGTCTCCATTGCCTCTCTGACTACAAATCCTATTACTCTCTTCCTTGCTTACTCCATTCAGCCACACTGGCCTTCTGGTGTTCTTTGAATGCCTCAGGGATGCCCTAACCTCAGGGCCTTTTCACTGGTTGTTTGCTCTGCCTGGAATACTCTATACCATGCCCCAATGTCTTCAGCCCACCTGACCTCATAGCTCTGATAGGCTGTTCCAAATGTATCACTAATCTATACATCATGGGTACCACTACAACCCCCTGCCTGGTTACCACAGAATTTTTTCCGAAACCACAGAGAGTCCAAGTGCAGAGCAACTTGGTCCCACAGGGAAATTAATGGGCCAGAGGCATTCCTACCTAAAGGGATTTGGTGAATAAATATCCAACCTCTCATCATCTGGTTGGATTTTCCATGGGTCCTCAGAGAGGCCCTGAGGAATTACGCCCTAGTCGCGCACAACAGTAAGCAGTCATGGACACACCCTCTGTTGGAGTTCCTAGAGTGCATGTCTCTCCTCCCTACTCCCTCACTTCTGCTTCCTGGGATCATCTTTCCAATCCACAATCTCAAAGCTGTATTTTTTTCTGACATTGGAAGAAGAAAAGCCTAGAAAAGGGAGCTTCTGAATTCCCTGAAGTCAGACAAAAAACTCACCTGCCCCCCTCCCAAAGTAGCTAGTTCTGGGAGTGGATGGCCACTGATAGCTCTTACCAACAGCAGATTTGGAGATGAAACTTAAAGGATGTGTCCTAAGGGGTAACAGATAGACCTTTCTAAAAGTATTCATGAAATTCCTTTCCATTCCCATTAATTTTAGAACCAGGCAACACTGTTCCCAAGTCAGAAAGTGCTTGCTGGGGCTCACCACACTGAGTTCCTCTTGCTGGGTCCTGGCTCATGTACACATTCCCCGGGAATGCTCAACTCATTCTGTGCACTGTCACAGGCAACAAGGAGACCAACGGCTCCTCTTGGCATCTCAGAGATGGTCTGGAAGGGAAAAGACAGTGTTGGTCTCATCATGGTGTAGAATGGTTTTTGTTTTTGTTTTTTTCCTCTGAGAAAAAAATCTCTTTTAGGTTCTAACAGAGAAGGAGGATGAAGGGGTATATTAGTTTTCTCGGGCTGCCATAACAAAATACCCCAGACTGGCTGCTTGAACAACAGACGTTGATTTTCCCACGGTTCTGGAGCCTGGAAATCTGCAATTGACATGTGTATATGTTGGCAGGTTTGCACTCCTCTGAGGTCTCTGTCCTTCGCTCGCAGATGGCCGCCTTCTCACAATGTCCCCACGTGGTCTTCCTCTGCGTACACACCCTGGTGTCTCTCTGTGTGTCCGACCTTCCTCTTCTTATAAAAATACCAGTCAGAGAGGCTCAGGACCACTCTGATGATCTCATTTTCCTCTTTAAAGTCTCTATCTCCAGAGGTGGTCACCTTCTGTGGTACTGGGGGATCAGGCTTCAACTTGTACCTTTGAGGGCTACCATTCAGCTGTAGCAAGTGGGGATGGACAGAGTTGTTTAGTGAGACATAGTTTCGCCCAACTCACTCTCATTCACCCCCTACTTTACACTTTGCCCCAAGTCTCATTTTCTTCTAGAAATCTGTCTCAGGATCACCATGGTCACTAAACTAACCTTCAGTCGTGGTAAGGGGTTGGCCATCTGCTTCGTCTCCTGTTCTGATTCAGCTCCCTTTGGGTCAGGCCCATCATAAGCTAGCATGTGGGCACATTCTCACTGCCCCTGGCGCTCCTTCCTGCAAGTCACCCCTTCCCCCCCAGCTCTGTACCCATAATACTATGCCAAAGGCACTCTGCTGGACTGGGCAGATTCCTTGCACCTTGGTGCTACACCCTGGCATGCTGGCCCTCACATCTCACAGAGATGTCTCTAGCGGTGCTCCCTCTCACAGACCCTGGAAACAGACATTATACTATTTCCCAAAACCCTTGCCTCAAGGGCACAAAGGCCCCTTCACCAAAAATCCCCTCTTTTCCCTCCTTCCATCACCCACAGAACCCCTGTGGTTCTATAACCCACCCTCCTCGAAATTTCTTCTCACATGAAAGCACCATTATTTGCAAGGTCCAGATCAAGTAGTATTTCAAGAGGGACTCCTTGAGGTAGCTTCCAAATATAACCCTTTTGAAAACTAAAAAAAAAAAAAAAAAAAAAAAATTTATAATTCGATAACCTCTCACATTTATATAGCATTTTCAAGTCCACCAAGAACATTTGTATATTCATTAAATCATTTGATTTTTTCAGCAGGCCCAGAAGGAGGGCATTTCCTCCTCTCCATAGGTAAACTGAGAGCTGGAAGTTTGCCTGACACAGCCACTATCATATCTTATCTTTCGGGGGGATACAATTCAACCCACAACAGGTATGGTGCGCCCCACACCATTTCTTTCTAAGGATTACACCAACTCCCTGTTACAAAACATTGGGCAGTTACACTTCAAAAGTCTCTTTTAAGAGAAGATATTGATTATGTCATGCTCAACCTCTGCACAGGGAATAAATACTACTATTACAAATATAATGATATTATTATATAATAAAAATAATGTTGATGAAGATGGTGATGATGATACATAGTTATTGAGTCTCCTGTGTGCAGGGCATCATGCCATATCATATAGTTTTTCATTAGATCCTCCTTTGGAATATACCTATTTTGTGCATGGGCTGACTAGGTCTTTGAAACCAAGGTCAGGGGGCCCCAAGTTGGCTCAGTGGGTTAAAGTCTCTGCCTTCGGCTCAGGTCATGATCCCAGGGTCCTGGGATGGAGCCCCACATCAAGCTCTCTGCTCAGCAGGGAGCCTGCTTCCTCCTCTCTCTCTGCCTGCTTCTCTGCCTACTTGTGATCTCTATCTGTTAAATAAATAAATAAAATCTTAAAAAAAATTTAAAAAAAATTAAAAAAATTAAAAAATTAAAAAAAAAAAAACCAAGGTCAGAATAGAACCCAGATCATTTAATTCTACCTTATGCTAATCTGCCTCCTTATCTTGCTTTCTTGGTCCCAACTCCTCAGCCTGGCTTCCTGGATCTCTGTGGTCGGTCTCCCCACACTGTCTGACACTGTCTCCAGCCACCATCCATCCAGTCTTCCCTACTCTGCCGGCCTCCCCATTCGCCACTATGTCCTCCCACTCCCAACATCCATTGTTGCCCTTCCTGTCCTTCCAAATACATCCCACTTGGGCCAAATACATCCCACTTAGCATCCACTGCTGTTGCATGTTGTCATTATTTCTGAGCAAGGACACGGCTATATTCCCACCACAAGTCCTATTAGGAGGGTATTAAGGGCAGAGTGACCATACTCAAGAGGAATAAAGGCATCCCGTCCCAGAAATGGCACCTTTGCTCACAATTGAAACCCTGTATTGAGAATCGGGAGTCCTGCTTTCCATTCTTAACTCTGTTACTCCTTAGAATTATGCCTGGACATGTCAGCTCATCTCCCTGGCCTGTACAAAGAAGGGCTGGGCTACAAAGTTTCTGAAATTCCATCCAGGTCTGACACTCTCTAAATCTAAGTACTAATTCTTCCAGGAAGACACTCCTATAACTTTAGCCAAAGTGGATCGCTTCTGTTCTTAATCAAGTCCAGGTTTCAGTCCCAAAACTCAGAACGCAATTTGACGGAAATATTTCGTACTACTTCTGGATATGGGAAACAATGAAATGGTAGCTTGAGTGCCAAAAATGCTGCCATTCTTGGGATATTTTGGTAGGAACAAAGGGGCAGAGTATTTCTGAAAATAAAAGTGTCCCCGAAAATACAGAATATGTTTAATCTTCAGAGTGTATACATTTTTGCTTCTTATTGAATGACTTTTTTATACTTTTTCCATGATTTTCTATATTCTCTATTTGCAGTGTTTATGGATCTTAGCTCCTTCCCAGAGAAATTCCTTGAGATGAAAAACTCTCTGGTATAGTTCTGGAATTCCCACAGCTTTTCCCCAGTGCAGCCTCATGGCAAGAGCACAGTACACACACATAGTCTTTGAAAACAACCAAGCTAAAAATATCTCACAAAGGATATGGATTATGCATAAAATATTTACTATGGTCAGTAGGCTAGAACTGCACGGAAGGAGGTAATTTCAATCTGGTCGTTTGGAAAGGAGTCAACAGAAAGGGAGAGCAAATGTTTCACGGGAGGTTTTCCACAGAGTCATTCATTGCCATGGAGAGCTGGCTGTGACTTTGCCCAGATCATCAGATCTAACCAAAATTTTATAATTAAATTCATCTTTTTCTTTCTTGGTGGTCATGAGAGACTTGCATCCACACTGAAAGGAATCAGAGGGTATGTGAGAATACCTGTTTCTTGCCACAGATGCACAGGTTTGGAGTAGGCTCCTCATGTGTTAAGGGACAGAAGAAACAATCAGGTTCTAGACTTTGAAAATTAAAAGAACCCTTAGAAATTACCAGGTTTGGGGCGCCTGGGTGGCTCAGTGGGTTAAAGCCTCTGCCTTCAGCTAGGGTCGTGATCCCAGGGTTCTGGGTCGAGCCCCACATCGGGCTCTCTGCTCACCAGAGACCCTGCTTCCCTTCCTCTCCCTCTGCCTGCCTCTCTGCCTACTTGTGATCTTTGTCTCTCTGTCAAATAAATAAATAAAATCTTAAAAAAAAAAAAAGAAATTACCAGGTTTACTTCCCTCCTGTTGCTGATTGAGGAGGGGAGGGAGAGATGATAAGGCAAATTGCCCAAGATTCCAGAGTAAGTCTGGAGTGGAGGCAGAGGTGGAAGGAAGTCCCCTGACTTCCAGACTGCTGTCTCTTCTACAAGATACTGGAAACTTCCTTGTCAATTATACCATAAGGCTCTTTATTTGACTGGAGTCATTTTTCCTCTGACCCTTAGCTCCCCGTTCAGGTTTAGAACTAAGGTAGATCCCCTAAAGGAAGGTCAGTGGTTTATCCCGGAATAGGGTGGTCGGCACATTTGGCCCAGGACTTTCTAGGTTTAGCACTGACATTCTCCCATTCCAGGAGCTTCTTCAGTCCCTGACAAACCAGGAGGTGGCATGTCCCCCAAACAGTACATCTTTCCATTTCTCGTTCATGGGAAATCTCTCGGCCCTTGAGCTGCCGTAGGAAGGGCTCTGTCAACCCCCACTGTTTCGGTCTGTTTGGCATACAAGTCTTAAGAATGTCACCTGCATGCCCGTTCCATGTAAAGAGGCCCACATTCTGCTCCTGTCACATAGAACTGGGGTATCTTGTACCAGGAGTTTAATGCACCCGTGCCTCCATCTCTTCTTCCAGAAACATGGGGATAATAATAACACTTACCCTGTAGAGGTAGTTGTGATGATTGGCAAGATACTTAAACAGTCACTACATGATAGGAAGTACTCAGGAGGTGTTAGTTCTTGTGATATCCTTTGCTTCCTTCTGCCTGTGGACTCAGTTTCTCCCCTCTGGCAGAGCCTGCTGGTTGCTTACCCTGTACCTTCCCTCCCTTCTTCCTCACTTATGGAATCTTTTTTGTCCAGGATCCCAGTGAGTCTGGTCAAAGATACTGAGGGTCCCAGAGTCACCTGTGGCCAAGGAAGCTCACGTGACTCTTGTGCAGCCAATGGTGTGTGAGCTCAGCCCCCGGCTAGACCAGCGGAAGCTCGGTGTAGGGGTTGGCCTCAGCTCCGTGTCTTTTCAGGTCTTTGCCTTCTGTCTTCCACTGGGGTTGCCAGAGAAAATATGGAGTTTGTACTAAAAAATTATTCATTGTCTATCTGAAATCCAGATTTGACTGGGTCTCTGGCAACCCTCCACCCTTCCTTCCTCCTTCTGGCCTGGAATGTGGACACCGTGTCTGGAGGTCCGGGGGCTGCCTCGAGGCCACGCACCACAAGCTAAGGGCGGTGATGGGAAAGGCGGAGGGATGGTGGACCACTGACGTCATCATGGGGCCTCTCCAGCAGCCTGGGCTCATTAGGGTAGCTGTTAGATGTCCCTGAATGCGGGCCCTACTTGATGCCCTTTCATGGGCACAGAACTTGTCACCTCTCCCTAGTTGATTTTTGTATCCTTTTCCTCTGGGAATACTTGATTTGGTTGTAATGATTGCTTTCAGGCTAAGGCCTCACAAAAACTACATTTTTCTGCTTACTTCTCATTTTTTCTATCACTATAATATGATGTAAGCTGAGTATATTATATCCCCTGAATCCATGCCAAATTCGCTGACCTACTCTTCAAGAATTGAGGTGTGGGACCCTCAACACGTTCTAAGCACAGCTCTGTAAATCTATCCATGCACTTATCTTTAATAAATAAAGATGACTGAAGTATTTGATTATGAGTGACATAAAAGCCAAAATAATGATAATTTTCGATAAGTTCACTTTGTATTTGGTACAGTTTGCCTGGTAAATTCCTTGTTTTGAACTTAAAATGTTATTTTTAAGATTTCAGGAAAATCAGTTTATTTCTGTTCCACTCCTCCCACACTAATTAAATGCTAAAACAAATGTAAAGTATCCGTGTGAAGGGATGTTTAACTTTTAGCACAAAGAAGGCATCCCCCTTTCCAGGTCCTGATCCCTGCACTCAGCTTCCAGCGATGTCCCCCCACGAATGTGGTCTCCACTGTGCATCAAGGAATGTTCGAAGAAGACTCATGTCAGAAGACCACTGCCTGGCTCAGAAACCTCCCTGGTTCGCCCGAGACCCCCAACGTCTGGCTTCCCAACTCCTGAGCCGCAGCTCTGTGACTTGGCTGGAACCAACAAGGTTCCAGGCAAAAAGGATACCTTTTTGCCGCTCGGTTTTGTTCGAGAGGTCTTGTCCTTGCCTGCGTGTTAATTTCTCATAGAACATCCTCTCCAGCTTCTCCCTGTTGTTTTGCGTTCTACTCTCCACCTGATCTGGCTTTCTGCACTACTCCAGCTGCAGTCCCCCACCCTGCCCCCTCTTAAATCTTTTTTTGTTTTTTAATTTAAATTCAATTAGTCCATCATTAGTCTCAGACGTAGTGTGTAACAATGCATCCCTTGCGTAGAACACCCCGCGCTTCTGCTGTTAAATCTTATTCAGCCTGAACTTGGCACACAACTTGCCAGATTTCTTTGTATTCATTGTATTTCCAACGAGTTGGGGCGGGGGGAGGCTGCACGGAACCCAGTGGGATTGGCAGAGGCCATGCCCGTGAAGGTCTTATGCAGTGATCATTTTTGAGCCCCAGATTCATATGACACACGGAGAACAGAGAGTGCCTGTTTGCAGAGTCATAGTTCTATTTGCAGAAGCTCTTACTCTTACTGTGAGGGGAGAAAGAAAAACTTCATAACTATCTGCTTCCAAAAATCTTTAGTTGCCCACTTGGAGTCGCTGCTCCGCCCTGCTGAAGCGCAACAGCAGCCAACAGTCCGAAAGTTCCAGAACTGCAGAGCATCCCCGTCGTCCCACAGAACGACGCAGATGGTCCCACAGCATCACAGCCCCAGTGCACACCCTCCGTCCGCCACTGCAGCAGTGTTTTTCCTCAATCACTGATATTCACTCTGCTCCTTGCTTTAGAATCTCCCCCGCAGATTGGGGGTTCCGCACCACAGTCTGTGGACCAAATCCAGTCCGGTAAGCTGTTTTCACAAGTAGGGTTGGCACACAGCCAGACTCATTTTTTTACTTATAGGTCTCTGACTTGTCTCATGCTACAATGGCAAACTAAGTAGTTGCTGTGTCTGAGAACACATGACCTGCAAAGCCTAAAATATCTCCAATCTGAGCTCTTTACAGAAATTTGCTGACCCCTGAGCTAGACGCCCGTGGTCATGGAAAAAACATCCATTGTTAGCGGAATATTCCATCTCCGTTACCAAATCTATGAACATAGCTTTTGAATTAATGGTTGGTGCCTTATTTATTCTTCTTGCCAGCAATACTGAGATATACAAATGATCATTTGTGCCTAGTTTGGGGCAAGAAAGGCAGAAGAAATGTTTACAAAGTTAAGTCAAGAGTCAAATGGAAAATGAGAGGCAGAAGGGGAATGGATACCTCTGGTGAGCACTTCTGCAGAAAGCTAGCCTTCCTGGTCGGCCTGGATTGGGAGGTGACAAAGCCCGACGAGGAACAGCCACAAGGTTATTTGCAGCTTGTGTAGAATCAGTGGACGGTCACTGGCAACAGAACAGCCTGGCTAACTCCCTTAGGCTGCAGTAAAATGATTCAGTCGGTTGTAATGAGATGCGGTCAATATCCCAACAGAAGGAGCTCCCACGGGCACCTGAGTCTCTTAAAGGGCCAGGCAGCATACAAAATAAAGATGACACACTTTTTAAAAAATCCGTGGCTTAAATAAGACAGACATTATTTCAGTCTCATGCAAAAGTCCAAAGGAAGGACTGGTTTGGTGGTCTTCAGGGGCCTTGACACCTGTGTTCAGCTTTATCAACCTAAACGTGTTTGCCAGGCTCAGTGGCCCAAGATAGATGTTGTCACCTCAGCCCTTGGGTCCCTCCTGCAGGCTCGAAGAAGAAGAAAGGCTCACCTGGCAGAAAGGGTGTTCCCCAGTCATCTACTCCCTTAGGAAGCTTCTGGAGTAGGCCTCTGTTTAGGTCTCACTGGCCAGGACGTAGGCAGGGGGCCACGCCCAGTTGTAGGGGTCCATGGCCTTGGTAGACTATGGCTGGAATTCTGCCTGGAAGACCGAGGCGGGAGAATTAGCCATCTCTGCCTCCTGTTCGCCCATAAAACTGAGGACGAAGTTCACTGTCCTGTCCTAGCTTTACTTTCAAGAAAAGTTTACTCTGATTTGTGCACTCTGTCTGCAGAGAATGGGGGGGGGGGGGCTAAAAATGCTAGTACTTACAAGTAAAGTGCCTGCCATTTTGCCACAATTTTTTCCTCCGGGTCTGACACCTAAGGGAATTTAATCGATGCCAGTGAGAGAGGGGATTGCTGACTGCCTGCCTGGATTTCATGCTCCAGAGAGAGGAAAGTCTGGAAAGCCAGAGGCACAAACATGTACAGATAGCCTCCCCCCACCCCATGATATTTTCAGCCTCCGTTGAACCCATGGGAGAGGGGAGTGAGTCCCCGGTCGGGACCCCGGACGCACATGCAGGAGTCCTCAGCATCTCCCGCTGCCTGGCGAAAAGCCACCCAGAGGAATGTGCTAGCAGATCCTCCCCGAGGACCAGATACTTGCTGTGTAAATAAGGAGCTGAAATAGATCCCTGGCCAGGTTGAGGGGTCTTACAAGCTGAGGATGCCAGAGAGAAGGGTCGGCTGTTCAGAAGGGAACGGAGAGTAAGTGGGCAAACCCCTGCGTGTTATTCCTGGTGCTAGATCTGCCTCCTCCCCCCGCTTTAGGAACAGCCCTGTGCCATTTTTATCCCCCACCCCAAATGAATAAGGAAGTGCAAGCCCCCGACCCCTCTCCCACCTAGTCATAAGATGCCAGAGAGAAGCCAGGAGCTGGAGAGGATGGAAGCCATACAAGGCTGCGCAGTGAGGCCCCGACTGCTTCAGGAGGCAGCAAGCTCCACAGAGATGGCTCGCTAGACCACAAGGAGGAGCCCTGAGGGCCATGGGCTCACCCCACCCCTCCCCCAACCCCCCCCACCTTCAGCTCCCATACCTCCGACTAGTTGGGGCCTTTTGGAGAGGTTGGGGGGGGGGTTCCTTGACCAGCCACCCTGCTGCAGGGTGAGCTGGGTGAAACCCTCCCAGAGCTGAGAGCCTGGCCAGAGCTGCCTCTCAGCATCCCTAAGCCAGTGTGTCTGCATTGCTTTCCGTCACTGTGCTGTGCGATCTGACTTTTCTGCCCATGATCTAAGAATTCAAACAGAACTGGAGGAAGCTATCCAACGTCCTCCCCAGCCAGGCCAGAGGTCAATTCTCAGGGAGGTTGAGTTTTCTGCCCAGATGGGCTCCTGGGCCCCGTGAGAACTGACCTTTTTCCAGGGGGCCGGCCCCACATTTCCCCCAGTTAGAGGCCGTGTCACAGCACGCTGACAGGAAACACTACATCAAGGCCCTCTAGGTCCCCAGCCCAAAACCTTGCAGAATTTGAAGCCGTTTTTCTGATGTGTGTCATATTTTTGCCAAATGGCCCGTGCCTCCCGGCCCTCCTGTCACCCTGTGGAATTGACAGCACTGGTCTCCCGGGACCCATCTGGGCTGGCATCCAGGGAGATGCAGGCTTGGCCGTGACCACGGGAGCACTGAGCCATGCTCTCAGAGTGCCACGCCACACTCTCCAAGGCCCCAAAAGTTCGGACGGAAGGAGCACAAGGACCAGTTCTGCACCCCGGGTCCTCTCCGCTGCAGGTTCCAAGCCATTAGCAAGCAAGCAGTGTGGGGCCGTTCCCTGATGCGCTGTTCTGTCCTAATGGCTCAGTCCTCCCAGAGGAGAGAATTTGAACCCTAAACAAGTCTCAACCCCACTCCAGTGATGTCGGCCACAGGCGGTTAGAACAGACACGAGCATCATCTGATGTTGGCCTCCTGCTAAGTAGGAACTCAGAGCACTGATCCTACCAGTAAGTAAATTGCTTGCAGTTTGGATTATAATTGAACTGTTTTGCTTCAAGCGCTGTGCTTGGAAAATTACAGTTCTATCGCAATACGGAGCCGGAAAGAGTTAATTTACCTCCAAAGAGAACACAGTTCTCTTCTTCCTCCCCGGAAGGATCAGATCAAGAGGTAATTATAAATGACTGATAATCTTATTTATATTTTTATTGGGCTATAATTAAACAGTGTAGTATTCATCCTCATTATTCTAACTATTCCACACTGGCTATGTCCTCAGAGAGAGAATTGGGAAGTAAAAAACCAGAATCTTCTCCCTTATGAAACTTAGCATCGTGTTTTTTTTTTTTTTTAATTAACATATAATGTATTATTTGCTTCAGGGGTACAGGCCTCTGAATCATCAGTCTTATGCAATTCACAATTTAGCATCATTTTAAGGACAAGTTCTATTACCGAGGGACAAAAATCTCATCTCAATTAGCAAGACCTGCTCACAGAGTACATGTGGGTTCCAGTCATTGCCTGCTGACCCTCAAGAGACTGAAGGGGCCAGGGGAGAGCTCACGGCTGCCCAGTGGTCTCTCCTCAGTGGCCAGGAGCCCAGAGCCCCCTGCATGGCCTTTGATCTGTCTTGAAGCAGATAACAAAAAGCAGATCCAAACACTAGACAGGATATTTAACTTCACATTTAAGAACTTCCAAACAATGAGGATCTATGGAAAAGTGCTGAGTAGTCACAAGCACATAAAACAGATATATGCCTTGCCCTTGTATAGTTTAGTTTGGGGAGAAGAGAATAATAATTACATTTAAAACCATGTAAATCATGTTTTCCAATTATAGCAAGTGGCACGAGGGAAGGAACGTGGCATGGGAATGGAGAATAAAGGGGGATGGTGCATATGCTGGAAAAGGTTTCGGGGATAGCTTCTGTAGGAGGTAACCGTTCATCCAGAACATTTATCCAGACCATGGGGAGAGGACACGGCAGGTGAAAGCCTAGGGCAGACAAAGAGCTTCACCAGCTCCTGAACCTTCTAGAGCAGACTGATTAAGGAAGAGAGTCCCAGGAATCGAGGTTGGAGAAACACGTTTTTAAGTAGCTACTGGTCATCGCTTCTTGATCTTTGGGCTAAGATCAGGGGTCAGTAGCTACTGGTCAACCCCTTGTTGGAAATGTCGTGGCAGTGTGAGCAGAGAGGGCAGAAAGAACCATTCTGGAACTTTTCAGTTTGACACTGCTGATTTTGCCATTCAAGGGAGTTCACCCGATGGCACATCACGCTCTGACCCAGTCGGCGAGAGGATTAGGAAGCCTGCTGTGTGTGTGCTCGCAGGGAAGAGAGCCTGGGTTCAGAAGCTCATCATGGCAGCCCCTGCTTCTCTCCTCAGCCATCCCGTCTCCCATCTCTCCATTCTCCACACCCCGCCCTCAACAAGGTCTTTCTAAAACCCCGTCTGATTAGATCCCTTTCATCAAGAACGCCCTACTCCCCACAGAACAACGGACAAGCAAATGAGCGAATTCTTGTTATTTATCCTTTCTCACCTCCTTCTTGACCTCACTTCCTGCTGGTTTGTGCTCTGATCATCGGAACTATGCATAATTTTCTAAGCTCCATTTCACCCAGCTCTGCTTGTGTCAACGATTTTGCGGACACACCTACCTCCGGCCTGAGCCTTGCCATCCTCAAAAGATGTCCAGCGTCTGGCCTGTGTCTGACTGTCCCCAGACTCTTCCCCAGTTCCGTCCCTCCCTCCACTGTAAGATGATCCTACCATACTTTCTCAGCCACCCTCCTCAGACATGAATTCCATTCCTAATGGTTCCAGGGGACCACTGCTGCAAAGCTTACCACTTCCCCTCACGGGTGCTCTCAGGCAGCACACAGCACACAGCACACAGGCTCTGGGCCTGTGTTTCCAATATTTGCACACAGACATCCACTTCGGAACACCAACAGTCATTTAAAAAATGAGATTGGTTCTGTTAAAATGACAATGACAACAAACACTCTCACGTTACCTAAATCAACCACTGGGACATTCAGCTCCCATCAGGATGGGCTCAGCCTGCAAGGATTATGTTGAATGAGACAGAATTATATATGGGATATATGGAAGAGAAAAAATTGCAGAATTCGCTGCATACCACAATAATATGAATAATGACTGACATGTCGACTTGTGTAAGGCTTTTTGTCTAAGCTGATTACATCATAGGTGCAAATAACCGTATAATTGCTCTAATGTGAGTCTAGTTTTAATCACAATACCAAGGTTTGATCTTGAACAATTCACCACGCCATTATCCAAGAACGGACTTATAAAATGGTAAATGGGACCAGGAGAACCCATTTACCCTCAGTCATGGGCAATAAAAGTCGGGTTTCACTTGACAAGACATGAAGAAGGCTGGAAATCCTTCCTACGCCAAGTTTCATCAGCCTAATTTCCGGGGTACAGAATATTGTGAGCATCAAAGAAAATGGTGTTCAATCTTGATTTTTGACTGTCCCCATTAACTGACGTTATGTTGTGGCGATGGAACAAATCGTTTCCTCAAAACTTGGGATATTGTCTAAGCACGCCCCCCAAAAGTTCTCCACTTCTGTTTTATTTTTATTTTTATGTATCTCTATTTCCTTTTCCTCATGATGCCTCCTGGAACTGTGTCTATATTTGAACATAATCTGCTTACATTCATTGTACTTAATAATGCGGAGTATTTCTTCCATTGTCTCCTTTCATGCTTTCTTTGGGTTGTAATTAATTCATGACTGCTTCCCTTTTGTTTCCCAGTTTCTTCCTGGTGAGAAACGTTTTCTAATCATTTTCCAATCTGGTAATTTTCAAGATGCATATTCTGGTTTTAGTTATACTGGTGGCTAATTCAAGTGTAAATTTTAAAATGCTCCGGTGTAAGTTCTTTTCTCAGAAAAGGAGAGAATTGCGGAACCTTGGCACGTAATAAATAAGATGGTGAAATATACATTGTTTTACTGTCCATCCCATTTGCCGTCTTCCTGGTTCCCCTGGAATAGAGCATGACTCTGACGATTATGGTGGTTCTTACAAGTATCATTGTTACGTACGTTTATTTATATTCTCTCTTTTTATTAACATTTCCATTCAATTTTCTAATCACAATGACAACAGTCATTTAGACTTAACTCAGTATTTACCTGGTTCCCATGATACCACTACTCGCCTGCTTTTAGCTATTTAATTTCAATTCATTTATGGGTCAGTTGCCATACATCTTCGAGTATTTTACAGAATGAGCGTACAGGTGATTGACCTGACAAACTTTTCCTGTACTGGATCCTGATTCAGAATTCCATCTACCTTCTGCAACTTGACATTAATGATACATTTCTTTTATTTTTCCTTTTGCCCTATGAGGGATTTTTTTCCCATTTACTCCTTCCTGAAGGATCAGAGGGAAGCTCTCAGTGCCTGACGTTTGCCGATATTTACAAATGCAGGGAGTCACCTGGTTCCAATAGGAACCATAAGAACCCCATCAGGACCTTCTTCCCAGCTCCCAAACTGGAAGATTGCTTTACTGTAGAACTCCAATGAAATGTACAGCCTTTAAAAGTCAGTGATCATATACCAGGAAACACGACTTATTCCTAGATACTTTGAGAGCCTATAGGTCTTTCCTTCTCAGAGGCAAGCTTGGACTGCAATTCCTACAGCATGTTCTCACTGTTTTCCTGTCCCCTCCATTTATGATTCTCTGTCCCATACCTGAACTGACTATTTCTGACCTGACCCTCTTGTATTACTAATGGTACTCCCCAAGTGGGCTATCAAAAAAGAAGTGCCAATGATAGAGTTTGGTCAGATAAAATGACCTTAGCTAAGACAGAAAGCAGTTGTTTCATTATTTAATTGGCGCCCTCTCCAGAATTCAGGGATACATAATAACTCAGTAAGATGGGGTGGAAATTTCTCAATGTCTTTCTGCTTGATCCGGCTTGTCTACCTCAGGCACCATCTAAGCCTTAGTTGGTAGAAATACCCCCTGGCGTCTAGCAAATCATTAGTCTGTTTTCCTAATTTCCAATACCGTGGAAGCTTTTATCTCTCACTCAATTTCCATATTATTTCAATGAGAATTTGGGAAGACAAATAACATGACCCTAACTGGCTGCCATCTTCTCTGGGAAGTTCATCTTCAGAGGGATTTTAATGGGAACAGGGAGAAGGAATGTCAACTGAACAACATCATGAAAGAAACTCTGCCCCCTCATCTTGCTTTACCGTGGAGACGGCCCATGTAAAAGTAAAATTAAAAAAATTGTTATACAAAAATGGAACACTGATTCTATGATCTTGACTCTTTCCGTTGACTTAGAGGAAGACTTCATCTTTCATGGCGTTTCTCAACATAGAAGAATTAACCAAAGCAGCAGTTGGTCAAACCAACCCCGGCTGCTGAGGAAAACACAGAGGGACTCCCGGAAGAGACCTTTGTCTAAGAAGGAGTGCCCCGTGCTGATGAGAGGTTGCAGAGTGAAGTTTAAGACTCAGGGTCTGTGACTGTTTCTTAACTTAACAGGCTCTGTGACTGTTCCTCTGACTGCTTGTTTCCAAATCCTGGTTCTCCCAGCAGATCAGCATAGGTTCTTAGGCGAGGTAACCTATCTACACTTCTGGTCCTTTATTGCAAAGATAAGTACCTACCTCAATGGGTAGCTAAAAGAAGAAAAGGCATTACTGATGCAAAATGCTTCAGATAGTATCTGGCCCATGGTGAGGGCATGTTATCATTCTTGCTTTCCTTTCTTAAACAGAGAGAGATCAGATAGAGACGGTCAGAGCTGGCTTGCAGACATGTCCTTGTGCCACACATACAGATATTTTCCCAGCCTCTGCCCAGGCTCCTGCCTCTAAGACTCTCCCAGGGGGCCAAGAGGACATGGGACAGAATGATTTCAAAACTGAGAGCTCACTCAGTCTAACACAAGGCTCATTACCCCTGGGGCTAATCCACAGCACCCTGCCTGCTGTGCTATGGGGCCCTCATCATTAGTCTGCTCCCCCAAGGTCACAAACTCGGGGCTCGTAGCTCCAACCAGGGAGCCGAGCTAAGACCCCCCTCTGCCCCCCCACCTCAGCCCGTCTTTCCTGGCTCCCTGGGGCCAAGGCTGCTGCAAGGCCCAAGTGCAGGCTGCATTGGGGCCAGTTAGGGAATCAAGTACAGGCCAGGGCAACTTCAAGTTCTCAGCAGTCCTGACGGGATCACAGAAATTACCTGCAGAAAGCCAGTGTGGCTCAGAATTAACATATTCTGCAACACACCCGGGCTCTCTTGGCTGTGGGGCCTGCCCCGCCAGGCACGTTGTGAACAATCAAAAGGCATTTAAAGGAGCAACAGTCGTGACATTCCAAGTCACAGACCACCTTGCCTCACCACCCAGCAGCGACCCAGGCAGTAGGTAAATGAATGAGTTTAGGTGTATTCCAATAAAACGCTCATTATAAGAACAAGCCGTGATCTGGACCTGGCCCACGGGCCCGGGTTTGCCAACCCCTGGCATAGAGGTTGAAAGGGAAGGCTTTCAAGACAGATGGTTGGTTTCAAACTTGAACTCCAACAGTTTGCTCTCTGTGGAGTCTCAGGCAAATTACTTGACTTCTCCAAGATGTATCACTAGGATTGACGGCATGGCCTTCTTGTAAGACTTCAGTGAGATTCATGCACACCTAGTGCTGCAGAGGGTTTCCAAGAGCATAAACAAGCATCAGCTGGTGACTCTCTGGTGACTCTCACCCTTACTCTTCCAGGCAGTGACAGTCCCGCCCGACTTTTCTGGCAGGTGGCTGCTGCCTGCCCGGCTGCCCCAGGGACCCGTGTGCTTGTCCCTGCCCAGCTCACACCTGGCTTTGCTCGGCTCTCTAGTCTTATTGATTGGTCGGCTGTCCAAGGGGAGCCTTGAGCCCCTCCCCTGCGCTACTGAGCGGGGCTCCTCCCGGATCCCCGAGTCCTCCACCTGCCCTGGGAGTCCACCTGGTCCCAGGGCGCCTCAAGCAGCATCCTCTGCACTTCTGACATCGTGGAGGAGAGAACTCTGGGCCAGCTTGTCATCTTCTCATCCCGGGGCTTGCCGGGAGCACTCTGCAGACCGGCCGTTCTGTGGGACAGTCACAAGTGCCTGCAGAAGGAAAAGCTGTCCCAGTTAGGAGTTGGGAACACAGGGGCGAAGACAATCGAAAATGTTGGTTTCCTAAAGAACTTGTCAGGGACTTTAATAAGCTAATATGCATTGTTGATCTTCCAGAGGGGATTCAAGCGGTCTGTGGTATTTTGGAGATTTACTTCAATATGGAACAGTTCTCAAAGGCTGTCGCCCACAGTTCTGAGGGACACATCTTGGGAAATGGCAGCTGTGGAGAAAGGGCCGTGTCGCTCTGCTCTGGGAGTGGACTGATGGCAAAGGTTAGCAGAGTGTGCGTGGTACCGAGATCTTTAAAATCCTTCCTGTTTGTTTTACTTGTCTTCGTGTCTCATCACAACTTTACTCGGTCTGTCTGTTCTGTGGGTGCTGCCTGCCTGCCTCAAGGAGGTGGGTTTCCAGGCATAAGGCTTTGCTCCCTCTGTCCACCAGACCTGCCGGATCTATAAAGAATTTTCTTAGTTCCTGAAATCCAATGCCCCTTCCTTCCTGAAGACACCCCAGTCACCCCAGCCAATCTGTATCTGACCAAATGTTCTCCTCTTTGACTCTTAAAACAAGTTCAAAGTGGTCCACAATTCATGTCAAACGGACCAGCCTGCAGTTTCCTAGTTTGTCCCCATGGGCTCCTTTATCAAACCACTCGTTTATTGGCCTGAGTCATCTCCTCTCCTCTGGGGCCTTTTCTGAACTCAGCAAAATTGTTTAAACATCCTGGACCTTCTCCTGTTTCCCTCGGCCTCCGTTCTGCGCGCCCAGAGCCTGGTGGCGCTGACCCGAGGTGGCACGGGGCACAGGCTACGTCTTTCTAGCAATTCCCAGCACTGCTGTTTGCATTCTTCACCCCTGTCTGTGCCCACGCGGCCTGGGGCAGCCCCAGCCTTGCCCTTTGTCTGGGGGAGCGGAACCAGACCCTTCTCCTCGAGGCAGCCGCGCTCCTGCTGCTGGGCTAAGACCGGCTCCTTGACAAAACACTCCTTTATTCTTCATTTTTTTTTTTTTTATTGCAAATCCGCGGTAAAAGAGTTTACAATCCAGCAGTGCCTGGGAAGTACCTTGAAGTCTCCTGATGAAAGGTGCTATGGAGGGACCATATATTATTATTTCGGCAAACGAGGGAAATAATAGCCTGTTGCTTCATCTAATTCCCCTGAGTGGGCCCGGGCTCTGTAATTACCCGGGTTATGGGCCCTGGCTCAGAAGGCTGCGTCCGCAGGCACAGGTGGGCGCAGGGCCCGGTGGGGTTTCACCACGTGCCCCCTGCACGCTCGTCGCAGGCAGAGCTGCTGTGGGGCCAGCTTTGCATGGGAGGCCTGGGCTGGGATTGCGGTATGTGGAAATCACCTTTAATGGAAGGATCTACAAACCCGTGAGGCAAGTTTGTGCCGGTTCCTCCCTGCGGTCCCAGCACCCATGCGGGAGGGCACAGACCTCTGCCTTTCCCAGGCAGGGGCCAAGGTGCTGGGAGCATATCTAGGAGGTCCCGAGGAGTTCTCCCCAGCGCGGGGTCCAAGTTGGCCTCTAAGTTATGTCTCTTCCCTTTTCGGCAAAGCTGCTTCAGCCCCCTCGCTTTCAAAATGAAAGAGCTGGTGAAGGCTTTGGTTTCCAGACCCCGTCCTCCTGGCATCACACTCTGTGGGGGAAGTTTGTGACCACTCTGGCAGCCAGGCCTCGAGTCTTGGGTCTGACCGAAAAATCAGGTCCACTCTCCTATTTTCCATTTGTTGTTCCCCGTGAGATTCTGGGGGGCGGGGTTGGGGCGCGGGTGTGGGGAGGGGGACGAAAGCTTTCTCCTGTCTGAAAATGATCAGTGAAAACCTTGCTAATCTTTTGTCCTCTATGTCCTTTTTACTCATAATTCCTTTGATCCCCATTCCAAGCACCTCCCAAATGTTTCTCTCATCTCTACCCAACTTTCAGCGAAAATTATTAGGAGGTATTTCTGGGAATAAACTAAAGGTGCATTGGGGTTTTGTTTAATCTAGTTATCTGGTGGAAAAAGAGTCCCATCTTTTGGTGGTGTGGGCTGTCGGGATCATTTGTTGAAACGTTTTCCCTCCTATTGCCTCCTCTCTTATTCCAGGCCAATCCCTGCAGGTCACCAAGGGTTTTGACATCTCGTCCAGCCTCCAGCAGATATCGCTGACCTCACAGACCTGCCATGCCTATTCTGAAAGCCATTTGCTAGTGAGTTCCATCTTTCGGGGGTTCCCTGCACACATGGCCTGTAGCCAGGAGCACACCCTCCCTTTTCTTCCTTCTCTGGCCGGGCCGTCCTGCACACCCCCTGTCGTGTGCACTGGCTTCCTGGGAGGCTCATTCTCTGGCTCGATTTCAGGTCCTCTCCTTCTCGTTGAACCTCCAGTCCTCCTTCTGAGCAGATCTGCTGGGCTCCCCCTTCCCTCCAAGGAGCCTGCTCACCTCTTCCCGCCTGACTGCACATCACAACTCCCGCAGGGACCTCACAGCCCCTGGTGGGTGTCTCCTTCCCAGTCAGAAGGACTTTGGGGGTGCTCATGGGGTGCTCTTGAAAAGGACAAGAAGGGGACGGAGCTCTCTAGCTTTCATGACGGCCACCTTCGGCACAGCCACTTTCATCAAGGACTCCTCCTCTCCTGCCAGAGGCCACCTTGGACCCTGATACTGAACCTCTGACCTAGGAATTCTCTGGCCACGAAATCCCTCAGCACTAGTCTTTTTCTCTGAGGCCGTAAGGGAGCACGAGGGGGCTGGCACCCATCCCCGCTGCCCTTTCCCTTTTCCTCCCTGCGCCAGGCCGTCCCCAGCCAGGGGGCCCACAGGCAGGCAGAACGCAGACAGACGTCTGGCCGGTCAGGGAGGGACAGAAGATGACACGACGCTGTTCCCTGCTCCCTGAGAAGCTCTCTCCCTCTGGCCTTTATCCCCTGCCTGAAACAGCACTGCCAGCTCCCACTCACTACAGGCATCCCCCCACCCCCACCCTGACCTCTGCTGGGCCACATCTGACCAGGCCCTTGAAGAATGACATCCTTTTCCAATGTGCTTCTCCAACCTCATCTCTGCTGGGACCCCCCACAGCTCACGGGCTGCTCCCTCCCGGAGGGCCGTCCAGGAGGCTCTGAGTGGAGATGTTTCCATGCCACAGTCTGACCCCACATTTTCTTCCCATTTCCTTGCCTTCCTCTCTTCCCGCCAGCGCCAGGCCTCCCACGCATAGATTTCTCATCGGGGCGGGGGTCTGAGAGCAACAGCTTTCCTCTAACTCCTCTCCTATGGCTGTGGAGAGTCTGAGCAGCATCTGGCCTGGGCCAGTCTGGAGAGAGCTGGAATCCAAACAGTCTTTAAAGAGTTATGACTCCACGAACCGTGGATGGCAATGTCTTCTATTATTAACAGTTTCAGCTTTCCCATCTGGCTGTTTGCAGAAGGAAAGCTGGAGATTACTGTCAGCATTAATTACAATCAGGTGTACTTTCCCCCCTTTTCCATTTTGCCCCGATAGTTTCTCACACAGCGAGAAATCCTTAAAATGCGTGTCCTTTGCAATGTGGCACATAAATCCTTGCTGCTGGTGAGAGCTGCTGTCAGCCCTCCTGCCTCTCCCCGGGTCTGGTGAACTTGGTGAAGTTCACCAAGCTTCCTCAGGTTTAAAGGTGAGCCTGAGCTCCTTGAATCTTGAGGGCCGAAACGTCAAGAGAATCTGCTTCCCCCGCGCGATTTCTGGCACTTCCTGCTTCTAGACTAACCAGAACTACCTCAAGAACAGTTTCTGGAATGTCTGTCTTCAGCTGAAGAACGGCCCTGCCAGAGAAGGCTGTAGCTGCCAAGGAAGAAAGCCACGCTCCCTGTGATTTCCGCCCAACCTGATTCCTCCTGCTGCCTCCCCTGTCAGGTCTTCTGCCCCGAACCCTTGCCCTGATTCTGGTCAGTGTTTGAAAACCATGATCTCATTTGGAAATATTTTCTTTCCCTCCATCTTCGTCTCTACATGCATATTCATGTAGAGACAGCCCGCTTCTCTGGTATTTTCTGAAAGCTTCTTTGCATTTCTCTCCTCTGGTTTATTTTTCTCTACAGACTCTCCGCAAATGTTAATCTTCAGGATTATTAAACATCGGGCCCACCATCCTTTTGCAAAGACATTTGAATTTAACTCAGATGGGCCATTCAAGCATTTTACTTCTTCTTCTTCTTTTTTTTTTTTTTTGAAGATTTTATTTATTTATTTGACAGAGATCACAAGTAGGTAGAGAGGCAGGCAGAGAGAGAGGAGGAAGCAGGCTCCCTGCTGAGCAGAGAGCCCGATGCTGGGCTCGATCCCAGGACCCTGGGATCATGACCTGAGCCAAAGGCAAAGGCTTTAACCCACTGAGCCACCCAGGTGCCCCTTTACTTCTTCTTTTTAATAGGTCTGCAGTTTACACTCCATCTTTCCCAACAGATGGCCCTAGGGAAACTGCTTAAACCTACCGAGTTGTTGTATCCTCGTCTTCAAAATGGGCATACCATGTCTTCATGGCATTCCTAAGTGGGTTAGGGAACGTGACGACTCAGACCTGGCAAGGGGCAGGTGTTAGCTGCTTGCCTGGGGCTGTGGAAGAAGGAACAAGGGCCTGAGTCTTGAACACTCATGGGAAGATAATTCATTTTTCCCTTGGAGGGGAGGAGGAGGGTGCTGTTGTAAGGAGACTACAAGTGCGTACGCAGTGTAAAACACCACTGTTTTTAATACCCCCCATTTTTCTTCATCATGGAACCCAATCTTCACGGGTTCCTTTTGCCCCATGTGGCTCATCCTATTTTCTAATGGAATGAACCACCTCACCCAGTAGATCTGTGTTTTTTTCCTTCAACAACTGCAATTTCAAGTTCCAGGGTTTGAAAAAGAAATTCATTAACTGAGAACCTTTGCCCCATCCCCGACTTCCTCTGACACACCACCCACAAAATAATAATCTTGGGGAAAAATTGGGGAAGAGAGTTGACAACTTTGAAAAAACAGGGTGGAGCATGATTTCCCTCATCAATAAAAACTGAGCAGAGGAATTTAACCACAACCACACTGGTCGTGCTGCTAATTTGGCCCCACCAGAGCTTGCCCTAGTTTGCCCCCCCACCAGAAGCTCTAGAAGCTTCTAGAGGCTTCTCCTGGCCTCTAGAAGCTCTGTAGTCATGGCAGCAGGTGGCCTGGGTCACATCTGTTCATCCGAGGTTGCCCTCAACTGCCTGGGGCCCTTCTGTGGTGGGCGTCAACCACAACTCCCTCCAAGCTCCCACAGGCCTCTTTCAGACGAATTCCCCGGCCGCATTTCATAATCTCGGGAGAATAAATGAAGTTTTTGACAGTTCATTTATTTCTTTGATATATTTCAGATGTGTCTTCAGACAAAGCGCCGGGTTAGTCGTGTTGGTTGTCTTGAATCGGATATTAGGTGAGAATACTTCCTCGACACCATTACTGAGATGGGCATTAATTGTATTTGCACACAGTCATAACGCTCGATGACCTCCTGAGCTCCTAATTTTTCTACCTCATTACACTCAGTGGGTTTGCTGAGATTCATAAATGAGACAGTTATGAATGTGGCCACAACCACGTGGGTCTGCTTAAAATCGGTATCGCATCCCTGTGCTCAAGAAGGTACAGAAATCATCCATTATGAGCAAAATTAAGGGAAATATGTTAGGTAGACAAATGCTTTAGGCAAACCCTCCCTTTTCCAGATCTCAAATGTTTTCCTAAAAGTGCTTTTTATTGTCAAAGTGGCCAAGTCCCATTTCATCCCCTATGATCTGAACTTCCGAAGGGGGTGTCTCTATTTCAGCCCCTTTCCTGGGCACAGACCTCAGGAGAAGGTGGAGTCCATCACAGACACCCCGAGGCCAGCAGGACTCAAGAGGAGAGGTTGCAGGTTGAATGGACACAAAACTCTGCGTCTGGCTATTCCCATTTTCTGGTTCCCAAGCCGGGTCGTAGGGGGCTCATCCACAGTCATCACTGGGAGATCGTTGTTACTAGCGAAGCCCTGGACCACCCCAAATGCGGTGCCACCTTCTCCTCGGGGTGGTAACCCTGCACCAGTGACTCGGGTGCAACTTTTGGAGTCAGCCCAGCATGCATTTCAGACCTGGTCCTGTTGCTTACTAACTTGGGGACATCAGAATGGTGCCTAACCTCCAGGGACCTCTATTTCTTTATATGTACAATGGGCTGATAGCTACATCAAGAACTCAGTGAGTATGAAACTTTCAGGACAGTTCTGATGCCTGATACACAGAACATGCTTCATAAATAGTAATGTTACTATTACAGAACAACAGACATGACCTACTGGGGGGTTCACTGACTCTTCTCTTTGCCAAAGGTTACCTCTGCTTAGTCCAGTCTCTGGACTATACTATTGTATTCATTTTCTCTGCTCTGTTACAAATGACCAAAAACAGAATAGCATTTATTCCCTCATTGTTTATGTGGGTCAGGAGTCTGGGCACAGCTTTACTGGTCTTCTGCTTAGTCTTCTGTAGCCAGGGTGTTAGGTAGGCTGTGTTCTCATCTGGAGGCTCAGTTGGAAACTAATGACGTCCAACTTCACTCGGTATTGGCAGATGTCAATGCCTTGCAGCTGAAAGCCTGAGGGCCCTGACTTCCTGTTGTATGTCAGCTCCTGGAGCTCACACTCAGCTCCTGGAGGACACGCTCAGCTCCTGGAGTCCACCCCAGCTCCTGGAGTCCACCCCAGCTCCTAGAGGCCACCTTCAGCTCCTTGCCATGTGGCCCTCTCCACAGGCTTTCTCAGAACATGGCAACTCGCTTCTGAGATAGCAACCGAGAAAAGAGCAAATTTGCTAGCAAGACAGAATCTATTACAAAAATCACAGATGTGACATCCCATCACTTTGCCATATTCTTCTGGTTAGGAAACAAGATGCGGGTTCTGCCCACAGTCAGTGAGAAGGATACAAGTATAAGAGGATACCAGGAGGCTGGGATATTGTGGGCTGTCCAAAATGCTGTCTACCACAACTAGAAAAGGCCTCAGAAAGTCAGAGGTACAAGTAGAGTCACATCTGTGTTTCTCAAAGTCTGATCCCTTTTCCAGCAAAATCACTGACCACACTCCAGCCCTCCTGCATTAGTAACAAAGTACCACAAACTTAGTGGATTAAAAAAAAAAGAAAACATAAATTTATTATCTTACAGTCTTGAGGTCAAACTGTCTGAAATAAGTCTCACTGGGCTAAAATCAAGGGGTCAGGAGGGCTACATTCCTTTTGGAGGTTCTTGGTGAGAATTTGTTTTCTTGGTCTTAAGAGCTTCTAGACCTTTCCCACCATCTCTGGCTCCTAGCCATATCACTCTGTCTTCAAAGCCAGCAACAGTTAGTTGAGTTCTTCTCACTTTAAATCATCCTGACCTCTTCTGCATCCCTTTCCACATTTAAGGATCTTTGCAATTACACTTGGCCATGTGGATAGCTCAGGATAATCTTCCTATTTTATTTATGTATTTATTTATACAGAGAGGGAGAGAGAATCCCAAGTAGGCTCCATACCCAGGGTAGAGCCTGATGTGGGGCTCAATCTCACAACTCTGAGATCAGGACCTGAGCCAAAATCAAGAGTCAGATGCTTAACTGACTGAGCCACTCAGTGCCCCTCTCTATGTTAAGATCAGCTCCTTAATGACTTTTTTTTCCTTCTTCACCCACGCTTCCATCTACCTCTCTGATAACCATCAGTTTGTTCTCTCTAAGAGTCTGTCTCTTGGTGTGTCTCCTTTTATCCTTTGCTCCTTTGTTTTGTTTGTTAAATTCCATGTGTGAGTTAGACCATACGGTATTTGTCTTTCCTTGACTAACTCATTTCACTTATCATTTTACTCTCTAGCTTCATTCATTTTTGTGAATGGCAAGATTTCATTCTTTTTTATGGCTTAATAATATTCATATTATGTATATGTATACATAATTATAAGACATGAGAGATATATGTATGTATCTCTCACGTCTTCTTTATCCACTCCTCAGTTGATGGACACTGGAGCTGCTTCCATAGTTTGGCTATTGTAAATAATGCCACAATAAATATAAGGGTGCATGTATCTCTTTGAGTTAGTGTTTTTGTATTTTGGGGGGTAAATACCCAGTAACACAACTACTTATTGTAAGGCATTGTAAGGATTGTAAGGCAGTTCTATTCTTAACTTTTTTGAGGAATCTCTATACCGTTTTCCAGAGTGGCTGGACCAGTTGACATTCCCACCAGCGATGCACAACATTTCCTTTTCTCCACATCCTCGCCGACACTAGTTGTTTCTTGTGGTTTTTTAGTTTAGCCATTCTGACAGGTGTGAAGTGATACCTCACTGTGGTTTTGATTTGCACTTTCCTGGTGATGAGTGATGTGGAACATCTTTTCACGTGTCTGTTGGCCAGCTGAATGTCTTCTTTGGAGAAATAGAATCCTTTTTTTTTTTAAGATTTTATTTATTTATTTGGCAGAGAAAGAGAGAGATAACAAGCAGGGGGAGCAGGAGAGGGAGAAGCAGGCTCCTCGCTGAGCAGGGAGCCAGATGCGGGGCTCGATCCCAGGACCTTGGGATCATGACCTGAGCCCTGAAGGCAGATGTTCAACCAACTGAGCCACCGAGGTGCCCCACAACAGGAATCCTTCCTTTTAGAGCTTCTGAAATCTGTACTCTGTCCACAAGAAAGTTGGGACCAAGAAGCCCCCATTTCCCATGTCAGTGAAGTGTGAAGAAATCCTCCAAGGGCAGGGACTCAGGACGTGAGTCACAGCCCCAGGTGCTTCTCAGAGGTGGTGCAGAGGAGGAAGGCAAACCCGACTGTGCTATTGAGGAGGATATAAGCCATGAGTCACCGTAGGTGAAACATCTCAGAATCCTTTGCAATTAGTAATAAATCCCACAGGCAGAAATGAGGGGATGATTCCAACTATGCGAATCCAGACAGTGTAAGCACAGGCGCTGCACATGGCAAAAGCATTCACGTTCGTGGCACTGGACCAAATTGTTACCAAGTACATTCTGACAATGTGATATGCACGCAGGTCACATGGTATGCTACATGTGGTTTGCTGTGTGCTCTAAGGGCTGAGCACATGGAAAACAAAACAAAACAAAACAAAACAAAACAACGAATGTGCTTTTCTTTTTTCCTTCCTGAGATTATGCCTTTCTTACTCTGGCCCAGAGCAGCTTTGCTTGGGGGAATGAGCAAAGAGTAGGGAGAAGAGAAAGATTAGGATTTGACAGAGCGAATTCAAAGTTTGAGCTCTTGCCCTCCTAATATAGATTGTCCAAGATAGTTTTCACCCCTTTTCCCACGTCAAGGGCTAACCATGGAGGATTCATCAGAAATCCTTCTTTACAGGGGTAAGAATTACCTGTTTTCTATTAGAGCACAGCCATGATGGATTCAGGAAGAAGGGGTGACCTACGTCAGTTGTTCTCAGACATCAGCAGCATCAGAGTCACCTGGAGAGCTAGGGAAACGATAGCGTCCCAGGCCTCACCCCAGAAATTCTGGCTCAGGAGAGGAAAACCTGCAGCTTCTTCTCCCTGCTGTTTTAAGAAAGAAGAAGAAAAGAACTAAAAAATGATAGGGCAAAGATATTTGTCCCAATAGTCCTCTTTCCCAGGTTCCACCCAGAGAAGCTAAAAAATATTAAATAGATCAGGACAATTCAGAGAGCAGAGGGAGGCATTCTGTCCCCAGATTCCACATTTATGATTCTTGAAGATCAGTGCTTACAGCCCAGTGCCAGTATGGTATGATCTCGCCCACCTAAGAGAGCAGAACAGCAAGGTCAGATGGAGTCCTAGTTTGTACTTTTGAGCTTCCCAGAGCCTGCAGGAGGGCCAGTATGGGACCACACCATGGTGGATGCTGGACATGGGACTGGGTGGGTATGTGACAGAGTCTTGGTGTTCCACAGCCACCGGAAGCACAGAAGAGGCCATATCAGCCAATGGGAGACAGTCACAGAATTCATACTTGGCTGCCAAAACAGATATAATACAAATATCCAAAGAGTATTGAACAGTGGGGCACCTCGGTGGCTCAGTCAGGTAAGTGTCACTCTCTTGGTTTCAGCTCTGGTCATGATCTCAAGGTCGTGAGATCGAGCCCCATGTCAGGCCCCATACTCAGCAGGGAGTCTGCTTGAGGTTCTCTCCCTCTGCCGCCCTCACCCCTCCCTCAGTAAATAAATAAATCTTTTTTAAAAAAGAATATTGGACGGTAAATGGAGGGGGCTTCCAAAGACCTTCGCCCACGCAGTCACATAAGCTAGCCCACGTCCCCAACACCCAGACACCTCTCAGAGAGCAGCCAGTGGAAGGAGGAAACAGAACACTAGGATCAAGAATCCAGACCAAGCATTACCGAAAGAACAACTCAAGTCATCAATTTGCACTAACTTTAAAACAATTAATTCTAGAAAGCCAAGTTATTGATAGGCAGCCAAACTTTATTCTGAATGCTTATGATGGTGAAATAGATGGTCAACTTATGCCAATGCCAATGGAACAGTGGCTGGCTTGGAAGTTTCTAGAGGGCTTGGTCATTTAGCTGTGACTATTCTGACTGAGGGACAGTCACGAGTTTGCCCTCACAAGTATATGCTACCTTCTGATTTTAGTGAATCAATATAAGCACAAATCCACAAAGATGGGTTTAGAGACACAAAGAATCATCTTCTTTCTGGCCCTGGAAATCACTTTTTTAAAATATTTTTTTAAATTTACTATTTGAGACAGAGAGAAAGAGAGCAGGGGGAGGGGTGGGAAGGGGATTTCCAGCCGACTCCCTGCTGAGCCTGACACCGGTTCGATCTCATGACCCTGAGATCGTGACCTGAGCCCTAAACCAAAAGTCAGGGACTTAACTGACTGTACCACCCAGGCGCCCCAGAAATGTATCTTTTAACAGAAACAATGCAAAACATGTATTTTAGCTGGAGTCTTTAACAGTTAGACCAAGTATCTACCATTATCCTCTGGGACCCAGGCTAACACAATGCCCCTCCTTTCTTTCTGTGCCTCGTGGACATGGACAGTGGAGTGAGCAAATTTGCAGCAGAAGTGCGCTGAGTACTCCCCATATTTAAGATTGTGTTGCTGGCTTCTACAGGTAACACAAAAACGAGTAGGACATTGACATTCTCAAGGGAAAGCGTTGTGTTACACTAAGGAGCAAGCTTTTGAACTGTGGGTGGCTTATGTGTTTGCTAGACAGGTTAAAATAAGAGAGCCATGGTGAAATGCTTTCTGTCCCCCATCGTGATAGAAATTCAAAATCTCTACAGGAACTGCACCTCTCCCACGCACCGTTTGGAAAGCAGAGAAAAATTATAAGGCAGGGAGCGGCAGGTGCCCTGGGTCTCCTAACCAAAAGCGTCGCGAACTTCCAGCAAGTTGCAAGGAGAAATATGATTGGTAATAAGAGTAATTTGTTAAGGCCACTTATTTAACCTACTGAATCATCCCAATTATAGCTCAAAGCCCCAAGCACTGATGAGGTCTAGGGTGTGTGGAAAAGGGTTTTCCTGCTGGTCACACCCGGTGTGAACACTGCACAATATTTTTTCCCATTAGCAACCGTCCAGTGAGAAAGGATTTCTTCTGGTGCATTTCTTCCCCTTGTTGGGGATTTTTCTAATAATCCCCAAGCTTCAGATCTAAAAGAAATTGCCCAAAATATGTTTTTGTGAAGGAAGTAGAGTTTGCTGAAATATGCATGGTGTAATCTAGAACGATTAAAAAAAATCATTTCTGTCTGACTTGTCCGTCAAATGTTTTCTGGGGCTATTTTTGCCTTTGAGATGCACACAACTTCTATTATTAAGTTGTGTTGCAAAGAATTTTAGAGATCACTTACAAGTAATTCTGTTAATGCCATGGTTTAATTTAAACACGTGTAACCCTTATGTATCTTTAAACATTTGGTTACAAAGCGATTAGAAAAGTTGTGGCAACAGGACTTCAGTTGGTCTTGCAGTATTTTGAAGAGGCTGTTCCTTCCCACTGTGTAGCCCTCTTTAGCTAGAATCCACATCTCATGTGAGCCTGCTAGGGGATTCAGTAAATGCCACATAATTACAATTTTCACTTTTAATGTTAGCATACCAGAATCTAATGACTGTACAGCAGAACATCAATTAATCAAAATGCTGGGTAGCAGGATGTTCCTCCCAGTTAATTGAATTTACTGGTAAATTCAGGCTTCGACAGCAAATCCTTTTCTTTTCACCCATGTGAAAAATCCTCCCCAAATGTATTAGCCCCATTAGCAACTGCAGTGTACCGAGATTGACATTTGATATTCACAAAGGATTGGTCCTTTTTGTGCCTCTTTTTATCAGTCTAAACCCCAGTTCTCCTTTCAGAGTATTGGAAATGTTCTGGTGGCTATTGCCTTGAGCCTGGAGTATGGAATTGCCCCTTTCTCCTCAATAATGAACTACACAATATTTCTCAATTAAGTGGATGCCTTCACTCATCGAGGTTCTCTTGAACGTCTTGCGCTAAAATAGTTTCTGCAAGTTCAAAATTGCAAAACAGGCATTTCTCTTTTTAACAGAAAGGAAATTTTCAGGTAGAAGCATTGTGCCTTATGAACTCAAAGCAGGCACGTCTGTCAGGGGAGAGCCTCATTCTTTAAGCTTTACGGCCAAGGCTAGGGTTACAGCCAGTGAGAATGTGAGCCTCAGACTAGGGCAGGTGTTTCCATTCTTTTCAGATGCTTATCTTAACATGGAGTAAAGTCGAGTCTATAAAACCAGGGTGGGAATTTCACTGGGGCAGATTTGGGCTGGACCATAAAATGCCCCAGCTCTGTGTCTGTACTGCCTTTTGCCATAGCCCTCTAGAGAACCTTCTAGAAATGTAACCAAGGACTTCAGGCTTCTGTTTCGTGTGTGATGTGTGTGGATGTGCGTGTCTTTAATATATTATAATGGGTTAAAATTCATGAGGAATTACTGAACACCTACCTTATGCTTTCACTGTCTTATCAGAGGCTGAAAGGATTTCAGAACAGTGGACTCGGAGACATTACAGTGTTTGGGGTTAAAGCAAGTGGGTAACGTAAAATACCCAAGTAACATTTAACTGTTGGAAATGCATGTCTAGGAGAAGTACTCCCAGATTTACAGAAGCAGAGGCTAGGAGATTTACTCACTGTCTGTGTAGCTAACTAACAAAAGTGATGTTTTTAAATGCACATGGCCTCACAGAACTTCCCTGCCCAAAACCTTCCGGAGACCCGTCTTCCATTTCAGATCAACTGTGAATTCTATATGGTTCCACGTGTTCTTCCGTGGACCCCCGAGGGGCCCCTCCTCACAGTCCCATTCCCTGGCTCCATCCACAACGGCCTTTAAAAAAAAAGAAGAAAAAAATCTCGTGAAAGCTCACTTTTCCTTGCTTTGGAATCTTCTCAAAAACCCTTCACCTCAAAAACTCTCCATGTTATTTGCCTTAACTTCTCTGTTCAAGTGTTACAGAAAATGTCACCTCTCCCCAAATCCTTCCTCACCTTCCCACTTCTCCCATCCAATTATGCAGCCAATTTGATCCATAAACTCTTTCTTCATTAAGCCTCTAAGAATTTGTAACTAAATATATGCTTGGATATTTAGGGCTCTTTGTTCCCATTAGATTATTTGATCCAGGAAAAGAAGAACCACATCTTTTTGGTTTATTTCTCTAATCCTCTTGTCTTGTGCAGTTCCCAAGCATAGGAAGCATTCAATAAATATTTCTGAGTGAATGAATGATGCAAGGAAGGAAGGAAGGAAGATAGGAAGGAAGGAAGGAACATACAGAATAATGCGAAATCGGTATGTATGACGCGTGCCCTCAGTTATACCGTTAGCACTAAACGTCATCAGTAAGTGACTCCTGTCCCATGTTCATCTCTTCATGACGTATTTACTGCCTGCCTGGTGTGGGCCAGGTTAGTGTCCCCGGCATAGAGAATTTATCACCCCGCACAGCGGAGCTCTGGAGCTTTAAATTCTCGTTCCACCAATTGTTAATTGTGTGGCTTTGCTCACTTGACTACTACAGACCTGAGTTTCTTCGCGTGCAAACACAGATAATAATACCTGCCTTTTATGTTGTTGTGAGGCATTCCCAAGTTAATACATGTTAGGGAACTAGAACCGTGATGAGCCCACAGTATGTGCTGTGTGGCAGACGCTCTTGGTGAACAAAGTTACTGCATGTAGGGCCACGGTACTGGGATGGTTGATGTGTGTCAGCTTGACTGGGGTGGTCAAAACGTCATTTCTGGGTGTGTCCGGGAGAGTGATTCAGGAGGAGGTTAGCATTTGGACCTGCATACTAAGTGAAGAGATGTACTTACCAAGATGGGTGGATATCATCCAATCCTTTGGGACTCTGAGATCGGAAAGGAGGATGAAAGATGAATTTGCTCTCTCTGCTTACACCGGGACCTCCATTTTCTCCTTACCTTTGGACATCCATGCTCCTGAGTCTTGGCCTTTAGACTTGAACTGGAACTTGTACCATGGGCCCCCTGGGTTCTCGGGCCCTCATATTTGGACTAGAAAACTCTGCCACCTGTTTTCCTGGGTTTCCAGATCGCAGATGGCAGATCATGGGGCCTCTCAGCCTTCCCACTCACATGAACCGATCCTCAAAAGAAACATTTCTGAGGCACCTGAGTGGCTCAGTCAGTCAAGCTCTGCCTTCGGCTCAGGTCATGATCTCAGGGTCCTGGGATCAAGCCCCTCATCAGGCTCCCTGCTCAGTGGGGAGTCTGCTTCTCCCTCTCACTCTCTGGGCTCTCTCTCTCAAATAAATATATAAAATATTTTTTAAAAAATAGACATTTCTCCATATATCTATATCTGATACATAGCCAGAGATTTACCCTATTCGCTCTGTTTCTCTGGAGAACCCTGAAAATACAGTGTCAATGTTGGAACAGTGGGCCAAGAGTCAACCAACCTATGCTTTAGTTCTCCTTTGATCAGATGATGGGATGGGGGCTCAGTTTCCTCAACCATGAGCTGGGGAGCATTCCCCCTGCTGTAACTGTGACTCCTAGGGTTGCCCTGTGATCACGTGCTAGCACATGTGCTAGTGCAAACTATTCTTATTCCTCATTAGGAGACTCCTTTATATGCCTTGGCTGGTACAAAAAACTCAACAGTGTTGAGCTATCATTCATTCATTCTACTTTATCTGATGGTTTTATACTTTGTAGGTTGTACTGGGGCCCCTTCCATCTTTTTCCAGTGTTTGTTTTTCATTTTCTGTGGGAATTGAAACAAGAATTGATATGCTAACTGTATTATTAAATATTACAATATTTTGAGCTTGAAAAAGGAGAGCCGAACCAGATTTTTTTTCAAAGATTTTATTTATTTATTTGACAGACAGAGATCTACAAGCAGGCAGAGAGGCAGGCAGAGAGAGAGAGAGGAGGAAGCAGACTCCCCACTGAGCAGAGAGCCCCATGTGGGGCTCGATCCCAGGACCCTGGGATCATGACCCAAGCCAAAGGCAGAGGGTTTAACCCACTGAGCCACCCAGGCGCCCCCCGAGCCAGATTTTTAATAAAATATGTTGGTTTTCTCAGCATCTTTTAAACATGTGTGCTATATTGATAGTAACAGTGGTCTTCTTTTCTAAAATTGGAAAATGGGAGCATGTTTCCGAACACTTGGACAGAATTTTCAAGGAAAATAGATTGTTGTTACCCATTTCTCAAATAAATTACAATTTAGAAGTCTGTATTATCCCACGTTGGTCATGAGGAAAAATGCAATTTCCCAGGAGGGTGCAGAAGGTGGGAGATGGTGCAGTATTGGAGTAAAGAGCCTCATGTTCTAGATGCCCCTTTGAGATTTGAAAGTGAACACTTCCAACTAGCTTCAGATCCTTGCATCTTTCATCAAAGAATATAGTTCATAAATAGATATGATAAGTGAATGTGATAGTTTTAAAACTTCCTGCCCTTTGGCTTTACTTGTCAGAGTTTTGTTTGGCTATTCATCCTTTATTCCCTTGCGTTCTATACAAAAATCTCTATTTTTAAGGATTCTCACCTATAATGTAGTCATACCTGCTCAAAAAAGCAGAAATCTGTTGTTATATTATTATTGGCATCATTGTTATTATTTATAATCATCATCTTAGGAAAGAACTTGCCGTTTCTGGATAGTCCATAATCCCCAAATAATAATCATAGCAACCGCCATAATAATGAGCAATATAATCACCATTCATTAAGACAGTGATTCATAATCCTAACTATTATCATATTATGCTTAATTATGATGACAGTGGTGAAAATTACTATTTCCTATTGAGTATATGAAGAATTTCAGAACTCAAGGGAGAAAAATGGCAACAAAAATTTGATGAGATTTTTTTCCTTAAAAAACTGAAAAATATCTATTTAAAAATAAAGGTAAAAACTCAAAGTCTATCTCTATTTAACTCACATTCATTTGTCTGGTATTGGATAGACAGATATGTATGTTTTCAAGTTGTTAGAAGCTTGTTTGTGTGACTTCCTCCTAATTTCTACCAAAACATTTTTAAAAGATTTTGTTTATTTATTTGACAGAGAGAGAGAGAGAGAGAGCGCACTAGCAGGAGGAATGGCAGGCAGAGGAAGAAGCAACTTCCCGCCAAGCAAGGAGCCCGGTTTGGGACTCAATCCCAGGACCCTGGGATCATGACCTGAGCTGAAGGCAGACACTTAACCAACTGAGGCACAGAGGCACCCCTCTGCCAAAAAACATTTTTGTTCAATTCCAGACTAAAAGAAATCAGGAGCAATCCCAACAGGAGGTTGTGCTTGATTTAAAGTCATGGAGAGTGTGACGAGTTTGGAGAGTTGCTATTTTAGGAAGCAAGGCATCGTGATGTGGGCGTGGCACAGGGAGAAGGGAAAATGGGCTTCTGGCTCCTTGGCTTCTTGTCATAGTTCTGCGCTAGTGACCTGCATGCACTCAACCGTCTCGTCTGTGAAGAAAACAGGGGAACGTTTTACATTCTTGGATGCTGAGCCTTTTTAAGCATGACGTGAAAAGCACAATCACAAAGGAAAATACTGACAGGTTCGACTATTGGAAAACTTTAAATTCCTGTAACAGGGAGGACATGATAAATTAAGCTTAAAAACTATTTTTTAAACTAATGAAAATATTTGAAAAATATAACAGACAGTGGGTTATAATTCATAACACATAAGCACTTTTAAATTACTGTAGAAAGTCGATAGGCCAATGGGAAAGAGCATACCACTAGGTAAGCACAAGCAATTCGGGTAGAAAAATGTAAGTGACAAACACAGTGAAATAGAGTCAAACTACTAATACCTAAATAAATGAAAAAGAATGTTCTAAAACACGATTTTCACTTATGTTTGAAAATTTCAACTGATAATATAGTGTATATATATACACACACACACACACACACACACACACACACACACACACACTCCTGGCGAAATATGGATTAATCCAGCTTCTTCAAGTGCACTTTGGGAAGTTTCACTTCTGAGAACTCAGTCCATAGAAATATTCACATAATTAAAAGATATGTGTGTAAAAATATTCTTTGCTGTTTTCCTTGTAATAGTTCATCAGAAATTGTCTACAGATACATCAGTAGACAACTAGTAAATTTATACGTACAATGGAATAAAGCCAAAGGAATACTGAACAGCTCTTTTTTAAAAAGAGAATCTATGTCACTGGCATAAGAAAAAATCACAGTTGTATTATTGTGCGAAAAGCAAATTTCAGAACACCATATATTATGATTGCATTATTTAAAATATGTGACTGCCAGATATATGTAATACATGTATCTATTGTTGTATTTACAACTAGTACATATTCCTTATTTAATAATGACGAACATTCCAGAAATTATAGAATCTGGTGACGCATCCCTGCTCCTAGCCCAGGCCCCAGGCCCACCTTCCTCCTCCAGGCAGAAGGTGAGAGCAGCCAGGTTCCCCTCAGCACCAAGCATTTTGAAAGGCATCTGAAGGTGGAAAGGACTTATGTAAGCGAAAGTATCATGGCCAGAGCAGACATCTCAAGGCAAAAGCAAGACGTATGCTTGGACCTTCCAAGCCATGCAAATGAGTTTTAATTTTATCCTCAGTGCAAAAGAAAAATCCAAGAAGGATTCACACAGATTTGTTTACACAAGGGAATGATATGATCAGATTTGTGTTTCTGAGGATACACAACTGTGGCCACAGTGAACAATGAAGCTGAGACTTCCTTTTCAGGTGGGATGGCTGACTGGAGACTTTGGGGACAAACCAAGCAGGTTTTTTGTTTGTTTGTTTTGTTTTGTTTCAGATGTAGAATTTAGTGATTCGTCAGTTGCATATAACACCAAGTGCTCATGACCTCATGTGCCCTCCTCAATGCCCATCACCCAGTTACCCCATCTCCCAACCACCACCCTCCAGCAACCCCCAGTTTGTTCCCTGCAGTTAAGAGTCTCTTATGGTTTGTCTCCCTCTCTGATTTCATCTGATTTTATTTTTCCGTCCCTTCCCCTTTGTTCATCTGTTTTGTTTCTTAAATTCCACATATGAGTGGAATCCTATGATATTAAAACAAGTAGATCTTGCATTAAAAATAGATGTGTGTGTGTGTGCATGTGTGTATGTGTGTGTGTGTTGTTTTAATTGTTGGACTTTCAGAAAGTGTAGGAAAGGGAAAACAAAACATAATATTTCAGATCAGTGGTTCTCAAAATATGGCTCCGGGCTTCTAGGATTCCCCAAGAAACTTTTGGGGGGCCTGAGAGGCCAAACCATTTTTATCGTAAACTGTTACTTATTCTTTTCACCATGTTCACATTTGCTCTGTGCACAAGCAAAAGTGGTGAAACTGGGTCCACAGGGGAACACACCAGTCATCCCTTCCCCTCTGTCTGCTTGCAGTTTTAAAAAATGCCAGTTTCACAGAAGGATGTCCTTGATGAGGGAGTAGAAATGATTGATGTCGTTAATCTCAACCCTGGTGAGTCCGTCTTTTTAATATTCTCTGTGATGATGTGGGAAGTGTGCATAAAGCACTCTGGCAGCCCACAGAAGCGGGAAGATTGTCTCAGGCAAAAACTTCCGCATGCTTGTTTCAGCGGGGAGCTGAACTAGCCACTGTTTCCATGAAACACTATTTTTACTTGAAAGAACAATTCAAAAAAAAAAACTGTAATTACCCAGATTTGGGGATTCACCAGAACTTTCCTTTAAAATGAATGAGGTAAGGGGCACCTGGGTGGCTCAGTGTGTTAAGCCTCTGCCTTCGGCTCAGGTCATGATCTCAGGGTCTTGGGATCGAGTCCCGCATCGGGCTCTCTGCTCAGCAGGGAGCCTGCTTCCCCCTCTCCCTCTCTGCCTGCCTCTCTGCCTACTTGTGATCTCTCTCTCTCTCTGTCAAATAAATAAATAAAAATCTTAAAAATAAAATAAAGTAAAATGAATGAGGTGAGACTGTCACTTTGAGAAAACACCTGACAGTACTTGTTGGCCAATGATTTAACTGAAGTGTTCGAAGAAAAATTAAAATTTTGGAAAACTTGTACCCACCACATGAAAGCTTCCCAATAATGAAAGATTTTTCTGTTGCGATCCGTGGATTTTTAATAAACGTCCTTTTGTGATACCGTGTAAAGAAATGTGCCAATATTTGAAAGATCTGCATAACTTGGTGAGTCAGTATTGCCCAAGTGACCAGTACATGACCTTAAAAAAATCACATATGGGTGAGAAAGATCCATCCAAATTGTAAGATCGACCGCATGGATTTAAACGTAATGGAGAACAAAAATTTCATTGATAAAAGGGCAGATTCCACATTACAATTAACCTTTCAGAACCACCACTTGCCAAGTTTTGGTGTTCTATCAAAGAATATTTACAGATCTCTGAAAACACTATTAAATACCCTTCGTTTTTCCAATGACATCGTCTGTGAGGCTGGGAGGTTTTTGAGATACTTAAACTAAAACAGCCGTGTCACCAAGACTGAACTCAGCAGTAGCCACAGACTCTTGCTGTCTCTTCTTTAGCTCGACATTAAAGAGATTCGAAAAACGTGAGATGAGGGGGCATCTGGGTGGCTCAGTTGGTTAAGCGACTCCCTTCGGCTCAGGTCATGATCCCAGGGTCCTGGGATGGAGCCCCGCATCGGGCTCTCTGCTCAGTGGGGAGCCTACTTCCTCCTCTCTCTCTGCCTGCCTCTCTGCCTACTTGCGATCTGTCAAATAAAAACAAAACAAAACAAACAAACAAACAAAAAACTATTACGGTTGGAGCTGTGGCTTAGTCTGAAGGCGGAGCCCAGAGTAAGGATTTGTGGGCAGGTAGTTTAAAAGGCAATGAGATCTGGGGAATGCAGGGAGCATACACAGGGAAAGGGAGAGAAAACCAGTGCGTTCCCAAGCCAAGCCCTCCTGCGGGCGCGATGAGCCTTGCGGAGCACTTCTCAGAACAGCGCTCAGCCACCGCAGGCGGAAAGCGTCAGTCGCCGGCTTCTTTGCCTCGCTGGTGGGAGTCTTCTCTGCACACTTGGCCTTGCCGCGGGTCCTGGTTGTCAGAGCATGCGCACTACTCAGTTTCCCTGAGTAGTTTACACTCTAGAGACCAAGAAGCTCCCGGGCAGGAAACAAGAGCTGCATGGCGGGTATCCCCAGGCGTGGGTTGAGATTGCCCCCGGGTCAGGTTGGTTGAGCCTGTGTGTGCCTGGTTGCCTACCGCTGGTGGGTAGGAGGCAATGCACCAAGGGTGTCGTGTAATCACCCACTTGCATTCCTCAGATCTCTTTATGCCTTCCAGTAAATTCATTCAGTTATGGAATCCCCTTTCTGGTGGTGGCCCAATTAATTCTTTCAAAAACTGGTTACCAGGGGCCAGTGGAATAAGCTGTGGGCTGCAGTCCCTCTGCTGCATCTGGGTCCCAAGGCCACAATCGCTATTCACCTTTTCCCTCATCTACCTCCTATTCTACATTTCTCTCACACTTGGCCAGCATTGGGCTCATCTAGGAAGCTAATTGGATAGGATGATCCAGACCTTTGTCACTAGGACCCAGATCTGTGCCCTAAGTTGCTTTGACCTTGCCAGGCTATGGTTGCTGTGAATGTTTACAGGTTAGCTAACTGGGCATGAGAGCAACTAAACACATCCCAGTGACTATCCCTGCTCCATTGCAGCAGAAACCTTAGCTCCACATGAAGGTCATGGTCAACTACTCCCAGCCCAGAGTGGCCTAGTGGAAGACATGGCTTCGAGTTCAAAGGAGCCCCATAGCTTGTATCCTGGTGGAAGTGTCCATCTGGCCCCCCAACCAAGGGATCTAGGATATTTAATGTAGTAATGCCATATTCTGTGAGTGGGTACAACCAATTCCACTCCCACTTCTTGGTTCCTAGACTTAGGATTCTAACTAATAGAGTTATAACACCTTAGATGAGCCATTGGTTTACTGTGCATTACTGCAGGCTGGAGGACAGTGTCCAATCTCCAGGGTACTCTCCTCAAGAAGACCCATTAGCTGAACCTCTAACAGGCTACTCCAACACTCCGATAGTCTTGTTGTATCTGGGGATACAATGTATGGATCCTATGGCCCTATAATGGTTTTGGGAACTCCTGTATTGTAAAATCAGTCTCTGGGTCCAGGGATTGTGTGGGATCCCATGTTGACATCTTGTATTCTGTGTTGTATTCTGGCCTTCTGCAAGCCATTGGATCTCAGTGACGGTAGAGGCAAAGGAAACACATCCACACCAGGGGTAGGAGACACACCCACATCGCTGGTAGAAGGGATTTAATGGAATCAACTTACCACCAAGAGGCTGGCTGAACTCCTTAAGGGACTGCAAGGCCTCTGGCTCTGCCAAAGTCTTTGCAAGGTGAAAGTTGTCTTTTCTAGCAAGGAGAAAGACATCTGCCAACTAGAAGAGTTCATGGGCAAATTTGGGATTCAAGGTTCTCAGGCTCCTTCACTCAAATGGTCCATCCCAAGTCTCCAAGTCCTGCTCATTTCTTAGCAGGGTCCTGATTCTGACAAAGAAAACTATGAAACTATATAATTTTGTTGTTGTGCTTAATTGTGGCATTTAAACAAATAAGGCTTGCTATTAGAACTCTTGTACTTAAATTTTGTCTTTTCTTAGAACATTTTTTAGTCTTCTATATTTGTTTCATTTATTCTATATATTATGGTTTTTGTAATTTATAGGTATAGCTTCTATAGTTTAATAGTAGTAGTTATCTTTTCAAGAATATATAGGGGTTTATATTTACTCAGTTTGCCAAGTGAAAAACTGACACATATTTTCATTCTCTCCCTTGGATGATGGATAAATTTATTACACCATTAATTCCTTATTCAACCACTTTATGGTGTTTGTCCTCATAAGCTCAGATATCAGAAACAGGAATATTATTTTTTCTGGTATTTCCATCATGACAGTCACTTACCAACATCAATTTGTATCTAATTTGTATCTTTATTTAAAATCCATATTTAAACTTATTTATATGTTTAAGAGATTTCAGTGCTCATTATCACATTATTCATATATGATTTGTACATTTTGAATTCTTAATATTATTTTTTCTCAATTATATTGAGATTGTTTCTAAGAGGCAATGCTTCTGTTTGTTTCTTTTTCCTATATGTATTTTACACTTCCTAAAACTGTTAATCTTGAATTAGCCTGTTGCTTTCAAACATAACAATGCTTGGATTGAATATATAATTTAGGGGCACACACTATCCCCTAATCCACTATAATCATCGTTTCCATATGTTCTGGCATTGAAAGTTACAAATAAATCTAAGATCAGCTTAACTACAATTCCTATGAAAAAAGTAAACCACTTTATTTTTTTCTTTGTCATTGAAGCATTTTTGCCAATATTTGTCCAAATGCAAGTACCTTTCTATCAGCTTTGCCTTACAAGAAAAGCATTTGAAATTTCCACATGTAGCTCTTTACATAGCTAAGAAAATTTTCTTCTACTATTTATATAATTTTCTTCTATTATCTATATAATTACTTCTAAACTTTTCTTCTATTAGGTATATATGTATGTAATTACTACATTTCCTTATTTTTTCTAGTTTCTCAAGAGATTACTACTATTCATGTATCATATGTAACGGACAGGAAAACTATAACCATTCTCTTTCCCTTTTGCTTCTACAGCTTGAGGGAACTCCAGTTTACCTTCAAAAACTGTCTTTATTTATTTTTTGCTGTATTGCTTCCAATCTTAATCTTCACGTAGCTGCATCATTTTCGGTTTCCCAGAAGTCTTTCCTCTTCTCGACAGCTGCCTCTTTCTTTTTAGACTTAAATTTCAGCCTGTTGCCTTTCTAACTCATCCTGTTCTTTTGGAATCTTTATCCTGATCCTCCTCCCCCTTTTTATTTATTTATTTTTTTTAATTGATTTGACAGAGAGAGATCACAAGTAGACAGAGAGGCAGGCAGAGAGAGAGAGAGGTAAGCAGGCTCCCTGCCGAGCAGAGAGCCCGATACGGGACTCGATCCCAGGACCCCGAGATCATGACCTGAGCCGAAGGCAGTGGCTTAACCCACTGAGCCACCCAGGCGCCCCTCCTCCCCCTTTTTAAAAAGATTTTATTTATTTACTTGAGAGAGAGCAAGAGAGTACTGAGGGAGAGAGAGAAGTAAACTCCCCTCTGAGCAGGAAGCCTGATGTGGGGCTCAATCCCAGGACCCTGAGATCATGATCTGAGCCGAAGGCAGAAGTTTAACTGACTAGGCCACCCAGGTGTCCCCCTACATTAAATCATTTTAGGGATCTACCATTCCCCTGAATCTTCAGAATAATTCTTCCTGTCTTCATTACCTCAATATGCTTACTCAAAACTCATTCTGGCTATAACAGCCAAATGCCCAAAATAGTGCAGAAATACAGAGAAGGGACAACCAACAACCACAAGGGTCCAGGGAGGGTCTGAAGGCACAGGGCGGGGTGGGAGGGGGTGTCTGCTGAGCCATAAACAGTGAGACTCATGGCTCTGGGAAGACAGAGTTATTTTAAGAAAGAGCCTCACTTGTGCTCACTTACGTTCCCGATGGATAACTCCAGCACCGATGTGGAGGGAATGCTCAGATCCAGAAGCTGCTGAAATAGGCAGCAGAGGGGGGATGAGGCCTTCAGCAAGGCCAGTGGAAGCATGCCTGAGCAGACCACAGCCTCCAAAGGCGTGTTAAATGTTTGAGTCACCAAATTTGATGTCTGATTATGTGTCGTGGAGGAAGAGAGAAGGCTGTCATGTGCCCAGAAGAGGAAAGGTCTTAGGGAAGATGACGTGCTCTGGTTTTATATGTTGCAATATATTGCATTTGCTATTTGCGTGGGCTCTCCAGGTGGAGAGGTCTGGGTCAAGCCTGACACAAGGAGAGGCAGGTCTAAAGAAGGAAACTGTGAAGGACTTTGGACTACTGATTCCCCCATCCGTAAAACAAGGCTAAACATGCCTCACTCACAGTGTGAGTTGATCCCAGACCGACTCTGCCCATGGCCTTCCAGACAGGATGCCTTCAGCTCTTCTTCCTCCATTCATGCTAGGATGTGAAGTCGTTAAAGCATCACTTCTGGAAGATTAATATGATCGTTAGTGAACAGCTGCTTCATATGCAATTACATACTGCAGATGCCCTTTGCTGACACTGGGGGCATGTCCCAAAATAGCCACATGTCATTCTGACACTCTACCTGGATATGTAGAAAATAACTTGGGTATTTTCCATTGCATCATTTTGTTGAAAATGTTATGTTTGAGTTACGGGAGAAAATGTAAATGTTATTCTGTATTCCTACATTCTGTGACTTGGGAGGGTATGAAAAATCAAAAGGATTTCTATAGGGAAAACATTACACATTCTATAAATGCAGAATAAGCATTCTTTGGTGAAGAGCACAAACAATACAGGAATTATATAGTAAATGTACACCAAATGTGAAAATAGAACTGATTCACCAGATGAAGGTAATGAAAGAGTAAACTAGGAAATAGGGTAAAGTTAACATGTTAATTTCTTCGAGAAGAGGATAGAGATATTGAACAAACATGGACTTTGTTATAAAATTTAAGATGTAAAAAGAATAATAAAATAAAATTTTATATATTTTTTTTTTATTTTAGTGTTCCTTGATTCACTGTTTGTGTATAAAACACCCAGTGCTCCATGCAATCCGTGCCCTCCTTAATACCCATTACAGGGCTCATACATCCCCCCATTCCCCTCCCCTCTAAAATCCTCAGTTTGTTTCCTGAAGTCCATAGTCTCTCAGTTTGTCTCCCACTCTGATATCCTCCCCTTTCATTTTTCCCTTCCTTCTCCTAATGTCCTCTATGTTACTCCTTATGTTACACAAATAAGTGAAACGTATAATAATTGACTTTCTCTGCTTGACTTATTTCACTCAGCATAATCTCCTCCAGTCCCATCTATGTTGGTACAAAAGTTGGGTATTCATCTTTTCCGATGGCTGAGTAGTATTCTATTGTGTATATGAACCACGTCTTCTTTATCCATTCATTTGTTGAAAGACTTCTTGGCTCTTTCCACAGTTTGGTGACTGTGGCCATTGCTGCTATGAACGTTGGGGTGCCTATGGCCCTTCTTTTCACTACATCTGTATCTTTGGGGTAAATACCCAGTAGTGCAATTGCAGGGTCATAGGGTATCTCTATTTTTAACTTTTTGAGGAAGTTTCACACTGTTTTCCAAAGTGGTTGCACCAGCTTGCATTCCCACCAAGAGGGCCCCCTTTCTCCACAACTTCTCCAACATATGTTGTTTCTTGCCTTGGCAATTTTTGCTGCATTCTAACTGGTTTAAAGTGGCATCTCAATGTGGTTTTGAATTGAATTTCTCTGATGGCTAATGATGATGAACATTTTTTCATGTGTCTGTTAGATATTTGTATGTCTTCTTTGGAGAAGAAGACTATCTTGTCTATTCATGTCTTCTGCCCATTTTTTGACCTGATTATTTGTTTTTTGGGTGCTGAGTTTGAGAAGTTCTTTATAGATCTTGGATATCAGCCCTTTGCCTATAGTCATTTGCAAATATCTTCTCCCATTGTGTGAGTTACCTCTTCGTTTTGTTGACTGTTTTCTTTGCTATGCAGAAACTTTTTATCTTGATGAAGTCCCAAAAGTTCATTTTCACTTTTGTTTCCCTTGCCTTTGGAGAAGTGTTTTAAAAGAAGTTGCTGTGGAGATGACAGGATTCCATCAAAATTCTAGAGGAGAACATGGGCGGTAACCTCTTTGACATTGGCAAAAATAAAATTTTAATTGTAAGCAACAATTAAAAATTTAAGATCAATCCTAAAAAAATCAAATAAAATTCACAACCTCTAAATTATTAACAAAAAACCCCCCAGATAAATAATATGTCTTCAATCTGTAAGAAGGTATTAAAGGAAAAAGAAAGAGGCAAAGAGAAAGCATGACAAACAGTGACAAACAAGCCATGCGTATTCATATGGTAGAAATATTTTCAAACATTGGCAAACATAATAAATATAAAAATAACAAATAAAAATTGTCTATTTTAAGATTGAAAAAATTAAATAGGAATAAAACAATAGCTACAACAAAATCCAGCTATATTTTTACATAATAAGAGCATTGGTGTACAGACAGATTGAAGAAAAAATGAGCAATTAAAAAGATGGGTAAATTACAGATCAGTGTTTTCTTTTTTTTTTTTTAAAGATTTTATTTATTTATTTGACAGAGAGAAATCAGAAGTAGGCAGAGAGGCAGGCAGAGAGAGAGGAGGAAGCAGGCTCCCTGCTGAGCAGAGAGCCCGATTCGGGGCTCGATACCAGGACCCTGGGATCATGACCTGAGCCTAAGGCAGAGGCTTAAACCACTGAGCCACCCAGGCGCCCCCAGATCAGTGTTTTCTATAAGTCACACACTACAAATATTATATTAAAATATTAGTGAATCAAATCCAATCGGACAAAGAAAAAGAATATATTAGGACCAAACAGAGTTATCCAAGGAATGCAAAGGAGCTTCAACATTAAAAAATCTGTTAATATAATTTACCTCATTAAAATTTTAAAATCTTTATGTTTATTTCAGTATACATAAAATTTTAATTAATGCAAACACTATTTTTTAAATTAGAAAACTATAAGTAAAAGAAAACTTTTAAAAACCAAATGTAGTCATTCATGGCCAAGTACACTCCAGACCTGATGACACAATAAAAATAAAATGCTGGGAAAAAAAATGCTGAAGAATGTAAGAAATGACTTGGAGGAGAAATTTCTTATATGATAAGAGAGAAACCTTGGGCCTGATGTGATCCCTTCCCTGTTTCATTTGTATAAAAGATTGATGGTTCTTAGCTCCTTTGGCATCAGGGTTCCTCACGCCTCACAGCTGCAATTAACTACTATTTAGGGCAGGATCTGAGTCATAATGAAGTCATTGAAATCTGCATCCACTTAATTAGGTTACTTGTCTCCTTAGTTGGCTTGTTTTCTGGTTAGAAAGGAAACTAAAGTGAAAGAAAGCTTGAACTGAGTCTGATTATTTATGATCTTGGTGAGACTATAGATTCAGTCTCTCCAAATTGAGGAAAACTTACTACTCTGCAACTACCAGCCGATGTGACAAGAAAAGAAATAAACACAAGAGGTATAAGATTTGAAAAGAAGCCACAAGATTGTCATTATTGACAGACAACATGGTTGTCTACATAGAAAGATTACAAATGTATCAAATATCCATTTATTAAAATCATTAAATTTAAAATTAAATTAAATAGAAACTATTAAAATGGAGATTTTTAAGTTTCTGATTTTAATAGTCACATCACAAATCTACATTTTTATATAGCAGAACTAAGCAATTAAAATGTGGGAAAGGCAAAAAAAAATCCTGTTCACAATAACAGCAAAAGCTAAACGATACCTAGAGGAAAAAAAACTTTTTTTATTGTATACAAGATCCTACTATAAGTATTATAGAACATTAAGAACACAGACAAGAATATTCATGGGTAGAGAAAAATCAATATTGCATGGATACGAAGTGCTCCAAATTCATGTACGACCTCAGTACAATTCCAGTCAAAATTCCAAAAACATAGTTGTGTGACATTTGCATAACATTGTTAAGTTTATATGGAAGAAGAAGAAACAGCCAAGTAGAACAAAGAAATTCTGGAAAAAAGACAGTGCCTTGTGCCCATTTGTAATCTCTCTATCTCGTCTGTGCATTCATTCAACTCCTGTCATTCTTAGACAACCACTGATCTGCTTTTTGTCACTATAGATTCACTTGCGGTTTCCAGAATTTTATATAAATTGAATTATACAGGTTGTATGTGGGTGATGGGGTGGTGAATATGTTCACTATTTTGACTTGGGCAGTGATGATTTCATGTGGATGTACATTTGAAAAAAACTTACTGAATTTACACCTCAAAATATTTAAAATATTTGGCATCTTATTTAATGCCAGTAAAGGTGAAAAATATGCAAAGAATAAGAATGGATATTTTTTGGTGGAAGAACACAAAATGGTCTGTAAACATTTACCATCAAATGCAATTAAGGACCGGCACACTAAAGCAACAGTGATATACTACTTCATACACTTAGGTTTGACAAAAGTAGAAATGTTTGAAAATACCAAATATTAGAAGGATTTAGAGAAATTAGTAGTTATTCATTACTTGTTTGCAACAACTACTACTTTGGAGAGTGCTATAACAAGGTCCATTTAAGGTACCCTAATACCTAACATTGCATATTTCTAGCAATACATAACAGAAAAAATTTTCACATAATTACCCAAGGAAGTGGGCATAGGGAGTTTAGCATTTTTGTAAAAATAAAAAATTAGGAACAACCTAAGAGAAATGAATAAACAAAGGTCATACTTACATTTTGGACTCTATGAGGAAGTTAAAGATGAATGAACTAAAGCTGTACATATTAACATGGATTGAAATAGTCATTTATATTAATCTAAATTTAGAATATAGTATCTAGACCAGTTCCAATGATGGGAAAATAGGGAGCTATTTGGACGATAAATTGTTAGGAGACCATTTGGTCCCAAATTGAAAAAAAATAAAAAATCCCTAACTTAAAACCACACACACCAATAAATTTCACATTGATTCAGAAACTAAACATAAATATGTACAGTTGCATGTGTAAATAAAATTTCTAAACAGAGAATATCAATCGTATTACACAATATTTTAGTGGGAAAGATTTTCCTGAACAAAATATTCGGAATCAAAGTAATATTGTTAAATCCAACAACATAAAAACGAAAGTGTATGGTATCTTTTGTCATATAAAATTAAAGTGACCAAGAAATGTTGACAACAGGTATCAATTACATATTGTTTCCATAGGATAAAAACACCACACACAACTCCATAAGAAAAAAATATAAACAACATATTGGAAAATATGTGAACAAAAATTTAAGAAGATAAACTAGAAATAGCCAACTTATGAAAATATATTCATGTTCACTAATAAATTGAAGCAATTTATCACTTGTCACATTGTCAGGGCAATCTCCAAGATGAACACTGTTCAGTGTTGGAGAAGACAAGAGGAGACAAGTGTTCTCCTGCTTTGTTGTAAAGGGAGACACAGACTGTGGAAGGATGACTTTGCAGTGTCATCCAAATATCTAAATACACATTCCTTTAGGCACATTGAAAATGCAAAGGTGGATATTTTTCATTTAATTATAAATACTTTTTAGGTCCCCATATCATGCTAAGTCCATATTAATCCCACAGACTCTAATTAAATATGGACAGTGTAAAAATGTACAAATACTGCAAATCCCTTGTCTTCATTATGAGCTTAATAGAGTATGACATAAGCTCTGTTAGGTATTGATTTGTGACTGTGTTCTCTCAAAACTCTTAAATGATATTTTCGTTCTTTCAAAGTAAAACAAGTTTCGACATTCCCTGTTTTCCAACTATTCTCTGCAGAAATATGTTATTTGAGATATTTAATCTAGACACTGAAACAAAGCAAGATAATATAGAAGTAAGAAGAATGCCATAAAAGAAAAATTTTGAAGATTAAATTATGAAGTGAAAAACAGGAATTCAGCCAGTGTGAAGAAATACATACCATGTCAATTTACATCCTCACTAAAACTGGGCCATCTAGCTTGATCATGACCAAGTTAAAACCAGGACACAGGAGAAGTTACATCATTCGCAGTGTTCTTAGAGTAAGTGCAAGCCAGTCTCTCACAGAGCCCCTCAGCCTGTCCTTACACTGAGGCTCAAAACAAATTTCCCCCCAGTCCTCTAGGACTAGAGGCCCTTTACAACAAGGGATGCCCCATAACACATTTACAATAAACAGAATGTCTCGTGTTACTGGGGCTCTTCTTGTAACCTCTCTTAATGTAAGCAAAGGCCACAATTTATTTTTTATTTTTTAATTTTTACTTTTTTTAAAGATTTTATTTATTTATTTGACACAGAGAGATCACAAGTAAGCAGAGAGGCAGGCAGAGAGAGGGGGGGAAGCAGGCTCCCCGCTGAGCAGAGAGCTCAATTCGGGGCTCGATCCCAGGACCCTGAGACCATGACCCGAGCTGAAGGCAGAGGCTTAATCCTCTGAGCCACCCAGGTGCCCCTCACAATTTTTTTTTTAAACTACTAAATGAAGGGACAATTCAGTGCAGTCCAGGACCATGGATCTCTAATAAACTGGCTGCAACCAAGAAAAGATTCTTGCTGCAGATGCAAACAGGCTACCCTTGAGCTAAAATTTGGCCCGAAATATATTTGGTTTGGCTGCAATAGTTGGGGGGGGTTAATCGAGCAAACATAAAAATTCAGCAATTGCATATAAAAATTCAGACATTTCAGTATTCCTCAAAGAACTGAAAGATTTGGCAACCCTAGATTTACATGGCCAAGACTAGCGCAGAATAGCAGCTTCCCCTATTGACAGGAGTTAGGCGGTCGATTTTTCCATATCTCTCACTAGTCTGGTTAATTCATCTATGTTCTTTGCTTGGCCCCCTTAGGCATTTTGGTTTGTGTTCAATTTTTGCACTGCTGTGTAGTGACTCAATACTGGTTCAGCAGCCTTGATACCTGGGGAGGGTTCCAACCATGCAGATATCTGGGTCCCACTCTAGACCTGCTCCCAATGAGTGAGGCTCAGACATTTGTATTATTTATAAATTCCTAAACTATCCAATACTTAGCCAAATTCGAGAACTATGAGTCTAAAGAAATGAGCTTCTAAGACAGCTCTCCATATCTGTTTCTCTCAACTGAATTTCTAATGGTTATTGAAAACCCATGAGTTTGAGGTTAAGACTCCAGGACAACTTTTTAAAATTTATTATTGACATACAGTTGACATACAATGTTACATCACTTTCAGCTGTACAAGATAGTGATTCCACAATTCTATATATTACTCAGTGCTCACCATGTTAAGTGGAGTCACTGTACAATATTATTACAATACTATCAACTATTCCTTATGACGTATTTTTCATTTCAATGATTTATTTATTTTGTAACCCCAAGATTGTACTTGTTAACCCCCTTCACCAGTTTCACCAGGACAATTATATTTTGGTGTCCCATCAGCTATCACAGCCAGCTAAGCTTGGAATAGGGTTGATATCACTCAATACATCTCTAAGAAGAATGCAATGCTGTACTTTTAGGAATCCTAAAAAGCACCTTTAAGGGTCAGAATTCTCTAAGGCATAATTTGGAGCTGCATTCTAGTAGGGGGCATGTGGAAGATATTTCCCCATCCTACCCCTACAAGGAATATGAAGACATTCCAACATCAGGGCTCTGTTGGGCTGGCAAGCATTTGGCCCAAGGAGGACTCCCTGGAGCCATACTTTCTCCGCCCTCATAGCCACACTGGCAGGCGACTCCATAAGAATCATCATTTCCAAAGTTCTCTAGGTGGAGTGATTTTATCTCCTCCCTTTCCTGGTGCCCTCATCCCCTTCCATCACCTATTTACTATGGAATTTAAGACCTCAACATGGTATGGGAATGGGGACCAGGGTGCTCCAGGAGACACCTTCAGCCCTGTCGTCTCCATTTCCTCTAAGACTGCACAAGCAAAGCAGAACTACACCAGAAGAAACAATATCCTGCTAGTAAGGCGTACGACTTTATTACTTCATTCAACACAGCTGTTGAGCATCTATGTCCGAGGCAGAGTGTAGGCACTGGTGACACAACATTGAACAAAGAAGGAGGAAATCTCTTCCTTCCCGGTGTGAACGTTCTAGCGGGAGGGAAGATGATAAGCAAGATAAATGAGATAAATGAGAAAAACAGATAATATCCCATATGATGAGGAGTCATCAAGAAGAAATGATAGGGAGAAGAGATCCACAGGGGGTGTTGGACAGGAAGGCAGCTTTAGATGATGTGGTCAAGGCGGGCCTCCACGAGAAGATGTTTTAGTAAAGATGTCAGAGAGTAATGGGAAGAATGTTCCAGGCCACAAGCAGGAGGGGCTTGGGAGGTGCAAGGATGGCCAAGGAGGCACTTGAAACTGGCAAGAGGGTTAGTTAGTGTTGGAAAGAGGACGTCTGGAGACTGAGGCACCTACATGTGACCCAAACTAGGGCACATGGGTGTGAAGGGTCCCGTGTTCCCCTCTCACTTTCAAAAAACTGCTTTCACCTCCCATCCTCAGGACCAAGTTTCACAAGTGATTTGCGGAAAATCTTAGAAAAAAACCTTTAGGCAATCCTGCAAGGCTAGATGTTTATCATAGAAACTTAGGTTAACTGACTCCGCTTCCTTCTAAAGTAACAGCAGTGGAAACACATCTGGAGAGAATCTTGCAAAAGTTCACCCTACCTGGAGTTTGCAACTAGACCACTAGAAAACCTCAGTAAACCTTAGGTACCCTTAGTTTCATCATAGTAAGAATTTAGACATATACACACTTCCCCTATAAATCTTTTGCCTCAAAGTTGAACACATTTTTCTGATTTTAACCTTCAGATTATATTTATTTGAATTTGGTCTTTTTCCCTCATACCTGGCATGACTCATTATTTTTCAGGTCTCAGCCATTCTGAGGGACCTTCATAATATGCCGTTAGGCTACAACATCTGGTCTGCTCCATCTCAGAGACATTGCTGACCATGTCTTAACCCAAGAGAGAGTCTGCTCTGACAGCCAGGAGCAAAGTTTCTATACGTCCCTTCAACTCATGTGAGACCCTTGGTGACCCCAGGTCTACCATAATGTGCCCTGGAATCTTCCAGTCTGTGAGATGGGACCCCACACTGAAAATTGCCCTCAGGAATTTGAACCCTTCTGCGTTCCTGAGGACACCACCACACCAATAGCATGACAATGTTCTTTAAAATTATTCTCTGGAACACCTGGGTGGCTCAGTTGTTAAGCATCAGACTTCAGCTCAGGTCGTGACCCCAGGGTCCTGGGATTAAGCCCCATATTGGGCTCCCTGCTCAGTGGAAGCCTGCTTCTCTCCCTCTCCCACTCCCCCTGCTTGTGTTCCCTCTCTCACTGTATCTCTCTCTGTCAAATAAATAAATAAAAATAAAATCTTTAAAAAAAAATAAAGTTAGCTTCAGGACCCCGTCACACACTTAAAACAAAAAGAGCTTTTGTTCATGTCAGTAAGAGCTGCCAATATTTACTGTATTAACAATGAAAACTGGAAAAGTTTTAAATGTTCATTAATTCATTTACAAGTTATAATAATAAACCCATTACATTTTAATGTGAATAACATATTCATATGAAAAATGGCTGTTCAAATAAAATTCTCAGTAAGATTTATGTTGTTTTATATATTTGCTAATCTCTCTAGATCTGAATGGATAGAAGACAGATGGATTCTCAGGCAGGCTTTCGCACCAATCTGTTGTGATCTATTGTTTTAACGGCTGCATATGAAGAAAATCTGGCCTCCCACAGGCTTGCCTTTGGAAAAGTGAGGCCCTTACGCCGAGGTGCTCGGCGGCTGCAAGGAGACCCCGCGATGAATGTTGCTGTTCCAGGTGACGGGGCTGAAGGCGAGACAGCACTGTGTGTACCGACATGGAAGGTTGTACAGCGTGCTTTAGTTAAAGAGGGCACGTATTACATAGAGCACTGGGTATAGTACATAAACAATGAATCTTGGAACACTGAAAAAATAAAGTAAAATTAAGGTGTTAAAATAATGATAATAAGTAATAAATAATATTAAAATAATTAATAAATAAGTAATTTTAAAAATAAGCTGCCACCATTAAGAGCTGACTGTAATGACCCAGTCACAGAAATTCTCTGAAAATTTAACGGTGGTTCACAGGAGCTGGTAGGAGCACATTGCTCGGGAGAACTGAGGTCAAGATTTTATACATGAACATTCTGTGTTGTTACTGCAAGCAACAGAAATAAAAAAAATGGGGGAGATTATTGGAAGCACATTGGTTATGATAAGTTGACAAAAGGCTGAGCACCCAGGATTAGAAAATGGGCAGGTCCAGAAGCAGAAAATGCAATCATCCTTTAAGGAAAATAAAAAGGGGGACGGGCAGGACAGTATGATACAAGGAAAGGATCATTTCCTTGAATGGAACAATATGGGACATAGATACAGAAAGTGGAAGGGATTCTCAAATGACATTAAGCTAGATAACGACAGAAAGAGGATTCAGGGGACAGAGGAATTTCCCAAGCCCCAACAAATTAAAGATTTCACCTGTGCTTCAGTGAAAGACAGCTCCTTATTAACACCAGAATTGTTCTTTGTTTTATGAGTTAATTCTTTTTAGCTGGAAAATACCTGCTGTGTATATTGCAAAAGCAAATGTCTCAGGAAACCCCACATAGTTCATTCCACAGAATGGATTATTTCCCAACTCCTTCTCTAGTGTTGCTAGGAATCCAAACTAACGTTTGGGTATTGTTCAAGGAGTGTCTATTGAATATTGCGTGAATATAGTTCTTTTCTCATCAGTGGGATCACAGTCATACTAAGAATAAAAAGAAATAATAAGTGTTTGGTTGGGGCCAAAAATTAAAGTGAAATTTGGGGGATATAATCTGAGCGACTTTTTCTAGTCTCTGTGTTTTGGACTTCCTTAGGTCTTAGATGTCCTCTGTGACAGGAAGAAAGGAATATTTTCTTCTGAGGACCATTCACAGGAAAATAATCAAACTACTGCTAATAATTAAGGACTACACCAAAACCAAATAATTTCATTCTGGAATTTTATTTATAATACTTTCAGTTATGGGTTTTTTTTTTTTTTTCTTTTTAGGATTAGGAATGGATATGCTCTTTTTTTTTTTTTCCAATGCAGAAGCAAATAGTATATTAAATACTTCAGTTTTGGATGTTTGCCATCGGGGGGATGGGGAAAACCCAAGAGGTAGGAAGGTCCAGTACAAAAGCAGACCAATATTTCTGGGGACGGAAAGAGAGCTGCAGAGATGGAGAAAGGCAAGAACATAAGAAGGCTTGAGGGAGAGAATTCCAGGTTCTTCAAGACCAAAGTGGAGAAAGTCTGGGGACAACACAGAAGAACACGGGACAAACCTGTACTCTTACCTCCCCGGCATTTCAGATCTGCTTCCGCGGGGGCTTTGCGCTCAGGGGCGCGTGGTTCCACGCCGGAGTAAATGCACCGTGAAACACAAATTCCTACACGCAAGCTAAAGCGACCAGAGCTTTGGGCTTTATTATTATTATTATTATTTAGTTATCCGTCTTGCCTGGAGAAAACGGCGTGCTTCCACCGGCATTTCTTCCCGTCTCAAGTACTTCTCTGTGTGCAGAGGATTTGCGGTAATTGGCCAGGGAGGGCATTTTCTGACTTTCTTGGCACATAGCCCTTCCTACACCTGCTCTGAGCTCTGCCGCTCTGCATGGAAACTTCGCATAAAGTCTTTCCATAGTTCAATCTATAAATCACCCCGCGTAGCAATACTAATCTTTAAAAAATCAGCTTCCCACATAGGAGCGCTGTTCGGATGATGCTGGCCCATGTTTTTTCTCTAGCTGTAGAGGAGGGTTTACCCCTCTCTTTGCAATGTTAAACTAAAGGTAACGGTTAATGGCTCTTTTATGCCCTAATCCCTGAGTGGTCCATTTCACCACTGCCGTCAGGCAAAGTTAGGACTTTCTGCAAATAGATTGTTATGGCATCTTGTACCCTTCATAGCTGTGGTCTCCAGATTTAGTGATTAAATATACAGGGTGCTGAGGGACCTCTCTAGAAAAGATCTTGTGTGTAGCCCATCTGTCCACACAAGTGCAAATGGCACGTGAAGACAGTAGAAAACAGGCCTGGTCTACTAAGAGGGAGAAAGGACTCTCAGTACTATATTGAGCCCTGGAGAGGCAAAGTCCGGGGGCTGCAGCCACTGGGAGAAGACAGTCTGCTTTGGTGTGTCCCAAGCAAGCACCAGGTGGAATTCAGCTTCCTGGCCCTCCCCAGGAAGAGTCCTGGCCTGCCCCTCAGGGGATAAGGGGAGGACGCAGCTCACCACACCCTCATGCCTCCCTGGGTGGAGGGAAGCCAGATGTGGAAGGGGTAATATCTCACTGACCCTTCTTCCCATCCATGCACCACCTCTGGGAGCAGTTTCCTCTTCGAAGCGCTGTCTGAATTAGGAAAAGTATAAAATAGTTGGGGAAAGGCCATAGAAGACAGCCTATAAATTACATATCTTGCATTCAAGACTTCTCTTGGTTTAGCTAAGCAGAATCAGCTCCGTGGTAATATATTAGGTTCTCAGAGGCCCCAAGGGGTGTTTATAACTGCTATTTGCATTGGTGCATTTCAGTTTCCAAGTCTCTTTTAAATATATCAATCATCTCAATTAATTCCCCTGCCAAGACAACCCAGGGGGAAGGGTACCTGTTCCTTCCACAGATAAGGAACCTTGAGGTTCATGGATATAGGTAGTACTTAGTAAACACTTTTGTAGGACTCAAACAATAGCATTCAGCCTCCAAAACCCAGCACAGTGCCCTTCCGGTGGTGGTTCTGCTCCTTTCATGCCTGTGGGGACTGACCCAGTTCTTGTGACCCAGTCGAGGGTTCCTTTTCAAGCCCCAAGGGGGCAACTCACTGCAGCCAATCTGAAGAATGGGGGTAAGTACTTAAAAGCTGTATTAAATATCAACCATTATCATTTGAGTATGAGTTATTAGTTCACAGATTTGCGGGGGAAAGATAAACGGTAGGGTTTGTTAACGATGCATTTCCCACCTCTTCCATTTCCCTTTTACAGGAAAGCAGAACACAGACTCAGAGAAATAGCTTATCTGAGGGTAGGACCTATAGGTTTTCAGATGTATACATGCTCCGTGGACTCTAATAGCCTGCGTCTAAAGGAAGGAACAAGGAAGCCCAGGGGTGAGAGCAGAGGATGGGGAAGGGGCAGAGTCCTCGAGGGGAGGAAAAGGAGATGCTCATAGCAAAAGGCTCAGGAAGCCAAGGGAAGGGACTCAGAGCCCAGCTACACTTCAGGTTTGGACAAGACTGAAGAGAGGCTGAGGGCTTTGGACAATTGTTTGGCAGGGTGGAAATGGAGAGGAAGACCTCCCTCCTTGCCCAGGTCATAGCCAAATGAAAGCAGGTGCTGCCTACCCCGACGCTGACAGCCACAGAGGGTGCAGTCAGGAAGGCAGCACAAGCATATTTCTAGCAGTGGGTGGGTGCAAACCCCAGGTGTGAAATGCAGCCCTGAGAACCAAACCATAGGGCAGACATGAGCAGCCTGAAGATGAAGACCTCCCTCTTTGCAGAGGGCTCCCGGCAGGTGGGAGAGGATAGGGAAAAACCAGAGGCAGGGCTGGCCCCTTTCCCATCAGTCAGCACACAGAGCTCCCCGCATGTCCATCCGAGTAGAAAACACAAGAAAGGTCCGTGCTGCCAGCCCAAAGTCAGAGTTGGCCTGGTGGAGGGCAGGGCAACCTTCCTTTCCCCTCCCTGTGGCTGTTCCTCTATGGGCATGTTGCGAATAATGACAACCACCAATAAAACGAACAAGGACACTCTAGGGAAGGAAAGCTAGCATGTCGTTCTGGGCAGGCCAGGCCTCCACTGTAAGGTGGACCTGCCATTCTTCAGGGAAAAGAGAAAAGAGAGTCTTAGGGGAGGGATGGGACCAGAAGCCTGTTCCCAGCATAGGGCTCCACCAGGACTGTGAGTGTCATGGAGATGCCATGGGGTTAACCATCAGGGGCACTAACTGAGCAGTTGACATTGGGGATGAAGCCAGAAGGGGATCTCCTATGCAAAGAAAAGGGGCTCCTGCAGCAACCCCTGCACCCCAGGAACTGGGGAACCAGTGGGAAGATAGCCTGGGAGAACCAGTGGTTGGATAGCCACCTGCTGCCCAGAGGGCAGGACGCTTGTGAAGGTTGACACACAAGTGGGGACCCAGAAGCAGAAACACCCAAGAGAGGATGTGACCCTTTCCCCCTAAACTCTCTTCTTTACCCCATCACCAGAAGATCTGGAAATGACATAGAAAGATCTGGAAGGGAAGAGGATGGGGAAATAACAGCAGAACACATCCCCTCGTGTGTCCGGGATTCACAGAAGCCTACACTCGGAGGACAGGGCATACATGTCCGGTCAGATAAGATCCTAAAGGAGTTTTTCCCTCACCAATGGTTTTCTTCATTATAAAATTTTTATGTATTGTAATTTAGTGTGCATATATAACTAGGGAGTAATTAAAGAACATTTTAAGCTTCTGTTAAAGACATTTTCAGACATATGCAAAATAGAAACCATGTAACAACACCCATATACCCATCATCCAGCTTCAACTATTATCAGCTACTGGCAGTCCTGCTTCATTTAGAACCTCACCCAATACCCTCCCCCATCATCATTACTCCCTTGCGTTCCTCTTAAGCAAAACCCAGACATACTTTCATTTTGCTGTAAACAGTACATGTTTCTAAAAGAGAGGGAATCTAGACTAAATATTTTTATTGGTCTGGACTGGACTGGACTCTACGGGATTCGCCTGAGGCATAGACTTAGACTCAGAAAGGGAATTTCGGTTGATTATGGCCGAAGGCCATGGTTTAAATAACACAAAACCATTTAACAATATTCACACCCTGCTAAGGGTTAGACTATTCAATAAAATTATTAAAACTTGAGTTTGAACTACTTTCTAGGATTCACACAATGAGTTGATTGAAGAGGAAGAAGCTGGTTACCTGAGGTGCCATACAAGGGCAACACGGCCTTGACCTCCAGCACGACGGTGCCCTTGGTGGAAATGGTGGGAGTCTCAGAGCAGAGGGAAGGTGGTCAAGATGGTCGTGCCCACCTGCAGGAGGATAGCAGCATATCTGGTTTAGGTCCTAAAATTTTTATAGATTTATCAGAGTGACCCTGTGGTCACCACATCACAGAAGAGGCGAACAGATGAACAAGTCAGGAGGATGAAGGGTACAGCATAGGGAACATGGTCAGCAGTCCCATGATAGCATTGTGTGTGACAGACGATAGCTCTACTGGTGGCGAGCATAGAATATAGAGCTGCCAAAGTACTCCGTTCACTCCAGGAATCAAAGTAACATTGAGTGTCAACAATACTTTGAAAAGAATTTGAAAAAAAAAAAAAAAGGAAAAACCAGATATGTCCACCATCCTTAGGGAATTTACGTGAGAGAAATGAATGAAGATTGGGGGAAAATACAGTCTTACAAATAGTGAAGAAATAACTGAGTGCCATGGGAAACAACAGGGAGAGGGTCCACCCAAGATCATTACCTGCAGACCACTGGTTCCCAAAGATAAGCACACAGAGCCTTTCTGTTGTTTGTTCAAAGTTTTTATTGTTAATCGCTGGGGAGAATGAAAAATAAATGACAGCGTGAAAGTCTAAGAAACATTAAACACAAAAAAATCTTAAAAAAAAAAGGGAAATGGATCCTTTCTTCCATGTGTAGTGTCTACTCAGGATGAAGAGTTTGCTGTATCCAAAGGATTTCCTAAAAATTTCAGAAATCTAAGCTTGTGTCCTATAGCTGACTCAGCTGTTAAGTACCACTTACGTGCCCCCTTCCCCCAACTCAGCTAACTGCTGGGGAAGGGAAGGGCTGAGATTCTCACCAAAAATTCCTTCAGAATGTTATTCTCCACCACAGGCCTTGGACCACTGAGAAATCTGGGAAGTAGTGAATAGAGACCGCCAAGCCACTTCACACAAGCACCGTCATTTGGGCTCTTATTTAACTCCAATAAAATACACAGCGTGGATAATGAATATTGTGTATAAAACACCACCACCTATTGTTTTAAATGGATGCTTTAGTATTATTCGTAACAATCATATACTGTAAAGACTGAATAAATTACGTCCTCTGACATAGTCCTGTCAATTCTAACTTATGCAGTTAAAGCTTTGATTCATTTTAAAAATCATGTTAGGAGTGCCTGGGTGGCTCAGTTGGTTAATCCTCTGCCTTCCACTCAGGTCTCAGGGTCCTGGGATCGAGCCCCATATCAGGCTCTCTGCTCAGCGGGGAGCCTGCTTCTCCCCTTCTCTGCCTGCCTCTCTGCCTACTTGTGATCTCTCTCTCTGTGTAAAATAAATAAATAAAATCTTTTTTAAAAATCATGTTAAAGATATTAGCGGGTCCATAGAACTCTCTCAATGAGTGCTTACTTAAAAAAAAAAAAAACAGTGGCACCGTATGAAGGTGAATGAGACTTTCTGATGTTTAAAGAAGATTCTCAGGTCAAAAAATGGGGGAAGCACAGAAGTTCTCATTTTATGAATCAGCACACAGGGGGAATGCCTGTACTTCAAAGTTCTCCATCACCAGAAAGCTGAAAAGTAGAAAGAAAAAAGAAAGTCTGTGTGTGTGTGTGTGTGTGTGTGTGTGTGTGTGTATACATGTATACAGACAAATGCACAAAAATATATACCAATGTCAAGCACAGGTGCATAATATGTTCACACCTATATGCTTGCACATATCGTTATTTATGTCTCTACCACATGTATGTGCACATTTATACACACGTGTGTATGCAACGGTTAGTCACACGCTTCTTTTTTTTTTAATTTTATTTTTTTTTATAAACATATATTTTTATCCCCAGGGGTACAGGTCTGCGAATCGCCAGGTTTACACACTTCACAGCACTCACCATAGCACATACCCTCCCCAATATCCATAACCCCATCCCCCCCAACCCCCCTCCCCCCATTAACCCTCAGTTTGTTTTGTGAGATTAAGAGTCACTTATGGTTTGTCTCCCTCCCAATCCCATCTTGTTACATTTATTCTTCTCCTACCCCCTTAGTCACACGCTTCTAAGCGTGACACCGACCAGGAAAAAAAAAGAAGGGGCAAACACCTGGGTTTTCTGCTGGAATGGATCTTAGAGCAGGAGCTCGGAAAGCTCATGTCACTTGGGAGATCCGAGGCCCCCCCTCAGAGCAAATGAGGGAGTGAGAAGTTCCAATGTTTAAAAGTGTCATCTAAGTACTAACAGGGGTTCCCATGGGGGGCGGTGGTGAGGATATCCAGCCGTGTTTATTGGCTTCTTTGATCGTCCGTTCTCATCCTCCAATCAGCATGCATCGTTTAGGTAATCAGAAAAATCAATACTTCTAGTTTGATTTTGAAAAATAATAAAGGCTCCTTGGCACGTGGCTGTGTCATTGTGATGCTAAGAAGCTGGGGCGTTTCGGGGCTGCGTGAGTGGATGGATCTCCAAGACTAAACAAGACAGAAGGAAACTCACACAGACCAGGGCCTCTGCCTTAGGCTTCAGGATCTCACAGATTTTTAAAGAAGAATAGATACAAACATTATAACTTGGTTAGGATGAAATCTTCAAAAAGTTACTTTTCAAAAATATTTATTTATTTACTTGTTTGTTTGAGAGAGAGCGTGCACACACCCAAGTGGGAGTGGTGGAGGGAAGGGGAGAGCAGGTCAAGCCCACTCCGGGCTCAGCCACTCAGAGCAGAGTCAGATGTGGGGCTCCGTCCCGGGACCCTTACATCGCAAACTGAGCTGAAACCCAGTCTGGTGCCCAACAGACTGTGCCACCCAGGCGCCCCAGAAGTGATTTTTTTTTTTTAATGTGCTTTCTGATATCTTTGAAATCTTTTGAACACTTTCCTTAAAATAGTTTTTCCTTTCCACTGACAAATGGAGGTAAACGAGCTTTAGCACCATACACTGCCAACCATAACATAAACTTTTTTTTTTTTGGTTGTGAATTTCAGCATTTTCTCTCATTTCATAAGGTGCACTGAGAAGTACATCAGGGCGCCGAAAGGCACGGGGATCTAGAGGAGCATGGTGGGAGTCGAGTTCTGGATTCATCCGTATGGCCATGTTCTTTGTCTTTGAACCTCAGGGCCCTCAGATGTGAACATAGTTCTGTCCAAGCGCCATGAGGATCAAGGAGCATATGATGTCCCTGTGGACAGAAGGAAATCTCTGCACTTCTTAGGATGTTGTCAGCTGCAAATACCACATGCCAACCCAAACTGGCTTACACAAATAAAGCAATTTGTTGACCATCCTGCCTGGAAATGGAGGTGAAAGGACCTCATTGAGACTCCACTTCTGTCTCTCCAGCTCCTGACAAGTAGGATTTCGTCATGGTGACCCATGGTGTTTCCAGCCTCACTTACCCCCAACTTAGTGTGAGTCCCCTTTTCTGAAAGCGCCACGAACCAAGTTCTGGGCTGGGGCCCACCCTGTGGTTTGGGGTGTGGTTCTGGGAATGTGGGGAGGTGGTACTCGCATTGGTCAGCCCATCCAGTCTGACAGGTGTGGGTTTACAGGAACCAGGAGTGGGGACGCCCCTGAGGACAATCAACATGTATTACCAGAGGAGATTGGAATATTAAAACACATCTCGATCTGTACGAGTATTGTTTTATTATTTTAAACACCAGATTCCAGGAAGGTGATGGAAGTTAGAAAACCACTATTATTGAAAATTTGTGTAATGTGGTTTAGTACTCCTTGCAGTGAGATGCCCAGGGCTAAAGAGTGCATGTCTTATCTTTGAGAACTGAGTAACCAAGAGCGATGGCCCACCTCCATGTCCTGAGGATGGAGATCAGCAGATGGAGGCTTGCATGTCCAAAGCTTTTTGGGCATGAGCTCAGGCTCAACACCAGTAGGGAGTGACAGGAACAGGATTGGTTTCGAGCAGGGGTCAGCAAACTTTTGCTGTAAAGGGTCAGATAGTAATTGCTTTTGGCTTTGTGGGCCATATGGTCTCTGAGTGTTGTAGGGTAAAAGCAGCCACAGAAAATACATAAACAGATGAGCTTGGCTGGATTTCACTTACGAACACTGAAATTTTCATTTCATATGATTTTTACATATCACAGAATATCTTCTCCTCTTGATTTCTTTTCAATTATCTAAAAATGTAAAAACCATTCTTAGCTGATGGGTCATACAAAAACAGGCAGCAAAGCCAGATCTGGCCAATGAGCTGTCTTTGTTGACCCTGGTTTAGAGGAAGAAGTTGTGGTAAGATGTGGTCACAGCAGGGTCTCTGCCTGTCCCCTGTGGAGTCCCGGAGCTGGGATGGCCCTGCAGAGTTTCCTTGAATGAGGAGGAGGATACCCTGCAGGGCGACATTGGCTGCTACATAATCCTGGGAAGGGAAATGGTTTGGCTGAGGTGGCTGTCTTCAGCACAGAGAGGGACTTACAGCTGAGAGCTGTCATCTGTAATGTTCTCAGCAGTGGGGTAATGAACAACTCCAGCCTAGAAGGGCACAGACCATGTATTCCAGTGACCAGACTAGACCCGCTGTAACAGATTCCATGGTGATCCACACTTTGATTAAAAGGAAATCCCACTGCTATTGCCAGCATGCCATCCCTGGAAGTTACAGTCAAATGAAGCCCAATTCTCTATAGCACACTAAAAAATGAAGACTGTTCCTTGGGCCTGTCATCCTTTCAAGTCTCAACTTTAACTCGGGTCAGGTGGTGTCAGGGTTGGCACATATTCTGAGGACATTTCAAGTCTAGTCCTTGAAACAAGTCTATTGAGAAATCAAAGCCTGCAAGCTTAATTTCTTCTACATGCTATCCTATTTCTCCCACCAAATCCTCATTTCTTGACCCCTTTAAAGACAGCTTGGCCCAGCTCTATGTTTCCTGGCCACCATCAGTTATTGGAACAATGCTCAGTTTGGGAATTCAATGCTCTTCTCATCTTGCCTTAATGAAGGCTGGAGCTGTGGTTGGGGTGGGCAGAGGACCAGGTTCTCCCTCAGTCTTTTCTGGGCACAAGCTCCTCATTGTAGGCAGCAGAAGAGGGAGAGAGGAAGGAGGGTTTGTCCCTCGTTTGTGCTGGAGGACATGCCGGTGGCCCCAAGAGACCCCACTGACAAAGGGCTCACTCATATGCGGTGAGCATCCTGGTGATTGAGCATCTCAGTGGAGACATCACACCATGCCTGGGAATCCCCAAATCCCAGACTCTTCCACCATCTGCTGCTTCTTTCAAGGAGATCCAGCTTCTGTAACTCTTGAGACCTGGGGTAGTTCTGGCATTCTCTGTGTATGTGAGTCTATCCAAACATCTCTCCTCAATTTCTTTGAGGTTCTCAAAGCCTTAGTCATCCAGAGTCAGAACAGGAATTACACTAGCTAAGTGGTCCGACCAGGGGTGAATGTCCTGTCACTTCATCTTTCAGGAACTCTCTTTCTGAGCAATTTTTATCCTTATTCCTCCCAAGCCTGCAGGAGAGGAATTAGTAGCAAGTCAAGTGCCATTTCCAAGACAAGGTTGGGAACAGAAAATCATCTCTCCTCCCAGGCTCTGTGTTCCCCAGAAGCCCCTTTTCAAGGGCCCCTAGAGTGATGGTTGTGTTAGGTGGAAGCTATACTCGAGCAGTGGAAGCAGAGTCCTAAGCCCTCCAGGGTAATGATAGAGACAGGAGCTGGAGGCAAGGATGGTGATATAGTTACACATTAAAAGCCCAGGAACTCAATATCCTGACCTTGTGGCTGGCAGACCAAAGAGCTGCAGATGAGGACCATGAGCTCTCCTCCTCTACTTCTTCCCCAGAGGATCCCCTGGCTCATTGTAATGCATTCACAGTGCAGTGATAGTCCCCTCCATGGAGAAAGGCTGCCAAGACAGTTCATACAAACTTTGTAGGGTCAAAAACACCCCTTCTCAAGCTGACAGGGGAGTTTCCCAAATGATTGGAACAAGGGTCCATTACAGGCCACGCCACTGTTTGTCACAGCTCCCCCCAGCCCAGAGAGACACAACAAATATTCAATCCCCAAACCAACTAGGAGCCCATTCCTACATTGGGACCCTGCCTACTCTCCCACTTTGAAAATGTACTTTGGCTTTAATAAACTGCTTTGGGCTTGCTACTTTCCCTTTTGCTGTCTTTATTCTGAGTAGGGCTCACCACATAAATCTTCTTGAGGAGACTCCAAGGACCAAGATCTCCATTCACACAATGCAGACTCTCTCAACCACGGTAGCTGGAGTTGATGGTAGGACTGCATCTCTCCTGCCAAGTATCTGGAAGCCTTCTGGTGAGATAGCCAGCAGAACTCCTCGCAGCACTCTGATACAGAGTTTCAGGAACTTAGTACCATTTGCCAATAATTTGGGGCTTTAACTGCAAGTCCCACCAATAGGAAAGATCCCATTCAACATGCTCTGATACAATTTTGTTTTGTTTGGATTGGGTTGGGTTGGTTTTATTGTCTTGTGCTCTTTTGCCTTAGCAAGTAACCCACTGCCCTGGAAACTCATCTTTGCTTTTCTAATCCCTTCAAGGCAAGTGCTCAAGGTTGCATTTAATGGCTGTGTTCATTGCCCATGTCTTTGGAAAGAGCAAGGGCATATCTACATAGCTGATAGCCATCTTTCAAAGCTTATTTCACACTTGATTTTAAACTTAGAATCAAGCTCTTGGACATAAGGAAACAGAGTATTCAGAGAGAATTTTCTTAGAATTCTGCATGCTCTTCTACTCCCGAAATCAGCCATTGCAGAAATGCTTGCACACCCAATGAGACAGTCCCAGTTATGAACTATACACAAACATCTACTAGATGCATGCCCATGAACATGAATTTGCACGTACATGACTTCTATCAGGGTTCCCACTGTTAGATTGGGCCGGAGGTGGGAGAGAGCTTCCAGTGGGTTACCGACACCTGTGAGGCAGGAGTTGGATAGAAGCAGAACTCAGCCAGATTGCTCCAGGGGCAACCTGGCTGAGTTCTTTTCCAAGAAGAGATCTGTAGACTCAGACACACAGATTGAAACTGCACTTAGAATTCAGACCATCTTTAGAAGGGTTTTGATACAAAGAGGACCTGCCACATAGGAAGAGAAAGCTTGTGATCTTCCCCTGCCTGGATGTGTGAACAAGCAGAAACCAAGCAGATGGCATTCTTCTTCACCTCACCATGGAAAAAAAGGGGGGAAGTCAGCCCTTTTCGTCCCTCAACTTTTCAATGACATTCCGCTTTGTAAAAGAGAAATCACTTTTATGTTGGATTTTTTTTTTTTGAAAAAATAATTACAAATAGGTGAAGCACAGATAGTTTTTCAAGGCAGCCAAACAACACTGTACGATTCCACAATGGTGGGAACATGCCTTTATGCATCTGTCCCATCCCATACCATGTATAATACCAAAAGTGAACCTAACATTGAGTACAGACTCTGGGTGATAATGACGTGACCATGTAGGTCCATCTGTTGTAGCAAATGCACGCTGTGGTTGGGGATGTTGATAATGGGAAAGGCTATGCCTGTGTGGGACAGGGGGGTCCATGGGAGGTCTCTGTACCTTCCATTCAATTTTGCTGTGAACCTAAAAGTGCTCTAAGAAAACTAAAGTCTATTAAAAACTATTACTTGGACTTTGGTCTTTTTAACGTTGGAAAAAGCAAAGCTGCATTGGATTCCATTCAACCTACACTTAGAGCGAAAAGTCCTGATTAAGAGTGGCTTTTGCCAGTGCGACCTGGGCTCTCTCCAGAGGCTGCTCTGCTTTCCCCTGTGATGCCTGATGCCTGTAATTCTAATCTAGCCCAGAGATCTAAGAGGATGCTGACCCCAGCCAAGCAAGACAAGTGGGGGGCATGTGAATAAATCCTACCCTTGGCTTTCTCCTGGAATAAGTCTTTTCCTCCGGCCACCATATGGACTTCATTCACCCCCTGAAGAGGAGGGCTGCTGTTCCTGTCCTGAAATTGCTGAAAATTTTATGCCTAATAAAGGCTTCATTAACACACAAGTGTAATCGCTCCTCGGGTTTAATGGCTGGGAGGTCTAGAGGCTTGGTATATTTTATATTAAAATGTGCATTTTCTGCCATCTGTGCTTTTCTAGAAACGGGAAAATAATGAAAATGTTTCATTTTCTGATGACGAGTCTTCTAGCACCTCCTTGTAAATGAGGTACAATATTGAAGGCATCTTACGCAGAGATGGGAGTATTTTTCATGAACAATATTCAAATAGTTAAGTGTCAGGTTTTGTTAGTATGGGCCCTCTCTTCTTCCCCAAATATTCCTTGATGTTGACAGTGGATTCTGGAGAGGTGAGTTGTCCCAAGACACAATTTATAGATTGCCAGCTGCACCTTAACAAGATCTTCAGGTGACCTTAAGAGATTTAAAAGATATCGAGATGGCCCCAGTGGTGACTTCATTCTTGGTCCCAGAGATCACCCCCATTACTGTGGCTAAAGCCTACACGTTGGTTTCCTTGAATGATTGCCTCTTAGGTTCAGAAAGAGGATTCTTTCCCATCCGCGTCCTCTCCCACCTCCTCATTAACCCTTCAACTTGGAAATAAAAGAAAAATTGGCAATCTCTGAAAACACTCTGTTTGGGCTTTTGTGTGGTACTTACAGGATGTCTAAATTAGCTCAGAGGATTCTTGGCTGGCAATCCTTCTTACAGCTCTTGTTAACTCATCAGTGGGCCAAAACTGCCTAAACCAAGGTTTCCACTCAATCATTAGCCAGTGGTTTCATTTGCTGGTTTCTTCCATCAGCTAATTATAGCCTTCAAAAGAATGATATCACTGCCTGGCTAGAAGAAAAGTTAAGCTAATCAAAACCATTTTCATTGATGAATGACAAGAGAGAAAACGAATTTAAGATAAAGAAATCAGGCTGCCGGACGTGAAAGCCAGTGAGTCTATAGCCCAGAACTCTAAAATTATCCTGTAACACTGTGCTTTCTTGGCTAAGTTGGGAAAATATGAAGTTAGGGATATCAATAACCTAGAAGGTCCACGAGTGATCTTCCCAAACTTCTCAGCTTACAAATGAACAAGTGAAGTCTGGAGATCAAAATCACTTGCCCCAAATCTCAGAACAGAATTGAAACTACAACTTTGTTCTAAGATACTCCAACACTGTTAGTAAAAATTTCCATGTCCCAATAAAATGAAACAAAGTGTGGAGAAAGAATAATCTTACACTTATTTGAATGTATTCACAACAATTTTTAAAGCGTAATAGTCCTTGATGGGCAGAAGTTGGCAGAGGTGGGTCAGATTATGGTAAATTGCAAAGAGCCAAACCAGAATTTCTGTGTCTTCACATACTTTATGGGTTCTGTGGCACCCATCATCTGTGCAAACAGACGGTGTGCTTGGACCATGCAGAATTTACACTCACTGTCACTCACTAGCCATTGATACTTCAAGGTGGTGGCTGCTTGGGCTACCAGGACTTTAAGACTCCCATGAGCCAGAACTCTCTGCCAAGCCTCAAGGGAAGTGTAGCATCATCCAAAAATATACCTTTGTCTTCTAAACCTTGAGTTCGGAGGATTATTTGAAACATGCTAAAAATGTTCCAATCTTTTGTTTGTATTTTTGCTCTTTGTACATGATTAATAAATCATTCCAATATCATTAAAATATTCTCCTACATTTTATTTTTTAAAGTTTTATTGTTTTACTCAATTTAGATTTGCTTTTATTTTTATTTCCATAGAAAGCCCAGTATTTTATGAGTTAATTGATTTTTTTTTTCCTTTCCTTTTTATAACAGCATTTCCTGCATCTACTTCTCAAACAAGCATACGTGGGGTGTTTCTGGGCTCTTTACTTTAATCCATTGGCCCATTGGTCTATCAACTGATACAACACTGTCTTAATACCATTTCTTTATAATAAGTTTTCATAGCTAGTAAGATGTGTCCCTCTTTATTTTGACTATTCTTCAAAACTGTCCTAACAAAAATATTTGACCGCGTAATAGTTACATGAATTTCAACATCAATTTGTAAAGTGAAAAGTCTTGTTGAGAACATTATCTTGAATTAAATTAAATATATATATTTATTTGGGAAGAATTTCCATTGAGTCTTTCTTTCCCTGAAAATAAAACATGACAAAGCTCTCCACTTATTTAAGTTTCCTTTTTTATTTTTTTCTTTAAAATTTTCTTTCATTCCTAGTTACCTTATTGTTTTCATTGCCATGTTAATTCTTTTTATTTGCATTTGTAATTATTTGTCGCTGAAATATAAGCATACAGTTGTTTCTGCATGTAGATCTTGTGTCTAGACCATTGATGAAATGCCTTATTACTTCAAATAATTTGTCTGTAAGAAAAGGTAACTTTGTTTCTTTCCTCTTTTATTTTATTTATTTATTTTGTTTGTTTTTGGGGTTTTTTTTAAAGATCTTATTTATTTATTTATTTATTTGACAGACAGAGATCACAAGTAGGCAGAGCAGCAGGCAGAGAGAGAGGAAGGGAAGCAGGCTCCCCGCTGAGCATGGAGCCTGATGCGGGGCTCAATCCCAGGACCCCAGAATCATGACCTGAGCTGAAGGCAGAGGCTTTAACCCACTGAGCGACCCAGGCACCCCTCCTCTTTTATTTTAATTGGTCCTTGCACACTGCCTGAGACACCAGTTCAGTGAAGAAGCAGCAGAGATAAATGGGTACACTTGACCTTTTCCTGACATTTAAGGAATTGTTTCTTTTTTTTCTTTTTTTTTTTAAAGATTTTATTTATTTATTTCACACAGAGAGATCACAAGTAGGCAGAGAGGCAGGCAGAGAGAGAGAGAGAGAGAGAGGAGGAAGCAGGTTCTCCGCTGAGCAGAGAGCCCGATGCGGGACTCAATCCCAGGACCCTGACTGAGATCATGACCTGAGCCGAAGGCAGCGGCTTAACCCACTGAGCCACCCAGGCGCCCCAAGGAATTGTTTCTAAGGTGGCATATTTATGTGTACTTGTAGGTGTTCGTTTTTTGAAAGTTTCTATCAAGTTAAGGAAATTCCCTTCCCATCACAGTTGTTAGAAAAAGAAGGGAAATCTTCTTTAAACATTCAATTTACCAAATTTGGTTTGCCATTTTGGATCTCATGAATAATTAGTTACTAAAACACTTCAATGAATAAGTTCTGCATTTACTTCTTCTACGTGTCCCATAAGCATCAACCACTCTTAACCAATTCTTATATTAATGCCTTGCTTATGATTTTTTACCTCTTGACGATCAGGATTACAGTTCAAGTTTAGGCCCAGGGATTCAACTTCTCATAGGAATTTGATTTTCCTTGTCAGATTCATGGCATGAATGAGCTTGCTTGTCATCTCACAATCCTATAAGTAGGGTTGTTCATTCTCCTTTCTCCAAAACTATAGATCTTCTAAAGTCTTAGTTTCAGGCAAGGACCTCCCATCCAACTCCCTTATATGTGGGAACAAGGAACAGAAACTCTGTATGGGCATTAAACCCAAAGCCATAGTCTTACTAGGTCATTAGCTTCCCAGGACTGCTGTGTCGCTCATGTCTTCAGTGCCCTGGTGGTCAGTCAGCCTTTCTCTGCTTTAGACACACTTAAAGTGGTTCTCAAACTTTTTGTTTCAGGAAGATTTTTTGACAAAAAATTGACAACTCCAAAGAATTTTATTTAGGTGGATTATATTCCTAATCGTTACTGTATTTAGGTAAATTTAAATAAATTTATTTTACTGGACTTTAAAATAAAAAATTAAAGGCTCATTTAATAACTCATTTAAAAATACCAATAATCATTCCACTAAATGTTAAGATAAATAATGTGTTTTTGTTAAAAAAATGTTTTCCAAAAGAAACATATTTGTGTAAAAGAGTGGCATTGCTTTACATTTTTGCAACCCTCTTTAATGTCTGGCTTCATGGAAAACAGCAGGATTCTCATTTCTGTTTCTGTATTCAGTCCATTGTGATGTGTTATTTTGGTTGGGGTATTTGAAGAAAATTCAGCCTACACAGTTGGAATAGGGAGCAATATTCTAGTAGCCTTTGCAGGTAATTGTAGATACTCTTTGATACTTTGATACTTTCCCTAAATTCAAGTGTTACTTTCTTAAAGATTGGTTGCAGTGTGGAATCTGGAACCATGACGATGAACTTGGTTCCTATCATCTGTAACAGTAAAGTGTATTTGGTCAATTTGCTTGTGTCCTGTATGCATGATTTTATTTAAAATATTGCCTCACTGAGTTTTGCAGATTTTCTAAATGTTGATAGATTTTATTCTATAATACAAACAAAACAAAATAGAACAAAAAACACAAGTTCATTAAACTCACCAGCAATCTCAGAAATAATATTATGAGCAAAGTTTTAACCTCACAGGTGCTTAAAATAAGTCCTTAGGAGTCCCTGGCCCACTTTGAGATCCATTGCCCTAAATTATATACTTATTCTTTATTCATCATCCCTGAGGTTTGAGCTCTCCTGCATCTGCCCTTTTTTTCTGAACCAGAAGCCAGAAACCTTTCTGTCACCAAAGAAACATGCCACAGTGAAGAATTACAAAAAGCTATTGATAATTTCAACAATGTCTTCAAGCATGAATAAATTTACCGCTACTCACTGTGGGTCAGGCTGTGTTCCAGATAACAGTCTAAGGATGAGAAAATGATTAAATTCATGAAGAGAGGAGTTTTATTAGCTTCTGTTTGAGATTCAACTTTTTTTCTCTCCAAACAGTCCAGTAATTATTGTTTAACAAATAATTCGCACTTGAGTTTTAACAAATACAAGTTGCTGAGGGATATGTTGGGAACTCTTTGTACTATCTTTGCAAGTCGTCTGAAAATCTAAAATTATCCAAAATAAAAGTTTGATTTTAAATTAATTAGTAAGTGTGCTTCCATTATGTTTTCTTGAGTTAGAAGTATTGGATGATGAATTGGTTTAAGGTGGTAGCTTTCTGTACAAAGAAATTAACTTTAGAAACTTGACTTTCAAACAGAAAAATAATTTGATCACAAAGGAAGAGATAAGTTTGGAAGTAGTGTAAAAAATGAATCCAGAAACACTCTAAATTAGTAAATACTATAATAATAATAATATAAAATAAATATTATATTACTTATATTCTATTTTATTAGCATGTGTCCTAATGCACTGCTCTCTTTCTCTCTGTGTCAGTATCTAAGCTAAATGTGCTTTCACGATCACCCTGTGCAATAGGCACTATGATTCTCTACTCTTTACACAGTGACTCAGAAGTTTGGGTAACTTATTTGTCAGTGACAGAGCCAGAGCAAGAGACGACAGTCTCTCCAGATCCAGAACCTCTGCTTTTAGCTACTTGGCTCTAGTCCTCTTACTGATGTCATTTCCAGAAATTGAAAAATTCAGTCATTGAAGCCCTTTCAGTGAACAGAGAAATGCTTTCATTGTTATTGGACTTAGTCCTTAATTTTCCTGCTAACTTTATCCTTGAGCCAATTTTAAGGATGTGACTGTGGATGGTCTGGTTGGATGTTTAGAATATGATTTAAAGCTAAGGTGTCTTATATGTACATTAGGTAAGAAGTCAAGGTATCCAGAAGGAGGAACCCAGAAATCAAAAGCATTCTCAAAGAGAAAAAGAAGATTTAAGATATTTCCCTTACCAGAAGGAAATTTAGCAAATGAATTCGTTACAATTAATGTTTTCTTTTGCTTACATGATGCCTTTTAATTTTGCTTACACAATGACTTATAAATTTTGGAAGTATTTTAGAGATTTTCAGAACATTCAAAAGTAGAGAGAACAGACACATGAGCCATAATCAATTAGATTAAACAATTACTCATATTTTAACAGTCTTGTTTTATCTTTTAGCTGCACACTTTTTTGGAAGAATATCTAGAGTATGTTAAAGCAAATCTCATATTTCATATCATTTTGACCTTAAATGTTTTATGTCCTCTTAAGATTTTTTAAAAAGACAACCATGTACAATGACTCACTTCACAAAATGAGCAATTTTTCCTCTAATCATCTAATGCTCAGTTTGGGTTTACATTCCCCTGATTGTCTTAAAAATAACATCATATGATTAGTTTATTTAAATCTGGACCCAAGTAAATTCCATGTACTGCATTTGACTGATGAGTCCCTAAGGCTTCTTTTTATCTCTAACAGTCTGTGCTTCTCCCCCATTTTTTTTTTTTTTCAATGTCACATGCTTGTTAAGTAATCAGGTCATTTCTCTTGTTGCCATTCCTACATTCTAGATTTGGTTGGTTGCTTCTGTGTGGTGTCGCTTAACATGTTCTTCTACTCCCCGTATCCCCTTTAAGCTGAGAAGTGGATGAAGAGATTCGATTGGTTGCTGGTTCAAGTTTTTTGGCAAAGAATACATCATAGGCATCCCACTGTGAGTGATATTTGATGACAGGCTGAGTCTGTGGGTTTCCGTAGTCAGCCTGGTCCAGCCATGACAGAGTTCCCTACCCACCTTCGCCTAAGCATGGAGTTTTGATGGTCACCTAAGGCCCGTTTCTCATGCAAAATGATTATCTTATCAACCAATCTTTCTGCTTTTACTGGCTGGAATTCTACTACAAACATACTCTGAATTATAAAGTGTGCCCCTAAGAGAGGATTAATGGTTGATCCTCTATTTACCAGTAATTCAGAATAATGAGTGGTGCCCTAGAAACTTCCAAAGCGACTAATTTTGTTAACATTATTTGAAATCACACAGTTTTACATACTTTACATGTTTCAAGCCATTACATCTATAAACAACACAGATTTAGATTTTATCTTATTTCTCTATAAATCCTTCTAAGAGCTTTTGCCTTTTAATGAGGAGTCTAGTTCATGTAATGTTGAATGACCTATTTGATAAGTGTGATTTTTTTTTGTTGTCGTTTTCTTAGAATTTTGGTTTCCTTTTTCAGTATTTTCCTACATGGACCATGTTTTGTTTGCATTTATGTATTCAGTGTTTTGGAGTGTATATTTAATAAACAACTATTGGGACATCTTCCAGGCCATGCCCCTTGGCCTGAGAATGCTCCTACATCCAGACAGCTGACCCCCTGGCCACCATATTTGTACGGTATGACTCTACAGCACTAGCCCTAGTTGAGGGAACTAAGGGTAGAAATCAGACTCTAAGTGGGCTGGTCAAAGTCTCTCTTCCAGGGATTTGGAATTGGGAACTTATTTGTGCTATCTGTTTGGGGTTTCCTCCAGAGGTAAGAAAACCTCTATGCCACAGATTTGCACCATTCATAGTGGCAACTGGAAAGAAGGAAAGATGAAGCAGAGGTTCAAATATATTTAAAAAGTGTCCTAGAAGGTAGAGAGAGGAGGCAAGGGACAAAGGTAGGGCAAAGGAGTGGGGAAAGGGAGAGGCCCGCCTGAGCACCTGGGTCACCTGTGACTCTTTAGCCCCTGAATCTAATCCTTCATGGCCCTGCTGCCCTTCCTACCTGAGATCCCATCCATGGAGTAATGTCTCAGCTATAGTTAAGTGACACCAGCTTGGGGTTGGCTTCTGGCCACACTGCCTGTTGAAAGTGGCTCTTTTCTCTCAGAGGTGACACATGGCAGCTTCCAAGAATACTCCTCAATAGCATGGCCCTGGCCTGCTGCACTTGCCCTTGGGCTCTGGGCTCTCCACTGCCCACACCCACTCAGATGTTCTCTTTTGAAGTCCCATCACTCTCTTGAGATGAAGTCAGTCCTTTGCAAAGGTGTCTGGCTGGCTCTTTCCCTCACACACCCCTGGCCTGCATTTGGTTACAGGAAAATTGTGCTTTTGGTAGATGGGGTTTAGCTATTTCCCAGCCACTGCCTTCTCCTGTCCTGCACAGCTGGACGCAACCTGTATTTTCTCCAGGGTATTTCTTGTAGCTTCTCTCACTAGGCTTGAGATGAGGGGAAACCCCTCTCTTCGTAGAAGGGGCAGAAATCACAGCACCCCTAAGAACTCTCTGTATGGAAATCCACTCTGAAATTTCCAACCTCAAACTTTTTTTTTCTTTTTTAAAGATTTGGCTTATTTGTTGGGGGAGGCAGGCAGAGGGAGAAACATAAGCCTTAGACTTAAAACGTCAGAAGGGTATTGAGCTAAGAGTCGCAAAATTAGTTATTGACAACCTCCCTTCCCAGGTTACACTTAGGTGATCAGCCCTTTACTTTGGAATGTGGGGGTAAGGAGGAAATGCCTGCCTGGGGGATTAAATGAGCAAGTATTTACTTCTACAAGTTCAATATACACATATGTATAGTGTTCTCTAAGTCTCTTCTCTCACTCAGAACTCAGGGTCATTATTTATCCAAAATATACTAAATGAATAGCTTTAGTTGGAAGCCTCCCAAAACTTGTAATAATCTGAGTGTGTGTGTGTGTGTGTGTGTTTTAAAGATTTTATTTTTTTATTTGACAGAGATCACAAGATGGTGGAGAGGCAGGCAGAGAGAGAAGGGGAAGCAGGCTCCCCGCTGAGCAGAGAGCCCAATGTGGGGGGCTCCATCCCAGGACCCTGAGACCATGACCTGAGTCGAAGGCAGAGGCTTACCCCACTGAGCCACCTCGGTGCCCCTAATAATCTGAATGTTTAAAAGATTGATTCATTCTTTGATTTTTTTTTTCTCTCACTGACCTAATATTACTTTAAGGTTAAAACTAATAATATTTAATACCAACACCTTCTATTTGCTTATTCTTTAGCATTTACACAGGATTTCAGGTGAATAATTTCATTTTATCTTTATAGCAATCTTTTAGGGTTAACCTCATTACAGAGCATAAGAGACCTCGATCCATTACACAGACCCGGGTGCTCCTTATTTCATGCTGCTACTACAGCTTAAATAAATACACAATTGCATAACAACAACAACAACAACAACATTGACATGGAGACCCTTGTCTGAAAAAGATATTTTAATTACTAGTCATGTTTGTATCTCAGCCCAAGTGTTGTGGCTGATGGCAGTCAGCAGGGAGGCTGGGAGTTGAATGGATTCAATGACCCTCTTTGTGACAATGCCTCAGGTTTTCTGTGAGGTGGGTGGGGTGAGCATTTAGGAATTTTCTTTCTTGAGACCCCACAACAAAAGCATCTCTATGTTGTAAAGATATCTGATCCCCAATGCTCTCTAGGCCTGTGAAGTTATGAAAACCAGACTGGGCTCAAAGCCATGTAAATAAAATACAAAATATCAACACCTTGATTTCCTTGCATTTCACACCTGTGTGTGCTTCCCCGCCCCGCCCGGCCCCTCCCACTCCCCCCCCCACCCCCGCCCCCCGCCCCCCTCAACTAACACCCTTTTTTGAGCAGCAGATTCCCAGCCAGGTCCAGCACAGGCTCCAGAGAAATGAACGTGCTTGCAACACCCAATGAGCGTCTGCTTTCACTCATCAGTTCCTGCTGGAGGTTCCCACCCATACCCTGTTTTGAGTTAAGATTAATCAGTGTATTTGAAATTGAAATCATCTCTTCCCCCTTTGTTTTCTCCCTTGCTCTAAATTCCCACCCTAGCCTCAAGGCATGATAAATGGATAAACAGTTTATTATGGAATAGAGTTCTGACCCCTTTTTCTCTACTCTTTCCATTTGGAACTTTCCAGTTTGGGGTGAGAATTATCTGCCCATTCCCACCCCCCATCCAGCTCCTCCCAGTAAGCTAATAAAGCCCTAACTTATTCTTTTATTGGTTGTATAACATTCTATTTTACTGGTATTCCAAAGTTTATTCAACCCTTCCCTTCATAATTCATACTACTTCCAAGATTTCTATCCTTATAAACAAAGCTGTAATCAGCATTTTTGTCTTCTATTGTTTTCCATACTTATGTTTACATTTCTATGGGATAGAGTCCCAGCAGTCAAATGCTGGGTCAAGAGTATGTCTATTTTCAATTTTAAGAGACGTTGATAAGTTTTTTTTTAAATGTGCTGAAACAGTGTACATTTCCAACTGCAGTGGATGAAATGAGTAGATGTTATGACTCATTGAATTTTATCAGTCTGATGGCAAGGAATGATATCTGGTTGTTACCTAAATTTGTCATTTCTGACTCTGAGGGGGGTGGAGAATATTTTCGTGTGGTTATTGGATGTATTGTTTGAGTTTTACTCTTCTGTGAAGTTTTTCATTCACAATCTTTATCCATTTTTAATTTGATTTTTTTTCTATTCATTATCAATGTAAAAAGCTACTTTGGTAATATGGAGATTAACCTTTAATTTGTCAACCACATCGCAAACATTAACTCTATTTAACACTAATTTATAAACTGTGAGTGTATCCTTTGTATTACATTTTAGAATATTTTTTATTGAAACATGTTTTCTCTTTGATAGTATGTTTTTTAAGATTTATTTATTTAGTCAACTGGGATTTATTTTTTGTATAAGGTGTGAGATGAAGTTTCTTTTTTTCTAAAGCATTAAATAACTTCTTAATAACATTTACTGAATTGTTTTTATCTGTCCCCACTAATTTGTAAGAGCACTTTATTTATATACAAAATCTTTAAGTATTTTAAGGCCCATTAAGGCCATTATAATCTGGTGAGCCGGTCATTTTTTTTTTCAATTTTTGATTATTTCAAATTTGCTAAGGTAAGTTCTTCCTCTCCCATTTCATCTTCAGCTTCTAGAGGCTGCCTGCAGATCCTTGCCATGTGGTCTTTTTTGCAGGCAGTTGACGGAATGGTAGTTTGCTTCTTCAAGTTCTGCAAGAGAGCAATAGTAAATCTGATAGCAAGATGGAATCTTATATAACATAATGTACTCACAACAGTGATATCCCATCACCAGTGCCATATTCTATTGGTTGCAAGAAAATTCTAGATCTCAACACCCACTCAGAGCAAAGAGATTATACAAAAGAATATACCCCAGGATGTGGGATCATGGGGATCAAAATGGTGATATACCGTGTGCATGGATTACAGCATTTAATATTATTAATATAGCCAAATATGCTAAAATTGATCCCTACATTCAGACTATAACAATCAAAATCCCAGCAGAAAGTTCTTCTTGTACACCAACAGATTTCTAAATTTTAAAATTCTAAAATCGTAGAAAAATACAGTTTCCAGCAGAGTCAAGTCAATCTTGAAGGAAAAAAAAAGTTAGATTTTTTACTATCAGATTGCAGGATTTACCGTAAATCTACAGTAATTTAGATAAAATGGTATTGGTACAAATATAGACAAATATGCCAATTGAACAGAAGAGATGAGTCCAGAAATAGACTCATATATATACTGTCACTTGATTTACAATAAAGGCACTACCACAATTTACTGGGAAAAGGATGATATTCTCAAAAAATACTGCTGGAGCAACTGAACATGCACATAAAGAAGAAAATGATCCTGCTCTTTTCCTGTGCCTAGGAGGTGATAGTTTGCTTTAGGATGAAGCTGACATCTCTTTCTCAGCTACTGGCAGCCGGACACTCATTGAAGTGGAAGATGACTGCGAACTTAGTACTTTTATCAAAAGTGTATGGCCATCGAAGTTGTTGCTGATACTCTGGGTGAAGAATGGAAGGGCTATGTGATCTGAACCAGTGGTGGCAATGACAAACAAGTCTTCCCCATGAAGTGGGGTGTCTTGACCCCTGGTTGTGCCTGCCTGCTGTTGAGTAAGGAGCATTCCTGTTATAGACCAAGGAGGACTGGAGAAAGAAAGCACAAATCAGTTTGGGGTTGCATTGTGGATGTTAATCTCAGTGTTCTTAACTTGGACTTTGTTAAAGAAAGGGGAGAAGGATAGTCCTGGATTCACTGATATTGCTGTGCCTCATTGCCTGGGGCCCAAAAGAGCTAGAAGAATCTGCAAACTTTTCCATCTCTATAAAGAAGATGATGTCTATCACTATGTTGTGAGAAAGCCCCTAAGCAAAGAAGGTAAGAAACCTAGAACCAAAGTGTCCAAGATTGAGCACTTGTTATTCCACATGTCTTCCTACATAAACATTGGCATATTGCTCTGAAGAAAGAATGTACTAAGAAAAAAACAAGAAGGAGGCTGGAGAATATGCTAACCTTTCGGCCAAGGAAAAGAAGGAGGTTAAAAAAAAAAAAAATGCCGGGAACAGATTGTCAAGACACAGAGGCAGTCCACTCTGGGACCTTATCTCTAAGCCTGAATCCAGTCAAAATGAGATTTTCTAAGAGTAACAAATAAATAAAATCAGACATTAAAAAAAAGACAATGACCCTTAATTCCCTACCTCACACCATACTAAAAAATTAATTCATGGTGTATCATAAGCCCAGATCTTCTTGAAGAAAATGTAGAATATCTTTATGAATTTGGGGGTAGCATAGACATCATAAGCCAAATCCCACAAAAACTAAACATAAAAGAAAAAAATAGTAATTTTGACTTTAGTTTAATGATGAACTATGTTTATCAAAAGATGTCATTAAGAGGGGCGCCTGGGTGGCTCAGTGGGTTAAAGCCTCTGCCTTCGGCTCAGGTCATGATCCCGGGGTCCTGGGATCCAGCCCCACATCGGGCTCTCTGCTCAGCAGGGAACCTGCTTCCTCCTCCCTCTCTGCCTGCTTCTCTGCCTACTTGTGATCTCTGTCTGTCAAATAAATAAATAAAATCTTTAAAAAAAAAAAGATGTCATTAAGAATGTGAATAAGCATGTGAAAAACTGATAGCTTCTCCTCTAAGATCAGGACCGAGATAAGGATGTTTACTTCCACTTTTACTCAACATAGTACTAAAAGTTCCAGTCACAGCAATCAGATAAGAAAAAGAAATAAAAGGCATCCAAATTGGTAAGGAAGAAATAGAATTTTCACTGTTTGCAGATGACAAGATACTATCTGTAGAAAATCCTAAAGACTCCACTGAAAAACTACAAGAAGTGATAAAAACATTCAATAAGGTTACAGGATACAAAGTCAATATACAGAAACTGACTCCATTTCTATACACTAGTAATGAAATTGCAGAAAGAGAAATTAAGAAAACAATATCATTTACAATTGCACCAAAAAGAATAAAATACCTAGGAATAAACTTAACCAAAGAAGCGAAAGACCTGTACTCTGAAAACTATAAGACACTGATGAAAGAAATTGAAGATGACACAAACAAGTGGAAAGATGTTTCATTGATCATGGATTGGGAAAACAAATATTGTTAAAATGTCCATACTACCCAAAGCAATCTACAGATTTAATGCAATCCCTGTCAAAATGCTAAGAGGATTTTTCACAGAACTAGAACAAACAATCCTAAAATTTGTACAGAAACACAAAAGATCCTGAATGGCCAAAGCAATCTTTTTTTAAAATTTTATTTTATTTTTTCAGTGTTCCAAGATTCATTGTTTATGCACTATGCCCAGTGCTCCATGCAATATGTGCCCTCCTTAATACCCACCACCAGGCTCACCTAACCCTCCACCCCCCAAAGTAGTCTTCAAAAAGAACAAAACCGGAGCTATTATGATGCTACATTTCAAGATACACTACAAGCTATAGTAATCAAAACAGAATGGTGTTGGTACAAAAATAAGCACATAGATCAATGGAACAGAATAGAGAACCCAAAAATAAACCCACAAATATACAGTCATTAATATTTGACAAAGAAGGCAGACTGTGCAATGGGTAAATGCCAGTCTCTTCAACAAATGGTGTTGGGAAAACTGAACACCTACATACAAAAGAATGACATTTGATCACTTTCTTATACCATGCACAAAAATAAGTTCAAAATGGATCAGGGGACTAAATGTGAGACCTGAAACAATAATAATCCTACAAGGGAGCACAAACAGTGATTTCTCTGACATGTCTCCTGAGGCAAGGGAAACAAAAGCAAAAATAAACTATTGGCACTACATCAAAATAAAAAGCTTCTGTGTAGCAAAGGAAACAATCACAAAACTGAAAGACAACCTACTGAATGGGAGAAGATATTTGCAAATGACACATCTGATAAAAGATTAGTATCCAGAATATATAAAGAACATATATACAACTCAATGACAAAAAAACCCAAGCAACCCAATTTAAATGGGCAGAAAAAATGAACGGATATACAGAGAGCTGGCAGACACATGAAAAGATGCTCACCATCCCCCATTATCAGAGAAGTAAATCAAACCCATAAAAAGATGTCACCACACACCTGTCAGAATGGCTAAAATAAAAAACACAAGAAACAAGTGTTGGTGAGGGTGTGGAGAAGGAGTCTTCATGTACTGTTTATGGGAATGCAAATTGGTGCAACCACTTTGGAAAACATTATGGAGGTGCCTCAAAAAATTAAAAATAGGATTACCATAGGATCCAGTAATTCCTCTACTGAATATTTACTCAAAGAATATGAAAACACTAATTTGAAAAGATTTTTGTACCCCTATGTTTATTGCAGCATAATAATGGATAGCCAAATTATGGAAGCATCCCAAGCATCCATCAACTGATGAATGATAAGGAAGAAGTGTTTTATATATATACAATGGAATATTAGTCACAAAAAAAGAATGAAATCTTGCCCTTTGCAACAACATGGATGGAACTAGAGGGTATAATGTTAAATGGAATAAGTCAAGTAGAGTTGAAGTGAAGACAAATACTGTATGATTTCATTTGTATGTGGCATTTAAGAAACAAAACAAATGAGCAAAGAAAGAAAGAGACAAAAAACCAGATGTTAAAATATAGAGAACAAAATATAGAGAACTCCCCAGAGGGAAGGTAGGTGAATGGGTGAAATAGGTAAAAGGGATTAAAAGTACACTTATTGTGATGAGCTGAGTAACGTACATCATTGTTGAATTACTGTATTGTATGCTTGGAACTAATATAACACTGTATGTTTAATTATATTAGAATTAAATTTTTTTAATTTTTTTTAAAGATTTTATTTATTTATTTGACAGACAGAGATCACAAGTAGACAGAGAGGCAGGCAGAGAGAGAGAGAGAGAGAGAAGCAGGCTCCCTGCTGAGCAGAGAGCCCGATGCGGGACTCGATCCCAGGACCCTGAGATCATGACCTGAGCCGAAGGCAGCGGCTTAACCCACTGAGCCACCCAGGCGCCCTAAATTTTTTTAATTTTTAAAAAGAATGTGAATGACTAAGTCACGAACTAAGAGAAGAACTCATATTCAGATTGTATAAGGAATTTCTATTATCAAAAAAGAAAAGATAAATATCTGTTTATTAAAAATGGAGAAAAGCCCGAGTGGGCAACACAAAACTGTGGATATTTAAATATCTAATAAGCATATTAAAAAGTGTTCAACTTCATTAGTCATTAGAGAAATGCAAATTAAAATTACAATTTATTACCAGTATCAGCCCACCAGAATATCTGAAATTAAAAAGAGTGAAAATAATAGTATCATTGAGGATATAGAGCACCTGCATGGCTGGGGAAAGTATAACTTTGTTCAAACACTTTAGCAAACTGTATGACACTATATAATACTACACACCTGCCTACTTTATGGCGTGCAATTCCACTCTTACATATAAACCCAAGAGAAACATATGTGTCCACCAAAAACGATGTGTAAGAATAGCCAAAGGAACTTCCTTCATCATAGCCCAAAGCTGGGGAAAAAAAAAGAAAAAGAGCTGCCATGTCAACTGGGGAAAGTATGAACTCATCATCCAATTTTTGTGCAGTGAGATACTATACAACAAGAGAATAAACCCTGATGCACACAACAACATAGATGAAAATCTTAAAAACCATTTTGTTAGGCGAAAGAAACCAGACACAAAAGAGTACATATTATTGAATTAGAACTCTATACTATACAAGAATAGTAAAAATAAGCCTGTGGTGTTAAACATCAGAATAGTGCTCAGGGATTTTTTTTTTTTTTCCTCCCAGGAAAAAGCAGGAGGGGATTTTCTGGGGTGAGGCAAATTATATGCTGATCTTTGTGGTGGTTCTACAGTTGCACACAAGTGCAAAAAACCCATCAAACTGTATATTTAGGATTTTTGCACTTTACCCCATGAGTTATATCACAAAAAAAATTGAAAAAGCAAAAAATAAAGAGCATTCCATATCTGATTTCTTTAGTTGCTTATCTAATTTTTGAAGATATAAAAATTATGATTCACTTAGGAAAGTACATAGAACTCCTTTCAACAGAAGTGTACACAAGGAAAAAGACTTACACCTAACCCCAAATTCTGGCTAATGATGTATATTTATAAGTAAAGTGTTAATTTGTGGTATGAAAAAAACCTCTTTTACTCTCTGTAGATCACGAAGATATTTTTTTTAAACAACTTCTATTAACATTTCAGCTTTATCTTTTACCTTTAGGTCATTTATCTATCTGGAGACCACATATGCCTACCATTTTAGGTGAGGATCCAGTTGTATTTTTCTTTGGATACGGATCACCTTCCTTGCTCCTTGAAATAATTTTCTTCTTCATTATGCATTGAATTCCATTTACACGGGGATCTAAATTCCCAATTTGATCCTATTTGTTTTTATGCCAATCTTATACTGTTGTTATTAGTGTGGCTTGGTAGTAGGCCCTCACTAAAAGCAGAGCAAATCCCCCCCTTCTCAAAGTTAACTTAGTTCTTCATAGATCATATTCTTCAGGGGACATTTAGAACAAATCAAGTTCTTTATAAAACTGCCAAACCAAGTTTTTGACTGGGATTGAATTGAATTTTGTTAATTATTTCAACTCCTATATTTTTTATATTTTATATTTCATATGGTTCTTTTCAATGACTTCTTCCTGCTTCCTATTAATAATAGCCCTCTCATCCCCCAATGCCTTGGAGTTATTGTTGTGCTTACTTTAAAATCATTGCTCATCTGATCTAATAATACTTCTTTTGAAGACATACAAATGGCTAACAGACACATGAAAAGAATGTTCATCATCATTAGCCATCAGGGAGATTCAAATCAAAACCACATTGAGATACCAACTTACACCAGTTAGAATGGCCAAAATCAACAAGACAGTAAACAACGAGTGTTGGAGAGGATGTGGAGAAAGGGGAACCTTCTTACACTGTTGGTGGGAATGCAAGTGGGTGCAGCCACTTTGGAAAACAGTGTGGAGATTCCTTAAGAAATTAAAAATAGAGCTTCCCTATGACCCTGCAATTGCACTACTGGGTATTTACCCCAAAGATACAGATGTAGTGAAAAGAAGGGCCATCTGTACCCCAATGTTTATAGCAGCAATGGCCACAGTCACCAAACTGTGGAAAGAACCAAGATGCCCTTCAACAGATGAATGAATAAGGAAGACGTGGTCCATATATACAATGGAGTATTATGCCTCCATCAGAAAGGATGAATACCCAACTTTTGTATCAACATGGACATGACTGGAGGAGATTATGCTGAGTGAAATAAGTCAAGCAGAGAGAGTCAATTATCATATGGTTTCATTTACTTGTGGAGCATAAGGAATAACATGGAGGACATTGAGAGGAGAGGAGAAATGAATTGGGGGAAATCTGAGGGGGAGACAAACCATGCGATACTGTGGACTCTGAGAAACAAACTGAGGGTTTTGGAGGGCAACGGGGTGGGGGGTTCGGTGAGCCTGGTGGTAGGTATTAAGGAGGGCATGTATTGCATGGAGCACTGGGTGTGGTGCATAAACAATGAATATTGGAAACTGAAAAAATAAGATAGAATTAAAATAATAATAATACTTCTTTTTGCAATATGTTTTTTGTAGTTGTTGATATTTTTTAAATAGTTGTTTTCTTCTCTCATTTCTTCTTTTGGCCTGTGACTTTCAGTTTCCCTGGGAATATCAGCTACTTTATCCTGTAATGTGCATACAGGAAAGGGCAAAACATACATTCTAGTTCTCATCCTACCAGACGGTTTAGGGGAGGCGAGGAGGTGAACCGAAGAACTCCACTGATCACCGTTTCTTTGCTGCTACTCCACCAGTCATCTCTTGAACCACAAAGCCATCTACAAACTCATCCAAAGAAAAGGAAATCCACGAGCTCTGGGATTTGCGGGGGCGGGGCAGGGGGGGAAGTCAAATGCTGGATGTCAAAGGCCTGGGCTGGTTGCCACATCTGGTTTCCTCAGCTCGCAGGATTTGATGAAGTTGCTACTTCCCTGCCAACGTGGGGTGTCCTATGGTTACAGAATCTGCGACACTCTTCCAGCTGAATGGGACAGGCAGCAGAACTTAAAATGCTCTTAATGTTCTATATCTTGATTGAAATGGGGTTCACACGGGGTACACATTTGTCAAAATCATTGAACCGTACACTCAAGACCTGTGCCTCCCACTGTGTAAACAGAATCCCTGGGCATGAGTGACAGGATATCTACTCTCATCATCTTTCATTTTACTGTTACTGAACACTGATCTGGATATGCTAGTATTAAAGTAAGTTGCAAAACTAAATTGGGATTATAAATATGAGAAAGGATGATGCAATACTATATTTGTTAGCTCTTAAACCATATTTCCTCTGGAATGCCCAAAACCTCATTGAAAAAAATATTAGAACTACAGGGAGTTTAGTAAGATTGCCAGTTAATCAATAAGCCCACATCGATCTCTAACTGGGGTCATAGTTCAAAGGCGTACAGCATTTCACCAAATGAAAATGGGTGAAAGGAAATAAATTGTGAGGAAGGCAGTACAAATTTTTTATTTTATTGAATTTTGGTTTAAACAAGTGATATAAACATTTGTTATACTGAAGATTATATTTTAAATTTGAAGAAGAAAGAGCATAAATTGATAAATCAAAACAATTTCATTTCACAATTTTTTCTCACTTGGGGATACTGAATTAAGCCTGAAAAAAAACCCAACACATTTTATAGTAAGATAGCAAAATCAAGTTTTATGTTTCCATTGTCCTATGCAGAACAGAATTCAACCTTGAAGCCTTTAACTGGGAGTAATATTTTGTTTCCTATGGTTTCATATTTCATAAGAGAAAACAGCTGCTCACAAATTTAGGAAATTCCTAACCTAACATAATCTTTGTATGATGATTTTTCTATTTAGTGCAATCATACCCCGGATATTTGCACAATTCTCATGGAATGATATAAACATGTGTCACAATGTGTTTCTGAGCTCAGAAACTTCCCATTTGTAGTTTTGTCAGTCTTCTCCTGCTGAAGATAAAGTGAGCATTGTTGGTTCCTTTTCTCAAAAGGAGAAGTTAGTATACAGTAGGCTGTGTTCAGAGGTTAAGAGCCCTGATTCTGCAGCTAGGCTGTGTGAATTCTATCCTGGCTCCAGCACTTGGGGACTGTGACCTGGAGACAAGATTTCAACCTTTCTGGGCCTCCGTGCATCACCTGTAAAGTGGTAGCAATTACAGCACCTATCACAGAGGGAAGATTAGATCAGCGAACGTATGCACAGCTCTAAGAACAATGCCCATTGCGTGGCAAGCACGTTGTGTTGGTCATTATTAAGGACCTGGTTTTGAATTCAGTTTTTAACCCCACTATTAGGGAATATAGCTCACACTGACATTTTCATTTTTGGAAACTGATTATAATGCAAGAAGATAAGCTAAGGCTGACGTCCGCCATGTCTGAGGGCGCTAAACCATAACCTGGTATCTATCTATTGGCTCTTTTACAGAATATTTTCAAAGTAGGTAGGAATGTTTGTCAAAGCGAACGCCAAGTCTTCGAGGCTTCTTGGTGAGCTGAGGTGGGGTATTTTCCTCGAATGATCTAACAAGTCAACTCATTTCTAATCCCCCGCTAAGCCCCTACCCTCTGTGCAGAAGACCACACTACGTATCCTAATCATTGAGAACAGCATTGAACCTTGGTCCCAGGGTGAAGTGATTCGAGGGTATCCAGGTTACGGTTTTGATTACCCACCACATATTCTGTTTCTAATTTTCTAGCTCAAAGTGAGTATTCACTTCATTTGAGGCAGCAGGTAGATGAAAAGTTAATACCTTAGACATAGACTTCCTGACAAATAGGGCGATAACACTGGGCATGGAAGGAACATCACCTGTACGTGGATTTACCAATTTTGGCAAGTGGTATGAAAATTCTTCACAGAGTTCAACACACAAAAATAAGTTACTTTTGCATGGGGCACTGGGTGTGGTACATAAACAATGAATCTTGGAACACTGAAAAAAATTAAATTTAATTTTTAAAAAATTAAAAAATAATTTATTTTTGATTTCAGGTTTTCATGGACATGGTGTCCAAATGTTCTTTCTGGGCATAAGATTTCTCATGGTCACCATAAATCAAAATAACCAACAGGGAGGTATTATTATTTGTCTTAACAACTATGACAGAAAATGGCACGGGGGACTTAAAATTCTGTGCCAGTTTTTCTATAACTTCTCAGCCATATTTTAACATGCTGAAGGCATTTAGGGCAAATTTAAGCTTCTATAACAAAATACAGCGGCATAAAGAAAAGAGAAGTTCGTTTCTCTCCCATCTAATCGTTTCAAAGTGTGTGGAGCCCTGGTTGACTGGGCCGCTCTGCCTCATGGAGTCATCTGAGGTTTGCATCTTGTTCCAGCCTTTCTTGGGGTGTTTACCTTGCCCATCCAAATGACTGAAATGGGGTTCCAACGATCCATTTTCAGGAAGTGCTGAAGAACACGACAAGCGTTTTCCTCAACAAGCGACACAGCATTAATACCTATCCATTTTGCTCATTCAAGGTCACATTTTTAATGATGACAAAGATTATTAATGACTGAGGAATAAACTTTCCAGGAATTTTTAAAGCCAATAGGAAAAAAAAATTATAAAGCTGTATTCATGGATATAAAAGATTTTTTTTAAAGATTTTATTTATTTATTTGACAGAGAGATCACAAGCAGGCAGAGAGGCAGGCAGAGAGAGAAGAGGAAGCAGGCTCCCTGCTGAGCAGAGAGCCCGATGCGGGGCTCGATCCCAGGACTCTGAGATCATGACCTGAGCCGAAGGCAGCGGCTTAACCCACTGAGCCACCCAGGCGCCCCTCATGGATATAAAAGATTTAAATAAATTCTCATTTATACTGCATTTCAGTAAGAGAAAAAAATCTTATAGCTATTGTGATGGTTAATTTTATGTGTCACCTTGGCTGTGTCATGGCACCTGGTTTTTGGTCAAAGACTAGATTAAATGTTGCTATGAAGATAGTGCTTAGATGTGATTAACATTTACTCAGCAGACAGTGAGTAAAACAGATTACCTCTAGGATGTGGAGAGGCCTCCTCTAAACATTTCAAAACCTTAGGAAAACACGGAGGATCCCCCCCAAGGGAGAAGGAACTCTGCTCCAGAAAAACCTTTGGTTTGAGAATATACCATCAAGCCTTCCCTAGCTCTCCAGCCTACCGATCTGTTCTACAGATTTCAGACTTGCCAACCTCCTAGTGACCAGAGCCAGTTCCTTAAAATCTCTCTCTCTCAATCTCTCTTGTCTTTCTCTGTCTGCACCACACACACACACACACAAACACACACACACACACACACACACATCCTATGGTTCTGTTTTCTGGAAAACCCTAATACAGCTCTGTAAATTCTCCTCTCATCAACTTAATTCAGTGACATGTGAAATGCTCCCCCAGGATGATGATGGTGGTGATGATGATGACGACAACGGTCAGGAAGCTGATGACTTTTCTGTGTGTGGAAAGACCAGTTGATTACATGGTTTTAAAGCTGACCTTGAGGGGTGTCTTGGAGGCTCAGTCGTTAAGCGTCTGCCTTTGGCTCAGGTCATGATCCCAGGGTCCTGGGACCGAGCCCCACATCAGGCTCCCTGCTCAGCAGGAGTCTGGTTCTCCCTCTTCCACTCCCCCTGCTTGTGTTCCCTCTCTGTCAAATAAATAAATGAAATATTTTTTAAAAAAGCTAACCTTGAAAAATAAATACATATAAATATTAAAAATAAATATGAAATAATAAATGCAGAGAGGAAAATGTGCCATACCAAGACTGTAACATACATACAGGGGTAAGTAATAGCATAATATTAGAATATGAAATCAAAGAAATGAAACCAAACATTAAAATATACTTAAGCATTTAATGTGTAAGTGTAGAATTTCAAATAAGTGAAGAAAAATGTATTTAATGAATACAAGGTGTTGGGACAACTAGTGAAGCATTTTGAAAAAAATTAATTTCTGTATTCTGACCAGAAACTACATTGATTCTGTATCTTGATTATAAGCCACAAATTAAAGATATAAATGCCAAAATGAATGTATAAAATATGAAAGAAAACAGAGATCAATATAAATATGATCTTTGGACAGAGATAACTTTTTAAAGTATCACACTAAGACAGGAATTATAAAACTATCATTACATTTTATCATATTAACATTCAAAAATAAAAAATATTTGCAAACCAATCAGAGGAAATTATTTAGAAATCGATAAGAAAGACATAACTATGCAAGTAGGAAAATAAAGTACAAGAAAGACAATCCATGAAAGAAGAAAAACATTCAAATAACTTATATACATTGAAAAAGTTCTACCTTATAAACAATTGCAAATTAAAAAGCTTTGGAATACTACATTTTACCTAAAAGTTTGGAAAAATGATCTTGTGACTAGTAGATGTAGAAAATGGGTATAGAAACTGAGAATGGTGAAAACTTTTTGGAGGCAGCACCTGATTGTGTGTGTGTGTTGTGTATTGTGTGTGTGTGTGTGTATGATATACTCTCTGTTCATATTTTCATTCACTTGGATCCAGCAATTCCTCCTATGGGACTACCTCATGAGTCCAAGTCAATCCTTCCATTGTCACACCAAAAAACAAATAACCCAGAAACTTACTTGACCACCAGAAGGGAGGCTTATTATTACAGAGTCCAAACTAAGAGAGACATACGAGATTATATGTAAGACAGATGGGGGAATGGGAGGCCTGAGTGGGAACACATGCCTCCCTCCGTCCATCCCCTGCTCTACCTTGAGATCCCTTGAGAGCAAACTCTAAGAAGAGGCATATAGGGGAACTGGGAAGCTTTTATAGTAAACTAAAGAAGTAATCATGAATTGTGCAAAGATATATCTAAAAAATGTTTTAATGAAAACTATATATTGTTCTCGCTTCTACAGCACACATACTAAAATTGGAATGATACTGAGAAGATTAGCATGGCTGCTGAACAAGGATGACACGCAAATTCGTGAAGCGTTCCATATTTTTGAAGATGGACCATTTACACCAATGTGGATGGAACTGCAGGGTGTTATGCTGAGCAAAAGAAGTCAGTCAGAGAAAGACAATTACCATATGCTCTCACTGATGCATGGTACATAAGGAACAGCACAGAGGATCATAGGGGATAGGAGGGAAAACTGAATGGGAAGAAATCAGAGAAGGAGACAAACCATGAGAGACTCTTAACTCTAGAGAACAAACTGAGGGTTGCTGGAGGGGAGGTAGGTGGGGAGATGGGGTAACTGGGTGATGAACATTAAGGAGGGCATGTGATGTGATGAGCACCGGGTATTTTATGCAACTGATGAATCATTGAACTGTATCTGAAACTAATGATGGAATATATGTCGGCTAATTAAACCTAAATTTAAAAAATTATATTGAATATTCAATATATATATTGAATTCAATTTCACTCTTCAATGTCTCAATTCTTTGTCTAAATCATAGTAATCCTACATAATGGCAAAATATATGAGCATTTAAATTACATTAGAGAAGGGATGCCTGGGTGGCTGAGTCAGTTAAGCCTCTGCCTTCAGCTCAGGTCATGATCTCAGGGTCCTGGAATCAAGTTCCACATCTGTCTCCTTGCTCAGTGGGGACCCTTTTCCTCCTTCTGCCTGCTGTTCCCCCTGCTTGTGTGTGCTCTCTCTCTGACAAATAATAAAATCTCCATAAATAATAAATTGTTAGAGAAGACTGTTTAAACATAGCAAATCAGTTACCACCTAATCTCTATTATTAGGGGAAGACATAAATTTCAAAAAAGTAAATGTGCCATGAATTAAATTTACATTTAAATTATAATTATAAATTAGTCAACAGGTGCCTAAAAATTGAGAGTATAAAAAAAAAAAAATCGAGAGAATAGTTCCTGTTCCTGCCCAAAGCAGCTCAAAGCTCCATGAGCCCTTTGACAACACAGAGCAGATATTTCAGCCCTTCCAGGATCTTCTCACCATCAGGTGTTTCTGGGACTCCTGCTGGTTGGTGCCAGCACCTCAGCCAGTGGTCCGTTTTCCACATGGTTCCTGTCATCCCCTGGGACATGGCTTACTCCTCTATAAGGGGTTACTCGAGGTCTCCAGCCGGATGGCTGCTCCCTGCTCACAGCTGTGTCTCCACTGTGGGCACAGACTTGACTCCACTGACCAGACTAGAATGTTCTATGAGATGTTAATTAAATTTCATGGATAAATAAAGGAAATATCACAAAGACTGACAAACGACAATTGCTGGATATGGACATGCAAGGAGCACATTGGTGGTGTCCTCAAGGAGTTTCTTCCCTTGGTACCCTGGCCCAGCTCCTCTCCCAGCTGAGGAGAACTCCATGGGTTTTCTTGCCTCAGATACGAGACCCAAACTCCATGAAGCTCCTAGAGAGAGAGAATCCCCCCTCCTCCTATCCCATTTATGATTCGCATATAAAAACCTTAAAATTTTATGTGTTTATTTTTATTGCGATAAATTTCACCTACTTTAAAATTCACCATCTTAAATTGTACAATTCGGTACTTTTAAAAAAAAAAGTATATTCACAGAGTTGTGCAACCATCATGGCCATCTAATTGCAGAACATTTTTTCTGTGATTCACTTTTCAATCCTCATTTCCCATTCCTGAAACCCCACTGGGGTTTCAGAGCACCTGACAGGGTAGACGGCTGTTTGCCACCCAAGCTCTGAGCCACCTGAGGAATTAGACAAAAGCATCAGCTAGTGGAAGATAAAATACCTTCCCTTTTTACTGATACAGTTGACCTTGAAGAACGTGGCTTCTCTCTGCAGCCCATCGGGTGTCCAGTACTGAGTGTGGACTGGGAACTGTCCCCTCAGCTGTGCTAGAGACAGTCAGATGTCACTTCTCTGAGGGCAGAGGGGTGGTGGCCTGAGTGGAGCCGGGTGGCACACTGACAGGGCTTCCTCGCTGTGGTGAGAAACAGCAGCGTGGGGGAAAGAGGTGTGCCTTCCCTCAGACACTCTGGCCCACACCTGGTTGACTTCTTCCCAGGACGACCCATGGAGGAGAGCCCCCTCCCTCCAGGACACACCCAACCCTCCCTGAGGGAGCTTATCTGTAGATAACGCAGGTGTGTGGCTCCTGGCTCTTCACTGGTCCAACACACCGAGTGCTGGTTGGGACTTCATTCCGGGTCGGCTACTTCCCCAGTTCCCCCATCACAAAGCTCCATGTCCCGTCTGCCTTCAGGGTCTCAGCTCCAAGCTCCACAGACAACTGCTCAATCCCTACGCCTGAGAACTACAGTTCCCGGAGGCCATTTTCTTTTCTTTTCTCTTTTCTTTTCTTTTTTCTTTTCTTTTCTTCTTTTTTCTTTTCTTTTCCTTTCTTTTCTTCTCTTCTCTTCTCTTCTCTTCTCTTTTCTTTTCTTTTCTTTCCTTTTCCTTTTTAAAGATTTTATTTATTTGACAGAGAGAAGGAGAGAGAGCAAGAGAGCACACAAGCAGAGGGAGTAGCAGAGAGGGAGAAGTAGGCTCCCGGCTGAGCAGGGAGCCCGAGGCGGGGCTTGATCCCAGGACCCCCGGGATCATGACCTGAGCTGAAGGCAGACGCTTAACCGACTGAGCCACCCAGGCACCACCGAAGGCCAGTTTCATATGCAGGCATATGTTTTAGTTTATGTCGCAGAACAGCCTCATCCATTACCATTCCTATTCCTGAAGGGGATTTTGGCTTCAGAGCAGCTGGGTTGAAGAGTCCCTCCAAATCTCTCTCTCTCTCTTTCTCAGACACACACACACACACACACACACACACACACACACACACACACAGCACCAAGGAAACTGTGTTATCTGTATTGCCTTATGCACTAGAACTGAAGGCCTCTGGGGGGCCAGTGCCACTTGTCGAGGGTCTGTATTCTCAGAATTCTGTGGTTGCCAAGAGGAACCACCAAGTAATCCTGTGTGGAGTCACTTTGCTCATGACACACCGTTGTAGACAGCCGCCCATTTGGAGTGTTTCAAAGGGAACAAAAAGTGTCTTCTTGTATCTCCACCCCTACCTGCCCCTCACCCGCCCCCTCCCCCTGCTCCCACAGCGGGTGCGTGTCCCACAGGCTGCAATGCATTTTGGAAAATGTGCAAATTTGATCCTGTGAGGATCACACAACCTTTCAGATCTCCCTAAGCTGATGGAATGTGGGGTGGGGGAAGGAAGGAGAGGAGGGTTTTGGAGTGTGTGGCTTGCTGAGGAAATCAGTTGTCAGGCTTGGGCTAGGAACTACGCAGTCCCAGAGGGAGCTAGGTGGGGGAGGTGCCCAACCTCTGAAAGAAAACCCAAAATTCTTTTTAGTGGGACTAAGTCCAGTTCCTCTGCCGCGAGCTCCCCAGCAGGGTCCAAAGCGTGTAGCTAACCCTCACTGCCCAGCTTCTGCCCTCAAGCTGCAAACCTCCTTAGAGATGTTCCTGATGGTTGCTGGCCCCCCACTCGGCTTTGTGGGGCAGATCACTGAGTCTTAAGCTGGTTATGTCTGCTATGCAGAGGCCCCCCTTCCCAACTGGGGTGTCCTCTCTGAAGCCCCCTCCCTGATGACTGGCAGCCTGGGGAAAGCCCACCTCCTTCACAGGCCAGTTCTTCTCTCTGCTCACAGCAGCCACTGGGATACAGCCTTGGCTGGACAAGCGCGGTTCAAGAAATATCCAAAGGTAAGAGTGCGTGGTGGGGATAAGTCAGAGCCAGGATAGGAAGGGGAAGCACCAAGTTGGAGGGAGCAGGAACCAAAAAGACAACTCATGAGATTCTAAGTAAGCTGTCCTGTCTGTCCTAAGGAGGGGAGGGCATTGTCTTTGTCCTTTATAAATGCACCGCCACTGTGCGGGAGAGAAATGCATCTCAGTCTGACCTAGTGATTCCCAAACTAGCCCTCACGTTAGTTAGATCGCCCATGAGCATAAAAACTCCCAAAGCCCAGACCTCAGGCCTGCTGGTTAAACCGCAGCCCCCCAGGACTGGAACGCAGGCGGCAGGAACATTGAAAACACATGGACACATTTGACAACCTCATGTAGGACGGTGATCGGCAGCATCAAAATCCGCTGGAGGGCTTAAAACGCAACCCCTGGGCCCATCCCCCGAATTTCTGATCCTCTAGGACGGGGGATGGGGCCTGAGAATTTGCATTTTTACCAGGTTCTCGGGCAATGCTGCTGGTCCAGGGACCACACTTAGAAAACCACTGACCCATCTACTCAAAACGGAGTCAGTAATTAAAGCCGCCTTGGAGATTTAATTCACCCGCTACTGGAAACCATGTCGTTAAGATTCCATTTGCCTAGGGAAGAAGGAATTTCATCATCTGTGGGTCGGGGGAAGGATCTACCCCCCGCCCCCCCCCCACCCCCCCACCCCCTGCCCGTCCATCGGGCCTTGGGTAGCGTTGCCCTGCCCCACCTCGGACTGTGTTGGTATCTGACGCTTCCTTCTAAGGTGTTGAACTTGGGCTCTGTCTTGGGCTCTCCCAGCTCTCACCACTCCTACAAACCTTAATAAATGGATTTGGTCTTTACTTGCAAGGATCACTTTGTTCCCACCACACTGGCCCCATGGCTGGCCCACAGTGGGGAGGAATCCAAGGTCAAGGCCTCTCTTTGCCTCACCCTGCTGCTCTGACTTTGAGGCCTGGTGTAGAGGGATCAGAACAACCTCTGGTCATAAAGAACCCCTAGACCAGACTAAGGCCCCAGGGCCCTTGGAGGGAGGGCCCACCAAAGCCAGGGCTGGGGCTTTCTCAAGCATGACCTCTTCTCTCCCTCACAGCAGCCATGCTGTCTTTTCTGGTTCAGCTCCCTCCTTAGAGCTGGCTCTATGCGGGTACCTGGGTGGCTCAGCTGGTTAAGCGTCTGTCTTCCGCTCAGGTCATGATCTCAGGGTCCTGGGATTGAGCCCTGCATCAGGCTCCCTGCTCAGCAGGAGGTCTGCTCCTCCCTCTCCTGCTCCCCCTTGCTTATGTTCCCTCTCTCGCTGTGTCTCTCTCTATCAAATAAATAAATAAAATCTTTTTAAAAATTAAAATAAAAATAAAATAAATAGTTCCTCCTCCCCGGAGACAGCATGGTTGTGTTCACTTAAGCTAAAAAGCAAACACTATGTATCTCTACGGTAAACACACACACGTGTTTGTTGAAGGAAGGAGGGAACAATGCTGGTGGCATGTCCTGGTCCTCAGGGAAGCTTCAGTCATAAATCCAGAGAGCTGTCGTGTAGATAGTACTTGTCACGTGAGCCAAAGCTGTCCATCTGTTACTCATCTAAAACTCTGGTTTGAAACCATTTCCCACCGGACAGAAGCACAGGCACAAATACTGGTAGACGTTGGTCCCAGGTTGATGAGGGGCGGAAGCAGGGCCCAGAGCCAGGCAGCTCCAGAATCTGCCTTGGCTCCCCGAACCCGAATTCCAGGGGGACTCCAGGGCCCATCGCCACCGTCTTCCTCAGCCAGGCCCTCTTTCCTGGATGCACACTGGGGTCCTCGGGAAACCGGAAGATGGGGTACCCGCATTTCTGGGGACAGAAGCCACCTTATAAACACGGCATGCTTTCCCAAACCCTGGGCACATGGGGAACTGGTCGTTGGATAGATTGAGGTAACTTTCTTTTTCTGTGAAAAGCCCCCCCCCCCCCCAAATCCTGCACAACTCACACTTAGTTTCCTTCTTCCGGCACTTCATATTATGTTAGACCAGGTGGAATTTTGGTATCATAAGTCACCGTGAATTTTATAGGGAAATCAACACCCCAAGTGCAGGCTTGACTGTGGAGCCGGGGTGAGGTGGCAACAAGAGGTCCAGGGGAATTATGATAATATGTAACTGTGTTTCAAGATTGCGAAAATTCTACTTGAAGTCGTATAACCCACCTAACATTAAATTATGTCATAATCACTCTGCAATGTACTCAAAATGGGGGGGTATCCCGCTGATAATGATGGATGGTTTCAATAATTTGTCCCTCTTCTAACAAAACCAGAGAGTCCATTTTGCTCATTGAAATGCATAGTGATTTACAATAGCAAAAACGACATTTGGCGGCAAGTCATGCTGAAGACAAGATAGGTAGGAAATATTTTCTTGATTAGATAATGGTTGGTTGAAATTCCTTCCAGCTTTTGCGAAACCAAAGTTAGCAATTGAAACCATATCAGACGACGCATCAATTTTCCATAAACAGAAGACCGTGCAACCCCACTTTATTGAAAAACCTTTACGCGGAGCTAGATTTAATCTCTCAATTTGAGAAGCAGCGCCATGAAATAAGATGTTTGCATGCAAAATCTCCAGATTTCCAATGGAAATGTAAAACAAAGAAGCATTCTGTTCCCTTGGGGATGGCACCTATCTTGGATTCGTTTTTTCTCTCTGATGTTCTCGCATGGTTTTATCAGTGACTTCAGGGAAGTGAACCAGCAGTTTGCTTCCTTAAGAACAAAGGCTTGGAGAATTTTTTTTTTTTTTTTTTGAAAGAGAATATATTAAAAGTACTTTCCCTACTACTCTTTTCATTTGTAACAAATTTCCTGAGGAGTCATCATTGTCTCAAATAATTTGTCTTTTAATGATTTTCATATTTAATCTGGCAACTAAATATGACTTGAGTTTAGGCTTTGTTTTCAATTTTTTTTTTCCTAAATCACACATGGAAATATTTTTTGAAGAGGCACATTTTAACTATATGAAACTGCAAAGAGGATGGGGTTTAAAAAAACATACAGAGCAAACTATGCATTTCCCATAAGTTACTTTGGTCTCCTCCCTGCCCCCACCAAAAACTGGATCTTTGGTAGCATCTCTCAATTTATTTAGTAATAAAGAAATTTATCACATGATATGTGCCTGATAAATGAATAATGACAAATAAGACGTAGTCGGTCAAAGACCTGTATGTCACCGTGCATAAGTCTATAGAATTCAAGCATGGTACATGGGGAGTAAACACATCCTTCCCATGCGGGCCCTGCTGGCTCCTTGGCAGCCATGTTTGTTTCTTCTTTTTGTCTCTACCCAAGACAGGCAAGTCACATTCTTTAATAGAGCTGTACACTGGTTTCTATTTTCTATTGTCAAATGTTCCAATGTTCTACCTATTTATCTAAAACACTGTCACAAAAATGTCAAGAGGGTTTCACAGTCAGAGGACTTAAGATGGCAGAGGAGTAGGGGTCCCTAAATTTGTCTCCTCCCTCCAATCCAAACAGTTAATTATCCAATCAATCTGGACACCTGAGAAATCGATGGATGAGCCTTTCACAGTCTGTTTCCATAAAGCCAAGGCATTTATTTGTGTCTCAATAGGCAATCGTAGGGAAGGCATAATTTCTAACCAAAGCAAGTTCACCAGGCAGCTGGTCAGTTATCTGAAGTCATAAAATTATGATGTGCCTTGATTGTTTTCTCTAAATACTTTTTCCCATGTAAGGGAATCAGGCATTCTTGGATAAATTCCCAATTCCAGATCTGATTCCTGTATGTGGAAATGTACAACGTAAGCCTGGATCATCTTGAAATTGTGTCAAAGGACACAGGGCATTTGAAGAGGCTTTCCTAGCTAACGGTGGAATAATTTCAGCATCAGAATCTTAGGGTATGTATGTGGTACAGCGAGTGCCGCAAACTGTGTAAGACTGATGATTCACAGACCTGTACCCCTGAAGCAAATAATACATTATATGTTAATTTTTAAAAAGCCAAAATCATTCATATCCTACAAGTAAATAAAAGAAGCCAAAGGCAAAAGTTAAGCATATGCCAAACAAACACAAACAGCAATAGAAAAGTTTAAGGTCAAAATCACTCATGTTACAGGTAGAAATGAGACAGCCATCATTTTAAATTGTAAAAGTACAATTCACAAAAAGACAAATCAATCATAAAGATTTATGTGGCAAACAGTATTATCTGTCTGGAAATTTAAATTAAAAATAGAGATAGAAAATATGACAAAACCAGGATACTAAAAGAAATAAAAGTTTCACTCAGCCTTTGTTAAGCAAGTAGACAAATGTTTCAAAAGATTTCAAGAAATCTTATTAATGCAATGAATTACAATTATTTGAAAGATACGTTTTTAATTTTTTACCTTTAAAAAAAATTTTTTTAAGATTTTATTTATTTATTTGACAGAGAGATCACAAGTAGGCAGAGAGGCAGGCAGAGAGAGAGGGGGAAGCAGGCTCCTCTCTGAGCAGAAAACCTGATGTGGGGCTTGATCCCAGGACCCCAAGATCATGACCTGAGCCAAAGGCAGAGGCTTAACCGACAGAGCCACCCAGTACCCCTAATTTTTTATCTTTTAAACAGCAAGTATCACTTTATTTCTAACGTCCATGAAAAATTTTTAGAAAATTATTTAATTTTAAGCCACATATTAAATCTTAATATATTTGGAAAAACACGTCTGTCATCAGTAAAATAAAATTACAGATAATGGTAAAGATTTAAATAAAAAATTCTTCCAAGTAGAAATTTTATAATGACCTTCTAAAACAACTTCTGGGTCAAAGGGGAAATAAAAACTGCATATATTAAAATAATGGAAAAATTTAAATGTTTGCTTTAATAGGCCTTATTTTTCAGAGCAGTTTTCAGGGCACAAGCAATATCAAACAGGAGGTACAGAGATCCAGGGACTCAAATGATGTCATGCCCACATGATTGACTCCCTCCATGCTCACACTCCTTCCTCTGGGCTGGCTTCCTCTTCTCCCTGGTAAGCTCTTCTCCTGGATGCAAGGATGGTCCCAGGGGGCACCAGGTTAGAGCATCTGTCCTTTCTTCCTGTAATCCCAGCATGGTAAGAAAAAAAAAGAAATGTTTTAGAAAAGCAGGAAAATTCCTTTTATAGAAAGGTCTTTGCTAACACAACACCTTGATGGGCCTCTGTGAATGTGGAAGTATAGCCTGGGGCCACTGCCAGTTGGGCTAGAGGTAGAGGAATCAGGTACCTTATTATGCAAACCAGGACACTGCAGGGGAGGAGAAGAGCAGATACAATTAAGAAAGTCCCTGGGCCAACACGTATAACCTGGCATTATTCCCTGTAAACCTAAGCATATGCTCAGCTTCTGAAGGAATGAAGCCAAGAGGCAGCTAAACTCTTGTGCTTAAAACACACACACACACACACACACACACACACACACACACTAAGATGGCTCAACTAGAAATTGACTGACCGTAGCAACTGTTGGCCTAAGATGAGGAGCAACTGAAACTCCTCCATGGCTGGCGGAAGTATGAGATGGTTCTGATAGGTACTTACCATAGAGAAATAAAAGCATGAAAACCAAGGACTTGCACATGACTGTTCACCGGAACTTAATTTGTAATAGCCCAAACCAGAGCAACCCAAATCCATCAATGCGTAAGTGGATAAATTGTGGAGTGTGATACAATGAAATGCTGTAGGCTGTAAAGACAAATAACTATCGATGGACACACGATGTGGATAAATCTCAAAGTTATTACACTGAGTGAAAGAGCCAAGCCAAAAAAGAGAGACCATATTACAAGATTCTATTTACGTAAAATCTAGAAATATGGGCTAACTTAAAGAGAGAGAAAGCAGATCGGCAGTTGCTTGGGGATGGGGTGGAGAAAGGAATGGATGGAAAAGGCCACAAGGCATGTTTAGGGGGTGATGGAAATGTTGTTTGAGAGGTGATGGTTGCAGGGGGGTGCATGTCTGTCAAGACTGATGAAGTAAGTTATACACTTAAGTATGTGCAGTTTTGTGCATTTCATGTAACTCAAAAAAGTTGGAAACTTTCTTAAAAATAAAAGTAAATTGTTTTGAAAGGGGGGTTTGGAGTAGAAGGGTGGAAAGGAGGAGGCAGAGGAGGAGCGATGAAACCCAAAAAGAAGTTGAGGCTGGAACTAGCAGGACACTGGTCAGTGCACATTCCTCAGTAGGGTTGGGGTCCCAGGAGAAGGGGTACCAGAAGGCTCTAAAATGAGTGAAGTCTGACAGTCTTAAGTTACCTGCTGTGCTACTCCCTGTTATAACCCCCATGCTTATACCATCAATCTTTATTAAGGACTGTAAATGGACTGGGATGAGGGCTATATAGAGGAAATAAAGGACCTGAATCTCTCTGGGTAGATCTAGGATGATGAGACGGGGACAGCTGAAATGTGCAAGATGGGAGAAAGATCCAGGATTCGTTGGAAGCAGTAAATCAGTCTGAGATGACCTGGGGAAATATCTGACTTTCAAGAATCCCCACTGAAATTCGAAACTTGGCTCCATGTCCCATTCCATAGAGAATGGGGGATTTGAGATACTGTCATCTACCTCCCCAAGGATGCTACATCCCCACTGACATGTGAGTTACATGACTATGTCAAAGAGCAATGGTTACTTCATTCCTACTTCCTGGGGCCATTGCGCCTTATAACAGTGATCAACAGAGGCCATGGTCAGAGACCCAAGGTCATTGACCTGCTTCTTCATCAGCAGTTTCAAACGTAGATGATTCTGGGAAAAGGGAGAGGAGAGAGAGATGGTGGAAGGGAAGAAGGGAATGCAGTTTTCAATTTTCAATTTCCACACCCACTGTACTGATACTGAAGATATAGTGTTGAACAAGATAGACGATTCCTCTATGCCCAGAGCTGAGAGGCCAGCAGGAATGCCGACTTTAAATCAGGAAGAACAATGCATGTCAGAATAAAGGAGGAGGGAATTCTAAAATGAATTTAAAATAACTGAGCCTAGAGGGCTTCCCTGGGAAGTGAAGTTGGGATGAGATTTAAAAATGAACAGGGAATGACGCTCCACCCCAAACTTTCAGGCCTTGCCAAGAAGCCCTCCATTCCCCCAATCAACAAGGTTCATCTAGGCTGCTGACAGATAGCCTGGCACCAATACTTGTGCATTGGCCAAGCTGGATGCTGTCCTGAGTATTGCTGTGACAAAGCAATGCGTCCTATTGGTTTGACCTCCACAGTTTTGTCACTCACCCACAGTGGGCTCCTGTGTTCCCAAACTGATGAAATACCAGGCAGTACACTGGAACATTTTAAATCAGACCCTACCTTTCTGGGAGTTGTAGCATTGGATGACACAGAATGACCCCAGATGGACACAATGGATGGTGACAGTGGACATCCCTTCAGCCTTCACACTTATTCTTGGGATTCTGCTTCCTCATCTGCTCCTATGTACAGACATTCAGCTATGAATCCCCACCATCAGGGGCATTTTTGTCCAGTTCTCTGAATGAGGCCATTGCTCTGCCACACAGCAGTATGTAGTAGACTGTGACACTGGTTCCCCATTGGTCATAACTTCCAGCCCTCTCTCCTCTGAGTGATCCCTTCCCACATTGATTCTGAGTTTGGTCATGTGACTTGCTTTGGCCAATGGACATTATCAAGAGTGAGGCAAGCAGGGGTTTGATAAGCACTTGTCCACTGGGTCTTGTCCTTCCAGAATGAACCTCTTGGAACTCACCATTCTATAGAGAAGTTCTGGCTCTCCTGTTGTGAGAGAGGAGCCACATGAAGAAGAACTGAGGTAATTCAGCCCACGTTAGCACCCAGGCCTTTCAGAACCTTCCAGGCCAGCCTAGCCACCAGCTGGATGAACCCACAGGAGTAGGCCCAGCAAATACCAACGAGGAGCAGAGAAACCATCTCGCTGAGCCTGACCAAACACACAGGACCTTAAGAAAGAATACGCTGTCATTGTTTTAGACTTAAAAAATACTGAAGTGCTTGCCATACAGCAATATTTATCATATAGATGAGGGCCTCAGGCCTGATTCTACAGCATCTACTCCAAACATAGTTTCCTTTACAAGGCACTGATGTTTGTTTCATTCTTAGGAATGAGTGAATCTTAGGATGGTGTCCCCAGGCTTTGATTTCCCTCAAGAGAAGTGTTTTTGGTGTTTTGTTTTTTTTTTCAGATTGAGAACATTTTTTTTCAGAGAGAACTTTGAAGGATTCAGAATCCTTCTCTTATAAAATGGTAGATGAGCATCTTGTGACAGCTGTGGTGATAAAGTAGGGTGGCTTTTTAAAAACTATTATATTTAGGATACAGAAATACTGATTTAAGGGGGCAAATGCACCCCAATGTTTATAGCAGCAATATCAACAATAGTCAAATTACAGAAAGAGCCCAAATGTCCATTGATTGATGAATTGATAAAGAAGATGTGGTAGATATACATAAAAGAATATTACTTGGCCATCAAAAAGAACAAAATCTTGCCATTTGTGATAGCATGGATGGAGCTCGAGTGTATTATGCTAAGCAGAATAAATCAGTCAGAGAAAGACAAATATGTCCATTTGCAGTAGCAAAACAGAACTAAATAGAGATGGGTTCCATCCCTTCAGCCTCCTGAAGCTCCACTGATTGGTGGATGGGGGTGGTGGCTATACTAAGGAAGTGTGGGCAGATTCAGTCATCTTCTATTTCTTTATTTGCTTTGTTCCTCCCCCAAATGATTCCACTGATGAAAAGTACGATCTCGGGATAATTGTAGACAAAGAGATGCTGATGGTAGCCATGACGTGGGAATGAAGGGATGCCTCCCATTTCTTCAGAAAGCAGAATTTCACAGTAAGGAAAAGTACTGATATTACAGAAGTACAGTTTTAAATACCAAGTATGTTAATTAGAGTGATACCAGTTTCTACAAGAGATAAACACAAAACATCAGATTAACACATGAGAAGTGGGTCATTCACTCACATCATGTCCATTTGGCAACTACGTTGGGAAGGGAGTGTGAGGGAAGCTCTGCTCCATGCAGTCATTCAGGGAGCCAAGCCTCCTCCATCTTGTAATTCTACCATCCTCTAGAGCCTGGGGGCTCTCTCTACTCAGGGGACTGGGGGAAAAGATTTTAAAAAGTGGTTTTTATGAGCCAGGCTGGGAAGTAAGATGCATCCCTTCCAACCACATTCCTTTAGTTAGAACTTGGTCATATGGCTCCAGCTAACTGAAAGGGAGGCTGGGGGATATCATTTTTCTGTAGGAGAGAACAAAGAGAATGGGCCTGGGAAACATCTAGCTGACTTCCAGTATACAAAGCTAAGGGACAGCAAGGGACAGCCAAAGTCTTTACCTCCTCCTACATTAGCTCTTTTGTTTTAAAAGATTAATATGCTTTAGGCACTTACTGTGTTTTTCAGCATATTCTTATCTAAACTATAATTAGTCAAAATTTCTCCTGAGAGAATACTTACAGCTCATATCTCTGATGGGGACCCTCATCTTGAATATATTAATAACTTCTAAAATCAATAAGAAAAAAAGAAAAACAATTCATTTGTCTTAATGTTCAAAAGACTTGAAAAGGCATTTCATAGAATAATATATCATAATGGTCAACAAATGTGTGAAAAGGTGCCCAACATCATTTCTTATCAGGAGAACGAAAATTAAAACCAAAATGAAATCCACTTTAGAGCCACCAGAAAGGTGAAAATTTTCAATTCTTATTTTTTTTTTTACCAACTTTGGAGAGAAAGTAGAGCAATTGGAATTCTCATATGTAGTGGTGGGATCATAAAGCTTTACAACCACTTTAGAAAAGTTTTGGCAGTTTCCACCAAACATACACATAAACTGTAACCCAGCAATTTCTAGCTTAAGAATTGAGTGGATTCCAACTCCAAAAAAATTGAAGGTGTATATCCAGCAAGGACCATGTATCTGAGTTTTCAAAGAGCTCTATTTATAATAGCAAAAAACTGGGATTTTTTTGATGTCTATTAATAAGATAATATACTAACGAAATGTGGTCTTCAGTAGCTACACTGGAGATCTGTGCATTTCAATTGTATGTAAATTTTTTAAAAATCTGAACTTTTTAAAGTTCCATTTATTGAGGAATAGTTCATTTACAGTAAATTTTCCCCTTTTTGTTGAGTTCGGGTCCATGAGTTTTAACAAACGTATACACCCCTGTAATCAAGATATAGTATTTCTCTATCACGCCAAAAGATTCCTTGTGGGGCTTTGTAGTCAGTTCCCTCATCTCACACCCCTAGCATTCACTGATCTGATTTCTGTGCCCATAATTTTTTGTCTTCTGAGGAGGTCATATAAATGGAACCATATTTATGTAGAATTTTTTGTCGAGCTTTTTTTCATGCAACATAATGCTTTTCAGGTCCATTAATAATGCACTTATCGGTAATTAATTCCTTGTTATTGTTGAGTAGTAATCCATGATATGGATTTAGCACACCTTGTTTATGCATTCACCTGTTGATGGATATTAGAGTCGCTTCCAGGTTGGGTCAGTTATGAATAAAACTGCTATAAATATTTACATAGAAATGTTATTTGGACATATATTTTTATTTTTCTCGGATAAATACCTAGGAGTAAGATTACTGGGTCATAAGTCAAGAAGGTATTGAACTTTACAAGAAACTTCTGAACTTTTTCCAAAGTGGCCATAGTATTTTTTATTGCCATCAGCAATGAATGAGAGTTCTAGTTGGTGTCCATCCCCGCCCAGCACTTGGTACTGTCAATTTATTCCAATTTTAGGCATTCCAAATGGTATGTAGTATCGTTTTGATTGTTATTTGTCTTTACCTAAAACTAATGACATTGAATATCATTCATCTGTTTATTTGCTGTCTGCAAATCTTTTCTTGTGAAGTGACTATTCAGATCTTTTGCTCATTATTTATTGGGTTGGCTGATTTCTAACAAACAATATATGAAAATTATATATGCTATAAACAAGCCCTTTTTCAGTTACATGTTTTGCAAATAATCTCTGCCTGTATGAAGCTTGGCTTTTCATTTTCATTTTTTTTTTTAAGATTTTAATTATTGGGGCACCTGGGTGGCTCAGTGGGTTAAAGCCTCTGCCTTCAGCTCAGGTCATGATCTCAGGGTCCTGGGATCGAGCCCCACATCAGGCTCTCTGCTCAGCAGGGAGCTTGCTTCCCCCTCTCTCTCTCTGCCTGCTTCTCTGACTACTTGTGATCTCTGTCTCTGTCAAATAAATAAATAAAATAGTTAAAAAAAAAAGATTTTAATGGGCGCCTGGGTGGCTCAGTGGGTTAAGCCGCTGCCTTCGGCTCAGGTCATGATCTCAGGGTCGTGGGATCGAGTCCCACATCGGGCTCTCTGCTCAGCAAGAAGCCTGCTTCCCTCTCTCTCTCTCTCTCTGCCTTCCTCTCCGTCTACTTGTGATCTCTCTCTGTCAAATAAATAAATAAATAATCTTTAAAAAAATAAATAAATAAAATTAAAAAAAAGATTTTAATTATTTATTTGACAGAGACAGAGAGAACACAAGTGGGGAAGGGCAGAGGAAGAAGCAGGCTCTGCATTGAGCAGGGAGCCCGATGTATGGCTCTATCCCAGGCTGGGATCATGACCTGAGCCAAAGGCTGACACTTAACCTACTGAGTTACCAAGGTGCCCCTGGCTTTTCATTTTCTTGACAGTGTCTTTCAAAAAGCAAGTGTTTTTAATTTTAATGATGTTCAATTTATCAATTTTTCTTTTACGATTCCTATTTTCTGTGTCCTAAGACATATTTGCTTACCTCAAAGTCACACAAATTTCTTCTATGTTTTCTTTGGGGAGTGCTAAAAATTTTAGGTCTGTGCCTTTCTCAATCTATTATCTCCCAGCTCCAAATTAATTCTCTTTGTCTGCTCTATGAAAATGGATCCAGGCCCATTAAATATTTTTCCTTTGCTTCCATTGAGGCCCTGTCAAGAGATGTTACTAAAGAACCTGCAGGAGAAAAGGGATTTTACCTTCTGATTTTAGAGTGCTCATGCCACAGCCTCTTGGAGTACACACAGCTACTCCAGGGCTACCTCCTGCAGGGAACTGCAGTCAGAGCATCAAGCAACCAGTGACATTCCTTGGTCGTGCCCAAGGGCAGTTGGGTAGCCCAGTGCCTCTGAGGAGACACCATCCTGTGAACAAGTTGTACAGGGCAGCTTTCCAGCATGTTCCACCACCCCAGAACCACAGTGATTCTTTGCCATCCAAGGACCCACAGGAATTCCCTAACAATGCCTAGAACTTAGCCCTGGAGAAAACGGTTTCTCTTGATAATTGCTATGCCTCCATTCTTCAGAGTTTTTATTTTTTACAAACCAATCCACTGTTACTTTAATCCCTGAATATAAAACCAGTCATTTTTTATATTAACTTTTCATGGTTTTGTATGATATGGGATATTAGTGAATGATACCATGTACATACCCATTGTTCTAGAGGCATTTGTTGGAAGGATTATTCCTTCTCCATTTAGTTACCTTGGAATCATGGTCAAAAATCAATTGACTGTAGATGTGTAGATTTCTGCTTGGTATTTATGTTCTATTCCATCTATCCATTTGTCTATTATTTCATCAATACCATGCTGTCTTGATTATTGTGATTTCATATTAAATCTTGAAACCAGCTAGTATGAATTTTTCAAGTTTGTTCTCTCTCAATATTATTTTAGCCATTTTAGGTCCTTTTCTTTTAGATGTGGAATCAGCTTACCAATTCCTACCAAAAAAATCGTTGATTGGGATTACATTGATCAATTTGGCATGAATCAACATCTTAATATAGAGATTTACAATCCATGATCATGATAAGCCCCACTTTGATATCACTCATGAATCAATTTTAGCATTCATATCTGGCACATATTCTGTACTAAGTAGAAGGTATTTTTAGTGTTAAGTATTTTATATTAAGTATAGTAAGTACATTAATATTATATAAAGTATTTCATATTTTGTTATAAAATGGTACTTCAAATTATTTAATTTTCATTTTTAACTTTTTAAAATAGTGACTTTGTATCCCATGACCTTGTTAAATTTATCTGTTATTTATAGGAGCTTTTTTGGTAGATATTTTGAAATTTTCTGTGGCCTTAATAGGCACTGTTTAATCCTTTAGTTCTTTGGGATGGAGCTACTGTAACAAAGTACTATAGATCAGGTGGCTGATAAACAATAATAATTTATTTCTTATATTTCTGGAGGCTGTTAAGTCCAAGATAGGAATATCAGCATTGTCAGGTTCTGGAGAGAGCCCTTTTCTGGGGTTGTGGACTACATGGAAAAAAGAGAGATAGCTAACTTTCTGGCCTTTTTAAAATCCCATTCATGCCACCTCCATCTATATGATTCAATTACTTTCCAAGGGTCTCACCTCTAAACACCAGCACACTGGGATTAGAGTTTCAACATACGAATTTGTGGGGATCACAAACATATAGTCCATTGCATCTACAGAGACCATCACTGATCTGCAGATAAAAACAGATGTATTTATTTATTTCCATCTGTATGCCTTTTCTCCCCTTTATCTTCCCTTATTGCATTGGCTAACAACTCCACTAAAAATGTTGAATAGGAGTGTTAAGAGCAGAGACTGACTTTCTTTGCTTACAAAGAAAAAAGTGTTTGCAAGGATGAAAGCATTCAATCTTTCATTAAGATACAATAATTAGACATACCAACTATAAGTTTCCCCTATATGCCTTTCATCATGTTAGGGAAGTCCTTGTTTATTCCAGATTTTCTGAGGGTTTTATCATAAAGGGATCTTAAATTCTGTTAAGTGCGTTTTGTGCATTTACTGTGAGGATCATGTGATTTTTCTCTTTAGCCTTTCATATTGTGAATTATATCACTTGGTTTTCTAATATTGAACCTTGAATATCACAGTGAATCATTTAACTATTCAGAGCCTCATTTTTTAAAATCCATCAAACAGAAACAGTAATTACACTTACCTTTCCCTAGATCCCCACAGGGCTCATTTCTTTCAGTTCTGCTCTTATGACACCATTGTACAGAAGCTTCCCCTGACCACCCATGAAATTATGGCCCTTCTCTCACTCTCTTATTCCCAGCTTTTTTCCATGAAACTTGGAGTATGAATTCATACCTTCTGAGCCCCTCTAGTATAATTTAAGCTTCACAAGTTCAAAAGCTTCTTCTGTTTTGAACACTAGTGCCCAAAGCCTAGAATTATACATGATATGCAGATATAACCAAAATATATGTTGCATGAAGTGTAAACTAAACGAGACTCTACATGTAAAGCATGTAAACCTTATCTGGCCCAAAGTAGAAACTCATTAAAATTAATTATTATAATAAATATTTATTCTTCATTGTGCTTTCTCATATCATCATAAATTGTCAGGTGGCACACTCAAATAGGGTATTTAAGGAGGCAAATATATAAATGGATTCTTTAGAAAAGGTGACTTGAGACAGGGAAGTTGTCAGGAAGATTAACAAGGGAAAATAACGTCCCTGGGACAGCAGCATCAAGGAGCTCTCGTCATTGTAGATTTAAGGGGCAAGGAGAGGGAATGGCTATGTAATGCAGAAAGAGCAGCTGTAGCTGGAAGAGAGGGCCATCTGACAGCACTGGCAGACTTGGGTGGAAGAATACCATACCCCAATGCAATGCAATGAAATGAATACCCAGCATCATTGCTTCCAACCATTGGCTGAGCCCAGAAACTAGAGGGCCGGGCTAACCCCAGTGAGTCATTCCATAAAGGACAGTCTCTCAGAGAACAGAGCAGAGTACAGAGGTGTGGAATCAGTCTAGAGAGGAACATAGAAACTATCCACGCCACTATCCACCGCCCGCAACACATAAAGCAATTGCATGAGTTCAAATTCTCAAATACCAGGAAATTTTACAAAGTGCTACCCTTCCAGGCTACCTTGCAGAAACATCTTTTTGCCCAATCCTTTCCCTCCCTGACCTACTAGCTCCAGAAGTGTTGCTTGGCTGTGATGAATGTCTTGGGTGAATGTGCTTTGTTCCTCTAAGACTCTACGAAGAGCCTGTTCATGCAGACTGTGGTAGTGCTCCCAGGCAATTTCCTGATTCCGTTCTCCTGATCTGCATCTCTTACCATACAAAATAAAAGAGAGCTGTGAACTGAGCAGTCTCCTGTGTTCATGCTGCAGTACAGTATGTCTGTGTGTTGTTAAGCAGCTGCCACAATTTCCCCCAGAGGTTGCTACATTTCAGAGCTGGATGAGGTAATAGGGATATTTAGCCCAAGTTAAGCTTGTAAAAGTGCTTTGGGAATCTTTGGAATGAAAAGAACTGTGCATACCCAAAGAGTTTTTATTAATTACACAATATATGCCCAGGGTTGGAAAAAGATCTTCACATGGGTGTCTCCTGCTAGTAAACATGACTACTTCTCTGCATGGATTAATCTGAGAACCGAAATGCAAAAAAATAAACTTCAGGCAGTGATTAGTGGTGGAAAACTTGAGATCATTTCCCTACCTACAAGATGGGAATACTGATGACTGTCATGTCATCAAGACTGGGGGAGGGTGTGATGGCAATACATGTATGAATTAATTTATGAGTAGTTCTTTTGAGGTGTCAGATAATGTTCTTGGAAAGTGGGTAGATCATTCCAAGGATCCTTACAGAGCTATCTTCCTAAAAACAAAATATAACTTCTCCCTCCATCTGGGTTATATCTTGGAAAACAGCCAGGCATGACTCAGTTAAGTGAGTGGACTGAGGAGCCTGAAGACAGTGAGACTGAGGAGGGGCTGGGACCTTAAAACCAGGCCTTCCCTCCTGGGGTGAGACAGGTGGTAGGCAGCTTGACCCAGCTGCTGATGCTTGGAGGAAATCCAGCCCAGCAGGCAGAGTTTAGTATCCAAGAGAGAGAAAGAGACCAGGCCAATAGTCAATTTCAAAGGGTCTAACTGAAGTGTCCTCACTAGAACGGTACAACAAGGAACGGCAGGTACAGTGATGTTCAACCAGACCAGAGCCACTGTGAATGTCCTTCGGCAAGGTCAGTGGTCACCACATTGAGGCTCAAACTCAAATTTTTATTCTACAGAGGGAAGGCTAGCAATTTTAAGCCAGGGTCTGCAAGGAGACAGGAAGACCATGAAGAAAGAGAACTAGGTGCAGGGAACAGTCCCAGATTGTCATGATCCAGAAATCCTAATCTAGAGTGTATTTGGGGAAGGCAGTCCGGTTAGAAGGGGAAATTTGAGAGTGTGTTTACATATAATTTTATCTAAGATTGATAAATAACAGTTTTCTTTATCATAGAATGTAGTAATTACAGAGGAAGCCCTACTTATACTCATCCATACACACACACAGGCTACTTCCATGCACTTGTATAAGCCCAAAGCTAGCCATCAGCATTGAAGTCCAAAATTAGGGCAGACAAGCAGACAGCACTGTTGTGGTGAGAATCTCAATTCAATCAGCCTTGCCAAGTGCCAGGTGGTGTCTAAAAGGCCCATCCTAATACACTCCCTGTGTTTCTGACTTTCACTCCTAATGGTCCTTTTCCCCAGCATGCACAATACAAACGAAAGTCTTGTTGAATTATCATCTTTGCAGCATTCCCTGAGGTACACAGCCATACATATAGTAAGTGATCAATAAATATCTGAAATTGGATACTTGAGCAGAATGTTGTATTGAAGACTCTCCCCATCCAGTATAGCCCATCAGCCACCTCCCCGCCTCCCCACCAGTAATCCAATGCCCACCTGGCATGGAGGTGGTTCTTGAGCCCCATTCTGTTCAGGGGTTTCTGGCCCTGGGAGCACTTAGGCAAACCTGTTTGACCTCAGCCTCTTTCTTCACAGGTTGAGTCAGTTTCATGGGCAAGAGTCTTAGAGAATCTATGTGATGAGTCTTCAGTTAGAAAACCAGAGCTCCCAATGCAGAGCTGGCTCCTTGTGCCCATGACCATTGACATCGTCCTCAACAGAATCTTACTGAGATAAGTAAGACATCCCACTTCACTCCCAAACCTAGGCTGTACCCAGGCATCAGGATACCTGTGCTAATAAATAGAGATGTCTGGACCCACCCAGGGAGATGTAATTCTGTAAGTATGGGATGGTATCTGGGCAGGAATGTCATCAAAAGGCAGGAATGCAATCAAATTCCAGATGACAGCCATTTTGGGATGAAAAAGATTTCTAAGAGTTCCAAGACAATGTACTCTTCCCTATGAAGCAATGAAGAGAATTCGAATCCAGGAAACACAGGTCTTTCCCACTGTATTGTGTTCTATACCCAAAATTGTACAGTTCTGCACACCACTGCATGTTATCTGTGCTTTTCTCCCTCACTTGAAAACCCAGCAACCAGGATGTGATTCACGTCTGTTGCAGGCTTGGCAGAAGTACTCCTTAACAGCAGCCCTAAACAAGGAGACTCTGGCCCTGTGTTGTGTGCGGATTTCAGGGATCTGTCCGAAGTGTCAACTAAATTCATCTTGACCTTATAACAGCTGTTTCCACTTAATTTTTCAGAGCCATAGATGGTAATCAACTTACAGCAAATCTTTGTCTCAAATACAGCCACCTGGCTTCCCAGAGCAAAAGCGGCAGCATTGCAGCAAATCTCTAGGCGGAAAACTTTGAGAAAAGCAGAGAAATGGAATGCATTGTAAATGCCAGGCATTGTAGGTGCTCAGAAAGAAAAATTGATTTAGATCAGAAAGATTGCAAGATGCATTCGACAATCAAGGACTTGGCAACCACGCAGGATCTGCGCATCAGGATTCCCTTAGGAGACAGAGCTCAGACACTGGGGGATCCTGTTCCCCAGATTTGAATGTGCGTACAAACCACCTCGGGTCTTGTTAAGATGCAGATTCAGCTTCAGTGGTGGGTCCTGAGACTCTGCATTTCTGAAAGTGTCCTGCGTAATGCTGATGATACTGCAGACCCAAGGCCCACATTTTGACGCAGCAGCCACAAGCCTCTGAGTCAACTTCTGTAGACAAATTATCAGCTTTGGTGAATTATCAGCTAAAAGCCACGGTGACTTTGCCTTGCATCAGGTCAGACAATGACTTTCTTATCCATTGAGATGCAAAGTAATTTTGTATCCTCTGGTACCTCTTTCTAATGAGAGTCCTAAGAGAACCTGTCAGGTAGACTCTGCTGTTTTGCAATTGTAAGTAAAGGTGATGTTAAGATGATTTCAAATCTGGAATAAAACTTAAGTCTGTTTCTTGGGCAATGTTTAATTCAAGCTCTATTTTATTTTATTTTATTTTATTTTATTTTATTTGTTTGGTGGAGGGAGTTTTGGTTCAGGAACATCATTTCTACCTTTCTTAGATTCAAAAGAAGAGTTGGATTTTAGTAGGACATGGGGACGTATTCAGCTCAGAGCCCCCACCATATTCTGTTCCCAGTTCTTGTGACAAACAGTGGCTGGCTGAGTTTTGGACTGCTGCCTGCCCTCACAGGTCCTAGCGGTTGAATTCAGGACTGGAATGCATTAGAAAATCCATGGTAAAGAAGGTGAGCAATCAGCCAGTGAATGTGACTAACAGGGAGAGCCAATTTGGTTAAGGTCTTGCCTCAAATCCCCAAATATGACACACAATGGCCCAACGCATTCCCTAAAGATGGAACCATGCCGAGGTTTTATATGACCACCTGAGCCTTCCTCTCCTCCAGCTCTGACAGCTCCTGTGGCATTATCCTCCTTACCATGGCATTTCTATAAGTCAAAATTTAATATATATTTGTTTAATAACTTTTTAGTGTAGTCATAAGGAGGAAAAATAAATTGTTCCCAAAAAATCTTGCTTGGATTTATAAATAGAATATGGAATTTATTAGACTCAATCTCCTAGAATCTACCATGTGGTCTATCACCTTGCTGTAAGAATGACTAATACTTCTATATCCCAGATTACTTAAGAGCCTATATGCTATGTATAATAAGCATTAGAGAAAGGAATTCTATAACTTTCTTAAAGAATGCATTTGCCATTAAGTGCCCCTACAGTAAGGAAATTCTGCCACCTGACTGTATTCCTTTGCACTGAAAGTTTTAAAAGATAAAAGGAACAGAAGATCAAGACCTAACTACCGTGAATCCATTTCCAGTATCATACTTGTTACTGTTCATCTTTTTTAACATATTCCCTTTGGGGCCTAGAACAGAATGACAAAACCACCACTCATTCTCACAAACAAGCAAAACCACAAAGTTCCCAGTATTATCAGCTTCTGGGCATTCTTTTTTGATCGACATAAATAAAATGTGGGGATTTTTTAAATCTATGTTGGTAAAGAACATATAAACTTGCGTATTCAAAGAAAAGACAGAGGCCTATACTAGCCAATATGGTGGCCAATGGCCACATCAGCTATTTCCATACACATCTAAATTAACGAAAATTTAATTATATAAAAAGTTCAGTTCCTCAATCACACTAACCCCATTTCCAATGCTTAATATGTACGGCTAGTATCTATCATACTAGCGCAGACATAGAACATGTCCACCATCAGAAAAAACTTTTACTGGACCATGTTTTCATCTAGGGTTGAACCCCCTCCCATCCTCTCCTGCACTGCCCCTTTCCTTGCCCCTCCCTGAGTCACCCCACCCCCACTCTCTGGCCAGTTTCTTGTTTCAAGAGCGAATAGAGAGAGCCTTCAACTGGGAAAGACATTTTTAATCTGTTACCAAACTGCTTTGCTCTTCAACATGAATCCCTTCAAGTTGGGTTTAAATTCAGAGTGGAAGCTGCCAAGAGAGAAGCAGTCTGAGGTCATCCAAACCAGAGTGGCAGAAGGGGCATATGCCTCCCTGTCTTGAAGACACAGACATCATCCATGGGCTCCAGGAGCTCTGCCCTGATCTGAGGTTCGCTCTGGGATGCTGCTTCTCGCAGAACTGGGGCACCGTCCCAACTGCAGCGGCTTCACATCTGCAAACACGAAACCCAGATTATTATTCTTAATATTGATGTGTTATTACCTGTATCCCTCTGCTAAACAATTACTCTGAGCCAGCGAACACTGTGCAACGCCCCTGACCAATAGCATCTCATTTAAACTTCACAGAAACCTTGTAAAGAAGGTAACATCGTCCCCCCTGTACAAATGAGGAAACTGGCTCAGAAAAGTTAAACAAACTGTCCCAGAACACACGGCTGCTTGCAGTAGGACAAAGGTTACGAGAGCATGTTGTGATTATCAGGAAATCAGGGTCGGAAAGCAGAAACCTAGCTTTAGAGGGAAGGATCTAACTGCCTTTAAGTGACATCTGTGCAATTAGCCCTATGTCGAACTGATCTTAATTTCCTCTGGGCCACAAAGCTCCCATCAGGGAAATGGGACTAATGGCTCGGCCCATTAAAGACCACCTCACTAATTAATCGAGTCATCAATATCCGCTAGGTGTAAGGTCCTGACTTTTTATTATGAGGCACTTAAATCTATCTGCTCACTATTTCAAAGAACCCTTCGCAAAACGTGTGCAGACAGTATGGTGTGCACACGCCCATGCACACGTGGGTTGAAACATGGTATCTTCTTAATGAGCGGTCACCAACTTGGGAAATGTATTAGACACTCTGGAAATCAATTTAAATAAGGGGGGATGCGGAACAGAATATGTTCCTTTAGGAAAAATAATGAGGTCTTTGCCTAATTGCTCATTTATCACAGGATTTTATCTCAGTCTGCCAACAAGCAAAAAGGAAAAGGTGGCAACTGATTTAGCCTTGTTCATCTACACCTTTAACCGGCATGTGCTTCTAATGAAGCCAAGACTTTCTGAGCTGGAGAATTTACTGGTCTAGAAGGTAACCGAATGTTCTATCACCTCCTTTAATTGAAAAGTAATAAAAACGTCACAAAAAGTGTCAATTACCCACTGATGGGTTACTTTCCTCCTATTTACCTTTTAAGACATCCAGTGGTTCTGGAAAATACTTTAGGCTGCTTTTCTTCCTCCACTCCTCCCACCCCAGTAATATTTCTTTCAGAAGTGACAAGGAAAGACCGTGTCCCTTGTTGGTGTCTGGTCATTAAGCATCTGTTGGAATCCATGACTTAGGTTGGTCCAGACATTCAATCACAGAATGGGAGGAAGAAAGAAAGAAAGTCAAAATAACTGCAAAAAAGTGAGTGTTGGTTAATTATGATCTGAAAGTCAATAAAGTCATCTGATGGCAGATTTAGGGGAACTCATTAGAGAGTGGAATTCAATTGCAGAGAGCTACAAGCCGCCACAGCTCTGAGCACCGCCCCCCCTTTCATTAGGGTCTTCAAATAGGATGAGAGAAATGCCTCCAAGGCATGAGTTTCCCCCTTGGCAGCCTCCCAGTGGAGCATCTGTAAAGCATTTGCAGGAATAAGTAAAGAGGTAAGTAAAGTATAAGATATCCAGGTATCCCTCATGAGCTACTTTTTCTTCTTTCTCAGAATCCGGAATCATTAAAAAAAAAAAAAAAAAAGCCAGTCAAATTTAAGGGCCCTAAGAATTTTAGGAGGCATGGCGGCCATGGGCCTTTCCTTGGCCTGCATCAGACATTTTAGTCTCGGGCTCCAGGGAGAGTTGTGGGACCATTTTGAGTGTGGCTATGAATAGGAAACTGAGCCGTGTTAAGCCGCCATGGTTGACTGTGTGAGCTCCTTGTGAGCTATATAGAATATATTTGTTTAAGTGTGGAATTAGCTCGGCCCGCCCTGGAACTTTAGTCTGCTGAAGCAAAGCTATAAAACAGGCAGTGTTTATCTTTGGTTTCTGAGTGCCAGAATCCTCTCCTTTTGGGGCCCCTCTGTTCCCCGCTCATTTGTCCTCATTGCTTAGGGTCGTGCTCCTCGGTCTCTTAAAATCTCCCTATCAATCTTTTCAGTGCCGAGCACCGATCATGTGACACCCGGCTAGGCTATGGGAGGGGGGAGGGGATAAAAAGATAAGCAAATCAGTCTTTGCCTCTCAAGATCTGTTAATATTGGTGGAGAAGAAAGAGATGTACTTCTGCCAAGCATCCTGCCTACTCCTTCTGGGGCATTTCCTCAAAGAAAGGATCCTGCTCTCCCCTTTATCAGATGAGGTGATCGAATTTGGAAGCCCACAAAATCAAAACTCAGACATATATATCCAGATCCCCACACTAAAAAATATATCAATAAAAGCAGCGTGAAATCAGAGCATCTTCTAAAATAATCCAGCCTCAGAAAAGGGTAAGAAGCAAGGCAGTAAGGTACGAGGGTAAGTTTGGCCCCTTGGGTTAGCTCACGGTGTTTGCGTATCATTTGTGCTATCTCTGGGATTCTCTAGGAATCCAGATTTTTTTCTGCCTTCAAGGATGGGAATCTCACACTTCTCTTGGAGGTGGTGCCTTCCCTCGAAGGTAGCAACTTCACAAATAAATATGAACTAGGTGAGCCCTAAAGTGGGAAAAAGTGGGCAAAGCAATTCAAAAAGAAAAAAAAAAATACGCGCTTGTTAAAAGTGAAACGAATTCAGTCCCATTAATCCTCAAGCCCCAAATTAAACAGCCATGAGTTGTCATTTTTTCAGCTATCGTTAGTGTCCAAAACTGCGTCCAGCAGTTTGCTGCTTAGTGGCAGTGTAAACCAACACAGTCTTTTTATGGAGCAATTTCTGATCAGTAATGATAAAAATGTCCATAGCCTCAGGCCTGGTAATTCTCCTTGTAAGAACGTATCCTCAGGAAACAAGCTGAGCTGAGATGCATGTGAGACTCTGAACACAAAAACCCGTGCCTCACACCCCGTGGTCCTCCTCCCCCAGCCTGGCCTGCAGGGTAGCCTCTGTGCACCAGCTCCCCCCAGGGAGCAGCTGACACTTTTCAAACACACTGAAGGAATCCAGATGTGCTCCTGACCTCCCAACGGTCTAACCTCATGTCGGCCCTGGCTCCTTTAACCTAAGGGCTGTTAGCAGGTTTCTGCCTGTGTCTCTGCCACTTACCCTGTCTGCACGCGGCCCCTCTTCCACGGGGGGGGGGGGGGTGGGGTGGGGGGTGGGGGTGGGGGTGGGGGTCACGAGTTTGCCTTTTCTTTCAATTCATTCTCATCAAACAGAAATTCTTGGAGATTCGGTGTGCACATTTTAGCCTTCCCAAGCGTCAGCACCGGGCGCAGCCTTTTCTCTTCTTTTTATACCTATCGGTCATTTTAATGGGGACCTGGAAGCAGAGGAATTAGACACTTGTGCTGACATCACATTCTTACCCTGAAGTCCTGGGTTGCTGTTCTAAAACAAAAGAAAATCAGAGGCAGAGGGAGGAAGGAGGGGAGAGAGAGAGGGAGGAGGGAGTACGGGGAGGAGTTGCGGGGGAGGGGGGAGATCCACTTACATGGTTCCCCTCACAATGCTAGACAACTCTCTGCAAGTTTCCGTGTTCATGTGAGTTATTTTAAACCATTTGCCACTGGTGTAGATGTTAAGGAACAGGGATTTGCTGCGGGGAGGAGGCAGGAATAGAAAGGATAGTAAGTGCAGAGTGGCAGACGTCAGAGGCCTGAAATTGGTTTGGCACTGAGGACTTTTCAAATCCGGAGTCAAGATAACGGGTATCCTGAGAAGTCCCCACGTGAGTGAGGTGCACCAGGAAAGCAGAAGTGAAGGACTTTCCTAAGAGGTGAATTTTTTTCCCCTTTGCAACCGTGCCTACTAACCTGGTTATGACAACCTCCACGTCTACAATCTCTGAATCATGATGCATGATTGCGTGAAGACGGTTGAACACACAAAACCCATTTCCTCAGAGAACATTTAATTTTGTTTAATTTAATTTTGTTGGCTGTTTGGAAAATGAGTCTAGAAAGTAGACAGTTGCTTTCAAAGTAACATAGTGATTTGACGGAATATGGCCAGAGTTGTGTGGAGGAAGAGCAGGTGCCACCAAAGTCTTCAGAGCATACGAAACCATGCACGTGTTGTGTCCTTGTCCTTTAGTGGCCATCTGAGATCTACAGATCTCTCCTCTTCTCCATCTTCAACATAAGCCATACTTGATCTTCTCTAGATGGCCTTTGGTTCTACATGGAGCATCATAGTAAAAAATGGAAAATCCAGGCTTGATTTTGCTGTGACTATTTTTGAATCGTTGAGAACCCTCACAAAATTGTCAGTCATTCAAACAAAATCTCTTGTCATCAGTAGTGCTTCTGCGTGTGTATGTATGTGTGTGCACGTGTGCATGGAAAATAGTTGTTCCAACCAGGCTGATTGTAACTGGGAAATGCTTGAGGAAAACAAAGCTGATCAAGGAAATTTTGGTGATGCTTAGCAGCTGTTTCCTGGGTACATATCTGTTATATTTTTTAAGCCACAATTAAATGTGATTTTAATAATCATTTGGTATTTAAATAATATAGTATGATTGTCATATGGAATTTTAATTAGATGCACATTTTCAACTAAAATATGAAGCGTTACCACTGTGAAAAGACCTTTTCTCTCTTAAGGATTTTTTTTTATTTAAAGTAGTGTTCCTTGTGATTCAGTAAAGAGAAAATTCTTTTCCAATATTATTCACCCTTCTACATTAATCCAACATTTGATGAGTCTTGAGGGAATGAAAGACAAGAATTTTAAACTAAATAAGTGCTCTCATAATCTCCTAATGAGGATAATGAAAACAGTACACAGAAGGATACATTTAAGATAAAACATGCTTCAAGTAAATAGTGCAGAAGAAGCCGAAGTTACTTCCATTTTATCTCCATTGAAGGCATTTCCTGGACTCCATGTTTGCAAAGCAGCCACAGTCCATCTTCTTCACCTTTGTTCTCATTTTCCTTAGGGAACTTTATATCTCAGATGTTCCCCCCTTCACCATTCAAAGGCTATGAACTTAGATCTTAGTTAAAAGCAAAGCTTATAAATTTAACTGTCCAAAACAAGTTCTTCTTCCTAGACTCCATAAAACCAGTGTTTTTGGCACTCATCATATTTGCATTCTGAAGACCCCTTCACTTATTACAATTTTACAGAGTTCGTTTTCAGGTACCATTTTTCTGGTGTTGTCCTTTTATGATTTCTGCCCCCTGTTCTACCTATTCTTACCTCTGGCCCCAGTGAGGTGAACAGTAACAATGACAGGCCCAGGATCTCAGGGTTGGTGTGATAAACTCAACCCTTGATGAATTCAATGATCATTTAAAAGTAAAAAAGTAGGGGCACCAGGGTGGCTCAGTGGGTTAAAGTCTCTGCCTTCGGCTCAGGCCATGATCCCAGCATCCTGGTATCAAACCCCGAGTCGGGCTCTCTGCTCAGTGGAGAGCCTGCTTCCCCCTCTCTCTCTGCCTGCCTCTCTGCCTACTTGTGATCTCTGTCTCTCAAATAAATAAATAAAAATCTTTAAAAAAAAAAAATAAAAAGCTACAATGTACAACTCTTTTCATTTGTCAAGAAGCGGCTGCCCCAGGCACTTTTCTTTTTGCCCCTGTGTTTGCTTTTCATCTTCCTGAAAGTCTGAGAACCCTTCCTGTTAAAAGCATGTTAGTCAGATTTCAGCCTCATTTCAGGGCAAAGGACATTTGTCCTCCAAGTGGCAAATACTGGAAAACTTCTAGCCATTTTATAAAGCCTGGGCTAGTATAAATAAGGGAAAACACTGAGCCTCTAGTTGTTATGAAAACACCGCCATCTTTCAAATATATTTAACCTGTAAAAACCACTGGAAGGTCACTTGGGTTTCTAATATTTCTGGTCACCATTTTCTAGTGATAAAAAAAACACAACAACAACAAAAACAAAAAACCTATATTTTCTAAGGGTTGGGGGAATTGCATAAAACATAGTTGATTACTTTTCTCTTGTCAAGTCTTAACCTGCTAGAGAGAGCATTTCCATTGAGTTGAATGCTGCAGAACTAACACTAGATCACAAGCTGGGTATCAGGTACTGTGGAGGTAATCCCAACTAGAATATCTCAGTGAATAACTACTGATTCTCTCTCCTATGGCTGGGAGGAGGGAGAGAACTATGAGACAGGGGAGAGGCAACAGGAAGACTCACCCTGGAGGGATTCCTGGAGCCTCAGGTAGGTAAAAGAATGTCTCTTCCCCATAGCATAGGGAACCTGACACAGGCTGAGCTGAGAGAAAAACAAGAAGGCAAAGTCTGTAAAGGACCGAAGAGATTCTACATGAGCCACCAAATGCAGGGGCAGAGCTGATATCACAGGATTAAATAAGGAACCAAGGACTAGAGAGCCAGGGAGATAAGATCATGGAATCAACAGCCAGATCTTTCCAGAATGTCAGCCAGGGTCCTTAGTGACATCCTTGAAGTGTACCTTCATGGCTAGCAGGGCTGAACACCAGGATGAGGTGTGAAGGACGGGGTCTGGGATGCATAAACAAATGTGGAAAGGTGAGGGTGGGAGGGATCTCTGGTTCCTGGAAAGACCACAGGAATCCTGTGTGGGGCATGGGCGGATGGTGCATAGACGTGAAGGTACGCTAGGTTAAGCTATGATGTTCAGTAGGTTAGATGTGTTCAATGCATTTTCAACTTGATGCTATTTTCAACTTACAGTAAGTTGAGGACAATCTGTGTATTGAGAATAAATACCTATTTAAAAATTCCTTACTTCCTAATTATTTTCCTATGAGCTGTGCTCTTGAACTTATCCCTCTATGCTGTCTCCGTATGGCAGAAAGTCTATGTGATGCTCTGCCACTGTACATACATTTGGTGGCAACATTGGTGGTTTGAGATTGGCCAGGATGAAAGTGGTGGGCACTATAAATCAGGGTTTACCCTCCCCACCTCCCCAAGAGAGCCAGTTACTTAAACATTTACCAGCATGCTATTGAAGACAGTAGAGCTTGAATGTGGGGGAAAAGTTGGAGAAGCAGAAGCCAGGTATTTGAAGAGATGTCATCTGAGTAGAAGAGTACAGAGACTTTATGCAAGAACTGGCACTTAGGTGCTCATCTCGGTGTGCTCCATGGGCAAATCATCAGCATTTACAAGGTCGGTGAAAGGGTAAATAGTCAATGCCTCTGAAAGCACCATTCATCTTACCAAATGAAAAAGTGCATCTCAAATGATGGATTTTTCTGTACAACTGTCATGAAGAACCCTTGAGGTTATTCTCACAGGAGAAATGAATACAGTACACGTGGCCAGGAGAGGAATGGAAATTAATATAAATCAACATGAAGGAATGACAAAAGGAAAAGAGGATGGAGATAGCTTTGATGATTAAAAAAAAAAAAAAGGCACATGGAGGATTCCCAAAAACAAATATTTTAGAAGAAATATTAATGCAAATGGAAAAGTCAAACCATGGTACTGCTCTTTTTTTTTTTTTTTATGATATTTGATAGGTTAAGCCAGTGGATTTCAGCTGTGTTCCCTAGATGGTTCAGAATCTAGGTCAGAAGCTAAGAGGAGGATCAAGCTGACAGAAGCCCAGGTTCCATTATCTTACCAGGGCAACTAATTTTCTCATTTCACATTGGGCTTTCCTCTGCTTTTAAAAATTGAAGGGAAAATGAAAAAAAGAAAAATTGGGTTTCTATCTCTTTACTGAAAGAAGAATTTACAAAGTCATTATAATAAGCATTGTCATTAAAATATTATTGAAAAATAATACAATAACTTTACATCACCTTCCTGCTTGTAAAATCCTGAATAGTTACGTGTTTCATCCATAGATATTTTCTAGGACATTCAAACACATAATCTGATTAAAAAATCTTTTGCCATCTACTTGTATGACTTGCTGATTTTTATTTTTTTTAGTAGAAATCAGGTATGAAAGTCTGAACAAGCAGAAAGAAGTCATTCCATGTAGGTTCTCTTTAGAATCTGGGTCCATAGGTCCATAGGTCACCATAGGGGTGACATAATTGGATTTGCGTTTTGGAAACACACCCGGATTCAATGTGGAGAACAGATTTGAAATGGCTAACAATGGACATGGGAAGATTAGTCGGGAGACCATTGAAATGGTCCAGACTTATTCTGGTGGTAATGTAGAGATATGCAAAAATGGATAAAAGAGAAACCCAGGAAGTAAAACATGCAGGACATAGTTAAAAAGAGGGAAGTGTAAAAAATGACTTGGGGGGACGCCTGGGTGGCTCAGTTGGTTAAGCAGCTGCCTTCGGCTCAGGTCATGATCCCAGCGTCCTGGGATCGAGTCCCACATCGGGCTCCTTGCTTGGTGGGGAGCCTGCTTCTCCCTCTGCCTCTGCCTGCCATTCTGTCTGCCTGTGCTCGCTCGCTCTCCTCTCTCTCTCTGACAAATAAATAAAATCTTAAAAAAAAAAAAATGACTTGGGTTTCTGAACTATACAACCGAATGAGAGAACAAAGTTATACATTAAGACAGAGAAATCTAAAAGAGGAACAAGAAGTGAGAAGTAGATTATTAATCCCAATTTGGATATACTGCCTTTGAGACATCTTTGAAGTATTCTAAAGGAGATTTAAGGTGAGCTATTGGATATTATGCCTCTGGATCTCAGAATACACATAATTCTCATGGCATATTCATATTCACAAACCATCATTCACCCACTTAAAGTGTGCTATCCTTTGGCTTCTAGATTATTGACAGAGTTGACAATCATGACCACAGCCAATTTTAGAACACTTTCATCACCACAAAACAAACAAACAAAAAAAACACCCCTGTTTCTATTAGCAGTCACACCCAATTTCTCCCTCACCTATTCCTAAGCAACAACTAATTTATTTTGAAATCTATGGATGTCCATATTTTCAACATTGTAATACATACCTTTTATGTCTGGGTCTCTTCATGTAGGCTATTTTCAAGATTCATCCGTGAATCTGGTAGAGGGGATAATGTATATACCACACACATTTACCCAATCATCGGTTGATAGACATTGAGGATGTTTCTACTTTTGGCTATTATGAATAACACTGATGTGAACATTCATGAAAAAGTTTTTCTGTGGGCATAAGTTTTTATTTCTCTTGGGTATATATACACTTAAGAGTGGAGTTTCTGGGTAATATGATAACCCCAAGTTTAGTGTTTTAAGGAACTGCCAAATGGTACTTTGCAGTGATGGCACTATTTAATCCTCTCTAGCAATGTACAAAGGTCCCAATTTCCCCATGTCCATGCCAAGGCTTGTTATTGTCCATTTTTTAAGATATAGCTATTTTTGTAGGTGTCAAGTGATATCTCACTGTGGTTTTGATTTGCATTTCCCTAATGATTAATGATGTTTTCATATTTCAGTAAACATAGTTTCATGTGTTTATTGGCCTAATATATATATTCAATAGAGAACTACCTATTCAAATTCTTTGCTGGTTTTTTGTTTGAGTCCTTTGTCTTTTTACTGTAAGAGTTCCTCATATATTCTAGATATGAGTCCTTTTATCAGATAAATCATTTGCAGACATGTTCTCCCATTCTTTGGGTTGCCTTCGTATTTCCTTGATAGTGTTTTTTGATGCACAATTTTTTTTTTAATTTTGATGATGTCAAATTCCCTTTTCTTTTGGTTGTTAATGCAACCAAAATTTTATCCAAAAAAGCATTTTTGCAATTACATCCATAAAACCATCACCTAATTCAAGGTCACAAAGAGTTACATCTAATTTTTTAAAGAGTTTTACAATTTTCACTGTTACATTTAGTTTTTTTATCGATTTTGAATTAATTTTTTATGTGTTGTGAAGACTGAGTTCCCCTTTACACTTTCACATGTGGTTATCCCATTACCCAGTACCATTTGTTGAAAGGACTATTTCCCCCATTGAATTATGTTAGCACTCTTGATGAAAAACACTTAACTATTAAAGTTAGGGTTTTTTCTTTGATTCTTAATTCTATTCCATTGATATACGTCCATTATTATGCCAGTATGTTAATGTCTTCTTACAAAGCTGACTACTGAAGCTTTGTAGTAAGTAGTGCTAATAAGAAATGGGTGTGGTGCATAAACAATTAATCTTGGAACACTGAAAAAGAATAAAATAACATTAAGATGTTTAAAAAAATGTGAATCTTCCAAATTTTAATTTTCCAAATCTTTTTCAAGATTGTTTTGGCTCTTCTGGGTCCCTTACATTTTCTTATAGATTGTGGGATCAACTTGTTAACTTCTGGGGGGTAAAAAAGGCAGGTGGGAATTAAATAGAGTTTTCATTGATTCTGTAGATCAACTTAGGAAGTGTTGTCACTTAATAGCCTTTCTTCCAATCCATAATTATGGAATGTCTTTCCACATGGTCTTTTTAAGTTTCTTTCAAAATGTTTTGTAGTTTACGGTATGTAAATCTTACATTTCTTTTGTTAAATGTATTCTTAAATATTTTATTCTTTTTAGATTATTTTAAATGGAATTTTTTCTTAATTTTATTTTTAGATTGTGTATTGATAGACAAAATTTGTTTTGGTATTTAGATCTTATATATTCTATTACATTGCTGAACTTGATTTTTTTTAAGATTTCTTTCTTTCTTTACTTATTTGTGAATGGAGGGAGAGGCAAAGGGAGAGGGAGAAAGAGAGAAGCAGACTCCCCACTGAGCACAGAGCCCAACACAGGGCTCCATCTCACCACCCTGAGATCATGACCTGAGCCAAAATCAAGAGTCAGACTTTTAACCAACTGAACCACCCAGGTACCCCTGAATTTATAAACTCTAATAGATTTTCTTTCTGGATTCCTGAGTATTTTCCATATAAAAGATCAGGTCATCTGAAAATAGTAGTTTTACTACTTCCTTTCCCATCAGAATGCCCTTCCCTTCCCTTTCCTTCTTTTTCTTTTCTTCCTTCCTTCCTTCCTTCCTTCCTTCCTTCCTTCCTTCTTTCTTTCTTTTTTTCTTGCTTAATTGTCTTGGCTAGAAACTCTAGCACAATGTTGAATAGAACCGGCAAGAACAGATATCTTTGTCATTTTCCTCTCCTACATTTTGAAAGATAGTTTTGCTGGACATAGAATTCTTGGTTACCATTCTCTTTCAGCACTTTGAATATATTGTTTCACTGCCTTCTGGCCTCCATGGTTTCTGATGAGAAATCAGCTGTTAATCTTACTGAATCTTACTTGTACTTGATTCTCTCACTGCTTTCAAGATTCTCCCTTTGTCTCTGTTTTTTGCCAATTTGATTATAATAAATCTAGCTGTGGATCTCTTTGTTTTTTTCCCATTTGGAACTTGCTGAACTTCTTAGATGCATAGATTTATGCTTTTCATCAAATTTGAGAGGTTTGGGGTCATTATTTTTTCAGATATCTTTTCTGCCCTTTTCCTTCTGTTCTATCCTGCTGGGATTCACATTATGCATATATTGGTACTCTTTAAGGTGTCCTATAGGTCTCTGAGTTTTGTTCACTTTTTTTCATTCATTTTTCTTTTGTTCCTCAGACCAAGTAATTTCAATTGACCTCTTTTCAAGTTTGATAATTCTTTTTTTCTATCTGTCCAAATCTACTGGGGGTTCTCTCTGGTGAATTTTTAATCTCAATTTTTATACTTTCCAACTCCAGATTTCCTCTGAATTTTTTAATCATTTGTATCTTTTTATTGACAATCCCATGTTAGTGAGATATTGTTTTCGCACCTTCCCTTTGGTGGAATGCTTTGTTTTAGTTTTTGAACATACTTAAATTAACTGATTTAAAATCTTAGTGTAGTAAATTCAGTGTCTGGAATTACCCAGAAACTGTTTCTATTGGCTACTTTTTTTTCTGTGTGGGCCATAATTTCCTTTTTCTTTCAATATCATAATTTTTTTGTTGAAAAGCTGAGCATTTTAAATAATACTATATGGTAATTGGAAATCAGATTCTTTTCCTTCCTTGCCATTTGTTGTTATTATTTCTTTTTATCATTTTGCTGCTGCTGTTTTTTGGCAACTCCTCTGATCTAATTCTGTAAATTCTTCAAATATTTTGTGGGATTAATGGCAATACATACATGCATACATACATACATACATGAGTCAGGGGAAGGGCAAAATAGGTGATGGGAATTAAAGACTACACTTATCATGGCAAGCACAATGTATAAAATTGTTGAATTGCTATATTATAAACCTGAAACTAATGTAACACTGTGTGTTAACTACACTGGAATTAAAGCAAAATTTTTAAAAACAATTAATTAATTAATTAATTAATTAAAAACTATGATACTTCATGAATCTGATAATCTAATCTCAAGGTTAATTTCTCATTAGGGCGTTCTAAATACCAAAAGAAATAAAAAGGACCTAAAGTAGAGACAGATGTACCCTTTGTTGACAAGCTTGATCCAGATTATTTTACTTGCTACATCTAAGGTCCAACATCCAGTGGACATTGTCCGTCCAGTGTTGTTATCTTTCTTTTGTTGATTACACCAAATCTACTGTGTAGCCATACATAATTGAAGAATTTGATCCTGCCCTCACTTCATGACTCTAAAACTTTTGGCTTCTTGATTTGGCATCTTTCTTGGTCACACAGAACTTCTCTAGGATGTTTTTATTCTGTGAAAGATTATTTCACCCTTTCTTCCTATTCTGAACACTAAGAGTAAGGTTCATTCATAAAATAGAAATTTGAAATGTAATATTAAGTCTGCTGCGGAAGCACCATGTGGAAGAGCATTAGCTTAAATATATATAAGAAGTGGCTGACTTAAAGCTTTCTTAGACAAAAGGCATTTTCCTTTCTGTCTTTCCCAGAGTTTGAATTTCTTATTCATAGGCAGTTTAGAGTCACTGCAGTCAAAGTATGATGATATATAGAGGGAAAACCCACAACAGGAAGAAAAGAGCAATAAAACTTGCTATCTCTCTCATGCCAGGCTTTATACCAGGTCTGTATTTATGTCATTAAATCCTTACATATACATTAATATGAGGAGAGGATTAATGATTGTGCTTCAAGTGGAGATGCTATTGTTTAAAGAAGTTATATAAAATTGGGCAAATTCAGCAAATGTAAGTAGATGCAAAACAAGAACCAAGAAATTTTGACTTCATACTCTTCTAGGACACCATGCATGTTTAAACTTAATCTTCAAAAGTCAATAAAGAGGAGGAAGGATTATACTTATTGGAGCTTCCTCATGCCATATATGAGTCAACACTTAGCATATAGGTTATTTTATTTCATCTGTCCAATGACATTATGAAGAATCAGAATATGGAGAAATTAAATAATTTGATAAAATTGCACTTCTAGAAAATGTCTGGTGTACAGAAGATGTTCAGTTACAATACATTAAAGAGACAAATGAAAGCGGCAGAACTGGCCCTCTGATGCACTGCTCATTTCTCTTCTATAATACCATCTAGACATGCACATAGGCAGAGAGCAACATATCAGATTTTTTTCATAGACAACTTTTTTTTTTTTTTTAACCTATTCAAGAACTAGACCTTGAAAGAATCATATTCTTGTTCTGGGAGGGAAAGGAGATAAGAAAGACAGGTTATCACAGTGTCCAAGGAATAGGCCAGGCTAAGACTATGGTGAATGCTACAGGTAAGGCTACAGGGCTTGTAGCAATCATTCTGTGCTCTGCACCTACATCGAGGGCCTCTTAAAAGCCACTCTTTTGTTAGTCTTAAATTCAACCAATGATTTTGCAACGATCCTTTCTACTTTCATGATCTGTAAAGATTAAAGATTCCAGACAAGGTGGGAAGAGAACTTCAAAAGTTCATCTCACAACAATTTTGGATCAAAGGAATTTTATTTTCCTGGCAGTGAAAAACTGAAAGGTAAATAAAAAGACACAATATTTTATAGGGTTCTTCATTGATGGGCTATTCTTTAAATGCTGAGGAAAGAAACAAGTAACACTTCTGATTATTTAATTAAGGTGTGCTTAAAGCCTGTGTGCTGTTGTGTCAGAATAGTTTCTCAGACTTGTTAACAAGTTGGTCCACATTAGTGTAGAAGGGCACTTCTGCAAATATTGTAATAATTTCTACCTAACTGCCTTCAGCCTCCTTCCCTTAATCTCAAGGACATAAACAGTAGATGAAAAGCACAGCGACTTGATTTACCTTCAAGAACAACCTGGAGGACAATGTTAGATTAGTGATAATTTTCACCCAGTAAAAATAAGGAATCTTTTGTGGAGGAGGGCAAGAAATCAACAGCAGATCAGAGACAAGGCCTTTCCAAACCTGGGCCCTGGCTACCAATCTGGCCTGGTCTCTGCCACCGATGTGTGTCCATCTCTCATCTCTAATGAGCAACTTGGCTGTCCCAAGTCAGTGGTGGCAGCTATAAAATGCTGCCATCACACCCAGGGTTTCCAGGATGTCATTTTCTTCAACTGAACCACTCTAGTTTGTGCTCTCATTCTCCTCTCCAAGAAGACTCTGTTCCCCAAACTGTGAAAACATCCTGTTCCTCCAATTCTGTGTCTTTGTAGATGAGACTCTCCATTCCTTTCGACTTCATTGTTCTGGCCTCATCCCACATGCTCATCAGGGCCAGATCCAATAACATTTTCTTCCCAGAAGACCTACCACGTAAATCCTGCTCATTTGCCTTAACCCCTTAGGACACAAAACATTCTAATGATGTCCCCTCTACCCATTTCTAAGCATCTCACATGCTTCTTTACTATAAAATTCAGGTACAGACTCAACACCCTTTTAATTTTTTTCACTGAAGATTTCCAGAGCCTAATGTTAACTTTCTGGGACTTAGAAACTAAAGTCCCTTTGATATTTTAAACCCACATTTCTTTTCATAAAAGTGAATTGATTATTAGAAATGACTAATAGAGTAATCATTTTTGAATGATATGGCTTTGGTGATTTATAATCATGACTGAAATGTTTGAGGAGATATTCTATTCCAGGTTGTAATAATTTGAAACTTTTTACTATATTTGCTTATGTAATTCACTTTATTAGGCCCATGTTGCTAAGCCATTTTGGTAAGTCATTTTAAAAGTAAAGGGCTAAAACTTATGATAAGGTTCAGAACCAATAACTAAACTGAGAACCAATTCTGTGCCGTGTCTGCACTAGATTCCAAAAAAATAAAAAAGCATGATACCTCCATGCAGCTAGAAATGCACTTATATGTACCAGTTGGGCTGAAGCAATTAAACAATTTACTATGGGCTGACGTGTGTCCTCCCCCAAAATTCATATGTTGAAGTCCTAACCCCCATGACCTCAGAATGTAAGCATATTTGATGATAGGGTCTTTAAAGAAGTAATTAAATTAAAATGAAGTCACCAGGGTTGACTCTAAACCAATGTCCTTCTAAGGAGAGGATGTTAGGATGCAGATATGAACAGAAGGAATACGAAGTGAAGACACAGGGAGAAGATGGCCCTCCACAAGCCGAGGAGAGAGGCTTTGGAAGAAGCCAGCTCTGCAGACTTGATCTTGGATTTCTAGCCTTCAGAACTGTGAGGAAATAAGTTTCTGTTGTTTAAGCCACTTAGTCTGGGGCACTTTGTTATTACAGTCCCAGCAAACGAATATAAGGCCTCTTTTCTTCTTTCAAGTTCAAATTCCACCGAGAGTCAGACACATGTGTCAGTCGTACCAACAGGAAAACACTATGTTTATTCCCAAAGGAGCTGGTTGAAGGCCAGGGCTTCTATTCTATGGTTCAAAGGGCTTGCTAATACTTCCTTTTTAAATACACAAACTTTCCTACCCAGTCAGTTACTATGTGACAAAGAACCAAACAGAATAGATGCCTCTGAAGTATAGGAAGATCTGAAAGAGAAAAGAGCTGAGCTCACTTTCCTTTAAAAAAAGTTATCATCCACGTAGGATTGAGGGCATAGATAGGGCTGGGAGTGTTAGTAACAGAAATTGCTTGTCATGGAAACATGAGGAGCGGGGAATAAGTACCCATGTAACAATCCCTGTTTTTACTCTCTTGATTCAGTTGCTGTAGGCTCTAAGACTCTAAGTCAGCCAAGGAAATGACTGTGCCTCCTAGGACAAGAGATGAGCCATCACAGGGTTGATTCTAGCTGTGTACTTCCCAAGCTCCGTTCATCTCATCAAGCATCAAGGTTGTCTGGAGAAATGAGAGGAGCCAAAGGCCTGCTTTCTTACACAATTCAGAATTGGTAATGGTGACATCCCATGGGCCCTAGGGATCTTTCTTTCTCATCTGTTGTGTTCAAAATCATTAACACCCATTACATTGTCAATTCTGTATTTCTATCTTGAGTACAGGCTGTATGCAGTGACCTTATTTCCTGTGTTCTGGATTCGCTTCGGTCCATCTACCAAGGTTGTTGCTGGGGATAATTTTGCTCGTGTCTCTAAATTGGATTCAACTTGTCAATCACAGCAGCATATTCTTAAACTGAAATTGCCATTGGTGTTTCTGAAACCTGTCCCTCCAAAAGCTTGGTATAGACAAATATCTCTGCCCTGTGTGCCTTCATTCTAATATTGCAATAATGAAATGACATCTATTTCCATTATATATGCTCTACGTACAATTCCTCCATAGGAGCAACTTCATTTGAAATGCTGAATTTGGTTTTTTCTTACCATATTTATAGTTAGGATTGTTTGATGTAGTTAAGTGACTTCTTTTCTCTCTCTCTCTCTCTCTTTTTAAATTCTGGTATCAAATGGAGACAATAGATTTTGAGGGTTTTTATTTTTTAGGAACATTTCTTTAGATTTTACTGTAAGAGGTTCCCTTTGGAGAGAAGAGAGAATCTGGGTAGCTGAGGTCTGCCATATCAGTGGTGTTCAAGCAAATCTTGCTCTCCTTGACTTCCCTAGGAATTAGAAAATAGTACCCGGGAAGGGTTCTCTAGTTAGACGAATCATCTGCCATTATTTTCGTGCCTTGATCCCCTTGACAATGTTTTACTTTCCCAGTGCCAGCCCCTAGACCACAGTTCCAAAGATTTCTTAGGCACATTGCCTCAGGACATAGGAAGTCCCGACGTCTTCAATTTCCATAGAGGCGTCCCTATAAGACTCACTTCCGGTGACTGAAGAATTTTAATATGTTAATATGTGTTGATATTCTCAGAATCCATTCTGAAACTTGTGCTTATGAAACCTGTTTTTAAGGCGACCTGGTGGGACCTGTTTTCCATGGAGCACACTTTGGAAATACTGGCATAGATGCAAAGTCTTGAGAGGAAGATCCAGTTTTCCACATAAAATCAGAAAGAGAAGGCTTCTATTCAGTGGCAACAGCAAACCCAATGCTCTTGGGAAAAATTCTTCACTAAGTCAAGCACGTAATAATAATTTCTGTAGTAACTTCGATCTATAAAAGAAGGGCTTGATCTCGTAAACTTCCAAAATCTTTTCAGCATTTGCATTTTATGATATTAAATTTAGTATTATGATGGAAAAGGAAATGCTGAAAAACTATGATAAGTTTATTAAATTTTTTAAAAGATTTTATTTATTTATTTGACACAGAAAGAGAAAGGTCACAAGTAAGCAGAGAGGCAGGCAGAGAGAGATGGGGAAGCAGACTCCCCGATGAGCAGAGAGCCCAATGCAGGGCTCGATCCCAGGACCCCGAGATCATGACCTGAGCTGAAGGCAGAGGCTTTAACCCACTTAGCCACCCAGGCTCAGGTCATGATCTCGGGGTCCTGGGATTGAGCCCCAAATAGGGCTCTCTGCTCACCAGGGAGCCTGCTTCCCCCTCTCTCTCTCTGCCTGCCTCTCTGCCTACTTATGATCTCTGTCTGTCAAATAAATAAATAAAATCTTTTAAAAAAACAAAATGATATTCATCAAAAAGAAAATTATTTATTTTTTATATTTAAAATTAGATATACTTCCAACTCATTTTTTAAGTTGATTACCTTCCTTTTTTTCTAAACTTTTACTGAAATGGGAGGAGAGTGAATGAAGTGAACAAATCTATAAAAGCTTGGAGAACAGGAGGGGAGCCATCAGAAGACAAGAGATAAGACCCATGGGGATAGGACTGTTTCAAAAGAAAACAATAGCTAAGAATATGCTTAGGAATGGTTGTAGTAAAGGTAGGAAACACCGATTCTCCTCAGTGGAACCAGAGAACTTCCAAGCCAGGTCAGAAAGTACAGAATGTAAAATGAGAGCCATAGGCAGAAACCTATGGGGCCAGTAACTAATACAAACTTCCCACGGAACATCTGGGTCCATATTCCCATTCATAATGCTGAGATATGGGAAACAGCAACATTTGTTGTCATAATAAAACTGGAAGTTTATCCTGCAAAGAGAGTAAGCACTCTGCCCTGGGACGGCCAGACTCCTCACATCAGCACCCCAAAAGAAAGGTGCTCCGTAGTCAACACTTAGGAGGGTGATCAGTGTGCCTGCACTTTCTGCCCATCCACCATAGAGTGTTTCTAAGCAGTGGCACTGCTGACATTTTAGGCAGAATACTTCTTTGTTGTGGAGGTTGTCCTTCGAACTGTACTTTGTACTGTAGGGGATTTAGTATCCACAAGCTAATGGTACATCCATTAGATGCTGGTACTAACTCCTTTGGTGGAAACCAAAAATTGCCAAATACACTTGGGGGGAAGAATCATCCCCAGTTGAGAACAACTACCCCAGAGCAACAGCTAAAGATAAGCCCAATCCACAAACAGAAAACTGGAGGTGACAGAGGGGGAAAAACATCTAAACAGATGCAGAGGAAGCTGTTTCTTCCTAAGTGTAAATGGACAACCAAGATTGCCAGATAGTTGAGGAAAACCAATTGTAAAATAAAAAGACAAATAACTAAATGCAATAATTGACCCTCAGAGAAACTGATATTTATTATTCAAAGACAAGAAGGCAAATATCTAGAAAGCTGCAATTAATAGCCTCAAAAAGTCCTGAAGACAATGGGTGTATAAAATACAAAGAGATTTTGTCATAGAAAATGAACATCAGGGATGCCTGGGTGGCTCAGTCGGTTAAGCGGCTGCCTGAGCTGAAAGCTCAGGTCATGATCCCAGGGTCCTGAGATTGAGTCCCACATCGGGCTCCTTTCTCAGTGGGGAGCCTGCTTCTCTCTCTGCCTCTGCCTGCCTCTCTGCCTACTTGTGATCTCTCTCTGACAAATAAATAAATAAATCTTTTAAAAAAATGAACATCAGAGAATAAAGAAAAGTTTATAGAAATGAAAATATGATTCTTCCCCTCAAAAAAAAAAAAACACCTTACAACTTAACTGAAGTTCTAAAAATTAAACTCAAAGGAAGTATTCTGCAACCAGAAAATATCAGTTACAGAAAATATAAAAGAGGAGTTAGAAAACACCAGGGATGAACCCCCAAGATATAACATCTATCTAATAGTTCTGGAAAAAGAAAACAGAATGTAGGAAATAAGAGGGAGCTTTGGGAAATCTTCTCCTCATTCTCTCCTCCATCTCCACCAAAGCTTAAGAGAGATGCTAATGTTCACACTGAAAGCAAATCTCACTCTTACACATGTCTTGACTCAGAACAACAAGAATGAAAAAAAAAAAAAAAAACAACCCTAAAATCTCAGGAGAGGGAGATGTACCAATGCTTATTTACAAATGAACAGGAATCAGAATAGTGGAGTTCTAATGAGCACACTGGATGGAGATAGAGCAATGTTTGAAATTCTGAGGACATGATTTTTTTTTTAAGATTTATATATTTCTTTTAGAGAGAGAAAGAGAGAATGTGCATGGGCCGGAGCAGGGGGTGGCAGGCAGAGGGAGAGAGAGAATCTCAAGCAGATTCTCTGCTAAGCACAGAGTCCTATGCAGAGCTCAATTTTAGGATCCTGAGATCAAGACCTGAACCAAAATCAAGAGTAGGACACTTGACTGAATCACCCAGGCACCCCCCAAGGGACATGATTTTTTAACCTAAAACTCTATGGAAAGCCTGACTGTCAGGTGTTTTTCTACATACGCTTTCTGGAAGTGCTAATGAGGATATGCTTTGGAAAATGAAACTGGGATCTAAGAAAGAAAGGGCATAAGATACAAGAAAAAGTACAATTAAGCCAGAAGTGAAATGAAGAGAAATTTCAAAATGAAAACTCTTCAGTTAGTCAAAACTGGAAATGCAAGAGTCATTTTAAGAAGAAAGTAGATTCCACTCAACCAGTGATTAAGAAGAACCTGAGAGACTGAAGCCATATGCCAAAAGATCTTTTTTAACAAGTCACCGTTCACTGATAAGGACTGCTTTGCCATCAGTACAGAAATGATTTGAATGCACGTTCCCGTGCATGCATGTGCATGCACACACACACACACACACACACACACATACACACACACATTTCTCAAAATATTAAAGAGTGTACAAAATCTGGGGAATCAATGCTGGAATTAGGTTAATCTGCAAATTTTACAGTACCCTGTCTTGGTCTTTTCAGGCACTATAACAAAATACCACAGACTGCGTGGTTTAGAAACAACAGAAATTTCTTTCTCACAGTTCTGGAGCTTAGAAGTCCAAGATCTAGGCACCAGCATGGTCATGTTCTCATGAGGGCTCTCTTTCTGGTTCAAAACTGGAAACTTCTTGCATTGTGGAAGGGCCTAGCGATCCCACTGGAGCCTCTTTTAGAAGGCACTGATCCCATTCATGAGGGGTCCACTGTCATGAGACCAACCTCTTAATATCATCATCTTGGGGGTGTTAGGGTTTCAACATATGAATTGGGGGTGGAGGAAGACACAAATACTCAGTCCATAGCAGTAATGTAAGAGTTGAAGTTTTAAAAATTGATGGAAGGTGCTGAGAAATTGCAATGGTGTGATAGTATGAAGAGTAACAAGTAAGAAGGGAAGCCGATAAGAATTCCTATGTCAACACATGGGGAAATAGCTGATTTTGTTGAGCAGTTATGGCTCATTTTTAGTCACGTTGCAAGCTGTTTCTCAGTCATTATCAGTTTAGTCCTCACAATAATATTATGAGGTGGTTATGATGATCCCAGTTTTACTTACAAAGAGATTAAGTAATTTGCCGCAGGTCACAAAACCCTACGTAGCAGGATCAGCTTTCTCAATCAGGCCTTATTGTTATAAATTCCAGGCTTTCTTTTTTCCATTCCATCTGCATTAGAGACAATATAAACCTAATTTAACAGATGGAAGGTACCAGTTCTGACTGAGGAAGGTCACAAAATTCATCTCAGACACTTTTCTGAAGACCTAAAGTCCCAAAGTTAGCTCACACTGGGGACATCCTCAAGAACAAGGACTATGTCCCTCCCATTGTGCACAACAATAAAAGGCCATCTACAAGAGTTTCCATTTAGTTCAAGAAAAGTTTCATAAAATCAGAGAAAGTCCAGGAAAAAGCACTTAAAATGGCAAAGGGTTAGATGTGCTGTTTTATGAAGATGGACTAAAAAGAAAGAAATCATTAGCATAAAGAAAATCATGAAGACTGTAAAGAAGAACATATGTAATCCTGCCAGAGTACTAGATCAAGCAAACATCTCAGAAAGTTTTCAGAAAGGAGACTTTAGAGAAAAGCAAAGGAAGAAAAGCAAATAATCCCATTTTAAAATGGACCAGTGATTTAAATAAACATTTCTCCAAAGAAAAGAAACATGCAAATGGCTGATAAGCTCATTAAAACATGTTCAACAACATTAGTTAGTATGGAAATGCAAATCAAAACCATAATGACATTTCCTAGCCACCCACTAGGATGGCTATAGTGAACAAGCAAAACAAAACAAAACAAAACAAAACAAACAAACAAACAAAAACCACAATAACAAGTTTTGACAAGGATGCAGAGAAAAGGCACCTTCATACATTGCTGGTAGGAATGTAAAAATGGTTAACTGGCTCTGGAAAAAAATGTCAGTTCCTCTCTCTTTATGAATGTACTTTAAAAGGTTGAATTGTACAGTTTAAATGGATAAATTTTAAAGTATGTGAATTATATCTTAATAAAGCTTGTTTTTTAAAGGTAAAAGATAATTAAATAACTATTAATGATAAAACTGTTAGTAAACTAGGAATAGGGGGAGAACTTCTTCAACTTGATAAAAAATACCTACAAAAATCTGCAACTAGCATCATACTTAATTGTGAGAACATTAGATGCCTCCCCACTAAGATCAGGAAAAAGGCAAGGATGTCCCCTTTCACCATTCCTTTTTACCATTACACAGGAAGCTCTAGCTAATGCAATAAGAAAAGGAAATAAAAAGCATACAGTTTGGGAAGAAAGAAATAAAACTGTCCTTGTTTGCAGATGACATGATTGTCTATTTAGAAAATCTGAGAGGATCAAGAAAAGAAATCCTGGAACTAGTAAGTCATTATAAGCAAGATTTCAGGATAGAAGCCCAAGACAGGTTAACAGTCAATCACTTTCCTGTACACAGCAATGATCAAGTAGAATTTGAAAATAACAAAATTTACATTAGCATCCAAAAATGGAAATACTTAGGCATAAATCTAAAAAAGTAAGGATGTGATAAATACATATTTATACATATAAATATATACTTTTATATATCTATATATGTATATGGAAAACTAAAAAACTGATAAATGGAATCAAAGAACTAAGTAAATGGAGAGATATTCCATGTTCATGGATAGGAAGACTCAATTTTTCGAGATGTCAGTTCTTCCCAACTTGACCTATAGATTTAATGAAATCAAAATCCAAATCTCAACAAGTTATTTTATGGATATCAACAAACTGATTCTAAAATTTATAAGAGTCAAAAGACGTAGAATAGCCAACGCAATATTGAAGAGGAACAAAGTTGAAGGACTGACACTTCTTGACTTCTATAAAGGTTTGATAATCAGGGGAGTGTGGTGTTAGCAAAAGAAAAGACAATTAGGTAAATTGAACAGAATAAAAAGCACAGAAATAGAATCCAATGAATAAAATCAAATAATCTTTGGCAAAGAAATGAAAGCAATGTAATGGAGCAAAGATACTCTCTCCAATAAATAGTACTTGAAAAACTGTATATCCTCTTGCTCCCCCCAATATATATATATATATATATATATATATATATATATATATATATGATCTATACACAGACCATACACTTTCAAACTCTTCATAAAAATTAACTCAAAATGGATAACAGACTTAAATGTAAAACACAAAACTACAAAACTCATAGAAGATAACATAGGAAAAAGCCTAAATGACCTTGGGTTTGGTAATGACTTTTTGGATACAACACCAAAAGCACAGTTTATTAAAGGAAAAATTGGGGGTACCTAAGTGGCTCAGTCTTTAAGCATCTGCCTTTGGCTCAGGTCCTGGGATCAAGCTCTGCACTGGGCTCCCTGCTCAGCAGGAAGCCTGCTTCTCCCTCTTCCACTCCCCCTGCTTGTATTCCCTCTCTCAGTGTGTCTCTCTGTCAAATAAATAAAATTTTTAAAATAAATAAACAAATAAATAAATAATTGATAAGCTAGATTTCATTAAAATTAAAAATTTCTGGTCTGTAAAAGACACTGTCAAGATCATGAAAAGACAAACCACAAGTTAGTAGAAAATACTTGCAAAAGACACATCTGATAAAGGGCTGTTACACAAAATATACAGAGACCACTAAAAACTCAAGCATAAGAAAACAAAAAAGCTAATTAATAATGAAATACCTCAACAGACACCTAGCCAAAGAAGAAATACAGATGGCAAATAATCATATGAAAAATTGTTTGATGTATGTCATGATAGAAATGCAAATTAAAACAAGTTACTGCTCTATACCTACTAGAATGACCAAAATCCAGAACACTGACAACACCCAAAGCTATTGAGGATGTGGAGCAAAAGTGCTCTCATATTCTACTGGTGGAAGTGCAAAACAGTGCAGCTACTTTGAAGGATACTTTGGTGCTTTCTTTAAAAACTACACACTTCTTACTATACAATACAGCAATAGCACTACCTGGTATTTACCCAAAGGAATTGAAAATGTGTGTCCACTAGAATAATCTGCACATATTTATAGCAGCTTTGTTTATAATCACACAAACTTGAAAGCAACCAAGATGTCCTTTAGTAGGTGAATGGATAAATAAACCATAGTATATCCACAGAATGGGATATTATTCAGCACTTAAAAAAAAATGAGTCATGGAGCAAGGAGAAGACATGGAGGAACTTGAAATGCAGATTACTAAGTGAAAGAAGCCAATCTGAAAAGGTTACATGCAGTATGGTCTGAACTATATAATATTCTGGGAAAGGCAAAACTATAGAGACGGTAGAAAGATTAGTGGTTGCCAGGGGTTAAGGAGAGAGGAAAAGATGAACAGGCAGAACTCAGAGGACTTTCAGGACAGTGAAACTGCATTGTATTGAACCATAATGATGGATACACGTCATTACACATTTGTGAACCCTAACATAAACTATAGGTGATAATGATGTGTCAGTACAGGTTTGTCATTTCTAACAAATGTACCGCTCTGGTGGGGGATGTTGATCATGCAGGAGGCTATGAGGGTGTTGGGGGGGGCAGGGAAGACACATAAAATTTCTGCACCTTCCATTCAATTTTGCTGTAAGCCTGAAACTTCTATAAAAAAAATAAAGTCTATTTTTTTTAAAAAAGGAAAGAAAACACCATTATATTCATTTATAGAATTCTTTTCCCCCAAGAGGTAATAGAGGCCAGAAATATGGGTAAGCCTAAGCACGTGAAGTGGTAAATAGCATATAACGTGTTCTTAAGGAAATTAAAACTATTTGGATGGTGTCCAGAATCTTTAGAATTTGAACTTTTTAAGGAGATCATCATCATCTCACACAAAATGTTTCCTTTGTGTTAGTTTTATGAAACAAAATATTAGGCAGAGTTGATCATTAGACTGAAGTTGGATAAGTTTTGTTCTCTCTCTTCCTCTTGAATAGGGCCCAAATTTTCCCAGCAGAATTAACAAAGGTTACTAATCACAAGGATAGAAAAGAGAAATAAAATAATAAATAAATAAAAATAATAGCATTTCTCTTCTGTGGCAGACCTAAAAATAATATAGTACAGAATACCAAAGGGCCACAGGACACCGGAACATGCTGGAAGTTTCTACATGCAAACTTTGCTGAAAATGAAAAATACCACAGTGCAGGTAATACTATCAAAAGAAATATTTTCTCCATACTGTTGCCACTCTCCATCCCAACAAAAACAAAACTCTCACAAGCACATACTCAAGACAAATTTTCTGTGGATGGAAAATCAGTTGTTCAAGTGTTTTTAAAATAAGTCACCGCAATATTATTTTTGTAAGGTTGGGAGATGATGAGCAATTGTTTGTTCAATGAACCTTTAAGTAGCATAGTTGACCAAAGATTCTCGCCACAGAGCAGTTTCATGTGTGCAGCCCAGCTGGAAGTAAAAATGCACACAAAAGAGAAAAAACAAACCACTGAGTTATTAAGCTGAGACAGTAGAGTAGCTCTGGATTTTTTTTGTTCCTTTTCCTCATAAAGATACCATTTGGTTGAATAAACAGTGCATTCTTTGCATTTAAATAAACTTAATTTTAAACAGCAGAGGGAGGAGGGGAAAGGAAACTAAACCAAACATAAAACAAAACCAGAGATCATTGTAAAAGAGACTTCAAACCAAATTTTTATTTTAATTAAGACAACACTCAACAATAGAATTCTGGGAAGGATGTTGAGGCAAGAAACAAAATCTTTTTCTTCCAATCGTACTAATCAGTTTAAGTGGATGGCTTCCAACCACCTATATAATTGCAAAAGATCAGCATGGGCCCCAGTTGGACAATGTGGCAAGGGAAGCTTGTATTGCTTAGGAGACTTGGTGGTTACTTACAGAAAGCCTCAAAACAATGTGTGTTTCCCCTCGCTCTAACTTAGAACTAAAACCCAGGAGGTTACAAAAACAAATGGCACATTCTTGCTAGTCTAAACAAACTCCTTTGAAGTATCTTCTGCCATATGAAATGCACCTCTGTTCCCTTCTGAGAAGGGAGCAAAGGAAGATTATAGAAAGAACTCCTCTAAGGAAGGAGAAACTTTCTTGCATATTTTAGAAATCTGTGGCTGCCTCAAGGCACATTCATTATCTTAATCTTGCCAAAGCCTCTGCTGCTTCTTAAACTCTGGCCAAAAGCCAAAGCTTCTCTAACAGTATTCTAATCATTGGATTAATCTTTGCTCACCCAATCTTTGTTGACTCATCACCTTCTTTAGCACAGAACACCAGTATGACCCAGAGCAACCTAGGACCAGAGTCTGCCCCTTTACCTTAAGGAAACATAACTAAATTAGCTTTTCCTTAAGGTAGAGAGCAGAGGATAGAAAGGAAATGTGACCAACTGGAAGGTGGGAGATGAAGACCTTCCGAAGGGAGAGCTAAAACCAACATGGCAGCTCCAAACCCCACAACAATGAGAGGCTCAAGAAAAGCAATGATCTCTCTCTTTTGTCTTTGGCTGTAAAGTTTTTTTGTTTTTTTGTTTTTGTTTTGTGAAGATTGGCTATAGGAAAATGTGATGGAGATTTTTCTGGCAACAGGAAACCAAGGCCTAAAGAACAGGTGAATTTGTGAGTCATTTATTTCCTGAAATATAGACCTCATGATTACCTTTTCAATTTCTATACACCTTTCTCTGTTGCTCATATAACATTAAAGGAGGAAAGGGAAAACCAAGATTTTTTCACATTAATATCTAAGAAACATAGAAATAGTGGAGGAGTCCATAATTTGAACCAACTTTCTTGCTAAAAATAAGTAATTGGAAAATTAGTTCAAAATACCAGAAAATAATTATAAAAGCAGTGCAGAATGTATCTGAAAGCATCAGGGAGTTAATAAGTTATAGGATATGATAGAGGATAAAGAATCAGGAAGGTGAACCCAGCATGAAGGAGCATTTTTCCATTGCAGACTTTGCTGAAAATGAAGCAAGTGACTTAAAGACTAAGTAGCATTTTTTTTTTTAATTTATTGACAGGTCACAAGTAGGCAGAGAGGCAGGCAGAGAGAGACAGGAGGAGGCAGGCTCCCTGCTGAGCAGAGAGCCCGATGTGGGACTCGATCCCAGGACCCTGAGATCATGACCTGAGCCGAAGGCAGAGGCTTTAACCACTGAGCCACCCAGGCGCCCCTAAGTAGCATTTTTAGTAGTCTCACAAAATTAGCAAAGCAGAGATCAGAATCCTAGAAATGGGATAGTCCTGGTACACTTTCAATGCTTTGCTTAGGACCTCAGAGAGTTGATCCTAGAATTAAGACTGAACTGAAATAGTCAGTTTCTTGCAGGAAATTTGTCTTAGATCCTGTTTTCCTAAAAGATCATGGTTCCTCGATGTTCCTAGATGTTCCTATGTTGGTTTCACATATCTGGCTGAGGCAAATATCATTTCTCTGTGAGGAAGGATAATCTCATACTAGGCTCCAAATTATTTTTATAGACTGCTTATGTTGTCCAGGAGAGCCTCAGTGGCTCAGTTGGTTAAGCATCTGACTCTTGATTTTGGCCCAGGTCATGGTCTTGGGTTAGTGAGATCTAGCCCTGTGTTGGGCTTCATGCTGGAAATGGAGCCTGCTTGGGATTCTCTCTCTCCTTCTGCCTCTCCCCACCTACACAAGTGCCCTCTCTCTCTCTCTCTCAAAATTAATTAATTAATTAAATATATAAGTATATTGTCCAACATAGAGTTCAACGTAGCCCGAGCAAACAAGGACACAAGATATCATACAAGAAAGGTGGCAGGGGAAAAAAGATCATAGAGATAGAAATATATTCTATGTGTTGGAGATATAAAAATTTAAAATAAAGCTCCTTCTCATGTTTAAGAAGATAAGGTAGAAAAATTGACTTGTCCTAATTTATATAAAACTTTTCTAGTTTCAGTGTTGGAAATCCTAGCAAACCAAGAGGGTTGACCTCCTGAGAAAAGACAATATTGAAAATTTCCACAAAGAACTGGAAACTATTTTTTAAAATGTCAATTCTACAAATGAAAAAATATAATAACTGAAATTAATGACTCAATAAATGGGCTAACTAGTGCAGCAGGCACACTAGAAAAGAGAATTAGTAAATTAAAATTAGGTAAGAAGAAAATATCTAGAAAGAAAAAAGTATCCAAAAGGAACACAAAAGGAAGTACAATACAAAAAAGACAGTAAGAAAGAGAAGAGAGAAGGGGACTAAAAAACACATAATTTGAGTTCTAAAAAAGGAGAGAGAAAGTGGGTCAAGACCAATATTTTAAAAGATAATGACTGGAAATATCTCAAAACTGATGAAATACATCAAGACTTGAATCAAAATGCACTATGAACCCCCAGCAGGATGAAATCTTCAGCCCATCAGAGTGCAAGTGCTGAAAACAAAGGAAAAGAGGAAAAGTTTTGAAGTCATCAGAGGACAGTGACAAATGACTTACTGTTAATAGTGACACTCGGACATCTGACTTCTAAACAGAAACAGTAAGATCCAGAAAACAATGGAAATACCTCCTAAGGTCATAAAAGAGAATGATATCTAGGACTTCTAGAGGATGAGATGGACACCTAAATCTGAATCTCTTAACAAATCCTTCAAAAACTAGCTAGAATAGCAAGGAAAGCCAATTAAGCCCTCTGTAACTATGCCTAGAGAATGACTAAGAAATAGATTATCACAAACATATAATTCCCTGTGAGTAGGAAACAAATCCTTCAAAACCAGCAGAGCTAGCTCCAGGACACAGGCTTGAGCCTTATCACAGGATGCCCCAAAAGATAATAAAACAGGAAACCATATCATGGTGTTAACAGTGATGACTAAGGATGAAGACACATTATCTTCTCCCCAACCAAAAAAAAAAAAAGAAAAAAAAGAGAGAGAGAGACTTCAATCCAGAATGGAGAAATTCTTACAACCGGTCTGCAACCTAGCAGAATTCCCTGAAAAATAGGTAATTAGAAGAAGAAGTACATGCCCAGAGGTTGGGTCTCAGGAAGGCAACACTTCTAAGCAAGGGGTGTTGGTGGGGAAGTGGTAGGACTTTGTAGTCTCGGTGGTCATGGAAAGAAGGAATTACAAACAATGAAAATTAGGGGGCTATCAGGGAAAAAATCACAAATTCAGGAGATAGATCAAACTCTGCCCCTGCCCCTGCATAGAAAAGGAAACTATCGTTTGTTTTTTAATTGAAGTTTATTATACTAATAGAAAGGGACATTTCTGAACTAAGAAATCAAGTCAGCCACCCAAACCCATCATATCTTCCTACAAGTGTTTATCCAGAAAAAAAATAAGACCTTTAAAAATGAATAGAAAATAGCAAATAACATCCACACAAGCTAGTAATAGATGAAAACAAGAAGTAAGAATAAAATATTTCAGCTAAGGAAAATTCTCACCATAAAATAACCATAAAATATAATACTCCAAACTGGAATAAATATCTTTAAGCAAAAACCACATATGTATTCCAACCAGAAATTTTTAAAAACAAAGATTAAAAATACATGAAAACACCCATGTGAAACAGGAATTAAGAGAACTTAGGAAGAAATTTTTTTTACAAAGGACAAAATCCTCTTGAAAATAAAAACATAACTAGATGTCAGAAGAAAAACCAATTTGATTAAAAATATATTGGAGGAATTAAAGAGAGGAATGAGAACAACAAAGGGAAAAATAAACTCAGAGGTAAATAGGAGCAAAGTAAAAAAAAAAAAAAAAGGATGTAAAAAGACAAGGAAAGAATTGGAGTCACATAATTGGAGTTCCTGGGCATTTAGGCGGGCTGGGGGAAGAGGGACAGTTGTAGAAAACAAAGACAAGGTAGTTAAAAATGTATTTAAAAGTATAATAAATAAAGTTTCTGTATATAAAAGAAACCTGATCTACATATAATACAGCCTGCCATGTACCTGGAAAAATTGATCTGGAATGGTTAACTCCAGCATATACCATAATAACTTTATTAGACTTGAAAGAGAAAAGTATTTCCATGCCTGTAAGCAAAAGGCCAAGTCACAAAGGAAGGCACAGTATGTCAAAAGACATTGTAACAGAAGTATTCAATGCAAGAGAACAGTAATTTAAAATTTCTAAGAAACTTGAGGAAAATGTGATCGAAGAATTTTATTTGCAACCAAGCTTTCCTTGAAATAGCAAGGCTATTCTATACATGTGCAATCTCAGAAAACACTGTACTCACAAGCCACTCCTATGATGCTAGTTAAGGATCAGCTCCATAAAGTCAAGAGATAACCAGGCAAAATTCAGCCAAAGGGTTGTTGATGACAGTTGAATATATTTCATTATGGATCTAAGACCCAAGCAAAAGCAGGGACAAGGAAAGAAGGACAGTATGTAAATTCTATACATTATGACCAACATAGGAACAACTAAAATAAATCGAAAGAATAAGGAGGAAAAAAAGAGAAAAGTAGAAAAAAAATCTAATTTACTATTGCACTGAAGACCTGTGAAAGTCAAAGTATATCTTTTAAACAAGCTAACAAAATAGTGGAAACCTAAATGAGGAAACCTAAGTGTTAAGAACATTGTATAACATAATAGTAATTAGTAACCAATAGAATAAAAACAGAAACTTTCCTAAATATAAAAAAAAAACCCTATAAAAGGGAGCAGAGAAAACAGATCACGTAAAGAAGGAAAACAGTAAATACAACAAAATGTACACAATAAATGAAACATAAAATAATGCAGCATAAGAGCAAAGTAAGTCAATCAGAGAAAGACAATTATCATATGATCTCTCTGATATGAGGAATTTGAGAGGCAGGGTGGGGAATTGTGTGGTAGGAGGGTAGGGTAGGGAAAAATGAAACAAGATGGTTATCAGGAGGGAGACAAACCATAAGAGACACTTTATCTCACAAAACAAACTGAGGGTTGCCGGGGGATGGGAGGGTAGGGATAGGGTGTTAGGTTATGGACATTGGGGAGGGTATGTACTATGGTGAGTGCTGTGAAATGTGCAAACCTGATGATTGGTAGACCTATACCCCTGGGGCAAATAATACATTATATGCTAATAATAAAAAATATATAAAATAATAATAAAATAACAAAAAATAACAACAAAATAATTTAAAATAATGCAGCATAACTGTCGTATCAATAAATAATTGATGAACATGAAACATTCATTGGAAAAAGGACTTCCAGATTGGTCCAAAGGACCAATCTGGAATTGGAATTCTACAACAAAGAGATGCATAGAGTGTAAAAATTAAGGGGATGGACGAATATAAAGCAGGCAAATGCAAATACTGGGAAATCAAGGAGAGAGAGCTTGATATTAGATAAGATTAAATATAGACTAAAAAGCATTAAACATGGTAAAGAAAAACATTTTATTATGCTAAAGGCAACAAATTCCAGTGAAGATAAACAGTTACAAATGTCTATGCAGCAAATAACTTAAGATATCTTTGGTAAAGCAAAGTATAGAGATGCAAGGAAAAAAATGGACAAAAATACATTAATAGTAAGAGATTTTGAAACAACATTTTGAGTCTAAGATAAGCTTAGTGGGCTAAAAATAAGTTATACTATTAAAGTTATAAGCAATATAACCCATAAAGCAGAACTTTTAGGTATATATTGAAATTTTCCTAGTGTGGTTGACCTTAGCATAATTGAACCATTTACAAAGATTTACCATATGCAATTAGATCACGAAGAAAATCTCAAAATATACTATGCAAGTTTTAAGTTAAAATTAATAGCAAAACTTTAAGTGCATTGGAATTTTTAAAAATCATGTAAGAAGTGAAAAAATAAAAGATCAAAATTGTAGAATGTCTAACATAAACATTAGCACTACCTATTGGAATATATGAACTGAGCTTAAATAAATGATTAGAGAAAAACTAGTAAAATTAAATAATAGCCTTATAGCCATCAAAACTGAAGAATAAAATTATAAGAATTAACTGAAAGTCTCTATAAAACTTGAAAAAAGTATAAACTGAAAAAGGATAGACAAAATAATAAAAGAATAAATGTGGTAGAAAATAGAAAGATAACACAACTAGTGAATAAGCCAAAATGCTTTTTCATTGAGGAAAAAATTACTAACATAGACAAACTACCAATTTCTATAATAGAAATTTATTTAAGAGAAAAAAGGAAAAAATATAAAATAAGAAATACAAGGGAGTAATAAACATTAAAAGAGATGAAATTTTCAAAAATAATAAGGCATTACTTTGCAAAACTATGTAATTTGAATATCAAGATCAGATGAAGTAAATAATTTCTTTTTTTTTTTAAGATTTTATTTATTTATTCGACAGAGAGAGATCACAAGTAGATGGAGAGGCAGGCAGAGAGAGAGAGAGAGAGAGAAGCAGGCTTCTTGCTGAGCAGAGAGCCCGATGTGGGACTCGATCCCAGGACCCTGAGATCATGACCTGAGCTGAAGGCAGCGGCTTAACCCACTGAGCCACCCAGGCACCCAAGTAAATAATTTCATAGGGAAATACAATTTGCAAAAATTTTCCCCAGTAGAGACAGAAAGTCTAAACCAACCAATTTCCACAAAGGAAATTGAAAAATTGTTAAATAATTATCCCACGAAAATAAGTCCCAGTCCTGATAATTTCCTAGGAAATTCTACCCAATATCCAAAGACCACATAATCAAAATGCTACATGTATTGTTCCAGAAAATAGGAGAGCAAAAGCGAAAACCTCAAAACATTTTTATGAAGCTAGTATACAAAGATACCTGAAACAAATAAAGCTAGCATAAACAAAAGAATCTACAGATAAGTTATTAGAAATAATACTTGAAGTAAATATCTAAAATGTAATGGTATTTCTGTGTATCGGCAATCAAATTTGCAGTAATATTGCTTGTATAACATCAAAATTACCAAATACATATGAATAGATCTAATGAAGAACACACCAAATCCTATGCAAAAAGAAAAACTATAAAAAATTGAGAGTTCAAGAGAATGAAAAATAAACCAGAGACTGGGGGAGGAAAAAACTGGTATGAAAAGGACATGCGTTTAAAACTATACAAAGAACTCTTAAACTCAATAAAAAACTGAACAACCCAATTAAACAGTTGGCAAAAGATCTAAATCAACAACTCACCAAAGAAGATACATAGCAAATAAACATATGAAAGGCTTACCAACAACATACATAATTACAGATTGCAAAATAAGACAATGATGTATCACTATACATCTATTAGACTGACAAGAAAAAAGAACAGAAACCATATCAAATACTGGCAAGGATGTGGAACAATAGGAACTCTCATTCATTGATTGGGAAGACCACAGTTTGGTACAACTATTTTGGAAAATTCTTTGACATTAACTGCTAAAACAAAAATACATTACGACATGGCCAAAACATTTCACTCTCGATCTTTTATCCAATAAAAATATTACTCCAAGAGATAGGTACAAGAATGATTACAGCAACTTTGTTTCCAAAGGCCCCGAAGTATAAACTTAAGTATCCTTTTACAGTAAATGTATAAACGAAGGTGTGTTCATTCACAGGGTGGAATTCTGTGCAGTGATGAAAATGAACAAAATGAAGAACTTATAGCTATGGAGCAACACTGGTGAGTTTCACAAACACAACACCGGCAATAGAAGCTACACACAGAGGAGAATATACGGTATTAATCTGTTGGTATGAAGTTCAAAACATGCAAAACTAAGCTGCAATGCTTTGATGGTAAAGAAAAGCAGAAAAGTGATTATCCTGGAGTCAAGATCATGGCTACCTCTGGGAGGAGGGAAGGGCAGTGCCTGGATGGGGACACAGAACAGCTTCCAGAATGTTAACAGGGTTCCATTTTTTCCTCTGAGTGGTGATTGCTTACAGGCTCACTAAGGGATACATCACCGAGCTGCACCTTTTCTGTTTTGTGCAAGTTCTGCTGAGCAAAGGAAACAGTTGGTAGAAAGTTGATAGCTTATTTTACAGTAAAAATATTCAAATGAAAAGTTATAAATGCTTTTTTAACCTTGTTTATCTCGAGTTTTTATTTAAATTGTAATTAGTTAACCTATATGGTAAAATTAGTTTCAGGAGTAGAATTTCGGGATTCATCACTGACATTTAACACCCAGTGCTCATTACGACCAGCACCCTCCTTAATACCCATCACCCATTTAGCCATCCCTGTCCACCTCCCTAATATATACTTTTGATATGATACAATTTAGGGAGTATCAAAGGGTATAGGATGAAAATGAAATATCTCTCACTAGAGAAAACCACTGGTAATGTGTCTTGTATATCTCTTTAAAGTTTTCTATATATAAGCAGAAGAAAGAAAGGGAGGCGAGGAGGAAGGATGGGAAGGAGGGAGGGAGAGGGGGGAAGGAAGGAATGAAGGAAAGAAGGGAGGGACGGAAGGGAGAAGGAGGAGAGAAGCAGGGATGGACGGAGAGATATACAATAGAGGGAGAGAGTATAAAAGAGAGATGATAGATAAAATAATAGAAGGATAGAAAAATAGGTGTTCTAAAGGATAAACATGCCATGAAAAAGGGAACATAAACTGTATTGACACTCCTCTGCATTGTACCTTTTCCATTGAACTAAATGTCTTGGAGGTTATTCCATATAAGCATATAAAAATATAGCATGTTCTTTTTAATGACAATATTATACCTGCAAAAATGTACCAAAATTTTTCACCCAATCATTATTGATGGAGACTTAGATTGCTTCTATTCATTTGTCTATACAAATAATTCTGCAATGGACCTGGTATATGTGCTGCATTGATACATGAAAATATATGTAGGCATATTTCTAGAAGAGACACTGCTGTCACACAGCGTGCTGATAGCTACCGATCTCCAAATTTGGATCCATTTACATCCCAACAACAGTGTATTAGAGGACTGATCCCAATCTCACCAACACTGTAATCCTCAATGTTTCAATCTTTGCCAACCAAATATGTAAAAATTGACCTCCAGTTTAAACTTGGGCTTGTGTTGTTAAGAGTTATTTTGCACATCTTTTCATATCTTTATATATATATATATATATATATATATATATATATGTGTGTGTGTGTGTGTGTGTGTGTATGTATATTGCTATTTCTTTTTCTAGAACCATCCATCTCTACCTTTTGTCCACTTATATTTGAAATAAATAACACAATTTTTTTGGCTGGGAAGTCAAAGATTACAACACAAGACATAGTAAAATTTCCCTCCCATCCTTTGACCTCCCACTACCCGCATCCCTCTCCCATAAGCAACCAATTCTATTACTTTAGCATATATCCTTTTGAAAAAATCCTATGTATAAGTGTGTAAAAACATGCAGGTGTTTGTTTCCCAAATAGTAATTCACTCTATGCATTCTTCAGTACTTAAACCAAAGATTTCCAAAGACTTTTGAGGCTTTCCCCACTCCCAGCTAACTAAGTAGAAGCATGCCATAGCGAACAATTCCTACCATCCAGCGACAGCAAGGAAGGCTTAAATATGGATGGCAGAAAGAAACCAGGAGAAAAAGAGATCTGTTTCTAAGACGTTTTTCATAAGGCTCTGCCCTGAAACCACAGGGATAAACAGCCCCTCCCAAAGTGCTGAGGAAAGCAAACAACAGATGTACAACAGGGACCTGAGCACATCGGGAGGCGGGGCACAGAAGTGGGAGTCCTAGCCAGCAACGGGGAAGAAGGATGGTCAGTGAGAGGCCAGACAGGTGGGAATGTAGCTTGCACAGTTGGGTTGGCAGTGCCACGGAAGCGGAGCTCCAACCCGTGAAGGCAGCCATCAGTCCTCTGCCTGGGTGTAGAGTGATGCAATGTCCAATGGCAGAGGCCCAGAGGAGCAAGGGCAACAACAGCAGCACAAGTCAGAGAAGCACGAGATGTCCTATAAGAGTGGGACAAGGACTTGGCACCAAGAACGTACAGAGCAACACAAGATTCTAGAACAGAAGACAACATGAGTCAGACGCTCAGGGTGGGGCTTAGTCCCACACCAGAATCCCAGCAGAGACATGGCTACTAGGCACTGTGATTACCAGAGCAGGGATGAGTGATTAAACAAGATCTTACCTGCACTCTGCATATTATAATTAGCTGTGCGCAGATCTAAATTAATTAGGAGGTAGAGTTTTATGTGCCTCCTCCATAGGATTGTCTGGTTCTGCTCAACTTAAATCCCTTTCTTGTTTTTCAATATTCCTAATTGAAGAACTTTAGCCATTATTGGAGAACTGAAATACCCAGCCTAACTATCCCACCTGACCATCCAGTCGGGCTTGAATGCCTCAGTGGGGCTACCTTTGCCTCAGTTCAATCATCTATTCTTTGTACACTGATCAGTATTAAGCACCTACTGTGTTCCACGCCAAGCGATAGAAGCTGAAGGCAGGACAAGTGAAGCAGGGAGTCCCTACTCTCCAGGAATCTAACCTGCTGTGGGTAAGGGAGACAGATAATTAAAGCAAATCATTAAAATCCAGTACAAAAAGTTCTGCAATAAAAATATTAACTGAGTGCTTTACAAGTACAGAGGAAAGAGTCACACCAATTCTGCTTAACGTTGTCAGAAAAAGACTCCCAGAGGAAATGACATATGAGCTAGGTCTTAAAAGGGGATTTATAGGAGCTTTCTGGCTGAGAAAGGGAGGAAGACATTCTGGGCTGGGAGAACAGCGGTTATAAATGTGGAGTCATATGTAGGCGTAGCATTTCCAGGGAAGACTTACAAGTTCATTGCAGCTGAAGCAAAGGTGTATGGCGAGAGAAGGTGCCAAAGAGGGAAGTGAAGCCCCACTTGCCAAAGCATCTGGGAAACCAGCAAGACACAGCCTGTGTGGATTTGAATGAGAGAAACCAGTGGCCAAGAAGGTAGCGCAATCAACTTCAGAGAACAAGGAGGGCCACAAGCGACGCATGTACTTGGGATGGACTATCCAGCTAGAACCTGCCTCGAGTAGAATTTTGCAAGTCATCTGACTTTACACATCAGTCCTGAGCAGGAATGACCCCTCCCATCCTTACACCAGTGGTTCTCAGCAGGAGTGGAATGGAGGCCAAGTGTCCCAGGTCAGGGTGCTACGGGCATCTGGTAGGTAGAGGCCAGGGATGCGACTGAACATCTCACCATGCACAGGACAGCCCCCACAACAGGGAGAAGCAGGTCCAAATGTCAGTCATGCCAACACTGAGAAACCTGTCCTATACACATAACAGAAATGTTTAACTCACGTACGGATCTCTCCCACTACTGAATATTGGCTACATCTCTTTTAAAATCCAAAAAATGAGGCCACCTGGGTGGCTCAATCAGTTAAAGCATCGAACTTTTGATTTGGGCTCAGGTCATATCAGGGTCCCAGGATGGAGCCCCACTTTGGCTCCGCACTTAGCAGGGAGTCCACTTGGTTCTCTCTCCCTCTGCCTCTCCCCTCCCCCACTCACATTTTTTCTCTCTCTCTCAAATAAATAAGTAAATCCTTAAAAAATAAATAGATAAAACTAAGAAATGCCATATTATTATTTATGTTGACTTTGGTATCACTTTCTCAATCTTCCTATCTCCTGCCCTTGCCTTCCACCTTTAACTTCCTGAACTTCATTTTACCTGTGAACCACCTACTTCTCCACTGCACTATCCTGAAGCTCTTGGCATCATGTCTTTTCATGTCCATAATAATATCCTGCATTTATATTATCTTCACAGTGTTCAGCCTGTTCTCACCTCCATTTTGTAATTTGATCTGAATAGATAGTTCTCCATAGAAGATATACAGATAAAAAACAAGAACAGGAAAATATACTCAACAGCAGTATGTAACTGGGGACTAAACAAAACCACAATAAGATACCACTTAATACCCATCAGGAGGGATATAATCCCCCCCAAAAAAAGCAAAAAATAATAAGCATTGGCCAGGATATGAAGAAATTGGAACTCTTCTACATTGCTGGTGAGAGTGTAAAATGGTTCAGCCACTGTATTAGTTCAGACTGCTAAGACAAATTACCATAAAGCAGGTGGCTTAAGCAGAAAATGTTTATTTCCCACAGTTCTGGGGGTTGCGAAGCCTAAGATCAAGGTGATGGCAGATTCAGTTCCTATGAGAACCCACTTCCCAGCTTCAGACAGATTCCTCCTCCCTACATCCTAACATGGTGGAGAGAGAGGGAGCACTGCTCTCTTCGTCTATGAAGACATTAATCCCATCCTTGGGGGGCTGCACTCATGATCTCATCTAGACTTTCTACAGGTCCCACCTCCAAATATGAACATATTTGGGCTTAGAGCTCAACATATGAATTTGGGGGAGGAGAGTATAGAGATTCAGCCCACAATGATTTGAGAAACAGTTTGGCAATTACTCAAAACGCTAAACATAGAATCAGCATACGGTCCAGCAATTCCGCTCTTACTTATATGCCTGAGAGAAAAGAAACCATGTCCACGTTGAAACTTGTGTACCAATACTCATAATAGCCAAAAGGTGGAGACAGCGACAACATCCACCAACTGATGAGCGAAAATAAAATGTGGCATATCTATACAATAGAAGAGTTTTTGGCAAAAGAAAAAAAAAAGAATAAAGTACTGGTACACACTACAACATGGAATGAACCGTGGACACAAAGGGAATAAATAAGCCATGAAGCCACAAACCATATGATACGTTTCTGTGAAACGTCCAGAACGGGCAAACCTAGAAACAGAAAGCAGATTAGTGGTTGTCAGGAGCTAATGAGGTTAATGAAGATGATGAAACATCAATTCTAAAAATATAAATCTAAAATCGATTGTGGTGATTGGCTGCACAACTTTGTGAGTACACGAAATACCTCTGACTTGTAAAGTTTAAATGGACGAACTGTATGACGTGTATTGTATCTCAATAAAGTTGTCACAAAATGAGAAGAAATGAAGAGAGCCCTGATGGCAGTCTCGGGTTTCAATCCACTCCTACAGCTCAGCCCTTAGGATTTGGGAGACATTGTACGCTAATAATTATGTTGCTTTTCTTGAATAAGCTAGTTCAAATGGATCTACAATAGTTGTTTCCGAAATTATAGTTGAGGACTGTGCCACCTGCCAAGAATGGGTGTTTTTCACATCAAGGGAACACAGTAAATATTATACTCTGGTCTCTACTTGAGCTGATACCAACACAGTCTTTAGCTCCAGCCTTTGGGTTTCCCTGCTCACCCTAGAAAGTTTTTATGAAGCACCAGTGACATACAAGATACAAAAGCTTTTTATAAACTTAAAAATTATGCAAATACATAATTAACATCTACTTCCTGGGCCTTTCCATTTTGATATTAGTTTTTCCATTGGTTTTTTATTTTAGTTAATAGCAGATGAAGAACATTTTAAAGGCCAGGCACACATTCCTTTATAAGTCAGCATGCCGTTCATTAAAGCTCAATCTTAAAAATTGAGATACGAGATCAGGGCCTTACAGAACTGATAAAACCTCACACCTGAACGAACAAATGTAGACACCTTAGTGAAGAAGCACTTACACATTGGGTTACATATGACCACACTGGCCTTCCAGAGATCCCACTCTGGTAAGGCCAGCAGAGAACCGGCAACTGATCTCAACAGCCCTTCCAGTGAACTGATAGGACGATCACTCTTGCTTGAGGGTCAGTAAGCCTATTCTGTTCCTTTAGGGTAAGTGTAGCCACAGGTTTTATGGCATGGCTCATACATGAGCCTTCACATCTGTCTTGGCCATCAACCCCTCAGCCCACAGAAGGCGCTCACGTCCCTGCACTCTCTCATGCTGACTTTGCTGGTCACTCCTGACTGGCTGCGTTCCTTCACACATGCTTCGGAGTCATGACCTCTACCTCAAGTCACACACAGAATGAACAAAGACCATTCCAGCATTATTTCTCATGTGAACCTGCTCTAGTTACCCCAGGGGCTTCAGCCATCCTGTCGTCTAAGCTCTTGTCTCTCCCTGTGTAAGTCTCCCCTTAACCCTATAGGATACTGGTTTGCCATTCTTTGCAGGAATACCAACTTTCTAGGTAGTGAGTTTCTTTGTCCAAGTCTCCCTCACCAGGGGCCTGGGAAGGGCTGGCAGGGATTCTAATAAAGGGGACAAATGACAGGGTGTTAGTGCAAGGCCAGGATGTGGTCAAAGGGGTAGTTCCCAGGCCAGCAGGCAACAGGTGACGAATCAGTGTCCGTTGTGAATGACTGGTGCCCATAAAGTCTGGTTGTGAAGTATTTTGAATATCGACCCTTATAAGAGTTACCCATATCAGTCTGGAGCAGGACAGGCTATGTCCTTGGGCTTAGCATAGTGTCAAAAAGAAGTGAAAGCTTTAGACATAGAAAATAAGGTCAGGAGCTAAAGAGACACAAGAAAAGAAACAAAACCAAAGTGAAGGAAGGACCCAAGTAACCAGATCTAAGTAGAGAGAAAGTGGTAGTGAAAGAATGAGCATTGCATTCCCAGTTCCAACCCCCAAACATTCTCCTCACTCGCTTGGGTCCACCTCATTCAAATTCCCATTTTCCAAATTAGTAAAAGAACAAACTGAGGGTTGCTGGAGGGGAGGGGATGGTGGGAGGGATGGGGTGGCTGGGTGATGGACATTGGGGAGGGTATGTGCTATGGTGAGTGCTGTGAAATGTGTAAGCCTGATGATTCACAGACCTGTACCCCTGAAGCAAATAATACATTATATGTTAATAAAATAAAATAAAAAAGAAAAGAAAATTAAAAGAAAAAAAAGGAGCCTTTTTAAAGCCCGCTTTTCAGAATTACTGAAAGACCTGGAAGAATAAACATTTTCTCTTCTGTAATAAGATAATAAAGCCCTACGGGGGCATGTTCACATGTCGTCGTAGAATATTTCAAAGTGCCCGGTAACTAGCTATTAATCGGCAAAAACTCACCATTAATCATTATCCCATGGTATCTCTAGTTCTTGGGTATATTTCTATCGTTATGCTTCTCAGGGTGCATTATCATTAATTTCCTCTCATTCTTTCTCTCCCACTAGGCTGTGGGCTCTTTGTGGGCAGGGACATTTTCCCAATTGCCTCGCACAATGCATGCCTGTCCCAAAGGAGGTGCTCCGTAAGGATATGGTGAATGATTTAAGTGAATGGACCTCGGCCAGATTAGGAAGAAACATCAGAGGCAGGACAATATAAGCTCCTACGGAAGGAATAAGAAGAATGTGTCCTCTGCCTTTAGCTGAATCTTAAGGGATAAGTAGAAATTCGCCAGCCAAACAAGATGGGAAAAGGAATTTCAGGCAGAGGGAACAGTATGGTGGCATGACAATGTGAACAGATGAAAGAAGATAGTTTGTGTGCATCTGGGGAAGTGAAGACAGCAGAGTGTATGGTCAGGGGCAGGGCCATTGAGCCTTGCCATGGACTTCAAACTTTATCCAAGGGTAGAGGAAGCTGTTACTGGGGTTCGGGCAAAAAAGGTGACCGTGTTGCCATGAAATAAAGACCAATATGGGGCATAGCAGATCTGATGGAAAGGAGCCCAGTTTGGAGGCTACGGCTATCCTCCTCTTGGGAGAGCATGAGAGCCAGACCAAAGCCCGAAGAGTGGGAATAAAGATGGGGCTGTTCAAGGATTCTCTGTGGTGATTCCCTAAAGCAGGGTTCTGTTTATAAGGACAGAACATCACCAATGATGGTGAAGAAGAGTATTAAAAGGAGACATTTTCTTAATTAAAAAGATCTCTTCTGAGTAATTTACATTAGAGCTGTCCTAATGGAGACGTAATTTACATAAGGGAGAAATACAACCTTTCCAGTGAACCGCTCTACTAAGTCCAACAGATGGATACAACATACAGCCACCCCACAACCCATCACCTTGAAACACCCTCTTAAAGCCTTCCGGGGTCAACTCCTCTCCCTGCTCCCAGCCCCACCAATCTTGTCTCTGTCCCTATAGTTCTGCTTTTTCTGGACGGCCACACAAATGGAATTGCACAGTATGTGACTTCTGAATCGGATTTTTACCCATTTATTTATTTTTGACTTGTCACAATGTATTTGACAGGCATCCATTCTGCTGTGTGTATAAGTAGTGTAACCCTTTTCACTGCTGAGTAGTACTGTATTGTGTGGATTCCGTTGTTGGCTGAGCCATACGCCTGTTTAAAGGCATTTGGGGACTTCTGGTTTGTGGCTATTATGAATAAAGCTGTTATAAATACATTGGTGCAGGTTTTATGTGACCATAAGCTTTCACAGCTCTTGGGTAAGTAAATAGGAATGGGTCCCCTGGATGGTAACGGTAAGTATGTATTTAACTCTAGAAGAATCGGTCAACTTTTGTCCACAGGGACGGCAGCGTTTTGCATTCCTCCCGGAAGTTTGATGAGAGTCCCAGCTGCTAGGGTCTGGTACTGCCAGTATGTTGGGGGGTTTCTTTTGGCTTTTGTTTTGTTTTGGGGTTTTGTTCTTGTTTTTAGCCATTCCTTTTTGTTTGTTTTGTTTTTGAGTGTGTGTGTTTTAGCCATTCTAATAGGTGTATGCCAGTAACTCATTGTACTTTTAACTCGCATTTCTCTAATACTAATGTTTTCAGCATCTTTTCATGTGCTAATTTGCCACTCATATATTATCTCTGGTGAATTGTCTCCGCTCATTTTTTTAAATTAGATTGTTTGTTTTCTCATTATTGAGTCTTGAGAGTTCTTTATATATTCTGGATGTAATGTCTGTGTCAGATAGGTGCTTCATAAATATTTTCTCCCCGTTGATGGCTTGCTTTTCATTCTCTTAATAGTGGCTTTCAGGGAGCAGAAGTGTTTAATGTTGATGGAGCCAATTTATCTTTTTTTTTAATCTTTTATGGGTTGTGTTCTGGGTACCACATCTGAGATATCTTTGCCCCACCCAAGATTACAAAGTTTTGTCCTTTGCTTTATTCTAGATGTTTTATAGTTTAAGATTCTATATTTAGGTTTATAATCCCATCCTGAGTTATTTTTTATATATGGTGCCTGATAGTAGGTTTTTAACTACAGTCTAGAAAATGGTAGTTTATAGTCCTAGTGCTAATAATTTTACCTAAATACTAAGGAAGGAAGTCCCTTCTCTCCAAACTTACTGCAAACAGATCCAAAGTAGAAGAGAGAACATTTGGTTAGATCCCTTCTAAAACAGTAGACAGTTGGGTTTCCTAAACATTTCTTATTTATCTAGAATAAATAATCAGTGAGCCTTGCTTTATCATTATATTTATTTTTTATGATTTCTATTCTAGTATAATACTGACCTCAAGATAACTCTTTCATTTGTTTGTTTCTTTTTTTTTTTTCATCTCTAATTCAAGAGTTGTATTCTAGTAGCAAGTTTATCTTTTGTATGTCCCCCATACTATTCTGTGATAAATTACTGGGAATTAAATTAAAAGCCTTAAATTCCCCACAAAAAAAAAAAAAAAAATCTAATGTGGTTTGCTCTTCTGACCACAAGTTCTTAGCCCTGGTGATACATTCATTAAGAGGACCACTGGTTGGTTTTATAACCAAATGGTTTATATTTGGAGAAATAAAGCACACTACTTAAACTAGGACAGCAAAACAAAGAGTCACAGGCTTGTTTGTCTAGGTCAACAATAACAGTTTGAGGTGGTTTGGGTTTTTTGTTGTTGTTGTTGTTTAACAAGATAGAACTAAATGCTTTCAGCTAGATGAGGTGACATTGGAACCTCAAGCTAAAGTAGTGTGCTTTGTATTTGGGCCGATATTTTTAGAGTTGAAACTGAAATTATTAAGCTTGTCATTGAAGGCTTTTAATTAGCATTACCATTGACAGAGCTAGACTAAAGAGCAGGCCAAAAAGAACGAGGCTTCCGATCTAAAAGGGACAGGAAAGCATTACTATGACCTCGAATTATGCTCAAAATCTAAAGAAATGGAGCGGGGGACCTTATTTTGTAGTATTTTCAAAGAGAAAACTTGATTAGAGGAATTGTGATGGGTCACTTACAGGGTGTGCTGGAGGCGGGGATGGAGGCCTCCATTGAAGCCATTTCAGCATGTGAACTGCCCGCTAAGGTGGGGGGGTGTTTCTGGGAGAAGTGGACATGTGAGACCCTGGGTCCTCCTTCCCAGCCATTTGGCCTCTGCCCGTAAATGGAGGCCAAATACCCAGCTTATAAATATTATGTTATGGTCCCCCAAATTATTGGCCTGTGTGGAGGTTCACATATTGCCAGCTTTGCCTAAATCTTGAAGGAGCAGATGACATTGCTGATGCATTAATCCATATGGCAAAGGATTTCAAGAGAGGTTTTAGTAAAGACAGATATATGTCATCTCAATTTGAGATCCAAATTAAGCTTACACTCTGAGCTTCCCCCGTTTAGGCATCAGTTAGGAGAGACATTGCACCTGGAATCAGAAGATGAGCTCATTTGGTTGTTTGGTTGGTTGGTTGTTTTGGGGGTTTGTTTTAGTTGGGGGAGGGGACCAGGGGTCTATTTCCAGCCACCTTAAAGTCTGATTATCTTAAAAGGTAGATGTGGATATTACTGTGAGAGCTGTCATCATCTATACCCATGATCTCAGAGATCTGTAGAAATGAAGGAGGAAACCCTCACACTTTCCTATAATTTATCACCGAGAAGCTGCTTGTGTCCCCAAGTTCTGGGGATGTGGTAGAAGTTGGCATTACCCCCTTTCAGGGAGTGGGTAATGCTGCAGGGATATTTGGAGCAGAGCCAGGCTCTGGATGGCATCTGTTGAACATCCCTGCCCCGTCCCAGAGCTCCCCACTGCAGGCCCCTGAGGGAGGGAAGAGCTCCTTCCTGCCTCTCTACCCCGGCAGCACCAAAAATAAATAAAACACACACACACACAAACAAACAAACAAAGAGTCCATCAGGGGCAGTAAGTGTCCAGAGAGGGCTGGGACGTGGGCCCTGCACTGATCTGCCCGGGGCAGATACTTATCTGGTAAAACAACTCAGTATTGCTGTTAGGACTTGGAGTTCATGTTAGTCTCAAATCTCCATTCTGCAGGATCTCCTCATCATTGTGGCAGAAAATAGAAAATGTTTCCCTTTATTTTAGGTTGGCTGAATTCCCTACGAAGAACTTCTAGAAGTAGACATGACAACGTAAGGATGATGATGAACCCCGCCATTTGGTTAAGAGTATAATCATTCCTAGAAGTGGGAGCTGGCTTGCATTTGTTGTCTGTATTTCTTTTAATTCCAGGAGGAAGTGTAAACCATGTACTCATATTGTATTTAAATGAATCATTCCCATGACAAGAATCTGAAAGTGTTGCCAACCACCGGGCACTGAGGGTTGCCAAGAACAGCTACTGACAGCCTTTAGGTCTGGACTTCAGCGAGTCACACGCCCTCTGACGCTTCCTTTGCTCTGGTCGTAAAGGAGTGCGTTAACGTTTGCTGCTGCTACCCCCCTCCTCCCCCCAACGCACACGAAGCCGACTCTGAAGATAAATAACATGTTGTGAAGTGACTGGGGATGAAAGGTACTAAAAGAACAGACAGGGGCATTAGTGAACCAAACTCCCACCCTGCAAACTCAACCAGGTGAGAGCTGAGCACCCATTATTATTAAATAATATTGTCCTGGATAAGAGCCAGGGCGTCCAAGACTCATTCTCTATAGCACCATTAAGTGCATGAGAATCAAAAGGAGGCAATTTCCCACCTATAATCAGCCTTTCATTACAAGCCGGTTCTGGGGGCGATTAGTCTCTTCCTCGGGATTATTTCCACCACCCCTTACAACACCCCTACTGTATGTACATCTTGGCTGTGTGACTTACCCTCCAGGAAGGACAGCACTCCTACCAGTCACCTCCCTCCACCCCTGAGACATCTCTGCGTTTCTGAGTTTCTCTGCTGGTCTAGAACGGCCAGGATCTACTTCCATCTTTTTCAACTACAAGCATGCCTCGGAGATGCTGTGGGTTTGGTTCCAGACCACTGTAATAAAGCAAGTATCGCAATAAAGCTAACATCGCAATAAAGCGAGTCAAATGAATTTTTTGGTTTTCCAGTGCATGTAAAAGTGACGTTTACATTAGACTGCAGTCTATAAAGTGTGTAATAGCATTATATGTAAAAACAACGCACGGACCTTAGGTTAAAAATACTCTGTTGACAGAGACACAGAACATGAGTAAACGCTGTTGGATAAATGACACCGATTGACTTGCTCAACGTCAGACCCCATAAACCTTCAAGCTGCAAGAAACACAGGATCTGCGAAGGGCAGTAAAGTGAAGCACAATAAAATGAGGGGTGCCTGCGGTTCCTCCCAGTGCCGGTTACCGAAGGACAGCCTTCGGCTTCTAAACACGCATGCGAACAGGGGTAAATCTATAGTCAGTTTTTGGAAGTGATTAGAAAGAAAAAGTTATTTAATTTGTTGTGGTAGTGAGGAGGCAGACGATAGAGGGACCTGGGAGGAAGGCATCCGGCCAGCTGCTCTGAGCTGCCACCACCATAATGGGGTCCACATGTTCCGGGAGCTGGACCCCAGGGAGTGACGGATGGAGAGCGGACTTGGTCAGTTACGCACAGTGTACCGAATTCAGGGACATTAACCCGAATGTTAATATTAACCGACCAGACGAAAATGGGCTACAAGACACAGAATTTCTGCTCATTAATTTTACAGGGTAAAAAGGAACATCCACGCAGACCCTCCTGTTTCTATGAACTGTTAGAACAACAGAACGTTGTCTATTGCAGGCCCTCTGGGATGGGATGGCAGGTGTCACCGAGCTTGGAGAAGGAGCCTGGGCTTAAGGAACTCTCCCAGGCGTCCTTATGTCTGCTGCTTTAGCCAGCATGGAACCCTAGCAAAAATTTCCACGAACACTAGCGACCCATCCTCTGTGGGAATACAGTGGTTAAAAGGGACTCCCTGTCTTATCTGGGGACAGATTGTGTAGAGCAAGGCAATGCCCCACAGGACAGTGTGCTAAAACGTGCACACCTGCCCGGAAAATCTGACTGGGTTGAGTTTAAAAAAATAAATAAATAAATTTCCCATGGGAGTGGGAGATAACATCTAAAAGGCTTTTAGTGAAAGAATATGAATTAGCTAGATAAAGAAGATGGAGACTGCCTTGGGTTCAGCTCATGATTCTGGGGCCCTGGGGTCAAGTCCGGTTTGAGACTCACGTGGGATCCATGTGGGATCAATCCCTGCTCAGCCGGGAGCCTGCTTCTCCCTCTGCTTCTGCCATTCCCCCTGCTTATGCTCGCTCTCTCTCAAACAAATAAATAAAACCTTAAAGAAAAATACCCAACAGTAGAAAACTAGTGAAGTCATTCAAATTGAAATTTGAAAACATTTTTTTAAATTATGTTATTCCCAACATAAAGTTGGGAATAATAATAATCAAGTTATTTATAAATATATAAAGTTATTCCCAACTTTATAAAGTTGGGAAAATAAATTAAGTTATTCCTAACTCTAAACAAAATATGAAGCAGAAGCCCAATATGTAAAGCAGCTGAAAACAAAGTTGCGCTGTCTGAATTCCAGGTGAGGGGATCCTAAGACCCTTCCCCATTTCTCATGCCATCCCCACCCCCGCAGGAGCTCTGGGGAATCCAAAATGTGAGAACACTTGTGAAAGAGCATAGAGCCGGAGGAAACCTTATCCTGCATCGTGTACAGCTAAGTGCAAGCAGAGATTACAGGCCCAGGCAGCCTCTTGCCAAGGTCATGTTCCCAGACAAGTGCACATCCTTAGGTCTGACAGGTGGACCCAGGGAAGGTGTTGGGGTTTGGTAGGGAGACAAACAGGCTGGGGGGCTCACACAGTGCCAGGCCCTCGTGGGAAGCAAAGGGGGCAGGACTGGCCTAGAGTCGCGGCTCAGCCTATCTCTTTGTTGTCATAATCCATCGTGGATCTCAGAGTTGTCCAAGAATTCTGGTTTTGGCTCTGGAATTCCACATTGTTCTGAAAGTTTAGGTGCCAAGGGAGGAGAAGAAAATGTGTTTTAGGGGCACCTGGGTAGCTCAGTCGGTTAACTGTCTGCCTCTGGCTGAGGTCATGATCCCAAGGTTCTGGGATCGAGCTCCACATCGGGCTCCCTGCTCAGCGGGGAGCCTGCTTGTCTCTCTCTCTCTCTCCCCCTGCTTGTGCTCCCTCTCTCACCATGTCTCTGTCAAATAAATAAGTAAACTCTTTTTTTAAAAATGTGTTTCATTTAAGTTTGTTGACTTGACTTTTAACCTTTGAAAACTGAGACACTTGGTACATGGACTTCCATTTCTGCTTTTATCCAAGGTCCTGCAGCATCACAGGTGCCTTGTTTTTCTTCGATGGGTGATGCCATCTCTTATTTTCTTTTGGGTTGTATTTGCTGAATAACTATTGATTTAACCTTTTATTATAAACTTTCTGTGTCATTACAGTTTAGTTGTGACTTTCAAAAACAATGTATAGGGGCACCTAGGTGGCTCAGACGGTTAAGCATCTGACTCTTGATCAGGTCATGATCTCAGAGTCATGAGACGGAGCCCCATTGGACCCCGCAATGGGTGTGGAGTCTGCTTGAGATTCTCTCTCTCTCTCTTCCGCTGCCTCTCCCTCCATTGTGCATACTCTCTCTCTGTAAAATAAATAATTAAATCTTAAAATAAATGTATAAAAATTATAAATACCCAAAATAATGTGATACTGTATGTCAATTAAAACTCAATTAAAACTTTATAATTTTAAAAATATTAGAAATGCGATGTTCTTTTTGACTCCTTACAGGTAGAAAAATAAGCCATTCCTGTTTTATTTCCTTCCCTTCCCATTCTTTGCTTACATAAAATGAGGTTTTTAAACCAGAATGCTACTGCTCATTTTTTCAGAAAGTATTGACATTCGGATTTGATTCTATAATGATATTTATGCGTTCTTCCAAATTTCCATCCTTCAGATCTTAACTTGATTAAACTACCAGTAAGGAGAATACACTGCAAGTAATTTTTTACTGGAACTTGAGTTGAGATTACTAGGACTGCATGCCATTGTGAGGAAACCTACATAAAATCCCCATACACACTTTACTTGGTTTCCCCCAGTGTCTTGCAAAACTCTAGGACAGGCACACTTCATTTTATTGATTTTTGTAAATACTGTGTTTCTTTACAAATAGCAGGTTTGTGGCAACCCGGCCTCTACCAAGTCTATGGGGCCCGTTTCTCCAATAGCATTTTCTCACTTTTTGTCTCTGTGTCATGTTTTGGTAACTTTTGCAACATTTCAAACATTTAATTATTTTTATATGTGTGACTGTGATCTGTGTCCAGTGATTTTTGATGTTCCTTGTTTTTAATGTTGCTTGTTATTTGGTATAATTGTTTTGGGGTGTCACATACCACACATAAGCGACAGTGAATTTCATAAATGTGTGTTTTCCAACTGTTCCACTGGCTGACCATTCCCTCATCTCTCTCTCTTCCTAGACTCAGGCCTTCCCATTTCCTGATATACAACAATATTGGACTTAGGCCAAGGAATAACCCTACAATGGCCTCTAAGTGTCTGAGTGGATGGAAGAGTCCTGAGTCTCTCATTTAAAGTCAAAGGCTAGAAATGATTAAGTGAGGAAGGCATGGTGAAAGCCAAGACAGGCCAAAATCTAGGCCTCTTGTACCAAACAGTTCGCTAAGTTATGAATGCAAAGCACAAGTTCTTGAAGGAAATTACTAGTGCTACTCCAGTGAGAAACAGCCTTATTACTGACATACAGCAGGGTTTAGTGGTCTAGATAGAAGATCAAACCAACCACAACATTCCCTTAAGCCAAAGCCTGATCCAGAGCAACTCTCTTCAGTTGTAGGAAGGCTGAGAGGTTGAGGAAGCTGCAGAAGTCTAAAGCCAGCAGAGGTTGGTTTATGAGACTTGAGAGAAGCCATCTCCATAACATAAAAGTCCAAGGGAAAGCAGCAAGCACTGACAGAGAAGCAAGTTCTCCAGAAGATCTAGCTAAGACAATGAATGAAGGTGGCAACACCAAACAAGATTTTCAGTGGAGGCAAAACACCCTTCTACTAGAAGAAGATGTCATGTAAGACTTTCATAGCTAGAGAGAAGACAATGCCCGGCTTCAAAGCTTCAAGCCTCAAAGGACAGGCTGACTCTTGTTAGGGGCTAATACAGCTGCTGACTTAAAGTCAAAGCCAACGTTTATTTACCATGCTCCAGATTGTAGGACCCTTAAGAATATGCTAGAGAACAGTAGGGGGACCCTGAGCTTGCCTAGTCCCCCCAACATGGCTAGACCAATATCAAATCATTTTGAATCAAATTTGATCAATTTGATCAAATCAAATTGATCTGAGGATTAAGAGAACAATCCGCACAGGTAGAGGGAGAGAACATGACAGAAACGAGATTTGGAGTCATGTACTGGGGGGAGGGGAGAAAATCCAAGGTGCTTCTAAGGGAAGGCAACATTTTAACAGATGAAGTCAAGGAGAGAGAGAACAGCATGTAGAGTTCACACAATATCTGTGGTGAGGGGATCCCCTAGGATGCACGTGGAGAGATCACTCCCCTTCCTGGACTACATTTGGAAGAAGGTAATTTGCCTCTCCAAGGACAAAAGGCCTATTGCAAAGCACTGGGTGGTTGTTGAGCCCCAAGTGTCAGCGGCACTCGCAGAGGGCAGATACCCTGACTGCAGCTTTCCACCATGCATCACAATTGATTCCAGCTACAATGCACACACCGTGCAACTACTATTCTGGAACAGAATGGGACTGAGCCTGCCAGGAGGCTCCTTTCTAGGGGAGGGAAGGATGTCTGCACCTTGCCAGGCCCCTTAAGATTTGGAGTCTTGAATTCCAGCTGTCAGACAGAGATAAAACACAGGAGAACTATGGTGCCAGGCAAGTCAATGGCTAGCCACAAACAGGTGCAGGGCAGGGGTTTGACAAAAGCCTGGGACACAGGAGAGGAGATTCTTCACTTTTCTGTGAGGACCTCCTGAACAGTGGCAGCCACCATCCCCTGCCCACCGGCACGGTGAACTTCAGGGAGAAACACAGCACTTCTCTTGGAGGCTGGAGTCACTGACACCAAACCTCACCCCACTGTGCTGGGCAGGGTCATCTTTATAAAATTAGGTCTGACTGTGAGCCAGCACAGCAGGCCTCCCCCTCAGAACACTAACATAGGCCCCCCATGTATACCAAGTCTACTGATCATAGAGTGCTCCAAAGCATCAGCTTCAGTTCTGGTGCAAATAGGACCAGGTTTGTTTTCTTTCTTTCTTTCTTCCTTTCTTTCTTTCTTTTTTTCTTTCTTTCTTTCTTTCCTTCTTTCTTTTTTTGTTAATTTTTAAAAATTTTTATTTTATTATTTTTTTATTTTTGATTTTATACTTTTTTAATTTAATTTTCCTTTTTTTCCCCTTTCTTCATTGGTATCAGGCTAATGAGTATTTTACTCATTTGTTGATTTGTTTGTTTCCTTTTCTTGTTTTTTGGATCACAGGCTCTTTTGTCTTTTCTTTTTGCCTTCTTTCCTTCTTATTCTTTGGAATCAGACTTAAGGTTTTTGTTGGTTTGTTTTTCTGTTCCTTCTCTTTTTCTCTTTTCTTGGGTCAGACCTTTTTATTTACTTTTTTAAAAATCAAACTTCTTTTAACAAACAAATCAAAGCAGACCTAGTTAAGAGTCCAGACACTCTCTCTCCCCATCAGCAAACATGGAGGAACTCTGTAAAGGACTAACTTGTGGGAAAGAGCAGCAGAGTGTAACAGCAGAGTGCAAACAGCATACACCAGAAACACCTCCTGAAGAGCCAGGCCCTGTACAGTGCATGACTCCTTCATAATATACTATTACTCTCAGGAGCATAAAACATAACAAGCTTTTATAATACTCAAAAGACAGAAACCTAGACATAATGACAATACAGGGGAAATCTCCCCAAAAGAAAGAACAAGAAGAAATCACAGCCAGGGAATTGCTCAAAACAGATATAAGAAATATATTTGAACAAGAATTTAGAACAACCATCATAAAACTACTAGCTGGGCTTGAAAGAAGCATAGGAGACACCAAAGAAACCCTTGTTTCAGAGATAAAAGAACTAAAAACTAGTCAGGCCAAAATAAAAAAATACTATAACTGAGATGCAAAACTGACTGGATATAATCAAAATGAGGATAGAAAAAGCAGAGGATCAAATAGGTGAGAGAAAATAAAATTGTGAAAAGTAATGAAACTGAAAAGAAGAGGGGAAAAAAATCTATTAGATCATGAATACAGACTTAGGGACCTAGGCAGTTCCACAAAGTGCAATAATATCTGTACCATAGTAGTCCCAGATGAAGGAGAGTGAGAAAGAGGGGGCAGAATGGTTACTTGAACAAATTATAGCTGAGAACATCCTTAATCTGAGGAAGGAGATGGCATTTAAGTCCAACAGGCACAGAGAACTCCTCCCGAAAATCAACAAAAACTGGACAACCTGTTTGACATGCCATAGTGAAACTTACAAAATACGAAGAGTGAATTCTGAAAGGAACTAGGGACAAAAGGACCTTAACCTGTAAGGGTAGACATGTAAGGTTAGCAGCAGACCTCTCCACAGAAACTTGGCAGGCCAGGAAGAAGTGGTATGATATATTAAATGTGCTAAATGGGAAAAGTATGCAGCAAAGAATATTTTATCCTACAAGGCTGTCAATCAGAATAGAAGGAGAGATAAAGAGTTTCTAAAACAAAAACTAAAGGAGGTTGTGACCACTAAACCAGCTCTGAAGAAATATTAAAGGAGACACTTTGAGTGGAAAAGAAAGACCAAAAGCAACAAAGACTAGAAAGGGAAAGAGACAGTCTGTAACAACTTTACAGTTAACACAATGAGACTAAATTCATATCCTTCAATAATTACTCTGAATGTAAATGCATTCAATGCTCCAATCAAAAAACATAGGGTATCAGAGTGGATTAAAAAACAATACCCATTGATATGCTATTTACAAGAGACTCATTTTAGACCCAAAAACACCTTCACATTGAAATTGAGGGGGTGGATAAAATACAATAATAGCAGGGTGCCTTAACACCCCCCACACAGCAATGGACAGATCATCTAAGCAGAAGATCAACAAAGAAACAATGGCTTTAAATGATACACTATACAGGATGGACTTAACAGACATATCCAGAACAATTTATCCTAAAGCAGCAGAATACACATTCCTTCCAAGTGAACATGGAACATTCTCCAGAAAGAGATCACATACTGGGTCATAAATCAGGCATCAACCAACACAAAAAGACTGAGATCATACCACACATATGTTCAGACCACAATGCTATGAAACTTGAAGCCAACCACAAGAAAAAAATTGGAAAGACCACAAATACATAGAGGTTAAAGAACACCCTACTAAAGAATGAATGGATTTACCAGGAAATTAAAGAGAAAATTTAAAAATGCAAAGAAGCAAACAAAAATGAAAACACAACTGTCCAAAACCTTTGGGATGCAGAAAAAGTGGTCTTAAGGGGGAAGTATATAGCAATACCGGCCTACCTCAAGAAGCAAGAAAAATCTCAAATAGACAACCTAACCCAACATCTAAAGGAGCTGGGAAAAGAATAGGAAATAAAGCCTAAAATCAGCAGAAGAAGGGAAATAATAAAAATTGGAGCAGAAATAAATGATGTAGAAATTAAAAATAAAAAACAGTAGAACAGATCAATGGAACTTGGAGATGCTTCTTTGAAAAACTAAACAAAATTGATAAATCTCTAGCCAGACTTATCAAAAAGAAAAGAGAAAGGACCCAAATAAATAAAATCACGAATGAAAGAGGAGCGATCACAAACAATATCAACAACGCAGGAATACAAACACTTATAAGAGAATATTATGAGCAATGATATGCCAACAAATTGGGGAATCTGGAAGACATGGACAAATTCCTAGAAACTTAAAAGCTACCAAAACTAAAATAGGAAGAAATAGAAAATCTGAACAGACTGATAACCAGCAAAGAAATTGAATCAGTCATCAAAAATCTCCCAACAAACAAGAGTCCAGGGCCAGATAGCTTCCCAGGGGGGATTCTACCAAACATTTAAAGAAGTAATACCTGTTCTTCTCAAACTGTTCCAAAAAATAGAAATAAAAAGACAACTTCTAAACTCATTCTATGAGGCCATATTACCTTGATTCCAAAACCAGACAAAGACCTCACTAAAAAGAATTACAGACCAATATCTCTGATGAACATGGATACATAAATTCTCAATAAGATACCAGTTAATCAAATCCAACAATACATTAAAAGGATTATTCACCATGATCAAGTGGGATTTATTCCTGGGCAGCAGGGGTGATTCAATATCTGCAACTCAATCAATGTGATACACCACATTAATAAAAGAAAGGATAAGAACCATAAGATCTTCTCAAGAGATTCAGAAAAAGCATTTGACAAACTGCAGCATCCATTCTTGATAACAACCCTCAACAAAGCAGGGATAGAGGGAACATATCTTAACATCATAAAGGCCATATCATCCTCAATGGAGAAAAACTGAGAGCTTTTCTTCTATGGCCAGGGACAAGACAGGGATGTCCACTCTCGTCCTTATTATTGAACACAGTACTAGAACTTCTAGCTTCAGCAAAAAAAAAAACAAAATGTGCAAGGAAAAAGTCAAGATTTCACTCTTCACAGATAACATGATATTCTATGTAGAAAACCCCAAAGACTCCACCAAAAAATTACTAGAACTGATACATGAATTCAATAAAGTCACAGGATATAAAATCAACATACAGAAATATGTTGCATTTCTATACACCAACAATGAAACAGCAGAAAGAGAAATCAAGGAATCAATCACATTCACAATTACACCAAAATCCATAAGATACCTAGGAATAAATCTAACCAAAGAGGTAAAATATCTGTACTCAAAACTACAGAATACTTATGAAAGAAATTGAAGAAGACACAAATAAATGGAAAAACATTCCATTCTCATGGATTGGACGAACAAATGCTGTGCAAATGTTTGTACAACCCAAAGCAATCTACAAATTCAATGCAATCCCTATCAAAATAGCACCAGGGTTTTTCATAGAGCTATAACAATTCTAAAATGTGTATGAAACCAGAAAATACCTTGATTAGCCAAAGTAATGTTGAAAAAAAAAAAAAAGCAAAGTGAGAGGCATCACTATTCTGGACTTCAAGCTGTATTACAAAGCTGTAGTCATCAAGACAGTATGGTACTGGCACAAAAACAGACACATAGATCAATGGAACCGAACAGAGAACCCAGAAATAGACCCTCAAAATCTATGGTCAACTCATCTGCAACAAAGCAGGAAAGAATCTCCAAAGGAAAAAAGACAGCCTCTTCAAAAATGGTGTTGAGAAAACTGGACAACCACATGCAGAAGAATGAGACTGGACCATATTCTTACACAGTACACAAAAATAAATTCAAAGTGGATGAAAGACCTCAATGTAAGACAGAAAACTGTCAAAATCCCACAGGAGAAAACAGGCAGCAACCTCTTTGACCTCGGCCACAGTAAAGTCTTACTCAACATGTCTCCAGAGGCAAGGGAAACAAAAGCAAAACTAAACTACTGGGATATCATCAAGATAAAAAGCTTCTGCAGAGCAAAGGAAACAATCAACAAAACTAAAAGGCAGCCCACAGAATGGGAGAAGATATTTGCAAATGACATCAGATAAAGAGTTATTACCCAAAATCTATAAAGAACTTAGCAAACTCAACACCCCAAAAGCAAATAACCCATTAAGAAATGGCAGAAGGCATGAATAAACTTTTCCAAAGAAGACATCCAGATGGCTAATAGAAACATGAAAAATTACTCAACATCACTCTCCATCAGAGAAGAATAAATCAAAACCACAACGAGATATCACCTCACACCTGTCAGAATCGATAAAATTAACAAGTCAGGAGACAAGAGATGTTGGCAAGGATGTGGAGAAAGGGGAACCCTCTTGCATTGTTGGTGGGAATCAAAAGTGGGACAGCCACCCTGGAAAACTGTATGGAGGTTCTTCAAAAAGTTAAAAATAGGGCTACCCCATGACCCAACAATTGCACTAGTAGGTATTTATCCAAAGGATACAAATATGCTGATTCGAAGGAGCCCATGAACCCTGATGTTTATAGCAACATCATCAACAGTAGCCAAATTATGGAAAGAACACAAATGTCCCTCAACTGATGAATAAATAAAGTTGTGGTATGTATATACAATGGAATATTACTTGGCAATCAGAAAGAATGAAATCTTCCCATTTGCAACACCATGGACGGAATTAGAGGGTATTACGCCAAGCAAAATAAGTCAGTCAGAGAAAGACAATTATCATATTATTTCACTCATATCTGGAATTTAAGAAACAAAACAGATGAACAAAGGGGAAGGGAGAGAAAAATAAGAGAGGGAGGCAATCCCTAAGAGATTCTTAAATTTAGAGAACAAACTGAGGGTTGCTGGAGGGAAAGTAGGTGGGGGGATGGGCTAAACAGGTGATGGACATTAAGGAGGATACCTGTTGTGATGAGCACTGGGTGTTTTTGTTAGTGATGAATCATTAAATTCTACTCCTGACACCAACGCTACATTATACGTCAACTACCTTGAATTTAAAATAATTAATTAATTACCATGGGTATATAATAAGGGAGGACTCTGTCCTGCAGATAAAGATTGAATAATTCTGAAATTTTGTAATTTACATATAAAACAAATGAATTTTTAATTATTATTATTATTATTGTTATAGAACAAATGAACTTAAAAAAAAAAGAATTCTGCTAAATCTACTCAGCTTGTGCTCTATCAGTGAAACAACAAAGCCTGGATCTGCACATCTGCTTATCACATAGTTTACTAAATGTTTTTTTCTTTTTTTTTTTTAATTTTTTTATTTTTTTTCAGCATAACAGTATTCATTATTTTTGCACCACACCCAGTGCTCCATGCAATCCGTGCCCTCTACAATACCCACCACCTGGTGCCCCCAACCTCCCACCCCCCACCCCTTCAAAATTCTCAGATCGTTTTTCAGAGTCCATAGTCTCTCATGGTTCACCTCCCCTTCCAATTTCCCTCAACTCCCTTCTCCTCTCCATCTCCTCTTGTCCTCCATGCTATTTGTTATGCTCCACAAATAAGTGAAACCATATGATAATTGACTCTCTCTGCTTGACTTATTTCACTCAGCATAATCTCTTCCAGTCCCGTCCATGTTGCTACAAAACTTGGGGATTCATCCTTTCTTTCTTTCTTTTTTTTTTTTTTTTTTTTTACAGCTTTATAAACATATATTTTTATCCCCAGGGGTACAGGTCTGCGAATCGCCAGGTTTACACACTTCACAACACTCACCATAGCACATACCCTCCCCGATATCCATAACCCCACCCCCTCTCCCAACCCCCTCCCCCCATCAACCCTCAGTTTGTTTTGTGAGATTAAGAGTCACTTATGGTTTGTCTCCCTCCCAATCCCATCTTGTTTCATTTACTCTTCTCCTACCCCCTCGACCCCCCATGTTGCATCTCCTCTCCCTCATATCAGGGAGATCATATGATAGTTGTCTTTCTCCGATTGACTTATTTCGCTAAGCATGATACCCTCTAGTTCCATCCACGTCGTCGCAAATGGCAAGATTTCATTTCTTTTGATGGCTGCATAGTATTCCATTGTGTATATATACCACATCTTCTTTATCCATTCGTCTGTAGATGGACATCTAGGTTCTTTCCATAGTTTGGCTATTGTAGACATTGCTGCTATAAACATTCGGGTGCACGTGCCCCTTCGGATCACTATGTTTGTATCTTTAGGGTAAATACCCAGCAGTGCAATTGCTGGGTCATAGGGTAGTTCTATTTTCAACATTTTGAGGAACCTCCATGCTGTTTTCCAGAGTGGTTGCACCAGCTTGCATTCCCACCAACAGTGTAGGAGGGTTCCCCTTTCTCCGCATCCTCGCCAGCATCTGTCATTTCCTGACTTGTTAATTTTAGCCATTCTGACTGGTGTGAGATGATATCTCATGGTGGTTTTGATTTGTATTTCCCTGATGCCGAGTGATATGGAGCACTTTTTCATGTGTCTGTTGGCCATCTGGATGTCTTCTTTGCAGAAATGTCTGTTCATGTCCTCTGCCCATTTCTTGATTGGATTATTTGTTCTTTGGGTGTTGAGTTTGCTAAGTTCTTTATAGATTTTGGACACTAGCCCTTTATCTGATATGTCATTTGCAAATATCTTCTCCCATTCTGTCAGTTGTCTTTTGGTTTTGTTCACTGTTTCCTTTGCTGTGCAAAAGCTTTTGATCTTGATAAAATCCCAAAAGTTCATTTTTGCCCTTGCTTCCCTTGCCTTTGGTGATGTTCCTAGGAAGATGTTGCTGCGGCTGACGTCGAAGAGGTTGCTGCCTGTGTTTTCCTCGAGGATTTTGATGGATTCCTTTCTCACATTGAGATCCTTCATCCATTTTGAGTCTATTTTCGTGTGTGGTGTAAGGAAATGATCCAATTTCATTTTTCTGCATGTGGCTGTCCAATTTTCCCAACACCATTTATTGAAGAGGCTGTCTTTGTTCCATTGGACATTCTTTCCTGCTTTGTCGAAGATGAGTTGACCATAGAGTTGAGGGTCCATTTCTGGGCTCTCTATTCTGTTCCATTGATCTATGTGTCTGTTTTTGTGCCAGTACCATGCTGTCTTGATGATGACAGCTTTGTAATAGAGCTTGAAGTCCGGAATTGTGATGCCACCAACTTTGGCTTTCTTTTTCAATATTCCTTTGGCTATTCGAGGTCTTTTCTGGTTCCATATAAATTTGAGGATTATTTGTTCCATTTCTTTGAAAAAAATGGATGGTATTTTGATAGGAATTGCATTAAATGTGTAGATTGCTTTAGGTAGCATAGACATTTTCACAATATTTATTCTTCCAATCCAGGAGCATGGAACATTTTTCCATTTCATTGTGTCTTCCTCAATTTCTTTCATGAGTACTTTATAGTTTTCTGAGTATAGATTCTTAGTCTCTTTGGTTAGGTTTATTCCTAGGTATCTTATAGTTTTGGGTGCAATAGTAAATGGGATGGACTCCTTAATTTCTCTTTCTTCTGTCTTGTTGTTGGTGTAGAGAAATGCAACTGATTTCTGTGCATTGATTTTATATCCTGACACTTTACTGAATTCCTGTACAAGTTCTAGAAGTTTTGGAGTGGAGTCTTTTGGGTTTTCCACATAGAGTATCATATCATCTGCGAAGAGTGATAGTTTGACTTCTTCTTTGCCGATTTGGATGCCTTTAATTTCCTTTTGTTGTCTGATTGCTGAGGCTAGGACTTCTAGTACTATGTTGAATAGCAGTGGTGATAACGGACATCCCTGCCGTGTTCCTGACCTTAGCGGAAAAGCTTTCAGTTTTTCTCCATTGAGAATGATATTTGCAGTGGGTTTTTCATAGATGGCTTTGATAATATTGAGGTATGTGCCGTCTATCCCTACACTTTGAAGAGTTTTGATCAGGAAGGGATGCTGTACTTTGTCAAATGCTTTTTCAGCATCTATGGAGAGTATCATATGGTTCTTGTTCTTTCTTTTATTAATGTGTTGTATCACATTGATTGATTTGCGGATGTTGAACCAACCTTGCAGCCCTGGAATAAATCCCACTTGGTCGTGGTGAATAATCCTTTTAACGTACTGTTGAATCCTATTGGCTAGTATTTTGGCGAGAATTTTTGCATCTGTGTTCATCAAGGATATTGGTCTGTAGTTCTCTTTTTTGTTGGGATCCTTGTCTGGTTTTGGGATCAAGGTGATGCTGGCCTCATAAAATGAGTTTGGAAGTTTTCCTTCTATTGCTATTTTTTGGAACAGTTTCAGGAGAATAGGAATTAGTTCTTCTTTAAATGTTTGGTAGAATTCCCCCGGGAAGCTGTCTGGCCCTGGGCTTTTGTTTGTTTGGAGATTTTTGATGACTGTTTCAATCTCCTTACTGGTTATGGGTCTGTTCAGTCTTTCTATTTCTTCCTGGTTCAGTTGTGGTAGTTTATATGTCTCTAGGAATGCATCCATTTCTTCCAGATTGTCAAATTTGTTGGCGTAGAGTTGCTCATAGTATGTTCTTATAATTGTCTGTATTTCTTTGGTGTTCGTTGTGATCTCTCCTCTTTCATTCATGATTTTATTTATTTGGGTCCTCTCTCTTTTCTTTTTGATAAGTCTGGCCAGGGGTTTATCAATCTTATTAATTCTTTCAAAGAACCAGCTCCTAGTTTCGTTGATTTGTTCTATTGTTTTTTTGGTTTCTATTTCATTGATTTCTGCTCTGATCTTTATGATTTCTCTTCTCCTGCTGGGTTTAGGGTTTCTTTCTTGTTCTTTCTCCAGCTCCTTTAGGTGTAGGGTTAGGTTGTGTACCTGAGACCTTTCTTGTTTCTTGAGAAAGGCTTGTACCGCTATATATTTTCCTCTCAGGACTGCCTTTGTTGTGTCCCACAGATTCTGAACCGTTGTGTTTTCATTATCATTTGTTTCCATAATTTTTTTCAATTCTTCTTTGATTTCCTGGTTGACCCATTCATTCTTTAGAAGGATGCTGTTTAGTCTCCATGTATTTGGGTTCTTTCCAAATTTCCTCTTGTTATTGAGTTCTAGCTTTAGAGCATTGTGGTCTGAAAATATGCAGGGAATGATCCCAATCTTTTGATACCGGTTGAGACTTGATTTAGGACCAAGAATGTGATCTATTCTGGAGAATGTTCCATGTGCACTAGAGAAGAATGTGTATTCTGTTGCTTTGGGATGAAATGTTCTGAATATATCTGTGATGTCCATCTGGTCCAGTGTGTCATTTAAGGCCTTGATTTCCTTGTGGATCTTTTGCTTGGATGATCTGTCCATTTCAGTGAGGGGAGTGTTAAAATCCCCTACTATGATTGTATTCTTGTCGATGTGTTTCTTTGATTTTGTTATTAATTGGTTTATATAGTTGGCTGCTCCCACGTTAGGGGCATAGATATTTAAAATTGTTAGATCTTCCTGTTGGACAGTTCCTTTGAGTATGATATAGTGTCCTTCCTCATCTCTTATTATAATCTTTGGCTTAAAATCTAATTGATCTGAAAAAAGGATTGCCACTCCTGCTTTCTTCTGATGTCCATTAGCATGGTAAATTCTTTTCCACCCCCTCACTTTAAACCTGGAGGTGTCTTCGGGTGTAAGATGAGTTTCTTGTAGGCAACATATAGATGGTTTTTGTTTTTTTATCCATTCTGATACCCTGTGTCTTTTGATTGGGGCATTTAGCCCATTAACATTCAGGGTAAGTATTGAGAGATATGAATTTAGTGCCATTGTATTGCCTGTAAGGTGACTGTTATTGTATATTGTCTCTGTTTCTTTCTGATCTACTACTTTGAGGGTCTCTCTTTGCTTAGAGGACCCCTTTCAATATTTCCTGTAGAGCTGGTTTGGTATTTGCAAATTCTTTCAGTTTTTGTTTGTCCTGGAAGCTTTTAATCTCTCCGTCTATTTTCAATGATAGCCTAGCTGGATATAGTATTCTTGGCTGCATGTTTTTCTCATTTAGTACTCTGAATATATCATGCCAGCTCTTTCTGGCCTGCCAGGTCTCTGTGGATAAGTCTGCTGCCAATCTAATATTTTTACCATTGTACGTTACAGACTTCTTTTCCCGGGCTGCTTTCAGGATCTTTTCTTTGTCACTAAGACTTGTCAATTTTACTATTAGGTGACGGGGTGTAGACCTATTCTTATTGATTTTGAGGGGGGTTCTCTGAACCTCCTGGATTTTGATGCTTGTTCCCTTTGCCATATTGGGGAAATTCTCTCCAATAATTCTCTCCAATATACCTTCTGCTCCCCTCTCTGTTTCCTCTTCTTCTGGAATCCCAATTATTCTAATGTTGTTTCGTCTTATGGTGTCACTTATCTCTCGAATTCTCCCCTCGTGGTCCAGTAGCTGTTTGTCCCTCTTTTGCTCAGCTTCTTTATTCTCTGTCACTTGGTCTTCTATATCGCTAATTCTTTCTTCTGCCTCATTTATCCTAGCAGTGAGAGCCTCCATTTTTGATTGCACCTCATTAATAGCTTTTTTGATTTCAACTTGGTTAGATTTTAGTTCTTTTATTTCTCCAGAAAGGGCTTTTATATCTCCCGAGAGGGTTGCTTTAATATCTTCCATGCCTTTTTCAAGCCCGGCTAGAACCTTGAGAATCATCATTCTGAACTCTATATCTGACATATTACCAATGTCTGTATTGATTAGGTCCCTAGCCTTTGGTACTGCCTCTTGTTCTTTTTTTTGTTGTGAATTTTTCCGCCTTGTCATTTTGTCCAGATAAGAGTTTATGAAGGAGCAAGTAAAATACTAAAAGGGTGGCAACAACCCCAGGAAAATATGCTTTAGCCAAATCAGAAGAGATCCTGAATTGTGAGGGGGGAGAAAGGGGATAAAAAGGGGCTCAGAAAGAAAGAAAAAAAAGAAAAAAAAAACTATTTAAAAAAAGAAAGCCGATAAAGAAATAAATATAAAAAGAGGAAAAAATATATATATATTAGATAAACTATTTAAAAAACGTTAAAAAAAGAAAATGGTAAAAGTTAAAAAAAATTTAGCAGAAGAAGAGAAAAAGAAAAAAAAATTGAAAAAGAAAAAAAAATTGAAAAAGAAAAAAAAATTAAATTAACTGCAAGGCTAAAAAATCATGGGGAGAAAGCCATGAGTTCCGTGCTTTGCTTTCTTCTCCTCTGGAATTCCGCCGCTCTCCTTGGTAGGTGAACTTGGTCCTGGCTGGGTTTCCCGTAGATCTTCTGGGGGAGGGGCCCGTTGTAGTGATTCTCAAGCGTCTTTGCCCCAGGCGGAGTTGCACCGCCCTTACCCCAGGCGGCGCTGAGTCATCCGCTCGGGTTCGCTTTCGGGAGCTTTTGTTCCCTGAGCGCTTTCCGTAGAGTCCGGAGGACGGGAATAAAGATGGCGGCCTCCCGGTCTCCGGCCCGGAGGAGCCGAGAGCCCGGGGCCCCACTCCTCAGTGCGCTCTCAGAGAACAGCGCCAAATGACTCCCGTCACCCTGGCCTCCGGGCGCGCTCCGAGCTGACTGAGCCTGCGACCGGTTCAAGGCAACCCTGAGCTGAGAGTCACTCCTCGGCTCTGTCTCTGCAGCCGGCTTCCCCGTTCTAATACCGGTAAGCTCTGCGACACTGAGCCACCCCCGATCCTTCTGCGACCCTGCGGGACCTGAGGCCGCGCTGACCCCGCCTGGGCTTCACCCCAGTTAAGCCTCTGGAGCGATGTCCCTCAGCAGAACAGACTTTTAAAAGTCCTGATTTTGCTCCGTTGCTCCGCCGCTCGCCGGGAGCCGGCCCCTCCCCCCGCGGTCTATCTTCCCGTCGCTTTGGATTCACTTCTCCGCCAGTCCTACCTTGCAGAAAGTGGTTGATTTTCTGTTTCTGGAATTGCTGTTCTTCTTCTCTTCAATCTCCCGTTGGATTTGTAGGTGTTTGCAATCTTTAGATAAGCTATTTAGCTGATCTCCCGCTACCCGAAGTAGTCTCAGCCTGCTACTTCTCCGCCATCTTGACTCCTCCCCATAGTTTACTAAATGTTTTAAGTCCACTCTTGAGACCTACCACTCAGAAAAAAGACTCCTTTCAAAATACTACTGCTCATCGACAATGTAGCTTGGTCACCCAAGAATTCTGGTGGAGATGTACAATGAGATTAATATTGTTTTCATGTCTTCTGAATACAACATCCACTTATATGCACCGGAAAACCAAAAACATGCATTTGACTCGCTTTACTGAGGAGTTTGATTTCTGGCAGTGGTCTGGTACTGAACTTGAAATATCTCTGAAGTAGGCTTGTACATATCACAACCAGATCTGAGGAAGATCTGTGGGTTGTATCAATGTCAATATCCTGGTTGTGATATGTTTTACTTACTCACTCATTTACGTCTGTATGTGTGTGAAGCGTTTTACAATTTTATCATTTGTGCAAGTTGGAGTATCCACCATCACAGCCAAGACAGAGAATAGCTCTCTCACCACAAGAATCCCTCAAGCCACCCTTTATAAACACCCCCAACTCACTCCCTTACCCCTCCAGCCCTATCCAGTTCCTGACCTTTGGCAACAACTAATCTGTTCTTTTTTATTTTCCACTTCAATAATGTTATATAAATGGAATCATCTGGTAAATTACCTTGGAGGACTGCTTTTTTCATTAATTATAATTCTCTAGAGTTGCCGTTGACATCAGTAGTTTGTTCCTTTTTATTGTTGACTAGTATTCCATGGGTAGATGTACCACAGTGAAACCATTCGTCTTTTGAAGGACATCTGGCTGTTCCAGTTTGGGGCTATTACAAATCAAAATTCTACTAACATTCATGTTTTGTGTGAATGTAACTTTTCATTCCTCTGGGACAAATCCCAGGAATGTAATTGCTAAGTCATAAATAATTGCATGTTTAGTTTTACAAGAAACTGCAAAGTTGTGTTCCAGAGTGGCTACACTATTTTACTCAAGCAATTAAAAAAAAAAAAGAAAGAAAGATATGAATTTATATCTTCTGGGCTCTTCCTTATCTCAGAAGATCTCTCTGTTGCCTTCTCACATATGATAAATTGGCTGGGAAAATATACTTGTTTCACAATAACTTTTCCTTAAAGTTCTGTAGATTCTGTTCCAATGTCTTCTAATAATCTGTTTCAGAGACATCTGTGCCTAGCTCAATTTTTGTTTCTTTGCAAGCAACCGATTTGTTCCGTTTCTTTACTTTATAGGATGCTTTCTTTTTCTTTGCTTTAAAAAAAACCCTGTAAGATATATCAAAATGGTCTTTGTTCAATGATATTACCTGTCATGTTGTATTTTCTAGATCTATTTTTAGACTTTTGGTTTAGCAGAAAGACATTCTCAATTGTTGTGGATCACTGAGGAGTGTGCTGTTCCCGTTGTCTCTACACCGTCATCGTGTCTCCTACTCGTTCTTTCTTTTGGCATTCTGAGAGAGCATCTCAGGTTCTTCTGTGCGACGATGGTTCACTTCTGCACAGTGTCAATCCAGCTTTTGAGCACCTCCCACCGGATTTGAATCCTATTCTGCAATTTCTATTCTATTTCAAACCTTCCATATCACATATAACTTCTTTTCATATTGTTCCGGTGTCTTAACCTCAGAGAAACCTCGCATTAGATCTCTGCACCTGCTCCAAGGGGTGATAACTTCTCACGTTCAGTTGAAGTTACTGAGAATGCATTTCCCCCCCTGCTTCTTATAATAAGTCATTTTCATAGACAGATTTTCCCTCTGAATTTGCAGGATGATGTTTCTTTCCCTTATGCTGCCTTATTTAGATGTTCCTTGTAATTGAAGTAAAATTCACAAAACCTAAAAGTTACCATTTTAACTACTTTAAAGTGCACAATCCAGAGGTTTTTTAGTATACTCAGAGTGTTACACAACCATCCCCTTGTCTAGTTCCAGCACAGTTTCAACACTCCAAAAAGAAACCCTACACCTATGAAGTAATAACTTCCCACTCCCCTCCACCCTCCAAGTCCCCGGACACCTCTAATCTATCTTCTGTCTCCATGGATTTACTTCCTCCGGATATATCACATAAACAGCATCATGTGATACGTGGCTTTTTGTGGCTGGATTCCTTCACTTAGCAAAATGTTTTGCAGTATTTGTTAATGTTAAATTTTCGGTTTTGGTCATTATTCTCACCTACACAGACTAAACTGGCCACCATGTTTGCCAAGAGATAGCACGGCTGAATGGCCACAGTGATATTTGCATGGTGGTTGGGATAAGCCCCTTCTCCACTCCTCATCGGGAGAGCTCAGAGATGTGCCAAGATCTTATCCCGGCGCCCCTGTCTGCTGGCTTTCATCTAGTGTTTCCACCGGGATCCCACAGAATCTTCTCTCCCCTCCACTGGCTAACTGAAAAGCCTGAATTATTTTCAGCAAAGTAGTTTCTTTGACCAGTTTAAATAAATGTCTGATAATAATAGCTTTGAAAACTGGCTCCTTCTGGAACACTAGAGAGCGAAAAGAAATGTTTCGAAAGAATGAGAATTCTGTGTTGAAGATAGTTTACGTCATTGGAAGGCAGACTAGCACAGTACTCAAGAACTAAGGTTCCAGAATCTGGCAGTCTGGGTTGAATGCTGTTCTGTCACTTATAGGAAGACCTCAAACAAGGAAGCTCCGTAACTTCTCCGTACCTACCTAGGTGGAGGGAAATAATAATACTTACTTCACTTATCATTCGGGGATTAAATGAGCTAACACGTTTAGCACATAGACATATGGGGGAAAAATAGATTGACCACGGTCAAATTTTTTAAAAAATGGTTTATAATTATTAACCTTGGGCATGCATTCTCAATCAAATCATAAGGCAAATTATCATCCAATTCCCATATTTTCCATCAATACAGACAGCCCATGATTTTTTCAGGTTTCTTGTACTTTTTGTACAACATACAAAAGAAGAGGGTAGTAATTGATTTTTGGTAGTAGAAGAGGGTAGTAATCTGATTTTTGCCTTCTAATCACAAAGTTTGGTACTGATCTTCCTTTCTCTACTCCCAGACATGTCCTTATCTAACAGCATCGGCATTTTGGGCAACTTGTGATAGGCTTGCTACACTTTCAACTGTGATACCACTATGTTTGATGGAGGTGAATCAGACAAATGTGTCCTCATTCAGGGGACCCTCTCTGCCTGGTCCAGCTCGGCCCACCTTCCCGGAGCAGAATGAGCAATTCTATCACCCTTTGGTGATAGAGGGTGAAGGCGCTGGGTTCCTTGGGTACAGCCAAGGGGAAGGACATCTCTTCTGAAGAATCCATTTCTAAAGGCTCTTCCAGCTCTACTTTTCCATGAATCAAAGTGAATTTTCTTATTCTTCTTTTTCTTTTTAGCCAGAACTCTCGACTTCTATCATTGCAGAAAAGGACATGCTGTAGACTCTTATTATTCCTCGATTTTGACACAGTCATATTTGGGCAAGGACCTGAGGATATATTTCTGTAAAGGAAGATTATTTTCCAGGAGAAAAGTTGACAATACTTGGAAACCTAAGGCCTTCTAAAAGATCTGTGTCTGGGGAAGCACAGCAGGGAAGACAGATTCAGGGAGGAGCCACATAGCACAGACTCGGAGATGAAAAGGTCACGGAGGCCTTTGGGTTTCGCACATTAGGAAGGAGCCACTTACCTACCTCACTAGATAAAAGGCTTCCAATGCCTTCAAGCAAAGTGACTGGGAAGGGATGTTTCTGCCTATTTGAGGTTTTCAGAGCTAAAAATAGCAAGGATTTTTTAAATGTTGTATGTGCGAGACAAGTACTGTACAGTGATATCATCCTGGCCAAGGATTGTATCCCATTTTGAGCCTAGTGGGCTGACCATCTTGGCTCTCATTTTACAAATGGTCAAGGCTCTGAGCCAGGTGTGCCTTAATTACTCTCTCTACCAAAGTATCAAATTCAGAAAGTCATACAGATTATTAAAAATGCAGTTACCCCTCACCCCCCAAAAATGTAACCATTCAGACCCCATATTATAAGCGAAAGATCACTGAATAGAGAGCCCTAGAGTCAGATGCAACTTTGTTACTAACTAAGCATTTGCTTTTCCCATAATATGTAAATTCTCTGAGTCCTGGTTTCCTCACTTTCTGGCACATGGGCCAGCATCAAGGAGTAATAGTCCGTGCTGTGAAGGAAGGAAGGAAGGAAGGTAGGTTAGCTCTGCCTACCTACTAGGACTACTTGAGAAAAACATGGGTCAACAAACTGAAGGGTATCGTAAAAATGTAAAGTATTGTCATTATTTAAATCAATACTAATAGTCATCTAAAACTGATAAAGCATGTAAGCAAAAAAAAAAAAAAAATAGCAAGCCCTTTTTTCTGCACAACCAAAATACTGCCTTCAGATCCAAGCACTTCCCTCACGATTTTTTAAATTATGAGTTGCACAAAATGCAAACACACTTAGAATATGTTTTAAAACAGAATAGTTCTTTACAAGACAGCAGTTTTTACATTCTGATCAGAAAGCAGTAAGTTAGAAGGCTGGAGAGGCTAGAAAATTGAGAGGGGGATTTCAAGCTGACCGCAAGAAAGGAGACTGGGAAAAAAAACTATGAAATCTGGATTTGAGGGGAAGATTATGATTATGTAATTTAGGTGCAGGTATCCCACTCTTAGACAGCCCTATGGGTATCATTTTATTAGAGCATTTTGCAACAACTGATTTTAATAACAATGATGAAGACAACTTAATTGGTACGAGGATACTCTAGTTAAAAGGCAAAGAAATGATTAGTGCACGTCTTCAGAACAATTTCCATTAAAAACGCTTCTTTAAAATGTTGGTCCTTTACAGAACAGCTCTCAACATGTGGTGGGAGAATGTTACATCATTCTAGAGCTCGTTCCCCAGGAGTCAGGTTTTCCCTGCCTTGCCAGTCGGTAATAAGTGAACCTACTAACCCCAAGCAAAACCTTTGTCTTCCCTCCTCTGCCCAGGACATTCCCGCTCAACAGTACCTGAAGTGTAGTCCTTGAGGGTCCTGCTAACATCTTGCAAAGTCCCTTTGTGAGTTCTGATGGGCAGGGGACTCATAATTCCATACATCCTTGCTACTTCTGGCATTGTACTTAAAACTTACTAATTGAGAGGTTAACAATCATTAACCTCCGGGTTCATCAATGAAAATTAGCGATTCTTTGAGTTTGCTGAGGATTCTAAATCCCTGTTTTTCTGAATATGTCTGTCTCTCTGACCTGCAAAGGTCCTACTGTGTGTGCACACGTAGATTTCAAAATGTCCAGTTTGGGGGAAAATTTCCACTTTGTTTGTAGTTTGTCAGTTTTGCTCTCTCGAGTCGGTGGCATTTCTTAACTGCTGCTGTTTTTGCTTTTTTAAATATAAATTACTCTTTAACCTCTGTTATTATTTCATTGTGTTGTGGGTTGTTGGGTTAGTCCCACCGCGTGGTGAGACATAGTTGCGTCAACAATATTTCTGACATAAAATGTCCAATTACTAGGCTTTACCACATGCATGTTTGTATTTCAAACATGACTCATTCTCTATTACTAAAACATATAGAAAAATCCTCCTCCGTTTTGTTTTGCACAATGCCTTCGTATTTGTGCTGTTTATACTATTAAAGGTAACCATAATGAAATTACTGGGCCATTTTTTAAGTTTATAGAGCATAATTTCATAATATAAAACTGTGCTAGAAGCTAATAATGTCTCCTATAAAGTAAATAATAAGCAATTCCTATATGCTTCTAGCAACTTTACTTGTGTAGTTTATCCCTGTCTGATTCTTTGTTATCCCAAAATTATTTTCTACTAAAATCCAATGGGAGGTGACGCAGCTGAGGTTGGAGGGGAAGTGGGGAGACCTCTAAAATAGGAAAACCATGCCACTCTCCAAAATGCCTCATTCCATGCAGATTCCAGATAACTCAAGTCATGATACACATGGAAACCCAACCAAATTATCGTTGCCCAAGAGCTTCACGAGCAAGGTCTCAACAGACATGGGTAACTCTGTCGTACAAACTCTGTGTCCCCTGATTCTCCCACTGGTAAGCCAAACCAGCAGAGGAGAATTTACATCTGGGTCATTCATATCAGCCCAAGGTTCTCCCCTGACCAAAGAAGTGTAGGAATTTACATTCTCCAGAATGCACGGTGGTCCGGCCACCCAGCTCGGCTTCCTCCCCATGCTCCCTGTGGAGACCTGTGCTAACTGTTCCCTTCTCCCTTCCAGAACCAGGGCAGGCCTCCCTCCTCTTCAGCGACAAGGCCCACTTTTAGTCTCGGTTCTGTCCCTCAGCCTTGCCTCTCTTTGTGGATCTTATAAACAAACCAAAACACTCTTCTCTTTCAATCATGACCCTAACTGTGACATCTATGCTACTTTGAAGATTTTACCTGGATAGTCCACTTAGGGGATGTTTAAATCCACTTTTCATACCTGTTTTCATACCTGTTCCATGGGCGGAGCTTCCAGGGCTTTCCCAGGTTGCACTGTGTACAATGTCATCTCCCTGGCTACAGGGCCCAGCTTCCCTCTGTTCCCTTTGAGAGTCAGGAGATAAGTTAGAAATAGGGGACAGAGAAGGGCAACCATACGGTAAAGTGATGACCATTTAGCTTTCTGGTTGGGACAGATCCTGGCTCTGAGTCACAGAGTGGGGAAGCAGGAAGAGAATGGATGTCTTCTCTCCTTCCTTCCTTCGCTGTCACAAGAAGAGATGTTCTGAACTAGGGGAAGGGGGTTAGCTGCTTTCATTCTCAAATCCATCTCCGCTAGTCTTAGAATTTTAAAATTTCTCAAAGATTCTGCAGACTCCTTTCTTTTTCTTGAGAAATATTTGTGTACTTCTGCACCACTTGGGGATTTTTAGTGATATGCTAGAAAAGGCCAGACACTATCACTATGTTGCAAACTGTATTGAACAAAGTATTTAAATTGAAAGCAGGGGCATTCACTTTAAAAAGGTCTTCATCCACAGCCCTTTTATAATGACACACTGTAAGTGTCTTCATCCACAGTCCTTTTATAATGACTAGGAAAAAAAATTAAAGTATCTCTGAAAACCAAAGATCACAGGCAAAATTTTGAAAAACTCTTGGTAGTATTGCCAAAATTACTACCAAGCATATTTAGTTGTATTGAGAAACTGATTTCTACATGCTTTACCCTTTGAAATATAAGATCACCTTTCACAAAATAGGTGGGAAGAAGCTTCAAACTTCCCCCACTACTGACTCCTAGCTGGGATACCCATGGTCTGCAAATGATGGAAAAAAGAAAGAAAACTTCCTAGACCCATCACTGCTGAGATACTGATTGATAACGCAAATATTTTTGTTTACCGAATCCATTCAGCGGTGCCCCTAGCAGCATTCTTTTCTACATTTGTCTGGAGGTTCCGACTCATGAGGGGAAAGGTGTGTTTCATGGACAGAATGTCGTGTGTGTTTGGAAGAGGCACGGTTTCAGCTGGCTCTGGTACCAAGCGAGAGGGTCACCCAGTCCTACAAGTGATTTCTCAGATAATGTGAATGACGGCCATCTACAAAAACCTATCCAGTCCAGTGGACCCTTCCTTTCTCTGTCCTATGCTCAAGCCAGAAACAGAAGAGTATAAATCTTATTGACAGGTAGGTAGTTCCTTTTACACCCAACATGACAGGTGAAGCAGGACGGGAAGAGCCCTGGGAGTGTGTGCCCTGGCCTGAGTGCTTTCCCTGTTTGTATCTGTTGAAGGAGTTTCTGTTCACGGAAAACATCAAGGTTTCCCCACTTCTGAGAAAACTGGGCAAGGAACAGGTGAACACTCAGCTTGAATCCAGAAGAACAAAAGGCCTGTTCAGAGGGAACAGTGTGTTGGGCTCCCCTCCTGCTTTCCAGCTGGGAGGAATGAGTCTTCACAGGCTCAGTGCAAGTGCAGAACCGATGCTCTGGGTGGGTCTCGAGTTATGAGACGGAGATTAGAGAGAAAACAGCAACACGATCACAATCACATGGCATGGGGCGGGGAGGGGGGAGGGATACACACGGTACCCCAGAAAGAAGAGTATTACCTGGATGTTTTGCAGGCACAGTTCACCTCTCAAAATTATTTCTGACAGGAGACACGAGAACCTTTCAAGAAAAGGGCTTCCTGGTGTTCTCAATAAGGCAGGCCTGCATAGCTCCTGGAACGAGGACAATAGGCTCCTCTGGAGAGATCAAAGACAAAGACGGGGGCAACCGCCACCACCTGAGAAGGAGGCCGAGGGGTAAACTCATAGCAAAGCAAGGCTAATTTTGAAAAAGTGCAGCAGCGCACATTAAAATACTCACAGCAGGATTAAGGATAACTTTCATTGGATTATTATTCATGGTCTTCTGCATTATCTAGGTTTTGTAAAGTAGCTATTTTTTCATGAACAGGAAAACTAAAGGTAATTAATAATGCTACTGGGTTTTAATTATAAAAGCAATATAATAATGGAATAGAAACACTTAAAAGAGGAAAGATGTAAAACTCAACCAACCGTCTGTTGCCACCATGGGAATTCTCTTCCTTATTTCCTTCCTACTTCTATTTTATATGTTTTAATCATGCTATTAAAAAAATTGGGGGTTTCTCCTTTTTAAATTTATGTTATTTAGGCACTTCTGTTCATGCTATTTGCTGCATAATCTTCACAAGTGTTCGTTTAATGGCTGCAAAACATTCCCCCAAAACAGCTGTTCAGTAATATGCTTCATGCATCTCTTACTGACAGACATTGAAGTGACTTTCAAAGTTTTAAATTATGTGATTGTAAAATAAACATCTTTGTATATGCAATCTTTTCATTCTTTTAGATTCACTACATAGATTCCCTGAGCAATTGTTAGTTTTATTGAATCCGAACAACAACACTTCTAAATTAGGTATTATTATCATCTTCATTTTCAGAAGAGGTAGTTCAGCTCTAGAGAAGGTAAGCGCTTCCTGAAATCACACGGCAGAGTGGTGGAACCATGCTCCCACGAGGGTGGCTGTGGGATCAGTTCATGCTGTCCTCTCACTTTCCAAAACTGGTCCTTTGCAGATTACCATTGCTAATCGCCTTGCCTAACTGTTCCCATTTTATGCCACTCTCACCAGCAATTGGATCCTTGTATTACTTTTTTGATGACTTCATGAGCAAGGCAGGGGTGGGGAGCTAACACCAAATTTTTGTCTTGATCTTAGCAAGCTACACAATGGCACTGTTTTCTTTGCTGATTATTTAGATCACTAACAGGACCATCTAAACACAGAGCAATGCCTACACTTTTTGGGTAACTACACAATTCTTACTCATACTACAGGGTCACATAAGCTACATCCACTCAAAACAAACATGAAAGCAGAAGAAAAACAAAAAGCTGAAAATACTTAAAATTGTTGCAAGAATAAAATTAATACATGGAAAGTAATCTATATGGTGGGAGGATACGATGTTGTAGGGAGAAGGTATTGGGCTAAATAGCTTCTTCAAAAGATTGCAGAGGGGTGCCTGGGTGGCTCAGTGGGTTAAAGCCTCTGCCTCCGGCTCAGGTTGTGATCCCAGCGTCCTGGGATCAAGACCCACATCGCATGGCATCAGGCTCTCTACTCGGCAGGGAGCCTGCCTCCCCACCTCTCTCTGCCTGCCTCTCTGCCTACTTGTGATTTCTGTCCATCAAATAAATAAATAAAATCTTTTTTTTTTTAAGTTGCAGAAAAGAAATTCTGTGGATTTACTGAACAGGGGTTTTGGCTGGAAAACCATGACTCAACACTGCAGATTTCTACATACCAATAATCATAATAGCCTTTTGTACTTCTCACATTGCCTTATACAAGTTGTCTACGTTCTCAGGGGGAAAGGAGAGACAATATGTAAGTAATCATTAAAATGAATTCTAAGGGAAGAAAGAATAAAATAACCCTCCTATACTGACATAATGTGAAGATCACAAAATACATATTTCCCCCCACAGTGCTTGTCAATTCTGAATTTTTGTTTTTTAGCTGCTTCTCTCAACATAATGCTCAGGTGTTCCCATGCTGCCAGGCCCACCCCTCACCCCACTCTTTCACAAAACAGCCATATCTACCTAGCTTTGCCCAACCCCACACAGGGTCCCAGCTCAAAGAAGCACATATTCAATCTAAAATCAGCCCTTAGTCTCTGACTTTCTCAGCGTGGAAGGTCTAAAAACCAGAATCCTGTGGATGGTAAGTCTTGGGCAGAATAAGTAAGACTAAGTAGTTAGAAAAGGTCATGGGGCGCCTGGGTGGCTCAGTGGGTTAAGCCGATGCCTTCGGCTCAGGTCATGATCCCAGGTCCTGGGTTCGAGCCCCACATCGGGCTTTCTGCTCAGCAGGGAGCCTGCTTCCTCCTCTCTCTCTGCCTGCCTCTCTGCTTACTTGTGATTTCTCTCTGTCAAATAAATAAATAAAATCTTTAAATAAAAAAAATAATAAAAAAAAATTAAAAAGTAGTTAGAAAAGGTCAGAAGCCCAGAGGCCAATGGAGAACCTAAAAATATTGGAGAACTCTTTACCAAGTTTTTTGGACACCTGTATGTTTGAGCTCTAGAATGAACATACCAGGCTTTGCAAAAATCTAAGAGGCAAATGACCAATAAGAATATGTCAAAATTCTCAACATCACCTAAGGGAAATGAGAATAAATACCACAATGAGACATTACTTCACAGCCTTTGGGATGGCTACTATTAAAAAGTAAAATAGGGGGCACCTGGGTGGCTCAGTCAATTAACGTCTGCCTTTGGTTCAGGTCATTATCCCAGGGTCCTGGGATCAAGCCCCACATTAGGCTCTCTTGTCAGCGGGAAGCCTCCTTCTCCATCTACTTCTGCTTTCTCTCCATCTCCCTCACTACCTCCCACTTCCCCTACTTTCTCCCTCCCCCTCTCCTTCCCACTCCCCTGCTTTCATTCTCTCTCTCTCTCTCTCTGTCAATTAAATAAATAAAATCTTCAAAAACATAAAATAAAATAAATAAAAAAGCAAACAAAAAATCCTCCAGAAAGTAACAAGTGCTGGCAATGATGTGAAGAATTAGAACCCTTGTGCACGGTTGGTGAGAATGTAAAAGGCCGCAGCTGCTGTGGAAACAGGATAGAAGAGCAGGGCCTCAAATAATTAAATCATAATTAACATAGGATCCAGCCATTCTGCTGTGGGTATATTATCCAAAATAATTGAAAGCATGGTCTTGAAGAGATACTTCCACAAGGTGGAAACAATATGGGTCCATCAGTGGATAGATGAAGAAAGAAAAATACAATGCACATGTTGTGCAGACATACGCACACACCAGAATACTATTCAGCCTTTAAAAAGAAGGGAATTCTGACACATGCTACAACATGGAGGAATGTAAAGGACATTACACTCAGTGAAATAAGCCATTCCCAAAAAGACAACAACTGTGAGTCCATTTTATAAGAGGCACTTGGAGTCGTCAACATCACAGAGACGGGAAATTGGGTGTGGGGGGCTGGGGGAAGGGAGAACGGAGAGTTGCTGCTTAATGGGCAGCGTTTGGGTTTGTAAGATGGAGAAGTCCCCCAAGATTGGTTACACAGCGATATGAACGTATATGATGCTGCTGAACAGTATACTTAGAACTGATCCAGATGGTCATAAATCAGATGACTGATAACACACATTGCATCTGTGCTGTGTTCCAGGCTTTATTTCAAATGCCATGGCAGGAAAGCTTCTTGAAATACAAAGGTCTGTGCTTTGCTTTTCTTCTCGTCCTCGTACAGCTCCCAGAGAACCTGAAGGAGAAGGGGGACAGTTGAAACCCAGAGAGAAAGAAATAGTCAGTGTTCAGTTGTTTTGCTTCCAAAATAAGCTCTTGATCCCACATCAGAAACAATACTTTTGAGAGCCAAAGTTTTTGATATGCAAGAGGAAGGCTTTTAAGAGAAGAAAAGGCTATTAAGAAGCAAAAAGAGAAGGCCTTGGAGAAAGGAGGGCAGAACATTTGTGCCAGAAGAAGGATTGAAAAGAGGATGGAGGAAGACCAGACTCCCACGCTCCACTCCCACCCCCATGGAGGACAGAGTAGATGCAGTTCAACCTTTCTCGAAGACTGGAACATTCCAGCGGTAGGAGTAGAAGGAGGCCTGGAAGGGGACCAGCTGTGCAGGCCAGCCAAGGCCCCAAGACCATCCCAGTCCAATAGCAGCGAGGCTGGAGGACCGTGAGAGCCAGGCCCTGCGAGCAGCTGGCTGCGGGATGACCCCACATGACTTGCACACCTGTGGCGGGGCCATCCGTGAGCTGCAATCCACCTGGCTCACTTTCTCAGCCCCTTCCCAGCAGGTTCTACGGTGCAGGGGTTGCAAGGGTGCTCTACTCTTTTAGCAGCAGCAGACTTTGGGCAGGTTACTTAACCAGGGGGTCTTAGAAAGCAGAGCAGGTTCTTTGTGCACGTGACATACAGAGGATCGTTCTAGTGCAAAATCTGTAGGAGGTGAAGGGAGTGTGGAAGAAGGAAGAAAGAGAGGTTCAGGGAAGGTGGGTAATTGGGGGTGCCTCTGAAGTGCAGCCTGGAGAGACTTCATCTCTTACCTGAGAAGAATTCCACGGCATGTGAAAAAGGAATCAGCAGTGAGGCAGGACTTCGTGAAAGACCAAATAGCTCAGAATTTACCAGAATGAAATAAAGACATGAGTCTTCCCAAGAAGTATGCACCGGGTGTTAAGAATATCTACAGTGAAACGGACGAATGCAATTGGTGAAGTTGCATAATATCGAAGATAAAAAGAAAATATTAAAATATTAAAATCTAAGAGGAGAGACCTATTACCCATAAAAAATAGCACTTATGGAGACAGCAGTGTTCCTACAAGCAACAACTGAGCCAAATGTCAAAGTAATGTATTTAAAGTGCTGAGAAGAAGGAGGAGGAGAAAAGGAAAGAGGATGGAGGGGAGAGGGGGAGGAAGGGGGGGCAGGGATTGATGAAAGGGGGAAGAGAGGAAGGAGGGGAAGGGAGAGAACTGGGAGGAAGGGGAGGGAAAGGAGAGGGGGGAAAGGGGAGGAAAGGAAGAAGAGGACTAGGAGGGAGAAGAGGGAAGGAAGGAGGAGGACTGGGAAAGGGAGGGGGGAGTACTTAGAGGGGGAGAAAGAGGAAGAGGGAAGGGGGAGAAGGTAGAAGGGCAGGGGAAGAAGGACTGGGAGGGAGAGAAGGGGAGGGACAGAAGGAAGGGGAAAAAGAGATCAGTCAAAGGAAGACTGGGACGGGGTGAAAGAGAATGGGGAAAGGAGGGGAGGAGAAGGGGGAAGGGGAGGAGGAGTGGGGAGAAGGGGGAGGAGGAGAAGAGGGGAGAAGGAAGAGAGGGAGGAGGGGGAGAGGAAGGGGGAGAAGAACTTATTCACCTAGATTTCTACATTTTACTAAAAGGTTATCCAGGAGTGAGAATGAAATAAAGTCATTTTCAGCCACTCAAAAACTAAGAACAGTATATTACCAATGGACTGTCCTTGAAAGAATTACCAAAGGATGAGATGTGGCAAAAAGAAAAATCAACTTCAAGGACAGAACATGATGCAAGAAGCAATCATCGGCAAAACTAACAGGAAAATACACTGTGAGTTGATTAATTATTCACCAAAAATATAACAACAATATGACTAAGACCTAATTTTGGACTACCCAAAAGGTAAACTAGCGGGAAGAATTTGAAAAAGTATTTGAGTAAGCCAAAATATTTGATTCTCATCAGGGGAAAACCACAGACACTGACTTATCTCCTATTTCATCAGAACACAGAGTGAAATGTTTGTGGTAAAAACTGGGAGATAACCACTGAACGTAGAAATACCAGCAACAGCTCAGGAATTAGCAGGAGGAGAAAAGTGAACACATTTCATTGGTCAGAAAAAGTAGGGAGAGAACAAAAGCATGGAGGGAAACCATGAATGAAAGGCGTAAAATAAGAGGGCAGAAATAAGCCTGGACTTATCGATAATCATAATGAGCACAGATGAACTGAACTCATCCATCAGATGACACTACTTGGTTGGATTGGAAAAAGAAGGCACAGAGAGATGTTTTTGTGTTACACGAACATGCTAAAAATAAATGAGCAAGGATCCAAGTACCCATACTGGCATTAGACAAAATGAAGGTGAGAAACTCTTAAGGTAGAGAGAGACATGCTACAGCATTCTCCAAGGAAGACCCATCATCGTGAATTTGAATGCACCTAAAAACAGTTTCTAAGCATATGAAAAACTGTGTATCTTTGTTCCTTTGTCTTTTCCAAAAATCGTAAAGATCAAGGCAGTTTTTTAAATTCCTGCCACTACCTATGGCAGATGCTGTAAAATTCCCTGTTGGGTTAGATCAGGGTGATTTTGTCCCATGTACCAGGATATTTTTCTGTTGTGATCACACAGCAAAGCAACAAAAGAAAGTAATGGAATAAAGTTACTTTAAAGGTTTATTGTTAGCTCACCTAACTAGAAATCTGGAGATAAAAATTTCTAGAGTTGATTAATCTAGAAACTCAACAAAGACAGAATTCCTGGTCAGTTTCACTCTGATTGCCTGGGCTTCCTCCTCATGATTCCAAGTATTGCCAACGTTTCCAGAACTTCTTCCTTATTCATGGATGTTTCCATAAGTGGGAAAGAAAGCAGAAAGGACCATGTCTCAGAAATCTATTAGCAGACTTCCCAATATGTCCACTGGCCAGCCAGGGGTCCCATGGCTATTCCCAAACCCATCTACTGGCAAAGGGCTAAGGGCCCATAAATTGCAGTTATGGTTCAAACCCTGGGTGGGGAAGGAGTCCCACAGATAACCGTAGCAAAATCCATTCTCGTGGCAAGGAAGTAGGGTAGTAACTTTTGCAAAAGCACCTGAAAGTGTCTGCTAACCCCTGAGGAAGGATTGTTACTGAAGGTTTGTCCTTTGCTTGGTTTCTGCTGCTCTAAGAGAGCAAATCTGCATCTCACAGCCTCCTGTTGATTTTCCCATTCTCCTTAACATTCTACATCTACTAGGCAGAAAGATAAATACACCTGGAATATACAATATGAATAACTACAAAGTTATGTTAGGAATGATTCTTCAGAATTCTTAGGAAGTGGATCAAGCAAGCAAATGGTATTTGGGCAGATAAATGAGGACTCCTGCCCATGTTTAAGTTTGTTTAAAGTAATTAATAAAAATGATACATTGGCATTATTTGTAAGTCATGCCTTAAAGTAACTCTTAAACACCCAGAACCACTGAGAGGTTCTGCCTCAGAAATTATGTGACTCACCCAGTGTCCAATTAGCAAATAGAGATTGAACCTCAGATACCAGAATCAACCCAGACTACAAGTCACTTTACAATTCACTCATCCTTGGTCAAAAATCCTTTCCTGGCTCCTCCTTACCTCAGACACAGAGTCCAAACCTCTCAGCAGGGCACATATGCCCACATATGGACTTTGTCTTTTCCTCTAGTCTGTGGCTTGCTCACTCAACAGTAACCCCCTAAGGACAATATGAAATAATGTAGTGAACCTGAGTGAATATTTAATTGTTTGCTTCTTATCTAACTCCCCCCAACCCATGAAGCTTCATGAGATTAGGACTTTGGCTACTCCAGAATCTCCAGTGCTTAGAAGACTGGCCTGGTGTGGAGCAAGCAGGCAGTCAATCCTTGAGACTGAATGAGTGGCTGATGGGCGGTAGCCATCTTGGAAGCCTGGTAGTTACCTCGCTTACCAGACTGAATATGGTGAGTAACAACACTAACTGCCCACCTTCTCAGACCAAAAAACCAGGATTGCTCATTGTCTCCATTCTGTCCCTCTCTGCCTATACCCTTTCCCTCAGGAAGTCCTCTTGTCTCTATCTGCAAAATGCATCCCTAATCCCTTCTTTGTCTCCATTTTCACTTCCATTTCACTCTGGTACAAGCCAACATAGTCTTTCATTGGGATGTCCTTCTTGCTCTACCAACTCCTGTTCTTGTCCCATCTCCCATTTTCCAAATGGTATTAAACTTCTAAAAATGTAATTGAACCCACATTACTGGTCTTTCAAAATTACATAATAGAGGGAGTAAACATTCTCACTGCCTTGTTCATCAAAACTTGATCCACTAGAGGTATTCAGGTAGTGCGTGCTCTTCCTAACATGTCCCATTTCTACATTTGCATATGCTTGTACACACACACGTCATGCACATATGACTTTTAAAAATAGCATGTCCTTCATACATGGACATACTATGGACATCTTTCCACTGTCGTCTTGATGGTGAATAAATAAAATAATGAATAGTTTCCTACATTACTTTTGTTTAAATGAAGTACAGTATGTGCAAGGAGCTGTGGGAATTTCCACGGATATGTGAACATCTGTGGAAACACAACTTGATTCTGCTGGTGGGATTATTTGCAAAAAACATGGAAGAGTGGGCAGGTGCTCACCCTATATGTCATTAGAAATTATCATACTCTCTAGAGATTGTGTAGCCCATATGATTCACTACATATTCGTAATCTATGATTTTGCTCCTTGTCCCAGTACCAATAATGCTCTTCTTGGTAAATATTTTTGTTTAGAAGATACAGGGCCTTTGAGGCTAGCATTTTCTCATGATAAATTTCCTAGTTATTTTTTCTAGATTCAGAAACAAAGTATCGCCCCAAAAAGCTGTGAGAGCACAGGTGTACAGTGCTATCCACACTAAGTCATTTTGCCTGAATGTGGAACCAAATGATGAGGAAAAGATACGGACCTAACAGACTATTTAATAAAGATCAAATTTTTGATAATTGATTCCAAGCTACTTTGAGTCAAAAGCCCAGGGAAAGCACCATATAGTTTATTGATTTAGATCCTAAATGCTTTCCTTCGTCAGAAAATCCAGATGGGAGAAAAAGGTACAACCATCTATGTTTTCTCAAAAAGGCATCATCCCAAACCTTAACCACTTGCATGACAGTCCACAAATAGTTTTCTATCCTATAGAAATCCCTACAAATGCAGACAGCATGCTTTTACTGGTAAGTAATAGTAAATAATAATTTTAAAAAACTAATAATATATTGTGAGGTTACTATGTGTCAGGCACTATACAAGTGCTTTCCAGAAGTTACATCATTTGGTCTTAACAACAACCCAAGAATAAATTACAACCTTTATCATCTTTGTTCTACAGATTATAAAACTGAGTGAGAATTAGAGCTTGAGTCTAATCAGAACTAGCCACATTCTTAACCACTTCCCTATAAAATACCACAAAAAGCATGAAGTTATGGTTCTAAGCCCTAAAGATAATGCTACCATTTATTTATGAAGGAAAGTACCCCCATTAGATGTTTATATTTGTTGAATGTCAGAGTGCAGTAGACAGGCCCATGAATTGCCTTCTTTATTCTACTCTGCAGACACAAAAATAGTAGCATTTATTTATAAGAATAACATCACAATAGTCAAAGCTTAGATTGAGTTGAAAATTTGAGACCATGCTAAAGACAACAAAAAGATTCTTTTAGTTAAGCGTGGAACAAGATGATAGACAAGTTGAGAATAATCTGACTGCTTGGAGAAGCTATAATATCAACAGACGACCAAGTTGGTGAACATCTCCCACTGGCCCAGATCTCCAGCCCAGAGATGTAGAGCATAAAAGAGTAAACAACAAACTGGTTCATATGTGCTTAGTCGCATTGTGAACAATAACACAGACTAAAACAACAAGCACAACATTCATGCACCAAACAGGAAGAAGAGTTATGGTGACATCTTGATTGTGAGAAGGGAAACAAAGAAGGCATTCTCAAAAAATTAAAAATAGAATTACTATATGAACCAGTAATTCCATTACTGGGTATTTACAAAAAAAAAAAAAAAAAAGCACTAATTTGAAAAGATATATGCACGCCCATGTTGATTGCAACATTATTTCCAATAGTCAAGATGTGGAAGCAGCCCAAGTGACCAACAGCAGACAAATGAATAAAGAAGATAGGGTATATATGTGTATATATACACAATGGAATATTAGTCATAAAAAAAGACTGAAATCTTGCCATTTCCAGCCACAGGGCTGGATCTATCAGGTATAATGCTAAGTGATATAAGTCAGAGAAGACAAATACCATATAATTTCACTCACATGAGGAATTTAAGAAACAAAAAATGAACAAACATACGGAAAAAAGAGACAAACAAAAAACAAGACTCTTAAATACAGAGAACAAGATGGTCGTCGCCAGATGGTAGGTGGGTTGGGTAAACAGATAAAGGAGATTAAGAGTATATTCATCATGATGAGCTCTGAGTAATGTATAGAATTGTTCAATCATTATATTGTGCACTTGAAACTAATGTAACACTGTATGTTAATTATACTTCAATAAAGAGTGATAAAAATAAGAAGGTATTCCAATACAGTTTGAAATTTGAAGGTAATACAAATAATTTGTGAAAGATAACAGATTCTGGATTCAAAAATATGAAAAGATTTAGACATATGTATATCTACACTCCTTTCATTAACACATTCAACAATAAAAAAGACAAAATTGAACTGAACCACAGTATATGGAATAGAGCTAAGTACCAGCAAAAAGCCCTAAAAATGCTGAAGTCTTACAGGTAGTATGTGTATCGTGTTCAGATCAATACATAAAATAGTGGCACTTGGGTATCATACCTGTTTATATTCATTCAACAATTAACTTGAGTGTGTATAATACCCAGAGATATACAAGACAGACACATTCTCTAACCTTACAAATCTTGCAGTCTAGTTAGAAAGACACATATTAAAGAAATACTGATTAATCTCTTTATGGTCAAGACTGTAAAGGAAAATCACAGGGTGCTGAGACAAAGACATCACAAGCAAACTATGGATCAATATTCCTCGTGGACAGAGATACAAAACTCTTCACAAAACATAAACAGACCAAATCCAGCAACATGTAAAAAGAGTTACACACCATGACCCCAGTGGGTTTTATCTCAATAATATAAGGTTGGCTTAAAATCCAAAAAAGCAATAGATGTAATACACCGATAAGCATAGGATCAATGACAAAAAAAGACAATCATTTCAGTAGATATAGATAAATCATTTGGCAAACTGAACATTCATTCACGATAAAACAACAACAATGCACTAGAAATGGAAGGGAACTTCCTCAACTGATCAAGAGAATCTATGAAACACTCATATCTAACATCACTCTTTTTTTTTTAAAGATTTTATTTATTTATTTGACAGACAGAGATCACAAGCAGGCAGAGAGGCAGGCGGGGGGGGGGGGGGAAGCAGGCTCCCTGCCGAGCAGAGAGCCCGATGCGGGGCTCGATCCCAGGACCCTGAGACCCGAGCTGAAGGCAGAGGCTTTAACCCACTGAGCCACCCAGGCGCCCCTCTAACATCACTCTTAACAGTAAAGGACCTCAAGCTTCCCTCCTGATACCAGGGTCCTGCTCTCACCACTTCTATTCAACATTGTGTTAGAGATTCAGCAATAAGGGAAGGGAAAAAAAGAAGAAAATAAAAAAAATTAAAGGCATCTAGATTGAAGAAGTAATACTGCCTTTATTCACAAATGATATAATACTGTATGTAGAAAATCCCAAAACCACAAGAATTAATAAACCAATTTAAAAAAGTTGCAGAATGCAGGATCACCAGATCAATTTAGAAAAGTAAGCTGAAATATATAGAAATATATTTATAGAAGCAATATTTATATTTAGTAGCAAATATGGATTTGCTACATACATTTATAAATACATAGAAATAGTATTCCTATTTATTAGCAAAGAAAACTCCAAAAACAAAATTAATAAAAATACAATTCATGACAGTGTCAAGAAGAATAAAATATTTAGGAATAGATTTAAAAAATAATATGGAAGTCTTTTACACTTAAAACTACAAAAGACTGCAGAGAAAACCTGACAGAGATCCAAATAAATAGAGAAAGATTTCATGCTCATGGACTGGAAGACTTAAAATTAGAAAGATAGCAGTTTGGGGGTGCCTGGGTGATTCAGTCAGTTAAGTGTCTGACACTTGGTTTCAGCTCAGGTCATGATCTCAGGGTCCTGAGATTGAGCCCCTTGTCTCTCCCTCTACCCTCCCCCACTTCTAAAGGATTAAATCTAATTAAATTTAAAACACACACACACACACAAACACACACGCGCGCGCATGCCACAAAATAGCAGTTTTGAATAATTGAAATGAAATTGAAATCAATCCTTACTAAAATCCCCAGAGACAACTTCTTTTTTTTAAGCAATTGACAAGCTGATTCTAAAGTATACATGAGAAACAAAGGACCCAGAATGGTCAAAACAATTTGGGCGGGGGGGAGAACAAATTTGGAACTCATACACTAGCAAATATCAAAACTTACTACAGGGGCACCTGGGTGGCTCACTTGCTTAAACGACTGCCTTCAGCTCAGGTCATGATCCTGGAGTCCCAGAATCGAGTCCTGCATCAGGCTCCCTGCTCAGCGGGGAGTCTGCTTCTCCCACTGACCTCTCTCCTCTCATGCTCTCTCCCTCTCTCTCAAATAAATAAATAAAATGGTTAAAAAAAAAAACTTACTATAAAGCCACAATAATCAAGACAATAGAAACGAAAGGACAGCCATCTATCAGTGGAATAGACTTGAGAGTCTAGAAATAGGTCCATCTATTTATGGTCAGCCGTGCTCAGCAAGGGTTCCAAGACACTTCCAAAGGGAGAGGATTTGTGCTGCAGTTAGTGGATATCCACACACACAAGGATGCACTTGGACCCTCACATCACACCAGGCAAACCCAAACCACGCCTTAGTCAACTGAGTGTCCAACTGTTGATTTTGGCTCAGACCATGATTTCAGGGCTGTGGAACCCAGTCCAACATCCAGCTCCACACTCAGCTGGGAATCTGCTTGGATTCTCTCCCTCTCCCTCTGCCCCTCCCTGCCTCAAATAAATAAATGAATCTTTGAAAAATATAAAAATTAACGCAACCCAGATTATAAGCCTAAATCAAACACATAAAATTATAGAACTTCTAGGAGAAATTATAAGAGAAAATCTTTAAGACCTTGGGATGCACAAAGAGTTCTTAGGATAACAAAACATGATCCCTAAAAAAAAAAAACTGATAAATTGGATTTCATCAAAATGAAAAATTTTGTGCTCCAAAAGACAGAAAAAAAAAAACAAGGTGAACCGCACATTAGGAGAAAATGTTTATAAGTCATATATCTCAAAGATGGCTTGTATCTATAATATATAAAGCACGCATAACTCATTTAGACAACCTCATCATTTTATTTTTATTTTAATTTTATTTTTTATAAACATATATTTTTATCTACAGGGGTACAGGTCTGCGAATCGCCAGGTTTACACACTTCACAGCACTCACAATAGCACATACCCTCCCCAATATCCATAACCCCACCCCCCCTCTCCCAACCCCCCTACCCCCATCAACCCTCAGTTTGTTTTGTGAGATTAAGAGTCACTTATGGTTTGTCTCCCTCCCAATCCCATCTTGTTTCATTTACTCTTCTCCTACCCCCTCAACCCCCCATGTCGCATCTCCTCTCCCTCATATCAGGGAGATCATATGATAGTTGTCTTTCGCCGATTGACTTATTTCGCTAAGCATGATACCCTCTAGTTCCATCCACGTCGTCGCAAGTGGCAAGATTTCATTTCTTTTGATGGCTGCATAGTATTCCATTGTGTATATATACCACATCTTCTTTATCCATTCGTCTGTTGATGGACATCTAGGTTCTTTCCATAGTTTGGCTATTGTAGATATTGCTGCTATAAACATTTGGGTGCATGTGCCCCTTCGGATCACTACGTTTGTATCTTTAGGGTAAATACCCAGCAGTGCAATTGCTGGGTCATAAGGTAGTTCTATTTTCAACATTTTGAGGAACCTCCATGCTGTTTTCCAGAGTGGTTGCACCAGCTTGCATTCCCACCAACAGTGTAGGAGGGTTCCCCTTTCTCCGCATCCTCGCCAGCATCTGTCATTTCCTGACTTGTTAATTTTAGCCATTCTGACTGGTGTGAGGTGATATCTCATTGTGGTTTTGATTTGTATTTCCCTGATGCCGAGTGATATGGAGCACTTTTTCAAGTGTCTGTTGGCCATCTGGATGTCTTCTTTGCAGAAATGTCTGTTTGTGTCTTCTGCCCATTTCTTGATTGGATTAATTGTTCTTTGGGTGTTGAGTTTGCTAAGTTCTTTATAGATTTTGGACACTAGCCCTTTATCTGATATGTCATTTGCAAATATTTTCTCCCATTCTGTCAGTTGTCTTTTGGTTTTGTTCACTGTTTCCTTTGCTGTGCAAAAGCTTTTGATCTTGATAAAATCACAATAGTTCATTTTTGCCCTTGCTTCCCTTGCCTTTGGCGATGTTCCTAGGAAGATGTTGCTGCGGCTGACGTCGAAGAGGTTGCTGCCTGTGTTCTCCTCAAGGATTTTGATGGATTCCTTTCTCACATTGAGATCCTTCATCCATTTTGAGTCTATTTTCGTGTGTGGTGTAAGGAAATGATCCAATTTCATTTTTCTGCATGTGGCTGTCCAATTTTCCCAACACCATTTATTGAAGAGGCTGTCTTTTTTCCATTGGACATTCTTTCCTGCTTTGTCGAAGATGAGTTGACCATAGAGTCGAGGGTCCATTTCTGGGCTCTCTATTCGGTTCCATTGATCTATGTGTCTGTTTTTGTGCCAGTACCATGCTGTCTTGATGATGACAGCTTTGTAATAGAGCTTGAAGTCCGGAATTGTGATGCCACCAACTTTGGCTTTCTTTTTCAATATTCCTTTGGCTATTCGAGGTCTTTTCTGGTTCCATATAAATTTTAGGATTATTTGTTCCATTTCCTTGAAAAAAATGGATGGTACTTTGATAGGAATTGCATTAAATGTGTAGATTGCTTTAGGTAGCATAGACATTTTCACAATATTTATTCTTCCAATCCAGGAGCATGGAACATTTTTCCATTTCTTTGTGTCTTCCTCAATTTCTTTCATGGGTACTTTATAGTTTTCTGTGTATAGATTCTTAGTCTCTTTGGTTAGGTTTATTCCTAGGTATCTTATAGTTTTGGGTGCAATTGTAAATGGGATGGACTCCTTAATTTCTCTTTCTTCTGTCTTGTTGTTGGTGTAGAGAAATGCAACTGATTTCTGTGCATTGATTTTATATCCTGACACTTGACTGAATTCCTGTACAAGTTCTAGCAGTTTTGGAGTGGAGTCTTTTGGGTTTTCCACATAGAGTATCATATCATCTGCGAAGAGTGATAGTTTGACTTCTTCTTTGCCGATTTGGATGCCTTTAATTTCCTTTTGTTGTTTGATTGCTGAGGCTAGGACTTCCAGTACTATGTTGAATAGCAGTGGTGATAACGGACATCCCTGCCGTGTTCCTGACCTTAGCGGAAAAGCTATCAGTTTTTCTCCATTGAGAATGATATTTGTGGTGGGTTTTTCATAGATGGCTTTGATAATATTGAGGTATGTGCCGTCTATCCCTACACTTTGAAGAGTTTTGATCAGGAAGGGATGCTGTACTTTGTCAAATGCTTTTTCAGCATCTATGGAGAGTATCATATGGTTCTTGTTCTTTCTTTTATTAATGTGTTGTATCACATTGATTGATTTGCGGATGTTGAACCAACCTTGCAGCCCTGGAATAAATCCCACTTGGTCGTGGTGAATAATCCTTTTAATGTACTGTTGAATCCTATTGGCTAGTATTTTGGCGAGAATTTTTGCATCTGTGTTCATCAAGGATATTGGTCTGTAGTTCTCTTTTTTGTTGGGATCCTTGTCTGGTTTTGGGATCAAGGTGATGCTGGCCTCATAAAATGAGTTTGGAAGTTTTCCTTCCATTTCTATTTTTTGGAACAGTTTCAGGAGAATAGGAATTAGTTCTTCTTTAAATGTTTGGTAGAATTCCCCCGGGAAGCCGTCTGGCCCTGGGCTTTTGTTTGTTTGGAGATTTTTGATGACTGTTTCAATCTCCTTACTGGTTATGGGTCTGTTCAGGCTTTCTATTTCTTCCTGGTTCAGTTGTGGTAGTTTATATGTCTCTAGGAATGCATCCATTTCTTCCAGATTGTCAAATTTGTTGGCGTAGAGTTGCTCATAGTATGTTCTTATAATTGTCTGTATTTCTTTAGTGTTCATTGTGATCTCTCCTCTTTCATTCATGATTTTATTTATTTGTGTCCTTTCTCTTTTCTTTTTGACAAGTCTGGCCAGGGGTTTATCAATCTTATTAATTCTTTCAAAGAACCAGCTCCTAGTTTCGTTGATTTGTTCTATTGTTTTTTTTGGTTTCTATTTCATTGATTTCTGTTCTAATCTTTATGATTTCTCTTCTCCTGCTGGGTTTAGGGTTTCTTTCTTGATCTTTCTCCCGCTGCTTTAGGTGTAGGATTAGGTTGTGTACCTGAGACCTTCCTTGTTTCTTGAGAAAGGCTTGTACCGCTATATATTTTCCTCTCAGGACTGCCTTTGTTGTGTCCCACATATTCTGAACCGTTGTGTTTTCATTATCATTTGTTTCCATAAATTTTTTCAATTCTTCTTTAATTTCCTGGTTGACCCATTCATTCTTTAGAAGGATGCTGTTTAGTCTCCATGTATTTGGGTACTTTCCAAATTTCCTCTTGTTATTGAGTTCTAGCTTCAGAGAATTGTGTTCTGAAAATATGCAGGGAATGATCCCAATCCTTTGATACCGGTTGAGACTTGATTTAGGACCAAGAATGTGATCTATTCTGGAGAATGTTCCATGTGCACTAGAGAAGAATGTGTATTCTGTTGCTTTGGGATGAAATGTTCTGAATATATCTGTGATGTCCATCTGGTCCAGTGTGTCATTTAAGGCCTTGATCTTTTGCTTGGATGATCTGTCCATTTCAGTGGGGGGAGTGTTAAAATCCCCTACTATTATTGTATTATTTTTGATGTGTTTCTTTGATTTTGATTTTGTTATTAATTGGTTTATATAGTTGGCTGCTCCCACGTTAGGGGCATAGATATTTAAAATTGTTAGATCTTCTTGTTGGACCGTTCCTTTGAGTATGATATAGTGTCCTTCCTCATCTCTTATTATAGTCTTTGGCTTAAAATCTAATTGATCTGATATAAGGATTGCCACTCCTGCTTTCTTCTGATGTCCATTAGCATGGTAAATTCTTTTCCACCCCCTCACTTTAAACCTGGAGGTGTCTTCGGGTTTAAGATGAGTTTCTTGTAGGCAACATATAGATGGGTTTTGTTTTTTTATCCATTCTGATACCTGTGTCTTTTGATTGGGGGCATTTAGCCCATTAACATTCAGGGTAAGTATTGAGAGATATGAATTTAGTGCCATCGTATTGCCTGTAAGGTGACTGTTATTGTATATTGTCTCTGTTTCTTTCTGATCTACTACTTTTAGGGTCTCTCTTTGCTTAGAGGACCCCTTTCAATATTTCCTCTAGAGCTGGTTTGGTATTTGCAAATTCTTTCAGTTTTTGTTTGTCCTGGAAGCTTTTAATCTCTCCTTCTATTTTCAATGATAGCCTAGCTGGATATAGTATTCTTGGCTGCATGTTTTTCTCATTTAGTACTCTGAATATATCATGCCAGCTCTTTCTGACCTGCCAGGTCTCTGTGGATAAGTCTGCTGCCAATCTAATATTTTTACCATTGTACGTTACAGACTTCTTTTCCCGGGCTGCCTTCAGGATCTTTTCTTTGTCACTAAGACTTGTCAATTTTACTATTAGGTGACGGGGTGTGGACCTATTCTTATTGATTTTGAGGGGGGTTCTCTGAACCTCCTGGATTTTGATGCTTGTTCCCTTTGCCATATTGGGGAAATTCTCTCCAATAATTCTCTCCAACATACCTTCTGCTCCCCTCTCTGTTTCCTCTTCTTCTGGAATCCCAATTATTCTAATGTTGTTTCGTCTTATGGTGTCACTTATCTCTCGAATTCTCCCCTCGTGGTCCAGTAGCTGTTTGTCCCTCTTTTGCTCAGCTTCTTTATTCTCTGTCACTTGGTCTTCTATATCGCTAATTCTTTCTTCTGCCTCATTTATCCTAGCAGTGAGAGCCTCCATTTTTTATTGCACCTCATTAATAGCTTTTTTGATTTCAACTTGGTTAGATTTTAGTTCTTTTATTTCTCCAGAAAGGGCTTTTATATCTCCCGAGAGGGTTGCTTTAATATCTTCCATGCCTTTTTCAAGCCCGGCTAGAACCTTGAGAATTGTCATTCTGAGCTCTAGATCTGACATATCACCAATGTCTGTATTGATTAGGTCCCAGCCTTTGGTACTGCTTCTTGTTCTTTTTTTTTGTTGTGGATTATTCCACCTTGTCATTTTGTCCAGATAAGAGTATATGAAGGAGCAAGTAAAATACTAAAAGTGTGACGACAACAACCCCAGGAAAATATGCTTTAGCCAAATCAGAAGAGATCCCAAATCGTGAGGGGGGAGAAAGGGGATAAAAAGCGGTTCAGAAAGAAAAAAAAAAAAAAGAAACTATTAAAAAAAGAAAGCCGATAAAGAAAAAATATAAAAAGAGGAAATATATATATATATATTAGATAAACTATTTTAAAAACGTTAAAAAAGAAAACGGTAAAAATTAAAAAAAATTTAGCAGAAGTAGAGAAAAAAAAATTGAAAAAGAAAAAAAAATTAAATTAACTGCAAGGCTAAAGAATCATGGGGAGAAAGCCATGAGTTCCGTGCTTTGCTTTCTCCTCCTCTGGAATTCCGCTGCTCTCCTTGGTATTGAAACTGCACTCCTTAGTAGGTGAACTTGGTCCTGGCTGGGTTTCTCGTTTATCTTCTGGGGGAGGGGCCTGTTGTAGTGATTCTCAAGCGTCTTTGCCCCAGGCGGAGTTGCACCGCCCTTACCCGGGGCCGGGCTGAGTAATCCGCTCGGGTTTGCTGGGTTTGCTTTTGGGAGCTTTTGTTCCCTGAGCGGTTTCCGTAGAGTCCGGAGGGCGGGAATGAAGATGGCGGCCTCCCCGTCTCTTGCCCGGAGGAGCCGAGAGCCCAGAGCCCCACTCCTCAGTGCGCCCTCAGAGAACAGCGCCCAATGACTCCCGTCACCCTGGCCCCCGGCCGCGCTCCGAGCTCACCGAGCCTGCGACCGGTTCAAGGTAACCCCGAGCTGAGAGTCAGTCCTCAGCTCTGTCTCTGTAGCCGGCTTCCCCATTCTAATACCGGTAAACTCTGCGACACTCAGACACCCGATCCTTCTGTGACCCTGCGGGACCTGAGGCCGCGCTGACCCCGCCTGGGCTTCATCCTGGTTAAGCCTCTGGAGCAATGTCCCTCAGTGGAACAGACTTTTAAAAGTCCCGATTTTGTGCTCTGTTGCTCTGCCGCTCGCCGGGAGCCAGCCCCTCCCCCCGCGGTCTATCTTCCCATCGCTTTGGATTCACTTCTCGGCCAGTCCTACCTTTCAGATAGTGGTTGATTTTCTGTTTCTAGAATTGCTGTTCTTCTTCTCTTCAATCTCCCGTTGGATTTGTAGGTGTTTGCAATCTTTAGATAAGCTATTTAGCTGATCTCCCGCTACCTGAAGTAGTCTCAGCCTGCTACTTCTCCACCATCTTGACTCCTCCTCCCAACTTCATCATTTTAAAAAGTAAAATATTTTAGTAGACATTCCACTAAGGAAGAGATACAAATGGCTAATATGCACATGAAAAGAAGTTCACAGTCATTGCTCATGGGGAAAACACAAATTAAAACCACACTGGGATATCATTACACACTCACTATTTAAAAAGACAGCATCAGGTATTGGTGGAGATATGGAAAAACTGGAATCCCCATACATTGCTGTTTACAATATGAAATGGCACGGCCACTTTGGAGAACAGTTTATCAGTTTTTTTGAAAAAGAAAATGTAACTTACCCTATACCCTGTAATTTCACTTCTAGAAATAAACCGCAAAGAAAAGAAAACATGCGTCTGCATGGAGATATGTACATGAATGTTCATAGCAGCATTATTTGTCTTAGCCAAAAATAGAGAACGAGTCAAATTTCCATCAACTGATCAATGGATAAGCGCAATGTGGGAATCCACACAATGGAATACTATTCAGCGATGAAAAAGGGTAAATATGATGCAACATGGGTGAACCTCATAAACCTCTTCAGTAAATGAATCAAGACATTAAGAAGTACATATTATGTAATTCTACTTTTCTAAGACATTATTTATTAGAGAGAGTGAGAGCAAGACAGCATAAGCAAGGAGGAGAAGGAAAAACAACATCCCTTTGAGCAGGGAGACTGATGTGGGGCTCGAACCCAGGACTTCAGGAACATGAGCTGAGCTGAAGGCAGATGCTTAACCGACTGAGCCTCCCAGGTACCCCTATGTAATTCTATTTGTATGAAATATCCGTGAAAGGCAAATTTAGACAGAAAGCAGTTTGTTAATGCGTAAAGCTGGAGGAAGGAGCAGCGATGGATGGCAAGTGGTCTTGAGGGTTTTTCTGAGATGATTAAAATATTCTAAATGGTACAATGATGGTTGTACAACCATAACTTTACTGAAAAGTATTGGATTCTCTACTTACAATGTACATACAATGCTGATGGCATGCAAATTACACCTCAGTAAAGTTGCTTCTATGAATAACAAGGCTGAGTGCCATGAAAGCATAACAAGGTGACCAAATTAAACTGTCATGGAAACATCTTTAAGGAAAAAACACTGATCTTTTTTTTATTAACATATACTGTATTATTGTTTCAGGGTTACAGGTCTGTGAATCATCAGTCTTACACAATTCACAGCACTCACCATAGCATATACCCTTCCCAATGTCCATAACTCAGCCCTCCCAGCCCCCAACCCACTCCCCTCCAACAACCCTCCATTTGTTTCCTGAGATTAAGAGTCTCTTATGGTTTGCGTCCCTCCCAATCCCATCTTGTTTCATTTTTCCCTCTCTTCCCCCCCACGAACCCTGGCCCCTTCTCTCAAATTCCTCATATCCAAGAGATCATATAATTGTCTTTCTCTGATTGACTTATGTCACTTAGCGTAATACCCTCTAGTTCTATCCACATTGTTGCAAATGGCAAGATTTCGGGGTTTTGATGGCTGCATAGTATTCCATTGTATATATAAACCACATCTTCTTTATCCATTCATCTGTTGATGGATCTAAGTTCTTTCTATAGTTTGGCTATTGTGGACACAGCTGCTAAAAACATTCAGGGGCACATGACCCTTCAGATCACACTACATTTTTATCTTTAGGGTAGATACCAAGTACTGAGATTGCTGGGTTGTAGGATAGCTCTATTTTCAACCTTTTGAGGCACCTCCTCACTGTTTTCCAAAGTGGTTGTACCTGCTTGCATTCCCACCAACAATGTAAGAGGGTTCCCCTTTCTCCACGTCCTCGTCAATGCCTGTCATTTCCTAATTGGTTAATTTTAACCATTTTGACTGGTGTAAGTGGTATCTCACTGTGGTTTTGATTTGTATCTCCCTGATGCAGAGTGATATGGAGCACTTTTTCATTTGTCTGTTGGCCACTTGAATGACTTCTTTGAAGCAATGTCTGTTCATGTCTTCTGCCCATTTTTTAATTGGATTATTTGTTCTTTAGGTGTTGAGTTCGATAAGTTCTTTGTAGATTTTGGATACTAGCCCTTTATCTGATATGTCATTTGCAAATATCTTCTCACATTCTGTTGGTTCTCTTTTGGTTTTCTTGACTGTTTCCTTTGCTGTGCAAAAGTTTTGATCTTGATGAGGTCCCAATAGTTCATTCTTGTCCTTTCTTCCCTTGCCTTTGGCGATGTTTCTAGGAAGAAGTTGCTGCGGCTGAGGTCAAAGAGGTTGCTGCCTGTGTTCTCCTCAAGGATTTTGATAGATTCCTATTGAATTGAGGCCTTTCATCCATTTGAATCCATTTTTGTGTGTGGTGTAAAGAAATGGTCCAGTTTCATTCTTCTGCATGTGGCTGTCCAATTTTCCGAACACCATTTGTTGAAGAGACTGTCATCGGACATTTTGTCCTGCTTTGTCAAAGGTTAGTTGACAATAGAGTTGAAGGTCCATTTCTGGGTTCTCTATTCTGATCCATTGATCTATGTGTCTGTTTTTGTGCAGTACCCTACTGGCTTGGTGATTACAACTTTGTAATAGAGCTTGAATTCTGGAATTGTGATGCCACCAACTTTGGTTTTTATTTTCTCAACATTCTTCTGGCTATTCAGGGTCTTTCTGGTTCCATATAAATTCTAGGATTATTTGTTCCATTTCTTTGAAAAATGTTGGTGGTATTTTGATAGGGATTGCATTAAATGTGTAGATTGCTCTAGGTAGCATAGACATTTTCGCAGTATTTTTTCTTCCAATCCGTGAGCATGGAACATTTTTCCATTTCTTTGTGTCTTCCTCAACTTCTTTCATGAGTACTTTATGGTTTTCTGAGTACAGATTCTTTGCCTCTTTGGTTTATTCCTAAGTATCTTATGGTTTTCTGTATAATTGTAAATGGGACTGACTCCTTAATTTCTCTTTCTTCTGTCTGCTTGTTGATGTATAGAAATGCAACTGATTGTTGTGCATTGATTTTATATCCTGACACTTTAGTGAATTCCTGTATGAGTTCTAACAGTTTGGGAGTGGAATCTTTTGGGTTTTCCACATAAAGTATCATATCATCTGCAGAGGTTGAGAGTTTGACTTCTTCTTTGCCAATTCAGATGCCTTTTATTTCTTTTTGTTGTCTGATTGCTGAGGCTAGGACTTCTAGTACTATGTTGAATAGCAGTGATGATAGTGGACAGCCCTGCCATGTTCCTGACCATAGGGGAAAGCTCTCCGCAGTGAGAATTACATTTGCTGTGGGTTTTTCATAGATGGCTTCTATGATATTGAAGTATGTACCCTCTATCCATACACTATGAAGAGTTTTGATCAAGAAAGGATGCTGTACCTAGTCAAATGCTTTTTCAACATCTATTGAGAGTATCATATGGTTCTTGTTCTTTCTTTTATTAATTGTATCACATTGATTGATTTGTGGATGTTGAACCAATCTTGCGGCCCAGGAATATATCTCACTTGGTCATGGTGAATAATCCTTTTAATGTACTGTTGGATATATTTGGCTAGCATTTTGATGAGAATTTTTATATCCATCTTCATCAGGGATATTGGTCTGTAATTCTCCTTTTTGATGGGGTCTTTGTCTGGTTTGGGGATCAAGGCAATGCTGGCCTCATAAAATGAGTTTGAAAGTTTTCCCTCCATTTCTATTTTTGGAACAGTTTCAGAATAGGTATTAATTCCTCTTTAAATGTTTGGTAGAATTCCCCTGGGAAGCCATCTGGCCCTGGGCTCTTGTTTGCTGGGAGATTTTTGATGACTCCTTCAATCTCCTTACTGGTTATGGGTCTCTTCAGGTTTTCTACTTCTTCCTGGTTTAGTTTTGGTCATTTATATGTCTCTAGGAATTCATCTATTTCTTCCAGATTTTGGTTTTTTTTTTTTTTTTTTTTTTGGTAAGTCTGGCCAGGGGTTTATCAATCATATTAATTCTTTCAAACCAGTTCCTAGTTTCGTTGATCTCTTCTTATGTTCTTTTGGTTTCTATTTCATTGATTTCTGCTCTGATCTTTATTATTTCTCTTCTCCAGCTGGGTTTAGGCTTTATTGGTTGCTCTTTCTCTAGCTCCTTTGGGCGTAGGGTTAGGTTGTGTAATTGAGACCTTTCTTCTTTCTTCAGAATGGCTTGTGTTGTTATATACTTTCCTCTCAGGACCACCTTTGCTACAGCCCAAAGATTTTGAAGAGTTGTGTTTTCATTTTCATTTCTTTCCATGATTTAAAAAAAAAATCTTCTTTAATTTCCTGGTTGACCCATTCATTTTTTGGTAGGATGCTCTTTAGCCTCCATGTACTTGAGTTCTTTCCAACTTTCCTCTTGTGATTGAGTTCTAGTTTCAAAGCATTGTGGTCTGAAAATATGCAGGGAATGATCCCAATCTTTTGGTACCTGTTGAGACCCGATTTGTGACCCAGAATGTGATCTATTCTGGATAATGTTCCATGTGTACTAGAGAAGAATGTGTATTCTGTTGCTTTGGGATGGAATGTTTTGAATATATCTGTGATGTCCATCTGGTCCAGTGTGTCATTAAAGACTTTATTTTCTCATTGATCTTTTGCTTAGATGACCTGCCCATTTCAGTGAGAAGGGTGTTAAAGTCCCTTACTATCATTGTATTATTGTCAATGTGTTTCTTTGATTTTGTTATTAATTGGTTTATATAGTTGGCTGCTCCCATGTTAGGGGTATAGATATTTAAAATTGTTAGATCTTCTTGTTGGACAGACCCTGTAAGTGTGATATAATGTCCTTCTTAATCTCTTACTATAGTATTTAGCTTAAAATCTAATTTTTCTGATATAAGAATTGCCACCTCAGCTTTCTTTTGATGTCCATTAGCATGATAACTTGTTTTCCACCCCTCACTTAAAATCTGCAGCTGTCTTTGGGTCTAAAATGAGTGTCTTGCAGACAGCATATAAATGAGTCTTTTTTTTTAAAAGATTTTATTTATTTATTTGATAGAGAGAGGGAGAGAGATCACAAGAAGGCAGAGAGGCAGGCAGAGGGGGAGGAGGAAGCAGGCTCCACACTGAGTAGAAAGCCCGACATGGGGCTCGATCCCAGGACCCTGGGATCATGACCTGAGCCGAAGGCAGAGGCTTAACCCACTGAGCCCCCAAGCACCCCTGGGTCTTGTTTTTTTCAATCCATTCTGATACCCTATGTCTTTTGATTGGGGGTGTTTATCCCATTTACATTCAGGGTAACTATTGAAAGATATGAGTTTAGTGCCATTGTATTGCCTGTAAGGTGACTGTTACTGTATATTGTTTCTGTTCCTTTCTGGTCTGTTACTTTTAGGTTCTCTCTTTGCTTAGAGAACCCTTTTCAGTAATTCCTGTAGGGCTGGTTTGGTGTTTGCAAATTCTTTTAGTTTTTGTTTGTCCTGGAAGCTTTTTATCTCTCCTTCTATTTTCAATGATAGCCTAGAGGGATATAGTATTCTTTTTTTTTTAAGATTTTATTTATTTACATGACACAGAGTGAGAGATCACAAGTAGGCAGAGAGGCAGGTGGTGGGGGGGAGCAGGCTTCCCGCTGAGCACAGCACCCGATGCAGGGCTTGATCCCAGAACCCTGAGACCTTGACCTGAGCCGAAGGCAGAGGCTTAACCCACTGAGCCACCCAGGCACCACAGATATAGTATTCTTGACTACAGATTTTACTCATTTATTGCTCTGAATATATCATGTCAATCCTTCCTGGCTTGCCAGGTCTCTGTGGATAGGTCTTCTGCCAATCTAATATTTTTACCATTGTTAGTTACAGATTGCTTGTCCCAAGCTCTTTTCAGGATTTTCTCCTTGTCTCTGAGAATTCTAAGTTTTACTATTAGATGATGGGGTGTTGACCTATTTTTATTGATCTGTGCCTCCTGGATTTTGATGTTTGTTTCCTTCCCCAAATTAGGGAAATTCTCTGCTATAATTTGCTCCAATAAACCTTCTGCCCCTCTCTTTCTTCTTCTTCTGGGACCCCAATTATTTTAATATTGTTTTATCTTATGGTATCACTTATCTCTTGAATTCTCCCCTCATGGTCCAGTCATTGTTTATCTCTCTTTTTCTCAGCTTCTTTTAGTCTTCTAGATCACTAAATTCTCTCTTCTGCCTCATTTATCCTAGGAGTAAGAGCCTCAATTTTTTATTACACCTCGTAATAGCTTTTTTTATTTCAACTTAGTCAGATTTTAGTTATTTTATTTCCCGAGAAAGAGATTTTATTTCTCCAGAAAGGGATTCTCTAGTATCTTCTATGCTTTTTTCTAGCCCAGCTAGCATCTTGATAATCATCATTATGAACTCTGGTTCTGACATCTTATGAATGTCCGTATTGATTGGGTCCCTAGCCATTGGTATAGTCTCTTATTCTTTTTTTTGAGGTGAGTTTCTCCACTTGGTCATTTTATCCAAATAAGAATAGATGAATGAGAGAACAAAATACTAAAAGAGTAAAAAGAACCCCAGAAAAATATACACTAACCAAATCAAAAGAGACCTGAAACCAGGAGGATAAGAAAGGAGAAAAATATACATATATATTTTTATATTTTTATTAATTTATATATTATATATTATTTATGTATTATATATAATTATATATAATCTATTAATGTATGTATTATATATGTAAATATATACACACATACATATATGTGTGTGTGTGTATATATATAAATTTAGACTAGTGAATAGAACAGAGCCACACACTTGGTTTTGGGTATATTTTGGTCTGTTAGAAGAAACTGCTTCCCAAAATTTTAAAGAAAGAAAAATTTATATATATACAAAAATAAGGGTATATATGATGAAGGGATGGAATGTGACTGTAAAAATGAAAATTTAAAAAGATTCTAAAAAAGGAATTAAGATAAGAAGTTGGTTGAAAAAAGAGAGAGAGAAAAAAAATGAGAGGATGTGATTAGGCTGGAGACTAGAACAAAGCCATGTGCTAGAATAGGGATATATTTTGATCTGTTAGAAGAAAGTGGATCCCAAAATTTTAAAGAAAGAAAAACTTATATGTATTCAAAAAAAATAGGTTAAATACAATAAAAAGATAGAATGTGACTACCACAATGAAAATTTTAAAAAGATTTTTTTTTTAAAAAGGTATTGATAAGATGAAATAGTTTAAAAAGGTTAAAATAAGAAAGAGGAAAAATTTTAAAAATAGAATAAGAAAAAATATAATTAAAAAAATTTTTACTTTGAAAGACTAAGGAATCATGGGGAAAAAGCCATGAATTCTACGTGTTACATTCCCCTATTTCTGGAGTTTGGGAGTTCTCATTGATTGTGAAGTTGGTCTTGCTAATATTCTGGGGGAGGGGCCTGTTGCAGTGATTCTCAAATGTCTTTGCCCAAGGCAGAATTGCACTGCCCTTGCCAGGGGTTGGGCTAAGCAATCTGCTTGGTTTTGCACTGGGGAGCTTTTGTTCCCTAAACACTTTTCATAGAGCTCTGGAGGATGGGAATGAAAATGGCGGCCTCCTAATCTCCAGCCCTGAAGGAGTTGAGAGCTCAGGGCCCCACTCCTCAGTGTGCCCTCAGAGGAAAACAGTCAATCCCTGTGGCCTCCCACATTGCTCCTCCCAGAGGAGGAAGGGAGGTGTCTCCCCAGATCTGCCACTTGTGGGGTCCTTAGTCAAAGAGCAGTGGCCCAACTGTGCCTTAGATCACGGTTTAAGGTAGCCCTGAGCTGAGAGCCCCCTCCTCGGCTCCATCTCTGTAGCCGGCTTCCCCACTCCAATACTTGGGAGCTCTGCCACCCTCAGACATCCCCAGTCGTTCTGTGACCTCGCGGGTCCTGAGAAGTACTGTCCATGTGAGGGCTCCACACCCATCCCCCTCCTCCCTTAGCCCCTGGAATGACGTTTGCCAGTGGAGCAGACTTTTAAAAGTTCCGATTTTGTGCTCTGCTGCTCTCTCACTTGCCAGGAGCCAGTCCCTCCCACCGCAGTCTATCTTCCTGGATATCACCTCAGATTCACTTCTCCACATGTCTTACCTTCCAGAAATGGTCACTTTTCTGTTCCTAAAATTGCTGTTCTTCTCTTCAATCTCCTGTTCAGTTTATAGGTGTTCAGAATGGTTTGATATCTGTCTGGCTCAATTCCTGGGACCTGATGAAATTTAGGTCTCCTACTCCTCTACCATCTTGCTCCACCCCTCAAGACATTGACTTTTTTTTTTTAAGATTTTATTTATTTATCTGATAAATCACAAGCAGGCAGAGATGCAGGCAGAGAGAGAGGAGGAAGCACACTCTCCACTGAGCGGAGATCCCGATGTGGGGCTCAATCCCAGGACCCTGGGATCACGACCTGAGCCGAAGGCAGAGACTTTAACCCACTGAGCCACCGGGGCGCCCCCAGACATTGACTTTTTGATCTGAAAGAGGACTAGGAATTTGCCATGTAATGTGATAGTGGGGTGAAGGGAGAGCAGAAAGCAGGGAAAAGCATAAATAGTGTCCTAGCCAGAAAGAATCACACGGACAAGGCTCTTGAGTGTGAGAAGGAGACTGGCAGGCCATGAAGAACACAAAAGATGTTAGTGCAGATGGAGTGTGGCAAAGGGGGAAGATAGCTGTCAAGGAACTTTGGGCAACTACTTAATGTTGTCTTTGTGGCTCAAAAGCTGCCCCTGATAGACATGTAAACAGATGACATTGGCTAGGCTCCAATAAACTTTATTTACAAAAATAAGTGGGGGGGGGCAAGATTTGGCCCTCAGGCTATAATTTGCTGCAGATAGGTAATGGGTTAGAGAAAAGGGCAAATCTGGAATTAGGGCCAACAGTTAGAAGGCAAGCAAAAAATGTAAGTGGGATCATGTAATATTTGTCTTTCTGGCTTATTACACTTAGTGTAATACTTTTCACTTTCATCCATGTTGTTGCAAGTAGCAGTATTTCTTTTCTTTCTTTCTTTCTTTCTTTTCTTTCTTTAGGCTGAATAATATTCCATTGTATATTGATAGAAATGGAGAATAGAATGGTGGTTACCAGAGGCTAGGGGTGGTGGAAAAGGGGAGACTTTTTTAAAAGTAGAGTGATGGTTACCACATGCTGGAAAGAAGGGATCATGGGAAGGTATCGTGTAACAGGGAGAGTTTTAGTTCCATCAGACAAAAAGAGTTCTGGAGATGGATAGTGGTGATGGTAGTACCACAATAACCAGCCGTGTCTGGCATGAGTAGCTGGAAGATGGTGGTCACCTCAGTATCTTGACAGAGAAGTGAATGCGGGGCTGAGGTGACGAATTACCATGTTTGGGGAAAATGAAAAGAAAACCATAGCAGATGGACATGTAAGTGAAATAGTCCAACATTAAGTGGTTCTTTGAATAATGTTTTGCAATAGCACAGAAGTCCGATAGAATGAATGAAGTATACTCCTATCTCCCTAGCATCCCTGAGGTTTCCTCCACTCTCTTTGACCCCTTGAGACTCTAATAAATTCACACAGGTAGTTGGGGCCAGATTATGGGATTTGGATCTTATTCTATGGGCAATGGGAAGCTATTGGAAAGCTTTCCTTCAAGGGGAGCAAACAGATGACAGCCATTTTAGGAGGCTATAGCAAGGATTCAGGCATCAGGTTTAAAGTTCAAGTTTAAAGTTCAAGATTTAAAGTTCAAGATTGGCTGACAGCCAATCAGTCAATAAATATTGAGTGCCTACATTATACCTAGCACTCTGATAAGTTACAGAGTGCTACAGAAGAAGAAAAGATGCATATAAGAGGCATTTTGGGGCGCCTGGGTGGCTCAGTGGGTTAAGCCGCTGCCTTCGGCTCAGGTCATGATCTCAGGGTCCTGGGATCGAGTCCCACATTGGGCTCTCTGCTCAGCAGGGAGCCTGCTTCCCTCTCTCTCTCTCTGCCTGCCTCTCTGTCTACTTGTGATCTCTGTCAAATAAATAAATAAAATCTTTAAAAAAAAAAAAGAGGCATTTTGAAGGAAAAATCTGAAGCAACTTGCTCACTGCTTAGGCACAGTGAATTTGGGATGAAGAGAATAATTTGAAATTAAACTGAAGTTGTGAATTTCAGCGAGTAGGAAGATTAGTACCCTTGAGGGAAACCCGAAATGTTAAAAATCAGCTAGTGTGATGGTCAAGGTGAAAACATCTACATTCTGGTTGGCTCATGGTGAGTAGATTGGGTGGGAGCCATCAGCACCAAGACGTAAGTTGATGTCGTGGGAGCTGGTGCATTTTCAAAGGGAGCATAAAGAGAAACCAACAACAACAACAAAACAAAACAAAGAACGAGATTTCCTCTCAAACTAACTTGTCTTGCTGTGAACCACAGGGCAAGAGCTAGACTAATGCAAAGTTGAAAAAGCAGCAGAATGAAGTACTTTCCTGGGGAAAGCAGGATTGTGTAGCCTTGTGAGGACCCTCAGGAGTTTTTATGTATGATGTTTGTCTCTCTTTCAGAAGTGTTCCCTTCTTTTCCATGTTGTCCCTTAGGTTGGGGCCCCATCACTTCCCACTGAACTACTGCATATCCCTTTAACCCACCTCCATGCTCCCAGCCCATCCTCATTCAATCCAGACTCCAAAAGTCCTCCTCCTTCTGTGGCTTCCCTCTCTCCACTGGATGAGAACTTTCCACTGGCACAAAGGCCTGAGCGGGTTCCTTGTCTATGCTTCCTGCCTCGCCTTTCTCCCCTACCTCTCCCCTACCTGCAGTACGCTACTACCCAGCCCCGCATCTCTGAGCCTCCCAACTGTGCTTGTCTTCTTTCCTCCAGTTTGTGTGTATCACAGGGGATGTGTTATTAAAAATAAAGTCCTGAAGTTTGTGAACATTTGCCTTTTTAATTAATTAGAATGGGTTCAAAAGTGTCACCAAAATGTCACTTCCCCCGGTTTGCACTCCAGTAGGCCATGCTTTCTTGACTAAAATGGAAAGGAGTAGAATAAATTCATGAAACTTGTCATATGTGTGAAAGCTACTCACTTTGGGATCAAGATAGGAAAAAGGAAGCACCACTGTTCTAGATGATATAATGAAATACAGTGTTCTGCCCACCACCACTGTCACACTTAATTATAATTATTTATCTCTGACTCCCACTGGGAGCTGGTCAAGGGTGTATCACTTTTACTTCCGCACCTGGTACCTGAAAATGCCTACTAAAAATAGAAGGGATTTATTTTCCTACTTACCAGATGAACTCAGAGATTACGGGGCTTCTCATGAAGACTGCCAGGGATGCCTTCTGGAAGTGGGAAACACATTTCATAAATGTGTGAATAGCTTTGGCTGGAAATGGAGGAAGGAACATGTGGGTAGGAAAGGTGACAGCAGAGGCAGGCTATTATTGCAATAATTCTGGTAACAAAAGGAAGGACAAATATAGGGCAGGGAATGAGGAATAGGTTCAAAGGAACACTCCAGCTTCCCCTCTTCCTCCTTCCTCCAGCCCGGCTCTTCTCTAACCATTTCACAGAAACTGTTCTGGCCAGTGTCACTAATAACTTCTGTTGCCAAATCCGCGGCTCCTTTAACTGCTTATCTTTGATTGCTCAGCAGCATTCAACTCAGTAGACCAGTCGTCCTTTTGGAAATACTCTCTTTTCTCCATCCTGTAAGATAGGGTTTCTTCCTCACTTTGTGGCCACTGGTTCACCTGCATTTACTCTATACGAGGCAGTTTAAGACCTTGAATGGAGCCATCCTGTCCTTCCCACAGTGTGCTAGTCCAAGCGATCTCATTCATTCCAGTGACTTTGAAAGCCAACCATACATGGATGACTTCTTTCTCTTTAAAAGAGTTTGGAGTTCACTATTGCACAGACAGAGTCAACTGCGTATCCAGACAGCTTCACCTAGCTATCTCACTAGTCCCAGAAATGCATGTCCAAAATTAAATTCTTTATCTTCCTTCTCAAATCCCAGTAGAAGGACACCACCGTCCACCTACTTGCTCAAGACAGACAACTGAGAATCGTCATTCTCTCCTTCCTCTTCCTCACCTTGCCTCCACATTTTTAACAAGATCCCATCAATACAATTTGCAAAATATACCATCATCCATCTGCTTCTCTCTGTCTCCTCTTTTCCCAGGGGGTTTAATCTACCAGCACTTCTCCCTTGGAGTTAATGCAAATAGCCACTAACTAGCTTCCCTGGTCTTCTAATCCATCAGTTTGGCTCATATTTCTACTCCCTCAAAACTCTTCCAAACCTTAGGTGAAAATGAAACTCCTTGAGATGGCCCAGAAGGGCCTGGCGAGATCTGACCATTTCATATGAACCCGGCCTACAGGGTTAGCCTACTAACCCAGCCACTCCTGTCCACACAGGTTCATGATGCTCAGCCTATTGGTTTCTCTATTTCTGATGTGGCTGGAAGGCCTTGTGGATATGATTTCTTTAGCCTAGAATTCCTTCCCCGTCCCTGCCCACGTCTTTGCCAACTCCTACCTGGCATGCCTTCAGCTTAACTGTTCCTTGCTCAAAGGGAAATCGCCCACCACACTCCAAGCGGAATGAAGGCATGAAATGACCCTGGTAAGCTCTCCTTTGGGGTCCTGTGTTTTCTTTCTTGACACTTAGTGCAGTCAGTCTGTATAATGTTTCGTATCTTTCTTCCCTGCTGGACTGTCTGCTCCGTGAACACAGGAACCATGTTTCATCTCTATAACCACAAGCACTTGGTCCAGGAGTGGTAATATGAAGGTTTGTTAACTGAATGACCAGATACATAAGACATTACGTGATTATTTGAGACTAAAAGAGAAAAGGCCTGAGAGCTCAAAGCCTTCATCAACGAAGCCCGTGGCTGAATGCCATTCAGCAAGGCTGAATTCAAGGATTGGGGAGCAATAACTGTGACTCCCCGTTACCCAGCCCTTCTCATCCTTCCAGAACAGGTTTAAAGCACTTCACGTACGAAGTCACTGAACTCCCAAAGAGCCTGTGAGAAAGCCGGGAAATAAAAATTTTAATTAACTTACCCAGAAGACACAGAACTGAGAGAAGGAGAAGCCGGGACTCCTCCGATCGAGGCCGTCTGGCTCCACAGCCTTCATGCTTAAGCGCTGTTTAATTCAGAACTTCCCAGTCGGTGAGCCCCGAATGAGTCTCAGATGTGCTCCCAGAAATCAATTGGTTCGGCAGTGGGGAAGCCAGCCTGGTGGCCTAAGGCTGTGAGCAGCCCGGTCCGGGGCTCCTCAACGGGTAGCAGAGGAATCCGAGGGCAGACCCCAGTCAGTCCCACTGCAGGAGTGGAGTCCCTGGTGTCTGCCTCAGCGGCAGCTGCAGAGGGTGCCTCCGTGCATTAGGCACAAGGTGCAGGTGTGCCCCCAGGGTGTGGGGAGCAAGCCCAGATGCTAATGCTTGAGGGGCAGGGTGGGAGAGGAGGTCGGCCAGGAAACTCTGTCATCCATAAGTGAATACATCTGTCAGGTTCGGCTGACATGACTGTCCCTCGAGGGGGCTTAGTGGGCTGCTCCATGGCCGCCCTGACACGCCCTGAGCCTCCTGCCCATACAAGTTTCATCCATACCTTGAAATGCTTTATTTATCACCGTCGGACCGCTTTGAGAATCCATTCTCACTCCCACCTTTGTCAGTGAAAAACAAGAAAGGCGTTTGGATAGTTTAATACAATTTTTAACTTTTGTATCATTCTGAATGGTTGTAAAATAAAATGTTTTAAATGTTTTATTCCCTGTGTGGGTAAGTTTCTTGTCATGGTGATTATCAAGACTTTGAAGAGATGACCCTTAAAAAATCTTGGGAGGGGCTCCTGATAGATGTTTGAAGCATAAAACCGGTTTAAAAATAGTTATGTTGATGGGAACAAGCCAAGTTCTTCACCAAAAATGTTGGAAAGATATTACTTAGAGATTTTATATAAATTTATATTAAAATTTTCTTTAATACTTTTTTATTTTATTTTTGCCATAATTATGTAATATAAAGAAAATGTAACTGATTTTTCATCAAGCATCATAGAGATGCCCCAAAATTCTATCCAGCTCCTCCAGCTGGCTGTCCATGTGTGTACTATGATCAGAATGAGGTGAGAGCCCATCTCCACACAGTTTAGCTCCGAAGGAAGAGTGTTCAATTTCAGTACATCTACTTCGTAGGTGTGTCCCCGTTCAACCGTACAAGGAAACTCAGAGTTACTTCTGAACACCCCATCCTCTCTCCTGCTGTTTCTCTGCGTAGTGGGTGGCTTTGGGACCAGAATGCCTGGTTTGAACCAGGCACTGCCAGTTACTGGCTGTGGACCCTGAGCTGGTTACCTAACCTCTCTGTTTTATCACGTAACAAGGGCATCATCATCATAACTACCTCATACACATAGACATCTCAGAATGACGCCTGGCATATAGGAAGCCCCCATATGATTTCAGCTGTTGTGGGTGCTTCTGTCTCCCTCCTTCTCCCCTCTCTGTCCCTTCTTATCCTCCCTTTGCCTAGCGGGATCGTACTCAACTTTATGACCTCAGTTGATTGTCATTTCCTCTGGCTGACCTTCCCTGCCCACTGTAGATGAGGCTAGCAGATTCCTTTGGAGCTCCAGGAGGCCACGGTGTCATGTCACTTATCACAGAGCATGGAAACGTTCACTTTCTTGTCAATTGCCCATCGCTGCCTCATTAGGGCAAGCAGGAACTGTTGCTTTGGCTTATGAATTCCCAGCACCTGTCATGGCGCCTGGTCCTCAACAACTGGCCAACGGATATACCTGAATGGAAGAGCCCCATTCTGACTCCTGTTTCCATAGCACTGACACAGGAAGACAGGAGGAGATTAACAACTTTTCTAACAGGTTTTTGGAAGTCTGATTACAGAAGCAAGTATTCATGATATTTACCCACTGACTCTCCCTTGTCTCAACTTGGCATTTATGTGGAGAAAAATGTCATCCCTCCCTTCCTATAAGTGCACCCAATTGCCCTCGTGTGACTTTGCATCCCCCTTCAGAGTTGTCCATGGATCAGAAAAAGGTCTGGGGCACTTTGGTGTCAGCCATGCGCTAGGCTTTGTGGCAACTTCTCAGGGCGTGGACAGTGTACACATTCGTCATGCGTGAGATTGCCCTGGCTGCTTAGAAGTCAGTTAAGGTGGTCCCTGAGCCAAGGCCTGAGAAAGGGCCACAAGAGTTGGACCAGACCTTGCTGCACAGTGATAACTCCTGACTGACGGCTACAGAAGGTTCTGGCCTCTGACTCCATCAGCAAATTGAAGTACATCTATTTTGATGTAATACAAGTTTGTGAAAGCTTTCTCGTTCTTGCCTCAATGAACCACACATGTCCACCTGGCCGTTGTTTCCTACATCTGGACTCCTGAAGATTCAGGGTTTTGTTTGTGGTTTCTTGTTATTGTTTTTATGTCTCTTTTAAGAGCTGAAAATAGCAAAGGGAAAACATATGGTCCATATTAGAGAGAATACCGATTTTCCAGCCATCACAGTTGGGTCTTGTGTAAGTGCCACATACTTTAGTGCCGTGGGTTAGGTTGGAAAAAGAAGAAGGAAAGGAATAGGAAGGAAGGAAAGAAATGAACTTACAAAAGGTGTGAGTTTGAGCGTGTGGACTGTGTGAAATTGCATGGGGCTTGGGGAGTAAAAGGGATGTGCATGTGCACACGAGTGTGTGTGTGTGTGTGTTTGCAATTGAGTTAGGAGGCCGAAAGGCAGCAAAGGGAACTAACACACACTCAGCAGCTGCCGTGTTGACTCCACACTGAGCCCTTAGCGTGTCAACCCCCTCGGTCCTCACAGCCTTCCTCTAAGGTAACTGGTATCATTCACATTTACAGATGGTCGAAGTAAGACACAGCCAAGTTAAGTAACAACCTCAGGGCATGAAAAAAAGTTGAAACTAGGACTTTTTAACTTGAACGCCTCACCCTTTTGTCCCACTAAGGCAGGTTAGCGTAGATTTGGCCTCCACTTGTTTTTGGATAGCCGAAGCAAAGAGCTGTTTTTCTATTTTTAAATGATTGGGGAAAGAAATCGAAAGAAGAACCAAATTTTGTGTGACACAGAAAATATGAAAACTGTATGAAATTCCAATGTCATTGTCCATAAGCAGATGGCCCAGAACACTGTCCCACCCATTCTCCTGCCTGTTGTCTCTGGCTACTTCTATACTACAACTACGGGGTCGTGTCCCCTAAAATATTCTCCTAAATTCTAAAAAGGATAAGAAAATTATTAAGTAGATGTCAAATTCATACCTTATTATAATAAAAATACTAATATCTGGTCATACTGATGAAAAAGTCACTCTTCTGTCTCCTCTATGCATGTTTTTACTTCTTTCTCATTGGTATTTCCGTGTTTAATTTGCAGGGTATTGTCGAGGAAGGACTTAGCGGAGGAGGGGAAATGGGGATCTGGTTATGGCTCTGCTTCTAACTAAATTAAGCGAATCGCTTAATCTCCTCTGATTTAAATTTCCTTATCTCCAAATCGTGGGCTGGACGAGATAATCACTGAGGTCCCTTGCAGTCATAAAATTACAGGCCTCTGTGACTTAGAACATAATTTTAAAATGTTGAGTGATCACTGAGGTTTATAGCAGTTACGGCTTTGCATTTATGGTAGATTGGTGGCCATAAATTTATGATTTATTTTACTCCAAATCCTTAGTCAGTATCTCAACTCCCAATTATGCCGCTGTCCCTATAGGAAAATATGAGCAACTTTATGATGATTTGCTCCTCAAGAAGATTTCCAGGGATGCATTGAGGGAAAAACTGTAGAAACTTTTACAGTTCTGTAGTTTAATTACCAATTTGAGATTTGGGGGTCTTTAGAAGAGGACTGAAAACTACGAGCTTCAAATGGGCTATTTATTTATTTATTTATTTTAGTTAAAGAATGTGCTTGTAGTAGTCGACAGTTAACATCTTGAATCTCTTTTCCAGAGTGTTCTGTCCATTGACCTGCAGACCCAAACTCTACGACGAGTACTCACTGCATTTCTTAGTTGTACAGATTTCTATCAGAAGTCTGGGTCTATTCTGATTGATGGATCAGGAAGGGAGACTCAGAAACAGAATTGTAATTCTACCAAGGGCAAGTTCACATTTCATTCTGCGTTGCCACTGTGCTGTCAGGACGATCAAACAGTCTGGAAAGAGAAACTCCCCCTACAGGAAGCCTGCCCAGAGCCGGAACTCCAGACTTAACATGTTATGTCTATCTTCCCTGGGGAGGGAGCCGATTTTTAGGGATGGTGGGGGGCGGTAGTCCCTGCTGGATAGAGCATCAAGGATTTCTCATCCTTTTCTAACACTTTGGGTGTCCTGTAACCCATCAAAGAATTAAGTACTGGATCATGTACAAAAAACTTAAAAGGAACAAGAGACAGAAACCTGGCTGTAGGTTGAAAAGAAACGGAATATTGTGCATTCTTCCCTTTCTGTTGTTTGCTTTGTCCCCCCTGAAATCTAAGGATGTTTGCAACTGGATGGGACTTGTAGCCTTTCAATACATTGAACCATAATGGTACGGTGTCAGGGTTACGAGTTCTTCATCAACAGGTAGCCTGGAAACTCATACCGACTAGTCCAAATTGGTCCTGGGCAACCTTTTATGCAAGTCAGAACAGAGGAGGGACATCACATCTTAGCTCAGTGAGCACAGAAGACAGTTGACACTGTTCATTCTCTCCCCTCTACTCCTACTCTACAAACCTTGTCAACGTCCCCTCAAAACAAAACAAAAGAATGACATTAGCAACTACCTCTACCCCCAGGCCTTGGAAAGCCAAGCATTAGACTACATTAGGCCTGCCCCTGTATAACCAGTTTAAGGAAATTGGTTAAAATTTATGGTGCAGATAATTTGAGGCTAAATTAATTTTTTAAATGTTGACATATAAGCCACTGGCCCAAGAAATCAACATTCCAAATTCTCAAATGAATCGTTTGTGAATGTTTCAAGTACAATCTGTTTGGGTTTTGCTTACACGATTGTATGCTTCGATACGCCAAATTCTAAGCAATATACCTGGTGAAGACTAGAGGGACCACGAAAATGGCACACGCCATGTTTGAAGAAGATGGGAGGAGGGAAGGGATGGTTGAGGGACAGAAGGCATTACCTGAAAAACCCTTCTGCTTGTTATGGTTGGCTGACCACAGTGGTACACGTACAGCCATCCGACCTGCCAGAAAGTTCCCATTTCAGCCCAAACTCTCCTTCCTTTCAGTATTTCATCTCCACTCTCTGCGTTCTCAGTATAAACCGACTGCAGTCCCACATTCCCCTAAAACTGCTTTCTAAAGACACCAATAGTTCCCACTCTTTCACTGAGAGTGAAAGCCAACGCAATATGAGCTATATGGTCATACTCTCTGGCCTCTTGAGGGTCGAGGTGGGACCTACAGATGAACAGTATCATATCAGCTGGGGGGCTTGTTAGAAATGCAGGATCTCAGGCCCTCTGTAGGCTCCGCAGCAGACCACACATGACACCCAGATTCCCAGGCAAGTGAGATTCACATTCAAGTTAGAGACGCATCATGTTTAGCTCCTGCCTTCCTGTCTTCTCCTCAGCATCTAGAACAGTGCTTGACCCCTATTAGAGACTCAATAAATGTTTATTCAGGAAGCCAAATTGCCTAATTCGTGAGCTACTTTTTAATCCTCATCTCATTTAAACTTTCTTTGTATTTGAACTATGACCACTCCATTCTGTAAGAGCCTTTCCTTCCCCGGCTTCATTTCTATGCTCCAGCTTCCTCTTCTCCGTCTTCCTGGGTTTATTGTCATCCTTAGTCCAACACTTAGTGTGGGCCTTGCCCCGGGTTGTGTCCCATGGTCTTCCTTGGGTCTATATGACTTTCCAGCTGGATCCATCTTTTTTCCAGAGTTTTCCCTTATACGTATTTAGGATTCTCAAGCCTTTATCTCCAGCTTGGACCTGTTCCCCTACCTAGACCCAACTCCATGTTTATAGACCGAGAATCCAAAAACTATTTCTAACTTTTATGACCACACAGACTTCAAAGTTGAAATATCAAAATGGTACCTCTTCTCCCTGGCCTGCCTCTCACAACAGCCTTCCCTCTGCCACCACACAGCTCTTCAGCTCTATACTCTACCTTTAGTTGGTGTCATCATCTTCCTACCAACACGAGAAAGTGGGAATTAGCACATACTGTTCCTCCCCTGCTACAAATCAGACCAATCAAGAAGTCCTAATACCTGCATCTAGGTTTATTGCATTTATCCCATGGAGATTGTGAAAAGAATCAGAGGTCGAGAGTCATTCCCTCTTCAGGGTCTGAAGCCCTAAGTGGCAGATTTTCTTCCCATCCAAGGTCATGTGTTCTACATGTGGTTGGAGAAACACAGTCCTCAGCCAAGGCACAGGGATAAGAGATGAAGAGAAAGTCTCAAAGTCATACTCTGGGAGTTCCTGGGTGGCTCAGGCAGCTGAGTGTCTGCCTTTAGCTCAGGTCGTGATCTCCGGGTCCTGGGATCAAGTCCCACATCAAACCCCACATCGGGCTCTCTGCTCAGCAGGGAGCCAGCTTCTCCCTCTCCCTCTGGCCTTCTCCCTGCCTGCATTGTCTCTCTCACTTATGCTCTCTGTCTCCAATAAATAAATAAAATCTTCCAAAAAAAAAAAAAAAACAAAAACAAAACCCAAGTGATACTCTGAAGGTCTTGTGCATTCTTCCTGCCTGAGGCTTGCTCTCATATTAATCCTTTAAATAATTTACTCTTTTTGACTTAAAACATTAAGTTTTCATGACCTGCAAATAAAGAGAGACCCATGAGCGTCAGTTATCTGAGAAGCCACAGGAGAAACTACCATGTTCAGAGCTCTGTGACCACCGACGGGTAGCTTGGGGGGATGGCACATAGAGATGGATGCCTACAGACCTGTTCTCAGAAGATACTGGGGACAAACTTCTGCCAGATTGTCGCAGCAGAAAGGATAGTATCCCTTAAAAAATAAAACAAACAAAAAAGACACTTATTATCCAATAAGCCTTTAACTCCCAAAGGACTAAAAATTTATCAACTGTTGAAGATAACACCTGGTTTTGGGACCTTCATAAAGATATTATTTAGAGAGGGAAAACATAGCATTGAGAATTCCCTCAGGCACAAGGGTCACAGGTCCAGTGTAGTTCTATTTTATATTGTATCCACAGTCTGTTCTCTTAAAATCAGTATGATGGGGCTCCTGGGTGGCTCAGTTGTTGGGTGTCTGCCTTTGGTTCAGATCATGATCCCAGGGTCCTGGGAATATTAAAAAATAAATTTTTTTAAAGTAAAATTAAAAAATATATTAAAATCAATAGGACTCCTTGATAAGGCACAGCCATTTCCTCTTTCTCTGTTAGGAGTCCACATGCTCAAAGGCAGCCTTGTCCATCAAAAAGAACAGATGCAGTTGTTAATAAATACATAAATAAGAACAAAAAACTCATGTGCTTGAGTGATTCCTTTTAGACCATGCCTACATAGAGAGAGAGGCTGGGAGACAGAATCGGAGAGGTCGCAAAGCAGTGTTTGGGGCTTAGGAAGTGGGTGGGACGATCCCAGGGGTAGGCTGATGTCAGCCTGACAGCATGACTGGCCATTCCCCTGTTAAGAGGATGGTATAGTCCCATGGCTTTCAATGGAGACTACAGAACTATACAAGATGGAAACTGATGAGGGAGGTGCCGGGGGGGGGGGGGGCGGCGGCCAGCTCCAGAAGATATGGTCTTTCTTGCCTCCGATGGGCCTCTGCCCAATCTCTGTCCACCTACTCTGGAGCTGAGAGTGCTTCTTTCGGGTCTCCATGACCTGTGTGCCACACAAACCCTCCGGTCCCTATTTGAGCAGAACACTACCCAGCAATGAAGCCGAGTGAACGGTATGGTCTTTCTCTCCTTCTCTCTCGACAGTCTCTGTCATCATCATCTGTTTTATTCATTTAACAAAGGTTTATGGAGATCATACCCTAGAACTACTCTTAAGTATTTTTCAGATAAGAAGGAAAGAAATTAAGTTGAATATCTATGTATTGGTTTATTTCATTCTTTACATCTTGTTATTAAGTAGGTCTTAGGATCCCATTTTCCCTAGGAGGAACCTGCAGCCCAGAGAGTTGAGTGGCTTGCCAAAAAACATCTGGCCAAGAAGGCACAGAACTAGAATTTACCAAGGTTCTTTGAGCCCAGGCTGTGTCACCAACACTGAGCTAAATTTTCTGGATAAGGGAGCTCCCATACGGACTTGGTAGCAAGTGGATGGACTACTTCCCTTCCATTACTTCCATCGTTGGGTTCTTCCCGAAATGAGCTGAGAATGGAAAGCCCAGCGCACCATAAACCAGTAGTAGACCCTTCTGTAAAGGCTTCCGGCAAACAAGCTGGAGCTGAAGGTTATGATTCTGGAACACAGCTATCTAGGCATGGTATAAGTGGCAATACAAAAAAAAAAAAAAAAAAAGTCTCAAAAACCCTAAAACCTTGTCCCTCATAGAAGCGCTATTGTGAAAGGCTCCTTGTCCAAGCTGAATGCCTCTCTCTGGGTTAAAGAAATAGGCAGGAACGTAATTCTTTGCCCAAGTTCCTTTTCTTTGGGTAAGCCTGAATGGATCCTTCGTGGCCTGCCTCCTTCTTTGGGAGACTTGAACCTTGATGGCTATCCAGCCAGCACCTTTCCAATCAGCACCGTGATTATTTAATATTTTTGAAAAGAAAGGTGTTTTATTCTGGCTTTCTGATGCAGGCTCCTGATAAAAGCAGAATCTGGCTATTCCAGGCTAACTAACCACTTTTTTGCCTTACTATAAAGATAACTGGCTCATATCTCCACTCCGTTTTGTTTGTGTAGGTACAATCAGACTGTGATCATTCAGACCCCGTTAATTCCAGTTAACAGGCAAATAAGGCCGTGGTGCTCTGGTATTTCAGGGTCAACCCTGATTTTCCTTAAAGCCTTCATGCAAACGTGCTTGCATGAAGGCCTCACAGATAGACACCACCTGTAACCTTGTATACTCATGCTCTACAATGTACCCAAAATGGTCGGGCTTACAAAGTGGGCAGAATGACTGTTTCTCATTTGGTATTTCAAGGGGTAAATAAGTTGAGCATGCTTCTCCAGACGGTGTCTTGGGAACCAAAGCACCACGTAGAATCAGTCCTTTCCAAAAGGTGTGTGAAGCGTTAAGGAAATACGATGTGTGGTTCTTAACTTAAGTAGGAGTAAAGTTATTAACTAAGCATATACTGACACTTTAATTACAATAACGTGCTTTCTCAACCAGGATCCTGAAAGCCTTTTATATATACATGTATATATATATATATATATATATATATATATATATATATATATTTACTTAACAGACAGAGATCTCAAGTAGGGGGAGAGGCAGGCAGAGAGAGAGAGGAGGAAGCAGGCTCCCTGCTGAGCAGAGAGCCTGATGCAGGGCTCGATCCCAAGACATTGGGATCATGACCTGAGCCAAAGACAGAGGATTTAACACACTGAGCTACCCAGGCGCCCCTCCTGAAACCCTTTTTGACATCAGCTGAGGCTGTGGGGTGGATTTCCTATAACAGGTGGAATAGAAGTAGACCCAACAGCAAGTTTCTCTCCTGGGATCTAGCAAGCTATGCCTAGCTCAGCACTGGCCACTGCTGATCTGGTGGTCTCCCTCTGCCTGGGTCACACTGTCAGCCTATCACTGCTCGTTATCCTTGGATCTCAGCCCCAGATGCCTTCTCAGAGAGCACCCCCCCTCCCCTGGGGGTGACCCATTTATGGTAAGGACTTAGCTTGCTCTCTGTCCTATAGCGCCCTGTTCTTTTTCTTTCTAGTGCTCACCACATCGTGTGTGTTTGCCTTCCCCACTGGGTTCTCAGCTCTGTGATGGCAAGGGCTGTGATTTTTGGCTCACCCCCGCATGCCCAATGGCTTGTGCAGCTGCTCACGTGGATTCCACTCAATGCATGCTTGTTGAATGAATCAACGATTGAATGGAGACTTGAGCTAAGTTTTCCCAGGTGCACGAAGTCAGGACTAGGAAGGAAACCTCTTCTCTCCGCAGAGCTCTGTCTGCACACTGTCATCCTGTGAGCCACGCTTGCTGATGGGTTTGTATAAAGAAAAACCTAGAGGACCTAAGGGTCAGGCACTTTGACTCTTTGCTCTTTCTGTACTGGTGAAGGACTTCTCAAAGATCATGAGCCAGGAAGAGTATCGAGTTATCTGGAATTGGCAGGTGGTTTCTTTGAAGAAATATTTCTCCCAAGAGATCTTTGTGACTAACAGACTCTTGAGATAGTTCTGCGGTTTTGTAAACTTTGGCAGAGAAATTATTCACAGCAAGTCCCACTTTTATAGGTGAGATAGAACAGAGACTTAAATCCCCACATCTCCAGTGTCTTCCTTAGGGGCTTTCAAAATCTGTAACTGGTAACCTGCGGCTCAGTTGGCATAAAAAAGAGGAGGAAGAAGAAATTTGCTTTTCTTGGCATCTCCTAGACCAGACAGAAGGCCTGCCCCTTTAGATATACCATCTACTTTCCTTCCCACAATAACTCTGTGATGGATGGATATCATTATTTCCAATTTGCAGACGGGCAAACTGAGTACGTTGACCTGCAAAGCTACAAAGATAGAAATGGTGAAGAACAGATTTAAATCTAGGTCTGCTCTGTCTTATATGCTTCTGATTAATATTCAAACCCCAAAGAAGCGAGATGACAGTCATTATCATAAAAAGCAGAGCCATGGCTTTATCTCACGGATAGACAGATGAGGAGACAGAGATGGAGAAGGCCTCTCCTTCACCTTGTCTGTAGAATGCCGGCTACCTTCCTTAGCCACGCTGGATCCTGGAAGGGCCCTGAGAGGGCTCTCACAATAACAAAGGTATAAAAATAATCACTGGCTCTCAACTCTCAGCCACTGGGTGACGAAGCACAGAGCTCCTATGTCCTTCATTTCCCCGCTGTGTGCTCTCAAGCCCGTATTCTCTGTATTAACTTTCTTCCACAACCACTATAAGCACTGTTCTACGAGTCCCACCGCTTCAACTTTGCAGTGGGCGGGGGGTACTCATTGTTTGTTCCTCACTACTCATGGGAACCTCTCACTGATCTCAGAGCCCTGAACTCCACATCCATTGAGGAGAAAGAGGTTCCTCTTCCTACGGGCATCAGGGTTCCCAAGTACATGACCACTGCTTCTCGTCTTTTCTTAAAATATCTGAACTCGGGGCGCCTGGGTGGCTCAGTGGGTTAAAGCCTCTGCCTTCAGCTCAGGTCGTGATCTCAGGGTTCTGGGATCGAGCCCCGCATGGGGCTCTCTGCTCAGCAGGGAGCCTGCTTCCTCCTCTCTCTCTCTCTGCCTGCCTCTCTGCCTACTTGTGATCTCTGTCTGTCAAATAAATAAATAAAATCTTTAAAAAAAAAAATCTGAACTCATCACTGTGTTCCCAGATAGGTGGTCTCTGTTTTCCCAGTTTCTTATGTAGCAAATACATGAAGTTTTATTCACTGAAATTCCTCCTAGGAATTCTTCATGCCCTGTTTGGAAAAAATATACTAATGAGTTGCTGGGTGCATGTGTAGAAGCCTAGGGAGTGAGATCCAGAAGAAAAGATGAGCGGGTACAAGACGTTCTAAACCTCTTTGTAAGGAAGATGGATTCTGTTGACTGCAGGGCCCTTGGTTTGCTGCACATTGGAGTCTCTCAAAACACCCAGTTTAGAGGGGGCAGAAGTGGATTGCTCTGCCTGAAGAGAGAGAAATCGGGGCATTGAATGGGAGAAGAGCAGAGTAAATTAAAATAGCGTGGTGGGAGCATGGCCAGAGACAGACGAGAGACAGAAATTCTAGTGGGAAATATTGGCCCCCGTTGCTAGTGATGGGTTTGAGATGACATCCTCTCCTTTACAGCCTGTTCAATGAAAAGACTCAAGATAAAACCCACAGTTTGTGTGACTGGATTGTGGGGGGCCAAACCACACAACCTCAAATGCTTTCAGCGGGGAGACAGATCACGTCAATGAGTGTAGCTGCAAGTATGGGAGTGGTGGACACCACAGCAGAATGAAGAGGTCAGGGTCAAATTTACTCCCCCACCTCAAATAGTATACATCGCCAGACCATATGTGCCCCGTGGGTCACTGCTTGACCTTTAAGGAAACTCAAAGAAGGCTGAACATTGTCTCCAGGGAGATGGGAGATGATCCCGAAGGGGGTAGGGCAGACCGGGGCAGAGGGAGACTGAAGAGGTGAACCAGAAAGCCACAAGAAGGAAAAGCAGGAGAACTCTCCGGAAACAGATGCTCCTCACTCAACTGCTCTGTTTGTGACCCAGAAAGAGACATATTTTATCCGCTGGAGAAAATCCACTGAAGCTATCCAAATCGTCAGGAAAATCTACCAGACTGGCCCCAGGCCCACTGTGGGTGGGTTTCCTGTGGAGGGGGAGCTTGTCCTATGGGGCTCTGAACTTTGCAGAAATCCAGAGGGAGGGTTTGAGGTCTTCCCCGACTCCTGGGACTGGCCGAGGTCCAAGCCAATTACAGCTACATCTCCAAGGTGAAGAGGGACACAGCTGACATCTGGGTTACATTTATAATCCCAGTGTTCCAGGAAGATGGAAGAATAAATTACGGGGGTGCTGAGTGAGAGACCCTGGGGAGGGCACCTGTGGGATGCATACCCCCAAGCTGGCAACCAGCCAGTCCCCGTGGGGGTGCTCACATGGGGCCACTCTGCTCTCCACTCAGGGAGTGTTTCCCTCCCAGGGACACTCCTGAGATGTTTGTGCGGCCACGGATAGGCGGCATCCCCCAGTGCTTTCCCTCCATGCGCCCTGGCTGATGGGTGCAGCGCGCGCTGAACCACGATGCCAGGAAATGAGAGAGGGCAGCAGGAAACCGACATGGGCCGAGTGTTGCCCTCAGGAAGTCAAATCAGCTCAGTCTAGGAATCATTTGTCATGGCCCTGGGAGCACATCCAGGAGACAGCACTTGAGGAAATGAGGAGGTCAGAGTGGGGAGGGTGAGTTGCAGAGAGTGTATTGAGTGGGAGCCACTGGAGTCTGGAACCTTGGTTCTTGCTCTGTCTCCTTGTATGCCTCCCACTGACTTCCCCTCTCTTAATGACATCCAGGGACGGCTCTGTGCATCAGGTCTTTGTGGCCAGGGAGAGAGGGGGGCTGCCTTTTCTAGCTGCTCTCGCTCAAGGGCAGGTCAGTTAGGCGAACAAGGACAGGCTTAAGAAACCTTATTTTTGTTCTGGAACCAGGTGCTTAAAGGTAGGCAATATAGTATCTGAATTCCCACCATTTTTCAAGGTATTGAGAATCTCTAGGCAATGGCATGTAACTAGTACCTACAAACTTCTGAGACGATCAGATACCCCAATGGTTCTAGTTTCATTGTTAACTGTGCTCTCTTGCTGTAATTCAGAAAGGTTTGGTAATGTTGGGGAGGCTAGTTATGCTGTCTGTAAGTAGTTTATTTGCATGCCAGACCGAGGAGCCTCATGGGAAATAACTCACCGTAAATGAAGAAAGCATGCAGCGGGTAGGCTTGGTCCAATAGTAGAGTCTCACTGGTGGATGGGTAGGTGAGTACTTATCTGGGTGTGTGTAAATGTTTGCATCGCCATCATGAGAGCCTTTGTTATCTTCAGTTTAGGGACATGAAAGAGGTGTCAGTCCTCAAGCAAAAAAAAGGTCCTAAGCACTTCCAAGCAATTTTCAAAAAGAAAATTGGTTAAGCTATTCATACATTATGAACAATATTCTGAGCCTTGTGATCAAGTATAACCCCAGAGACCAAGAAGAGTCCGTCTCGTCACGCAGGCATGGGATGTATGGAAATTCAGAGTAGTGGGGATGCCTGAGAATATGGGTGGATAGAAGGCATCACCGCCCCCCCCAGCAGGTAGCCCTATGATGGGCAACTGAGGCAAAGATGGTAGTCTTGCATTCACAGGAGGAGACCAGCACAAAAGAGGAAGAAAATGGCAGGCATCATGGTGGCTTTTTTTTTTTTTTTAAAGATTTTATTTATTTGACAGACAGAGGTCACAAGTAGGCAGAGAGGAAGGCAGAGAGAGAGGAGGAAGCAGGCTCCCTGCTGAGCAGAGAGCCCGATGCGGGGCTCGATCCCAGGACCCTGAGACCATGACCTGAGCCAAAGGCAGAGGCTTTAACCCACTGAGCCACCCAGGCACCCCTCATGGTGGCTTTTATACAGCATATGGGTTCATCCTTTACCTGGCGTGCAACTATCTCTTTTGTCTGGCCAAGAGGAATAGTGTCTGTCCCCTTGGACAAGGTGCTTAATCTCTGGGAATGCAAAGAGTAGGATTGCCTAGGTAAAGTGCAGCTGTGTTCAGCCACCTCCTTGGTAGGCTAAATAAAGTTTGTGTTATCGTGAATAATACCCAGATGAAAAACACAAATAGAATTCAGCAGATCTTGGTTGAACCCCTAGATCCTACCTTGCCTGAAGCTTACCTACGCACATACAGACTTTTCATCAACACCTTCCCGTCCCCTCCTTTAAATTTAAGTTCAGCCAATCTGAGTTGGAATTTTGTCCTTGCAGACAGGGGATTTTCAGTACACATGACATATCCCTTTGGCATTTCCCAACAATTAATTGGGGACCAGTGTGAGGAGATGGAAGAGCTACAGCGGTAAGGAAAGGCAAGAATGGTAGTTATGCACAGCACACACGACAGGGCAAAGAAATGCAGGGGAGCGTCTGGGATTTGTTCTCAGGCCCATCCTTTGTCCTCTCGTTGCATATCCTTAACACCCACCCCCCCGCAACTATGTCTTTCAATGTTATTATGAATTACTCCAGAAAAAAGATATGTTGCAGTTCTAACTCCGGGAACAGCAGAATGTGATCTGATTTGGAAAGGGGGTTGTTACAGATGTACTCAGTTAAGATGAGGTCATGCTGGTCTAGGGTGGGCTTCTACTCCTGTCTGACTGATGTCCTTAGGAAGAGGAGAGAGAGACACGGGGAGCATGCCGTATGATGAGGGAGGCATGAGTAGGAGGGAAACAGCTTCAAGCCAGCGAATGCCAGGGACTGACACACACCAACCAGAAGCTAGGAAGAGGCAAGGAAGGATCTTTCTTTAGAGGTTTCAGCGGGAGCAAGGCCCTGCTGAGACTTTGATTTTGGGACTTCTAGCCTCCAGAACTATGAGACAATAGATTTTTGCTGTTTTAAGCCATCCAGGTTGTGGTAGTTTGTTAAGGCAGCCCTAGGAAGCAAATACCAATATCTTCAAGTCTCCTACTTGATCCAATTTTTGCGAAAGAAGAAAAAAAAATCTGTCTTACACGCTTAATCATTTTGAAGACTCACTATATTAAAATTTCCCGGGATATTTGCATTTGAAAAGAGAACTGATGAGACAGAGCAATAATGAATGTAACCATGGTGGAGTTTTAAATATGGAGGAAGGGCAACCTCAGAGCCCAGCACATCTGTAAGTGCCTGTTCATCATTACACGCAGGTTCCAGTGTTTTCAGCGTGGTTTTGGGATTTTTTGAGATGTCTTAGGAGCCCCTGCAGAAAAAGGGTGGGTGAAAAGAGAAAGGCAAGCAGGCTGGGCTCTGAGACCCTATCACTCCAATTATGACGGGAGTTACTCTCTTTTTTTATACTTTAGGATTCCATAGAAGATTTCATTGGGAAGAAGAGTTCTTGTGTTAAAATAGAAAGTCATAGCATAATGGCATTCTTTAACTCACACTAAGGCAAATCATTTTTTTTTTTTTTTTAACTCCACCATTTTGCAAAATGTGCCCACTTATATGTTTACCACTAAGGCGGAGAGCGGTCAGGCTCCGCCAAGGACCTAAAGTGGAGAAATGGCCAGCACCTTTCCCTTTTATTTTTTCCCTATTCCGATGGGCAAAAGAGGAGAGAGATTAGCTGCCTTTTCTTTGTTCTTGTCTTTTAGAAAAGTGCGAATCGAGATCTTCATCCAAAATGTGCTGTTTTAAGTAAAAGTCAAAATATCTAGTTTATTCAAGTTGTTGATTTATTGGCTGTCTTTCTTCTTTTTATTTATTTTTTGCCAGTGGGTGAACAGAGGAGGCTATCGGGATGTACTATTTGCATTCATGTGATTGAGGCAGAAGCAGTACTCGAATACAAAAAAAAAAAAAATTGTGACTGACGCTGGGGGAGTTTGCAGAATAGCTTGCAGGTCTTTGCAGTCGCAGAGGATGATAATAATTCTTACACATTTGTGTCCCTTTCTACTTTCACATGCATTATCTCATTGCAAACCCACACACATCCTGGGAGGTTTGTGGCCTGCTTTTCCTATCATCATCCCACAGATGGACTCAGGGCCCACGGAGCCTCAGAGAATACTCCCTGGCCTGGGCCTGAGGCCAGTTAGTGATGGGAAGCTGGGACCACCACCCAGGTATCCTGAGACACCCCCCCCCCGGGGGGCGGGGCTCTGCGTGATGAGTGAATGGTGGTTTATTTATTTATATATTTTTTCCAAAGAGTGCTAAGATAGAGAGAGGAATCTTAAAAGAAATGGCTCAAAAGGACCTTCCCCTGCTTGATCTCCAGCTTCTACCATAAAAGCTGAAGTCAGGGTCTCCTTCGGTCTAGTCTTTGAGATAAGCCGCAAGTCTCAGGAAACAAATAGTGAATACCACCATCAATTTCGTTAGAAAATTCTCCAGTTAAGCATTTGAATCTCAAAATGCTCTTCAAATCATAATAGCTAATCATTCACCCACCCACGTTCTTCCTTCAGTCAAGCAGCTCAGCGAGTGAACACAAGTGTGCCCTCAGCTCCCTGCATGGCTGGCGGGCGGCTGGTGGGTGGGGTAGACTCTCCGCTTACCCCGGGAAGAATGGATTTTGGAATGTCACAGGGTTTTCTTTTCTTTCTTTTTCCCCCCACCCCACCCCCCTTCGTCGCCGCCAATTCCTTTTTTCAGCTACAGGTCTAGGTCGGGTACATTCAAAGGGAACAGAGGAACGCAGCCTGCCCGGTTGAGGAAGGAGGGAAAATAAATTTCACTAGTATGGGCCGCTGCAAATAAATCCGGGACACTTTGTAGCTCGGGGGAAAGCACCACGTTGTCGTCCAGGCTCCCAAGCCGCGGGGTCTTTGTTTTTGTGTCCTTTTATGAAGTGGCCCATGGGGGCTGTAGGCTGTGTAGTGGGAGCTCCCACTTCCCAGATTTGGCCCCAAGGGCAGATGAGTCCGGTGGAGAGGAAAACCCTGAACTTCCAAAAGCATCCTCTGGCAAGCAAGGGAGTTTCAGGGTTGGCTTGGGGAAATGTAAAAGGCGGGGGGAGCAATGCGGGGTGTGATCAGAGAGAAAGGCCTTAAAAGAAGAAAGGGGAGCCCAAACTGGGAGCAAGAGAAAGGAGAGCAGAGGCGGGGTGGGAGGCGATGGGAGCAGACAGGACGCAACAAGGCGCGCGGGGCGCTGGGCTAGGGGCGGCGGGGGCGTCCGGGCGGGGCCGCGGGCGCCGGCGGGGAGGGCGGCCGTGACATCACGCTCGGGCCCCCTTCCCCTCACCGGGTGGGTGGGGCCTCGGCGCGCCGAGCGGGCGCGGGGTCAAGGAGGGGGAAGAGGAGGAGCAGGCATGAATATGTCTGAGTGAGGACCGGGGAGGGGCGGAGGAGGCGGAGGAGGCAGAGGGCGGGTAGAGGCGCGCGCGTGGCTCGGGGCGTCCGGGCTCCCCCCGACCCCCAGCCCCAGCCCCCGACCCTGGCCTGCGCGCCGCCTCCTCGCCGCCGCCGCCGCCGCCGCCGCCCGCGTCGCAGCTGGGACCCGCTCCCCGCGCGGGGACCCGGCGGGCGGGGAAGCGCGGGCCCCGGCGCGGCCTGGAAGGAGCGAGAAAGCAAAAGTAAGGCGAGCAGCACTCCAAGTTTTCCCAACTTCGCCCCCTGCGGCGGCAGGCGTCCTGCTGCTCGGCGCGTCCCCACTGCGCCGGCGAGTGGCAGAAAGAAAAGGGACGGGGCGGGGGCGGGGGCGGAGGCAGAGGGAGCGCGGGGGGAGAGGGGAGAGTCCGGCAACTTCTGTTAAAACTTGGGGGAGGAGGAGCGCGGGGAGGAGGAGGAGGAGGAAGCGGAGGAGAAGAGGAAAGGAGGGAGCGCGAGGGAGGGAAGCGAGAGCCGAGGGACAACTTTTCCACCCCGTGAGTAGCGCCGGAGGCGCGGGGTCGGGGCGGGGGGCTCCTCCACCCTGCGCGGGCGGCCCGGCCGGGATGGGACCGTCTTCCAGAAAGTCGATTGGATGTCAGGAGGGGACTGCGTTGGGGGCTCGCTTTCTTTCTCTTTCCCCTCCCTCCCGCGGGTGAACCAAATCAGAACTGTCACTCAGGGCCTGTGAGTCAGAAGGGATCGGATTACACGATCCCTGAAACCGATGCCTGAGCTGCACGAGCGGGAGGGAGCGGGCAGGGGCAGCGCCACCGGCACCGGCGCGCTCGCACACTCGCCCTCGCGCACACTCGCCGCCCGGACTCGCCCTCGCCGCTCGCCCGCCCTCCCCGCGCGCCCGGCGGCCGCCCGCGCCGCACCATGCCCGCGGTGGGCGCACCCCGCGCCCGACCCGGCCGCTCGCCGTAGCCCGAGCCGCCCGCGGCCGCGCGGAGCCCTGAGCCGCCCGCCTGCGCCTCGGACGTGGGTCTATGGGAAGTTCGGGGACTTGACAGCCGTCGCCGCCGCAGGTACGTCCCGCCCGAAGTTCTTTGTTCCGCGGGCCGGACACCCGGCAGCCCGCTCTTGCGGCCGCGCCCGCGCCTCGGGGTCGAGAGGGGGGTCCCAGACGCTGGGAGCAGGAGGAAATGAAAATGGCTGTCAAAAGGCGCCCAGATTTGGAGAGCAACCCGCGCGGCGTCGGAGCGAAGCTCTTGCATTCGCTTCCTCCTCCTCGGAGCTCCCTTGCCCAGCCCCTGAGCCCAGAGACGGACCGGAGAATTTCCCATCCCGGAGGGGGACGAAGTTTGCAGCAGCCGCGCCCCCGCTCCCCGCCCGGAGCCCCGGCGCCCTCCCTCGTCCGGCTGCGTCTCCCCCATCGGGTGGCGGGCGCAGGCGGCGGCGGGCGGCGAGGTGGGTTTGCGCGGGGAGCGCCGCTGCGTGGGCCGCCCGCAGCCCGCGCCGCCTCCGGGGGGCGGGGGTGTGGTGTGCGCGGATGCGGAGGGGCGCGCCGCTGTAGTCGGAGAGGAAAAGTGAAAGTTGTACCATCTGTGTATGATTTGGGATTCTTTTATTTCTCTTCCTTTCCAGGGACAGCGGAAAAAAGAGAGAGAGAGAGAGAGAGACAGGGAGAAAAGAAAAGAAATGAAAGCGCGTTAGAAGCTGCAGGGAGTGAGTGCGGGGGTGCGTAATCGTGTCCAGTGCAGTAGTCATTCAGGAGGCCGCATTTTCGCAGGGCAGAGCTGGGTATGAATTGCTCTGCAGGGAACAGTTACTTTCTGGAGTTGCAGAGGGAAAATGGGCGGGAGGAAGTCGAGAGGGAGTAAATATTTACCCCAAACTTGGAGAGTTTGTGAAGCGACTTTTAAGCAGATTGCCAGATGCCAGAGAGCACCAGCGCACACCCCGGCCTTTTATCCTTCCCTGAACTTTGTGCTCCTGTCCTTGATTGCACCTCCTTCAGGAGATGCCCTCCGGAGAGGGGCTGGACCCCGGCTTCCCTTGCTGACCCCGCTAGAGAGAGGATCAAGGAGGCATCTCCCTCCTGCCGCCCCCAACTTCTCATTCCCTGGTGTGCGGTGCCGAATGGATTCTGGCCTTGGGTACAGTATTTGTGGCCCTCTGCCAGTTTATATGTACATATATTTATGTAAAACATTTTCTCCCAGCTCTTTGCCAGCTGTTCCACATTTTCCAGCTGCCAGTTCAATTTGAAATGATGGACTGTCCGCATCTCCAAGTAAAAGAGCCCTTTAGCCGGAGGTATGGAGGGCCGGCCTCTGTGCAAAGACATGGGCAGTGCCATTATCTGGACGGGTATTATTAGTTCTAAAAAACACCTTCTGCTTTCCTTTTCCTCTCCTCCTTCCTCTCTCCCCAATTAGTCTTTCCCAGAGCAGTCTGCTGGAAATTCACAATAACTAGGCTTTCCCTCCAAATGTGATTTTGCCCAAAATTTGGATGAGGCCATTTTCCCCCCCCCATCCTGAAATGTGTGTCTGGTGGAAATAAATTAACTTTTAAAAAGGGTTCCAGCTTGAATGTGTTGGGCATGGCTGGTGGGGGCCTCTGCCATGGCCAGCTGAAATGATCTCATTTCGGTCTGTTTAAGGCAGAAACTGTTCATCGTTTCCATGTTACACTTTTTAGGTTGTTTGATGTCTTAGCATAGTATAGACTGAAATCTTCAAGAATTGGCCTAAAGTATTAATTCTGAGTATTTATGTAATTGTTCTGTAATTTGAATAGGTGCCTTATTGATTGATTCCTGTAATTATTTCATTTAGGTTTTAAATTAAAAATTAATAATAGTCTGACAGTTTCTTAATTACATGTGTCAAGATTATTTTGAAGGAAGAAAATGCTCTGTTTTAAAGTAGTGAAACAACCTCGAAATCTCTTCATTTTTCTAAAGCAGAACAGTATTACAGTCGAGGGGCAATATTAAAGCTGCGGTGCTTGGTCTTAACAATGTAAACTGTGTGAAGTAGCTAAAGAATTTGTTTACGTTAGGAAATATTGGTCTTAATAATGTGGTACACAGATGCTTTCGCCAGTTAGACTATAGTCAGACCTAAAGCAAACATGAAATAACATTTAAATTAGTTGTAATAGCATACTTACTGAGAGAAGAGAGTTTATTTTATACTAAAAGCTATTTAATTAGAAACTCCCTGCCTAAGGGGAGATCCTTTCAGGGTCTATAATTCTTAAAGTCAGCCTCGGGGAGCTTTGGTTTAAGATGCCTGGAGGAGTCCAATGTGAGAGGTGTCTAGTGAAATTTCACACATGCAGAAGCACTTTACAAGGTATAGATTGTGTTATTATTCATGGGCTAGCTGGTCCGACTCAGATACCTACCATTTCCCAGCACCTTTGACGTGTGTGTATTCCTTGATCGAGCCCTGATATAAACACACTTTCACCGTATGCCTCATTTACAAAGGACTACAGACAGAAATGAGAAAATTCAGTACTGATGAAAAATGGCTCTGTTGAGTTATTTCATTACTTATTTAATGAAAGACTCATTAATTTATCAACTTGATGCCCGAGCCTAAAAGTTGGACTTTCCTTTGTTTCTTGGCCCCTTTTCTTAATTACCTGCACACTGGAAGGGTTTCAGACTTCCTCTGTGCTTAGCCTTTCTGAGGTCCCTCCCTGGATGTAAGGTATCCTGCTTACTGAGACCACCCCCCCCCAACCTTTTTGAGGCTAGAGTTTGGAAGTGTAGGAAAGGAAACAATTTAATGATCATTGTTCCATGCACTCACTTATATGGAGACAGTAATGGACTAAGGAAAACCAGTCTTGAAGGAGAAGTGAATCACTGAGTCATGAAATCCTCAAGAAAACCTTAGCAGTGGAATGTTAATGCTTTTAGACTATAGTAGATTATCTTAAAAGTCAGACTTTTCTTCTTTATGCAATTGTTGTAAATCCCCAGCTAAAGAGTGCTTTGAAGGAGGTTTTAGTTTTGCTGGCTTTCATAGTCCATAGTCGGTCTGACTTGTTTTGGAAGATTCAAGAAATTTTCTGCCAACTTATATCATGAGAAGCAATTACAACGCTGAAATGACTAGAGAGGAAGTGTGTGTGTGTGTGTGTGTGTGTGTGTGTGTGTGTGTGTGTGTGTGTAAATTTAATTTGTTAAGCAAAATATTCCACTCATGATGACTTCAGGTTGTCTTTTCATTAAAAGCTAGTAGAAGATGCTGCCCTTCACTTGATGTCATTTTCCGAGAGGAAAATTGATTTGTTCGAGTTTCAAAGCAAATAAAGGGAGACAGAATAAACAACAACAGGGCAGGGGTACTGCTGCAAACTTTTTCAAGTACTTTCAGTGTATTTTTCATCTTTACTTTTATGTGATGAGCCTGTGAAATAGAGCTGTAGACTGGCGAAGACTTTAAATGAAATTTCACACTTTGATGATTTTTTTTAAACTTTGATATATTGACAGCAAAAGGAGCTGCAAAGCTTTTATATAACTTGAGCAGTAACGCCAAGCAGCAGTCAAACGTCTCTATGCATTTGTGTTTAACTGCAGAAGAAAAACATGTCCATGGGCAGTAGAGGTTCTTATCAACCCCCTAATCCCAGATCCCAGCAAACCTTGAGGGCATGCCTCAGATCTTACTGAAATCACTGTAGACTCCCACAGTTTGCAGATTAAATATGCTATGTGTTCCTGGCTCCAACAACAGTTTTATGAGCTCACTAAGCTTCCTGTTTTAAGATCCTTTTCTTAAGTTTTTAGGAGCTGCTAAAGGCAATGCTGTCTGGAGTAAGTAGTGTTGTTAATTTAGAGACACTTCGGATATTTCGTTCTCTCTTTAAAAATTGCCAAAATTATTTGTAAATTGAAGGGCTCGTTAGGCGGGGAAGAGGGAAGAGAGCCCTTTTGAAAGAGATGGGATGTTAGATGCTTGCCTAAGTGCAAACTTCACGTGGTGTCTCAATTGTTCTGAAGCACTCTTCCTTCACCCAACCCCTTAAAATTAGACTTTTTCCACTTGTAATTCCAAATGTACTATATTTCAGTGCCACACTTCTTAGTTACTCGTGACCACTTCTAAGTTGTTTTTTTTTTTTTAACGTGAAAGTGTTTTTTGTTCCATGTGTGTATATTTCAACCCGACAAACGTCCCAGAAAATCTATGGCTCTCTAAAGAAACTGAATGAACACGCCATTACATATAGTTAATAAGGTGGCACTGGAACATTCCAGCCCCCTCCTGAAAGGCAACATTGTGTGGAGCTCCACATCTGCATCTGTCGTATCTATGGTCGTGTCCTCCTATAGGGCACTTTTGCATTTTGCATAAGAGTCATAATTACCAAAGAAAATACTTACATCATCGTCCAACAACATGTCATCTAATTCCCCAGAGAACTCAGCCAATTTTGTGCTTAAAGGTTATTCAATGAATGAAATTGTGAAAGCCCATTTGTCAAAGTACTGCATGGTTTCTGTTAGTTTTCAAGCCCCAAATTCATTGTCTGCCCTGGCCCGGCCATTAGTCATCAGTGTATTAGCGTTGCCTTCAGGCCATGCTGCCCCGCACTTCTTCACACCATTATAGCTTTGAAAGTGTACTCTGTCGACTTGTAGAATTACTGCTCTGATTTCCGCTTGGCTGGGTTTGAGGTAAGTCCCCTCCCTACCTTCTAGCTGACTGTAATCCTTGCTTTCTTTTAAAGCTCCTTCACAGAGATTTAGGGGAGAACTTTCTTAAGGGCCCTGTTGGCATCATACTGTGGTTTTGTTGTGGCATGCACTGTACCTATAAATCGTACCTGAAGTAAATTGGATTGATTGCTGGCCTGAAACAGCTTTGGGGCTTTTCTTTTCTTTCTTTTTTTTTTTCTCCTTTTCTTTACTTTTTTTTTTTTTTTTTTTTTTTTTTTGATGGGAGGGGGTGACAGTGTGCCTGTATGTGAGAGAGAGAAAAAGGGAGGGAGGGAGAGACTGAGAAAGATGTATTGTTTTAAATAGAAGCATTTGATTGTATATATTTGAGTCATTTTTATGCCACAAAATTAAATAATGGGAGACAAATGTAACTTTGAAGCTCTAGCTGTTGACATACCTTCAGAATGCAGTGAGATCTCTTAGGTGCTTAGTTTCATTGGCACGTTTTAGCTTTAGCCACTTTGACTGGTTTTGAAGATTGCATAAAATATCTAGCGATATTCCAGGACACCTACTGGTTTTTACAACAAGGGACAGCGTCTGCTCCCAACTTGGATGCAAGATAACTTTCCAAAAAAGCAGTCACGAAGGCATGCGACGGTTAAACCGTCTTATTGATTTCATTTGGTGATATTTTTAAAAAGAGTAACTTCCATCTCAGGAGAGCTACCTGTGTGGAGAGAAAGCTCAGCCAGCCTCCTGAGAAGGAAGCAGTAATGAACTCCCATGAATGGAAACCTGAATGGAGTGGCCAGGAGTGTGGACCAGGTCGTGCACCTCAGAGCAGCATCTGCTGTTTGAACTGTGGGTGTTCAAATGAAATTCCATTCCCAGGCATCTCACTGGCAGAGTGCACGGGGAGTTTGCACTGACCGTTTTGTAGCTGATCGAGGGTGTGGGGGGCTGGTGTGAACGCTAACCTGAAGAATTCTGTCTGCAAATAAGCCAAGTTTATAGGCTCAGAGGACCAGGGCGTGGCTTGTACTGAATAAGATTTGATGAAACATCTGTACATTTTTGAAAATTTGCCTTTAAAACTGCATCTAGGATTCAGGAATCACAAGCTTAAAAGTCGGAAGGTTAAAGTATGCTGAACACATCACCAAAAAAATGCACCGAGTATCTCTGAGATATCTGTAGCTGATTTTGACACCCAACAGGTATTACCAGTCTAGGATTTGTGATGGTTTAAAAGTAAATTACTAATTCATGGGACATGAATAGCAGACATCCGTCCCCTGAAGCGTCATTGTAAAGACGCACGTGGCTTTAGGAACCAAAAGTTAGGTCAATTCCAGAAGAAAAATTTTTAAATTGAGGATTTTTTTTTCTTGTGAAAATGTGTGAAAACTTTTTTTTTTAAAGATTTTATTTATTTATTTGACAGAGATCACAAGTAGGCAGAGAAGCAGGCAGAGAGAGATAGGAGGAAGCAGACTCTCCGCTGAGCAGAGAGCCAGATGCGGGGCTCGATCCCAGGACCCTGGGATCACGACCTGAGCCGAAGGCAGAGGCTTTAACCCACGGAGCCACCCAGGCGCCCCAATGTGTGAAAACTTTTAATTCCCATAAACCTCTGTGAAGTGAGACAAGGAACACCTTTGGGCAGACGTGATGTTTTTGTGTGATATGTGGGTTTCAGAGAAATGCAGCTTTCATGAGCTTAGCTGGTCTGGGGACAGATAAGTGACTTCTAGATCTCACTTTCTGTCTGGGGACTGCCTGTCTCCAGCACCCCACAGCAAGTGGGGGGGCCAGCTTGCTCCGCATTATTGCTCATTTGTTAATGGCACCTAGCCATGCAGGGTGCTTCCTGCAGAGCCTAACCAGAGTACGTTGGTTGGTGTTTCCCAGTTTTGCAAAACTCGGGGATGGTAACAGGTATTAAATCACGACCTTATACTCCCCTCGAATATTTCTCCCAGAGTCCTACTGGCAGCAGAGAGAGTCAGAGCAGCTGATGCTCTTTTGTTTTAAGTACAGATGGCAGACAAGTAAAACGGGCGCACAGAACGCCATTTGCGATGCCACCCATAATAGCAGTGGTCATTTCATGTCCAAGAAGATTTTTAGCAGTTGAAGGTAAATATGTGGAGTTTGTAAAAGTTTAGATGTCATTGATTTACTTAAGCCAAATTCACTTCATCCATAGCCAGGCAGTGATTTCCCCTTAGAATAATTCCATTCCTTTTACAGTAATTCCATTTTGGGATGTCTATCATGAATACTGCTTATCTGAGATTAGGAGTCTCAGAAATATAGGAAAGAAAGATTGAAAACAACAGGCAGCAGATTGGAGGAACCTTCTAGGCTACCAAAGACCACTTCTGGCAACTTGAACAGCTCTCTTATTTGCAGGCAAGGCTTTAGGCTTTTCTAATTAATGAAAAGTCAAATTATATGGAAAGGTAAAATAATCCTACATTCAAAAATACTATAATTAAAGATTCATGAAGGTTTCATTAAGAACTTATGAAGTGAGCTTCTTTTCTTGCAGAAAAGGAAAGCAGTGCAGACAGGGAAGGGTGAGGAGAGAAAAGAAAGCTGTTGGTGTGGGTCACAGGTTCTGCATATCTAATGGATTTGAAGTTCAGGAAGATAGTTGGAGCGCAAGGAAATTCCACCACATTACAAACCTGTAAGAGATTTTCTACAATGCGTGTTTACATGAAATCCGCTGAAACATTTTAAATTCCCTCAATTTTGTTCTGTGAAACTCAGACCATTTTGTACTTTCAGAATTGATCTGAAGTTAAAATCAGCATTAGTTTGTGCTTCTTGATTTTCCCTCCCTCTTTCTGAAGGATTTTCATTAATGCTACAGGGAGGTACAGCTATTTAATAGGAATTTTACCTTAACAGTTGCTCCAAGAGTAGCATCTTGAAGTAGCAGTTAATCTGCTAGTAATAAAATGTGAAAGCAATGTCACTGCTCCGTGATACAGGGGAGACCCCTCAGAAATCCTTACACAGGCTGGCTCCTTCTGGCTTTTTAAAACATGAGCACATTAGGGAGATCATTCAGCTTATAAATATACAGGCAGGTGTAAGTAAATGTAATTTCTCTGGAGGAAAGCGTTATTCCACTTGAGCAATAGTTCCCTAAGCTGCACAGAATAATTTCTCACTTAAGGCCTAATCATGGTGCTGTTAAGAGCACTGCTCTGCCCAGTGGAATGCCTTCTCTCTGATCCCTCATTGGCTGTTTTAACCCATCAGAAACGCCTCAGGTTCCCACATCAAGCTTTTAACTTAGTTTTTTACATCTTTAAATGCATTAAGACGAAAATGAAAGAGAATTATTGCCCAGGTTCGGGCAACTTAAAAATAAACCAACTGAATTAGGGAGATAAGTTGTCTGCTGTTCACAAAGGATGTATTATCAGTTTATAACTACTGCTTCAGTTCTCCTTAGATGAGAAAGTCGTATACAGCTCAAACATTTTGCATGTTGGTTTTAGCCCTGGTGCGGTCTTTAAAAATTTTTTCTGTGTAAGTGGTGAAGAAATCCTACTTGTGTGGCTCCCAGGTTTCACTGCAGGGCCCTGCCATGGGAAAGGCTGACTTTTGCCCATGTTCCCAGAACTGTGATTTTTCATCCTCCCCATTGACTAAGTAAAGCCTCCTGGTGGAGGCTGAACTTTGGAACCCCACTGAGCGCCCCCCTCCCTGCGAGACAAGGAGCTGTGTCTTCGCCCTGAACCATTCACAACGCCTGAATCGGCTTAGGGCAGCAGGAGGAGAAACAACACTTGGGGGCCAGGTTAGGTTAATGGACGGTGAGTTGGAAGTTTGGGGAGTGAAGCCCACCAGTGTTCCCCAGTGTTTTAGTACAATGAGAAGCACAGGGTGTTTCATTGCAAAGTACCTGGAAAGTTGCACCTCCCTGGGTTCAGCTGGTGCAAACAGCTGTGAATGAAAGCAGGGCTCCCGCACCTCCCCGGATTCAGCTGGTAGAACAGCTGTGCGAAGGAGAGAGCAGGGCCACCTCGGACAACTGTCTGCTGGAAATGCTGCCGGGCCAGCTGCAGACAAGAGCTTTCCAATGCCCGGGACCATTCCCAAGGAGCAGGGCAGCCAGGGCGATCAAAGTGATAAGGGACGCTTCTCCCTGCACAGAGGCCCTGGCCGGTGGCGACCGTTCAGCCCCGTTCAGCCCCGTTCAGCCCGCCGTTCGCACTTCCGGGAATTCGGCTCGGAGCGGGGCTGCCGGTGCTCCCCGCGGCCCCCGCCACCCCCCGCGGCTTCTGGGAGCCGGGCCCGTGCGGCGGCGCGCGGGGCCGGGGGCAGCCGGGCGGACGCGGGGGCGCGGCGCCCCGGAGGCGCAGCCGAGGCGCAGAGCCCTCTCCCGGGCTGAGTGCGGCGGCCGACTGGGGAGCGGCCGGGGGTCCGGAGCGCCGCGCGCCCGCCGAAACGCCGGGGGTGGCGCAGAGAAGTGGGACAGCGGTGAGGACTGGGAGCCCGGGACCGTCCGCGGTACCGCACGCAGGCCTGCGGGCGCGGAGGCGCAGGCCGAGCCCGGGAGCTCTCCCGAACTGACCACGGTCCATAGCCTGCGGAAGGATGACAGTAACCGGGACTCGTCTTGGCCGCGATCAAAGTTCTGGGGGTTTGTTCTGTTTTTTGTTTTCTTCACTGCAGCTCCAAAGACAGGGCCCCTGGAGGCTTTCTGTGCGAAAGCGCCGTTTCAAACCTAAGTCCCCACAGGCCTGGCCCCGTGGGGTCTGTTGCACGTGGAGCCGTGCACGAACTCCACCTTGACCTGGTCGGGGGCCCCAGCAAGCGTGCAGAGGCTTCCTGGTGTAGGAGGTTGATGCAGGTTCGGATTTATAACTCAGAGACAGAAGACCACCTGCAGGCAGGTTGCTGGTGGGTGAACGAGTAGGTTTGAGAATAAGATCTGGAATGAATTGTGCCCTGGGTTTAGGCCTCCGGGAAATGCCAAAGGTTCAGGGACAGCTGAATGGGGAGAAGCCATGACTGCTTTCAGGAAGGAATTTTTATCCCAATATTTATTTACTTATGCACTGCGAGTTCCTTGGCGGTTTTGTTTTGTTCATATACTCCAGCTGCTGGGACTTCCAACCTCTCAGCTACAAATAGTTTTTTTCCCCCCATAAGCATAAAAAGTGAAGGGGCATGCCAGCAAACCTCGCTGGTAATGTTGCAAGTGCTACAAGGGGCCTAGGAGCAGTGTGGAGCTCTGAGAGGAGGAAACGCGGAGGGGTGAGGGTGGGGTGGGCAAAGTCGCCTTTCATTCCCATCTAAAAACCAGTGGCATGTTTTCCTCAGAGGAAAATCTTTGAAGTGAAGCAGAACTGAAAAGTTTTCCTCGCAACTTATGTTCTAAACAAATTATATGTTCTTATTTTAAGAAATCCCAGGTTTTAAAACCTGGTTTCAGTTAGTTTCAATATCCCACAACGAAGTTTTACTGGTCACTTCTGTATTCAGGCCCTCAAATATCAAATCAGGACTGAGTTTCCAAACTGGGCTTAATGTTCTATGAAAAAAAAAAAAGAAAAAAAAAAGAAAAACCACAATCAAACCTGCCACTGCAGCTAGAAGTAGACCCTTTTCTGCTAACTCTTCATGCATAGTTTTGATGAGGTGTGAGAGCCTAGAATGTTAAAACTTTCCCCTTTGTAATGGACAGGCACAAAGTTGTGTTTTTATCAGTGAAATAAGCTGATAGAACTTAGAGGGATATACAGGAAGCAGATGTCTACCTTGGCAAGTTGCCATTTTTATAGTCCTGTTCCAAGCCTAAACCACACTTTTAAATAATTAGTTACTAACTAATGAGATCCAAAAATAAGTTGTCAAAATAGAAGAAGGAGGTAGATCTTGAGTGACCAAGGGCCCATTTTTTAAAAAATCCCTTTCAAACAGGGGGAGGGGGTAGGAATTAGTATTCTCTAAGACCATTAATTAGTGCAATTTCAGTCAGTGCCTGGGGCTTTACCTCTTCTCACGTGAGCCTCTCTCTCTAGTGATGAGTACTTGGAGGGTTTATTGCTTTGTTAAAAGGAAGTCCTTTGCTTGGGGGAAAAACCAACAACTCCACAAAACCTAAGTTTGTCAAGGAACTTTGGTGACTTGTCACCTCACTAGTGTTAATTAGCTCCCTCTACTAAAAGAGAGACTTACTTCTTAGCCAGGAAGGAATCCCATCTCTTCATGATTTTTTTCTTCTTTCTGGTCCATTGGCTTGTTTCCATGTGCAGTGTTAACTTAGCAAACTCCACCCAGATTCGACCAATAAAACTGTATGGTGGGGGGGCACCTGGGTGGCTCAGTGGGCTAAAGCCTCTGCCTTCGGCTCAGGTCATGATCCCGGAGTTCTAGGATCGAGTCCCACATTGGGCTCTCTACTTGGTAGGGAGCCTGCTTCCTCCTGTCTCTGCCTCTCTGTCTTGTGATCTTGTGATCTCTGTCTGTCAAATAAACAAATAAAAAAAAAATCTTAAAAAAACAAAAAAACAAAACAAAACTGTATGGTGGGTTTTGAGGGGAACAATTATAGTAAATGCCTGTTTATCCAAAATGGGTGCGAATGGAGTGTTTTGGTGAAATATCCCTGCTAAAAACTAGGTAAAACTAGATTAAAAACTAGTTTTTGTGGACTATGTCAGTTTTCGAAGGAACACTGGATATAAAAGAAAAGATATGTAGCGCAGTCAATGGTGATCAAAATTGAAGACACTGCAGAATTGTCCGGGTCACCAGGTCCTCTCAGGATCATGTATTTATTTGGTACATATTCTTAGGGGTATGAGGTGCTAGGAAGATAAGACATGGCGCTTGTCTTCATGGAGCTTAGGATCTGGAGGGGAAGCTGGGCATGAAGCCATTCGGTAAAGATTCCGGAAGATGACTTCATTATTGTGATGGGCGCTGGGAAAGGCTCAGGGCAGGCTGTTGAAATTCAGTAGTCTGGGGGCGCCTGGGTGGCTCAGTGGGTTAAAGCCTCTGCCTTCTGCTGGGGTCTTGATCTCAGGGTCCTGGGATCCAGCCCCGCATCCGCATCAGGCTCTCTGCTCAGCGGGGAGCCTGCTTCCTCCTCTTTCTGCCTGCCTGCCTCTCTGCCTACTTGTGATCTCTGTCAAATAAATAAATAAAATCTTTAAAAAAAAAAAAGTTCAGTGGTCTGGGGTGCCATTCATCGTTTCTTTATCCGGTTGGAAAAGCTTCACAGGGTACCTGTTGCACTGGGTACATAGCAGTGAGGAGAACTGTGTGGAAACGTCCGCAAGCTTTGGTGAGCCAGGTGCTTACCGGTGGTGCTGGCTAAAATAAAAGTTCCGGGCACTACCTCCAAGACATCAGGGACTGGACCTGGGAATCTGAATGTCTTGCAAGCACTGTAGCAACACTGATCTGGGTGGCTCTTGTCCGACCTTGGGAATCAGTGCTCTGGATTGGGTTGGACTGTTCTCATGGCATACCATAAAGATGATCTTTCCATTAGTTTGGGGGGAGCTTTCTGAAAAATTAGAATCGTTCTGAGATCGTTAGAGCAAAAAGAGACTGTCCAAAGTCTCTCCTTCAGGGGTCCTCTGTCTGGATTCATGGAAGAGCTTGGAAGGCCTGTGATCCTTTGGAAATCAAATGTATACTCTTTGGTGTGTGTTAAAGGGTGTTTTTCTGGGGGAGAGGATCCATGACTTTATTATTTATTTTTTTTAAAAGATTTTATTTATTTATTTGACAGACAGAGATCACAAGTAGGCAGAGAAGCAGGCAGAGAGAGAGAGGAAGAAGCAGGCTCCCCGCTGAGCAGAGAGCCTGATGCGGATGTGGGGCTGGATCCCAGGACCCTGGGATCAAGACCTGAGCTGAAAGCAGAGGCTTTAACCCACTGAGCCACCCAGGCACCCTGATCCATGACTTTAAACATACTCTTAAAGAGGACTGTACCCACCTTCCCCCAAGGTTAAGGCCCAAGTCCCCGGGTGTGATTCTGGTCATGTGGCAGATGAGAAAACTGAGACACAGGGTAACTCCAGGGGGCACCACTCAGGTACCAGTCTCTGCAGACGCTAGGGCCTCTGGACCAGCACCTGGCCTCAGCCCAGTGGAAAGCTCAGCAGCTCCTTTGCTCTGGGACTTTGTGAGCCCTCTTTGAGGGATGTTTCTGAATTTGGAGTGGATCTCACAATTGATATGCAAATTCAACTCAGTGCTGCTTTTTTTTCTTTTTTGTTCTAGAAAAGCTGTTCTTAAGTAACTTGTGTGTTTTACAATGAATGACAGTGGATAATCAGGGCAAAGAAATGGAAGTTAGCAGAAGAGGGAGTTCTCTAGCTCTTAGCAGCCTCTGGACCTTAAGCCTTCCCAGTTACTTGAATTCCAGACCAAAGGGAGAATGGCTCACACAATAAAGAAAGACTTGGCAATTCCCTTGCAAGTCTGAGTTAAGGATGACTAGAAAGATTTCATCTGGTATTTCAACCCTTTCAGTCGGTTAAGCAGTTTTTATTTATTTTATTTTATTTCACTTACCGTTGTTTGGATTGAATACGGTGGCGTCTGCTAATGCCCACCATGAGTGTTGCATTGTAGACAGCTTGAGGAAAACTTGTGCTGGAGAGGACTGTTTTCATCTTGCATTCTTGGTAGGTGCAGCTCACGACTGCAAAAAAAAAAAAAAAAAGAACCAGAGAGAGTGAAAATTGATGAATGATGAGTTACGACAATTATCGCATGAATGAAGCAGCCAGTGAAAGAGGACCCACTCACCCCACTTGTTTGTAGCTGGGTTTTCGTATTTCTTAAGTGGTCTCCCGTCTTGCTCTTGGCAATCTTTTGACTTTTCCTGTGGCTTCCAGAGCACGTTGTTCTGTTGCCTTCATTGGTTTTCAAAATGTAGCATGAGTGAATTGAAACGTTCTCATGTGTTTAAGAAAGCCTGAAGAGTCTGGTTCACCTCCGTGAATTACGATGGAGGGGCGGATTGCTGTTCAGGTAGCTCAGAAAAGGGGAGCATATAATATCACGGGCTTCTTGGCCCACATCACTCTCTGCTTCCAAACTTGGAGTTGGGCTTGGGTTTGAGAAATGGCCATGCTCTTTGAAAATTCGAATTAATACTCAAAAACCTTCCCCTTTTTTGGAAAGTCGTCACCATGCCCCTCCTTATAAATTTGGCCACCTGAAGAGACATTCGTAGATGTGGCATAAGAAAGCCATGCAACCCTTGGGGTTCACACTGTAAACACAGCTGAAAATTGAGATCTTTAGACCACTTAATAACAAATGTCCAGTAGGAATTTGGGGAGAGCCTCATGTTATGGATAGTTCCCTCCCTTCTCCTTTTGCACGTGGAGACAGAATTCGACTGGCTTGTTATTATAGCTTGGAGGTGTTTTTTGCAAGAAAACCTGTGGGCAAGGTTCTTGAACTTGCTAAAGCTCTAGGCTCCCCTTCCGGCCAAAGGCGAAGTGAACTTTTTTTTTTTTTTTCAAAGATTTTATTTATTTGACAGACAGAGATCACAAGTAGGCAGAGAGGCAGGCAGAGAGAGAGAGAGAGAGAAGGAAGCAGGCTCCCTGCTGAGCAGAGAGCCCGATGCGGGGCTCGATCCCAGGACCCTGAGATCATGACCTGAGCCGAAGGCAGAGGCTTAACCCACGGAGCCACCCAGGCGCTCCCGCGAAGTGAACTTTTAAGTGAGATTTTTTTTGCCCACCCTTGCTGGAAGTTGATGGCGCCATTGTTTTGTTTCAGGTGTTCTTGGTAGCAGAGAGCTGAAGTAATGAGAAGGCATCATGGAGGCCCAGTCCCACAGCTCCACGACCACTGAGAAGAAGAAAGTGGAGAATTCCATAGTGAAATGCTCCACGCGAACAGATGTCAGCGAGAAAGCCGTGGCCTCCAGCACCACTTCCAATGGTGAGCAGCCACGGGGATCTCCAGCAGCCACGCCTAGAGTCGCTTCTATGTTCTCTGCATTCCTTGTACACTGAACATTTGCACCTGGACCAGGGTTTGCTCCTTTAGAGGCTAAAGAAAGCAAAAGGGGGGTGAGGGATGGGGAGGCTTTAGTAATCTCTACTTTGGCACTGAAACTACATGTTTTCTTCCAAATTTTCTAATTTGAGATGTAAATGTGATAGCTTATTTATTATAGGAAGTTCCTGTTGTGGCATTTTGGAAATCATCTTGATTAGTCTGGCAAGAGTTCAAAATACTTTGCATTTCACATGGAAAGTCTACACTAGTTGGAATAATTAGTTATTAGTTATCACAAAAGACACTGAAGTTGCCTTGTCAGGATTTGGTGGGAGGATCCGTGTCTCCCCCACCAACTCCATGCAGTTTGCTCAAAAGGATTTTAAAAGTTGTTCATGATTGGACCTCAAGGTGACACTGGTGTCTGAGGCACAGGTTTTGCTGTTGGCTTATAGAAATGGACTTAATTGTGTTCACAGGTAATACCTAGCTGCTGTTTAGGGGCGCTATATATATTTTTTTAATATTTTAAGCACAATGTCGAGAAGCATTTCAATTCAAGCATGGAGCACGGCAAACAAATTCCAGAGCCCAGATTGAACAGGTTAATGGTGACTGCTTCCTTTTCCCGCTTTTGTACTCTCCTAGGCCAGTTGGTGCCATTACTTTTTGTAGGTTTCCTAGCCTCCCCAGCCTCCCCCCATCACCCTTCCCCTTTTCCATGTGCCCTTGAAAAGAATGAGCGGGTCTTTTCTCCTGCCTTTTGGGTGCTGCACACCTGGGCACACTGATTGGCACGAGCCAACCTACTTCCTCCCTCCCTATGGGCTTTAATTTATTTGTAACTTATATACATATATATATTTTGCATACCCCTGGAGAGTCAGAATCTACTTTGGAAGGTAAGTGCACCTTCCTTTCCTGACTGTGGCATTGTCCGAGCTGACACCCAGGAGCCTGGCCGCGCTGCTCCCTGTGCCCATCCCTGTCCGTGGCTCCCATTCCTGGCTGTCACCAGTATGTGTTGCTGGCTTTGCTGGGCCATGGCACAGGCTGGCGTTCAATCCGCCACTTATGAGTCCAGTTTTGAATTGATGCTTGGGGACATCTATTCACATCTGAGTCAAAATAATGAATTTCCATACTTGTGGAAATTTGTCCCTGTTTCTCCCTTTATTTGTGGTATTTGAAGTCCGGGCTGGGTCTTATTTTAGTGGAGCTGGATCTGTTGTGTCATTCTTCTGGTGTGCTTATAGAAACCCCGTTTTCGCCTTAAAAAATGTTACGGGACCCTCGTTTCTTTTTTTCCTGGAATTCGTAAAAATTAGGCAAATTTCTTATTTCAGAGATAGAGTCAGCACCTGCAGGGTAGGTTGTCCGATCATTTCCGACAGGGATGTCACAGGAATAAGCCCTCTTGGGTGTTAAGCTTCAGGAAACATCGACTTTGGTTATCTTGACAGCTTGCAAGCGTGTGAGGGTGTGTGAGAGTGTGTGGAAGTGTGTGGGCATGTGTGAGCCTGTGTGCATAGGAGTGTGCACGTGGGTGTGTGAAAACAGGTGAGAAGGAGAACGAGTGTCAGCTGGCCGTCCTGTGGGGACCCCCCGGGAAGGCGCTGTCCCCCCGCGGTCCGTCTGTCCCAGTGAAGGCGCTGCTGCTCCTGCCGGCCCCACCCATGCCTGGGAGGGTTTCGGTGCTGCAGGGTTTGTCCTGAGCCACACTGACCACAGGCTCCTCTCATGAACCCGTTTAGGATGACTCAGAACAGAACCAACCTAACCAGCCCCATGGGAGCCCAGCCGTCCGTCGAGGACATTAGCCAGTCTAGAAGGAGCGGTCTAGATTTACCAAGTTGGGCCTGTCTTCTGAACCAGTCACAGACCCTGAACCAAACTCTGCCAGCTTTTGGCCCTGAGCGGCCCGTGTCCTTGAAACACATGTTGTCCCCTGCGCCTAGGTGGGGGTGGGGTTGAACCTGCCCTATTTGGGGCAGATGTTCATGAGTTTTGTGGGGCACAGGCCTGCAGGAGGGCTGTTCGAGGAGCTCTCTGTCCCCAGTGTTCCTGTATCTCCTAAGGGCTTCATTAACTTCTGATATGTATTGGGTAATATAAAGACCCAACCAAGTAAAAGAAGAATGTAACTGGTGGTTTGACGCACGGATTGCCGTTCCGGAAGATTCCAGGAAAACCAGAAAACAAATTTAAAGACAAGAATTAAAACCTTTTTCTTCGCGATTGCTCTGCTTAAGCAATGCTAATAACCCTCCCAGGTCCTCCCACAGGTTTTCCTAACCAGTTTGCAGTCTCTTTGGAGCCCCAGGATCCTGCTCCAGGGGCTGGAATGACCCAGCCTCTTACTTGTTCTACAGACTCCTACCTGGCCTCCTGCTTCCCTCCACACTTGACTGTGGGCACCCAGCTCAGCTGGGGGCTTTGGTCCGGGTTCACTTTGGGTTTTAGCGGACGTGGGGCTGCTGGCGCTTTGTGTCTGTGCTAGCAGGTGGCTGCCATGGCCATGGTCATCTGATCTTTGTCCGTTCTGTCTCCTTTTCTCTCTTTTCTCTTTATAAACATTTCAGAGGTACCTCGATACCTGCACAGAAGCTGTTCGCACAAAGGACATTAAAATCGTTTCCATCTGATCATAGCTAGTGCTGATTGCTCCTGAGTCCAGGGGTGTTCTGGACTTTCTTTACAAAGCTCTGAAATTCAGGAAGTTGCCCATGAACGGTGAAAGATGCGTTTAGCATCAAGAACCAAACGGATGCAATACACGCATTTTCCCCACTCCCGTCTGCAATTTCATGATTGCAATAAAATAAAACAGGCAAACGAAAAAGTTTTGTTATTGGTGCTGTGTTAGGTTGACTTAATTTCCAGCCATTATGTGCTACGGTTTGTTCCCGATTGTGAACCTTCCAGCCAAACCACGCACATTCCATTGCATGTCCTTGCACATCTGTTTTCCTCGTTTTCTCAGCTGAGTATCTCGTGCTAGAACAACACTCATACAGAGTTTTGTTTAAACACACACATTCACTCACCCCAAATGTATGGCTCAAAAACGGAGCAGACTTCTAAATAAGCATTTGACTCTTAATGCTGAAATTTAAAATGACACACACAAGTGACAAACTGTTCTGAGACTTGTATGGGGGCGGTTGGGGAAGACAAGCCACGTTTGATTTTTCTAACATTGAAGACCCGATATCAACCTAGAAAGCATTTAGTATTCTTACCCAGGAACCGCAATGTGTGTGTTTCACGTGTTTGATTTTAAGCTTTAGGGTTATTTAGTCAACATAAAGGACAGAAGAAAAGACTTTCAGCTCTCTGAGTCTTTGTTACGTGCAATTGTGAGTGAAGGATTATTTTTGGCATCTAATATATTTCACATACACAGTGAGTGCTCACATATTTAGGTGGTATTATTTACTTAAAAACTGCCAAGTGTGTTAACATGCTAGGACCGCAAGGAAAATTCCTGAATAATCTGTTTATTGCTGGTACGGATTCGTTGCTTTTAAAGCTCCATGTTATGTTTTGTAAATAGTAAATGGATTTTAGTCCAGATATTTCGAGGTTTTAAACATGATCCTTACCCCGTAACATTTCCTTCCATGACTTGCAAACACTGACTTTCCAATTTGAAGTCTTTTATGTCATTTTGGGCCGATGATTTTCTTTGAAAAGAGTAATCTGATCTTTCTTATTAGCCTACTACTCTGCTTTAAAAACAAGAAAGGCCCTAATAATGAACGTATGTAGGCCGTGGTCTCAGAGATGTTTTATTGGCTCTGATGGTTATTGGGAACAAACCTTAAATGATAGAAAACAGAAATTATTATCCTAATGGTGATGCAATATGAAACCACAGTTGATAGATTAATAATGGAGAGGAAGTTCCCTGTTCACTTTCTTCTTTCAAGAGGAAGGGCCTTGGTTCTCCTCTGCTTAAAAAAGACTCTTAAAGGTTTGTAAGGGGAGAGTGTTGTGATCTGCAAATATGTAAGGAGATCCTTTTTTTTAAACTTTAACCTTTGGTTATTTCCTGGCCCTGGGATTTTCTTTCAGACTGTCCAGTAATACCTGTCAGTGTATTGTGGTAGCAACTGGTCTCCTGACTGAGAGTAAGGGGGCTCAGAGTTGGGTTGGGAATTTGGAATTCATTGGCTGTTCTCTATCATGAGCTCTTGTCTCCTTGATTTTTTTTTTAAAGATTTTATTTATTTATTTGACAGAGATCACAAGTAGGCAGAGAGGCAGGTAGAGAGAGAGAGAAGGAAGCAGGCTCCCTGCTGAGCAGAGAGCCCGATTCGGGGCTTGATCCCAGGACCCTGGGATCATGACCCGAGCCTGAGGCAGAGGCCTTAACCCACTGAGCCACCCAGGCGCCCCTTGATTCTTCTTCTTATTATTTTTTAACGATAAGATGTACTTAATTCTGCTCAGAAATGGGTGAGTGGTTTGTACACTATAGACTGTGACTTTTTAGTTTTCTAGTGCCTTTAGATGTTCAACCCTTTTTTTTTTTTTTTTCTTGGCCACATTTTTTTCCTGACACATGACAGTTGGGAAGGGCTGTCAGATAAAATGGATTTCAAATTATAGGATGATTGGTTAGGAGAACCCCCAAGTTTGGGGATGGGAAGGCTTGGATTGAGTTCTGGCACCAGGTTAGACTAGCTGTGAGTGCAGGCAAATTAACTTCTCAAAGTCTCAATTTCCTCGTCTTTTTAGCAAGAAAGTGATGAGACCCACTTCACAGGATCTTTAGGGGATGAAGTGAGGCAGTGTCTGTAGCCTTCTGTCGAAAGAGCAGATGTCAGCCGTTGTTCTGGGCCAGAGCCTGTGGACGAGTTAAATGTTACGAATCCAAAACAAAAGGATTGTGTTTTCTTGAACATACACATAGGTTTTGAAATTAAGGGAAAAATGTTTGGGAAAAGTAATTTTGAATCTGCCGGACCCTGGAAAATAGTTCGAGATGTTTCACAAATCCCGAATGTGACCAAGTTTGCACATTTTTTAAAAAAATTAACATATAATGTATTATTTGTTTCAGGGGTACAGGCCTGTGATTCATCAGTCTTACACAATTCACAGCGCTCACCATAACACATACCGTCCCCAATGTCCATCCCCCAGCCACCCTATCCCCCCAACCCCCTCCACTCCAGCAACCCTCAGTTTGTTTCCTGAGATTAAGAGTCTCTTAGGGTTTGTCTCCCTCTCTGGATTCATCTTGTTTCATTTTTCCCTCCCTTCCCCTATGATCCTCTGTTTTGTTTCTCAAATTCCTCCTATCAGTGAGATCATATGATAATTGTCTTTCTCTGATTGCACATCTTAAGGAAGGATGGATAGCAAAGTTTCTGCACCATTCTTCTGAATGCTTCCTAAAGCCAGAAAATCAGGAAAATAATTTTGAGCACATTTATTTCGAATTCTTTTGACCTTGAAAAACTAACATTGATTATATGGCTTAGCATACGAAACGGCATGTGCGTGTCCCTTTTCTTGATTCTTTTTTCTGGGGTAAAGGAGTTGGTTTGTGTCGTATTAGAGTTAGATTTTATGATTCTTAAAGAAGCGTTCACCTTTTTAAACCAACTAACTAATGATAGATAATCTGATTCTCATAAGAGCTCTGGCTCCCTTGCACTCCATACTCACGTGTCCCAGAACCCAGCAACCTCTGATTCTTATTTTGGCTGAGGAGATCACCTTTCCTGCAGTCACCCAGGCTTGAAACCGCACCATCACCTTTGACCCCTCTGTCTCTCATGCTTCCCACATCCTACTAGTTTTGAAGTCCTGGTAGATTTTCCTCTGTAATTATTCACCCCTGTGTCCCTTCAGGCCACCCTACTGCGCTGTGCTATTTAAAACCTACTACCTCATGCCTAGACAGTTAAAGTAACCTTCTGTCCAATCACCTTGCCGTTGGTCTCTGCGCTTCTCATTTATGGGACTTGTTTCTGCCAAATGAATCTTTTTATGGTTCTGGTCATGCCACGCCCCTCCTCTAGAACCCTCAGTGATTCCCAGTTACATATAGAATACTGTTCAGAACCCTTTGATTAACATTTAGGTATCTTCCAAAAATCTGACCACAGTCTGACTTTCCAGTCTGATCTGTTACCATACTTTCCCATGTGTAACCCATATTTTAGCTAAATTGAAGGGCTCTTTGCTTCTGTTTATGTTGTTCTTCCATAGAATCTGTGTAAATTCTTCTCAGCTGTGACTGTCCTCCTTCTCTCTCTCTCTCTCTCTCCATACAGACTTGTGTCCTTTTGGCAACTACCTGGTAGCACTTGTTTTTTTGGGGTATTTTATTTATGATTATTATTTTCATGAAAAGATTATATTTTAGAGAAGTTTTAGATTTACAGAAAAATGGAGCTGAGGGTACAGAGTTCCTGTCTACCCCCTAACCCCTTAGGTCCCCTTGTTAACAGTGTGGTACATTTGTTAAAACTGATGGACCAGTATTGGCACACTATTGTTAACTGAAGTCCCTAGTTTTCATTAGAGGCTGCTCCTTGTGTTGTAGATCCTGTGGGCTTGGACAGATGTGTCAGGACATGTAGCCACTGTGACAGTGTCCTACAGAACAGTTTCACTGCCCTAAAAGTCCTATGTGCCCCACCTGTTCATCTCTTTCCCATCTCCATAACATGTTTATCTTTCAGTTAAAACATTTTTTGTGATTTAAATTTTAGTTCATTAACACAGAATGCAGTTTTGGTTTCAGGAGTAGAATTCAGTGATTCATCACTTCCATATAATCCCCTGCCCCAGCTCAACACAAGTGCCCTCCTGAGTGCCCATCCCCCATCTAGCCCATCCCCCACCCACCTCCTTCCACCAGCCCTCAGTTTGTTCTCTGTCGTTCAGAGTCTCTCATGGCTTGTTTCCTTCTTTCTCTCTCTCTCCCCCGCTCCTTTTTTTAACCCCCCTTCCCACGTGTTCATCTGCTTTCTTTCGTAAATTCCACTTATGAGTGAGATCCTATGGTGTTTGTTTTTCTCTCATTTAATTCACTTAGCGTAATGCCCTCTAGTTCCATCCACATCATTGCAAATGGCGCGATTTCATTTTTGATGGCTGCATAATATTCCATTGCATACACACCCCATCTTCTTTATCCATTCATCAGTCGATAGACATCTGGGCTTTCTCCAGTTTGGCTAGTGCTGATAATGCTGCTATAAACGTCCGGGTACATGTACCCCTTCAAATCTGTATGTTTGTATCCTTTGGGGTAAATACCCAGTAGTGGGATTGCTGGGTTGTAGGGTAGCTCTATTTTTAACTTCCTGAGGAACCTCCACACTATTCTCCAGAGTGGCTGCCCCAGCTTGCATTCCCAGCAACAGTGCAAGAGGGTTTCCCCTCCTTTACATCCTCGCCAACCTTTGTTTTTTCCTGTGTGCTTGATTTTAGCCATTGTGACAGGTGTGCGGTGGTTTTGACTTAGATTTCCTTAAATTTTTTTTGAACATAGCACCTGATTTGTCCCCCATGCCCCACCCCACTTCAGTGTCTTGTGCTAGGAGGTCCCCAGAGGACATTCAGTGGGACTGCGTGGTACGCTGCCCAAGCCTGCCAGGACTGATGGCCGCTCCATGGGGACAGGCGACATGTGGCGCCTAGCGGCAGTGTTAACGCCAGGACTTGAATCCCAGCTCTGTCCCTTCATTGCTGTGTGATCTTGGGCTAATTACTTAACATCTCTGAGGCCAGCATGGTGAGTACCCACCATGTCAGCTGTTACTAGTAAATGGGCTCTTGGGAGCATAAATTGACAGGATTTCATTCACGGGCACCTTTCATCTCATTCTTTCAGCACAACATCGTTTGGAAATAATCTAGGAGTGGGTAAACTTTAATCTGATCAAGAGAATTAGAGGGTACTGCCCAAAAGTCTTAAAATGTGGTCCTCAGGACCTAGTTTAACAGGAAGGAGGCAGATGACAGGAGCTGTGATTGGCACACTGCCTCAAATCACTGGTCCTGATATGGGCACACGTTTGGATTTAACTAAGCAGATGCTCTCAGGGTCTCCTTCTCATTTATAAATACTCATCCAAATTGTGGGATGAAATCAGTAATTCTGTGCTAATGGGCTTCCCCAAGGGCAAGGCTCCTTTTTCTCGTGTATGTAACTATTGGATTTCTCCTCTAAAAGGGCAATTCTCGGGCACCCAGATACATGAGGAATGAATATCAAACCCATCTTGCCAGAGCCTCACACACTTGGGACTAAAAAGCCACGGGATGGTGTGCGTGGCCTGTGGAAAGTTCTGGGCTTCTTTGCTTACTCTTGATCAAGCGATGTGGTTATTTCGCATTTCCAGAATTAACCTGGTTCAGAATCAGAAACAGTAAGAGTAACAGCAAAAGCAGTAGCTCAGGGCCAAGACAGCGCTAGTGGGCGGGCGTGCTCGCCTGGGGAGGTGGCCTGGTGGCCTTCTGCCTCCTACGTCTTGGGCCCAGGTGGGGGAAGGGCCTGCGTGTCCAGCAGCTCGTCCAGCAGCTCTCAGGATGGGATCATACAGGATCGCCACACTGAGCTCTGGGTCCACCAGGGTCCCAGGCAGAGAAGGAGGTGGGGCGGGTAGGGGGTATGGTAAAAGCAAAAATCCCCCTGTTCTCTCATTTACATGGAAATCTTTCCAAATACATCTGCCGTCATTTACATTTATTAAAAAAAAGAACTTACATGGTGCACAATTCACTCTTATTGTGCACGCCTGTGAGTTTGGACAGATCGATAAAGTCATGTAGCCACCACCACAGTCAGGACATAGGTTCAGGTGCCTCCCCCTCATTTGATAATTGCTTGCTTTTTAAACTTGGCTTAGTGATATATGCTGTAAGAGTCGGTAGTAATAGCAGGAAGCATTAGAACTACAGTTGCTACTGGATGTTACGTGTATTTCGTGTTTTCAGAAAGTCCATTTTTTTTTAAGGCCCTGTACACATAGTTTTTTCCCTTTCTTTTTAAATATTTCATGTTGAATTGGTAGTGGGAGTAAAACGTTCTTGAATATTGCCCAGAAGTATATGGCCTAGCGTGTCCCCTAGTCTGTCTTTTCTGAGTGTGCGGTCAATGTATTGCTTCCTTTTAGGCATATTTAAAATGTCATTTTACTTAAAACCCAAAGCACTCCTATTACTGAGGGCTTTTTCTGCTGTTGTTTTGTCTCCGTGAATTAATTGCATGAGAACATTAGAATCAGAACACATAACGCAGCTCTAACCTAGAGAAAAAAATAGCAAAGCCTTTGTTAAATCTGTTTTCGTCCCCCCCACCTATTTTTTTTTTTTGGGGGGGCAACTTCCTTCTCTTTCCCCTCTACTTTTACAGATGGGACTTCATCTCAGGTAGGGGACGTTTTTATTTTAAAAGTTCTTCCTACTCTGACTTAGGCTGCTGTTTTTTTCCTTTTTCATTCCCCCTCTTTTTTTTTTTTTTTTTTAAAAAACCCCTTTCTTTGACTCTTTCCTCTTCTTGGGCTCTCTCTCTCTCTCTCTTTTTCCCTTTAGTTGTAGAAAGTTAGTTCCATCCAATTATTAAATCTTCGGAGACCATTCCCACATGGTTCCGTAAATGGTAGCTTCACCCCGCGTCCTTTCATCTCTCCCCCTGCTCTCTGGCTTGACAGTTGAAAAGGTCTGGCTGTGCCGCACAATGGTTGATTGGTTTCTCTGGGGGGGACTTTTCCCTGGCTCATCATTCGCCAGGCAGGTGGACCAGAAAGTCTCTTGATTCTTTTGTTGCCTCTCAAAGTCCGAGGTCTTTGACTGAATAAATCCGCCGTCATGGGATAATTTGCTAAAAGGAGCTTGGAAGATGTGAGAGAAAAGCCTCCCGACTTGGGTGCCGCATTAATGAAGTAACGGAGCCTTGGAGTTTGCAATTGAAAAATCACCAGGAATGCAGTGGGTGGAGACGGGCTTCTTTTATTTCCCATAATCAACTTTTCATTCTATCATTTAAAGCCTGCCCGGCCCTGTGCTTGTCTGCCGCCGGCTCTGGCCACATTTGCACCCGTTTTAGGGGACAGCCCTGTCCGGCTGCAAGCCGTTTGGGCGCTGTGTCTCGTTAGTCATTAGATTATTACCCGGGGATGGAAAGAATTCCATATGACAGGACTAAGGTTGAGTTAACACAGGACGAAAAGTAATTTACAGATAGGCTGTCCCCAGCCATCTTTGTAGCCCCTGATAAGGTTTCATTTCAGAATGGATAGGCGACATTTCCACTCACGGGCCCATTCCGCGACACCTGTGATAACAGCTTCTGGATCCTAATTGAAATTGGTTTCAAAATGGATTTTCACTTTTCTCTGTCTGTGGAAAATATTGAATGGACTCCGAGCTGCCACAGAGAACCCCGGACCTTGGGAAATGGAGCGGGAAGCCAGGATCATCTTTCATAACAGTGTCGATGATATGACAGTTTTGTTATCTGTCTTATTAATGAAATCATTGATCACCTGATGAGGGAGATAATACACTACGTTCCACCGTGTTCATGAAGCTCAATTAGATTCGTATTACAAATAAGGTGGGGGGAGCAAACAATGGAACTAAAGTAGTAAAGGTCACTTAAAACTTTTCATGCCCAAAGGGAGCGTTTCAGATCAGGGCATTCCGAGTGATGGCTGTCCAGGTCATTTTGAAATGATCAGAGCTAACGTGACATCCCATGCCCACCTTTTTTGGCCAGTGTGGAGTCACTCCCGATTTTAGTAAAGATTCATTAAGTGAAAATCAGAAGTCCACAGGGGAGTCGGGGGGTTGGGGTGGGGAGGGAGCTCTGAATGAAATGCTTTGGAAGGAGCAGAATGGGAAAAACAAAATCTGCAGAACCCCCCCCCCCCCCCCCCCCCCGTGGCGAAGGGATTTGGGGCTTGTCCTGCGTAGGTCCAGCGGATAAGGAAGACCAAACTGAAAGAAAAGTAGCTTATTGTCTGCTCCTGCCTTAAAGTGCTTTGGGAATCCTAGTAAGATGGGAATTCGGTTTGGGTTTAACGAGGTGGCTCTATTGTTTGGGGTCAGGCTGCCCTGGAATGTTGCTCTCTGTTGCCTCCCCAAGGAGGCGACGGGATCGGATGACTGTCATGTTTCACGGTGAACTGTTACTCCTAGGTGTTTCTCCTTTCTCAGTGCCAGCAAGGATCAATCCGGTCCCATCTGAGCTTGAAAGAGGAGCTGTGATCAAAGGCTCTAATGATGTCACTGATCTCTGGTGATTGATTACGAACAGAAGTTCTGGGGAATTCTGCCTTCTAATTCCTTATATTTCCTTATCATTTCAAATTCATTAGTGTCTCCCATTAGGGGAGCTAGCTGCTAATCTGCAAAATTACAAAAATGAAGGATAGAGAATGTGGTGTATTTTTCTTCTGGATCTGTCTGTGTCTATTTTAAGTTTATTGGAGCCATGGCTACACTTTATAAGCAACCTTCCCCTTTCAGTGTACTGCAGAGAAATCGAATTCCTTCTGTAAATCAGGATACGTATTTTGGAATTCTGTGTATAGGTTAGGACAATATTATTTGGAGCGAAAGCATTTACATTGTTTCCAAAGGAGTGTAGTCATATAAAAGGTAGTTATGCATTAGGTAGGCGATCATTAAATCTATTTGAATGTTTTATTACCTTGGAAATTCAGGATTTTAGGATTTCAAAGATCCTTTTAGTTATTTTTGTGGAACTAGTTAACATTTTCCTCTTGCTAGTCAAAAGTAAAAATCAAGGCATTCCATGCCAAGAGGTGAGAAACTGGGACAACTGGGGAAGATTCGACTTGGAAGGAAATAATAAAAAAAAAAAAAAAAGCAGGAGTGAGTGAGAGATCTCTTTCTGGAACCGCTCTCAACTGTACTGTAACTCTTGGCTTAGGTCCACCTAGAGTAGGGTTGATTGCGAAAGCACTGGAAAGAATTCTGTTTTGGAAGGCACTGCAGCCCGAGAAAGAAAAGTTGAATGGAAAATGGAGAACGTACAATATTATTAAAGTTACCGTTACCTTGCATGGTTTGCTCTGGGCTGTCAAGGACTATTGCTTCATGCTTGCTTATAGCTAATTTCTTTCACAGAAACCTTCATTTTTGAGAACCACTCTGAGTAGGACTGATAAATGTGTTCAGAACCTAGAGGGAGTGTCTTTAAGGAGGAGAGACCATGCAAATGAGACTTTGGGAGAAGGTGGTGAGGTAATTATGAATCCTAAACTGTAAGGGATGTCAGAGACTCCCTCTTCACAGAATATGTGTGAGTTCTATTGGCAGTGATAAGAAAAATATCCCAACCCTTGCCTACAAGCAAAAGAAAACTTCTAGAAAGAATAGAACAATGGTATGGTTAAAATAACGGAACTTCCAGCAATGTTAGCATTTTCTGGTAAAATATGAACCTAATACTCAGTTGAAGATTTCTTCCAAGCATTTAAAAGCTAGAGAACACACAGTGGCCCATTTCACATTAAGTTTAAATCATCTGGCTTGAAAACTAATGTTCTAGGCTTGTTTTCAAATCCTGGCAAGTCACAGAGCAGTAGAAAAGTTCCTTTCCTATAAATGTTGACAGCAGTTCCGGTAGAGGCTAACAATGTTTTATAAATAGAGTTTTACTTAGCAAAAACCATATGTATGCCGAGTGAAATAACCTCACATTTATTTATGTTTGATTTATAGAAAACATGTGCCCCTTGACAAAGCCTTTGGGCTCTTTTCCGCAATTAAAAGGAATCACATTTGAAAAAAAATAGCTACCATCTTAATGGAAACTTTTTCACATAATTCAAAGCACCTTCTTTGATCAGTGTCACACAAATTGAGACTATTTCCATCCACCGTTTAACCCCCAAAACTGGGTGAATTGAAGGAAAAAAAAAGATGCTTATAAGCACGTGCACACACACACACACACACCACACACCAGCGTACACATTGTTGACTATTGAGGAATCTAAGGGTGTAAAGGCTGGGTAACGGGACAGTGGCAGTGTGTCCTTGGAACAGGAGATTTCTATTTTTCCTTCCTCCTGCTGGTGACTAGTGTTGGTGTAGCATGAGGTGTAGTCCTCTGGTTTGCTTTGTAGTTTTTTAGACTGCAGAGGGGAAACATGGTTCCATATGTACCTGTTGCCAGTCCCAACAACACTAGATGAGAAGAGAGAGAGGGAGAGGAAAGTGTTCTATAAATTCTTTACCTAGTTTCTTTTCTTTTTGAAAATTGTATGAGCTGGGGCTGGGCTATAAAATGCTGCTTAATTACTATGCTAGACTACATCAATGATTTTTGTACCATTGATGCCAGTCATTGGGGGGGGGCGCTTGGAGGCAGAGAGAAAGTCAGTGTTTAAATATAGAAATTTGATCCTACATGGGTATACTAATGAAATACGTATAAATCTTACATACAATTGCTGGTTTAATTTTGTACCCTGTTTTAATTTGGGAAGCTTCTCATTTTTAAGTATAAACAAGGGATCATATGTGCTTAGAAAAGAAGAGTTAAATTTTTATGGAAAATCTTTCTCATGAAGGTAGTGTCAGTTTTCCAAGCCCTTCCTAGCCTAGTTCCTGCCTCCATGCAGTTGGGAACGAGTTCTACTGAGCGTAGTGGGAATTGTTTCAAGAGCAGCATGGCCTCAAACAGAGATGAACCATCTTTTTCAGCATGGGGGCTTAAATGTCAATCCAAGAGCCCTTGAGGTTCATGGATAGGCTTCAGAAAATGGACTGACCCCTCAAAGTTGTTTTATGTCATGCTTTATGGGGATGTGCCTGTGCCCTCTTTGTTTAGGTTCTTACAAGCATTCATGACCTTGTATTTGCCAGAATCACTTGTCTCCAGACCAGTTTTGCAGCTCTAACTTCCATTAGGAAAATATTGATTGAGTGATTAGAATGGCTCTTTGAAGGAATGATTATTTATGAGATGAGAACCCAACAGTGATTAGGGACTAGGAAACTGTATCTTTCTCATATAAAGTGTAAAGCGATAACCAAAGTTGTGACCCAGCTTAGTTGCTAGGGGCTTCACACTAAGATTCTGCGTGTGAATCACTTTATCTGTTTATTTTATTTATTTATTTATTTATTTATTTTTAAAGATTTTATTTATTTATTTGACAGAGAGAGATCACAAGTAGACAGAGAGGCAGGCAGAGAGAGAGAGAGGGAAGCAGGTTCCCTGCTGAGCAGAGAGCCCAATGCGGGACTCGATCCCAGGACCCTGAGATCATGACCTGAGCCGAAGGCAGCGGCTTAACCCACTGAGCCACCCAGGCGCCCCATTTTATCTCTTTAAATGAGGAACTTGGGTATGTGATTTAAAGAGCTTTTCCCCCCAAAAACTCTGTCTCTATGATAGTCACCATAGGTTCCCCAGGAATTTAAAAGAAGGAGTGTCAAAGGAGTGAGATAACATAATTTAAGTTTAGAAAGGGAAATCCAGGGGTGCCTGGGTGGCTTAGCTGGGTTGAGCGGGGTTGTGGGATGAAGCCCTGTGTTGGGCTCTATGCTTGGCATGGAGTCTGCTTGTCCCTCACCTCTGATCCCCACCCAACCCCGCCTTGCACATGCTGCCTCTCTCTCTCTCAAAGAAATAAATAAATCTTCCAAAACAAAAACAAAAACAAAAGAAAGGGACATCTACATTCTTTCAAATTAATCTGTACAGGTTTTATGCATGTGTCCATCCTGGGTTAAAAGCTACTGATGACTTTGTTTAGGTTACTGTGTGCTGTCCTAATGCTAAGTCGAGACCATCCCAAGGTATTTCTTTTTTTTTTTTTTTAAAGATTTTATTTATTTATCCGACAGACAGAGATCACAAGTAGGCAGAGAGGCAGGCAGAGAGAGTGGGGGAAGCAGGCTCCCCACTGAGCAGAGAGCCCAATGCTGGGCTTGATCCCAGGACCCTGAGATCATGACCAGAGCCGAAGTCAGAGGCTTTAACCCACTGAACCACCCAGGCGCCCCAACCCCAGGTATTTTGAAGGGCAGTCTACAGAGAACAGTTTCAGGTGCAAATCCAAGATTTTGGCCCAAATTTGACTGGATTGCTGATAATTACAGGTAATTGCCACGAAGGCAGTAGATCCCCCCCAAATCTGAGATGTGCGTGTCCTTGATTTAGACCTGGTTTTGTTAATTACTGACTGGACTTCCGGCACTCATCTTCCTGGGAGCACGCAGTCATGGTCTGTGTTTGGGACTGCTGGAGGAGCATTTCACCTCTCCTGTGACTAACTCCACAGACTGGGGCCCTCCTCTAAGCCTCCTGACCATCCTCCCAGAGCGCTCCACACTGTCTTCTGTCTGGCATCTGGTTTGATGTCCTTCTGTTTCGACAGGGCTTCACTGTGAGAGCCTTTGCAAATTTCTTTGATGCTAATTGACTCGCTTTAAACTCTTTGGAGTGGAAAAAAGAAACAAAGCCAAGAGCACAATAAACTTTGATTACCAGGCTCCTAAACACTGAACCTCTCGAATAACCCATATTTTGTCATTATTTTTTGAGAGTGGTATTTGTAGGTTGAAGCTGGGGAGTGCAGTTACTGTCTTCCTGCAGATACAGCCCGGGGAAGGGGGCTCAGCCAAAGGCCGGAGGATGTGTGCAGACGTGAGATGATGCCACGCCACGTAAGGAAGATGACGTGGTTCGTTGCACAGAACGTAGTCGAATAATGCCTCTTGGAAAGTGTTTCCATGAAAATGGACACTACAGAGTGTGTGCAGTGAAGAGGGCACCTTAGACCTTAGGACTCCCATCTGGTGTTTTGCTTTCCGCTCAACTTTTTGGTTCGTTCATTTTATTAAGGGAACACCTGCTCATTGGGAAATCCAGAAAGGCACAAAGAAACACGGGAACTGGGGTGCCTGGGTGGCTCAGTGGGTTAAAGCCTCTGCCTTCAGCTCAGGTCATGATCCCAGGGTCCTGGGATTGAGTCCCACATTGGGCTCTCTGCTCAGCAGGGAGCCCGCTTCCTCCTCTCTCTCTGCTTGCCTCTCTGCCTACTTGTGATCTCTGTCTTTCAAATAAATAAATAAAATCTTAAAAAAAAAAAAAGAAAAGAAACACAGGAATTGTTAACGCTTGGTTATTTTCCATCTTTGCTCTGTTCGCGGTCTCTGTCTTGTGCTGCGCGTTCAGGTAGTCCTACGTTGGGGACACTTGGCACATCACCTACTACTCTCCCTCACCTTGATGCGATGCAGTCCTCCAGGCTCCTCTCACTGGCCCTCGACATATCTCTTTTCTTTTCCCAATTGCAGATGAGGATATGGTGAAAATCCTAAAAAATTCAGTGGCTTTGACCATACCTCACCAAATTAGCTTCCAGAATTGTAGCAACTTAGATTTCTGTCTAGCTGTTTCTGTGAGCGCTTATTCTCAGAGACTTGGCAGCGTAACAGGATAGGTGCAAACGTCTCCTCGTTTCTTAAACATTTCTGATGGAAGTATAACATGCTGATAGAAAAGTGCACATGGCTGGGCGCCTGGGGGGCTCAGTTGGTTAAGCGTCTGCCTTTGGCTCAGGTCATGATCTCGGGGTCCTGGGATTGAGCCCCACATTGGGCTCCCCGCTCAGTGGTTGGCCATGGGGTACTTGATTTTTGGTGGACCTAGGGACACGTTTCTTTTCGGTACACACCTGGGAGTGAAATGACTGCTCCAGAGAGAGGACACTCTGCCCTCTGGTTTTCCCACGTGGTTGTACAGATTTGCTCCTTGTTCTTGCCAGCACTAGGTTATGTCCCGATTTCTCATTTTAGCTCTTCTGTTGGCCGTGTAATGGTATTTAGGTGTGGATTTACCTTGTCCCTGAGATCTAAGAGACTGAAGCATCTTTTTGGGTATTTATTCGTTTGGATATCCTCTTTGGTAAAATGTCAAAGTCTTTTTTTTTTTTTTTTTTAAATTTTAGTTCTTTGGGGATAAGTAATCGTTTACTACTTGTCCTGTCACTGATTTGAAATGATACTGTATCTGATACTGCCTTACTACGTTTTATGGCCTTTTCCTATTTTATTCTGTTGACCTACCTGTTCTTTAGCCAAGTGCTACCTTCTTTCAGATATTATAAAGTATGATACATCTTATCTGAGAGTTCCCATTTATTATTGTTCCTTTTCAAATGCTCCTTCACTCTTGTTTAATTTTTTCTTCTAGGTGAACTTTCAGGACACCTTTTTGGAATCGTGTTCTTAATGAACTTATATATGATAAAAGTATAAAATCATGGATCGATGAAATCGGTTAGCCATAGTGATTACTTCTGGGGAGGGTGGAGAGGGATAGGGTGGGGAGGGTTCAGATGTGTCTGTGTCACCTTGTTTCTTAAAAAGAAAAGGTTTTGGGCGCCTGGGTGGCTCAGTGGGTTAAAGCCTCTGCCTTCAGCTCAGGTCATGATCTCAGGGTCCTGGGATCGAGCCCTGCATCGGGCTCTCTGCTCAGCGGGGAGCCTGCTCCCTCTCTCTCTCTCTGCCTGCCTCTCTGCCTACTTGTGATCTCTCTCTCTCTGTCAAACAAATAAAATCTTAAAAAATAATAATAATAATAATAAAAAAAGGTTTTGAGCAAATACGGCAAAATATTAATGTGTAAGTCCGGGCCGTGGGTATCTTTTTATTTTATTTTATTTTTTTATTAATTTTATTTTTTATAAACACGGGTCGTGGGTATCTTGATGTTGATTATGTTTTGCTCCGAAATATGTCATGATTAAAAGAGACCTTTTCCAGATTTCATTTGGAACTATATAGCTCTTTGTCCAGGCTTTCGTGGAATTTTGTTGTCGTAGGAAACAGTCTTGATGGTTTCCTGCCGCATCTGCACAAGGTGACTTCCGTCAAAGGACACATAAATGCACAGTCACTTGGTGTCTACGTTCTGTGTTCTGCATTCGTTCTCAGAAGCATTTTTTTAAAAAAAATCTGTCACTTATAGGGAAATACTTCGGAAATAACAGTGGGCCAGACCTAACAGGTGTTTGCTTTACTTTCACCTTATATGCTTTTAACTTGATCTGGAAGCAATTTAATTTTAGCTTTGTCTCATCTGTCTTGAATTGAAAGTTGCAGGTACATCGATCGATAAGTGCTTGAGTTAATGCAAATATCTCTGAAAAAATACTGTACTCCGGCTTCACTGCATCTGGCTGCATTTTTATCCAGTTCCAGCAGCTGCCCTCTGTATTCCCTGATAGTGGTATCTGTTCCGTGGTGGCTTTTTCTGCCGAAATCAATCAATGCCAGGGTCAAGGATCGGGGGTGGGTAGGGGCTCTTTGTTATTTGTTTATTTGTTTGCCATTGTTGTTGGGAGAACTTTGACAGCAATGGAAAAGGCCAAAGGAATCTTGACATTTTGACTTCTGCCCTGAAGTTAGTCTATCATTGGGGTAACCTTAGCTCCCCTAATGAGCGGGTGTGCTGGCTTGGAGATGATGTTAGTCATGGCAAATCACCGAGCAAGGTAGGTGAAGCATATGGTCTCGGGTCTGTGTGGGCTGTGTCGCCGTGATGCACACATACGAAGCAGAACTCACAAAAAGAAGGCAGTCACAGACATCTTGAAAGATGCCAAGTAGCAGAATATACATCCCTTTGAAGATAGGAAGTGTTGCTGCCAAAGGTGTAATTCCAGTAGTTTCTTAAGCCTCAACTTTCTACACTTGAAAGCATGCCCACCACTGGCTGCCTAAAGCTTTTGGAAAATCAAGAGACATGCCTCTTGCTTATTCTCCAAATTTCAAATCATTCAGCATTTTGCTGGCCTTTTGTCTGGGGAGATACACATTCACCAGAGCTATGCCAATAAGCACAGAAAATTTGCCAGCCCGCAGAGAAATTCGAACTTCCTTTTTCTCCCGCAGGAGTGTCTCGGGGAAATCGTGGATACAATAGGACTTTTCATGTCTAGACCCTGCCCAGGGGATTTCTGTCTAATAAGAACCTTTTCTTTTTTCTTAAGCATACTCAAATGGAACAAAACTCAGGAAGAGGTTGGGGATAGAATGCAGGGGAAGAAAATACAGGAAACCCCGGATCACCATATTTTCCCAACTCTTTCGCACCCAAGTCCACGTAGTTGTAACTGTAAGGTTCTTTCTTACCATTGTGCTGCCCATAGTGAATAGATACTCCTGAGGCCTTGTTAAGTGCCCAAACCACCACATCTGGTTGTGAAGATTAATAAGGTATGGGGCCGGGTCTTAGGATGCCTCCGAGTAGATGAGTAAATGACCACCGTACAATATATTCACTGGATATATGTAAGTGAGGCCTACAGAGTGTCAAGGCAAGTCTCACAGAAGAGGTGATTCTTGAATTAGATCTTGTAAATGGTTAAAGGGGAGGGGGCTGACAGAAGTCATAGGGGTGTGGTTGGAGAACAAGATAAAAAAAAAAAAATTATTCTAGGCAGAGGGAGCAGCCAAAGCGGACTTGGAAGTGAGGATGTTCTCGCTGATTTGGGGATATGATGTGAGTCAGTGCCGGCCACATAGTGGACAGGCTGGGGTTATGGCTATGGGAGTGTCACTGGAGAGCCATCCGGAGGCCACATGGTAGAGGTCTGTGAATGCGCAGCCGATGAGTTTGGGCTTTTGACTTCATTCGAGTGGGAAGAGGGGAGCAACAGTGTCCTCTGCTGATGGCCCTGGTGGGGAGAGTGGAGGCGTGGAGGGCTGAGGGCGCCTCCAGTGGGCCGTGCACCTGCTGCGGAAGTGGAGGGCAGAGTGAGGTCATGTCAGAGGAAGGCCAAAGAGGCAGCGGAGAGAGCAGTGAGCGGGGCCTGGAGAGCCATTGGATGTGCAGGAAATCAGGAGAGGGAAGGAGGGGCCCGGTGGGAGGGAGCTTTCCATGTTAAGCCCCGTGACTTTCAGAGTGTATCTGAACTGGACAGAAGGGCCTCAGGAGAGAAGCAGGCTGAGGATATGGATTCAGGATTCGTCTCAGATGTATGTGGGCAGTAATGACATCGGGTACGAGTGAAAGGGAAAGAGACACACTGCAGTGGGTGAGCCCTGGGAGGGGCGTGGGACAGGTAAGAGGGGATTGGGCTGGAGGACCAGGACCACAGACGCTGGGACACGGGGTGGGGGGGCGGGGACCTGGCACCAGGCTGGTGCAGGGCAGGGGGATGGAAAGCTGAGATGGCAGCAGGGTGGTCTGCAGGGGAGACCCAGCAGGTGGGTGTGGGAAGGGGTGCTGTTCAACGTGGGTCTCGCTTTAAGGAGATGCAGAGCGCTCCAGCTGAAGACGTAGGATGGGCGGTTTGAGCCTGGTTTGAGGGTGGAAAGCAGTGAGGGAACAGAGAGTAGGGGCCTGGGGGCCTTTGCAGGCCCCCCTGCAGGTGAAGCTGTGAATAAAAACTGGAGGGAAGGGTGGGAATGAAGAGATTCGGTGCCCATGGGCCTCTGGTTCCTCTGTGAACTTGTAAAGAGCGATAGGAGAAAGCAGGAGTGGGCGTAGGAATGGCAGGTTTTGTGAGGAATGGAGGACATCAGGGTCTGGCTGAGGGCAGATGTGCTGGGTTTTGGACGGCGTCCGTGGTCCCCCCCATCCACTGGTGCAGCTGCTGGCAGAGCAGAACGAGGGAGCTACTAACCTAGGCTTAGGGACCGGCAGCCAGCGGTCTAGAGGGCAGAGGTGAGCCAGGTGCAGGGGTCCCGTCTCCTCTCACCCCCGCAACCTGGTAACCCACACACATGTGTGAGGAGGGTTCACACCCTGGGTCGTTTATTTGTCCCCAGAGGACGGTTATGAAAGCCCCATTGTAGGGAGGAGGGCCATGGCTGTGACTTCGTCCGTGGGGATGCTGACCAGCGATGCGGACGGGGTATTGACATACAACGAGTAAAATCAATACTGACCACTCCTCTGATATACGGTTGCTTTTAGTAGAATCGTCTTACATGGTTTCAGAACCAGGGGGGAGAGCTGGCCAGGCAGTGGAAGGCCCTGCCTGTGTGTGTGTGTGTGTGTGTGTGTGTGAGAGAGAGAGAGAGAGATCCTATGAATTTCAGGTGAGGTCAGATTTTGAGGATAACACTGACAAAAGACGGGCCAGTGCCCTTATCTTTGGAGTCTTATTATAATCTTATTTATTGGTATGAAATATTACCTTTTTTTGGTGCAAAAAGATGCTTTTATTTTATTTTATTTTTTATTTATTTTTTTATTATGTGATGTTAGTCACCATACGGTACATCATTAGTTTTTTTTTTTAAATGCTGGTTCTTTTGTGTGTGTGTGTTTGTGTATCCACTTTGACCTTCTAAATTCTTTTATATGGAAGGCATATTCAAATACCTTTCTTATTTTCTGTTCATGGATTACCTAGTATTTCTTAAAAGGCGTGGTTAGGATTTGAATTTATCTCTGTCTAGAAATACGCTGGAGTAATACTGAGAGCTGAATTTTACACACTCATACACACGCACACATCCTCTCTTCTTCCTCCCCATCTCTAGTTGGTACTCCTTAAAGGCCTGCAGCTGGGCGGGAGGGCATGGCCATGGGGCACTGACAAAGGCCAGGGAGAGGAGGAGAAGGGGTCTGGCTTCATTGTCTTGGCAACTGGAGAAGGAAAATCGGAGTCCCTGGGGGCCGTCAGGTAGCCAGGTGTGTGTAGGTGAGGGAGGAAGCAACAGGTCACTGGGGCAGGAGCTGCCCAAGGACTGGACCAGGAAAACAAAATAAAACTATTTACTGCCAGAAGCCACCCCATCTGGAGAAAGCAAATTATTTTCCTGGGAGAATGCACCATTCTCTATGTGGAGAAGTTCTACCCATAGGGTGCCTGGGGGCTGGGGGGGGGGCAGGGGCAGGAGGTCCAGACTGCAGGGTCTTCCTGCCTGAAGCCCCGTGGAAACCCCGAGAACATCAAGGGACCTCCTAGCACCCCAGGCATCCTCAGCACCGTGTGACGACCTGCCCTGGGCAGCCTGCAGGACCCAGTAGGCAATTTCATGGTTTCTAGTTCTCTTCTTTCTTTCTTGTATTAATGATGATGGAGTGACAGCCTTGAGGGTTTGGATGTGGGGACAGATACATATGTGAAATCCTAGAAATTGCTTCCTGAAAAATAGCTTACGAGGTGCGTGAGGGCGAGCATTAAGGCGTCTGTGTTTTCTTGGACCAAATTAGGTTCCGTGCGTTTGGATTCAGGAAGCATGACCGTCTTATTACACTGAGTAAAGAGCTTCTTGTGGACAGCTTGGGTGTGCGAGAAAGAGGGACAGGAGCTGGAGAATGAACCTCGGGGGTTCATGAGCCCCCAACATCTGTCTTATGACCCCTGGTTGCCGTGGCCCAGTCTTTATGCCGGGTCTGTCCAAGAAATTCACCGTGCTTTTGCGGAGAGGTCCCCCTGTTCCCTGCAAACCACAGCTTGCCAGAACCCAATGGAGTCCTCTGTGCCAAACACCCATATTACAGATAAGGAGACTGAGGCTCAGAGGCTGGGTTTTCCCAGGGTCTCAGAGCTGGTCAGAAGCAGGACTGCCCCAGGCTCCTGCTTGCCTGGCTCTTGGCCCCTGACGCTCAGAGCGGGGTGGGGGTAGTGAGCCACAGAAGGCTGGTGGTACATTTTGGTGTCTTGATAAAAACAAACAAACAAACAAACAAAAGCCCCAAGAAGTGGTAGCTCTTGCAGAATGTGAGAAATGATCGTTTCTGCTGGGTGAAGTTTAGTTGCCAACCACCACGAAATTCCCATCTAATATGTATACGAGTAAATGCCACAGAACATGTGTCTTTCTGTTTCTGTATCAGTACACAGCCTGCGTGTTTTTCCTCTCTGAAATCTGTGTACTTTTTTTGCCATTGGAAAACTGAAACATGATTCCATCTCTGCACAGCAAACTGAGAAAGGACTACTTTGAAGTACAAATGACAGTATCTGGAATCCCTTTAAGAGGCACTTAAGAACACTCAGGGGGCGCCTGGGTGGCTCAGTCCCTTAAGCAGCCAGCCCTTGGTTTCAGCTCAGGTCATGATCTCAGGGTCACGAGATCGAACCCCACGTGGGGCTCCCGGCTCAGCAGGGAGTCTATTTCAGGCTTCTCTCCCTCTGCCTCTCCCTCTACTCTCTCTGTCTCTCAAAATAAAATATAAAATAAAATAAAATAAATAAACAGTATAAGGGTTGTCCTGTGTCCCTGGCCATGGCCAAGTATTGCCAAGCTTTGGGTCTTACGATGGGGAGCTTCACCTGCCTCGTACCTCTGGCAATTAGAGTCCTACCGCATGGATTGATCTGTCAACCTTCTAGCAATGCTGGACCCTTACTCTTTACTCATTGATGTTGGGTAATTCTAAAATGCTCATCGTCTTCTTGTCTCTCAAATCCTAGAGCACACAGGCCTGGGACCATCTCCTAGGGGAGCTCCGTGTGTTTTCATCTCTGTGGTCACACGGGTTCATCTTGAACCAACCCAGCTATGAATGTCTTATTTTTTATTCCTCAAAAGTCTGGACTGAAGGAGATTCTCCCGTCTCCTGATTGTCCTGCAGTGCCCAGGAAGTCACAGGGGAATAAGACTAAACCTTGGAACCCGAACGGCCAGACTAGCCTGTCTAATATCAGAAGCATCCTTTCTGACCCAAGAAAACTGTTCTTGCCAGGCTTATTGTAAATCTACACAATTTGTTGGCCTGCGAGCATCCCCCCCCGCCCCGCCTTCAAGGGAGACAGGTTCTTTTAGAAAACCAACACGACTAGTGATTTTTAATTCGCGATTTTCAGAACCCGATTCTGCAGGTAAAAAAGTAGGGTTAGTGGAATGCTGACTTCAGAGTCTTGGGGGAACAAAGCTTCTGTGGACCCGGTTGAGGTAGAGACAGGTAGAGAGGGGTTTGCCCGTCTAGTCTGTTCCCTCCATCCCAAGTTGGTGGCCTCCCTGGGGAAGCAGGAGGACACTGAACCGAGCTGGGCCTGGCTGTCGGCATGGAGAGGCGCTGCGTGGACTGTGCCTAGGCTGTGGCCACACGTGGTACCCACCTCCCTGACTGGGAAACGCCTCCCTGCCCCTGGCATCCCTGGAACCCCCTCTGGGTCCCTCCTCCAGGTAGGCTGAGGAGTCAGTGCCAAGGTCAGCCTCCCTGACAATATGCTGCAGAACGGAGGTTGGGCTGTTGGAGAGCAGCTTCTAACATGTCTGGCGGGAAGTCTTCCACCCATTCCAGCCACTGCTGCCAGCACTGAGAGACATGCTGTGCTCAGGCCTCCCTTCTCAGTTTTGACCAGAGGGATGCTTTTTTAATGGTTAAGGGCACGAGTACACACACTGCCCCTCCCCCCACCCGCTAAGGGGAAGGAATCTTCACAGAACCATTGGCTCCTGGAGGTGGGGCGTCTGGGCACTCCTGGGGTCTATCCCTCCTTGGATTACCAGATCCGTTGGTCAGAGCCCTGCGCAGAGGGACGGCAACCTTTGCCAGCCTGCCCATCCCGCTCTCAGACTGGGCGCCCTATTCCAACACTCATCCTTGTGAGGGGCAAACACCCAACCCCGCCTGTCCCCTTCCTGCCCTGTGGCCCTCAGCAGCCCTCCCAAGCGTGGATGTGGGAGGCCTGGTTCGCAGGAGGGATCCAGATCCTTCTGGATCCGCCAGGGCTAGTAGTTCTTCTAGGGCCACTCGGGAATATTTGAAGATTGAGGCCCCCAGGCCTCCTTCCCTCAATTCCTCTCAGGGTCGGCTTGTTGTGTTGCCCTGTGTGCAGAGTGTAGCCGCCTTTGTTCCTGCCCGAGACCCAGGGTCGGGGGTTTGGGCTCGGCCGCACTTCCTGGCGGGAACGCGCACCCCCAGTCGCCTTTTGCGTCCGCGATGCTCTATTTCTGCCAGTCGGTGAAAACGCCTGTAGTATGGATTCTTTTGGTCCTCAGCATAAGCCTCCATATTTACCCGTATTAAATGTCTTCTTCTTCCTTCCTTCTTCTTCCACGACTCCTGCCCTCAAAGAGCTCGCCTAGTGGTGGATCGACGGGGCTCATGCGTGGGTGCACACGTTTGCACGGCAGCCGCCCCACAGTAAAAACCCACTCCAAGTGATGGTGCAAAAGCAAAGCAAAACTGATGGAGAGGGGAGAGGAGGAAGCACGTGGGGAGGCGCGAGTGGAGGAGGGCCCACCGCGTGCCTGAAAATTAGGATTAGAATGACTCTGCTTCCTGGACAGACGGACGGACGTCCTAGAACTAGCTCTCTTGCCTCTTGCCCTGCTGTTTATCTTGCGTACGAATGTGTGTGTCTGGACGGTGGAAACTTTTCATCTGGTCCCAAAGCAATCTAGCGGGCCTGAAAATCATTTTCAGAAATTTTAGAAATGTCAGTAACCCAACTTTGTGGTGAGCAGCGAAAACCACATCTAACATTTGGACCAAACTGTGCGTTTTCAAAGCAGCGCCGCCCCTCGCACGCCTAACCGGGGTATTTCTAACTCTGTCCTTCATATTTGCAGTGTATTGTTTTGTTTTTGGTTATTGACCCACTGCTTTACAGATGCCATTTGTTCTCTATCACCGTCGTAAATTTAGGGGCAAGAATGCTTTGTCATTCTGGCTGGCAGGGAGACTGTCCCCAGTCTTTCTTCCTTGGCTGAAAAAAGACACTTTCTGAAAGAAGTTTGAGAATCGCAAGCTATGCCTTTTCACGATCGTTGATGATGTTTTATCTGATTGTTTTTAAACCAAGAGTCCAATGTTTACTCTGAAGGAAAGTTTACTTGCCTCACATATGTGTGCACACCCATGTGGGTGTGTGTGTGTGGGGGGGAGCATCTCAGGGAGGTATCGAAGTTAGACCTTAGAGGGATATACTGATATTTAAGGATTTAGATATTAAACCAATCCCTTGTGGGCTTGATACCCTTAAAGAGTGCAGGGCCATTTGCCTAGAAGGCCTTAATTCCAGGTCTTGCCAAACCACAATGAGATGAGGTAGGAATTCTTTGGAGAACAAATAAAACTTGCCCTGGCCTGTGAGGCCAGTCGTGCAATCCTCCCACGTCCCCTGAGTTCAGTGCCCCCAGTGCTGGCTCTGCAACTTGAGTCTCTGGGCAGCTGGTCTGACAGGGAGGGGATCTGGGAGAACTCACACTCGGGGATCTGGTCTCCCCCTGGGCACGCCTGCTTCCTTCCCGCTGCGAAGCAGGAGCTCCTGGGGGGTTCTCTCTGCAGCCCCTGACCCCTTCCTCGTCCAGCACGTTCCATCCCATTTCCCATTTTTTTTTCCTCAAAAAAAATTTGTCGCTTTATGAAGCAGTGAAGTTATTTTACTCTTTATGTATTTGCAAGTTTACCTGCCTTGGCTGAAGAAGCTTCTGTCCTTGGCTTCATCTTCCTTTGGTATCTGAGAGATACGGCCTGGTGATTGCAGTTGGCGCATCAGACAAAGCCTCCGAATGGAGCACTGGTTGCCTCATTAGTCCTTTAGCTGCACAGACATTGCCTAGCCTCGGAGAGGCTGTGAAGACGGGATCATTCTAGGGACGCTTGGAGATGTCAAGTATGCTGTGATGTCAGGAGCAGTACAGATGGTGGAGAAGTGCACTGAGTAAAGGCGGGTTCTACAGCCAGACAGACTCAGGTGGGAGTTGTGCTTCCGCCCTTCGTAGGTGGGGCCTGCGAAGTACTCAGGAAGCCTCAGTGTCCGTATTTGTACTGCAGGGATAACTGCGCTGTCAGGAGTGATGATAACATGAGGAGGAGGAAGTCCCTGCATGGCTGTCAAGTCCATGTTCAACTCCCTTCTTTTGGAAAATGTTGTGCTCTGGCTTCTTTCACATTTTGTTCCGTGAATAAATATGATGCCAGCCATTATTAAAACAGATTTTTCTTTTTCTTCCTTTATTTCTCTTTCCTCCCCTCCGCTTTTATCCCCCTTGATCAGAAAGGCCCAAATTCTCTAGCATCTCGAACGAGACATCAAATCCCCTAGAATATCTCTTACCAAGTTTACCAACAGAGTTTGTGGAGGAAAACTGGAGTCTTCCTGTCAGAAACAGCACTGTTGTCATCAGGATTATCAGGGCCAGGAGGAAACTCAGGAGTTAACTTGGGAGTGACAAAGGTGATGACCTCTTTAAAACAGACATAAATCAAACCTTTAACGCTTTTTTTTTTTTTTAAGATTTTATTTATTTATTTGACAGAGATCACAGGTAGGCAGAGAGGCAGGCAGAGAGAGGAAGGGAAGTAGGCTCCCTTGCTGAGCAGAAAGCCTGATGCAGGGCTCCATCCCAGGACCCTGGGATCATGACCTGAGCCAAAGGCAGAGGCTTTAACCCAGTGAGCCACCCAGGCGCCCCTCCTTTAACGCTTTTTAAAGGGAGCACTGGCCAGTGTTTCTTGTAATACGCTTCCCTGGTTGCTGTTGTCCTGTGTGAACAGAGATTTTTGCAAGGTCTCTCTTGGGAGGTACGTCTTCTCTCATAAAATGTTCATCAAGAATGATCTGTGGGAAGAGGATACATTTAACCTCTCGTCTGTCTGCCCTCCCCTCCGCATTGCCTGAAGCTCTAGCTGGACACAGTTGAGAATTGTTAGATCACACTGGAAGAGCTGACCCACAGCTCTGTTTCTTTACCACTTCTTGCTGAGTGGTTTCCCCACTCTCCGAAAGCATAGCGTTCCCGTGAAACCTTTCGTAAGTCGATATAGTGTAAAGTGAAGAAGCGGTCTTTTATCTTTTTTCATTTTTCATTTATTTATTTTATTAACCTATAATGTATTATCTGTTTCAGGGGAGAAGCGGTCCTTTAGAGGAAACTTTTTTTTTTTTTTTTTAGTGTTCCCAGACCCCAAAACAACCTGTCAGGCTTTTCTGACACCTGAGGACACATCTTGATAACAGATACATAAGAGAAACAGAGATAAGGCACATGTTCACGGACAGGGCGCAGAGCCACGGTGGGTCAATGCTGAGATGCTGAGTCAGCAGGTCCTGGGGAAGGGCTTGGTTCTTGGTTCAAACTGCTGTTCTCCCTGCTTGGGCTGGGTGCCACCTCTGTGGCTCTGAGTGCTATTTTTGCTGTTTGATTTTTTTCAGAAAAGCAAAAATCCTCCCCGGGCTTTCAGAAACAGGTAGTGATGTTAGTCTTAAAAGTGAAGTGGTGGGACATGAACTCTTGAAAAGCCTGGGATGCCTCCCTCTAGCTGTAGGTGCCTTGGAAAAGTATTTCTCTTTCTTTTTAGGACCATGACATCGTCTTGAGTCATAGCTAAATGCACGGGGCCAGGACTGTTTCTTGAAGCACCTTGGGGACCTGCCTCATGTATAGATGTGTTACTTGATATTAGTGAGGACAAGGGGCGGTTTTTACTTTTCGGACTCCTAATTTTGGTGTTTGACTTTGTTTAGCTTACTTGAGACAGTCCACCTGGACAAGCTGGCAACAAAATCATGTTTGAAAAATGATCAAAATGGAAGTAAATTTAATTATAGCATTCTAGCTAAAGCCAAGGTACATAGAACATGACATACTGTGTCTGTTCTGTTGGCCCATGTGTCCCGGAGAGGGAAGACAACAAGCCACATTTATTGAATGCCTGCTAAAGCATCCATCCACTCATCCATCCATTAATTTCTAAAGTAAATATTTTTCATAAACATCGTATGTGCCAGGCATTGCTTTTGCGACGATTGCCGTCATGGAGCACAGAAACAGTGACACTGTTGGGACTGGAGCTGGGCATCTGCAAGACTTTTTGGAAGAAGCATTTTATTCAGGCTAAAACATATAAAATAAAAAAAAATCAGAAGAAAGTAAAGTAAGAATAGTGGAGGAAGGTGGGTGGAGGGCACGTTATGGTCCAGACAAAGGAGCAGTAGGTGAAAGGGATCCTTGTGTATTTAAGCAACTCAAATAACTTCAACAGAACTAGCCAATGCAGGGAGAGGTGATGTGTACTGTTGCGATGGGGCAAATGAACAGGGTCCTGGTTGTGGAGGTCCAGGAGGCCCAGTTTGGATTCTGTCCAAGGGGCAGTTAAGGAGGTGTTCAAGCCCAGATGATGGGACCGTTTTTGGGTTATGTCACTGTAGCACTAGTGTTTTTGATAGGGTGGAGGGGGGCACAGAGGTAGGAAGACCCGTGGAGCCTACCGCATTCACTCTTGTGTGCTCGCACCCAGGTCACTTGTGTGAGTTCCTTGGGTAGATGGCGGCAGTGCCCTTCACTGGGACCAGAGTGTGTGTGGGTTTGGAGACTATCATGGCCTCAACTGGATGGGCTAAGTTTAACGGCATCTGAGAGAGGAGGCCTAGGTTGGACATGCTGATGGTCATTGGGAAGGCATGATGTCACAGAAGCAGAGCAGAAAGAGACCAAGGCGAGCCTAAACCCCATGGACAACAGTGTGCACTCCAGTTAGAGGAAGAAATGTCCTCGCTCCAAAGGAACATGGCCAATGGAAAATGTGTGGAAACCATCAAGTTTGGACCTATCCTTTCTAATCATGAATATTTATGAATTGATTCCTTTTATTCTTTCCTGCATTTGTTCTCCTCATTTTGGTAATTGTACAGGCAGGAATGTGCCCACAATAAGGTCAATCGATACTGGAACATTTAAAGTGTGTGTGAGACGGAAGGCTCTTCTCAAAGAAGATTTGCTCTATGGCATTGATACAGGCTGGCAAGAGGGCAAGGGACTGTCCTTTATGCATTTTTTTAAAACCTAAAAATCAATATTGTTGTCATGGGCCAAAAAGCAAAAAAAATATCCACAGGAAACGTAAACACCGACTCAAGTTATTTGCTGTTTTTCTGTTTCTGGGAGAGGGAGGGAGGGAGGGAAGGAATAAGTCCCAGTTCCTTAAAGCTCTCTGAAGCAAGTTAACGCAGTTTAACTCTGGGCTGTAGTTAACGTGGACAACTTGACCATATCATTCTTTGTACTTCCCTGTACATTTGGAATATTTCATAATTGAAAGTTTTAAGAAAGAAACAAAAACCAGGTGAAATGGTGTATATGATAACTTCCTGTGTTGTTCGGCTCTAGGAATCCATGGAGACCAGGCAGGTCAAAATAACTAGTAATAAATCAGTAGCCAATGTATTAAAAAATAAATAACAAATTAGAAGGGGTAAGAGCGTCCCGCCATCCAAGCACATTTCTGGTGTTCAGAATCCTGGCCTCTGGCGGATGTGGATGTTCAGATCTACATACAAGTTGCAAAACAAAAAACGAAAAACAAAAAACAACTACCAACAACAAAAAAAACAAAAACCCCTACTGCTTGCCTGCACAGGAGGAAAGGCCCACCAGAATCTGATTCATTCTGAGAGGAGCTCTTTACTTTGCACTCACCTTCTGCTGCAAGTAGAGTTCCGGAGTCAGGGAGTTTTTTTTTTTTTTCTCTCAAAGCTGCTGATCAAAGGTGTTTCCATCCAAATGAAGGCAAGACAGGGCTCACTGGGGCCGGTGCTCCTGGGCAGAAGAAAAGGGTGAGCTCCACTTTGGGTCTAGGAGATAGAGCTTCCTCCAGGCCTTTTTTTTTTTTTTTTTTTTTTTTTAAACCCCCTTTTGAATGGGCTCATTGTTATAAGAACAGCTCTTTAATGGAAAAACAAAAAGGCTAGAGGGTCTGTAGCGGGCTCTCTGCTTTCGTGCCCTGGCCTCATTGTTTATTTGATTTATCAAGTCTCCGAGTAGTTGCTCTGCTCTGTGACCTTCCTTTAGCTATTCCTTTGGAGTATCCATTTACTTTATTTAGAAACATAATATTAAAAAAAAAGCTGGAGCTGAGTCAGAAAATCATCACCTTTTTGATGTGGCCATTTCCCCTGTCTTTTGAAACTTTAAACTTGCTGAGAGCCATGAAGTGGACTTGCTGTCTCCGAGTCAACAAGTGTTTCTGGACCTGGCTCGTGCTCCCAGATGGTGGTCCTCCAGGCCTGGGACGGGGGAAGGGGGCAGCAGGTCGGCCCCTGGGTCCTCCAGCTCGGCAAACATAGACCCAGAGAACGGGACGCCAGAGAGTCATTGCTAAGTGGTAGAGGGGGACTTTGAAAGCTCTGGGGGTGTTTGGATTGTGGGGGACCCCAAGCGGGGGCGCTCATCTGAGGAGGTAACAGCATAAAGGGTGGGGTTCGGCATCCATCCCTTCCTATTTATTACCGCGCTTGGATGAGTCCTCAGGCTTGCTTTTCCGGATGAAACATTCTGAACGTATGCAGCCTTTTAAAGAAGTTTGCTTTTTCTAAGATGAGCTTTTTTTTAAAGATTTTATTTATTTGAGAGAGAAAGAATGCAAGTGCTGTGGGAGAGGGAGAAGCAGACTCCCCACTGAGCAGGGAGCCAGATGCAGGACTCGATCCCCTTGAGACGGTGACCTGAGCCGAAGGCAGACGATTCACCAACTGAGCCACACAGGTGCCCCTAAGATAATTTTTAAATTAGTTTTTTTTTTTTTTTTACATTTGTCATTTCCCCTTTTCCTTGCATTTTTTTTAACTTTTAATGACAAGATTCTAAGTTTGAAGACTGAAGATGAGCTATCAAAATATAGTTTCATCACTTTAATGCAAGAGCTGTTTTAAATTTTAGCCTATTTGCTTTTGAGTCTTCAACTCTCTGTTGTTATTAGGTTTTGTGCATTCTTGAGCACTTCTCTTACCCTTCTGAAAACTAAGGGGCCACCAGAGGCGTCCATAGAACTCTTAGTAGGAAGTTGCGCTTAGAAACAAAAAACTGTGTGGATCCAAGCCGGGAGGAGACAGTGACTGGCATCCGAAAGGACAGTTTAATCCCAGTTATTAAAATTTCTTGGCTGAATATCCACTTCTTTTTCTTCGAGAGGAACTTTAGAATCATGTTATTAAACTCTGTCGCCTCCCACCATCTGCCCAAGGTAATCAAGCATCAACCAAAGTAATACCATCTCTGTAGGAGATTGTGATTGGAATTACATGAAATCTATTTATTATTTGGGGGCTAATTGACATTTTTATAAGGTACAGTTTACCTGTTGTGAAATATGGTATGTCTCTGTTGGAATAGGGTCTTGTTTGTGATTGTCAGGAAGTTTTAATGTTTTCGTTCCTTTGTGTGTGTTGCCTCTGTTTCTTGCTGTGTTTATTCGTAGGGTCCTTGCTTGGGTTAGGACTGTGTTCTTGTGTGGGATTGGGAGGCCAGGTGGGCTGGGAGGAGCGGGAGGGTTTTGTATGCAGATGATCTGCTTCTCATACCAGCTCTGCCCATTGCTACCAGCGCTCCTTCTGGCAAGATATGTAATCCTGCTGTGTCTTGGCTTTCTCACCTATAAATGTGGATGATAATGGTATCTACTTCTTAGGGTGGTTGTGAAAATTAAATGAGCTAGTATATTCAGTTTCACACCATTCCTGGCAGTTAATACATGTTCAAAAAATATGTTTCTATTAGCTGGTAATTGCTGCTAAATAGAAAAGCTGTTGATTTCTGGATATTTATTTTCTATAATTTGGAGATATTAAATGTCCTATTTGTTTTAATAATTTTTCTGTTCCATCTTCTTCGCTTTCTAGGTTACACTATAATACTGGGTGCCAATAATAACATTTTTCTTTCCTTTCCAGTTGCTGTATGCTTAATTTCTGTTTTATATCACATTGAACTGCCTTCAACTTCCTGGATAGTAGCGATTAAGAGTGATGATAACTATCTTGGCTGTTACTTTATTATTATTATTATTTTAATATGCTAAGGAAATATCTTTCTAGTTTGGTTTTGGAACATTTTTTTAAATTGAGTGTTGAATTTTCCCAAATACCTTTTTTTTTTTAATCAACCTTACATTTTTGGGATGTGTAATTTTTCTCCCTTGACCTATTGAAGATCTTTGTATGTTTTCTCATAATCTTAATTTTAAAAGTTCAGTTTGTTTAAAGTAAAACAAGTAAACACAACCGTTCACCCCACACACCACTTTCCTCCGCCTCTGGGAACCCAGGTCTGTTCTCTGTGTCCAAGTCTGTGAGCTTTCTTTGGAATCCACATATAAGAGAGATCATAGGGTACTTGATTTTGTCTGACTTATTTCACTTAGCATAATGCCCACGACGTCCATTCATGTTTTCACAAATGGCAAGATTCATTCTTTTTATGGCTAAATAATATTCCATTATAGATATATGTGTGTGTGTGTGTGTATAAGATACACACATAGTATATTTTATATACACACATGTTTTATTAATATAAAATATAAATTGTATAGTTTATATATAATCATATATTCATATATTACAATGTATTATTATATTCTTATATATATGTTTATATATTATTTAATATATATAAAATAAAAAATTAATATAAATTAAAATGTATATATTTTATGCACACATATATTTTATATACACACACATATATACACACACACATACACACATATATTACATTTTACTTTTCCACTTATCCATCAATGGACACAAGTTGTTTCCATATCTTGATTAATATAAATTAAAAATGTATATATTTTATGCACACACATATATTTTATATACACACACATATACACACACACATACACACATATATCACATTTTACTTTTCCACTTATCCATCAATGGACACAAGTTGTTTCCATATCTTGGCTATTGTGAGAAATACTGCAATGAACATGGGTATGCAGATACCTTTTTGAGTTAGTGCTTTGTTTTTTCTAGATAAATAGCTGGAAGTGGAATTTCTGGATCATATGGTCATTCTGTTTGTAATATTTTGATGAACTCTCTGCTGTTTTCTGTAGTGGCTGCACCAGTTTCCATTCCTACCAGCAGTGCTGTACAAGGGTTCCTCTTCTTCCACATCTGCCAACAGTGCTATTTTTTGACTTTTTCATACTAATAGCCATTCTAACAGGTGTGAGATGATACCTCATTTTGGCTCTGAGTTGCATTGCCCTGATCGTTAGTGATGTTGAACATCTTCTCATGTGTCTGTTGGCCATCCGTATGTCTTCTGGGGAAAAAAGTCTGTTCAGATCCTTGGCACATTAAAACTAGATTGTCTTTTGTTTGCTGAGTTGTATGGATTCTCTCTATATTTTGAATATCAGCCCCTTATCAGATATATGGTGTGCAAATATTTTCTCCCATTCAATAGATTGCTTTTTTTTTGTTTTGTTGATCGTTTCCTTTGATGTGCAGAAGCTTTTTACTTTGACGTAGTCCCACTTGCTTATTTTTGCTTTTATTAGTTTTGCTTTTGGTGTCAGATCCAAAAAAATATCACTAAGACTTGATGTCAAGGAGCTCATTTGTTGCCTGTGTTTTCTTCTAGGAGTTTATAGTTTCAGGTCTTATGTTGAAGTCTTTAATCCATTTTGAGTTAATTTCTGTGTATGGTGTAAGGTAGTGGCCCAGTTTCCCCAATGCCATTTATTGAAGAGACTGTTCCCCATTGTGTATTCTTGGTTCCTTTGTTGCGGATTAATTGACCACATATGTGTGGGGTTTCTCAGCTCTCTATTCTGTTCCATTGATCTATGTGTCTGTATTTTATGCCAATGCCATACTATTTTAATTACTACAGCTGTGTTACATGGTTTGAAATCAGGGAGCATGATGCCCCCAGCTTTGTTCTTCTTTCTCAAGAGATTTTTCTTTGGTTATTTGGGATCTTATGTGGTTCTGTACAAATTTTGGGCTTGTTCTATTTCTGTGGAAAATGCCATTGGAATTTGTCCAGGGATTGCATTGAATCTGTATATTGCTTTGGGTAGTATGGACATTTTAACACTATTAATTCTTCCAATCCATGAACATGGAGTATCTTTCCATTTGTGTCTTTAATTTCTTTGATTAGTGTTTTGTAGTTTTCAGTATGTGTCATAATATTTTTCATCAAGTTTTGGTATAAAATCTATTTGATTTTATTTGATTCTAGGTTTCTTGACATGATTTCGTTTGCTAATACTGTATTTAGGATCTTAATAGTTTTATTGTTTGTGTAAGGTAGTTTTTTTCTTTTTTAAGATTTTATGTATTTATTTTTGTGAGAGAGAGTGAGAGAGAGAATGCTTGTGCATGAGCAGGGGTGAGGGGCAGAGGGAGAAGCAGACACCCCCTGAACAGGGAGCCCATCACGGGGCTCCATGCCAGGCCCCTGGGATCATGACCCAAGGCAAAGGCAGATGCTTAACCGATTAAGCCACTCAGGAGCCCCTTAACTTAATTTTCTTTTGTTCACATAGTATTAGATTTTGACATTTGAATCGAATTAGTTTTTTAAATGAATTGAAACTTTTTCCAAATGTTCTCATCTAGAAAATTTTTTGTAACATGAGATCATTATCTTTTCTTTGGAAGTTTGAATAAACTCACACATAACTACCAGAGTCTAAGTCTGAAGCCTTTATTGGAAATTCTTACAAATGGCTTTTTCAGTTTCTTCACTGTTACTGGAGCCTTCATATTTTCCACCTCTTAATTCAAGATTTTACAGTTTAATTGTATAGAATGCTTCATTAAAGGAAACAAATGACTCTTCCTTATCCATATTTATATCTTCCTCTCAGACTGTGCTTGTATTTTTTGTCCTTTTAATCTTGAGTAGATTTTGCCAGTGGTGGTTTCATTTCATTGTGCCCCTGTCCCTGCAAACAACCTGCTTTGGAATGTGCTGGTAAATTCTAATGGTCTTCAGTTTGCCAAGTCATAATTCTTCTGACATTATCATTACTTATCACTTATTCCTGCTTGCTTTATTTCAACTTCTAAAAACAAAACCTGTGAATTTGTGTATTGGGTTTTATAGCAGGAGAACTCTTCATGCTACCAGTTTTGTCACCATATACAGTGACTCCTGGCCATGCTATGTGCACATGCAGATATATTTTTCATTGTCCCTTTAGATTTGCGAGACATGAAATTGCACGTGGATACACACACTTATCACTTGGGCATGAGTGTTCATTGTAGGAAACACCCACATCTGTCAAGTTCTACAGTATTAGTTCTGGGAGCGAGTGCAAGATTGCAATTGATTTCGGCCATTGCTTCTTCGAATCCAAGAAAAGAAGTGGTTCATTCTGTTGCTGCTAATTGGCAGGGAGGAAGACAGACTCCTGTTACTCTTGCTAATTTACCCCTGGATTCTGTAAGATTTTGTTAGGAATATTCTCACTTCTCTGTCGTCAGGTCTTACTTGCTATTTTTTGAAACTATTTTCTTTATTCTTCAGAGCCATTAGAATACAAAGTGGGTGTTGAGTAATATTTTACATGCTTGAAGGTATATGTTGGAGGATCCAAACTCCCATATTTTCTTTTTTCCACTGATTATTTTATTTTGTCTTGGGCTGATAGCAGCTTTTTTGGATTACCTTTTAAAAATGGAGAACAGAAAAAACAAAACAAAACACCAAAACCTTTACTTTTGGAAGAGCATGGTTAGCGCTTCATGCAGGAACTCAGAAATATTAACTGCTGATCAGATTGTTCACATTGGTGGTTTCATGTCTTTTTCTTTTTTTTTTTCATTTTTTTTTCATGTCTTTTTCTATCTTGTTCTTAAACAGACTGACTTTTCACACCACCTCTCTTGTATGAGCATTTCTGTACACCGCATACTCTCTCTCGGTTGATGATTGCTCTGTTATTTTTTTCAAGGTTTTATTTATTTATTATAGAGAGTGTGAGTGAGCACAAGTGGGAGCAGGAGTGGGCAGAGGGAGAGAGAGAAGTAGGCTCCCCGCTGAGCAGGGAGCCCAATATGGGACTCGATCCCAGGACCCAGGGATCATGACCTGAGCCAAAAGGCAGACGCTTAACTGACTGAGCCACCCAGGTGCCCTCAAACTTTATTAGCACTTTAAAAATGAAATACATTGTGGGTTTACTCGGATGGAAGGCAGATAGCTTTCTTCTTAATTTTATTGTTTTTAATATTGTTCTAATAATAATCATTAACACTACTTAGTCATTCTTATTTTAGAGAGCACAGAAACATTTAAAAGCTCTCTTTAGCTCTTCTTTTATTTAATTCCCAAATGCAGATGTCATGAAAATGACATGTGATCGGCTTTGAAAGCTGATATGGTATTGAAGCAGAAGTTAAGTCTGTTTAACTAACTGAAAATTCAGGTTTTTAAAGATGGTGTTGAGGCTTATGGGCCACCTTGGATTTATTTTGTCGTAGATGTGCACATTCTAATGGCGAAATGTGATGAAAGACTTTGGTTCCTATCTCCTGGCACAGTCACACCGATGGGCCACCAGTGGTGGATGTGTGGTTTCCCAGCTTTCTGTCTGTGTGTCTTCTTTCTGCCCATGGTGTTGCTTTGGGAGTGGCATAGGACCTTTAAAGTGCCTTTTTCCCAGTAAAATCAAGAGTGTCCTTGTCTTTTCTGTAAATCTTTCTTGAGTACCTGCCTTGTGCCAGGCACTGTGCTGGCCACTAGGGGTGCTGGCCAAGATGAGGACAGATTTTGAGGAATTCAAACCTTGATTGAGCAGAGTAGTATATCTAAAAATTCTTGAATAATACCGTGCCACCGAAATTTCTGGCTGGGAGTTTTTAAAAGTGCTGTGAGGAAACAGAAGAGAGACTGATGATTTATTTAATCAGAAGGGAATTGTCAGGGAAGGTTAGTGGGAAGAGGTAATTAACTGTTTCAGATACTTTCTTCTGTAGCACGAAGCTATGGTTTTGGGAGAACCCCGGTTCCCAAGCCCCCAGATGCACTTTAAGGCAGAATTTCCTATCTGTGATTGCTGACGATATGCTTGGGTGTGTGTGATCATTTGCTTAATGCTGGGTGACCGCCAGGCCGCATTCTCAGTCCCTGCTCTGATTTGGCCCCATAGCCACTCTTGGCACCTGCCGGCTGTTTCAGAAGTGCCTGCCATAGCGCGCGGAGGGAGCCAAGTTGACGGTGTGGTGGTGGGGGGAGGGGTGCGGGACAAGCCACGCCGCTGTGCTCTGGGGGTGTCTACAGAGGTGATCAATCCAACAAAGCAGGTCCTGCCAACTGCCGCCCCCGCGAGTTTTTTAATCGCAGCGCTCCGTCCTCGACGCCAGTGATCCCCGTCACCAGCTGGAGGGGACCGCAGGCTGGCCAAGTGCACTGCGCACGTACCGTGTGGGATGGCGCGGGGGAACCAAAGTGCGCGGGCCGGCTCTAGAATGGCACAGCCAGGCGTTTGGAAATTTGTGCTTGATTAGCACTGCAGGACAGAAGCTAAAGCTCATCGGTAGCGTCTGAGAACTGCACACAAAGTATCTGAGCATCCTGCCGTAATTACTAGGAAAACACGGCTGTGGGTGTGCGGTTCAGACTACCACTGCTGGGAGCACGCTCGGAAGCCTCCCGGCATGGATGCCGGAAAAGGATGCAGGAGAGCGTGCCTGAGGGGTGGGGAAAGAGAAAACAGCCAGGGAGTTTGAAGCAGTCGTTTAGATTTACTTTGCAGAAGTCTGGAAAACAAGCAAAAAGTGGCTGAATTATAAGGAGAATACTGCTTGTAGCTTTGAATGGGTGTGGATTCTGTTGACCCCAGGGAAATGTGGTCTCCAGGGTCAGCACCACTGTGGCATGGTGGGCTCTGAGCCCCAGACACGGGAAAAAAAAGCCATCAGTCCAGGCAGGACAGAGGGCTCAGTAGCACGGACAGAAAACGTCAGGTATGAAGAAACGCCCCGGCTGAGCCCAGGGAGATGGGGGCCAGTGTCCATCTTAATGGCATAGCATATGCCACTGGTTGCATTTGTGTGAGGCAGGGAGTGCCCTTGAGATGTGTCAATGGGGGGGTCAGTGGGGGGAGCGGGAAGTGACAACTGCAGGGAGATGTCCAGACGCAGTACAGGCCTAGGAGCAGTTTTGGCTGGTCCACAGGGAGTGCTGCAGCCGGAATGGATCGTGAGAGTTGTCCCAAGTTGGGCTGTGATGCCAGACCTTCATATTCCCACATAGAGGAGTCATCAGATGAGGGTTGCTCCAGCAATAAGGGTGACTTAGCTTTCTGGGGCTCAGGTGATCCCTGCATGGGCTGATCTGAAGGGTACCAGCTAGTAATCGCTGGGGCAATAGTGGTTTGGTGAAGGGAGATCTGGGCTGGGCATTTTGTTGATCACCATAATATATGTCACGTGGTTGTATTTGTTTTTCCATTCGTTCATTCGTTCATTCATTCATTCCCGGAAGCAGTCCATTATTGGTCACTGGCAACTGTTCCGGGTCTTGAAGCTGGAGCTTTGAGGGAAACAGACAGGGTCCCCACGCTGGGGGATGGGCCTACCTTTTGCCAGGACACCTTTGGTACACAAAGACATGAAGGCAGCAGGTGGAATGGGTGTTCTGATGGCCCCCGAAGGACTGAGATGGTGAGGGACTGAGGGTTAGGACACCAGAAGGCGTGGCCATGGGAGCAGAGGGGAAGAGCCTTTGGGCTGAGGGCATGCCGAGGTCCCATAGGGACCACAGATGTGGTGTGTTCAAGCACAGAAAAAGAATGGTAAGAGCAGGGAGGAGTGGAATGAGAGGAGGCCAAGGCAAGGAGTTTGGGATGGGAGTTACTCGAGGTTTGGAAACACGAGGGAGCTCTTCTGGAATGGGCACAGCAGAGATGCTTAGCACATGCTGGTTCTGTTGCGAGTGTTGGCTGTGAGTAGAGCCCTAACATGGAGGGGCTGTTGGTCTCCCCATTTTGCAGACGAGGACGCTGCATGCACACAGGTTAAATGACAAGTAAGTGGCAGAGCCAGGGACTTGCATCTGGGAAGTTAGATTTATCATCCTGTGCCCCTGACCCGCTTTGTTCTGGGAAGATTACCTGGTTCACATGTGGGGCGAGGGTAGAATTCCTACCTTGGGCAATCCAGGAGCCTGCTGCAGGTGGCCTCCCTCTGGGGATGGACAGAGGGAGGTGCTGCACCCTCCCTCTGGGGGGTCGGAGTGGCTGCACCCAGCCTGTGATGGGGACGTGCAGAGGGACTTGGTTGTGGGAGGTCAGGGACAGGAGGGCGATCTGAGTTGAGTGCTGGATTTTGGCTTGAGCAAATACGTAAGATAAATCGAGATATGGTAGGGTGCATCCTCTATGTTCTTGTCTATTTTGGAGTTATGTTGTGAGAAGCCCGGACTGTCACAGGTCTGTTAGGGTCCAGGAAGGAAAACTAAATGGACTTACCCATGAGGGACATGGATTCCTGCCAGGAAGCCCTCCCTTGCTGCTGTTTCCAGAAACCCTTCACTTTCCAGAAGCTTGCTTGTACTGAACTCTCGGTATGGGACTGGTTGGGGTAAGATAATGTAATTTTGAGACGTCTCAGGTCCCTTCCCCACTCACCCCCACAAAGAACAGTCTGGTATGTGTGAGCGTTTTGGTCAGGGTGCCGTTCACCAGAACGCAGTGGAAGGCAGTTACAGAGGTGGGCATCTCTAATACAGTGGAATTTTACCCCAAAAGGATGGTAAGACTGATATTTCGTAGGGATATGTTTCAGACTTTGTTAAAAAATTAATCCTTGAGGGGTACCTGGGTGGTTCAGTTGGTGAAGCGTCTGCCTTCAGCTCAGGTCATGATCCCGGGGTCCTGGGATCGAGCTCCACATCAGGCTCCCTGCTCAGTGGGGCATCTGTTTCTCTCTCTGCTTATGCTCTCTCTCTTTCTACCTCAAATAAATAAATAAAATCTTTTTTTTTTTAAGCGTTTGCCTTCCTTTAAAAAAGTTAATCTTTGTATAAAGAGAGAATATAGTTTTCATTCTTTGTGAGGCCTTATCTTCCACTGAAAGAAATTTGATGTTGGCTTGGTAGGAAGTAGAATGTGAGCTCTTCCTGAGAACTGTTTAGGGTAAAGAGTGTAACTTTATAGGGAGTAATTTTTTTTTAAAGATTTTATTTATTTATTTGACAGACAGAGATCACAAGTAGGTAGAGAGAGAGGGGAGAAGCAGGCTCCCTGCCGAACAGAGAGCCCAATGCGGGGCTTGAGCCCAGGACCCTGGGACCATGACCTGAGCCGAAGGCAGAGGCTTTAACCCACTGAGCCACCCAGGCGCCTTAGTACTTTTAACAGTAGATTCCAACCTAGGCCATTACTTATCTGGAAAATGGGTATAATAACTTCAGAGGGATGCATGTGGGCTCAGTGGCAGTGCTTGTCACAGTTTGAAATTACAGGTGAGAGATATTTATACAGTTCACCTAAGAGAGATCTACATAAACTAGAAATAGCCTGTGGAAGCTTTATATTGACTTGGAATTTCAGTCATGTTGCGCATTATGAACTGTGTTGAGAAGTTATGATACTCTAACGATATTCTTGGAAGATGTCTGTTTTCTAGATTTTTTTTTTTTAAAGATTTTATTTATTTGACAGAGAGAGAGATCACAAGTAGGCAGTGAAGCAGGCAGAGGGAGAGGGGGAAGCAGGCTCCCTGTTGAGCAGAGAGCCCGATGCAGGACTCAGTCCCAGGACCCTGAGAGCCGAAGGCAAAGGCTTAACCCACTGAGCGACCCAGGGGCCTCTGTTTTCCAGATCATAGGAGTCTTCAAACTGCAGTCTGAGGGTCAACCACAGGGTCAAAGGCAGCCCACTGGCTGTTCGGACAAATAAAGTTTTATTGGAACACAGCCACGCCCACTCGTTTGTAGTTGTCTACAGCTGCTTTAGCTGTCTTACTGCAGACTTGCCGAGTTGTAACCGAATGGTCTGCGGAACTGAAAACACTTCACAGGAAACATTTGCCAGCCCCTGGTCGAGATAATGGTCAAATGATACAGAAACGCGTGAGCAGGCCAGCAAAAAGGCTTTTAGGGGAAGCCTGGATTTCCCCATGCTTCCAGAATTTTTTAAGGCTATATAATTCTGAGCTGAGATTCTCTCAAATTATTTCTTCTTATATTGAACATCCCCAAATTCCAAAGAGAACTGGATTTGAAGAAGGAAGCCATTGAGTTTGTGGGAGGGCACTGGTCTCCTTCCTTTTTTTTTTTTTTTTTTTTGGAGCATCATTGATGCATCCGAGTCCTTGACAGCATCGATTAGATGTCATTAAGAAGTGAACTAGATGATACCAGATCCGTGTAAAATAATGGGTCTTTATAGATAATAAGCTCATCTTTAAACATCCCTGTAATGTTTGCAGTTTAAGATGACCACGCTTGGGACATAGGTCTGTTAGGATGAAACCATCTTATTCCATAAGCATAATTTTTGTTGAGTGGCCCATAGAAAGGGTAGTCCCACATCCTGTGTTTTTGAGCCTTGAAGATACAATGCGACTTCCTGGCAGTGTATGTCCCCTGTCTTCTGCCTGGAAGGTTGTTGTCTGTTTTCTACCCACCTTTCCAGTAACTTTCTTCCTCCTGTTCTCAGCAGGTGGCTGAGCTACTTTACTGAGCAAACCAAAGCTAACAAAGGGGAATTTCACAGCTCCTACATTCCCATCTTCTCACCTCCCAGGATCAGTGCTCAGACCCTCTGCTGTCCCGCTGTTGGCACAGATAACCCTAAAGCTAGATTCTGTAAATGTCCCCTGGTCCCATGCCATCACCATCGTCCCCTCCCTTCTAGGTCTTCTATTTTGCTTTTCTGCCGGATCGCTCCAATTCATATATAAACACCTATCCCCGTAAAAGAAACAACCCTCCTGGTCCTGTTCATGCGCACCAGGGGCCCCTCGTCTGAGCAACTCATCCTTACAAGTGTTCGAGTGCACGGTCTCTGGGTCTCTTCAGCCGTCCCCTTTCACACCTGCGCTGGCTTTCCCCCCGGTCCCTTGTTGTCCGGACAGGCTCAGCGAGGCCATTGGTGACCCCACATCACTGACTCTGGTAGTCAATGTTCAGTCCTTAGCATACTTGTCTTGTTGGCAGCCCCCTCCTCAGTGTAGTTTCTTCCTTTCCTTTCCTTTTTCCTTTTTTTTTCTTAAGATTTTATTTATTTATTTGAGAGAAAGAGAGAGAACATGAGCAGAGGGAAGGGCTTAGGGAGAGTAGAGACTCTGAAGCAGACTCCGTGTTCAGGGGATGTGGGGCTCGACCCCACGGCTCCCGAGATCACGACCTGAGCCGAAATCAACAGTTGGACGCTTTCCATCTGAGCCCCCCGGGCACCTCCTCAGTGTACTTTCTTCACTCGACATCTCTGCCTGCTTTCTGCTTTCTGTCCACTGATTGTCCGTACCCTCTGCTGCTTCTCTTTTCTCCAGCCGTTTCATTTGGGGTGGCCGGAAGTTCAGTCCTGGGTCGTCCTCTCTCTTTCTTTTTATTCCTTTAGAGAGAGCGGCCAGGCTCGTGAATTCAAATACCATTGATTTCTTGACTCGCTCATAACTCCCAGATTTGGTTTTCCAGGCCAGACCTCTTTCTCCAAAACGCGACACATATATATTTAACTACCATGAAATGTTTCCTTGGCAGTATCTGATAGACATCTTCAACATGAACTTGAACACCCTCTCCTTCCCTGTCTCTGCTCCTGCCCCATTGGCTGTGCTGGAGCCTCTCGTCCAGCTGTTCCTTCTTACACATCTGTTCTGCTAACTCCCCATTTCCTCTAAGTCCGTGTTCCAGTGTCCGTTTTTCCATGCAATCAGTGGGGATCACCTGGCCCCCATGGCCCAATTGCACTTCTCTCGGCCGTCCTTTTATTTTCCTATAGCTCCGGACGGCCTCTAACAGACACTGCCAGTTCTATCGCTGTGCTCCCAGGGGTGGGGATCCGTGACTGTTCCGTTGACGGATAGAGCCCAGGAGCCTGGTTCTGTCTGGTGGAGCCCTTCTGGGTGCTACGGGACAAAGAGCTCTCCATTCCCCTTGAGAGGGGATGATGAGTTCCTCGGAGATCAAAGGCGAGGTCTTTTAGTTTTACTCCTTTTCGGCTTCGGTAGTCAGAGCAGGCTATCTTTTCCAAGCCAAATGTTCTTGGCCAGGGTGGGGGATGGGGGGTGGGTCCGTTGGTGGTTTCTGCGCGGTGCTGTGCCATTATAGCACCTGCGTTTTTGGTCTCACTGATCTGACCAATCAACTACCCACAGTAAACCGGGGTCCCCTGCAGAGGCCGCATGTGTTAATTAGCAGAATGGTCAGGACTTTGCGTGGTACACGTTTTTGCCCTTTTCTGGAGCTTTCTTTTCCAGAGGAAAGCACTTGCAGAGGTGGTTTCTGGTCCACTGGGACTTTTGCATGCTGTCTTGGGCCAGCAGCCTCTCAGCTGGGCCACTGCTGGGCCCTCATCATCCTTGGGCCCAGAGGCCGGGCATCTGCTCTGAGTCCCCTGACATCCAGCCCAGTCTCGAGCATGGAAGGCTGGGTTTGAAGAATATTCATGGGACTGTGAGTGATAACGCGTGCGGCAGAAGTTGTGTGAGGCAGATGTAAATGGTTCTATAGCTTCATGGTGGTGATGCTTAAATCCACAGTATGAATATACTTAAAAACCATGCAACTGTCCACTTAAAAGTGGTTAGGATAGCAACTTTTATGTTGTGTATTTTACTAAAATAAAAAAAAAATGGGGCAAAATGTAATGAATTAGATGTCCTATGGGGATATGGTGCTCTAGCATTGACCTGCTTGGCAGGCCGGGGCCAAGGAGGCGTGGAGAATTGCTACCAAGGAACATGTTAGTTGTTTCCATTGGTTTTGAGTGATTAAAGATGCCGCTTCCTTGTCCCTGCTGATCCTTCTGTGGTTGTAAATTTGATTCACTTTGTCTTCAGTCCCCGTGTCTCTTTGATAAAAACCGCTTGTTAATGACCGCTTTTCCCTCCAATTTGACATTTTACATTGCTGCCTTTTATTTTATTTCAGGATAGTTGACATGCAGTGTTACATTATTTCAGGTGTGCAACCGACAAGTCCTCCTTAGTCCCCATCTCCTATCTCACCCATCCCCTCACCCCCCACTGGTGACCATCAGTTTGTTCTCCATAGGTAAGGGTCTGTTTCTTGGCTTGCCCCTCTCTCTCTCTCTCTTTTCCCCCTTTGCTCATTTGTTTTGTTTCTTAAATTCCATGTATGAATGAAATCGTACAGTTTTTGTCTTTAACTTCTTTCACTTGGCATAATACATTCTAGCTCTATCCATATTGTTGAAAATGGCAAGATTTCATTCATTCTCTTTATGGCTAAATAATATTCCATTATATATATATATATATATATATATATATATATATATATATACACCACATCTCCTTTATCCATTCCTCCACTTGTGGACACTTGGATTACTTCTGTAATTCGACTATTATAAATAATGTTGCTGTAAGCATAAGGGTGCATATATCCCTTTGACTTAGTGTTTTTGTGTTCTTTGGGTAAATACCCAGTAGTGGGATTGCTGAATCATAGGATAATTCTATGTTTAACTTTTTTTCCCTATGTTTAAATTTTTGAGGACCCTCCATACTGTTTTCCAGAGTGGCTGTACCAGCTTGCATTCCCGTCAACAGCATAGGAGAGTTCCCCTTTCTCTGCATCCTCTCCAACACCTGTTGATTCCTGTGTTGTTAATTTTAGCCATTCTGACAGGTGTGAGGTGGTATCTCACTGTGGTTTTGATTTGCACTTCCCCAATGATGAGTGATGTTGAGTATCTCTTCATGTGTCTGTTGGCCATCTGGATGTCTTCAGACAAATGTCTGCTCATGTCTTTTGCCCACTTTGTAATTGGATTATTTGTTTTTTGGGTGTTGATTTGCATAAGTTCTTTATATATTTTGGATACTAATCCTTTATAAGCTCTGTCATTTGCAAATGTCTTCTCCCATTCCCTAGGTTACCTTTTAGTTTTGTTGGTGGTTTTCTTCACTGTGCAGAAGCTTTTTATGTTGATGTAGTTCTAATAGTTCATTTTTGCTTTTGTTTCCCTTGCCTCAGGAGACATCTCTAGAAAAATGTTCCTATGGCTGATGTCCAGAAATTACTGCCTGTGCTCTCTCTTACAGTTTTTAGTTTCAGGTTTCACGTTTAGGTTTGTAATCTGTTTTGACTTTATTTTTGTGTATGGCGTAAGAAAGTGGTCCAGCTTCATTTTTCTACATGTTGCTGTCCAGTTCTCCCAGTACCATTTGTGGAAGAGACTGTCTTCTTCCCATTGCGTATTCTTTTCTGCTTTGTTTAAATTTCTGCATTTTAAAGCCACGGAAGAGTGGAACTGGATCTCATGGGTAAAAGGCATGGGTCCTGGCGTCAGAAGGAGCTCACATTCCCCTGCTGCCACTTTCCTCCTCGTGCTCTTGGCCTTTTTGCACTTGGGTCTCCACATGTGCAAACTGGTGATGGTGATGGACCTGGCCTCCCGTTGGCTCTTTAGTAGACTTTTCACTTTCAGTGCCCCAGTTTCCACAAGATCCTTCACGATGAAATCTTCTCTCTGCTGGAATTCACGATGGGAGCCCTTTACGTTTTCGTTCTCTGGATGTGCCGACCTCCCCCACTTCTCTCTCTTCCCAGTTCTGGCATCTCAGGAAAGTTCCCATTATCCAGTCTGAGGGTTCCCAGAGGCCTTTGCTAACCCCCACCTCCACTCGCCCCCCCCCCCCCCCACCAGAGTATAGATCTGTAACAGGGGCCTGCCTGTCAGCTCCCAGAGGGAGGGAGGGAGAGATGGAGTTGGTCCACCGGGCACCTGCCACAGTGCCTTGTGTCACACAGCAGGGCTTAGTAAATGGAGTAATGGAGTGAGTTAGACAAGAGTGGATTCAAGTGCCCCCTTCTTGGCCCTGTGCAATATTCACTTAAGACTTGGGTCTGGTCCGTTGTTTTGGCTTAGTGTGTCCTTTCTGTCGAATAGCTTGGCTGTTGCCTTGAAATTCTGGGAAAGGTTTTACAAATACCCAAAGGAGAGCAGAGCCCTTCCACTCTTCCTGGGCTCCTGGTCCCTGCCTGCATTCCCAGCCCCTCTGGGCGGTGGAGTCGAGGACCTGGGCTGCAGACCCAGCGATCAATAAGCCGCCTTCAGTTCAAGTCCAGAGGAGAACAGCACAACTAGTTGAAGATTCGAGAAGTGGTGCTTTGGAGGAAATCCTCGCTGAATTAAGTTTTGGACTTTTCATTTTTCTCAGTCGCCCAGGGCTAAGGGAGCAGGTTGTTTTAGACGCTTGGAGGGTGAGGACGCAGGCTGTCCCTGCAGAGTTCAGACCGGGGCTGGGAGGCTGTTGTTTGTACAACTGACTTTGGGCATCAGTTTGCATGAATTCACATCTTGTTCTGTTTCTTCTGACCAAATGAGGAGGTTTTTGGGGCCAAGCTTGGCCAAGCACCTGGAGAGGAAGGAGAGGAGGGAAAGACAGAGAGCAGTCTATGGGCCTAAACAGGATTTGTCAGGACCTGGGGGCAAAGCACCGCACAAAACCGTGGAGGGGGCATTCTGTGTAGCTCTGCTCCGAGCCCAGCTCCCTCTGGCATCTTGACGAATCCCTGAGGTTATCTTTGCGTCAGCCCCAGCAGATATGGGGTACCAGTAATGGGGTTTGAGTGTGTGTTAAATCCAATTGAGATGGGATTTCATAACCAGCTGGTTGGGACATCTGATACCTGTTGGTTACCATACCTGATTTGGACGATCTTGCCCGCTCACCCATGTGGCCCTCCTCCTCCATCATTCTGTGTGTGTGACCTGGAGCTCAATAGACAAGTCCAGACCTGCCACAAATGACAGGGACTTTTACTGTCCATGATTGAGTATGTGTGCTGGGGAGTCCCTAGACCCAGGCTTTGTTTCTGATTCCGCTGTGTGACCTTGGGGAGGTTTCTTACCCTCTCTGATCTTGGGTTTTCTCATTGGCAAAATGGGAACAATAAGATTGTGGTGAGGATTCAAGGAAATTAGAGCTGTGAAGCGTTTTGCGTCGGCAGACTTTCAATAGCCATTGATGTCTCTGTGTTATTTTTCATCTTGGGAGGTGAACTGGAAGAAAGTTCTTCCTACAGTGTTTGCTTTTCCATAGAAGTCTGTATCACTAAACCTCTTTCCTGGGCACAAAAGCTTCATAAGGGAAGCCACTGTCACCTCCGTTTCTTCAAACTGGAGCCCAAAGCGGTAACGTTCTTTTCCTTTGCTTGCACATGGCGCGGAAGCGTGGCAGGAGAGCATCTTGGGGAAACTGGCCCAGCCCGTTTGATTCACGCTAGCATCACTGCTCAGTGGCAGCTAAAAACATGATCCCTTTGGGTTGCACACCCAGCGGCGCATGAGGTATCACACGGGGGTTGTGTTTCTGATCAGCTAGCCTCAAGGTCTCCCTCGGAACTTCATGGGCTCCAAGCAGGTGCCCCTCTCTGGTACCAGGCCGGATGCATATCCATCAGGCAGCAGAGACGTCCTGTATGCAGCCTCGGCGGGGGAGAGTCGGTCACTTCTGAGAGCGAACGTCTAGATCATGCTTCTCCCGTGCATCGGCCTCATGGTCATGGCGAACCCACTGCCTGAGCCTGTGTTCCAGGTGTGAACCTGGCGCTGCGTGCAGAGAGGCGCAGGCCTTGAACCCTGGCTGCCAGACGCCACAGCCGCCCCGTCACCCTCTGTGCGGCCCCGGGGGGCAGTTGTCGAACACAGTTCATCAAACAGGAACTGAACCGACGGATGAAAGAGGAGGTCCGCGAACCCGTGAAGGCTTTTCTTGTCAACCGAAACGTGCTTCCCTTATTTCTCTGTGTGTCGGCGAAGAGCCACCGTGAACTCCCAGGTCAGCTGGCAAGGGGCCGATTTCTGCAGATTCGCCCGAGTCTTTGAATGTTTCCAGGGAGGGAATTGAATAAACAGGCATGGGGATGAAGGGGGCCATGTCCGTGGGGTCGGCGAGAGGCGGATTCAGGAGAAAGAAGTTGGCCAAAGTAGGGCAAGCTCTCTAGACCCAGTTTTGAACCAGAGCTCCCAGTACACAAGTCAGGAAATGGGAATTGGAGGGTCCGTTCCCCATTCTTCTCACAGAGAAGAGTCCAGTGACATTCGTATTATTGGGGGTAGGGGGCCTGGTTTCAGCTCAATAAGTCAGAAAAGAAAAACTAGCTGCTCAGATATTAACAGGCGAAGGCCATCCTTAATTGATTTTAAATTTGATAAAATCGCCATCTGAAATTTTTGAACTGTTGGAATGTGGATATCTTTTTATTATATTCCAACTATCAATGCCTTGTGCCTATTTACAAAGTTTTTATCCAGTAGAAGACATGGAACCATCCTCGTTGGTCTATTTTTTTAGGCGGATACCATCAGGAATCTGCTTTGCGTCGCCTTTTTTGTCATTTGGAAGAAACGTAAAATTAGGATACTTTGTAGAACTGTCACGGTTGGCCAAATATTTCTGTGATCCCTCAATGCGTCTGCGGGGGAAAAAAAAAAAAAAAAAGCTGCAGTGGTCAAGTGCATGGCCAGGAGCTAATGAGACCAAACACAGAAAGCCGTAAGAACCGGAATGGACAAGCTCTGCTTTAGTTTTCAGGTTCTGACAGCTTCTACTTTGTCCCTCACCTGCCCCAGGTCACTTTCACTTTGGTGTGAACACAGATGCTTCTCGAGGCCGTCAGCTGTATTTTGGTTGATAGAGTTCCTACAGAAGTCCCCCATGTTCTCTCTGGTTGGGGGGAATCAGTGACTCAGAAGAGCCTTTGTGCTTATGCGAGAAGCCTGGTTTCTAGTCAGTCTTCTGGTGGGTCCATGTTGGCAGGCTAGCAAAGAAAGGGAAGGAGCATGGGAAAATAGAAAAGAAAAATGATTGGAGAATATTATTCTTTGTATTTGCTTCCAAATCCGAATAAAGGGGCAGCTTTCCACAAAATTGAAACTAGACTGCAAACCTATTACCAGCTCAGGGCTGGACCACAGATCTAGTCATGTCACAAGATTTGTTGTAGAGACTGTAAGGGTAATATTAACATGATTTAAAACAAACAAACAAACAAAAAAACAAATCCCCTTGCCGAAATCAGAGCCAGACTTGGGCCTTACAGAAGAAAGTACCGGAAAGTCACGTGGGATGTGAGGGAGGGCACGGAGAGCTCTCAGAGTGTGGTTGGCTCTTGGGTTGATCTCTTCAGAACAGGTCTTGCTGTGGGTCTCAAGGATAGCTCTGCTCACCCAGCCTGGTGCTCATGGAGGCTCCGGCCCCCACCTGAGCCGGCCTCCAGACATTTCAGGATCACCTGCCGTGCACCCACCTGTGGCAGGATGCAAATTGGAAACCTAACCATTGTCATGACAGCCCCACTTGACAGGAAGATAGAGGAGGACTGCCCCCACCCCGCCAAAGGGCAGTCTGCTGCCCATGGTGCCGCTGGGAGGAGGGCTGCACTCCTTGGCTGCCGTCTTGACGACTGGTCTGCCTCACTCTGACCTGTTCCCTAATGATGCGATTTTGAATAAGTCAGTTTATCCCTTCGAGCCTCAGTTTCCACAGTTGGAAAATGTGCAGGAATCCTCATAGCTCATTAGGTCACGGCAGAGTGATCTTAGGTAGAAGGTGAGTGCGACTGATAGAAATGCAGTTTGTGCCAGCCTTCGGACTCAGGGGTCCTCCATGCGGACTGTCCATGGCTGTTCTCTGTCTCCTCACCCACAGGCCTGGGGTTGGGCAGGGAAGGGGGGATCCCGCTGGAATGATGTGTTGGGACTTGAGCAACAGGTGTGAATCCTGCAGATCTCCCCTGCCTCATTTTGGAGTTGTTCTGTCATTTTATTCTTAGAGTCAGTGTGAGGGTATGCTCTGTTTAACTTTTGTGGGAAGAAAAAAACAAAAAACAAAAAAAAACAAAAACAATAAACAAACCTCCATCCCCTCAAAAACAACAACAACAACAACAAAAAAAAAAACCCCATTAAAATGTAGGTGATGGGCCGCCTGGGTGACTTAGTCATTAAGCATCTGCCTTCTGCTCAGGTCATGATCCCAGGACGTCGGCTTGTTCTGCTGGTCACATTTTCAGGGACAGAGAAAATAATTAGGTTTCAATCAGGAGCGGGACCGGAGCTAACACATGAAACTGTAGACAAGCAGGCCAATGTGGCATTAGAACAAGGGCTCTGGTAAGGCTCCAATCCCACAATAGCAGAGCCCAGGAAATATGTCTGAGGCCAGAAAACATGTCTGAGGCCAGAAAACACACCCATGACAGGTTCCACTCAGAAGGAGAAACTCCCTGTGGCTTTCAGGGACCCCTGTGGGAGTCAGTCGTTTCGTGTCTGCCTTCGGCTCAGGTCATGATCCCAGGATCCTGGGATAGAACCCCACATTGGGCTCCTTGCTTGGCGGGAAGCCCGCTTCTCCCTCTCCCACTCCCCCCCGCTGCATGTGTTCCCTCTCTCTGTCAAATAAAGAAATAAAATCTTTTAAAAAAATAAATAAAATGTAGGTAAGAATTCCTATTAGAAACAGATAGCATGTGCTCCTGGGTCTTTCCTTCATTTTCCTGTATCTAATCCCATATGGATAATAGATGTCAAATATTTTCTGCAGTGAGAAAGGGGACCCTCAGGAGACTCACGTGCCGAGATTTGGGTAACTTTGGAAGAAATACCTTTGGAAGGAAACCTTGGAAAGTGTAAACTTGAGTTTGGGGAGAAGCCTTGAATCCCAAGGCCCCCTGCTGCTCAGCCTCTCTCCTTGCTGTCTCACTGCACTTTCCGTGTCTCTTAGCATTTGATTATGCTTTTCTAATAACAAAGCAGTATTTAATCAATGTAGAAAATACTGAGAACCATAGCAGAAGAAACTGAAATTCACCTTTATTCCACTATTCACGGATGGGTGAAAATGAACATTTTAGCACATTTCCTTCGAGTCTTTTTTCTACCCATGTGTATCTTCACACCGCTTCAGCATAGTGGCAACTCTCCGTTGAGTTGGACACTCTTCTGCCTAATTCCCTCCTTACGTACTTGGACTCATTATCTCCTCAGTTCTCCCCACAGGAAAGGATTTTTAGAATCCCGAAGTTTCCCCTTACGGAACTCCAACACAAACCATTTAGCAAAGCCCATGATGCAATTGTTTACATGATTGGAAAGGCGGTGAAATCACGTCTCATCCAGAGTTCTGAGCAATCTTTGAAAATTCTGCAGTCAAGGCTGCTTTTGCATCTAACACTTATTCAAAGCTAAGGTGTGAGAAGCTGGACAGAGTGTCCTGACATTATGGCGGTTGGAGCTACGGACAGTCAGAGGAGCTTGGAAAACAGTGTGAGTTTGCAGTGGAAGACATTGCCGTTTTTCTAGAATGGTGTGATTGCGCGTAGAATGATTAATAAATAGCCGGGTGCTGAGTCAGCTGGGTGTTTGCAGCAGGGAAGAGAGACACATGAATCCTCACAGGTTGTATTTTGTCTGGGGAATCAGGGTTAAACTGGGCATGAGCTCAAAGGGTCTGTAATATCTCCTTCCCACCCCCGAGGGGGATTTAGGAAAGGAAAAAAAAAAATGCTCAAGCAAATACATGATTGTGGCCACTGTGGTGAAGTTTCTGGAATCTCTCTTATTTACCACTAACTCAGATTTCACAATGACCAAGAGCTCTCTTAAAGAGCCAATGCGTCCTATGTAAGAAACAGATACTACTTCAGCTTGAAATAGCTCTGAAACAAGACCTGTTTATTCCTAAATTAAATATTCTTTGAAGAAAAAAAATTTTTTTTTTGAATTTTAGAAAAATATTAGAAAATGCAGCAAGTGGAAGAGAGTAAAAGCTACTTGTGATCGACTGCTGCCATTTTGGTCAGTGTTTCCTTCCTCTCCTCTCGCCTCCCTCTTCTCTCTGTTTCGTGGATGTTCTAACTCTCCTGTGGTTGGTCGTTTAGGAGTTTCCTCCTCTGTTATATGTGATGTTTCAGCAAGGGTCCTTGAAGCTAAGTCTGTGCTGGGACCTAACTGACTGCTTTGGGTACAGATCCAGCAAAGGGAGTATCAGGCCATCTGGTACACACATGTAAGACTTGTCATACAGGTCACCAAACTGGTGGATGGAAATGTGAGTGCACCCAGTACCCAACAAAACTACATTTACCCTGTTGGTAATAGTGTTCTGTCCTTTACTCAGCCTTTACCAACCCTTCCTAATTTAGTATCAAGGCCAAAAAGCCAACCAACCAACCAACCAACCAACCAACCAGGCAGCCAGTGTCCCGTTCCAGCGTTCATGTCCTTCATTATGTAATGAAGTTAAAAACTATGTCTTATTTTCTTTTTTTTTTTTAAAGATTTTATTTATTTATTTGACAGACAGAAATCACAAGTAGGCAGAGAGGCAGGCAGAGGGAGAGAGGGAGAAGCAGGCTTCCCGCTGAGGAGAGAGCCCGATGCGGGGCTCGATCCCAGGACCCTGGGATCATGACCTGAGCCCAAGGCAGAGGCTTTAACCCACTGAGCCACCCAGGCGCCCCTATGTCTTATTTTCTTCTGGTGCATTTAAATTTCTTCTTCAGTGAATCGGCTGTTCATTCACCCACCCCCCACCCCACACTCCTGCCAATCCGGGAGTTTTTTTTCTGTTCTAGAGTCACACTTTTTTTTTTTTTTTAATGATACAGGTTTAAATGCATTTGTCATAGTCTCCCTGAGACACACAGTTGTAAGTGTTATCTTTAAGAAAGAGAATAGCACTTGGGAATGGGAGCCCAAGAGCAAAAACGGAAGAAGAGGGTGTTTAGGAATGGTCTGGAAGTTTGGCGAACCGACACCACTTGTTACCGAAGGAGGTATGCGTGTAGCAAAGTGTGCGTGTTGCAGGTTTTTACAGACCAGACCCGTTTTTGAAGCCAGCACCAAACCCCAGGAACAGACTGTCAGGAGCATGTTCAAGCCCCCGATCCCTGACCTCGAGCAGCATCGACAGGGTGGGGCTGTTTTTGTACCTTAGACGTTTGCGTCTGGCTTCTCCTCTCTTCCTCTACACGGTGTCTGCAAGGGGCATCCCTGGTTTGTATAGTTGTAGGTATTTGTTCCCCTTTACGGTGTTCCACCACGTGTGACTGTGCCAGTCTGGGACCCCTTCCTACTGCGTGGATGGGCTTTGGGTGGTTTCAGATTTCCGGTTATGGATGGCACTGTTGTAAATATTCGAGTAGATGTCTTGGGAACCCTGGTGTTAGATAATGGTTTTTGGTTTTTTGTTTTTTTAAAAAGATTTTATTTATTTATTTGATAGAGATCACAAGTAGGCAGAGAGAGAGAGGAGGAAGCAGGCTCTCTGTCGAGGAGAGAGCCGAAGCGGGACTTGATCCCGGGACCCTGAGATCATGATCTGAGCGAAGGCAGAGGCCTTAACCCACCGAGCCACCCAGAAGCCACTAGGTGATGTTTTAACCAGCTTCATGTGGCCACGTCCTTCCCCTGGCCCCTCTACCCCCATCTCTTAAGTGAAGCAGAGGGCAGCGTGAACTTGAGCGCACAGCGCTCTTCATTTGTCTTTACGTGTTCAGATGAGAGTAATACTGTTCTCTTGAGGTGCAGAGGAGTGATTTAAATTGTACGTAATGGCTCTAAGGCTTCAGGCTGGGTTATCGTCTGTGGAGAATTATGTTTTACATCCTGTTATTTTCTTCTCTATCAGTTCTTAACTCACCCTAGCGAACCTGAAGGTTCAAACTGTCTTCGGAGGAAAGAGTTTATTAACACAGTGGTCTTACAAGTGACGTTCCTGGGTTTGCCAGTATAATGAAAACCACGTCTTCGGGGTAAGGAACTGGATTTAGGCCATGTGCGTGCGTGAGTCGAGTTTGAGAGATGTACCAAATCTAGATCACATTGCTGTGTGATCTTTTGGTAGAATTAAATAAAAGGCATTAAAAAAATTTATAGCTGCCTTTTACCAGCTTTATGTCTGATTTTTTTCCCCTCTCTGTCTCTAGATTCTTTGGCTGACATGAGTTTTGAAGTTCTGCCACATTCACTTATCAGCCTGTGGCAAATGCAGTCCTCACCAGAGAGAAGATGAAAGCCTGAGAGTTTAAAAAAAAAAAAAAAAAATCCATGTGCTACATAAAAATGCCCTACCCTTGCAGGGAATTGGCAGTTAACTCCCCCCGCAACCCAACACCGTCCCCTTTCTCCGTATGTGCAGGAAAAAGGCTTATTTCTTAAATCATTCTTCTATAATCTACCAATTGTGTGTATCTCCTTAAAACTCATCAATACAATCTGCAAACACATCCAGCCTCACAATTCAGGATCTCAAGGAGGGCCAAGTACGTGTCGGTGGGTGCAATTCCAATTTTATGGGTATCTCTATAAACTATGAATCGCTTTGTCCTTCTCGCATAGGCACGGGCAGAATTTCAGTCTCCACAGTAACTCCCACAAAGTGAATAGTGAACACACAAGAAATCTCCACCTCCCAGGGAGAGGAGACAGCGATGCTGGGAGAGAGGGAGTTTGTGGAGGAACAGTGTGTGTCTTCTCGTCCTTCGTCTGGGTGCTTGTTTTCGTTCTCATTGCTTTGGAGTCTCCTTAAGTGTTTTATCTGCCATCAAAGGACACTAGGCTTCAGCTGATCAGTAGCCCCACAAGCTGGTTGCAGCTCGTTAATCTGGCAACAGCAAAGGGGGCCTAGAGAGGCAGGACCAACCCCTGGTAAAACGCTGCCATAGGTGACTTCCTTCCCTCCCTCCCTTCTTTGTCGTTCCTCTCCTGTTTAGAGCTAGGCTTCCATTTCTGGCATCTTGTTCCTTGGGGCTCCATGGCTGGGACCCCCGTGGACACCCCAGAATCCTTTCCTCTGCCTAGGTGGACGCTGGTGCTGCTCCTCCTTGGAGACCACACAACAGCTGACTTCCCCATCACCACAAGAAGGCCTCCGCTAGTCCTCCCGCGTGTTCATTCGGCTACTGGTCCACCCGTAGAGGGATTCTCTACTGCCTGTGGTATGTGTAGTGTGAGAGACACCACAGCTAGGAAGACCCAGCCCCTGCCCTCAGGGACCTAGTGTTTAAGTGGTTCCAGTGGTGGAGATGTACAAATCTGTAGTTGGTTATGGAGGGTGTGGGAGATGCCCTGGTGGTCACAGGGTGGGGACGGGGCAGCCTCAGAGGCTGGGGGTCCCGGAGGCCAAGGGTGTCCCCTCACACTCAAGAATCTTAACTCAGGCCAGGCAGCTCAAGGTTGGTCTTATAGACCCCAGGCTTTGTGGCAAGTTTGTGAACAGAAGTGTGACATGGGCTTCCAGAACATTCTTCGGCAAGTGGATCCCAGGAACTTCCAACAGCGTTTCGGTCTTCGGGACCAAAGTTTGCTTTGCACTCTTGGAATTAAGATGGAATGTATGAGATTTGAGGGTTCACTAGATACCCATTTCCCAGTGTTGTGTTCTGCATTTTTTTCTGTGGTTGGAAACTTCTTTGCAGGACCTGGCTCTACACCTTTGGTTGAGATTTTCAGAATGTTGGGATGTTCAGTGACCCGACAGAATTCGCTTGTGCACTTCTAAGGGGATGTTTTAGGTGTTCCTTTGTGCGGTCGGCGAGGCGGAGCGGTAAACTGGTTTGGGACATACTGTCACGAGCAGCTAGTTTTCCATGAAACAAGGTGCAGCGGTGTCACAAGGGGGAAGGAGACCCCAAAACGCACCATTTTTTAATGACAGGATAGGTTGTGTGGCATGTTTGTCTCATCATGCCTGATCAGTGAAACTCAGCTGACCGGTAACTGCTGGTTTCTCATTTTTGTTCGGTGTTCCTGTATGTGGAAGAATGGCTCCATATTTGGGCCTCTGGAATATGTATTCTGGGGGGATATTTAAAAAAGCAATAATGAAAAAAAGCAATTAATGAAAAACCCTCTAACCCCCATGAGAAAAACCTGGATGCTTTGACAAATTATTTTAACTCCTAAAACCTTCAAGTGGAAACACAGCAAGATGGTTTGTGTTGGGTAAGGAAGTATTTCATTAGAACTTTTGGTGGTTTCCGTGGTTTTGACAGCAGTGTTACTCTAAAGCAAAAGGTGTTCAACAGATTCGCTTTACCCCCCCTCCCGCCAAAGAGTACAGTTTGTTGACTAGGTTTTAATTCTTCATCTGGCATTATTACCTTCTCTTACACGACTATAAGATGCTACTAGGTTGTGGAGTTTCATTCCTTAAAAAACAAAACCTCTCTTTAGACTCCTTAAATGTGTTGAAACACAGGAGTATCCAGCCATATTAAAACCCCATCTTTCAAAGCTTTATAAAAGTGCAGGGATGTGTACAGGATTTTTTCAGCGATTATTTTTGCTAGACCCATTAAAAGGGTACATGAATTTACAATGGCCTGGATATTCCATTTTGAGCCGTTCAAATTTAAATGATAGAAATGATAGAGACAGGTCCCCAAAGGTTACTTGAACAGCCCATGGGAACGTTAAGCATCAGTGCACCAGAGAGGAAGTCGTTATGTTGGCCAAATGATACTTCTTGGAAACATTACAGACAACTTCAGGCATCAGGTGCAAGCCATACAAGGTCAAGGCCCTGGTGGTCAGGCGATCTTAGGATTTGTTCTGTGGTTCTGATGTATACAGGAGAGAGATGGCGTGTCAGATGGCGGTGTTGGGACCAGCAAAGCCTTAGCTGGAGAAAAGGCAAATCAGAGAGCGGTGACTCTAAGGAAGAGGCGAGCTGGTAGCAGGAACAAGCACCATTTGCCAGCATTGGGATGGGTGTGGCAATCAGGAGTGACCTAGAAGATCACTCTTTAATGTTGGGGGGAGAAAAGGAGCAGAACGAGAGGAAAGGTGGGTGTGTAGAAGTAAGTGAATTTTCTCAGTTTTTTTTTCTTCCCAAGTCACCGATGAGGCCACTGGCAAGGAAGACTATAACCTCAATATTATAGAAAGAGGCCAGTGTTGCCCAGAAACAGGGTTTGGATGGAAGACCCATAATTGGCGACTACGGTTATTTGACAGGGAAAAGGCAGGTTTGTGGCATAGATTTGTAGATTGGGTGGAAATATACAAAAGTGATTCCTTCTTCCTCTCCTGGACCACTCCTGCCCTGGAGTCCAGAGCCAGTAAGGCATCGGAAGGAAGACAAATAAAGACGAGCTCCTTTTACTGTCGCTTTGTGAGGCTGTGCTCTGTCAGAGCCAAGGGGAGGCAACTTCTCTCGGAGCCGGGATGGAAGTTGCAGTGTTTGCTAATGTTCTGGTGAATGAACTGAGATGCACTGATTTTATAGGGAAGGCTGTTACATTTGCTAGCTGGACCTTACTAGGATTTTTTTTTTCCCCCTATAAATTACAGAACAGACTCAAGAGACCCAGTAGAACTAACAACATTGTCAGGCACAATAAAATTGCCTGGATTATGTGTTCGGGTTGCTGTCTTCTCCAGCTCTTCCTGAAGACTAAAGTAGAACAGTTCCAGGCCATGAGATGAGGAGGGAAGAATTTTTATCTGCATGGCTTGGCAGTAATGTTAAAGCTTTTCTGCCAAGAAATATGAATTTCCACTTGTGTCAGCAAGATGGGAATTGAAGAAGAAAGAAAAGTACAAAACAAACAAACAGAACTATGCAGACACCCTCGAACCCAAGGTGCAGTGTTTTGGAGCTTTGGGGCAATTGTTAAGACTAAGTTATTCGGTTGACTGGATCCCTGAGGGATTCGATGGGGGTTGACCAGCCTTCTGGAAAATCTGACTTTCCAGAACCTCCTCTAAGAAGGTCCACCGGTCTGCACGCCCACCTCCCAGCACCTGAAGGACCTTCTCTCACAACCAACTTCCCACTTGTCCATCGTGCCAACACTATGGCTGTACTTCTCTCCTCAGGTCTTTGCAGGTCTAGAAAAACCACAGTCCCAGGAGGCATGAGGGCAGCAGCCTTTGGTTCTTATGCCTCTCAGGTGGGCAGGCTTTGTGCTGGGACACACGGGGACCTTGACCTGGGTGTGTGCGTGTGACTAGAGCACGGAGAAGAGCCAGCCTGAGCCTGCTGTGTTCACCGTGTTCTTCGACTCAGCCAAATGCCCTGGATCTGGTTCTTCACACAAGTTGCAAAAACACCCTCTGGGAATCCTGGCTGCATGTGCTTCTGCAAATTCCCAATTTGGTGGGCGCTGGAAGTTTCACGATTTGATTCTCGCACGGGCCTCCTCCATCCCTATTAGCAAAAGTAGGCACAGTCCGGTCTTCAAAAAGATGTCATGAGGGAATATATCCGGCTCAACAGGGGGTACGTGTTTTTGGTGCTAGAAAAAAAGGTGCATCGAATAGCTCGATGTGTGGAGAACGGCCTCTGTTTCCTTTTAACTTCCAAGACGAGTGTGGCACTTTTTTTTTTCCCTGGAGAGGGAGAGAGCGCGTGCATGTGTGCGTGTGAGCAGGGTGTTGGATGTGGGGGAGAGGGGCAAAGGGAGAGCATCTCAAGCAGACTCCTTGTTCAGCGCAGAGCCCGACGGCGAGCTCAATCTCATGACACTGAGATCATGACCTGAGCCAAAATCAAGAGGTGGATGTTTAATTGAGCCACCCAGATGCCCTGAAAGTGTGGCATTTTTTTAAAAAAAAGATTTTATTTATTTATTTGACAGAGAGAGAGAGATCACAGGTAGGCAGACAGGCAGGCAGAGAGAGAGGAGGAAGCTGGCTCCCTGCTGAGCAGAGAGCCCAATGTGGGGCTCAATCCCAGGACCCTGAGATCATGACTTGAGCCGAAGGCAGAGGCTTTAACTCACTGAGCCACCCAGGCGCCCCAAAATGTGGCATTTTTGACAAAAAAATGTGCACTTGTTTATTCTGTGATTCTTTTAAAAAAAGAAAACAAAACCTAAACAACACCAGACACACGCTAAGCTGGATAAGAGGGCCAGCTCTTAGTCACACAAGCCTCAGATTTTGTATTTAAAATTCATTATTTATCTCAACTCTTAGCACATGGAAAGAGGAAACAGGAAACATGTTCTATCTTTTGGTATCTGAGAAAAGCCTGAATCCTTCTTTCACCACTATAGAAATTGTCAGGGTTCGAATCACGGGGGACTGATTTCATCCCCAACTTGCTGACTTAGGACCTTGGGCTAGGTCATTTTTCCAAACCTGACTCCTTCATCTGTAAAATGGGGTGATGTTAGTATCCACCTCAGAGTTTATCTTAAAGTTTGGACGCATCGGTTCAATACTAAGTTCTTTGAAAATGGTGTTGTCTTATTTTGTAAATTTCTCAGAGATGTTTCATCATCCCACTGATGGGTGGTCAAGCATGGCCTGAAATACAGAAGTCAAGGGATGGTGCATTTTTTTCCCATTAAGGACCAGCTACTAACAATTCCAGGATTTGAGTGGGCCAGTCGGTGCTATCACCACTCTGTTCTGCTCTTGTAATGCAAAAGCAGCCAGAGCTGATAGGAAAACGAATGAGCTTGGTTGTGTATTTATGGACACTGAAATTTGAATTTCACATACTTTTCACATATCATAAAATACTCTTCTTCTTTTGATTTTTGTAGCCATTTAATAAAACTGTAATGCACACTCATAGCCCATAGGGTGTACCCAAACAGTGGGTAGGGGTTGCCAACAATCACCCTCAAGGAATTTGCTTCATCTTTTTCAATAAATATTGTCTATGGAGAAACAAAAAAAAAAAAAAATGGTTTTCTTAGGAAGATTCCAGTGTCTTCAGTCATCTTAGAAAACCAAGGAGAGAAGAGATGGATCTTTTCTTTCTTTTTATTTTTGGTGAATTGGTTTCTTTCTCTTTCTTTCTTTCTTTCTTTCTTTCTTTCTTTCTTTCTTTCTTTCTTTCTTTCTTTCTTTCTCTTTTAAGATTTTATCCATTCATTTTGAGAGACAGAAAGAGAGAGCAAGAGAGTATAGGCCAGGGGTAGGAGGAGAGGAAGAGGGAGAAGCAGACTCCCGGCTGAGCAGGGAGCCTGATGTGGGACTCAATCCCAGCACTCTGGGACCATGACCCGAGCCGAAGGCAGACGCTGAACCGACAGCCACCCGGGCACCCCTGGATCTTTTCCATGTAACTTTCAAGGAGGCATGCTCTGTCAGTGTTGATTATGAGCCTGACCCAGGATCCATCAAAGAAGTGGGTGAAAGAGACGGTCAATTGTATTACAGGTCATTAACTTGAATCTTTTTCTGAAACAGCAGAAATGCTGTCCATGTTTAGCCTGGTTCGTGGTGAGGGTGGACACTGGTTTATTCCCTGGGTGGCGGGGGGCTGTTGGAACACGTTTCAGCATTGTCCTGTGCAGTCGTACACAGACTGGTGTTGTATCATCTTATGGGGAGCTCAGCCTCCTGGCTTCTGACCCCGGGTGCTTGCCTCCCACTGTCCTGCTTTGCATCATTATCAAACAGATAATGAGGAGATTAGCGTGGTGCCCCGAACTCATAATGCCAATGTTTATATAGGTCTTTTTCACCTACTATTTAACCCTCAGAAAACCCGATCAAGTCAGAGGGACAAGCTTGATTATTTGCCTGTTACGTAAGTCAGCTAACAATCTGCTGTATTTCAAGTTACCCTGGGTCACACACCCATGAAGGGCTATAGGCAAGTCTGGGGACGTGTGTTTCTAACTCTTTTTTATTATGCTATGCTGCCTTATTACATGACACAACAGTTGATGTCATTAATACCCAAACATTAAAAAATAAATTGAAAAAGAAATAACATCCTGCCCCGGTTCCAGCCCCTGGCAGAGATTTTTAAGTGGAGAGATTTGTGTTATGAGAATTTTTGCTTTCAAAATGCTACACGCACCTCCTGTAAAAGGTTGCATTAAATGATTTTATATTTGGTGAGAGGGCCATGTAAGTTTATTATTTATTTATTTTGGGTCTTTTTGCTTCAGCTCCTTTGGCTAAACGAAGCACCGCTGTATTTTTATTGTATACGCCATCATTAAAAGGAATTGAAAAGACGCTTGTTAGTTTTAATATTGCATGGATGGAAATATATCTGGCACTTTTAGGAACAGTTACAGTTCCTAATAGTGCATTTTAAGAAGTAGTCTGGTTTTGTTCTTGATTAAAAAAAGAGAGAGACAGAAAGAGAGAAAACTTTCTTAAATTTGCTATAATTCGATAATCATCTTTTCGTTGGGGAAAAGGTCTCTGCTTAGTGTGACGCTGATTTTATGGACTCATTCAGCATTCCTTGCTAGCCTACGGGAGGGGGGTAGGGCTCTGGGGCGGCCCTTCATGGGCCTTTCATTTGTTGGTAAATAATCCAAGCAAAGCTGCTTCCAAGCACAAGTTTTCCCCCTTTCTCTATAAACCATATGCTTCTTTAGCTATTGGACATATGCCCCTTCCATAAACCGTGCACGGCTTTAACTGTTGGAGCTGTTGTTAACTTGAACGCAGACCAAGTACGCAGGCTGCTTCCTGCATCCAAGCCTGCAGTGCAGTCCCGCTGAAGACAGAGTAAAGTATTCCTTTGCAGAACAGCCAGAAACTCTATGGGAAGGTAATGGTCATTTGATCACTGTCTGAAGCATCTTTTCTGGGTAACTTTTATAGGGCGAGGGAGAATAATTTCAACAATGGTGATAATTTTCCCATATACATATAGAAAGATGGGAGGCAAATCAGTGTTCTGAGGTCTTCAAGAGACTTTGTAGGGGTTACTAGTCCTTTTTAATGGATGAGAGGCATGCCGATTTTGCCCTTTACCTGAAGTACGACTCCAAGCCGGTTGCTTAAACTCGCCGAGCCTCGGGTTGTTTACCTGAATGATGAGGGCAATGGATACTGATGGGATTAATGGAGACGAGTGCATTGCACACAGCCTGGCTTTTTGTGAGTGCTCCATACATATGAGCAAGAGCCATGGTAGTAATGATCCTTTGTAATGCAGCGTCCCTTCTGCACCTTTCCGGGTGGCCCCATGAAAGCTGAGCGACCCAATGTGTCAGGGAGGGAGGTTAGAGCATTTGTGTATCGATAGGAAATGATCAAAAATTATTAAATTAAAAATTTAAAATCTGTATTTAATATTTATATAATTATTTAATATTAAATAAATTTAAAATGAAAAATAATAGAAAATAATCACATAGGGGTGCCTGAGTGGCTGAGTGGGTTAAGCCTCTGCTTTCGGCTCATCAGGTCCATGATCTAAGGATCCTGGGATCGAACCCCACATCGAGGTCTCTGCTCAGCAGGGACCCTGCTTTTCACTCTCCCTCTGCTGCTCCCCCTGCTTGTGCTCACTCACTCTCTATGTGTCAAATAAATAAATAAAATCTTTAAAAAAAAACCATATAGTTTTAGGAGCGCCTGGAGGGCTCAGTTGATGCAGCGTGTGACTCTTGATCTCAGGGTCATGAGTTTGAGCCCCACGTTGGGGGTAGAGATTACGATATAAATACACCAATCTTTTAAAAAAATCATATTTTAAATAAACAAATTTATTGAAATCTCTATATACAGCCCAGTTTCAGTGTAAAGAGTTATTCATAGGTGTGAGAAAAGCTTGCCAGGCACTTAGATTTTAAGAGGTGGAATAAATTGTTTAAAACAAGACTCCAGGAGATATATGTGTGGGATAATTTTTCAATCTATGTGAACTTAATCTGGACTTCCCTAGAGGTTTACTGCAAAGGTCATACTTAACGGTAGAAACAAGGAGTCAAATAAACCTGCTATTTCTGCCATCTAAAGTGATTGGAAAATACTGAAACATATGGAAAAATGTAATCCATAGAAATATTTTCAAGCTCATTTAGTCCATTTAAGGTTTTTTTTTTTTTAATTTAGAAATTTTGGAATAGAAATAATCATCTATTTCTCTTTCTCCTACCTTCCTTTTCTCCAGAGATTTGGTGTCACGGTAGTCTAGTGGGTAAGTGAGTGGATTCTGTTTCCTTGGACACATGTGTCTCAGTTTTGTATGTAGGAAGTGAGGATCAGAATGACAGTCACCTCATAGGATTGGCCTGGAGGCCTCAGAGCAGTACCTGGGACTCCGTGAAGTTCTGTTCTTTAAAATCCTTGAATGGACTGTATTTAATGACACGATATTCTATCATGTAAGATAATGGACATTAACTTTGTTAATGAATTTTGCTTATAAATAACACTGTGATGAACATCCTTGAATATCAATCATTGTCTTCTTTGCTACTTTTCCCCTTAAGGTGCACCCTGGAAGTGGAATCATGTAATACATCTAGCCAATTATGGAGATATTTTTTTTTTTCAAAGATTTTATTTATTTATTTGACAGAGAGAGATCACAAGTAGGCAGAGAGGCAGGCAGAGAGAGAGGAAGGGAAGCAAAGCAGGCTCCCTGCTGAGCAGAGAGCCAGATGTGGGACTCGATCCCAGGACCCCGAGATCATGACCTGAGCCGAAGGCAGCGGCTTAACCCACTGAGCCACCCAGGCGCCCCTGGAGATATTTTAATATCCTGAGAAAGTCTTTCTCTATCTCCCTCCTAGCACTTGATACTATGCTTTTACAGGTTTACTGGAATGTTCGCAGTTGTTACCTGGGTGAAAGTTTTATGTCGAAAGTATGTATAGTCCTTTAGGGTACTGCTTGGACTCCATTGTGGCCAAATCCAGTACCCTACCTATTTTTATATGGCCCATGAGCCAAGAATGATTTGTTAGATTTTCTTTTTTTAAAGATTTTAGTTATGTATTTGACAGAGAGAGACACAGAGAGAGAAGGAATACAAGCAGGGGGAGTGGAGAGGGAGAAGCAGGCTCCTTGCTGAGCAGGGAGCCCAACAAGGAGTTCCGTCCCAGGACCCTGGGATCGTGACCCATACTGAAGGCAGATGCTTAACAACTGAGCCACCCAGGTGCCCCTGATTTGTTAGATTTTAAATGTGTCATGTGAAAATTATATAAAAATTCAGAATTCACCATCCATAAATAAAGTTTTATTGGAAGACAGCCATGCTTATTGGTTTAGGTCTTTTCTGCGATTGCTTTCATCCTATAAAACAGAGTTCAGTGGTTGTGATGTTTGCAGACTTATGCAAACTTGAATTTTGGGTCAAAATTCAAATATAAGTTTATTTTTTATTTCTTATCCCTGAGTCAGGAGGACCAGTAGCCAAATATGTAAGTGTGGGCTTTGGTGTCTCACTCCCTGGACTCCAGGTTCTGCCTGTTCTCAGGTCCGAGCTTCGCTCTGCCACACAGTTTTCTCATCTGGCCAATGAGTGTCATGACAGTGCCTTTGCAAACAAGTTACAATGATGAGAAAGCAAGACGGGGAAGCCCTTCCTACCGCATAGTACGGAAACGTTAGTTGTCATTAATTGGTACATGGTTATAGTTTAAGTTGGCAGGCTTTTGAGAAAAGAGATTGTTAGGGAGAATGAGTGAAAACAGAATCATGTGTATTTTAGGAAGGTGGATGTATCTGGTCTTTTGTTTCCTTAATAGCTTTTACTGGGATTTCTTAGAAAACAACAGCAGCAGCAAAAAACCATTCCAACATTGAGACGTTAGGTTCTCCTGAAGGTGCCTGGAAATCTGGAGCAAGGTCAGGAGAAAGGTCTGTCTCGTGTCCTAGTTCCCATTCTCATCTCAGGGATGATGGCTGGTTGGTGTCCACCCTGCCCCCCTGACTGGGGGAGTGGGTACCACAGCATCCTGTGTTGGCCGTGACCATGAAGACATGCGCTGGGAAGATTAGGATTTGTGGCCCTTCCTGCCTCACTCACAGTGTCTGAGCCGTGACCTGAAATTTTTTTTTTTTAAGATTTTATTTATTGACACACAGGGAGAGATCACAAGTAGGCAGAGAAAGAGAGGGAAGCATGCTCCCTGTTGGGCAGAGAGCCGGATGCGGGGCTCCATCCCAGGACCCTGAGATCATGACCTGAGCCTAAGTCAGAGGCTTAACCCACTGAGCTACTCAGGTGGCCCCAAAATATTTTACATAGTTGCAGATTTGAGGGGCTAAGCAGGCTGGGCAGGCACTCTCATGCCTTACCTGTGGTAACATTGTGAAGGATCCAAATGTGATATTTGATTTGGGGCTCTCAAGTGCACATTTCATAGCTGAGCTCAAAGTGGGTGGTGGCTGGAGGGAGCTTCTGTTGTTGAAACTGGACCCTGCACCACCCGGCCTTTCTCAGAAGCTGGTCAGCAAACGGGAGCTCTCTGCTCCCCTGCCCCAATCTTGTCATAGAGATGGAACCTCTAGCTCATTTCGGTACAATAATGATATTCTCTTGATATTTAAATGTGCTCTCCAGGAGGGTCTGATTTCTGCAATGGAGTAAGCACGGTCTTTAAATTTTTATTAAAAATATAATACCACCATATGCTCAGGCTTTCTCATTATGCAGTCTTCTAAAAACAAAAACCATGCAACATAAACACACCAGATGAAGCCAGTTAAGTCTGTGTTCATTCTTGCAATTTAAGAAATGGTAGAAAGGTTAGGGAAGGGGACTTTGATCTTGAGTGGGGAGGAGGGGTGAAACCTGGAAGCCACCATTCCAGAGGGCTGCCAGAATGTTCCTGAGGGCCTTCAAAGGCCGGGTAGGCCCGGAGTCCTCCCACTGGACGGGCTGATAGGACCGGTCCCATCAGAGGACACACTCTGGCCTTGTGAACAGGTCTCCCATTGTTTCTGTTGAACTGTTGGTTGTAGGTCTCGTTGTGGAATCCTCACTGCTCACGTCTGTTGGGGTAAAGTAAGAAAGAGAGGCTCTTTATTCTTTGCTTCTAAAAGACGAAAACCAAGTCTTCAAACAAATCTCTAATACCTAAATATTCGCGAGACTGTTACTCACAGATAGGCATAAACGCGCTATTAAGCAGAAGGAAAAAAAAATGTGGCCCTCCTGAGAATTTATTGTACTGCTTTTGATGTCCCTAATTAACTCACTCTGTGTAAGCAGCGACTGGCAACTAATAGCAGGCTAATAGAAGAAGCCGCATGACATTTCCGAATTCTTAATTCAAGGAGCCGTCTTCACAGGCTCGTGGAAATGAAGGAAGGTCTCCTCCTCCCTTTTACAGGAGGGCCTTTGGGGACCCTCAGGGGCCCGCTTCATCTGTTCTATTTTCTCTCCCCTGGTGTGGGCGGGACTTGGCTGGTGCTTTCTGTCTGGAACTTTCCAAGTTGGTTAGTGCTGCTGGGTTTGGGTTTAGACTTAAGTGTCCTGGAATGCTGGGCAGTGTTCACGGAGTCACAGGGGCACTTTGCTATCCCTGTCAACAACGCCCATTGCGGGGCAGGCAGGGGGGCAGGGGTGCAGACCTCGGGTTGGTGAGGTTCGGAGCATGGAGGAGAGCACACAGAAACCCTGGAGGCCATGGGGCATGCCTGGTGAGGCCTCAGACAAGCTGATAGCATGTTATCGGCTCCTGACTTTCCAGATGGGCAAGGAGCCCTCATTGTGTCATCTTTGAGGAAGGCAGGAGGCCGCTTGCTGCGTGTGCCCGCAGAGCTCTGGGCTGCGGTGGGGCTCACAGCCATTGCTGCCTTGGCCTTTTAGGTTTATCTGAATTGTCATCTTGCCTTCTCTGCCTACTTTTTCTGTCCCAGGCGCCCCTTTTGAAGTTGCATGTAGCTCTGTAAGCAGAGGGAGGTGAGAAATTAGCTCTTTGGAGCAAGGAGTTTCTGGTGAGGGGCCGGTGGGATACTGGTCAGTCTAGACCCCGTTTCGTCCTTTGGCCAGAGAACTCTAGAAGATGTTAAAACAGTAGGGATACTTGCATGCCTCTGACGGACAGCCTTTTCTACTCTCTCCTTTCACCTGGGACCTCCTGCTTGATGAAAGTAGGACGAGCGAGCTACCCCGTCATCTTGGAGGCAGAGTTGCTTCTGGAATTTCTCCAGAGCCTCAAATCCTCCCGCTCGCCTCGTCTTGCAGGCCGTGCAGTTGGTTTAAAGGTTGCAGACAAAGCAGAGAGCTCTCTCCTGATCCTGGGCCACTCCCTCTGTCATCAGTCATTGTCAATGGGAGATGTGTGTGTAGCCGCACAAGGGCGATGTCTGACCCCAAGGGCGTTGGAAATGTTCTTAGAGGAGGCATTGTTTGTTCGCTGCCTTTGGAAGCCAAGCTCCAGACATCTTAGGGAGCAGTCCCAGGCCGAGGCATGACTATAGTCTGGGTGCAAAGAGGCAAGACTGTGCTTCTAAAACCTACAGGCACTTTAGTCTTCCTCTCTGCCCTCATTCTACCATGCTTCTGAATCCACGTTGCCTCTCCCATCTTTCCTTTCTGGAGTCCCCCTTTGCTCCAAGTCATGGGGAAAATTGTGAAACGCGTGGAGCCAAGGACCTCGGTCCTACTGGTTTTTATTCAAAGAACATCAAAACGTAAATAACCAAAGAAATAAAGCCGACAAGACATAACACATGCATAATAGGGAAAAAATAAAATCATGCTCTTTCCAAACCCAGCGAGGCAGTTTCCTGAGAGGAAAGCAGAAAACGGGGCTGTTTTCTTGCCCAGATCAGGAAGGTGGGCCCCCAGGCTTCTTCTGGAAGCACGCTAGAAACTTCAGGTGTGCACAGACCCCATTGGCTGAGCCTCAGCGTGCGGTGGGGGGCAGGGGGCGGGGGAGGGTGTGGCCCGGTGGAGGGCATGCGTATGTCTCACGCTCGTGCAGCGAGCATGTTCCATGGGACCGAGCCCCTGAGGCTGGACGTTGACTCCCCATGGATTTGTCACTTGGGCCCCCTGGGTGTTTCCCAAGAGTGAGTTACAGCCGTAAAAACCTGTGGGGCAGTAACAGAGTTTTGACAATGCCCATGCATAAACTTGCAATTACTTTGTCCTCTTCTGTTGATGGTGGTGCTGGTGGTAGAAGTGGGGAGTGCCTACAGACCCCAGGTGTCATTCTCCAAACCCTGTCCACAAGCAGACCTACCCCTGCCCGTGAACAGGGCCGCGTGGCCAGTTTCCACCTCAGAAGCAGGCAGCCTGTCTCTGGACCCCGCCCCCTGTCCCCCTGTCCCCCTGCAGCACGGTGGCTCTGGGGACCCAGGGAGATGGCAGAGATGATCGCGTTCTGTGACCCTGAAGGAGTCTTTCCTTGCTTAAGGAAGGGGGCCACGTCTGCCTGTGAGGGGTCAGACATAGTCATCTGCATACTGACCGAGCCTCAGACCGATGTTTTAATCCATTTGAAGATGACTTTATTATATCATTCCGTATGGAAATGGCAGAGTCTCACAAACTCAGACCTTCTTAAACATGGAAATATTCTCTTGTTAGAAGCCCCATTCGGCTAGAAATCTGAGTACCCGGTCTTTTTTTTTGTGCTCCCCCCAACATTTTGTTGCCTCCTCCCCACCCCATCCCCCCATCCGCCTCTCCTTTTGGCTCACCGAAATCTGAGTGCCACTTTTCTGGGAAAGCCTGATATTCTGACTTCAGTTTTGTAATTTAATGATGGAGAGTTTCCTTAGTAAACCAAATTTAGAGTCCTAGAATGCTTATCTTATATCCAGACCTTGAACATAAAAGGCATTTTATACCCGCAATTGTTCATTTAATGAGCAATTGCAGAGTGCAGGCCGGTTAAGGGATTGAGCTATATGCACTATTATTGCAAGAAGTATTCCGAAATACCAGAAATAGGACGTAAGCTCTGATCAGGGAGACTGCGAGCACAATTACCTTCTTTTCAAATCCTTCTGTGACACTGCGGGAGGAAAAAGGACTTTGAAACTTGAAAGGAAAAAGCTTGCTTTCAACCTCAAAAGCTAGGAGGAAAGGGCTCTGAAATTTGCTCAGAATTCCCAATTCACCATTAGCCTGTTTCTTCCTTTAGCCTCAAGGCATTCTCCGCTTTTTGAAAAGATGTTAAGAAATTCAGTCACAATAGAGAGCCTAGTTTTGAACATGTTTCACTCGGTCCATTGAGGTCTGGGCTCCAGCCTTTGTGTGGGGTGAATTGAGCTGAACGGCTAGCTGGTTGGAGACAGGTGAACGAGGAGTCGCTGTGCAGTCGCAAATTCTGGCAAAGAAAGAAGCTTCCCCCCCACCCCATCCTTTATTTTACAATATGCATTCCTGTACAACCCTGCTCGTGGTAATATGTGAAGCTGAGCCCGTTCTTAAGTCAATACAGAGTACTTGGTTTAGAGCAACTCTTGTGAAGTTTGTCTTGTAATTGAAGTTGCTGTTGACCTTGCTTGGGGACCATTTGTAAAACCGTTTATTTAGCATAAACTGAAATAATAAACCGTCCTTCTCTCGGGCTGATTGTGATAGGGTGACATTAGTTTGATTTAATGATTAGCCGCCTGACCCTTCTGCTGGAGAGAGCGGCTTGAATAGAGAGAGTTCACTCGGAAGCACTCAGAATACTAATGAGCTTGTTAAATTTAGCATGGCTCCAACCACTTTTAATTCATCTAATGGGAGCAGCACTGCCAGGGAGAGGGAGAGGGAGGCAGGGAGACACTGAGAATGTTCCTAGAGGGTCTGCACACTAGAGGAAGCCCACCAAGAGAAGTTTGCAGAAAGTAGCTAGCCAGAGCCCGGGGCCCGAGTTGTAAGTATTGCCCGTTGTCTTATACTCTGTGTCTTCTCTTATCCTGGGGGAAGAGAGGAGTAATGGAGTGAAGACAGGATTTAAGGGAGCAGTTTAAAGGTCGATGTTAATTTTTTTTTTTAAAAGGTGGCCACGTGCATGCACTGTGAGCTCCTACTCAGCTCATTTTGCTAGGGTGACTGGAGGTGTTCTAGCTGACGATGCGGGGCAGGGTTTTCTTTTTATATTGGAAGAACCCTCTGAAACTCTCATCTGAGGTCCAGGTGGGAAAAGCCCTGGCTTCCTGGCTCGCGGCGCGAAATGGTGCAGGGGATTGTGAGGACGTGCCCAGGGGCGTGTGTTCGAGTCCTGCTTTCACGCAGCGCTCTGTCTGCAAGCCTCCACGGTGAACGGTCCTAGCTGTGCGGGCAGCGAAGTGACTTCAGAGTGTTCAGAGCTCGTGGCACGGGGACTCGGCGCCGGTTGCCTTCGGAGGAGTTCGGAAAACCTGGGACAGTTTGTAAAATGTGATGCTTGGGCAGCTCTCCACTGGGGGCGGGATTTTGTTAACTTCCACTTGAACATGGTTATACACAAGGAAGGAGGTACCAAGGGGGGTTATAATAACAGTATTTAAAATAATTTTGTTCCTGAGACTTTTTAGTGAATTGCATGTTTCCCTGTGACCCCTGCCTCCCCGCAGCCCCGAGTTAGCAGCTGTTGAACACAGAGAAGCAGGAACAGAACAGTCCCCTTGTGTTTGGCCGGGGAAGTCCATTGGCAGATGCTCCTAGAGCAGTGGGCTGTTTGCTTACATTTTTGCTGCCGACTTCTGCTTGTTGCCATGGTGGACAGTATGTTTCTGTCAATAATTTGGCCTGGCGTTGCCTGTCTGCACTGACTCTCAAACTTTATTGAACAACTCGGCACAACTGAACAAGATTAGACAGCTTTCGTCTTTTGGCTGACTGAAGTGGTTGCTAAATTTATAAGGGCAGGCAGGAATATTGCTTGGAAAGCTGCCTTTTCGCTATGGAGAGCGTGCTCTCCAGCCTCAGAGCTGTTTGGACTGTGGAGCGTGTGTCCTGTCAAGTTTTGATCTGAGTGCCCGTCAGGAGCGACTTAGTACACAAGGTAAACTTCATGAAATATTTGTCTCCTGGAATTTTTTTTGGAGAGGAGGGGAGGGTAGGTAACAGCGTGTCAGCATCGACTGCTGTAAAAAAGTCAGTCTGGTGAAAGTTTCCACACTCAAAAATTTCATGCCTGCTGTTGACTTTACTAAGGCAATTAGTTAGAATTTTTTCTTGTATTATGTATTTAAACTTTGCTTAGTTCCCCTTACCACTTTCATGTTCACACGTGTTAGTTTAACTCACAGTGAGAAAAATAATAAAAGTTTAGTACTTGTGAAAAAAATCACTTAGCTGGAAAGACACCCCCTTTCCACTCCCCCCACCCACCCACCCCGCCCCACCAATTACTTCCTTCTTCCAGGAGGCTGGGGAGGGGGGAGGTGGGGAGGGATGTGGGAGGATTCTGACCATGCCAATTATTCAATTATTTGTGAAGTTGGATTCAACTGCTCATCATAAAGGCTTGGCTTCTAAGAAACTCGCTCTATTATAGGGATGTGGGTTTAAGAGAAGAAAAGTTAATTTCTTCTAGGAAGATTAAGTCAAGGGAATCCCGTTTTCAACCTGGAACAGATTAGCGGAGCTTGGTTATTCTCTTAACCAGAGAACACTAATTACATGTTGCGGTGGCTCTTGGTAAGGGCTCACTGGCTTTCCAGACGAAGGTCCACTCTCTGGAATACAGAATTTGCATCTCAGTGCCACAAGTTCATTTCAAGTTGAATAAAGATTTTATACAGGCGCAAATTAGTGGAAAATATGACTTTGGCCATTGGTAGGTTATAGGAGTTTTTATAAAACCGACTGAGAGTTTAAATGTTTTTGACACCCTTTTGCTTTACATAACTGCAAACCCTTATTCTATAGCCTGCAACTCTACTGCTAACTAAGTACGAGGGCAGAGTGGTGCCGACAAGTATTAGAAAGAAAAATAAAAATGTAGGGTGTTTTTCTTTTCTGGTATTTTGTTTTTAAATTAGCGAAAGTGTGGTTTGAATTGCCTTTGTAAAGATCGATGTGTGAAAATGGGGGATTACACCCATTTTGTTTTTCCTTTTTAGTAGTTACTTGATAGATTAAACTCATAATTTATCCCATCATTACAAGATTGGGTGGCGAAGATCTGTACAAAACAATGCTAAATAATGTTTCACAGTTACCCTGCAGTAGTCAGCAAATTCACTGTAAAGACCAAAGCATATCTCATTGTTTCTTCTGTTTTGCAAGTCATTTGCTAGCCTGAGAAACAAAACAAAACAAAACATTGCTTATTTCTTCCAATCCCAGACACAAGCAGAACGATGAAAATTGCTCCTGGCTTTGGGTAGTTCATTAGTCATCACAAAAGAGTAGTCGTGACCATAGCTTATATTTTCACTTTTACTCATGTTTATAGCTATACTTCCTTCTGAATTTGTACAAACAGCCATGAAAATGGTAAAATATATTTTTTTTCCTGTTTTTTAGGGGGCTCTCAGCCGGTTATTACTGCTTTATGAAATACTTGGAAGATCAGTTTATGTGTTGGGATAAGATGTATTCAAAATCTGTCTGTCCAAAATGTACAGGGCCATTAGTACTTACATATATATGTATATTTCAGCTCAAGAATGGGACATCATTCTCAGATTAGATGTGTGAGCCTTACCCGAACAGCTTTGTTTCCATGAGCACTTACCTTCCAGAACAGTCTTCTGATGAAATGCAGAGCTTGTTTGGGAACATGGAGTGTAGAATGTGTGTATGACTCTTAACAGATGAATTGGCCCATTTGTTGTGGGTTCAGATCGCTCGTTTGGTTTAATTTTATGCATGGGTTCTTTGATCTGCTATTCTAGAAAGGTCATCCAATCGCATTTGCAGAGAGCCCTAATGGGTAGATGGGAAGTTCCTACAGATCAAAGGGGACGGAAGTATTAGGAATCTGGAAAACTGAATGTTTGTGGAATTTCGTCAAGCTGTTTCTTAAGTGTGTGAAGCAGCGTCTGGACCCCAGCAGAGAAGGAGCCTGTGTCCGCATCACTGCCGCCTTCCTCACCCACAGAGCCATCTTGCCCTGGGAATTAGTCTTACCCCATTTGTTCTTGGTTTTCAGCTCTGTTCTACGTGTCTGGCAAAGGGTACCATAGGTTTACCTTTACCCCTCATAACTAGTGAGTCTTTTGTCCCATTTCTAGCTCCACTAAACCAGTGGGTTATAGATCTGACTTTAAAAAAAAAAAAAAAAAGAACAAAAACAGGAAAACTTTTGGATCACCTTAGGTCGTTCGATCCGCAGATCACCCAGAGGCGCAGCGGGTGTCCGAGCTGCCATCACGACCCCTGAGCAGCCCGGCTTCCTCACACACACAGGGGGAAGCTGGACACCCATGGCCTCAGGCTGGCAAAACTTCGAGCTTCACTTGGGACCCGCGGAGATATTGGCAAGTCCGTAATGAGCACCCTCCCTGGGAGGTTCACTTGTCAACTGGCGATGATAATTTGTGGACCCCCTTCCATTTCAACTTAATAGGCTCATTTCCTGCTCCCCTTCGCCCTCCGATTGGTGTTTTGGACCCTCATTCATAAGCAGTTTTGTCTGAAGACTATGTCATCATAGCTTTCAAAGTTGCCAAGAATGAGAAACAGGCTTCTTTGGCGGGGAGGAGGGTTGGAGAGGGAGACCTAATTGATGACTGGTTTTGAATTGTTCCTTCAAGTGGCTCACAGAGCTTCCATTTCCCCCTCTTTCTCTAGAGGATGAAAGTCCTGGACAGACCTATCACAGAGAGAGAAGAAACGCAGTCACCATGCAGCCACAGAGTGTCCAGGGCCTCGGCAAGATCAGCGAGGAGCCATCGACATCCAGCGAGGAGAGGGCCTCGCTGATCAAGAAGGAGATCCATGGATCCCTGCCGCACCTGGCCGAGCCCTCCCTGCCATACCGCGGGGCCGTGTTTGCCATGGACCCCCGGAACGGTTACATGGAGCCTCACTACCGTAAGTGGCCCCTGCGCCGGCCCGCGTGTCCCGGGAGCGCGGAAGGCTGGGCGCGTGGGCGCGCACGCGCGCTGCAGGGATGATTGCGCTCGTATTAATTTGTATCAGTGTTTAATTTACTGCCCAGTTTTTTTTTTTTCTTTATCTTCTCCTACATCCCGTCCATTCCTCTTTTTAGAGAGAGCCATTGTCTTACATCTCTAAACGAGTCCAAGCCTCCGTGCGGCAGATATCAGGAAGGTGTCCATCTGTGGCTAATCCACACGGACCTTTGCTGGGAACGAGAACCAGATTTCTTCCACCCAAGTACACACTGCAGGAGCAGAATTGGTTGATGGGGGTAGTTATTAAAGTGGGCTGCACTGGCAGAAGTCCTGAACCACCGCGATCCTCGTTTTGAATGATTTTTGGCTTACTTGTTGAGTATGAACAAACAAACCCTTTTTTTGAGCAAATCAGTGCTAAATTCCTTATATGTGGAAGATTCTTCTACATGTTTTACTGGCTTCTCTAACCAGCAGAGCAGAAACACGGGAAGCTCCTTTTCCAGCACTAATAAAGTTGAAGTAATTCACTAGGACTCAGAACACAAATAAATATACGATGGCTTTCTCCAAAGAAAAATGTGTAAGGGTTGACTCCATTTGTGGCCTGTTTCTAGTTAAAAAAAAATATACTTTGGTTGTGGAGGTAATGAAGTTCCTAGGTGCCAAAGCTAAAGCCCTTGGTTACAGATTTATCACCTTGGCAGGATGCAGACTTGCCATTTAACCTTCCCGGCTCCAACTCCAGGTGACCCATTGAGCTCCAGAGAAGGGGACTGGTTTGTGTTTCCCCTTTTCCACATCATTCAGGAATTTTAGTGTTTTAAGGCAAAAGGTCATTAGCCAGATGACTGATTAGCGAGGACAGCTGATTAGTGCCTCTCCCTCCCCCCCCCCCCACCCGCCCAAGAAAGTGCCCAGGATAAAAGCTAATTTCATCCCTTCGTTAGCTGGCTTGTAGCAGAGGGAAATGTTCCCTCATCAGGGTGCAGATCAAAGAACCTGGAGCAGCCTTACGTCTCAGCAACTGCTTTCTCCCCAGCCAGGTTACATTGTTGGTAAAGATGGAAAGCACACTTTTTTTTTTTTTTTTTTTTTTTTTTTAAAGCTGCCACAAGGATGGAGGAAAAGGTTTTATGGATTCTTCTAGGTTTTTTTAAAAAAGGCTGTGACTTCTCTGATTAAAAAGCGCTTCTCAGCCCTGTGGCTACAGTTTTTACAGATCCAAAAGTGAGGAGAAGGTGGGCGTTCACTTCTTTTTCTGCCTTCGTTAAAGTTGATTTTGTTTTCTTTTAGGAGCGAGAGTTTATGATAGTGTTGGCAGGGTGTTCCTCTGAGCACGTTCCTGTTTTCTCCACTGTTTTTTTTTAATCTGCGGGTCTCTCTGAGATAGCGTCCATGCAGAAAATGTGAGGGAACCTACAAACTTCCTCCCTGCATTAATACTCCGGAGTGTATTTACTTTTTAAAAAGAATCAAGTCTAGTTTATTAGCCATGAGTTCCCTGCATTGTTTTCATCCTCATGTGTGAACACAAACTTTCCCCATCCCATATTTATGTTTTGCTTTCTGTTCCAGACGCCCACTAATTAGTGAGGTCTGTAATTGGGCAGGACAGCTGACGAATACTTCTTGTCTGATTGATGGAAGTGAGCAGATGACCGTTAAGTCTCTGTCTATGCCGTTCAACTTGCAGCTTGTTCTTGGTTCGTTTCTTCTAACGGTCGGCCCGTCCACCCCTTGCCCCTTCGTCTGAGGGATAGGCTTTGCACACACCTGGGATCCTTGGCACTTTTGGCAGTGTGTGTTTTGACCTGCCTCTTGGGTCTCAGTATTAATTAGCACAGGGCCCCGTGGAGCTCTTAGTGGGTCTTGGAACGGTTCTCTTTAGGACATAGACCAATACATTGGATGTCCCTTAACTTTCCCCACTGTATTGTTCAAAGCACTGTTAAGACTGCGTGATGACTGACAAACTACGGATGTTGCCTGTAACCAACGGACAGATGCCATTTTGACCCACCCTCCCAATATACTCCCTGAATGGGTCGTAAGTAAATGAGATCCTTACATATACAACATGGATGGGGAGTTCTAGAGATCACACAGATTGGATTACCATTAAAGGGCAGAGGGCTCAACTTCCAGCTTTGCCATATAGTGGCTATGCAGCACGGTCAAGTGTGCCAACCCCTCCAGGAGTCATGTCCTGACCATTTATTTGGTGTTGTAATGTGAGCGCTGCTCCATGGTGTTTTGCTGAGAATTAAGGGACACAATGCAAATACGGTATTTAGTAAAATCTCTGGCTCATGGTGAGTGCTTCAGATTATTATGGCACCTGCTTTCCTGTGCCTCTATTTCCTCCTGTTCCTTCCTTTCCATTGTCATTGCCATCATGACCATCATCACTACCATTATCATTGCCACCATCGTCACCATCACCACCACCACCACCATCATCACCACCACTGTCACCCTATCACCATCATTCCTATCATTACTACCACTACCATCATCATCACCATTACCACCACTGCTACCACCGTCACCAGCACCATCACCACCAATACCACCATCACCATCCCCATCCCCACCACCATCACCATCATCATCACCATAATTGTCACCACCACCATCACCCGTTACCATCATTGCCATCATTATTACCACTACCATCATCACCACCATTACCACCAGTATTGCCACCACGACACCACTACTGTCACGACCACCACGATCACCTTCACTAGCACCCCCATCATTACCACATCACTATAATCACCATCACTGTCACCACCACCACCATCACTACCCTCATCGCCGTCATCACCACCACGACCACCTCCACTGTCACCACCTGTATGTGATGAGTTCCATCTCCAAACCAAGTTATTTTTTTAGTGCTACAGTCATGTTTCTCTGCCTCCCTGAGATCTGCATCTTCTGGAAACAGATTAGAGATTGAGTGGACTGTAAACTTTAGGAAGAGTGTTGGTGTGGTCAGCGCTGTGTACGGTAGCCTTCTGAGCATACCCTTTCTCCCTGAACCTTAGTGAATTGACTATATATATTTTTTTCTATTTTGTAAGTAAGGATTTACTTTAAAATCATTTAAAGACTTTAAATGATTTTAAGGAGTTTTAACCTCTTAAATACTTGGCAGAAAGCATTTATATAACAAATACAAGCAATATATGTGGAACAAAGAAAGCTACAGAATTATTCATATAAGATATTTCAAAGATATCCCCAAGGAGTTAGATAGGATGTAACTTCACTTTTTCTAGAACCGTACTGGATGTTTTAGTCTTCTACCAGCATAATGAGTGTATCTTGACACTTTATAATAAAATCTGTCTACCTTATCTGGATTTAATTATCCGGAGAAGGCTAATGAATGACCAATACAATGCTGAAGTTGATCGATCCTCCCCAAATTTTTAGTGTATGAGAAAAGTGCTGTCTTTTTAAAAATGAGGCATGAAAGTTTGATCACGTTTCTTTACTTGTCAGTCCCGCAGCAAAACTTCAAAACACAAGTTCGCTGCAGTCAAGGTTCAGAAACATCTTTGTAGGCTGCTCCCTTTTCCTGTGAACCATTGTCGGAGATTGTCGGAGAGAAACAACCTCGTTGACAGCCAGGTTGTCGGAGAGAAAAGACTCCTCCAATCCAGGGTAGCTGGGCATGTGAACACTCCCAGGAATTCCTTCGTTTCTCTGTGGTTGGAAAATGTGGACTTTCCAAGACGCCTAATTTGTGCTTCTATATATACTGACTTGGTATTTCTAATGTGTGGGCAGGCTTCCTGTAAGACAGGAAAAGGGAAAATCGTTTCTTCCCCCCTCCGAAGGACATCTGTACAATTTTTATGGCGCAAGACTTGATTATCCTTGGGTATGCAGTGTTGCGTCCTTACAAAGGGCACTTAGGCTGGATTCAAAGTCTTTTAGGTTTTGTGGGTTTGACTTAAAAAAAAAAAAGAAAGAAATACCAGGGATAGCGGGCACTTCAAACATTCATAACATATGTTTGGAATAAAATGCTCCCAGGGGCCACTGGAGGGTATGCTCTCCTGGAGGGCTGCCGTGGAGGGCTTGTATGTCAAGGCAAGAAGGTAGGCACTCGAGCCGCACGGCTTAGACCTCAGACATGGTGTGATGCTGACAGGTCGGCGGCCACAGGATCACTGGTGCTTTGTGACTGGGGAGAGCGCGGGAGGGGCTGGTTTGCAGAGACCTGAACTGCCTGCCCCCGGGACTTGGGATTAGGACCCCCATTTCCCGCCGGAAGATTGCTCAGCAGTTTCCAGGTGCCTCTGCTCCGTGGGTCGCCAGGTACTTCGAACTCCCATCACCCCCGCGTCCCCTCGCTGCCAGGCGTGTGTGTTCTCTTAGGGACCTGGCACAGGCAGGTGACATAATAGTTAAAGCATCCCTGTACCCTGGTCAGTGCCTAACTTGTTTACGGGAAAACATGTGTTTCCTTGTCTTCTGTCTTCCTGCGAGGAGTCTCGTTTTCTGACTGTCCCTGCAGGAGGCTTTGTGGGGAGCGTCTGGGATGCACGGAGTCCTGCCGCATAGGGGCCCCCGCTGGTTCTGTTACGAGGAGTAGAAGGACGTCCGCTTTTCTAAAATTTCAGCTCTCTTTTTGCAGTTTGAGGGTCGTGAAGATGCTTTTCTTCTGCCCCCCGCTGCTCCCAAGCAGTAGTAATCCCTCATGGAAAATATGATTCATTCCTCTGTGCAAATGCTTTGATTGAAAACATACCACTGGTATCCTTCCTTATGTTTCCCCAGCTCAGATGACAGAACTATTAGTTGCTAATTAGCAAAACCTGAGGAATTAGCTTAAAGAAAAGAAACTGAATTTTTAATTGCTTGCATTTATTTTCTGTGGAAAGCTGATGCGCCGAGCCCACTTGCAGTCTTGTGTGCTAAAAAAAAAAAGTAAGATTTTTTTTTTCTACCTGTCTGTCTTTATATTAGGTGACTTTCTACAGCCCTTAGAAATATACCTTCTAAGCGAGTGGAAGACAAGATGTGTATTTTACATATTTAATAGGTGCACCTGCTCACGTCTCTCTTACTATTGGACTGTCATCTGGAGACAGAGAGACAGAAATGCCTACAAGGCACAGATGAACCATTTGGGGTCGACCACACTGCACAGACAGTGACAGTTCCCTGAGCACTCACCGTTCCATTCTCATCTGGGCTGTCTGTTCCCGCTTTGGAGAACAGTTGATGAACCAATCAGGGGTGTTTGTGTGTTTTGTTTTGTTTTTTTGAAGATTATACTGCTGAGCCAGTATAATCTGATCGATGCTGGGTCATACTTTGAGGACTTTGCCAAACATTACTTCTTCCCCTGACAGTCTTGAACTGTAGGGGGGATCTGGAGCGGGGAGACACAGTCCACGAACCTTTGTAGAACTGGTATTTGTGAGCTCCAGAATAGCTCTGTGATTATTCTTGTCCTTCTATTAGAAATTGGATGTAACAATCCGGGTTTTCTCTCAGTAATCCAGAGGTCACATTGAAGGCTTGCAAACTGTGAGCCACTTCCAACAGGTTTTGTTTTTTTTTTTTTTTTTAAAGATTTTTATTTATTCATTTGACAGAGATCACAAGCAGGCAGAGAGGCACAGAGAGAGAGGAACGGAATCAGGCTCCCCGCTGAGCAGAGAGCCCGACGCGGGGCTCAATCCCAGGACCCTGGGATCACGACCTGAGCCGAAAGCAGAGGCTTTAAGCCACTGAGCCACCCAGGCGCCCCTCCAACAGGCTTTTAAGGAGCTATTGCAAGGTCACTAACTCACTCTTGCTGAAAGTGGTAGAAGTTTAGGGATAACCCTTAGGGTTTCAGGTTGAGTCTAACCGGTGAATCTTGACTACTCTTGGGCCTAATAGGACTGTGACTCTACAGTCCAGTCTTGGGAGGTAACCCAAGAAGCTGGAAACCAGCGGTGAGAAAAGCTGTTTGCAAAGTTTTATTTGATTTTATTCATTGAATTTGGGGGGATGCGTTGATTGGAGGAGAGTAGGGAGAAGTCTGAAGGCCATTCAGGAGAAGGATGGACAGAAGAGGCTCGGGGAGACCATGTTCTAGGGAAGTCAGTTGGCTTTCGGCCGTGCCCTGGCCCAGCACCCCCTTCCCTGGTGGCCCACCGCAGTCTTCCCCTCAGGCAAGCTCCAGCCCCCTGGCCGCTGCCTCAGCCACCCTGCTCCTGCTGTCGTTCCTCTTGGAATCATTCTGTGCTTTCCTCCTGTCTTCGTGGTCTACTGACTCTTCAGGGTCTTTCTAGAAGCCACTTCCTTTGAAAGTCCATTTCACAAAGGTGTTTCCCTTCCCTGGGCACCTGATAGACATATAATTCTCACCTCAGCTCCTCACGGCTGTGTTTTGTGCTGGCCCGTGTATATTAGTGTTTGGAATCACGTGGTGGCCCAGGGGCAGTCCCCAGCTCTTACGCCTGCCGAAGTCCTGGGACAGGACCCAGAAGGCTGAGCTGTTCCGTTGCTTGACCTTCATCGCCCCACAGATGAAGTGGGTCCTGAGCCTGCCACTTGGGAGGGGCCCCTTGGCAAGACACTGATGCTTCTGCTTCTGTTTTAGTGCCAGTCCCCGCACGCCACCTCGGATCCAAACGCAGTCACCCAGTCCTTTCTGCAAGTAGGCATTTGTGACACATGGATATATTTCTAAATTGCACCTTTCAAAACCAGAAAAAATACTTGTTCTCGTGTACTTGCAGCAGCTGGACAACTCCTCGGGTTCTCCTCTGGCATGGCTGGAGGTACTTTGGAATAAGTTGGCAGTTTACTCACAGACTTGGGTGAGGGTCTTTTTTTTAAGAACCGTGGGATTAGCCCAGGAGATCCACCTGGCTTGTGTGTTTTCACGCCTGTCTAAAATCAAACAGGTAGGTAATTTTTTTTCTGTGGCTAAGGTGAGCATGATATCTATCTCCCCTTTTCCAAGTTTTAATGATTTGTTTTGCACTCAGAGATCTCTAGGCCATTCACGATTTAGGTAACATCTTTCCAACTTGTTAGTGTCCAAGTATGCGCGTAATCCATATTAACAGGACCCTCCATCTACAAATCGGTTTGGGATTATGAACCCGGTTGTTTAAATATTCCATGTAATTATTTTCCTTTTCTAATTTGGCACCCACCCAGCACAGCGGCCGTTTAAAAATTTTTTTGGTAGCTTGTAGTCCCCCCCACCGCCCCCACCCCTGCCCGCTAATCCCTTTCTTAGACTGAAGCATGAGAAACACAGCAACTCTGGCCATTTCTCAGCCATCTGCTAACAACTTTCTGTCCCATTTCCTAATGGAGCAACATTATCCTTAGTCCCTCCTCCTTTTTCTTATGTAATTAAAAAATGTTACCTTTGATGTCTCTTGAAAGTTGTATCTCCTGTCCTGCTTTAGCTTTCTTGATCTTGTACCTATAAATTTGTGCTGCATCTTCATTCTTCTTAGTGAAAGGGCCGGATTTTTCTCTCTTTGTGCCTTTTACAGTTTGGTTGAATAGAGGGTAACCGATCTGGCATTTTATGGCTCTGTCCTTCCTATGTTCTGATAGCGTTTGGATTCTTACGGTACTCTTTGAAAAGTATCCAACTTCCTCAAATCTTTTAGCTTTTACATTCTGCTCTTTATACTTTGGGTTTCTCCTAAAATTAATTGTTCTTGTCTTCCTAATGTCTTCCCTTCTTTTGTGGGGAGGGGGTCCGGGCTTTTCATCAACCTCAGTTCTGATGAGTTTCTTCCTCTTAGAACAAAATGAGGAAAATTCTTGATTTTTTTCAGCTGTTGGTATTTTTTGTTCATCTGTTAGTCATTTGTTATGTTAGCGTGTGCTTACTAGTGGCCTCCCAAGTGCCAACCCATGTTAGAAAGAACGAACAAAGTCACTGCTTCCACTGACGTTTGGGCTGGTGGGACATTGAGACAAGTGGATAAGCTCATGCAAAGAGCCAACACGAAGAATGTTTCAGAAAGGCAAATCAGGGTCCTTTGGGAGCAGGTAGCAATATGCCTGACCCAGACTTGGGCCCAGAGGGCTTCGTGGAGGAAGGGACATCTGAACTAAATCCTGTGGCAGAGAGGTGGAGAGGATCCTTCATGGAGGAAATCCTTTGTGAGGACCCAGGAGGAGTGTGGTTGGAGGGTGGAGCTCAAGGAAGGGGGTGGTAGCAGAGGTCTTCCTGGGGAGCTCCTGCTTCTCTGCCCGAGTCCCCGGGGCGATCCCCAGGACGTGTGTCCAACAGAGCTTTGGGTAACTGTGTTTCCCATTGCTAACCCACAGTTTCTTTGTCTCAGAGACTTTGTTTCATGTCCTCACTCAGATTTGCAGGTATGGGATTCCCGACTTCTGAGCACGGCTCTTTCATTGGTCATCAAGCATGTGGTTCCCCTCCCTGTGAGGCGTGCCCTGTCTTCCCTTGAAGACAGCAAACTCCATTAATACTTGTTCTCAAACTTCTGAGCTCTTCTGTGTTGGGTAACCTATGTAACCATAGTATCTTTCTTCTCTCTTGTTTTCCTTAAAAATTTTATTTATTTGAGAGCGAGCGAGCGAGCAAGCGAGAGCACAAATGGGGAGGGGCAGTGGGAGAGGGAGAGGCAGACTCCCCCTCCCCCCGCCTCCCCGAGCTGGCAGCCCGATGCGGGGCTCGATCCCAGGACCCTGGGACCATGACCTGAGCTGAAGGCAGCTGCTTCATGGCTTAACTGACAGAGCCACCCAGGTGCTCCTCACAGTATCTTTCCTGATCTCAAAGTGCAAATCCCAAACACTGACAATAAATGGGGCTTAGTTTCTAATGAATTAAGAGTGACCCATATCATCAAGACCCATTTTAACTTCAAAATATACAATGTTCACAAAACAAACTGATCCTGGAGGTGTTTTTTTCTTTTCTTTTCTTTTTTTTTTTTTTAAACTGCAAACGTAACATCAGTCAGGCTAGAGAAAGTGCAAGGGGCCCATGGTGAGGTTGGGAGTGGGAGCCTGAAACGAAGTGAAATTCAGCCGGGGAATCCAGTAGCTGATGCCGCTGGGGGGAAATGGGAACAAAGCCCTTCAGGGGTGGCAGAAGCCCGCCATCCAGCCTGGACAGAGAGGATCTCAGGAGAAGGTGGTGGGACCCCTGAGGAGGAGACGCGGGGGCTGCCAGGCTAATCAGCAGACATTGTGCAGGGCAGACAAAGCCCGCTCCAGGAAGCTGGGTGTTTACTTGACCCCTGGGGGGCCCCCAAATCTGCATCCTGATTGTGCTCATGACTTGTGAGGGGAATCAAAGGGAGTCGCCTGTATCCTAATTTAGAGAGAGGATCAGATAAGTGCGCGTGGCAGAGGCTGGGACAGGACACTGCCTCTTGCTTCATCTTGCTTTCCTGGAATAAAGCTGCTTTCAAAGGCAGCAGGAATTCACATTTCCTCCCCATCCTTTTTTCTCCTTTTAAGTAAGGCCTGTCATGAAACGTCATTGCCACTCTGCTTCCCGCCCATCTGCCTTCTGACAAGATCTCACCTATGACCCTTGCGATCTCAGATTAGATCCACTGATCTGACCTCATAGGCTGACCCTTTTGATCAAACAGGTGATTTACTCCTGTATTTAATGTATTGAAGGCTGTGCGATGCATCTTTAGGTAGCCTCTATCTTTTATTGCTAGTGATGTCTTGAATGTAGTCTGGGTATCACTTGCGACAAGTCGATGATAGAGGAAAACAGTGGACAAGCGGTTGGAGACCCCTGAGCGCCTCTGGCATCCCCGGGCCCTTCTGAGCACACCCCTGGTGGGTGAGCTTCAGGTCTTACCCCACTGGGTATGTGGTGCATGATATTTATCCTATTTCAAAAACCCTCTGCATTTTGTGAGAGCCTGCTGTGAGCCAGACACTGTCTAGGTCCTGACAGGTCCGCATTAGCCAAGATCGGCTCGCCCTGCAGCTTGAGGACGTGCACCAAACCCCGGGACAGAGGTGTCTCGTCATGGAGCCAGCACAGCTGATGCTTGGAGCCCGACAGAGTGGCTGGTATTGAGGGTAGAGACTCAGGGCACAGTAATGTACCAGGCCTTGCTCGGAGGTGTCTTTGCAGCTGAGGCCCAGAAGACAGAAGAAGCCAGCCATGGGGAGACTGAAGGCGAGAGCATTCCATGTACAGAGTGGAATTTGTGGGTTTGCTGTGGTCATGTCCAGGAGCAGAGAGAAGGTTAGCAGGATGGTTTGGTGAGGGAGTGGGGCAGTTTTGGGGGAACAGGCTGGGGACAGTTGTGGGCCAAAGGAAAGTCCTGGGAGGGAGTGATGTGGTTGGGTTTTTTCCTTGGGGAGTATTACTCTGGCTCGTGTGCGGGGCCTGTCATGAGGGGCAGAGTATAGAATTAGGAGGTGGCTCAGCTCAGGTCACAGTGACCGAGGCAGGAGAGAAATGGTACTGCTCTCTTAGAAATTACAGCAGGCAGAAATCAAACCCTCTCTTTGTGCTACATATTATGCCAGGGCTTGGAATTCATTAAATCCCCACCGTAACCTTAGGAGAAGAAGTTGTCATGGTTTTCCCCATTGATAGATGGGGAAACTGAGGCCAAAAAGGCGAAGAAAGTTGCCAATTTTTACATGGTTCTGAAGTGCCCGAGCCAACATTTGAACTCATGTAGTCTGGCTCCAGAGCTCAAATTATTAAACCATGCTTTCCAAATGGCAGGCCAGGTGGGCCATGGTCCCTGCTAAGCCCCATGGGGGGAACCTGGGGATGGAGCCAGGACCGGGAGGCGATGCTGCCAGTGGTGACAGGCAGGGGTCTGGTGTGCCCTTGGGAGGGTCTGCCGGCACTGCTGAGTGGATCCAAGTGGTTTGTGGGGACGGAGGGGGGGTGCGGATGGTGTGCAGGAGCGCCCTGTGCTGTCCTCCGTGGTCACCGTGTTCTAGGAGTCGCTCCGTGAGAAGGAGGGGAAACTCCTTCCCAGTTATGCTTTCCTGAAGAGTTGGAAGCTACCTGTGACATAATCATAAGCAGGCCTCCTGGCTCTCTCTGCACCCCTCTGTTTTGGGGGATGGGCATGTTGGGGAACTCTGACAGTCCCCACGGCAAACCCCTATATGGAGCAGTTACTGCATGCCAGGTGCTGGGCTAAGGACTCATTTAGTTTTTTGTTTGGTTTTGTTTTAAGATTTTTATTTATTTATTTATTTGACAGAGAGAGAGAGTGAGAGCAAAAGAGCACAAGCACGGGGAGCAGCAGACAGAGGGAGAAGCAGACCCCCCACTGAGCAGGGAGCCCAATGTGGCGGGACTCGATCCCAGGACCCCGGGATCGTGAGCTGAGCTGAAGGCAGACGCTTAACTGACTGAGCCACCCAGGCGCCCCTGGACTCATTTAGTTTTTGCACAAACCCATTTCAGGCCGTTGGTTAACTGAGATTTGGAGGGAAGTTGCTCACAGAGGTTTGAGTCTGACTCTGTGGCTGAGGGTTTGGAAGTGAGGGAGGGCGGGAAACTCCACGCCCACTGCTGTCCTACTCATCTTGTTAAACTTCGTCTTCCGCCAACACATCCTTGTTAACTGCTAATCCTGCAGTGGCTTTGGGGACCTGGGCCGTCCGTTTGGACCACAGATAGATTCGTTATGTGGACTTGACTCCAAAAAGCAGCCTATAGAGGTGACTGGAGCTTTCCCATATCAGCTGAATAATCTGGCCCCACCTAGGCCTGGTCTGGGGACAGCAGTCCCTTACTTGTCCCTCTGTGTGACGGCACAGGGCAGCAGATCACCCTGACTGCATGGTGAATTCAAATCCAGTTTGAAATTTCTCCTAATTAACATTTCCCTTCTTCCTTCCAAATATCAAATTTATGGACTCTTAAATTCATGGAACGCATATGCCGATGCTGCGTTTTCTTCCCGCTTGATCCATCCCAGCTGTTACTAACTCTCATGTCTGCCTCTCGTGAATTTACGAGGGGTTCTGAACTGCGATCTGAAATGCTCCTCTGAATTTTAGACCTTTGGCGGGGGGCGAATTTCAGCATTCGTTGAGAGTGACCGTTGTGCCTGTTTCAGCCAAGCATGCATGTTTATTTCTCTCCGGTGCTCTCCCTGGGGCCCTGTGGTGATGTGTGTTTGCAGACCTTGTCATGGCCTGAGGGCCACATCGTGAGGGCTTGTCAGTGCTCCTGTCACTGTGCCTCCCACCCCGGCCGATCGGACCTCAGCATCCTCAGTGTCCCTGGTCCTGCACACAGCTCCTGCCCTTAAAGGCAAAGGAGATTTTCTGTGTTTTCATTGGCATCCTCCTGATCCAGGGCAGGTACAAGTTCCTTGTAGCACTTTAGTGAATCCTAGAGGCCACCCCAAAATGTTCTTTTCCTCTCTTCTTTGTCCTGGAGTGGTTCGCGGGCACAGGGAATTAAGTTGAGGGCATGAAGGGTTCAGACGCAGCGTTCGGTCCCTCACACTCAGTTTTTCCTAAACACGAGTCCCTTTTAAGCGTGGTTGTTTGAACTTGATGTTTATGCGGTGGCCGTATAGAGCAGTCACCACACGGGGGGACGGAAATAGCCCGGCGACAACAGAAGCAAGTGGTCAGCACTTGGGACAGTCTGCCCCACAGAGAAGAGTCTGGAGACCTGCCTTAGAGTGCCTTCTTGTGAATCTACTCCAGTTGGATATTCCTAAAACATTCTTATTTTTGGGGAACACTGAAGCCTTGTTCCTTTGATGCCAGTCCCCTGCTATCGGTCTTCAGATTTTCTGAAACATTTGTCTAATAATGAGCCACTGGGTAAGCTTAACTTTAAGACATGTGTTAGCTTTTTTGTTTTGTTTTGTTTTGTTTTTCTGTTGTTTTAGGTCCTGAATATTAAAATTTCAATCAGAAGCTCTGTTACACAGAGCTTGATATCAGAGCTGTGATTGGCCCCTCTTCTGAGAAGAGTCGAGATCCTGCAGGGTGCGGATATAGGACGGAAGCCTGAGTCTTCATGTCATGTGTGAATTCCTCCCTGACAACAGTGTGTTGAAGGGACTCCGTTAGGAATGAGACCCTGGTTCCGTCTGGCTAGAGGCTTAGCAAAACCTGTTCATGTTGTGTCCTCTCTGTCAAGTCATGTCACATTGAGTAGAACCATGGCATTCGGTCAATGCCAAGATGAGATGACATTCGCATCTCCAGTCACTTAACTGTGGCCGGGTTTCGCTAGGATGCCACTCCCTAGTGATAAGATTCCAAACTGGGAATCTGAGGCAGGTCTGAGCAGGGTTGTCTCCTGCAACCGATTGGTGAAAATCAAACAGGAAAAATGGATTTGTAAAAGCTTTTCTCATCTGTGATGATTATTCAATTACTCCAATATTAGATATTTTCCCTAGAAAAGACCCAGAGAGAAAACTTGAAGTTCTCTTTGTAATTTAAACTTTTACTGTATTTGTGTTAAAATTAGTAGCGCCTGGGTGGCTCAGTTGGTTAGGCGTCCGACTCTTGATTTCGGCTCAGGTCATGATCTCAGGGTTGTGAGATAGAGCCCTGTGTCTGACTCCACGCTGGGTACAGAGCCTGCTTAAGACGATCTCTCTGTCTCCTCCCTCATCTTGAAAAAATATTATATTTATAAATGGCACGTGCTCACTTCAGCAAATGATAAAGGGTACAAGGGCTTCAGATGGAAAGCTAAAGTCGTCCCCATCTTTTCTCCTTCAACCCCAGTGCCAAGGACAGTTTTTGCGATTTCTGTTTTAGTTCTTTTGGTAGACAGCCATCATAACTTCAGAATGTGCTTACACCTTTATTTCCTGACATTGACTATCGATATTTTCCCTCAACCCTATTTATTGACTCTCCAATAGGAGAGGAAACCTTTGATATCCCCACATTGTACGCTTCTCTTCTTTCCACGTTGATCTTATACTGTTGGTGTTCCTGCTATTTGTCTGGTGGTTATTCTTTGAAAGAATATCTAAACCTCTGTTGCTTTTTTTCATCAACTCTTCATAGTAATGTTTGATTTTCTAGTTCTGAAGGTGAGAATATTAGGTGACTATCCCCGGCCTATCTTCTGGAGCCTAGCTTTTCCATTACAGGGTCTGTGTTGTTAATTTCTCCATGGGATCAGGAGGCTCATTCGGTTGGGCATTTGCCTTTGGCTCAGGTCATGATCCCGGGGTCCCGGGACCCAGCCTGGCATTGGACTTCCTGTTCCTCGGGGAGCCTACTTCTACCTCTGCCTACCGCTCCCCCTGCCTGTGCTTTCTCTCTCTGACAAATAAATAAATAAATAAACCTAAAAACAAACAAACAAACAAACAAGCAAACAAACAAAAAAACCCCCTCTGTGGGATCTTATAGTTAGCACCACATCTGCTGTGTTTCTGTCCGCAGGTTGACTTTATTTTAATCTTTTATTTTTAAGATTTTATTTATTTGACAGAGATCACAAGTAGGCAGAGAGGCAGGCAGAGAGAGAGAGAGGAGGAAGCAGCTTCCCTGCTGAGCAGAGAGCCGGATGCGGAACTCAATCCCAGGACCCTGGGACCATGACGCAAGCCGAAGACAGAGGCTTTAACTCACTGAGCCACCCAGGCACCCCGACAGGTTGACTTTAAAGGCTGAAAATCAGTTGAGTATCTCCAGCCTTGCTTCTCTGTGCGTCTAATGTTTTAATCCTTAACTCACCCAGCAACGATGGGTCTAGCATTAAGGACAAGTGCTTTATCTCTTCTTACTTTCTCTTCACTGCTTACATACCTGTTCTGTTACATTTTTATAGTTGCTTCAGCGTTTCCTCTATTTGTCTTTATAAGACCCTTACAGTTCCCCCTCAAACTCCTGCCTCTATCATTTGCGCTTGAAGGACAGTGTCCATCTTTCCTGGACACTTCGTTTTGCCAGGCAGTCTGGACTGGGTAGCCTTCACCATCGTCAGCATTGGAATGACTCTTTCTTGGGTCTTTTTTTTTTTTTTTTAAAGATTTTATTTATTTGACAGAGAGAGATCACAAGTAGACGGAGAGGCAGGCAGAGAGAGAGAGAGAGGGAAGCAGGCTTCTTGCTGAGCAGAGAGCCCGATGTGGGACTCGATCCCAGGACCCTGAGATCATGACCTGAGCCGAAGGCAGCGGCTTAACCCACTGAGCCACCCAGGTGCCCCTCTTTCTTGGGTCTTAAACCTTTGTCATTCTTGTTATACGTTGTTTTATGTGGTATATCCAGTGATTTCCCAACACAGACAGGTACATGTTCTGAGTTCTGGCATGGGTGAAAATACCTTTATTCTGCCTTTGTTTCGCTAGGATTCTAACTTGAAAAGTCGTCTCCCCTGAGATGTTGGAAGGCGTTGCTGCATTTTATGTTAACATCCAAAGTTGTAGATGAGAAGTCTGATGCCTGTTTGATTTTCAGTCCCTTTAGATGTAGGTCTTTTTGCCCTTAGTGTCTGAATGCCTGCCTCTAGATGCAGATATTTTAAATGGAATTTAATTTGTCTTCATTCTGCTTATCCAGTTGGTAGACCAGTCGGAAGCCGCACTTGTGTCTCTGGTGAATACTTTGTGTTCATTCTGTCTAATCATTCTACTGCCCTGTGTTCTTGTGTTCTCGGTTCACCTTTTCTAGATTCTGCTTAGTTGACTGTTAGGCCTCCCAGGTGAGTTTTCTGCACCTTGTATCTTTCTCTTTCGTATTCTCTGTTTCCTTTGGTTCTGTGGTCTGGGAAATTTCATTGAATTCATCTTTCAGTGCTTTTGGTGATACATTTAGTGATCCTATTTTCAATTTCTGAGCGCTCTTTAAAAAAAATCTCTTATGGCTCCCTCTTTGTAGCGTGTGGCTCTTGCCTTTTGTATGTAATATTTTTCAGAATCCTCCAAAATTTGCCTCTGGGGTTACTTTTTCTTGATGATTCCTCTCCCTGTGCCCTTCATCCTCTCCCAAGCCTCTCGATACCGGTGTCCACTGACCCAATAACAGTGGGCAAGGGGACTGCCCTGGGCTTCCTTTGCTCAGGCTTATATAAGGAAGGAGGCTTGCTTTCCTCACAGTGTACATGCTGCCTGTACAAATCGATTGGCAGGATTTCCTTGAGAGAAATACGGCAGGGGCCTCCACATGCCAGGATGTGGAGGGCTTGATTCTGGGGAGCAGTGGGAACCAGTGTGCCTTGGGCACCTACCAGGGCCCCCGCCGGACAGACTGGAGGTTGGAGCTGGTGTGGCTCCCATGGCGAGTGCAGTTCAGTGAGACACTAGTGTTAATCTACATTAACTTTACTTTCACCCAATTTTTTGGAGAAGAGGCATAATGATATTATTTGGGCAAAGTCCAACTACCTTTGTCCCTGGTGCCTTGGGGCAGGTCACATGACAGGGGTTCCATGTCAAGATCTGCCCAGGCCAACGCTTCCTGGGTGGCCAGCTGCTCCTTCTTTTGTTGCCCTCTTAATATTCTAGGCTGTTGCTTCTTTACAAGCTTAAAGTATACTTCTAGTCTTTGCCAGGTTGTGTCTTACAGATATTAATTGAAATTTCTTGTCCTGATTTTGTTTCCTTGACTGTATTGCAAGGTTGGGCTCCGTACCCAGGCTGCCTGGGTTCGAATCCTGGTTCTGCCACTTCTAACATGTGATCATGGGCAGATTACTTCATTTTTGCTAGGGAAGCCTTTACCTTCTCACCTCTGCAATGGGGATTATAACAGTCCCTGCTTCATAGGCTTGTTTTGAACAGAATGATGTAACATACATGGAATTCATAGGTGTCCCCAACACAAAGTGCTTTTGTAAGTTTTTTCTTCTTTGTAAGTATTTTTATTATTACTGTAACATTTCCTTCCATCTTTGGATTTTAAAGACATCTTTGGAGGGAATGGCATGAAATGTATTTGGCTAGCCTGCCGCTTGAATCGGAAATGATAAACTAATTTTTTTCCCACCTATTGAAAAAAGACCTACGTCAATTAAATTTAGGATCCAGTCCCGACTCTGCCACCTTCTGATGGGGTGACATCCAGCAAGCATTTCACTCTGGTTTGATCATTTTTTAAATAGAGGCAGTAATGGTGACACAGAGTGGTGATGGAATCGGTAGGAAAACACACTAACACTCCTGGCTTATCGGCTTCCCTTCTGTGGGCACCATGGCTCTCGTCACGCTCATGTCTTGGTCTTAAGCCTGGAGGAAGGTTCTCACACACCAAGACAGTGAGACTCATGGGCTGGCCTCTTACATCTTCGGATGCTGTTGGATCCCTTTATAGGTTTCTTTACTCTTAGCTTTTAGAATGGATCTTATGCTCTCTATGATTTTCTTCAAGAAGCTCAAACATAATGAAATTTAACCCTGAGAACTGGGAAGAGTCTATCTACATTAAAACCTAGGAATGGTAATTGTGTTCTATTTTGTGGAATCAGCATACCAAGATGAACTAGTACAACTTCCCACAGGCGACTCCCCATCTCAGCCAAAATATATTTTAAAAGTCTTACTTCTTCTCACGTGAGGAGCTAGTGGTTCATTTCCTTAGGAAAGCTTCCTCTGGTTTATTTTCTTTATCCAAGTAGACCAATAAAGTAAAATAAAATAGCAACTAATATGATGGTTCAGTAGAAACTTGAAGTAAATAGTTCAACTCTGCCTAATTCATAACAATAAAAATGGGTATATCAGCAAATTTGGTTCAAAGTCGAATGCCCATTTACTACAGACTTGTACACACAAGTTTTTCTCTTAAAATCTGTGTATGTGTTCCTGTATATGTGTATGTTTTCTTTCCCTTTTTTTTCGTTTTGCATGTTAAGTACATTTTAAAATAATTGGCTAATTTGCCTTCTTTTTATTTTTTTTAGCAGCGCCCATTTTAATGTTGCCACACTGTCAAAAAATCGTAAGTTCAGAGAGATCAGAAATACTGTAGAAAACTTAACCTTGTCTTTGAATTGGAGAAGTTATTTCCGGCCTGCCCCAAATATCGTTAGGGTTTTACGATTTTACGTCGGCGCTGTATTAGATAGACTGCTGCATTGTAGAAATTGGCTGTGGCGAAGAGCGGGGCATGGGGAACCGTGGGGGTCGCGTGTGCTTCGTAGTGGATACCACAGTCTGCAAACAGTTTTACAAGTCAGATCTCATTGAGAAGAAGGAGGTGAGCAGATTTATGAGCTTATAGGAACATGCTTGCCCACTTCACATGAAGTAAATGTCAGCGTGTTCCTTTTTTAAATCAAGCATCCCTGAAGAACGCATAGTGGGCTGTAGCGTCAGGGAAAAACGTCTCTCTTGCAGCTTGGACGGAAGAGTACAAGACCAGAAACGGGAAGATGGGCTGTCAATCAGAGGACAAGATTGTGTGGTTGGAAGCTGGTGAAAAATTGCAGAGCTGAAAATCCCAGCTGCAAGCACTTGTATGGGCCTAGAAGTTGGTGTGGCCAAGCCAGGGGTGGGGAGCAGAGCAAGGCTGGCTCTGGGCTGGCCCTCATCCCTGTACTTTTCTGTGGGGTCCTCACTCTTTGGGCTGGAGGTGGTCCTACAAGCCTGAACCAAGAACGCCACCGCTTCCCAGCCCTTCAGCTGCCCCTCTTCTGAAAGAAAGGGTTACGGAGCCCACGGAGCCCAAAACCACGAAGAAGATTCTGGTGGCGTTTCAGAATTGCTGGTTTAGTTCAGGTGACCTGTACGCTTTTCTGAAGTTTTCAGACACTGTTGAGACCGGCAGAAGACTCCAGTCCCCTTAAGACAGGGAGCTTACATGACTTCTTGCAAAAGGAAGGTCATGGAGCGGATTCTGATTCTCTTTTCGCATTGGCTGCTGGGGAAGTCAGACTTCAGTGGGTTGCTTAATGAGAGCAAAGCTTGTGGGATCTGGGGCCCCGCATCTTTTCTACTTAACTTTCCCAACGTCTCGACCCCCTCAGCCGTTCTCTGACTGAGTTTTTATTCAGTCAGCATTTTCTATGTTTGCCCATGAATTCGTCTATGCTGCTTGGAATCTCCAGCGAAGTGAGGCAAAGTATTAAAATAATACTCCTCCTAATCAGTCAATAAGGAGGGTTAGAATTTCCCTGGACGTGAAAAGCAGTCCCAGAAGTGAGCCTTCCTGACGCACTCGGTGGAGAGAGACTTGTATGACAGCGCAAGCCGATTGCTGAGAAATCCGGTATTGGATGAATTCGGAGCTCCCCTTAAATGGCAGACCTTTTCACGGAAACACAGATACTGCCCTTCGTCCCCGGCTGATTGGGAAATGTCAGATATTTGCAGCCTCCGAGACAGGCCCCAGAGGCAAAGGAGTGCGGGTTTTAAACTTTTCTCACCTGCCATCATTGTGTGCATTAATGTTTCTCTTTTCAATCAGCTTCTTTTTCTTTTCTTTTTTTCTTTTTCTTTTAAATCTCTTGGCATCGAATCAGGTTGAGGGACATTTGCTAGTGGCCCGTCCTATTCCGGGTCCCAGAGGGCAGCGACTGGGTAAGCCCGGTTTAATATTTTAGGATTGGCGTTCCTCCCGTTAAAACACGGGATTATTAATTAAGTTCCGTGGGGCCGGTGGCGCGTTCTTAAGCTATCACGGGTGTGCAGCTTCGGATTCTTGGCGCCCAGCGCCATCGAGCCCCACCGCCTAGCTTCTCCACGTGAATGCAGTCTAGTTACACTCAAAAATAAGAGGCTTGTCTCCCGAGGACAGCTCCACATTACGGGCGGAGTATAATCCTTAACATTGTTTTTCTTTGCTTTCAAATGGCTGGGGACAGTGAGTCAGGAGTGAGAACTCCCTTTGTTTCATGTCGTGTGCGTGGCAGGGGAAGAATGTAGCAGGGCAGAAAATGAAGAAAGACATAAAAGGATCTCAGCTCAAGGAGGTCAGATCATCAGAGGCTTAGCGTCGCCTTCAAAGATGCCTGGGACAGGTGGCAGTTCAAGACAATCACAGCGGCCGCATCCGCTAGAGCTGAGATAAGGGAATCCTGCGGCAGCCTGCTATCTGGGGCCTGTTTGCTTTGATGTAACTCCGCCAGCACGACTTTGGGGAGCAGGCGACTGCCTTCCTCCGTGATAGGCTGCTGTAGTTCAGTCCTTTAAGGTCTCATTACAGTGCTCCTGGAGGATTAATCCTCTTTAAGGTTTACACGGGATGGTTTTGTCCGGAGGCCCAGCTGGGGACCACGGTGCCACCTGTACATGGCATTGGGACAGCCTCTCTCCCCCCGCCCCCAGTTGCTGGTACTCGCACTGAAACCTTTAGCATCCCTCGCCTCCCTCCCTGGCAACGGCTTCTGACACAGAGGACCATTAGCACTAAGTCGTCAGCTTCTGCTACTCCTCCAGCCAGATCTTTGGGGTTTTAATATCTATTTTTCCGCTGTGTTCCCACGTCTAGTCTGTCCCATTTTAGAAAGAAATTGCCACGTTGCTTGGCTCCACGGTGTGCTGGAAAGTTCTCTTGCCCCATTGCCCTTAAAAACACAGTTTTGAAGACAGATTCTGTTGGGGGCACCAAGGAGAACATCTGTTTGCATAAATTTGGAACAGTTACTTTAAAAAATAAATTCCTTTAAAGAATAAGCCAAGCTTCAATTTTATGAGGTTCTCTGTTTCAAATACTCCCATCAGTTAGGGGGGGGAAAAAGTGCAGATTTTTATTTTTGACTTAATACACAAAAAAGGCAACGAACCTAAACTGTCTCCTGAATCTCAGAAATACAGTTTGTCCTGATAGTTGGAACTTTTGGTTGAACAAAGCATGTCCCAGACCCTCAAGTGGCACTTACATGGGGGCAGCGAGGATCTCTGAGGCCTGTGTTTGAGTGGGAGCAAGTGGAGGGGTAACTTTTGGCCCCGGGGGGCCATACGCAGCTTCCTGCCCTTGGGGCTGGGGCTGGGGCTGGTTCCGGGATCGGTGGTGGCACAGGGTGGCTTCTCATCCCTGAGTTAGTGCTTCAGTGCAAACTAAAGGTAGTTAACATCCACCGAACTGCCTTTGCCCTGTTCCTCTGGTGTCAGTCTGGTTCTTCAGGGGAGAGGACTTGGCTCAAAACAAATGGCGTAACTGATCAGTTTCCCAGAGTAAGTGCCATTCACATGTGAATTCTGTGCAGGGCAGACTCTTTGCAAATCTGACATAATCTTTAAGATGACAGAAGCCAGCTAAGCTCCAGAAGTGGATTGAGTGAAGGAGAAAGAGCTAGTCATGTGGACCACCGTTCATAACAGCATGTGCTTGACTTTGAATCTTCTGCAAGGGATGGTTTTCTGGTGTGTTCACACTGCTTGAAACTTACCTGGCTATCAAAAGGTGTTCTTTGTGAGGCCGTGGAGAATCCTGGACCTCGCCCCAGACCTTCTGAGTTAGAATTCCTGGGACCTGAGTCTGGGATCCTGTGATTTTAACCAGTCTTTATATTACAGAATGTGAGAACCACTACTTTAAGTTAAAGATCGGGTGTCAGTTGAATTCTTCAAATTCTTAACGGTAAATACTGAGATTTTTCTGTTTTAAAAAGCCTATAAATTTGTTCAACTGATTGCTATACATTCTATCCCTATTTGAATTATACTTTACCTTTTTTGATAGTTGCTTAAATATCAATTTGAATACTCATGATGAAATCAACTTACTTTCCCTATCTGGTAAAGAAGGTTGCTTACCAAATTATTTGATGCTATGGAGAATTTTTATTTATTATTTCTTAAGTGTTGTGCCTAAAGTGAATTAGCTACAAGCAGTAAAGGATAATTTGTAGAATTGTTTTGTGTACCTGAATTTTTGTTTAGGGGATAGAAATGAAAACCCCTATAGGCTTTTTTTTTTTTAAGATTTTATTTATTCATTTAAGAGAGAGAGACAGAGAGAGCACAAACAGGGGGAGAGGCAGAGGGAGAGGGGGAAGCAGACTCCCAGCTGAGCTGAGAGCCTGACATGGGGCTCCATCCCAGGACCTGGAGATCAAGACCTGAGCTGAAGGCAAACGCTCAACCATCTGAGCCACCCAGGTGCCCCCTCTATAGGCTTTTTAATGCATAAGTATCTAGATGTGTGTTGTCAACAGAAACATAGATCTTACTAAATATGAAAATACTGTCATTTGCTAGAATAACCACCAAATTTATCAATTATTTGTCTATTGTTAATCTTTTGGTGATGACTTTGCATTTGTTTTAAAGTAAGGTCTTTTTGCTGAGATTACCAGATTCAGGATATGGAAATGTTCATTGAGCTTATCTCCAGAAGTAGGAAAATATAGACATGACCTGTTTAAAAAAAAAAAAAAAAGTTCACCTGGTGTGTCCAGTAACTCATCAAAGTAGAAGCTGAAATTGCAGAGCTGATTAACAAGGACTTCAGACAGACATATTTAAAATAAATGCACTAATGGGCTTGCCATTAGATTTTCCTTGATATGAATGCTAACATTTTGTTAGCATTTATCATAAACCCTGTGAAACAGTAAAGGCATGAAATAAAATGAGATGTTTGGTGTAGTACAAGCTCAGTATTTAATATCCAGATTTATCCTTTTGTCCATTTGGTTGGGAAGGTCAAAGAGACACTCTTGTTTGTTGTAGTAAAAAGATTCCCTGTTCAATCATTTCTCGCTCTGCTGAAGGTTCTAGGAAAATCTGATGATCAAACAGCATGATGTCTTTTCTGAGTCGTCACTTGGCACATAGGGGATTAGTGAGCCTGGGTTCTTCTCAGCTCTTCAGAGGCTTGTCCTGAGGGATGGAGAGGGTCTTTGAAGCACAGACTTGGGTATGAGATGCGCCCTTGGTAATGGGACACCTTATCCGTGTGGAGAACCTACCTCTCCTCAGTGGATTAAGTTAGCAGAGTGTGATGGCTGTAATTAGCACTGTGTATGGTATCGTAAACTTGTTAAGAGAAGTCCCCATCACAAGGAAAAAAAATATATATATAACTTTATGAAGAGGCAGAAACTAACCAAACCTACTTTGGTCATCATTTTGCAATATATGTATGTCAGATCATTATGCTGTACAGCTTAAACTTATCAGAGCTGTATATCAATGATACTTCAGTAAAAACGGAAAAAAAAAAAAAAAAAAAAGGAATACTCTTGGCACAGAGCAGGTGTTTCCTGCCCTAGCAGTATCACTTTTGGCCAATTTGAGCTCACATGCAGACCTTGTCATTCTTCTCCAATAAAAAATCATAGAAAATCTGATTTTACATACCAGAAGTCGATGGTTTTATAATTGGAGAAACTATGTAAAAGCCAGGGTCTTCTCTATAAAATATTTTAAGTTAAAAAAAAGACACTCTGATTTTCTTGCCTGACTTACTTTTACCTAATTGCATTTTTAATTTCAATATTCCTCCTTGGTTACTGATACATTTGTCTCCACGTCACGACTTTGGTGAGAAGTTGCACTGTGCGCTGGTGTGAAGAGCGCATGTGCGTGTTGGCAGGTGCCGTTGCGCATGCGCGCCACAGTTAGAGCATGGTGAACTTGGTGCTTCTCTTCTCACCAGCCTTCCACGTCATGTGACTGCTTGGAGCTATTCTTATTTTAAGATCTGGGACTTATTAATTACAAATGCTAAATTTAAGAAAATCCAAGCTGCCCGGCTGAGTTTTCAGCCTCCGGGGAAAGCACAGCTATTCTCCTGCCTCTGTTTTTATGCTCTGGTTTGACCCTAGTGATCAGGATTTTAAAAGGGGAGCAGCTCCTATTCAGTGAGCGCCTGATACCTGTTAGGTGCTGTCTCCGGTGCTGCACCTGGTTGTGGGTGCGCTGAGGAAGGCGGCGGGGAGTGGAGGGCAACGCAGCCCTTAAAGGAGCAAACATGCGGGCTAGAAATCTCACTGCCATCTAAATCCTCAGAGAGGGGGGCTTCAGACAGAGGGAAAGGCAGGACCGGCCTTGGTAATCGGAGATGGAGGCAGTGACCTCCACCACTTGTGTAAGTGGGTGGCAACTGGCATCTGTGGGCTAAAATCGCACACATTGGTATTTCATTTCTGTAGGAGGAGAGAGGATGACATGCAATCAGGTTGTCATTACTTGTTTTTTTGTTTTTGTTTTTGTTTTTTTTGGTACTTCCTGCTTTACTGCTCGGAACTTGCTGCCCATCTACCTGCTAGAGGGGCAGTTCTCAAAGCGAGGTCCCAGAACCTGCTGCTTCTGCATCCCAGAGGGAACCTGTTAGAAATGCAGATTTTGGAGCCGCACCTCAGGTCTGCTGAATCACAAGCTCTGGGTCTGGGCCCCAAAGATCTATTTTAACAAGCTCTCCAGTGAGGCTGATGCATCCTAAGTTTGAAAACCATTGTGTTAGAGTATCTTGCAGAATGATTCAGGTCCGTCCGTAGAACAGGGACTCTGAAGGAGATAAAGAGCTGTAACTAAAGTGGGGAGGGGGGAAAAGAATGTCACCTGTCTGGTGACTTCCCTTCACTGCTAAATGAAAACCCAAAGTAACAGGTAGGAGGGAAAACCCGAGACAGGAGGCAGTGACCGTAGTATCTTTCCGTGTGTTGTTTAAGTTGCTCCCTTACAAAGCGAAGACCTTCTGAGCCCGTTGTTGCTTTATCTCTTTGGAACTTGGGCCTTCGAGCACTCAAGGTTTGCAAGCTCCAGGTCAAGAACAGGAACAAAAATTGCATAGGCGAAAATCGTCGTTGTTGATCCCGCACTGATGGGTTCTTGGGAACTTACGGACTGAAAAGAAAGTGAAGATTTACAAGATGAAATCAGAACAAAGTCTGGAGCCGTGTGTATGCTTCAGCCCCAAGTTCTGTCAGGGGTAACAGCCACTGAGGGTACTTGTCTAATTTCAGCTTCTTTTTTACATTCTTTGAAATACTGTTTTGGCTTGTTAATTTAAAGAAATGAAAAAAGCCAAACACTTTATTCTTCTCTGCAAGGCATCAAGGAAAGGGGGTAATAAACAGTACCTCGCTGATGTATTTTAATAAATACTGGTTTACTGCATCCCACAACAGAAAGCAAATACATGCAATTACTTGCAAATTTCTTCAGTGTTTGTACTTATAAATCTCTGCCTAAACCTTCCCAGCTGGGAGTTCGGTTAGTCTTTCTGCTGGGGAACCAGGGCTTTGTTCTCATGTTCAGCCTCGGCACGGTCTGGAATAATTCAGAAACGTATTAGAGAGATTGCTGCTCCCAAAAGGCATAAGGAAATAACCTTCACTCCCGGCCTTAGGGAAATCAGCCCAATCAGAGTTCGGGCAGATTTCTCGATTAAACAAAGAACTAACTGTGCACAAATTGCACCTTGACAATTTGTAAGGAGTCCACCTTAGAAATTTCTTGCAGATGGAAAGCTGATATTTTTTAATCAGGGCAGTGGGGCTGTTGAAGTCAAAATGTCGCCAACATTTTCCACTGCTCTGCAATTAGCATCCCCCCAAATTAAATTTAAAGTTGCGTTCATAAGCAGTCCTAAAGCTTCAGACCCACTGCCCTGAGTTGAGGAATGCAGATGGAAACCACCCCCTCCATCGGTGTGGTGGTTCAGGGTGTATGTGTGTGTGTGGTGTGTGTATGTGTGTGTGTATGTGTATGACTCAGTTCATCTGGAACACATCCCAGGAAGCTTTGGGCTGTCAATTTTTATTTCAGTAGATTTCATATTGGGAACCAAAAAGGGGGCAGAAAGTTATTGCCCTTAATGTTGTTGTGACTTTATGTGCTCCTAGTCAAATTATTCAGAATCAAAGTCAGGCCAGTGCCCTGTGGAACGTTGTCTAGAACGGGCTTTTGGTAAAAGACTTAGTAGATTTCTGCTCGTTGTAAGAGATACTAATGCCAAACCACACCCTTATGAAATTCATATTTTTAGGCGGGAAACGCGAGATAGTGGATGTCATGAGTTCTGTATTCGTCCTTCAGTGCTTTGTGCTTTAATGCAACGAGGAGACCGACGGTCAGGTGAAGACTAACAGGCACCCGGGAGCCATAGTGCTCTTGGACAGGAGCTCCCAACCCTTGCACTGAATTTCAGAAGAGGGTGTACGTTCCGTGAGGCATGGTGGCCTCATCCTGGCCCTAGGACACGGCCCCCCTTCCTCAGCCTAGCGGAACCACCAGGGCTGCTGGTCACTGTGGTTCACCTGGCTCAGAGTTTTGAGTTCCGTACTTGTGAAAAGAAATTACCACCAGCGGTCCCACAGAAACCTCTTGAGAATTCCTCATGGGAATCAGGAACCAGCCTGAGAACACCACCTCTGTTTGGACTTCTCCAGACTTAAAAATGTTTTTTGTCAAGTCTTCTTTTTGGTTTCCTTTGGTTTACATAGAAACGCAAGCACTGGGCAGATTCATCCCTAATAAGTGTCTGAAAGCAAGACTCTGCAGCAGAACTTGGAAGACCGGGCTTCGAACCCACTTCCTGACGGGACAGGCTCCTTCCCACCTCTCTCTGAACCCATCCCTTGTTCCGGAGCGAGGTTGACCCCAGCCCCGCTGGCTGCATGGCCTGGACACTTGATCAGAGAGGCCGACTGAAGGCCCCAGCTACACAGGGAAAGGGGACACTTGGCGGTGCTGGTGTTATCCTGCCTCTCAGAAGTCGGGGTCCCTTTCAAAACGCTGGTTTCACAGTTTGTATTTCAAAACAGTGATCCACCGAGCTTGGTTAAAATCATGTCCTCCCCCCTTACCTTAGGGGCTCTGAACCTGTGGTGACAGTCTGTCATTCTGCATTGACTGTATCCGAGTGAGTTAAACTGGTGGTAACTGGGCTGCGGAGCTGGCAGGACTGATGGATGGCATGGGTCACGTGTGTGCAAACACATGCTTGAGACACGTGGAGTGAGAAGGCCCCTGTTCCATGGTGGCTTGGCCCCTTCCTGCCTCTGTGACCGTAGACCGCTGCTTGGCTCCTCTACACCTTGGGTTCAACCCCTGGACATTGGAATGGCGGTACTGTCTTCCCAGACCCCCCAGCAAGGAGGCCAATGAGCTAATCTACCCCTTTATCCGCCCCCCACCCCCGGCCAAGCCCACAGTGACGCTCCTTGAGTCAGCACTGCAGGCAGCAGAGAAGCTGTTTTTGGAGCTAAGTTGTGTGTGAAAAAATTGAAAAAAAAAAAAAAAAAACCAAAAAACAAAAAAACAAAAAACGAATAGGAAGGTGAAAATACCTCTGGATGGATCTCATTATGGTTATTAAGCTTTAGGGAATGAGAGTGTTTGCAAATCTGAGGTTGGTACTTTGAGTTCTGTTTAAGAAAAAAAAAAAAAAAATTCCCCCCAGTAAAGAACAGCTCATCGTCCTTTGTGTTTCCTGCTGGGCAGGACCTTCTGACATGCTTGCCCGTGTAGCTACCCTCGCAGGGTTAGACGACAAGCATCGATGTGCGAGTGAGAGTTCAGTGAACTATGGTGTTGTCCTGCCCAGGAGACAGCCCAGGTTCTCCTGGGGCAGTGCCTCCAAGCCCACGGAAACCACCGTGATGGTGGGGAGCAGGAAAGCCCCAACTTGGTTTTCTTTTAAAACGGCATCTCAGGGACACCTGGGTGGCTCATGATCTTCTGCTCAGGTCATGATCCTGGGGTCCTGGGATCGAGTCCCACGTTGGGCTCCTTGCTCGGCAAAGAGCCTACTTCTCCCTTTCCCTCTGCCTGCCTCCCCCTGCTTGTGTGTGCAAGCTCTCTCACTCTCTCACTCTAAAAATAAAATCTAAAAAAAAAAAATAATAATTAAAAAAGTAAAACAGCATCTAAGTGTACCCCAGATTCATAGCCATCAATTTCATCTAAACTCTACCGTCATTGAGCACATATGGCCTCTAGAGATACTCTTTCACATGACCTGGCAGCTCCAGCCCATACCATCATTGGTCCCACTCACCAGCAAGAGGCGGCATCAGACAAGTTAAAACTGTTTTCCGTCATGAGTCCTGGCTTTTTTTTTTAAAGCTTGAGTTTCAGACATTGTCTCTCCTGCGTCCATTTCATGGAGTCCGGTGGTGTCCCTTCGATGAGACAACGTCCCCATTCAGAATGCTCAGTTTTTAATTTTCCTTAAAACCAAGTTGCAGCCATTAGGATCTCCAATGCCTTTTGAGGCTCTCAAAATGATCCTACCGTTAGGAGTTTGGTGGTCAGTACTACAACACATAAAACTAAATGTCAGAGAGCGGAGGGCGTTATAAATAAAGAATTCAGATCATGGGAAGGTGCTCCTGGGTGGTGAGGGTGAAGACATTGCTTGAAGGCACATTCCTGGAATCAGAAGGCCCTGGCTTTGGTTACTTCCTTCCTCGCCTGCCTGGGCTGTTGCCTTTCCTCTCTCTGCTCTCCCATGTTCTTCTGACCAACCTATGTACGAAAGCCAAGCCAACCCTATGCCTTCACATAGTGATATTTAAATGCCAGCTCCCCAAAATTAGTATTGGATGAAAGACCTGGGAATCCCAACAAAGTAGGGAATTCCGGTTGGAGGGTTGAGCATTCGCCCTGATTGAAAGTGTGCGTCTGTGCACTGGAGGACAGGTGACAGGTGACATCTGTCTGTGGAGGGACCTTCAAATGACTCACTCATATTGTGAGACCTTGAACCGAAATCCCACTAAGTTATGGGATGGTGGAAGGGATGTGGCTTGAGCTATCCGTGTTTATGGGGCCTGTTAGCATTTTGCATTGAGATTCCCCACGCTTCGAGGCAGGCTGACCTGTGTAACTGAGGAGACCCCTGATGTCGTCTGGAGAAGGCTTTGACCCCTTCAGGTGGCCCGTGTTGGCCTCCCTGACCTCTCAGGAGGACATCTATCTGGCGTTTTAGACATGGTTCCTATCACAATAAAAGCATGTGGGTCTAACAAATGAGTTTAAGAAGTTTCCTGCACCTTTAAAGGAGGGTTAGAGAAGTTTCAGCTTAATCCATTTCTTTGCTGAGCTGCAGTTTGGGCCCGCACCTCTGGTGATTAATGCAGACGTCCCGTTATGTATTCGTCCAGTTCAAAGGCTCAGATTTTCCCCGAGTAAATGTAGTCTGCAGGTTGTTCACCTTGCCCATCCCCACCCCGTTTCCTCCGGGCATTTAAACCAACACCCACGTTGGATCCCATTAATCTCCGGAAGCTCTTGAGTTGCTGTTAAACAAAATTTTAGAGATTTTATTTTATATTTTTAAAGACTTTGTTTATTCATTTATTTAGAGAGCGTGTGCAAGTGTGTGTGCGTAGGGGAAGCGGCAGAGGGAGAGGGAGGGAGGGAATCTCCAGCAGACTCTGTGCTGAGCATGGAGCCCAGTATGAGGCTCGATCTCGTGACCCTGAGATCATGGCTGGAGCCAAAACCAGGAGTTGGGTGATCAACAGATCAAGCCACCAGGACCGCCCCAAAATGTTTAGAGGTTTGATCCAAGCACTTCAGTAGGAGACCTGTGCCAGAAGCTTGGTCACATAGAAACGTATGCTCCTCCTCTGACTTTGAAAAAAAATTTTTTTTTTTACTTTGACTTTGACTTTTGCTTCCATGTTTGGAATCAGATGGTTGTGATCAGGGTGGATTTTGCAGAAATGTATGTTAATGGAAAGTTTCTTGTGGCTTTAGAAAGATTTCCAAATGGTCCTTACACGTTGGGAAAGTGTCCACCGTGGTCACCTCGGGCTGTGCAGTCTGTCGAAGACTCCTGAACATGGCGCTTTCTTTCTCAGGAGTTTTGAGGGAAACCCAGCGCAGCCCACAGCCATCTCTAGTTCGGTCCTCTCTCTGCCAGAGTCGTGGGTAGGCGTGACAGATGTTAGTAGTTGCCACCAACCCAGAATTACATAATGTGCTATGAAAATAAGAATCTGTATGCCAACCCCTTCCTACTCTCAGGTGTGACAAGAAAAGAGCAGGACATAAAGCTCCCTGTGTGTACTTTTGGTCACCATAAATGACCTTGCTTAGAGAAGAAATTTCATTTTTTTCACCCAAGCAACTTACCCCAGGCTGGCTCCCAGGGATCCCTGCTACATGAAGCACACGCACTCCGGAGGCCCGAAGGGAGCTCGTGCAATAGCCCTGTCATCTGAGCTCTCTGGTGCACGCAGGAGAAGAAGAGGGATGATTTGCCCAGCACTCTCTTTGGAGAAATGAAAATGCAGGATAGTTTGAAGTTCGCAGAAATGAAGGGAAGTGATCAGGGGCCCATTTGAGACAAGGGCCTTGCATTTTTATCCTACCCATTTTTGGTTCCCTTTCTCCTGTATTTCCTCATTTTTGAAAATCCTGTGCTGTTGTTTTCTGAAAGTATGCTCCTCCGGAGTATTCACACGCGTACACGTCTACATGGACAGATTTCTGACAGAAGTAATACTATCCAGGTGAGAGCCTCCGGCTAAAATATGACTGTAGGGTTGTTGGGTTCTTCCTTCGCAGAACAGATGTGTCCCCGAGAGAAGGCAGAGGAACACTTGCTTCTTCCTCTGGCCTCTTTGCCCTAGTGGCCGACTCCGTCCTACACACATTCTTTTTTTTTTTTTTTTTTTTAAGATTTTATTTATTTATTTGACAGAGGAAGAGAGATCACAAGTAGGCAGAGAGGCAGGCAGAGAGAAAGAGGGGAGGAAGCAGGCTCCCCGCTGAGCAGAGAGCCCGATGTGGGGCTCGATCCCAGGACCCTGGGACCATGACCTGAGCCGAAGGCAGAGGCTTTAACCCACTGAGCCACTCAGGCTCCCCAACACATTCTTGCTGTGAAGAAAGTCCTTCTCTACTTCTTACACGTCCTGCTGCATACCTCACCCTCCTTTTTTTAACTAATCTCTCTCCTGGCCAGTCAGGGGTACGAAGTGTCATTTCCTTCATATGTACAATGGGGATGACCGTTGTATCTTCTTCATAGGGCGGATATGTTTCCAGCCTGTAGACCCTTCTGGCATTCAACATGAGGTCGGGCATCATTATCATTCATCACTGCTAGTTGAAAGAATGTTAGAAGGTTAGAATTATTATGTCATGGAACCTAATAAAGCTGACTAGGTCATTAAGGAATGGAATGTATGTCCCCCTTCAACAATGGAGGTTGCTTGGTTGGCTTCTTTACCTGTGACAACAATGGGCACAGTTTTGTGGTGCCCAGATGTACATGGTGTACATAATCCATTGGACAAAAAAAGGCTTGGTTTCCAGAAAGTCTTCATGAGGTCTTCTCAGGCCCAAGATGAAATCTCTGTCACACAAAGGTAGTGGGGTAAAGTTTCCCCAGTCAGTGTTTGTGGGGGCCATTAGCTAGAGCCCTTGTCTCCTTGGTGGCTTGGTGTCCCATTGTTCCCCTCAGGCTCGTACGTCCTTGATCTCCAGGGTGCTCTCCCCTGGAGCTTGGTGCTAGGATGGCCATTCTGTGGGCCTCACCAGGACATTCCTCAGGTCGGGTCACCTCGCCGGAGCACCTCCAGCTTACCCAGTGGGCCCAGAATGCTCACTGTCACACCATAGCCTATGCTCCAACCCCAAACCCTGGCTACCTGCGTTCTGTGTGTTTTCCTGACTCTAGAGTGTGAGCTAACAAAGGAGCAGAGCCAGCCGGCAGCGGAAATGGTCTTGGCCTCAGGGATCCTGAGGGGTGCTCCAGAACTCTGTTTCTTCTTGTTATGTCTCGTATGCCGGACATTTTTCTACCTTTCTGAGGCTTCCCCTCCTCCTGTAGAAGATGGCCCCGTGTTGTGAATTTATCACTTTTATTCTGCTCCTGATACGTGCACTGTTACGGCGGCCTCCAGGGTTTCTCATCTCGAGTCCGTGCTTCTAAATGCCCCAGAAGCACATTACCCTCCTGCTTGATGGCCCCGGCTCCCACTGACAGCACCATCCAAACCCCTCGATCGGATCTTCGACTGCCCACCATGGGCACCTGTGAGAACGCTCTGCCTTGGACCACTCAGCTTATCCTAGGTCTACCGTCACCCACCCTGGAATGCCCTCTGATCCTGAAGCTCTGCATGGACGCCCTGCCCTTGTTTGGGCCTCAGTCTGGTGTAACCCCTCCCGGGGCTTTCTCTGCAAAACGTAGTTTGGAGAATGGGCAGATCCGACCATTCATGTCGTCACTCCTCCATTATTTATTTCTGCTAACTATGTGGTCAGTCCTCAGTAATTTTTACTCCTCCCTTTCCTACTAGGACCCATAGTAATTATAGAGGGGAGCTGAGGTTCAGAGAAGATGAATAGCTTTCCAAAATTTGTGTAACTAATGGTGGAGCTGAGATTCGAACTCAGGTCCGGCTGGTCTCCAAAGCTCATGTTGTTCTGGACTCCACCTCCCACTCTACCCAGACTTGCTTTGCTCCCAGCCAGAACTGGGTCTGATCTGTGAGGAAAATGCCCTGGGTGTCCCGCTGTCCTCTAAGTAAACACCCAGGAAATAAACGGACCTCTCTCTGTAGGAACATATCCGCCGCAGGAAACGAAAACTATCTGTGCTATGAGTTATCCCTTCGTTGCAAGCCCCTTCCCTTCTCCCCATCACCTAAAGTTGGTAAATGACTTACTTCTCTTTAAATAAAGATACTAGGGGTGCCTGGGTGGCTCAGTCATTAAGTGTCTGCCTTCAGCTCAGGTCATGATCCTGGGGTCAGGGTCCTGCGATCGAGCCGCGCATCAGGTTCCCTGCTCAGTGGAGAGTCTGCTTCTCCCTCTCCCGCTCCCTCTGCTTGGATCCTCTCTCTTGCTGTGTGTTTCTCTGTCAAATAAATAAATAAAATCTTTAAAACAAATAAATAAAGATATTGTATCATTATAGTTTTAATATCTTAAGATAACTGACAACACTAGTAGCCACAAAACTGATGACCGGTTTGGATGTTTTGTAGATTTCCCCGAGTAAGCCTTTTTGCTATGAGTTTGTTCTGAATTACCTGGTTAACCGTGGCTTTCTCATCACATGTTAGGTTTCGCTTTCCCTGGATTTGGCAGTTTTTAATTATGCACTTTTTTGGGGATGAATTAACATGTTTCTCTTGATCCAGCTGACTGCCCGAGACCAAAGGCCACGTCTTGCTGTCGAGGCCAGGCGGTGGGCGCCCAGCACAGGGTCTGACACACAGTAGGGATTCGGTGTCTGTTGAAGTTTGAGTAAGTTGAATGAACGGACGGGGGCACATTTAATCACACACGCTACACGGGGCTTGCAGAAAAGTTGGTTGTTAATGGAATTTTTTTTTCTGTCAAATCATAAGACAAAATTTATTTAATTGAGAGACTTCAGGTCTTTGGAGATATTTGAAAAAAAGAATTAAGGCAGAGGTCCAGTCCCCTTTGTTACATATTGTTTTTTGTGAGATCCTTCTGCTTGCTACTTTATATTCTCTCGGTAATGCCCTTCTGGCATCAGACATGACTCCCCCTGTTCTCATAAAAGTGGTGTTTAAGTGAGAGATGCATAGTCCTCACATTTAACCCCAGTCATGGGAAAGTAATGGTTGGTTGGTTGGTTGGTTAGTTGGTTTTTTTAAGTAGGCTCCCTGCCCAGTGTGGAGCCCAACGTGGGGCTTGAACTCAAGACCTTGAGATCAAGACCTGAGCTGAGGTCAAGTTAAGTCAGACTGAACTGAGCCACCCAGGCCCCAGGAAAGTGATGCTCGCTCTCCTGTAATCGCTGGGCAGCCCTTGATCTCACTTGTTGATTCTGTTCTGACGCCTCGTCCAGGAGGGCTAGCTTCAGCGCCGGGAACCGGGGCTCTCCAGAGAGGGCCCATTTCCACTCTGCTGTGTGTTTGGTTCTTTCTTTCACTGTCAGCTCAGAAAGCTCAGGGGGAGGATGCCAGTAACCCCCTGATTCGTTGGTCGTCATCTTAGTTTCAAGTGCAGCCCATCTCGCTGCTCTTCATGGTGGTCTCTTGCACCCTTTCCTCTTGTGACTCTCCGCTGGGTACCCGCTGAAAACATCAGTTCGGGCTTATCATGGCCCACCGGGTTTGGGGGCTCCTTACATTTCTGAGGTGCCCGGTTTCCAGAAATTCTTCCCAACACGTGGGCTTGCCCATCCATGGAAGCAGGTTGTTCCTCACCTGACTCAGCTGCTCTGCAGTTCTGGGGACAAACCACAGATAGGCTTATGTCCAGTATCGACTACCAAAGTGTTAGTGGAGGGAGGAGTTAAGGCAAGGGCTCTTAAGTAGATCAGAAAAGATAAGATTTGGGGAGCCATGGTTATCTGTCTTCAATACTTAAAGAGCCACCGCTAAGAAAAGCAATTGCATTTAATGTAGGTGGTTTCCAAGTCCTAGAGCAATGCGAATGGCTGCTTCAGACACAGAGTACTCAGACCCTGGGGTGGGTGGCAGGCTGGTGGGAGGGATCCTTGCAAGCCAAGATTGTGGGAGGTAGATCATTAGATAACTCTCAAAGTGCCTTCCAGCTCTGAAATCCCATGCTTTCATTATACTAAGGAAAACTACTTCCGGGGAGTTTGTTGTCTGTCTTTGCTGTCTTTTTTCTTTGGTTTCTCCTCTTCTCTTCTCTTCATCTGCTCTATTTCCTTTTCTTTTCCTTTTCATGGAGCAAGGATTGATGGATTCTTTTTGCAGCTCAAGTTAAAGAGGAAGTCTTATCCTGGCCCATGTCCTAAACTCTTGCTTTGAAATGGTTATACATCTAGTTATGTTTGGACACTGTAGAGGGAGGCACAGTAAAGTTGTACAGGCTGTTCACTGCACAAAGGAGCCAGCTCAGAAAGTTGAGCTTTATACCTGTATGTCCACTCAGAGGAAAGGTCCATCTTTCTAGTTTGCGAGAAGATACCGTCAGCTCGCCAAGCTGAATGCTTGGTGAGCTGGGTCTTCCCTGAGGAGGCAGGGTTTCCTCATCTGCGGGCAGATAATGTCCCTAGGGCTGGTCATGCCTCTGGAGGGAAATATAACATTTCATTCTTGGCTCATCAGGACTGACAAAGTTAAGCCTAGAACACACCTGTGGTTTTATTGGTGGACTGTACCAAGCACAGCGCTAGTCATTGCCCCCAGGAGTGAGAAGTTACACGAAACATCCCAGTATTTTTTCCAGTCACCAAGCATCCAGGTTCCCGGAACCACCTGGACGGACTGGCTGCATTTCCCACTTTTTTTCTGGCTGTTTGGCATTGTGTGAACACAGCCCGGTGCGTTTTCCTGAGCCCGAGTTCCCTTGAATCTCCCCTTGACCGCCAACCCTTAGGGGCAGCGAATTTGGTCAAAAAGCGGTCAGTGACTTCTGAACGCTGGGCATGTAAAGCCTTGGGTTTTTCAGACTTAGCTGAAGCAGCCTTGTCAGTGTGCCTGGGATGAGAAGGAGGCCTCAGGAATCCAGCGCACCCCAGGCAAGAGTGGTTATTTTTTTAAACTAACAACAGCAACAAACAAAATGGAAACAGAACCCCCCTTGGGTGGCTGATACTGGGGCCGCCTTTGAACAGGCGGCCAGAGATGCCGGGCGTCCCCGGAGAGGGATTCTTGGAGAGGGATTCTTTGAGCGTGCCAACACCCTCCGCTGTCACCGCCCCTCCCTCCTCTGGAATGCTCAGGAAATGAGTGCTCCACACCCACCCATTCACAAAATCCCTGGAACAGAGCCACCTTCCCTCCACTCTTCTCATCTGCCAGCTCCCTGTCCCTGTCCCCCAGCCCCCAGCGCCTGCTCAGGCAGCAACTAGTGAGGAGCTCAGGCTGGGCCTCCGCCCCGTGACTGTTGTGCTGTGACCTATTTCTTATGCCAAACACACTCCGCCTCCTGAATTTCATCCCCGCTGTGCTCCTGTGCACGTCCACCTGGGACTCGGGCCTCGTGCTCTTGCGTTTGCTTTCTCGCTTCAGGACCCTTCCCTGCTCCTTCATGACCACAAATCAGGGGTCCCCAGATTTTGAGCACTAAGGTCTAAAAAAACAAAACAAAACAAAACACTGTGGGAGAGACCCAGCGTCATAGGGATGCCAAGTCCTTGTTTGTCCCAATAAGGACATGAGGGCTGGGGTGGGTTGGGATGTTGGAAAATGTAAAACAATAACAAAAACATTATCTGCTCTTGCCATCAGCTCAGAACAAAAAGGCTGCTTTCGCACCATCAGGTCAGAAAAACACGTTCTTGAGCACAGAACATTCTTTTAAGAAGGAGAACTTCACCTCTGTGAACACTTGCCGCCTCTAGTATGATTCTTACCGTTGACCTTCTCTTTATCTGACGTAGTTCTAGATTTCCAACCGGTATTCCGAGGCCACTGCTGCAAAAGAACATCAAAGAGTGAGCTTCCAGCAGCAAACGAGGTACCAAGGTCACCAGGGAGGCTCGCTGTACCGGGGCAGGGCCCATCCTTGGTCACGGGGCCACGAAACCTGATGTCACTGGGGGTCCTGTTGCCGCTCACCTTCATCGTTAGCCCCCCGCCCCTAACTCTCTAACCGTGACACCTGTTGTGACTTGGGGACACTCGGGCTCTGCTGCTGTGGCTTCTGCAGTGGCAGCACAAGGGACACTGAGAGATTGAGGTAACCATGGGGCAGAGATTTTTGCCAGAGCCAGTTAGAGGGGAAAGGGGGTGTCCCGGGGCCTGAGGCGGGGGACAGCCCAGTACTGGGGGTGCTCAGCTTCTAGATTTTTCCCTCCAGAGAAGATGCACATATCAGGCATTCAGCATTGGCAACATGGAGACGGCAGGCTTTACGCGGTGGGGGTGCTTGCTGGACGGTGAGGTGAGCCTGTTTCGTATTAGAACATACTGGAACTGCTGTGAGATGTTGGGGGGGGGGTGCAGAGAAACACGTGCTCCCCGCCCGCTCACCTTCCTGCTCCCATGCCAGTCTCATTTGGCTGTTAAACCCTTTAGCCCGTGTGGCTGAAAACCAAATGTAGAAAGGATAAGAAAAACCTTGAGGGACTGAAACGAAGCCTCAAAGTTTAGGGATGGACTGAGAAATTTGATTTCCTGCTGGGGTGTCTGGGCCCCTCAGATGAGCTGATGCTTATGGGCGTCCGCTCACACTTCGCTCATTAAAATCCCTCTTCTGTGATCATGGCCGGGGAGGTGTTCACACACGACAAGGAAGAGCGTCCTCTGGGCTCGAGGAAAATTCATTTCCATTCGGCAGATGTGAATTGAGAGCCGGGGAAAGCTTCCAGCCTGCAGATCCTGCTGTTTGACTACCTCGGAGCAACTCAGGAACACTGCGTTTGAATTCAGACAAACATTTCCTGAAAAGATTTTCTCTCACCTCTCATTTACCCAAGTACATACGCTCTTTTTCTTAATCTTCTCTTCTCTTTCTCCTCGCCCACCGCCCTGCTGGTTCTTTCCCACACTGTCTTTGACACGTCTCACTTTTCTCTCTATTCGCCAGTAATTTTTTTTTTCACAGAGTTTTGCTTTCAGGTAATTTTTATACATATTTGAAACTAAATTTATGCTTCTCGGAACCAAGATTCCTTCTGCAAAAGAGAGGGGGATTCAAGTTATGATCCAGTTCTATATGTAGATGTAAAACATGAAGCATAAAAAGGAAACAACCGTTTAGAGCCTGGTTATCAGGCTGCTGACAGGAAAATTCAGAATGTTCTCCTGAGTTTGCCCACCTGAATTCAGAAGGCAGACAAGTGCCCAGGTAGGAGTTAAAGACACGTAGTTAAAAACACAGAGCGGGGCGCCTGGGTGGCTCAGTCTGTTAAGCGTCTGCCTTCATCTCAGGTCATGATCTCAGGGACCTGGGATCGAGTCTTGCATCAGGCTCCCTGCTCAGCTGAGAACCTGCTTCTTCCTTTCCCTCTTTCTGCTACTCCCCCTGCTTGTGTGTGCTCTTTCTCTCCATCAAATAAATAAAATCTTTACCAAAAAAAAAATAAAAAAAAAAAGAAAAACAAGAAGACAATTATCCAAACCTCAGTTTTCTGATCTATAAAATGAAGAGACAAGTCAGTGGTTTGTTTTCTGTAGATAAATCCCAATGGTAATGTTCCTGGCTGTCTTAGTCACTTAGGGCTACTACACCAGATGAGTCTACAGTTGGTGACTTATAACCAAAGAAATTTTTCACAGTTCTGGAAGTCCATATCAAGGTGCCGGTAGATTTGGTGTCTTGGGAAAGCCTGCTTCCTGATTCATAAATGCTTGTCTTCTCTCTGGGTGCTCACATGGTGGAGAGAAAGGGCTAGCTAGCTCTGGGCTCTTATGATAAGGGTGTTTAATCCCCTTCATGAGGACTCCATCTTCTGGACCTAATTACCGTCACTTGGGGGTGAACGTTCCACCATATGAACTTTGGGTCCACCATAACTTTAAATGTTTCCTTGAATCCATCTCTCTTTAAACATTTGGAAGTCGGGAATTTGAGCCTCAGAAATGTGCATTTGTCTCATGATGGTTTTATTGTCTCGTGCCCATGACACACGATAATCTCAGAGGTGGTTTGCTAATTCAGTAGGTATTTGGAAAGGCCTCTGCTATGCTAGATTCCCTACTGGGTTTATGGATTCAAAGGTTAGCAAGACATTTTTTTCCTGCTATCTTTTTTCCCATTGTGAGAAGGGAGGGTGGGGTTTTCTAGAACTGGAGCATGAGTGAGAGTGAGAATGTCAGGGAAGGCTTTGTAGAGCAGGGGGCATTTTGGCTGGGTATTAAAGGATGTAGAATACCGAGTGTGGTATTAAAGGATGTTGGATACTGAGTATCTTGAGGTAAGTTTTATGTGATGCATTATTGCCTTTCCTAATGGCCTTTGATTTACATGTAACATTGAGAGTCAAAGAAGTTAGGTTCAAGATTTTGGTGAGTCTGATAGGATCTTAACTAGTGGCCTGTCAGGCAGGCACATTTTACTACATGATGCCTTTTCTTCCTCCAGTGGAAGTAACAAGCATTCTTGTACACGTGACATACCGGGTCCTTGCCAGGGTCACAGTGAACAACGGGAAAGATAAGGATCCAGTAAATGCTGACGGGTTTAGCTGACTGCTCACCTCACACACCACCCTGGAGCAAACCCATCTGTCTTCATGATTATTACCTCTTCTTTTATCCATTTTGTTCTCCTTTATCGTTAAGGGTAATGCCTTCTCAGGTGGCTTGCTTTTATGTCTATGTTTTGTTTTTTTTTCTGAAACTTTCCAATTGTCATTTTCCCTCTGAAGAGGCAGATTTAGGGATCCTCCCTGGCTCCTGTGTCATCCTGGGCAAGTTATCCAACTTCTTTGCAGCCCCGTGTCCACGGCCGAAAGAAGAAGGTTCAGATACCTGCTTTGTGGGCATGTGAGAAGGATCTGATGAGGTAGCACGGGTAGAGCCCTTAGCATGGTCCTTGGCCAGAGTGTAACAGCTGAGAGGAGGAGTTGCAGAGAGTTTCGCCAATTATCTCAGGTCCCACGGAGTGACTGTCGGAATTGGATCAAAGCCACAACGTCTGGCCCATCGCCCTGCTTCCTTTTTAATAGGATACATTTGATCTTTGAATCATTTCACTGGATAAACTGGAGATTAGAAAAGAAGTTCAGCTATTTATAGCATGGTGTAGTGGTACGGATGTGTCCGCACGGTTTTAATTGTCCTGCTTCGAGAGGTGGGACTCATTCCTCTTCCTTGTGTAGGGGCTGGACTTAAAGGCCCTTCTAGTAAACAGAGTGGGCAGAGTGAAGGGAGGTCACTACTGAGATTAGGTTATTGAAGGATGATGGCCTCCTTCGTGGGTGGTTCTCCTGCGTATTCTCAGAGCACTCGTCGGGGGACATAGTGAGGTCACGTAGGTGGCCTATGGAAAGACCTAGGTAGCTGCAGGAACGGCCCAGTCAGACCCCAGGGTGCCCACAGATGGCCCTGGTGAGAGCCTGAGGCTGAACGAGCCAGCTCAGCTACTCCCCCCTTCCTTAACCACAGAAATGGTGAGGTCATAGGTGATTGTTGTTTTAGGCTGGAACATGTGAAGTGATTGGGTATGCAGCAGTGTCTAATTAATGCAGGGTCTCACCTGCAGGATGGATTGGGTACGCAGCAGTGTCTAATTAATGCAGGGTCTCACCTGCAGGATGGAGCTTGAAGGGCTTTGAGTTTTGAATTTGCCATGTGCTGGGCTATGCCTCAGTTAAGCAGCCTTGTGCTGGTGTGGTCCGTCACCGAGACAGTACTCTGTGCTCATGTTATTTAGGTAGTTTTTAGGACTGCGCTTTCACAAAACGCTGCTCAACTATTGGGCAAGCCAGAGCAAGGCTAGCCTGTACTTGGAGTTCCCTTTCCCATTTCCAGACCTTCGATAATTCACCCCCTCAGCAGAAACATTTAGAATCCCAGACAACCTAATCATAGGCATTGGAAGAGAATTTGGGGTTAGCTGACCCAGGGCCTGGTTTCAGCCAGTCAAGCAGTGGCACCCTGACTTCCCTGAGGGGTCCCTGTGGTGACCTCAGCTTTCAGAACAAGGAGCCCTGCCTGCCCTGAGGCTCACAGCTTTTTGGCTTGACCCTCCCTATCATGAAACCTAAATACCATAAAGGAGTAACTCCCCGAAGGAAATCAGAGTTTTTTTGAGGAACAAAGAATGGAGGCTTCACAGCCCAAAAAAAAAAAAAAAAAAAAAAAATGACTGAGTCCTACTGCACATGCTCTTCTCGCCTCTGATTTTCTGAGGCTTCTATATTGTTTCTTGTAAATATTCATCAATGCTACTGCCTGAGATGAGAACACAAGGAGGGCTCCTCTTCAAGACTGCGACATTTCCAAGGGCCACCGTAACAAAGTACCACTCACGGGGTGGCTGAAAACACAGATATTTGTGCTCACAAATGTTCTGGAGGCTTGGGGCCCAAGATCAGGGTCCGTGCTCCCTCGGACACCTCTAGGGAGCGACCTGCCTTGCCTCTTACGGCTTCCGGTACCCTTAGCTGTTTCTTGGCCGCGGCAGCCTCACTCTGTCCCTCCAGGCCCTTGTCTGGTCTGCCCTCATCTCCTCCTCTTTGGAGGACACTAATTCTGCTGACTTAGCACCACCCTCCCTCCCCGCACGCCACCGTGACCTCCTCTTACCTGACTCCTTCTGCAAGTACCTGTTTCCACATAAGATTTTACTCACACATTCCCTGGGGTAGAGCTTCAGGGCGTCTTTTCAGGGGACACAGTGGCATCTGCAACACTGGGTGACTTAATGACCTTCTTATCCCGAAGCGTAGAGGCTGGGCACGTGCTACTGGAGAGTCACCGTCGCTGAGGGTCTTCGTGAGCAGTTTGGCAGCACTGGACAGCTCCCAGAGCATGGCCCTTAGCTTCCTGAGAAAACACTTTGGGGAGGGGGGGCATCTCCTTGTTCTGAGCCACTTGGCATGCTAACTTCCCACCTGCTTTTAGAGAGCTGCCTGCGTTGGGCTCCATGGAACAGCATTGCGAGGATGACTCAGACCATAACATTACAAAGATGTGTCGGTGACTGTTAGAAGGAGGAAGGCAGAGTAGCACGGATGTGGGAATCCTGCCACTCATACAGAGAAAGTACCCTGGGATGAACGCGCTTTCCACAGAAGCTTTTAGACTGTCAGGTTCTGTTTTAAAAGTGGTGGTTCTTTTTGTTTGTGTGTGTGTGTGTGTGTGTGTGTGTGTGTGTGTGTGGTTTTAACTTTTAAAATACTATCTATTTCTTGTAGAAAAAATGTGAAGTTATGGAGGACAAGAAACCTAGTAAAAAATACAGCTACTACTAACTTAAAACGCTATTCAGTGTGCTCTGGATTACGTATTGATTGATTGAGTCACTGATTGGTTGGTAGATTGATTTTCTGTCATAAATATAACACGAGAGGCGGCATTCAATTCAAAAGAAGTAATCGCTCAAAGTTAGCATCGTGGTGGGAGTGTGAAATTTTAGTTTGCCTTTGTATTTCCTACTGCTCATTTTTGTCACTAAGTTTATCAAACAAAGTTATTATCATTTTTAAATTTTTTTAAAGATTTTTTTTTTTTTAATTTTGAGAGAGAACACGAGTGGGGGGAGGGGCAGAGGGTGAGGGAGAAGCAGACTCCATATGGAACGTGGAGCCCAGCACGGGTCTCAATCTCACAACTCTGAGATCGTGACCTGAGCTGAAGCCAGAAGTCAGACACTTAACTGACTGAGCCACCCAGGTGTCCCATGAAGTTACTATTAACACAGCAACTGGTTTCTCAAAAAAAAGGCACGTCCTGGAGGTTCCGTATGTGGGCAATTCGGAAGCTGGTGAATGCTGGCTCTCGTGGGACAGAGCTTCCCTGGCCTCTTCAGACGGTGCTCCTGACATCACCATCCTCTCCAGGTGGGCTGGGGGCTTTCCTCCCTGGAGGCAGTGACTCGTTTCCATTGGTGTCCCACATTCGAGTTCAGGAGTGCCCACAGACGTCATCCCTTGTGTACACCCAGGCTGACGTGTCCCAGCCTTCAATCATGTGTCAAGACAGTAGGCTGAACTGTCCCATTTGTGGTTCATCCTCCCGGAGCCTCGTGGGGCATCTGGTATGGTTTCTTTTAGGGTCACTGAGCAGTTGGACCCACGAGGGACTTAGGGACATTGAGCAAAAAGCACTGTTCAAAACAAGGCATTAGGATAGTTCCAAATGACGGGGTGTGGGGTTGGGGAGAGATGGACATGGCACTTTCAGTTTCTAGAGCACTTTTCTATACATTATCTTCTTTTGGTTAGGATTCCTACATGACCTGGGGGCGCGTGCAGCAGGCTTCATACCTGAGAAAATGGGTGTTCAGAGAAATGGGTCATCTGTACGAGGTGATCCCAGGCGACGTTTGGCTCAGGGCTGTTTACTGGTCGCAGCACTGGTACACCGTGAAGGGGAAAGGGATCACCTCCCTGATGCTATAGGGACAGAAATTACTCAAGTCTTAAGAGGGAGGGCTCCGAAGGTCTTGATGGCGAAGTGGCTGAAGTGGGGCTGACCCTAAGAGCTGCCTTTTCCATTGCTACGGACGGACCTTCCTTCAGTATACGGCACGAGGCGGAGAGACAAGGGAACCTTCGCCTCCTTTGGGCTGGTCGAATGTGTGCTGGAGAACGCACATGCCTGTGTGCCCGGGCTCCCTCCAGCTTTCCAGTGGCGTGCAGCACCCTTCTTCATCTCTCTGGATGGCGCCAGGTTGCGGTGGGAAACAGATGCTTTAGAGCCACTAAGTTCTAGGTGTAGATCTCGCTCTTGGCCCTTTGCTCTCCCACACACAGGCCGAAGCTGAGGGCCTGTGGCTTAGCCTCTCTGAGCATGATTCTCCCTATCTGGGAAGAGACTCCCTGGGCTTGTTGCAAGTCTTGAATACGATAAATCAGTTTCTCAGAAGTGGGCTGGACACACAGTAAGCACTCGGCGTACGGTCTTCTTTTTCTTTCCCTTGTGTGTTGAGCGTGGAGCCCAGCAGACACCGTCCCATGGGGACACGGCAGGAGCAGAGCCGAGACCCCGTCTTTACTCAGAGATTGTCATGGAAAAGGGGTTTGGGCTTCTGTGGACAAGTTCTGTGCCTTCATATAGTTTACTCACTTCGGCATGGAGAAATTAACATGATAGTGTTTAAAAAGTTGTATTCTCGTCCTTCCAATCTGCCTGGAGGCGGATGGCCTGGGAGAGAAGATTTTGTTAAAATTCTGATTAAGAGAGCGTGCCAAATAATCTTGCCAAATTGGTGTCTAAGGCCATGTCCTTGGACACTGCTGGCCTGGGTGTCATCCCCACGCTCCTGGCGGTGGAGAGCAAGGAGGGCTGCAGGGGCCCCGGGAGGGCTGGGCTCTGGGGCATGTTCTGGCATCACTGGCCTCTCCCACCAGTAGCACCCATCCTTCTGCTGGGAGCCTGGGCCTGCAGGGCTGGCAATGTCTGGGGTCTGATGCCTGCTGCATTCCGTCTCACGTCTTCTCCCCCACGCCTCTCCATCTTCCGGGGGGGGGAGAGACTGTCTCTAGTAGGGTGGCTGTGACAGATGCTGTGGGAATTCGGAGTTTGGGATAATGAGCTGTCATATGTCATTTCACTTAAACACAATAATACAAATATTTTGATCAAACATTTTCTCCAGCTGTTGAGCGAATGCAATAAAAGCAGCAGGGAGTGTCTGTGAATTCTCTGTTTCTGAAACGCTTTACCCTGTGAAAGCTGTTGCCTGTTAACTCTTTCTGCCCGTGTCTCCCTTGCCGCTCCTTTCCTGGCTGTTCTGAGCTCCCATAGAGTGTCCAGGGCGGTAAACAAAGAGACCGAACTCAGCACCTTGAAAGGGGTGAAACTGACCACAGCTTTTCTTAAGCGTCCTGTGTGCCTGCCTCCTGGTAGCTGCGGCTGCCGCCACTCGGGCAGACCCGCCCGGCCCTGCCCCTGCAGCCCGCACCAGTGCCCCCACCTGCCTCGGCCCCACGCCCCAGGGCAGTCATGCGCCTGAGGTCTCTGGGCTCACATCCAGCTTTTAGGCTACTGTCTTCCGGGGACACCTGGTGTTGGGTCTTTCTCCTGGGCGGAATCTGATTCATCGGTGGATTTCTACTCTAGATTTCTGTGTCTTGTTTCTCTCTACTCTTCACTGCTCCGATCTGGCCCCTGGAATCTCCTTCTTTCTCTCCCGGCCAACAGCATCTCAGGGGTGACGGAGGTGCTGTCGTGGGTCAGAGATCCAGAGGGACCCAGGGGCACAAGCTCTTGGCTGACTGCAACAATTCCATTTGCCAGTGGGAAGGAAGCGAGGAGTGTCACCATTCTGAAGGCATCCTTCCAGCCAGAATTCCTAAAAGCAGTGGACTATACCTACCTTTTGTTTAAAAACAAAAGACAAAAAACTATGGCCTCAATTTTAAAAGAGCTGCCTCTGACCCAGCAAATGCCATGAAGTCTGTTATTTCTGAGTAAGCCGGGGGTGGGAAGAGATTAGGTCCTTTACCCAACACTTGAAAGCCAGCCCTTTGCCTCTCCTTTCTGGGGAATGAAGAGGGCTCACCGCCTTCTTGTTCTGGGCTGGTGACTGGGGCCATTCCCTTTCCCTCCCATGGGATCAGACGGCCCCCATCTGAGCATCTCCAGTGTCTAGGCCAGACGTGTCTCTGGAATGCCAGATGTGGATACCCCGCAATCCAGGCACCTACCTGGAGCCTGGATGCCATGGTCTTCCCAAAGCCCACCCATCCCAGACAGACGGGAACCATTCCCCTCCTGCCTGCCTTTCTTCTGTGTTCTGCCTCACTCCCAGGGCCACAGAAGAGAGACCTTAGGATGTCAGCACACCTTCCTCTGTTCTCTCTCACCCCTCTGCCCTGTCTTCCTTCTTCCCCATCTTCCTTCCCCCCACCTCCCTCCCATCCCCAGTGCCCTACGCCAGCCACTTCTGAGCCTGCCCATCTCTTACTCCTTACCTAATTCATCCTGCTGCAATCCGGCCTCCCTTACCACCAAGCCTGGACTTCCACATGTGGGTCTGGTGTGTTCCATCTCCCCGGTGCCAACCTCCCTGACTGTAGGCCTGCTCTTGTTCTTGTTTCCTTCCAGGACCCTCCAAGTGAGTCTCCCTACCAGCAGCATCAGCACGACCAGGAAACTTGTTAGAAAAATGCAAACTGCCCCCCCATCCCCACCCTACTGAAGCAGCAGTTCTGAGCGTGGGCCCAGGAACTGGCATTTTAATGAAGCAGCCAGGGGTTGGAGGTACCCTGAAATTTATGGACCTTGCTCTAAAGCAACCCCGGGTCCTTACAGGTCACCAAGCACAGCCTGCTACTCTGAGCCTCTGTTTGCGGGTTCTCTCCCCCGGCTTCCACTGGCCTTTCTTAACCAGGCTTTTTCCTCTTCAAGAAGAGGCTTCTCGGAACTCCGCCCCCCCCCCCCCCCCCCCCCGCCCCCCGCCCACTGCTCTCACCTGAGTGCCGTCTTATCTCTAGGACGTGGAGCTGGAGTCTTTGGTGGTGGCTTTGTGACACGTGGGACCCCTCGTGCCTCCTGGGCGGGACTGTCAGGGTCTTCGCGTACGCAGGACCCACACGGCGCCTGGGAAGCAGCACTGTTGGTTAGGGCCCTGCCGACTTTTCCTGATTTGTCTTCTACCAGCGGCTCCTTGAGTCCTGAGCTGTAAGACTTGACACAGTCCCGGACATCGTCCCTGATTCTAAGGATCCTATCGAAAACGTTACATTCAGAGTCGTTGAAAAGTGAGAAAAAGTGGTTTATCAACGAAGTTGGTACATGGTCATAGGCATGAAGTGGTAACATGGTAAAAACTGTGACTTTCTCCTAAAACTTCCTTTCAAACCCAAGATGTTTCTTGGACAGAGTCTACCCTTGTCTTCTGCTTTCCTTCTCCTCCGATCCTTTCCGTTTTCCTTACCAGGATTAGGCAGAAGTAAAGTTCCTGTGGTGTTTGCCTGTAGTAAAGAAGGATAATATGTCTTTGGCTCATGGGGCCCTGGAATGATTTTCTTTTTCTTTTTCTTTTTTTTCACCCCACCTCAGGGACCATTGGCTTTGGATAAGAAAACGGGCAGACTTCATTTACGGGGGCACAAAGATTTGTCACAAAACTCAACTACACAAGCATTCCCTGACTCTTAAGATTCTGCATTATAGTGTGTGTGTCTTTTTCCCTCTTGTAGATTTATTACATTAGCACTTAATTATTCTCCATGACAGTATTAAATTTCATGAGTGATTTATAGTTTTAATAGAGACTTGTATGATTTATCGCAGTTGGCATTTGAGGTTTGCCAACTTCTTGAAAGCCATGAGTACTAGAATTGCTTCATCTGACCCCATCCAGCACAACTACAACATGGGTGAAGCCCCAAATTCAAGTGTAATAGCATGCATGACGCCTGTACCGCCCAGACCATTCTAGCCTGATGTACCAGTTTCCTGTTGTGATAGGTGTGTGTATAAATGGGACGGCAGCGGTGGTGGGTACATGTGTGTGTTTCAAGAAAAAAGAGAGGGGAGTCCTCCGTTTTTAAAAATATGTTCCCCAGATGGCTTCCTATGCTCTGGCTCTGCGTGGACAGGTGTGATGAGAGCCCTTGAGGTCCAGTGGCATGGGGGCAGCTGGTGACAGGCCAGGGGCTCTGTCTCCGTCTGCAAAGGGGCTCTGAGGCCGGGCTGTGTGCCCAGAGCCGTCGGGGCGTGCCTGCTCTCCCACGGGTGGCTTCAGATTTCTAGGGGGCCATCGACCCTCTCCACTGTGGGGTCTCCCACTACAGCCACAGAAGAGGAACCGGCCCTCATCTGCTCACTGTCCCTCCCGCAGGCTCTCCAGGGTGCCCCCAGGTATTTGCTGGGAAAGCTGGGATCCTCAGGACCCTGCAGTGGGCCTGGAGCTCCCGTCTGGTCCCGTCCAGGACGTTCTGTCCTGGTGTGTCTGCTTGCTGCTCAGGGCCCCTGGTTGTTCCCAGGCACAGCTGTGCAGCTGTTGCAGAAAGGAATACATTGTTTCGACGGGGTGTTGCTTTGCTATTTTAAAGGGGATGGGAGGGGTGGGGGTGGGGGGTGGGGGTTGGGGGTGGTAGCTGTTCACTTTGGTGTGTCCCCAGATGATTTTGTTTACTTGAACTTCTAGAAAAAATGGTGTGCCCTCGCTGCCCTGCCTTCTCCAGAGCGGCCCTGCGGATAATCCTCTAGGGCCTCAGCCTCCGGGCAGATAATCTCTTTGGGGTTATCTGTTAATTACCAGCGAATGTGTGAAGTATTTGTGAAAGGGCTTTTGAAGTGAGTTCCACGCGCTGCCCTCCCGGGCAGGAGCGCGGCCCGGTTTCCCTGGCGGAGGGCTTCCCCAGCCCGGCTTGGTTCCCCTCAAGTGCTTGGTTATTCTCTTGCTAAATTGTTTGCCTTTCTAATGAAGTGAACTGTTTGTTTGACTCTGCCGAGGAAGGTATTTAACCGGGACTAAAGTAAACGTTGGAGACATTCAAATAAGCCATGCATATCTGCTTTGTGAAGGGAAGGAAAACAGTCTGGCCTCGCTCCCCTCCAGGAAGAGTCGTTAAGGAACTGTTGAGATGATAAAGGAGCCCAGCGAGCGGATATTGCCGGCCAGGCTGGGGCTTTTGTGCGGGTCCTGGCGGGCCTGGGAATTCCTCTGCCCAGGCCACAGGGGAGGAGAGAGAGCTGTTCAAGGCTCTCAGTTAGTAATTGTGATTTATTTATGTGGAGCGGGACTTCTGCTTCATTCAGTCTTGATTAAAGCCAGCCAATTAGCCCTTGGGATGGGTGGCGGAGGGTGGCGCGGTGACTCCGTTAGCGAACCGGGAGGCTGGCAGGATGGGATCGGGACATGGGGGCCAGCCTGCGTCCTCCCTGGCCTGGCCTGGAAGGACCCCTCCCTGCTGAGCTGTGTCCCCGGTGTCTGGGAAGGGCGTCTCAGGTGCTGGGGCCAGCAGACCCAGGAACCTGGGGCTGATTCGGGGCACATCCTGTCCCTGCGTCTGGCCCTGGGGTATAGCTGAGTGGTCCTGGGGTGCATAGGGGAGGAGGAGTTTTGGCTGCTCTAGACTTTGTCAAAGGGGAAAGCAGGCGGGTACCCAGGAGGGGAGGGATGGCTGTGCTCTGGAGCGAAGTGATTTGTGGAGCCTACTGCCAAAAGAAAATGGTGAGCCCTTGCTCAGAAATTATTACAAATTGCAAGATGGCAGTGGCAGGACATGGCAGCAGTGAGGGCCTTCTGAGTGGGGGTCTGGGTCATGCACGCAGCTCCTGCTTACGCTCTGCAGTCTGGGGACGCCAAGCTTTGTCAGTTCCTACCTGATGCCTTTAACTTCTGTCTTCTCTCCTCCCTGTTTTCTCATTTGCGAAACATAGCAAACACCTACTTCACGGAGATGTGTAGTGTAGTATTAAAAATACATGAAATGTGTTGAGGGAAATCCTTAGTGCACAGTAAGTGCTCAGTGAGCGAAAGCTGTTTATTATTTGAATCTTTCTGTGGCTGTAATTTTTTCCCCCCTTCTTCCCTGATGGTTGAGCTGAAGACCAGGTATGGCTGCTCTGGAATTCGGGTGACGGAGCTGGGTCATTGCCACAGAACTCACTGAGAAACAAAGGCACAGAGAACCCTTCGTGTGCCTCCTGATCAGTGAAGGCTTGAGTACAAGGGAAAAACATGGGCTGGGCCCTCAGAGGAGGTAGGAAGTCGAGGATACCTGTGTGAAGATGTTGAGTATTATGGATGTTTACCTGGATGTTGGTACCGAAGGAGAAGCACTTAGAATTAAGAGTAAGCCCCTTAAATGTGAGTGCTTTAGAAGTTACGAGCGACCTTCCACCGATGTCACTTGGCCCTTGAACAACTTTGTGGAGTAAATAGGGCTGGGTCTTACTGGCCTTATTTTATGGGTTAAAAAAAAATCTATTTTGATTATAGTCGTTATTATCATTTGCTTCTATGTAAATCTATAAAATGTGGTATACAGTGGGAAGCATCTTCAGCTGTGTGGACAGATGGAGAGAAGCCATTTGCTGTGGGAAGACGGGCCCAGTAGATACTGTCCTACAAAGGCTGCTGTGTGCATTCGTTTTTCCGTGTGCCGAACGTTTGGGCTTCTGATTTTGAACAAGGGGCAACTGAGTGGGAAGGATGGCTTTTCTAAACTTTCTTGCAGTAAAAGCGTATTTGATATTGTGCAAATACACATCGGCTTCAAGAAGACCCATAGGTTGCCATCAATTTGGTCCATTTCATGGAATCAATTACTAAACCCACGCTTTGTTTTAAATACACCGAGATTCTCAAACCATCATTCTTTGGGGTCTTTCTTAACACTTAACAAACAGCAACGTGTGAGAAGCAGCCTTGCTGTCTAGAAATGTGTCTAGACTCTACTTGCTGACAAGTGGAAACTCATCAAAAAAAGTGCAGGATCCAGTCATCTTTGGAAGGATGTGTCTCCTGTTAACGGAGGGAGGGCATATGTGTGTGTGTATTGAGACCATAGTCCTGAGGGTTTTGGTACACCCAGGTGTAGACATGGACCCCAGAAGTAGATCATGTTCTCTGTCCTCAGGGGCCCATGGGAAGAACAAATGGACGTCACTGAATTTAGACACCCGCTAAGTATACTTTGTAAGGACTGGGTCCCATGCAGTTGGTCTAGAAACCAGGGTCACTCTGAGGAGAGGGAAGAGAGGACATGGATGGAGATCCCACTGAGAGCCTGGACATTTTGAGAGCAGGCTGGCAGATGCCACAGCCTGGTGGAGGGCCTGGGGGAGAACAGGCCAGTTAGCCTTCTGAGGCAGTATGTTTCTCAAGGATCACTGTGGAGATCGGAGGAGGGACGTGGGCCGGTGGGCTATAGGCAGTCCTGGGAGCAGTAGGGGAAGTGGGCAGGCAAGCTTGGGCCTCCAGGAGCTACAGGCTGCAAACCCAAAGCCGGTCTCCCTGAAAGTGGTCTCAACACCATTGGCCTCTCCAGGAAGAGCTCTCTCTGAGAGTCCCCAGCCAAATAGACCAGAAGGTTCATTGATACCCCCATTTACCTATCAGTACCCCAGTCCTAAAGTGGAACGCTGGAAATCTAAGTTGCTATTGGGTGTATTTGAGCCACTAAGCTTGCCTGGACTGTAGGAAACATGGGGAGCAAGAGGGAAACGAGGGGCCTTGTGTTCTCTGTCGGCCAGCTGAGGTGTTGTGCCGGAAGTCTGGGCACTCAGAGTGAGGTGCCTCTAACCGGCTTACAGTTTAGACACCCAAGGCCATTACCATGACAGCAGGTACTCTATGAGACGGCACATCAGGGATGATCTGAAATTTACTTGGCGCCCAAAAGGAATTAGGCTAAGAATCCAGAGGAAGTCAGATGAGATGGTGGCAAAAGGGAAGGGGGCAGCCAGCAAGAGAGGAAGTCCCAGCGTGAATTTGGGAGCGTGGACTTCGGAGTTGTTCTGAATGCACATGTGGGCAGTTCTGGGCTTTCCAGCCCAGGCTGGAATTTGCATGGGCAGCTAAGGATGCCCCACAGACCTTAGAGGGCATTTCCTTCTGTCAGGCCTGCAGCATGGGGGCTGTACATGGACGGTGAGGGAGCAGGTAAGTTCAATGTCCCTGTTCATCGGGGGACAGATGGCTGGCCCTGCAGATGGCCAGCGCCCCAGGAAGGGTGGAGGGAGAGTTCAGGTGTAATAGTATGATTGAGCTTAAATAGGTTTTGATTTTTTTTTTTTTTTCCTTTGACTGTTATCCTTTCCAGGTCCATACTATCCGTGTGATGATGAGCTCAGGGTTTGATAAGTTTAGCTTTAGTAATGGACCAGGGGAAGTCTCAGGCATTGAGAATTTCCACTCTCTGGTCATGTCCATCATTACGGATGGGGAATGCTATTAAGTTCAAATGCTGTATCTGGACATTAGAGCCCTGTTCTTTTTTTTTTTTTTAAGATTTTATTTATTTATTTGACAGACAGAGATCACAAGTAGACAGAGAGGCAGGCAGAGAGAGAGAGAGGGAAGCAGGCTCCCTGCTGAGCAGAGAGCCCGATGCGGGACTCTATCCCAGGACCCTGAGATCATGACCTGAGCCGAAGGCAGCGGCTTAACCCACTGAGCCACCCAGGCGCCCCTAGAGCCCTGTTCTTAAGCAGAAAGACATTTCCCGCCAGTGATACCATTTGATCTATGTTAATATGGTCAACGTCTTTGGATGCATGTGTAAAAAACACGGGCCTAGTAGCTAATACAGGATTGGAGAGGAAAGAGTAGTATAAGACAAACGAAGAACGGTTTAGTTCTTACATTCTCCTGAGCCAAAAAATGTGATGGAGATTTTTTTTTTTTTTGTACCCTAACAGCAGTGGATTCTCCCCGTTCTCTTGGACTTCCTTGCTCACCCTTGCAAGGCAATCACATTGTGGGCTTTAGTATAGGACAGTCATGGTGAAAGGAGCCCTTAAAATAAACTCTTTTCTTAAGAGCTTTGTGTGTTCCTGCTTCGCGAGGCTTCATAGACAGTGAGAAGTCAGGGTTTAAGGGATAGGAAAGTGGAGCCTTTCAGGGTTCCCGGTGTGCAATAAATGTGCTGGAATTTCAATGGATTCCAGAGGCGTAACAATAATAGTATTAAGAACAGGCCAGGGCCTTTGATGCTATTGACAAAAAGAGGGAGAGTGTGGGCGAAGGGGCCCCTGGCATTTGTGTCCTGAGCTTTTAAACTTTTGACCTCCAACCTTTTGTGTTAAAGAGCTTTTTCCATATGGGTGTTAGCCCACTCAAGTATCCCGAATTCACTGAAGCGTCAACATCTTCTTGGCGGGAAAGGGCATTCGGAGTCTTGGAAAAGGTCTAGCATGGGGACATTATTGCTGATTGCCCACCATTGTCTTCCCCGGGCTGGGGGGCAGCGGGGTGGGTATGGATGATGGCTTCACATGCCCAGGGGAAGTGACTGGCCATGTGGCAGGCAGCAGGCAACCTCGCAGGGCTGGGTGGGGAGACAGAGCTCTGATGTGGCCCAGCATGTGCCGGGACCTCTTGGGACAGGCCCCATATGTGTCCTGCAACACCAGCGTGGGAGACTGGCCGGGTCCACTGCCGCCATGCCATGACCTCAGTTTCCTTCCTAGTCTTCCCTACGCTCTTCACCGCTACCGTAGTAAACATTTAGTGGGTCCCTACAAGGACAGGTGCACCTCTTCTGGGCCTGGGACAGAAAGTAGACAGTCCTGATCTGACAGTGTGCCAAGACAGGGACGCTTGACATGATTGCGGAACAGAGTAAGCACCTGTCTTCTTTATGGCTGTTTATCTCCCCCAGCCAGGCTTACAGCTTGGTCTTGAGTCATCTGATACTCGTGCGAGGGAGAGTGCTTGGGGAGGAACACCAGGGCCCTCTGAGAGCCTAGAGTCTAGTGGTGGAAGAGGAGATGCGGGAGCATGTGGAGGTGTGGATGGAGCTGCACAGGTCATCCATGGTGCTCTCACACAACCCAAATGATGGAGAAGGGAAGAAGAAGCAAGCATTCCCTCTGGGTCCCTGGGAAAGCTTGACGGAACAGGTGGCATTTGCATGAATCTCAAAGACAGAGCAAGAGGGAGTTCATTCTCCACTGAGGGGATGACCCCAGAAACGATGAACAGCTGTGCACGGGAGCACTGGCGTGGGGATGCAGCCTGGCGGTTGGGGGCCTTGGCTGTCCATCAGAGGTTGCATTGGATCGGGAAGGTGATCCTTCCACCGCAGGCTTGGGGATCAGGGCAGGACGTGGCCTAAGTGACACGAATACATGTCTGGAGAATGCAGTTTAGATAAGAAATGATAGAAAGCTTAAACCCTGGGAGCCTCGGAGGGCTGGCTTTGGAGTGTGGAAGACACTGGCTGTGCTGTGCTCTCCTGCGTTTGCGGGGATGAGGGCCATCACCAGTGCTCTTGTCTCAATGAACAGGTGTACTCATCATGCCTCCTCCCAGGGTCGTAGGGAGACTTAAGTGAGGCCATGAGTCCAAAAGACTTAGCACAGTACCTGACGTGTATTAAAGTACTCCTACTCGTGACTGTTTCTATTATTATTAATTACTGATAATGAGATAAACCTCAAAAGACCTTTGGTTACTGATTGATGGGAACTGGAAATGGGGCAGACAGTGGAGTTTAAAGAGGGGAGAATGAAAAGTCTCTCTTTTTTTCTTTTTTTTAAAGATTCTATTAGGGTGCCTGGGTGGCTCAGTGGGTTGAGGCCTCTGCCTTCGGCTCAGGTCATGATCCCAGGGTCCTGGGATCGAGCCCTACATCGGGCTCTCTGCTCAGCAGGGGGCCTGCTTCCTCCTCTCTCTCTCTGCCTGCCTCTCTGCCTACTTGTGATTTCTGTCAGATAAATAAGTAAAATCTTAAAAAAAAAAAAAAAACACAAAAAGATTTTATTTATTTATTTATTTGACAAAGAGAGACACAGCGAGAGGGAACACAAACAGGGAGAGTAGAAGAGGGAGAAGCCGGTTTCCCATGGAGCAGGGAGCTCGATGCAGGGCTCGATCCCAGGACCCTGGGATCATGACCTGGGCCAAAAGCACACGCTTAATGACTGAGCCACCCAGGCACCCTGAAAAGTCTCTCTTTTTAACTGAAGATCAAATTACTTGAGAGAGTGAGAGCGTGATTGGGGGAGGGGCAAAGGAAGAGGGAGAATCCCACGCAGATTCCCCACTGAACGTGGAGCCCGGAGTGGGGGTCCGTCCCAGGACCCTGCGATTGTGACCCAGGTTGAAATCAACAGCCGGACACTCAACCGACCAAGCCACCATGCGTCCCCCAAATCTACTCTTCCCTAGTCTCTTGTCTGGGATTGAGCTAAATGAATAGGTGCCTCATTTATTTCTCCTTGGTGCAGAGCCAGCCACCAGCACACCCTTGAGGTCACTGCTGGTTTTCCATTGCCATCAAAATATTTCTCACGTGGACTTGGCCGAGTGGACTCACTCTGTGCCCGGGGACTCCACAGACACAGCTGAGCTCCCCGATGCTCCCAGCGTCAGTCCTGTCAGTCTCTGCCCAGGGCGGGCTGGGGCTGCTCATGCCTCCTGCTTCAGAAGTAGGACCGAGACTCCAGTGGGGCCTCTTGGTGCCTAGAATCCTGCCACCTCCAGCCTGCTCTGCCCGCCCAATAGGGAGAGCACCATCTTGGGTCGTAAGGCCTTATTTTTTTGCAGCTCTGGATAGATCACTAAATTTTCCGAGCAGATAGTGGAAGTTTCCCTTCTTAACTCTCTAGATTGTCATGATAATAGGAAACAATGAGAAACAAGACTCAGGGGGATAATAATAAAGCTTTGGAAATGATTCTTGGGGTTGCCAAGGGCATCCCATGAGGAAATGTGTACGAGTTTCATAAAATATCAAGCCTTGTATTCCTTGGCTATCACATTTCACTGCCTGCTTCTGCTAATTTTGCAACCTGAAAAAGTGCTGGGGAACTCTTTTTTGAGTAGATTTATGTTGGATAGGATACAACTTGTAGTACATGTGCTGCTGAAGCGAGCACTAGGGTACAACTTCTAGACCTTACTTTTGTTGATTAATTTTTGGCTTACTAAGTAAACCAGGTAACTTCGGAAGCCGTTGTTGCTTCAAAGACCTCTATAGTTAGATCCCAGATATCAAATACTTTTCCTGCAAACATTTCATCCTCCGCTTTCATTGTATCGGCCTTAAGAATCCTACTGCATGTTTTTGGAGCTGTGAATTTGACTTTTGAGTCGTGCTGTACCAAAAAGTGGTCATTGATATAAGGCTTTTTGATAAGTAATCAATTCCCATCTTATTGTCACTGGAAATACACCATTAGTATATTTCAAAGTAAATGAAATGTGGTGATTCCTTCTATGTTGTCACGTGATTTCCCCCGCAGAATTCTGCGGTTTAGATAGAATGGCTGTGAACCTTCTCTCATTTCTCTGTGCTGCCTTTTCTTCTGTTTACTTTTTCTTGCCTATCCTGGTGGGAAAACTAGAAACAACAAAAATGTCACAGATGCGCATATATGGGATCATAGGCAAGATGCATTCCAAAGACTGGAGGGAAGGATTCCTTTGGATGGCCCATAGGTAGATGTGGTCTTTTCCACCATTGAGGATGTAGCAGATGAGATTTTTTAGCTGAGAGAAGTGTGCAAAGGCTTGCTGATGACGGAAGTTAGAAGGAACCAAAAAGGGGAGAGATCAGTTGTTTGTTTACTACCTATGACACATTTGAGGTGGTAAAGGCAGAGGGTTAGTTGTCATTTTCCTGTGGAAATGCGTAATTATGTTTGTTAAGGAATATGGGTCATAGTCTGACCAGACTGTAGTGCTGGGTTACATTTAGGTCTAAAATACTAATTAATATAACATGCCTATGTGCTTACATGGAAGAAATGATAGAAAGATAGCTGTTCGAGTAGTGGGGAATGCCCACAGAAATTTACACATAGGGGTTCGGGAATGTTGGATAGTTCCCAGAAATAAAATTGTCTGGGGTTTAGAAAGAACATAGTTTTTGTTGTTAATTAGCTCTCTGTGGGGGCACCTGGGTGCTCAGTGGGTTAAGTGTCTGCCTTTGGCTCAGGTCATGGTCTCCACGTCCTGGGATCAAGCCCCACATCAGGCTCCCAGCTCAAGAGTTTGTTTGTCCCTCTCCTTCTACCCTCCTGCCTCCCACTTGTGCTCTCTCTCAAATAAATAAAATCTTAAAAAAAAAAAAAGAATTCGCTTTCTATGAAACTTTGTGTCTATTTTACTTAATTTATAAGGAAACTTAAATTTACAAGTGTTAAATGACTACTGCTAGTATATGCTAAATTTATAGGCAACTTCATCTATCAACATGCCTATCTTAGAATCTGTTTAGGATGGGTTTTGCTAAAGTCACAGGATAAGTATCCCTTTTCAGAATGAGTATTAGTATGGACACTTCTCCAAAGATATTTTTCAGTGACACAGATTTGTATTAAATACTTCATATATTGTGCTATCACTCAAAAACTACGTGGATAGGAAAGAAAAAAATCTGTGGGCGTTTTTTCCAAAAGGTAAGAATTTCAGAAAATTACTTTATTGTGGTGCTCTAGGACATGCAGTGTTCATCAAACGGTTTTCTGTAAAAGGCCAGGCAGTAAATATGTCAGACTCTGTGGGCTGTGTGTTCTCTATCATAACTAGTCACCTCTGTCTCTGTACTGTGGAAGCAGACATAAGCAGTTTGTAAGCAGAAGAGCACATATGTCTTTTCATAAAACTTTATTTACAAACAGTGGCCCCCACAGGCAATAGTTCGCAGATCCCTCCCATAGCATATACCAAGGCTCCTGCCATGGTAGAAAGTAACAAAATAATTGATCTTTGTTTTTAAGAGCAAGACATTTATAGATTTCTAGAGTATATTAGAACCAGTTTCTAAAAACTTGTACCACGCTACAGAGGGTCTTATAAACGTGAATGACACTGGACATGTTTCCAGTTGTGTGCCACGTGTGTGTGAGACCACGAAGAAGATACCTCATGCGCTGTGGGGTGAGTCCGCTGGGTGTTCAAGTCAGTCCACTGGGTGACGTCTCCCTCAGGCCACTGAGCCCTGGCAAAGGTCTTGCAGGCAACGAGGTGAAGACTGGAGATGCCCAAGGTGGAAGAGGCAGATAAGACCCCGGTGACCCTCACCATCTCCCTGAAGGGGGAAAGGGTCTCTCTCTCTCCCTTTCTCCAGCTTGAGACCTCTCATTCAGCAGTCACCTGGTGATTATCTTGGTTTGGGCACAGTGGCTGTTGGGCACATGGGATTTTAATAATTCTGCTGATGACAGGCGATTGAGTGAATTTGTGACAGGAAGAATAATCTCTAGTTCTGGTCTTGAATAAGTTCTAAAGTGAGTGCGCAGACGACTTCAGTATTTAAATAAGCCCAGAGAACCTGGGCAGTGGGCTCCTGGGGGCTCTGTGCCTATGCGGTTTCCTGGGTATTTTTGGCCCCTCAGGTACCCTCTGTGAATTATACCCCTTTAGGGCACGAAGTGAGCCAACTTTGATCTCTCTTTTTGAATCTGCAATGTTTATGTGGAAATTTCCTACCTTAAAAGACAATTTTCCAGAGTAACATTGAAGGGATCTTCTAGCCCGAGGATACAAAAACCATTTCTTGGGAGAAAGAGGCAACCCAACGTAAATCTGCAAGTGTCCTTCTCCGACTACAGGTCTTGTGATCAACCCGGGCTGTTGGGAAGAGACCTAGAAATCAATGCCTCTCATTCCTAATGAGACCCTTCATGTGGAGCCTGATGACAGCCAGCATGAAATCGAATACTGACAACTACACCCAGCGCAAATATTTTTACTATGCATTTCAATTTAAACACGTGTCAAGCCAATTACATATTAATGGGGTTTAAAGACTGTTCCACGGAAGACTCGGATAATACGCCCTCCTCAAATCTCGGTTTCACATAAGAGGAATTTGGTCTAATAGTCAAGCCTCTTGTGAGTATGCAATAAATCATCTTTGCAACCATAAGCGTGTACAGTTGACTGCTTACCGGGGCCCCTCAGCCACCCCCCCAACCTGGTAGAATTTTAATTCCCTCAGTAAAATTGATTCCCCCGGTTCTGCACATTATTCTCCCTGTCTTCCATTTAGCCCGTTAGTTTGCTGACAGTAGAGTACACAGCACTTAGCAGCTGGTTTGTGGACCCATCAGTCAGGAAATTGTATGATAAATAGGAGGTAGCCAGGTTTGGTGGCACTTCCTTCTGCTTCAGCAGTTTTCGCCTGGCTTCGCAAAAGCCATCATGTGGTGTTTTGTCAAGGGCCCGAGTGGGAGAGGGCTGCGGAGCGGGGATCTTACCACGCAGCTCCTTGAATTATGACCCCCCCCGCCCCCGCCCCTGCTGCTCATGTGTAATCACCTGCGAGCAGGATAATTCTGGTGGCTGCTGGCGACACGGGTCTGTTCCTGTCGCATGGGTTTTCTTGGACATCTTCTTGGGCCCATGATGGGATACGCTGTCGATTGTCCCCATACAAACGACAGGCCGAGGTGCAAAACGGAAGCACCCAGCGTTGGAGGATTTGTGAACTTTTCTCAGGTTCAAGAAATGTGTGAGGGTTTGTGCCACACGATGCCGCAGATGGGATGGGACAGGATCATACGCTTTTTTTTTCCCCCCCCTTCTTTACACTGTTACACTGAGCTCAGGCATGTCTCAAATCGGAGGAGAGGTGTTGCAGGGTGTTTTTTCTGGAAGGTACCTGCAGAGCCGTGGTCTCCACTGACCATGGGTGCACCAGGAATAGCTGTTTGCACAGATGTCGTGAGTCCAAGAGAACTTATTTTAGGGTACATCAAGAGGGAAGCCAATAGAAACAGTAAAATGCTTAAAGACTGGATGCGTGTGTTCAAATCAGATCAATCCCATTAATTATTTTTAAAAGATTTTATTTATTTATTTGACAGATAAAGACACAGCAAGAGAGGGACCCCAAGCAGGGGGAGTGGGAGACGAAGAAGCAGGCTCCCCGCTAAGCAGGGAGCCCGATGCAGGGCTTGATCCTCGGGATCGTGACCTGAGCCAAGGGAGATGCTTAACCGACTGAGTCACTCAGGCGCCCCTCAGTCCCATTAATTTTTGTTTTTTATTTACCCTAATTCCAGACTGCAGAATCCGCAGATTTCCTTAGGACATAAATAAACACATACTCTCAGTCAGAATGAACTCTTAAGCTCACAGGACTGCAGACTTAACAGGGAGGAGGGACTACGAATGTCCCAATAATTGTGTCTTCCCTTTTCCTCTCAAATGGTTTTGCCGTGCTTGGTCATTTTCTCTTTCATTCTGAAAGGAGAGAGGGCGAGAATAAGAGTGAAATAAAATCTTGTTAAAATATCTTCTTGTTAAAAAATGAAAAGTCGGTGGTGCCTTTTTTTTTTAAATGACTTTAAAAAAATTTTTATCATTATTTTTTCCATGTTCCAAGATTCATTGTCTATGCATGGTGGTGCCTTTTAAATGTCCACAGCAGCCCTCCAGGTTTTTTTTGGGAGGAGATTTTATGCTGCTTGGCTACACTCTTGATTTGATAGAATCAACAGGTTGGTCTTCGCCTGTGTGCAGATAATTAGCACAACTTCATCATCAAAACTCAGATGATAAGAAGAGGTATGACTTCCTGGATGAAAGGAGGCAGATCCTGAACAGGGAATAAATTCACACATTTTGAGCCCTGTGTATATGAAAAATGTGGATTTGTGCCTTGTCTAATTCATCGTTGAACCCACGTAGAGAAAATCAGATATGGTTGACACCCACTTACCTGATGGAGAGAATTTAATCCGACAGACCACAGCCAAGAGCAAAGAAGGGAAGATGTGAAAAGATCTTCCAACTCTGATGTACTTGTCACAACGTCCTTCAGAATGGTCCTGGAAAAGGTGTCAGACAAACCCTTAGGAGGCAGGTCAGACTTTACGAATGCTTCACTGAAATGCAATGCTTGTAGTCTTATTTCTCCGATTTCCAAGAGCAGAGGACGGGAGCTAAGTTTGAAGTCAATGGGAGGCAAGCATGTTGACCTGAGTGGCGACCACTGAAAGGACCACCCCCACGTCCGGTGGCCATCTTCCTCACCCTGGACTCAAACCCGATGCATTGAGTCCCAGTTCAAAGTTCGAAATCAGGAACTATTTACTGAATGTGTGTCAGACTTACAAACTCGTGAAAAAGAAGACTCCATTCAGTTGTAGGTTGTTTTAAGAGGGAAGAATAATATTCATCAAAGATGGTTAAGTGAAATTGGACATTTTGGCTTCCCATGATGACTGATGCAAAGCTCCTACACTGAATTTGACAGCAGGGCCCGATCAACTCTCAAACTTAGCACGCCAGCCATCAAGATTTGCGTTACGGACGAGTAACTCCAACATTCTTTAATATTAAGTCCTAGGGGCACCTGGGTGGCTCAGGGGGTTAAGCCGCTGCCTTTGGCTCAGGTCATGATCCCAGGTCCTGGGTTCGAGCCCCGCATCGGGCTTTCTGCTCAGCAGGGAGCCTGCTTCCTCCTCTCTCTCTGCCTGCCTCTCTGCTTACTTGTGATTTCTCTCTGTCAAATAAATAAATAAAATCTTTAAAAAAAAAATATTAAGTCCTAAGCAGTGCACTTAAAATAGAATTGAATTTTTGGTGTGTGGAATTTATACGGTATGCGGTGTGGCAAGGTGTGACGTGTTTGGAAATCCCTTACCTGTTCAGTCTCCAGCATGGCTGTTCTTGGTGAACTCACAGTGACAGTAGCATGGCCCCACCATGATTCTTCACCTCCCTGTTGGCCACTCCCTCCCTCCTTTATCCTACAACAAGCCCTGGATAGTCAGGAAGCCTTTGCGTTACAACATTCCTCTCCCAGTCCCAGCGGTTTTCCAAGAAAGGTTCCACATCCGGTGGGACTGTAGCTTCGGGCAACACCTTGGTTCTGTCAACAGTGTGTCCATAGTTTTTTGCTCTTATTTTATTTTTTGCTCTCATAACCTTACTGGTTGCTTCTCAGAGGAAGGCAGCAAGGGCAAAGTTCAGACAAGGGAAGTAAGATTTCCCAGTTTTTTAAAAAAAGGTGGTTGTGTTGACATTCTCAAAGATGCTTGCTGAAGAAAATTTAGGAGAAAGAGAAATGTATAGGGAGGAAAAGGAAAAACACCCGAATTCATCACACAAACACACACACACACACACACCACTTAGACATGGTGTGGGGGGTGGGTCACACCTGGTCCGTGTTTGGCACAGCCCCTCACCCCCCACCCAGAGTTTCCGTGTCCCTTCTTGCAGACAAAACTCAGCGCTTGTTCTCAGGTCTAGGCAAAACCTTCACACCTTCAGAAAATGCTGGAATCCCTCCTGAGGCCCCTTTGCTGTGCACATCAATCCCTGGGACTGTTTTCAGGCAATAGCAGCGAGGTGGCTTCGTGCACGTGTGGAAGGTAATATTTGAAGAGAGACCTCGGCGTATGTGCTCAAACACAAGGACTACGGCCCTGGAGACACACCTTCGCTCTGTCACTTTGCTTCTTGAAAACCTTGGGGGGAAGACTTAGGATCAGCCAAGCTTCTCCTGATACAACAGGGCAAATTTCTCTTCAGTGTCTGCGGACAATTACTATTTAGAAAATAAATAAATAAATAAATTGATGTTCAGATTTGTCAGAGACCATCTGCTTAAGGTATTATAATCACTGGGAGTCGAGGAGCTGGGCTTCAGGACCCAGGAAACACTAAAACCGGCCTGAGCCGGACAGGAAGGAGGCCGGTCTGGGTTCAAGGTGAATGTCAGGGCTGCGGGGCTTGCCTTGCTCCCAGCCTCCCCCTGTCAGTGTGAGAGGGTCCACCAACCTCTTCCAGCTGGGTTAGCCCATTTCTCTGGCCAGCCTGGAGATTTGCTGCCCTCGTCCTTGTGTCAGGACTGTGGAGGCCTGACCCAGGACAGGAAGGAGGGGAGTGTGTGTTTAAATGTTAAAATTGTGGTTGCGTGTGTGCATGTGTGTGTGCGTGTGTGTGTGTGTACCATACACACATATGGGAGTGCATACACATGTGTACGTAGACTCATGGATTCCAGCAGGGACTTTAGAAAAGGCTCCTTCCTTTAGAAAACGTCATGGATACGAAAGAAACAAAATTCATATTTGTGTTACGTCTTTGTCTAAATTTCACATGACAGTACAATTACAAAAGGAACTATGTCTCTTGAAATCTGTTCCTTTTGCTTTCGTGGCTCCGTTCAGCCCTTCCTTCAGGGTGGGACATGCCTTATCCCCCTTGCTCGCTTTTCCATGTGGGTCGTCGCTGCATTCCTTGCCCCCACATCCTCGGGCGCAGGTACGAGGTGCGTGGTCTTACTTCTGGGGTCCCCCGTGGCCTGCTAATGAACTTGGAAGAGTGCTCCCACAGATTGTTGAACGTGGACGTGGCGTACGTGGCAAAGGCCGTAGAGCGGTGCGGGGCCTGGGTTGGGATTCTGTTTCCGTGCATTCCTTTCATACATGCTGGATTTTCTTTCTGTTTCAGACCCTTCTCATCTCTTTCCTGCGTTCCACCCTCCCGTGCCGATCGACGCGAGACATCACGAGGGCCGTTACCACTACGACCCGTCCCCGATTCCTCCACTGCATGTGTAAGTAGTAAAACCTTACCCTTTAACGAAGTAGAACAGAGCACAGGCTCCTCCTGTCTCACGACGTTCTGTTAACAGTGTGGCTCCTGGCTTTGAAGATGCCGTAGGACTCTAAGATTTACTTTTGAAATACAGCAAGCCTGTCTGTTTCTGGGCTCACTAGAGCAGAGCCCTGTGGCTTCCTGAAGTCATGCCTGTCACCCTAGGTGGCTGGCACGTATCCACTCCGTGTTTTGCTGACGTGTGTTGTGTGGGCTGTAAATACGAAATTAAAAAATTGAGGTCTCGTTGAAAATTAGCCCTCAGAATATGTAACTGGGGGAGATGGGGTCTGAGGGCCTCATGCCTTTCATGACCGGTCGCCCAGAAGTCCTTCCTGCCCCAGCGATCACAGCGAATGGTCATGAAATTTTTATGGGGAATTTTCAGGGCCCCCGCAGTGTGTACAGCGAAAGGGACTTGACTGATGGAAATGTCTCCCAAACAGAACGGCACCCGTGATCGAGCGTGTGATTTACACAAAGATAAAGGGAGAGAGGGATGGTGGTCACGTACATTAGGAAAGAAAGCAGAGGGTTGTGTGGAAACGAATATCATCTCACCCAGGCTCGGGGTAAAAAGAGTAGTGGACTTCCACCCTAAAATGGCATTTTCTTGTCATCACGTCCGGAGAACCATCTGGAACTGTGATTACTGGACCCAGCGTCTGGGAGGGGCCGCCCTTTCCTAACGGCCTTGATGTATACATGTAGTCAGATCTGGTAATCACCCTTCATTCTGAGACAGTGACGTTAGAGAAGCACAAATAATACTTGAAGAATAATGCTGGTTATTTAGATGGTGGATTGCATCTCCGTGGCCATTAGTTAAGCTGTGTAATTACGTATATGCCAAAGAAAAATGAAGTTGTTTTAAAACAAGTCCTCCTCTGTGAACAGAATTAATTGATATTAACAGCCATAACTACATGCCCAAGTACACATATAATATTTTACCAACAGTTTTTTGGATCTATCCCCCATTATTGAATTGTAATTTCAGAGCAGATTTGCCTGGAGGTAAGTCATAAATCTGTGTTGCAGACTTGCATGAGCATTAAAGGAGAAGTGGGTATTTATAGAGAGACTACAGAAACTTGTGACTTAGTCTTTGACTTTTCACTGGAACCCAAGTAAGTGTTTACAGGGTTCCGAGGCCTGATAAAAATACACTCAGATGAAACCGTGAGGCCAATTAAAAGCCCCAATATAAAAAGGGAAGGACATTCCAAATTCAGGCAGAAACCCGCCGTGTAATTCGGCCTGTGGAGTGGAGGCTTTGCGGGACAGATGGGCCCACTAAGGTCCTCGGCGAGCCTCTGCCCCGTGGTACAGAGCCAGCAAGGGCCAGACCAGCCTTGGAGATGCACGTGGCTGGTTCCTCCCAGTTGCCAGTCTCTGTGCTGTGGTAATTTAAATCAGATTTTCTGTGGAATTTCAGAATTCTTTAGACTTTCAAAAATCCTGTTATAGAGAAACTTCAAAAAAAAAAGTTTATATAATGCAATGAACTTGTTCCTATGGGTTTATTATAGCTTGCCTTGTAATTAAATTCAAATATGAATTTAACCAATAAAAATCCCAAGTCTTGGTTCCTGGGCAGAATACAATAATAGCAAGCCCTTATCTAGCCACACATTGTATTCTGGGCCCTGACCTCTGCACCTTCAGTATTAGCGCACAAGATGAGGTAGGTCAACTTTGGAAATCCCTTGGGTTGGAGGTTGCATTTCAGGTGTGACTGCTGAGCTGGGATTTTTATAGGTTTTAGGACTTCCTGCTTTTCCAGACACGCCTTCGGATACTTTCACAGAATTGACTAAATGGATCTCTAGCTGCCTAAACGGATAGTTATCAAAATTCTTAATGTCAGGCTAACTGACCATCCTGAGGCTCTCAGGAGAGTCCTGGAGGTTTCTGGGACGGAGCATCTTTGCCGCAGGCAGAGCATAGTGAGAAGGTGGATCTGTGGCTGCCCAGGTGGTTTGTCCTGGCAGGGTTCTGGGTGGGGAGCCCAAGTCTGTGCACTTGGCTCTGGGAGGCCAGGGCACATCTCTCCCGTGTGTCTTTATAACAGAACATTCTCTCCGTGTCGCCCTTGGTGGCCCTCCTTGCTGCATGGCCTCATCCTTAAGGCCTAAATCAGATGTCATTTGCGCTGTAGTCCCCAAGGCTGTTCCTCAGAGCGCCTGACGTGTGCTTCACTGTGGCACCTGTCCCCCTTCCTGGTGGTTTATTGTCCACTGGTCACCGCCCCTGCTCATTTGGCGGGCAGTGTGCCCAGCCCTTGGCCTGGCACCTTGTAAAATGTTGTCCGTCTGGGACACGGGATGAGCAGGACAACCCCAGACCCCCCATGCTTGCTTTACTTACGCTCGCCTGTCCCGGGAAACATGGTAACATACCTTTGCATGGGTCGGTTTCATCCCCTGCAAAGGTGGTTTTCTGCCTTCCCGGACTCCGAATTGCAGGAGGAGTTCAATGAAGTCAGAGCACAGAGCTCTGAGCAAATGCTGGGAGTTAGCATTCGAGGTGGTGGGGGCCTGGGAAACACTTATCTCGCTGGACCACAAACCCTTAGATGCCTGTGATCATTTTAAGAGCAGAAGGTCATCTGGGCAAGGTTGGCTTTGTTGCTGAAATCTAGACACCTTTGCTGAGGGATGAAGCAGTATCCTGGAAAAGTAAAAGGGCTTTAGGGTTAGGGTTTTGGAACTCAGGTTCCAAAATGCTCACTCTGTAATTGTCTCCTAAAAAATGAGATCAAGTACGCTTACAGAGTTTGTAGAATAAACATTTTTAATTATACCAAGACAAAATTTGGGGATATTCTCATTATTTTGTACACATAATTGTCCTTCTGGTGCCAGCTTTTAAAAATGAAATTATAAGTCTCTTGCAAACAGGATTTGTGTTAATGATGGAAGTACCGGGAGATCTCTGTTTGGAGGGATGGCAGGCGCTGTGATAATTATGCTATCATATCCTGTCATTAAAGATTCTATTGAAAGAGGTTTATAAATTGCTCCTCTTTTTAGATAAACCACCCTATATTAAGGCATCAACGATATGGCGCAGAATTAAATTAAAATCTCATAAAATGAAATATGTTCCGTATTAGCTGTTTGACACTTAATTTGCCTCTGAATGAGTAGAGGAAATCACAAATTAACCTGCCTTTGTTTTTTCAACCATGGCTTATTAGGTGTTAGAACAACTACAATTACAGCCTAATAATAACCACCAAGCCTTATAAATATGTACGGAAAAGCGTCCGTTTGTGTTACAGAACCCAGCTTGTGAAAAGCAGTGCCTTTAGCTTACCCTGCCTTTCTCTGGGGGCGTTATCCCAGGGTCCACGGTCAGGCAGCGGAGACAGAGCATAGAAACTCACATTGTCTAAGTACTCCTGGAAATAATAGCAGAATTTCTCAGTATTTCCTGTCTTCGCCCAAAATCATGACTTTAGATTCACGGGCTTACAGGTGGGACGGAGGAATGTAAGCATCTTCTTTCCCTGAGTTGTTAGGGAAAGGTTGTCCTCGAAAATGTAGGATTCCTGCAGTATATTCATTTAATTCAAGTAGTTTAGAAATAAAGAAACACTGGAGGTGGGAAACATCCCCTTTTCTCCTGAAAGTTCCTCTCCACTGACTTCACCAGGACTTCTGCCCAAACGAAAAATGAGAATGTGTTCTCACTCTCTTAGATCATATGGAAAAGGGCAGTGTTTTGGAAAAATATCAGTGAGAGCATTTTATGAGATGACTGAGATTTTTTCTGGAACATTCACGACAGAAGCTGAATGTATATCTGGAATGGAGTAGATTCCTCCTTCCTGGTCTTCTCCGTATCCCATGCCTTGTGTGATTCTCCTCAGGCCCACAGCCCTGCACAATTCCAGGAGGCATTACTATGTTCTGTGGGGTGCGCAATGCTCTTGAGGCTAAAAGTTACTTCTTGTTTTCAGATGTCACATGGAAATTTAGACAACTGCCATATTACACTCCATTCCCTCAAAGAACAGTTATAGGTCCTAGGGACTATGTCTGTCCTCATGAAGGAAGTATCTTCCTCTTGCATTCTTGAGTGTGGGCTTTTTTTTTTTTTTTAATTTTTAGTGTCCAAAATTGTTGAACGATGCTCCTTTTTAAAAAACTGGACATAGAGGGGCGCCTGGGTGGCTCAGAGGGTTAAAGCCTCTGCCTTCGGCTCAGATCATGATCCCAGGGTCCTGGGATCGAGCCCCACATCGGGCTCTCTGCTCAGCAGAGAGCCTGCTTTCTCTCTCTCTCTCTCTCTCTCTCTGCCTGCCTCTCTGCCTGCTTGTGATCTCTGTCAAATAAATAAATAAAAATCTTAAAAAAAAAAAACTGGACATAGAGTGTCCCTAGAAACCCAATTGATAAAACTTTACTTTCAGCGTTTATTCTGGATTTTTCTCTTGGAAGAAATGTCTATCTTGTACTTACAACTTTCGTGAGCCAGAGTTTTCTCACTTATGGACCCCTATGAATTGAATTTCGGACCGTCCATTTGCTTCCTACCAAACTCTGCAACTCATTTCCCAGAGCAGGAACCTTAGTTCCTAATCTGTTAGGATCGTTCCAGCCCCACAGACCTTCTTGCCCACAGAGATGAGAGCAACCAGTGTCTGGAGCTGGGGGGTGCGAACAGGGATGTGTCCCTTCCCCATCCACTTCAATCACTGGTCCCAGAAAATCAGCTTCACCTTTTCTCTCTTGGGGGAAGTGAGAGCTCCTGTTCGGTCTCATTCATCAGCTCTTTATTCTCTTGCTTGAGTCAATGTGGCTCTCTCCGGGGCTGCCCGAGTCTCTGGAATGATTCCACCTAACTAAAAAGAGGTGGTCTTTCTACTGAAAGTGGTCCACAACCTGGCCCCTGGGGAGAGGACGCCAGGCCCAGCAGGCACTCGTGTTAGCAGCGAAATTGAGGGCACTGGAAATAAGGCTTTGTCCCAAGATTATGGCAGCCTCTTAGGGGTGAAAGCAAGAAGATGAGTAGCAAGTATGGACATGAATAAATAAATTTCTTTCCAGGGAGAAAAGGCCCAAGAAAAGACATGTCATTACGGTAAAAGCTTAGACAAAGGAGGGCTAAGTAGCCGGCTGGTTCTGCTGTTCCATTTCCTTCCCTCATTTCTTCCCTCTCTCCCTCCCCGAATTCAGCACCTTCCGTGCTATACCAGGTACCGTACCTATCTGGAGCTCATGTAATATTATTCAAAAGCAACCTCCAGTCTAGCTGCCTACTTAAAACTTTGTGACGGGCCCTGACACAGAATAGTGGTTTTGTTCTTTTCATTCCTTTCAGTAAAGTACAGAGATTGAATAAAAACTTGTATTTGTATCTGGGGCCTACCCAGTTTGGACGATTTGAAGAGAACCATTTAAAATCAACAAAGGAAAGGCCCTTTTTACCCTCAGTGCTCTACTATAACCCTTATTAGGACTGGTAAAGGGTAGTGACAGACCCCATCAAATGATTAGAGCTAATAGAGTCTAACAGTCCGTGCCTCCCTCGCCCCTCCCCCACCGCCAAAAAAAAAAAAAAACACGAAAGATGTATAATTGAGTTTCTTGAGTACAAAGACCATCTGTGTGGGGTTTTTTGCATTTGCTGGGCCAAATCCACACCTTACGCATAGTGGCTCCTAAATCAGTATTATTTTCAGGAATGATAAGGGGCTGTTTCTTTTAAGACCCTGCATGATCACAGCTAACACCTGTCCTTTGTTTTTGTTTGTTTACTGCGGTCAGAGCCTGTCACCTTTATGCCAACAAGTCTAGCATACTTAGAACTCAAAGTCAAAACCTGAATAAGTTAATATGGTTATATTCTAGTACCTCTCGCGATGTCGGATGCCCTGATATTCAATCAGTTACTGGTTGTAAAAGGCCAGAGTTACCTTCTATGACTTTTATTACTGGTTCCCAGGCCCTTCCTGTGGAAATAAAGTTAACGAAATTAGCAATCTTCCATGGAAACCCTAAAAAAAAAGAGCAAAATTTCAAAATTAAGATTAGGGGGAAAAAAGACATGAATAGACAGCACAATGTGAGAAAATATATACCAACCACAGCTTTCCTGTGACATTTGTATTTCACCATGGGTGAGGCACAATTTTAGAGAGTTTCGACATAATTATCTTGTGTTAAACTTAGAGAAGTGCTATGACGGAGTTGTCATGACCCAGCCTCGTTCTAAAGATACGGAGGCCTCAATGCACAGCATTTACACAGCTTGGGAGTAAGTCATGCCCCAGACATTACCCCCTTACACTTGACTTTTATCCTCTGCTTGTGAAAATCAGCGCTGCACACTTTGCTGGCCCGCGCTTCCTCGGTGGGCACAAACCATCATAACAACACCAGTCAGGAAGTTCTCCGTGTTACCAGCTGTCCGTGTCTTCCACAGATTTCTGAGGTGGGAAATATGGCACGAAAAGCCTTCTGACAGGGGCGCCTCGTGGCTCACTGGGTTAAGTCTCTGCCTTCGGCTCAGGTCATGATCTCAGGGTCCTGGGATCGAGCCCAGCATCGAGCTCTCTGCTCAGCGGGGAGCCTGCCTCCCCACCCACCTACTCCCCCGCCACCTGCCTCTCTGCCTACTTGTGATCTCTCTCTCCTTATCAAATAAATAAATAAAATCTTAAAAAAAAAAAAAAAGAAAAGCCTTCTGACCTAATGAACCTATCAATAGTCAGCAAAATGAGTGAAACATTGGTGTTTGCTGCTGTTTAATCTGTGAGACCAAACGATTGGATGGTGTCCACATCCAGCTAGAGGGAGGAGGTTGGTGTCAACTGTGAGGCTTCAACCTGGTGGTACCTGTGGGGCAGTGCTTCACGGGTGCCTTTGAGAAGAAGGGATCAAAACATGGGTAACTAATAGTGATTACAGCGGTGAACTCCATAACATGTAAGCCACATGTCTGCCTGGCACCTTCTTCCCTCAGAGCCCTGCGGCTCTATCCCTCAGTACACTGCGCTCTCCCTCACTACAACACCTCCCAGCACTGACGTCTCCTGATCAGCGAGGTCATCTGTGAGGACTGTTGATGGAGTCTGGCAAAATACTACCCGTGAGCCTAGTAAACTCGTGGTCTGTTATTGCGAATAAAGTTTTATTGGAACACGGTGACCGCCCCTTGTTTACTCTTGTCTCTGGTGGCTTTAGCAGTCCAGGGCCTGCTTGAGTTGGGTACCTGAGACAGACAGAATGTGGCCGCAAACTCTGAAAGATAGACTTTGCCAACCCTGACCTAAAATAACACCTTCTTTCCAGCCCTCTTCTTTGTCCCCTCTTTCTGCTTTAGTTTTCTTTCTTTTTTAATAAGTGAATGCCAGGCACCATATTTCCAACTTTTAGACTTTCCTACTGCTAATCCCAACATTTTTCATTGCGTATCCTGTCCAGTTCAAAAAAAGAAAATAACTCTTACTGTTTGGTTATCATTTCTCATGCTTCACTTAAAAAATGTAAAGGCCGCCTAATTTTCAAGAACGTCAGGCCGCCTATAGTCACGGTTCCTTGTGTAAGTATGAAAACAGGTATGAGTTTCAGTTCCTCAACTACAAAAACTCTCACGGGCCGGCCGCTTAAATTCAGACCAACGGGGACACACTTTCCTTTGCATTAAGAAGTGAACACGACACCATGTACCAAAGGGCATCACTCTTATTTCTGTTTCGCAGGATTTCTGATAACTAGAATATTGAATTCGGTCATCGGCTGCGGAGAAAGCAGGCCCTAATTATCGTGCATATTCACGGAGTCTGAGCGGCAGCGTCTTGGATAAAATTCCTGTGTTCTTTGTGCTGTGCTCAGCAGTCAGGTCCGGGAGTGATATTGACTGGAGGCATTCACGGTCACTGAACCGGAAGCCGCCGACTCCATAGAGCCTGCTGTCAAACCTGTTGCGGGGGCCTGGGGGGTACTGGACTGTAACAGACTTTTTTCTCTGAGTACAATGCTTCCACTCATGTTAAGCCCGGCTTCAAAGAAAACAGAAATTTACTGCCACGGTTTTATTTATTTTTCATCATACGCGTTTGAGAACATTGAACTCTCACAGCACTTGTCCCAAAGGGAAGAAGACACTTTCTCGGGTGAGTCCTGTGGGAGGACGGCCACCTGATCGGAAGGGACCTGCAGCCCTTCCTACGCGGTCCCCTCTCCTTTGCTTAGGTAACAGAACCCGCTTTTCCCGACTAAACAAAGACCTGCCATTTCCTATAGTAGCAAGGCACGCTGAGTTCATTTCAGACCTTTCCCCAGGGGAACAAAGGCCCATGACACAGGCATGCCTGTCATTCATTTCCTTTTGTTACTGCCGCACCCCCCCCCCCCGCCCCGTCCCTGCCCCCAGTGAAACTCATACATCAAAAACTAAAATGGTCGCAGACTTGTTTCCAGAAACCTGCTCCCTCTCTTTCTGAATCCGAAGTAACAAATTAGCTAGATTTTCACATCTTTGGTGACATGAGGGAACTGGGCACGCTGAAAGGAATTAGCAAGGACCCGGTGAGTTTGGAAACTCATCCTCTGAGTCCTAAAAGAGCAATGTCTGGGCAGCACGTTCATTAGATAACCATATTGAAAAGAACTCTGAAAAGCAAAATCCTGACCATTTTTAGTCTCGGTGTTATCTTTGTGGAAAACGCGTCAGAATCCTAACGGGTATCATTGCACTGCACATGGGTAAAAATTAACAAGTTGGTCCCATGGCTTCTGAAGCCGTGTTTCCCTCCCCCTCTAACCTAGCTGAGCTGGCGACAGTTTAAGTCTGGTGTTGAGAATGCGTCACGGGCCATGCTAGATCTCTCCTCTGCACCTCTGCCCCTCCCCTCCTTTCTGTCTCTGACTCTCTCCACACACACAGAGGAAGAAAAGGATGTAGAGAAAAGGGTTAGAGGTGGCAGAAACTGCCTTTGGGACATAAGAGTGCATGGCCAGTAAAGAAAGAAAAATAAAAGTGTGTAGTAGGTGTGTGTAGTTTCATAGATTCTCTGAAATCCAAATGCTTAATATTCTGGGTTATGTAGCCTCTCCCATGTTTATAAGTTATAGGTACTTGAAACTTTCATAAGTGGCTTCGGAGAGATTAAAAGTTCTTGGTTGGGACTGCTCAAAGGGAGTAGGACGTTGATCCCCCATCGGACGATCGAAACTAATCGTAAAATGCACTGTGTATGTGTAGAGTCACAACTGAAGGAATTCTTTGAAAGGTTCACCTCTGAGAACCCTGCAACACTAGTCACTAGTCTTACCTATGAACTGTCCCTAAGGAGCCCCGTCCTCCCTGGGCCCCAGACTCCATCACCCCCACATGGTCAGAGCTCTGAAGAATTACATTAACCCCAGGCACATGAAGTGATCCCCAGTGCCTGACAAGTCTAATGTGTGTCTCCTGCCACCTGAGAACGCGTTGGGTCCTAACCAGAGAACCACCAGTCCTCTTCTCATTACATTCAAATAGGATCCAAATAGTGCCAAGTTCATCAGCAATGAACAGTATCTCCATTATAGAGGGGGGTAGCAGGGGGGAGGCCCTGGCAGTTAAGTGATCTGCCTCATTTGCAAAGCAAATTCAAGCAACCATGTTGCATGAATATGATTTACATTTTTAAGACAGAGTCCAAAGGAAGCATTCCAGGCTTACCAAAATGCTTCTCGCCTCTATTCAATGGAGTCTCTGACTCCCCCATAGAACAAAATTCCCATATTCCCAGCCTGCATTGTTTTCAACATAAACCGTGCACACCAGTGAAAGTTTTCAGACATAAACTCAAAATTGTCAATCCATAACAAAGGTTATGGAAGTTCTAAATGGGGCTCTGCTTTTAAAAGTTTTCTCAGGTCATATTTGCCTGGGATGGAACAGATTGTTAGAATTACAGTTGGCCCTTGAACAATGTGGGGGTGAAGGGCACTGACCCCCCCCACTGCAATAGAAAATCTGTGTATAACCATTGGCTCCCTGAAAACCTAATCACTAACTGGCCGGCGGTTGACCAGAAGTCTTAACAACAACGTCAACGGTTCATGCATATTTTTTATGTTTTATGGGTTATATACTGCATCCTTACAATAAAGTAAACTAGAGAAAAGAAAATATTACTAAAAAAAAAATAAAAAGAAAATGTTACTAAGAAAATCGTAAGAGAAAAAAACATTTATGGTACTGTTTCCCCCAGAAAAAATCTGGATAAGTGAACATGTACATCTCAAACCTGGATTGCTCAAGTCAAATATATATTGGAATATATTATTTATGTTACCTAATATGTTCCTTGGATTTGTTTATTTAAAGTAAGGATTCTATGTATCTTCATTGTTTTCCCATCCGTAGCCTATATATTCTGTATTACACACATACATGGAGCTCACTTCTGTCCATTTTCCGTGTGGTAGTTTGTCCTTGGGATTAGTTCACATGATCTTCGGTCTTAATGGAAGTCGTCAAGAAGGGAAAAGGTCAGTCTGAAGTATTTTAATCTTGTTTTAATGATCAAAATCTGGTCACCTCAGACTTGGGATTTCAGGACACAGAGATACACATCGTCACCGGTATTGAGAGAGGGACAGTCTGAGTCAGCGTTCCCGTGGAAATCGGCGAGGGTGGGGGTGGGGGCGGGGGCTGGAAGCAGGGGTCCGACTTCCTGTAAAAGGCAGCTCGAAGCCTGTGGAGGGCTTCTCTCCAGAGTCGGAGAGTCATCCGGCTGTGAATGTCCCCTGCTGTCCCTGCGATAGGATTTTCAACATGGAGTCCTTGAGCGTGTTGCAAGTCTGTCCTCATCCTCTAGAAGGTGGCTTGCAGGCCGTGTGGGTCGAGCTGGGCAGCTCACGCCCTGGCGAAGGCCTTCCTGTGATCTGGAGAACAGTCAGAAGATAGGTGGCACCATATGGAATTTGGGCTAATCTCCCCACCTTTGCCCATCTTTTGACCCAGGCAGACCTCGGACTTTTCGGTTATTTGGGTGATCGTTGTATGCTGTTTCTCTGTTTGTGGGGAGGAGGGAGGTATGTGGAAGCTGCATGGCAAGGCCTGAGAAGTGGAGTCTACTCCTTCCCCCCCAAGTCTATCCGAAAGAAACATCCTTCTTGGTCTGTTTGCTTTGCAAGGGCGTTCTTTGATGAGGCCTTTGTCTGAGGTCCCCACTGAAGGCTCAGTGTACTCAAGCTTCAGAAAACGCTATTGGCCCTTCTTTGTTTTCTTTGTTGAACTGTTTATTTTGCTTTCTTCCCACGAGGTTTCCTGGCCTTGCTCTGACAACGCTTTTCTGCATGAATTACATTCCTCAGAGCCACAAGTCTCCAGATTCTTCCAGCCCATTTGATTCTGGCCTGTGTGATTAGTCCATCGGTGCAACCTGCCGTGGGTCTCTGCCAAGCAGGGTGCTTGCTAAGTGCCCCTCACAGGGAGACCTAAGGACACTGGGCGCCTCATTAGTGAGAGGGTGACGTGTCACTCCAGGGTCTCAGCTTAGCCGCTGTTGAACCATCACTAGGTCTAAAATCACTGAAGAACTCTCCTGGTCATTTGGCTTCCTTTTACTGCGACGGAGGCTGTTGAAGGAGGTAGTTCAGGGCACTGCGTTCGTGCCCTCTTCAGTGACAGAACTCGTCCTGTGTGGGAAGCGCCGGAGAGCTCCTTAAGGCCTTTTCAGTTAAATTTACATTTTGAAGGAATTTCATAATCATTTGCATAAAATGCATTTCCATCTGTGAAGATATAACGAACAACAATAGTAAAAATTACTCAGATATCTTAATCTTGGCCATTATCTTTTCTTATGTAATACATGTCATTTTCTGAAGTATGGTTCATGACTGAGACAGACAGACAATGAACAGACTTATGAATTACGGTTTTTTTTTTAAACTTCTCTTAATAAAGATTAAATATTTGTTTAGTGAGTTATACCTCCATTACGGGTAATGCTAAAACACTGGGATACCACTCTTCAGTTCAGCTCCCTTAAAAACCAAATTCTAAGGGCAGTCGAGTGGCTCATTTGGTGAAGCATCTTCCTCTGGCTCAGGTCACGATCCTGGGGTCCTGGGATCGAGCCCCGTGTTGGCATGGGGCTCCCTGCTCCTCGGGGAGTCTGCTTTTTCCTCTCCCTCTGCCCCCCTCCCCTACTTGTGCCCTCTCTACCTCAAAAAAAATGCATAAATCTTAAAAAAATTAATAAAATTCTACCAGGGATCTGTTTGCCCATTGGGTGAACATGGGCTCTGCACGAATCCAGTCTTTCACTCATGAGTGTCTTGACTCTAACAGGCAGGTGGGGAACGCCGTCCCTAACTGGGAGCCTGCATTTCTCGATCATGTGTCTGGAAGTAGTCCTAATGTGGAACTTCCCAAATGGAGAATCGAGAACTGGTCAGAAATGATTGAACCTAAACAATCTGTGATGAAAACTGTATGCATTATAAATAGATCTTCCTACAGAAGCTCTTCCTTCATCAACTGGGGAGGACCCCAGACAGCAGGCCAAGGTGTGGTTCTGGTTCCTTGAGATCCGCTTCTTTCTTTGCGGGCCCTGGTTCGAACTGAGCTGTTGGTGTCTGGTCTTCGGGAGCCCTGGAATGGCCGAAAACTGTGGGCCACAGACTTTCTGTAAAGGGCGCTCACCAGCCTTCTCTCTCTCTCTTTTTTTTAATACTTTACTTACTTACTTGACAGAGAGAGCACAAGCAGAGGGAGAAGCAGGCAGAGAGAGAGGGAGAAACAGGCTCCCTGCTGAGCAGAGCCCAATGTAGGGCTTGATCCCAGGACCCTCGGATCATGACCTGAGTCAAAGGCAGATGCTTAACCCACTGAGCCAACCAGGCGCCCCTTGCCTTCTCTTTGGCAAAGACACAGCTTCACTCTGTGGGATCAAGGTTCTTCTTCAGACGGGGGATTTGTCAGGAAGGTGAGGGTTAGCCCTCTTTGGGCAAGAAGAGGTACTTTCTCAGAGTGGGCTCTCAAAACAGGTTCCCCAGCAAGCTGAAACACAGCTGCCAATACTTCCCGTGCGACACAATTAAAACTCTCACAAGTGGGACCGGATTGCAGTTTTGCTCAAGAATCACCTCTTAGTGGGGCACCTGGGTGGCTCAGTGGGTTAAAGCCTCTGCCTTCAGCTCAGGTCATGATCTCAGGATCCTGGGATCGAGCCCCGCATCAGGCTCTCTGCTCAGCGGGGAGCCTGCTTCCTGCTCTCTCTCTGCCTGCCTCTGCCTACTTGTGATCTCTGTCTTTCAAATAAATAAATCTTTAAAAAAAAAAAAAATCACCTCTGAGCACAGCCCAGTATAATGTTGGCTACATTAGCCCATGATAATGCTGTTTTCTTGGGTTTCAGAGTGCAATTTAAGAAAATTCAAGTAAAACTCCGTTGGTATATGGCTTCTGGTGAACCTCTTCTTAAAACCAGTTTGTAAGTTCTTTTCAAAAATCCACGTAGACCGGGGCGCCTGTGTGGCTCAGTGGGTTAAAGCCTCTGCCTTCAGCTCAGGTCATGATCCTGGGGTCCTGGGATCGAGCCCCACATTGGGCTCTCTGCTCAGCAGGGAGGCTGCTTCCCCCCCTCTCTCTGCCTGCCTCTCTGCCTACTTGTGATCTCTGTCTGTCAAATAAATAAATAAAATCTTAAAAAAAAAATCCACGTAGACCTCAGTTAAGTTCCATTCTCTGCTCTGCCTCAAATTGGATTATGGAACTGGATCATGGGACACTTTCCCTTACCTCCCTGGGCTTCTTTGTCTTCATCTGTGAAATAAATTAGTTGGAATGATCTGATTCCTTCTTAACATCCCGTAGTTATGGGCAAGTTAGGTTGGTTCATTGTTTTCTCCTTGCATGTGGGCACTTAGAATAGGAACAGAAAGTGAAAACTTTGTGACCCTAATGCATATATGCCCTCATGTCATTTTTGCCTCCTGCCTCTGTTTCCTGATGGGGAGATCTGCTGAGAGAGGAGCACGGCTCCCTCCCTCTTTTTCCTCCTGGCCAAGGGATGCCTCGCCCTTCCCTGTGTCCCCAGCACATAGGGCCATTTGAATATAAACTCGGACAGGTTGCCTTTGGAATGAAGAGGTCACTGGAAAGCCATACCATTGGTTCTAGGAAGAGCCTTAAGAATGTCAGAATATATATAGGCATATATGCACATGTTTGTATTTGGTTCGGGGTAGTTTTCCTTTGCGTTGAAGGTCATAGACTGGGTTTGAATCCGGCTTAGGTATTTAGGTGTTAAGGGCAATTTCGTGATTCAATCCCATTTTATATCAAGAACCATGTGAAGGAGCAGATAGCGAGATCTTAAACCGGCGTCTGTCATGGCACAGGTGTTTGACAAATGGCAGAATTACTCAATAAGTATCTGGTCTGTTGCCCTATTTAAGTCTAAGTCATACAGCCTTTCCCCACCTCTGAAATGGGAACGCATCTTACAATCTGTAGTGTTTCACCATCGCTGTGAAGTAGTGTTTCACCTTGGTGAAGGCGTGGTCACGAGGAGGATTCAGGGATCTGAGTAAAATTCTTTTGCCTTGTATTTTCCTTTCTGTGCAAGTGCTAGAGTGAGGCATGATAAAAAGTAGGTGTGAGCAGGTCTCGGAGACCTCCTTTGGGGGAGTATAAAGCAGAAAAGGAAAGTGATAAGTATTGTCGTTCTTAGCGGCACCTAAAGTAATGTTGCGTCTTTAGATCAATAGCAACGTCGCTTCGATGAAATCCAGTATATCTCATAAGTAGCCCATATACATTATGTCTGTAGGTATGTAGTCAGCAGGCAAAAAGCTGTCTCACTGTCAAGTTGGTCCCCCCGCCCCCAAGAGTGCAGCCAATTTTTCCTAAATGTTATAATAATGGATCTTGTGGCAGGACCTTAAGGTTAAAATGTGGACGATGTTTGGGAAATGCTCTTGCTCCCTAAATCCTACAAAACGTGAGGGAGGACAGCTTCAGCCTGGAACAGTATAAAGGAGGGAAGCCTGTGTCGCATGCTGGTTAGGCTGGTGTGTTCATGCAGAAGGATAGCCCAGGCTCTCCGAGGGTAAGACTCCATGATTAATGATGTTTATTCTTGACAGAAGCCTCCTTTATTTATCTGCAATACAGTTTAGTGATTTTATCAGGTACCTGAATGAAAAATATTCAGTCATACCAATATTGCAGTGTAAATTGAGTAGAGTCACTTTTTATTATATCTTTCTGCCTTATCATCTGCACAGTAATTTTCTAGCAGAGGTTTGATATGGAAAGGCTGGATTTAGCTGTACTTGACACAAAGCCTCTTCAATTTCCCCTAAAAGTTCAGGCTGCTCTTAGAAATGTGTGTGTGTCTGTGTGTCTGTGTGTGTGTGTCTGTGTGTGTATAATATATAAGCCCTCCCTCTTATCCAGGCAATTTCAGGATTTGAAAGAATAAAGATAAAATGCACAAACCTGGATGGGAAAAGTGTTGTTAATATAAAAATATCTAATAGCTGTGAACTCACTGGTAAAAAAGCTTCTTTAGTGTTTAAGCCGTGGCTCAGTTCTGAGGCTTTCGTGTGGCCACGCGGTCCCACTTTTTCCTCATCAATCACCATCCAAATCCAATCAGCATAAAACCAGACCCTTTCATTTCTCCTGGGAGTAATATCAAAGTTGAAGTCCAGAGTGGCCCAGGGGGGACATTAGTCGCTGCCGTGATGGAAAATGCCGTTCCAGACAAGGGAGAAGGGAAAGAAAATGAAGTCTCGTTGGTGGGACACTCGAGGAAGGAGTCCCGAAATTTTCAACCAAAGTTTATTCAGGTAACAAACGTGATCACATTAGATGTCAGGGCAAATCGGTAGCAGGTGGGGACAAGCGATTTGAATCAGAAAAATTAGGATTGTAGGACCAAAGAGACTTTTTAAACTTGGAGGTTGGAATGGTAAATCGTCTCTCCCATTTTACCAGTGAGCAAAGGAAAGCCCAAGCAGCCGTTAGCAGGAAGCGTGTGTGTGGTCCTCGGCACCTGTTCTCAAAGGGTAATAACCTTAGGTCATTCCAACACATCATTTAGACGTTTCTCTTCCCTTCAATCTGTCCCCACCGTGGCATCAGAATAGCGGCTTCCAGGGCGCCTGGGTGGCTCAGTGGGTTAAGCCTCTGCCTTCGGCTCAGGTCATGATTTCAGGGTCCTGGGATTGAGCCCCGCATCGGGCTCTCTGCTCAGCAGGCAGCCTGCTTCCCCCTCCCCCTCTGCCTGCCTCTCTGCCTACTTGTGATCTCTCTGGTCTGTGTCAAATAAATAAATAAAAAATCTTAAAAAAAAAAAAAAAAGAATAGTGGCTTCCACTGGGAAGAAGGGGACATAGGGGGAGTTCTTGTGGGTCTTGTCTGTGTTTCCGTGGTGTTCCTCCGGACCCTGGGGCCACGGGCTCTGAAGCCAGGAGAGCCAGAGCCCTGGGGAGGTCCTTCTCTCCTTACATGGAAGTTACTGCTTCCTTTCCATTGAGTAACGTAGACAAATTATTCCCTCGTACATGAGATGTATTCCTTTGCCGTATTTAATTTATTTTTGAACAGTTGGATATCTTCCCAGGGGATGAAATTCTGGAATATTGAGAAGTGTCCTGGGATATAACGTCTTAGCACATAATAGAGTCCTACGATGTCTGAACAGCCTGCCAAATAAAAAAGGCCCACTATTTTACCTTCACTAGGCCAGAGGGCCCTAGCAAATCTTAGGGGCTTTATTCTGGAGGATAGCGATTCAGATAATTAATAATGGTTCCTTGATGGATGTTCCTCTTACCTTTACAATAAGGATAATTTCAAGAACGACGGAAAGTATGAGTTAAGGATCCTAAGAGGAAAAAGCTGAGAACACGCTAGTCAGTGGTTAATGGTAATAATAATTATGAGGATTTCTGATGGTGATGAAATATGGGAAACATCCAAACCATATATTTTTATATTGGGTTAGGGGGACCCACCTAAGCTCAGCATGCCAGACAGCTGCTGAGAAGGAATATTCTAGCTGGTTCTTGAAGGAACCCATCCAAATAGAAATTGAAACAGAGGCCTCATCTTCTTGGCTCAGTTTTCCAGGGGCACCCTTGTCTTTGGTGTGAATCTCCCCCATCCCACCTGCAAGAAGACATGAAGCGAGGATTAAACTGTTGGAACCTGACTTCCTCTTTCTAGTTATTTCCACGCAATCTAAAGCCTCCTGCTGGGTGACCTCTCACTTAAATAACAGATCCTGGCTTGGGGCTCTCGAGATTTTTTAAATGTTTCTTTACCTTAAATTGTTGACATTTCCAGGTAAATGAGGTAAGCACAGACTTGTTTGTTGAGTTGGTTAAATGCGGTGTTGAATTGAATTTCTTGTACGTACTTTATGGTCCTCTTTCTTTACACGTGGTGGGTATCACGGTTCAAACCCAAAAGTTTCCCCCAAAGGGTATCACGGTTGATAGGAAACTCTACGTTATTAGAAAACCTAACAGCTGGATGAGCGAACGCAACGCGGCCCAAGCTTCTTCTAGATACAGTTAGTCTGCAGGACTTAGGTCTGTGCTGAATCTCCCACGCTATTGTCTTCCAGTATCTTTTTATTTTGCTGTGTGTTTTCTTTTTGGAAAAGAACACTGTTTTGCCACTTTGAGTGCTGCTCTTGGATAGAATGGGTAATTCATTAGATTCCAAAAAATAAGTTCTGTTAGAATGAATGGAAAATTGGCAGCAGTGTCAGAGAGATCACACTTGGAAATTTCTGTCACACACCGCCCCCCTCCGTTTTTTTTTTTCTTCTTTTCTCACAGCAATGGACTTTTGAATCAAAACCAAGAGTCACCATGCCCTTGAGTTTCCTTTTAGAAAAAAGAAATCCTGTGCATGTTACTGAGGTCGAGTAAAGTCAATAGTTTATTTGCTGTGTTAAAAGAGGTGAGGTGGGGAAGGTGGGGTGCTTCTAAATGATACCAGGGGGGTCAGATGGTTGTAGGGGAGAACAGCACCCTCCCTGTACGGTCCTAAGAAGTCGGTATACGAGGAGGCCACGGAAGCTGGGTGACCTTGGAATTACCCAACCCAGAGCTCTATAGTAACAGCAGCAGCAAAGAAGGTGTTGGTTGTAAGGGCCAAGGTTTGCGGAGAACTTCCCATGGGACAGGCACCGGGCTCAATGCTCTATGCATACTTCTTGTTAATAGTTAAACACTACTTTGTCTCCCTCCAGGCCTAAAGAGCTTGCAGCAAAACCAGCTTTGAAAGATCTGGCTCTCTCAGCACCAGATCTGTCTCACGCCTCGCCACTTCGACGTGCGTGAGGATTACAAATCCTCCCCACAAATGGGGGGCCGGTGGGGGTGGTTGGAGCAGTGAGACAGGATGGCTCCTGGACCCCAGCTGGGTCTGGCTGGACTGGCCTCCCCTGTGGCCTGCGTACCCCCCGACAACCCCCTCCCCCCCGGAGAAAGAAAGAGATTCCACAGGCAAAGGTGACTGTTCAAAGGGACAACATGTTGTGTTAGGGAAGGAGGGGAGAAAAGGACCGTGTTCCCTCGCTTTGTTACCTCAGACCAGTTGGGAAGCTTTCCAGAAAACAGGCCCTGTGAAATGCCCCAGAAGCTGACCGCTGGGAACAGCTCTAAGTCCCTCCATCTGCCGGGCATCCGGTTAGGAAAAGAATCACGGCTGGACTTTGGTGTATCCTAGGGAGCCACCGTGGGTTTCTCACTGAAGCCGTGTTTCTGTGGATTTTGTGAAGGAAGATACAACATATTAGCTCTTCTAACCGTTAGTCCTTATATTTACATTAATTCTATCATATATAGTCTATTCCTATCTACCATGTTACATATTACAATATATAATTATATATTGTAATAATACTAAAACTGCATAATCTTCATTATTTTAAATGGTCTTATTTTTCTCACAAACTGTATAATAGTTGGGGCAAGAAGATAAAGAAGATGGTTTTTCCTATTTATTACACATTGGAGTAAATACTTCTCTAGTACACCTTCTTATGGAATGTTCGGAATCTATAAGGACAGCCAAAGAGGCTGCCAGACATAAGAATTTAAAAATACTCTGCCTTCGTAGAATCAAAGTATTCAAAGCAGACGCTTGGTTATTTAGAAACGGGTTTGTCAGCTGCCATTCGCAGGAGAGATCTCACTTTCCTTACTGACACTCTCTCTTCTGCCCTTGTTTGTGAAGTGTTCCAGACACGCACGGGGCTTCTCTGCCCACAAGCTGGGATGGAAAGGAGACTCAGGCTGTGGGATGTGGTCATTTAGCTCCAAGGGTTTATATGAACCATATATGTTTGTTTCTTTGTTTCTCATGTTTGTTTGTTTGGAACCCATTTTATTACGGTGCATTACATGTTGTAGTTACTTGAATGGACTTTCTTTTTTATTTTACTTTTTTTAGTTGCATATAGTTGACCCACAATGTTACCATAGTTTCAGGGGCACAAGAGAGTGTTTGGACAGCTCTGTACTTTACGCCATGCTCCCCACGATGGTCCCCCACGATGCAATCATAATACCATGCTGAGCCTTTTGAATGGCCTTTCGTTTAAATTCTTTGACTGTCGGGGCACCTGGGTGGCTCAGTGGGTTAAAACCTCTGCCTTCGGCTCGGGTCATGATCCCAGGGTCCTGGGATCAAGCCCCACATCGGGCTCTCTGCTCTGCGGGGAGCCTGCTTTCTCCTCTCTCTCTGCCTGCCTCTCTGCCTACCTGTGATCTCTGTCTGTCAAATAAATAAATAAAATCTTAAAAAAAAAATAAATTCTTTGACTATCTTCCGGACCTCGGAATCTCAACCTGTTAACATAGAATTGTATTTATAGCACAGAAGGGAGGTAAATTTTGTCAGATTATTTTTTGCGGTCATCTCAGGAGGGAATATAAAACCAAATTTAGCCACAAACAATTGCATTATTGACGTGCTACAAATCTACCGACGTAGAGCATCATTTCAGTTGCCAAAGGAGATGACGGACAGGGACTGGAGATGCTCACTTGGCCTTTCCCTTTGACTGGCTTAGCAGGGCATTTCGTCCCCCAGAATTAACATACAGAGACCCATCTCCCATAGTTTACTTTGAATCTGCACTAGTGTGTCCACTGCACTATCTGCTTAACAGCAGTAAATATGTTATTATTTATGGTACCTTTAAGCATCACTAATTTGCAAATTTGGACAATACGCACGTATATGTATTTAATTACCTGAATTTAATGGAAATGGTTGAAACCACCATGGAAAATGTTGATATATTTGACACATGGGAAGGGGTGTATCCTTTTTCAAAGAATGGTAATTTTTTAAATAAGGCATGAACGGAAAAACACACAAAATATACACACACAACTCCATAAAATCTAATGAGTTATCACAGAGTGAGAAACTCTATCCACTAACCCAGTCTAGAAATAGAACACCAGCACCCCAAAAGCCCTCCTTCCACACTTAACCCACCTGCCCTGGCTATCCTCAGGCTCCCGTTTAGGTCTGTGTGTTACTGACCTCTACACAAGTGGGATCGTACAGCATCTTGGAACATTTTTGTACCAGGCTTCTTCTGGTCCACATTATGCTTATGAGATTTTGCACACTGTGATTTGTCCATTTTCATAGCTGTTTGCTGTTCTGTGGTGTGAATGATTTACCCATTCTACTGTTTGTGTATTTGAAGATTTTTATCTTTTTAAGGACTGTCTACGCCCAGTGTGGGGCTCGAACTCATAACCCTGAGATCGAGTGTTGAGGGCTCTACCCAGGGAGCTAGCCAGGTGCCCCCCTGCCCACCCATTCTACCGTTGATAGACACTTGGTTGTTTCCAGTTTTAACAGGAAGGAGAAACGCAGCTGTAAGCGGTCGAGGAGACCGTGAGGCTTGGGCACTTAAACCACTGTTGCCGCTACATCAAGGAAGGGAGTGGCCGATCATAGGTGTGTGTTTATTTGAGTTCATTATGCCCAACTGTTTTCCAAAAAGGTCGTGTCAGCTCATACGTACGCACATGGTTGGAGAGTTCCTGTTGCTCCAAACCCTCATCGCCACTTGTCATTGTCCCTCTTCCAAATGTCAGCCATTCTGTGGACGTTCAGTGATCCCCCATTATGGCTTTCATCTGCCCCGCACATAACTGGTGACATGTACGCAGTCTGCTGAAACGTACTAGAGAAAGCTTTTAATATTGAGGGAGAACGTGTAATTCAAAATATACTTTTATTTGACTCTGTCAGAGGTACCTCATGCCCAAAAAAATGTCGGTACTAAATATGTGAAATACTGACATTGGTTAGATCCGAAGAGCTTGGCCACAAGGAATAATGGTTTTTTAGTGTTCATTCAAAATAATATCAGCTCTCCCACTTACAGATATAAACTTCCATTCTCAGACATAAATAAAAAAACAAAAATAAAGTCGTTCTTAAACATCCTTTGGAAACGACGTTTTACCGTTAAAACAAGTATTGCTCTCGCTTGTGTTTTGTTAGAGAAATGAATCACAGCTCTGAAATTTTACATGTAAGATAGTTCTCAGCACCCTGAATCAAGGTACACAATAAGCAATATTCCAACCTTCTTCTTCAGTGGCCTCTTCTATTCAAATCCTGTCTACATTTTGTAGCACACTTCATGTCCCATATTTTTGGTAACCAGCATGCATCACGGAAGCCTCCTGTCGGTGCCTTCTGACGCATCAGATAACACTCGCTCTTACACACCTGTGTGCATGTGCCCTTCATGCCATTTGGCTATCTGTTCTTTGAAAGCAGGGACTAAATGATCATATGTTATGTTTACTGAAATTCCTCCAAGTTCTGAAATCATAAGGGATTCTTAGTGAGTGGATCTTCCATGAAAATATCTACCAAACGAACAAATCATCTAAATATTCATCCGTGCAGTTACGCATATAGCTTTTAAAAAACTGAGATCCAACACAGTAAGTTTGTAGAAGATTGGAGTCAGTTACACCTTCACGGGAAATACTCTTTAGGTGTAGAGATGATGGCACCGGGATCCGAAATGGACCCATCTTCTAGGCTTGGGCTGTGGCCATTGAATGGAGCAGGTGTTTATGTGTGTGTGGGGGGGGGGAACCGACAAGGTTAAAGGCCCCCAAAGTGACAGTAGAACCTCTGGGATTAGCAGAAGTTGAAAGCACTGACCACCCGTAATCTGAAGGCTAGAGCCCTGGCAGGGGTCGCCTTGCACAGCCGTGGCCGTGGGGATTGGAATGCCACCTGTAGAGCCCCAGCCAGCAAGAGGAAATGAGTGACATCAATGCCTTGACTCTTCTGTCCGTTGCCAGCTCCCCCTGCCTGTGCATCCTGTTCCAAGACTCCAGAGGGGGAGAGTAAGCCCGCTGAGTCAGGCCATACAGACCAGTCTTCCTGGGCACGCACTGGTTGCAGAGGGAATGGAAAGTAGCTGCACGGCCATCTGTACGATTCAGGCTCACACGAGGCTTCTGGAAGCTCGCCTCGAAGAGAGGAAGAGAAGTCCAGGATCATGCCCATTTCTGACCACGTCTCGCATATTCGCCGTGGACGTTTTTATTATTTGTTTCCTTCACCGGATGGACAGCTAATTTTTATTATACATTTTGATTTATTAAAATTGCATTTATTGAATAATTAGTTGGTTAAAAATACATTATAAGGGATAACTCCCCTTTGTTCTTGGTTAGGCCATTTCTTGAATATGGGGAGTATCTACTCGTCAGACAAAGCACAAAATTAAACAGAAAATAAACTTGTTATCTGAAAAACCCCAACATTTCAGTCCTCGGGTAGTTGGAGCCCTCGTGCAAAGATGCAAGGTGTATGTGTAATTTCCAGTGTCCCAAGCAATGTGAAAGCAATTGTAATAATCCAGCATGTAAGCCTGCTTTAATGCTCTCATAATGGGTAATGCAGGTGATTAAATACTTTGATTTTAACCTTGGCATTTTAGTAACCCAATAAGATAGATGAAAAGGCAGTAACAAATCAGATTATATGATGATATTTCCTTCTAACTAAGAAAGTCCAGTTCCTCTCTGCAATATGTGGTTTTGTGCTTTAAGTTGATCATGGTATGCTGCTAAAAAATGCTCTAATAAGAATACGCTACTCTTTTTGTTGCAAATCTGTTTTCATGACCTTGTAAAAAAAATAATCTGAAGTCAAATTTTCTCCACAAATACAACTTTATACGGCTTTATTGTCTTCTGGGAGAATACCGAGATGATCCCCACGTTCTTTCTTGTCTGGAACTGTGCTGCATTTATCTGTTGGGCAATACAGAGAAAACACGACCACTCTTCGCTGGGTCTGCCGGGCCTGGGAAGAGCAGATGGGTGGCAGTAGGACAGAGCGGTCATCCTCGAGGGGGCGTGCCGGTCCTGGCACTTGTGGGCCAACACACAGAGGTGACAGGACATCAGCTGCTCCCGTCCGCTGCGTCCTGAAAACGCTCTGCGGTTTGGGCACCTGCTTCCCGGACAGTAGTTCGTATGATTTACTTTGGAAGGTCACGGGCATATTTCTGTGCTCTTTGGCTACTACATAAATTGCATGGAATCTCTGTTCTCTGTGCAGTTTGAAGTGTCAGTGGTCTTCCCGGAATGTCTGTTTGTTTCTTGTGTTGGTTTTTTTCTCTCCATGGTTTGTGCCACATTCAGGGACCACAGAACAGGGAGAGAGCCGAAAGTTACAAAGGCAGAGAAAGGCTTGGAAGGCCAACTGTAATCTTCAGTTCCATCTCTGTGTATCTACTAAAAATGCAAACCAAGATAGAGACGCCTCTGATTTCTTTTCCTGGGGGTACTGTCATCCTCAGTGAAGATGTTTAGCGAGCTTGGCAAATATACTTACCAGGTCAAGTTTATGATGGTTTGTGAAATAATCTGTGTCATTTATATGGAAAATTCTGTGGGTGCCTTTTCCACCCCTCCCAGACCTTCTCCTCCTTCAACAGAATCCATCCCTGTGGTCATAACCTTCAGCGGAGCCTTCATGTAACAGTGAACACATCCACCTGTTACATTTAAAGAACCTGACCTGCCCCCTCAGATTTGCTTTACTGTTTAAAACAAAATAACTGATGGATAATCTATCGGCTAAGAATTTGGAACAGCAAGGAAATTGGAAACAAGTTTCCAACAGTCTTGCCATTTGGTCGGTTCTTTGCTAAGTCTAAGTTTAGACGCACACAAACAAGTTTTGTAGGATGATTCTGCCAACCACCAAAAGAACATCACCCGCCACTGTTTACTGAGTGCCCCCCACCCCGTGCGCCGCAGCGGGGTGGGGTGAGGGCAGCCCCAGGAGGGAGCTACTGTTCCATTTTATGTCTAAGGCAACTTATCTTGAGTGACAGCCAGTGACAGATGGCATTCGTATCCAGTTTTCTGCAAAGCTCCTGCATTTGATTACTGAGTTCATGTTTTAACCACCTCGTGTGGTTTTATGATTTTACCTGGAAATCCAAGGAGGTGTTTCCAGGGCTCTCTCAGGTTGGGGAGCAAAGCAGACAGGAATGCTTCCCCTGTATGATTTGCTATGAAAAGAAGGCGCCAGTATTTCAGTGTTTGAGAATCACCTGTATGCTGTATTTGCCATCTGTAATGTGTGTATGTGTATTTATGCGCACATATATGTGCACACACGTATACACGTACACATATGTATACATACACATGTACACATGTTGGTATCATATGCCTGTATATTAGGAGTAGCACATATTATATTTAATATAATATATGGTGATATATAATTTAATAGGCACATATTATAATATGCAGGTATGCATACACCAAGCATTTATTTAATGCCAAGCTCAGTACATGAGGCTTTACTTAGATTAACTTGCCAAGCTCCCCAGGAGGTAGGAATCCTCCCGGTTGTACCATTACAGACCAGGAGAGGGTGGTCATTGCCTATGAGGTCGCACCACTGTCTGATGTCCACATCAGTTCCCCTCAGCACCCAAACCCTTCTGTGGTACCATCGCTCTAGGGCTCTGATTCATCTGTCCCTGGAATTCCTGACGACCCCATCACTGGGTAACCCTTACTAAGCATTTCCTGTTTGTATCCTGGGGACGGCTGGCCTTTGAGTGCTAGCTGGTTTGTTAATTTAGAGTAATTAATTAACTTACAGCTCTCTTGTCGGCATTCCTGTCTGAAGGGATCTCCTACCCCATTGTTTGGGACCAGGGGACCCCATAGCTCCCTAGTGTCCTCTCTCTGGGAGGCGTGTGCTTGAATGTGACGTTCACCACAGTGGGGGAAGGTTCCTGACTTCACCTCCATGAGGATACAGGCCTAGCTTCTCTGATGTTACTTCTTCCTGGACTGGAAGGGAGAACGGGGCCCTGGTGTCCTGCGGGGATGCTGTGACCAGGTCCAACTGCTCACTCACGGCTGTTCCCAGACAGGTACCTTCAGTCCTCTTGCAGGACTGGGCCGTCAGACATCCTGGGAACTTTGGCAGAAGGAAAGCTTCTCCTGTCTGCTGGCTTCCTTGTTTCTTCGGGATTGGTGACAGCCAGCCCCATCTTGGTAATTTTTATGTTGTTCAGGATGCTCGTTTTTTTCTTCAACACAGAATCTAGGCCTCTAGGAATATTCTTACTACGGCTGTCAATTCTGGGATTTCAGAAAAATTACAGGTTACCAGTAAGATGTGCCACTGCCCTCACCGATGTTGAGTCGTCCTTTTGTGGATCATGAGACGAGCCTGGCTGGGAGCTAGCATCCCACGGATTTCTGGAAATGTCGCTTTTGCACCTTTCTGCCATGCTGGTCTCTCATCATAAGTCCGCAAATAAGTTTATGTTTTGTCGTAGTTACTTTTGAATCGGACTGGAAAGATTGATTTTCCTTTCCAGTCGAAAGCGATTCAAAGAACCGGAGCATCCCTGTGCTCTGAAGGAGCAACATGTGTGAGTGGAACTTGGCATTGAACCATAAGACAGAGCCGACTGGCCATAAAGAACTAAAATCGGATAGGCTAATGGGATGTGCTGATTTCTATTTAGACATAAGTCATTTTGCTAATTTCTGAGTGGGTATGGAAAGTCTCAAGTTGTTTTGAAAAGAGAAAGCTGTTTCCAGGTGGTGAGTGCTCACTCTGTCCACGTGGAAATTTAGAAAACTCTGGGTTTTTATTTTACTTCACCAAACGCAGCATCCGAATAACAAAAAGCCTCTTTTTCTTTTCTTTTTTCTTTTTTTTAAGATTTTATTTATTCTTTTGACAGAGAGAGACACACACGGAGAGAGGGAACACAAGCAGGGGGAGTGGGAGATGGAGAAGCAGCTTCCTGCCCAGCCGGGAGCCGGGCTCGATCCCAGGACCCTGGGACCATGACCTGAGCCGGAGGCAGACACTTAAGGACTGAGCCACCCGGGCGCCCTGCCTCGCTTTTTTATTTTATTTTTTTCTTTTTAGTTCAAAGTGAAAAAGAGTAAGAAACAGCACTTGAGCACCCCTTCCCCCACCATATTTCAACCTCTTATTTTCTACTGAGAGAAAATGCATTATCTGATCTGCAGTTTCATTTGTCCCCGTGCCTGTGCTGTGCACTTGGTGGGGCTGGCTGCTCCCTGGATTGTGTTCTGACAGGGTGATGGGGGCCAGCCCCCAGTCTGGGGCTCCTTTGCTTCAGGAGGCGTGATGAGAAAATGCATCTCCCCTCCCTTTCATTTTGCACTGAAAGCCAGTGGTGTAAGAGGAATTTGCCGTGCTCTGTGGATCTGTCTCTATCACGACCTCCCGTTCCCGTGGCCATCCCCTCCGTGAATGAGGACAGTTCACTGGATTACTCGCACAACACATTTTCTATTAGAGAAGAGCAAGGCAGTGGGGGCTGGGGGTGGGGGCGTTCTGGAACTGGTGGTCCCCGGGGAAGGAATCCCCTGGAGCCATTCAGGCTAGGGCGGCAGCACGGTGTGTTGCAAATTTATCTTCATCAGCTTGCCAGAACCAAGGCTCGAGCTCGATCAAACCCTGTTCTCTACCAGCTTCGTAGCCCCAGGAGTACTGAATTCCTGGACGTGGCTCGCCAGGTGCCACTTGAAAGATGAGGGGCAGGGGAAGGGCGCCGTCAGGGCTGGCTCCCAGAGAGGAGGAGTTGTCTTTTGAATGGTGAACCCCGGATCTGTGAAGCTGGTTTTACCCCCAACTGCAAGAGCATTGCCCTAAAGGTTCGAGCACGAATATATAATATAGTGCCGATTGCACATTTCTTTTTTTTTTTTAAGACTTTATTTGTTTATTTGACAGTTATCACAAGTAGGCAGAGAGACAGGCAGAGATAGAGGAGGAAGCAGGCTCCCCACCGAGCAGAGAGCCTGATTCTGGGCTCGATCCCAGGACCCTGGGATCATGACCTGAGCTGAAGGCAGAGGCTTTAACCCACTGAGCCACCCAGGTGCCCCCGGCTGCACATTTCTTAAAGACCTTTGCAGTTTGCCTCCTTCCTTTATGGGCAACTCTGCTGTGTGTAATTCTCTCCTTTCCTTTCCTTTCCCTTCCTTTCCCTTCCTTTCCTTCCCTTTCCTTCCCTTTCCTTCCCTTTCCTTCCCTTCCCTTTGCTTTCCTTTGCTTTGCTTTGCTTTGCTTTCTTTTCTCCTTTCCTTCCTTTCTCTTTTATTTTTTTTTTCTTATCCTTGCTTCCTCCCATCCGTCCTTCCTCCCTTCTTTCCTTCCTTCCGTCCTTTCTTCCTCACAACACTGTGATGGTAAGAGGTAACTTTTCAGGGGTGAAAGTAATGTTTGGGTCAAACGGAACACGTCATTGCAGAACTACTTAAAACTCAGATGCCTGTGGTTTAGAATTTCCTGTCATCAGGAAGGCCAAAGGCCAGCTTTTCTTTTTCTGTACTCAGGGTGCCATGAAATTTCACAGAGGTTCGTCTTCTTCGCCCAGGTAATTGTGTAGTACGATTCTACCTGCTTTCGTCACCATGACTTTAAGGTCATTGTACTAGAAACATATATGCCTGATGTCTTTTCCCCAGGACACCTTGAGTTCACGTAAAATCATTCTCATTTGCCTTCACAGACAGCCTCTGCCTGTGGAGATATTGGTCTCACCTGTACCTCCTGTGTCTGCTTTTCTTTTTCACCCAGGCCTTCTGCCTTATCTAGTAGCCCAACGTACTCAGACCTGCCCTTCATCAGGATCTCCCCCCATCGGAACCCCGCTGCAGCCTCGGAGCCCCCCTTCAGCCCTCCACACCCCTACATCAACCCCTACATGGACTACATCCGGTCCCTTCACAGCCCGTCTCTCTCCATGATCTCGGCAGCCCGGGGTCTCAGCCCCACAGATGGTGAGTCTGTCCCCAGCCAACCCATTCATCAACCCTTCAAGGGCACGATTCAGGTCAAGGTTACGGACACCTCCATGGGGGGAGGGGGTCATCGTCTCCATTACAGGGTGAGGAGAGCAGTGAGGGGATGGGCCAGGTAACTTGTAATGTGGCCCACTGGTTACTGGGTGGCAGGGATGGAACTCAAGGGCCGAACTCACGGACTCCGGACACCTTGCTCCTATCCCCTGTTGTGTCCTCTTGGCCCGGCTGCGGTTTCCACAGTGTGCAGGCGCAACGGGCCATTCTGCTCACCTCCCAGTGAACGCTTTTCTGTTCTGCACATCTGAGAGGTGTGTTCATACAGATGTGTCTGTTAGACTGGCGCTTCTCAGGTCCCACTGTGTGTGTGGACCACCCGGGAACGATGAGAAAACGTCCTTCCGTGTGGGGTGGGTCTGGGGGGGAATGGGGATTTCTGCACGCTGGAAAGCTCCCAGGTGGTGCCAGGGCTGTGGTCCGTGGCCCGCGCTCTGAGTAGCAAGTCTTCGAGAACGTGATGATCTAGACCCGCTCATGCCCTCCAACCTTGACCCTACCCAGTGAAACCTGGAAGAGAGGGATGTGATGGGAAAAGAAACAAAACTTTGACTTTAATTTTATTATACTTGATGCTCATTTTAAGTTCTCAAGGGTCAAATTCCTGTTGGTTCTGTTAGCTTCCCAATTAATTACTTTTCACAAGACTAATTAGAGCCATGTATCCCATAACTGTCAAATTATAAAACACTCCTTTGATTCAGGAAGAGCATTTCCCATCTCACGCACACATGCACAGACTCACTTGCCCACAGTTGCTGGAATCTGAGTTAAGGTCCAGAACTGTATAAGCCATATTAATTAGAAAGAGAGATTATGAGTTCTCTACAGCAGCACACAGAACCCCCACTGCGCCGTCTGGATAACTGTGTGGTGTGACCCTGAGCTGTCCACCTTCTCCCTGCGGGCCCCTCTTGGGGCTGGCTGGGCATGGCGGGGAGAGGTGGGAAGCCCTGGGAGATTTCTCAGTAAATCCCTACTAAGTTCTACTTTGAGTAGCAGCTGCGATGCCCCAATGGCTGTTCCGCTCATCTCTTTCTTTCATTGTGCCATTTGGACGAGCTTCACATTACAAAAAGGAAACAGTAGGAGAGTCAGACTCAAGTATTGGATTTGGTGTCCCAATGGGGAGTAATAGTCATCCCCATGGAGAACTTTGGAGTTCAGAGAAATGACAACACGGGAGAAGAGAGGGAGAGAGGGGTAAGGGAGGCCAGCTCATGGCACACTTGGAGTTATGCCTGGCTTGCAAAAATTTCGTTGGGCCAGTGGAATGTGGAACCTGGAGTTTAAAGCATCTTGTCATCTGTTTTCCATAGTATTTGATGATGAGTATGAATAAAACGTTCTTTGGTTTGTTCTGCCTTCCTCTTCTTCCCTTTCAAGAGTCTAATTAATAATCAAATAAAATCAAGTCACAGATGTCTCTCACATGTAGGCTAAGAGGTGTGTGTATATCTGTGCCTAGATATTTTTATCGTGTATAAAAGTGTGGACACAGAGAACATACGCAGCCCTATTGCTGGAACACCCATGTTTCTACATAATAATGTAAAACTGACTTTTACCAATGGAATGCTACGTGCTGAACACTGCTGCATTCATTGCTACCCACAGCCCTTTGGAGCTGTAAGAGGAGGAGCTGGGATTTACCTCCAGATCTTGGAGAATCTGGAGACCACCCTCAAAACGTCTCCAGTATCTCGCTGCTTTTGCACATAACTTGGCCGTAGAAACACATTATTATCCTCACTCTTACAGAGCTGACTCTTGCCAGTAAATTGCTCCAGATTGATAGGTATATTTCCTTTTGATTTTGTAATGAGAAATGGGGGGGAAAAAGAGCTTTAAAATTATGGGACATAAAATTGCAGCTTATCACCCTGACATGCGTTATTAAAACTATGCTGTCTCTTCCCCTTGTGAGCCCTTGGGCACTCCAGGTAGTGAGAGCTGACTCGGGCTCTCCAGCCAGGTGCTGAGGGAAGTATTCTAAGTATGTCTGGAAAGACATCACTGTGGCCTCAGTTGTCGGCTACCCCTGGAAGAAATGTGGACATACAGCGATTGCATCTATGAAGTGATTTCGTTTGGGGTGGGGGGCACACATGGGAAGGAGAACATACATACATTTTAATCATTTGGAATTCTTGGCTCTTTGTTTAAACGGGCCTCAAATATTTTATAATACATTTGATTTTTTCTCTTCCTTTTCTTCAGTTTTACTTTTCAAATAAGAGCTGTCTGGAAGGCTTCCATGGGAAACACGGTCTGAGTTACCGATAGCACGAGCCATAAAAGGAATTCCCAACATGGGCTGGCGGCCCGCGGGCTTCGGGATGTCTTCAGAAATGTGTCTTGTTGACCTGTTCTGACTAGTCACCCGCTTTGCTTGTGTGCTCTTCCAGCCCCCCACGCCGGGGTCAGCCCCGCGGAGTACTATCACCAGATGGCCCTGCTCGCTGGCCAGCGCAGCCCCTACGCGGACATCATCCCCTCTGCGGCGGGTGCCGGCGCCGGGGCCATCCACATGGAGTACGTTCACGCCATGGACAGTAAGTAGTTGGTGGCAGGGCAGGGGGTTGGGGGGGGATGCTGAACTGTGGAGGGAGACGTGACCATTAGGTGATTCTCTGACCTTTGAAACCAGAGAAGCTGGAAGACCATTTGGTGCTTGGCTTTCTTTGGTTTTCTGAGGAGCTGCTTCTACTCATCGGGCCGTCCTGGGACTCCCGTGGAGGGCTCCCGGCTACTCACAGACTGGAAGAGGCAGGAGATTGTGATTTGGCAGGTCTCGAAAAAACAGTCCTGCCCTGATTGTCCTGAGAACAAATATACGGGAATGTGTTTCATGACGTGGACATACTTCACCCAGGCCCTCTTTGGTTTTCTTGATTTCATGCTTTAAAAATTGATTTTTTTTTTCAAAGATTTAGCTATTTATTTTAGAGAAAGACAGCGCATGTGAGTGGGGGCAGAAGAGAGAGAGAGAACCTCAAACAGACTCCCTGCTAAGCACAACTGGGGTGGGCGGGCTTGATCCCAAGACCCTGAGATCACCTCCTCAGCTGAAACAAGAGTTGGACGCCTAACCCACTGAGCCACCCAGGAGCCTAAAAAAAAACGTAGACGTGGCTTGTACATTTTTCCCCCATGGATTTACTATGCCTCGTATATTTTCTTTACATTAAAAATCATATTTCACTAAGACCTTTTGTCTAGGAAAAATAAAAAGCATTTCCAAGTCAGAAAGAGCTGTTTTTAGTGCATAACGGTAGAAGACAATGGCATCCTTTGATGCTTTTTATATAACTCATTTTGGGATCCCTGAAGGCTTATGGTGGTGCCTTAGGGTCACTTATCTCGACATAGACAAATGAGCCTACGAGTTTCACGGTTCAGAACATCCTAGAGTTCTTATTTATTCACATTCTTTCAGTTCCATTTGCCAGGTGCCAGGAGGTGAATGCAAAGCGTTGTCTGAGGGATCCCTCAGTGAAAGCCTCTTCCCTTTGACTATGACAAAGGGCCTATGGCTTTGAGAAAGGCATATGCTGGAGGATGTTTGTTTGTTTCTCCTGGTGGCCGTACTTTTTCATCTACAATCTGTTTGGATTCTTCTGGGACAAAGGTGTGTCCTGGGCACAGCCTTCAGGTTGGGAGTGGAGAGAGGGGGACTGGTTTAGAGTGAGAGCTACAGCCTCCGTCTTCTTACGGCCATGAAGGAACTCGCTGAGTTACACGGGGTCCCAGCTGGCGACGGTTTCCGGCGGGAAGTTCATTACCACAAAGCAAGAGAAACCTGTTCCATCTTCTGCGGGGGTTTTGTTGTTTGGCTTTGTAGAGTCAAGAGCTTCAAATTCAGAGTCATCAGAACCACATTTCAATCAGGGATTGCTGGAAACGAAGTTCAGGTTTATTATGCAAATTCGTTATTTAAAACTCTGCAAATAAAGAATGAAAATAAGGGAGCATTCTTGGAAGGTCGGCCCGCATTACCTTCTACATTTGATGAGAATGTGTTCAGTCAGGCAAAGGCGGTTTTTATCTAAATAAAGGATGAAGCTACCCTTTTACTTTGTAAAAACTAATTAAGGAATTTTAATTTGCCTGAGTATATGGTAAATTGATTGTCATTAAGTAGGAATTTAGATGTCCTATCATTCATCACATAAAAAGAAACCTCCTTTCTCTTTGTCAGAATTTTCTTATTAGAACAGAGAAACAAAACAATTAACAGAAAGCCAGATTGGAGATATCTGTGTTGGAACAATAAGAATGCTGGTCTTATGTGTCAGAAGGAAACCATAGGATCAGTGAGGAGCTGGGTGACTTCTTTGCAGCGGTCTTCCAAATGTTCTCCTTGTGTTTTAGCTGTTCCCCTCAACGGGGATCCCAAATCACCATTCCAAAACGCTGACTTTCTCTGTTTCCTTGGTTATTAGGGGGTTAGGAAGAGCATATTAAAGGGTTGGGAAGTGCTTAAAATACTACCTTCCTTCTAAAAAAAAATGAAATAGCATTTAGTTAAACATAACATAAGGAGTGTGCTAAGAATTTAAATTATAGGTGCCTTTTCCAACAGAGAAGCAGAAACTCTTATCGATCACTACTACCTTGGGTGTGGCCCTGCAGGGCAAAGCCCACCTGGAAGCTAGCTGGTCACTCTCATCCATTGTTAACAGATCTTCCAGAGTCCTCGGTTGGCAGAAACTAGTGTTGGATGAGCACTTGCCTTTTAATGTGCCAACCATGGGCATATCTGGGTTTCTGCCACCTAAGGGCAGCGTATTTAAATGTCACATGTTAGAATATGCAAGTCTGCTTTATGGATCTAATTCTGTCTTTCGGGATTAATTACCCTAAAAGCAAAGCAAGTAATCCCAATGAGGAACATTCTAGAATTGAGGGCTCCCGAAAACCTTATTATTTATATCGGTGGAAACTGACTGATGTAAGAGCCCACCCTGGAGGGAAAAGCAGAGAGGAGCTGGACCAACCAGGCTGTGGGCAACAGGAAGGCTTCCTTGGAAAGGATGAAGGGAGGCCTCTGGGCTCTGGCTTTGGATGATGTAAGGGGGCCCTAAGACCTTTGTTGCTTCATAACATCAGATGGCCACCTTATCTAATTAATGATTTAAGAAATTAGAGGTGTTCCAGGGATCATCTCTCTGTCTAGCGTGTCCTGTTATTCTTAACTCTGCCACGGATCCCTGAGACCCATCGAGAAGGGTTATCGCTGAGGGTTATATGGAAGTAGATAGGAAGTCTGGAGTCCTTGGAGTCGTTTGGAAGTGGAATGGATTTCTTCATTAAAAGACTAGGGGCACCTGAGTGGCTTAGTGGGTTATGCGTCTGCCTTCAGCTCAGGTCATGATCCCAGGTTCTGGGGATCAAGCCCACGTTGGGCTCCCTGCTTGGTGGGGAGCCTGCTTCTCCCTCTCCCTCTGCTCCTCCACCTGCCTGTGCTCTCTCGCTCTCAAATAAATAAATAAAATCTTAAAAAAAGAAAAAGAAAAAAAACTATGATGAAATTAGCCTCTCATAGTGAGTAAATGTGGAACATTTCTGTGTGAGGCTGATGTATAATAAAAGTAAGATGCTGGTTTAAACACTAAAAGATGTGTATCTAGCTGGGATAGCTATACTGGTACTAGCATGGCCTAAATCAGGCTCATAATGAAATTACTCTAAATAAAGAAACTCAATTTTGAATGTGTCTGAAAGAAAAATTTGAGGAGGCACCGTATTCATCTTTCAAATCGGTTTTCCAGTTTTATACATGGTACTAATTTCCTAAGCTCCATTTTTGAGATTTATTTCCTAAGCTCCAGTTTGCGATTATTTTAGATAAAGTATATCTATTTATTCTGTGATACTACCTGTAGACTCTCTCATGCCCATCGATTTCATTTCATGATCTTGAAGCATGTTGGATTGTTATCTAGAGTCAAGGTCCATGATGAAGAAAGTATTCCCATGGAAGTTGCCAGAGACCAAGTGCCTAGTCTGTTTCCTATAAAGAAGGCTTACCTTCTACTTCGGCGCTCCGTGTACCACAAAACTGTAGTGTCCCCTTAGGCAAGTAGACCCGTACTATCAAATAAAAACCCTCCATTATTACTCAAAACGAATTATGTTTCATTTGCTCCTTATGGAGTAGGATTATGTTCTCATTCTTTCATTCAGCTATAGTTTGATGACTTGATGATGGACATGTGACCTTAGAAGAGGCAGGAATGTGGGCCTCTGGGCCGTATGCATAGTTGGTCCCTGAAATTCACATCTCTAGGATCTACCAAATTGAAGGCAAAGAGGCATTTATTTCACTTTCAACTCTTTAGGTAAAAAACATTGTACCAAGTTGGCATGCATTGAAGTGTGAGTTACTAACCTCCCGATTAGAACTTCTGTGGAGGAATCTTAATAAAGACTGAGATTTCTAATAATAAATGCTTTATTCCCTATAATTATGACTGGAGAAGCAAGGTCCAGAGAATTAAATCTCATGATAATGCTTACATGGTCCTCCCCTGCCCCTGACCTTGGAACACCTCCAAACGAACCACATCCTGAGATTGGAAATGCTTATTGGAACTTATTCTTCTAGAGCGTAGAGAACTTAGGCAGAGTTCCTCAGTCTCGGCTCTCCTGAGGGGAGAGAATTCTTCATCATGGGGGGCTGTCCTAGGCATTGCTGGGCGTTCAGCAGCACGCCTGGCCTCTACATACTCGATGGGAGTCTCACCCCCTGAACTGTGATAACTGAATGATCTCCAGATGTTGTCCCATGTCCCCTGGAGACATAATTGCCCCCGATTGAGAACTGTCAATTTCAGATAATGCATTTATCAGTGTTTTAGTAAAGCTTTATGTATACGTGGATCAGATAGCTACCAAAATCATGGGGAGATGAGAGCATCACTAAGCTGAATTTCTAATCTCCGGGTGCTTTAATTCATTTCCTCCTTCGGCTCATTGCCCTAAAATGGTGTGTGTTGGGATGGGGGGGGTGTTGTGTAAACTGTGGGGACCACTGTCTTTGTCGCTTGTGGTGAATTAATGATGGGAATATCTAAGCAGCCGTCAGATTCATAAATCACTAGAAATGAGAGGGATAACACATAAAAGTCTTTCCCTTTTGTTTAGCAATTTATCATTTGCCTGCACATTAATAAACAGAGCTCCCCTGAGGTAAGCCCTGGAAGATAAATATTTCTCCCTAATTTCCTCAGTTGTAGCCAGGAGACCACAAGTGGGCAGAGAGGCGCTTGTCACCGCAGGTTGCTGGCTTCTTAGCCGCCCCTTCTTCCAGCCAGGCCTGGAGCAGTGACTCACAGGTGTGGAGTTCCAACCGCAGGTAACTGGGTTCTGTTCTGTTTCTGCAACAGGCACGAGATTCCCCAGCCCCAGGCTGTCAGCCAGGCCGAGCCGGAAACGTACCCTGTCCATATCACCGCTCTCCGATCACAGCTTTGACCTTCAGACTATGATAAGGACGTCTCCCAACTCCTTGGTCACGATTCTCAATAATTCCCGCAGCAGCTCGTCGGCAAGCGGCTCCTATGGTCACTTGTCCGCGAGCGCCATCAGGTTTGTATTTTCCAGAATCCGCGATGTGTTTCTTTTTATTAGAGGGGCAACGCCCAAGGGGCCCGCCTTTGCGGGACTGATGCCCTCTGAGGGTGACAACGATAGCACGACCCCGGGCCTGACCCAGGATGCCAGTCAGATGCCTCTGCTGTGAATTCCAGAGCCAAGGACTGGACCAAAGGTTTTTTTGTTTGTTTGTTTGTTGGTTGGTTTGTTTTTTTCTCCAGATTTGAATTAGTAGCCCGTATGCACATTCGTAGCTATTTCCTTATGATGGAGGTCACTGTGCAGTGAGGCTGGCGAGCCTTCATCCAAACCCCTCTTACTCATTATAGTTCTGTGGAGAGAAAACCCATTCATACCTGGTCGTGCGGCACATGGGAGGAGGGACAGAGCAGAAGACAGACAGTCAGACGTGGTGTAATTCACATTTGTTAATGACGGGGGAAAGGGGTGCGTTTGAGGAAGAAAGAAAAGGCGTCAGCAGGATTTCGAATCTAAGAGAAAAGAAACAGGATGACATAGGAAGGCACGTCTGTCAGAGGAAATGCGGCAAACCAAGATTTCCTTGTTTTCCTATTAAGCATTTTTAGCTTAATTTGAAAGCCCTCTGTTTTGTCATCCTCCCTCGCGGGGGGACGAGAACATTTTGACACTTCCTTTGGTGAAATGCTTTCTGTCTGCTCTTGCATGGGAAGGTACAAACACAGGCTTCTGTGAACACGCTTACCATAAAATAGTTCTCGCTGCTAATGATCAAACGTGGGCTGATGTCAATAAGTGGGGAACAAAAGTAAGCCAAGTGAGGAATTTTAGGTGTGTTTAGGCTGCTTTTATCAGCTAATCACTTACTGTTTCGTGCTGTGCTAGTTACCAAATGGTTGTTTCAAGCATCGAATTAGATCATGTCCTAGTTCATTAATTAGGGAACCCTGCTTGTCGACTTTGGTTATCCCTTCCCCTAAGTTTTTCCTCCCATAAATTAAGAGTTCAGTTCCTAGTGATCTTTTTGAACTGGAGTTTTGCAAACCGTGGGTGATTCCTTGCCTTAAAAGGAATCAGCCTTGCTTTGAGTAGGTGAGGGTTTTGTTACTGGTGTGTTTCATCTTCTCCGGCCTTCTTGATCTGCTCACCTCCACCCAGGTGACCTAGTACTGGATCCTGACTGGGGTTGATCATTTTCCCCTGCCTCCAAGGAACTCCCATAGACCCTGCCATTCTCATTAGAGCTGGAAGAAGAGGTTTGCATCCAACACTAGTCATGGGCCCAGCCACTGTGCACTCCTGTTCTTCCTTTGGGTCCTTTCCATTCTCTCTTCTCTCTGGCAGCCTGACCTCTCACTCTCCAATATTCACCTGGTGTGTGTTAGGACTGGAGGTAACTTTGAATGCACATAAGTAATGCAGATAGCCCAGAATGACATCTGCTTGGTGTATAACATGATGACTAGAATAATTATCATCAGCAACATTTGCCTGTCCTGTAGTGCTTTGCTTGCCCCGTTCTTAGTTCAGATTTGTAACTAAAAACCGACTTAAGGAATCATCAGTCAAAGTGGTAGGACCAGTGGGAGGCAGGGAAAGGGTGGAAGTGTGAGCAAAGGCACAAAGGGTAGCTAACTTTCTTGGGAGGGAAAGGCACAGGAGTGAGTGTGGACTGAGGGTGCGTGCAGTCCGGGCTGTGGACCAGCCAAAGGGTTGGGGCAAGAGGCACGCTCCTTGTTTTTGTGTCACAGAGATTTGGAAGAACGTTCTGTTGCCCTTGTTTTACTCAGCCACATGGTGGGTCTTTGCAGGAGGAAGTTGGAGAAGGTCGTCTGCCAATCTTCCAATGCCCTGCTTTGCAATGGACCCCAGATGTGTTTGACTTTGGTGCCATTTTCTGGGGCCTGACTTACAGCTGGTAGAGGCATGCAGTGTAACACTGTTGGTTGAGTTGCCAAGATGGTGTTCCGTTTGAAGTCAAGCATTCCGTCTTCTGAAAAAAATGCCGTAGTGGTGATCTCCTTCGCACAGCATTCTAGTTCAGATGTTACCCTCCGAGAGGCTGGTAGTCGCATTTGCCTCTGTTTGAAATGTCTGCGTTGACTGGCTCATCTAAGAGTCTGCTGTTTGTTTCCCTCTGCTAGAGTGCGACTACCAGAGGGCCGCAGGCCTTGTTCATGGCCGCATACAGCCACCCCCCCCAAAACACCTGTGCCTTCTCACCTTGACACCACTCAGAGGTTGTTTCTTGAGTGAAGAAATGAAGGAGCGCTTTTTTTAGGGGGGCAGGGGCAGAGAGAGAGGGAAAGAGAGAGACCTTGCACTCCGTGCAGAGCCCGATGTGGGGCTTGATCTCACGACCCTGAGCTGATTCCTCTCCTGCCCAAATCCAGAGTCAGACGCTTAACTGACTGAGTCACCCCGGCGCCCCTGAAAGAGCTCTTAAATGAGTAATCAGAATTCTCATCAGCCGTTTTATTAAAGGAACTTTCTACGTGTCAGATGAATAATTCTGATTTTCAGACTGTATGAAGAGTAGATTACATGTCCATAGGTTGAGAGCTATAGAGAGATGGAGAGATGGATACAAAATGAGGGGCTAAAAAGCAAATGTCTATCCTTGGGTATGGTTCTTACTTTTATGTATTTAGCTAATAATTCAGACTGCTCTAAAAATACTGTAGAAAGCAAATATTTATTCACAAAAGCCCCTTAGCGCACTCATTTATGTATCACTTTTCAACCCTGTAGTCCACGTCTACATCATAAATCCTACCCTTTTATATCATAACTGAAATGACCATTCTGAAAACCCCATGCACTTGGAAAGGTTGTTGTGAACAATTAAGCTGTCTCAAGCAGGGGCGCCTGGGTGGCTCAGTGGGTTAAGCCGCTGCCTTTGGCTCAGGTCATGATCTCAGGGTCCTGGGATCGAGCCCCGCATCAGGCTCTCTGCTCAGCAGGGAGCCTGCTTCCTCCTCTCTCTCTGCCTGCCTCTCTGCCTGCTTGTGCTCTCTCTCTGTCAAATAAATTAAAAAAAAAAAAAAAATCTAAGCTGTCTCAAGCAGTTTTAACTTGTCCATCCCCCTGAAGACTCCCATCTAAGCCTAGATGACTCACGTTTATCAAATAACAACCTGTAACCTCCACTCCACATAGGTTTTGTAAATATAATGGCAATATAGTAGAAATACCTTTGCCTCTGCTAATACCTTCCCCTAGAAATTACACCACTGTCACAAAGAGGGCTTGGGGTGACCTTCCTCTTCCTGTAGTCTCCTGCCAAAGGTAAACGGAATGAAGAAATGAGTAACCCACTCGTTTCCAACCCACCAGTTACAGTGTTCTTACTTTGAGTTTATGGCTAAAACGAAGATGAGCTTGTGTCCTCAGTGGTCTCCGGTCTGGTGTGGCCAGGACAGGCATCTTGATGAAAGTGGGAGTCGGGTGCCACAGTGGGACAGGTGTCTGCAGCCAGCACCACAACAGACTATGACCGGTGTCGGGACAGCGGGCTGTGTCCTGTGTTCTGTGTCCTGTAGTGGCCATGGCCCCAGCCCCAGGGCCCTGGAGGAAGTAGATGTCTGTTGCCATTTCCCAAGGCAGGAGAGGAACCAGCTCGGTCTCCAGAGCAGGTTGACTCTGGGTCTGTTGATACCCTTTATAGGCTGGGTGGGACACAGCAAAGAACAGAATGTAGGTGAACACAGTGCCCGATGACCAGCGTCCCGAAACCCTGATGACATCTTCTGAAAGTGGAGACAAACTTCTTCTCCCCCAGCAGCAGCCAAAGTGATTAATACTGAGAAAGGTAGTTTTTATTGTCTCTCATATGTGGTCATTGGTTTTAGAGAGCATTTCATTTAATCAGTTACTCATTCATCCCCTCCCATATTCAGCTGCATGTTCAACTCTGTGTTAGTCACCGCGCTGGGCGTGGGGGCTACCGGCATGGATGAGAGGCAGGACCCCTACCCTCAATGAACTCCTGAAGGGGAAAAGGCTCCAATCAGGTATGAATGAATGAGTGGACCAGATGAAACCATGGGATGGGAAGAGCTTGGGTGTTGAGGGAGTGTCAGGAATCCAGGGGCCACAGGGCAGTAAACAGGAAAGGCAGGCAGGGGCCCGGTTAGGCACAGCCCTCGGCCCCTGCTCCGGGAACAGCAGGAAGCCTTCCAAGCTCCCAGCAAGGCTGAATTGTTTTCAGGTCCAAGGGACTGATGCTCAGGGAGGCCCAGTGGGCTGCTTCAAAGAGAGATCCCACATAGGCAGAGAGGCAGGCAAAGGGAGAGGGGGAAGCAGGCTCCTCACTGAGCAGGGAGCCCAACACTGGCTCGATCCCAGGGCGCTGGGATCATGACCGGAGCCAAAGGCAGACGCTTAATGACTGAGCCACCCAAGGGCCCCAACATGCATTCCTTTTAAAGGATGTTTCCAAAATTCACATCTGAGCAAAATACAGCACCCTGAGCAATTGAAAAACACGTGCTTGTACATAGTTAGCATTGACCTTATATTTAAAACAGGACATTTCCTAAGAAGGCAGAGGCACCGTGTGTCTGTTACCCTTCACACCAGCAGCAGGTGGTGAATGTTCAGGGAGTGATTTTCTGCAGTATGGACTTTCAGTGTCCCCACTTACAGGTCATTCTAGAAATTAAATAGAAACACATGGATTGATCACAAGGTTTCTGTACAAACGTTGGCTCACGTTACTTCCTTGGTGTGAGAACACAATGTGGTGAAAGTGAAAAATGATTATGAACGTCAAAGTTCCATGATTGATTATAATATCTAACTGTCTAGTTGCAAAGAATATTTTATGCTCTGGGACTATAAATGGGACACATAAAAAGTACTTGGTTAAAACTTACTGAATTGATGCATGATTTTGTGTGTGCATTTTATGACGTTTATTTCGCTTAACATTTTCTTTCTAATTGCACTCCAAATGTTACCTGGATTGGGGGTAGTTGCTGAGATTCCCAGATAGGAGACTTCCTGATGGGTGAGGTGTGACTGTGCTGTTTACTGCCCTTGAAGAGACAAGACCCCATTTGCAAAACTTGGTCATACTTTGCAAAAAGAGTATCGATAAAACTATACCTCTGATTTTTGATAGAGGATAAATATATCAAAACTTTTTCAAAGTTTCAGACTTTGGGAGTTTTCATTTTATTTTTTTTTTAAGATTTTATTTATTTATTTGACAGACAGAGATCACAAGTAGGCAGAGAGGCAGGCAGAGAGAGAGGAAGGAAAGCAGGCTCCCCGCTGAGCAGAGAGCCCGATGTGGGGCTCGATCCCAGGACCCTGGGATCATGACCTGAGCCGAAGGCAGAGGCTTAACCCACTGAGCTGCCCAGGCATCCAGGGAGTTTTCATTTTGGAAAATAGATGAACTTGTTCCCACTCAGACAACACTTTATTGATCACTGTTAGCTCAGAGCCGAACATAAAGGGGGAACGGACTGTGAGTAATTTTATGTCAGTGTGCTCAGAACTCTGTCCCCGAGTCACCACAAACACAGGAAAGCTCCTTTAAGGTATTTTATAAAGCAAAAAAATCTATAACTGCGAATCTGTTCTAATGGGTAGAAATTATATTGGGTGGCCGAGGACGTTCTCCACGCTAGAGTCAAGCACCTAAAACCCACACCTTTCTCCTTTTCTGCTCTTGAGAAAAATAAAGGCCAATTTAATATTGAAATTAATTTCTTCTGGCTTGATAACTGTTGTCCTAGAAGAGTGCTTCTCGGAGTGTTTTGCAAGGATCACTAGTTTCTAGAAGGTTCTCTGATGACCGCTGCAAACTGTGTCTGGGGTGGGACACTTAGAGGGCACGTCCCATGGTGACTGCCCTGCGAGAATCCTCCAACATGGTGACTTGAGCTCTTCTTTTTCCTCACCGTTGTAAGACTTCCTTTCAGCCTGTTGCTTGGGGAGAACTGTGGCCTAGTTAATGCCTCGCTTGGGAAGATGGGGGCCACCTGACACGGTTTCTCCTCGTCTCATCGATTACATATAGATAAATCATTTTAAGTCACATGTTCATAAATGTTTATGTGTTTTAAGTTACCCCATCTTTCCTGTAATCATTTGGAAAAGAAGTGAAAACTTTAAAAAATGGTTTTTTAAAAAAGTTATATTTACTATGTTAAATATTGAGTGAAGAGAATGCAGAAATCAGATGATAAAATTAAGCTTTCTTCTTGGGATCCACAGGAAAGAATAGGGTGAGCAGAAATATTAAAAAGTTTGAGGTAATAAAGCTCAGGTAGACCGAGTTTTAAATTAGACCATGTCCTCCTTTAGAGGACACAGGAGATTTATAAAAATCCTCAACAATATCAATAATTTCTAGGAAATTATGGAATCATTCTTGTCAGCATTTCTAAAGGTTAGGATTTATTTTTTCTTTTTAATTCTGACCTCTGTAATCGGCAAAGACTATTTAGCTGCTAAAGTTGTCTAGAAAGACATGAATCTGGCTTTGTTTAGACTGTTTTACAGATGCATTGTCAAATTGTAGTTTTCAGAGGAAGACACGTTTTTCTTTGAATTGACTCTTCTGTGTGTGATCAGCCCCCAAGGACATTCACGTCTTAACCCCAGAAATGAACGGGCCGTTACCTTAAAAGGCAGAAGGAATTTTGTAGCTGGGATTATATGAAGGAGTTTGAGATGAGATTATCTGGGATTATTTGGGTGGCCCTGATGTAATTAAAAGCATCCTTATAAGAGGAAGGTGGGGGACCAGAGTCAGAGCCAGGGAAGAAGGTCAGCCGATATGGAACCACCAGCAGAGGACGGGTCGGCCGGCCTCTAGAAGCTGCGGGAGACTCCACAAAAATGCAATACTGGTTTCACGAGCCAGCGAGAGAGGAAGCATGTGTCCTTTTCAGCCTCTCAGTTGCAGCAGTAAATGGACACTGTAGTACGCTGAAAAGAGACTCGGTCGCTCAGGACTCCGTATCGAGGGCCTCCTGTGTGCTGGGCAGTGTGCCAGGCATCAGTGGGTTCACACCGTTGGGACTTCAGGGTCTAGAGGGAGACAGACTGTGACCTCAGAGAGCGCGGGTATGGCTGGGGAACAGAAGGGTCCAACAGGAGAACGTGATCGGACCTGCCGTGCAGGGGGGCTCCTTTGGATGGGGCAGGGTCTCAGAAGCCTCGCCGTCCCAGGAGGTGACACTTAGCCAAGACCCAGCTGATAGAAAGGATGTGACCATGCTCAGCTCGGGAAGGATGCGGGCAGTACCTGTGGCCCGGGGGACTCTCCTGCTTCCCCCCAACTAACACCCCCCATCCCCGCAGTGTGGGGCCCTGAGGTGGAGCTTGCTAAGGCCACTTACTGTCAGAGAGCAGGGGTGGTGGCTGATCCCCGACTCCGCACCTGTGGGAATGCCCCAGTCCTTCTTTCTGTCGTCACTGACATCTGCACGTGGTGCTGGGACGTTGCCCATCCTTGGCTTCTTCCTTCCAAACCCTCTGTCCTCCTCCACACTCTCCTGAGAACGTCCTTGCTGATGCTGTGACAGAGCCGAGAGCGACGTGTGTCATCGAGTCCTAAAGAGGCTCTGTGACCGGGAGGAGCAGGCAGCTTCCCACGGCATGGGCTCTGCGGGTGGGGACCCCACCTGTCACCGCAGGAGCCCGCCACCACCTGCCCTTCCCACGCGGCGGAGAGAGCCTTCCTGTGGCCAGCTGCCTACACTCTGGGAGGCTCCGCCAGTGCTCATCGTGTCCCCTGGAAGCTAAGACTGGACATGGATTTCGGAGAAGGTTTATTCCTGGCACCTGCTTTTTACCTGCAAGAAAACAGCCACAAGAGGGGGATGGGACGTTCCCAAAATGTGTCGAAAACTGTCCCTGCCTTTCCCGATGTCTGCTGAGGTCAGCCCGAGTGTACCTGAAGCAGGGCCTGCAGCACGAAACCCAGCATGGCTCTCCTTCCTTCTGACACCTTGAAAAGTAAAAATGGACCCATCCTGCCTGCCCAGGAACATCTATAAATCGCTCCTAGACACCACTGAGGGCATGTTCCGCCTTCTGAAATGTTTTCTTTAGTGGCCCCGAGCCTTAATCAGGTCCTGACTCTTTGAGCCCCCAAACGTTGCACCCTCCGGCATTAGAAGGGCCCCCTTCCACGCCTGCCCCATCGTGTGGCCTCAGGAAACTCCGCGAATGTGTCTGGAGGCTCCCGCAGACTGTCCCGTTGCACATATATGTGCAGTGGGGTCTTTGGGCTTTTGCCTGTTTTAATGAGTAGAATAAGGTAGTTGTACTTAGTCATATCCATTCACCAAAAGGAAAGGGGTGGGGTGTTAAATCATTGTGGGGTGTTTTTTTTTTTTTTTTTTTTTTTGATGAATGGCTTGTACACTGAAAAATAAATTGGACAAACTGGCATAGAGCTCAGTGAACATGAAATCAGCTATTAGAAGAAAGCTTGTGAACAAATTCTGGGGCAGATATGCATCTTTTGATTAATGCCCTATCAGTCATCCACGCAGCTACCTTAGCGGAGTCTTGCCGTAATCATTCACGGTTGCTTTCGGAAACAGGGGCAGAAACTATCGCACTGCAGAACCGGAATATTATTACTGATTTCTCCCTAACTTGCCATGAACAATGACTGTTTTCAGCACACTCCTGCTCGCCTTTATTATGGAGTGACAATGCGGAATGAAAGGAGAGTTCCTCCAAGCTGGGGGAAATTCTCTGAGGGTAATCTTAATGATATTCAGTGTTAAATGGGCGAGCTATTGTAACGCAAGTTTCTCTGTAGGAATAATAGTAATGTAATCCCATTGAAGCAGCCTTTCATGGATTGTCGTCAAATAGGCAAAATGTGGAGTCACGTTAATGAACAGAGTATATCTTCGGAATTATTACTTAAAGTTGTTGAAATGGTTTGAATTTTGGTATTGTAATTATTATATTCTCAGTTAATGCGCTTACCAACAGCAGTAATTAACCCACCAGATTGGAAATTTGCATGAATTCTACCTTTGACATTACGAGAAACTCCGATTCTTTCTGGGTATTACACAGCAGGACGGAGGAAATGCATATTTTTTATTTTTTTTCCCACTGATTATTTTTAAGAAGGAAACGTTTGTGAATGCAATTATAGTTTTTCAGGCATTTTTAAGCCATGGGCAGATTTCCTCGAGAACACTTCATTCTTTTAAGAGGATTTGATTCCTAAACCATGCCGGCACAAAGAACCATTTGGCACCGTGTACGCATCGAGAAATCTGTAGGTAATAGCGTGGCTTCCTCGCAACTCGCTGTAGGCTGGACGGGGTGAGGCATAATGGAGCGGTGACGGGCATTAGCATGTATAATGGGCTTGCGTAGACATTTAATGCCATTTAGCTGGGAGAGGGAGTCGAGCTCTCCCATTGGAATATTCCTCCACCGGAGCCCATTGATCACCGATTGGAGCCAGGAGAGGTTAATCCATCAGCTTCCGTAACCAGACGGCACTGATGGAAATTCTTTAGGTGGCATTCTGGATGAACCAAGCTTTCCATCTTTACAAACAAATGAGTGATATGACAAGCATGGTGTTCAAAACACATTTAACCAATTGATTTTCTTTCCTCTTGTAATAAGATCTGGAGACATATGAAAGCACGCAGCGTGAGCCGAGATTAAAGGGATTGCTCCGTGCACAGGGACGTACGGCGCTGAGAGCCAATAAAAGTACTATAAAGCATGTAGTCGCCCATTCTCTTTTTTATATAAAGTTTGTTATTGCAATAAATAGCTGTTATTGAGCCTTTTGTTCCCGTCGTGCCGAGCCTCATTTCAGGTCTGTGTGTCTGGGCACGGGCACACGTGTGTCTGCTCCCGCAGGCGTGTCTCTCTCGGAAGTGTGCACGATGTCCGTCAGTAACCGTTTTTGCCTTCTGGCCTGCACAGGCAGACCTGATGTCATTTGGGAGGGCAGCTCCGGGTGCAAAGACGCAGATGCGGTGTGCTGCCGGGATGTGTGCGTTCCGTGTGAATGAGCGCCGTCTGCTCTTTTTCTCCTCCTACAGCCCGGCCCTGAGCTTCACCTACCCTTCTGCTCCCGTGTCTCTCCACATGCATCAGCAGATCCTAAGCCGTCAGCAGAGCTTGGGCTCAGCCTTCGGACACAGCCCTCCTCTCATCCACCCTGCCCCGACGTTTCCAACGCAGAGGCCCATCCCTGGGATCCCCACGGTCCTGAACCCCGTCCAGGTCAGCTCGGGCCCATCGGAGTCCTCACAGGTGAGAGACACAGCCCAAGGAGCTGATCGTCGTCCTCTGGCAACTGCAGAGGAGGGCCCTGCCTACCCCAGGACAGGCGGCTGCCCCCGCATTCTCGTGGTCTTCCGAACCCAGGGCGGTAGGCTTCAGGTTTTGAGGAGTGCGGCATGTGTGTGCGGGCTTCCTGCCCCAGAGTCGTTTCTTCCCCTGTGGGACAGCGGGCTGCTGGATGAGGGTCTGCAACCCTGCTCAGGTCCATACGCCGCATGAGGGGGTCGCACTCGACTCCTTACAGGCACTTCGGATCCTGTGATAACTTCACGGGAAGAACCAAACCACTCCGTGCCCTCTGCTCTTACCTCCTCGATAATCCCACTGAAAGAGTCTGAATCCTCTAAGAACGTCGCCAGCTGTTTCTTTTGGTTTCCTGCCCACCTCTCGACTCTGTTCTTCTAAGCGCACGATTGGAGCTCATGAAAACCCAAACCCCCTGCTCCAGTCTTCTAGGATTTAAAAGCCACAGGGAATTAATTTATGTACTTTTAAGGTTTTATGTATTTATTTGACACACACAGAGCGAGAGAGAGAAAGCACAAGCAGAGGGGGAACGGCAGGCAGAGGGAGAGGGAGAAGCAGGCTCCCCGCTGGGCAAGGAGCCCAACGTGGGGCTCGATCCCACGACTCCAGGATCATGACCCAAGCTGAAAGCAGATGCTTCACCAAAGGAGTCCCCCAGGGGTCCCTGAAAGCCACAGGGAGTTTCTCCTCCCGAGGGGAAACCCTTATAGATATGTTTTCTGGCCTCAGACATGTTTCTTGGGCTCTGCTCTTGTGGGACTGGAGACTTACCAAGCGCTTGTTCCAATGCCACATCGGCCAGCTTGTCTACAGCATGTTTTAGCTTGGTTCCGCTCCTTGATCGAAACCTAATTACTGTCTCTGTCCCCGCAAATGTGACCCGCAGAACAAGCCGACCAGCGAGTCTGCGGTGAGTAGCACAGGGGACCTGATGCACAACAAGCGGTCCAAGATCAAGCCCGACGAAGACCTCCCCAGCCCGGGGCCGCGGGGCCAGCAGGTGAGCACTGGGGGGGCCCTGCTGCCAGCCTGTGGCTCCGTCCAGGCCAGGGTCTCTCAGAGCATGTCCATATCCTCTGTGTGCTGGGCCTTGGCCTTGACCCATGCGCTTGACAGGAGGCCAGTGATGCAGTCTGACTCCACCAGATTCTCTAACTCAGATTCTCAGGTCGGATAAACTGTAGCTTGTGGTATAAGCAGTTGGATTAATTTGTTACCAATCACTGACGGGACCAAGCTTCAGTCCCAAGCCCTGGTCTCGGGCCCCGAAATACCAGCTCCTGCCCCGAAATACCAGCTCCTGGCTATAAGCCCGAGCTGGGCGTGGTTGACGATGCTCCTTACACTGGCCGGGTTCTTTTTTGTTCCTATTTTGCCTTTACCCACTTGCCAGGAGGGCTTGGAGAACAGAGGGAGGGATCAAGGCACAACTTACCCAATTTAAGGCCTATTAGATTCTGGTCCTTGACACAGGACAAGTTTAGAAAGTCCAATCTGGGCTCTGCTATTAGGCATTTAGACCCTCTGAGCTTCTATTTTAAAATGTGTTTATTATGCCTAGAATACCTTCTCCTAAGGTCCCCGAGCCTGACACAGGAAGGAGGTCAGTGAATATTAATCCCTGGAAGTAGGGGCTGCACTGGAGTCTGGACATCCACAGAATTTGGACCTTTCTACATCCGGGCTGCTCTAGCCCCAAACTCAGACGACCTCCACCCACATTTCCTTTCGAGGGAGGAAAGCTTTGAGGATGGAGTGAATGGATGTCGTAGGTTCTGAAATCCGTCCTTCTCCTTGAATTTTGCCAGCCAACAACCTTGCTGGTTACATGTAAATGCTCATGGGCAGTTTTTGTCATGCTGCCCCACATGAGATCCCAAATTCTGGAAATTGTTTGCATTTTCTTTGCCGTGAAGCTGCTTCGGAGAATAGAAGAGACTCAGCTGCTAAGCTCAGATGCTGTGGGTCTAGGGCAACAACCCGTATCCTCGGAGATCAGAGCTTGAACCAGGAAGACAGGATCCCTCTGAAACCCAGAGAGTGTCTGTCACAGCTCCAGTGGCAGGGAAAGCAGGATTAGAATTACTAGTAAACCATTGCCCTGATTCCAAAATAGGAGAATCAACAAACTAACACACTAAAAAGAATCTAACCAAAAGAGGAAAAAGGCCAGTCTTTTGGGTAAAGACGGCATGACCTAATTTAATTGCCTCCCTTACGGGATGACGTTTCCATTTCTTTTTTTTTTTCCTCTAGCATTCGGGGGCAACGTTTGGGCCTCAACTTCTTATCATCATTACAGTTGGGACTGTTGTGTTTTGTTTTTTTTAAAGATCTTATTTATTTGACAGACAGAGATCACAAGTAGGCAGAGAGGCAGGCAGTGAGAGAGGGGGAAGCAGGCTCCCGGCTGAGCAGAGAGCCCGATGTGGGGGCTCGATCCCAGGACCCTGGGATCAAGACCTGAGCCGAAGGCCAATGCTTTAACCTCCTGAGCCACCCAGGAGCCCCAGGACTGTTGTTTTTAATCCCGCATTAACAACCTTGAAAAACATGCACACAAATGATTCCATATGTTTGACTTCTGTTCATAAAATGCAGCTGATAAACCTGGGCTCTATTTTATTTTTCCTGAAAAATTGCCTCAGGAAGAAAACCGGTGCAATCAGGGTTTCCTTTCTTTTCTTTTCTTTCTTTTTTTTTCCTTTCTCTTATCTGCCCTTCCACTGTGTCTCATCTTTTTTTCCCTCTCTCCTCCCCCCCCGCCCCTCCCCCTCTGCTTCCCCACCCCCAACACACCCCCAGGAACAGCCAGAAGGAACAACCTTGGTGAAGGAGGAAGGGGACAAAGACGAAAGCAAACAGGAGCCTGAAGTCATCTATGAGACCAACTGCCACTGGGAAGGCTGCACGCGGGAGTTTGACACCCAGGAGCAGCTGGTACACGTAAGTGGGGGGACGCAGGAAGTGGGCTTTACAACTATGTGACCTTTCCTGCGGGGTCAGCTGCCCTGACCCTGCGCTGAGTCAGGTTTCTTAGCTAGCAGCGTTGCAAACCGAAGAGGGCTTTATGACTTTCTGAGAATAAAGAAAACTCTGAGCCACGGTGCTTGACCTGTTCAGTCAGCTAAAGCTTAGTGTAAAATTCAATAAAGTCTTCAATAGAGAGCGTAATGACTCTGATCCTGTAAGCCAGAAAACACTATTTTGAGTTAGCGTCTTTGATGGTTATTGAGTAATAGTAAGCTGGACATGAATTATTATTAACCTTTTAACCAAGTTTGATTCTCCTCTCCTAGACCCAGCCACGGTAGAAAAAAGTGTAGAGGTGGGGAATTCCTTTTCTCGGTTCTGCCTGCTCCTTCCAAACCCCCAAGGTCCAAGGAACCTCCCACTATTTTATGCAGCAATTAGTAGGTAGATGCTTGGGGAAACCATTAGCGCAATGTCTTGACTGAAGGCCAACACTTGCGGGGCGAGTAGTTCCGTGGAAAAAGTGATGTGTGTTTTTTTTTTTTTAAAGATTTTATTTATTTATTTGACAGACAGAGATCACAGGTAGACAGAGAGGCAGGCAGAGAGAGAGAGGGAAGCAGGCTCCCTGCTGAGCAGAGAGCCCGATGTGGGACTTGATCCCAGGACCCTGAGATCATGACCTGAGCCGAAGGCAGTGGCTTAACCCACTGAGCCACCCAGGCGCCCTGATGTGTGTTTTAAAATGTGCTCAGTGGCATGTCTGCAGCATGGTCAGGCCCACATCCACACCTCATCTCACTATACCAGGTCCAGAAGTGTTGCCCCCATGGGTTTTATTTCCAATTATACAGTGCGCTCCGCACGCCCATGTGCACGTACCTTATGAGGCATATTTCCTTTGCCAATGCTCCATTTGATTTGGCACTCTCTTTCACGCCAGAGGAGTCTCCCTAGCCAATGGGACTGGGAGTAACTGAGATGGAAGGGGCTCTCGATCATCGAGATGGGACAGGCATAGGCTCACGCACTCCTGTGAACAAACACAGGGTCTCATCGAGGCATTATGGATGTTCTGCTACGTGTGGCCGGTTCTTCTGCTTTTACTGTGACGGAAGATCTGAGAGAGCAGCCTTGCTTGGGATGCCCTGCCACCCACCCCACACACGCACACTGCACACACTTGCCCCGTGCACTCTTCTTTTCTAGTAACTTCTAATTTTAGAGGATCCATATTTCTTGATAACCCTTTTCCACTGAAACACAAAAATTCTACAATTCTGGATACATCCCCCATCTTTCATCGACCACAGTGTCATCTACAACTTGGCTCCTCCTCTGGGATATGTCCACACATCACCATCACGGCAAAGTGTTAAATAGATGGTTTTGCCAGCATTCACAATCTGTTAGGTACAGAATGTTGCAAGACGTTAACATGACATCAGCAGGGTCTCCCCGCCACCCCCCATTTCTTTTTTAATCATGTCTCCTTGTAATTGTGTAGGAAGGATTATAGATTTCTCAGCACAGCAAGAAACCTGGAAAAGTCAAATGTTTTTAATTAAGGTATATTTCCAGATTTTTCCATGAACCTAATTCGATTCTTTCTTTCTCATTTGATGCGAGAGTTATTTTTAAGCCAAGCCTTACTTAATGGCCCTTTCTTCTTGCTGACTTTTAATGGAAACCACAGACACGGTCCTACCAAAGACAGAAAGAAAAAGTTCGGAATTTTTCTTTTAGGATAGACAGATATTCCCGAAGAGTGAACTGTGCCGAGAGTACCCTTAGTGATAGGAGGAGGGAACAACCACCTTCGTGAGGGGAATCGTCTGCATGGGAACTGCCGTCGTGAGCGAGACGTTACCAGAGCTGCTTGCTTTTGAAAATGTCCTCCTGAGAGGTGACACCGTCTTGTGGTGCCTTTTCTGAGGATAAGTCATTGTAGTTTCCAGGGAGGGCTGTAATTATAGTTCCCCGGGTGAGGGAGCTTATTCGGAGTCTGTATTTCAAAGGAATCTTGTTCCTCATTAGAGACCAGGTTTGAGGAAGCATTTTTAACCTTCCTGCTGCCTACTTAACGCGAAAGCTTTTAAGAGAGAGTGACTCTAGAAGGTGTATTGAATCTCAGTGGCGAGATGCCTCTGTTTTAGTAGAGAGATCTGAGCAGTTTTGAGGTAAATCTGCTTAAACTATCGACCTAAATGACCACCGTGGTGTGTGTCTTACCATAAAATATTAGAATGAATCCACATACGGTGGAAATTTTTGATTCCAAACCAGCTAGAAGGAATTCATGGCAGGATTAGGAGAAAATCCAAGGTATTACCCTCATGATATTAATTTTAGTCTGGGATAAATTATGTACATGAAGTGGGTTGAAGTTATACCTTGCAACAACCTCCATAAAAACACTCGTTCGTATCACTTGTTTTCCACCTTTTTGCTCGTTACCTGGAATGCAGAGATTCCAGATTTGTGCGTTTAAGTAGATTTTACTTGGCATGCATGACATTTAAGTCCCTTCCTCCTCATGGGCGTAGCTGGTGGCATCGGCAGTGGCTGGGAGAGCACGGACACTTCACTCTTTGTCGATCGAAAGACTAGCTCCACATCCACCTAATTATTTTCCATCCACGGGGAAAAAAAGTACCAGTGGCAAACCCCACTTTTTTTTTTTTTAGGACAGAGGGAAGTCTTAACTGTTTCCCTTCCCATGGTTGTCCTCGGAGAGGCGACATTTAGTGAATTAGTTGGATTTTCATGCTACATGCGACCAAGAGGCAAGGTGTTAAACCATTCTGAAGCTCTGCCTTATTTATAGCCATGACCCATTCTTTTTCCCCCTCTTCCAGTTAATAGAAAGATTCATGATTCTTCATGGTTGTCTATCTAGTGTCTGACAGGCCCGACCGCCTGCTAAAGCAAGTCACTATCTATAATTGATATCCTTCCGTGGAATAGGGTGCTGGCTGCGATTGAAGGGCTTTGCTGAAAGCTCTTAAATCCTGACAAGTTCTCCCCTTGTTCTGGTTCAGTCGCTGAGCCGCACGGTTGGAATTCCAGAGTCATTTGAACTTGGTGCAAAAGGGGGGGGACATATGTTTCACATTAGCAAATCACACAGTTGAAGAGGAGAATTAGGGACTCGGCGGGCTCTGCCCGCCAGGTAGTCTCATTTCCAGCGTAATGCGCTCCGTGTTCTCTTGAAAAGATTACCTTGTCCCATTACTGTCCCAACAGATGGGCTAAACATTGCCTTTCCCTTCTCTTCTCCTTTATTTCAAGCGCCTGTCCTCTGCCAGGTGCGTGTTTGTTCTGGGTTTGCTGTGGGGTCTTTATCACAGGGACGTTTAATTAATTTCTCTTCCCAGCAAGATAATTATAATTGGGCTTAGTTACTCTCAAGCTAGTATTAAATTTGTCATAAATTTACTTCTAGGCCCGGAAGCTAAGAAGATAGATCTACACTTTTGTTAACCAGGTTTTGGTTACACTCGGTCCCTTTCTTGGTGTCAGTTAAAATAGAATGGAACAAGAGAGTAAGAAGGGGATCCCGTACGAAAATAAGTTCAAAGTACCTTTGATTAAGACTGAACTGATTATTGATTTGTCAAGATGCAAACGCTTTCGCTTTCCTTGGCATCTGAAAGTATGTAGTCTGAGACCTCCAAATGAGGTGGAAAGTCCACATTTCTCCTTCAGCTCCAAATTATTATTATTATTATTTTTTTTTTTTTTTTTGCTGTTGTGCACGGAACATTTTGCTGTCTTTGCTGTTGTGCACGGTATGTTACAAAAGACACAAATCTTACATTTCAGTTTATTTCTGAAAGTAGCAGAATATTGGTTCTCAATGTGTTTCTGGTCTTGTGGCTTTTGTTTTTTTTTGTTTTTTTTTTTTTTGGGCATACAAAAAACTCAGCTTCCGTCTTCTGGGCTGACCTCTTGTGTGCAAGAGAGAGGCTTCCAAACCTTCCTGAGACCCATTTCCCGCTTGCATTCCCTCTGTCCCAGAACTCAGTCCCAGCTTCGGCTCTGGGAGGGTCGGACTCCTCTGAACAATGCACAGCAGGTGCCCAAGTTAGTCCATCCTAGGTTCTCTGAAACCTACAAGAAACCTGCATGTAACCTGCACGTGTTGTTTCTGAATGCTGTGATACGTCCCATTGAGTTTTCTGAGGGGCTTTTTCAGAAGAGGAGAAGGAATGGATATGAAGACCGTGCACCACCGTGTGGGTCACCAACACTTGGTGGCTGGTGGCGCTTGCAAACGTCACTGTTGGGACCCCGTATCCCCACCATCCCTAACATCCCCCTGTTTGCTGGATCACTGTACTCCTTGATCCTCTGTTACAGTGACTTAACCCTCTTTCTGTTTTAGAAGTAGCACATATAATATTCTTTCCTAAGGCCTGGAAATTGTCCAATTATGTTTTTTAACAGTCTGCAAAGAGCCCTAGGCAGGTGGGGGGTGGCGTCTCCTGCTAGCGAGGCCAAAAGGGCAGAGAACCTGAGTTGTGTTTATATTAGTCTCAACCTCAACTGGGTTGGCATTTCAGTCCCTGTGCTCCATTCGTATCTTTTAAGCCTGGTGTCAGAAATTCACTTTTTTGTAGCGTGATTAACCACCTACTTAGATTTTCAATGCTTTCATAGGCTGTAAATTTTGATCTCTAAAGCATGCTGGTGTTGCCTTTATCAGAAGAATACAGTTATAATCACCTTTGCTGCCGTTCAAAAACAAATTCTGGACGTAAGCAGCATGGAAACGAAAGGCTTTCTTTGTAATACCCTGGAGATTGAGATGTAAAGAAGGCACATCGAATCTGGGAAGAATTCGTGCATCCGTCGAAAATGCGGGGACGTTAAGATGAGTTGGAGACATTATTTTCATATTAATACCATGATCCTAAATTTGCATTTTAAATGTTTTCCATTTAATTTTGATCCCTTTGCTGAAGTTGCATTGTATATCCTTACCTAAAAGAAAATTGAGCGTAAGATGCGATAGGGGTCTCAGATATGAGGCAGAAATTAGTTTTGTGTGCACATAAAACGTAAAACGGATGAATGGAGATTTTGATCTTCTTTTCCCTACGTGGAGTTGCTAGTTAATTTCGTTACTCTAATTATTTGGAAATGTTGCATGTAAAATGCAGGCTAAGGAGCACAAACTTCAAAGCCGTCTTTTGACAATTGCGCTTCAAGGGTCACGTTCTTTTTAAAGTTAGGGACTGAATTGCACCTGCAGAAATGCTTTCTGTAGGGAAAGGAGAGAGCCTGAGTGGGGGGTGCGGAGGGCCCTGTGGGCTCCCAGGGCCAGTGGGATTCTGAGTGGCAGCGTCATCTCCGCCCTGACCCTTGGGATGACCTCCCTGGAAACATCTGACCCTCCAGAACGTTATTTTCTCACTTATCATACTGTGAAACAGCCGTGAAAATAAATGCCCTCCCCAACATCCAAGGCCAAACGGGGAGATCGCATGCAGAAGGCTTAATGAGAAACAGACAGAGGGTTGAGAAGAGCCCCTCAACTCTCTTTGTTTTATGTATTTGTTTTTGCAAGGTTGAGTCCGGGAGGGGAGGGGAGTGGCACTGATGGGTCTGTGGTTTCTGCCTGTGGGCTCTCAGGCTCATTTTATATTCATTGTTGCTGAACCTGCTCTTGACTGAGGCCAGCACGCCGTTCTTCCCTGTGTAGGTCTGATCGATGGGACTTGGCCAAGCCATTTCACCTCCTTGGAACTCAGTTTTAGCAAAAGCAAGTGAAAGATTTGAATTAGATAGTCCTCGGGATAGGGATGGCAAACAGGTTTCCTCTCAAGTGTCCATGTACTGGCTGGTGGGGTGCTGTGCTGAGCCTCCCCGCCACCACCTGTGCCACCCCCCACCTTGCAGCCAGGGACGGGGAGGGGCGGGCATGCAAGGTCCGTTATGGATGGCTGCCCCCAGGTGGGGTTTGGGGGAAGGCAGTCACGTAGTCACATGCCATCTTTCCCCTAACAATGCACCCTGTAGATTAAGTGCCCTCCAGAATAATCGTATTTAATACTTCAAGGAGGTGGCGTATTAATTACTTGAGTAATTATGGAATTATAAAAATTTCCCCTTTACTGAGGGTTCTTACCCCTTGAACAAAGAGTAAGAAATCAATATTTCGAGTGAGATGTCACTTTACAGGATAATGTGTTCGTTACTTTCTTAAACTTGTTCTGCCACGGGGTACCCCAGAAATGTTGCGTTGCATCTCCCCAGAATACTTCATTGGAATCATTAGCCTAGTAACTCTTTCTGCCACTTGGAGAGGATCTACCTCGGAACTGATTCTGAAGGCTGCTTTGGGTCAGATCTCCTGGAATGTTCTCAGCAGGCCCACTTATACAAGAAGGAATGACAGTCACTTCAGGTCGGGCTGCGTACCTCGTGGGGACACCCTTGCCTGTAGATCTTGTCAGCACAGTGTGTCTTCCTGTGCCTCGGGAGTATGACGAGCGGACAGCAGCAGATCAGACATTCACTCAGCCCCTCCCTGGAGACAGCCGGGAGCCGCCTTCGTGCTGCCCACTGCGCCAGGTTCGTGGTGGGCTCACTGCCAAGGCCAGCTTAGCCCTGACCCTCCCGGATGGGTCATTCTCAGGGGAAGGGGGAGACAAGGAAACATAAAAGCATAGAGTGAATGACATATGAGCCGGGCATAATGAAGCCGGAACTGTGTGGTTGAGATACTGAAGGTTTAGAAGAGGGGAGAAGTGCATGAGGAGTGTTGGGAAAGGCCTCTGGGAAATAGGTGGGAAGAGTTAAGGTCAAAGCAAAGCAGGGGGGTTGACTTTGGAGGCTTGAGGATGATAATGATGATGGTGATGATGGTGATCGTGACTTTGGAAGAATCAATAGCACCTGATCCCAGAGACTACTCGGGCTTGCCGCTGTTCTCCTGCGACAGCACAGTCCGTTCCGAAGCGGACAGACCTGGGTTCAGAGCCGGCTGCTCTCTACCCGAGACACGTCACATCCTTCTCTCTGAAATAAGGATAATAATAGTATTTACTTCCCCAAACAGCTGGGGGAGTTCGTTAAAAATTATACTCAAGAAAATGTTAGTGGTTCTTTGTCTAAAAGTGCGAAGACATTTGCCAGCTGCTAAATTAATGCACTTTGCCTCGAAGAACCTGATTTAGGTTCGTGTTCAGGCAATGTTGGCCTGTCACCATGAAATTAATAATTGCATAAAGATGTTAATAGGGCCCCTTGTCTGTGAACCCCTAAGGGAAAGGACTGGGGGGGGGGGTTTCTCCAGTTCTGTTCTTTATGCTCTGGCTCTCTCCTCATTCTCGCTTACGTAGTGTCGAGATTAAGAGCCTCACGCTGTCTGGTGCTCTCTTGTCTTGATGTCCTTCTGAAAGTTCTCCTTGGTGAGCACCCAAAACCCCCCTGGACCCACTGAGGCAGAGAATTCTGTGTCACGCTTGCCACCCTTTGTGTTGTTATCGGACAGTTAACAGCATTGCTGAACTCTGCCCGCTAGGTTCCCGGAGGGATCGGCCCCCATTGTAACAAGGAGAAATTTCTCCCGACATTGCCAAATGTCCTCTGGGGGGCAGAATTGCCCCCTGTTCTGTCCCAAATCTTTCCTTCCTCATGCAGTGTGGAAAACAGTAACAAACGTGTCCTTGGGATGAAAGATAAATTTTCTCCTTAAATGTGCTGTAGAATTTTCAAATTATAAGGAAAAGGTGAACTTGTTAGTCTCTAACAAAAGGGTATTTAATGTATATGGGTGCCTATGTGTGTGTGTGTGTGCGCGCGCGTGCGTGTGTGTGAATACGTGTGTACAACTTGGTAGAGCTTAATTTTAAAGTCACATTTGTTAGGTTAGGCACTCAATACCTCTCAGCAAGGACTATTCCCAGCCAAGTGCTTTGTCTTGGTGAAAAATTCCATCACTGCTTTTTTCTTTTTGCAGACCAAGGGAAGTCACTCAGACTTCCAGCTTCTGAGATCATGGCAGGCATGGAGATCAGGCTCCTGCTTTGACAGAAAACAGAACTCCAGAAACAGAAAGCAATTTTCTAATGCAAGGACTCTTGAAAACTCAGGGACGTTTAGGATTTCCTGGGATTAGCTAAATACTGCCATAGATTATTTTTTTTTTCATTTCTAGAACAATTAACGTTGGCAAGAGAGCTATAAGTGGCATATCCTTATAAGAGAGGCCAAGTCCTTAAATATAAGCCACCCCTTCCCCAGCCCAGCCAATTACCAGTAAAACTAGCATTAATCAGTGAATGAAGGGTAGGGAATATATCTTTGATTCCTACATCTTCCAAGAACTATTTCTGACTCTGAATAAGTCAGTCTGCAGCTTTGGTCCTCAGTTTCTCCTCTGTAAGGTGGAGAGGGTTTTTAATTTTTTAGTTTTATTTTTTATTTTTTTGGTAGGGATAGAATGAGATCATATATACATACATATATTCCTCTATAAGGAGTCCCAATGAGGAGACACAGTCCTAATCAACCTAATTAAAGGATAGATTAAGGAGACTTTTAGTCAAAAAATTTTAGAAGAATATAAAGGCTTTTCATGGAAATTTTTTAAAAGTATGTATGTCATAGATTCAGCTGCACGTGCTCACCTGTGTGGGCCAGTGGTTTTACCGGTACGACTCATCAGCACCACCTGGTGGCCAAGGCCCAAATTGCAGGCATAGTGTTAAAAGGAAAAAGCCTCCTTGTCAGACTTCCAGAGTTGGGGTCGGGGTTGGGGTCAGGGCCAGAGTCAGAGAAGGGAACAAGACCAGACACATACATCTTTTATGTCTGAGAGTAAGGGGAACATATGGGCAAGGCCATTGGGAGGACCAGACACATACAAGCAGAACAGCAGGAAAACCTGTAAAATAAATTTGCAGAAGTCACCAGAGAAAACTCTGGTGGTTTTGGACATGGTTTTGAAAAAAAACAGATCGATTTGAATAGAGAAAGACCATTGCAGGGAGGTGTCAGGGTTTTCATGTGGAAAAAAACAGCAGGAAGAAGTTAATGGAAACAGAAGTTATAGGAGAATTTTATCTATGATAGTAGCTAAATAAAAGGCTGGGATTTTTGGCACTCTGTGGGGTTAGAAATATAATTACAGGATGATTCATTCTGTGCTTTGGGGGCTGAAGAGTGGTCAGTAGTGACTGATGTGGAACCAAAGCTCCCGGAAGGCAGGGGGCCACAGGAAGTGAGATTAAAGCCCCGCATGATGGTTTCATGGGATCTACCTAGTGTGCTGGGAAACTGACTTCTGGTCCAGGTGGAGGGAGGAGAATCATGTGTTTCCAAGGCCAGGAAGGCATGAGCCTTGTGTGAGCCCTAGGAAGATCAGAGCTGAGCTGTGCAGAGCCCCAGCAGCGTCCCAGCAATGTCCCGAATGGGGCAGGGCCAGAAGTGAGACTCTGCAGTAGAAATTATGTTCGGTTAGATCTTAAAACTTGGGAGGACGGTTTGGAGATGTTTGACACTGACCATTTTTGCAGCTGGTGTGGATGTCATGGATGCCCTTCGGAGAGCAGTCAGCAGCTTCCGGGCGGCCAGCTGAGCACCTGGAGGGTGGTTTTGCCTGTGGAACCCTGTATCTTGTGTGCATGGCCCCAGGCTCATTCCCTAAGGGCCCCAAGACTCTGCTGTCTCTATAAAACCGACCGGTCAAGGTCATTGGAGAATGATCTCTGATGACTTACAGAAGATGTCGGCCACAGTGTTACTCACGTTTTTAGGGCCCACTTAGTCACAGTTTTATTGCAATTATTAACATTTGTCTTTTTTCCTTGTTTTGGTTTTTGGTGTGCCTCCTAGTCTGAGGTTCCGAAAATGTCTTCCTAATCATTAGGACAACAAAGTTGCCATCATCTGTCAGTTTCCCCTCTCCCAGCCCGGATGGCGCTGGGGAGGGCCCTGCTTTAGGTGCCTGGCCCAATTCTGTCTCACCTTTTCTCTCCACGTCACCTTCTTACACCGTGTGTTTCTTGGGATGTTCGCCTTGGAGGTTCAGCCGAGCGCTGTTTGCAGGACAGGCAGGAGAGCCCCGGTCCAGGAGGCGCAGGTCTCCCCAGGGGCTTTTCTAGGAGGTGGTGGAAGTTCTCACACCTTCCTCTCCTCCTGTCCTGCTGCGGTGAGTGATGGCGCAGCTCCTGGGACAAGATAAAGCAGTCCTACAGCGAACACAACCCAACCCTCACTGTACTCTCCTTATGTTCCGTGGAGATAAACTTTGCTGGAGTCTCGGTACTGAGCCATTTGGCTTCTGGCAGGAGCTTTAATTGCTAAAATGCAGATTTTTTTTTTTTTTTCTTGATCAAGAGGGGATTATTCTTGTTATCAGTCTAGAGCATCTTATTTTGAGATGAAAAGCCTTTACGGAATTAGAGATGCCAACGTTTGTACAAAGCTTTTTGGCGATTGACAACTCAAAGGGAAAGTATGATTTATTAGCCTATAATGGCCAACCCTGAGCGATGGTCGAGGTCCCACTGATTTGTGAAATTGCTTAATGCGAACTGCCTTTTTACGCCACTCGAGCCCCAGGTTACCCAAATAAATGTAGAGTCGACGCTGTGTGATATGTAATGGGGGAGCGGAAAAGAAAAGGGGCCAGAGGAGAAAGGTGGCTTCTAAAATCCATCTTGGAGATGCCTTTTACAGTAGTTTGGCTGATAAGCCGGTGGAGGAAAGATTAATAACAAGGCTTGGCGCTATCAGTACCTGCCTGTCGATTCTCTGTAACAGGGCTGTCTGTTCAGCATGGAAATTATTGATTAAATAAAAATTGCTATTAGATTGTGATGTGATCCATAATCACAAACAATGGTAGACATTCCTCTTTTAGATCCTCAGGAGTGTATCACGTTGTTTCTGTTTTATCCCTCGCCGTAATTTATATTACGCTGACACTTGAGCTCCTGAGGTTTCTTCTTTGTGTTAGGAGGCAGGAAAGCTCCAGCCAGAGGGAGAATGAAAGGGCGGCCAGTGGTCCTGGTTAGGGGTCCCGCTGGTTTCCTCACTGAGCTACAGCCCGGTTTATGTTTGTTGGTTGGTTTTTCAACTTAAAAACAAAAAACATAAAACCAAAACTGTGGTGGAATGCACATAACATGAAATTTACCTTTTGATCAATTTCTTTTTTTTCCCCCAGCTTTATTGAGATATAACTGATGAATGAAATTGTTTATTTTCTAAGCATGCAAAGTGATGACTTGGTAGAACACGAAGTTAATGATTAACACCAAGTTCATTAACATATCCATTACCTCACAGTTATCTTTTCTCAGGTATGTGGCAAGGACTCTTCAGATCTATTCTTTTGGCAAATTTCAAGTACGCAATCCAGTATTCTTAACTGTGGTCACTGTGCTATACACAGATCCTCCAAACTGATTCATCTTATCAATGAAAGTTTGTACCCTTTCAATAGCATCTCCTCATTTCCCCCCGCCCCAGCCCCTGGCAACCACCATTCTAGTTTCTGTTTCCATGAGTTTGACTTTTCTTTTCCTATTCTTGGATTTCACTTACTGTATTTGCCCTCTTTTGTCTAATTTCACTTAGCATGATCCCTTCATGGTCTCCTCATGTTGTCACAAACACGGAGCTGGCCCTTGAACAACACAGATTTGAACTTCACAGGTGCACTGATATTTGGATTTTTTCAATAAATACTGTGACTGTATTTTCTCTTCCTTATGATATTCCTAACATTTTCTTTCCTCTAGCTTACTTTCATATAAGAATCAGTATATAATATATATAACATACAAAATATATGTTAATGGACTGTTTACGTTATTGGTGAGGCTTCTGGTCAATAGTGAGCTGTTGGTAGTTAAGTTTTGGGGAGTCAGAGGTTACACATGGACCTTCAAGTATGCTGGGTGTCAGGACTCTTAACTACTGTGTTGCTCAAGGATCAGTTAATTACACACACCATGTTTTCCTTATCCACTTGTCTGTTGTCAGACCCCAGGTTGCTTCCATGTCTTGACTATTATGAATAATATTGTAATGATCACGGAAATGCAGATACATCCTCAAGATACTGGTTTCATTCCCTTCAGATGTGTACACTGAGGAAGGGTTGCTGGATCCAATGGGAGTTCTGTCTCTAATGTGAGGAACCTCCATACTGTTTTCCATAGTGACTGAACCAATTTACATTCCCACCAACAGGGCACAAGGGTTCCCTTTTTTCCATATTTTTGCCAACATGTGTTATCTCTTGTCTTCTTTGTAAGAGATCCTAACAGGTGTGAGATGGTATCCCATTTGTGGCTTGGATTTGCGTCACCCAGAGAATAGTGATGTGAAGCCCCTTGTTATGGACCTGCTGACCATTTGTATGCCTTCTTTGAAAAAATGTCTGTTTAGATCCTCTGGCTACTTTTCAATAATTGCGTTATTTGTTTTTGTTTTTTTTTTCCCCAGTTGAGTTATATGAGTTCCTTATTTATTTTGGATATTAACCCCTTATCAGATATGTGGTTTGCAAATATTTTCTCCCATTCATAGTCTGCCTTTTCATCTTGCTGATTATTTTTCTTTTGCTGTGTGAGAGAGGCTTTTAGATTGATGAGTCCCGCGTGTTTATTTTTGCTTTTGTTGCCTGTGCTTTTGGTGTCAACTCCAAAACAATCATTGCCAAGGTCAATGTCAAGGAGCCTTTTCTGTATGTTTACCTTGAGGAGTTTTATGGTTTCAGGTCTTTGATCCATGTTGAGTTAATTTTTTCTATTTTTATGTAAAAGGCCGCTGGAATGTGGATAGGGAGTATATTGAATCTGCAGATCACTTTGGATACTGTGGATGTTGTAGCAATACTGAGTCTTCCAATCCAAGAACATGGACTGTCTCTCCTTTATTCATACCTTCTTTAATTTATTTCATTAATATCCTGTCATTTTCAGTGTACATGTCTTTAGTCTCCTTGGTTAAATTTATTCCTAGAAATTTCATTATTTCTGCTGCTGTTGTAAGTGGGATTTCTTTCTTGATATCTTTTTCAGATAGTTCATTGGTCATGTATAGAAACACAACAGATTTGTGCACGTTGATTTTGTCTTCTGAAACGTTACAGAATTCATGTATTTATTCTCAGTTTTTTGGTGTGGTGTCTTTAGTGTTTTCTATACTTAAGATCATGTAATCTGCAAACAGAGACGGTTGTACTGCTTTCAATTGGATGTCTTTCATTCCTTTTTCTTGCCTAATTGCTGTGGCTCAGACTTCCAGTACTATAGGAATAGAAGTGGTGAGACCAGGCATACTCATGTTGACGATTTTAATGGTCATTAAATTAATCACCATTTAGAACATTCACAGTTTGTGCAACCATCACCACGATGTATTTCCTTGACATTTTCATGACTCCGAAAGGAAGCTGAACCCACTAAAAATGGTCACTTTCCTTCCTTTCTCCTCCACAGCCCATGAAAACCACTCAGCTGCTTTCTGTCTCTTTGGACTGCTTGTCTATTCTGAACATTTCATAGAATTAGAATCCAAAATATATGACGTTCTGTTTCTGGCTATTTTCAGGATTCATCCGTGTTGTAGCATGTGTCAGTGCCTCATTCCTTTTTTATGGCTGAATAGTGTTCCATCTATGACTCTGCTACACTGGGTTTGTCCTTGCATCTGTTGATGGGCCTTTGGATTGTTTCTTTTTTTTTTTTTTTTTTAAGATTTTATTTATTTATTTGACAGACAGAGATCACAAGCAGGCAGAGAGGCAGGCAGAGAGAGAGAGAGGAGGAAGCAGGCTCCCTGCGGAGCAGAGAGCCCGATGTGGGGCTCGATCCCAGGACCCCGGGATCATGACCTGAGCTGAAGGCAGAGGCTTTAACCCACTGAGCCACCCAGGCGCCCCCCTTGGATTGTTTCTATCTGCTAGCTATTGTGGTGTTATGGGCATTCATGGATAAGTTTTGTTTCAATGCTCTTTCCACTTCTTTGGGGTATATTTCTAGGAATGGAATTGCTAGGCCATACGGTCATTCTGTTTAACATATTTGAGAAGCAGCCAGATCTACAGCAGGTTTTCAGTTGTGCTGTACAACCTCTGCCTTCCCAGGTGGTCCCACCAGTGACCTCATTAGCCTCTCTGAGGTACTCACCGTTCTGCGCACCTCCCATCCCCTTGTCCAGCACCTCACCACCTTGCCAGGGCCTTGCCTCCTATCCTTGAGCTGTGGACCAAACTTGCTCATGGATGCTTCCCTATAGGGTGCCATGCGCCACTGCCATCCGTGGGCTCAACAGGCATCCCTCAGCAAAAAGCCCCATACATCCACCATTACTTTTCCCCAAACAGGGCAGGACTGTTTTGGACAAACGCAGAGACTGAACAATCAAAGCAGTAGGTCAGATGGGCTTAGACAAATAAAACAAACCAAGAGGTTGGCCAAATTTCACTTCTAAATGGTGGTTTGGATGAATGGGGACACAGCTGATGTTCCCTTCAGTAGAATGAACATAAACCTCTCACAGTAGTGAATTTGGGGGTCCCTTGCTGGATCTTACTATTGAGATCCCTTCTAATGGGAGGGTCTTAAAAATGACCTAACTCACTACTTGCCCCCCCCCCTTTTTTTAACCAGGTACAGTGAGGTCTAGGAAAGCTAACTTATTTAAAACCACCAAATTTGTTCATTTACACACCAATCATCTTGTTTTAAGTGGCTGTTCGGTGCATATGACGAAGATTTGGTCTTTGGACTTTCATAGCTATTCAATGTATATGTTTTGAACCCCCCACTCCGCCCACCTCACCCCTTCCCCAAGACATGCAGTCTCTGCCTCTGTCCCTCTCTATTTCCATTTCACTCTTGCAAGGGGAAGCTGCCTGAGATTTATCCCCTGCCCTGCCCCACCCACCCCCGCCACCATAGTTGACGACCACTGAAAGCAGATACAACTCTTCTTCACAAACTTAAGATCCCTTTATCAAAACAGAGGAGAAAGTCAGCCGCTCAAGGGCTGAACATCTGGACTCAAGATCAAACTCATAACCTCACCCAGAGCATGCGTGTGTCTTACGCTTTAGAGAGGATGTGCATCACTGCTCATATGACGCTCTGGGATGAGGCAACACCTTGGAACCTGAAACCTGGAGCTCTCGGCTCTCTGGCCACCGGCCCCTATTGCTTACTAGCTCTGCTGCCAGCTGCCGAGGGGCCGAGATGGGACATCTCTGCGGTGGTAGTTGCTCACGGTCCTTGGTACCTGGCGCAGAGCGCAGTATCAGCTACGAAGGGACAACACAGACTGCCTGTCCAAGCTGGGTCGGGCTAATGAACCGGAGACTCTTGGAAGTGGAAGCTACTGCAAGAGAGTTGGGGTCTCAAGAAAGCCATGCTGACTGAGCAATGACAACTTGGGTTCTCAAGCAAGCACAAACATGAAAAATAAGGGTTCCGGTGGAATTCTTCGATAAAGTTGGGTTTTTGAATTGTACATACAAAAGCTGGAAAGAAAGTGCATACATGGAGACAGGAATGAGCTCTGACAGTCTTTTGGGACCCACGTGTACCCCGTGGCCTCAGATGGGCTGCAGCCAGATCTGGGGGTGCACGTTCCCTTGGAGCCAGTGGCTTCCAGGTGACATATGGCAGTGAAAGCGGAACAGCTGCCTTCCTACTTCGTTCTCTGTTTGAATGAGTGTGCCCTTGGGACAAGGACCTGAGGGTGCAGCAGAGACGTGACCAAAGCCTGTCCTTAGGGCTCCCCTTGCAGAACAGGGACAGAAAGCCAACAAAGTAGAGGGCTTTTCCTACTGAAATGGGAAGCAAGACCCTGGCCCATCAGACCAGAATCTCCCAGGCAGATGGGCTTCTCCAGCCCGCCAGGGCTGAGGTTCCTGACGCAGGTAACCCCAACCAGGCTCAGACACTGGGAGCCATCATGGAAAATGGATGAGGCACTGGAAGGTGACGGTGGGGAGTGTCAGTCTGCACTTTCCGAAGGGCAAGAAAATGAACTGAGGTGGAGCACAGTGAGTCGGTTCCAGAAGAAGCGATGCTCTTTGACGATATTGTTAGACTGGTTGGTCAGAAAAATGCAGTACACTGGGACGTCAGCAAAACAACTTAGGCCAAGCCAGAAAGTGATGTGCTGAACAGCAGTTAGGAGACAGAGTCCTTGGATGGGTGATAAGGGATGGCTGGACATTGGCCAAGGGAGCTGTTTCTAGAAGCAAGCTGCTGCTGGGCTTGGCCCCCGGCCGTGTTTTACTTAACAATTTGGTGTTTGTTTCCAGGCAGGAGGAAGTCACTGAGCACAGTTATCATCAAAGATGTTTACAAAGAATTTTCAAATCTAGTTAATGACTGAATCAGGGTCCTCAAGGATCTTGAAAAATCAAAATACTGAAATAGCTCCAAGGAGATTAAAAATTATGATAATAACATAAGCCTTTAATTAACTATAAATTCACTTTGACTAGGCACTGAGATTTGCCGCCAAAACTTGCTAATGGGATTCTCAACTACAGAAACAGAAGTACCTTCTATTACACTCATGTTCAGACTCTTTCTGGAAAACACCACTCGGCCCAGTGTTCTGTGTTCTCAGGATACACGGATTTATTGTCATTGGATGGAGCAGAAGAAGATTCAAATGTGCCTTCTAAGGGTGGTTGATAGAACCATGGGAGAGCGATCTGGGGTTTTCTGGTGGGCAGAGAGAGCCAGGGGCAGGAGAACCATCTTCACACATTTGAGGGTGTGTTTTGTGGAGGGTCGATCTGACTTGGTTTTGGATCAGACCGAGGGACACAGCCTGGAAGCCACAGGGAAACAGATCTGTGTTCAGTGTGAGGAAAACTGATTTGAAGGTGAGGGCTGGACCCAGTGCTGACCCAGGAGAGAAGCAGTTCCTGAACGGGACAGTCAGGGATTTAACACGACAGTCCAGGGTGCGGGATGTCACAGGTACCTTGGAACTTCCAGTGGGTTCTGGACTCGAGGAACCTGAGTCCCCCTCAAAACTGAGAGAAATCCTTTTACTACAGAGGCTTCTTAAAACCATTTACATGCTGGGTTCAGAGGAGGGCAGGTTGGCATTTGGGCTTAACTTAAGAATAATTAATAAAATCCTCTCTAATTTTTGTGTTTTCCTGACAGTATTTCCTCTCTAGTCCAAGCTTTAACTTCTTTATTGGTTTTTCTTACAAAACGTATTACTAATGAGTAAAATGAACTCAACTGATGCGCCATTTGAAAAGTTCCCCAGATGACAAACTTGGGATGAGAATTTGGGTTTGAGAGACAAGAGGGCTTCCTTGTCTGCTGGAGCTGTCTGGAACCCAGAAACTTCTTGGGTTTCTGGGGGGCTTTCCTCATGTTATTTTTTTTTTAATTGTTTTTTCATTTATTTATTTGACAGAGAGAGAGAGATCACAAGTAGGCAGAGAGGCAGGCAGAGAGAGAGAGAGGAGGAAGCAGGCTCCCTGCTGAGCAGAGAGCCCGATGCGGGGCGCGATCCGAGGACCCTGAGATCATGACCTGAGCCGAAGCCAGAGGCTTTAACCCACCGAGCCACCCAGGTGCCCCTCCTCATGTTATTTTGATGTGGTTATTCATATACGAAGATTCCCCTTTGGAATTTTCTGCAGAAATCAGTCTGTTTTACTGTGATCGTTCATCTATCTATAAATCACTTGTTTTTTTCTGAGATACCGCCAGATAAAGCCGTTGGTGCTAACCTGATTGACAAGTAAATAATCAAATACTTTTGGATACTAGAAAAGGAATATTTTCCTCAAAAAGCACTTCAGCTCTCTCGCTCGGGCCCGGGCAGTGGGTCTATGGCATACATCTTTTTGCAATTTGAAGGACGTAAAACAGCCTGGTTATCCAGGGTTTTACACCAGTTTCTCCCAGGCGGCAGTCCTGTGCGTAGTCCCAACCAAGAATTTTGCAATTATTTCCCATGAGTTAGAGATTACAGAATACACTTTCAACCCTCCCACGTTTCCTCGATCTCCCTGTTCTGTAGCAGCAGGTAGCTCTTGTCGGTTTCTTCTTTTCTCCTCTCTTCTTTCCTGCTTTTTTTCTTTTTCTTTTCAAGTTTCTTTCCCTAGCATCACTACCTTGAGAATTCATTTCCCTGCATCTCCCGGTGTTCTGGGCTGAGCTGAGATTTCCGGGGTGATGTTGGTGATTTGCTGGTAGGTCACCCACCCTTCATTTCCTGTGTACGGAATGACTGCTTTGTTCTGAGGGATCTGCTGAGCCCAGGACATCTGGTGGAGCCACATCTGCTACGTGTGGGACCAGCCACTACCCTGTCCCCTGAGAAGTGACAGGACAGCATCGCTGCTCCCGAAAAATGTTGAGGAATTGAGAAACGAGTAAAAAGAACAAATAAGAAAGAATAGTGCTTTACCCACAAGGACTGAAAAAGAATTTTAAAGGACACATGACCATTGTTTCTTTGGCCACGTCCTTTAGGGGTCTGGTAATTTGGGTTCAGTAACGTCTCTGCTGCGGAGTCCAGGGCTGTGCGTCTGGTCCACTTGAAGAGAGAGATGTTTCCTTTGGAATAGCACAGTCCCCATGTGGGAATGACCTAACTGACCCGGGCTGCCAAAACCTGGAGTTTTAGTCCCTATGGGGTCATGTTAGGCCTGTCCCCTAATATCTGCAAAAGTATAGAGGCTCACATATTGTTTATCTAAATATTTACAAGCTGTAAGTCAAGCTTAGTGAGCTGTTGAACATTTTATACTTGGTATTATGTAATATTCCTGCAGAACAGCTGAGAAGGCCAGAGTTAATAGAGAATTCTCAGGCTTCTCTGAGTCCTGTACCGGGGTGGTGGCCCATGAGATGGCTGTGTCCTGCCTTCCCCCTTATCCTCCCAGGTCTGCCCTGAGGAGGTGTGGAGATGTGTTCCTGCATGTCCTGATCCCCCAGCCACAAGTCCTGGGCCCAAAGACCACGTGTACTTTAGGTGAGGGTCCTGTTCGTCTTCACAAAGAGAAGCCCCAAGAGCATCCGTCCAGGCACTGACAGGAGGCCTGGATTCTGATTGGTGGGGGAATCCCAGAATCCCAGCATCCCAAGTGTGGTCCAGAAGGGAGGGTGGGTGCCGGGTCGCTCCGACTCCTCGCCCCTCGGGGGAGGTTATATGGCTGGAAGAGGCCAGCACAGGCCCTCTGAGGCAGCATCTCCCAGAATGCGCTCGCAGACGGCACTGGTCTGCAGTGCAAAGAGAAGGCTGTGCCCAGCGGAGATCGGAAGTCTCGCCGCAGAAATAAATTCTGTCTGCTGAACGAGCCGTGTGCTTAGCTGGTTTAGCAGTGGCCCCGAGTGCTTTATCAGAGAAGCAGAGGTCTGCCGGGTCTCACACCTGAACTGCTCAGCGATTGGCTTCCACGGGTCCCACGGGTCCTTTCTGGGGTTCTTACCTTGTTAGAGGATCTAGTCCATGTTTTCATTTCGTTGGATGCCTTGCATATTCCCTCCTTTGCCTGGAAAAACCCTGAAGAGGTGAATTCTTGCTGCCCTTCCTGAGTCTTCCCCAGGGGGCTCAGGTCATCTGCTCATGGCCCATCAGAGTGGGTGTCCCCCTGGTGGCCCAAGGCAGCATCAGTCACGGTATCCTGGGCCTCAACCTAGAGCTGGGGGAACCTGGGAAGCTGCAGTTCTGACAAGTTCCCAGGTAATTCCTATGTGTGCAGAAAGCCCTGGCCTCGCAGGCTGTCTGGAGCAGGGTGTGTGGTTAGCGGCTCCCGTCCCTTACATCGCTTAGAAAATCTTAGCTATTTGCTACCTTCTGAAGGGTGGCACATTCTAACAAGACATAGTGGGCAAACAACTCGGTTTCCAGGGGTAGAAAACGTGCCTTCAGTTTGGCTTTCAGAACTGTAGCCTCACTTCGACTGTAGAGGCTGTGCTGAACTGGGGGCTTCCAGGAGGCAGTGATTTGAGTTCTCCATCCCCTCCCCCCACGCGCTGCCTCCCGAATTCCCTCCTCCCCGGCTTCCCCTCCTCAGCTCCTCTCACTGCCAGTTGACTTTGGACTCTGGAGACTAGAAATGAGTGCAAGAAGGAAAGAGAAACTGAGCAGCAAACAGGGATGTAGTAAAATAAATGGCCTTTGCCTTTAACTCCTGACCCCCGTGCACCCCCCACCCCCGCCCAAACCTGGCAGCGGGTTCCTTGGGCTGTGGCAGAGCCAAGGGGGACATTGTCTGAATAAGGGATGAAAGGAGGCACTTGATGGTATGTGGGCTTTCTCCAGGGCTGGGTGTCAGCCTCTTCCCACTAGCGGCGTGCAGAGGTGGGCACTGCCCCCAGCCTGGGCTCTGGGGAATTTGGAAGTGCCTCTCCTCGAGGGCACTCGTTGGCCCTTAGGCTCCGTGGATGCCTGTGTGTTTGTCACAGGAACAAGCAGGGCAGTGTGGGCCCCTGATGGCCCCTCTCTAAGGGCTTATTAATACAGTGAATAATCACAGAGGATGACGAGGTCTTAGGTCTCTAGCATTTTATTTTGTTTTCAAAGCTCCGGAGCCTCCCTGGAAATCTCCATCCCACCACACTTCATGAGGTTTTTCAAACCTGTAATTTGGCCCTTGGGATTAAGTGCTTTGTCTGTGCTCATAAAAGGCTATAAAACTGCTGGTCTCTATAGATGCATTTAAACTCAAAGAGTCAGTTGGTTCCAACATGCTGGAAGTTTCTTTCCAAATTTTTTAATTGCAATGCAATATAAAATTTAAAAGGGTTTTGGGGGGTAATTAAATGTATGCAATTAATGTAGTGTATAATGGCCCTTCCTGTTAATTTTCACAGCCCCAATACTGTTTCTCTTCCATATCCTTTCCAGCCCCGTGGGCCTCTTTTACTATTACTCATACTCCAAGGACATGCCCTCCCCAGGACCTTTGCACTTGCCATTCCCACTGCTTGGATCTATCTTCTCATAGAATCCACAGACCTTCCTCCAGGCTTCTGCCCAAGTTCCCATCACATCAGAGAGGTCTCCCCTGACCTGCCTGCGGACAATGACATTTGCACACTTGGCATCACTCCCTTTATCCTGCTTTTTAATATTTTACACATCTCACAGTGGAAAACATTATTTTCTTAAACAACATATTGTCTGCCTTCTACCACAAAGCCGTGAGCACCCTGAATTTAGAAACTTTTATTCTTTGCTGCACTCCCAGGGCCAAGACTGTCCCAACACATAGTAGGTATTCTGTACACGTTGTTGAATGAATGAGGACTGGTTTTCTCCTTAACCCGAAGGCTATAAAATGTGTGTGTGTGTGTGTGTGTGTGTGTGTGTGTGTGTGTGTGTGTGTGTAAATTCAGGGTGGTGAATACTTTTTAAGTAGGTCAAGACTTCTCTACCCATACATCCATCTCTCCGTCCTTCCTTAATATAGACTTCAAAGTTCTAAAGTGAGGGGACTACACGTACTGCCTCAGCTGTAGATGGGGGAAAGTAAAGAAGAACCCTAAAGCGACACGGAACCATTGATGTGCAGATAACTTAAAAACCCCAACATAATCCATAATGCTTTTAAAAGAAACAAAAACCAAAGGCGACTTTCATTAAAATTTTTATTGAGTTTCTCTCTTCTTACAGTATTTTTTACAGCAGAGAACATACTGAGCGCACCAGTGTGTGAATTTACATTTTGGATCTTATTTTCGATGTATGACCTCATTGTCATTGTGTGATAGTTAGGGGTTTCCCCGATGTTTTTTTTTTCTTCATGATCAGAAATAATAAACACCTTTGTGTAAAGTTCTTCATTCCTATTTTGGATTCTTCTTTTTCAAATATAATCTCTATAATGAAGGAATGGCGTTAAACAGATGAACTTCGGGATGATTCTGACTCCATTTAAAAGAATATGCCACTGGAGGGCGCCTGGGTGGCTCAGTGGGTTAAGCCGCTGCCTTCGGCTCAGGTCATGATCTCAGGGTCCTGGGATCGAGTCCCGCATCGGGCTCTCTGCTCAGCAGGAAGCCTGCTTCCCTCTCTCTCTCTCTCTGCCTGCCTCTCCGTCTACTTGTGATCTCTCTCTGTCAAATAAATAAATAAAATCTTTAAAAATAAATAAATAAAAAAATAAAAGAATATGCCACTGGAATTTGGCCTGGGATTTCATTAAAACATTAAATTGAAAAGAATCTGTGTTCTCTAAAAATTCAGTTTTCCCATGTAATAACGGGGTATAGGTTTTATATCTGAGCTTTTTTTTTTTTTAATTATTTTTAAGTAATCTCTACACCCAACTGGGGCTTGAACTCACAACTCTGAGATCAAGAGTCACATTCTTTACCAACCAAACCCGTCAGGTGCCCCTATATCGAGCTTTCTAACTTCGTATTTTTTTTTTTCTTATGATCACCTCGCATTTCTCTTCTTGCCCATTCTTGGATATGAAAATTGGTCCCCACGTTTTTTTCCCCAATTAGCTGTTGCTTTTAATAGGAATGGTGCTGGGGTTTTGTGTTTGCTCACATTTATTTCGTGTGCGGTTAACCTCCTGCATGTTCTTGATGGTTCTTATCTAACAGACTCCTGTCATCTGCCAGTAATAATGATTTTGTCTTCTTTCTAAAAGAGAGAGATTTTGTTTCTGTCTCACTGCATTGGATAGATTTCTTGAAATAGTGTTAGATAATTCTGCTGGTAGCCACAACCCTTTTTTTGTATCTGGTTTCCATGAGAATACGTTTAATCTGTGTAATTCATGTAAGATGGGTAATATTTGGACATGTGAATGACGTGCCCATCTTTCTATTCTACATTTCTAAGAATATTATCTCAAAAGATTTTTATGTTAGTTACTTGATTACCCTCTTGCTACCTAAGGAACTTGCCTCGTGCTATGATATATTTCTTGGTCACCCTAGAAGTTTCCAGCCAAGTTATCAAATATGTTAGTGGTCAGTTCATTCTGGTTTATTATTTCCATATTTTTATCACTGAGATTTATACCTTTGTTTCTTTTTTGTGCTGCTTTGGTATCAGAGTTATGCCAGACTCTTTTTTTTAAATGTTCAAAGTTATTTCTATCATTTCTGCCTCCACTGTTCCTTCCACAGCATAATAATCTAGTCCCTGGATATTTTAAATAATAGCCCCATAAAAGAGAAACCATAAGAGATTATTAACCTCAGGAAACAAACTGAGGGTTCCTGGGGGTGAGGGGGAGGGATAGGGTGGCTGGGTGATGGACACTGGGGAGGGTATGTGCTATGGTGAGTGCTGTGAATTGTGTAAGACTGATGATTCACAGACCTGTACCCCTAGAACATACATTATATGTTAATTGAAAATAATAATAATTTAAAAAATGATTGACTTAAGTAAAAAAAAAAAAGTCCCATAAAACTTTATGGGTCTAGAGTCTTCTGAGAATAAAATTCTTTCATAACTTTTTAAAAGTTCTTCTTATGGTTTGGGGCATATTTGGATTTTCAACTTTCCCAGTTAATTTATTTTGATTTTTTTCTAGAAAGTCACCCATTTCCTGGAGATTTTCAGTGTCGTGTTATCCGGCTGTGGTTACCTCAGCTCTTTTATAAGTGCCCTCTGTGTGCTTAGTTGTGTCACCTTTATTTGATTTGACTTTCTGTCATTCGTATTGTCCCCCAGCTGCATGGGCACGTTCATGGTTTCTCTTTTTATTTTAATTTTTTTCCTCAAAAATGCATTTCTGGAATTAGTTACTAATTCTATTGTGTTGCATTTTGTCTTTTTTTTTTTAATTTAAAAAAAATTTAAAGATTTCATTTATTTGAGAGAGAAAGGGTGAGAGAGAGAGAAGGAGTAGGGGGAAGGGCAGAGGGAGAAGCAAACACCCCACTGAGCTGGGAGCCAGATCCTGGGGCTCGGTCCCAGGATCCTGAGATCATGACCAGAGCCGAAGGCAGACGCTTAACGACTGGGGCACCCAGGTGCCCCTAAATGTTTTTCTTTATCATGCTATTCTTGGACTGATTTTTGCTTTCTTCTCATATGACTTCTGGAATGAAATGTTCATTTTATTTTTTTTAAATAACACATGCACTTTAAGATGTTAGCATTAACTTGAATTCACTTTGACTCTGTCTCCTAAGTTTTAAGAGTCTTTTCATATTTCAGAATCAAATATTTGATTTTTTTTTTTTTTTAGAGATTATATTTATTTATTTGGCAGAGAGAGAGCAAGAGAGGGAACACAAGCGGGGGAGTGAGAGAGGGAGAAGCAGGCTTCCCACCTAGCAGGGAGCCTGATGCAGGGCTCGATCCCGGGACCCTGGGATCATGACCTGAGCAGAAAGCAGATGCCTAATGACTGAGCCACCCAGGTGCCCAAATATTTGATATTTCACAACAAATACGTTTGACCTGCTGCTGTAAGTCAGGCGCCATCCTGGGTTCTGGAGATGACCTGTGAACAAGACTTGTCCCTGGTCACGTTGCCAGTAAGCAGTAGGGGCAGCCTGGCCTCTTCCTAAGTGGGCTAACGAGGACACTGTGACTTATGCCCCTGGGCGTGGGATTTTGTATGTTTATTAGTACATTTAAGCTTGTCTCACTTCATCGTTTTATACATAACAGGGATTTGGGTGTGCCGTCTCTGCCTTTAATGAAGTTATTTTTGTGATGTGCTCTCCATTCAGTTCCTTAAACGTTCTGTGCGCAAGTGGAAGCAAAGCAAGAGTCTGAGGCGAGATTTATTCGTTCATTCAGCCTTTCTGATGATTTTATTGCCGATCTGCCTCTACCTGTTTCTTTGTCTACTTACTCTGTGATAGGCCGGTACACTGGTGTGTTAAGTCTCAGGTGGTGATGTTTCTAGCTATATTCCTCATAATTTTAACAGGTTTTGACTTATATATTTTGATGCACTGTCATTTGGTAGAGAGACATGTTGCTTTTCTTTAAGGATTATAAAAATTATTATATAATAATATATAAATTATTATATAATAATTATTATCAATTTAAATTTCATCAAGAGAAGACAACTCCCTTTCCTCCATTTAAACCTCTTTGTCCTAAAGTCTAATTTGTTTAATATCAAGATTACTATCACTAATAAGTCTATCCATTTATTTTTATTTTTAGCAATTCTTTATAATGTTGTTTCTGGTGACCTCCTCTTAAGGTTTATGGTTCCGTTTACAATCATCTGAGGGATTTTGTCTATAGTGGGTCCACTGGAGACATTTATTTTGAATGTGAGTTTTTGTGTGCTTTTTCTTTTTTCTTTTCTTTTTTCCTTTTTTGGGTGTGTGTGTGTGTGTGTGTGCATGCATGTGTGTGTTTTGCCATATTTTCCTTATTTTTACCATGGCCAATTTGAAAGTAAATATAATGTCTTAAATATTAGTATGTTTGCCAATATGTTTCTTAAATACATAAGTAAATTCATGATTTCTAATTACCAAAAAATTGATATCAAAGTAAACCCACATGCATGTTACTTTATAGGACAAGTAATTTATCATCTTAAAGATTATTTTCCTCTTCTTTCTTCTCTTGTACCTTTATCAATTTAATTAGGGCTTATAGACTCCATTATTAAAGATTTTTTTTTTTTTTATTTGACAGATCACGAGTAGGCAGAGAGGCAGGCAGAGAGAGAGAGGAGGAGGCAGGCTCCCTGCTGAGCAGAGAGCCCGATGCGGGGCTCGATCCCAGGACCCTGGGATCATGACCTGAGCTGAAGGCAGAGGCTTAACCACTGAGCCACCCAGGCGCCCCCTAGACTCCATTATTATTAAACAATTATTAATTTTGTGGCTTAAGTCACCTGTTTATTGTTACATATTTTTACTTTTATAACACTTTATAATATTTTTTATAACACTTTTTACCTTTTTCAGCCATCTCCTACTTTGCTCTTTGTGTCCAGCTGATTTTGGTGTTTTGCCCTCTCATGCAATGGCTTTTCCTGCCTCAGGATTTTATTTGTTTGTTTGTTTGTTTGTTTATCTTTTTATCAACAGCAAAAACTTAAAAAAAATCTGCCTTTCTGTATTAGTAACAATTCAAATGAATAAAATATGTGGGGGAAAAAATTTTATTTTCTCTTAACCCATGTTCTGCAGAAACTAGTTCTGTGTGATACTGACAGGTGCCCAGTGAAAAGCTAGAATAAACAAAATACATTCTTTCTCATCCCAAGACTCATCTAAGCCTTTGCATACAGAGACGTCTTGTGGCCCTTCCATAGGACAGTGTTGGGGCACGGCCATGAAGTCAGGGAATCCTCTTTCTGTTTCGGACGTAGCAAAAGTGTGTTATCTTGTGTTCTCTTCTATAGGAGGATATTTCTGTATTTTGTCTTTTTTTTAAACTTTTTTTTTTAAAGATTTATTTATTTATTTGACAGATCACAAGTAGGCAGAGAGGCAGGCAGAGAGAGAGAGGAAGAAGCAGGCTCCCCACTGAGCGGAGAGCCCGATGTGGGGCTCAATCCCAGGACCCTGGGATCATGACCTGAGCCGAAGGCAGAGGCTTTAACCCACTTAGCCACCCAGGCACCCCTGTTTTTTGCTTTTTTGTGAGGCAGCGGAGCTTCTTTTATCCTGTTTGGGAACAGCGAGTAGATATTTCTAGTATTTATTTTTTCCTGATTGTTTGTAATTCATTATTTAGAGCCTCTGTGTTTCACTCTGAGACTTTCACAGCCTCTGCCCATTTTCTCAGCAAGCGACTATTTGTGGACTTTGTGTGCTAGCAGATGTTTCTGGCAACTGTCTGTATGTAAAACGGGATGGCGGATTTCCCATCTCAACCCACAGATCTTGTCATTTGGGTTTGTTTGTTTTTTTCTGGCTTATTTTACATATTTCTAGACTTTTTTAAAATCAGAATACACTCATGTTAAAAAAGAAAACCCCACATTTTGTAAAAACCTCTTCGTCTTCTTTGTCTCCCAATCCTCAGCTCCCTCTACAAGTAATAACTGTTCTTAATTTCCGTATTTTTCTGGAATTCCTTTCTGGGGACATAAGCAAACACAATATAAATAAATTCTCATTCTCCCGCACGCACTCTGCATCTAACTGCGTAGACAGAGACGTGCGCTTGGCTCAGCGCAAACCCGTTCCGGGCTCAGCACAAACCCGTTCCGGGCTCAGCGGCATTCGCCTCTGCAGGGCTGAGAGGAACGTTCCTTCCACTTGTCCAGGTTCGTTCTTCTGTCCTGGGGGTAGCGTGTCCTGGTGTGGCTCTGGGGTCCTGCGTGGTTCAGCCCACAGGACACAGTAGTCGGGCACAGTCCATGACGCACCATGTGCTGCTGACCACCCCCCACTTCCCTGACTATAGCGTGCCCTGGGACAGAAAAGACGGTGTCCACTTAGACACTTGCGTGGCGTCTTAGAATGGCCACCGGTTTGGCAGCAAAGTTCGTCATCAGTGGCTTCTCTCCAACAGCCTGTGGACCAGTTTGGGTGTGAGTGCACCAGTGTGATGGGACCACACCTCCCTCAGCAGCAGATGGGGGTGCGATGGTCCTTCCCCACGGAGTTTGAGGACCACAGACGAAGGCACTTGGAGATCCTGTTTGGCGAGCATAAAAGAGAGAAGTCGATGGGGGTGGGAAGAACCACTGGGCGACTTAGAAAGACCTGTGGTGTCTGTGGGAGAAGGTATTTGCCCAATTCTGTGGCCGGGTCAGTCCCAGGACCCAGTAAAACCAATCAACATCTTTTTCTACTTTTTCAAACAAGTCTGCCTCCTGGTTGAGACTTACCCAAGGGGTCTCATGACTTGATTCAAGATCGCACCACGTTCACTAGTTATAGTCCTTCGTGGCCTGCCTTCTCAGGGCTGCTGCTATTCCAAATGCAACAATGGAAACAGGTGTTCTCTGTCATTTCCATGTGGCTCCTATGTTCTTCCAGATGGTTCCATTTGTTTCTTCATAGTTCTTGCCATCTGAAGTTAGACTTTTACGAATAATGATGTCTCCCATGCTCTTGTGCCCAATGGAAAGTGAGGAAAATGGCGCCTTACCCTTTCAGCAGGAAGCCCCACTCATCGGAATAATGTGATTTACAACCAAAGCCATTTTCTAACTTTTTCAAAGAACGGCATGCTAAATGTGGTGAACGTTGGGTCCTCTTGAACAAGAGTTAGATGTGCTCATTATATCCCCAGAGGCTGAAAAGCCATTTGAGAGGAAATATGGAAAAGTAGATTTGGTTGAAAAAATACTTTAGGCAGAAAGAAAGAAACAAAATAATTGAAGATGTGAGTCCATATCCACCACAAGCTTTCTTTAACAACAACAACAACAAAAAAAAAGTGATTTGACTTCTCATGTGTAGAATTGGACAGATAATTTGCTGAGTCGTGTATGAGGGGCAATGTCCATAGCTTGAGCATTAAGTTGGCTCCATCACTGTAACTTGTCAGGGGCCAGTATCCTGTTAACACTGTTCCCAGTCTCTGCCAGTAAAATTAAATACTCTACTGAAATACTATAATTCATGACTCTACTTTCTTGCTGGAAGTAGTGCATTTTGGACTTAGAAGTTAAAAGTTAGAACTGGAATATATTTTGGAGGCATTCAAGAAGGCAGATTTTCTATAACTGATGGCTGTGGAGGAGGCCAGTTAATGGTTCATTGCCAATTTGACGTAACCCACGTCTCGCCATGGTGAGCCATAGTTGGTGGCAGCAAATCGTGGGCATCCTTTGAACGGTTTTTCCAGGCTCTCTGAACTCTTCAGATAAGAAGCAGCGCGAGAGCTATTTTTTTTTTTAATATATATAAAGAAAATACAGTGTTCTCTGTCACCTGCTTGGAATTCAAGCCTGTGGTGCGAATACCTTGGAAGAGCCGCCATATATCGATGACTTCAGTTGTCTCCATTTACTTATAAAATAAATGAAGTCAGCTGTTGGCTCCTCTAACTCCCTAAAGACCACTTCCTTCATTCACCTCCTCTTCTCAAGCACTACCCTTGGACGACTGGTGGGGCCGGTTTAATGACAACATCTGAAGGAGAAATAATTCCCGATTCTTGCCTCTCACCAACAGAACAAACAAACAAAAAGGCAGTCTAGGTGCAGCAGGCATAGAGATGTTCTTAGCCCTGGAGCATAAGCTTCCCTGCAAAGTAGGGCAAGGAAAAATATCTTGGATCAGGACAGCTGGATCGGGACCACCGTGAGGGCTTCTGGGTAGCCTCACGCCCCCTACAGGAAAAACGAGGAAACTGACATGATTGCATCCCGTTATGGGTTTCTGTCCTTCAGCCCAGCGCAGTTTCCTGAGCTCCGGCTGTGTGGAGGACATGGGGAAGGCTGTGGGGACCCAGGTGAAGGAGACAGAGCCCCCTCTTCTCTGGGAACAGGCTAGGAAGGCTAACTAACAACCTTGCTCCTGCAAGATAAACCCATCAAGAATGCAGAGCAGAAGGTATCCTCTGGGGAGTTTCAGGGGTCAGGAGAGTTGGGGCACACTGTCCTTCCAGTCCTTTCCTTCCTTCCCTCTTTTCTTTATAAGTTTCTGTCTCGCCGTATATTTCTTCTCTTCAGCTCGTCTACTCACAGGCATGCCCGGAGCAACAGTGGCTCCGAGAGTCCGTGATCTGGAATGATCATCGGCTCTGCCAGGGATAGTCAACAGCATCCACTTTAATAAAATGTGAACATTGACAACCCCCTAGTCACAGGCAAGCCCAGTGAAAAAGTAAGGACAAGAACGTCAGCTGCAAAGCTGGCCAAGTCCAGCCACCACGTAGCAGCTTTTAAGGATGTTGTAAAATTCTTTCCATAAACAGTGGTAAGGGCAAAATATAAAAGCTGAACTTCTCAGAATGTCATGTTTCTTTACTAGCTCTCCAACTGGTAAGGCAAGGATGCAATTCTTCCCTGGGAGAGGGCATCTTAGATTATATTGTGTATGGAAACATCAGAGGGTAGAAAAACCCAAAGCTCTGTTAGGAAAAAAAAAAAAAAATTCTTTTAATAAAGCCATAAAAGGGAAATGGCTAACGCCCACACTGGTCTCAGCTGAGATGAAGGGAGTGTCTCTACCAGCAGCTTTCCAATATGAAGAAATAAAAGTCCCAGTCCTTCTGCCCGTGGTCTCATGTTCCCGTGGCCTTGCATAGGAAATCAAGGAAGACTTGTAAAACACGGCATTCACTGAGCTCAAAGTTTCACTTTACCACACTTGCCACATACAGACGCATCGGCTCAAATCGGAACAAGATGTGATCTTACTGAGAAAGAATCCTTACGATATCACATTACCTCCCCCTAGAAATTCCCCCAAGCACGTATAAAATCCAGAAGACCTAGAGTAGAAGACCGAAGAAAGCCTTTCAGGCTCACAGGCGAGCGGCAGTGACTTTCCTCGCATCATATTATATATACATATTACAATTATGTCAGCGATTAAAAGCATTGTCATGCCGCATTATGAACCGTTCTTATGTTTGGGATTAGGTAACTCCCCTCCGTACCCCCACGGATTCCTTTTATGTCCTAAGGGCAAATCCTTTCTCTTAGGTCAGGAATGTAATAAGGTAGGTTTTCCTCTCTCTGGGATATTGTGTCTGTCTCACTGTGTTTAAATTGAGGCAGAAAGCTCTTCAGAGCAAAATACAGTATTTTCTTTGTATATGAGCCAGCAGTTGACTAACCCACGGGGAATTCTCTGTGTTGAGCATTTTAAAGGTACAGGTTGGGTATGTTTGAACTGCTGAAGCTCGGGGAAAGCCACTGGGAGAGTGGGTTGGCCGTGGCTCTGAGAAGAGATGACTTCTCTGTCACGTGGTCGTGGGGAGGGTGGGAATCACTGTTCTTTTTTTTTTTTTAATATTTTATTTATTTATTTGACAGACAGAGATCACAAGTAGGCAGAGAGAGAGAGAGAGAGAGAGAGAGAGAGGAGGAAGCAGGCTCCCTGCCGAGCAGAGAGCCGGATGTGGGGCTCGATCCCAGGACCCTGGGATCATGACCTGAGCCGAAGGCAGAGGCTTTAACCCACTGAGCCACCCAGGTGCCCTGGGAATCACTGTTCTAATCCATAATTTTTTAATGATAAATTAAGCCAGGAAAATTACCCAGCTCATTTTAATAATAATGGTTCAAGACAGGAATAAATAGGGATTCCAGTTTGTGTAAATGTAGGTTACATATAATTTAAAGGCATTTCGCTACCAAAAAAATGAGTTGCCTAAAAAAAACAGTTTTCTCCCCATCAGATGTATGAATTGTTAACACATCCCTCCTGGGAGTTGAACCACAATCCCTCATATCCAAAACCAGCAAATTCGCCATTTGAAGTAAAGGGCAATTTCTTTTTTGTTTTTATCTCTCTTCCTTGACCATCGGTTGCCAGAGGTCAAGGCCATTTCCAACCAAGGATAACTTATTTAACCCTTGTAGTGTTGGTTATTGATTTTGATAGTACCCCAGAGTCTAAGATCTTGGAATTCATACAGAATCTAAGCATACTGTGTGTGTGTGTGCACACGGGTGCCTGCATGTGTGAGGAATGCATATGTTTCCTTCCTTCCTTCCTTCCATGTGTAGTCTCCTGTGTTTAGATTAAATGAAAATCACACCGTAGCTATAGTGAAGTCTACATCTCCACCCTCTCTTGACCGTGCACTTTCTATAGCATTTAATTTTTTAAAAAATTTCCCCTTCTGGGGCGCCTGGGTGGCTCAGTTGGTTAAGCAACTGCCTTTGGCTCAGGTCATGATCCTGGAGTCCCGGGATCGAGTCCCGCATCAGGCTCCCAGCTCCACGGGGAGTCTGCTTCTCCCTCTCACCTTCTCCTCGCTCATGCTCTCTCTCACTGTCTCTCTCTCTCTCAAATAAATAAATAAAATGTTTAAAAAAAATAAAAATAAAATTAAAAAAAATTTCCCCTTCTGGTGAGCCCTTTGGCTCACTATTTCTGACAGATGACTCTTTCTTGACCTTGACCTTGAGTTTACCACCATTTCTGCTCAGTCCCATCTGTGTGGGGGTGAGAAGTCTTGCCCTGGATTCTGTTCTGATCTCTTCCACAAACTTGGGGTGCTCTAGTAGATCAGTTTCTGAACCTCTCTGAGCATCAGGAACATCCTCCTGTAGGAGATAAAGGATAAGAGAGAATTAACCTCATGGAAAGACATTGGCCAAGCAGGCCTGGCACAGAAGGGGGCATGACCCAGGGTGCAGTGCACACAGCCTGCCTGACCCATCCCTAGAAACAGAGGGCAGGAGAAGACAAAGACAGAATGATCAAAAGCTGACCCTCCCTTCCCATGGCCTTATACAATGTATTTATATCGGTTCATGGGACGGGCCTTGAAGAGAATGGCCTGGAACCCCGGCACCCTACTTGACTCCCTCTTAAGACATTCTGGTGATACTCATTGTTGTGCTTGAGTTACCTGAGAAATGAAATGCATGGAAGTCACTTTGCCGGTAATTTAGATAAGATGACAAATAGTGGGCTTCTACTTTAAATAACCAGGTGACAAAATGCAGACCCAACATTGAGCTTCAATTAGCTTCAGTCTCTGGGTTTTTCCGGCAAGCGCATTCACTATTTTTCCCCTACAGAGTGTTAAAATTCATAACCTTTTAACCCATTTCTGTGCTATTATAATCACGCTGCATTAATATTCTGTTCTTATGCAATGTGGAGGCAATTAGGAAAGCCACCTATAAGTTGAAGGTATAGGCTTAAAGGCTCACAAGAAACTTCTTTTAAAGTTGCACAATTACACAATACATACTGGCCACATTGTTCCTAGGGAAATGTGCTTATGAAAACATGTTTTATAGAATCAAGTCCCCCAATTAAAAGCATATTTTTAGGAATAAATTAGCCTTTCTTGAGAAGTGAAATTTTTGCTTTACTAGGGAGGTAAAAGGCAAAAGGACAAAAAAAAAAAAAAAAAAAAAAAACCGAAATGCAGGAATGCCTGAAATTCTAGGAAAGTCACCTCCCCTAGGAGAGAGTTTGCCATGGGAAGGACGGTGTTCAGCACAAGGCAGGCTGGCTTCCCACTTCTCTTTTGGAAGGACCACAGGTCATTACACACACACACACACACACACACACACACACACTTATTTTTTTTTTAAAGTTGCAAGTTCAAACCTTCTTTATTTCTTCTTTATTTCTCCAATCAAAGCAAGATATGAGCAAGCTTACTTCCTCCTCGCTGTCTTTCCCAACACTTCCGTCCTGTTATGGGGCCGATTTCCATGACATTAACAAGATACACACAAGCAGATAAAGGACAAAATCTGCTCTTCAGTCTTCTATTACCTAACAGCGCTGCTTTAGGAAGAAGACTCTGTATAAACGAGTGACAAAAACAATAGTCAGGGACAGAATTCCATTGTATAACCTGATCACAAGGGTAACTTGGCCTTTTTTTCCTCACCATCTGAGGTATTACTGGAGTATTTCAAGAGAAACCCATGGTAAAACCTAAGATTCCGTGCTTTCCACAGCCCGTGGGATGTCGCATTCGCAGTGAGGACCAGCGCTCGGAGGACAGAGCCCTCACCGCAGACCTGTATCAACATGGTGATGGCGGGCAAAAGAGACCGCAGAATTTCTTTTCATTGATAATGTATAGGAACCAACTCAGATAACTCTGAATTATGTCACTACTAGCTCAGAACCTCACTCTACGGTCACAGTATAAAAGGGGGCTGTGGGACGTCTGGGTAGCTCAGTCCTTAAGCATCTGCCTTCGCCTCAGGTCATGATCCTGGGGTTCTGGTATCGAACCCCACAACAGGCTCCCTGCTTGGCGGGAAGCCTGCTTCTCCCTCTCCCACTTCCCCTGCTTGTGTTCCCTCTTTCACTGTATCTCTCTGTCTCTGTAGAAAAAAACAAAACAAAACAAAAAAAACCCACAAAAACGAAAAAAAAAAAACACTTAAAAAAAAAAAAGGCAGGGGTAGGGGGTTCTGTTTGGTGGGCCCTGAAGGCATATGAGAGGCTGAGGATTATCCGATCACCGAGAGTAGAAGAATCACAGGAAATTGCTTCTGTTTCCTGTGGCTTCTGGTTCTCCAAGCACAGACCGAAGGTGGCCCACTGGGGGTAACGCTGAGACCTGGGGCCGCGTCCGTTCTCAGCGTGGTCTTCCAACAACACATGCCTCCAACAAATATTTATTGAGCATTTACTATGTGCTGGGCACTGTTCCAGGCACTTGGAAAACATCAGTGAACGAAATTAATAAAAATCTCTGCCTGTGTAGAATTTACGTTCTCACGGGGAGGCAGGCAATAAATCAGAAACGGTCTGTACAGACAGGATAGTGTGTTCGAGGTGAGGAGGGCCGTGGGGACAATGGAGCACCAGGGCCAGGGGCTGGAGAGTCCAGGGGTGAGGACGTTGTACTATAAATGGGGTGAGCGGTCTCATTAAGGAGGTGACACTGGAAGGAGGACTTGGAGGAGGGCCAATAATCCTGGCGCTGTGACCCCAGCCCAGATGAAAGCCAGGCGTCTCCAGCTCCACATCCGGGGCGTTCGGCCTTTGGAGTGACCTTTGCCTTCATGGCACTGGCTCTGCGTGGACCAGGTCACGGTGCCCCCACCCGCTCCCCGCCACGCCTGGTCTCCGTGGTCCTGGGGTGCCTCCTGCTTCCATCCTGTCTTAGGGGACAGTCGGGCACAAGATGCCGGAAGCCGTCTTTGCTTCCAGCCCTGCAGGTCTCCTCGACGGGAGGCTGTGTGACACAGAAAAGACTGTAAGGACGGCTTGGGGGGAGTCACAGAGGATTTAAACCAGCCAGGAGCCTATCCCGATGGAACACACTTGGAGTTGGCTAGACTGCCCTGCTGAAGGTCGCCCTCCACAAGGTCGCCCTCCACATGTCGATCTCTTCCCTCTCTGATCCCCCCGAACTTACTACAACTGGGAAGCTGTCACCGGTAGAGTCCCCCTTCATCATCTCAGCTTATGCCAGGGGCCCTCCAGGTACACCCTGCGCCCCAGCCCCTCCCCCACCCCGCATGCCATCTGCTCTGTCTCTCCCCTACCTTGTCTCCCTCCCGGTCTCCCAAACACTGGTTTCCCAGCATTATCCGCAGCGGCTTCCCTTCTTCCTCTATGCTGTCTCTGTAGGTCGGGCTTTGCAAATTGGTCCTTGCAAAGTCCTGAAAGTTCTGTGGGGGGCTCACCGAAGATATAACATGGCGTAGGGAAGGGGGCTGCCCTCCTCCTTGAGCTACAACCTTTCTTAGATCCTTAAATCTTCACACGTGTCTTCTGTTGGAGCCCTTTATGGTGATGTTCTGGGGGCATGTCCAAAATGCCGTGTCCCAGACACCCTGTCTCACAAATGCAGAGTCTTTCTAGCTAGAAACATTGGTATCACCTGCTACTCCTCTCTCTCTCTTTTTTTAAGATTTTATTTATTTATTTGACAGACAGAGATCATAAGTATGCAGAGAAGCGGGCAGAGAGAGAGAGGGGGAAGCAGGCTCCCCACTGAGCAGAGAGCCCGATGCGGGGCTCGATCCCAGGACCCTGGGATCATGACCTGAGCCGATGTTGGAGACTTAACCCACTGAGCTACCCTGGCCCCCCTCCTCCTCTCTTTGATTTGCCACTCACAGGTTATCCGGAATCGGCTCTGTTGAGCCCTTTCTCTCCATCGTCTTCTTGGTGGGTTGGTGGGTTGCCCAGGGTGTAGTGTAGGTGCCTTTGATCACTCGACACCCCTCGTGGTTTCACCCCGGCCGGCAGCGCGTCCTCCTGCTCCCTCGTTCACCCCTCCTGTGCTATGTACGTGCACATACACGTCCTTGTCCCACACGGGGGACATTTGCCAACACGTCACGCTCTTCCTTGACCCTGGACCTCGGTAGCTCGCGTCCCTCCTCTGGGACGCACTTTCCTCTGTGCTACGTTCCCTCTCTTTATTCTGGATTCAACTCATTTACCTGCTTGTGAAGCCTTCCCTGACTTCACTTTCTCACCTATCCCATTTTCTTGAAACTACTTGTTTCCCATTCACCCTATTTAAAATAGCATCTTTGAGGCACCTGGGTGGCTCAGTGGGTTAAGCCTCTGACTTCAGCTCAGTTCATAACCCCAGGGTCCTGGGATCAAGCCCCTCATCGGGCTCTCTGCTCAGTGGGGAATCTGCTTCTCCCTCTACCTCTGCTCCTCTCCCTGCTTGTGTTCTCTCTCTCTCACTAATGAATAAATTAAGAAATCCTAAAAATAAATAAAATAGTAAAATTTCATCTTCTCAAACACAGGGCCATGCCTTACTCACATTCCTTTTGCCATCCCCAAAGACGAATGAATTCCTGTATCTTGATGTCTGGACCAATGTTATTGTTGTTGTTTTCCTCTAAACTCTTTGCCTTGATACTAACTTGGTAAAGAAAATTGTCATCTACACGTGGAATAATTAGTGTGTGCCCATGTCGCACAGGATATTTTATTCTGACATTCTTACGTGTGTCGGCCATAAGGGATGAAGGTCTTCCGAAGGGGGACTTGCCGTATGAATGAGTTACAAGCTCGCTGAAGAGTAGCAGAATAGTTCCACATGTTGAAAAGCTCGTTACAGTGGAGATGCCCTAGGGCTTCCTCTCCATCCTGTTTTAGGGAGGCAAACCTGGGAAAGCCCTGGGCATGGGCTGCTAGTTTTCTGTGACACGGGGCCCTGAGGGAAGGCAGAAAGTCATGCATTTTGGGGGGGGTAGCTTGCTTTTCTTCATTGTGGAAGTGTCCATGATGTAAAGCCGATTTTTCAACAGTACCCCTTTCTGCGTTCCTACAACCAGATTTGGATGGCATCCAGTGGCCGTGTCTTACTCAGTCTTTCCTCTTCAGAGTTCAGCACAGTAACCGTGATATCATAAATAAGCATTGAATTAATAGTGAATGAATGAGTCAGCTCAGCGGGGACGTGTGGGCAGACTTCCAAGGGGCTAATTTTGCCTGCTTGCCTGCCTTCTTGCTTTCTTCCGATAGCCCTTGAGATTTGCCCGGGTTTGCGTCATTGACGGCCCCAGACCCTTATTTACACACGTATGCACACACCCACCTAACCTCCTTGTGACTCTGAAGGAAGACTCCTTCCTTGTGCTTTCCAGGCAGGAACCTCCCGTAGCAATGTATGGGCAGAAGCCCTCGGGAACGAGGATTGGTCTGCTGCCTCGTATCTTCAAAGGATTCCAGGAAAAAGAGTCTTGACTTTTCTCCAAATATGAAAAATAAACTCTCATTTGAAATTCAAATACAGTTTATTTTATCTGTTATTATTTTAACAAGTCTTTTAGTCATCAAAAATTATGATTTAAAAACTTACAAGCCCTTCTGCAGACTTAAAGGCTGATTGTTGTGATGTTCCGAATCAGCCTTCAGGAACGTGGACGGATCAAGGTTGCCTTCATGAGGGCGTTGAGGACAGAGCCCGCCCATTCAACTCAGATCGCATCTGTCCTTCATCTCTATTTATGTTGTTCTTGAATTTCAAATCTTCTCATAACCGCATTATAGATTCAGGTGGGGTTTTTTGTTTTTTTTTTGAGAGTTTATTTATTTATTTGACAGAGATAGAGAAAGTACAAGTAGGCAGAGCGGCAGGAAGAGGGAGAGGGGGACACAGGATCTCCACTGAGCAGGGCACCCCAGGCGCCACCCAGGCACCCCTATATTCAGGTTCTTTGGAAAGAGGGTGCCTGCACGTGCAGGCTCCTTGGAGATTGCCAAGATGATAAAAGTTACGGAATAATTAAAGGCCAAAATTTTGTATACTTCTAGATAATGGAAGTCTTAATATCAGAAAACATTTACACCTACCTTTGCATTCAGGGAGAGTTTAAAATTCAACCTTCCTTGTTGTATTTAGAGTAGTCGTGTGTGTGTGTGTGTGTGTGTGTGTGTGAGCATTAAACACCTTAAAATTCGAAGTTCAAGGGGTCCTGTTATAATTGTATTTATATTATTGTTCCAAGCCAACCTACCTTTTAATGTTTTATAACAAAAGAAAGACCTGTTCTGACAATGGATTGGAGAGCACGACTGCTCTATGCACACCAGCAGGAATTATTATTCTACAGAGAAACTCCCCATTAACCTTCTTTCCTCTTCATGGCAGACATCCAAGCCCACAAGGTGGGAAGATTTTAATCCTCTGGGACACAGTTCGGCTTCTGAAATCTTTAATTTGGTGATCTGTGCCATTGCTGGGGATGGTAATGTTTTCCAGATACCCTCGACTCGTAGAAATGATCCATTCCTCTGAGTGACTAATTCATCTGGGTCCTGGGAGAGCTTGCTTCTTGTGGCCGTCCATGCTGGGCCCTCTGGCCTTGCTGGTTTTCCCAGTTGAGGAGCAGGGAGCTCTCTCTGTGTCTTTGGAGCTAGTGGTGTGATCAGAAACCTTGGCGCTCTCTGCATTTGGTGAACTGGCTCATTGCCAAAAGACGGAAAAGAAAATGTTGTGGAGTGTTTTGGAGATTTTGTTTTCCAAACTGTTTCATTCTGTGATGAGACAGCTAAGATTACCTTGTCTGTTGGCAGTTAGCATGCTGCTTCTTTCCAGCAGGGATGCTACGAAATCTTTCCTTGCTAAACTCTTTCTATCTTTGTTTTTGCTGACTTAAGAAGAGTTTGTGTTTTTATTGTTATTTTGACTGAAACAAAAGTTGGTATTTAAGAGAATAAGATGAAAAGTAAGACGAGCCCAGTAATTTGTAGAAAGGATGTAAACAGTCTTAGATTGCTTGGAAGATGTGATGAAACCATTTTTTCTCTCTTTTTAAAATCTCAGCGGGCTATAAATGCTGGCCCTTCCAGAAAGAAGTTCTCAGAAGTTTGTTTTGTTTTGTTTTGTTTTTAACAAAACACACCTTATTAACCTGTAAGAGATCCTTCTTAAAAGAGAAGTGTTACAATGATGTTTTGTAAAATAATTTAGAAGTCAGAGAACAAAACTGTAAGAGAGGGCGCCTGGGTGGCTCAGTGGGTTAAGCCTCTGCTTTCAGCTCAGGTCATGATCCCAAGGTCCTGGGATCGAGTCCCGCATCGGGCTCTCTGCTCAGCAGGGAGCCTGCTTCCCTTCCTCTCTCTCTGCCTGCCTCTCTGCTTGTGATCTCTGTCAAATAAATAAATAAAATCTTAAAAAAAAAAAACTGTAAGAGAGAATTTTTACTCTTCTTAAAAAGAATGAGAGGACCTTAACCCACTTTTAAGAATGAGGGTGTTTTCTTTTTACTGAAGTATTGTAAGTAAATTAATCCATATTAATGGTTCCATTTTGCTTTTTAAAAAATTCTTCTCAAAAACTAACATTTCCTGAGGTCTGAGGTCATCTTAACATTAGTCAATACACTGTTCCTGTGTGTACGTGATTTGGAATGAGTACCACATGTGCTTCTGCGGGGGAGGAGATACAGGCTAGGTCAATCCTGCCACAAACCAGAGACGCCTGGGGGGCTCAGTCAGTTAAATGTCTGCTTCGACTCAGATCATGACCCTAGGACCCTGGGATCGAACCCCTGCATCAGGCTCCCTACTCAGTGGGAAGGCTGCTTCTCCCTCTCCCTCTGTCCCTCCCCCTGCTCGTGAGCTCAGTCTCTCTGTCTTTCTATCAAATAAATAAAATCTTTAAAAAAATTATATCACAAATTAGATCCTTATGCCTAGTCATTTCATAATTCAAGATAACAACAAAACCAAAACTATAGAAATTCTGAATTAACTGTACTTGAATTTTCCATGAGGTTTTAGTAAATTTTAGACTCCATCACATCTGAGAAAATACCAGTTTTTTAAATCATGTACTATTTCATATTCACGCCCTTGAACTAGTAGGAGCATATGGTGTTTTAGCTTTGTTTCCAACTCTGCACAAAGTTCAGTGTTGTCCATCTTCCCACTCATCTCTATAACTTGAAGGATGAGGAAGGGATAGAAGGAGAAATTGTCAACTAGGTGATATTATCAGGCTTGTTCACTCTGAGTCCAGTGTCAAATCCACTAGGAAATATTGTGTCCTAGAAGTATGTTTTGTTTTAACTCAATCTGTATGTAGATCGTGTGTGTGTGTGTGTGTGTGTGTGTGTGTGTGTGTGTTCGTTCTATAGTAGAAGTTGTGATTAAGGTGTTTCCGTGAGAAACCATTGGCTAGGGCTGACCTCTGAGGGATGGACACAGTGAAAAGAACCTGGCTGTTCCCTGTTCTTCACCCACTTTTCCTGTCTCCCCCCCACTCTTCCTCTGTCACCAAAGCCCATCACCAAATTCGTTAACCCTTGAACAACACAGGGATTTGGAGCATTGACCTTCCATGCAGTGGAAAATCTGTGTATAACTTCTGGTTTCCCCAAAACTATAAACTACCAATAGCCTACTATTGACTGGAATGCTTTTCAATAATGTAAATAATTGATTAGGACATATGTTGTATATGTATTATTTACTGTATTCTCACAACAAAATAAGCCAGGGAAAAATGTTATAAAGAAAGTCATAGGGAGAGAAAACACATTTATAATAATGTACTGTAAAAAAATCTGCATATAAGTGGACCCACGCAGTTCAAACCCATGTTGTTCAAGGGTCAGGTGTACACTTCCATGGTTCTTTCTCTTTTTTGGGGGGGGGAGGGGACGGGAGAGGGGAAAATCCTTACTGACATATAATCCAGATACCACATGTGAAGTGAACACGGTAACTGCCATACCTCAGAAACCCATGTGATTCACCTATTTAAAGTCTACACTCCGTGTCTACACAGAGTTGTGCCACAATCCCCTCAACCAAATTGACAACATCTTCATTGCCCCCCAAAGAAAGCCCGCCTCCCAGACTCTTCTCAGACCCAGTCTAGTCAACCTCCTTATCTAGACTTGCCTAAGGTGGGCCTTTGTATAAATGGAATCACACAATTTGTGTCCTTTGGTGGCTGCCTTCCTCCACGGAGCATGCTGTGGTCAGGGTTCATCCACATCATGGCGCAAGTGCGACGTGAGCTTCCACTTCCACAAGTGTGTGTCCAGCCTACGGGGGGGGGTGGGGCGAAGCTGAGGTAATACCCATTCTCTAAATCCAAACCATGGGGGCACCTGGGTGGCTCAGTGGGTTAAAGCCTCTGCCTTCGGCTCAGGTCATGATCCCAGGGCCCTGGGTTCGAGTCTCACTCGGGCTCTCTGCTCAGCGGGGAGCCTGCTTCCTCATCTCTCTCTGCCTGCCTCTCTGCCTACTTGTGATAAATAAATAAAATCTTTAAAATAAATAAATAAATAAATAAATAAATAAATAAGTCCAAACTGTGAAGCCCTCTGTTCCCACAGTTACCTTCTCAGAGAACTTTGTCTTTCTTACCCATGAAAGGAAGTAGTTTTGTCTATTTGTACCTAGACACAAAAATTTGATTCCCTGTCAGACAGATCTATTTATTTATTCCTTCTGACCCAGGAAGCAGATTTTTGCTCTTTGTCTCTGCCGAATTCTTAATTTTCACAGACCAGAAAGAAGAAAATATTTTATTTTTATGAAGAGAATGTTTTGTACCCCAAGTCTGGAGTCCTTTTGATATTTTCCTGTGTGATTTTTATCGCTGTATCAGAAAACTGAAAGAAAGGTGGTGCCTGGATATTTTACAAGCCAGGAGAGATTCAAGCAGTTGTGTTGGGAGGACTTTAGGGAGATCTCTCCTACAGCAAGTGTCACATTGTAAACATCGTTGGGACGATTGATGGTGCCAAGAAAACCCTTTCAGTTATTTTATTTATCTAAAATTCAAGTGTCTATTAGAGATAAAAGGCCAGTTTCAGCCCTGATCATCTGTGGTTGCTGCTTTTACCTGCTTCTGACTGGTGAAGCGGTTAGGAATTCAAATATGGTGTGTCCCTAATAGAATCCATGTCATGAAACTTGTACAACTTTTCAGAAATGGCACATGAATTAAATACCCACAACAAGAAGGCACATGTGGGGTGGCCTGGGTGGCTCCGTCAGTTAAGCATCTGCCGTCGTGGCTCAGGTGGTTATCTCGGAGTCCCAGGATCGAGTCCCACATCGGGCTCCCAGCTCAGCGGGGCGTCTGCTTTTCCCTTTGGCCCTCCCCCTCTCAGGCTCTCTCTTTCTCATTCTCTCTCTCAAATACATACATACTAAAAGAAACCATACGCCTCCTTTCGGACGGAAAGTTTTGAAGGATTCTTGCATAGTTTCTTATAGGCAAACGATGTCAGTTTCTCTCTCAAATCAGCTTTAATGTACATATGAAACTTTAATCCCTTATAAGTTATTTTTCCTCATTCTCTTTTGCAGAATTCTCTCTGGACTACTAAGAGATAGTACAGGTGACTCTTGAACAACATGGGTTAGAACTACATGGGTCCACCTTTATGTGGATTGTTTTCCATAAATACAGCGGAACACCGTAAATGTGTTTTCCTTACAATTTTCTTTTTTTAAAGGATTTATTTATTTATTTGAGAGAGAGAGAGAGAGAGAGAGAACAACAGGATGAAAGGCAGAGGGAGAAGCAGGCTCCCCACTGAGCAGGGAGCCCGATGTGGGACTCGATCCCAGGACTCTGGGATCATGACCTGAGCCAGAGGCAGAGGTTTGACCTACTGAGCCCCCCAGGCGCCCTCTTTCTTATGATTTTCTTAATAAAATTTTCTTTTTTTCCAGCTAACTCTATTGTAAGAACACAGTATACAGTACACATAAGATACAAAATATGTGCTGATTGGCTATTACTATTATCAGTAAGGCTCCTGGGCCACAGTAGGTTAATAGTTAAGTTTATGAGGAGTCAAACTTGCTTGCACATTTCTTGGTGTGCAGGGTGTCGGCATCTCAACTCCGGTGTTGTTCAAGGGTCAACTGTAATAAACAGATAATATGACATCAGGGAGCAAACTGAAAATTGAGCTTACTTAAAACTGTTTTCTTGGTTGTATCCTATCCTCTGTCACAATAGGAGGTTTTCTCAACATATACTCTCAGCCCATCCTTAAAAGTTATAAATTATTGAATTCTACAAAACATATTCACGGACTCGAGCCTGGTTTCTGAGCTCAGCTGGCAGCAGTGTGAAAAGATTTAGAAAGCATCAAGTGTTGCAAGTTCCTGAGAAGGCAAGGTTTCGGCTTGATTTCCTTCAGTTTTAAAATAAAATCACGGCATCAAATAGCAGCGTGTTTGTGGGTTAAGACACAAAGAAAGGGATGAGGCAGAAATAAAACTGAGGATCCAAGGACCATCTGTAGGTTTCACGCCCATAATGCAGGTTCAGTGTCTCGAGCATTCGTGTATGAAATACACTCCTCTCCCAGTCTGTTTCCTTTTCTGTCAAAGCAGTAGTACGTGTGCGGACACGTGTGTGTTTGCGTGCACATGCGCACATGGGTGTTTGTGCCGAGACAGATCACAGGTCCTTGAGCACCGTGCCACTGAAGACCACGGTCTTTGGGCCTCCCGCTGCGAAAAACTTGTCAGGGTGCTTTGTAGAAACCTTTTACATGGGTGACAAAGCTCTGTGTTGTCTGAGAAACAGCGGGAACTGACAGCAAGGGGGTGTGTGACGCCTGTGCACAGGGGAGCCGTGCGGAGATCGTAGCGAGGGCTGAGTCTGAAGTTTTACGTGTTCCGCCTTCCCTGGTTTTAGGTGTGCTTGACAGTAGAAGTTTCATTACAGCAGCGGGAGGAATGTACCTTCTGCCTAGAAGGTTGCTGTCTGATTTTGGGAGTGAACTGGCTTTGATCATCGAGGTGTTTGTCTACTGACTGGTGTGCTGCCCTCGAGCCGAGTTTGCACGGGGATGTATGTGCGAGGCTCCCACGAGCCCTGCTGTCGCTTCTCCTCTGAGGAACTTGACCCGACGGAGGGTGCTTCCGCACCGTGAAAACTTGCACTTTCCGAGTGGGAATCGGCAGGGAATCTGCCCGAAGGCAAGGGTGACATGAGGGTGCTTCCCAGGTTCCCAAACCGCTTGAACAGCAGCTTTGCTTGGAGAGCCACCGACATCCAGGGCTGATGGACCGCACGTATGTGCTTCTTCCGAAGGTTAGCAATGAAGGACGCAAGAAGAAAGGATTCTGGTTCACTTAGCGAAAGCCATTGCTTCTTCCATGGTGGTGGTGACAGAAACCTGCCTTTCCCCCATTTTCCCTTAGGTCTTCCTTCCCACAGCGGTGGCCAGGCCAGCAGACAGACCTCTCCCCACCCCTTGTGCCCGTGGGGCGCCTCGGGGAGCAGAAGGATGGGAATGCGGGGTCCTGGCTCACCTGGCTGCAGACCCATCCCCTGGGGACACAGCAACTTTGTTGGTTTGCTGTGGGCACCTGAGAGATTGTATTTGCTCCATGAGCCATGAGTTTCCTGAGGCAGATGCTTCCAGTCCTGCCTGCAGGAGGAAATTGTGGAGCAGCTGTGCCGGGGGACTCGGCCTTTCTGGGGGAACGGTGCGGTCCTGGCATCCCTGCCCCGTTTGTTCAGGGGGGAGAGTTCCGAGAGCCCCGCCGAGGGAGCTGGCATGTGGCACTGTAATTTGCACCATCTATCTCTTTCTGGAGCTCGGGCCGCTGGCAAATTGCGTATCTTTGTGTTGGATTAGTTTGGACTTTAATCATGCATTATTTTCCCTCCAATTAAATTATTTATATATTTGATTAACGTTTTCACTGCTAGGGAGTCAAATGTTCAGTGAAACCACAAATAAACACATACCCATTGAATTTCAGGCCAGCTTCATGCGGGAGAGCTCTGTTGGTAGGATGCTGAGGATTCACTGTGTGTCTGTTTTCTTAGTTACCTGGCACTCGGGGGGAGCACGACCCACCACTGGGTCCTAGAAGCACACTGCAGGGGCGGGGGGCTCTGTCTGGCCTCCCTCCCTCCCCTTATTTAGCCTAGGATCCCGACTTTTCTTCCTTCCTGTGGTTTTTGTCTTTTCCCTGGTGCTGAAACCTCCCCCTCTAATTTAACTTCCTCAGGCTTGACCAGCCTGACCAAGAAAGTCAGGGGCTCTGCCGCCTAAGAAGGAAAGCGACATCACTTAGGGGTGAGCAAACTGGCAGCCCACAGGCCAGCTCTGGGCCCCTGCTTGCCTTTGCACAGCCCCTGAGTGAAGAAATGGTTTCTACAGTTTGAAATGGTTGGGAAAAAAAAAAATCTTAAGACTATTTCTTGACATGTGAAATGTTCAGCCTCAAAGATAAACAGCGGCACCCATTCATTTACACGTGGTCTATGACTGTTCATCTAAAACGGAGGCCGAGTTTGGGTACCTACGACCTTTTGGCCAGCGGAGCCTAAAATAGCTCCTGTCTGGCTTTTTACAGAAAAAGTTTGCCGATACCTGATCTAGTTGATCACCCGGATTTAACACATGAGAAAATTAATTTTCGAGTAGGAGAACTGCCCTGTGCCGAGATGCAGAGCTCATCAGAACTCGGTCCGGGAGGCGTCTTCCAGTGCCCATCCCACGTTCTTTCCGCTGGAGTGTAGGGTCTGCCTCCTTGCAGAGGTCCAAGCAGCTTGTGAAAGAAAAGTAAATGTTTAGGACACAAGGACAGAGACGATCTATTTCTTAGAATTTTAATTTTCTCTTGCAATCCAGCGTCAGAAGCTGCATTAAGCCTGCAATGCATTTGGACTACCCAAGTAGGCAGAGGGACATCTTCGTGCTTCTTCAGAATAATGGATTACATCCTGTGCTCAGCCCTTGGACCTGGTCCCCACCGGCCGAGGGGGTAGAATCTCATTTCTAAAAAAATACCTCGTGGTCTCAATCCAACTTTGTACTCAAGAGCAGTTTCAGAGAATGACAAAAGCCTATTAGACGGAACTGCGGTCTCCTGTATGGGGGTCAAGAGGGAAGACCCCCCCCCCCCCCCCCCGCCCATACTAACCTTTCTGGAAGCGAGGCTGGTCCTCCTGGCCAGCCCAGGTTCTTCTGCGTCTCTCCTCATGGGAGATCAGCTGGCTGATCGACATGGCATGCCTGGCCCTGGAATTTTCAGACATTGTCCAGAGGCCAAGGTCAGTGAGCGCTGGTGAAGTATACAAATAGGAAATGGGGTCTTTCAGTTACGGCTCTCTCGTCAACTCCTTGCTGGATGCCTCCTCTGTCTGCTGGACTCATCCTCTCCCGCCACCTGTGCTCCTTCCCTTCCGCTCGAGTTCCTCATCCTGTTCATCAAAGGCAGCGAGTTCTGTCCCACGGGTCTAGCTTTTTGGCCACGGGGACCCTTTCTCCACACACCCTCTCTTATCTGCACACTCGGCGGGTTCTCCACGCGTCGCTCAGGTCCTACCACGAATGCCCCTTCATTGAAGAAGTTGACCCTGCTCTTCCGTGCGCCACATGGATTTGAGACCCCCTGTTCGTTATTTTTAGAAAACCCTCTTCCTTTCACAACACCGAACACAACTGTAATTGTATAGTCATTTCAGGCATTATCGGTAGATTGTCCGTTCCTTAGGGCAGGAAGCATGTCTGGCTGGTTCCCCAGCACGGGGCTTGGAGTGGAGAGGATCTGGGTATGCAGGGGTAAACGCTGAGCGGAGTAAATACTGTTTATTATTCAGTATTTCAGTAAATACTGAACGGAGTGTTGCAATCACATACTGTGCAGTAAGCATTTATTCATCAATGCGAGGAAAAAAAAAAGTGTTTCTAGAAAATGTGAGACTCTGCTCAATGCAACATCCACTCAGAAAATTAGAAATTCTAGCTCATACTTGGGGAATCGCACCATCTCCTCTCGGAGACCTGGGGATAGTGGATAACAAGCACTCAGCTCTCTTCAGGAAGTGTGTGTGCTGGCGCCTGGGTGGCTCAGTGGGTTAAAGGAAGTGTGTGTGCGGAGCAAAGAGAATATGATCACCCAGTGTTCCCAGCAAGGTGGGGTTCATGTTTGGATATCACTCAAATCCTTTTGAGCTCTCGATAGTGTATCGTCATAAAGTCATAGAACACGTTACGTTAAAATCGTATTGTATGGACACTAGGTGAAATGAAACTAAGTCAAGACAAGCAGAAGCATCAAGTTCAATCCCTTTTGTCCACTGAAAGTTCAGTCTGCCACCTGAGTCCAGTCCATTCAGCAAATACGTACTGAGGACTTGCCAGGTACCAGGGACCCCGGCCATTTGCTGAGACTATGAAATGAGAAGATGTGGGTCCTGTCCTCTAGTAGACTCAGCCCAGTTCTAACTCTGGTTTCCAGCTCCTCCCACCTTCCTCTTCCTCCGTGTCCTTTCCAATCCAAGGAGGTTATTTCCAGTACCTCGGGGAAAAGTGAACCAAGAGCAGTTTTTATGGGATGGATTTGTGTGATGAGCAAGAGATGCTCAAGGAACGGGGAGGTCACAGCCACTGCCTTTCTCCGCCCTCACCCAGTGTTCAAGTCCAGAAGGCAGAGCAAAGGTCATTTTATCCACCCCCTGGAGGAACAGGGTAAGGCCAGCTGAGGGCAGACTCCAACCCGCAGGCCCCCAGAGACCACTCACTCAGGAACCAGAGCCTGAGCAAGAAAGTCATTAAACGTTCTGTCACGACCACACAGTACATGGAACCCAAAGGCGGCTTTCTCTTATCCAACGGACTCATCTGTGGTGTGTTTCTACGTACACTTGAGAAAGTGCTTACAAGAGGCTTAAATTAAGGCAAATAGAATGTGGGGTAAGGAAACCACAGAATAAAACCAACAGGACCCACCCAGGACACTGACTTCTTCAGTAACTAAATGGACATTTAAGTCACATAATAATCATCGTACTGAAATCGACTTAAATTGGATCCGAGGTGAGAACCGTCTCTTCCTCAGGCGTTTCTCTAGGGTTTTTTGTGTCTTCCCTTTGTAGGACAGTTGAGGTATGACCCCCCCCCACCAAGGAACTATATTAAAAAATGGTTCTAAAACTTTGAGTGAATGAGGCATTCAGGGAAATTCATCTTCGTTTTAGAAATGGAGTTAAGAGAGTTCTATAAAGCTGGGAAGAACATTCGAGCCTAGGTAAGCCATCCCTGTATTTTGTACATCAAGAAAGCTGTGACCCAGACACTCAAGCATTTCGCTGGTCTCCTGGTCCTCTTCAGTATTTGGTTCTTTTGTCTGTGATCATCACCCCAGAGAAAAAATCCCACTGACTGGAGCTAAAGTGTAGTTCAGGAAAGTGCTTCCTTTGGTTTTGCTGCTCCTGTCAGGGAATGATGTGTGTGTGGGCACACGTGTGTGCACGCGTGTGCATGTTCCCTTCCTGAGAGCGCAGCCGCAGTGCTAACCCGAGGACGGGAGTGCGTGGGAGCTCCCCTGTGCTCTGTTGACCTTGACCCGCACTGGGCATGTGAAAAAGGCAGAGACCCAGCGAGGATGCGTGGGCTCACCCCATGTCATGCCTCCCCTCTTCTTGGCCACCACGCCACCTCCAAATAGCGCCACAAAATATAGGTGCATGATTACTAAGGGCAAATTTAAGAAAACTACAACCTAAAAAAAAAAAAGACAAAAAAACAAAAACAAAAACAACAAAAACCACCATCTGTATTTCAAGTTATCATACGTTCCTTAGGGGCTGAGGGTTGGGGCGCCTTTTGCCCTCCCTTCTGTCGTCTTCAGAAATGAGTCCTGCATTCCCACGTGCTCTCCCTTTCTTTTGTCCCCACCCCAGCATATAAACAACGACCACATTCACGGCGAGAAGAAGGAGTTCGTGTGTCGGTGGTTGGATTGCTCGAGAGAGCAGAAGCCCTTCAAAGCCCAGTACATGCTGGTGGTGCACATGAGGCGGCACACGGGGGAAAAGCCTCACAAATGCACTGTGAGTGCACGGCGTGGGCCGTGGGCATGGGGGGCCCTGGCGGGGGCGCTTGTCGGGGTGGGGTTCCGCTCCCTGGCAGGACCTCTGCATGCTATGCGGACACAGACCCTGCCGAGGGGTTGGGGAGCGGCCCGGTGGTGGGAGGAGCCGGGTGTTGTGATGAACGCCGAGAGTTCTGAGAAGGGGGTTCTGGAATTGGGGGGAAAGACAGAAGTGGAGAAGGAGCCGTGATAACCACACTTTGGGGGACAGCGGAAGCGCTCTGACCTGCGCTGTCCAACAGGTAGCGGGGGACCCTGTGGGCCCCTTGAGGGTTTTGGACACCTGGCCAGAGCAAACAAGGAATTGATTATTGTACTTCCATTTAATTTTTTTAAAATGTAGATAGAAACAGGGGCATGTGGCTACCGCGTTGGAGAGTGGAGCCGTGGGTGGGCTGGGGGCAGCTGGGATACACTGGTGGGCACTGGCAATGAGCGCGTGGCCTGCATGCCTGCCCCAGCAGTAATGTCCATCACACTGGAAGACCCAGAGGGCAGAGAGACATGCCAACTTTGACCTGAAGCCCATAAGCTCACTTTTAAACACAGAACCCACGTGACTTCAGAGTTTTCCTTTGCCTTCCTATTCCATCCCCAAGGCCCGGTGTAGACACACAAGAAGGCTGGGACTAAGCCTCCTTTCACACAGGGGCCTCCAGGAACACTGGGCACTGCTCAGCCCTGCGCTTTACATCTTAAAGGCTCTTTACAAACATGATCAAATTCCATGCCTTTGTATGGACCCAAAGCCATATTAGTGAACTTTGTGCTGAATCTAAAATCAGTGGGAATTTGAGGAGATCAGTGAGCAGATAATGAAACCCATTGTCCACATTGAGTGGTCTATTAAAAAACACATGAAAGAAAGAAAGAAAGAAAGAAACCTCCAGGACTTTTTAGTAACCTTGAAAATGCTGTCTCTTCAACAGCACTGAGCCCCATCTGAATCCCAGTAAATGCAGAGTTTAGTGGACTTTTGTTCCTTGGTTTTGAAAAGCTGCTGACCCTCGAAATGTCAGTCTTTCATCAACTTTGGGGGAGTGTTAGGCCTAAGCCTGTACTGTGTGGAGTGATGCAGATTTACCTGTTGTCCTCAGTTTGAAGGTTGCACAAAGGCCTACTCGAGACTAGAAAACTTGAAAACGCACTTGAGATCTCACACTGGAGAGAAACCGTACGTCTGTGAGCATGAAGGCTGCAACAAGGCTTTCTCGAATGCCTCGGATCGCGCCAAGCACCAAAACAGGACGCATTCCAATGAGGTGAGGCTCCCACACGAGGCGCTGTTCGGGCCCGGAGCTCAGGGTGGTAGCAGAAGCCCTCGTGGGCAATGCACATGGAGACAAGGCCCATTCCGTTTCATTTCCTCTCGGCCTTCCTGGCAGGAGTGGGCGCTGGGCTGCAGGTCTGCGCCCCTGGGGCTGACTGCAAATGGGCCCGGTCTGGTGAGCAATGCAGACCTGGGGGGACCTCAAACCCTTGGCAAGCAGGTTTCGCCTTGTTCAGAACTGCCACCTACTGGTCAAACAGTAAGAGCATTTTTAAAAAATATATTTTATTTATTTGTCAGAGAGAGAGAGAGAGATAGGGGGAGTGGGAGAGGGAGAAGCAGGCTCCCCGCCGAGCAAGGACACCGATGGAGGACTCAGTCCAAGGACCCTGGGATCGTAACCTGAGCCAAAAGCAGATGCTTAACCGACTGAGCCATCCGAGCATTCCCCAGTAAGAGCATTTCACTTTGGCATTCCACCCACTTGCTCTGCCTGGAATAGCATGAATCCATGCGGAGAATGATCCAGTAAGCAGCCAGGATAGATGCCCACCTTTCCTTGCTTTCTCCAGGTAGTATCTTCCAATGCAGTCTAGCCAAAAAAGGCCTTTACAGGCCACCGACCTTGGCCAAACAGGATTTCCAGGCATTCTCATTTCCAAAGGCTCTTGGGAGCTGTTTTGTCCATAGTTACCCCCCAGAAGTTCAGAACAGTATGAATGAAAATGATAGCAAATGATTTGGCCTGGGGCGCCTTGGTGGCTCAGTGGGTTAAGCCGCTGCCTTCGGCTCAGGTCATGATCTCAGGGTCCTGGGATCGAGTCCCGCATCGGGCTCTCTACTCAGCAGGGAGCCTGCTTCCTCCTCTCTCTCTCTGCTTGCCTGTCTACTTGTGATCTCTCTCTGTCAAATAAATAAATAAAATCTTTAAAAAAAAAATGATTTGGCCTGTGTTTTAAGGCACATCTGCCTGCAGGCCTCCAATTTCTCTTTGAAGAAGGTCGAGCTCAAAGTTCGGGTTCCTCTGTGAATGCTTCTCTGGAATGAGTCCAGAGATGAACAGAAAAAGCTCCCCGAATTTTGCGTAGAAATAGGATTTTTGGCCAGAATTTGTTAACGTGAGACATAGTTCTGCTCCCGCTAAGGAGGTCATCGGTTTGCTTGATATGTGTGAGAGAAGACACATTTGACCTGGCTTAGCAGCTCAGGGACCACTGGCCTTATGGTCCTCTCCAAGTGTCCTTTCAGCTCATGGCGACAGAGCAAACACATCTCTAATGGAAGGAGCCACACTTTTCTTAAAAACACACTCACACTTGAGCTCACATGTGCACGTCCACATGTACAGATGCTTTTTAAAAGGGTTGTGGCAGAATGAGGAGACATCCGTCATTTGGAACCTGTTATTAACAATCAGCTGTTGCAGGAGACTTTAGGGGAGATGCCATATCTCCGTTTTTTAATGTCAAAAATGCCTCTACTACGTGCAGTGGTTATAGTGTAATCTGCTGCTGTTGTTTTGTGCAAAGTTTTAGGGAGTCTAGGCAAAGCCATAGAGATGGAAAACAGATTAGCGGTTTGCCAGAGGCCGAGGGAAGGGACTAGGGGTGATTGCTAATACATACAGGATTTTTTCTGGGGACGTTGGAAATATTCTGGAATTTGACTGGTAAGTGGAGACAGTTGCATAAGATTGTGGAAGTACTAAATGCCACTGAATTGTGCAATTTAAAAGGGTTTTTTTATGGTATATGGATTAGATCTCAATATAAAATGTTTTTGGGGATTTGATTAAGTTAGAATTAAATTGAATTAATATATTTAACTGCACTCCATGTATTTAAGTACAATTACGACTAGACGTCTTGGAGGTATTCACTCCAATAGATTATTAGGCCAAGTTTTCCTCCTATTGCTGTGGAGAAATTGGGGCAAAGGAGGGGTTGGGATTAGCAGTGCACACATACACACACACTTACTCAGCTTTCTGTCTTTCTTATGGACTTAAATTATGTGCACAGCTGTTTGCTTTTAAATACACTAGAGTTGAGCTTGTCCACTTCTGGGAGGTCAAGAGTGTAGCTTTGTCTCAGCATTTATCCAATATGAGATTAAACGAAGCACTGTTCAATCATACCTTTCACCAGGGTTGAGCAGCGTATAGAAACTCAGTTAGCCACCTTGACCGCACCAGGCTTTGGCCCTCCAGAAGAATGACGGACAGCTTCACTTCCACCAAAATTTTGAATCTATATTTGTGTCAGGAGCCGGTCCACAATAAATCTAGATATCCTCCTTCATTTATTGGCTCTCTGTTATTTGTACTTTCATTCATTGCCCCAAACAAATATCAAGAGCTAGTTAGGGGGCATATGCTCTGCTGTTGAGGGTATGGAACAGAATACTGTGAACTCGAACAAGAGGGGCATTTTTCCCATTCAGGAAGCCAGTCTGGCATTCCCCCTACACCCTTAGGCTGCCTCACCCACTTGGGGCCACAGCAGTGGTCTCTGCCAGGGATCCCGACTTGAGACCACACAGCTCATGTCCCCCCAGAGTCACGCTAAGTAAGAATCCTTGAGCTCGGACTCGGTGTGTCTCCCTCTCCAAAACATTCCAATGGCTTCCTCTTTCCTAGAGGGAAAGTTTAAACTCTCTGGGTCTATATACCTGCTGGCACCCAGCCCATGCCTGCACTTCCAAGCTTGACCTCTTACCTCTGTGGACATGCGTGGAACTGGACAGCCTCGCCTGCAGGCATGAAATGCTCCTGCCACTAGACCCTGGTTTTACATTTTGCATCCACTTACCTTCACTTTTATCCCTCAGAATCTTGGTCTTCTTTCAGGACCCAGCTACAAAGCCCCCTGGCAATAAAGTTCTGTTCACTGATTAATCACTCTGTGCAACAACACATCATGGTGAGCACTTCATACATTGTCTCATTTAACCGTTAGACCCCATGAGCTGGGTGTTATACCTGGATGTAACGACGTAGAAACCAATGCCTCCCACAGTCACCCCAACTAAAAAATGATTGCCCTCCGTCCACACCCTTTGGGGGCATTCATACTTGGGACTGGTGATAATTACAGGCTTTCTTATTTTTCCTGCACTTTTTATAACCCCAGATATTAAATCCTGCAGCTTAAAACTTGACATTCTCTGAGTCTTGCCTATAGTGGGGACCGCTACACATTCATTGAGAATTGTAGTTGGATAAATGCTACAAAGTCAAGTAAAAAATGCAGCAGTCGCTTTCACAAAGTACCCTTCCGTTGGGTGAGTCAAAAAGGAAACGACCATGGCAAAAGTCGAACATCTAGGACAGGAGACACGGGTAACTCAGGGAGACTGACAGCATTTATCCCCGCAGACAGTTCTAGCATTTCAGTCACTGGTCACAAGCAAAGACCTTCCACTGCTAGCTGTGTCCTCACGTCCAGGCTAACCCAGCGTGGACACATGCATATACTTACGGGAAGAGCAGTGGCTCAGACGCGTAACGCTGGCCTGACTTGGTGCTCTCTCCCTGCACCCCTCTCACCCCCCGCCCCCCGATGCCTGCGCTGTGCATTCCAGCATGCCCGCTGATGGAGCGGCCTGTCCCAGCAGCGTGGTGAGCAGGCGTAGGGCCCGTGTCAGACGCTGGAAGGTAATGGCCACTCATGGCTGGAGCCATTCTTCTGTCCCTAATGCATAGAAGTTGATGTGCTCATTTCATTATATATGTGCTGCAAATCACAGCAGCCCCTGAATAGAAGTAATTCATAGTTAATGGGAATCAATTCTCCCCAAAAGAATCTCAAATTTGGAGGTGAAGTCTCTCGGGATAATTTTCGGATCTTCCCTACATTAGGACATTTCATCATTTTCTGTAGCACTCAGTCTGTTCTTGGGCTTTTAGTGAAAAAGCATCTTTTAGACACATATATTCTATAAGACAGGGCAGCTTTTTTTAATATAATGGGTATATTATACTAATCATGCTTTTTATGACTGTCGCTAACCTAATAGCTCATCTTCTGGTCTACGTAGATATGTATTCTTGGAAGGAGTCACGAATGTATTATATTTCAAGCCAGGTAAACAAAATCCCGGTTTTGATGTTGGTCGTGAGTAAATGCCAGCGATTCTGTGATTTGAGTAAATAATTTAGCTATAAGCATCCGTAGAATTTTTAATGACTGCATTTGTAGGTTTGATCACAGGCCCACATGGAACACGGAATCATTCACAGGCTTTAGCACTCAGGGGCAGACCCAGACAGGCATCCTCCTTTCCAGGACACCAACCACCAGCCCTTCTCAGTTTGTGAGTGAGCATTCGCAGACGGTCAGACAGGGCTTTGCGACTTTGAGAATCAGGAAGGTTCTGAGTATTCTGAGTCCCGAACATCCCATAGAGTTGTAACATGACCCAAATGGACGTATTTTAGTGATCTCTAACACAGAAGAGGCTGTAGGCATTTTTTTTACATGCTAATGTGCACATTTTCACAAAGGGTATAGTGATTTTTGATCAGAGAACCAGGACATCCCTAAGAAATGTCTTCACACAACCTCTCCCAGAGGCACATGGCGTTCTGATGAGGTGATGATTCTGATGATGAGATGTGTGTGTAAGACTCCTTCTGCAGTTGTCACCATCATTGTCATCGTCTTCACTGTCACCTTCAAATACCTACTGAGCAGCTACCCTGACACCAGGAACCTTCTTCCCACTCATAGGATAAATGTTTCCAAGGACATACAGGCGATCTGCACATTTGCAACTGTCCTTGAGCATCTTTTAAAATAATAGTCTATTAAAGCCAAATTTGCAGGCCCCGAACAGTGTTCAAATGGCCTTTATTTTTTTTTTCATTTTATTTTATTTCTTTTCAGTGTTCCAGAATTCATTGTTTATGCACCACACCCAGTGCTCCATGTAATACGTGCCCTCCTTATTAACCACCACCAGGCTCACCCGACCCCCACCTCCTCTGCTCTAAAACCCTCAGTTTGTTTCTCAGAGTCCATAGTCTCTCATGGTCTGTCTCCCCCTCAAATGACCTTATTAAACCCTTAGCATCTAGAGGTGTCTGAACACCTCCCAGCTTTGCGGAGGTGCTTTGAAAGAGTGAAAGCTGCAATGTGTGTCCATGAGACTGTTGGGCTGGGGCGCGAGCGCTTTGGTAACAATCTCTTATTTCATTTGTGGGGCTTTTGGCAGAAACCGTATGTGTGCAAAATCCCAGGCTGCACGAAGCGCTACACAGACCCGAGTTCCCTCCGGAAACACGTGAAGACGGTGCACGGCCCAGAGGCTCACGTCACCAAGAAGCAGCGTGGGGACATACATCCCCGGCCCCCCCCGCCCCGCGATTCTGGCAGCCATTCACAGTCCCGGTCGCCCGGCCGGCAGACTCAGGGAGCCCTCGGGGAGCAGAAGGACCTCAGCCACACTACCTCAAAGCGGGAAGAATGCCTCCAAGTGAAAGCAGTCAAGGCAGAGAAGCCCATGGTATGTCACTCGCTTTCCTTCTAGTCCCCAAGTCATCCTAGGTTATTTTAAAAAGTCAACGAGGGCATGAGGACGGACCAGACCACCCGGGTCCTCATGGCACTGGACTCCCTGATTGAAGGGGTCAGGAGCTCAGAGACCCGGATTCCTTACTTAAGGTTAGTCAGCATAGAGTAACTCAGAAAAGAGCACCAGAGTTTCCTAACTTTTTAAAATCAGTCTGGAACCATAGCACATCATGGCAGTTAGAAAGAACTACATGACCGACTACATTTCCAGCAGACCTGTAATGGAGAAAATCAGCCCTTCAGGCTTTCTATAAACGTGTATTTTGCATCGTGCTTTGCCCTGGTAACTCTGAAATAAATAAGCATGGTCCCTATTCTTTAGGCGTTTAGAGACCCGTGGGCTAGACAGACCACCAAAAAGCAAATACTTAGAACTCTGTGTGATGGGTCTTTCCCACAAGTGCGCGTGAGAGCATTTGAGAAGGGAACAGACCGCCTGTCCACTTGAGGATGTGATAGGGAAGGGGGTGGGGGTGGGTCTCAAGTTCAGCTCTCAAAGTGGGGGAGGTGCAGGCCTGACATTGCAGCAGGAGCCAGTGGCGGGTTGGGGGGGGGGCGGTGGTAGTGGTCCAGGATGATGTGCAGGAATGAAAAGGACTGAGGAGGAAAAGGGGTTCTATTTTATTGGTGATGGTGAATGACGTGGTCCGGCTGATTTTTAGAAAAGCCAGCTCCAGTGCCAGGCTAAGGATGGGCTTGATAGACTGGAGACCATTTTGGCAGTGGAGCCCGAACCATAGAGGTGAGGAGCAAGGGATGTGCTGGGGTCTCATCTGGCTACTGTATGTACAGAGGAACGTACCCGATAGAAGTCATGAGCTTGGATTTCTAGATGCACACGACTGGTCAGGCAGGCATCGCTATGCTCAGTTTCGCAAAGTGTCTTCCTAAAATCAGAAAAGTCCAGCAATTGGATGGACATCCTATGAGTTCCTGAGTGATGTCACCATGCAGCAGTACGTATGGAGAGGAAACGATGCCCATGTACAATTTTGGAGTTGACCGAGTGGAATTTAATGATTGGTTGAATTTTAATGACTTGTTGAGTTTAAGAGTTTTAGAGGGTAACATTAAGTGTAGCCAAATAATACCAAGAAATTGTCCAGGTTTATCATGAGTTGCCAGTGAGTAGCTGTATTTTGCTTTTAGAAAGAAAGAGAGAGGAAGGAAGGAAGGAAGGAGGGATTGAGGGAGGGAGGGAAGGAAGGCAAGAAAGAAGGGGAGAAAGAAAGGAAAGAAAGAAGAGAAGGAAGGAAGGAAAGAAAAGAAAGAAAAATAAATACAAAGCCCTTTAGTCAAAAAATAAACTATAATAAAAATAAAAAGCACCTTAGTCAAAAGGTGATGTAGTCTTATGACTCATCACCATGCGTTAAAGTTAATCAGTTCATAAGCGGTGTTGTGCATACTTTTGGGGGGGATTGCATATCCATTTCCTAAAATAAAGTCTACCGGTACAACGTGCAGAACATTCAACAGTTTATCCCCAAGTGTTTAATGAAACAAGGAAAATGAATTTGTAGTCTCCTAGATTATGTCATCAAAAGACAATGATTTATGTTCTTCGGACATCGTAGGGACCCAGAACCTCTTGTACCTTTAATGTACATCCCTAGCTCAAGAAAATGTGTCATTTCCTCTCCAAAGACCCATTATTTAAGAAGAAAATTGGTAGAAATAAGAACGTATAGTTATTTTGTTCAGTGACATCTGAGATGCCCCAAGATGTGAACTATTTTATAAAGCAATGAAATCATAGAAACATACACTGGAAGGGACCATAGAGCTTGAGACAAGGCTCCATATGTTATAGGGAAGGCTAATAAATTCATCTGATTTCCTACAGGGGACTGTTTTGTCTGTATATATCCATACACATATAAATATAAGTAGATCGCTTTGTAGACATTTACTAATGCATATGAGATTTACATTTCTAATATTCTTTCTTTAAAAATGTATTCTTGATCATCGTGCTATGAATTAAATTCTTTCTTCTTTTTTCTTATTAATTCCACATCTCTTCTGTGTAATGCTCCTAAATGTCTTGTTCTCACTTCCTAAGGACAGTGGGTAATAAGGTGAGGGAATTTTGGCTTCTCTGCTCTTTTTGTTTTGTGTTTGTTTTAACGTTTAACTTCTGTGCGTTTGATTTTTCGTTTTTGTGCTTTGTGGTATCTTTGGTAGTGAACACTACTCAGCTATGTTTCAAACGTAGAAGCAATGTGTTTTGAACATTCAGCATGTGGAAATGTGGAGTCAGATGGTGAAATTCAGTGTTCTATTTGTCTAGGTTTTCATAACAAATCACGGCCGGCCGACCAAGCAGATGTTCTCAAAGACTATCACATTATCGAACTGAAGCATGTAAACTCATTCTGGGACAAGAAAGGTGTCCTCACTCTTTGAGGATGATCTGGATATATTGTTGTTCCCAGTTTAATCTGTGTCGAAGTATCTGAGCTCCTCTGAGCGATTCTCTGGTCTTAAGGGCCTCTGTGCCTCCTTCTGTGCCCTGTTAGAGGCTTGAGTCTACGGTGTGTGTGTGCATACACATAGACACACACACGACACACACACACAGATTCACCTGCACACACTCTGAGCCGACAGTCCAAGAGTCAAAGCCCTCGAAATCCTGGATGCTCCAAGTCCCTTGGGAAGGAGCAGGTGGCCTGGCCCTTCAGGATTCTGCCAAAGCAAAATGTGAGCCAGGCTTCCCAAATTCCCCATCAGATTTGTGTATCTCATTTGGCTCTGCTTGGTTGCCCGGGACAAATTTGGTGTATCACATGGCATTCACTTAGGAAGTCTTCATCTGCTTGGCTGTACATAGTGTGGTTGTGAAACGAGTGTGATGGGCTCTGCTGAGAAACCCTATGCCTAAAACCCCTTCCCGACAGCCCTGTGCACCCCACCTGGGACAACAGTGGGGGTCCATAACTGAGTGCGTGTGGTTCTCTCTCCCAGAAGAATTTGTTCTTGGGGCTGCTGGCAGCTTCTAGTTGTTCCAGTAACGCTAGAGAAGCCTCTGTGGGGAGATGGAAATGGTGCTGGGCAGGGAGTTTAGGTTGGTCTTAGCATTGACCTTGTGAATTTGTGACTTTGGGCAATCACTGAACTCTGAACGTCAATTTTCTTATCCACAAAAAAGGGGTTATCCTGTATATCTACCAATGGAATTCACCATTGGAATTTTAGATAGAGCGGTTCTAGGCTGTGCAGACTGGTCATTGAGGGCCATTTTATAGGGTGCCCCCACCCCAGATCTGAGGACAACCAGCTCTCCTTCACTCCCCATCTCCAGGAGCCCTGGGGCTGGGGGGGGGGGGTCCTTTCCCTGACGGAGAGCCTGTGCACTGGCTCAGGTTTCTCTCTAGTTGTAGAACTGGCTTATACAGTCCACACAGTGGTGATGAGGGAAACATTGCCTGATTCTCCCAGAGAAACGCCAGGGCACTTTAGGGGAATGTGAAGATTATTCCAGACTCCGATGGCTGTAACTTGGAGCGTTTCTTGCAGCTGTCTTTATGCACAGCCTTGCTGGGGTTCTGTGGAGCAGGCAAGTGTAGACAGAAGTGGGGGAGGTTACAGAGAGCTTGAGCAACTAGCCCTGAGCAGCTCAGAGAGGGTCTCATGGGAGAGGACCTAGTGTGCCTCTCAAGCACCCATCTCCCGCGCCCGCTGGAGCCAAGCAGAACGAGCCTGCGGACTAAAGCCACCTGGGATAAGATGAACTGCGAATGCCCTTGGAGCCGAATGGGAACTGTTTCCCAGGTCTTTGTCTATTTCGTGGCCTCTCTGGGCCTCACACTTAATTCCCGCCACAGTCCCGAAGATAAGTAAGTTGTCCCCATTTTGTAGATAAGGAAACTGAGGTTTAGAGTGACTGAGTCTTTTGCCCAAAGGGTCAAGTCGTGCAAGTGGGATTAGAGCTGAGGAAGCCTGTTTGCAGAGCTGGCATCTAGGGAAGGATCCCGTGGCTGATATCGTGCCAGTCACCGCCCCCAGTCCCATTCAGCACGCCCCGCTTCCATTGCCCCCACCGCACATCCGCTGGGTATCCCATCAGCCCCTAGATTGCGAGAGGCCGCTTCCATTCACCGGCACACAGCTCCCCTCACTGCACCCCTGGAGCACCCTGGAGGTCTAGGATCTGCATGAGCCCTCGTTTTCGGCTTCCTTTGTTTTCTCCTTCCCAATGACACCTCTTTGCTTTGCTCTTGACCCCAGCAGACATCTCAGCCAAGCCCTGGTGGTCAGTCTTCATGCAGCAGCCAACAGTCCCCCATCAGCAACTTTTCCAACAGTGGGCTCGAGCTTCCTCTGACCGATGGAGGTGGTGTGGGAGACCTCGGGGCCATTGACGAAACCCCAATCATGGACTCGACCATTTCCACTGCAACCACCGCCCTCGCCTTGCAAGCCAGGAGGAACCCAGCAGGGACCAAATGGATGGAGCACGTAAAACTAGAAAGGCTCAAACAAGTGAATGGAATGCTTCCACGACTGAACCCCGTTCTTCCCCCCAAAGCCCCTGCAGTCTCTCCTCTCATAGGAAACGGTGAGTCCCGTGCCCCATCTCACCTCGGCTCCAGGCTCTCCGTTCTGTCCATACACCCAGGCCACAGTAGGAGGAACCTGGCTTGGTGTGTACTGGTGTGTGCCCCGGTCCTAAAATTATACTGTCACCACACCCATCAGTGTGGCCTCTCTGGAGAGGCCGTGTTTTAAAAGCAGTTCGTGAGGGGATAATAATGTAGGACTTGTGTTCTCACGGTAAGATCAGAACTGTTGGACCGGGCTGAGGAAGTCCCTCCAGCAGCGGCATCTGGGGTTAGCACTGCCATCTGGTTTCCCATCAGCACCCGGGAGATCGGCGGCCACCTTGACTGACATGTTCCCAGGTCAAGGCAGGCCAGGCAGCCTTGCGCATCTGCAGCCCCAAGCCCATGTCAGGGTTTGCTTCTGAGATGACACTGAATGCCTAGACTGTATCCTCAGGGTGAAGCTCCCACGCACTGACCCAGATGTCCTCCACCTTCAGGGGATGTCAGAGGAAGCCCCGAGTAGATAGGACACTCTGGGAATGCCTTTGGCCTCGGACTTGCCTGTCCCCAGAGCACTGCACCCTACACCTGTGAAGGAGCTTAAGTGATCCAGGCTGTGTCTACTGCTCTGTTGAAGCCAGGGGTCTGCAAACTTTGCCACCCACTCGCGAATAAAGTTTCTTGGCACCCAGCCGCACCCACTCCTTCACTGTTCCCTGGTCCCTTTAGGGACACGCAGCAGAGGTTGGGGGCTGCGCGGCCGGGGAAACCAAAACTAGTTTCACCCCACCCTGCACCTGACTGGTTTCCCGCCCTCCCGAAATGAACGTGCTTCTCTCTACCCTCTCTCTGCAGGCACGCAGCCCAGTACCAGCTGCAGTCTGGGCGGGCCCTTGACTCTCCTCCCAAACAGAAGCGACCTTGCTGGTGTGGACATCACCATGCTGAACATGCTCAACCGGAGGGACAGCAGCACCAGCACCATCAGCTCCGCCTACCTGAGCAGCCGCCGCTCCTCCGGCATCTCCCCCTGCTTCTCCAGCCGCAGGTCCAGCGAGGCGTCCCAGGCCGAGGGCCGGCCCCAGAACGTGAGCGTGGCCGACTCCTACGACCCCATCTCCACCGACGCCTCGCGCAGGTCCAGCGAGGCCAGCCAGGGGGACGGGCTGCCCAGCCTGCTCAGCCTCACGCCCGCGCAGCAGTACCGCCTGAAGGCCAAGTACGCGGCGGCCACGGGCGGGCCGCCCCCCACCCCGCTGCCCAACATGGAGAGGATGAGCCTGAAGACCCGGATGGCCCTGCTCGGGGACGGCCGGGAGCCCGCGGGGGCCCTGCCTCCCGTGCACCCTCCGCGGAGGTGCAGCGACGGGGGCGTGCACAGTTACGGCCGCCGCCCTCTGCTGCCGGCCGACGCGCTGGGCAACGGCGTGAGGCGGGCCAGCGACCCGGTGAGGACGGTGTCCGAGAGCCTCTCGCTGCCCCGGGTGCCGCGGTTCGGCAGCCTCCACGGCTTCAACCCTCCGGCGCTGCCCGCCTCCCTGGAGAAGCGCAACTTAGTGCTCCAGAACTACACGCGGCCCGAGGGCGGCCAGCCGCGCCACTTCGCGGCCTCCCCCTGCCCTCCGAGCATTACCGAGAATGTCACCCTGGAGTCCCTGACCATGGACGCCGATGTGAGCCTGAATGAGGAGGACTTCCTGCCCGACGACGTGGTGCAGTATTTAAATGCCCAGAACCAGGCGGGGTATGAGCAGCCCTTCCAAAGCGCCGTCTCTGACGACGGCAAAGGGCCCCATGGGCCCGGCCTGGGGAGTGGGCACGGAGACTTCGACCCCCCCGGGCTGCCCGACAGCCACGCCGGCCAGCAGTACCGGCCGCTGGAGCAGCCTTGCCCTGAAGCCAGCAAATCCGACCTGCCCATTCAGTGGAATGAGGTCAGCTCTGGCAGCGCTGACCTGTGCTCATCCAAGGTGAAATGTGGCCAGAGGTCGGCGGCGCCGCAGGCTCGAGCCTTCGGCTTGTACGCCAACACCAACATGGGCGTTCACCCACAGAATCCCTTAAGGAACGGGGTCGGCCCCGCCGGGGGGTACCCGACCCTCGTGGAGCACGGCAGCTCCTACGGTGGCCCCGAGCACTTAGCGAGCCACGGTGGCGGACCGGGCACCAGCGGGAACACCTTCCACGAACAGCCCTACAAGACCCAGCAGTATGGGAACTGCCTCAACAGGCCGTTGGCAGCCCCGGGCCTGCTTGACGGCGCCTGTGGTGCCGGGATTCAGGCCGCAAAGCTGAAAAGCACCACGGTGCTGGGGAACGGGAGCCAGCCAGGTTTTGGCCTGTCAGTGGTGCCCCACGAGTCATCGGGCAGCGCTGTGAATGGCATGGCACCCCAAGACCTGGTGGGCCAGGGGTACCTGTCCCATCAGCTGCTCAACGACCACCAAGGGGCCGGTCGCACCAGTCAGCAGGTGCTAGAGCAGGTCAGCGCTACCTCACACGTCAACGTCTATCAAGGGCCAGAGAGCGGCCTGCCGGGGCCCCCCTGCCAGGGCAGCCAGATGTCGGGCTTGGCAGCCGCCAGGGGCTACCAGCCCTGTGCCGGCTTCGGGGGCAGCAGACGCCAGGCTGCGCCGAGGGGCGGCCTCGCCCTGCAGCAGGGACAGCTCAGCGACACGAGTCAGGCCTGTAGGGTGAACGGCATCAAGATGGAGATACAAGGGCAGCCCCATCCGCTCTGTTCGAACCCACAGAGTTACTCTGGTCAGTTCTATGACCAAACCGTTGGCTTCAGTCAGCAAGACATGAAAACTGGTTCATTCTCCATTTCAGAAGCCAACTGCCTGCTCCAGGGGGCCAGCGCCGAAAACTCTGAATTACTCTCCCCAGGTGCTAACCAGGTGACAAGCACAGTGGACAGCCTCGACAGCCATGACCTGGAAGGGGTGCAGATTGATTTTGATGCTATCATCGACGACGGGGACCATGCCAGCCTGATGTCTGGAGCCCTGAGCCCCAGCATCATTCAGAACCTTTCCCACAGCTCCTCCCGCCTCACCACACCGCGCGCGTCCCTCCCACTGCCCGCGATGTCTGTGAGCACCACCAACATGGCCATCGGGGACATGAGCTCTTTGCTGACCTCCCTTGCGGAAGAAAGCAAATTCCTTGCAGTGATGCAGTAGGCAATAGGGGAAAGGCTGCCAACCAACGTGAAACTTTAGGAGTTTAAGATGAAATGGACTCGGTTTTTGGCCGGTTTGTTTTTTGTTTTAGTTCTGTATGTATTTTAGCAATCTCATCTCACCTAACTGGGATGTGTTTCAAGTATATTCCTTTTATGGAAAAGGACTCTGAACAACCCTAAAGTATTCTAGGGAGAAACTGTCTTCCATTTCAGTTTTGAATCAGTATTGTGACACTCAAACCATCCTCTTTGTTTCTTTTTTTTTTTTTAACTGTAAGCTCCCCCCCTTTTTAGTAAACAGTGTAAATGTGTGATGTACACGTTCTTTTCGAAGAGAAGTCATACGAGAGTTTTGATGTGTTTCTCATATGAGAGTTTTGATGTGTGTTTCTCTGTTACTCAAAGGAAATAGGAGTTGGCGTGCTTTTGACCAAGGGGTTACACTTACAGCTTTTTAAATTTTCCTTTACATGTGCTTTGTGTTTCTTTTTGTTTTTTGTTTTCTGGGGTGTTTTTTGGGTGTTTTTTGTTTTTGCTTTTTGGTTTTGATGGTGTTTGTTTGTTTGTTTGTTTTGGTAATTCCCACATTGGACACAAAAACCAGAATACGGATAGTGAATTTAAGAATCCTTTGTGGGTGTGCTGTAGCAGGCATAACCAATTTTTGACACACTCCCCACCCCAGTTCAGGTCAGGGTTGCACGCAAGCAGGAATTTGGGACTCTGGCAGATAAACACTAGTTTGCTCACGGTTGGGGTTTAGAATTCCTCCTGTCCCTTAGTGCGCTCAGGGCAGGTGCATCTATGTGCTCACTTCTCAGTTATCCATGCTGCCTCTCCTCCCTCCGTCTCCACAACTATTCAGTGTTGCTCCGCGCTCCAGGGAGAGAGGGGAAGAGTGGTGGGTTGGCAACTTCCATCCGTTCTGGCAAAAAGTTAGGTAGATTGTAGAGTGAAGCTACTGGGTAGAAATAGTGTGGGGAACATTTGTGGGTTTGCTGTATTTGTTGATTATAGTTCCATCTCTTTACCCATTATCATAGATAACTGAGAATTGATTATATATAGTTCTAAGTATTTAGGTATTTAAAAGACCCAGTGGCAGGCTATTTCATTAACATACCTTCATTCCACTGTAGCAAAGGAGTATTTCTATTCTAAGTGCCCTATTTTAAGGGATTTATAACACTTAGTTGTAAAGGAAAAAGCTGACATACAATGACATTTGGAATAAATCACTTTAACCATTGTTAGTATTTGTAAGCGCTAGGGAGGATGGTTAGTGGCTGTGTGGATGCCTTTTCTTACACCTTCTCTATTAAACGAGGCATCCGGTTAAGAAGTTAAATGTTCTATGCAGTTAGTCCTTCACGTGGACTTAATTGGCAATTTTGTTTTGGATTAAAACATTTAAAGACTAAAAAAGTGCAGCTACTTGCCATGTGCAGCTGATACACGTAAAAGACATACTATGTGTATACAGAGCGAGCACATGGATTATCCAACATTTTACATTTAAAAACGTGTAAGCTATTAAAAATAAAATATTAACACCTCAGACTACCTTCTCTGTTTCGTCCCATTAACCCTGGAAGTTGGATTTAGCCAAAGTGACTCGTGAGTCAGTTGTGTGGCTTTTCACCCCCTTTATTCCCACCATTTAAATTCGTATTAGACAGGTCAAGTAAAATAAAACATTAGACAATAGGAAAAAATATTAGAACCAGCCCATTTTTCTCACATTCATGATCTCTCCTTTGGAACAAGAATCTCAGCGTGGAGGGAAATTTGCCCTTTGGAACTTTGTGGCTGAGAAAGTTGGGTTTATTTTCCACGGAATGTTCCTGAAACCACTGGGAGGGGTGCCGAGACTTCTCCCGCTGCCCTCCCACAACCAGCACCTGCTCTTAAGTCCAAGGATGCATCTGCTTTGGAACAGAGCCCAAAAGCGAAAGACAGCTACTGATCTGAGCTCAATGGATCTGAGCAACAGAAAAGAGCCAGGCTTTTTCTGTGTTCCTCAAAACAGTCCATGACCCGGTCACAAAATCAGTGGTCCACCCCCTGAATCTCTTTTTTCCACAAACAGCAGAATCTCTACACCCTAATCTTACCTTACGTGCCCTCACGGTTTGGTCTGACCCTGTTCTTGGTTTCCAAGCTTGGGACCTGGGCGTTCTGCAGCCGCTGAGTGAGGACGGCGGCCCCTGGCACCACCCTGCCCTCTTCCTCCATCAGAGTCCCTCCCCGGTCAAACTCCCAGATGTGACCTGCACTTCTCAGTGACCCTAAATTCCTACCTCGCCTGCCCTCCATGGAAGGACAGACAGCAACTGGCAACCGTGGGGGAGGACCGTTGTCATCCTGGGTCTCTGCTTTGCCCTGTGGTGATTTAGGGGATTCTCTGCGTGGCTACCATTCTTTACCTTTCCATGCTTGCTTTCCTTCCTCTGGCCCTTAGGTTTGCAGAGATAGACCTATTTCAGTGCAGCCCTTGGCTTCTGTCTGTGGAAATCTCAGAAAGATGGGGGAGAGGGAGGAGGAGAGTGTACTTTTCCCGGAGCGCTGCGATGCGCCCCGACGGTCAGTGGAAGGAAGGTCTGTTGGGGCCACTTGGAAGCCTTCCGTCTGTAGACTTGGCATCTCCTCGGGCGGGACGCACCCCCATTCTCCAGCCTCCAGCCTCCTCCCCATGTCTCTGACCCTCCCTGCTGAGGGAGACCGCAGCGACTCACGAGTGTCCCCCCTTACTTCTCAGTGCAGGCTCGTGCGTGCTTCTCCTGTTGAACATCCGTGTGAACTGTGTTTTTATTCGTTAAACCGTTTTGTTTTATTCCCTAAAGAGCTAATGAGACTGCCCCTGCTCCTCATACGTTGGCTCGTCCCCTCGAGCCGCAGAGTTGTGATTCTTGCGATGTATGTGCCTTATTTTCTGTTGATCTTGTCCACGCGAGGGACCAGCCCCTGTAGCCCGATTGCAGCGCGAGGGTGTGCGCTCCGGAGTCCCCCGAGTGCGTGCGCGATCCGAGCAGAGTCAGCCGTCTTGTAACCTGGTTTCCCATGTTGTTTGAACTGATGGAGGATGTTCTCTTCGGACAAGTTACTGTTGTGTATCCCGCAAACGTGTAAAATAAAAGACGAGTTCATTTTTTTCACCTTTTTTAGATTTTTAAAAAAAAATAAAATGTGTAATCCTTTTTTAAAAGAAACACATGTAAATACATTTAAGTATTGTAGGCATAGTGTTCGGATGTGGCCGGCCCTGGGCCTTCTCGGATCAGCCTGCAGCCGTGCGATGCCCCCCTCTCCGCGTGCGATTCCCCCCGTGCCCACCTCATGCCCAGGGCCGCAGTCCTGCCACACGTGGACTCTACTTTTGCTTTCGGAACCACCTAGTCCTTTTGTAACAAAAACAGAGAACAATGTTTCTTACAATGTCAATAAAAAACGCTTTGTACTGAAATTGTTCCGGGGTTGTTTATTCGATCCCTAGCTAAAAGGAAAGGTGCTGCCTTGGGAAAACTGCAGAGCTCGCACTGGGATGCACTGGGACTCAGACCCCGCTCCCCCCACTTACCCTCTCCTCCCCGCCCTCCCCAGCCCTTCCCCCATGGGCCACATACAAGCTGAGCTGCAGTTCCGCCCCAGACTCAGGTTCCTTGTCCCCAAGGCTGAGACTAAGACACTGGTGCAGCTGCTGGTGGCGACCTCGGGGTGTGTACCTGGGAGGCACACCAGTTGTAACCCTAATTGTTTTTTCTTAATTTTATCACTTTGCCAAACTCTGGGGAAGGAGTGTGAATATGGTTCAGTGTCTAACAACTGAGCTTGTTTCTCTTCTATAAATTATCCTCTCCTTTCAAAGGATATAGTGTATAATACCGTTCACAGGAAACGTGACGTGGTGGAAACCTACTTTTCTGTGGCTTTTAAGAACTGACTTTAGATAGAAATGTAAGCGATTTCTCTAATTTGTCTTTTCTTCTATTTTTTTTTTTCAGTATTATTCTCTAGATCACCATAAAAGCCTCCAAAGGGTCCCCTTCCTGAGTAGCAGCAGGTGTCCTCTGAGCCCCTAGCTTCCCCTGGTTGGCAGGATCCCAGGCCTCCGTGGATGGGCGTGGCCGTCGAGCACAGGCCGGTGACTACACCAGCAAGCCCGAAGGGGACCCCCAACCTGTGAGTGATGAATGGGTGCCCCCCTGCGGGGATTCTGCAATCATAGAGATGCTTCATGCTCTCCTAATCCACAAGAGAACAATTTCTCCCATAAACCCAGTATTCTTTGCTTTTATAGCTACAGCCCTCATGTAAGGTATCCAAATGAATTCAGAAGAAAAGAGGAAAAAAATGAATTTATACTCTACCATAGGAATAAATCGCCAGCGTATGAAGATGTATTTCACGTAGTAAGTCAGAGTAAAAGAGGAAAAATGAGGCTCGTAGAAAGGACAGGAGGGGACTGGGATGCCCCCAGGAATGGGGTACATCCCAGAGATGCAGTTCCTGTGATCGGACAGACAGGAGCGGCTCAAGGCTTGGTTTAGTTATTTTTAAATTTATTTTTACTTTTAAAAATTTATTTATTTATTTATTTGATAGAAATCACAAGTAGGCAGAGAGGCAGGGGAAGCAGGCTCCCTGCTGAGCAGAGAGCCTGATGCAGGGCTCGATCCCAGGACTCTGAGATCATGACCTGAGCTGAAGGCAGAGGCTTTAACCCACTGAGCCACCCAGTTGCCTCTTGAGGTTTGGTTTAAAACGTGAGAAGGAGACTTTGAAGCAGAGTTAGAGGTAAAAATGGTAGAGATGCTATGCACTCGGCATTTCATAAAGGTTTAAGTAATTTGGAGAGTTCAAAGATGTTATATATTACCCAGATGAGAACTTCATAAGAGAACACTAGGATAGATGGAAAAATTAATCCACTGTCAAAATACCTTATTCATCCTTTTCTCCTCCCGTGTTGTTCTTTTCTTGGCAGTCCCCCCCCGCCCCTTGGTTTTGCTTCATAATGCCTTTACTATTCCAAATAGTAAAGGGCTCATCTTTCTGTTAATATTAGCTTTCATTTAAGAAAAAAATTATTTTACCAACATAGACCTAGATGATTATGCCTACCTAGTTATTCAGCCTCTTTATATTTTTTAGAAATAGTCATTGAATCTAAACTGTTCTTTGGCTTTTTGAAATTTCCCGTGCACTGTGTGGCCATGGGTATCAGTGCCTACCCATGAGGCAGAGGCATGAGATCTCGTGTTCTTCACGTTTTCTCACCTGAACCGAACCTTCTCCTTCTTCCCCTGCAGGTTCTACCCTCCCTCCACACGCAGGAGTAGGTTATGAGGGTCGGTGGCTGCAGGCTACATACGTTTGATCTGGGAACGTCACACAGACAGTAGCTACCACAGTGGTGCCTGGGTGACTGATACTCTGTCCGTATTCCTTGATCGGGACTGGGGAGGGCAGCTGGACCAAACACAGCGGTGTGTGCCTGTAGGCGTCAACCCAGTAGGAGGGACAGACACGGAACCACAGAATACAGTGGCATGCGCGGTGGGAGATGATCAGAGGGAGTTCAGTCGGGGCTCTGTCCCTCGGAAATGCATAGGACAGGGCTTCTCCACATCTGTATCGCTGACATTGTGCCTCAGTGAACCTTTTTTGGGGGGAATTGCCCTATATTCTGTAGGATGTTTAGGGAATTCCAGGCCACTGCCCGCTAGACACCAGTAGCATCCTCTCTCCCAAGTTGTAACCACCAAAAATGTCTCCAGACATTCCCACCTGTTCTGTGCGGGGAAGATGTTTCCAGAATGAGAGGGGATGGAAATACAAGGACGGACATAGTACAGGCAGGTGCCCCAAAGACAGACTGGGGTACAGACCCGGACTCCGGGGCGTTTGGTACACAGGTGACAGATGAAGTCAATGGTGAGAGCTCCATTACCAGGTACAGGTGTGCAGAGTTGAGGAATGAGCTCCAAGGAACACTGACCTGTGGCCCAAGGCAGGGGCTGGCACTAGGGAGAGAGGGGGCAGAGGAGGACAGGACGGTTGGGAGGCAGGAGACGGTGTGGCCTAGAAACAGCAAATAACCAGGAGGCCAATGCGGTCATACACAACACGTAGGTCAAGTTAAAAATGGACTGAAAAACACTGGCTTCAGGAATTCGCCCCCCCCCTGGGTGGTGGTGGGGAGCGCTTGGGGACAGAAACCAGGTGGAAGCCGCGGAACATCAAACAGCAGGAGAATTTGGTGGCCTCTTCCGAGCAGCGTGACACATTTCATCACATTCGAGATGCCATCGACACTAAGACACCTGTTACTCCACGTGTCACCAAGAGAGACAATGCTGGGCTCCTCACAATGTCAGGGGTGTCACTGAGGTGGAGAAATGGGCACGCCACGGAGTGTGAAATGCGTATTTCCAAGGGCAAGGAGAGACAGGGGTTCAAGGAGAGGTGGAAAGTGGGATTTTTCTTGTGTTTGTTCCCTCCCCTCTCCTCCCCTCCCCTCCTCTCCCGTCCCTTCCTTTCTCCTCCCTCCCTCCCTTCCTTGCTTCCTTCCTTCCCTCCCTCCCTCCTTCCATTCACCCATCACGCAAAAAGCCGGTATTCACCCTCCAAGAGGAAAGAGGTGGAACAACGGGTGGTGGTGGATATGACAGAGAACAGAACAAGCTTCACAAATGACTGAATGGTGGGGCAGACGCCTGTCCTCCTGCGAAATAGGGATGGGATGAAGAGGAGGGCAGGTTTAGACAGATGTGTGGAATGGAATTTATGGGGGACAAGACTGAAGTGAGAAATTATTTTGATCTTCTCAGGAAAACGAACTTCTAAAAGGTATTTATTTATTTTACTTATTTATTCATTTTAGAGAGAGCATGGGAGAGGGGCAGAGGGAGAGGGAGAGGCAGAGAATCACACGCAGCCTCGAGGCAGGGCTTGATCTCACCACCCTGCGATTCAGGACCCTGCGATCATCACCTGAACCAAAACCAGGAGTCAGAGGCTGACTGACTGAGCCCCCCCAGGTGCTGCCGCCCCCCAGGGCAGCTAACTTTCAAACCCACCTTTGGCACATATGGTGGGGGCCGTGTAGGGCAGTGGGGAGGGGAGGAGGCACCAGCCCAGAGCTGCTCTGCTCTAGGGAAGCAGTAGGGGGGGCCGGGAGGGGCTGCGGTGGGCTCTGCGCGATGGGCCCCCAGCCTCTTCCCGCTCCCCAGGAAGTGGACTCCCTCCCCACCATGGTGCCCAGGACCCATAGGCTTTCCATCATTCGCTCTTCACCAAGGACGCAAGAAGCTTCCGTGGAAACCCCAGTCAGTGGTTCACAGGGGTTAACAGGTTTTCAGTTTCCAGGACTGTGGGGAAGTCAGCCTTCCCCACTCTTGCCTGGGCTTGCTGCCTGCCAGAGCTCTGCAGGCCCCGCTCACACCACTGTGTCGTTTCCGCCGTCCCCTCTGTGAGCCTTCGCAGGCCCCTGCGGTGTGAGCCGTGGAAGCAGGCCGGACAGAGCACCAGCCGTGCAGGCCCCCTCAGCCGAGGGCCCTCCCCGGGGGACAGGACAGGGGTCTGCTGCAGGTGCGCTGCGGGAGGGCAGTGCTCCTGGCCTGGCTCCCCTCTTCCCTGCAGGACTTCTAATTAGCTTGTGTGCACAAGTTCCATCTAGAAGTTTCCCCGGTCCCTCCCGTGAGAGGCAGCTAGAACGCTCACCTGTCCCTGCTTTGGAAAAAGGTCTAGCCTTGAAATGTGGGCCTCTGCCACCAGGGGTAAGAAGAACGGTTTTACATGGGGCTCCTGGGTGGCTCCGTGGGTTAAAGCCTCTGCCTTCAGCTCAGGTCATGATCCCAGGGTCCAAGGATAGAGCCCTGCTTCAGGCTCTCTGCTCAGCGGGGAGCCTGATTCCTCCTCTCTCTCTGCCTGCCTCTCTGCCTACTTGTGACCTCTGTCTGTCAAATAAATAAATAAAATCTTAAAAAAAAAAAAAAAGAATGGTTTTACAGGAGTCCCCTCCCTCCTAACTCTGCATGCTCGAACCATCGAAATAACCCCTCAGACAGGCTTTTGGTGACGTTTAGGACCCAGAGCGTCACTCCTGGTGCTGTGCCAACGCCCTGACTAAGGAGTGTGGAGAGGTCCGGAGGTGAAATTAGGCCTTCTCTGAGTGCAGCTGAGGGGATGTGGGAGGAGAACCCAGTGGTCCGCTCCTCCGCTCAGCCGACCCGTCGGGACCGCCACGCCGGCAGGGGCCTCCCGGGGGAGGCGAAGAGAAGGCTGACCCTCCAGGGAGCAGCCAGCGGCTTGGTGCAAATTGCATTCTGCGGGTCTGTGTTGTTCCCCTGGGCAGTGAAGCCTCCCCTGCTCAGGGACACCACGTGACACCCCCCCCCCCAAAGTTGGGCTGCAGATGCTCTGAGCTCCAGCTCTCCGGGCGTACAAGGGCGAAACGCAGTGTGGAGGTGTGATTCACGGGGCTCCCGGAGGAAAAGGAGGCAGCCAGCTGGCGGAGGATCACTGAAGAGCCAGGCCAAGGAATTCCGTTGCTGTTTGGATGGAGGCAAACAGCTGGCTACCTCCCTTCTCCTCCCTCGCTGAGGCGCAGAGGTGGGCGTGAGCCAGGGCTCCACGGCAGAAGGGAAGGAACCAAGCTGCTTCTCCAACCACCAAGATAATAAGGGGTCTGTGGCCACGTCCCCAGGGAGTCAAGGCCAGAAATACCTGCATTTTCTTTTGAGGGTGATTCTGACACCCCCACAAGTTTACCCAAAACCTACCCAGACCCATGGCCCAGGCGCAACTTTTAATAGCAGCAAGCGTGGTAGGCCAGGAGAATCGCATCGGCTAACAGATGAATGGGGAAGTCCTGCGTCCCGGCCACGATTGTCCACGAGCTCCTGAACAAGAGACCACGTCCCCCTGCACCTCTCAGGCTCTCTGGCCCACTGTCCATCACAGACCCAGTGACAGTCAGTGGTCCCCACCGCTGATCTTCAGAAACTGGCTTCTCCGTGAACCCAGGCCTCTCTGGATGCCTCCCATTCGACCTACATCCTTCCAAAGATGAAGTCATGAGATGGCATGATACATATTTCCCCTGAAGTTCACACAAAGAACAAAACCCACAGTTCCCGTGGAGGCTCCCTCCCCTTCCCCTTGACCTTGGATAACCGTGTCCCTTGAGTGGAGGTAACAGGTAACCTGTGCTGCTGGCTCACCCACCCCTGCCTCTGCTCCCTCCTGCATCTCCAAGGCAGCTGGGAGAAGAGAACAAGGTTCCGTTGACCTATGAGACAGAAGGTCAGGGAATAACCCTCCTGTGGTTCGCCTTGAGCTCGAGCCTCTCCCCTCCCTGTGTAGCTCCAGACGACTGGGGGTCACTTCCCACTGTTCCGACTGGGCCCCTCACAGCTTCCAACATGGCAGTGACCCAGCTTGTTTGAAATGCATTCAGAAGCCATTGTAAATCAAGGGGATTTAGGATTCAGCCAAAAGGAAGGTTTTTGGAAATAAGCTGATTTTAACCCATCCTTGCCAGCCGGGTGCTCTAGAATTCCAGCTTCATTCAGACCTAGGGTTTCCCTTCAAAGAAGGACCGTGAAGCGGGTGAGGGGAAGAGATGTTCTGGCCCCATCCCAGCTGGGGTCCTGCAAGTTGGTTCTGGTCCTCTCCACCTGGCCGGTGGTGTTTGCATGGGTCCCACGGGGTAAGACTTCGTTTTCCACAAGTCTGCTCCCTCTCCCGAAGCCAGCCGCAAATTCGGGGTTCCCCAAGCTTCCTACACTCTGATGGACTATAAGTTCAGGTGTTCCCATGATCCCTCAGGTCAATCATTTTCTAGAACCACATGCAAATATTGATGTTCATTTTATTACAAAGCGTGCAGCTCGACATCTGGCCAAATGAATGCAGGCAGAGGGCACAGCCTGGGAGGTTCCTGACCTTAGAGCTTCTCTGCCCCACCTTGTACGGTCAGGGTCGGTCAACTTCGGGACATATCAGTGCGTTCACCAGCCACGAATCTCCCTGAATCTCAGTGCCCAGTGGTTTTATCAGGGCTCATTATGAAGGCATAATTGAGAAAATCACTAGCCATGTGACTGACCTCAATCTCCGACACTGCCCCACAGAGGTCAGGTTGGCTCAAGATTGCAAACTAATCTAATCACAGGGTCAGTTCGCCAGTGACAGTCCCTATCCTGAAGCTATCTAGGGACCCACCTTGGTCACCTCATTAACAAAAACTCACCTGTGATCCAAGAACTTCACAGATAACGAAGTCACTGCTCTCACTGGGGAAACGCCAAGGGGTTTTCAATCTCCCCCAGTTCTCTACTATGCAACAGGGGGCTTCTCCATGGAAATACCCAGCATAAAGAAAGAAGAGGTAGAATAAGCTGTGCTTGGCGCCGAGGTTCCTGCTCCCCGGAGAGCAGCTGGCCCCGGCTGCCTCAGGACAGAGTGCCAGCTCGATGTGCAGCTTAACCTCTGGGCCTCAATGTTCCCATCTGCAAAAGAGGCTCAATTATAGCGTCTCCCCCAGAGTGGTTGTGGCTTGAGATGGTGGACGTAGAATGCTAGTGTGTGCGCAGTGCCCAGCAAACGCTCCATGGAAGTGTTTATTGTTGCTGTGCCTTCTTTTCCCTCACCGGTCCACTGACTCCACACACAGGTGCCAAGGAGGCCCACAATGTGCAGGAAGACAGGGGGCTGCCGGGAGCCAGAGGCCCCTACAGGGGCGCACATTCAGCCCCCTCACTCGCCAGCCGGGGTGCCTGCTTGTCTGTTCTTCACTCAGTGCCCATGGTGGGATGTGCGCGCCAGGCTCAGCCGGCCCGCGGGTCCCTTCCTGCAGACCTGAGACAGAAGAACCAAAAAGTCCAAAGGAACAGATACCAAAGCTGGTCTGTCCGAGGTATAATAGGTTCCTAGTGAACAGTGATGCTAGGACGTAGACTTCTTAGCTCTGAGAGAGCAAAAGAGTGCAACGATTTTTTAAAAAGACATTTTATTATGTATACACACCTGCAAAAGTATCCCATAATCCAGAGGCATGCCGCTACCCTTTCAGCCTCCGCTCCCCACAGGGTGCCCCTGAAAGATCCCCCCTCCCCAGGGTGCCCCCCACAACTCTCCCAATAATCCCCCCATGAATCCCCCCACAGCTCTCCCTCCCCCCAGGGCACTGCCCCATGACTCCCCCATAACGCTCCCCCCATGGCTCCCCACCCCCAGCTCCCCCTTCTCCCCTAAGGCATCCCCGCAAGACTCCCCCCTTTCCCCCAGGGCTCTACTCCACAGCTTCCCCCAAACCTCCTCCCTCCGCCCAGGATACCTCCCAAGGCTCTCCCTATGGCTCCCCGCTCCCTGCCCCAGGGTTCTGTCAGGGCTCCGCCCTGCCCACCCCGCTACGGCTCCTCCCCACGGCACTTCCGTGGGATCCATGTGTCCTTCTCCTGCCGTGGGGTTGGGCTCAGAGACTGTCCCTGAAGCCGCGCAGACCCCTTGTTCCAAGCTCACCTTAGTTATTTCACTGCAGTGGCTTGGAAAGCCAAGGGTCATTTCTTACCAATTATTGTGTCACACGTTTTGTTCTTTGGATGCTTCAAGTATTTAGATTTTGAGATAAATGGCTTTCTATAGAACTTTGGAATATATGGGACGCCTGGCTGGCTCAGTCAGTTAAGAGTCTGCCTTCGGCTCGGGTCATGATCCCAGGGCCCCGGGATCGAGCCCCGCATCGGGCTCCTTGCTCCATGGGGAGCCTGCCTCTCCCTCTCCCTCTCCCTCTCCCTGCTTCTGTGTCAAGTAAATAAATAAAAACTCTAAAAAAACCCACAAAACCCAAAAAACAAACAAAAAACTCCAGCATATGACTCAATGGTAGGTCTGGTGACCAGAAACAGTTCTATGCAAAGACAACCACTCCTAATATCTCGATGTGCTTACTCCCAGTTTTTGTGGTGATGAATTTTTTTTTTTTTTTTTTCAAATAAAGCTCACTTTCTTATACAATGAATACATACTCCTTGCGGGAAATAGGAAAAAAAGAAAAGGTCACCTGTCATTCGACCACCCAGAAATAACTGCTGTTAACATTTTGTGATCTAGTTCTGGGCCACTCACACGTCACCTTTAAGGATGAGCATTTTCCCATGTCCTTTGAAGTTCCTGACTATTTTTTAAAGGTAAGCTCCACACCCAGCATGGGGCCCAGCGCAGGGCTTGAACTAAAGACCTCGAGATCAAGACCTGAGCTGAGATCAAGAGTCAGATGCCCTCCCGCTTCGAAGTTTTTTAAACAAACACAGACAGACAGACAGACAGGCAGGCGGCGGTGGGGGAGGAGATGGAAAGACCACCGATCGGGGATCAGGAAATAAGACCACTCACCCATGGTCGTGTTCCTTCTTTCCCCGAGTTGGTGTATCTGCTACATGAGGATGATTTTCACACCCAGGGTAAGTGAGATACAGAGGAGGAGGGCGTGCCTGCTGGCTCCAGAGAACGGGTGCTGACGGACATGTCATGAGCAAAGCGCTCGTTTGGAAGGTAGGGTCAGAAGAGCAGAGGCTCAGGGACCCCTCGTGCTCTCCAGTCTGCTGCTGCCACAAAGTCCCCAAGATCGCAGGAGGCCGACGGGGACAGGTCAGACGATGAAGGAGCATCAGCCATAGGTATGCAAAGACAAGATGGGCAATCCAGGCCTTTTACTCTTAGCCCAGATCCTAGAGCAGGCAAGTGCCCCGGAGGCTGCCTGGAGCAGACCTCGCACGCATGAGCCAGGTCTGCAGGTGGCTGTCAGATGGCCCGAGGTGACCAAGGCCTGTTGGGCTCCCAGGAGTCGGCAGGTTCGTTCCTGTTCCAAGAGCCGCTCAAGGGCTAACCCCCAGGAGGGGTGGGGCCCTTCTCTTCATGGCCAAGGTCCCGCCGGTGCTCTCTGCATCTCTGTTCTTTCTCATGGGTTACCCTTTCCCTCGACCTGGCAGGGTGGGGCACCAGGGGCTGCCGGCAGGGACACCAGGACCCTTTGATCCTTGGTCACGGCACGCTGGGGCCTCCAACCCTGGCAGGGCGCTGGAGCAGCCCAGACTTTGCGGCAGGAGTGGCACGTGTGTGGGGCTGCTGGTGGGGCTGAGGGGGGAGTCCTGAGGGCAAGCGTCTTCTCTCAGAGAAACTGGAGCTGAGCCTGAGTGTGACCGTCAGCGCGCTCTCTCTCTCCCCCTCCTTTTCTGTTGCCTTATCGCCATCCTTCTCTCCATACCTCTTCTGCAAAACACTGGCTCTGTGTGGTGTGGCACATGGTAGCCCACATCCCCTGGGGTTTTAGTTCATAGTGACTGTCACCTGAAGAGATGGATTTTTTTTTCTCAGTCCCGGCTCCAATGTTCCTGGGACGGGTGTAGGGATGGTTCAGCCAGGTTAGATGCTGTACTCGTCTTAACCAAGGATCAGAGGCTAGAGAGCCCCCCGTGCATGGCCGGGGGGCGGGGGAGCTCTCTAGGGGCTGCACACTCACATCAGGCCACAGGCTAGAAGTGGAGGGGGCATGGGGTCCCTCCAAAAGAAGGTGCTCTCTGGAAATGAGAAAAAACACCTTGAACGCCAGCTGCTTCCCTCGAGTTCCGATCCCATGGATCTGGTTTCATTTGGGAGTGGTTGTCAAGACTGCCCCAGTCTGATCCTTCTTAATACATTTTCATCCTTCATTCTCCATAGTTTTCTTGTCTCCCATCACATGGTCCTGAGATACTGTGTTTACTTGGAAAACTCACCAAGCCACTGGGGTCCGGTTGCATTTCTTGGTGCTTTCGGAGTAACTGAAGCTGAGTGCCCGACTTTGGGGTCCAGTGAAGTAGGATCATAGCTACTGTATCCACAGAAATGGCCACAGACCTGGCCACGGACCTGGCCACAGAGCCAGCCACAGACCCAACCACCAGACCGGGTTGTATTTTGCAGCAGAGAGAAAAATGCTTCCTGCCTGTGACCACTCAGCAGCCCTCAAATGGCACATGCCAAACTCTGGATTCAACCCTGTCTTCACGTTTCCTGATAGGGACTCGAGGCATGGTTGCAGGGGGTCACCGAGGAGCATGGCGACGGTCACTCCTGCTGAGCTTGAGGCAGGCAGTGTGCTCATCTACACAGAGGTGGTCATTTATGGTCCTTGTCCCACTGATGTCAGCTGGATGACCTGGGGCAAGTTGACGGGGCTGTGCCTCAGTGTCCCCGTCTGTGAAACAAGATGACAGGACATAGGTTACTGCCTCAGTGAGAGAGAGATGAGCTAACTCTTAGACAGTTGGGGGGGCACCAGGAAAAGAGCTGGAGTTCACAGTTCAGGCTCCAGAGAAGGGGTCTAGGGACATGAGCGAAATGTTGGGACTAGGCGGTGTCCTTTCAGGGGGATGACAGGGTAGCAGAGGAAGGCATAGGAGATGGCATGAGATGGGAAGGGGGGTGGGAGACGACAAGGTTGGCTGGAGAAAGAGGTGGGTTGATGGGAGCAAAGACTCAGGCTAAGTTTACCAGGTCTGACACCCAATGAAGGAATCTAGGCTTGGCCACGAGGACCAGAATCTGGGGGATGGGTGACAGCAGGTGGGCTGAGGGGCTCTGCTTTTGGAGAACATTTTAGACTGAGACCTAGAAGGCCAGAGCGAGTCAGCGATGGCCCGTGAGGAGGGAAGCCCCATAGGCTACGAGAACAGACCTGGCCTTACGGAGTTTAGGGTCCAAAGACAGGACCTAATTCTGTGTCCTCATGCCTATGAAAGGAAGACAAGGTGTATTTCCAGAATGCTCAGCCAGCAGGCCGTTTCCCACTGCCACTTCTTTCCCTCCCTACTCACTCCCCTCAGCACAGGTTTGGAGACCCTGGAGAGGAGCTGGCTGGAGGGCATTTAATAGTAGTCTCACGGCAGAACTGAACTTTGCAGGCCTCCTCCCGTGCTGTTCTGCCACCCTGTGGTGGAGGCGGGAATTACACCCACTCCCTTCCCCTGTTCAGAGCTACCCTAGCCCAGTCCACATCTGTCCTCTGGGCTGATGGGGAAAGAACGGAGGGACCCAGCGCGTGGAACTGTTTCCCTTTTAGAAATGTAATGTAGGGATCCGGGGCGCCTGGGTGGATCAGTGGGTTAAGCCTCTGCCTTCGGCTCAGGTCATGATCCCAGGGTCCTGGGATCGAGCCCCATATGGGGCTCTCTGCTCAGCAGGGAGCCTGCTTCCTCTTCTCTCTCTGCCTGCCTCTCTGCCTACTTGTGATCTCCGTCTGTCAAATAAATAAATAAATAAAAATCTTAAAAAAAAAAAAAAGAAGTGTAATGTAGGGATGGAATATTAGGTCAAAAATGGTATCCTGGGAGATCAGTTCAAATGTGCTTGGGATTCTAAATTTATTTGGAGAAACATCCCTGCTGAGACTGCTGACTTCCCGTCATCTGAACCTTTCCCCTGACACGGTCTTCGTTTCCTACTGAACACAAACAGGAAGGAGTCCTTGGGCTGCCTGGGACGGAGAGGCGGCGTGTGCTGGCACCAGCCCCCCACCCGCCACACCTGCATACTGCCTGGACAGTGCCGTCCTGCTCCGTGAACCAGGACAGCCCCCAGGCTGGAGTGAGCAGATGTGGCGTTCCCTAGAGTTCTTGCCTACCTCCAGTTTCCTTTCTCTTTGTAAAGCTGTGCCTCCTTTTCTTTTGGAAGGCACACACAGGATGCCTTCTGTCAACCCCCCTTCCTTTAACCCCAACGCCTTCCTTGCCCCCCCTTCCGTTCAACACCATGAGACAGGGGTGAGGCCAGGTGTTCAGAGCCACAAGTTACAACAGGATGAGGATGAACTTTGAATTCTGTGTGCCGGAAGAACCATGGCTCCGTCTGGGTCATTCACTCTTAGGTGAGCCTGATTCCTCCTCTGTAAAATGGGGTGATCTCTACCTAGTAGAAGGGTTGTAAGGATCACATGAGGCATTTGCTCTTTATTCCACTCACTCCAGGCCACCCAGCAAAGTCCTTTCCCCCTTTACTTGCTTGACCTTGAAACTTCATTGGGTTGTGATCCTTATGTGCAAGTCCAGACAATCTCCTCCAACATGGATACACGTAACGTCTGTACAACCAGAAGGATGCATATTCACCCTCCAAAACGAGAGGAGCAGGTCACGGTGATGACCAAGTATGCCCTCAGGAAGCCCAGGGACAGGGAAACTTGAAGACTTGAAGGGCAGAAGGTAAAAGAGATTAAGGCAAGTATCCAAGGCTCCAAGCTGGTCTGGACAGAGCTCGGCCAGCTCAAGGGCAGAGCTCACACATCTTCGGGTGCATGGGCTGCCTCCGGGAGGAAAGCAGGGCAGGCTAGAGGGTTACAGGACTCAGAAGCTGTGTGTGCAGGGGGAGTGGGATCCCTGCGCGAGGAAGTGGGGTTTCCTGGGGGTCCAGGAAAGGAGGGGAGAGTGAGCAGAGGGTCATGGGCAGTCTGGGTGAAACAGAGGCTAGGAGATGCAGGGCGGTGGGGAGGGGAGCCAGCACGGGGGACTGGAGGAGGAGAGGAGGACATCAGGTGCCATTGCCCAAGAGGGCAGGGAATCAGAGCTCCTGTGAGGGGCATCTCCGCTCATAGTTCATCTCAGATGGCCTCCAAGCGTTTCTTCAAACAGAAATTATGTACTTGTGGGCTAAAGGAAGGAGAAAGTCAAAAGAAATGCAATGGTGTCCCAGAGGGGACTAGGTGCCCTCGGGACAGAGGCCAGGTGTCCCTTGCCCATTGACCGCTAACGACCTGTGATCCTTTGATTATATACGCTCTGGCAATAATCCGGCAGCCAAGGCTACCTTTTCCTGCCACTGAGAATGGCTCAGACTGCGGTTGCGGGCGTTTTTGTCACGAAGTTCAGCTTAATCACTTGACGAAGTCCTACGGAGAGAGGCGAGGCTTGCTTTCCTGCTCTCTCCAGGAGAAGTGCTTTGAGATAGTGACGCCGGGAGCCGGGGGAGAAACGGCGGTCACACACTGCCCCCTGGTGACCGCGGCGGTCGTTGCACCGTAGCTGCCGGCCACCTGCCCGACCTCCCTCTTGGTATTTCGCGTGTCTTAGAAGTGATCTTCCCAACAGTCAAAGGCGAGGACCAGTTGGGGTGCTTGCCAACCTGTCCGCCAGGGTGTGGGGGGGAGAATCCCAGAAAAAGTGTGGCAGTGGGGTCTGCACGTCCCCTTCTGCGGCAGCCCACCTGGGAGAGCGTTTGTGTGATGTTTGTTAAAAGGCAGGCACATTGCAGACCCAGTGGGATTCAATTCTGGAGCTGCCGCTAGTAGCTGGGTGACTTAGAGAATGGGCAAGTCGCTTATAATCTGGCTACTCCTTCTTTATTCAGTCAGCTGAGTTCTGAGCTCAGGTGCCACTGTGCTAGGAAGCCCGAGTTAGCAAAGAAATGGATGCTAACCTTGGAAAGGGTATAACAAGAGGTCCAGCGCTTAGCCCTCAGGAGATGATTCTTGGGGACACCGAATGTGAGGACTGGGGACTGCGGTAACTGAATGTTACTGAGATAACACCAATGAAGAATTTAGTGTGGTGTCTGATGGACAAGAAGCAAGCTCCACAGAGATCTTACCAAGGGAGGAGACAGCAGGAAGGGTGGGGACAGGGTGGGCGCGGTAGTCCGTGGGACGGATTGTCTAGACCAGCACCGTTCAACAGAAATAGACCATGAACCACAAAGGCAAGCCACAAACGCAGGTTTCAATTTTCAAGTTAGCCTCATGTGGAAAGTTTTTAAAAAGTGAAATTAATTTCACAATAGTTTCATGTAACCCTATATATCCAAAATACTGTCAATTCAGTACGCACTCAATGTCAAAAGTAATGAATGAAAGCTTTCACATGCTTTGTTCACACCAACCCCGCACGGTCCAGTGTCTACACATTGGTTTGGACTCGCCCCATTTCAGACGGTTGATGGCCCTGTGGCTGGCACCTTCCATGTTGACCCCGCAGCTCTAGAACGCATTGCCCTAGGGCATGGGAAGAGACAAGACACTGCCTTGGCTCCTAGCCCTGTCATTAAGCTGGAGCTGCTGCAGCCTCTTTGACTCCAGGAGACACAAAATCAGTTCTTGTCAAAGGTTGGCTCAAAATCATCCACAAGGAAACTTCTGGGCTACTGTATAAGCAAAAAACCAGATTCCTGGGTCCTGTCCCATCTGAATTTCTGGCAGCCGGAAATGTGTAATTTCAATAGGCTTCTCAAGTGATTTGGATGCATTCTTCCCTCTCCTTGCCCATGCAGAAAATGTATTGCTTTGAAGTATAAGATAATATATGTTCCTTCTCTCATGCTTCTCCTTTTGTGTCTGGAACAAGGGTGGACTACTAGAATTATGGAAGGGGTCATGACTTGGCTGCCAGTTTCCCTGTTCTTCTTAAATACCCTTCATCTGGAGTTTAGACTTGCCTGTGTTCAATCACTTCCTTTCACTCGTTCCTGCCCTTGGACTTGGTGGAGGCACACACAGTAAATTTTACAAAGTACCCGAGGAGGCAAAGCTTGTGTCCACCAGTGTCCCAGTTTTGTGTCCCCAGAATGTTCCCTCATTCTGCTCTGACTCTCCTACCCCTAGGAGCCAGAGGGGTGCAATTTTTACTTACCTAGTCCCCTTTCTGATTTATCTCTCTTAACTCCTCTCCATTGAATTTCCTACCATAAAAGTTTCTGGGCATGAAGGCAAAAGAAAAAGAGATGGGATAGTACTATTAATGCAAAGTTGATAAAAATAAAAATATTTCATATTTTAAAACAACAGCTTTACATTTGGGGTGTTATGTGTCTTTGATATTATATAGTTTTATTTACTCTGCAAAGACCTTAAGTTTTCCCACAGCCTGAGAGCTAGCTATTCTGTTCCATTTTACAAATGAAATTAAAGTTCAGAGAGGTTTAGTAACATGTTTAAGATTACGTGACAAAGACACTTAGCTTGGGGCGCCTGGATGACTCAGCTGGTTAAACATCTGACTCTTGATTTCAGCTCAGGTCATGATCTCAGGGTCATGAGATCGAGCCCTGCACCAGACTCTGCGCTTGTTGGGGTGTCTGCCTGAGATTCTCTCTCTCTCCCTCTACCCCTCCCCCTGCTCTCTCTCTCTCTCAAATAAATAAATACATCTTTAAAAAAAAAAAAGATTACACAGAAAGCAAGTAGAGACAACATTAGTGTCCATGAAGATAGGAGAGAAAACAGCCATGAGCCCAGTCATGTACGGATGTCCTACTCCGTCCCCCTTTGAAGTCACGTGTGACTTACCATACATCTTTTCCTTTCTCTGAACTTCAGTTTCTTTCCTTGACTATGTGATAGTTGTCGTAAATGGACTTGACCATCTCTTTTTTTTTTTTGAATATTCATTTTTAGATCACTTTTCTGGGAAAACAGACCAGGATCTTGAGCTTTTTGTGCGAAATATGTATGATGTATGTATATGTACAGTGTATAGAGGTATGTTGGGGAACACTCTTGAACAAAGCCTGGAAAGGAGGAAAGAAGCAGGACGGGACAGAGGGAGAAGCTGAGCTACAACAGTTTCAACAGGAGGCACCTGGTACGGCTCCGAGAACTGTCCCCCAGAGGCGAGAGATCCAAGCCTGTGTGTCTTCACAAAGACTGGTCATCGGATTCAGGCTACGCCCAAGGAGAGGTCAGTTTCCTTTGGTTGCAGGCAATTCAGGGAAGGGACTCATCTGGGACCATCACTACTCCCCCCGCCGCCCACACACTCCCAGCAGCTGAGGGAATGGGCGCCTGCAACCAGAAGAAGGGTCCTGGCCGTACCCCACAGCATCTCCTCCTGTCTTTACCCTGTGCTGTTCAGATTCATTCACTCCATCTAGTGAGTTACTTTGGCATTGAAACAGATGCTCCAGTACTGGAGCTGGTCCCCCTTCCTGAGGAAGCTTACAGGAAGAAAGCCAGCAGAAGGAACTATATCCACCATCACAACAGCCTTCAGCTGTAAGATATACTCACCATCTCCTTCCTCTATTACATACTCTTCTTGTTCTCGCTGCCTCTCATCCTTCGTTAGCACCTCTACAGGTGGCTTACTGGTGTGTCACCTCTGTCCCTGAGGAATTGGAGCCCTAGTACATGACATTCTCAATTCAGGGCTGCTACACTTGCCTATTTCTTGTCAAATTTGGGCTGAAGAATTCCAAGAGATGGTTTGCTGGGTCACGTGATGGCCATATCTCTTTTTTGTCCTCATTGTGTGACAGCAGCTGTACCTCCTCCCAAAGATCAAGGTCAATGACACCTGCAAGTCTGGTGATTCCTTCCTCAATTGCTGGACCCCTAACACAAAGACCCTCGAAGTTAGCAGGCTTCAGACATAGCTTTAAGTGTCATGGGACCCTTGCAATATTCCTCATGATTCCCCCCTCAGGACCTCTCCTTCTATTGGCCCTGGAATTTCAGGAATGGGAAGAACAGATTTCCCAAGTAGATCTGTGGAAATAATGATAAGCAAGATCATGCCTATTTCAACCTCTTGGTTCTTGGACTTTGTATTCTGCTTATCAGGGTCAGAACATCACATATGATTTAGGGCTATACTAAATCTGGAGGATGGCGTCCCGTTCTCACTCCAAGATGGCGCTGCAACAGGTCTTCCTGTTGCTCTATCAGACTGGGAGCTTCTGGTGGTGTGATATGTCACTAAAGTGGTTAAGTGGAATCCATCTAAGTGGATCAAATACTCCACAAGTCTTTGGATAATGGTGCTGGCAGAGAACCTGCAGGCAAGGAAAAAAAAAAAAAAAAGCTTGTACCCAGAATATTTTTTTCAGTCAAGATGAATCTCTATCCCTTCAAGGGTAGAAATGGCCCAATGTAATTAACGTCACTAAGTAGGCATTTGGTCACCCTGAGAAATGGCGCCATGTGCTTTGGCTCAGCATTGGTATCCATGGCTGGTAAATCAAAACTCGTGCAAGAACAGTAGCTAGTTAGCGGTACTGGTGAGTGGGAACCTAGCTGTGGGACCTGTGCACACCTCCTTCTCTGCTGCTCAGAATGTACCAGTCACGTGCCTATTGTACCAGATCTGAGGTGGCCAGTACCAGAAGTTGGCTCTTGTCAATTCTGAGGGTCATTCTTTCTACTTCGTTGTTTACTGGCTCTTCTGTGGTGGTTGCTCACAGGTGGGCATTGACACATGCTACAGAATCCTCACATGTTGTACCCACGCTACAGGCTTACCCACATGCCTCTCCCATAGACCTTCTTATTCCTGATCTTCCAAGGTTTCTCTGTCCAGGGCCATGACCCATGGCCAAGACTTTCACTACTGCCCACAAGTCCATACATATTCTCACCGCAGATTGCATTTTCTTTTTGCAGGGCGTGAATGACCATGTGTGCCACCCAAGCTCTGACAATGAGGAAGATTTAGCTTTGTCACTGACTTTCTGAACCACTACCTACATTGGGTATATCTTAGGACAATCCATTCCGGTTGGCACCCACGTACTCAGCCAACTCATCAGTGAAACAAATCCAGCCTATTTCCTCCTCTGTTCAGTCAATCAAGAGCTGAGGAAGAGACTTCAGTACATCAGTGGTGGTTGGCACAATGGTCCGGGCCGTATACTCACGCATTATATTTGTGCCCTCCATTCCTGTTTGTACTGGTCTCCAATGTACCACATCTATCTTAAAATTGGAACCAGATGGGTCTAACAGAATCCAGCTCATGATGGGCGGTTCTGGCTCCATGGTTGGTCCCTCGATGTCCTATGGTCCAGCCCACGGTGAAATCTCAGCAACAGGAGCTATTGTTCTTAAGATGGCCTTGCTCCAGAACCTTAGGGATGTCCATGGGGATGGTTCTCTCTGGGCTTGCCAGAAACACTACATGATGTCTTTCCCACTATAGATCCCGCTAAAACCATTGGGCCTTTGATGTCACGTGGCCCGTGTGGACAGACTATCTACACAGCAGCCTGAGTCTGTTACAGAGTCCTGATCAGCTCTTGGCCCCGTTCAAAGAACAATGTGATGCTCTGTAGAACTGTTACATATGTGAACCGAAGATGACCTCTGCGTGTGAGCCCCTGGATTGTTTGCTCTTCAAAGCAAGCTGAGACTGATCAGCTCACAACCCCACTGGCATCTAACACAAATTTTTACATATCTAACTGTATTAAACATAACTCAAACAATTTTAGGCATGTAGAGCCTTCCTGTTTCACACCGCCTGCCAAATTACACCCAATATCTGATGGCACAGATAAACCCCAGGCTTGTAAAAATCCTAAGCTGGGGCATTCTCTGGAGCTGGTTGACCCAGAGACTCCCTGTTTTATTGCTGGGCAACATCAGCTAGACTCACAAATCTCTCCCCCGGAGTTCCTTCTGCCCACGGAACATGGTCGGTTGGTATTTTCTGACCTTATATAGTTTATCTACACTCTCGTAAGCTCACTTCTCGAGGCATTATGATCCCGTTCTCCACCATGTGACACAGAAGGTTCTGGCATCTCTGCTCTAGTTAGCGTGTCCAAGCTCCCAAGAGCTAAACCAGCAGCATGTGAGCACCATCTGCTGGAGCCTTGCCCCCACATTAAATTTTATATCACAGGAGAGGGCTTTCACGTGCACAAGCTCTTCCTCTCCCTTCTTCCTCCCCAGGATCCAGATCCATACGTCCCTCCCCCTTCCTCCTCTAGTCCACACTGGTTAGATCCTACAGCTTCCTTGGGGCTGGTCCCATTATCCATCACTGTATAATGAACTATTCCTAATATGATGGAACGAACCAACAGTCTTCCACTATCATGATCTCTTCACGGTTCTAGGGGGTGACCGTGCTTAGCTGAGCAGTTCTCACTCTGTGCTTAGAGACAGACACTGGCTGGGCTGAAGTCATCAGGTCCTATGCTATCCCATTTATAGGATTTGACCAGAATCAGAAAATAATGAGAAAAAGAAAATGAGTTAGTGGTTGCTTAGAGCTGAGGAGGAGTGGGGGGCACTGGGGGGTGATAAGTAGGGGTGCAGTGGTCCTTTTTGAGGTAATGAAAATGTTCTTTTTTTTTCTTTTAAAGATTTTATTTATTTATTTGACAGAGATTACAAGTAGGCAGAGGGAGAGGGGGGAAGCAGGCTCCCTGCTGAGCAGAGAGCCCAATGTGGGGCTCAATCCCAGGACCCTGAGATCACGACTCGAGCCAAATGCAGAGGCTTAACCCTCGAGCCACCCAGGCGCCCCGGTGATGAAAATGTTCTAAAATCGATTATTACGATGGCGACAAACAATATAAAGCTATGGTTGATATCCTTTAAAGAGGAGAATTGTACGACATGTGAATTATATCTTAATAAAGCTGTTACAAAAACAGTAAAAAGAAAGCAGGGTCAGTTCTATGATGGGGTATCTAAATAAATCCTATCTACAGAGAGGGGAGATGTAGAGCAAGGATGACGCTGTGACTGACGAGGGGGTGTGTGGTAACATCACTCATATTTGCCAAGAAGGGGGTGTGTAGTGTTTTCTTAGTGACCTTGTTTTTGTCGGCGCTCAGACAGAAGTATGCGGTAGGCGTGCTCTGTCTCGCTCCACTATGGTCTCGGAGTGACCATGTCTGGTGGTGGCGTTGGCGTTCTGTGAGACTGCTGACGTCCTCTGGGGAAATAATTCAGACCAGCTGCGAATGCCCACGAGCCCCTACCCTCGCTGAGGCCAGCTCTGAGGGCCAGACCCATCCTTGGTTATTAAGAGCTGCTTTTTGTCTTTCTCATGTGGGTCTATGGGAGATTTATGGACACAATCAGTGGCCTTGTGAGTCCCTGAGATTGTGTGTCACGTTTCAGAATGAGAGTGTGAATTTTACAGAGAAAAATCCGTGGAATGTATTAGATTCTTCAAAGTGGCCTGTGAACCCAGAGAGATTAAGAAACTCTGGTCCAAATTTTAATAGTGAATGAATAGGAAATAGGAAACCCTGAAAATCCAGACATTTAGAGGGTACAGTAGGGGCTACCAAGCTGTATGGGTAAGAAAGGGGAAACTGAGCGAGAGAGTCCGGTCCTTGAAGCCCCTGGAGAATGGCCTCAAGATGGAGCCTATGACTGCATTGTCAAGGGAGATGTCAGGAAGGGTCCAAATGAGACTGTTTGAGTTCACTGAACAGTTATATCTTGGTGATGAGCCATCACCGTGGGATACTATCCCAGGAGAAATTTTTGTAAGAAAAATAGGCATCCGTTTTCCCTGAATGGTTTAGTCATTGACCTGCATGAAATACCTTATGGTTTTCGGATGCTTTGAGTGTGTGAGTGTGAGAAGGCACAGCGTCTTACCCAGAGGCAGGGTCAGGCTACAGAGGTCACTGGCCTCCGTGAGCGACTGAGAAAGCCAGGCAGAGTCTGCAAACCTCCCCACAGCCGACAATCCCAGACCAGCGCCCTGACTCACCCCATCCATCCTTCAGCGAGCTCTGGAGGGTGACATTAAATGGAAATTTTTAAAATTCCCAACCAAATGTTTTGTGAAGCATTCACCAGGGAAACAGGAAGTTGCACACCTCATAGCTCTGTGTCTCCAGCTTACGAATGTGTTCCTTTTTTCCAGCCAGGAAGAGTTTGCTCACAGCCCTGCTTGGTCTGAAAAATGCCAGAGATGGGTTTTCCTGAAATATAGTAGTCTCCCCCATTCATCTGAACTGACAGTGGGGTTCTCCCTCTCTACCTGCCTCCATAGCACATGGGAAGAAGGAAGGGGGACAGTTAGTCACCCTCATGACTCTATTTGGAATATTTCTGAAGCGACTCCTGGGCTCTGAGTATGACTAATGACCAGGATTCCGAGCGGAATCTGTTCTCTGCTGCCCAATTTTGTTTCCCCTCAAAAACAGATCATGAGAAAGATTCTGGGGAAAGAGTCATGGTGATAGCTAGTATTTCCTGATCGTTTACTATTCACCAAGTAAGTTCTTTGCACACCTCAGCTCACGTAAACTGCATAACTTGATTCGGAAACTACCGTGCCATTACCATGTTACAGATGAGAAATGGAAGGATGGCTAATTTAACTGTAATTACTGCTATTACCTATTCTGTATATAGTGTTTAAAGTCTAACTGGCAAATATTCCAGTGTTACTGACTTGAGAACAAGTAGCATCATTCCCATTTTATAGAAGATGAAGTGAGGCACAGAGCATTTTAGTAACTTACCTAAGGTCCCACAGCGGAAGCAATGAGGAGGAGGGAGCTGTTTTGTTTTGGATGTATGCTTACTTCTCATTAGCAACGTGCTGATGACTAGCCCCAACCTTTGTGGCAGATATCGGAGGCTCCAAAGAGCTCAAGCAGCTTGATGGGTGTGCTTGGTTAGCTAGAAATCAGAGAAAACGGGACACTTCATGTCTCATGGGGCTTCCATTTCCCCCCCAATACATTTATTTTAAAGAACTTTAAGGCTGACATTTGAAGTGTAATTGACAGGAACTTAAAATTTAATGTTCCTGCCGCTGATGGCATCTGCTTAGAAACTGAAGCTGGACGATACAGGGTTGCAATTCTCAGAAATAGGAGACAACTGTAATACACATCCTTTGCGTGGTGTATAAAGTGAGAGGTGGGAACTAGGACCCCTGAACATCAAGGACACCAAATGATGACACTTCCCTCCTAAGCAGGTCACAAACTGATGGACAGACAACCCCCTAACTGCCAGATACTTAATAGCATAAATTTGTCATCTTCTGTTTTTGTACGTAGTGGAGAAAGGAGATGGGGACGTCAGAGCAGGAGGACAACCAGACCACCAGGAAGGGACTTTCAGACAAAGGAAGACCAGAAAGGGATGTTTGGGATGTAAGATCTTTCCCAGACGATTAAGAAAGTTCAAACCATCCAGTATTTCCTGTTGGCATTATTGGGCTTCAGTCTGTGTGTTGTGGTGCAACTGAGTTTTACACTTGAACCAGCAAGAATTCTGGACTGAAATGAACAATGGTGTGGGAAAGAAAAGGGAGTGAGCCTGTCCAGGCCACAGTGGCTTGATCGTTGACCTCTGTCATCAACAGCACTGGGCTTCGGGCACGTCACATATTCCAGTTCCTTCTTTTCCACCACAATCCAAAAGGTGGGGTCACCAAGGCACGTGCTGGTGAGGAAGGATGAGCTTAGTGAGCTGGTTAGAGAGATAAAGATAAGGTTTAATGAGGATAAAAATCACCCATATTGCATTGGTGATCTTGCCACGTCTGGGAGCATGGCAGCTCTGAGAAGAGCATGTGCGCCTATCTAAACTTTTGATCTGGGCAAACCCAATTGCTTTTATTGTTGCACAACCTTCTGTGTCATTAGTGGGGGAAGTGTTTCCCTTTACTCTAAACTCACCTTCTATCATGACCTATTTGGGGTGTTTAGATCATAGTAAGTAGACACTGAGATCGTTGCTTGGGCCACATAGCTCTGATGTTCTAACAGAACATCACAACACCACAGCAGCAAATACCGATGTGCACTTTGCATGGATTATTACCTTCTTGAATCCTACACCAGCTTTAGCAAGTGGGTAAAATCCATATCCTCATTTTATAGCTGAAGCAACTGGGGCTGGGAGAAGTTAAGAAACTTGCCCAACGTCACCAGCTTAGACTGTGCGCTGGGGTCAGAATTGGAGCCTAAGCAGTCTGTCCCCAGGGTTGTGGCTCTTACCCAAAAGTATGATTTGAAGATACTCAGGTTTTGTTAAGCCACCATAGCGGAATGAACTACATTCCTGGGCAGCCACATTTACAGCGCCCTACCCCATGAAACCAGCTCGCCATGTGTGTCAGAGTCCAAGAGTTGGACAGCCAGTGAAATTTGAGTTAGATAATGCAGGTTGTAATCCTTCTATCTCCACAAAGCCATGGAAAATTTTAGATGTCCTTTTTAAGTCCCTTAGTCTCAAATTCCTTGAATAGAGACAATAACCCTCTTCCAACCATGTCATTGGATTTTGGGTCATATCAGGTAAAACCAGTTTAGGAGAAAGGGGGTTGGTAACTTGTGAAGGAGTGTGGTTACAGCTCCATGGACACCTCTTCTCATGGCACAGTGAGTGACAGGCCTAGAGTAGGACCTGAGTCCATCACTTACAAAGGGCGGCATATTAACTTCTTCGATGTCACTGAGAAAATGAAAACAGGAAGCATCCCAGCCTGCTCTGGAAGCCTAGAGTGATGGGTTTGGGTCAGAGGATGTGTTTATCCTGACCCATCATGACAACTTAGTTATGTTCTTTTTGGGAAAGACAGTAAAAGGCTAACATACTCAGGGTCCGTGATGACGCCAAAGGGCACTGGTGAATGTCTATCTTCTTTGGGTTATTCGCACTATCCCTCAGGAAGACTTCCAAAGAGCACAGATAACAGCTGGACTTGTGAGTTTTACTCCAAAGGCAGGCAAGGGTCCCAGACAGAAACTTTCTTCTTCCGAAAAGTAACGTGAATGCCTCAGAACTCAAGGCCACAAGTTTAAACTTAATTCACATCAGTGTGACTAAATCTTCTACTAATTACTGTTCAAAGGCTGAAGAGGAAGACATTGGTCAAGTTGGGAAGCTCCCAGGAGACACATCAGTCTCAAATCACAGCCACAGCAGACACCATCTTATTGGCTTGATGACTCTTCTGTAGACACATGGAAGACATAAGTCATAGAAAGTAAATCTGAGTGAAAAATAGGAGAAAACATATGTTCAGAAGAAGAAATAGCCTGAGAAACATTCATTTAAAGATATGTCATTGAAGAGTTTCAAACGTTGTTGAAAAAAACACATATTCTATAGTTGTTGGATAAAATGTTCCATATTAGATCAATCATCTATTCCAACTAGATCTACTGAGATCTTTGAGACCCAAGTGATTTGTAGGTTTGCCCTATCAATTTCTAATATAATTGTACTAAATTTTTGTTGACCTATCGATATATCTCTCTCTAATTTTGCTAATTTAGGATTTCTATATTGTGAGAATTTTTGCATAGACACATACAAATTAATGATTACTATAAGTACACGATGATCACTCTACTATTATTATGTTGTGCTCCTACTTATTTGTATTGAAGATGTTTTGCCTTAAATTTGTCTGTACCAGGGCACCTGGGGGTCTCAGTCAGATGAGTGTCCGACTCTTGGTGTTGGTTTGGGTCATGGTCCCAGGGTCATGGAACTGATCCCTGCTCAGTGGGGAGCCTGCTGGAGATTCTTTCTCCCTTTGCCCCCTCTCCTGTGCTCTTTCTCTCTCTCTCTCTCTTGAATAAATAAATCTTTTGAAAAAATGTATCTGATAGCTGCCAAACAGCTTGTTTTGGATTATTATTTTATAGTATATATTTGTTTATCCTTCTAATTTTAACCTTTCTTTGTATTTTAGGTTTAGGCATATAGCTTGTAAGTTGTATTTTGGATCCTGTCTTATTTTACCTAATGTACTCATTTGGACCTTTCAATTACATATAATTTGTGTATATTTATTGTGATTAATGATTGACTTCAACCATATAGTTTTATATGTTCTGTGGAACATTTTCATTTTTTGCCCTTTTTTTTCTTCTTTTCTGTATTATGTTGAGCTAAAAAGTTTTTTTTTTATGTTTTTCTCATTCTCTGCTGGATTGGAATGTACAAATTATATATATTTTTTAGTTGTTACTTTAAATTTCTAACATACACTTTTATTATGTATTTTTCCAACCAGGGCTAAAGTTATTCCATATACTCTCTGCTTCTAGTTATCACAATAAAACCTATTAATGCTTTGTCCTCCTATTCTCCAATCTTGTTTTTATTGTCTAGAATTTAATTTGCCCTTTAAAATTGAGTGCTTTTTTCAGTAAAAAGATAATAATCACAATGAGTTAATATGAACAACAAAATAAAACAATGAAAAAAAAATAAAGTGCAGAAATTTAAAAATTAGAAATAGTTAAGAGAATATTTCATTCCAGGTCCCTATTCTTGCTTTATTGCTTTCAATAGCACATTCCCTGGAAGTTCATGGCAGTGGCTGGGGGGGACTCTGCACACAGTAAACTTCCACAATCTTCATAAGCTTGAAAATGCCCTTATTTTTCTCTCAGTCTTCAATAATAGTTTAGCTGGGTATAAACTCCAAGTGTGATGGTTACTTTCCCTTCACTCTTGGAAAGCATCACTGAGAAGGCTGCTATCTAATTTTCATTCCTTTTTAGGTGATTTCTTTGATTAGCCTCAACACCTTCAAGATTTTCTCTTTATCTGATTTTATCTCCTTTTTATCCCTTCCTTGAAGTTTTATTTTACTTTATAAGCTAATGATATTGATATTTTGGGTGTGAAGTCATCTCTATTCTTGGCATTTGGAATTCATTTTCAACTTAAGGACATTTTTTTAATTTCTCATTCCTGTAAAATTCTTTACTAATACTGCTGCTTTGTGACCATTTCTTCCTTTCTTTTTCAGGGAACTCCTTTCAGACATACTCTGAGTATTTAAATTATCCTCCAAGTCTCTAAACTGGACTTTCTTTCTCCTTAGTTTTTTAGATCTTTGTGTCTTTCTATGACGTGTTCTCTTTTTAGCCCTGTTAGATACAGAGGGCAGTGCTCATGTCCTCTTCTAAACATGGCATCAATGTCCTGTGACTGTGGTGTTTTTTATATGAAAGTAAAGCCAACGTCTCTATTGAACAATGAAAGTTCTAAGCTAAAGACTGAAATCCTTATTTCAGCAACTGCTGCCTTACAGGTTCAAATAACCCCTCAGCATGCCACACAGGAACCATTCCCATCTGACCCTTGACTCCTAGCCATACCCACAGCTTGCACTCATTTTCCCTTTCTTAGTGTGTGGACACCATGTTTCTTCATGGCTCTGAGTCTTTACATTTGCTATTTCCTTCTTCTGGTGTGCCCGAACATCTTTTGAGACCCTCTTCATGGACAACAGTTCTGCAAGATCTTTCCCACTTTCACCAGAATTAGCACTTCTCTCCTTGCCTCCATGAATTCCATCAAATCACAATATACCGTAATTTCCTGCTTACAGATCTATTTCCCCAGGGAGGCTTTCAGAGCTATTTGAGGGCAAGAATTAACTGTGTCTCTATATCCAGCTTCCAGATCATTGCCTGTCAAAAGTTGTCATGAAATGTTTTTTGGACGAGTCTTCAATGACAAAAGGAATTCATGGTGCTTTAAAACTAATCTCTTTCTTCTCCTCAATTTTAATTCTGGACCACCCTCCACCGACAGTTGGAGCTGCTTTTGATTTGGTATTGTTCATTTTTTTTTTTCCCTTCCCAGGAGGCTGCAATCACATCCCGCAAAGAGGAACCAGAAAACCCAGTTCTGTCCTCTCATTATGTGGACTCTGACACTCTTGCAAATGCCTGGGTTCAGCAAGTTCCCAGCCATATTCAGCAATAACACTTCCCCTGCTGCATTTTGAAGCCAATACGGGAAAGACAATCTGTCTGGTTTTGATTGGTTAACACTTAACTCGTCAAAAATGTGTTTTGTAACACATAGTCCATGTCCAAGAGGTCTTGCAAGATTTCCAGAGCCTTGCCCACACCCCTTTTCTTCTCACCCTCAAAAAAAGCAACAGTGTTTTGCCAAAAACAAATTATCCCAATTCTCAAAAAGGAGTGTTCTTGCATAGGAATCTTCAACCCACAAGAGTTTATTTGGGACCTAATCTTGGCCAACACTTACTTCCAAGGAGCCTGGGTATATCTAATTTGCCTCCGGCTCAAGTAGCCAAACTGAATGCCAGCACTGCCTCCTCAACCCTCAAGGCTTCTGGCCTTGAGTCAGTGTGGACAGACATAACCAAGGCCTTGAGTGGAAAAGGGGGTTCAGGAAATGCTTTAGGATTTATATACTGTAAATGCTCCCCAAGCTGGTTGTGGTCTATAACTCCATTTGCCACAAGGCAGGGAATGATTCTTCCTTTTGTAAGCAAAATGAGAACTGGTTGAACTTCACCTCAAATTTTGTCTTGTCACCAGGTTGAACTGGCCTGGAGGAAAAGATTGAAAAAAAATTCTAGAACAACGAACTCCCTGTTTATTAACAACCAAAGTAATTTCATGTAAAGCCTGTGGTGTCCGATCACTAAAATGCCTTTAAAATGGTTCTGTAGGAAGGGAATGAAATGAATCTAAAAGCGTATCAAAGGAAACAAAAGAGTTGGAAATGTGTATAACTTGCAGAAATTAAAAAAAAAGTGACATAGATATATTATGTTAGTTACATTTTCACTGTTATAATTGGAAATTGAATGCTTCTTTTTCTCCAGGAAGTCAAACTGAGGGAAATACAAAGTGTCTTTCCCACCAGGCTAGCCTCGTGGATTCTGCCAGAGACCAGTCTCTTCTAGAACATTATAAGAGCTTCCCAGAATCTGATCTCTGCCTCCTCAGAGTCATCATACTTGCCATTGTCAGAGAACTTTATCTAAAGTGCAGACCTGGCCATATCAGTCAAAACTATTCTACAGGTCCCTACTTAAAGCATCTTACCTTGACCTCTATTGACCTGCAGAATCTTACAGAGCACCCCATATGCAGTCAACCTACACTCCTGCTAACCCAGGCTAAGGGAAATAACTTATACACAAAAGTATTAATACATCTAGCAACTATACGACTAAAGAAATAAAGGAAGGAATAAAATTTATTTTTTAACTGGGCACTAAGAAAAAAAAAAAAAAAGACTGGTATGTTGATAGTACCAGAAATGAAATTAACTGAATCATTGAAATTAAGCCCTCAATAGACAGTTTAAATAGGCAGGCTGTGGAGAGAATCAGAGTTGAAAGAAAAGGAGATATTGCCCGGAAAGCCTCACAAAGAGAAGAAAAAATAAGATGTTAAGAGATAAGTGGAAGATTCAGTATTTGTCGACTAATAATTCACAAAGGAAGTAGTACAGAGTCAGAGTGAGGCCAGTGGAAGAGATTGTGATTGATGATTTCCTAGAATTGGGGAATACATAAATCCTGAGATTGGAGTACCACAACTTGAGGATCATAAACCCAGACAAATTAAAAAAAAAAAAAATTCACACATAAGCACATTGGGACAAAACTGTAGAATTACCAAAGAAAAAATCCTAACAGCATCAGAAAGAGAAGACAGATTATCTTGAAAGGAACAAAAATTAGACTCATGGAAGCCTTCCCATCAGCAAGTAAAACAAATGAATGGGAAAATATCTTCAAAGTGTGGAGGGGACATAGCTGTCCTTTTAGAATTCCACACACCCCAAAATTAGAATTTAATGGTGAGAGTGAAATAATGATACTTTGGACAGAGACTGAGAGAATTTATTGCCCACAGGTCTGTTACAGGATGAACTTAAAAAAGAAGTGAATTTAATTCAGAGGAAGGAGTGAGATGTAGAGATTAACTGGAATGATATTTTAGAAGTAGAATCCACTTTGCTTGACTCCCAGACCAGGGCTCCTGATAAAGCCAAAAGTCCCATTAGAGGGGGACATATATGCTTTTGGGGGAATTTATTAAAACTTCTGTCCTCGATTTGTTGCTTTCATTTCAACATTTCCTCTATGTTGACTAGAAGCAAAAGAATCTTTAGTTAGCCCTTAGCATGCAAGCTTACTGATTTTTAGCATCTGGTGGCCTCCAGTAGGATTTTGGAATTTAACTAAGACAGATATTTTGTGTCAAGGTAGAACGTGGAGGAACTCTGATTATATTCTGGAAATACCTTAGCAGAAACCATTTATGGCCAAAAACACTGGGTCTTTATTTTCATTTCTGCGTTCTACATTTATAATTTACTCATAAGTTTTGTAAGAATTGCTTTAGGGACCATTTTTATCATTAACAGGATGTTGAATAGAGCATGACACAGAATAAGCAAAGCTATTTCAAGCCTCCAGTTATTAACATTATGAATTTGTGTAAGTCACTTAACTTTTATGAACTATAGTTTTCCTCATCTGTAATACAGAGATCATAATCATTTCCTCTCTGAGTTATTATGATGATTAAGGGGATTTAAGTATGCGTACTTTTCCCAGCTACATGTCATATCAGAAAATCCAGCACTTCCTCCCGGGAGAATTCTTCCCTGGACACAGGAGTGGAAGAGTGTTAGCTTCACCTCACCTTGATACTGTGTGAACGCACAGCCCATCCCCTGTCATTCCCCCAGCACCCTGGCCAGCCCATCCATCTCTTTCAGAAACCTGGGATCTCAGGTCATGGGAACCTTGCCCCAGGCCCCTTTCCTCGACTCTCTGTGGAATCCGGACCAGAAGATGTGGTTATTGAGTATACTATAAGGAAGTCCTCATCTGGGATGAGTGTTGTCAGAAAATTTCTGGTCATGGGCGTCATTTATCCTAATCTACTGAGTTTCCCACCCTCCAGAATGTATCACAGAAGCGTGGCTTTCCTCTTTCTGGTGCTTTTCTTGTAGTGTCTGTGACTCATGTAAGTAGGACCCATGTTCCCCACATGAGGACTAAAGTTTATTCACTAGCCTCAGCTATACTTAAACTATACTGTTAGTGCAAGGATTTTATCCTTCTTAGTGGAAGCAGGGTATGCAACTAATTTAGTTTAAGAGAAAGGAGGAAGAAATTCTCCTGAGGCATCAGTGCCTGGTGCTATGGGAAAACTATCCAAAATCTGGTATTTGAGTCCTGTGACTGATAGGTGAATGGGACATGAGTTGTCCATTTACCTCTTTTCTTCAGTTTAATGGTGAGGGGAAAAAAAATATTTGTTATATGATATGAAAGGACATAAAGGAGAAAGAGAGAAAGCAGGCAGTGAAGGAACCTAGAATGTGCCTTGAATAAAGTTTGTGTTGGGCACTGTGGAAGGTTCTGTGCAGGTGTTATCCTGTTATTCTGTCATTTTACAGATGATGAATCCGCCACTTACAGAGGTCAAGCAACTTTCTTCATGCCATAAATCCATTGCTTTTTCTGCTACACCATATTGGGAAATTAGAATTCATTCAGTTTTCAATTGCTGTTGTAGGGGATGGTCTGTGTGACTCGCAGTTTATGGTACCTAATCCCTGTTCATTAGGAAGAGACTGCCTTTACTGGAGATTATAAATCATGTTCGGAAAATCTCATACAGGTTCAATGTTAGGCAGACTGAAAGGCTAAGGACTATCAATTACATATTAAAAGTTTGAATTACGTATTAAAAACTTAGAATTTTATTTGGGAGCAAGAGCATTTTTATTAAAGACTACATGAAGAGATTTGAATGGGTACCTGGTTAGACAGCTATTGTATGTTTGGGAATTCATACAGGTCTAACCTAGAACAGAGATCTTGGTAGATGGAATAACAGTTCCCCAAAATGTTCCTGTCCTGGTCCCCAGAACCTATGAATATGCTGCCTTATAATGCAGAAGATATTTTTCATATGTGATCAAATTATAGATTTAGATATGAGATTATCCTGGATTATCTGGATTGACTTAATGCAATCACAAGGTTCTTATAAAGCAAAGAGGGACACAGAAGGATGAGAGTCAGAGATATAATGATGGAAACAAAGGTGAGAGAGAGGTAGAGAGATCTGAAGATGTTTTGGATATTTGTTCCTGGGTTTGAAGATGGAGGAATGGGCCACGAGCCAAAGAATCCAGACAGCCTCAGATGCTGGAAAAGGCAAGGAAAGGGTACTCCCTTAGAGCCTTCAGAAGGAATGTAGCCTTTCAGGCATGTTCATTTTAAGATTTCTGACCTCCAGAATGGTGAAGATTACAAATTTGTGTTGTTTCAGGTCACTCAGTACAGCAGCCATTGGAAATGAATACAGAGGTCATGAGTGCAACCTCTTTCCAGACGAATCTGGAGATAATTTCAAAGAAGGACTGCTTTGGGTAGAAAAGTGAAACACTTGTTTGAGAACATGTCGAATTTGAGATATTGGGAGGACACCCAGAAAGAAACTAATATTTAGAGATTCTATTAGACTTTAGGAGAAAAATTAATGTATAACTGGACTTACCCAGTGGTGAGAAACAAAGCTGGAAACATGAATGATATCTCTGAATAAATATAAAATTCTGAGGAGAGAGAGAGAGAGTGGGAGAAGGAGAAGGGGAACTAACAGAACTTATAAAAGCTTGAGAATGTTTCTTTAGAAGAACAAAGGAAGGAAACAAAGAAGCAAGAGAGAAACCGAGACAGTTCAGTTGGAGAGGACAAACAGAAGTTTCCTACCAGGCTGCTCACCCACACTACACAGAGGGTAAGGAGGATGGCAACAGGGTTGGGGGTCAGGAGAGTCTTGATGGCCATCTCATCAGAGATGTGGGACGGGGAACTACCACAGGCAAGGTTAAAGACATAGTCACACCATAAGAACAACAATGGAAGCACTAGTGGATATCCACTAAACATAAACATTATAAAACCACAGACCTTCTACCTGTCCTTAATCAACCTCTCAGTTCAGGCTGCAAGCATGCTTGGTACCCCATAGAAATAGTATCAATTTCTAAGTGGGTCACAATGTGACAAAAGATGGGATGCACCCATTGATGAGGACAACATCATTTGGGTCTTGCTTCTCTAGCAGCACTCACAGTCCTCCAAGAGTCAAAGTACAGTGTTACCAAGAATCCAGAGCCAACAGACACACAGTGAGAGCAGTCCTCAAGGAGGCCCCAAGACCACCATGTCCACCCTTTCCTTGTAGACAATGCTATCATCTTTCCACATCTGTAGTCGTGATGGTTGAAACAATGATCACCCTGCACTAATTGATGTGCTGTTGATTGTCAAGCTATACAAGGATCTATAATATGAAGCAGAGTGGAAAGTACAGAACAATTATGGAAATGTCTAGCATCTTGGGTCTTGGTGAAAAAGCATGAAGGAGAAGACCAGGAGCGTGGTTCTGGCAAAGCCCAGTCTAGGCCTAAGAAGGAAGAAGTGAATCAGAGCTTGAGAATTTGGAGCTGGAAGGGATCTTGGGTGTTATCTATCTAGCCCAACGTTTCATAAAATGTGTCTCAGAATTCTTGTCTCACTAGATGTTCAGTGACCTCCCCCCCCCAAAAAAAGGCTCTAATCAATTATGTTTGGGAAATGTGGAAAACTATGTTCCCTAGGGAAATTAGAGCTCAAAACATTTGGGAAACTCTGTGGTAAAGACACCTGTTATCCAAGATTTTCCAAACAAAGTCTAACCAATAAACATTAATCTAATATGATGATGTTCTGGAGAATTCATCTGGCAATCAAGGATCTAGTCTTATCTCTAATGTCATAAAGAGTAAACTAAGGCTTATGAAAACTAAGAGACTTGTTCAAGGGAAGATACAGATACAGACTAAAGATTTGTTTCTTGATTTCCATGTACTTGGTGAAATGGCCCTTATTGCTTTATAAGTTTCTCTATATACCATATATATTATGTATTTTATGTTACATAGAATGATGTTTATGTATAATAGCATATATTATACATAGCAATTATGCATATAATAGAATAAAAATTATATATCTAATTTTTATTTACTCACTGAAACATTAAACCCATACACTTGAGAAAAATATTCCACAAAAAATTTTTGAAAACTAAATTTCAGTCAAGCAGTAACTCCCATTCCTGCATGCATTCCAGATACTAGAGAGTACACTTTATAAGACTTTATTTTTTCTTTTAACCTGTGATTGTTGTATGTATCGTTCTGTATTTTCTTCCTCGGGATATAAGTTAGCAATAGTCAAGCATGCATGATGTTCCATTTACGGGTGAGGGTTTTCTATGCATTTTCTCCATTAATCCTAATGACAATTCTTCAAGTTGGTTAACATCATCACACCATTTGAATCTGAAGAAGCTGAGGCTCAGAACAGGAAGGAGCTTGGCCAAAGGGACAGAGCTCCTGGGTTGAAGGAGCTGAGTTTCTGACCCAGGTCTGGCTGCCTCCAAAGCTTCTCATCTTAACCACTATGTTTTCATAATACTCAGGAAGCTGTGTGGATTTAGGAGATGCTGCACGGACATCCCAAAGTGTTCCAAATCGTCGACTCCCAGTAGGAAAAGCAAGTGACTCAATGTCTAAAGAATTCATACTAAGGCACTGACATGTTGAGCAAGGCTCCAGCCTGCTATTTATTCTACAGCCTTCCATAAATCATGAAGCTTTAAGAAAGAGGTAAGACTTTGTGTAGTCAACTTTGAAAAAGACCACAGAGGCGCAAGTTGCATCATCAGGTTAGGTCTATGGCTGACCACCTACTTTGTCATCACTTGACCAGTTGAGTCAGAAAGCCAGCCCATGAGAGAAAACATCAAGGATTTACATGCACCCATAAAGGCACGCTATTATTTGCTTCGCCTTTATTAACGACCTCTTATGGAATGCTGTGGGAAAACACTCAATTCCTGCAGTTCCGTTGACTACTGAGACAAATAGAGATATTTGAACTCACTCTTGCTAATAAACCACAATTCAGAAAGACGCAGACCCTGTCACAATTGTCGCTGTGAATTTCATTTTGTTCTCTTTTATTGTTTGTAAATGAAATTGCCTTGGAAAATTGCAGAGCCATCTTACTTTCCATGTGTTGAGTTTATTAGATGTAAAAATCTAGTTAGAGATAAAAACGTGTGTTTAACTTTTAAGGAAAACCAATATCAGAGTTGTAAACTCCCCCATTTGCACAGTGCCCGTGACTCAAAAATCTTGATCACATCCATTCCCTCTTTCTGATCCTTAAAAGAGCCTTTGAAAGCTGGTAGGGCTGCTAGTATGAGTCCCCTTCATACTCACTCACTCATTGACTATGCTTGAGTGGCCATTTTGTGCCAGGCAATGGCAATATACTAACAAACAAGGTAGACAGGTCCATTGTCTTCATGAAGCTTGCACAGTACCAGAGGTGGCAGTCAACGAAAGAATGAAAAGATAATGACTAATTATATAAGTAAAAAAAAAAAAGAAGAAGAGTCTAGGTGCTATTCTTTAGATGAGTGGTCAAGGAAGACATCTTGGAGCAGAGACATTTTAGCATGGGACATAAGTGATAATGAGCTAGCTCTGCAAACATAGGGCCAGATATTCTTCATAGATAAGGAAACTGAGGCTCAAGGGAATTCAGCAACTAAAGGATGCTGTAGTTAGTCCATGACTTGCACTCCAAGACCAGTGCATTTTGTCCACCATATGCTTCAACAGTGGTCATGGCACAATATATAAATAGCGCTCATCACTCCTTTGGTTCATTACGAGAACCAGTTTAAATATATAAATTGTCATTTTGAGCATTTAGTGCTTATATATTCAGTTAAAAATTACTTCTAAATGAGTGAGAAAATTAGAGTTTGAACTTTTAAAATATGTGTAGTTAAACTCAACCCTTGCATGGATGATTGCTTATTTTCTGGTCGAAAGGAATTTATACCAAGATAATTTCAAGACTTTCCTTCATCTTTCTGTCTGTCTCCCTCCTTCTCATATGTGAGTATCTATTGGTTTGGGGCAGTAAAGGGACACTGCTCAACAGTCTTGGCTGTCCTGCCCAATTACTAGAACTTATAATTTCTAGTTCCTTCTCCACTAGTGGAGTGATGGATAATTCGAAGTACGTGAGCCTGTCTTTGTAAATACATTAACAGGATCATAAGGCAGGCCCTTTGGTAGAATAATGCCATTATTACAGCTTGAAAAAATACCCCACAGTTCATGCGCAAAGATGATTAAGAAATCCTTTAAGATAAGTGTTGACAAGAATAATTCCCAAATGGGTTAAATGAAAACCTATAAAGGGATATAGATATTATTTAGGCTACAGTTCTTAGAAGCTCTTTCTGGTTCTTTTAGGAAGAAGAACCAATTGGTTCATGTATTTTTAACTGAATCATTTGGTACTGGGACTTGAAAATTTCATTCCAACTGGGAAAGACACAAAAATCTCCTGACTAAAACAAACTCCAATTAAATAATAGTCCTAATTGACTCCAAAACTTGCTAAATTAGTTTTTGTTGATATTTATCCATATACTGTACAATTAACCATTTGTTCATCTTTTTATTTCTTTCTGTTTCATCTTTTTAAAGGATGACAGCCATCCTTGGGGATATCTCCTTATGCTCTCTCCTGACTGGTATCTCACTGCAAGTTTAGTTTGTGTTTCCCTAGAGACTAAAGGTGGTGAACATCTTTTCAGGTGCTTGTTAGCCATTTGTGGACCATTTTTGGAGAAAGAATGTCTAAGTCTTTTGTCCAGTTTTAGATTTTTTTTTTAAATTTGCAGTTGTATGACTTCTTTTGTGTATTCTGGATATTAGATCCTTATCATAGATACATTTTGCAAATATTTTCCTTAATTCTGTGGACGGTCATTGTTATGGGTCATTTACAATTATGGATCTAGATGTACAATTATGGATCTAGACAGTGTAGTATACGTGTATTATTTTTGTCTACGCCATATTTCTTCTTTCCCCCTCTTATCTGACAATACTCTCCTTTCTTATTCTATCTATGAGTTTCTAGCTGGTCTTTCTTCTGTGTTCAGTGCCCCATCCCTTCATGTCCAGGATGGGCATGTGAGCCAACTAAAACCCATTGTATAATTTTTCACTCTGGTTGGAGGTTAAAGATCCTTTTCCTTTCTGTTGGCAACCCTGTGAATATGTAACAATAGAATGACTTTCTTCATTCCCTGCATGACACAAAGCCATTTGGCAGTAGGAGAGAATGAAATCCACAAACAGAGAAGCAAAGCAAATGGGGACAGAGTAGTGGTTGTGTCAAGATCCCTGTTCCACTTGTCCCCAGCAATACCCTTGCCTGCTTTTCCTTGTTGTAAGAGCAAACAAAGTCCTTTTTAGGATTGACTGAGCTGGAGTTTGATTTCTGTCTCTTGAAATGTAATACTTCCTGACTAATGCAGTTAGTATACAGCTTATCAAAGACTTTACCAGCAAGTCTTGCATAGGGAGGGTTTGTAATACTTTGTCTGTGGGAAGAGATGCAAGGAACATGTAACTGGGTCAAATATGGGAAAATACAGACCAACACATATGGGTAAACAGGATAAAAATGTTTGAGTTTATGGGAAAGAGATTTGTAGGGAAGAGAGTCATTCCAAAGTAGTTGCAATGAATGGTGGATGACAGTGAATCATAATGTATGAATCGATGATATGAAATGACAAGTAAAACCACCTTTGAGGTAGGAAAGAGATGACAGTCAAAGGTATGGTGAGTCACAGACATTCTCATGTCCAACAGACACTTCAGAGTCCTCCATGTAGACCACTTGTCAGAACCAGCTGGCGTGTCTCCCACATGAATGTGGTCATGTTTTCTCTATCTCCCTTCTGTGTCATCTCTCTGCGCCTTTCTCCGTTCTTCCATCCTCCCCTCGCAGTCCATCCTTTGGTCCCTCTGTTTTATTTATTTATTTATTTACTTATTTATTTTTAAAGATTTTATTTCTTTACTGGAGAGAGAGAGTGAGAGAGAGAGAGAGCATGGAGGGGAGAGGGTCAGAGGGAAAGGCAGACTCCCTGCTGAGCAGGGAGCGTGACGTGTGACTCGATCCCAGGACTCCAGGATCAAGACCTGAGCCGAAGACAGTTGCCCAACAAATTGAGGCACCTAGGTGCCCTACCCCTCTGTTTTAAAGATTGGAAAGACCATGTAAATATTAGAAGTCCCTATATATATATATATATATATAGAGAGAGAGAGAGAGAGAGAGAGAGAGAATAATTTACAAACTGCACAGACAGCAAACAGTGAATTCTGCTTTGGTATTGCTTTCCATAATATGACCCAGGAACAATTCCTGACCTACAGCCTTGCTGTCCCTCCGAGTTCCTTAGTTTTCCTCTCTGAGGTTATAATTCAGGTGTGGTCAGTGACTTTGGGCAACAAGGCTGGTGAATAATGAAAAGAAAAAAAAAAGAAAAAAAATGGGGAAGAGACAAATTTAAAAACACTAACAGTTACGCTGTGTTATTTTAACTTGCCAATGACTTAAGGAAAGAGTCTAAGGCTGAAAAAACTATAATAAATCTTATATAAGTGTGAAGTATTATTCTGGTGTTTTTTTGCATAACCTGTGCTTCTGAGGTGACCCCCATTCCAATCTGAGAGGAACGGCTCCTCTCTCCTCAATAAAAAGTATTTAATGTCCATGTCTTTTGAATTGGAGTACTTCTTGAGAAAAAGCCAGAGGGATGATAGTAGCCATGTGATTTTCATGGTGTATTAGTTATTTCATTGCTGTGTTAAGAAATTACCCCAGAGGGGTGCCTGGGTGGCTCAATGGGTTAAGCCTCTGCCTTCAGCTCAGGTCATGATCCCAGGGTTCTGGGATCGAGCCCTGCATCAGGCTCTCTGCTCAGCAGGGAGCCTGCTTTGCTCTCTCTCTCTGCCTGTCTCTCTGCTTACTTGTGATCTCTGTCTGTCAAATAAATAAATAAAATCTTAAAAACAAAACAACAAAAAAAAAAGAAAGCAATTACCCCAGAAATAAGTAGCGTACACTATCAAACATCACCTCACAGCTTTTGCAGATCATGGATGAGGGCATGGCTTAGCTGGGTGATGCTGGCCCAGGGTTTCTCAGGTGGTACCGTCAAGGGGTCTTCCAGGCCGCCGGTCATCTGAAGACTTGAATGTGGCTGGAGGATCTGCCCCCAAACTCACTCAGGACACTGTTGTCAGGAGGCCTTAGCTCCTGATGCAGGACTTTCCACAGGTTATCTAGAACATCTTCTCAGTATGGCAGCCGGCTTGCCCCAGAGTGAGTGATCCAAGAGAAGAAGAAAGCTGAAATTGCTTTCATGATCTATAATCAGAAGTCATTCTCCTTTATTTCTGCCTCACTGTCTTGTCCGCATAAGCCCATCTTTAAGGGGGGAGGGGACTTAAGCTCCCCGACTCTGGAGGAGAGGGGTGTCAGAAATTTGTGGAAATATTTTAAGACCACCACAGGTCATAAATATTAAAGATCGTTATAATGGAAATACAAAGATGACAAACAATATTAATTCAATAGACTAAAAGAATAAAAAGAGAACAGGCTTTGATTAGCACAAAAGGCCATTTGATGGAAATGAAGAAAGAATTATATCTTTATTTAAAGACTACAATGGTCTAGGTTACACAAGCTATTTTCAGAGCTTCTTCCTCAAATTAATGTAAAGAATGCTTTCATGGAAGAATTTTTTTTGAATATATGCACATGTTTAAAATAACTGAATAGTGCCAAAGCCTTATAATGCAACTGTCTCCTGCTCCCAGCCTTCCAGCTAATAGGCCTACACTCTAGGGGCAAACACTTTAGTCCTTGTGCTGATACCTTATAATAACTCAACCCCACATCTCCAAGTGGTATGTCTTTACTATGATTTTCTGGTTTATTAATCTGAGATATTTCCTATTCATTAATTGCTGTGATGGATGAGGATCCATCTCTCTTACATGTTATCTCTAGCTCCCTTACATGTTATCCTTACTGAGTTCCTCTGCCCTTCCCATATATTGTAGAGATCTTACCAACATAACCAGAACCAGTGGTTGATCATTTAATTGGAAAAAGCAGGTATTCATAAAAATTACATGTAGAATTTCTTAAGTGTTTAGTTTTAGTTGAAAACAAATGATCTTTTGATGTAGAGTAAAGGACTTGTCCTTCAGTGTGTCTTTTGCAAAAAAATCAAACCCATGACACATCTTCTATGATTAGTTTCTAGTTTTGGTTTCTTTAAAGTGGTACAGAAATTAAAAACATTGCAAGGCAAACTGAGTAGAGAATTCTTCTAGAGGTTGAGTTTCCCCCCAACACCCCAGTCATTAACAAGTGTCTCTCAGATTTTTAAGAATATTTTTAGTGATTTGTTAATATCAAATTTTCCAACTTCACTTGCTAGAAACAAAGAACTCTTTGTAACACCCTTATTTCATTAGTTTTTGTAACAGGAAGCAAAATCAAAGAATTACCATAATAAATACAATTAGAGTAAACAGGTTTGGAAACAAACCCGGTGACTCTGGAAAAGCACAGAAGTCCCCAGTGGGAGCCCAAGTACACAACCCGGAACTCACTTGCTACTCCTGCACTCCTGTCCCCTGGGGGTGGGGGACGGGTGGGGGAGGGGCAGGTGCTAAACGGACCTCATGCCAGGATCTGAATTAAGTTACTGACTTAAAACTCTTAACAATTCTAATACCTAACTCCGAGCATTTTTCCTCTATCCGAAAAAGAACCTGAAATTTGGAAATACCCAGGAGACAAGCTGCGGTATTCTTTCAGTACGGCACTGAGATTTGACATTCTATTAACTGGGCTACTTTACAAACATGCAGGGGCAGAGGTTAATTTACAGATTTTGGGGTTTTTTTGCCTAATAAAGATGTCAATAATTTTTTTTTAAAAGAAGAAATAACCCCAAAGTTTATGGTTTCTGACTGTGTTGGATATTACCAAGTTTGTGTTTAATCCAGCAATCTTAGTCTAATAGTCTAGTCATTAAACTGTGTGTGTGTCTTCAAATTCTCTTTGAACTGATTTAATATCTTATGACCTTACTCCTTTTCTAACGAGTTCAATAAAATTTTTGACCCATGTTCATTTCATATTCATACAAGAGTCATTCTTTTGTCTTCTTGAAAATTATACTTTAACATCCTCATTTTACAGATGAAGATAATAAGGTAAAGAATGGTTAATATCTGTCCAAGGAAACACAGCACTAGAAAATGATATACTAAGGGCTTGCATTCAATGTGCATGGGAATTAGTCAATATAAATTTTCAGATATATTGGAGAGTGTCAACTAATTTGGTAAGTCAATAATATCGAGACCAGTTAAGAGAACATCTATTGTAGTTACATGACTGTTCTTACTTAAACACATAAATGGTATTTATAGTAATATGACTATGAAAATATTACTTGCTCCAGATGCAATTGATTATATTTCCTGTAATGTACAACTTCTTTGCTTCTCTTGGAATTTCTCATTGTCTTTGCTTTTCATTTTGCATTGTCTTCTATTACTGTCGAGTTACAAACATGAATTTCTCAGGAGTTGTTGAGTGCCTGAGGGGCAAAAGCAATTCCTCAGTAAAGGAAATGAGCAAAAGCTCCTAAGTTTGTGGATCTCATCCTCTAGTGAGGGAAGCAGACAGCAATCAAAACAAGGCACAATTTGCATAAAAACAGAAGTGCTTCAGAGCAGGAGAATAAAGCAGGATAAGAGACATGTCAGAATGGAGGGAATGCATTTTACATTGGGATAGGGAGAAGTCAAATGTTGAATATGGACCTGAAAGAAATAAGGAGGAAAGCCATGCAGATGACTGCATGTGGAATAGCAGTGCAGGCAGAGGGGACAGCCAGTGTGAGGACCCAAGGCACAAGGCTGGTATGTTCAGGGAACGCCAAGGAGGCCAAAGTGGCTGAAGCAGATTCAGTAAAGGAGACAGTACAAAGAGATGGCTCACAGAAGTAATCATGAGGGGCCTTTTGGTAGATTGAATTACTTACTCCGTCCTGTACCCAATCCTTTGCCATGTGACTTGACTGCCTTTCCCGCTTGTTCTGCTCTGTCCTCTAAGTCTGGAGTCCACTGTGTGACTCTGGCCAATGGGGTGTGATTCAGGACTTGAATGCACCAGTTCAAGTCGTGGCCTAAGAGACATCACAAGCTTCTCTTTGCCCTCTTGTGCTTCTGCCATCGCTTTGAAAAGAACTTCCCCCACATATCTGCTGACCCTTCGAACTCGTCATGAGAGTCAGCGCATTTGTCAAGACCCCTGCCCTCTTATAACAAGGAGCCATGCCCAGCCAACACTGCAGCTTGAAGGGGGGCCACCCCGAGTGCAGCCTCAGTTGGCCAAGTCACAGAATATCTGCAGACCTATGACCAAGACAGTACCTATTTATTACTGTAAAGTGTCACAACACTGCTTGTCACACAACATTATTGAATATATTTTGGTGGTAGACCCAATACTGTTTGCAGTTTGAGTCAGGGTGTGAGAGGAAAAAGGGGACTTGTGGAGAACACCAAGACTTGGACTGAGATTCTAGAAGGATGCAGTAAATGTTCACTGTGACAGGAAAGGTTGCAGAGAAGCTAGCCTTGGTGTCAGAGACATCATGTGATTTGCTTCGGACATATTTATATTTAGAAATCTACTGGGAATTTGTGCTCTCTTAATAGTGGAATAAGAAATTCAAAGCATCCTGTCACTGAAGACCTCTTTTAAATCTTGACAAAGTATTAAAAAAATATGCTTGAATGCATAAGTGGGCAAAATAAGGTCATGAAGAAACCTTGAGGGACAGCATCACACAGCAGGACCAAGAGTAAACTAAAGTTTCCTGGTCTTTGCCCAGATTACAATGTCGGATCATCTCTATCTCCGACACTATAGTCAGGTGGTCCTGAGAGCAGCAAGTGTAAATCCTCTCTAGACCTAAATTTAGTTTTTTAAAAACAACTTGCAAATATACTTTCTGACACATGAAAAAAAAAAGGAATAGGCAGAAGTAAGACAACACACACAAAACTCAGCAGAAATAGTGGGTAGTAGGAAAAGACAAAGTGCCATAGACAAGGAGGTTTCCAAATTCCAAAGTTTCATAACTATGGTTCTGATAAACTCTTGGCCAAAATTTTTAGCAGGTAACTAGAAAGTGTAAAAGTTACTAAAAAGAAAATAAACAATTGGAAAAATATATTAACTGAAATTATATTAACTGAAATTTAGAACTCAGAGGATGAATTTCAAAGCATATTAGACACAAAAGAAGAGAGAACTGGTGAACTGGAAGATAAAAGACAAAAATATTCAGAAAGAACTACTGAGGAAAAAAAGGGCAGAAGTTAGAAGATAAACATTTACAGAGATTTGAGTGAGAAAATCTTACATATGAGTAATTGGAGTCCAGAAAAAGAGGAGAAAAACTTGGTGCAGAATATGTATTTGGATAAAGGTGAGTAATACTCCTAAACTAATGAAAAACTAATAATACACTCACATAAATTATGTAGCTCTTTGAGTCTGACCTCTCTCATTTGGCATGTTTTGAAGATTCACCCATGCTATCCATGAGTTAGCAATTTGTTTCTTTTTATTTTATTATTTATTTATTTATTTGAGAGATAGTGAGAACAAGAGAGATCACAAGGGAGAGGGAGAGCAGACTCCCCACCAAACATGGAGCCCAATGTGGGGCTGGAGCCCAGTGCAGGACTCAATCCCAGGACCCTGAGATCAAGACCTGCATGGAAAGCAGACATTTGACTGACTGAGTCACTCAAGAGCCCCAGTAGTTCATTTCTTTTTAATGCCAAATACTATCCCATTGTGTGAACATACTACGGTGTATTAATGCTTTCACCAGTTGATGGGATTTTGAAATATTTCCAGTTTTTGATGGTTATAAAGTGACTACACTCATGTACAGGCTTTTGTGAGAACATTTATTTTCATTTTTTTCAAGGAAATGCCTAGGAGTGGGATTGCCAGTTCATATGCTACATGTATGTTTCTTCACTTTATAAAGAATTGCCCAACTGTTTCCAAAATGATTGTTAGCAATTCATCATTCTGCATTCTCTCCAATAGCCAGTACTGCCACATTATTTGTTTGTTTAAGTTGCAGCCATTCTAATCAGTTTGTAGTAGCATCTCATTGTGGTTTTAGTTTGTAATTTCTTTTATGATTAATGATGTTGAGTGTCTCTTCCTGTGCTTATTCAACATCAATTTATCTTCCTTGATGAAATCTTTGCTTAAGTGTTTACTCCATTTATAAAGAAGTTAGGCTTTTAAAACTGTATTTTTGAGCTGTGAGTGCGCTCTTTCTGGTCTCTGTAAATATTTTCTGTTTGTGACTTACCTGTATCAATCAGCTATCACTGCATAACAAAATCCCCCCCTAGTCCTAGTAGTCTGTAACATGGCATTATTGTCTCTCTTGTCTGTGAGAGGACTGAGGGTTGGCTGATCTTTCCTGGGCTCTACATTATAGGGCTCTAGCTGAAGGTTGTTTTTTAATTTTCTGTACGTGTCTCCTATTCTTCTCAAACTAGTGTGCCAACCTAGGGTACAAGAGAGCAAGCAGGAATACATGAAGCTTCTCGGGAGAAATGAGGAATAATGGGAATAATAATGAATTTTTATTTAAGAATTATGAATATGTTCTAAAATTGATGTGATGCTGGATGTACAATAAACTAAATACCACAAAATAAACTAAAGATCATTGAATCATAGCATTTAAATTGGTATTTAACATGAGCTATATTTCAATAAAGGCACTTAGAAAATAAAAGGAAAGGAAAATCATATTGTAACAATGCATTTCTCCTATTAAAAGTGTGTTGGTGCTTGAAAACTATTTATGGAAATATCGTTTTTTTTCTTTAAATAACTATAGATTCTGTCTTCTTTCCTAAGGAAATAAAGTTTTAAAAGCATTAAGAAAGAAAGAGAGGAAGAAAGGAAGGAAGGAATAAAGAAAAAAGAGAAAGAAAGGAAGGGAGGGAGTGAGGGAGGGAGGGGGGAAGGGAGAAGGAAAGAAAGAAAGAAAAATAGGGAGGGGGAGGAAGAAAGGAGAGAGGGAGAAAGAGAGAAAGGAAGGGAGGGAGGGAGGAAGGAAGGAAGGAAAGAAGGAAGGAGGAAGGAAATAAATAAATAAATAAATAAATAAATAAATAAACCCCCTTAAGGTCTAGGCTCAGAACTGGCCCCTTGTTACTTCCAACCACATTCCACTGGCCAATACTCATCCAATGGCCAGGCCCATTGACCAGGAAGTATACTCTACCTTAGTGGGACTGACTGAGAAAGGGCATGGGTACAGGGAGGGCTAAAAAAATGAACATGATAATTTAACCTATTACATAAATACTTAGACATTAAAATTTTAAAGAAAATCAAGGGAGTAAATGTCAAAAATCAGGTCAGTGGTTACCTTGGGGGTGGATGGCAGTGATTAGGAGGAATCCAAGGACCTGTGTCAGACACTCCTTCTATTATGGGATGTAGGACTTTGTGACTACAATCGGATTGTACAATATATTGTACCAATTTAATTTTTTGTTAGACTATCTGCTTGCTTTTTTTCCCCTCTCCTGGGCTTTATGGTCCAAAAAATTCTTCCCACATTTTCTCCAATTTTTCATTTAGACTTACTTATATTTGGGGGAAGTTCAAAGGCCTTTTATAAGGGTTTCTGTGAAAACAAAACAATGTTTCTTGGGATCCTCCTTTAAACTTTAATCTCCTACTGTCAAAAGGGTATTTCTCTATTCTTCCTCCAATAATTTCTGAAGGCCTGCTCTTCATTTAGAGACTATGATGTTGGACAGGATTTAATAAGAGATGAAAAGGATAACTATGAATTGTATTTTAGAGTCTTAGGATTCAGCTGAGTAGACACCTCCCAACACCTAGGAGCTAGTTACCTAGTGATGCTGTGGAGTAGAGAGAGACAGAAAAGGGGAAAGCATAGCATTCCATGTAACCGCTAGTTCAGAATTCTTAACACTGGCTGCACGTTAAGATTACCTGGGGAGCTGTGAAATAATAGCGAGGCAGAGAAAGCCCCCTATGGAATTGATTTGGGGTAAAGACTCCAGAATGGAAAACACTACTCTCATTGTGCAAGGTGCTTAGGCAACTGCCAGAATTTGGTAGCACCAGCTTCTTTATTTTGCAAAGTGCAGACATAAAACACCCATCAAAACTCATCATCAGGATTCATCACTGTCTTATGGAAAATATACGTTGCCACTCAAACATAGAAAGTACATGATTAAGAAATTAAGTGTGGTTTTTAAGGAAATTTTTCAGCTTAAAAAATGCCTTCAAGTGTCATTGCATTATTTTATCTCTCCTTGGCTTGCAAACACCGCAGACTCTGTCATGACACATGGCCCACCGGTAGATAGACACTGGAGCACGTCTGGAACCAGATACACTCTGGGTTACTTTCTTGGATCACAAGTACCAGAGTTTTCATGAAGGCAAGGGTTGGCTCCTCCCTTCTCCATCCCATGAATTTTTTAAAATGAGGCCATCCTCTCTCACCTTTCTCTCAGGCTTCTAGCATGGACTTCTTGCAAACACCTGGGAGCAGCGAGCAAGCAAACATTGATTCTCAGAGCACAATGTCCTTTCGTAAAGTTTCAAAGAACAGTATGTCAGCCATGACACTTCTCTTCGAAGGAATAGCATTTACACATTCCTGACTGATCCATTTTCGTGCGAATTCGGTAAAAATCTTTGTGACTACCAATATAAGTGTGGTGAACTTCAAACAAAAGCTGAAAGCTGAGGAGGAACAGCCTTCGCTCTCTTGCTTTTTCTGTGTTCTTGGCTTTCCGAATATTTCATCCTGTGGTGAATGTTGATATGATGACATAATCGGGAGGCAATGCTTGACCATCTGAGCTGCAGGAAAGAAAAAAATCACTCTGTGCAAGTGCAAAGTGGTATAACCACTTGGGGAAAAAGGGATGGAGGTTCCTGAAAAGATTAAAAATTTAACCAGCAATTCCACTCCTGAGAATATATCGGAAGGAAACAAGATCACTATCTCAAGATATCTAAACCCTCATGTTCATTGCAGCATTAGTCACAATAGCCCAGACATGGAAACAACTCTCTTAACAGATGAATAGATGAAGAAAATGTGAGATATATATATATATATGTGTGTCATATATATATATATCTTCTCTTTTTTATGAATAACATTATATATATAAATGTATAAATAATATATAAATATAAATATATAAATATCTGTGTGTGTGTGTATGTTATTCATAAAAAAGAGAAATCCCGCCATTTATAACAATATGGATGGACCTTGAGGGAGGGTATTATGCTAAGTGAAATAAGTCAGTCAGAGAAAGACAAATACCATATGATCTCACTTATGTGTGGGATCTAAAAACATGGAACTCATAGAAACAGAACGTAGAATGGTGGTTGCCAGGGGCTGAGGAGTGCGGGAAATGGAGTTGGCAGTCAAAGGGTCCAAACTTTCAATTATCAGATGAATAAGTTCTGGAGAGGTAATACACAGCACTGTGACCGCAGCGAACAAGACTGTGTCATATTCGTGGAAGTTGCTATCAGGCTGGATCTTAAAAGTTCTCTTCACAGGGACAAAAAATTGTAACTCCAGGAAGTGATTAGGTATTAATTAAACTTATCATGGTGATCCTTTCACCTGAAATGGTATCAGATTATTATGTTGTTCACCTTAAAGAATGCAACGTCATCTGTCATTTACAACTCAATAAAACTGGGAGGAAAGTCCCTGTAGCCTCTTTGTTCCATCTAGGATGGAGATAATGGGTCAGAGACAGAGTATGCTATTAACTTAAAAAACAAAAGAAAATAGTACTTGAAAGGAAAATTCCTCAGGGAGAACATCAAAGAGAAACAAATGTGGATTGTTTGATCACCAGCTTCCTGTCAAAGCTGACATCTGCAATTTTGTACATTTCACAGCTTCCTCCTCCCCAATTCAGTTGCCAGCTCCTGTGTTTTGGTGACTTCGTTTCTAGTTTTTCAGAAGCCTTGGATTAGCTCTCTTGTTCTGATCTTTGTTGGAACGAGAGGTAAAGATAATAATTTTTCATGTATAATGGTAATCATCAAGAATGTCTGAAAAATACAACCTCAATGGATTTTTGTATTCAGACATGAAAATAACAAAGTAGTTTATTTTCTACACGTCAGGCACACTAAATCACCTCCTACTGTTTGCTAAATTTCCAGTGAACACCAAGAGCAAAAACTGTTTTTTGTTTTTGTTTTGTTTCTTTTTTCCCAGCAAGGTCCTTGAAATAGAGAGTTGTGGTAAAAAATCTCAAGCTAACTTGAGAAAGGAGAGAGGAGTATTACCATTCTCACTGTGCCTTGGATGCGAGTCTTCCTGGACCAATGCCTGTTTTGCTCTGCTGGGAGACAATGTGGGGACCATGGACTTGGTTGCAAAGAGAGGCTGTTGAAGGTCCATTTGATGAACTATCCTCAGAGAAAATAGCAAAATACTTTATTTAGGGGGAAAATATTGTTTCAATCCCTAGCATACAACTATCAGAGGAGAAGTTGCATTATCAAGCCAAATTGCAGCAGGACCCCGGGTCACGTTCCTGGTAAGAATGTTCCTGCAAAGCACTAAGGGAGTTAGGCATCCAGAGAACCCAATAAAGACATGGGTCTCATAGCAGCAGCGAAAATGCTCACAGCTTCTGACATAAGACCGTTGGGTTTTCTGTCTCCCCTGATGACTGCCTTTTGCCTCTGCTTTGAGTCCTGCTACATTCCTATATTTGACCTCGTGACTCAGTTTTTACCTCACGGATCTTCTGATTTCAGACGTTCTGGTATTTCAAATATAGCTACAATTGCAGGATGAGTATGCCAGTATCTTTCTGGGGATTCCTCCCACTCGATCTCAGAAGTAGTTATCCAAAACAAATTGTCCAGATCAGAGGGGGATTTGTAGAGTCCAAGATAAGACTCATGTTTTAAAAATAGGGTTGTGCAATTTCTCAACAATTGATAAGTAATTACCACATAGCCACGATCATAACTGTGCGGTTGACGTAGTTATTATTTGGGTGTAGCAGGGCAGAACACTTTCTTTTCCCTCACGTTTATCCCTTAGCAGTGTCAGTTAAAAGGATGGATTCCATATTGACTCTTGAGAATGAATCACCATCATAAGACTTGCCTTGACATTCTGTCAACCATGTCAAGGAGAAGAACTCCCACAACACCTACTATAATCTTGGACCTATGGGGTATTGACTTCAAAATAATCAATAGGTAGTCTGTAAGAGGGGAAAAAAGAGGTGTTACTTTAGGACAGTGATCTACATCGATGTGAGGATGCTGGCAAGGGGTTGGGACTGGCATTCTTGGTGAATTTTCTTTGGGACTTGACCAGAGCTATCATCTGTCTCTCCTACCATGGATTTGAATTTTTTTAAACAGCGCGCATAAGCATCCCCCCACCTCTTTTTTTTGCTAGTCATTTCCTTTTGCTTCAGTGTTCCCTTTGAGCCCACATCAGAGTAACCATTAAATGCCTTAACGGTAAGAAGGAAGGGGGGTTCAAATCGCACCATTCCAGGGGCTACCACGGTGCATTCTGTTGTGGCTGTGAAGTCGCCTAAGACTGGCGGGAGATTGCAGGAGTGTTTCTAGGATCGAAAATTTGCGGGCTTGGATATAATATGTGAAACCTGTCTACTGCAAACAGCAAAGCGCTAAATTTTGGAGGATTGCTTCTGCGTTCTTGGAGCAGTTTTCTCCTCTGTAGGAAGCAAGGAACGCATTTGATGCAATAGGAGAGTAGGTGGGTGCTTGCTAGAAGATACTGGAACCATTGCATTCCCAAGTGTGACAATATATTGGGTTAATATCTCAAAAATATCACCCACATCCCACATGGGTCTGTGCACAGCAGAGAAGGAAGAGCTAAACCTATCTACCGATAGTCACGCAAGCCCCGGCCCGGTCAGGGTGAAATTCAAAATTATGGTCTACAAGTAATACAAGATTTCCCAACACAAGGAAAGACACCCTCCAAGACATAACAATGGTATAGTGCAGAGTGGAGGGTGATACAAAGTGCTGCAGACTCGAGATGAGGGGGAAGAGTCGACACAGTCTTCCCAATGAAAACTCACCTAACTTGAATGGAGACGAATCGGGAGAGCGAGGTTCTTATCTCCTGGGGTCCAAGAATGAATCTCGAGGACAGAAGAGAGCAAGGAACCAGTAGACTTTTATTAAGCAGGGATACAAAAAACAAACAAACAAAAACAGAAAAGGAAAGGAAGAAAGAAAGAAAAGAAAAAGGCTCTCAAGAGTGAGAGTGATGTAGTTTTGAATATAGGTGAGGTTTGGTGGGGTGAGGTCCGGAACCAAGGGTCAAGAAAGAATTCTTGAGATGACTTTGGTGCAAAATGGTGGTTTTATTAAAGCCTGAGGACAGGACCCACAGGCAGAAAGAGGGTCTGCTCCGGGGTTGTCGGTTGGTTGTCGTGGCTGGTTGATTATATACTATGGGGTTGAGGGTGGTAAGATGGGAGGTTTTCAAAAGAACTTTCATATGCTAAAGAGAACCTTCGAGTTACTGAAGGCCTTGGCCATGGTCAAATTAAGGTGGTTTACTCCTCTAGCAAGGCATTAACAGTAAGATAGTTGGGAGCTTCTTGGAAGAAAGTTATACTTTGCCTGCCTCAGGGATCTGTCATGTCCACGGGCTGCAGATTATAAGGACATTTAATTCTATCTGCATTCCCTTCTGCAAGTTAGGTTATTGGGAAGAATGCTTTTTTCTTATAGATCACTAAGACATTTATAAACTGAGGGAGACTCACATCTTGCAGGACTGTACTCTCTATGAATTAACTGTTCGGTTTTTTGTTTTGTTTTTCTCCTTCCCTTAGCATTAGCCCGGAGTGCCTGAGGAATGTCACAGATCACACGTGGGAGGTGGGGTGCAGGGTGTCGGCTTTGTCCTCAGCTTGCCTTCTGCTCCCTCATCAGAGGAACTCTGGTGTTTTATTTACTTTATAATACCCTTAAATGAAATCTTTAAGAACAGCTATAGACTTTGGACTCACAACAGATAACAGTTACTGTCCATGTTTCCTGCTCCAAACTCTAAGTTACAAATTCTTGAGAGCACTGTTCCACTGAGTTAGGTTCCTGGGGACCGGGTAGAGCTGACCAGCACTACAGTTGCAGTCCTGAAGCAACTGCTTCAGGAAGGGAGTACCTGAGGGACAGACCTGTAATTAAAGTTCTTTTAGGGGCACCTGGGTGGCTCAGTTGGTTAAGCGTTTGGGTCATGATTTCAGCGTCCTGAGATCCAGCCCCACATCTGGCTCTGCGCTCAGCATGGAGTCCCCTAGTCCCTCTCCCTGTACTCTTCCCCCCACTCCCACTGTTTGTATGCTCAGCCTCTCAAGAAGAAATAAAATCTTAAAAAAAAAAGTTCTTTCAGGAAAATTTAGAAAATATAGAAAAGCCAAGAGAAATTGTTTAAAACATCCTGGGGTTTCACATCTCACAAAGTACCTTTGCTAAGATCACAGTGTAAATCCTTCCATCTTCATCACTGTCTTCTCCCTCTTCTCATTAACCTCTACTCTCAGAGCAGCTTCCAAGTGTACGATATAATGTTGTTAACTATGGTCACCATGCCGTACGTTAGATCTCTGGAACTTACTCATCTTCTAACTGAAAGTTCGGACCCATTGACCACCATCTTCCATTTCTCCCACCCCTCAGCCCTTGGTAACAGCCATTCTACTCACTGTTTCTATGAGTTCCATGTTTTTAGATCCCACATATAAGTGATATCATATGGTATTTTTCTTTCTAACTCTGACCTATTCCATTCAGCATAATGTCCTTAAATTCCATTCATGTTGTTACAAACACTAGGATTTTTTTTATGGCTGAACAATATCCTTTTATACATAATATATGTTATATGTTGCATAACACTTATATAACATTTATGATATGTGTCATATAGAACACTTACAAAATGTGTGTGTGTGTATCTTTAAATAACACTTATATAACATTTTCTTTATTTGTCACATGATGGGTACTGAGGTTATTTCCATGTCTGAGCTATTGTGAATAATGCCACAGAGAACATGGAAGTGCAGATGTCTCTTCAATATTGTGATTTCATTTCCTTTGGATATATACCCAGAAGTGGAATCCTGGATTGGTAATTTTAAATTCAATTTTTTGAGGAAGCCTCATACTGTTTTTCTCCTAGCGGCTGTACCAGTGTACGTTCTCAGTAACTGTGCACAGGGCTCCCTTCTCTCCACATTCTCACCAGCAATCGTTATAGCTTGTCTTTTTGATAATAACCATTCTACCATGTGGAAGGTGGTGTGGCATTTCAGTTTTGATCTGCTCCACGTGCCCGCTGGTATGGTGGCGCTGGGTCCAGGGACCACATGGTCTCATCAGCCCAGCTCACTGGGGTCCATGCTGGCCATGGTCAGCCAGCCAGCTTGTAACCCATCGTGGTTATTTCCTGTGTAAGGTTCACTTTCACTCTCTTCACACCCACATGCATTCCATGCCACCTCTCCAGCTTCTTTAGTGGGGCCAGAGGGAAGACTCCATTTTTCGTCTTCCTTTGCATTAGACCAAGATAGGAACTGAAGGACCTCCCGGGCATTTTGGCTGCTGGACCTGGTGCTGGGACACAGCAGGTGAAGCCATCTGGTGTCCCCACCTTCCCCAATTCGTTTGCTCTCATTCAAACACAGGGGGTTTTATTCTTGTAGCTGGAGAAGGGCGAGAAGTGATGTCCTTTGCAGGCCAAGCGAGAAGAGAATGATGCAGATGTTTCCCAACTATGCTGAATTTCTTTGCAGAGATGGGGAGAGGTTGGCTTGGGGGTTAGAAGCTGATAGAACTGTTTGTGAGGCTTTGGGAATAAAAATCACCTCCCTGGCCTGAGGAGAAAAACCAAGACACCTGGGTAGCTCAGTTGGTTAAGTGTCTGCCTTCTGCTCAGGTCATGATCCCAGGGCCCGGAGATCGAGTCCCATGTTGGGCTTCTTGCTCAGGGGGGAGCCTGCTTCTCCCTCTCCCTGCTGCTCCCTCAGCTTGTGTGCTCTCTCTCTGACAAATAAATAATCTTAAAAAAAAAGGGAGGGTGATAAAAGTGAATTTAGGGAGGCCACTCTTCCAACCTAATGAAACCAACTGTGAGCTGATGCTCGTAGGTGAGGAGGCTTCTGAGTGTTGACAGCCAGAGTTGAGATGGAAAAGCAAAGGTCACTGCGTGAAACTGCAGCAGATGACCCAAAGGGTGTGCATCGTCTGGAGGCTCCCAGAAGTAACTGTTGTGAGGTAAGATCTCACCGAGAGTGGGGGTGTGTGGCACCCCAGGATTTACTCTCTTTGGAAATTTCTTATATATCATACAGCAGCATTTGCTATAGTCATCACATTGTACCTTATATCCCTAGCACTTACTTATCTAATAACTTTGTACTTTCTGACAACCTTCCTCCAATTTCTCCTCTCCAACTCTGTGCCTCTGGTAATCACAAGTCTGATCTTCTGATCTCTTCTTACTATGAGTTTTTTTTTTTTCTTTTCTCTTTTAGATTCTACGTATAAGTAAGATCATATAGTATTCGTGTTTCTCTGACTTATTTCATTTAGCATAATGTCTTCAAGGTCCATCCATGTGGTCATAAATGGTAGGATTTTTTACATTGCCCAATACTATTCCATCATGTATGCATATGTGTGTGTGTGTGTGTGTCTAGATATAGATATAGATATGACTCACAACTTTATCCATTCATCCATGATGGACACTTAAGTTGCTTCCATGTCATGGCCCTTGGAAATAATGTTGCTAAGAACATGGTGGTGCATCTATCTTTTCAAGAGTGTGATTTTATTCAGATATATTCCCAGAAGTGAAATTGCTGGATCATATGGCAGTTCTATTTTTAATTTTTTGAGGAATCTTTATACTGTTTTCCAGAGTGGCTGCACCAATTTGCCATCCCAGGAATAGTGCATGAGGGTTCCCTTCTCTCCACATCCTCACCAGCATTTGTCATATCTTGTCTTTTTTATGATGGCCATTCTGACAGGTGTGAGTTGCTATCTCATTGTGGTTGTGATTTGCATTTCCAAGATGATGAGTGATATTGAGCATCTTTTCATCTGTCTTTTGGCCATCTGGGTGTTTTCTTTGGAGAAATGTCTATTCAGGTCCTTTGTCCATTTTTAAAATTAGGTTAATTGGTTCTCTGCTTTTAAGTTGGATCAGTTCTTTATACATTTTGGATATTAACCCCTTAGCAGATATATGTTTTCCAAATATTTTTTCCTACTCTGTGGGTTTTTTTTTTCACTTTGTTGATGTTTTCTTTTGCTGTATAGAAGCTTTTCATTTTGATGTAATCCCACTTGTTTTTTTTTTGCTTGTGCTTTTGTATCCAAATGATTCAAAAAATAGTTACCAAGATTCAAGTCAAGGAGCTTTATTCCTACATTTACTTCCAGGAGTTTGAGGGTTTCAGATCTTACTTGAAGTATTTAACTTATTTTGAGTTAATTTTTGTGAGCAATATAAGATATGGGTCCACTTTCATTCTTTTACATGTGAATCTCTAATTATTGCAGAGTCATTTGTTGAAGAAACCATCTTTTCCCCACTGAGTATTCTTGGCCTTCTTGTCAAATATTAGTTGACTGTGTATGCACTGGTTTATTTGTGGGCTCTTAGTTCTGTTCTGCTATTTGTCTGTTTTTATTCCAGTACCATACTGGTTTTGATGCTGATAGCTTTAGAGTATAACACGAAATCAGGAAGTGTGATACCTCCTAATTTGTTCTTTCTCAGGGTTTCTTTGACTATTTGGGTATTCTGTGTTTCTGCATAAATTTTAGGAGTGTTTTTTACTCTTTCTGTTAAAAAAATGTAATTGGAATCTTGATAGGAATTCTATTGAATCTATAGATGGCTTTTGATAGTATTGATATTTTTACAATATTAATTTTCCAATCCATGAAAATGAGATACTTTCCATTTATTTGTAACTTCAATTATCTTATAGTTTTCAGAGTAGAGATTTTTCACCTTCATAGTGAAATTTATTCCTAAGTAATTTTTTTTATTTCTTTTCAGCGTAACAGTATTCATTGTTTTTGCACCATACCCAGTGCTCCATGCAATACGTGCCCTCCTTAACACCCACCACCTGGCTCCCCCAACCTCCCACCCCCGCCCCTTCAAAACCCTCAGGTTGTTTTTCAGAGTCCATAGTCTCTCATGGTTCACCTCCCCTTCCAATTTCCCTCAACTCCCTTCTCCTCTCTCCATCTCCCCATGTCCTCCATGTTATTTGTTACACTCCACAAATAAATGAAACCATATGATAATTGACTTGTTTTTGATGCTATTGTAATGAGATCTATTTCTTTATTTCTTTTTCAGAAAATTTGTTGCTAATGTACAAAAATGCTACTAATTTTTGCATGTTAATTTTGTGTCTTGAAAATGTACTGAATTCACTGATTAGATCTAATAGATTTTTGGTTATTTGAGTCATTAAGATTTTTTTTTAAGATTTTATTTATTTGTTTGAGAGAGAGAGAGAGACAGAGCACAAGCATGGGGAGGGGCAGAGGTGAGGGAGAAGCAGATGCCCCACTGAGCAGGGAGCCTGATGTGGGGCTTGATCCTGGGACTCTGGGATCATGACCCGAGGCAAAGGCAGATGCTTAACCGACTGAGCCACTCAGGTTCCCCTAGGATTTTTTTTTAATATATAACATCATATCATCTGCAGATAGAGACAGTTTTACTTCTTCCATTCTAACTCTGATATCTTTTGTTTCTTTTTCTTGCCTGATCACTCTAGTTAGGACTTCCAGTACCATGTTGAAAAGAAGTGCCAAGAGTGGGCACCCTTGTCTTGTTCCTGATGGTAAAGGGAAAGCTTTTAATCTTTCACCACTAAGTATGATATTAGCTGGGCTTGTCATATGTGGCCTTTCTTATGTTGAGATATGTTCCTTCTATGCCTACTTGTTAAAAGTATCATGGATGGATGTTGGTTTTTGTCAAATGCCCTTTTAGGCATCTATTAATGTGGCATATCACATTGATTAATTTGCTTATGTGGAATCATCTTTGTATCCCAGGAATAAATCTCATTTGATCATGGTGAATGATACTTAGTGTGCTGCTGAATCTCAATAAAAAATTTTACTGAGAATTTTTGCTTCTGTGTTCATCAGGGTCTTGGCCTGTAGTTATCTAGCAGTGTCCTTTCCTGGTTTTGATACTGAGGCATGAACAGCTCATGAGATCCACGGCTGTGGGATTTTGGAGGGTAAAGCGTTTTATTTTTTACATTGAGTCTTACTGGGTTTTATTCTTTACATTGAGTGCAATTTGGGGTACCTAGTAATGTTGTATTGTGTCCACAAATGATGTCTTCTATTTCCATAAGATCCAAGATGAATGGTATTGGACCCCAGGAAATAATGCCAGACTCTTCTCCCTCTTCGTGTCTTGCCTCTTCCCCCATGACAACCCTGAAAGCTAATTTGTGGAAATGGACTGATGGGAATTTACTTGGTCTTGACCATGGGCTTTGAGTTCTTATTTCTCTCCCCCTGTTCCCAATAAACATGATGCTGATTCCAGTGTGTATGTCTATTATTTTTCCACATCAAGCAAAACTCTGTTACCAACTGGGAGCCCTACAATTCAACTCAATTCTAACAGTATCTACTGGTCATAGTGTCACATCTTACAGGGTAAGGGCTCAGTTCTGTAAGGGCTCAGTTCTGCACATACTCTCTACCCCCATTTCAGAGGCCAATCATGAGTCCAGGCCGTCGCCTGTTCTTCTGACCAAACTACTGCACAGATTGGAGTTTCTCATGATTTCCTCCTTGGGTTTGATTAATTTGCTAGAGTGGCTCACAACTCAGAGAAACATTTTAGATTACCAACTTACTATAAAAGGATATAACTCAGGAACAGCCAGATGGAACAGGTGCAGAGAGTAAGTTTGTGGGGAGGGGAGAGGAGCTTCCATGTCCCTCTCCAGTCTCCACGAGTTCACCAACTGGGAAGCCCTCCAAACTGTGTCCTTCTGGGTTTTTATAGAGGCTTTATTACCTAGACATGGTTGAGTAAATCATTGGCCACTGGTGATTGAACTCAATCTCTAGCCTCTAGCCACCTCCAGAGGGTCAGGGGTCTGGACTAGATGTGCCAATCAACTGGTTGGTTCCCCTGGCAGCTGCAGTCTTATCCCTTGGTAACTGGGGGCTTTCCAAAAGTCACCTTATTAACATAACAAAACTCACCTCTGTGGTTCTCAATTCCGAGGAAATTCCAGGGATTTAAAAAGCTTTGTGCCTAAGAAAGGCTGAAGACTAAATATGTATTTCTCATTAAAAATCACACCCCTAAAAAAATCTTAAAAAAAAAAAAAACGGGGCGCCTGGGTGGCTCAGTGGGTTAAGCCACTGCCTTCGGCTCAGGTCATGATCTCAGGGTACTGGGATCGAGTCCCGCATCGGGCTCTCTGCTCGGCAGGGAGCCTGCTTCCCTCTCTCTCTCTCTGCCTGCCTCTCTGTCTACTTGTGATCTCTCTCTGTCAAATCAATAAAAAAAAAAAAATCTTTAAAAAAAAAATCACACCCCTCCTCCTTCCTCTCTATGTTCATCTCTCTCCCTCTCTCTCTCTCTGTCTCAAAAGCCTGGGATGGCAGGAGGGCCTGGGCTGCTCTAATAGGTAATTGCTCTGCCCTGGAAAAGTCTGGGTTGGGTGGGACACAGCTCCTCCCTCTTGGAGGTCTGACCTAGAGGCAATGTTTGCCTGGAGAGAGGGCTGAGCAAAAGAGTCCCAAGAGAACCCTCTACCCTCCTTGAGCCCAGTCCATAGAGGACCGCTCTGGGTTTTGTTTAATGTGAGCCTTTCTTAAAGCACCCTAAGTTTATGAGTAACATTGTAACTGGAAGCCTAGAACAGTGCTTGGCTCATGGTGGGAGCTGAAGTAACACTGACTGACTGACTGACTACAGCAGTGAAGGAGAGGGGCGCTCACCTGTATGTAAATCTCTATCTGGAACTTTTGCAAGAAAAGGGAGTCAGAAGGGAAAGAGTCGGAAGGGAAGATGTGGCTAGGGCAGAATAAGAGGTATAGAAGGTTCTGGATCCCAACCCCACCGTTTCAGAATGTCTCAGACTCTACATCATTTTAGGTGCTGCTAATTAATAAAACATCATTTAAAAAGTTTTATATTTTAGGTTTTCTTGTAGCTTGTCTCAATTCATGACATATGGGTACTTTCAGTCTGATAACTGTTGACCAATTTAATTGCTAATCCCCCCCCCCCCCGGGAATAAGCCTTAGCGAGACACAAAAAACGGAAAAGTCAATATTACCTTTCTTCTTCCATCTGTTAACCCCCATCAGTCCCATGATAAAAACAGATCTACAGAAGCAGAGGAGGATGGAGCCAATGGCCAAGGCCACAGACACACCATAGCTGTGAGCCAGACCACATGACATGGACCTTATGAACTAGGATTGAAGGTGAGCGGAGACTCCTTGATCTGAGAATAACTGTAACAGCATCCTCTCACACTTCTTGACTTTGTAGTTTTTTTTTTTTTTTAAGATTTTATTTATTTATTTGATAGACAGAGATTACAAGTAGTCAGAGAAGCAGGCAGAGAGAGAGGAGGAAGCAGGTTCCCCGCTGAGCAGAGAGCCTGATGCGGGGTTCGATCCCAGGACCCTGAGACCATGACCTGAGCCAAAGGCAGAGGCTTTAACACACTGAGCCACACAGGCACCCTGACTTTGTAGTTCTAACACATTCATGTATGTGTTACTGCTTCCCACCCTGGATCCCCTTAACTGCCCAGGGCACCCACCTCCAATTAGCTGGCAGTATGGGCTGCTAATTCTCTGGAGCCGATGGGACTGTTCTTCCTGGTTTGATCTCACTTTTCCATCCACCCTTTTCCTGAATTATGATCGTTCAATATATAAAGGGGCAGTGAGTATAGCTGTGTATTAAAATCCCATGGGATGCTGTCTCCAGTCCAGGTACCCAGAACCTACCCACCCAGAATCTACTCTTGGATCAGCAGCTCCTTCTGCTGGTTCTTACGTGGGGAGCCTTGCCCCAGTCTGGGCTTGTTCACCTGGCCCAGAGCGCTCTCATCTGCCACTTTCAGCTGGGTGACTTGGCTGGAGTTACTCAATCTCCCTATGCCTCCATTCTCCCACGTATGAAACAGATGCCAACAAACAAACAAACAAATAGAAGGAAAGTTTGTTAGAAAAGACTTATCCACTTATGAGAGAAACGAGACTGCAATGGTTTAAAAAAGATGAGAGTTTATTTCCATCCCAAGGCCTCGAAGGTAGACTAAGCAGGGCTGGAAAAGCAGATCTGTGATGTCATCAGTGACCTTGGCTCTTTCTAATTCTCCCATCTGGCTTTCCCAAGGGTACCTCTTGGTCCAAAATGGCTCCTGGAACTCCAGGAATCACATCCATGTTCCAAACAGGAATACAGAGAAGGAAAATTAAGTCCCTCTTTGATACGAAACTTCCTGGAGTTCCTGCATTACTCTGCCACTTATACTGCTGAGAGCAGAACTTACTCATATAAGGGCATTGAGTCATAAGGAAACTGAGAAGGAGTGGGTGATGGGGGGTCACACACTGTGCCCACCACAGAAAAGGAGCTTTGAAATCAGCCTTCTTGGATTCAAATCCCAGCCTCACCAGCTACCAGCTTTGGGCAAGTTACTCACAGCCCCTCTGTGCCTCAGTTTCCTTATCTGTAAAGTGGTGATAATGACATTACGCAGCAACCATAGCAGTCATGCCAGTGAAGTAGTCTTCAATATAGAGCAGACCATCGAGTACACAGTGGGTGCTCAGTAAGTATAAGGGAACTATGACCAGTTCCCCCTTCCCCCTCAGTTCTGCACCACACCCTTTGCTAACATCTGAGCAGTCAAAGAACAAAATGACGTTGGCCCAAGACTCTCTCTCCCCAGCCTGATTCTGGTGTCATGGTCCTATCCTTGGCCCTGAAGTCCCTCCATGGGAGCCAGTTTTCTGATTTGTGCCATGATGTTTTCAGAAAATTACACTCTGGGTTTTATGGGTCAGCGACTTACAACAACCACAGATGATCTGTGACACTTGGGTATTAATTCCTGCCTCTGGGACAGGATCTCAAGCTCGGGAGAACTGCCAAAGGAGACCTCTGGACTCTTCTGGGCTTCTAACCTTGCCGTTGACACTGGGAAGAGTTGCACCATCCATTAAACACCCCAGTGTTAAAAAATGGGGATGAGTAAGGACACGTGTTCTTTGTTGAGTGGGAAGTACACGGCAAATCTTGTATATGTCTGTATGCTTCTGGATGAGGCCATGGTAGCACGGGAAAGCTAATCAGTAATGTGATCTTTACCTAAAAAAACAAGTTTGGGATATTGTTGGCATACGACCCCTGAAAGCACTAAGGAAAGGAAGGAATCCAATGTGCCGTATTTGATTCACATAAGACTGTTTTCTTAGGGGCGCCTGGGTGGCTCAGTTGTTGAGCATCTGCCTTCGGCTCAGATCATGATCCTAGGACCCTGGGATGGAGCCCCACATCTGGCTCCCTGCTCCGAGGGAAGCCTGCTTCTACCTTTCCCTCTCCTACTCCCCTGCTTGTGTTCTCTCTCTCACTGTCTCTCTCTCTGTGTCAAATAAACAAAATCTTAAAAAAAAAAAAAAAAAAGACAGTTTTCTTAAATCTGTCTACCTCTCTGGAATGATGGAGAAAAATCCCATGAAGATCCCAAGGGACTGTTTACATAAAGCATTTGTAAGCTGCTAAGCCCTATGCAGATTCTGAAGTTCATCCTTGGCTACAGAAGAGTTTACAAAGGTGGTGACACAGGTGGTGAGGGGTGAGGAAGGGCTTCCAGGTGTGCGTGGGGGTGTGCGGAGGGGGGAACCGGTAGGGCTGGAAGGCAGGAATGAGCATGGTCAGGAGAGATGGGGGCTCTGCTTACATCGGACTCCCGAAGTTGGTCTCCATTTTCCACACACGAGACTATTGGGGAGCCAAAGTGAGCAGCTCGTCAAAAGATGTGGTTAGTGACAGACCAGGCTTACTGCTCTTTGCTCTTGGCCTGTGAAGAAGTTTCAAGCTCCCAGTCAGATAGAACCCAAGGTCAACAGGCTCCGGGTCTAAAATTCGCCTTCTGGAACTCCATTTGCTACCTTGTGCTTGGCGCTGGCAGAAGGGGTGTAAAGACGTTGGAGGAGGCAGATCCTGGGGCTTTCTGCTCAAGGCTTTGCGAGCGGGCGCCGGGGGGGGGCCTGGAGGCCCGCGGGCCAGACTGAGGGCTGAAGACCCGGGGGGCCTATTTCCCGCATGTTTGCTAAAAAGAACTCAAGAGAAGCCAGAGGACACAAATCAGCAAGATCCAATTAAAACAAGGGGACAAATAAGGCACAGCTAAGATACAGAGAGCAGGAGGAATCCAGAAGTGAGGCTGCCGGGCAATGCACAGTGTGTTCCTGCACCTTTGCTGGAACGGGCAGTACATTTGCCTCTGCCCCGCGAGATCGGGGAAGGAAAACCGGTCGCAGGATCGGGGTACTCCGTGGGTGACAAAAGCAGACGCGAGAAGATTCCAGTGTCAGGCTGGGGGCAAAGCTAGAGCCAGACGACCCGGCTTGGTTTCTCCAGAAGGCCACGAGGGCCCCGCCGGGTCGAGTCCTTATCTCTGCCGCAGCTTCCGGGAAGGCGGCCCCAGGGCCAGGCTCGGCTCCCGCCCCCGGAGCACCCGGCGGGCGGCCCCGAGGACCGGGGGTTGAGGGGTGGGGGGGCTCGCAGGCGGAGGGGGACGGAGTCGGCGGGCCCCGGCCACACGCCTCCCGGTAGCGCCCGGCCGGACCCAGCCGCGAGGTCTGAGGGGGGCGGATCGCAGCGCCCCCGGGGAGGCCTTCCCGGCAGCAACCGCCCGGGCCGCCCCGCTCGCGGCCCCGCGGGAGCCTTCCCGGCCCTGCTCGCGGCGGCCGCGTCCTCGGGGCCCGGAGCCAGCGCGCGGGCTCGGCGGCTGCCCCCGCGGACGGTCGGGGCCCGCGGGGACGCGAGCGGGGGGCGGGGGCTCGCCCGGGTCCCGAGCCGCGGAAGGGGAGCCAGCCCCGGCCACCCGGAGCAGCCGGGGCTCCGCACCTGCCTCTGCTACCCGCCTTTGACGCCCTGCTGGAAGCTCCCCGAGGCCACGCCGAGACCGAAGGCGCCGGGGAAGGAGGAGAAACGCCTCCCGCCCTCCGCTCCCTCCGTGCTCTCCAGCCCCCGCCGGCCGGCCCCGGCCCGCGCGCGCACGCACCCTGCCGGTCCCACCGCGGGCGCGGAAACGGCGCCCTTAGAAGCGGCCTGGCTAGTTGGGTCCACAGGGGGCGCCCCCAAGAAGCTTCAAACGCCGCGTTTGCGGGTCCCCCGGGGGAAGTCCACCGCGCGTTTCCCGAGGAGCTTCTCAGCGTCCCTGGGCCGCTGCCCAAAGCCCTCAGACCCAGGCCAGCCAGGGGGCTTTCACGAGCAAGCCGGGCTTTCTTTGGACCCGGTTCTCTCCTGGTCCTTGAACCTGTGGCAGGAGACAGGAGGTGGACTGTAGATCCTGGGAGCGTGATGCAGATTGCAGGGGTGAACCCTGCGCAGCCGGGAGTGGCTGGGTCAGGGATTCCCACGGTCTTGCTCTCGGGGCCATGCTGGGCCATTGACAGATGTGCCACACTAGGTGGGTTTTTTAGTTTCTGAGTCCTGGCCTCCAGCCATGGACTGGAAGGACCTGCCTGTGCTTTGGACCTCCTTAGGAGCGCTCTTGAGGTAAACTTAGGCAGGGAGGTCCTGTATGTGTATCTCTGTGTGATATGATGTCGCCGCTGACTAAATCTTCAGTCAACGCAAAAGCTGAAGACTTGGGAGAAGAGTTCACTTGCCTTTAACAGGTGGAGATTTAGGACTTGGTAGGCATCCTAGCCCTGCTTCTTCTCAGGGCAGAGGAGATTCAATCCTTCTGGCGTCCTCTGTGTGTGTGTGTGTGTGTGTGCGCGCGCGCGTGTGTGTTCACACTCGCAGTGCCAACAGCACCCGGGGCAGGACGTAGGAAATAGAGGACAGGGAGAGAGAAGTGAAGAGGAGGGAGGGATAATTGGACATCCGTCTCCTGGTGTCCTGTGGAAATCTCTAACACAATAAACTCAAATTTCATTTGCTGTCCTAATTCCCCACATGGCTCCTGTTTCTCTATGACCCCTTGTCCTTGTCCCCAGTCCAATAATCCAGTCACCCAGGTCTGACTGAGTTTACTGCTCTCAATCTCACCTGTGCCCACTCTCACATCTGCCTGATTGGTGGTCGCCTCCCCCAAACTGACCCAAAGCCACATTCAGTTGTCTTTAACCGTGACTCTACAGAAACGGCTTCCATGTTGCTACTTGCCAACAGGCCCCCATCTCTGCCTCTGGCATCTGGGCCCCGCTTCAGTTTCTCGCCGTCTGTCACCCCTGAATCTGCACACACAGTTGGCTCTGCCTGAATAATTTTCTTTCTTGTTTGGCTACTTCAGATTCATCCTCCAGGTCTCCCCTTAAATATCTGTTTCCTCTAGGAGGCCCTTCCTGGTCAATTTCCGGACTCTGTTCCCTCAACCACTGCTAATTGTAGAGTCGCTGACAGTCATGCCCAAGCTCTGGGAGGCAGGAACCATGCTTCTGTTGTTCTGGGGGATTTCTAGAACCCAATTCAGGACTAAACACGTAGCAAATTCCTTCTAAGTGTGTCCTGAGTGAATGATGAAGTGGGTTAAATGCAGCCTTCTGGGGGCACCTGGGTGGCTCAGTGGGTTAAAGCCTCTGCCTTCGGCTCAGGTCATGATCCCAGGGTCCTGGGATCGAGCCCCGCATCGGGCTCTCTGCTCAGCAGGGAGCCTGCTTCCCCCTTTCTCTCTGTCTGCCTCTCTGCCTACTTGTGATCTCTGTCTGTCAAATAAATAAAAAAAATAAAAAAAAAAAAATGCAGCCTTCTGGCCATCGGGTGCCATTTGAAGAGCGAGAGCCTGTACTTGAAAACCCGAAGCCCAATAGGGGCAGGATGTGTTAGTTTTCTCCAGAAAACCCAGATCAGTAGGCGATACATAGGAAAGGGGGACAGAGAGGGAGAGGGAGAGACTGAGATTTACTGTAAGGAATGACTTGTCCGTGATCATGGAGGCCGCCATGTCTGATTTCTGCCGGAGACCTGGGGGAGAGGCTAGAACCTGAGTCTGAAGGCGGCCTGCAAGCAGAATTCCAGACTCCTCTTGTGGGACTTCAGTCTCTCTCCTCTGCAGACCTTCAGCTAGATCGATGCAGCGCCCTCCCATAATGGTAGGTAATCCGCTGAGGGTCGGACATTTTCTGCCCCCTCCACACCAGTCTCCATGAAGCGGAACGCTCCTGAGAAGGACACTCTCTTCCTTGCTCCTAGAGGGCAGGAGGAGTGTGGCTCCTTCCTACCCCTTCCATCCCTTGTGGAAAAGGGGATTGAAGGGATGAAAATCGCTGGGGTCAGAGTTGCGTGTGGCCTCCCGAGAGGAAGGAAGGGTAAATGAAGCCTAGCCTGGCACCTTGTAGATATTGTCGCCCCCGTCAAGGCTCTGGTACCGCCCAGGCTCTGGAATCACAGAAGGCCAGAACACAAGATTTTATTTCCACAGGGGGCCCCTGAGCAACTTCTCTTGGTCCACAGGCATTACTCGTGTATGTGCCTACATACCCCTGTGCAGTTGGCTTTCATTTTATTTCCTTGAAATAGAGATCATTTTGTGTGATTAGAACAAAATACTTCAGTGCAAGACCCCTAGACCTCCTTCTGTTTTAAGAAAAATTAGCTCTCTCTCTCTCTCTTTTTATAAAAAGGGAAGAAAAAATATTGCCTATCATGTGTGTGGCCTGAACGCAACCCTCAGAACATCTTAAAGGTTATCCATCAAGGTTTTTAAAAAAGAAATATATTATTCTTAATTATTCTTATCTTCTTATTATAGAATAGTTTGTGGATTTATGTTTTAACCTGTAATCTTATGCCAGAAGAGGCCACTCAGGCTTATTTTTATTTGCGGACTGAAACAAAAACAAAATACATGGGACAATGTTTACTGTTGAAGATTTTATTCTCTACGACTTTCCCTTTCAACTGGAAAAGGAGTTTTGTGCTACAGATCGACGTTTGGCCCTGGGTCAGCGACGCTCCCTTCAGGCCAGCAGGGACCTCCTGAGAGACTTCTGGGCCAGCAGGCGGTCGTATATTTCTTCCTTAATCCTGTGTGCGTGGGCGAAGTATCAGGCAATGGTATAAATAAAATGTTCTGACTCTACATATGGTATTTTGGGTTTAAAAATCCTTCATAAGCTTTTTCCAGCCCTATCAGTAGTTTTATTCATTATGGGACATCCAGCAATCCACCTCTGGGGATCATTTGAGAAGCAGTGGAGTCTTCTTGTGAAAAGAGCATGTTTGCTGTAGAATTTGTGCAAAGAGTGAGTGCCCGTGGGAGTCATCCCTACATCGCCTATCTAAAATTTTCGGTAGGGTTTCTCCGATTGTTGGCTTCCGTGTTCTCAGGGGCATAGAACCTTCCATGGCGGAACTGTAATGATGGACAAATGCTTTCCCACTTCCCTCCAGCATACGAGGATCGTGTCCGGGGGCTAGTGGATGGGTTTTCTCCTTCCTGTCTATATTCAGCTTGTGTTTTACTAACCGGAGCAGGGGAGGGGGGTGTCCAGAGTGGGAAATCAGACTAAAGCCATTCCAAAAACATAAACCTGTGTCCTGCTCAGTTGGCCCCAGAAAACTGAAGTTAGGTACAATACTGGGATTTGGCTAGGTTGGGGAAAAAAGTGTACCTTTCGTCACAAAGAGCCAACGAATGGGTGTGTCGTGGATGGCAATGGATCTAGACACATCCTACCGGGTGGCCTCACTCATGGGAACAGAGAGAAAGCTCTGGTACTTGCTAAGTGGCCCCAGAAACAGACACTGGGCTGAGGTTGGCAAAGGCTGTTGTCATGCTGGGGACACAACCCCACTCTGCTCAGCAGTGAACTCCACCTGGCACGTCATAATTAGGTGTTGATGAATTTTTTGGGCAAGTTGGAGATGGGCAAGCAGCAGACCAGATGGTCCCACACTCTTTTCTCTGGCATCTCCCACGTTGAATCATCGCCACGTCTCTCTGATTCTACTGCCCCATTGCCATTCCTGTCTGTTCTTTTACTACGACTGCACTCCCCCATGCCTTGGATCATTTCCGGTCACCCCAGAGGGTGTCTTCTCTAGCACCAGACCGCATTCCGTGTCCACAGAGGAGGACATGCCGTGTAGCTAGCAAACATGGAGGCTTCAGCTTCAACACATTGCCCTTGCCAAGAGCCAGAGGAGTTCTAATGATGTGTTCAGATGTATATATATATTTTTAAAGATTTTTATTTATTTGACAGACAGAGATCACAAGTAGGCAGAGAGACAGGCGGGGGGTTGGGGGGAGAAGCAGGCTCCCAGCTGAGCAGAGAGCACGATGCGGGACTCGATCAGGCAGGACCCTGAGATGCAGGACTCGATCCCAGGACTCTGAGATCATGACCTGAGCCTAAGGCAGAGGCTTAACTCACTGAGCCACACAGGAGCCCCCAGACGTATGTTTAATACATATATGCATATATGTGTTAAAATGTATTAAAATATTATATATATTAAATTTATTAAAAGTATGATATATTTAAACATAATTAGTTAAAACCGTTTTCTCCTTCCATACCAACTTCCTCAGCCTCCACTGTTGGAGCGTTAGCATAGTTGTGGGCAATTGTGGGGCAGTGGGGGGGGGGTGGTCTAGCTAAAGGGACGTCAAGTTGGGAATACATTTGGTTCCAGTTTCACAGAAGATTTTTCTGGGGGTGGCATTTGCTTCCAGATGCAGTGAGGGTACTGCAAGCCATCCTGGAGTAGGAATGACTTCCTGGAATATTCTCTTGGCCCACTGCATTGAAGCACCCAGCTCTGTCTGTGACCAGAGCAGAAGGCCAGCTCTCATGTCATGACAGGAGTGTCCTCTGGTGTCTGATCCCAGACATTTGTGCAGAGTCAAGGAGAAGTAAAGTTTGAAATGTACAAAGCAGGAGCTAGTCTGAGGAAGAGTCTTCCTAAGGTCAGATATATAAAACTATAAACAGAAGACTTTGTTTTCAGCAACAACTAATCACGACAGAATTTCTCTCCTTTGGGGAATACAGTAGGTCATGCTGTGTATTTGATTCTAAAGGTACCATACTTTCTCTCTCTCTCTCTCTCTCTCTCTCTCGATGAGCATTCCACAAAGTAAATTTATTGGAATTCCCATGTTTTCAACCTGTGTTTGTGGTGTTTATTATCATTCTAAATTTTTTTTCTTTCATTTTGGCTTATTCTCATTCTAAATACATTTTTGCTCTTCTACCTAATTATTTAAATTCTTTTGTTTAATGATAGCTCTCCAAATTCTATAATCTTTGGCCAATATCCAGAATCTGGATAGGTTACTGACTGTCCTTCAGACCATAGTTAAGCTGGTCTTCTTTTTTTTCCTCTTTTTTTCTTTTAGAGAGAGAGAGAGAGAGCGTGCGAGAGAGTGAGCGCACCAGCTGGGGAGGGCCAGAGGGAGGGCAAGCTCCACACTCAGCTCGGAGCCAGAAGCAGGGCTCAATCTCATGACCCTGAGATCATGACCCAAGCAGAAGTCGAGAGTTGGACACTTAATTGATGGAGTCAACCAGGTGCCCCCAAACTGGTCTTCTTAAAGGAGAAGTCTGACCAGGTAACGTTTTCCTAATCTGATGATTTTCACATTTTCTTAAACCGGCACACACTGCCCTAAGCTCTGCCCTTCTGCCTCACCCCTTGTGGGCATGAGAGATATCGTAAACCCTGGCTCCTGGAACGCGCTGCCTCATTTGTGTCTTTGACCACATGGTTTCCTCTAATCACAGTGACTACTTCAGCATCTGTCTGATAAACTTCTACTGGTCCTTCAAAATGCAAGCAGGCAGAAAATCAGGAAGGTGAGTTGGAAACCTGCCAAGACTAGAGCTGGGGTAGGGTGGCCCGAAGGCCCGAACTGAGAGTGTTCGTACCGGCTTTTATGAACCAGCCTGGGTACGCTTGGGAGCTGGGTGTGGTGGCCAGCAGGAAGCTGGCGCTTCTCCCGGTGGCTGGCTCCTGGCTTGGCACTTAGCCGGGGCCAAACCCAGGGTGTGAGAGGAGACCATGCAGCATCCGACCCTCTCACCCCAAGGGCTACAGCGGGAAGAACTGTGACTCTCCTGCTTTTCTGGTCTTCTGGCTTTTCCTTAGTCTGTGTCCCATGACGTTCTCTACGGGACACGTTGAGCTCCCCTCCTTGCCACCATCACCCACCTGCCCACGCTGCCTGACGTGCCTGCTTTGCTCTTTCTTTCAAGGCCAGAGCTGTGGGACTACCCTGGAGAGAGTCACTTGTTTCCCATTTTACTTCCTTTATCAAGGTCACTCACGACCTTACCCATTCTTAGTTAGCCTGCCAGGCAAATGGTATCTGTGAGTAACCTTCGTCTTATATCTGTGACCAACTGGTCCAGCCACATGCGGCAAAACAAAGGAGGGCCGTCATAGATGTCTTCTGATTTCATGGGACAGTGTTATTAGCAGCAACATTAATGATAATAAAACAAAGCCAATTATCGTTTACTACTTCACTGAAAGCCTTTTTAGGCAAGCACTTCTGCATGATCAAGTGTGTGCTTTAATTAGGCATAGCATGGTTATACTAAATTAAGCCCGAGTTTTATTTACATTAACAGATTTTTTTTTTTACCTCTTTATTTCCTTTCCCATTGTCTGAGTGTATCTTCCAGCTTTTCCTTTAATTTAAGGATTTACATGCAAGGAAGATCATGCCAAGTTGCAATCCACCCCTCCCTGTACCCTTTAGAACACACACTATGTCTCAAGAAGGGGTATAGGGAGAGTCTGAGAAACTTTCAGGCCAAAGACAGCAAACACTAAATCTATCATTCTTTAAGCACTCTCTTGGACAATTTTGTAGAACTCTCCTATGATTAGCTATTTTTTAGGGGAAAAAAAGAGAACAGTCTCCTTTGCATCCGTAAGTTTATGCACTTTATGTCTTCTTCTGGATGTCCAAGTGGCCAGTATGACTCCCCTCCCTCGCAAGTCCCTCTGCCTGGACAGGGCAAAAAATGCTTCAACTTCCCCTAAATCCTCAGGGCTGTGAATCTGCATCGAAAAGTTTGCTCTCAAATTTGATGTCTCCAATATTACTTCATTTGGATGAGCTGAGAGAGGACTTCCAAGGACCGATCCTGGTGTGCACCTGTCTTCAAAGAAAGCAGAAGTTCACTATTGTTCTGTCAACTTGACTGTGGCAGGGGAATCAGGTAGGAATGCTGTCTCCCGGTGTCTCTTTCTCCAGGTCTGGAGCTTTACAAATAAGACCAGGCTGGAAGTGGGACCCCTTGACGTATGCTGGGCTCAGTCAGGGCTGAGGAGTCCCTGGGCCTTTCAGGCTTACCAGACGACTGGGACTTTGGAACCACTGAGGGACTGACATGAGATAGATGATGATTTCCCAAATACGGCATTGCGCAGTTGGACTTGATCCCAAATGTCAAATACCAGAGAATCACAATAACCCAGACAATCATCAAGAGCAAGATGCTTTCAAGGACACTTACTGTTGTTCCAACCAAAGGACAGTCCAGTTTTCAGCTTCACCAAATTCTGATCTTGCTGTCATCGCTTGTAAGTAATAAGGGTTACGGTAAGACCAAGAACACAGGCTGGAAGGAGAAGATAAAGGACAACTTGCCACGCCTTCTACAGAATACAGAAAGGAGACTATTTATTTTATGCAAAAAAATAGTTATAACTCTTATATGTGCTCAGCAGATCTATTTTGCCCAAAAAGATAAGTAGTCTTTTTTTTTTCCTTTCTGGAAGATAATTAATAGTTTCTTATCTATATTTCCCTTGTCCAAACTCTGCTGCTAGGCAAAGCAAAGAAAAGCAAGAGCATGTTCAATAAGCTAATTATAAGGTTATGACATTACAAAATGTAATCCAAATACAGTGGCCTCAGAGATTCTGAGATCTGTGCCAGAAACTAATTGCAGAAGGACCGAGTCACGGCAACATGTTCAGAAAGTGACCGTCTCATGTGTTTCTTATTTATCCACCATTCCTGTGAAAAGAGTGGATGTTACTCTTTTACTTTCTTCTATTTGTCCACTCTTTTAAGTTCTACAAGTGTTCATTCTCTGTGAGATGAAGGGACTGGGCACATACCCTCCCCATGAATATTGTGAGGCTGAGGTATGTGTGGTACTTTAAAAAGCTGAACACATACAGGTGCTCGTTGGCATGTGGTTTGAGTGGATCCCCATAAGTTTGCTTTTGTTATCTAGTCATCGTCCTGGGTGCTGCGCTCAGAGTCAATAAGAAGCCTGAGAAGAGGTTGCTCAAGGGAAACAGGCAGGTTGGCCTTAACCTGAGAATTTCTTTCCATTGTATTTGTGAGGAGAAGGAAGTCCTAAAGAGAGGCAAAGGTAGAATTCCTACTTCCGGATTCTTCAGTAAGCTGGCTCAGACTTTAAGCCACTTTCTCCTACACACGTCCAGTCTACAGTCCTCCACTCTACCAGTGGAGACAGCAAAGGGTGCACTAAGTCACTTTCTCCTAGAGGTGGAGCAGGTTCCTCTTGTTTCCCTTCCTCTTGGGCTAATCCCCTGGGTGCTAATATCATCAATAAAATTCAATGATTTCTTCTTCCTATAAATCTTGCTTCGGAAAATTGTGTGTGTGAGTGTGCCTGTGTGTGCTATAACTTGGAGAGAAAAGCTTGAAATGTGACATTTTTTCATATTTTATATCTGACCTTCATTTTATCTGAATTCAATTTTTATTCAAAAATGAATAAAATAACAAATAAAAATTATTCTGTTCCATTTTTGAGGCAACTCTCCCCAACCAAACGTCTGTGTGCCCAGCCCACCTGTAGGCTCTCAGTGAGGAGCCCCTTTCAATCTTTCTCATACCTGGCAGGTGGGGGGCACTGTGGGCTGGGGAGGTGTGGCTTCTACTCTCCCAGTGCTTCTACAAAGTCAGCTGCCTGTCTTGCAATTTCTCCTCTGGGGCCTTCCCTAAGACATTGCTCTATCCCACCCTCTCCACCTCTTTCTTCTCCATCCCTCCATTCTTGGTTTCCAGCCGTGTTCCAGAGTTTCTCCACTATCGGCCCAGGCCCTACCTGCATCTGCCACTCAACCCTGGATTTCCAAAGAGCGACCTGGCTACACTTTGGATGTGGCACGTACTACATACGATTTTTCCAAATGGCTGGCCTTTGGCAGGCCCCAAATTGTATTTGGCCAATCACTTTTTTCTCTAAATTTTTAATCCCTTGTGTATTGTAAAAGAAATTTAGTCCCTCTGTTTCTGGTTCATTTGCGATTGCAGTAACTCCTCAGAACCTTGTGTTGTAAGACTTATTTGATGTTCAAGAAGTCTTATGAACTTTTTCATGGTGCTTTAAAAACATTCTTCCTTGAACCTGGAAGGAGCCTTTGGCAAGCCATAAACTAACTTCAATACAACAATGTGTGGTTTCAGTTCAAGGCCTGGATTAGCTCAAAGGTATTTTCTCACCCCTGTGAAACAATGGTTCAGAGTGGACTTGGTTATTCCAAGCCTACAGGAAGAAATTTAAGTAGGACTGCGTGTACCTGGAAAGCAAAGTTTCTCAGAGTGTGTGCACCTACAGGGTCAGGTGAAATGGGGTGGGGAGGGAAGCCTGGAGAAGGTGGCTGTAGAGTTTAACCCTTTGTGGTAATCCCTGAGCATTAACATTCATAGGAATGTGGAGAATCCCAGCCCCAGTCATCTCAAGTCCTCACAGGAGGTCATCTTGAGGACATTCTTAGACACACACGTACACATCCGTGAAATAGCCAACAGAACGGGATGGTGGCCAAAGTGGGGAATGCGTATGGCAGGAGGTCTTTCGGGATGGAGTCACCGCAAGTGGAGCCATCTGTGGAAATGACGTATAGACGAATAAAGTGGGGGCCGGAGTTTCCGTGGCAGGCCATCCTGAGAGAAATGAAGAGGATAGTTTTAACAGCTCTTGTTGTGCTCAAGAGGGGGAACTGGACACGGAGTGGAGTGTTAACTGGGCGTTGAGATGTCTAGACTAACTGAAAGGCTGCAGACAAGAAATTAACTTCAGGAGCAAGAGCTCCAGTAGCAAATGTTCTGAGTGCTCTGGGGAAACCCGTCTCTACCAGTGCTGTCAAAAAGAAAAACCTCAGGTCCAAAATGGAGTCACTGATGCTAGGCTGCGTCACCAAACTTAGTATCTAACCTAATTGCAATTTAAACACCTCCCCTCCCCGAAATCTAGTCTTAATCAGTCGGTCAGGAATTTTCTGGTCAGCACCAATGAGGTAATCTGCCACACGGGCCCTCTCCATCCCTCAAAGGAAGATGACGTAATCCACCTAAGAAGACTCCCTGCTCTTCCCCCTAAGGGAAAGTGACCTTGTCTGAAACAACCATTTCTTTTTCTAATAACCTCTTGTCCCACCCTCCTTCCTATCAAGACCTTCCATTTTGTCCAACTCCTTGGAGCTCCTTTCTATTCACTAGATGGGGTGCTGCCCAATTCACAAATTATTTAATAAAGCCATTAGACCTTCAAATGTACTCAGCTGAATTTTATTTATTTAATTTTTTTACAGACTGATGCGTACAGCTAAGGATCCCAAACAACCAGCATGTGATACCATGTCTTTGCAGAATCGGAGTGGAAACTGGGACTGAGCTGGGTCTGCCCTGACAGGTCCAATAACCCAGCCAGTATGTATGACTACCAGCCGGAGTCCATTCTGACTGGGAGTTACCCATGTCGTGCCAGTGGTTAATTATTTTTTAGCTTTCACTTTCTTTCTCTTTTGCCTTAAGCTTTGTAATCCCGTCTTATATACAAGCTTATAAAAGCATATTTGGGGTTCCAGAGCAGTGACAAACAGAGGGTTCTTCTGATTAGTTCTGATATGAAACATGTGTCTTCCACCTGGGCAGTGCTACAGAGAGGACATGGCAATAGTCACACCAAGAGAAGTTATGAGAGAGAAAAAAATTAGAGAAGGGAGATCCAATTTTATCATGGTTAGGAGACCAGCTACAGGCCACTCTTGGACTTACACCATCTCTGATTCCATAGTGTTGACTTTTGGATCTCGTGTGGAGGGAGCCATGAGCCTTCTCTCCAGGAAATGAAGGAGGCTGAGTGTGGCCAACACAAGGAGGAGAGGAGCTGTTTGGATAGATGTGGAAGCAGCAGTCAGCCCAGCCCCTGTCCTTGTCACCTGCTTCTTCTCCTTTCTCACCATGTATATAAATCCTATGAACCCCTCCAAGCCCAGCTTAAGCCCCACCTTTCAGTGGAGCTTTCTTTGGTCCCCTCTGTCCTTGTGGCACCTCTGCTCATCCCTCTGCCCTGGACACTCACAGTCTATGAAGTTCCATTGAACTATCCTTGCATTGCTATTTTCCTTTTCGTAGATATTTGTCTGGTCTCCCCCAATTACGTGGTTATAGTCTCCAAGAGAAGGGTTCTTTCTGCACCACTTTGATTTTTTCATAACACCAAGCGCAGAACCTTCAGTGACTGACCACACAGAAGCCTGTGAGGCTCCTTGAGCCTCCTGAGCCCTACAGTGTCCCCAGGTGGCCACACTGAATAGTTTTTGCGTAAATAAGAAAATGGGCTCTTGGACTCTGGAAGAAGGAGAAGAAAGGGGTTGTTAGGGTCACAGCAGAAATGAGAACTTGAGAGGCAAGCTTCCTGGAGGGGGTGTGCAGTGGTGGGTGCGGGGAAGGACACTTATCTGTGTGTCCATTGCATTACAAGAACACCAAGTCTGTGGCAGAACAAAAATAAACTGATCTTTTGTTTTTTGGTGCATCTGATAAGACAACATGAGGCAGCATGGAACTGCTCTCTTCCCTCCTGGGAGCATTTTTCCCCCTCTCATCTGCTGCCTTTCACCCAAATGATGATGCATGGTAGATGTTGGACCATATTCTGCCTGCCCCTTTTTCTCATGCAGAGAAGAACCCAGACCACTCCACTGAGGGATACTACATAACTTAGCATCACTATCATTTAAATCAAACTCGACTTAAAGTATATTTTTTGGTGAAGTAAGCTTTGTCCAATCTGAAGTTTAGGATCATTCTAGGTCCCTCCCTGAACCCCACTATCCATAGAGAATGCCATCTCCTTTTAAGTTTGTTATTTCCTATAATTTTTACTGTACCTGTAACTCCACACACTGTACATCAGGGATTATCAATGCCTAGCAAACTATGGCAAGAGGGAATTGGTAGTGAAACAGAGAGAAGAGCAGAGACGTCAAGGAAGAAAGATTTGCAAGAAAGTGTGAGTAGCCAGGTGCATTGTGAACTGTCTTGGATGCTGCAGAGAAATCACATACTATGGCAGAAAAATGACCGTGTGTATGGAGATATGGATGTAGTTACTCCAGACAAAGGCAGATCAGAGAGGTATTTGGGGAGGAAGTAAGATGGGAATTCTTTGAAGATGGAAGAGGAGGTAAGAGAGTAGATACTTGTGAGGATAACCTTCAAGACTGCTTAGCTGTGAAGGAGAGAAGGGAAATAAGCTACACACGTTGCTTCTTTCCTCCACCCACCTGATTTCCCACTGTGTTGTGGGACTCACCCCCTACCTTTCCCTCTTGTCCGTGGTCTGGTCAATTGCTCCAAAATACCTGTTCTTCTTTCACGCTAAAGACTTTTGCTCTCTGACCAAATCAGATGCCAAGTTCCCCTTTGAAATGTTTCTCCTCAACAGGTCACCATGCCCTTTCCCGGTATCCCATTCAGAAGAGTAATCTGCTAACCGTAAAAGGGCTCCTTCCTTAAAAACAGGAAAATCCACCAAATGAAGCTTCAAAATTAGCTTCCCTCCCCCCTTTGCACTATTTCCATTCAAATACAAATATTATGTCTCCATCTTCATGGTTCTCCACAGGGAAAGGAAAACTATAGAGAATTTTATTCTTCTATCTAGCAGGTGTTTATGGGCTCTGTGTGTGTGTGTGTGTGTGTGTGTGCGTGTGTGTGTGTGTGTATGTATGTGAGAGAATAGAATAGAATAGACTAAGATGCGCAGGCTGGTAAGAGAGATGAGATTCAGTCAAGGGCACCTCCTTATTAAATTATTCTGATTTCTTACAGCATTTTCTGCAGGTATGTGTGGAAGCATCTTGTGTCCTCAAATTCCAATCCAGGTCTGAAAGTTACTGGGCAAGACAGAACAGCTATTTGTCCTCCCTCCCCCCATACATTGTTTTCAAATAAATTTTCCATTGATTTTAGGGTTTCTGGATGCACAAACTTAAGTACAAGGAATTTTTTTCGTCCTCCTTCCCAAGAACTACATGTTAGTTTTCATTTCTTGTTTATTTGCATATCCAGGGCTTCAGAGCAATAGTAAATAAAATAAGAAAGGGTGGGCTTTCTGGTCTTGTTCCTGAATTCTCACATTATAGCATGAATATGATGCTGGCTATTGGTTTATGTATCCCTATTCATTCTTATGTTATGGAAATATCCACTTAGTACAGTTTTTCTGGTTTTGTCTGAACATGAGGAATCAGTGTTGAATGCTACAGAATGCTTCTTCAGGATCTACTACAAGGCTGCTAAGATCTCCTTCTTGAACCTATGGTGATAAAGTTTGGAGTTTGTAATCCTCAAAAGTTCTTGCATTCTTACAATAAATTCAGCTTGCTCACACACTTATTTGTTGGTTGTTTTTTAATGAATTAGGTTTGGATTGAAATGTTGAAAATTATGTAAGACAATTATGTATTGCCTGTGTTTACAAAAAAGGTTTGTTTCCTTCTCTCCATTACATTGTCAAATTTTAAAAAAACAGCTACACTAAAGTGAAGTAGATTACTTCTTATATTTTTTCTAAGTATTGGACTATTTATCGGGCATTGTAGTTAGGATAATGTTAACTAGTTGCTACAACAAACAACTCCCAGTCTTGGGCCTTAACTCAGCATGTTCATATCTCAATATTGGTTGCTCTCCTTTGGGACATTCAGTTCTTTCACAGGGATTCATATATTCTGGTACCAGGACTAAATATTCTCATTACTATAGCCTCATATTTTAGATCAAATTCCCCAATATTTTCTTTGTTATCTCTGCATTTGTGTTTTATTTTTTGGTTTATTATACTTTTTAACTTTTTTAGAAGGGGAGAGGGGCAGAGGGAGAGAGGAAGAGAATCCTAAGTTGGTTCTGTACCCAATGCAAAACCCAACACAGGGTTTGATCTCACCACCCTGAGATCAGGACCTGGGCTGAAATCAAGAGTCAGACACTTGGCTGCCTGAGCCACCCAGCTCGTTTGTTCTTCCAGACTGATTTTAGAGTTCATTTGTAAAATTCCCAGAAAAAAATATTCCATTTGTATTTTTTTTAATTGTGTTAATAGATTTTTGGGGGTAAAGGTGACAAATTGATAAATGTATTACACTAATAGATTTACTAATATTAATAGCTTTTTAATTCTTGGAATTAAACATCCAAGATCACTGTGTGTCATTCATTTAATATACTGTTGACATAGAATGGATACAATTTGATTTAGAATTTTTACATTTAATTGACAAATGGGATGGTCATCTAGTCTCAGCCTCTGTCTCTCCTTTATCTCCCTTTTTTACCATTGTCAGATTTTACTATGAGAAAACGAATTGAGAACACTCTTATTCTTTTCTATGCATTATAGTAGTTCAAACAGCCTGGAAATGATATATTCCTTGAAATCATGTGACATAGTTTGCCAACTTTAAAAATGTATACCACAATTCTTGGTTTACCTAGTTTTCCTACTTATTTTTGATTCAATTACTTTAGTAATTATAGACTTAGAAAAGTATTTCTCCAGTTGAGAAATTAGCATAAAATTCAACACAATTGTGCCAGGGGTGGGAGAATGGAGAATCGACTGGGAGGGGAGCTTTTTGAGATCATGGAAATGTTCTCTATCTTGCTTGTGGTAATGCTTGTGTGGTGTATAAATCTGTCAAAACTCATTGAAATTTGCTCATTAAAACTCATTAAAATCAATGCCCTTTACTGTATACAAACTATACATCAATAAAGTTGATTTCTTTAAAAAAAATCTCTTTTATGTTTAGTTGTTTTCAATGTGTCTGTCATATATGAAATATGTTTGTATTTTCAGCCTTCTTTTATGGTCACAGAAGAAAACTGTCATCCTACCACTTTCATTTTCTTTCATGTTTTTCCTTTCTTTTTTAAGGTTTCTATACTGCTTCTTTTGCTTCTAGCTCTTGTATATATTGTTTTCTTTTTTTACTGAAGTGAAGTTGACACACAATGTTACATTCATTTCAGGTATAAAACATAATGGTTCCTCATCTGTATACTTTATGTTGTGCTCACCCCAAGTGTAGCCACCATCTGCCCCCGTACAACAGGGGGCAGGGCGATTGACTCTATTCCCTATGTTGTACCTTTCATCCCCATGACTTATTCATTCCATAACTGGAAGCCTGTATCTCCTAGTCCCCTTCACCCATTGTTTTCTTTTATTATTTTTCATTAGATAATTAGGAGGTATGAACTCAGTTTTCAATTCTATTAAGACATTCATTCAAGTCGAGGGGAAAAAAAAAGCACCTAAAAGTATCTGCTCTCCATGTTCATTGTAACGTCATTTATAATAGCCAAGACAGGGGCGCCTGGGTGGCTCAGTGGGTTAAGCCGCTGCCTTCGGCTCAGGTCATGATCTCAGAGTCCTGGGATCGAGCCCCGCATCAGGCTCTCTGCTCAGCAGGGAGCCTGCTTCCTCCTCTCTCTCTGCCTCTGCCTCTCTGCCTGCGTGTGATCTCTCTGTCAAATAAATAAATAAAATCTAAAAAAAAAAAAAAAATAATAGCCAAGACATAGAAATGATCTAAGTGTCCATCAATATATGAATGGATAAAGAAAACATTTTATATATATACCATGGAATATTATTTGGCCTTTAAAAGGAATCTTGCCATTTGTGACATCTGGATAGACCTTGAGGGACTTTTGCTAAGTGAAATAAATCAGACACCATATAATCTCACTCATGTGTAGAATCTAAGGGGGAAAAACAAGCTCACAGATATAGAGAACAGACTGGTGGTTGTCAAAGACAGGAAGGTGAGTGAAAAAAGGTGAAGAGAGTCAAAAGGTACAAAGTTCCAGTGATCAGAGAAATAAGTCATGGGGATGTAATGCACAGCATGGCAACTATTGTTATTTTTTTTTAAGATTTTATTTATTAATGGACAGACAGAGATCCCAAGTAGGCAGAGAGGCAGGCAGAGAGAGAGGAGGAAGCAGGCTCCCTGCTGAGCAGAGAGCCCGATGTGGAGCTGGATCCCAGGACCCTGGAATCATGACCTGAGCCGAAGGTAGAGGCTTTAACCCACTGAGCCACCCAGGTGCCCCACAACTATCATTATTAATAACCCATTGCCTATTTGAAAGTTGCTAAGTGTAGATCTTAGAAGTTCTCAGCACAAGAAAAAGCTTTGTAACTAACTTACCGTAGTGATCATTTCACTCTCTATAGAAACATAAAATCAAAAGAAAAGAAGAAAACCCCACCTGATTCCTCTGATCATCAATGTCAAGAATTAGGCAGTATTACTGATCTCCCTCAGGAAGAAAGTACCTAGTAATTTCTCTGATCCTCCCCATCTTGCCCAGACCAGCTAGTCAATAAATATTTGAATAAATGAATAATTAGAAAAGAGACCGATGTGCTCAATTAGCCCTTCTCAAACACCAACTATGGAATATATGTATTCATCATGCACCACCTTTGGATTGATGGTGGGTTTCTCCTCATTCAAACAGCAAGTTCACTGATACAGTCCTCACGATAGCACCATAGTATTGCATGTGGGCTGATGGAATGGATGAAAATTATTCATGAGAAAACAATGCTCTGATTGCCTTGGCAAACATCAGAGGTCAGAGGTATATGATTGCTTTGATCTCAGTTTGTCGCTTGTCTTCTAGTACTAGCGGTGAATGGAAACTTTCATCGGGCCCAACGTTGACTGGATAGGGTGTCAGTTTCATGAAGTGTGCAAATGGGGGAAATTAAAAAACACAAAATGACTGTTGCATCTAATGTCAAAGAAGACTCATAGTTAGTCTCTGGGAATGAAACTTTAGCACACTTAGTGTACCATCATCCTCTCCCTACAAATTATAACTTGCATTGTTATGTGTAATAGGGTTACTGACTATCCTGGTTTACAAGGGACTGGGGAATTTCCCAGGATGATGGGCTCTCAGTGCTAAAATCAGAAAAGTCTTAGGCAACCAGGAAAGTCCCACATGAACTGGGATGAGCTAGCCACCCTAAATACAAACAGAACATACATAGGGGAATGTACACAACCTGTTTTATATCACACACAGTAAACAGCATACTACCAAGCGATGCGAGGTAATGAGAGCTGGGATTTTAGAGACCAGGTAACAAACTTACTAGAGCATAGTCTCCACAGCAGACAGAATTTACACGGTAAGTGATTTTTTTAAATGGTGTTAGGAGTGTTTGGCTAAATGATCTAATGTTGCATCAGTGGTAGTACTTATAGACTATGAGGACAGGGGCGCCATACTGATTACCCACCATCACTCGGGTTTATGAAGACTCCAGTCTACTATCATGAGAAATACCAAACATTTACCAAAAGTGCCAAGTCACTGGACCCATGGGGTTAGTTTGTTTTGAAAACGGAACTGAACTTTCTACCAAGAACCAGAAAAAACGTCGAAAACAACAAAAATCTGTGGTGTATTTGTAAAGAAACAAAGACTCTCATTCTGATCTAAACCAGACTGTTTTGCTCCTGGTTCCCTCCCTTTCCCCCTTAATTAAAACTAACTGGAAAAGAAAGGCTTTCATCAGACCCAAAGGGCACTCTTCCTATCCTAATCTCCAGGACCAAACAGAGAATCTGGTCTGGAATTGAATTTGAAATATTAAAGAGAAATGACTACCAGCTTAATGCTGTCACTGTCCCGTGTTTATTTTTCTTTCTTTTATGTCTGATATCAAGGAGAAAGTAATGGCATCTGCTGGAAATTTGAGCATGTTTGCATTTTGCGATAATGAGAATTAATGTTAGAGGGCCAAACTAACCCCGGACCAGCCCTGTTCTTCCCATGTGTGTAAAACATTTTGTAATGACTTTCACTTAATCTGGGAGCCTGGCAGGCTGCCGCAAACCACCTAGATCCAAGTGGCTGGGTTTCTTTTTTGAAAAGAAAAATTTATATGCTAGAAGTCAGAAATTAGGGCATCGGGAAAACAGAGCTCTGCAAACTGCTTTATCCGTTTGGATTTTTCCTCCATCTCCGTCTTCTCCTCTTCCAGGTGCTGGCACACACAGCAAACGATCTCTGACCTCACAGCTATTGTAAAGGCAAACCTTCCAGAGAAAGGGGCAGAGATGAATTTTCCTTACAGAGCTGTAAGCTGAGGGAACTCAGCGCTGAGCTGTCATCTGTGGGATTCATTCAGCGAGGAGGCCCGGACACAATGGTCATTTGTTGTGGGCCAGACAGGAGTTGACAGGATGCTTGACTTTTCAGTAGGCTGTTTTGCCAACTGTACACACAGTCAGTGTGATTCGAGCAAAAGAATCTCTTGCTTAAAATCTTTCCGTAGCCTCTCAACACCCACAGGGTAAATTCCAAACCCCTAATTCCCTGGGCGGGAAGCCTAAGCCCTTTTCTACAAAGGTCATCTTTAACTCTCTGGCTTCATTTCCCTGCTGCCCATCCCACAGGCCACAGGTCAAAATATCAAATGCTTGACAGTTCCCCAAGCACATTGTGCTGTTCCCTGTGCACACACTTCCCACCATTGAAGAAATTCCCATTTACCTTCATGCATAAGCAAGCACTCAACGTCCACTATATTTGTTGAAGGAATAAATTCCAAAATTCAACTTCAACATCATTTCCCTGTCTTCCCAAGGCGGAAGGACTCTATTCTCTGTGTGTCCACAATTCTTTGACTGTGCTTTTGACACAGTGGTTCACATCCAGGCATGATTTCGCCTCCCAGGATCATTTGAAAATGTCTGGAGACAGTTTTGGTTGGCACACTGGGGGTATGCTCCTGGCATCTGCTGGGCGAGTCGGGGATGTTGCTGAACATTCCACACTACCGAGGGTGGTCTCTCAAAACAAAGAAATATCCAACCTGAATATCAGCTGTGCCAAGGTTGAGAAATATGGCTTAGCAGAACTCAGAGTTTGGAATAGTCCTCTGGGAGCCATCTGTTTACTCTATTAGACAATAAGCTCCTTGATGTCAGGGATTGTCTCTTCATTATCTTTGCCATCCCACTGTCTAGCACAATGTCTGGCATGAGTAAGACGCTCCAAGAAGAAAGAAATGATGCACTGCCAAAGTGCTAAGTAGAGACCCATCTCTAAGGGATTAGGAAAAATAAAGATAGGACTTGCTCCAACATGACATGTAAACTCAAACTGAAATATAAGCTCAAAAATGTTGCCCCATTTCAAAGAAATGGCATCTTTCCACTTTTTCCACTCCAAAGGGATTTCTTTCCAAGGGTGCATAACCTTACCAGTAGTGCCGGGTTAGAAGGCACCTTCTGCCTTGGGACGAGTAGCTTCTACCTCATTGTACTTTTCTCAGCCCCCAGCAATTCCCATTATGGTTGATGTTCTATTTTCATGCCAACTCTCAAAAGCACAGTGTCTTTGTAATTTGTGTCAGCTACAGTATTTCGGAATGCCCCATAAATAGGCCCCATTCGGGAGCTTTTTGGAAGTACTATTTTGATACTTCTTCCATGCGTATTCACTTGGACTCCAGCCATTTGTCAGGGAAACAATTTGAAAAGGCAATTTGGAAGCCCACCCACAGGATCTCGGTACCTCTTTCTTCATGCTGATGGTATTAGACTAAAATTGGTCTCGTTTTTGACTTCACCCAGCCCTCTGACTAAATAATTTAGATTATGTTTAGAATAAGAACTTGAAGCAAGATGGTCCAACTGGGAAGTCTGTGTCCCTCAGAAGCCTTCTCCCAGCGCTGCCATTCCCTCCATACAGTTGTGGTTTGCTTGGAAACACTGCAAGTAAATTATGGTCATAGTTGGTGTTTGCCATAATGAAAATGTGAGAGGAACGATTTTCATTGAAGGTTTGTCTTCCCAGGAGAATCACCCTGCTTCGTTGATTATTTGAATGGGGATTATCTTTACCAGCCAAATAAAAGCACACATAATTCTGTTTAGATCCCCCCAGAACTCAGTTGACCTTACATGGGCAAAATCCATCTTTCTTTGAGAGAATTCTACCCGATCGTTCTTGAAATGTGAATTTATTACATTGCAGACTATGCGTTTAACTTAATAAAACAGTTTATGAACCTCAAGGAATATGTTTCACAATAGCCCTTTGCTTTATTAAAAAAATTATTACATATTATGATGTGCGAACAATAGACAGGGTTTCAAAGAAGGAGAATACTTGAACTTCACATCACAGCCAAGAAGCTTCGACTGGGACCAGCAGGTGTTGAGGCCAAAGGTCTCTCCATGGAACCTGACAGTGAATGACTGACACATGGTTACCTCAGTAGCAAGGAAATGAGGACTTCAGAAAAAGAAAACTATCAGTGTGGACTAAAGTGCTCCGAGAAGGTTCCTCAGAGAAGTAAAATAGCTAAGTGGTTTTTTATTTTTTCATACCAGACTATCATGTGGCTCTATTTCTCTATTTTGATGCCTTCAGACTTGTCTTAGGTTGGAGTTGTCCTCTCTGCTTGCTGATGTCATCACCTTCTGATGTCAGCACCTTCTCTGCTTGCTGATGTCATCACCTTCTGCGAGCACTCTGCCTGGAGGGCAGAAGCGATGGCTGGCTGTCTCCCAATCTCGGTAGCATGTATTCTGGGTCTGTTACTGAGATTTCCATGCATGTTAGTTGAAGAGAAAGCGAGAACTCTCTTGTTACTTTCTCATATGCACTGGGCAGGAGTGCTCAGTGTAATGACATAGAACAAGATACCGAAGAATGTGTTGAGCTCCATAGTGTCAAAGAGGAGGCTGAGGGGAGGGCGGGTCAGCTGGTGTGACTCATCGCCTTCTGACCCTGCTTTGCATTGCACCAAAGTCCAATCTCTTTTGCCCCCTCCTGGGGTTACAGAGGATGAGAATCTAACCTGCGTTCCCACTTGAAATAGTTGATCCCATTTTATTCTCCCATTGGCGTTCCTAAAATGACTAAGTTCCCAACAATTTCAAAGCCACATTAAAAAAAAAGTAAAAATCCACAAGTCCATGCCTTCAGTCTTTTCCTTCACGGCCTAATTCACAACTTCTTTAGAGTCTGGAATTTACTCCAAGGCGACTCTGCCAATATTCTGTATTTAATGGCAGATTGTAGTTTGAGATCATTATTCCTGCTCACAAGTTGCATTGTATTTACACATGAATTTTACTTGTCTAATTTACTAATTACTGGGAGGGAGAAATGTGGCGGCAACTTGATGGAGGAAAAACATCTCAAACGCTTTTGCACACGTTTTCTATTTGGCATAACCTAAAACACATTTCCCCACAAAACTTGTTCCCTTAACTCTTAAGCCCCTGAGTATTTCAGTGGAAACACAATACTTTTTATCTGGATTCATTTACACTCTCATTTACTCATCAGCACGATGTTTTGTAAGATATTTAATATTCTCCAAGAGCCCTTTTTTCTTCTGCACTTTTCAAAGTTTTTCCTGTAGGAAACACTGTGTTCCAAGCCATAAATCGAGTCTGAATCCAGAAAACAGGAGTTGGGGGAAGCCATAAATTCCAAACAAGTTCCAAGTGGTACTGATCTGAACTGCCCGTTATCCACAGAATGTGGGGACAAAAATGAGATCGGCAGACCCAGAGAGAAGATGTTTTGAGTCCGGTGATGTCAGTGCTGGGGCTCAGGAAAGAGTACTTGTACCCTTACTCCCACTTTCTCAATTCTAGGAGAGCGTCTTTCTCGAGAGACAGGTGTCACCACTGGCGAGTCCTCTCTGCGAGCACTCTGCCTTCCGGAGTGAGTTTCTGTGTCCTCCTGGAAGTGGAATGCTGCAAGGAAGCTGCCTGTGGCAAGTGGCAGAAGGACGTTCCCACCTGTGACCGCTGATTGACAACAGAGCGGACGTCACTGAGCCTGTCATTCACTCAGGCTGATAGCTGACTTTCCTGTCCAATTTCTTTTTATCGAAAGTATTGGAAACCGATTCTGGTGAGGGAGTTTAAAAATACTTTTATTGGCAGGCTATCAAGGCCGTTCTTGGAATTCAAGGAAAAGTTGTAAATCTGGCTCCCGAAGACATATGGCCAAAAGAGGCTGGTAGAAGCCCAGGGCTACGGATGGCTCGGGCAAATCACAGAACACAAAATACCGCTGAGCAGGTGCCCAGATGGTGTCTATCTAGGCGGGCTACCTGCTGAAAACTAGTATTTCCCCAAATGGCCACTCTACCAACTAACTAACCCACAGTTTGTTCTTCTGATTCTTCTTTTCTTCAATATGGGGATTGTGGCCTCCATGTTTTCATTGGTTTTAAGAATTACCTTATTCTTAAGTGATTTGTCTGTGGAATCGAGCATAGTATTGTAACTTTCAGATTTTACATTCAAAATTGACTATTATTTTCCACACATAATCTATTCGTGGCTTCTCCTGAGACACTGGAGTCCTTCAATGATTAAACAATTTCTGCAGTTGACTCACCCTGTTCATGAGAAACAAGTGTTATCACATTGTGAGTCCAAAACTTCTCTTCCAGCCTGAAGGTTTATCATCACTGGACTTTTTTTTTTTTTTTTTTTGGTAACAACCACATCCTAACCCCCTGAGAAACCTGTTTCAAAACAGATGAGAGAGTTTCTCTTTTTCAAATATTCAGTTTTCAATCCAAAACATATTTTGAAGTAATTACTTGGGCAATATACTTACCTAAAGGCATGCACATGAAGCTAATGCATAATTATTAATTAGACAGTCAAAATTTATATTTTTATAAAAATTCATGAGATCTATTTAAAATTGCTGATAGAAAATTGATGGTCTGTTTTGAATTACTTAAATCCATGTTTTGTAAATACGGTAAACTTTCTGTTGGGATTTCCACGTAGCCAGTGATGCCGAAGGCTCAGATTCAAGGTCTGTAATAAGAGAACACGGAGGCTCTAAAATGCTACCTGACAATCTTAATGCAAGACAAGGGAATCCGCACATCTGCTTATCAGTAAGCAATGACTTCTCAGCCTCTCTAGGTAAAGCTTCCTCCTTGGGACCTCAGCCCCTGTAAAAATCTTATCCTATATCTAAAAAGCAGGTCTATTCAAAGGCTGCAAATAAAAGACAGGCTTATTAAAGGCATACCCCCCCCCCCCAGTTCTGCTGTTTATTGGCAGCCTTGCCAACACGAATGCAAAGTACTCATTTTCAGGAGACATCATGTCCACGTACTTAAGGTTGAAAAATCCCTGCAGAGAGGAAAGTCACTAATGTGTTCTTTCTCTTTTTCTGATTTTACTGGGTCAAGAGGAAAACCTGTAAACAGAGCTTGCTTTCATCATCTGCCAAACACATGGACCCAAGGTTTTCCTCCAAAGGGAGGAGATCTTAATGGCAGTCGAAGAGAATAACTTTGCCCACAAGGAGCAAAAAAACACCCTTTGGCAAGCACCTTCTCCTCAGGTATACACAGGTTTAAAATTTTAAATATCTGGGAAGACAATATTCAGAAGAAAATACGTATCAAGAGGGAAGCTATATTGATGAATGGCACAAAATATAGTATTTCATCTATTCTCAATATGGTGGTACACATTCCCACAAATTAGCATGGGTCTGAAAGAAATCAGACTGTGGTCAAATAAGAATTTGAATTTAAAATGCTGTAAGATGTGTTTCTCACTAACTATGGCATTTTGCATGGAAGCTTAAGAAAGATAGTATGAGTTGAAAATGCTTCCTATCCTAAAACAATAAGGCGGAAGGGTCCTTGATAGAGCAGTACAACGCTTGTTTTACAAATGAGAGAGTTGAAAACAAGAGAATTGAGTTTCCCCAAATGGCATGATTGTTACGTAGCAGATTTCAGAGCAGAATTAGAATTTCATGATTTCCCATAGTTTTTCCCAGTGTATTTGGGATTAAAGCATGAATTATGATTTGAGGAGTTATGAAAATAATTTACAATTCCACCATCAGAGGCCATCTGGGTACTCTGTGTACGGAGAGATCATGGAGGTTTCAAAGAAGAGTAAGAGAATTTCTGCTCTAAAGTATGATTGGCCTAAGCACAATATGATTATCTGGATCCATCACGCATAGAAAGTATGACTATAAGATATTATTTTGCAGAAAATATTGTAAATGAATTTTTAAATAGAGTTTTATATTTACTTCCATTTGAATACCAGAAGTAATTAAATATGTGCATGACTAATCTTAGGAAAAGGAGACAATTTGTTTCTTTCAGTTTCTTTACCTGTATTATGGGGGAACTAACTCATACTTGTCTTTTTTTTTTTTAAGATTTTATTTACTTATTTGAGAGAGAGAGAGCATGAGAGGAGAGAGGTCAGTGGGAGAAGCAGACTCCCTGCCGAGCAGGGAGTTTGATGTGTGACTCAATCCTGGGACTCCAGGATCATGACCTGAGCGGAAGGCAGTTGCTTAACCAACTGAGCCACCCAGGTGCCCCAGTTGTCTTGACTGATACTGTAATTCAATAAGATAACATGAACAAGACATCCAGAATTGTGTCGGGTACATAGTATCGGTTCAGTGAACGCTGGTTTCCCTGATCAGTAGTATTCTTTGAGGTATATGAAAATCTTTGTAATCTCTGGGGCACCTGGGTGGCTCAGTGAGTTAAGCTTCTGCCTTCAGCTCAGGTCATGGTCTCAGGATCCTGGGATCGAGCCCTGCATCGGGCTCTCTGCTCAGCGGGGAACCTGCTTCCCTCTCTCTCTGCCTGCCTCTCTGCCTACTTGTGATCTCTCTCTCTCTGTCAAATAAATAAATAAAATCTTAAAAAAAAAAAAGAAAATCCTTGTAATCTCTATGACTCAAACATACAATTTATTTTATTATATATAAATATATATAATATAATAAATTATATATAAATATATAATTGTAATCTCTATGATTCAAATATATCTCAGATCCTTTCTGCATAAAACAGGGGATGAATTCATGGATACACAAAGAGCTCAGGGATAAGTTCTAAGACAGTGTTTGAAAATATGCCTCCAACTATTATTACTTTTCCTTGGCCATGATCTCAGCTCTCCAGGCCTTTGTGTACCAGTCTTAATGAGGATGGCTTTCAGTTTTATTGGATAAGAAAGAGCCCAACAATCACCTCCCTGTACTTCAGTTCTTCCTTCAAAGACTTACTCTGTTGGGTTGAATGGTGTCCCCCCAAATTCACATTTACCTACAACTTGTGAAAATGACCTTATTTGGAAATAAGATCCTGCAGATGTAATCAAGTTAAGAGGAAGTTATTGTGCATTAGCATGGGCACTGAATCCAGTAAGACTATTGTTCTTATAAGAGAAAACAGAGACACAGATGGGAAGGAAAAATGGAAATGGGAGCCTAAAGACCGAGGTTGAAGATTGACATCTGAGTGCTATAAGCCAAGGAATGAATGACATGGACTATAGGCAACCACCAGAAGAGGCAAGGAAGAATCCTCTCCTAGAGTCATCAGAGAGATAATGGCCCTGCTGACTCCTTAGTTTCAGACTTCTAGTCTGCAGAATTGGGAAAGAATGCCTTTCTCTTGTTTGGGGCCATCTAAGTTTTGGTCATTTGTTTCAGCAGCCCCAGGAAATGAAAACCTGCTCATGCAAAGGTCATAGGTGTTTGCCAATAATTATGTAAACCATTCTCTGTGCTGTACCAGTTGGGCAGCAGCTCTCTAGTAACCCTCATTGGGGCTTAAAGGTAAGACTTAGACTTCTATAATCAGCTGTTCAGGGAGGCTGTTGAAAAATAAAGTCACCTCTAGTATCCTTTCTAAGGAGTACAGACTAATTTTCTCCCATTGAGTCTCATGACTAAGGCTATCTCTGAGATCAGACAGGTTTCCATTCCTAAAGATGCAGAGAAATGCAAAATCCAGCAGGCCTTGAAGAAATACCATTAGTGGACAATCTATGACAACTGGGAATTTCAGGCAAGACAATATTCATGGCTAATTGACCTTGTGGATATTAAAGTGGGTTTTAGGATTTGGAACTTCCCTATTTGAGCTTCTGCCTTGACCCCTTCTATCCTGGTTGCACATAAGGCAAGATTGAAGAGGTGGATTTCTGTTCACTAGAGCATTTTGGTCCTACAGGACTTTTCAGTTACTCTTGGATTAAGCACATGATGTCCAGACTTGTAAAGGGTCTGGCTTCACTTGTACACTGTTACACTGGAATACAAAGGGCAGCATATGAAAGTATAAATAAATCTCAGGATGGAAGTAAAAAACACAGACCCAAGTATATTAATGCCGGTCCATATGTTTCATTTGACTCTTCCATTCTAGTGTCCCATCTATTAATAACCTATTACAGTAATTTTCAAACTAAGCCTTTGTATCTTTCCTCATTCAACCTGTCCTTCTCATAAATAAGAGATATGCAGTCCTGACTGGAATTGAAGACACAAAAATAAGAAGACAAGAATTCTGTCTTCAAGAACTCATGTTTCTTTAAGGGAAACACACATACACAATTTAAGGATAAAAGGTAAATGTAAAAGGACCATGGTTATGAAAAATCAATTAATTTTTCTTACCAGGGTCAAATCAGTCTTCAGGGACAAATGAGGGAATATTTGAGCTGGTTTTAGAAAGTGAGCAAGTGTGAGAAAGAGAAAGAGAGGAAGAGAAAGAATGAGAGAGAGAAGGAGAGAAGGAAAGACAGAGAGAATGAGAGAGAGACAGAGTAGTGAGTGAGAGAGAAGAGAGACAGAGACACAGAGAGAGAAGAGAAAGAGGGAGAGAGACAGAGAGTGAAGGAGAAATAGAGAGAAAGGGATGGGGGAGGAGAGAGGGAAAGAAGGAGAGAGAGGGAGAATGAGGGAGAGGACAAGCCTGGGGCTCTGAAATCCATGACCTATTCTAGGACCAGATTAATCTATGTGTAGCACAGCTCTAACCATCTCCTCTGCTTATAAAACATCACAGTCTGCCCTGATTCATCACCCATTGCTTCCACAGTGAGGTCCTGTCAGATGGAATTTAAGACCTCCCGCGTTCATACCTCAGTTTTTTTTTTTCCTGTTACTGCCCACCCCCATTTCATTCTCTGCTCCATCTGTAAAATGTCTCCCAGGTCTTTGCTTCCATAGCTTTAGGAAACCAACTCTACTCCCTTCACCCTTCTTGTCACTATGGCCCATGCTTCACAACCACCTCTTCAGGAGGTCTTCCTTTTTTCTCTTGGTTAGCAATATTTGTCCCACTTCCAAATTCCCAAAACACCTCATCTCTTCCTCTCTCATGACATGTGTGATGGATTCTGTTAAATTTTCCACATATTTGCTGCCTTCATAGCTGTGCTCAACCCTGCAGCTCCTCCCTAGAGTCTCGCTGGCATTGGACATGGCCAGTGACTTCCTCAGCCCAACAGAACGTGAGCGGGAGTGACTTGCTACTTCTGTGCAAAAGCTCTAAGGAGTTCCACATGGTGTGGCCATGGAACCAACATGTCCCAGGAGGGGCTGCTCCTTCTGCCTGATTCCAGGAAGGTCAATAGAAATGCAGCTGACCTATGAATGACTCTTCCAGACAAGGTTTGTTGGGAGCCACCGAGAGTTTGTGGTTGTAGTATCAAAATGTTTTCCATCAGAAGATGATTTATACAAGAGATTTCATACTCTGCCTGAAATGATCAATGTTTGTATTGTGTCTTTTCTACTTAATTAGAGTATAAGCTCATTATGGAATCTGTGTGTGACCCATCTTTTAAAAAATTACTCTTGTCACAGTGTCTGGCTTTCAGTAGTTGCTTACTAAACACTTATTGACTCATTTAATAAATGAGTGTAGGAAATGGGTGTGCGCTGCACTGGCATGAACACACTGAGGGTGGGGCAGGCAGGCTCTGATGATGAGAACGGAAGAACTAGTTCATTTTCTAGTTTCAATTTGGCTTGACTGTTTATCCTTAGTCCTCCCTGCCCCGTTGGGCTACATCAACTAGCCAGTTGGAGATTTGTTTTTAATCTAGAGATTCAGTTACAGTCATCAAGATAAAGAACAGAATTTATTTTGAGAGGATCGACTATGAAAACTGAAAGATTAGCTTAACAAAGTGACAATTCAGGATAAAGATATGATAACATAACAGACATGGTGAGGATTATGGGAAATAGCCTAATCTCCAAGTCTCTTAAAGGATACCAGGAGGCAGATTGTAGATGTGCTAGAAAGTCCACTAAGTCTCCTTGGAGTCATGGTGGGGACAAAGAAGCACTGGCTTCTTTGCTAAAATGCAGATTCTCATAGGGATGTTAATGGAGAAGCACTGAGAACACATTTCAGACAAGCTCTCAGATACTGCAGCTGGTCCTTGGATCACCTTCTGAGTAGGAAAATATTGAAGACTCTGGGGTTGAGTTGGTCTTGGGACACCATGGTTGATACCTTCTGGCAAAGTTGTTTCCACTGCCTGATGGTAACAAGGGGCACAGCTAACATTTATACCATTGGGGGAAAGTCTGTGTTTCTGTACTTTTCTCAAAGTCAGAAGGGAAGCACTTTGACTGTGATGCACAGTGGACATTATGGCCAAGAGGTTAAAGGCACCAGGACTAGAGTCTTGGGTTCAATTTTCAGCCCTTCAATCTAATGACTGGGTGACCTCGAGCAGTTCTTAACTTCTCAGAGCCTCCATTTCCTAGTTTGTAAAAAGAGAGAATGTCAGAAAGTAGCCTAGATACTCGAAGGAACTGAGCCCTCCTACAAGTTGGCATCAGGATCAAGATGTTAAAAGAAGTTTCTTCCTACCACAGTCTGGACCTGGGTGCAAATTTAAAAGATGTCATATCCAAGTGAATATAGGGGAGATGCTACCTGCAACATTCACAGAAATTATTTGTAAACTTGTTGCCTGGTTTTTGGATCCCCTCACTGACCTCAAATAAAACAAGAATTGAGAACAGAGAAGAAATAAGTGTTTGGAAGGAGATATCTTTGTAAAGAGGTGTTGCAGTACCATGTTGCAGTATACCCCACTCCTCCAGTAGGGAGGGGGTGATGCTTCTTCATCATAAGCCCAGAGAGAGCCTTCCCTGGGCCAATTGGAGGTCATGCAACGCATCCCTTGCATTTGGGAGAGAGCGGGGACTTGAGTCTGGTACCTAGAACACTAAATCAGCCTGTCATGACAAGACATAGTTTGCTGCAACTCATCTGTGTTCCCAACATTTGTTGGGTCAAAGGATGCTTATTCATTTCTCACCAGAGTGGGGAGATAGAGGGGCAGCCAGACAGAAAGAGAGAGAGAGAGAGAGCAAGGCCAGGCACATGACTGTCTTGAGTGCTGTCCAGAAGAAAGTAAAGAAACCCAGCAGTAAGAATTGGTTAACATGAAATTCCTAGGGGTTCTTCACATGGAATAGGATGGGACCTTTAGGATCAAAGTAACAGCATAAATAAAGTCATTTGTGTTTAAATTCCTGAGAAAAAAAGAAAATGTCAACAAGGGAAGGGAAGTGAAAATAAGAAGTATGCCTTATTCATATTCCAGGCCCAAGCATGCTCTCATCAGCACCTGTCAATATGACCTTTCATTTCCTCTTTCCATTCCATCCTCTGCCTGTTCTGACCTGATCAGAAGACCTCTAGGAAGTGCAGGACAATAGGGAAGGAAAGGTCAGAAGGAAAAAGGAAGAGGCACCTACCATCCTCCCTAAGACTGCAGCTCTCAAGGGTGGGGAGGGGAGATCAGATATTGAAAGAGTTTGACATTTTGATTAAATCTTGGTCTGGACATTCTGATTTCAGAATTAAGACTTCTTAAAGTTATTATAAGAGCTATTACCTATCTATTCACTAGGGATAGGTAGAAAATTCTTCGGCCTATTCAAGTTGTCATAAAACACTAATTTGAAGGGTATGTGTACTCTTCTGCGTATTGCAGCATTATTTATAAAGGCCAAATTATGGAAGCAGCTCAAGTGTCCACTGATAGGTGAATGGATAGAGAAAATATGATTCAGCCATAAAAAAGAATGAAATCTTGCCCTTTGCAAAAACATGGATGGAGCTAGAGAATATAACGTTAGCCAACATATGTCAGAGAAAGACAAATACCGTGTCATTTTACTGTTATATGGAATTTAAGAAACAAAACAAATGAGCAAAAGGAAAAAAAGAGAGATAAACCTAAAAACAGACCCTTAACTATAAAGAACAAACCGAGGGTTCCCAGAGTGGTGGTGTGTGGGGGGGATGGGTGAAATAGGTGAAGGGGATTGAGTACACTTATGATGAGCACTACATATAAAATTGTTGAATCACTACGTTGTATACCTGAAACTAATATAACACTGTATGTTAACTATATTGGAATTAAAACTAAACTTAAAGAAATACCTGGTACGGTGTTAGTATAAGGAGGAATTGATACAATATTTACAAAAAGCTGGATTCAGTACCGAGCATGAAATTCACGTTCAATAATAAGTAATACTTATTCTTTGCTTACTATGTGAGGAGAAACAATTTTACATACTTGATGTAAATTATCTTATTTAATCTATAGAAGTTTATGGTGCCATTATTGTTTCCATTTAACAGATGAGGAAACTGAAACATAGAGGGTGAAATAGTTGTATTTAAGTGGTTATTGTATCAGTCCACTGCATTTTGCAAGAACAATAATAGAAATTTCTAAGATTATGCTCATATTTTCAATATGTCTAATATTCAAACTGGCATATAGTCAGAATTTTTCAATTCTCAATGGAGGATTCTCAGTTCTCCATGAAGTTCTCAATTCTCCATGAAGGATTCACCTTCTCATGTAAAGACCATCCTCTTGTATGAAGGGATTTTTAAAATAGTTTTAATGTATCGGTTGTGGGGACTTCACCAATGGATTTGGCCATAGGACAGGCAGCCATATTTATTTGCTTGCTTGTGCATTGACTCCTATTTGTTGCTTCCTCACTATATAATCAGGCTCTACTCTAGTGCTGTGGATGAAAAGTAAGTGGAACACTGCCCTGAGAGCTGGGCTGTGTGATAGAATTCATGTGGCAATGGAGGAGGAGTTGGAGAGATCCTCACAGAAGGCATGACCTCTGAGTTAGGCCATCAAAGTTGAACTGATTTCCTTACGTGGAAAATTAAAGGAAATGAATAGGATCATAGCATTTCATAGAGGGAAAATTTTTAGAAACCATCTATCTAACCTGTATTGTTTAAATGAGGAAACTGAGGCTCAGAGAGATTCACTGATTTCTTCAAGGTCACCCAAACTATGATAAAATAGGCTGAGGGACCAAAAACACCCCAGTTGTTTGTATCCACTAACAATGAGGTTTAGAAACCAATTTATTTATAATAGTATCAAAAAGATGAAAAAACTCAAGAATAGACCTAACCAATGAGGTGAAAACCTTACACATTGAAAACTACAATGTGTTGCTGAAAGAAATTAAAGATATAAATAAATAGAAAAACATCTCATGTTCCCAAACTGGAAAAATTAATACTGTTAAGATGTTAAGACAACCCAAAGCAATCTAATGATTCAGTGCAATTCCTATCAAAACCCCAATTGGCAGAAAGAGAAAAATTAATCCTAAAATTCATATGGAATCTCAAGGGACTCCACATAGCCAAAACAATCTTGAAAAAGAAGAAGGAAGTTGGAAGTCTCAAATTTACTCACTTCAAAACTTATTCAAAAACTACAGCACCAAAACAGCGTGGTACTGGCATAAAGACAGACACCTAGATCAACAAAAAAATAGAACAAAAACCTCCCAAGTAAGTCTTTGCATATATGGTTAAATGACTTCGACAAGGATGTGAAGACCATTCAATGGCAAAAGGGGAGATAGACTTTTCAGTAAATGGTGCTGCAAAAACTGGATATCCACATGCAAGGAAGTGAAGCTGGTTCCTTACCTTACGCTATATGCAAAAATTAATTTAAAGTGAATCAAAGACCTAAACATAGGAGCTAAAACTGTAAAATTTTTAGAAGAAAACAAAGGGGAAAAATTCAAGAATCTGATTTGGCAATGATTTGTTGTATATGACACCAAAAGCTACAGGCAACAAAAGAAAAACATAGATGAATTAATTGGATTTCATCAAAATTTAAAACTTTATGCATCGAAAGATCATCAACCAGGTGGAAAGTCAGCCCACAGAATGGGAGAAAAAGAAAATATTTCCGTACCATATATCTGAGAATAATATCCTTATGATATCCCGGATAATAAAGAACTCTATCACTGAACAGCAATAACAGAACAACCACCTGATTAAAAAATAGGTAAAGAGGACTTACAGCTTCTAGTCTGGCATGCAAGAGTTTGGAGGTCAGTACTCCATATTAATAGTAAATAAAAAACTGAAGAAACTGAAAAACCAGCTCTTCTTAGATCCACCAGAGTGATGTGGTCACAGGGCAGACCACTGCTCCCAAAAGTGGACAGACAGGTGGATACAGAGAATCACAACTCACCAGAGCAGAAACCCACAAGCAGAAGCCTCTGCTGGGGTTAAGCCTCTGCCTTCAGCTCAGGTCATGATCTCAGGGTCTTGGGATCAAGCCCCACATCAGGGAGCCTGCTACCCTTCTCTCTTTTCCTGCCTCTCTGCTTACTTGTGATCTCTCTCTGTGTCAAATAAATAAATAAAACAAAAACAAAAGCAAACAAACAAAAAAGAAGCAGCCTCTGTTGGAAACAGTACCAGGGTAGGAAAACCTAAACTGCCATTGGCCAATTGTGTAGACAAGTCTGTGAGTTAAAACTCTGAGGGGAGGGTGCTTCTTTGAGTTTTACCTCCTGGAGCTCTACCAGGTTCTCACAGTGAGTATCAGAGAAAACATGCCAGAGTATTCTCTTCTTTGGAAAGAAGTCTGCCCTCGAAAGAATCTATTTTACCCGAGTCTAAACTATTGGGGTTTATCAGAGCCACGCTGATAAGAAAGGGAAATACATGGTTCCACCTCTCTCTAACCTTCCACATGAGGAGGGGAGAGAAACACCACATTCCAGCCCCCCAGCAGCCTCCCAAATTTAGGAGGGGGATACCCAACTTCAGTCTCTCCCCGACATCTTGTCCTACCTGAGACAGGGAAAAACTGAAAGGTACTTTTGGAGTTCACGGCCCAGGTTAGTCATTTCACTCAATCACAAGAATATAAAATAATTCTCCTCTCCATCACCTTACCATCACATTACTAAAGGCTTTTCACATGGCACATCATGTTCTGCTTTCAATAACAAGAACCACAACAATATCACAAGTCAGACTATAAGGCAAAAACCACAGTTTTGAAGATGTAGAACAAGTGTCAGAACCAAAGTCAGATATGACAGGATGTTGGAATTGTCTGACTATAAATTTAAAACAATTGTGATTAATATGCTAAGAGCTCTATTGGAAAGAATAAACAAGATACAAGAACAGATGGGTAATGGAAGCAGAATGGTAGAACTAAAAAGGATTGAAGAAATACTAAAGATCAAAAATGCTGTCAAAGAAATGAAGAGTGCCTTTGGAAGGCTCATTATTAGACCAGAAATACCTAAGGAGAGAATCTCTGAGTGTGAGGATAAATCACTGGAAACTTCCAAAATTGAAAAGCAAAGGAAAAAAGCCTGAGAAAATGACCTGGATATCGAGGAACTGTAGTACAACTACAAATTGGGAACAGATGCATACAGCAAATACTAGGAGGAGAAGAAAGACAGAAGTAAAAGCAATATTTGAAGCAAAAATAACCAAGAATTTACCAGATTGGTATCAGGCACTGTTATGGACTGAATTTCATCCTTCACCAACTTCCTATGTTGAAGCACTAACCTAAGTGATAGAGTCTAATGAAGTAAATGAAGGTTAAGAGATCTCTTGAGGGTGGGGACATAACCTGTTGGGACAGATGTCCCTTAAGACAGGAAAAGACACTAGAGATCCCATCTTTCTTTCTTCATGGTTGCACAGAGAAGAGTCCATGTGAGTACGTAGAGAGAAAGCAGCCATCTACAATATGGGAATAGAGGTCTCATTGGAAAGCAACCCTGATTGTACCTTGATCTTGGAATTCTGGCCTCAGAACCGTGAGGAAACAAATCATTCTTGTTTGAGCTACCCAGTCTATATATTTTGTTGCAGCAGCCTAAGCAGACTAATACACCAAACCACAGATCCAGGACACTCAGAGAATGGCAGGCAGAATAATTGCCAAAAACATTACACTTATGTATATCATATACAAACTGCAGAAAATCAAAGATGAAGGAAAAATCTTGAAAAAAGCCCAAGGCAGGTGAGTGGAGGCTCCTTACCTATAGAGAAGCAAAGATAAGAATGACATTCAGCTTCTTTTTAGAAACCATGTAGGCAAGAAGAGGATGGAGTGAAATATTTAAAGTGTTGAGAGAAAAACCCTACCAATCTAGAATTCTGTATTCAGAGAAATTAATTATTCAGTGGTGAAGGAGGAAGTTTCTCAGACAAACACTGAGAGGATTTGTTGCCAGAAGACTTGCCTTGCAAGAAACGATAAGAGAAGTTCTTTAGAAAGAAGAAAAATGGTATTGGTCAGGAACCTGGATCTATATAAAGGAAGAAAGAGCATTAGAAGAGGAATATATGAAGGTTATTAAACATTTTTCAGATTCTTAATTGATTCAACGGATAATAGTTTGTTCAAAATATTAAGAGCAATGATCTATTTGATTATACATGTGTATATTTACATATGTTTGCATATAAGAGAAATGAATGGTAACAATAATACAAGGAATAGAAGAAAAGTATTAGGAATATTTTGTTTTTCTAAAGCACATAGACTACCCATGAAGTAATACAGTGTTATTTGAAATGGACTGGATTAGTTGTAAATGTGTATCAGAAACTCCAGGGCAACACTAAAAAAAGTAAAAAAGAAGTATAATTTATATGCTAAGAATGGAGAAAAAATTTAATCATTTAAAATGTTCATTGAAAACCACAAATGGCAGAAAAGTAGTGGAAGACAAATAAGAACAAAAAACAAGGACAATGAATAGAAACCATTACAAATATAGTAGATATTAATCCAAATATATCTCAAATCACCTTAAAAATCAATGTTCTAAATCCATTAAAGGAAAAAGATTGTAAAAATCAATAAAAACCAAAATATTTAGAGATTAAGCAACGCATTTTTAAAAAATTTTTTATTTTTTCAGTGTAACAGTATTCATTATTTTTGCACCACACCCAGTGCTCCATGCAATCCGTGCCCTCTACAATACCACCACCTGGATCCCCCAACCTCCCACCCCCTGCCCCTTCAAGCCCCTCAGATTGTTTTTCAGAGTCCATAGTCTCTCATGGTTCACCTCCCCTTCCAATTTCCCTCCACTCCCTTCTCCTCTCTAACTCCCCTTGTCCTCCATGCTATTTGTTATGCTCCACAAATAAGTGAAACCATATAATAATTGACTTTTCTCTGCTTGACTTATTTCACTCAGCATAATCTCTTCCAGTCCCATCCATATTGCTACAAAAGTTGGGTATTCATCCTTTCTGATGGAGGCATCATACTCCATAGTGTATTGGGCCACATCTTCCTTATCCATTCGTCCGTTGAAGGGCATCTTGGTTCTTTCCACAGTTTGGCGACCGTGGCCATTGCTGCTATAAACATTGGGGTACAGATGGCCCTTCTTTTCACTACATCTGTATCTTTGGGGTAAATATCCAGTAGTGCAATGGCAGGGTCATAGGGAAGCTCTATTTTTAATTTCTTGAGGATTCTCCACACTGTTCTCCAAAGTGGCTGTACCAACTTGCATTCCCACCAACAGTGGAAGAGGGTTCCCCTTTCTCCACATCCTCTCCAACACATGTTGTTTCCTGTCTTGCTAATTTTGGCCATTCTAACTGGTGTAAGGTGATATCTCAATGTGGTTTTAATTTGGATCTCCCTGATGATTAGTGATGATGAACATTTTTTCATGTGTCTGATAGCCATTTGTATGTCTTCATTGGAGAAGTGTCTGTTCATATCTTCTGCCCATTTTTGGATATGATTATCTGTTTTGTGTGTGTTGAGTTTCAGGAGTTCTTTATAGATCCTGGGTATCAACCTTTTGTGTGTACTGTCATTTGCAAATATCTTCTCCCATTCCGTGGGTTGCCTCTTTGTTTTTTTGACTGTTTCCTTTGCTGTGCAGAAGCTTTTGATCTTGATGAAGTCCCAAAAGTTCATCTTCGCTTTTGTTTCCTTTGCCTTTGGAGACATATCTTGAAAGAAGAAGCAATGCACTTTTAAAGAGAAAAGGGCTCAAAAAAGAAATTTTAATGATCTAAATGAAAATAAAGGCATAACATGAAAATTTGTGGAATACAGTGAAGTGAATGCTTAGGGAGAAATTTATAATATCACACGCATATATGATAAAATAAATCTACCAAATATTTGAGAAAGAAATGATGCCAATTCTCTATAATCTTTTTCAGATGATAGAAGCAGAGAAAATATTTCCTAAGTCATTCTTTTAAGCCAACATTAGTCTTATGCCAAACGAGACGAAAACATTACAAGAAAAGAAGACTTTGGACCAAAATCTTTCATGAACATAGATGCAAAAATTCTCAACAAAATATTAGCAGATTGAATCCAACAATGTAAGAATAATTATACACCATGACTAAGATTTATTCCAGTATGCAAGTCTAGTTAAACATTTGAAAATCACATTAATAGATTAAAAAAGAAAAATCATGTGATCTTATCAATAAGATGCAGACGAAGTACTTAAAACCCAACACCCGGGGCACCTGGGTGGCTCAGTGGTTAAGCCTCTGCCTTCAGCTCAGGTCATGATCTCAGGGTCCTGGGATCGAGTCCCACATTGGGCTCTCTGCTCTGCAGGGAGCCTGCTTCCTCCTCTCTCTCTCTCTGCTTGCCTCTCTGCCCACTTGTGATCTCTCTCTGTCAAATAAATAAAAAATCTTTAAAAAAAAAAAAACCCAACACCCATTCATGATTAAAAAAAAAAAAAAACCTCTTAGACAACTAGGAATAGAGGAGAATTTTATCAAGTTAATAAAGAATGTCTCTGAAAAAACCTACAGGTAATATTGTACTTTTAAAAATATATATATTATTTATTTATTTGAGAGAGAGGGAAAGTGAGACAGAGCAGGAGCAGAGGGGTAGGGGCAGAGGGAGAAGCAGACTCTCCGCTGAGCAGGGAGCCTCATGTGGGGCTTGAACCCAGGACTCTGTGCTCTTGACTCTAGCTGAAGGCAGATGCTCAACTAACTGAGCGCCCAGGTGCCCCCGGATAATATTATACTTAATGGTGAGCAACTTCAAGCTTTCCCACTAAGATCAGGTGTGAGGCAAGAATGTTCCTGCTCGGCACTCTTTCAACATAATACTGGAGGTTCTAGCTAATGTGCTAAGATAAGAAAAGGAAATAAAAGGGATACTTTCGGGAAGAAAGATATAAAACTGTCTTTGTTCACAGATAACATGATCATATATGTGGAAAATACAATAGAATCAAGAAAAAAAATCTATCCTGGAATGAATTAGTGATTAATATCTGCACTATGATATTATTCAGCCTTGAAAAGAAAGGAAATTCTAACCTGCTGCGTGGATGCATCTTGAAGATGGTGTGCTAAGGAAAATAAGCCAGTTACAAAAAGATTAATATTGTACAGTTCCACTTATGTGTTGTACCTAGTGCGGTCAGAATCAGAAACAGAAAGTAGAATGGTGGCTTCTAGGAGCTGAGGAGAGGGGAAGTTTGGGGATTAGTGTTTCATTACACAGAAGTTCAGTGTTTGGAAGATTAGAAAGTTCTGGAGATAGATGTAGTTGATGGTCAAGTAACTCATAGAAATCTATTTCATGCTACGGAATTAGATTCTTAAGCTGGTGAATTCTATTATGTATATTTTGCCACAATAAAAGTACATGAGAGGCTTTTCTATCCAGAGACAGAAGAGAATAGAAAAATGGCATCCAGGGGCGCCTGGGTGGCTCAGTTGGTTGAGCGACTGCCTTCAGCTCAGGTCATGATCCCGGACTTCCAGGATCGAGTCCCGCATTGGGCTCCCAGCTCCTTGGGGAGCCTGCTTCTCCCTCTGACCTTCTTCTCTCTCATGCTCTCTCTCACTCATTCTCTCTCAAATAAATAAATAAAAACTTAAAAAAAAAGAAAAAGAAAAATGGCATCCAGTCACACATATAGGCACAGGCGTGAAACTGAAGGCTTAAAGGAAATCCTAGAGATGTTAAGTCAAAAATCTGAAGATCCTGTCAGTAACACCATGCTGACACACAAAATAAGCAGGATGAACAAACGAAGGTTATGTCCATGTTCTGGGACTGAAAAAAATATTATTCTAAGTGCCAGGTGGGCTTTTAAAAAATTTTTTATTATTTTATTTTAAAAAATTATTTTTTTGGCCAGTTCTTTAAAAAAAATTTTTTTTGTATTAACTTCTATGTTGAATGAAATTCGATTCCAAATGTCAGCAAAGGGAACCCAACATTCATCTGGAAAGAAACAAATAAACAAAGGAATAGTCAAGAAAATGTTGAAAAGGAAACAGAAGTGGTTTGGGAATTACTCAGCCCACCAGTGACCATCGCATGGTGCTCTGAACCATTAAAATAGGGAAAACAGTGTTACTCTGATGCATGAGAAGCTGGAAGGGAAACACGGGAGATCACACAGAAAAATGTCCTTAATACACAGTTAAATCTGTGTATAGAAAACAATGAAATAAAACACAAAATAGTAACAGAAATCCTCTGTAGTTTCTGGATTGCCCAGGAGTCTCCTGTGCGTTGGCAGATTTGTATTTTGTAAGTTTTCAGCAATGATTGGTGCGGATTTTGAAATCAAGAAAGGACATTCCTTTTCAAAAAAGAGCAAAGAATCCTGCCAGCCCCGGGAGAGCCCAAGTATGCTTTTCGGAAAGGCCCAGCATCAGTCTGGCCCGCCCCACCTGAGCATTTCGGCACTGCTCCCCCGATGCTCTTGCTCCCACAGTCAACTCGATGTGTGGGCAGAAGCTGAATAAAATGCTGATCTCGAGGAAATGCTGTGAGATGTTATCAGGGAGAAGCTAAGAAGTAATTTTGAATGAAGACTGGAAGGATTTATCAACACACTGGAGGGAATCCAGAGAAGAACCAAGGAATGACTGAAGACCTGGGCTGAGACCGGCCTTGTAACCATAGATGAAAAGAGAGTGTGTTTAACTTGGCGAGACTCTAAGTAGAGACTGAAAAACAGCATTGGAGCCCAATCAAACCTCCATTAACAACTGCCAGGCAGATCCCCGTCCTAAGTGACCCCAAAAGGTCAAGATAGCCTCTTAAAATTTCCAGCGCTTTTTAGTTCAACCTGAGGTTAGAGACCATATCTTCCACAGCCCAGACTTCTCTTGCATGTGTGCCAGGAGCCTGTCTTCCACGTGCACTGAGGAGGCAAGGAGTGCAGACAGAAAGCAGGTCTCCAGGGGCAGCTGCAAAGGGTCCCTTTGACAGAAGGTGCTGACAGGGCTGGGATGGGCCCAGGGTTGCACGACATAACGTGCTAACACAAAGGCTGTCTCTTCCTGGGGCTCCCTTTTCCAGCTTGTTTTGGTGCTGATATGAGGAAGCAACCAAGGGATGCTTAGTGTTTGATGGCAAAAGAGAAGCAGAGGTCCATGGAGAAAGTAAGGCCAAGGGAGTTGTGAAAGAGACCCAGGGAGGCACCCGGAGGGAGAGAAATGAGATGGGATAGAAGCTGCAGCCCTGAGACAACAACAGGGAGCCAGAAAGGAAGGAAGGTCAGCGAGGGCACAGTGATCTGTCCTAGGGAACCAAACAGCTGGAGATCTCGACTCACCAGAGCTGCTCAGCACGTTTAAAGGAGAATAGAGATCTGTGACTGCATAGCCCTGTGCATTTTTAATATGGAATTTTTAATATGTATTTTTAATATGTATTTTGGTAACAGAAAGGAAAAGAAGCAAGAGGAAATGTAGAATGGAGCTAGGGGACTCTGCATCGGCTCTGGAGACACACTCGGAGAAGGGCTGTGCTCCACGGTCTGTGGTTGGGTTGGGGCTGCTCTCGTTCCGATTTGGGGAATTCATGATCTTGTTGCTTCACTCTGAGACACTTAAACGCTGCCAGAGAGCATATGCTCCAGAGGGTCCTTGAATGTTGATGAAAACTCCTCAGCCTTGCCTCATACTTGGAGCTGGTATAAGAAACCAAGTCTGATGATCCCATGATCTAGCCTTCTCCAGCCCTGTCAAAGACACGCATTCATGACTTCTCTTGTTTCATTCTTGTCTCGCTTGTTTGGGAACATGTCACTAAGTAGAAAATTAAGTATTTTTATATATCATGCTATCGTCTGATTCAAACACAAGAGTCTCACAAAATAAATAAATAAAATAAAGAATAAAGAAATAGAAAAATAAAAAGAAAGACAAAAGTCTCTTGTAGAAGAAGATTAAAGATCCCAAAACTTCCTTGGATTGGTTTTTTCCTAAGTACCAATATTTACATTCCACTTGGATATAATGCCATTCAAAGGAAAGAGATGTGCTGTACAAAAAAACAACGTGTGGTGTCGTAGGGAAATACAGATTGATGATGTTGACTCCAAGCACCATATACCTACCCACTCTATTGGAGATCACATCTGACGACCAGCTGAATTATTTGCTTGCTATTGGGAGTCAGTTCTGGATTTAAGCATGCTTCCTTTGAAATGTGATGCATTTGTGCATACATTTGCAATGAAACAAATATCTCCATATTGGGGGTGTGTTCATGGGTATGGAGAGCAATTCCCCAAACATTTGGGTACTGCTCCCGCAGCCTAAGGCATATAACAGGGTTTCTCTGAGCACAGTGCTCAAAAAGAGGAAAGTCATAGAGAAGCCAAAGTTAGGCTAAATACATCTGTACATCAGGATCACCTGGAAACATTTCAGAAATGCAGTCTTGGGATTTATCCCGGGACTGTTAAGTAGGAACTTCATAGTGAGACATAAGAATCCATATTTTTGAAACCTTTTTTTAATGTCTGAACTAGCACTGTGCACAGTGGGTTGAAGCATCTTCTCTTTCTTCCCTCTACTTGCTGAATATATTCTGATTCCCAGTAAGAGCTTCCTCAGTCAGAGCTCATCATGTCTTTCTTTGGCAACGGAAGTGACATCTTCCATCCTGAGCTTGATGATTACTCCTGACATTTGGGTCACCAGATCTCCCTAATAACTCTGGAATTTACACAGATGGCTGTCTACTAGATGCAGTTTGAAAGGTTGCTTGAACAAAGAGGCCGCATTGATTCTACTGGTGTTTTCCACCAGGTCGGCCTCCATACAGTAATTCACATGCAAATATGTCCCTTTCTTCAGGTGAACATTATTCTAAACATTCCTAAAACATGGCATTTGAACAAATCCCCTGAGGCCACCAGCCAATCCGTTTTCATGGCTTGCTCTGTGTTGCACGAAAACACATTTGATAACTTCTCTTTAGTAAATTTATGTTGGGCTGTCTTTGGGTGTTCAGCGGCAGGACAAGAGTATGAAGGAAAGGAAGAAAAGAATGGGGGAAAGGGGTCGGGGGTGGTGGAGGTTCTCAATAATGCTCTTTGTCAGTGGGCCTAACTTTGGGTTAGTGCTCAGACTGCAGGCTGGAAGTGGAGGAAAGATGGCCATTGACTCATTGTCACCAACTCTGAGTAAGACTTTTGACCTTTTGGTGTCTTAGTGAATGAACCCACATGGAAAGAAGCAGTGGGAAAAAGTAACATGATCAAGCTGGCCATGAAGTCTCCTAGGTAAATACATGATGATATTGGAATTGAGAGTGCTTGTGACCTTCTGTGGCTTCTTTAGTCTGGGGAGTTATAATTGCTGCAGCAGACAGCCCTGTCATTTCTCTTTGTGGGAGGAGGAGAGAGCCTTTGATGTGTAACTCTGGGATCACTGTGGGAGCTAAGAAAAGGGTAGTCATCTGGCCTCCGCCCATAGCTCTAGTTCTCTCCAGAACAAGTGGCAAGTGATCAGTTTCTTTAAAAAGTCAATTTGATTGTACCCATTTAAAGTGTGCAATTGGAGGAATTTTGACAAATGTATAGACCTGTGTAACCCCACACTCAAGAGATAGAATCTGCACTTCACCCCCAAAAGTCTCCTTGTGCCCTCCCCGGGCACTCCTCCCCCTGCTACTGGCTCCTGGCAACCACTGATGTGTTTTTCAGCACTGTATGTTACATTGGTCTTTTCTAGAGTCTTGAATAGTTGCAACCACCTGCTGTGAATCCTTTCATGCTCAATCACTTCAATTCAGCTTAATGATTGTGAGATTCCCCTATGTGGTATTTCACTGGAGGATGGGACCGTGATGTGTTTGTCGGGTCACCTATCCGTGGACATTTGAGTTATTCTGGTTTTAGGTTGTTATGAGTGCAGCTAGTCTGAACATTTGAGTTCAGGTCTTTGCATGGGCATAGGTTTTCATTTCTCTTGGGTGAAGGGCCGGGGAAGGAACACTTGAGTCATGCGATCGGTGTTGGGTTAACTATAGAAGGGCCTGGCAGTTTTTCAAAGCAACTGCACTATTTTGTATCCTCACCAGTAGGGTATGAGCCCTCCAACTTCTCCATGTTTTCTCCAGCCCTTGTTACTGTCTGTCTTTCCATTATAGCCGGGTGAGACAAGTGCAGTGGGATCTCATCAGAGGTTTACTTTGCATTTCCCTGATGACTAAGGATGTTGGGCATCTTTTCACATGCTTATTGCCCATCAGTTTTAGAAACAGGATTTTCTATTAATAGAGGAGGGCTGCCTACTGTGGGACACTGGGCCCCTTCCACGCCAGTAGAGAAGATGAAGTCCTGTTCACTGGTTCAGAAAGTGATCTGCGGGCTTACTGCATGGAGTCAGCCTGGAATGTTGCCACCATGACCTCCTCGAGCCCTCACCTCTGCTCATGACTTCACTCTTCCTTCTCAGATCGCTTGTAGCCTTTTAGCAACCTCCTTTCTCCTTCCAGGCTTCCCTCGGTGTTTGTCCTTGGATTTGACTGGTAAACATATTGTTTTGATAAAATCAATACACTCAAATCCACTCTGGATCGTCCATTCCGCACTTTCCCCATCTTTGAGGGGACTCTTACCTGGAAGATAATAATAACAGTCTCCTGTAGTAACTGCTGAGAAGTACCACCCACATTCCCTCTTTTTTGGACTGAAGCCTTCATTTCCTAACTGCCAGGCCTGTTGCTGGCTAACAGGTCACAATGAAGGCCATGGCCTGGAATTGCCCTGGGCTGCTAGGATCTGCCTTATCCTTGAGGAAATATTTGAAGGGTCATGTCAGTTTTAAGCTTCCACTGGGATCAGTTGAGACCGAGGCCACAAAAGCATTGGAGTTCACCCTTTCTCTCTGCCCCATCCTGGTTCTGCCTGCATGCCAATCTTTGTCTCAGAGTGTATTTTCCTGGGTGTATTAGCTTTCTGTGCCTGTAATACTAACTGGATGGCTTAAAGCAATAGAAACTTATTCTCTCGGAGTTCAGAAGACCAGAAGTCCAAAGTCAAGGTGTTGGCAGAGTTGGTTCCTTCTGGAGGCCTTAAGGCCAACCCTTACCATGCCCCTCTTCTACATTCTGGTGTTTTCCAGCAATCCTTGGCTTGTAGACATATCACTCCAATCTCTGCATGTCCTCACATCACCATCTCCTCTGCATGTTTTTAAAAGGACAATTGTCATTGGATTTGGGGTAGGATTTACCACCAACATAACCCATAATGATCTCATCTCAAGATCCTGAACTTAATTACTTCTGCAAAGACACTTTTCCCAAATAAAATCATATTAATAGGGTTTGGGCAGACATATCTTTTGGTGAGGGGTCGCTGTTCAGCCAACTACACTGGGAAACTGACCTAAAGCTGTTGCTGAGAGGGGGCTAGCAAATATATTTTAATGTTCCCACATTTGGAAGATGGATCCCCACAGCAATAGGGTAGTGGAACATTTAGTTGTGGGGAGATCAGTGCTTAAACTTCTGTTGGTAGTGATCTGGGATGGGAAGGAAATGCAATGGCAGGTGCCTCCAAAATTCAAGGAAAGTGGTAAGGACTGTTGAACCAAATGGATATTATATTGTGATAAGACAGCCAAAGCCAAGGTGTGATTCATCACCACATTAAAAAGAAATGTGAAAACCATAGAATCTGACTGACAGCATAAACAGATTCATCTTCTAAGGGGAGCCTGGGTGGCTCAGTCAGTTAAACATCTGCCCTCAGCTCAGGTCGTGATCCTGGAGTCCCTGGATCAACCCTCGCATCAAGCTCCCTGTTCAGCGGGGAATCTACTTCTCCCTCTGCTTCTCCCCTGCTCATGTTCTCTCTCTCTCTCAAATAAATAAATAGAATCTTAAGAGAGATAGAGAGAGAGAGACAGACTCATCTTCTGTAGATGGAGGGCAGAAAAACTGAGGATAAGTCCTGGCACTTCATTAAGGAGTAGCAGAGCTCCAGAGAAGGAAGGCTTCTTAACCTTGGCAAATTTGCTATGCCCAGGGCAGAGCCCTGTTTGGGAAGGAGTGGAACTCTGGGGTTGGAATGCATTCAAAATCTGGAATTAACCCAGACTTTCTTGACATTTAGGGCCTACAGAAATGGTCACTTATCCCTGTAAAAGTCTAGTCCTTTTCCCCTTGTTTGAGGGTCATTTGAGGTTTCTGCCTGAAACATCATACTCCCTTCCTTTAGGATCTGCTGCATATCACTTGCTGGCCACCAGACCAGCTACTGGACTAACATCACAATATGCAAGGCTGAGGAAGTGCTGCTTCTGTTAAAGGAAGCGATGGCCTGTATTTCCATAGAGCTGCAAGACTAGCTTACCCGGACCAGCAGGAAACAGAGGGTGTATATAGCAGGATGCTAGGGTATTGGGTCAAAGGGGTGCAGCCTACAATTGGGTAAGATGAGAGTTTCTCAGTACAGAAGTATTCTCCTGTGATGCAGGAGCTTTGCCCCAGGAAGGATCTGAAGTAACAGTGCTAACACATTGCTCCAATGGCTTCTGAGGCTCAGAGAAAACAATAGTCACACAAAGTGAAGGAGAAACCATGATCCTTTTGTCACATACGTGGACAAAAAGATAAAAAAGTTTGGGGAAACGGACATGCTGAAGTAAGGCCAGAAAACTCAGCTGCCTCTTCTGTTCCTCAGAACAACTTGAAGGTTTTCCCCCAAAGCAATAAGGAGCATGCTGAGGAGAACTGGACAACATCAGTAGGAAGTACAAGGAACCATGCTGTTACAGAACAATGGTGGGATCTTGAAATAATAAGAGGACAGTTGGTGAGGCTCAACAATCAGAAGCAAAGGGACTGCTTAAGTGTCCCATGACATGGCACTGGACTTCCTATAGAATGTGAGAGAGGAAGGAGAGTATGTCAAGGGGAGGCTACGCTTTGAGTGACCTGGCCTCAGCTGTCACTGCCCCAACAGCCCATTTGTTGGAAGTGAGTCATCACTCCTGGTCCACATTCACGGGGAGGGGTTATTGGGCACCCCTTTTGAAGGGATGAATGTTAAAACACTTATAAACATATTCTTATCCTTATAACTCAAAAATCAGTGGGTTTAAAAGTTGTAGTTCCTGAAGGGGAGCATTTTCACCAGAAGGCATGCAGCTATAAGCCACGACAGCTGTCCAGCCCTTGCATCGGCAGCCCAGAGGGCAAGGGAAGGAGATCGCCACCTGGCCTGGTTATGAGGTAAGAAGGGGCTGTTGTTACTGAGTAGGGATAGGAATAAACACATGACCCACTGGGCCATTTCTTGATAGTCTCCTGCCGAATTTTGTAAGTCAATGCACAAGTATAGCAACTGTGGTCTTAGGGTCTGAAAAATACCATGCAGGGAGTCACCTAGAGTAGGAAGGTGCTAGCAGTGGGTCAGGGGAATCTAAAATAGCTATAGAGGAGGGAGATGATGAACCCCAGTGGAGGTCCTGAGACCAATACTAAAGCAGGATTGTCTTTCAACCCATGGAAATTTCTGTGTAATTCTCTCTGGAAAAGCAGCCACCTAGGATTCTTCAAGAGCTTTATCCAGTTGGGGTCCACTTGTCACATGAAGGAAGTGCCCCTGGGTCACACAATGATGGGCTGTGCTGGATGTGGGGTGCATCCCAGACACACAGCCCCTCCTGGACCGAAGCCCTTGTTCCTCCAGTTGCTGGAGCATTGCCTGCCTTGGCTGGCAGCCAAGTCTCTCTAGGAATGGCCCTTGGCTGACAGAGCAGCCTTGCTCATAGCTATTACCTTCCTCTCTAGGGACAACCCATGTGTAATGACTGGTCTGATGTGAAGGTACGAAACCTGGTTCCTTGCTTCAGTTTGGGACATCTCTGAAGGGCCACCCCAGCTCCAGAGCACAGTGGGGAATCCTTTGCAGCCTTGCCACAGCCCTATTGCAGTTTCCCTTCTTCCCTTCACTCCTCTAAAGCTATTTTTCTCCCTGGTATGACCCCCCTAAGTCTCCGACCAGCTCATATGGATCTTAGTGCCTGTTTCCCAGAGAACCTCACTGATGACACCACTCTTTACATTGTTGTTCCTGTGCTGAGCTGTCACTTTGCAGAGATCATCTCTCCAAATGGGTTCAGTAGGTCTACAACATAACTACTACCAGTATCCACATGGTACAGAGGAGAAATCAGAAATCATCTGCCCAAGTTCAAAGACAGAGTAAATGGTGGTCAACTTTAAACTCACACCTGTCCCTTAACCCTGAAGTTTCGGAGTCTACCTTTGAAGTTCCCTTATTTCGTGGTCCTGAGACTATGATATTATTTAGTATAAATATTTGGCATACTCTGGGATGCAGCTCCTAAATGACATTATAAGATGTACGAATTAGCTTTGCCTTAGTAGATGTACAAATGTATGAATGTACGAATTACGATGTATGAATTAGCTTTGCCTTAGTAACAAACAAGCCTAAAAACTCAGTGGTTAGAAAGAGTACATTGGTTTCTTGTTCACATTACATGTTGCCAGCTCTGCGCTATCTGTCATGGCTTTCCTCACACATCTTCCCATTCCAGGACTCATGTTAAAGTTTCAGCCATTATTTCTGTATGTCCTTGTTATGGCAGAGGGAAAAGGGAAGAGAGCTCATGGAAACTTATAATGGGAAACGTTGCATCTGTTCACAGAAGCACATTAGTTTTCAAGCACAGAGAAATTGACAGGGATGTGTCCTTCATTTACAGGCAGAGTTGAGTGAATGAGTATGAATGATAATGCAGCTGCAAGATTACAATCTTTTATAGCTATGGCAAATCAACAATTCATCTTTCTTATTTTTTTTTATTTTTACTAACATATAATGTATTGTTTGTCCCAGGGGTACAGATCTGTGATTCATCAGTCTTACACAATTCACAGCACTTACCATAGCACATACCTTCCCCAATGTCCATCACCCAGCTATTCCATTCCTCCCACCCCACCCCCCCCAGCAACCTTCAGTTTGTTTCCTAAGATTAAGAGTCTCTCATGGTTTATCTCCTTCTGCTGTCCCATCTTGTTTCATTTTTCCCTTCCTTCCCCCCACAACCCCCTGCCCTGCCTCTCAAATTTCTCATATCAGAGAGATCATGCAATAATTGTGATTCTCTTATTGACTTATTTCGGTCAGCATAAAACCCTCTAGTTCCATCCACGTCATTGCAAATGACAAGATTTCGGGGTTTTGGTGGCTGTATAGTATTCCTGTGTGTGTGTGTGTGTGTGTGTGTGTGTGTGTGTGTGTGTGTGAGATATCTTCTTTATCCATTCATCTGTTGATGGACATCTAGGTTCTTTCCATAGTTTGGCTGTTGTGGACATGGCTGCTACACCACTTAATTTAAAATCAGAAATCCCTTGTGTGACGCATTATGTGATGCATTATGTGATGCTTGGTGAAGGAAGATTCCAAGTGTGCAGAAGAGGTTGAGTAAAACCAAGGAGAAGCGCTGTAGTGGCGAGGGGACACAACAAAGGGGAGTGTGTGGCAGTTCTTCCAGACTAGCCTTTGTGAGTTTGTAGGATTCTTGTTTTCAGGTTGGGGACCTTCTCCGTGCAGCCAGTGTTTGGAGATGTCCATGAAGGCAGGATGCCTGGGTTTGCCATCGTAAAAGAATGCAAAGGAGCACAGTCAACTTTTTATTTTCCAAGAGGATTTTGGTTTTATATTTTTGATGTGAAAATAGTGATTTGGAAATACCTTTTCCCCCCTGTGCTTTGCTTTCTGTCAAATTCGGTACCACCGAGACCCCGTGAATGCTACTTGGTGAGCTGCCAAACTAAACACATCCCAGCCAAGCGCCTAAGGATGGAAACAAACATGTGGTGGGAAAGCGTCTTCTGGATGTTTTGTGGAAATAAGCTCCCGATGAGTCTGCAAAAACAATTATTTCTTCTTCATTCCTTGAATATCAATAAATTAGATTAAATCCACTAGGTTTCTTTGGTTGTAAGCTGCAGATTTTAATTCCAAATGGTTAGTTTTGACTTGTCATTTCAAGGAGTTAAAAAAAAAAAGTCTGTATCTTTCACAAGGAAGCTCCTGTGTTTTAAGGAAGTTCCAAAAGATGGGAATTTTTTTTTCAAAAAGACATAAAGACTGGCTTTATATTTATTTAATTGAATTTAGACCTGTTGCATTAACATTATACAAGGTTCAACTATTGTTAACTTAAAAAGTACTTTTCATTTACTAGTACGTTTAAAAAACAACCCAGCCACTCTATCCTAACAACTACAGGGACCTGGAGGAAAGCTGTGACATTTGAAAATTCTTTGTTCATTTGACTAATATTGATCCTGTCATCAGTCTACAGAAATGAGTGTCCAGTTCCACAGGCCCGCCCATATCTCTCCGTACTGATGCATACACTGACTCAGACAGCTCTTCCTTACTTGGGGGATTCAAATTTGTAATTATTTACATGAACACCATTCACATTTGGGCTTTGAGAGAGCCAGGAGAATTGTCCACAGCAGTCAGTGCCTTTTTCTCTCTGTAGATATGAGTGTCTGCTTCATAATCCTCTATGAACTGGCTAGAAGTACTGTTATTTTGAAGTTAATTAAAAGCAAGCCATTACTTTTTCAGAATCTGTCATGAGGCCAAAATGTTAGCCTTTTGACTTAAAAAATAAAAGATAAAAAAAGTAATTTCCTGAAGACTACTTTTTAAAAGATAATGGCTCGAAGACGTGAATTTCCAAAATTTTGCAAGCTTGGTAACTGGCAAGGGGGAATTCTCTCCACTGCGCAGACTTCTCTTTTCACTTCTCTGCTGTCACTGAGACACCAGCTGCATTCAAGGAAGGGTGAGGCCCGCTCCTTGGAGCCCGGGCAGAGTTTTCATTCATGTCCCATGTCCCATACAGAGTCATGGCAGGTGACTCATAGTCATTACAACCTCGTGCTCAGACAGTCTACCTGGAAAGTCATAAGACATTTGGTGGTGAAAACATCGACTAGGTCAGTATTCACATCCAAAGGTCAAAGGAAAAAAAAAAGTTCAGATATGGGTGGGGATGAGTCAGATTCAGAACAAATACATAATTTATGGGTTCCTAAGGAAGTTTTTCAAGGTAAAAAGAGCTGGTGGCCAGGAAATATTGCCTTGATCTTGTTTTCTAAGATCTCATGGAGTGCCTCTTCTTAAATATCCCAAACTGGATGATGTTTGAATAATACTTGTATTCTTTGGTTTTATTTGAGAAATTCAGTTTTACCCCTTTTTTTCCTTAGTGATATAAAGTGATTCATTTTTTTTCAGTCCCTATTCATTGTTTATTCATTCAAGAGATATTTGTTGATTTTCTACTTCTATCAAGACATGGGGATTCAGTAACAAACTCTCAGACTTGAGAACTACATCACTAAAACAATTTTTGGCTACAAGAAGTGCTAGTAAGGAAGTAAGCAGTGATATTAGAAGGAGTAAGAGGTAGTGCTGATTGGAGTAGGGGAGGCTACTAAGCCTAAAACCATAAGCCTAAAACCATAACCATAAAGCATGGAAGGACCCAGCCATGCAAAGAGCCCCAGGGAGGATATTCCAGGTAGAAAGAACCAGGTGGTTCTTTGAGATGGTCAAGAGCTTGGCATGTTCTGGGAACAGAATGGATCCAATTTGACTTGAGAGTAGGGAGTGCGATGAGACTTAGACTCTCCTCTGAATGCCATAGGACACCCCCGAGGGGGTTTAGGTAGGGAGTGACGAGATCTAATTTTCATTAACATAGAGTCATGTAGAGTCATGACATGAAAAGACAACTTCATACCTGTCAGAATGGCTATCATCAACAACAGAAGAAACAACAGGTGTTGGCAAGGCTGCAGAGGAAAAGGAACTTTCCTCCACTGTTGGTGGGAACGCAAACTGGTGCAGCCGCTATGGAAAACAGTATGGAGGTTCTGCAGAGAGTTAAAAATAGAACTACCCTACAATCCAGCAATTATACTACTAGGTATTTATCCAAAGGATGCAAAAATACTAATTCAAAGGGATACATGCATCCCAATGTTTATAGCAGCATTATCTACAATAGCCAAATTATGGAAGCAGCCTGAATATCCATTGACTGATGATTGGATAAAGAAGACACAGTATGTATACACAGAGGACTACTACTCACCCATAAACAGAATGAAATCTTCCCATTTGCAACAACGTAGTTGGAGCTAGAGTGTTATGCCGAGTGAAGTAAGTCAGAGAAAGATAAATGCAATATACTTTCACTCATATGTGGAACTTAAGAAACAAAACAAATAATCATAGGGAAAGAGAGAGTGAGAGGGAGGCAAACCAAGAAACAGACTCTTAACTATAGAGAACAAACTGGTAACAGAGTGGAGTGGGGGGGGGCAGGTGAAAAAGGTGATCAGGATTCAGAAGTGCACTTGTGATGAGCACTGGGTGTTTCTGTAAGCTTTGAATCATTAATTTGTGCACCTGAAACTAATGTTACACTGTATGATAGCCAACAGGAATTTAAAAAAAAAAACCATTGAAAAATAATTCTAGGAATAAAAAGGAAAACCAAAACACAGAAAGAAAAATCCCAAACAACAAACCACACCCCTGAAATCACTGGTCTTCCACTTATTGCAATTTTCTCCTTTGTATCAGAGAGCCGCTAGAGACCTACATACATGCTCCTAAATTTCCAATTCGTGGAGTCTCTTCTCCTCCAACACTCACAAAAACCTCCTTGATCACATCCTGGCTTCATCATCCCTGGCTTAAGATGCTTTTTCCATTGGCTTGATGGTACACTTCCTGGAAGGAGCTGTTACCCTATAATTTTTTCATAATATCAGCTCTATCACTGGCTTTACCAATGCTCCTTTGCTACCTTCCATCAGTGCCCACAAGCAAGATGAAACACATATAATCCTTCCATTTGTGTTCAGGTGTGTGAAGGTATGAGGGGTGGGTACGGCCGGCTGGCCTGGGAGTCAGCCCTGAGTGGAGAAATATAGTAGAGTACTATGGTGCCAAGGGTTGAAGCAACCAGTCCATGGCAGATACATCGAAGGCAAAGACTTTCCAGACTGGAGGAGAGGTAGAACCCAAGAGCACCTGTTTGAGCTTTTGCAATTCTAAGACTGCTATTGAGGATACTCAGGGTAACTATTAATGCTTCTAAATCAAAAACTGTATCTGAGAAACAGCTTATTTTTTTTAAGTCCCTGGAGTATAGCAAGGGAAGTATTTGTAGGTGGTGTTAACAGATGTGCTCAGAAATGTCACAGAGGGTGTAGGTGGTCAGTGATGTTGATGTCATGGATTTCCACCTGGGAAGATGGAACTCCAAGGGGAAAAAAAATTCTGTTGAATTAGTGGAAGTTCTGGGAACTCATTGCATTTTGGGAGGTGGAGAGCAATCATTTGGCTCACTCTTCCTCTCAGCAGAGGGCCTCTGTCTACGGTGTCCATCTACTCATCATGAATTTAGTCCTGGGTTGACAAGACTAGGGTTGCCCTGCCTGGCAGACCTCCACCCTTCTAAGGGAAGATATAATTGTAGCAGGGGGAAACTCTGTGATTCTCTCTAGACTTAGAAAAACAATGAAAAGGAAAAACACATCCAAAAGGTATTTTGGTTAGAGTTGCCTTAGGAAAAATTATTACAGGGAATTCGTGGAAAAACATTGCTTTCCAATTTCAGAACTACTCAAAATATTGGGTAGCTAAATATAAAACAGTGCTCACAGGCTTGCAGGTCCTGGGGCCTGGCTAAAAGGGACGGCTTCTCTGTCTCTTTTTTCACTCTCTTTCTTTTTAATTTTTGATCTCCAATCAGCCTTATAAGTTTAACCAAAGATAATTACCAAACAAGAATCTTAATTGTTCTCCTAGCATAAGTTCTTACTTAATTTGAAAAACATGCTTGGTGTTAATGAAATTTCCCTCTGAAATAATGGCTGACATGAAAAAAAGAATGTTTTGTGGCTTGAAAGAGCTCACAAATGCATCTTTCAGGAAGTGTTTTATAAAGTCTGTGAAAATCAAAGGAACGTTTCAATCACCAGTGTTCTTGGATTGAATTAGAGAGTAAATAACTCCAAAGATCTTGTGTGTGGGACTGGAGGACTGTGCTCTTCATACCCCTGAAGGAGAGCCAATCAACAGAGAGGAACTGAGATTGTACAAAGTAAAACTTCTCAACTGTAACAGGTGTGAGGCTTGAAATTCCCTCCTAGGTAGAATTATTAAAATGTGTTCTTTGGTGATACAACTTTGCTTTAGTATTTTAACCTTTTCTCCCCCAAGGAAATAAACAGTAAAAACGTAAAGAAAAAAAGTGGGGAGGGATGCTGTGATCGTTCAATTTTCCTCTTCCTCTCTTTCTTGCTTTACATCGATGTATAGTTGGTTCTCCTTATCTGTGGCGGGTATCATTTTATAAAGTCACCGAAAGCACTGAATTAGTTCATGCGGAGGCTTTGTTCCCAGGAGAAATGCAAGGGTCATTCCTACATGCCCTTGGTCACCATATTTTCATCAACAGATCAGTTGTGTTTAAACAGTGTGTTTCTGTTTAAAGACACATTATTTAATCTATGTTACTGTCTCATTAACATTGAACTCCTGGCAATAGCACTGTGACTCATGACCGAATGAGTCTTATTTAACACTTATTTGGAAAAGAAAAATTCAGAAAGTTATCACATGGGTTTTATGATATATGCTGGCACTTGGCATAGGCAGGTCCTCAAGACTCCTTGAATTTCAAGAAATCTGTAGCTGTTTGTAGGCTGGTCAAACCCCCAGGCTGGTCTTGTCCACTACAGATCCCTTTGGAAATACTGCAGTGCCCAGATGTTGTTCAGGATCCTGCTTTCTGGGAATGATTTGGACTCCATGAGGCCCAGAACTTAGATTATTCTCCTCTAGGAAAGATTTTTAAAAATGGGAATTTCCCCTTCATACGAGGATCATTCCGAAGAATCAAGCCATGTGTTCGCAGTTGTGAGGTGTCGATGTAGGTTGATGTAGGTTGCTTAACTTACACCTCCTGTAATGTTCTGATTTCCATGAGGTCAGAAGACATCTCCTAGTTCATTACAGCATATAAGGGTAGTTTGAGGGACCAGAAATCTAGAGATGAAAGATTCAGGAAAAACTCTTTTCTCCTTTTGACTAAGTTCACTTCTGCTTACTCCCTCCCACCCCAATTATAATTTCCATGAACAATTTTCCTCCTCTTCACTCAAAAGGGAACAGCACTTGGCCTTCTTGACAGTGACTCAAAATGAAATAAAATAAAAATGCGTAGCCAACTTTATGTAATCAGGCAGAAGGTTTTTTCAGGTGAATGTATTTTACCTGAAGTGGATTTCAGAGAGAAGTAAGCCCGGAAGACATAGGATGGTCTGGCTGGTATAAATTATTGGACGTCTGTGTCCTGTTTTCCTTGTTGGCACAATGATGATAATGGTGACTCTTCTCCCTGATTTATCGTGAAGATTCTATGTTCAAGCATGCTATCTTTGAGACCTTCTAAGTCACCAGAGGGGTCACATGGCTTCTTTACCTAGAGATCATTATTGATACCCTGAGGTGCCGGAAAGACAGCTTGCACTGAATTGATTTGTAACAAGAGTTACCCTAGACCTCATAAGTTTCTGGTGGCCACTACTTTCCCACCAACCCCGCTTTGGAGAATCATTGCTTCTCATATGTACCTTTCCCCCCATTTCTTTAATAAATAAAGCCTGAGGAACATCAACTCCTCCTCCTTTCCCTGCAAAATAAGCTTCTCAAACAGTTTCTTTCCCGAGTATACAGATGCCAAGGGCTACCAACTCTACTATAGTTGGCTCGACTTTTAAGAATCCTAATGGCGGTTACAAATGTTCTCAGAATGAAACCCCTGCTGTAGGTGTACAGTTAATGTAGGTAAGATCATTTCCTTCCTCTACTCTCAATGGCTGTTCAAGGAAGAAGACATTAAGAAATCTCTTTGATTTTTATATAGATTTTTCTGTAGCATCAGTGATTTCTACAGACTTACGTAAGTCAGAGGGTACACAGCAGAGATGTTTTGGTGACAAAAGGAACTCCTTAACTTGTCTCTCAGGTCCCGCTGAAGTCTTGGTGTTCCAATCCTGGTGACGGGTGACAATTACATCCACCCACAGTGAACAGAGTGGCAGCAACTATCCTGTTTGTCAGTCAATACTTCCCTCACTCTTTGCTTCTCAGCAGCCTTGAGGACTGGACAAGCAGAGAAAGTAAGCTGAAAGGCTTAAGTGCTCCTACCATGAGTACTCGACCTAACGTTGTAGAAGAGGTTGTACTCAAATGAAGAAAGCCAAGAAGTAAGGTTAAATGGGAATGTTCAGTCTCATCGTTCTTCAGGCCAGTGCTTCTCAAACGAACGCACAGACACACACGTGTCACCTGGGATCTTGCTAAAATGCTGATGCTGATTTAGTATGTCTGGGGTGGCACCAGGGACTCTACATTTCAGCAGGAGGCCAGGTGACGTGGATACTACTATTTAAGGACCACACTTTGAGTAGCTGGTACTAAGAGATGTTTACTTTCTCTTCCCCCTTTTTAGCTTTCTCTATAGAGGTATGTAGCCCACCATCAGGACCTCTGAAATTAAAGATGAGAACAAAAGTAAATGTAGCTAACTCTTGGTATTAGTTACTAGCCATTCTCGTAAACACAGTGAGTCCTAGTCTGCTTGGGCAGCTGTAATAAGATACCATAGAATAGGTAGCTTTACAAAGCACAGAAATTTATTGTTCATAGCTCTGAAGGCTGGAACACCAAGATCAGGACACCAGCATGGCTATCTTCTGCTAAAGCCCCCTTGCCTTTTCCTGGCTGGAATCTTATTGCAATATCCTCATCTGGTGGGAGAGACTAGAGATCTCTCCAGAGCCTCTTGTCTAAGGCACTAATCCCATCCAGGAGGGATCTGCCATGACCTTAGCACCTCCTGAAGGCCCATCTCCTAATACAGTCACATTTGGGGTTAGGATTTCAACATAGGAATTGGGGAAGGGGAGACACAAACATTTAGTCAAGAGCCTGGTGGGAAGAAGGTACTGAACGACACTTCTCAAATGTTACAGCACACAGGGATGGCCTGGAGATCCTGTGAAGATATAGATTCTGACTCAGTAAATAGGAATGGAGCACCTAAAATTGCGGCTCAAGCTGTGAGCAGTGACGGTCCTGGCAGATAACAGAGTTGACAACTCACCCATCCATTTTCTTTGTGTCTGTCTTTGTTGGATTTTCTGGAGAAGATTGAGGGAAAGGCGTGAGTCAGAAATCTTAATTTTAGTTAACTGAGACACTTGCTAAGGTTCTGTGGAGGGGAAGGTGAAAAGAAGCAGGTGGGATATGAGGGTCCACTTCAGGAAGCAGTCAGCTGGGTTCCCTTTGATTTAAGCTCTTTCCCACATGGGTTCATTTGCTGTTTATTTCATGAGGTTTCTGCCTGTTCCTCTGGCCCCAGAGCCCTGAGGTGTCCAGACAGGTCGTCACTCTGCTGCACGTTACGGGACACTTAGAAGGCTGAAGACAAATAATTTCAACCCAGGGATTTCCCTTCATGACCAGGACTGCCTCTTCTTCTTTCCACTTTGAATGAATAGAAGTCAGCAGGACTTTCGTCACCTCGCACTTCTGTTCAGTTCAAGTTTCTGTCTGCACATGTGTGCACATATCATTTGGAGGCCAGTGGAAGGCTGGCTTAGATCAGCCACCACTCCAGAGAGCCTCTTCATTTCCTAGACTGGCAGTGACAATTCAGTGCAGTTTTCCATATGTACTAAGCATTGTTCCCTTTAAATTCATCTACAGCGCGACCTTACCCCACACCCTGTCACCACCCCACCGTCCTGTAGTTCCTGGCTTCACTCTGCGCTCTGGCTGCGGACAGTGACTGCTGCAGACAAAACATTCAGAAAGAGCTCTGGGTTGTGTTTGCGAGCATTGGGGATGGTTCCTGCATTGCTTACTTTTCCTTTACATGCCCGTATACTTCCAGATGATGTGCTGTTTCTGTGCTCAACACAGATACACACATCCATACGCACATGCATCAGTTTTCTCTGTTTATTTCTTCTGAAATCATATTGCACAAGCATGAAAGCTGAAAAACATCCCACTTCCTTACCAGCCAGTTGAAACTTTCCTGATGACAGTCCGAAGTAACCACAATAGGCAATGAGTTAACATTTCAGTTGAGAGGATTTCCTCACCCTCCTCTCCTGTCAATGAGGCATGCAGTTCCCAGCTGATTTCTCCATCTGGCCCTACCATTCCTGGAAACCTGCTTCCAAAGAAGTCAAGGGGAAGATGTGAAAGAGGGGTTTGCCTGGGCATAGGAGGTGGAGGCGGAGGCCCTAATGTGGTCTAGTGCCTCTCATGAAACCACACTGGAAGCCTGCTGCCTGTTTTTGAATGTTATCATTATAGGGATGTAAGCCCCCGAGTTCTCAAAATGAAAAAAAAAAAATATATATATATATAGATATATATCTATATATATCTATATATATATATATATTTTAAATACACAGGAGTTACCGTTCCTCATTAGAAATATTTTGAGCAAGAAAATTTCAAGAATTAGGGGTGCCTGGGTGGGTCAGTCGGTTAAGCGTCTGCCTTCAGCTCAGGTCATGATCATAGGGTTCTGGAATCGAGCCCTGCATTGTGCTCCCTGCTCAGTAGGAGACCTGCTTCTCCTCCTGTTTGTGTTCCCTCTCTTGTTGTTTCTTTCTCTGTCAAGTAAATAAATAAAATCTTTTTTAAAAAGTCAAGAATTGGCCTCCTACATTAAAATCTCAACTGAGTTAGGATAAAAATATAAGCCACAATTTCAATCGGAAGGGTTTCTCTACACATACTCATATACATACATGACACAGAAAACAGCTGCATTAAGATCTAGCTTCCTTTTTAATTTTTTAAAAGATTTATTTATTTTAGACAGAGAGAGAGAGCTTGCATGCACATGGTGCGTGAGATTGGGGGAGGGGCAGAGGGAGAGAATCTCAAGCAGAGTCCTTGCTGCGCGTGAAGCCCAAAGGTGGGGCTTGATCCCATGTCTCCAAGGATCATGACCTGAGCTGAAATCAAGAGTTGGTTACTCAGTCAGCCAAGCCGCCCAGAAGCCCCAAGATCTAATTTCTTCAATGTTGAAGGACAGACATCTCTCACTACTCCTTACTCTTAGCATTGATCCGAGTGGGTGGGCTGCATGTTAGTTTTTCCAAAACGGGTGAGAAAAATTCTTAGAATTACAATTTTTTTGTGAGGCAGGTTACCATGCTGCATATAATTATGCAAAGCCAACTGTCACAGTAAGAGGCAGCATGTACAAGAATGTACAACTCCAACAGCTAAGCCTGAGTAATGTGTCAATGTAGGTTCATCAATGGTAACAAATATACCCTCTTCTGGGGGTTGTGGGTCATGGGGGAAGCTGTACATGTGTTTGGACATGGAGTATATGAAAAATCTTTGTATTTTCCCTCAATTTTGCTGCAACCTAACACTGTTCCTAAAAAATTGTAGTAAAAAAAAAAAGATTCTGAGAAGATCTTTAAAAATCTGTCATCTAATTTGTGCACAAAACCAAGTCAATCTTCACTCCCATATTTGAATTATGTTCAAAACATTGGTGAAAGCTACTTGAGCAAACTTTCTCTGTAGGTACTTTACTAGAAGAAATAAGCAACAGAAAAAATTAACAAACTTTGCCATTAAAAAATAGTATCTTCTCTTCGTTCGAAGTATTATTCTATGTCATGAAAATTAGGTAACATTACTTAAAAGTTCATGGATCTGATATTGAATAATTTCCCTGAAATAACAATAAAGCTTTTCTGGAAGACTTTAAAAAGTTGCCTTTATTTCCTTGACTCTTTGAAATGTACGAGTTCAGTTATAAGGCTTTATTTCAAGGTCCAAAGGCTGTTCAGTTTCCTAAAGTTACAGATGTTCAACCACCAGCTAGACCATCAATTCTAAGCTGGCTGCAACAAAATCACTTAGAAAATTTTCAGATTACAGGGCCCTTTTCAAGTATCCATTAAATTAAATCCTGCAGAGGGGAACGAGGTATCTGTGTTTATGGCTCCCAAGTGTTTAGGGTAGGCATGCAAGTTTGGGAAATCTCTGAATTCAGTGGTTCCTGTTTGTTTGTTAATTTAGACTAGAAAGGGAAGACTGACTGAAATTATACTTAACGATACTTAAGTTCTAAAATTTTGTGGTTTAAAAAAAATGTAAAACAATTCACACTTTATAGTACAGTATACAACTAACACGGAAGCCAAGGAATAAACAATCCCAGAGCTGTAGAGATCACTCTGTGTGTTCCCAAGGACAGTTCCTCCCGCCCAAGGAGAAGGAATCACTATCCTAACCCTTGTGATAATCATTTTCTGGCTTTTCTTTAATTTTACCACTTATGTATGAATCCCTAAAAGAGAGTTTATTTTTGAATTGTATATACATTGATTTGTATTATATGATCTCTTGTAGGTTTCCCTTCTTTTGTTCAAATTATGCTTATAAGACCCATCTACATTGTGATATACCTGTAGTTCAGCTCTGTTCTCTGCTGTATAATACACCATTGTCTAAATAAAGCACAGTTCATTGACTCTTTCTATTTTTGTTGGACATTTGGATTTTTTCTGAAGTTTTGGATATTGTGAACAGTACTGTAATTAGTGTTCTTGTCCTCTGTCCTGGTGCACATATGCATACATTTCTTTTGATTTCATACATAAGTGTGTGCATACACACTTGCATACACCCGTACATATAGGCAGTCTTTGTATTGCACAGAACGATGTTAATTAAAACTTGTACATATCCCAGCTCTGTCTGGGCTTGGCAGGTTTGTGGTAACTGTTACCAATGTTACCTCAGTTGCTGTGGAACCATGCAAAGTGAGGAAACACAGTTTTAATAAGTGAAACTTTCAGTTAACGCAACATTGTGCAAAGCAAGGACAGCCTCCAATACACATACATACCTAGGAGTGGCGTTTCTGGTTAAACAGGAATTCATATCTCGGTTTCGTCAGTAGCACCAACCTATTTTCCAAAGTAGTTGTATGAATTTCTTTTTCTATCAGCATTGTGTCAGAAGTACCCATTTTTCCACATCCTTACACACACTTGGCATTTCCCAGATTAGTAGTGAAGGTGATTGCCTTGTTCCATATTTTCGTTGGCTGGATCTATTTCTCTTAGGTGAAATGTCAGCCCAGCTATTTTTTCTATTTTTCTGTTAGGTTGTTTTTCCTTTTTCTTACTTATTTATAGAAGTTCTTTATATAGTCTGATATGGTTTTTGCAGATGTGTTATAAATATGTACCTCAAGTTTATGACATTATTTGATAAACAAAAGCTTTAAGTTATAAATGTAGCAATATTTAAAACTTAACAATATTTTCCTTTGTAGTTATGCTTTTGCAATTGCTTAAGAAACACTATCCTACCCTAAAGTCTAAAAGATATTTACCTAAATATTTTCCTAAAATGTTAAGGTTTTGCTTTTGGCATTTAGGCATTTAATTCATCTGGAGTTGATTTTTGTTTATAGTTGAGGTGGGAACCTAATATCCTTTCTTTTTCATCTATGTGTTGATAGTTTTTCCATATTTATTTGTGACTTGGTCCTCCATTCTTAATGATCTGCCATGTCACACCCTGTCATGTATCAAAGGTCCATTAACATTAGTGCATCTGTTTCTGGATTCTCTATTCTGTTCCACTGGTTAATTCATTTGTCACTGGACAAACACTACATTGCTTAATTACTATAACTTTATAATGAGTCTTTCATAATTATTCTCCTCAGAAGCGTTTTTGCTATTCCCAGTCCTTTGTTCTTTCAGTTATATTTTAAAATCAACCTATCAAGCTACGTGAGATTTTAATGAAGGCTATAAGAAATCTACAGATAAGTTAGGGTCAAATTAGCCTCTTTTGAATATTGCTAAGCCTTCCTGACTATGAATGTACATTTCTCTTAACTTATCCAGATTTTCCTTAATATCTTTGAGTAAGGGTTATTTTATGTACAGGCCTTATTCATATCCTACTACATTTATTCTTAGGAACTTTGTAGATTTTTCTACTGTAAATGTTTTCTTTAAAATTGTATTTTCAAAGTATTATTACAGAAACAGTAGGGAACCATTCCCTTTAAAGTTAGGTAGTACATAAGACTGCTTCCTATCACTACCATAGTCAATGTTTTACTGGAGATCTTAGTTATCACAGTGATACAAGAAAAATATTAGAGGGGTTAGGTTTGGAGAAGAGGGTCATTATTTACAGATGATATCATTGTACCCATAGAAAACTTACTTAGAAGAAAAATTACTTAGAAGTAATTGGTGAATCATCAAGTTGAAAAGATCTAAGACCAATAATCAAAAGTCAATTTCACTTCTTCTTCTTCTTCTTTTTTTTTTTTTTTTTGAAAGATTTACTTATTTGCTAGAGAGAGAGAGAGGCATGGAGAGTGGCAGGCAGAAGTTCTCTACTGAGCAAGGAGTCTAATGCAGGGCTTGATTCCAGGACCTTGGGGTCATAACCTGAGCTAAAGGCAGATGCTTAACTTACTGAACCACCCAGGCATCCCCACAAAAGTCAATTGTACTTCTTTGCTGTACTTAGATTGTATGTGATAAAAGTGTAATATTTAGCAGATTTAGGGAGAACTATGTCTGGTACAACAGCATTCTGTGAAAAAAGTATTCTGTTCTGTGGGTGTGGTTTACCAATTAATCAAGCGCTACAGAAGCCAGAATCTTTCTATTAATTACCTCTTGGGATTCAAACAAGTTTTATCTATCTGTACTAGTTTACAAAAGGGATTCTTTACAAAGAATTTCTGTAAAATAACCCTTACTCAAAGATATTAAGGAAAATCTGGATAAGTTAAGAGAAATATATATTCACAGTCAGGAAGGCTTAGCTATATTCAAAAGAGGCTAATTTGACCCTAAGAATTTTTGTAAATTCTTTGTAAAGAATCCCTGTTGTATACTAGTATACAGAACTCTGTAAAGACAAGTAAATTGAGTAAGAACGACTGAATCCATTGTGTAGAATAAGACTGTATGCAAATTACTCATTTATAACATGAATAGTCATATTAATACAACACACTACAAGTAACCCAAAGTATTATTCTGATGACAAATTCCTTCTGGTAGGATTGCTGAAATATGTGATGACAGTAGGGGTAAGGGTCTCTGTCTAAATTGCATTCATTTTCTTGTGTCATCGTCCATAATCTGGGTTCTTGGTTGATCCTTTCCTGGATGTCTGCCCTGGAACGTTCACCTCTTTACATCAAGCTAGATAAGAAGCATTATTTTTTTAAAGATTTTATTTATTTGTTTTTACAGAGAGAGAGAGAACACAAGCAGGAGGAACAGGAGAGAGAGAGAAGCAGACTCCGGGCTGAGCAGGGAGCCCAATGCTGGTCTCCATCCCAAGACCCTGGGATCATGATCTGAGTTGAAGGCAGGCAGATGCGTAACCAACTGAGCCACCCACATGCCCCCAAATTATTAATTTTGTTATTGTTGTTTGCTTTTTGCAACTTTTTAGCATTCGTTGTTTTCGTAAAGAACCTGTGTCATGCTCTAGCTCAGATCCATGCACTTGAGAATTTTAAGAACTTCTCTCCTTCATTTCTCTCTGGAAAACAGCAGCTGCTCATTACAAGGGAAGTGGTTAGTCTGTGTAGGACTTCATCCTTCTGTTCTGACTCATTGTTTACTCTTCTTCCCTTCTTCAGGAGGGTAAAATCAGCTTTCAGACTCCTAATAGTTCTGATTCTACTTGGACAACTCCCCCATATTTATAGTGACCATGGGAATTCATGGCATCTCTTCATCTCATTCACAAACTTCTCAGGAATGACTTTACCACACATTTCACAGTTTAATCTTTCCCTGCCCACTACCGGGGAGCTACAAAACCCATGTAGGTCTTTATCTTCGAGATTGTTGAATTCTGTTTCAAATGGTCTTGATTAATGTGTACCGCATATTTAAAAAACGTGATAAAGAAAAAACGCAGTGGCAATAAAAAAGAGAAAATGTCTAGGAAGAAAATTAGAATTATGCAAAAATCTATGCGAGCAAAATGTTAAATCACTGAGAGACATAAAGGAAATATTGGAAACTTGGAAGAGTATATCATACCCTCAGTAGGAAGATTCAATATTCTAACGAGGTCAGTTCTGCCTCAATCAGTTTATAAGTTTATTGTGAGCCCAACAGAAATACTACTGTGATATTTTTAGAACCAGATAAACTAACTTCCAAGTTCATGGGTAAAGAAACTGTGAGAGGAAAGGCCAGAAAAATCCAAACAGAAAAACTAAGTGGAGTATAGAGTTATATTTATAATATAAATCTACAGTAATTGAACATCATGGCATGAGAGCATAATTAAACAGATCAGTGTAAGTGCATAAAATGCATAAAGAATCCAGAAACTGATCCAAAGACATATAGGGACTGAAAATGTGAAAAACAATCATGGCATAATATTGATGACATTAAACATTTGAATATTTATCAGGGGAAAATAATACATTGGATTCTTATCCCTTTCCATGTTAAAATAAACACAAAATGGATGCAAGATTAGGTGTAAACAGGGAAATTACAAAAACACTGAAAGGGAATTTTTAACTAATATTGGTAAAAGGAAGACCTTTTGGGGCAGGGCAAAAAAATAATAAAATATTGATAAATTGATAAATTTAATTAGAAAACAAGACGTTTCTGTTACATTATCAGAGGACAATTTTGAGTTTTAATGCTTAAATATTATTCTAGCTGAATTAGTATTTGTATACTTATTAAAATAAGAATGGAGTAGGGTAGAAAATGGATTTTATTACTCTCTCAGTTAAGCATTGGCTAATTGAGCTGCACGACTACCCTTGTGCTGGATAAATTGAGTTTTATTTTATTTTTGTTTTGTCTCTTTTCCTTCTTCTCTTCTCTCTCTCTGTCTTTCCTTCCCTTCTTCTCTGTCCCCTTCCTCCCTCCCGTCTTTACTTCCTTCCTTCCACAAAGTACCCAGAAAGTATTTGTTTGTTTGTTTGTTTCTTTGTTTTTAGAGAGGGAGGTGGGGGAGGAGCAGAGGGAGAAGGAGAGAGGGAGTGTCAAGGACGCACCAAGCCCAGTGCAGAGGTCAACACAGAGCTGGATCCCAGGACCCCGAGATCATAACCTGAGTTGAAACCGAGAGTCAGATGCTTACCTGACTAAGCCACCCAGGTGTCTCATACCCTTGGATTTTAATGGGGTGATCCTTTAGTAAATCTTGCAGCTTCTAGAGTCCTTGAGAGAAAGACACACAAACAGAGAGACACAGAGAGAGGGACGGAGAACACTTGGGCACTTTCTGTCTGCTGTTCACTCTTGTGGTCATTCTGTCATGTCTTTGATAAATATTTATTGTGTAGCTATTTTGAGTAGATGTTACTGGGCGTGGGGAAGATGTTACTTTGTCTTTGAGTTTAAGACAACACTTGATATGATGTAAATTGAGGTAAATTGACTGGGTCTATGACCAGTTTGGTCATCCCCAAAGGTGGCTAGGACCAGACTATTGTGTCATTAGATTTTTATTTAAGAATTGGCAAATGAAAGCGGCCAACCAATTCATGTTACTGTTTAAATACATTCTTATGAACATTATCCTAAGTTCTGGACTTGGTAATAATTTTATGAGTTGCTAAAGAAATCCTTTTCTTCACTACTTACTATGACTAAAACAAGAATGTATTTGCTTAGTGATATGGCACATTTAACCTAGCCTATTATCAAATTAATCCCTCCGCCTACTTTTTCGCTCGTTATTACTAAATGAAGAGAAGAAAATGATTAAGTTCATCCATTTCCGGTTTCTCGGTTCTCTTAGCATCAGATACGAGTGGGTTGTTATTTGATGAGAGGATTTAGCAGGGCTGGTGAAGTGTGATTTTCTGAATTCGGTGTAACTATACACATCTGAGGTTTTTCTTTTTACCTTCGTTGGCTGTCAAGTTTATGGCTGTGCAAGGATATCCAACTAGCTTTCAAAAGCTTTTCCGGGTTCCTTGAAACCTACTTGCTTTCTCAGCAGCTTTCCCCTTTCGGAGCCTTATAGTACACTCGTAAGTGGCTCAAACGTGAGTCAGGTACTGTGTAACACTTTCAAAAGAGAAGGCGAGGCTGGTTGTGTGCTTCTGGTTTCCGTACAAATAAATCAACCATAGATCATAAAATTCAACCTGTAATAACAGTCACTAATATTGAATAAATTGCCCGCTGGTTTGAAAACCTATTCAAATATTTTGCACCACCCACAAAAGCAGTTGCAATAAACTGCTTGGTTATAAAAATCACGGAGCACCTAATTATTGGCATCATCATCTTCATTTATTCTCTCGTTCTTTCTTTTGGGAAGCGAAAGTCTCGGTTTGAAAAACAACTTTCCCGTGGCATTTCCCATTCTGAGTTGTGATGGGAATTTTAAGTAAAAAATAAACTTGGGGCAGTGATAAAAATGAAATTGGACCTTTTTAAAAATAAGACATCACAAACTATAATTTAAATGAGTCACTGCTGATTAATATAATAATAATTTTCATAAGGACTTCATTGCATTGTGTATAAAAAAGCTGCTATGGAAACTCATGAAAGTACTGTGGTGTGTCAAAGTTTTAGATTAATTTTTTTGCAAGAGAAATGACTTGGAAACTATAAACATGTGCCTGGGTTTCTCACAGGGAAATTTGAATATGAAAGAAGAAGCTGGGATCCTGACTTATTTATACTGGCCAGGACTTAAGTTACTGATGTCCTAAGAAATACCAAGTTCACATACTTCGAATGTGGTTAGAAATGCATATGCAAGCACCTGCTGAGGTTGCTACCATTGTGCCTGTCCATAGAATGGGTGGTTGGATTTTAGAAGCCCTGAGGTGAGTCTCCTCTGGTCCACAAGCCAGGGTCAACAATTTTGTCAGCCTGGCCAAGTATTAGAAATATGTTGGGAAAATAAAGAACATCCCAATTTTAATGCAGCTTTACTCAAAGTTAGTTGGTTATATACCCAATGACACTTCTGTTACGAAACAGGAGGCTTTGCCTTTTGATGGTCATGGATCCCAGGGAACTAACTGCCAGTGACCAGTAACTGTCAAGATCACCATCGTGCTCTCCTCTCAGAGTGTGCCTCCGTTTAGTGTCTCAGCATCTGGGAATGAGAGGTAGGTTGTTTTGTTGACACTTGCTCGTACAAACTTTATTAAAATCTCAGGCCATTTCTGGATAGGATGAGGGTTAGGAGTAGGTCAGTGGCAATAGAGTGCTCATGATGAAATGAAAAATCCCCATGTAGGCAAGTTCTGAGCTTGCCTTGCAACTTTGCCGTAAAACTCACCCATCAAGGACCAAATGGAGACTTCACCAACGGGACCCAACACCTACCAGGTGCGGGGGAAAGGTGTGAAAAACATCTAACACCTCTTAAAAGGCCTTCAAATCAATGGCAGCTGTTAATCCCTCTGAGCCCACATTATGTAATTTCTCTTGCTGTGGCGCTGCAGCCATCATACATCTTCATTATGTAGGAGGAAGTTGAAGCACAAAGGATGGGTGATTTACCAAAGACTTGGAGAAAATCTAATTAGAATGGGAGCTTTCTCTTTTTCCATAAGTTCTCTTGTGCTTTTTCTGGGGTCTCATGAATTGCTTGGGTAAAGAAATCTGTTCCAGTTCTGAACAAAAGCACATACCACCACTCCACAGTGTTCACTACTCTGTTGTGAGATAAAGCCTCTTGTCAGATGAAGATCTGGGTGGCAGAGACCTATAGGCGAAGTGACACAAACAGAGGAAACACACCTGAAAGAAGACAATCTTCAGGTAGAGTAGGGAGATGCCAATACTTAGATCTTCTTGATGGTGATCGTGAGCGACTAAATCAACCCACCCCGTACCCCTTTATCCACTGGGCTTCCTCTGATGTGAGTTAACGCATTTTTCTCATTATATAAACCAGTTTGAGCTGGGTTTCTGTACTTGTCATAGAAATTCTAATCAGTATGCCCTGACATTTATTCATGTGCTTCACGTCTTATGGATGTTGGGCGTCTGTGAGCTGGTCAAGTCACCCTTTCACTCATACCCCGACCTGCTTGCCCTTCTCTGCACCCCAGAAGGCTGAACATTTTGGACTGCATCACCTGGGTTCTAGTGATTTCTGGCATCTGGTTAGGTTCAACGGGTTGGAGGCAGGCACCAGTAACATATGGGAGGACAGAAGAAGACATGAAGGTGTTTCTTCAACATTCCCATCGGTGTAGAAGCTGTATTTTCTGCCTTAGAAGCCGGTGTGCCCATCCATGACTGTAGCTCCCAGAAGAGTACCCTCTTCCCTGGCCTTATACCTCTTTCCTGACTTGTTTCTTCAGCTCTGGGCTGGTATGGTTGCCTCTATTGCCCACCTCTGGCTGCCCCGATGTCCCATGTTTGTCCCCTTAAGTTTGTCCTACCACCACAAGTGACCTCTCATCAAAGTCTCCTCATTCAAGCCATCTGGTAAGAATTGTGTTATCTTCCAGTGTGCTACTGGCCTCACTCTCTGGCCTTCATTTGTTTGGAGCTATAATATTCTCCAACCCTGAACTATAAACAAAGCTACTCAGAGCAGATATTAGGGTTTGATGAGGACCTCAAAGGCTTTCTCTTGCCAGTTTATCCATTGACTTTGAATGGGTGAGGGATTGGCAAGATTTTTATGCAAATGTTTTAGGTTTTGTGGACTTTGCCCTCTCTGTTGCGACTATCAATTCTGTCCTTTTTAAACTAATGTGTGGTGGTATGGCCCAAAAGGACTTTATTTGTACAATCAGGTAATGGGTTGGATTTGGTTCCACAGGTCAGTTTGCCAACCTCTGAGTTAGTTCATTTAGTTTATGATTCTGAAGTCAGGGAACAAAGTGCTCCTCTCTGAGATAGTTACAAAGGAGAACGCAAGGTGAGGCATGTTTTTGATTGAAAGGTGACTACTGTATATGATAAGTCATTTGGGGGGATATATTTTATCAAATATATCCTGGAAGAAGACTTTCCTTTTTCTACCAGCAGACAGTTAGACCACGGATGCAGTGATTACCAGAATGGGAACGCTCATTCTGGCCCACTCTTCCAAACTCCCTTCTGGAACCTGAGCTAGATGGTCTTGTATAGGGTGGATATGTGATGACTATACATCAAACTATGACTCCACACTGGCTTGTCTTGCCACCCCTGGCCCTGCAGTCTGCTCACTGAGTTAACCTTTGTGATTTGAGGGCAGCTCTCCTCCTGCCCAAACCCTGTCCTCAGCCTGACAGATTGCATGGATCTCCTGAAACAGAGGGAAGTGAAAACTATTCCTGAGGGAACCTGGGGTGAGCACTGACTTAGCTTCCTGGTGGAGACAGGCTAGGCTGGGTCCTTGCCCTTATGCCACTCTTGTCTCACTCAGGACTCCTAGGTAGCTCTGAGAGCCCTCTAGGACAACACTATCTAAATATAGGGAAGCAAGAGAACAGATACCTGGAGAATTGGTCTCCTAGACATCTACTTTGGGCAATGGAGAGAAGCCAACTTAAACAACAGCAGACACTCTCTGTTCTCTTGGGGCAGTGGCTGTGATCATGACCAATCCTCCCCAACCCTACACCCCCCCACATACTCTCAAGCATTCTCAACCCTGCTTTTTTCTGGCCTAGTGGTTCAGTTTAGCTCACACTGTCCTCTCCCATAATCCTTATTTGTTCAAGTAGTTACAGAACTTTCTAAAATCTGTTGGCATAGACAAGGAAAAGTCAAACATCTTTTGTTGTAGAGTTTGTGATCCCTGGGGTGGACTGGGTATGGACCCTCTTCACTAGGCCCATAGGGCAGCAGCAGAACCGAAAAGGTGCACTGGGAGACTCTGCAGTGAGTCTGCCCCCTGAACGATCATTCCTGTTGAAGCATTTTGCATGGCTGGTGTATACCTGTGATCAGATTCACCCGCAGATCTTGCTAAAATATAGCTTGCTGAAACTCACTTCCAGCGTTTTCATTCAGTAGGTAGGTTTTGGATGAAACCTGAAAATTCGCACGTCTAACAAGTTCCCAGGTGATCCCGCTTGTCTGAGGCCCACACTTTGAGAGCCACCAGTGTATGCGATTATATAGTTGGTAGAGACTTCAAAATAGCAAAGGTTCTCATAATTCCACAGACGTGCAATGGGTTACCCTAGCTGGCACTGGCCCTAAGATATTGTTAGAAACTTGATCTTTAGTAGCTGGGAAAAGAAGGAAAACATTTAAAGCTGCAAGCAATTTCCAGTCTCTAAGGGTAGTGACATGAATTTACCTCAGAGGCAAATTGTTGCTTTTGGTCTGGGAAAACCACTTGAGTCTGCTATTTATTTACAAAAATGTAAATCAAATATTCACCCACTGTTCTAGAGGGAAATGTGAAGTTAGTATTAACCTGAACACAGATGTTTGAGACTGAGAAGTTAAGTGTTCTATTTGATAACATAAATTTTGGGTGAAGATTGAGCCAAACTTCTGTCTGGGGGACATAGTTGTCTGGGCGGGGGTGGGTTGGGTGGGGGTGGGGTACACGTTCCAGCATTTCTAGGCTTGTCTGATTCTGAGGGCACTTTGCTTCAAACTGTGGTCTATTCTTATAGCTCTGTGTGTGCAGCCATTGTTTTCCAGAACTCTGGGGCTGAGACCCAAGGACTGAGGGAAGAGAGTACCTATGGAAAAGCAGATCAACCAGGTACTTGGTATGTCTCACAGATGTTCTGATGTAATTTTTCTGCTGGGAGTTTCCTCCAGAGGAAAGGAATATTTCCATGTCAGTCGACTGGGAATAGGGCATTCACCCTAGGAAAGTGAGAAGGGAGGAGATGGTATTCAGAGTGAGGGAAGGGATATTCTTTCAGGACATAAGAGAGCTAGGTGGGCCCGGATTCTGAGGATGACTTGTCCCTGGATGGCCTGAGGGTGACGAGGAGCTCGAGGTGCATGAGCTCGGAGCTAGCCTGAAAAAGGGGGCAGATTGTGTGAAGACCCACAAAGACAGGACAGGACTGAGGGCTCTGAAACTCATGACTTCCAGTCCAGACTTACACTTCCCTTCTCTAATACCTGGTTCAAGGTTGGAGTTTAATCTTTGTTGGGACACAAGTGTCACTATCTTGGAGCTAAGTAGCCAAGGAGAGTACAGGGCTTCTGCCCAAGACTACTTCTCAAGGACAGTGGACTTCTCCATAGTGTAGGGGTGTCCCAAGGATTGTCTCTAGGAGCTAAGAAATAGGACAAGCCCAGGCATGACTAAAGTGACACCATGGTGGGGCTGGGCAAATTCCTTTATAGGAAGGTTGGGACTCAAGATAAACCATAATTCTGAAGTCATGGTAAGATAAAACTGGATATCTGAGGTACAAAGAGAAATAAAGTTGGTTGGCTTGGTTAATACTAGAAATAATTTAGGGACAGGCATTATATGTGAACATCCATCCTAAAGAACAGACACAGACAGAAGGCATTCCCCCTTTTTAATAGGATAAAGCAATTCAAGTTTTCATGACAAGTGAATATATCTAAGTAACTACATCAGCAAGAAATGGAAAGCTTGATCTGTAGATCTTAGATAGGAAATGAAGTTACATTGTATGAGCTTCAAAAACTCCCTCTAATTAGGCTGAATGATTTCCATCAATTCTATTAATCTTTCATGGCACACATGTGAAAACCCTAACCAGAGAAGGAAATAAAACTATGTTAGAGCAACAGAAGGGGTTGAGTAGGTGCAGAAGGTCACTAAAGAGAATCAATGTTCCTGTAATTTTCTTGAGAGCTCCAAAAATAACAAATATCAATTTGGAACCAGATTCCTCCCTGCTTCATCATGGCTTCCTGGGGCTAGCAGACTGGACAAGGCCATCCAGAAGGTAGGACATCTTGACTGTAGCCAAAGTAAGCATACTTGTGCAGAAAACCAAAACAATTTGGGAAGAAGAAGCCAACATGTAACACATGCTGATTCAGTGAAAAAATGAATTTATATCTAGTACATCAAAGAGTTGGGTCAAAGCACAGTGTAGGCACAGGGGCCTTAGAGAGGATTATCAGTAACTCACACTGGGAGTAAGTGTGCTTATGCAGAAGATAGCCACCTAATGCTTAAAGAGAAGAACGGTTTATTCTATAGAAGGAGGTATGTATGTCTGCTGGCTTCTTGATCTGAAAAATCTCAAAACAATTGAGAGTGTCTTACACCACTGATTTAAGATTATCTTCTTTACTACCTACTCTTCACCGTAGGAATTATGGTAACATTACATGGGCAGGTTCATATGACTAAGTCCAGACCTCACGCACTGAATTGTTTACAACCTTTGTTGAGTTGCTTCTTAACATAGGCCTTGGTGTCTCTTTTCAAAAAAAGAAAGATTCATATTTCACTGAGACTGTGAAACACTTTTAAAAATTCATCTGGTGGGCACCTGGGTGGCTCAGTGGGTTAAGCCTCTGCCTTCAGCTCAGGTCATGATCTCAGGGTCCTGGGATCAAGCCCCACATCAGGCTCTCTGCTCAGCGGGGAGCCTGCTCCCCCCCCCCCCCCCCGCCTCTCTGCCTACTTGTGATCTGTCTGTCAAATAAATAAATAAAATCTTTAAAAAAATATTCATTTGAACTCATTAAAGTGAAAAATCGAGGGACTTTCTGTTTTCTACTTAGAATACATTGCAGACTAACTGACATTAGACAGTATTTCATGACAGTACTGTTTTTCCCTGCTTATGTAATTTCCTTGGGAAACTGGACTGGTGTGTAACTATCATTTAGCCACATTCTTCTACTAGAGATTTCAGAGTCTTTTTAATGTCTTCCTATTCATCTCCTAGGCCTCCAACCATAGCAGAGATCGCTCCTCTCCTTTGAATAATGGGACAGCAAAGAACCCATGAGTGAAGAAGTTTGCCCAGGATGGAGTCAGACGCTGATCCCGGGGCTCCAGGCTCCCAGCCAAAGCTTCCTGCCTTGGTCTGAAAGGCCTTTGGTGATGTTGAGCACACACCATTCTTTATGGGGAAGCTACGATCCCTACAACACCAAAAAGTGACATAGAATAGAAGAAACACAGGGATTGCTCCAGAACTGAGGGAACAGGAGACTGGAGGACATTCCATTTTGCTGGAACTTCTCAGACTAGGTTTTTGTCACACACAACACACCCTGCAAATGTTTTCTCCTTAGTCTGTAAGACACTTATATATCAATAGTTCTGATTAGCTGGTCCTTCACATACCAGAATAGTTGTTCTGCAAGATCCATTTTGGCACCAAAATATTTAGGGTGACTTTTAAAAGCGTGTTTTTAAGGGGTTTTCCTTCGGAGTTATGTGACTGTCGTGTTGGCAGGTGTGAGTGAAATTCAAGTTCTCGTTCCAATCTACACAGATAATCCATTAAGCTTACGTGGCCCTCACCTTGGATACTTTAACATATATTTGGCAATTTTATCTTTTACGGTATCAACTAAAATATAAGCTATTTAACCTAGTGCCTAAAAAGAAACTACTAGAAAATGGTGCCCAGGAATCCCAAAGCACGAGGGTCCATGTAATACATTTCTACGTGCACTCAGAGTGCCTGCTTTTTGAAGGCACCACACCCCATGTTTGGGAGAACATAAAGGACCGTCTTTGCTTTTAAGGAGTTTAACTTTGAATGAGGAGAAAGAAACTCACAAAAAGGTAATAGAAGCTATACTGAGTACAAAGTATTACCAAAGTATAGAGGAGGAAGAAATCTTTTTTATGGGAGATAAGAAAGGCTTTGTGGCTAAGACTGCCTTTGAACTACCAAGTGGCCGGAGATGTCCTACAGGGAGAAGAAGGCCGGGGTACCACCTCAGGGGTACTAAAGGAAATATGAGTTAATTTCGGAGGCAGCCATCGGTCTGATGAGACGGAAGCCAGTTTTTTTGTATTTGTAGCACCTTCCAAGAATGCTTATAAAGCATCCAGCAGAGATACTCAATCACTCGGATATAAAGACCTGTGTGGTCTTTTACATTCCCCTGTTTTAGAGCTAATCAAGGGAAGAGCCTGTCCCATGGCATGTCCAAGGGACAAAGTGACTGGTTGCAGTTGAGAGTGTGGTGATCTGATGGGCCCCATGGACGCTAGTTGTCATCTGGGCAACCAGCACTTAGTGATGTCTCCTCAGTCTCCACACTGTGCCCCTGGACCCGTGTCTGGTTTTTAGCTCTAGAAACCTGCCTTAGCCTCCTTATCTTGGAATAGTTTGCTGTTTTATAACAAGACACCTTATCACTTTGTCCAGATTCTTCACAATATTTGATCAGCATGTTCTCTTCCAGTGCAGATTCATTAACTGAAGGTAGGGGACCTATCCTCGTGATGCCTGAGACACAAATGTCTGTAATTAAGAGGATACATGTCCTCCTAGGTATGCAAGACTTATCACTGGGTGCTGGGAGGACAGGACTGGAAATTTCTGTTTCCATTTTAATGTTAAAATAGGAAAGAGATGAAGTTTGCTGACTTAAAATGTATAGTGTCAGGAGTGGGCATATCAGAGTCTCATTCACCTTCTCCAAGTGTGGGTGTGAGGCCAGAGGGACAATTGGCATGATCTCAGTCATTTGCTCTTACTGAGACTTGCACTTATAAATTATCAGATTACATGGTGTTATCTTTTATTATCACATTTAAACTAAACCAAGTATTTGCAAGTATCTCAAAAAATTTCCACAAAGAAATCACAAATTGAAGATATTTCTAATAATGCAAACCAAGTTAAGAACATTTGAAAAGTATGGCAATTACTTTTCTTCCAAGTCCCTCTGTGACATCATGAAGTTAAAAATATGACACTACATTCTAATCTGATAACAAATTGGCCAAAAAAATATAGTAACCAAGAAAACTTTTTAGATAGGAAGTTACAAGACTTGCTAAGAATAACCTGGCTCTAAGAATATATTGTCCCTGGAGGTATTTATTCAATAACGGTAGTAAGTAAATGCAATTTATAAATAAATACAAACAAACTGAAATATCTGATATAAAGTGTTAGAGACATTGGGCAAGACCATCTTCTTGTCTCTGTAAGCTCCTAATAAGACTCAAAGCCCCTGAGAACTGCTCATCAGGGGACAACTGCTTTTTCTGCCCCATAAGAAAATACAACGCCCCTGCCTCTTCCCTGGGTCAACACTGCCCAGTTTCATACTTTGGAATCCCTTTTCCAGACTTGATGCTGAGCATGTCCATGAGGCACAGCATTCCATCTTAGCCATCTTTGCAGCACCCTGTTTGTTCTGCATGAATCCTAGGAGACTCTTAGATTGTAAATTTTATTTCTGAAGATCTTTACATTATGTTCAGATTTGTTGTGCTCCAAGTGAAAGAGGTTCCTTTCACCCTATATGCCACCTGCAAGGGGCACTTTCATTTTTGTTGAACAAAATGCACTTCCAGTCAAGATATTGAACAAATTGAACGGAGAAATGGGCTCCTTTCCAAATGTGACCTTTCTATACACTATGGAATTCCACTCCTATTCCAAGAACCCATGACATGAACATGAAAGCTAGCCCCATATACTTTTACTATGAGGTGGGAGAAGGTGACATATCCATAAAGTAAGTAGGGATCTAGATGTCCTTTCCCACTTCCTGAAGGTGTCAGAGCAGGTGGTCAGAATTAAGTGACTTATCCTAAGTCGAGTTAGCACTCACTCCTGAAGTAGACTCTCAGAAAGTCTTTTTTTCCCTCCGAAAGCCTTGAGAGGAATGAAACTGCTTAGCATGGTACACGTAAACCTGTTTTGCATACTATAAATAGTTAACGATTTTCTAATTTGTTTTTAATCTCTTTTTCCTTGATAGACGAGGGCCCTAGGTAACTGATATAATACTCTGCCAGCTCCTGGGGCTTAATAAAACTTCTGATCATTTTAATAGTACTTGAAATCTACTAGCTGTGTAATGCATCCTTCCACTGTCAGCCTCAGTGGCAGTGACTATAAAATAATACAAGGGAATGTAGGAATTAGGTTGTGTTCTCAGGTTAGGAGTGTAAGTCATACTGCAAGATGAAGCTTTCATTTGAGATGGTACTAACAAGCTGAACCCGGCTAGAGATCAGTCCTGAACCTGAGCTTCTCACCTTTGATTTGGAATGATGATTAAGCCAGATGAAAGAAACATCCTATGAGAGGGGTGTGGAATACACCATTTCATAGCCGTGAACCCGAGCACTTCCATCAGTGATGAACAAAACGCTTATCATGAGTTAGGTTCTCTCAAGGATCACCTAGGAAATCAATGCAAAATGGGTTTCCTTGGTTCCTGCCAGGTGGTGTCAAGCACCTGATCTGAATGAGTCAATTTAGTTTACCAAACTTCCTAATTTACCACGAGTAAATATATCCCCTTGGAGAATGTGGCTCACTTGCCCTTAACAATTTATGTCACAAGAGCTGTTGACTTCTGTTCAGTGTCTTGCTGCTCTATGTTTTGGAATATTGCCTTCTGCTCTGCATTTGCCCAAGTCTAAGGTACCAGGACTCTGCTTGGGGAGCTGGTGGGGTCTTTCACCACATCCTACCAAGAACTTTCATCTAAACTTTGGCTCTTTTCCAAGATGAAGCGAGTCCTAACTGAAACCCAGCACCTCAGACACCAGGGAAGAGGCCAGAGCCCTGTGTCTTGGCCAGCCTGGGAATTCTGATCCTCTTGGCATAAAGAGTACATTTCTTTTTAATTCCTGCATGTATTACACCAGCGAGACTGAATAGGTCCCAGCCAGCTTACCTGTTAGCCCTCCACCATATGGCCTTGGGAGCAGGAAAGTCTGGGAGGAGGGTTATTTACCTGGAAGAGCGGCAGGAAGAAGGCTGAACACAGGAGACAAGGCATTTCGGCAAGATTGTGCAGTTGGCTCTTTTTTTGCCTTTAATGGAATTAGGGTCGGTTGCCACCTTCCCGCCATCACTAAGATCGGTTATGAAAGACCCCACAACAGTGTAGTACTCAAAAGAACCATCAAACACCTGCCATCCCAAATAGGGATGCTGGCAATTAAAGGGGGTGCCAAGGGGCAGTTCGTAAAGTTATCTGGCTAGTGGCCCCACCTACTTTAAATTGCCTGAGAACATTCTGAGGAATTCATTTTTCTTTTCTTGTAAGAGAACAAGGGGTCGGAGTGCTGCGTGTGCATGTGTGGGCCCAGGTGCATGCACGTGTGTAAGCATATTGTGCTCATGCGTGCACCCTTGCTTTTGCCTGTGTGCGTTTGTCATAAAACTTGAAAGAAAGTACAAGTTTTTGCTGAAATGAAAGCTTTTTATAGCAGAGTTATAAATCACTTCAAGGAGTGATTTTCAGTTAAGGGCTGACAGCTCCCTTGTGAAGTGACCATGCCAGGCCTGCCATTCAAAGAAGATTGGAGACCAGTCTTGTTTGTCATCTGAAATGGAAGTGCTATGTTCTTGGGGATGCCACGTGAGGAGGCAAGATGGAGTGTTCCTGCAATTTGCACTATCTTTGGATGAAACTAGAAGGAGGTGTTAGTATGATGTAATACATAATATTGAGCATGAAGTGATTAAGCAGTTGTATACTGAGCTACTGTTTGGGGCAGAGCGGAAACAGAAATGCTGTTTATTGTTACATGGATGCTGTCTGGCCACCATGTTTCCATGCAATAAAGGATTCATTTGCAGGTGTGCCTCCCAGCACAACGTTACTGCACCTGTGTGCTGTACCTTATAACCTTTTCCCACCCTGCAGCCAGAACTCCAAGCCCAGGGAAAGAAATCAGACACAGACCTCTCAAGCTGGAGGTGGAAATCCACAGCACAGCAGAACTGGGGCTAAAATTGACAACGTTTAATGGAGGTCAACAAAGGCCTGCATAGAAGTCCCATCTAGAGACTCCTCTGTAAGCAAAAGATAAGGTCATCTGTTTCTGAAAGGAGAGGTAGACTTCCCAGCACACCAAGCCCAGTGGTCATGAATAATAGAGGACATGCAACGTCTACACCAAACAAGAACTCACCTTTCATCCTCCTTTTAGCCCCTGTTCCTTAGTGTAAAGGAACTGGGGAGATTAGACATCAGAAACCACCGTTATCTTCGTTAGAGTTCACTGGATGTAAAGAAAAAATCTTGACCGGTGTGAAAGTCAGAATCCTACAAAAATAGTGGGGTTAAAAAAAAAAAAACAACTTAAAATGATTTTTTAAATTTAAAAAAAAAATCCATGGCCAAAGTATGTTGTCTTTTTCTTGCCGTATCAACTATTTCATGGAATATCCAATATTAAAAAGAACTTATAGAATAAACAAGTCACAAACAATGCCAGCTAGAGACGGAGAAAGTTCCAGCAGAAAGGATTTGGATGCTGTTCTCTATCCAGTATTAGAATTTCTTGCTGAAGAAGCCTCCTTAGGGATGGAGCCAACTAGCCTTTCCAAGTGATGGCACCATCACTTGCTGCTGTTGCTGGGCATTCTCTGAGATGAGGCATGGGGCCAATGTCAGACTTAATTCATCATTTTGGATATAGCTAAGAATCTTCTTTTTAATTGGAACTGTGATACTGTCTTGCTTCTTTTCATCTGAGTTCCTCCTAACAATGTTTGACTCCACTTAAGATTTAACACATTAGGGGCACCTGGGTGGCTCAGTGGGTTAAGGCCTCTGCCTTCGGCTCAGGTCATGATCCCAGGGCCATGGGATCGAGCCCCATATCGGGTTCTCTGCTCTACAGGGAGCCTGCTTCCTCCTCTCTCTCTGCCTGCCTCTCTGCCTATTTGTGATCTCTGTCTGTCAAATAAATAAAAATAAATAAAAAAAATTTAAAAAAAGATTTAACACATTAAAAAACCACTGGGAATATATAGGCCTTCAGAGAGCAAAACCTCAGCAACAATTGCATTCCTATTTATGAAAGCATTCATTTGGTCCCCACGTTATTCATTTCTAGAGATGGATTTTAACGTGTTACTTATATATGTATAATTTGCACGTAGCTTTTATGGCTCCATCTTGAGGAGACTGAGAAATGGCTGTAATTCTCATTACCAAGTTTAGGGTCTCAGGTCTGTCATATACAAATATTGGAATCAGCAGCCTTTCACTGGTGTGATGCCAAGAGCCTATGGTATAGAGTGGGCAAAACCAGAATTAGCAGCATCCTTTGTAACCCCATGCTTAGTGAGGCTGATTTCTTCCTGGGTCCACGGCATGTCCAGCAGCTCCACTGGATGGAACCCCCAATGGGCCAGCACCCCTTCACCCCATCGCACTCTGTGTAGGAGAGAGAACCATGCAACAGATGAGGACAGGAGGAGGACAGTGTCCTCTCTGATCCTAACATGTAATGATCCGAAGAGGTCTGAGTTCACCCAGTTTGGAGATGGGGCTGGATTTAGGTTCACTAATCTCTGGAAGCAGACCTGGGACATGGGGTTATTTCCCTTTCCGGCCCTCTAGAGAAGTGGCTTCTGCTCTCACCACGTTGCCCCTTGCTACCTCCTGCTCCATCAACTTCACAGACTCACACTTCTGTGAAATGAAAAGCAACATCAAGGTTCTTGTTGTGAACATCTCACTATTCACTGTTCAAACCTGTCCTAAAAATGCCCCGAGTGGTTCCTACCATCCTGTGTCCTTTTGTCTCCTTGTCCTCTGTGACAACGAATCTTCATTCTGAAATCAATCAGGGAAGGCATTCTTCAGATTGGGGCCCTGGTTCCCTTCTCTGGGTCTCTGCTGGCATTTAGCCGCCATGGAACCTGAAAAGCTCTTGAAAATGAGGACTGTTACGTGTATGTTCCCACACGCCCGAGTTTCTGCCTCAGTGGCCGAGTTCTTCTTTTGATTAAGGCTGTGTCTACCACCCTCTGCACCCATTGGAATCTTTCACACGGGGTCTCCATAGGAACACCTTGGAGCTCGTCTTCTCTTATGCAAAACTCCTCCCCAGAAATTGGCCAAAACGTGGGCTGGAGGTACCTGGGGGTACCGGTCATATGTTCAACACATGTAGAGGCTGCAAAAAGCATTTCCTCAGTGCATTTCCTTTCCGCTAATGCCCTTCAAAATCTAATAATATTTCATTTAGGGGGAAAAGTAAGTTGTTCTCTTTCAATGAGGCAGATCATTACTTTTCCATTTCCTTACGTAGGTAGGTATGTGTGTTGTCCTTCATAACTCAGAGGCTATGCACACACCGATTGGTGATCTGCGATGGGAATTATTTTTCTAATAAACACCATGCGATATCGTGCTTTGGGCATAGTGCATCATCCAAGAACCCCAGTGACCAATAACGTGTATTTGTAACATTTCTGCCTGGTTTGGAAATACAGTTTATAAGACCTCTTTCCCTCTGTGAAGCTCAATCATTTATTTCAGTCAAATTCCTAGGCATTTCGTGTTTAGGCTCTTTAGGAAGGAGCACAAAGTCTTGTGGTGAAGCATTTGGGCTTTGGAGTCAGAAACATCTGGAGCAGAGGCCAGGCTCTGCTGTGAGCCCCTGAGCAGCCTTCTGCAACTGGACATTCTCAGAGCCTCCTTTTGGTTTCCTCCTCCAAAAGGGAGAGCAGTGGTCAGCCCAGCTCTACAGCGCCCGGCACCTGGCTGGAACTGTTTAAAAGGTAATTTACTGGTTTCAGCTGGTTCAATCTTAGGTCATGGTGCTGACACACCACCCCCAGAGTGTACAGAAGCAATCACTTTGTGAGTATTGTTACAACCTTCCAGGAGGATGTTCTGTCTCTACTCTTGGACTTCTATGGCACCCCACTCTCCAGGGCTGCCCCCTGGGATCTCTGCCCTCTCGGTGCCACACTTTTCTCTCCTACCTGTTAAATGTCATCCTTGACACAGTCTGCTCCCACTTCCCCTGAGCCAAGCCATTATTGGGCCCTACAGCTCTGTCCTCTGACATCCACCCAGTTCTCTCCATACACACATGCCTCCATGCTTACCCAGCCTTCCCCTCGGTTTGCTTTCCGCAGGACTGGGATTGCTTAGAAATGCAATTTCAATACATTATCCTCAACCAAACCTTTGCCTAAAACCCTTCCTTAGCCTTGTTGTCAGATCGAGGTCATCCGTCCCATCCTCTGGGCTCTGTGAGGTCCAGCTCTGCTATCTCTCTGGCTTTGACCAGAATTGCTCTCCCTCTGCGCTCACCAGCGCAGGCATCCTGCTCCTAGCATCTGGGGAGCCTTGACCAAGCAATGGTTTCCTTTTTCTCTTCCTGAATCTACTTTTATATTTATAGCCAGAGGAGAAGAATTCAAAACTTCCTTTTTCTTCCTAAGGCCATGGAGGGGTTTAGCGAGCTTGAATTTTCCACAGACTTTTGGAGCGTCTCCGATGAAATGTCAAAAACAAGCCCAATGTATTATTAGGAGTTGAACGAGGCCCAGACACGTCGGTATTTCTAGGAGGCCTGAAATTATTAGACCAGCCGCCCTTTCCTTAGCATGTGTGAACTTCACTTTCTAGGCCAGAGTCTAGCTAGGAAAGTGCTGATGTTGGAAATGTTATATAGCAGAAGGTGGTAGTGGAATGTTTTATAACCTCAAAAAATATTGAGTTTGGGATTCAGGTTATTCAGGTGGCAATGAAGTATCCAAAGCTGGACAAGTAACTCACCAGGAGGCCAGGAGCTTCAAATTCCACCCTAGAAGTGAGGAGTCAAGGTCTAGAGCAGAAGGCTGGACTATGCAATTTCTGGGGAATGCCCCAACAGGGCCCCCCTCGTCTATCCCTGCTGTTGTTCTGACATGTCCACTTAATTTTTGCTCACTGCTGCTCAGAGCCCAGGGGTTACCACAGAGGGGACCAGGTGACTCTCAGGAGAGCCTGGGCTAGAGAAAAGACAGCTGCTGGAGGACACCCAGCACCCACCCCCCACAGAAGTCTCTATATTCAATGGCCACCCAGGATGGGAATTCCCAGTTCTTCTGATGATTCTAGGTATCTTCCGGAACATGTGGCCAATTCTAGGGTTGTCAGTCGGTAGGGTTGGTGGGGATGTGGCTAGAATTCATTACTGTTTTCCATGTGGGTCAATTATTTCAACCCTTGACAACTTTAAGTTTCAAGGTAAGTGTTTCTTCAAATGCCAGTATCTACTGGCCATTTATTAAGATGGAAATTTTATGACAGTTATGGAAGATTAAAGGAGGTTTTCCCACATCTTTTGGTTTAGGTTAGGCCCTTCCGTCATGCCCTCCATAGTGCTTTCTGTTTCCCTGTTCATAAAATGAATCCCATTTGTAATAAATTGTTGGTTTAGCGTCCTTATTCCCCGCCACACTGGCTGAGCCTTGGGCGTGCCTGGATCCTGCCTGTCTCATTGGCTGTTATCTTCCCATGTGTTGGATCTATAGAAACATATATAAGTATAAATGTAGATATAAATTTAACATATGTTAAATATTATATGGATATTTAAAGAATAGACAAATAAAGGTAGGTCAAAAGCAGAATATGGCCCATAAATGAGAGGTCCCACAATATAAGCAGGGGTCTAAAATGAAGAAACTTACTGCTGTGATTTAATGAGGGCACCTTAGAACATCCTTATACTGGTGGAATAATGATAATTTGTAATAATAAAAAAGCCGCTAGTGCACAGGTAACACTGACAAAATGCTGGGTAACGTTCCGGCACTACCTACATTCAGTCATATCCTCATCACAGATGCAGGAGGTAGGTATGATTATGCCAGTTTATGGATAAGGAAACTGGGCCCCAGAGTAGCTGGAGGCTGGGTCGCAGGGAAGGGGCAGAGCTGGGGCCCATGCCCAGCCCACACCCAGCTCTGTTCTCTGCATTCCATTGTTGTGCAGAACTGAAAGTCAGTGCTAACATCAAGAAACCAGTGAACAAGCGTGTTTAGGAGGTCTGCCCGCTCTGGGGCCCTGAGAGGTACCCAAAGCCACTTGCATAGGATTCTATCCTATGCATTTAAAAAACTAAATAAAAACACAAGGCAATAAGGTGTCTGTGCAGACAGGGACGACTAATTGTTAGATGACCTGTGCTCATCCAAGTGCCTGCGGAGAAGACAGGAGGGACAGTCAGGCCTGGAGAGGCCTGGGAGGTTTCCAGGGAGAGTGGCTGACCCTGAACTTGGCCCAGAAGACTGGGAGCAATGCGGATGGCTTGGCGCAGATCCGAGAGTCACAGAGAAAACACGAGCAAACATGCCGCGGGATCATGAACAGAGTACTGCCCTGGAGCCCAGATTTTTCTCCACCTCTGAGAAGAATGGGGGATTTTTGGTCAAATCAGTAGCTCTTTTTGCCCCACATGTGTTTCTCCAGCTATAAAATGAAAATCTGACTTACCATTTCCACCACCCCCCTTCAGAGACATGGAAGAGGTTAAAGGGCACCGTGTCAAGCTTTGGCTGGGTGGTGGGGGGAGTTGTCTCTAAAGCAGGTATACAATTCCCAACTGTAATCACCACTATTGTTTTTGCTATTGGTTTTTATTGGCGTTATTGTCAAACATCCCCTTGAGAAGCCTGTTAGTGCAGTCGTGGCTCGTACAATTCGCTCTCTGCATTGTGCCCCAATTGACCGGAAAAGGCATGCTGAACCCTGGCCCCTCGAAGTTTCCTCCAACAACTCCTGCTGTTCCAGAAGTTTCCTGCAGCGGGACCCTGCTTCCGATCTCCCGCTGAAGGGGACTGGCCCTACAATAGCTTTTTTTTTTCCTCCCCAGCATAGACACTGTTTAAAAAAATGAGTTGATATTTAGAGATCAGAAAATTTCAGAGAAGAGTCTAGAATTCTGGCTTCCCTTCCATAGAACGGACAACAGTAGGCCTCATTTTAGCACCTGTCACAGTGAGAATGAACCAGTCCGCTGAGCGTACACTCACACCTTGACTAGCTCACCGTGGCCTTTGTCACCATGGGCACCTGGACCTCTTGGCTACATGTGTCAGGCATGTAGACCCATCCAAAGCATGGGCGGGTCTAGGGCGAGCTGCCTATGGGGCCACAGGACATGAGGAAGTGGCTGGGGCCGGGTCAAAGCAAACCGTGTTGGCAGTACCGGAGACTGAGTCAAAGAGAGAAAGGAGGGGTTTGGATTCGCAGCCTGAGGCCCAAGCCCAGAGCCAGGAGGTCAGTCTGAGGCCCCTCTGGTTGGCGATTGGGAGCAGATTCCGTCAGCCCCAAGTGTCATGCCCTTCAATGACGCGGTTTATGTTGATTAGATAGTTTGTACTTGCACATCATAAATACTGGAAATCGCATGCGGAAGTGACCTTGAATGCGTCTGTACCCACACCCACACCCAAGCCCCCTGCCTACAATTCTGATGTGAGCGTCGGGGTGGACATGGGTGGGTTGCACTGAAAGCTCCTGGGGCTTCCAACAGAAGAGGGCAGCCAGGGTTCAAAGGGAGCCTCTAGGTGAGCTGCTCTTTGTTTTCCAGGCAGGGACCTCAATCTGGCCTCCAAAATTGATCACGCTCTAAAGTAACTCAGTTCCTTTTGCATAACCCCCCTTATTTTGTGGCTGCTTGCTTCCTCTTTCAGTTCCATAGATTGGTGGTCTGGGTGGGGGAAGGTGACCTCCTGTGTCACATGGCCGGGGGGTTTCTCTTTGCCTCCTCGGATGACGTCATGGGTCCTCCCAGTCACTTGCAGCTCAAGCTGGTCCCGAGTGGAACATGATCTGACGTGTCTGACGGCCTCTGTGACTTTGCCCTAGCCTGCATCACCCGAGCACCACGCCCTTCAGTCATGCTCCTCTGGGCCAGGCGATCAATGCACATGACTCTGCACTGCTCCCATCACAGAGACCCCACAGCAATCCCGCTGGCCTTGGTGTGCCCCCCTCAGGGCCCGTGCCAACTTGACCTCCCCGTGAGAAACTGAGTGTAGCTTGCCAAACTGTAATAGGACATGGTATGTCGGATTGCCACTGTACTTTATTGGACGTTCGCAGGACGACCTCCTCTGAGTTCTAATCAAATGGAAACGAGTCCATCCTGTGCTCATTTTTCCCCATGATCTGCACAGCCTCCCTCTGGTTTCCCAGCTCCTGCTTCTCCTGCCTTTTGCTCTGTTTCTTCTTCCAGAGTATCTGTGGCTGTCAGAGGCAAATTTATATATACTCCCTCCATGTCTGCCTGGGATTTCCCTCTCCTTTCCTGACTCCAGCTTAGTCGATGGGAATCTCACACTTAAGGGGACCAAACTCAGGAAGAATTTATCTTGTCCTTATTACAAATTAATTTTTGCTCGTTCTTCTTCTCTTTTCAAATATTCATGGCTGTTCTTACCCACGTAACTCTTTCAGATGAAAGAGCTAGAAGATTAACAATCATGGGGAAAAGTTTCCTACATTAGATCTGGAACACTTGTGGGCAAAGAGGTCTCTTTTAGGGTCCCAACTTTATAAGATAAACTCCCCTGAGGCAGTATCAAGGACACTCATAAAAATTCTTCAAAGGCTGTAGCCACTATAATAGGATTTAGTGTTTGGATTAGAACAAAAGGACACAAAATTTATTGGGAGCTGTTCACAGGCATTCTGACTCTCCTCGGTGGACGGGATCTCCTTCATCTGCTGGAAATTGGTTGTGGCCATAAGATTGGCTTTGGCCAATGCTGTGTGAGGGCCAACTCTTGCCAGCCCATTAGGAGCCCATTAGAGCCTCACCATGGCCTTGGGGTCCTCTGCCAGGATCCAGGGCAATATTCTGGGTTGTGGCTGCTCCATCAGCTGAAGTTCTGGATTGAGAATATCCGTCGTTGAACCCCCCACATAACTGTGAGTGCTTGTGTGCCATGAATGAGAAATAAATCTATGTGGTTTTAAGCCTCTGTGATTTGGGGTAGCTCAACGTCATCCTGTCGTAACCATCCCAGATATGCCAAGTACAGTGAAGAATTTGGCTTTGTGTGTAGGTAGCCAGGAGGCAGCCCCCACCTCCCACCCAACTCAAGCACGTGCTTTCTTTGCTCTCTCTCCCTCCCGTTTAATCATTTCATTTTTGCCGAATAATGAATTTGTCCTTTCACAAAACCGAATATAAGTCTAAAACCACTCTTATCTGTTGGAGAAATGGTCTCAAACAAGGACCAGGAGGAAATGAACAACTTCAAGGGACAAAAGAGCATGGGTTTGGTGGGCTGCATGTTCCAGCTTGCTATTCACCATCATGCTTGCTAACAAGCATGGAGGAAGGGGTGCTCTGTGCACCTTCATCTGCTGCCTTGAACAGCATCTTAACATCCCGCCCCTGCCTCCCCGCTTCTCATCCTGCCCTCTCCCTTCTCAGGTCCCCACAGAGCAGTGCAGATGAGACCTGAGGGGCGCTAATGGCTGCATTTGGGGGATATGGAATTTAGAGCTAACTGGTCCTGAGCAATCAGCCTTCAGTTGCTTCTCATCTGGGCCCCATGTGGCTTGTCTAGCCAAGAGGTACATAGGCATTTTCAAGCTGCTGCTTCCCCAACACAGAGCCTGTGATTTCTTTAAACCAAGTACCCAAGCAAAGCTACTCATCTTTCGAGTTAAAAAGTCCCTACCTGAAATGTTATAGCATTGAAATGCCTTTCATTATCCCAGATTACTAACCCCTTCCTCCAGAGTCCCACCCATCTGTCTTGGCCCGTAGAAAGAGGACACCTGCTACCTTGGCCCACTTTTCTGGTTTTTAGTGGGTTTATCTTTTTGCCACTTTATTTACTCCAAACTGACTTAAAAGAGGACCTGAGGAGGACTAGCAAGATGTGTTTATGTTTCAAGATAAGAAATAAAATGTTTAAGAGGTTAAACAATGTAGCTAGAACTGGAATGAAATAGGGATAGCTTGAAATCTTTTCTTCCTGCCAACTGTAGACTAAAATCTGATTTTTCTTAAAAGGTCATTAACGTTTCACGGGGTCCACAAGGTTAAACCAAATCAGCTCAGGAAAAGAACAGCGGTTTCTTAGAGTGAGATAGACAACTTCCTCTCCCCCACTCTGCAAAGACTCCTTATACCGAAGAACCCATATGAAGTAATAAAATCCTCTCTGTAAACACGTGACAGATTTCACAGAGTTGTCACTTAGACTATCCCAGGGTATGGGATGATGACATCGTATTGGATTTCACTTGGCAGAACAACCCACGGGTGGTGGGGCGGAACAGAGTTGTGGAATTGGGCTAACCTGGAAGTCTGCTCATGAATCAGCCAACTGATCCAAGGACCAGTGTTAAACGATCTATAAGGGGAAGACCAGCCCTCCACCACTGCTGTTTGTCGGGTAACGCTGAAAGGCGAAGGGCAGCAGTGAACTAGAGAGCATCTCCTTCACCAAACAGATGTTCCCTGTGGGCTACTTAAGCGCAGAGCTGTCATACGGACTCTTTAAGTGAGATCAGCCAGTCTGCTTCATGCAAATACATTGCAGTAGCATCACAGGACGGTTCATGAAGCGGAGGTTCTCTTTGTGCTGGGGGCCCCATAAATTAGCACAACATTGTCCATAGGCAGGTTATTAACAGACAAAAATATGTACCCCCTTTGATCCAGCTGTTTTATTCCTAGATTTCCTCCTGAGGAATTATTTCAGGATTTGTGCAAATATGGTATTCATCCTATCGCTGTGTGTGTTAATGAGAGAAGAATGAGAACACTCTACGTGTCCAACTCTAACTTATGCCACTGGCATGTCATAGAATATTATTCCGCTATTTCAAATGATGCTTCCAGTGAATATTTCTGGACACGGTCGGTGTATATTATACTTGGGTAAATTTTATATGAAGTGGTTTACTAAAGAGTATGAGGTGCAGTGTCTTTTTTATGAAAAATGATGCCGATGTGCTATGTGCATGTGTAATAGCTATTTTCAATATGAAACAACTTTTTCTCTCCACATACCTCTTTCCACTAAGCCCTTTGGGCTCCCATTTCCTTTCCCCTTAAAAACAGACGATTCTATCCGTTTCCAGTCACTTTGAGTTATTACAAGTACTCTCTGGTTTAAATTTTCAGTCTCAAACCCAGCTCTGATGTCATCGCCCAGGTCCTGGGTATCAGCAAGAGGAATGTGGAAGGCGGAAGGAGAGCCCACTCTACTCCTCTCGGAGAAATGTCTTCTCCTTCGTGGCTGTGGGTAGTACCCTCCTGGTCTCTGTGGCTTTGGTTCACAGAAGCTGGCAGCACTGACCTCGGGGAGGTGGCCATCCAAATGCAGACTCTTCCAGAACTTCCGAAGGAGCCTCCTGAAGCCTCCCAGCTTTATGCTTCCCTGCTGTGCCAGATCATGTGTCCACTCTTGGCCAGATCCCACCACACACAGTCCCACTCATTTTTCTCCTGGGATTCCCTTGCTAATGTGGGCAGCAGGGTGAGATGGGCTGGACCTAGGTACCTTTTGTGGCTTCCACTTGTCCATGCAGGAAACATGTGCCCCTAGGTACTGCTCCACTGACATCCCCTCTTGCCACCCTACCCTCTCTCTTATGGCCATTTCCTTTGCTAATCAGACAGTCATTTAAGCAAGTCTACCCCCTAAGGAGACATCCAACTGGAGAGTGTTTGCCAGTCACCCGTTGTTGCAGGTAACAGTCTGCTTTGGTGATTCCCTTGATTTTGTCCTCACTTGCCTTTGAAGAGGGAAGAATACAGACACCTTCATTAAAGGAAAAAGGTGAAAAATTTTATTCGTACTTAAATCTAAACACTCTACAGGGCCAATGACTTCAACAATTCCCCCTTGCTCTTCTTACACAGACTCTAAAGGAAGGACTGTTGGGATGTTGGTTGGCTCTGGAGGGTCTGATTTTGTCATCCCTTACTAAGCCCTGGGATGACACGTCTAGCCCCATGGCTGGCTCTTTATCTCACGTGGGGACCTTAGCCTCCCTTGATTTCAGCTTTGGGGCTTTAGGTAAATTTGAAGGATGATGGAAAAAGTCCTAATGTATTTTAAAAATAAGTACACACCCAGAAGAAGTTCAGAAAGGTTATACATCAAAGTTAACAATGTTTAGATAGTAAAATTATGGTCTTTATACTTTCAGCCTTCTTCTTGCTTGTAGGTTCTAGTTTTTCTACCCAAAGCCTGCTTTGCATTTATAATGAATGGGATAAGTAAACGGCATTTATATTTAAAAAATCAAATATTCGTCCAATAGGTAAATGGATAAACACACACATGGTATGTACCCAAGAATAGTACCCAAGAATAAAATGGAATAAACCACTCATACCAAACAGCATGGATGAATTAAAAAATTATTACGCTGACCACAAGAAATCTGACACTGAAAAAATACATGTACGATTTTATTTATTTGAGGTTCTAGAATATGTAAAGCTCATCTAAAGTGATGGAAATAAAAAGCAGTGATCACACAGATTGAAAGGTGGGGAAGACTGAAAGTGGGCACAAGGACATTTTCTGAGTTTATGGAAATGTCTGTGTCTTTACTGTGCTGTGGTTAAATTGGGATAGACATCTGTTTAAACACACTAAGTTGTACACTTAGTATAGGTGCATTTTATTTTAAATAAGTTACACCTAAATAAAGTTGATGTTTAGATAAAGGTTTTTGTTTGTTTTTATTAGCGAGCTATGATAGCTAAAACTGTAAAACTCTTTAGAAGAAAACACAGGGATAAGTCTTCATGAACTTAGATTTGGCAACATTTTCTTAGCTGTGACACCAAAGCATAAGCAATAAAAGAAAAATAGATAAATGGGTTTTATAAAAATTAAAAATTTTGTTTATCAAAACACGCCATAAAGAGAATGAAAAGACAGCCCATGGAGACCCGAAGAAAATATCTGCAAATCATATATTTGACAAGGGTCTATTACCTAGAATATATAAAGAGTACTTACAGCTCAACAAGAAAAGACACCTAAACTAAAAATTGGTCAAAGTACAAGAGTCGGCAGTTAGACATGAGCGGGAGGGGAGAAAAGAGGATACCAGATGGGAACATGCCAGGGACCACCCAGTCTCTGCCCAGGGACCTCCAACCTCCCTCAGAACAACTCCTTTTATGGTTTAGCACAGTCTGATACGTAAAAGATAGAGGCTGCACGGACTTTTCCAACTTTGGAGTATGCGCACTTAAGGAAAACCTTGTTAGTTAGTAACCTTAAGGCTGTTATAATGTCATTTGCATTGCAGATTTTGGCCCTTCTCTATGGCTTTTGTTTAGGTGCTCACGGGAATGTGGCAAAAATGAACATGCACTAAAGGTTGGGGGCGTGGAACCAGGGCAGAGTCAGAGGGTGGTACGGTAACTCTCTTTGTTGCTTTAACTCTCTTTTGAATTCTTTTCTTCTGGAAGACAAGAATCAAGCAATTTTGCAATCTACTACCCGGTAACAAAAGGACTTGAGTAGACAATTCTCCAAAGAAGATATCCAAGTGACCAATAAGCACGTGAAAAAGCTCAACATCATTAGTCATTAGAGAAATGCAAAGCAAAACCACAATAAGATGCTTCTTCATACCCACTAGGAGTCTATAATTTAAAAAACAAACAAACAAACAAACAAACAAACAAAAAAAGAAAAAGGAAACAAGTGTTGGCCAGAACATGGAAAATTAGAACCCTTTGACATTGCTGGTCAAAATGTAAAATGATGAATCCACTGTGGAAAACAGTTTGGTGAATCTCAAAAGGGTAATTATAAAATTATTTTATATAGCCCAGTAATTCGACTCCTGGTATATACACAACAGAATTGAGATCAGGTATTCAAACTGGAACTCATACACAGATGTTCACGGCAGGACTATTTGAACAGCCAAACGGTGGAAGCAATCCAAATGCCCATCATCAGATGAGTAGGTAACTGAGATGCAGTATTGGTGTACAGTGGAAGGTTACATAACCCTGAATGGGAATAAAGTACTTATACATGCTACAATAAGAATGAATCTTGAAGACATTACACTCAGTGAAGGAGGCCAGACACAAAAAGCCACACATTACATGATTCCGTTCCTATGAACCATCCAGAATAGACAAGTCGATACAGACAGAACACAGACTGGGGGTCACCAGGGCCTGGCAGGAAGAAAGACTGGGGAGTCACTGCTTAATGGGTATGAGGCTTCCTTTGGAGATGATGAAAGTGTTCTGGTAACATGATGACGGTTGCATAACTTTGTGAATGTACTGCCTGACACTGAATTATGCACTCCAACACAATTGAAAGGATGAATTTCAATATCGTGTATTTTACCACAATTAAAAAGAGCAGTGAGCCAAATGCTATGGTGAGACAATTACACATATTTTCCACTCCTCCTGTTATCAGCTGAGGGAATTTCCTGAGTTGTGGTCCTGCCCTCTCAGTCTTGGTTCAGTCGCTTCCTCCTTCTCCCTTTGGGATTGACCTGCCCTAAGGGAGATGTTCATCACTGTGGCTCCAATGGTGGAGACTTGCTCTTGCCTGGTCTGGCCCATGATTGGCTAGGTTGGCCTCATTCAGGGAAAATGTCTTAGCAAGAGACCCCTTGCCTATATCTAAAACACATCATCCAGACTAACTTATAAGTTAAAAAAGCTGCCATTTTGGTCTTATATGCTTCTTTATCTGTCTCTCTGGATATAAAATTTTGAGTTTAAGTTAAGTTCCTTCCCCTCCAAAACCCTAACAGACCCCTAGTTCTAAACCATTGTGCATGACCACAATTAACCTCTAAACTTCTTAAAGTACTTGCACACAAACATTCACCTTGACCATTAAAAAAAAAAAAATCAAGCCAGAAAAATATCAAAGAGCATCTATCTTTGAGCAATGAAACTTTTTGATGTGGCCTCCAAGCTAAACTTGTAAATTGTACTTTATATAATCAAATAGGTTGGATGACTCCGTGTGATTTATTCATTATAAGCTAGCTAAAATTAGAGAAACATTTAGAAAAAACATTTCAGCCTCTTGCTCATTGCCTGTGTTTCTTCATTCCTCTTTCCACTTTCTCCTCTACTGCGTGTCGCCCTTATTTGGAGAGTATGACTTACAGGAAATAGTATAGGACCATGAAAGCAAAACACCATTTAGAACCGAAAGTAAGTTTTCAATAAATCAGTAAGTACGATATCACCATACTTACATACTCTTAAAATTTCAAAAAACTTACTGGAATCTCCCAAAGTACTTCAAAGCAAAAAACTAAAACAAAAATGAAAACCCCACAACAATATTTTTACAAAACTGATTGGATGCTTTAAAAATTCTTAGTTGCATGCCAAAGAGAAAACTTGGAAAGAAGCCATATGATGAATGTAAAGAAGGGTTGAGGGCTTGAAAAAATGGAATGATAACAAGGTTTTAAAGAAGGAAACTCTGACTAGCAATAAAATAAATGTCTTTAAATGTTTAAAAAGCTTTTACCAAGGGAATAATCTGTAGTGGTCTTTGTTTCTCTGGTCATTATAATTAAACTTTCTTCTAGAAAAGGAATGGCTTCCTGATGCATTCGTATAAGAATGAGCTCTCAACAGAGGCTGAAGAGTTCAAATACAGATGATTTTTGCTAGAGGAGCATTCTCACTCTGATGGCTTGGTGCAGACTTGGGGATGGCTTGTGTGCCTTGTCCCTCAGTTCTGTTCAGAATTTTATCAGCTGCTACAGGAGAGCAGGGTGAGTTGGAAAAAGGCAGCCTAAGTGCCCCCAGCAGATTTTTATTCTGTTTTCTTGTAATAACAACCCCAGTTGCTATGACTATGTTCTTAACTCCTGGGACTTTTTAGGAATCCTCTCAGTAATCCATATGATCTCCAATTTTATATTCTATGTTGAACTGTGCCCTGTTTTTGAGATAGAGAATCTTGAAGGGGCCAAGAACTACGGCTCCAAGGAGGAAGGGATGTAACCCCATGTTACTGTCGTAAATGCAGTGTGGGTGAAAAGTGTCAGCGACAAATGAGCCATACGCATTTCACCAATCAGGTTTGCACGCTTCCGATTAAGTATTACAAGCTGAATCCCTAGACCTAATCAAAATAAAAGTGGAAAATCTTAAGTTCATATGGTTGGAAGACACGTTTTATTCTTGTACAAATAAGTGAATTTTTAAAAAATTTTTATTTTTTTAAGAAGCCGCAGTGTCTACTAAAGTTAGTAATGAATATCACCTTCCACACACAAATGTCTATTCCAGATATCTATCCTGGAGAAGAATCTACACAACAGGGTTCACTAAAGCATTATCTGTCACTCTCACTAATTGATAACAGCTTTAACACAATGGAATGGTTAGATTATCTGTGGTATATTCATACCATGAAATAGTGTGCAGTAGTTATAAAGAAGGAGGTAGAGCTATATATTTGGACATAGAAGGTGTCATGGACATCTTGCTAAATGAAAAATCAAGTTTCATAAAGATACACAGAGCATGATTCCATTTGTACATAAAACCAAACTATATATAGAAATATAAAAAGGAAATCCAGATATAACAATGTTTGAAAACTTCCCATGTGCCAGTCACTGTATTAATGGCTTTATATAAACCATCTCATTTAAAACTCACAATAACTCCATGAGATATATACTATTATTATCCACATTATGCAGGAGGAAACTGAGGTACAGAGGTTAAGTCACATGTCCAAGAGTCACTAAGTAAGTATCTGAATATGCATAGAGAAAGCCCAAGAAGGGTATACATGAAAGTGATAACAAGATTATTTTCTGGAAGGGGAATGAGATTGGACAGGATTCAATGGTGGCCTTATTTTGTAACAAAAATAATTCATATCTTAGTCAGTTCTGGCTGCTATAACAAAATACCATAAACTGGGTGGCTTAAACAGCAAACATTTATTTCTCACAGTTCTGGAGCCTGGAAAGTGCAAGATAAAGGTGCCACAGATTTCAGTGTCTGGTGAGAGTTCTCTTCTTGGCTTGTAGACAGCCACCTTCTTGCTGTGTGCTCACATGCCTTTTCTGTGTGTGTGTGTGTGTGTGTGTGTGTGTCTAGAGAGGATTCTGGTCTCTTTTTCTTCTTGTAGGGGCACTAATCCCATCATGGGAGCTCTACCTTCATGACCTCAACTAAACCCAACCGACCTCCAAAGCCCCCACCTCCACATGTCATCACAACAGGAATTCAACATACCAATTTTGGAGGGACACAAACATTCATCCATAGCAATAGATAGATAGGTAGAGTTATAGATAAATTGAAATTAAGAAAAAAGAGTGGAGAGTAAAAAGAACAATGACTATTCTTTCTTTTTAAGTCTTAATGGAGTGAGAAATTTTCCATTGACCTGAAACCTTCCCTTAGATGCACATTTGTAGAATGCTATCTTGACACTCTTGGTTATGTGTTTGTAACTCTTGCTCCCCTCAGGCAACACCAGCTTTAGTGAAGGTGGGAAGTTAAGGATTAGCTAGCTGTCACAGAATGATGCAAACCTCATTGGTGCTCCCCAAGGATCGACTCTAAAAAAGAGGGAGTTCCCTGCTCAGCAAACTGGTGCTTCCAGGCCCCACACTGCAGAGTCACTGAGACTTCCCTCTTTGAGTCTCTGTCATTTCCCCCACAAGGTCCTAGGGAATTCTCAGAGATTGTCCTCCATGGCTGTTTGCGGCTCTCTATGGGGACAAAAAGTCATGCTATCCTCCATTTCGTGATTTCATTTAATACTTTCCTAGTTGCTATTATTATTTCCAAGCCTACAAGTCTTGTCAATGAAATAATCCCCTCTTCCACTAGTGTTGACATTTGAAATTTGTTTGGTGGGTATGTGCTGTCTTTTCAAAAGGGAATTATAGCACTTTGTATTGTAATTGTATTGTAATAGCTCTAGCCCAGAGCCAGTTGTGTCACATTCTCTCCAGGACAGCCAAGGAACATTTTAATGGAACTCTCCTTTCTGCTCATATTCTAATGGGATCCAAAGACTGTATCTATGAACCTTATAGTTCTTCTAACTTGAGATGTGTTCCCTGTCGATTTGGGCACTCTCCCCCAAAGTTAGGGTCCTCTTTTTATTCAGGAATCTACATTTTAGTGTCCAAGAACCTGACTTTAATTTCCTTCCACTCACTCTCCAAGAAGGCCTATCAGGTCCATGTGCACACATGACCCCCAATATAGTACTCTGGGTTCCTCTGTTCCTGAGTTGGACATTCGAGTGAGGACTCCAGCTCTTCTTTGTCTCTAGGTACTCAAAAAACAGTTTCCTAATGATAAAGTTGGAAAAACAGGAAACAATTTGAAATGTGTGTGCTCCTTCATCTCTCAAAAGGTTAAAAAAGTTGAAATGTCTAATATACACTTAGTCTTGACTAAGATAAAATGTGGAAAATATATTTATATAAATATTTTCTTAAGACAAAGCAACATTTTCCCCTTCTCCCTTGCATACTCACACTTTGAGTATAGTTTGATGTGAATGCACATACACATATCCCACCTCAAAATTAAAGCTCTGGTGGGGGATTTTTTTTTTTCCCTCCAAAGGTGAGTAAGTGTTTGAGGGGCAATGGGGTAGATAGTGGTATTTTCTGACTCTAGCACAGACATATACCTTCATTCTGTGCTGGTTTGTTTATTCTTTCTTAGGGCAAATAAATCTGAAAGAAGATAGAAATTGACTTTCTTAAAACTCTCTAATGCCTATTAGGTTGACCATAAAACAAGTGTTGATAAGGATGCAGAAAAATTGGAATTCTTTTTTGCCACTGGTGCCTTTAGTTTTTTTTCAGTCTTTCTTGAGAAAAGACATTCTGGATGCACAATTCTAGTTGGACCTCCCCCCTCAAACCTTGGCACTTTGAAAATATTATTCCACTGGTTTTTGGTTTTCATGATTGCTGATGAGAAGCCTGCTGCCAGCTTGTTGTTCCTTTATACATAAACTACCTTTCTTTTTTGGCTGATGCTACTGTTGTTATGATTATGATTATTATGATTATGATTGTGATCCTCAGGCCCTACCTATTTTCCATCTTAACAATTCTCTTAAAATCCTTTAAATATTTTGTGCAATTAATGTATGCCTTCCTTCTTATGATTCGTTATTTAAATTCCATGAGCATTTGCATTTCTTGGGGTTGTATACAATTTCAGTCAACTTTCATGCCTGAATTTTTCTTTTCACTTGTGTATTTGGTTGATCTCAATGTATGGAAAACTTGGAGGCCTAAACTGAGGATTCTTTTTTCCCAGAAAGGATTTGTGCTTAATTCAGCTGGGGACACTATTGCTCCTGATAGCTCTCGCCTCTCATGGGTCCCAGTCTTCATCAGAGTGCTTTAGAGCCAAGGCCAGTTTCCAGCTCAGGGTGTTTTGTTTTGTTTTGTTTTCATCTTAGAGGTATTTTTACAATCTGTCAGCCCTGTGATGCCAATTTATAAAAAATGCCGAATTTGTAGCAACAGAGCCACTTATGGATCCTGTCCTCTGTATTGCTGGTGATAGAAATCTCTGCTTTATTTCAGTTTACTTTACATTATGCCAAATTTACTTAGTAAAGTAAAGGGCCAGGCCAGAATAGATCCTTTAACTCATTTCCCTAAACTGAAATCATTTTAATAATTTGAATTTAAGAAGATTTTATATCTAGAGACTGACATTAAACTAACTTCTCTATGAACATTTCTTTGATATAGTCATAGAACTGAGAGTAGAATCATTTCCTACAGCAGAAGCTAAAATGCATGCTTTGGGGAATGTCTCCACTGCATTAATATATCATCTTATTTATTTGTGTTAAAGGATACATTTGAAAAGAGGGTTAATCTTTACCCTAATGAGATCTGAAATAAACCCCACCAAAGGTTTTATTTAATTCATTAATTAACGAAGAACCAGTAAGATGTTGGCAATGTCTCTCAGTGATAACTAGAGAATCTAAAAAATCTACTAGCCTATTTTCTGCTGTTTTGCCTTCTGTCATTATGACTCAGTATCATTCATGAACACAGATGGTCCTGCACATTCTGATGCAATTCCTTGCCACACTTGGGATGCTGCTGTTGGTTTTGTAGTAATTGCTCTATGTGTGTGTGAGTGAGGAAAGGAGGCGAGGTCTTGGCTCTTTAAGTTACAGTTCCTCAAACCAGTACTGATGCAGACCAGTGTCTGCATGGGCTGCAATGCTTCTTCATGGGAGGACCGCCCCACTTGCTACAAACCCAAATACAAAAGAAAATATTTGTCAAAGGATAATGGGGATTCTTGTTTCCTAGTAGAGAGGGCTGTGGAGACTGTTCCCAAACAAATCTTCTGGAACTAGGTCAGTGTTCTGGGGAAGTGGCTATGTGAATTCAAAGCATAGTAAGTTGGATGCCCTACACAGCTCTTTCTTAAATACATCTTTAATAACTAGGAGGTCTATTGGCTGCATCATTTGATCCATAATTCCATCTGAAGATTTATGTCTTGTCAACATCAGTCTTCATTGACCACACTTCTCAATTCAAGTTGACTTTCCCCATGAGACTAAAGCACTCTGATACATTTCATGTGCATATCTCAGTTAAATACTTTCATCATAAACAAGGATTTCAATATGTGCTCTTCAACGACCACAATCAAGAGCAGGGAATTCCTGATTCCATCTAAAAATCTCATTAATGTTTCTCTCATTGTTTTCAATGTATTTTTTTTAAGATTTTATTTATTTATTTGACAGAGAGAGATTACAAGTAAGTAGAGAGGCAGGCAGAGAGAGAGGGGGAAGCAAGCTCCCTGCTGAGCAGAGAGCCCGATGCGGGGCTCGATCCCAGGACCCTGAGATCGTGACCTGTCACGAGACCTGAGCTGAAGGCAGAGGCTTAACCCACTGAGCCACCCAGGTGCCCCTGTTTTCAATGTATTTTTAAAGAAGTAAATCTTAGAATGATAATTTCCCATTCACATGATTACTTATATTCCCCTTATTTATATCTCTTCTAATGTCATTACTGAACTTGTTTTCTTTTCTGGTGACTTTCATCTCCTCCTACTTCCTTAATCCTCTCATTCTCATTGCCAGTCTTTCATTTTCTCACCAATATCCTCCCATGAAAGGAGAACTTTATAGTTTACTCCAAATAACCGCTCTGTCCATAGTCCCCTAGAGACTTTCTTTGTGGTCTCTACAGTTGGCCTTTTCTTTATTTCAGCAGTTCTGTAAACCTTCAAAAGAACTCTTGGGAGTATCTCTTTTTAAGGTCATTATCTGCAAATTCATGTCCATCTTCTTTACTGTGTCAGGGATGAATTTTATGAACACGTTTATGAGCTCCTGATCATTTTGGCAACAAGAAATTACAGTTTCTCGTTATCCTTTGAGCAGCACATTTCCTTCTATAAAAAGAAAAAAAAATTATGGGATGTTAGATGAATGCGTTGCTTTTCTGACGTTGCTATAGTTGTCATTCAATTGTTTATTGAAAAACATTTATTGACTTCTGATTATGTGCCAGGCACTGTGGTACTTGGAATAAAAAATGGGGGTGATACCCACCCCCTGGCTGCTGGGAGTTCCCAGTCTAGTGGGTGCTATAAATATTTAAGCAAATGTAATATAGTGAGAATTACTAATAAAGTTAGAAGGAAGTCCTCTGACGGCACATCTGCCTTCTGTTGGGGGATTGGAGGTGAGAGAGGACTACAGGATGGAAGAAGGAGTCATACAGTTATCACACAGGATGTTTGAGCAAGGTTTTGAGAGAACAGAGGTTCTCCAGGCAGGGCACACAGGTAGGGGGAGAATACAAGAAAGAAAGAAAAAAAAAGCAGCAAGTGGGAAGGTAAGGAGACATGGAAAACCACCACATTTTGAGAAAAAGCCAGAGTTGGCTGTAGCAGAGACAGTGTTCTGGAAATGAGTACAAAGAGGGCTGAGGGTGAAAATGTATATGAGGCCCCTTATATGGGATACTACTGCATTTCCATTCATGCTCCAGGTGATGATAAGATATTGAAGACTTTAAAGTCTCAGTTGGCCTGAGGTCTGGAAGCAGTTTGAAGATCTATTGAAGGAGTTTCCTGGCACAGGGAAAACCATGTAAGTAGCTTAGGCAAGAGATTCAGGCCCGTGGGTTTGGAGATGGGAGTGTAAATGCTCATGTGACCAGGCACAGAACAGACTGCAGAACTGAAGAAGGCAAAGTACACCATCTGAAGACTGATGAGGTGTGTTGAGAGAGGGACAGAGAAGAGTTAAGTGTCATTGAGAAGATTTTGACCTGGAGCCTTGTGTAAACTTCAGTGCCATTAACCAAGATGTGAATTTGAAAGAAGGAGATGGAAGGGTCAGGGCAACTTAAGAACTTAGTTTGGTTTTGAACATAACAGAATATGAGTGTCTAGGTGGTTATTGGAGTAGAGATTGGGACTCAAGAGAGAAGACAGGGCAGGGAAGGAAAAGGGAAGAGAAAATTGTCTTTATTCTAGATGCTAAGATCTATGCTAGGTGCCTCAGACTATTATAAGGCACCCAGCAGAAAGGGATCTCAACAATTTAGTAGACGCATCACCATTTAGAGCCTGAAAGTTCCCTTTGCCAGTGATTCCTCTTGTTTTGCAAAACTCACTCCAGTTATGTAGAAGTAATTGGAGAAAAAAATGAAAGTCACTATAAATATGAATATAGGGGCGCCTGGGTGGCTCAGTGGGTTAAGCCGCTGCCTTCGGCTCGGGTCATGATCCCAGGTCCTGGGTTCGAGCCCCAAGTCGGGCTTTCTGCTCAGCAGGGAGCCTGCTTCCTCCTCTCTCTCTGCCTGCCTCTATGCTTACTTGTGATTTCTCTCTGTCAAATAAATAAATAAAATCTTAAAAAAAATAAATAAATATGAATATAGATGCCATAACCTGAGATGTTAAGTGCTCTGTTTAATCATGTAAATTGGGTATCTTCAGTGGCTGAATTGTGGCCTTGAAAGGTTAGAGGAAAGTTTTCCATATTTGTAATTTTATAGCATGAACCATTGGTATTTCCCACAGGGTATTTTGTAAGATTGACAAATCCAGACTTAGGCAAATTCACTACTGACAGCTTGTGGGTAGGATGGGGGTGGAGGTGCCCCTGAAAGAACCTGGAAAAATAAGTGAGACTCAATCCCATCTTTCAATAAAGTCTGGTAGGATCACAGTCAAAGATAAAATCCAGAGGAACCTGGTGAGTTCAGTGAAAGAGACAGAGGCTCAAGCAGTGTCTATGGGAACCTTCTGGGAAATACCTAATGCAGTAATGGTTGGAGGAAGACAAAGGTAGGATGGAGACCAGGGAAGAGCATAAAGGAGGTGATGTCTGTGCCAAGTCTCTGATGGTGAGCAGTAGTTGTCCAGGTGAAATGTCATGGGAAAGGCATTGCAAAGAGAAAAAATGGCCGTGGTGGGGGAAAGGTCCTGGAGTAAGACATTCCAGTGAAAGTCATAAGCTCCTCACTTCAGCATCTTGGAGTCTATAGTGCTAGAAGGAGGGGTGGGAAAGAACTGAGCAGGAACAGTAGGGAGTCTGGAGTGGTGGGCAGATTAAGGAACGTGAGCTATCCCTGACAATGGTGATAGAAAGCCATCATAGGAATTTAACCAGAGGAGCAACACACCATCACAGAAGTTGTGTGGAGGACTGACCCGAACAACCTGAAGAAGGCAAACTCACCTCTTACACTAGGTCAGGTGAGAAATGCTGAAGGCTGAAATCAGGTCAAGGGTAGGAGGGTGGGACAAGAAGGCAGAGCCAAAATACATATCCAGGTGATAGAGTCAGCTGAGATTTGGGTGCTTTTGACCAAGGTGGGGAATAAAAAATAAGGGAATATAAGAGGTAGGGAAATGGAATGAATGTAGCTCTAGACATATTAATTTGAGGTCTCTATGGGCATCAGGAGAGAAGTCCAGGATAGAGACAAAGAATTAATGTATGATTACAAGGGGGATGGTGGTGGCAAGCCTTTGCTGAGCAACTTCATGCTAGGCACTGTACTGACTTTCCTTGTTCTGCTTAATTCTTCAGAGCTCTCATCACTGTTGAGGATCCAATGGCCCATTTGCTCATTTGTTCAGTGTCTGTCTCACACTAGAGTAGAAGTGCCACAAGGACAAGGATTTTTATGTTTTGTTTATCATTATATATCCAGGGCATAACACATAGTAGCTACTCAAAACATCTTGCTAGATGAATGAGAGAATCTTCATGATAACAGTAGTACTTGGGGATATTTTTTTTTATTTTATGTGTATAAAAACAGGCTTGAGGGATTATGCACATTGTCCCAGGTCACATATCCAGTTGGTAGATGTTCTAGGATTTACATCCAAGTCTCCATGGTTCCAAAAGTTAGGCACTTAACCACATTCTATATCACCATTAGTATAAATGACCACTGAAACCACAGAAAACTATCCATCCCTTTCCCCAGGAAGAAGGGTAGAGTGGAAAAAAAAAAGAGAGAAGAGCAAAGAGGAAATCCTCAGTGACACCAACCATTATGGAAAGAAAGATAATCTCCAAAGAAGACTGAAAGTAATACCAGAAAAGGAAGAGGAAACCAGGGAAGGAACTGTGTTCTGGAAACCGAAGGAGAACCTACCCAAACAAGGCAGTGGTCAAGCACTGTCAAACTCAACTAATGGTCAGGCAGGGAGTGCTCTAGAAAATGCCTATAAATTGGACATCTCCATGGATGGACTATGGTCTCAAGGAGTGAGAGGCAACTTTTCCTGATAGTAGTGAAGACCATGGTGAACACCTTTTCAATGGGATGATGGTGGCAGAAGCTAGCCCATGGATAAGGACTGGAGGGAAAGTGGCGGAGAACTTGGGGAGAGAAAACAATTGCCATTACTTTCCTGTGAGGGGCAAGAGGAATACAGGACAGTGACTAGTAAGAAAGAGGAGAGGAAAGATTTCTTTGTTACGGTGGGAGAAAATCTAGCTGTTTGGCTTGAACTTGACACAATTAAAATGTGTGTGTATATGGGAGTACAGTGTGTATGTGATGGTGTGTAAGTGGAGGGCAAGTAGGTGTATGTAGGGTGTATGTATGTATGTGTATGTATGTGTGTGTGTGTATGTATGTGGTACATATGTGGGGGTGTACGTGGAGGTATGTGTATGTGGAAAGGTACATGGATGTGTGGGGTATGTGTATGTGTTGAATGAATCAATCAATCAATAACATTCAATAATGCCCATTAACCTGCTTGGGAAGATGGTTCCTTCCAAAATCTTACCTTATGGTGAACCAGCAAAGGCAATTGCTCAGATGGAGGTCCCCATCAATCCCCCTTTCACAGGGACTGTGCATCTTCTCCTATGCCATTGCTTATAGAGAGTTTATAGGGAGAAAGCTGTCTGTCCTCTTAAAGAGAGGGGGGACATTGTGCCTCGCTTATCTTCAAGTTTTTGTGCAAGTGGCTTGTGCTAGGAGGAGACCTGAGAGGAACCAACAGAGCAAGCCTTCTACTCTTGGTGAGACTCTCTTCTCTTAGAGCACCAGGTTTCCACACTCTGGGAGAAAAGAGAAAGCAGAGATTGTCCTCCACTCCATTCCAGAGACGGGCCTGCCTGTGGACAGGACTGGCCACATAATGTTTGGGTCCCATTGCAAAACTAAGTGGGGGTTGTCCCTGCTCAACAATGATTATTAATCCAACACTAAGAGCAGAGCACTGACCAAGGATGGGTCCTTCCAAGTTCAGGGCCATGTATTAGTGCCCAGTGGTGAGCCCACCGAGAGCCCTGCTGCTAGCCAGGCTGAGGTTTGAGTAGAAGTTTTCATTCTCATCTTATATAATATCTCTGCAAACCTGCCCATTATTGATTTTCTTCTATTAAATACCATATGATTTCCTGAGACATATTACACAGCACACCCTCTCTATAGGTCCTCTTCTCTTTCTTTTGATGGTTCCTCTTCCCACCTTTCTTGCAACACTATCTGGCAGGATCATGCATTCATTTATTTTCAATCCTGGGACCCAAGGCAGGAAATGTCCCCGGCTTACATATTTGGTGAGTTCCTGAAAATGTGAGCTTATGGCTATTATTTATATGTGATATTATATCCTCCCATGGGTGCTCATTAAATTTGCAAAGACTTTCCCACAGGTGGCTATAGAGCATCCCAAATACTTTAAAGACTACGGGTCAACAATTGCTTATGCACAGGTCTGGAATTCCAGGGTTGGGTGAAGGGACAACTCTGAGAGCTGGTTATTTTTGGTCAATTATTTGAACCAGTGTGAGAATATTTAATAGTGATTATCCCACTTAGTGTGAATATTTATATGTTTCACTATAGAAAATTTAATGGGTTTGAGTGCTTCCTCTGGCCCCCGATGGGGTTGCTACACAAAATATACCATGTACTCACGTTACCTTTCTGAAATACAATAAATTCTGAAGTCTAGCCTGTATGGGTTGTAGTTCAAGGACCGTGATCTGATATTAATATACACCTTGGGAAGCAGTTTGCACTCGTCAGTGTATGATCTATTATCACTTCATTCATACACATTCTCTCTGGGAATGTAATTAAATGGGTATATAAGCCATCCCTTTCTTTAATATTCAAATAAAGGCCAAAAAACGTGGTTATATGCTTCCTATGCATTTTGATTTCTTTGGGAGCATTTGCTGACTGTGGAGTTTTAAGATTTAAGCCTTAAATCTTTAGCAGTGAATTTCATGGACTTATTAGAGTTTCATGGACTTAGGAATCTTGTACAGAAGTACCACAATAAAGGAGTTCCTGTTTTAAAAAAAATATGACATTACTGTAATCAATAAACATTTCTAACCTCATTGGAAACAAGCAAAGGAAGGAAGTACAACCCTCAAACACACTTAATCTACAGGTAGAATTATTCCGGGACCCACAAGAATAGTTTATTTTCTCTGGAAAGTTATGTGTAATGTGCCTGATGAGCATCCATAGCTTTGTGAGTGAATACTAACTAAGTGTGGTTATGCATAAGGCAGAAACATAAATACTAAAGAAGCCGGAGTTGAGCTGTTACCCCTATTTCCCAGATAAACAAATCGAGGTATGGGAATAAAGGAAATGTCCTTCTCCCACTTTTAGGTTTACTGCTGGTCCAGAGGGTAACTCATTAATTCCCGTGCCCCGCTCCCTCCTCCTCTCTCTTCCTCTGTTTCTTCCTTCCACAGCTCAGTGCCATTAGTTGATTCTTTCCTTTACTTATTGTTTCTATTACCTGCCCTGGCACCAAGAATTTTTCAGTTTTCATGTATAACATACACTGTGTTTGGGATCAAGGATTACCTTCTTGGATACGGAATTAAAGCTGTGGAAAGTATGTGAGGCCAAGGATGGGTTTTGCTGGCCCATCTAAGAAGCCCATTACTTGGCAGAGTCACTGAGGTTTCATAGGACCTATTCTAGCGGCCATAATTACAAACACTACTAAAAATGAGTACAATTTGATAATTATGTTTGGGTGAATCTCAATTTATAGGCAGTGACTGTTCACAAAGCATCAGGGAGACTGGCACCGGGCAGGTTGGAGAAGGATGTGAATTTTGACTAAGCATCACAGATGACTTCACAATATAATTTGGTGTTCCTTATAATTTTGAAGGTGAGTTACAGTTGAATACAGTCTTCCAGGAGCCATGTGCAGGAGATGTTTATAGTATACCTATCACAGGAATGAAGTCAGTGGTAGAGCCAGAATTAAAACTTAGGGCATCTGAGGATCCCGTATCTGCTCTCACCCATTAGCTAGAAAGGGGATGAATTGAGTCACCGGTGTGAACTCTGGGGGAGGGGGCCCTAAAATAATTTCTCCTGACTGTGCTACATCTTATCTTGCCACATTGTGGGTGACAGAGCCTGTCCTCATTATCTTATGCCCAACCATGAGCCCTTGTGTAGGAGAAGTGAGAAAAGTGAAGTCTGTGGTGTGATTTTGATTGTCATGTGGGAAGGCGATGGAAGCGACTCCCTCCTCGTGGACTGGGGATCTGAGTGAGCAGGCCTTTCAGGATGGATCCTGGGCACAGCACTCTTTTCTCGGCCTGACAGCTGAGAGCGCACCTCCTACTTCCTTGGCCACGAGCACACATTTTTAATAAGACATCAGTCGAGCAGCAGAATATTGGATATGACTTTTAATTACATTCTGCTTCCCATAAGCTCTACCTCCTCACTGCTAAAGAAAATATCACTGCCTTTGGGGTCACAGAGCTTTCTGTGATAGGCAATTTTCAAATTTTATCTCAAAATTCTCATGACGATATGACCCACTTCACCAGCTTGCGGTGCAAAATCAGGTCTCACTTCTCGTCAAGTCCAAATTGTTATTGACTGCAAGCCTTTGTCATGCCTCCAGAGGCTCTAACAAATGTCTCCTGACTGGAAAGGAATCAATGAATAACCCTTTATAGAGAGGAGGAAATGGGGATGTTTGGCAATTTCCTCTGAGGAGACTTTTTCTGTGACTGCCACTTCTGGTCTTGCTACAAAATCGGCCGCCAAGCATCCCGGAGCTAGGCCTCATCTGCTCAAGAAGCCCAAGGACACAGGAGAGCACCCCGGCTTCCCCTCTGGATCCACGCTATGCAGGAAACTGCTCTGGCTCTTGGGAAGATTCTCATCTATGGTTGCTTCACACTGAACCAGACACAAATTCAGAGATGTTATCACTTTACATTCATGCACAGACACTTCCCCAGGACACACATGCCATGATACCTGGACACTGGTTCTCGAGGGGTCACAGAACATGCTCTGTCAGAGGAGCTCTCCTCGGAACGTCTCGGTGGCTTGGTCCGTTAAACATCTGCCTTTGGCTCAGGTCATGATCCTGGGATCCTGGGATTGAGTCCCGCATGGGGCTCTCTGCTCAGTAGGGAGCCTGCTTCTCCCTCTTCCTACTTCCCTCCCCCTCTGCCGTTGTGTGCTCTCTCTCTCTGACAAATGAATAAATACAATCTTTAAAAAAAAAAAAAAAGGAAGAGGAGGAAGAAGAGCTCTACTTAACATTAACATAGTTAATTAACATAGTTAATTAACATAGTTAATTAACATTAACATGAAGTCCTCTTCATTAATATAGGCCCTGATTTCTAGCTTCTATCCAGTTTCCCTAGAAGCCCCTTCTCTAACCTGCTGGCTTCATTCTGGGCACTCCCAGGCCATCAAACATCCTCTAATAAATGAGAACCTCATATCTTTAATTCTTTACCTTCTTGGTGGTTATCTGGCCCTTTATATGTCTCTACTGATGCAGATAGACAGCAAGGAAAGGGAGCATGCCAAAATTTATTCACCTATGGAAGCTATGCCTCCCAATTGCCTTGCTAACCACAAAACCAATATGTACTTGTCTCAAAAGACATACTTTAGATGGCTACCCAACTACTTTTTCTCTGTTTAAAAAAAAAAAAAAAACACGGGAGAGGGGTCTGCTATGTTGCTAAAACTATGGTACTTTTTAATGTCAGTTTTCAAAAAAAACCCAACTAAATAAATAAATTAAAAAGATTCACTCCACCAAACAGTATTGCTGTGGGCTCTGTAGTCAACTTAATAGAAGTACCATTGCTGTGGGAGAAGGTGGAGATTTCTGATAAAAGTGATGTTGCAGGTGAGAGAGTGACCACCAGTGTACATGTTCTGACTATGTCAGAGGCCCAGGAAAATCCATGGAATCTAACAGAGCCAGGAAGCCTGAGTGTTGGATGAGGAACACTTCATATCTGTCCTACAGAGCCCAAAGGATGCCTAACTGCTGGGCAATGAGGAGGTGGGCGTGCAGGTGACTTGCCAAGACCTAAGCTGACTGGAGCTCAGAACATTCCATATGTCCTTTCTGTTGATGAACTTATCCTGGACAGTTTGCACCCCATTCCAGTTCAGGTAGAGTGGAAACACATCCAACATGATTCTAGATTCTAAGATAAGCACACAAGGATATGTGCATGTGTATGTACATATATATATAACCTTGAAAAGTCCCACAGTCTACCATAGGTTAATGATGTATTGATTTGTGAGTATAACCCCAGAAGAGCTTCAGATGCACATCTATTTCCCCTGTTCTTGGGCATTTGCATTGAGTAGAGTGCCAGGGGGAATCACCCACCACACTGTAAGTTCTCTCCTTTCTTCAACTGCATGTAATTCAAATCACATGAGTTAAATGTGCACATGATGTGACTACAGTCCAAGTGAGAAGAGTGAACTTCTACGTGTGAAGTCTTGAAAAAGTAAGAACACACAGGGAAAATAAATACTGGCCGGGAAGTACAAAGAAAAGCATCCTTCTAAAAACACACTTTGATGTTGAAGTGGGGAATTTTTTTCTGGTGTTCTCGAAAAACTGCTAGGCTAAGAGGAAGCCACCGGAGCTAAAGAAGAGATTGACCTGATTCTCGCAACACTTTCTGAAGTGTTTCTAAATCTGGCTTCCAGGGAGGGCACCACACCACTTCTCCTACTCTTCTGGTCACTCCTTCTCAGTTTTTTTGCTTCTTCCTCCTCATCATCCCCACCTCGAAATATCGGGAACCCACAGGCCTTAGTCTTTGGATTTCTTCTTTCCTAAATATAACCTCACTCAGTGACCTCTTCCACGCCTATGCTTTATGCCATATATACCCTGATGGTTCTGCCTTTATATATACAGCCAACAGCTCCTCTAGGAGCTCCAGACTCACATATCCAATTACCTACGTAGCATTTCCATTTGACGTAATAGGCATCTCGAGCAAGCGTGTCTAAAACTGGATTCTTGATTCCCTATTCCGTCACCTTGCTCTTCCTCCAGCATATTTTATCTCTGTCAGTATCATGTACGTTCCCCCAGCTGCTCGGGTCAAAAATACCAAGTCATTCTTGACTCTATTTCTCTCCCACGCCACATCAAATCCATCAGCATGTCCTGTTCTCTGGCTATTCAAATACATGCACAGTCTGGGGCCTTCTCATCATCTCTGGACACCACCCTGCTCCAGCCTGGGGGCATCAACTGCTTAGACCATTGCCACCGTTCCCTAACTGGTCTTCCTTCTTCTACTCTTGCCTCCCACAGACCATTCTTCTCATAATGGTCAGAGATACCTTTTAAAGAGAGAAATCAGATCATGTATCTCCTTTGTCCCAAAGTCTCTGATAGTTTCCCATTGTGGTGAGAATAGTACCTCCAGCCCCTTGATGGCTTTCAGAACCCTCCACAATCCCGTCACTGCTCAACTCCTCAACAAATCTTGTCTCTTTGGATGATTCTTTGACTATCTTAAGTCACTTTGGCCTTTAATATTTTCTAGAACATACCTCATTTTTCATTTCACTAGAACATTTCTTATATATTTATTTTTTTATTATTTGTTTGCTAGTCCCTTCAGCCTGGAGCTGCCTTTTGCAGTTCTAGCATAGCTGGTTCAGAAAGCTCTCCATAGGGCAGAGGGGAGAGTATAATTAAAAGAGGTAATCAGGTCTTTCTTCACCATTCTGATTCTTGGTGCCATGGATTGAACCTATGCTGGGAAAAAGAGACAAGTTATTTAAATCAATGGCATGGTTGAATCATCCCTCTAGATACATTTTAATAATTAAAATATTACACAATCCATTCAAGATGCTGTTAAGAGATACAGATAGAGGGTTGCCTTGGTGGCTCAGTTGTTTAAGTGTCTGCCTTTGGCTCAGGTCATGATCTCAGTGTCCTGGGATCGAGTCCTGCATCAGGCTCCCTGCTCAGTGGGGGGCCTGTTTCTCCCTCTGCAGCTCTGTCTGCTTGTGTTCTCTCTCTCTCTCTGTCTCCTTGACAAATGTCTGTCTCCTTGACAAATAAATAAATAAAATCTTAAAAAAGAAAAAAAAAAAGAGATGTAGATAGAAAATTCAGCATAGCATTGTTGAAGGCAGAGGTTGGGGAGGGGGAAGATTAAGAAACACAGAAGAAACATTTTATATTTATGGTGCTTTACGTTGACACTTGTCAACAAGCCAGTTCCTGTGGTTAGCGAACACCGCTGATGCACACATATCAACGCCAACCATGTTGCGAAACTTCCGTATTGGCTCTAGTTATATTCCAATTGATTAAGTTGTCTACATATTACAGGAATAACATATCCCAACTGAGTAGCACTGTGTGTAAGGCAATGAAAAGTTGTCGGAACGCAAGCAGTCAGAAAATGCAACTCTTGCATGGCTTCACCAAAACAAAGCAAGATTCACCTAAAGATGCATGGGAGCTGATGAAGACGGAAATTTAAAATGACAGTCAACAGTTCGAGAACGGAAAAGTCCTATGTAAAAGGACTCAAGGTAGTAAACACTAAGATCAATGAAGTTTAAGCGTGAGGTGTAATGCTTGTAAATAGGGATTGGAAGCATGTGCAGGAGCACCTGGCTGGGTCAGTCGGTAGAACATGTGACTAAATCTCAGGGTCATGAGTTCAAGCCTCACAGTGGGCACAGAGCCTACCTAAAAAGTAAAAATTGTTAAAAATAAATGAAAGAAAGAAGTGTGCAAGGCAAAGCAGTTTTTATTTTTTAAAATTTAAGTTAAAGTTAGTTAACATATAGTGTATTATTAGTTTCAGGGGTAGAATTTAGTGATTCATCAGCTGTATATAACACCCAGTGCTCATCACATCACATGCCCTGCTCAATGACCATCTCCCAGTTACCCCCTCCCCCCACCCACCTCCCCTCCAGCAACCTTCAGTTTATTTCCTATAGTCAAGAGGCTCTTACTGTTTTCTCCCTCTCTGTCTTTACCTTATTTTATTTTTCCTTCCCTTCCCCTATATTCAACTATTTTGTTTTTTTAAATACAGTGGCATATAATGAAATTCATCATGTAATAATAAAATAGATCCATTATCCCAGGTCTATTAACAGCAGTTAAGAAGTAGAACAGAGAGGAGTAGATGATGTAAAAGACGTTGAATTCCTTACAATGACTATTGTCAGACTCCGTGTTGCTGAGAATGAGAACATGTGGCTTTAAATACGTAGTTCGCTATTCTAAAAGGTGACCTCAGTGGAATAAAAAAATTACAACTTGAAAACCACCACTACAGAATAGAAAGTAAAGATCTTTATGTCAATATAATGGTCGAGAGTTTTCGTGACATTAAAAAAAAAACAAAAATCACCTTTCATTTTGCAAAAAAAATCATTTGCTGATATAGGAAAAAATGGGGAAAAACTTAAGAGTGTTGCAGTCTGTTAAAGATAAATTTAAAAAAATCTTGTATGCAAAAGTGCCAAGATATAATATTTATAATATAAGATATAATATAAAATATAAAAATATAAAAGTATAAAAGATATAATATCCATTAGGATAAATTAGTATGTATTTATCTACTTTTAACTTCAAAATAAAGCTATGTCCTCTTTTTAGGTATTCAGAAGACATTTAGAAAACATGAAGCCCATATTAGGATTCAAAACTTCAATAATTTGCAAACAATAGATATTGCATGAAGTATCAGATGGAAATTCCAAAAAGTCGTAACAACAACAATAACAAAAGTGCGGTTTTTTTGCATTTTTTAAACCCCAGTCTCATTTGCGTGTGTGTGTGTGTGTGTGTGTGTGTGTGTGTGTGTGTATGTTTGTGCTTGGGATAACATTTGGTGCACAAAATTTAAAATGTCCAAATATTAGTTCTTTCCTTCTTGCTTAGGAATGCAATCCTAAATTTTAGTGGGTATTTAACCAACCAGAATGGACTATTTTTCCCACCCTCCTTTGTGGCGAGGTCTAGATCTGCCACTACATTGAGGCCATTGAGATGCGAGCTGAAGCAGTGGACAGGGCTGCTAGTAGGAGTCTTACAGTGGAAGAGCACGTCTCTCTGCGTCACTTCCTCCTTCCTACCGGCCGGGCGGAGCACAGGAATGCGGATGGCCATCTTGAGCTCTGGTGCATCTGTTACGATGGATGGCTGAGCAACGAGGCAGATAATCCTGGGAACCCGATGTTAGGAAGGCTGTGATTACCTTTGAGACAGCAGTTTCTGATTCGGAGTAGAAAAATGAAGCCGAAGTGGCTTGTATGGAGGAATGAATGGCTGGTGGAAACTGAAAGCAAGGAGAGAGTCTATGCTTTCAAGATGCCTCCCAGTGAAGCCACAGAGACACGGGGCAGCCGTGTGTGCAAGAGCCGACTTTGCGAGAGAATCATGACTTTTCTGGGTGGGGGCAGAACACTGGAGAATCTGGAATGTTTATAGTCTGAGGCCAAGAGGGAAGTACCTGTGAAGAGGGAGAAAAACTGACCAGATCATGGGAACAAACAAGGAACAGTTGGGAGGGAATAGAAAATCCAAAGCAAATGGAGCAGAGGCTAGTTTCCTGTGAGGAAAGGGAAGAAGGGACACAGACGAAGACAAATTGGGAGGTGCCGGGTAAGGAGATTGAAGGCCGAGTAGCTCTAGCTGTTCTCTGGAAAAGAAGAAGAGAATCAAGTCTTGACAAGGAGAGTAGACAAGGTTCGAAAAAAATCCTTGAGGGATTAGAAAAATGGGCAACCAGCTGATAAGAACTGACATGGCTGAACCTTCCTGAGGTTCATGAGACCATCCATGGTCAAAGGCGGTGCTCCACAACTTGGGAATTAGAGTTGGCTTGAATGGACCATGAGGCCTCTGTGGAATGGACTGCTTCACGGGTTTTATGGCAGACAATCCAAGGGTTGGGGATATGAGTGTGTTGACGACAGTGTGGTTGAAATAACAAGGCTTGAAGCTCAGACAAGTTTGGAAACTTGAAACAAGGAGGATGGAGAGCCTGGTTGGATGGAAACTGGGAGACGGGGAAGGGAGCTCAGGTGCAGTCCTGTGGACGTGGAGTGTGGGCCTGAGTGGGGTGGGGTGGTTGGCGGAAGGAGGGATCTGGGAGGGGAGGACCCAGTGGGAACGAGGGAGGCCAGAGGTGCAGTCCAGCCCAAGGGCTGAGTGCAGAAGGAAATTGAAGGAAAGCCGTAGGGTCAGGGGATGGTGGGAGAGGGGTGCTAGTAAGAGCTCAGGGACTCGAAGGCCCATGAAGCTGAGATACGAAATGCAGTGTCCAGGTAGAAGTCCACATCTCACATGGGTTTGGAAGGAACAAGTTTACAGAAGAAAACTGGTCCAGCAGCCAACGTGTTTCAGAGGCTGTGATTGTAAACCAAACCCAATAGTCTGGAGACACGCAGTCCCTAGAAATAAGACAGCAAGCCAAGAGACTACGAAGATGCTTCTCGTTCTTTTTGTAAATATAAAACCTGGGAGATAAGCATTATTACGTCCGTTTAATGAGTAATTTTTAGAAAAGGTTTTGCTCAGTGTCGGGTAATTGTGAATAACAGACGTGGAGTGCTTACAATTATTGTTATTTTCCCGACAATAACGATGACATTTTAGTCGTTCTGACCCAGCCCTACAAGCCTTCCTCCTTGCTATTGATTTTCTCCTTTTCTCTCGTTCCAGTAGAGGGCACTCGAAGCTCAAATAAATGTATGCAATCATTTTACAGCAATTGTTTTATATAATTAAGCTCATATTTAGATGAAAAAGAGAAATTCTGATTTAATGAGACTTAATTACTAGTCACGCGTGTAAATTTCACTCACATGAAATGAGATCCTGGAAGTGATTACATGAGAACATGCATCCCCAGACGCTTCATTTTCTCTCTCGGCCTGTGCTAAAAGTAGGAGGGAACGTCTCTTGCCTAGGAGACAAGATGGGCTTTCTAAATGCACACTTTCATTCCCATCCAACTTCTTTGAGAGGGGTCACAAGCAATCTGGAAATTATCCCGTGGGCATAGAATCCTTCAGTGATGAGGAAGCTGAGAAAACGCTAGTGGGACAGAAGTGCCTACAAGGAGAAAAAAGCCCTTGCTGGTGAATTTGTATCACAAACGAGGGAGGTGGCCAAGAGGGAGCTGCGGCCGCTGTGCACAGTCCACGGAGGGGTTCTGAGGGAAGCTTCCAGAAGACTTTGTGTTGCAGAGAGCCGTGAAAATCCAAGTATTGCTAGTACTTGAGGGAAGACGATCTTCCAAGCCGAAGATGAGCCTTGTGTGGCTTTGGTTGCCAATTTGGCAGAATTATAGTGGAAGATGTGAACAGTGGTAACGTGGCTGTCGGTATTCTGTCGGCGATTATCCTGGAGGAGTTAGACCCAGGGGTCAAGTGATTCTGCAGCTCTGGCCTTTGCCACAAAGGGGCTGCCATGATCCAAGCACAGCAGCTTCACCAAACACAGAGGACGTTTCAATTTGGCTTTCCATCTGACGTCGGGGTAAGGGTTACTTTGCAGGCAGCGAATGGGAATAACTTCCAGCTTCCTGTGATAATGATGATCTATCAATATGAATTAGCTTCTTAGGTAGTATGCAAGCTGCTTAAAGGGAAGAGAGGATTCTCCCCAAAAAAGTCTTCTTGGCAGAGGTCGCAGACCTGGCATTACGAAGAGTGTGTTATGGCTTTATGGCTTATTTATAACAGGTTTTATTTAAGGCACAGTTACAAGATTCTGAAACTTTACGATTTAAACAACCCCCCTTACCTGCCCCCTCCCACACCAGATGCAGCCTTCGAGCACTCATAAAGTCAGTCCTGTCTCCTTTGGATACCTTAGTGCTGGGATTCCGAAGTCACACACTTGTTTTAACTCCTTTACGCTCAGGATGCAGATGCCGGTGGGGTTCAGGATGCAGATGCCAGTGGCAAAGGGTGGAGAAGCTATGCAAAATGGAATTTTTTAAAAAAGCACTTTATCTTCTTCCTCATAACATGACAGTACAAGATAAAGGATTTATAATTTAGGGCCCCGAGGGTGTGCAAACATCAATAATGAAAATCAAACAACTTTAAGCTTGTGGGGTTAAATATAGAATATATATTTACGGCTTGGTTGTAATTGTTGGGCATGTCTAGTCTTGCCATATATTGTTGACAGATCAGGCGGCAGCTGTCCCATTGTTTATTCTTTTTCTCAGCTTTCTGACATTGGTTTGATTTATGGTTGCAGACGATAAATTACAAGGTTGAATCTAGTTTCTAGACCTCTTGCTGAAGATTTCCTATTACCTGGTTAGGCAAGCTAAATATTGCATTTAAAATAACAGCAAGATCTTACTAAAAGAAAATCATTCAAGCGAAAGTGAATGCCAATGCTCTTAAAGTGAACCAGCCACACCCCATGGGGCGACGTGGTGGAGTGGAAAACACGCAGCGGTCTCGTCAGCACGTCTGGCTTCTATCATTTAAGCAAGGCACATCTTTCCCTGGGAGTCTGCAAGTTACTCCTTCTCCAGTCCAACCAACCAGCCTCAAGATTCTGTGCCTCTAGGGATGATTTTTGTAGCCCTTAGGAGACGTTCTGCTGTAAGTGTAAGAAACAGAAGACTCCGCTAAAAATGGCTTAATACATAAAGGCGTGTTTGATCTTACCTAACAGGAAGTCTGGGCACAGGGTAATTCCAGGGACGTTCACTTGTTATCTCAGTGATATCGGCTGGCCTGCACAAATCTTGTCTTCGGGGTTGCGAGATGACTATGGCCAGTGTCATGTCCTCACATGGTGATATTCACGGAGAGGAACAATGGTAGTTTGTCTGGGTCAGTCATCAACCACTGTCTGAAGGTGGACAGTCTCAGTGGGCCCAAGGACTGAAGGAGGGTGTGAACAAGTCTACGTTCAGTGAGGGGAAGGTGATGGCCAGTGGGGGTTTGGTAGGCGATGTGCGGTGTAAACATTCACATGAGACTCACTGATAGGTTTCAGAACGGTCCGAAGGCACAGGACGTACCCCAAATGACAAATACTTTCTATCCAAGTGACACAATTCCATTGGGTGGAGACTGTCCTCGTTATTTCGCACTTTGAAAATTTCGCACTTTGAAGATTCGCCCTTTGGAATATATTCCCAGGTGGCCCAAAGCACTTGGGAGCACATGTTAAATCCCACAAGCACCATCTCCTAAATCTACTGAATGTATTTGAATCCTGATCCCCGTAACTAATAACAAATAAAAAGCATGACAGTCCACGATACAGGTTATGGGGGGAATCTGCTCTGTCATTACTGTCTCAGCCTTGCTAAGTGGTGATGGTGGCGGAGGGAAGAAGATGGCCGTGTTGCTTCTAGAACTCATCATGGTCAAATTGGAAACTTCATCCTTACTGCCCTTGTGGCTGCATGATTCCTTAGTAAAAAGATCCACGAGTCTACCCATACCAGCTATCCCCCGCCTCTTTTCATTTTCAGGGGGCCTCTTCAATTCAAGATGTTTTTTTGCCTTTGATCAACATGATGCTGTCTTCCCTTCCCTTGTGGGAATGGGGACACAGAGAAAATAATTCATGACTGGGAGACATGTCACGTGGTTCCCACTCTGTCCTTTAATCTCAGGCTTCCTTATATTGTCTGTGATCTTGTTACTGGCCAGGGAGAGAAAAATGGGGCTTTTCTGTTGGCATGGGGCTGGAGTCCTTCCCATCTCCATCAATGATCTGGGGCTGCAATGTAGAGTTTGGGGCGATAGTCATTCTAGAAGAAGAGCTTAATTCATAAATTATAAGACAGCTGAGGTTCCAAATGCCAGAGGGTGAATCAGGATGTTCTCAGCAGGCAGGCGAGCAGGACAAAGGTAGATATCAACTGGGAAATGGATCCAAAAATTGAGAGTCAGGGCAGTGTGAGCAAGAGAAAGCACAGAAGATCAAGAGAAAAAGAGAGAGAGAGAAAGAGAGAGAGAGACCGAGCAATTGACGTATATGCTGATCAGTAAGGCTGGCTCAACCAGGAGCAGTTTCCAATCATTTACATCACCCATTTACTACAACTTTGCAACTGTTAGTGATGAAAATACGAATGCATTTCTAATTTGGGGGGTGGCAGGATTTCAGGTCACTTCCAGATCCAAAGTTCTTTGGAGCATCTGTCAGCTCCCTTTTCCTGATATTTTAACCTCCACTTGCTCCAGATTCTTTCTAGATCTGGTGAGAACTGTTCACATGCAGTCAAGTAAACTTTTGTCTTTAAGAAAAACGTGCTGATGTGGCGTTGGTCGTGTCTGCCTTCCTGTTATTTCTACAGATTTAGATGGGCTTTTTTACAGGACATCACAAAGAAGGAGGCTTGAGTGACGACACTTATAGGTTTGAGTTCAAATGAGAATTTAGTCCACGATTCACATCATACAGAACAATGAAACTGTATTATCTTTTATGTGCTTGGACTGAAAAGAATCAGAACATTTTCAGTGGCTGTGTATAATATACAACCTCTAATTATTATATTACATTTGAATTACATCACAGTTTATAAATATATAGTTATTATATATATATGTGCATATATATATATATGAATTTAGAGAAGGTTTGTGGCTTCAGCTAATAGAAACCTTGACTAATAGGGTCTTAACCAAACAGAAGCTTGTATTTTTCAGTTAATACCTCTGGAGAAAGCCCAAGAACTGCCTTTTCATCTTTCTGCATTGCCATTCTCAGCACGATGGCTTCGTGCCTCCATGTCCATAGATGGCTGCTCTGGCCCTAACCATCACATCTGCGTTCAATGCCAGAAGTAAAAGAAATCACTGGAACCACTTATCCCTTTATCGGGAAAGGATAGGCTTTATTGGCCAGAACTGAGTCACATGGACATTTAACACAAAGAAAGCTGGAAAAGCATGTATTCAATTCTCATAGCCTTAATCCAGGAGGTGGCCCAGGGCAAATGGAATTAGGGATGGACTTGGAGTCAAGCGGCCAAGCTCGACTGCCACACCCTGCTACAGTTAAGGTCCCACACAGGGAGGACACTAAAATCTAAAGGCAAGTTCTTATTTAAACAAAACTTTGTGCAACATACTACAACAGCCCAGAAAAATTAGACAAGCCTGAAGGTTCACAGACTGAATCGAACGTCCTGAGAGCTGGCAAGTATGAATGACAAAAGCAATTTTCTAAATCTAATTTATTTGCGGGGCGCCTGGGTGGCTCAGTCAGTTAAATGTCTGCTTTCAGCTCAGGTCATGATCTCACAGTCCTGGGATTGAGTCCCGCATCAGGCTCCTTGCTCAGCGGGGAGACTGCTTCTCCCTCTGCCTGCTGCTCCCCCTGCTTGTGCTCTCTCGCTGGTAAATAAAATCTTTCAAAAAATAAATCTAATTTATTTACTTCTTTGCCTTCCTATTTTTCTTTAGCTGTGCCAACATTTTCACAAAAGAATTTCAAAAATCTTTTAAAGGTATGTAAATCATTACAATGTAACACAAGTTAAAATTGGATCAAAGGGACAAAGTCTGATTAGCTGAACCTTTCATGGTGATCATTTCACAATGAACATAAATCAAATCATCATGCTGTATGCCTTAAACATATACAGTGATTTTTTGGTGGGGGGGTCAATTATTTCTCAACAAAACTGGGAATAATTTTTTTTAAAAGGAATAAATATGAGAGCAAATTAGAAGCAGGAATTTGACGAAAAATGCATTCCTCATTGAGATAAACAGATAGTATGGGTGGGCCTAAAATTTGCCTTTATTCTATCTTTTATCTTTTGCCTTATGTTCCCCCTAAAAGAGACCCTACTAGGTCTCCTTCAGTTGTAGTGGGAATGAGCTCTCCCGGGTCCTGGAGCAAAATCAGTGGGAAAATCGGGCGTCCATCCATGGGTGACCTCCTCTATCCCGAGTTACTGCAGCCATTTCTTGGGACTGAGGTCTTCTGTCTTTTCAGTGCTTCTCCTGTTCAGGGACATTTGATTGTTATTATTCAGTTAACAAACCCTTTTGATTGTTTTCTTTCTTAGGTTAAAGGAGAAAAGAGGGAGACTTAGTAACTGGGGATTTTCAAGGTGTCAGGGCCTGGCTCTGTGTCTCCCTGTGGCTCCTTCAATCTTCCTGCTGGCTTGGAGGGAGTCGTATAGTAGGCGGGGAGGCTGAGTTTCAACCCAGTTGAGTTTTGTGCCTATGGTTGGGCCCAGTCATTGGCAGAGCTGGGTTTCGAGCTTGGATCTGACTCTGAAGCCCAGGCCCATCCATGATGCCCCTTTAAAGGAACTGCATTAATTGATAAGCCTGAGATCCCCTGTCGGAACTGGACCTCGGAAGTCCAGCCCTTCTCCACTGTTCTCTCGGTCCCTCAGCCAACTTCTCTGAAGGCTGCTCTAGGAAGGTTCCTGTGCTTGGAATTAGGAGGCTTGCTCACTGCCTTCTGCTCTTTGACTCAAGAGCTGTGTGACCTCAGGTAATTCACTGAAGGCTCCCGAAGCTGAGTTTACACATTCATGGACAGAGGGCAAAGACAGTGCCCCCATCACTTGGAGGCGGGGATGGCAGGAGGGGAGGGAATTGGTGCAAAGCTCAAGTGAGATCCTCTGTGATGCACACCTGAGAAGAAGCATAAGCTTCAATCACATTCCATGAGTTGTCTTATTTATTTACTACTGGGATCTCAAGATGTGGTTCCAGAGAAAAAACAACATCACTATTCATTCCCTGGTTTGCTCACTTACGAGACTCCAGGAACCCTCCATGGCCCCTTTCTGGCCCCAACCATGGGAGAGTTAGCGTGTCCCAACACCAACATCAGCGATGCTGCCCTATTGAGAGGCCACTTGGACAATTCCTGAAGCCCAAAGGAGTGAATCTCTCTTAGCCTCTATTACCTTCCACTAGAGTAGTTCCTCTGGAAAGAGAGGGCTTTTGGGGTTGTGTCAAAGGGAAATAGTTTTGGACGCAGGTGTCTCATACCACTGACCCTACACGCAGCTGCTAGAGCAAGAATCAATGCTGGAGAAGTAAGCACAGGACTTTCTGTAGATCCTAACTGATCGGCATTTTTGTGCCTCCTTAGCACACAACTTAACTGGGTATCACACTCACTCACACACAAGGACATGCACACCTGCACTCCTTTAGGCAGGTTCATGTGTACAAACACATGCCTTTGCACCAGGAACCTCCAAAGAACATTCTTGGGGAAGAAGGTTGACTTTGGAAAGCCAGAAAGTCAGCTAAACATCTTTCAGACCCTGCAAGCCACCATGCAACCACAGACTTGGGCAGTGTCTGGATCCAGCCCTCTGGATCCGTGGTCCTCTGACTCAGCATTGTTTCAACAACTTAGAGGGAAAAAAATAAGTGGAAAAGATTATTTTCTTGTAAAGAATGGATGCAAAGCAAAATCAGCTTCTACCTAGACTCCAGGAACATGTTTTTGGATCTAGTGACCTGGATACAAGACATCTGAAGCGGGGTCCTCCAGGCATGACTTCCCAACTGGGGGCACAGTTCAGGGAGTGCACATGGACAGGACAAGCACCAGGCTGGCGCTTGAAAAGAAAATGGAAATATTTAAAGGAGGCAGTAGGAACATTTTTTTTTTTGACTGTGCAGCCCATCAAGCAATGGAATAAATTACTTGGGGAAACATTTGGGGATCCCTAAATAGAAACATTGAGGAGAGAAGTGAGATGGAACACACATTCCCATTGTCATTATTAAGCGGTGTTTATTGAGTGTGGACAGGGTACAAGGTAGCTTTCCAGATGCAGAGGCACCCTCAGTTCCTGTGGAAAAGTATGGGGAAGGGATGTGTGTTGGCAGCTCCCGGCCATGGCAGAACCCATGACTCATGAAGACCCTACTGGCTGGTCAAATCCGTGGCTCCATGGCAAGTTTACAAACTCTTGAGATGCCTCCTCTCAGAAGACTGTAAGCACAGAAACATTAATTATTGTGATGGTTAATGGTAGTTCTAATAATTAATGCAGTTAGGGTTCTAAGTGTTATTTTACTTATGGTGTTTTAAAACATCTCAAATCAGACAAATCATCTCTCTTGGGTGTTTGATAAGTTATGACTAGCAACTAATAGGCTGGAAAGGTATGTATGAGACAGAGAGCTAGGTAAAGGCCAGAGAAGCCTTTGTTCTTGTTCAGAATCTTATTGTATATCAGAATAATCTTATTATAATACTGAAGGGGGAAAATTGGTTGGTCAAAATGCATGATCAAAGCCTTACATAAAGCTCTGTCTTTCCCTAGAATCACTTTGCTGATGGAAAATGGGAACACAGTTTGAACTGATTTGTTGTTTCACAGAGAAACCATACTCTTGATTTTCCTTTTGGTTACATTTAATACTGACGACCAAACCAAGAATCTGGGAGATAATTTCATTAACTATCATTCCACTTGGGCCTGATTGGACAAACTATGCATTGACCCATGAGATAAAGCAGCACTTTCATCAGACAGAAGAAAGGATAGTACATTATCCTCCCCAAATTGTGACTTGTGACTAGTCAGCTGAACATCCCCTTTCACTGCATCAGTGGGCCTTTCCAGTGGGGTGAATGTATGACCCTTTTCCCACCTTTCCTTTCTTTTTCTGTCCATTTGACATTCTTGCATCAATTATGGGACTGCCACTTCCAGAAAATGAGAGGACAGATACTGACACTGGAATCATCATCCCGTTGGTAAAGCCCTGGAAATATCATCTTCTTGGTAAAGCCCTATTGCAGAGGTAGAAATGGAAGTACTTCTATAAAAGTGCCTTGAGAATTGTAGGTTTTTATATACAGCATTGGTGAAGAGTATCATAGAATCAGCCATCTTCAGAAGAGTGCTTGTCAGATTCTAGGAGTTACTAATGACCTTCCTTCAGAGTATTTAACCACATCACAGAAGTCAGAAAACAGATCCAAAGAATTCACATACCCTATTAATTGCAAATATCAAATAGGAATAGCTCTCATTCCAACTGAAGATGTCGGGATACCTGGGCAGCTCAGTCAGTTGAGTGTCTACCTTCGACTCAGGTCATGACCTCGGGGTCCTGGGATCTAGTCTGGCATCAGGCTCCTCACTCAGCAAGGAACCCTGCTTCTCCCTCTGCCTGCCATTCCCCCTGCTTGCGCTCACTCTCTCTCACTTTTTCTCTGACAAATAAATAAAATCTTAAAAAAAAATCCAACTGAAAATTAAAAGAAAAAAAAAAAAGACCAACCTAAAAACTAAGTTGAAAACAGAAAGTACCCATAATATTTGACATTCAGCAGAGAAGTATTTTTCCTACAATGATTTCTACTATGATTATTTAAAAATTTGGTATCTTAAAGTTATCTAAGAAAAAGTGACCTAAAAAGATGTAATAAAGGTCAATAGAATAATTTAGAAAGAAATAAAGAATGAAGAAATAGCTAAGTGAGATGAAAAAGGATTGTAAAGATACTTTATCTGCCAGAGTAGAGTTAAAATCTTTACCAGAGTCTATGAAGAACAAATTTCACACCGAATGAAATCAACATTGGTGACAGTGACACTCTTCAGTGACTCTTCCAGAAAGAAGAAACATACCAAGAGATGATCATGGAGAGAAAAGATACAGCACTCCTAAAATGCAAAGGCAAGCTAGGAATGATAGATGTTCCTGGAGAGGAAATCAGACTCATTATAAGAAAACATTCTTGAACTGGAAAAAACATTACAATGTGTAGATTGAGAACAGTTAAACTGGTTTCAGGGAATGCTAATAAAAAAGAAGCACCTGTGATTCTATCATGTGTTTGAATTATGAAGATTAAAAAGAAAAAACAGAGCTTATAAGCATCCATGAAGAGAATAAAAAAAAGAATAGCAACAAGCTAACTTTGAAGGCAACAAAAAAGTTGTGCTGACTTCAGACTTTTCCAGAAGCAAACACATGAAGGTCACAGAAAGAGATCAATAGAGTGTTAAGGTTAAGAAATTGCTTCCTGAGAATTGGATTCGATCAGGTTTTTATTCATATGTGACAACCCAGAAAGGCATTGTGTGATATGTGTAAGTTAATAAAATGTGTTATCACACACATTTTTGAAGAATGGTTTGTAGACAGGCTATGGGACAGTTATGAGTTACAGTATGATTACAAATGAAGGCTGGTGATGGGTACTTATATAAAGTATTGTTTCCAAGGTGATTGAAATACACTTATAAGGTAAAGACTAGAATTCCCAAAAAGCCCTGGGAAACAGTCAATGAAATTCACAGTCTCTCTATTTAGAGAAAGTACAATTTAGCTAGATTAAGTGTTATGTCTCAGAATCTCAGTAATACAATGGAATCAAGATTCACATGCTCTGTTCTTGATGTAAAGGACACTAGTTATCAGATTAATATTACCTCTTTCTATTTTGAATTAATTTTAGGAAGTTTCTATAATAAAAATGAAAGAAAAAGAAAGTCGGCTTGAAGTGTTGATCATGTTTAAATTCTTTTTCTCTTCCCCAGGATTAGGTTAGTGCCTACATTTCATTAGAATTTTCTCTATTTTCCACTCATAATCTTGTCAACTACAACAAAAAGGTCTGACTTTTAAGGTCCTGTGTATATTCCAGGCACTGTTCTAGGCACTAGGGTGTAAGATGCAGAGAACTAAACCAAACAAGATCATGTGCTTATGTCTCCTACCATCAAGAGTTAGGCTTTGCGGACAGATCAACCTACCTAGAATAAAGCAAAGGGTGCTTGTCTTAGTCTTGGTAATTAGCACACTTCATCTTCACTACAAGGGGACAATCTAGGATCACCAGGCATGAGGAAAACCGAAGTTATAAAGGATGAACAGAGGAATTGCTGGTGGAGAAAGCAAATTAAAGGCACAGAACAGAAAGTGTCTTTCCTAAGGCCACTTTTCAAAAGTGCCCTTAGAACTATTTTAGAAGAAATTAACCCAAAGATATAAAAGAAACAATACAAAAGTCTTTACAAATGAAAAATATAAGTTAAAACAGAAATAAAGGAAAGGCTGGAAGGTAAAGTTGAAGACGTTTCTCAAAACACAGAGCAGAGATATGAAAAAAAAAATGAAAGAAAAAGAGAAAGAAGGAAACAATGAGAGCGTTAATCCCAAAGTGCCAATATCTGATTAATTTTCAGTCAGGGGCTGTGGTGACATGGTTGGCTTCTGTTGTGGTGCCGGTGGTTGTTATTGTTTATGTATTAGTACAAATAATAGCTAACATTTATTGAAGGTTTTTATTGTACTGGAATCTGGGTTAAGGTCCTAACCTGCCATGTCTTGCTTTATTATCCTACCAGTTTTTTTTTTTTTGATGGAAAAATGGGGCTAGATCAGAGGAATCTTTAGAAGGTAAATGATTATGATATGGTTACTGAGTGTATTTAGTTGTCGGGAAGAGAAAATAGTCAAGGGGTTAACTCTTGGGTGGTTGGATGACAACTGAGATCAGACATGCAAAAGTAGGGGCAAATTTGTGGGGGAAGAAGATACAGTCAGTTTTAACATGTTGAGTTGAAGGTACCTAAGGATATCAGAAGGGATAGGATCAATAGATAGTTGAATTAATGAGCCTGAAGCTCAAAGAAAAGTCCCGGCCAGAGAGAGACTTAGGAATCACCCACCTATCAGCTGAAATCAGAGCAGATCCCATCACTCAGAGAAAGTTGAAGTGTAGACAGAGAAGAGATGATGGCCAAGACCAAGGCAGCCTGAGAGAGAGACTAGGAAGGAGGCTAGTGAGTGGAGATCATGGGACCAGAGTGTCAAATGGCCACGGGACAAGAGAGGCCTGGGGAAGAAGTGGTCAGGGATGGGCACCAGTGCACTTGAATTTTCTATGTAAAGGATGACTATTTTTCAAAAACGATTTTAATGTCATTCTGGGAACAAGCCAGATAACCGCTGAAGAATGAATGAGAAACAAATTTATCAAGTTCTTTGCCTGTTTCACATGTGAATTGAATGAATACAGCCTCTATCAGTAGATATCATAGGATTAAAAGATAACGTCTGCAGAATATTTAGCAAGGTGCCTGCCATATATACAGGCTCAACAAATGCTGGAGGTGTACACATACACACATGTATCATTTTCTTAAACCAGTGCATTGTAGTGACTAGGTGTATACATTTTGGGTCTGGATAGACTTGAATTTATTTAGTTTCCTTACTGTGCACTTGCATGATGTTGGACTGGTCATTTTGTTTCTGTGTCTTTTCTTTCATCTAAAAAATGGAGGGTGGAATACTATCTGCCTTCTAAAATGATTTCTAGGTATAATCCATTATATAGAAGAGGACATGGCCCAGGGCAGAGAAGGATTGGGGGATGGAGATGGGCACCCACTATGAGGAGAAGTGGAGATATGCTGAAGGGTGGACAGTGTCCCGAGACAGTGGCAAGGTCTCAGTCCTTGCGGGATCTTGTGCCCAACACAGTTGTATCCCAGCTCAGCCAGTTGGGGACCTAGAAATAGAGGGATTTTCCTTCAGTGAAGACCCAGGAAACTTCGGAATGAGGAGAAGGCAAAAAATCATAAGGGAGATTGGATTTGCCGTTGATTTGTGTTGATTTGAGAACTAAAGAAATGGAATGTGTCTTGCCCATGAGTTTGTGTACTGAAAAATTGTACCTGCAGCATATTCATGCTCCCTCCAAGACATAAATGTAACTTGTTTTTTATTTTCCTGAGATTTTCCCCTTTATTTTTATTTCTTGCCTTGTTGGGCTGACCAGAACTTGCAAAACAATGAAGAAGCTACAACTCAAGAATGAGGAACAATTTAGGGGTGCCTGGGTGGCTCGGTCGGTTAAGCATCAGACTCTTGATTTTGGCTCCAGGTCATGATCTTGGGATTGTGAGATCAAGCCCCACATTGGACTCCGTGCTCTTTGCAGAGTCTGCTTGAGATTCGTTCTCCCTCTCCATCTACCTCTCCCTCCTCAGTCTGTCTCTCGAAAAAAAAAAAAAAAAAAAGAGGAACAATTTAGCCATGAACTACCTAGACCAAGACATCTGAAGGGGACCTAAACAAGATAGATGGTGATCCCTTTATGCATTCTCACGCATTAGATTGGGAAACTATCTAATGTTGACCTCTCTCACCCTTCACTATTCCTGCTATCTCAGAATTTAGGGGCAGGGGACAAGTGGTAGACACTAAATAGAGGGAGGTTCATTCACTGGCACAGGGAAAATCGAAGGAAGGCTCAGGCTAGCAATTCAATGCAATTATACAAAAACAAAGTAAGTTACCTAACCCGACCACCAATGAATGTACATTGATTCATTCCCACTCTTTGTTCAATGCTTCTGGAAATTTTTGCCTTGTATAATATCCTCATGAACACAAGTATGGCAAAAAACAGTTGAATGCTACTATGCTACCAGGAACTCGTAAAATAAAATATTTTTCAGCTTTAGTTCTTGTCAAGTAGGAACATTTAAGGTCAATTAATGTTTGTCAGCCTTTCTCCCCATCCCAAATGAAAGCCTTCAGAGAACTGTCCTTCCCAGTGATCCCATCCAAAGGATTCTGGGCTCCCACCTTCCTCCTGGCACTGCACCCACCCACTCTGCTCCACTGTGAGTAAGTTACCAATCACTTGGTTTGCACCCAAAAGCTTGCTCCATCCTCTAGTCACTGACTTTGAGTTCTCGTGGACATTCTCCTCCCAATCAAGCATACCTACGTTCCTGTGGCTCCCACATCCTTCAAAGCCTGGGGGTGGGAGGGAGCCACTCAGGATTCTTACAACCACCCACTGCTGCTCTAAGTAAGAAGGCAATTGAGTTTAGAGGTAGCGTGAGTGCATGGATTTAGTGAGATTAAAACCCTCATTCCTTCAGAGCACATCCTTGGACAGGTCATCCAAGCCTCAGTGGCTTCATTTGTAAATGGTGATACTACCAAGGCCTACGTGAGCAGGCTGCTCAAAGGGTAGAAGGAGACCCCACATATGTCAAGCATATTGATCCATGCCCAGCAAAGGTGAGTGCTTGACAAATAACTAACATCGCCATACCTTTATCATACATTTATCATACTCGTATAAAATCAGCTTTGAGGTGCTGGGGATCTGGTTGCCCATGTTCTGTGCCTGACCTCACCTCAGCTTTTTTATTCATTCTACACTCTCTCAACAGACCTTTGAATTCCCTAACGCCAAGGACTTTCACACTTGCTCCGCATAAGAAATCCATCCCTGTGGCCACACCTTGCACTTTTTCACTGTTTACAACTGTTTGTTTGCCTTTTGAAATCTTAAACTTCAATAGCCCACTCTCTGAGAAACAGTTCCTGTCAGCTCTCTCCATCTGGCTCCAAACGTACCATTTCACAGCATCCATGCCTCTGATTCCTGGAAGGCTCTATTTTCCACAAACTACCAGTTGCTTTCTGGCTTCACTGCTTTCTTCACCAAATTCAGTTCCCCGAGTCCACCTACCATTTCTTTATTGACATTTCCTTGTGGCCCCGCACTTTGCTGTCCTTTTGTGGCTTCTGCCCCACCGGAACCTGAGTCTAGCTCCCTCCCCACGCCCTGTCCAATGTGGTGGCCGGCTAGTCATGGGCTGCGGTCACTCTATTGTGCAGCACCAATTACAGAACATTTTTCTCATCACAGAAAGTTCTACTGGACAGCAGTGCCTTATCTAAACAATGACCTTTTCCTCTTCTCCACCTTGTGGTTCACAACACTCTTGGGTTAAACAGAACAACTCTCAGGTTGGTACCCCTTGAAACTTCAGGGTGTTCAACCTCAGTGGTCCTCAAGGATGCCCGAGGCTCTTCCGCATTAGCTCTGCCTCCTACCTCCTTCTGCCCCACTACAAAATTTCAACTGGTTACTCAAACCTTCCAACACCCTCCTTCACCATTCCCAGCAGATGAACTGACCCTCCTTTTCACTTTAAAAATTAGTTATAATTCATGAGAATTCTCTTAATTCCCTTCTCTGTCAGGTATAACCCCATCTGTCTATGCCCACACTTTATTTCTTCTGCCTACTTACAGATGATCCTTCCACCTGTGCTTAGGATCCCCTCATCAGCCCACAAATATGTATTGAGCATATTTGTCAGGCACAGTTTTAGGTGCTGAGATTTAGCTGTTAACAGAACAGTGTCTCTAGCCTCATTCTTATGTTGTCAGATAGACAACAAAGAAGTATCTCGAATGGTCATAAGTATGATGGAAGGAAAAAAAAAACAGTCTGGGTATTAGGGAGTGTCAGGGTGGAGTCAGTTGCTAGTTTACATTGAGCTGTTAAGAAAGGCCTTATTGAACAGGGACAGCTGACCGGAAAGTCAGGAAGTGAGCTAAGGGGTCGTCTGGTGGAGAAAATGAGGAAATTCCTGGCGGCAGGAGGGGTAAGAGCAAAGGCTCTGGGGCAGGTATGGGCTCCGCGTATTGGAGGGATAACAAAGGTGCCACATGGGTGGACTGTAAGGCCAGGATAACAGAGATAAGATGTGGTTAGGGGCATAGCCAGATCATGTTGCTCCTTTCTGGTATAGTAAGATTTCTGAGTGGGTCAAGAAGCCATGGGACGGCATGAATAGGGGAGGGACCTCATCTGACTTATGTTTTTTAAAGGGTCATTTTGAGTGTTGAGTTCTGATCATCCTTTAGAGGCAAGGAGGGAACTAGAGGTGTTTTCTAGGAGGTTATTGTAATGATTCAGGTGCAGTGACAAATTTTGGACAGCTGGGATGGTGAGTTCACCAAAGTGGTGGTGATGGGGTGGTGACAAGTGACCTGCAAATGGGCTTATTTTTTTTAAAGATTGATTTTATTTATTTTAGAGAGAGAGTGTGTGAGCAGGGTAGAGAGGGGCAGAGGGAGAGAGAAACATGAGCAGACTCCATACTGAGCGCAGAGCTTGACGTGGGACTCAACCTCACAACCCTGAGATCAGACCTGAGCCGAAACCAAGAGTTGGACTCTCCCCTGACGAGGTCCCCCAGGTGCCCCACAAGTGGGCCTATTTTTAAATCAGTCAAAAGAGGATCACAGACTATACCTGGGCTGTTACAGAAGAAGGGACCAGCAAGGGGCCAGCAGCCAGCCACAAGAGGGCTGTAGCCCACCCCACAACGGCCACAAGTAGAAGGACTCAAAGATGGTCTGAGAGCTCCCTCCAGGGAATGAGTCAGCCGTGAGCACATGCCAGGCCCACAGGGCATGTGGCCGGTTTTGTTCTCCCTCACTATGTTTTGTCAGTGGTGACAGGCTCAGCTCTGGAGATGAGGGGTGGAGGGTTGGTTAGAGGCTTAGAGGCAAGAGAAAAGAAGGAGGAATAAGAGCAGTGAAAGTCGGAGGTGACCAAGAGTCAGATACTTGCAGCAGCACAACAGAAATATGGCATAGAGCGCAGCATCTTTCTAACACCCTTAATTCCAAAGCTAGGTAACAGAAAACCTAAAGGGAATTCCTCTGAGAGAAAGGGACCTGTTCCCAAGTTAGCAGCCTGACAGTGGCCACAGCAGCACGTTGAAAGTTCCTGCTCACGGTTTCAGCTCTTCTCCCCAGAGACCACCAGCACACACCCCTCCAGCTAGAGGTCTGAGACTAAGATGTTAATGGTGTTCAGAAAAGTAGAAAGGAGGATAAAGGAGACTGCACCTATTGTTTTGAACGGAACCACAAAAGAACCCAAAGAGCCAAAGCAGTCTTGAGAAAGAAGAAGGAAGCTGGAGACATCACACTTCCCGGTGATCACACCATCTTACAAATTGCAAATCTGTAGTAATCAGAACAGTACAGTATAGGCAGGAAAACAGACACACTGACCGGTGGAAAGGAATGGAGAGCTCAGGAGTAAACCCATGCATATATGGTCAATTACTTTGTGACAAAGCCCCCAAGAGTAGACAATGAGGAAAAGGACAGTCTTTTTGATAAATGATGTTGGGGAAAACTGAACAGTTGCATGCAAGAGAACAAAACTGGGCACCTGTCTTACCCCATAGGCAAAAGTCAACTCAAAATGAAGCAAAGACTTGAACGGAAGACTTGAAATCATAAAACTCCTAAAAGAAAACAACATGGTAAGCTCCTTGACATCACTCTTGGTGATGATTTTTTGGATCTGACACCAAAAGCAAAGGCAAAAAAAAGCAAAAATAAATGAATGGGGTCACATCAAATTAAAAAGCTTCTGTACAGCAAATTAAACAATCAACTAAATGAAAAGGCAACCTACTGAATAGGACAAAATAATCTATCTGATAAGGGATTAATAAGCAAAATATGTAAAGAAGCCACATAACTCAGTAATGACAAAGACCAATCTGATTAAAAAGTGGGCAGAAGGGGTGCCCAGGTGGCTCAGTGGTTTAAAGCCTCTGCCTTCGGCTCAGGTCATGATCTCAGGGTCCTGGGATCGAGGCCCACATCGGGCTCTCTGCTCGGCAGGGAGCCTGCTTCCTCCTCTCTCTCTGCCTGCCTCTCTGTCTACCTGTGATCTCTGTCTGTCAAATAAATAAATAAAATCTTTTTTAAAAAAGTGGGCAGAAGATCTGAATAGACATTTTTCCAAAGACATCCAGATGGCCAACAGGTACATGAAAAGGTGCTCAATATCACTAATTATTAGGGAAGAGCAAATGAAAACCACAATGACATCACTTCACAGCTGTTAGAATGGCTATTACCAAAAGGACAAAAGATAATGAGTATTGGCAAGGATGTGGAGAAAAGGGAACCCTTCACTGTTGGGAATGTAAGTTGGTACAGCCACTGTGGAAAATAGTATGGAAGTTCTCAAAAAATTTAAAGTAGTACTACCATATGATCCAGCAATCCCACTTCTGGGTATAAAGCCAAAGGAAACAAAAAACACTACCTCAAAGAGATATCGCACCCCCCCCACATTCATTGCATCATTATTCACAATAGCCTCGACATAGAAACAACCTAAGTGTTCATTGACTGATAAATGGGCAAAGAAAATGTAGTATATGGGTGAAATGGAATATTATTCAGCCATGAAAAAGAAGGAAATTCTGCCATTTGCAAACATCATGGATGAATCTTGAGGGCATCAGGCAAAGCGAAGTAAATCAGATGGAGAAAGACAAATACTGTATGATCTCGCTTGGATGTGGAATCTAAACAATATGAACTCACAGACACAGAAAGTACAGCCTGGCAGTTGTCAGAGGTGGAGGGTGGGGAGTGGGTGAGATGGGTGAAAATAGTTAAAAGGTACAAACTCCCGGTTACAAGATAAATACGTTTTGGGGGGTAGTGGACAGCATAAAAATAAAAATAAAACAAAGTTAAAAGAACAACATTAAAATTGGAAAGAGAGGTGAATGGAATGGAGTAGAAAGTTCAGCAGCAGATAGATCAGTGGAATGAAGCATACTGTATAATTGTACACATTCAACAGGTGACAAAAATGTCATTCCATACAAGGAAATCAATAAATGATTCTGATTAAAGCTTTTATTTTTGAAGTTATTTTTGAAATTCAACTTGAACTTCGTATTTTTGAACTTACGGGTCTTCCCTGCTCTGTATGCCAAAACACAGCCCAGATATTTTGGATTAAAGAATAAAATGTCAAAAAACATTTAAAGAAACATGTAGATGAATATCTATTTAATTCCCCGATGGAGAGGAAGCTTCAGCATAAAGTAAAAAAAAAAAAAAAATCTTATATTAGTCTACAAAAAACGCTAACCCTGACCCAGGCGCCCCCAAAGTCTCTTTTTATAAGAAACATTGTGAACAAAATTAAAGGGCAAAGAGCAAACTGGGAGAAATTAAAATTATATGTAGCTGACAATGAGTCAGGGCCCTTAATATAAAAGTTCTCATCAATAATAAAATTATTTTTAAATATATACATATATAATATAAATTTATACGTAATGAAATTTTATTTAAAATATAAAATTATATGAGTCGAGTTCTTATAAATAAAAGATATAAATGATGGGCAAAAACATGAACAGCTACTCAGAAGAAAGTTGTTCAGATGGACAATGATATGTTTTATCCCAACTAATAATTAAAAATCGAAGTTCCCACAAACCATATATTATATTTGGCCTGGGGGAAAGACTGTAATAACATCCAAGCCAGGATACAGGAGAAGAACCATGCCCTATGCTACTGGTTGTAATGGAAATATGTAAAACCCTTTAGGAAGGCAATTTGGTAATATATAGGAAGGTCTTAAAGATTTTATTTATTTATTTGACAGACAGAGATCACAAGTAGGCAGGGAGGCAGGCAGAGAGAGAGGGGGAAGCATGCTCCCTGCCGAGCAGAGAGCCCGATGCGGGGCTCCATCCCAGGACCCTGGGATCATGACCTGAGCCGAAGGCAGAAGCTCAACCCACTGAGCCACCCAGGCGCCCCTAGGAAGGTCTTAAACATGCCTGTGCTCTTAGATCCCATGATTCAACCTGTAGGAATTTATCTTTAAAAAATAATCAGAGATGCATTTGAGAGTAAAAACCCATCTGCAGTACTATAATTTGTAAAATTTTGGAAACAAATTCAATGTACAATAATAGTAAACAGATTTAAAAATAAAGGCACATCTATATGATAGATTACTCTTCCGTCATTAGTAGTTTCAGGGACTTTGGCCATCGAAAATCGTCACCCTATAATGAGAAATGAAAATTATTATACAAAATTATGTTAACGGTATGACTGCAATTTTGTTTTACATAGACGTGGAAAGCATGGCGTATATATAGGGTATATGTGTATGTATGGTAAGTACATGGTACATATATGTATATACATGTAAATGATCTTTATCAAATTTTTAATTATTTCTGGGGGAGATGGTTAAGTGAGGTTTATACTTTTGTCGTCATCTATATTGTCTACATTTTCTACAAGAGTGCGTATTACTTTAAAAATCAAGATAGATGCCATTTAAAAAGCAGTAATTTTGTATTGGGAGTGGCCAGATCCCAGAGAAGGCTTCCTCAACGCAGCCCTCTTAGGCTTTCGTTCTGTAAGATGCGCCAGAAGAGGGCGCCGCAGCCTCTCCCCACAGGCAGGAGAGCTCGGTTACCTATCAGGGATCAGGGATGCTCCCTCCCCAAGTCCGTAGGATCCGAACTTGAAAAGTCTCACTTTCCTGGTGGTCACATTCCTTTTCCGGGTCTCCCAGAAATTTGTACAGAAGAAGGATATGTAGTTTTGAATGCCCGATAAGCGTTCCCTCTGGTCACACTCTTGACAAACACCCAGGGTAGGTGGCTTCTGTCCCGTCACCCCTCTGACCCCGGCTGCTAGATCCCACGGGTGCCTCTCGTCAGAAGAGGCTGAGGCAAAGCAGGACCCTATTTAATGGCTTTGCCTTACTGGCCACGCACGGGTTTATGGAAGTGGGCCCATTCGCACCTACAACCTAACAGGCTGCCCCAGCCCCCAGCTGTCCCCAACCCTTCCTTGCTCCTTAAAAAGTGCATGCTATTCTCCTCGGTATCGATAGGGGGCAGCAGATATCCTGGCATCCTCGGCTCTCCAAAGGAAGTTTCCAATTTGGAGATCCTCAAGTTGCTCTCCATTGTTTGACCATTTTACTTTACCACGGGACGTGGCCTGGCAGTTCCTTCCTGCACTAGCTGACCATTTTGGGAGCCTAAAACCTTTCACCTAGTAAGAGTCCTTGTAACTCAATACCGAGCAAAGGTGAATCTGAGTATTAAAGTGTCCTGGATAATAATTATTGCAGTTGGCCTCCACCGAGTCAGTTTCATCACTCTCTAAGCATGACAAAGCCCCAGACTTCTCTTTTGGCCTTCGTTCGTTCTGCCTCTCCCACACGCCTAAGTAAGCTTTATTTTGACTCCTTAAAATGCCCTTAGGATGGGGCTGCGAGGAAAGGAAGAGGGAAGACGTTTATAAAATTGCATCTGCAAGACCCCGAGTTGAAGAGAAGGAGGTATAGCTCCGCCCACAGTAAAAACGTGTTTTCTCTGATGCGTCCGCATAATGGAGATGCTTTTCTTTCAACAATGATAATTTCTGGAAAGGATGCTAATAAGGGATTTACATCTCCTATATTGATCTCTACTTTCCATGTTTCATACAGAGAATGTGTGTTAGAGAGAGAGGGCGGGGGCCACTGACCAGCCTGACAACTTTGTTCAAAATGTCTTACAAAAGCGACAGGAGCTTGATGCTGAGCTCCTGAGCAGCCCAGAACAGAAGTCTTATTTTGGTTTTAGTCACTTTGGTTTTGTCCACTTGGTGAGTTGTCAAAGGTGGGGACACTGGAGAAGGGAAAGGTAGACGGACCAGTGACATTCCAGTCAGCCACAGAGCCACAGTATGCAGGCGGGTCCCCCCAGGACCAGTCTGCCCTGATTGCTTTTTTTTTTTTTTTTTTTTTTTTTTAATCAGAAAGAGAGAGAGAGTGAGTATGCATAAGCAGGGGGAGTGGCAGAGGGAGAGGAAGAAGCAGGCTCCCCACTGAGCAGGGAACCTGACAGGGCCTGGATCCCAGGACCCTGAGATCATGACCTGAGCCAAGGGCAGAGGCTTAACCGACTCAGCCAGCCAGGTGCTCCCCTGATTGCTTATCGTAGCTCGTCTGCTCCCCTCCCTGTGCTCCACAGAGAGACAATGACAGTTCAGTTCAGTTTGCTGAACTTTTGAGAAAAAGGAGAAGTAATACCTAGTAGGTAGCGGGCACGCCCTCTGTGCTTTGTGGGGCTTAGCTCATGAGCCCTCCCTGTAATCCTCTGAAAGGGGGTGCCATTATTACCAGCATTCACTGGTCAGGTAACGAGCAACAAATGGGTCATTTGCCTAGCACCCCCAGCTTGAAAGTGGTGGAAGCCGGATTTGAATCCAGGCAGCCTTGCTGCAGGACCAACTCTCTTAACCATGACTTTTTGGCCCATCTTCACATGGAGTTTTTCCTATTTCAGATCCCCGGAGGTGCAGAGACTGTGCCCTTGGTGATCAGGAGGCCGTGGGTAGCCACATCCATCCCGATCATTTGGGTCCTCTTCCCGATGGGCTGTCCTGTCCAGTCAGATGCCACCGGGCCAGTGTGAACCGAGGTCCACTTGGGATGCTATGTATGGTTCCAGAGACCGCTTCCCTCTTAAGCCAAGGAAGAAGCTGTCTCTAGAGAGGACCTTCCTCCTTGGAACAAGGACCCTTGGGGGAGATCTGGCCTTTCCGTGCTTCCATCTGAAAGCTAAGCTCTTCTATGGGAGTCTGGATTGAAGGTTAGGGATGATGGCTCAGAGGGGGAAAGTGTGAAATGGTAATCGCTTTCATATGACACTTGAGAAATGTTATAATAAAGCTGAGTAAATGGGAGCATGAGTTAGCCCAGTCTTTTGCCTAATGATGTCACCCACTTTCTGCTTCCTCCAGCCTATGATTAATAAAAGGGGGATTATTACAGTAACTCATTCCTAGTGGGCAGCAGTGACGTCAGCAACAGCTGAGCAAACCGACTACATTTAGTCGTGCGTGTGTATGTGGGCATTTTTTTTTTCCCCTGTGACTAACATGAAGCTAAGAGCATCTAATAAAACAAAAGCTCCTTGCAATTTGGGAACTTACTGGGTGAACTCTTTTCTACAGGGAGCACCATTTTAATTTTTCTCATGTCATAGTTCAATAATCATATTGGAGTTGGCCAAATGACACGATGGGCTTTCTGCCCCTGTTCACTAATCAATCCCAAATTGATCCCGGCTCTTTGGGAGAAGCTGTTTTCCTTCTAATACAATGGCTCTCCCTTCCTTCATCAGTCTCTCTCACCCTTGAAAAGGAACTCAGTGAAGATCAAGAAAAGGGACGGTGGGCATCGGTCGTTTTTCTGAAAGTTGAAGATGAGTTGTAGAATCTGGAGGTTCTAAACTCTCAGAACATTGTACCTACAGTTTGCTTTTCCAAGCTGATAAAGGCTTACAGAGGTCCTGCTTGCTAGTTCACCTTTGCAAACTTGACCTTCCTAAAATGAGAGCGAGGCACCTGGAAATATTTACTAACCGAGCTGAACCAGAGCCAGAGCGTGCTGTCAGTGTGCACAAAAGTACACAGTGACCGGAATAGTGGCGCTCCCGTCGTGCGGGTCCGGACGTGCCACGGAGCTGCTCCCACAGAGGCGTAGAACCTTTGGACTCTTTCAATCAGCACACGAGGGATGCAGCAATTCCCTGATTTAAAAAAAAAAAAAAAACCTGTCCCCGGCCTTTTCTGCGTCTTCCTCTCTGAAGCTACAATTTGGGAACAGGTCGTGGGGTATCTTTGCGGATAGATGAAGCTGGATTAGAATCAATATCTCTGCCCTTATGGGTCCAGTGGACTTTCTAGGCTAAACGTCTATGTCCTCAAGACGGCACCATGGACATCGCTCCCTGAGGGGACAGAAATGATGACAACAGTCCATCGGATGGGTTCTTGTGAGTATTTTCCTATTCTTCTGGGGCAACAGGAAGGTCCAACGCTGTAGCAGAGGTTTCCTGTTTGGCTTAGAACTGAGTTACGTGAAACAATTTGGAAATATATATTGGCTGGCAAGGACTTTGCGTGCACATTTACTCAGTTCTTATTCATGAGAGTGGTTTTTTTTTTTTTCCCTCACTATATGTTTTTTGGTAGAAGTTATACCTGATCATGTCTCTCTATATATTGAGTTTTTCCTAAGTAGTAAATGGTTACTTCTTGGGAAGAAATCCAGGCATTTCTCAATCATTTGGAAGTAGATTGGGGCCTCAGGTTCCAAAATAACCATCTACCTGAGGAGACTGTGATTCACATGTTGGAGTTGATGAAATGGCCACAGGGTGTCTAAGATATTCCGCTCAAGGGTGTCTCTTCATCTTAAAACAATCTCTGACTGACCCCTTCCCTTCTGGATGAGCCCAGTCGCTCCGGGATTAAGTCATGAGCCAGGCAAGCTGGCCTCATCACGTGGAGAACAGCGTTTCACTTCTAAGTGAGTGGGATCTGGGCAAATTCCCTCTTGTGGGTCTCAGCAACACCAGTGGGTGATGACCACGATGATTTTCCAAGACTTTGGGACCTTGCACACAGTCCCGGTCCCCCACCCCCACCCCCAGGCCTTAAGGAAAGCCCCACCTGTCGGGGCACAGCCTTCCTTAAATAGTCCATACCATTTACTCTTAAAAGGGAAGTTTGGAGAATATAATCTTGCTTGGAACAGGCGTTAGGATTTAGGAAAGCATTCTGTTTTATCTCTTTGGATATTGACTGTGTGTCATTCCCCTAAGGTATTAAACAAATAAAACCAAGCTCCATCATATTTGCTTGGGAGAAATGCGCGGTAATCTCACTTTTGTGAATTTTGCTTCAGGGAATTCTCCATTGTGTGGATTTCTCTGACACCGAATTGCTAAAATGAACAACTCATTCTTCCCTCACTTACCCTTCTCCAGGAGTCTCTTGCCTCCTAACAACTTGGGTGTGGGCCAGCTCATGTCGTCTCATTGCTGGTCACCAAGGTTCTGCTTTTGGTTGGAACACAAAGCCAGCACGAAATGTCTAGCGGCCACACTGGACAGTTAGTGGGGATGGCGACAATGTCACCCCAGAGGTACCCTTGTTCTTTGTCAGTATCTCTGTGGGGTGTGGGCCTCCATTAATCAGGAAGCAGAAGACATGCGAGGAGGCAGAATCACTTAAATTATGAAGATTTTGCCTAGTTGCCAAGGCCCCTTGGATCCTGCCTAGGAAGGGAATTAGGTGAAACTGGAAAATTATAACTCTTGATCAAGGTTTCTCAACTGCAGAACAATTACCATTTGGAGCCCAATAACTTCTCCGTTTCTGGGGGCTGATCTATGTATGGCAGCATCCTGGGTCTCTACCCACTAGATGCCCTTAGAACTTTTCTTCCCCGATAGGTCAGGCGAAATTGTGTTCAAACATTGCCAAATGTCTCCTGGGGAGGAAAATCATCAACCGCTACTGTAGATTGAAAGATAACAGTTTACTGGTTTTTTTCTTCTCCTTCTTGTCCTTCTCCTTCTTCTCCTTCTTCTCCTCCTCCTCCTCCTCCTTCTTCTTCTATTTCCCTAATCATTTTAGTCGTAGCATCTGGGTTCCCTCGGTTTAGATAAGACATTTCCAAATACTCAGCAAACAGAGAAGCTGTACACAGCACAAGGCTTTGTGGGCTATTCTGGTGGTTCTCAGAGAAATATGAGGTTTAGGAATTGGGTTTGGGATTAACTATTTCTGGCCCTATTATTTTCTAATGAGTTTTGGAGGAATTTTAATGTTTCCCTCTCCCTCTCTGTTTGGCTGTGTTGGTTGCTTGATCAGACAGCTTCCACGTTCAACTGTGAATCTGGAATGCTGATCCTTCCTTGTCGCAAGTCTCTCTAACTAACCCAAGGGCCCGGGCAATGGGCAGTCTCCGGCTGTCCAGGAAACAGGCAGGGCTTGCCAACCCTGTATCCCATCTCAACCATTTGACGAGACTCCTGATCTCACTGCAGCAAATATCACTCTGGATCCTGCCCACGTTTTCTGGATTCCGAGCTGCCTCTCAAGGGAGTCACCGCTCCCCACCAAGGCAAGGCTTTCCTGCCTTGAGCCCAGAATAACACGGCAGCTGCTGAGAACACCTCGAGTCCTTTTGATTTCTCTCCATAGTCACGTTTTATGTTCCGTTTCCCAGACGGGATGAACCAGAAATCATGCTTTTTTGGAATCAGATTTTTCATAGGAAGGAACTAAAACACCCTGAGTTGTCAGCGGCAGAGTCCGCGCTCCGAACCCCCCCGGCCTCCTGCCATTTCAGCTGAATCGGACGACAACTTGCCGGTCACCAGCTTGGGGCGTTTGTGTCCCCTGGCGTGTATTTTTCACCAAATAACAGCGGTGCGTGAACCGCAGGGAAAATAAGAGAGCCGTGAAAAACGGCCCCGTTTTCTAGGCCTGTCTCCTTGTTCCAGGAGTAGTGAGCAAAGAGACCAATTAATAGCATGGATGAAAGCCGAAGGACATACGGTTTGCCTGAGAAGAAAAATGAACATTCTTGCTTCTTGATCTCTGCCAACTTTGTACGGGGACAGCTGCTGCCACGGGTAAACACCACTATAAGTTAGCCATGCCCTAAGGTGTGTGGCACCACAGGCCACAGGGAGGCCCCAGGGACGCCGGTCTCTCCTCTCTTCCCCCCACTGAGCTCTTATCCTTAAATGAACTTTGTTTTTTGACCAGCTCACTAATTGTGATTGAAAACACCAGCTCCCCAGCAAGGCACAAGCACTGGAGTTAGCAGCAGCAAGACGGGCCCTAATTGCTCCATTTACATAAAAGTAGAAACATACAACGTCTAAATATAAATCTCTGGCACATCGTGCCTTTTGCAATTACAGTAAAATAAGGTACCACAGTTTCCCTCCCGGCTCCTTCTCGCAGCAAGCTGCTCCGCCGGGTTCTCCAGGGGCCGCTCCTCGAGGCGAGAACAGAGCCCCTGCAAACGCTCCGGCGAGTAGTCGGGAGCTTTGTGAAGTCGCCAGTAAATCAGGCCGCCTGCACTAGGTGGAAAACGCGGTGGCAGCGGGCCACCGTGCGAGCGCAGAAGCGGGTAGGACCCAGCTCCACGCGGGGAAAGGGGACAGCTCGTGGGGCGTGAGCGCTCCCGGCGCGCCCCTGCCCGCGCCGCAGCCCGCCCGCGGGTCCCCGCGCTGGTCCCTGACCCCGGCCGTGCTTGCGACCCTGGCACCGAGGGCTGGGTTCAGAGATTCCCAGCTGCACTCACTGAATAGTGATCCCCCCCTCCCTCTTTCTCCCCCTTCGCTGAATTCTTTAGCTGCCAAAAGGGGGGAAAAATCAAGAGCTGCTCTTAAAAGAAGTTGCCCTTGCTGGTGCTCGGGGTAAAAATAGAGGCGGCCGCTTCGGAGCGGCTTGGCCCAGACTCCAGCGCCGCGAGCCGGGCTCGAGCAGCGGCCGCGTTCCGGCGTGATCCCTGGGAGCTGCCAGCAGGTGTTGCTCAAGGTACAGTAGCAGGCCGAGCAGCGGGGACCGCAGGGCCGGGCGCGGGGACGCTGCGGGGGGAGGGGGCCGGAAGTGAAAGAGAAACCAAACCGAGGCAGGAAAAGGAGATGCTTGTCAGGAGTTGGGCTGACCCGCTCACCCCTGGGCCCTTGAGTTCGGCAGGCAAGAGCTCATTCCCAGTCCACGAGAGGCGACCCAAGTTGTTTTAACCTGCCTGCGTCCTCTAGCCTCCCCTCCACGCCCCCGCCCCCACCTTAATTTCCACTGAGTGAGGAGGCATTTCCAGCGTGGCTCAGCTCTAAGGCTGGGGATTCAGGTAGAGGATGACATCACTGCGGGTGGGCTGACCCGGTAAGTGGGCACCTCAGTGGCATCCCCGGGGGCCAACTCGATCTGAGTCACACACACATGTAGAAGAAGGTCGCTCCTCTAGAAGGGGCTCTGCACGTTTCTGGGACACAAATGTGGACAGAAAGCCACCAAGGCATCTCCAAAAGAGTATCACCTGCGCTTTTCTGAGCACGCCTTTGACCCTGCAGTTGAGTATTGTGGATCCCACCTGATAGGCCCAGACACTGAGGTCCGAGGTTATGTGGTTAGCAAACCATGGAACCAGGGTCTGTCTGATCTGGGTTTGTTTTGTGCCCCCAAAGTCATAAACACGATGGTATTTCCAGGACACCCGGGTTCATGCCTGGGGGTGGGGGGACAGGGGGTTTCAGAGGCCCCGCCTGCCAGGGCTGTCCAGGAGTGCTCATCCAAAAGGCTGGCGAAGTTCCTTTCTTCCATAGAGGTTGAGTCCCTCCCTCTGATTCCAAACTGATGGGCAGGGAGTTTTGGAGTTAACCAGCACCGATCCTGTCTCTATCTTTCCTTCCCAGACTCCCTCTGTTCCTCTACAACCTAATGATTTAATTTCTTACTTTATTTCTGCGTATGCAGTTCTTAGACTACCCCCCCACCCCAATGCACAGCTCACCATCCACACTCTCTCTGTGCTTAGCCAAGGCAGACCCTCCCACACAGAAAACTTCTGGTGTCCTAAAGGAACCTTCTCCAACTACACATCAGGAGGCCAGAGCCTCTATATTTTGCTTGTGGGCACAGTGAAAAGTTTATTTTATGCATGTTAAATCCTGCATACAAAACAACATATCTGGTCATATGGCTTTCATTAGCTCCCAATTTTGCACATTTTATTCAACTTGTCATGAGTCCCCAGCTCATGCTTCAGATTTGCTCCTTCAAACAACCCTTCCCCACTGTGCTGGTCTGAAGATTCCTCCCAACTGTGTTATTTCTCAGCCTTGCTAGCAACCCTCTCCCCCAACAGAAACTCTCACCATCTTAACTCCTATTCCAAGGAACGTTTGTTTCTTTTCATTAATCTCATGTTATATTCGTAACAACTTAGAAATCACAGGACTTGCAGTTCTGATAAAGAAGAATGATGTGTGAGCTTGCTTTCTTTCTCTGTTAGTTGGATTGGGATTCTTAAAGACTTGGGAAGGATAGGTACAAAGTTCACTAGCAGAGAATGAGTATTTTCCAAGTTCTTGGTGATATGTGATTCATGAAGCAGACATTCAATTTCAAAATGTAAAATCATAGTGTAAGTCAGGGGAGGGCAGACCATTCTCATATAGGTATACATATTTTCCCATTTTTCTCCCCTCTGTGAAGGATCTTATTTTTAAAAAAGTAAAATCAGAATCCCTATAAAGAGCACTGCAAATTTTCTTCCCTGTAAGAAACAATAAAATACTTTGTAAATAGAGGCAACTTCATGAAGTAACAGATGTTTTATGTGAAGACATAAAACTGAACCTGAATATAATGAGAAGTGTGTGCTCGAGCAGTAAAAGTTGGAAGCTGGACACTCAGGGAGCTTTAGCTGTTCAATGTCAGTGTTTTTCTAAAAGGTAGTCTAGTCGGTCAGAGGTTTCCCTGGCTCTCGGTGATCACCAAGTAGTGTCCCAGCAGCCAAGAAAGGCTTTCCATTAGATAATGAATTATGAAATATGTCTCACACTGGAAAAACCAGTCATCTGCTGATGTCATGCTGATTCTAACCAATCCCAAACAAAGTCCCAGCCCTCCTCTGAGTGGTACCAATGTGTGAGTGTGCAAAGAAGTAGTACAGTATAAAACTTCAGAGTGCCAAAACCATGAAGAGGAACTCCTCAGCTCTTATCACATGATCCAAGAGTCTGCTGGTGGAAGAGAGAGGACCGGAAAGGTAATGCTTTTTAACTCTTACTTAGGAGGTCTTGACACACGCAGAGTTCGAAAGGTTTACTTACTGCTTTTCCAGGCACGTTGTTGATTTGTACCTTTGATATGATCCAGGCAGCTTAATACAGCTTTTAATAGTAGAACATGCAAATAGACGGCGTGTGTATTCAACCCACTCAGCACTTATAGACAAGTACATATGCCACAGAGAAAGCTGTTTTTAAGAGTTCCACTCACCACCAGTAAATTCAGGGAACACACACACACAGACAGAGGGGATCCAAATATTGATAAGCTGCCCTTATCTCCGTGTGGCTCTTAGGACCCTCTGAGTTGTTTGGAGTCATTAGACCTAGAGTTTTATTTCAGACTCTCTTGTAAAATTTAATTGGGCTACAAAATGCTTTGGGTGATGTACATGTGACGCCAAATACGGTAGGTTATATTTTGTATTTCAAAGATGTTTGATTAACGGGTTATAACGCAGCTGCCCCCTCCCCATTCTCTCTCACCATTACCCCTACTTTAAAAAAAAAAAAAATAGACTCTTTAAGGAATGTCGACCAGGTCTTAAGAAGAAGAGCAGAGTAATTGATGTTCCTGGAGAAGAAATCCCAAACTGTGATACATGGCTTGGAACAGAGAAAGTCTTGCAAGTAATTGTTTTGGAAAAGGGGGACAGGGTGTCAGATTCAGAAAAGCATTGTTATCTCTGCAAACTGGAATTTTACCTTAATGTCACAGTTTCCTCACCCTCCTCCTCTTGCCCTCAGATCCTAGGCTTGTAGTAATGATATTTATTAAGTTTTCCACCCAGAGCGCATTGCTTAACTACAAAACTCTGAACACACTAGGTGTCAGATATAAGCTGACTATATCTACAGAAACTGAGGGCTTATGTGTGGGAAAGAAACCGAGAGAGAAGGAAAGCTTTAACAGATGGACTTCTTAAAGATACTTCTGCATGATAAAAGCAATAAGACAGAAAATGAAAAAAGGGTGGTGGGGGGGAGAATAAAAAAAACTCAGAGAGGCATTGTTTAAAAATTCACATTTTTCTTTTTCTGTGAACGCTGAAATCCATGATGATTTCATCTGTGCTGTTCCTTGGGGGGGATAAAGGAGCCATCAAGGGGCCAGTCCAGGAAAACGTTGGTCCAGAACAGGGTAGGAGGCAGACTGAAAAAGTCTCACAGGGCAGAGGAAATCATTGGCCAATATATTTTGGAGAGTCTTTTCCCCTGGGACCAGTTATCCAAGTCCTAGGAGCACATTGTTTGTAGGAAATAATGTGGGAAAGGCCAAATGAACTTTGCATTTTATCTGTTAAGTCGGGACTGGAGGTGGTGGGCTGTAATGTGTGTGTGTGTGTGTGTGTGTGTGTGTGTGTGTGTGTGTGTGTGTGCAGGGCAGAAGGGGGCGGCGGCGGTTAGGGAGAGGGGAGAGAATTTCAGGTGACAGGAGCAGGTAGAATATTCCCTGTGCATCCTTCAGTGCCTGGTTGCGTTTTGCAGTTGGGGAAAGTAGAGTGTCTGAGATGACCCCAAACAGCAATTCTACTCCGCTCCCCTCAGATCCCCCACCAGAGCGGGTGACCCTGAACATTTAAATATGAATGAATGGGAAGCCGGCAACCTCCAGGACTCCCTCTCTCCGCTGGCTGGCTGACCCAGCGGCTCCCTGGCCCTTCTGCCCCTGACCCCCACTACCTGTCTGCCCACCTCCAGGAACCCCTGGCCCCGCCTTAGGAGGCAGGGGCCGGGATGCGGGGGGTGGGGGGTGTCATTTAGAGCTGCGGGGTGGAGGGCCCTGGGGGCAGATCGTTTCAACCTAGTCATCCCAGGAGATTGGGACAGTGCCTTCCAGTGGGGTTTTCTTTCCCCTCCAAAAGAGGAAGAAGGTGAAGCAAGGGGACTAGGCAGAGAAAGAAAAAGAAAGGGGGGAGGGAAGTAGAACAAAATTAGGAGGATTTCTTTCGGAAGGGAAAGTAGAACTCCCGAGAATGGTGATATCTGAAGAGAGGTGTGTGTGAGGGAACAGTGAGCAGAAGGAAAGCAGCCTGTCAGAAAACGGGCTGTCCCTCCCCTTCCTAATCACAGCCTCTACTCACAAACTCCCTCCCTCGCCCATTCACGCACTCACTTAGGACCAATCGTTCTCTCTCTCCTCTCTCTCTCTCTCTCTCTCCTTCTCTCTCTCTCTCTCCCTCCCTCTCCCTCTCTCTCTCCCCCTCTTTCTCCCTCTCCCTGTCTCTCTCTCCCTGTCTCTCCCTCCCTCTCTCCCTCCCTCCCTCTCTCTCCCTCTCCCCCCTTCTCTCCTCTCTCTCCCTTTCTCCCTGTCTCTCTCCCTCCCATCCTCTCTCTGTCTCTGTCTGTCCCCCCCCACCCTGTCTCTCCCTCCCTCCCTCCCTCCCTCCCTCTCTCCCTCCCTCCCTCCCTCCCTCCCTCCTTCTCTCTTACTCGGAGACAGTCAGAACTCTCCTCCCTGACAGCCACAAACCTACAGCACTGACTGCCTTCCGAGAGGGAACCTGCAAACAAAACTTCACAGAAAACTTTTTGTTCTTGTTCCAGAGAATTTGCTGAAGAGGAGAAGGGAAAAAATAAAATAAAATTTAAAAAAAAGAAAGAAAGAAAGAAAAAAACAACACAACACAACAACAACAAAACCTGTGCGTGCGGGGGGAGGAAAGCAGGGCCTTTTAAAAAGGCAATCACAACAACTTTTTCTGCCAGGATGCCCTTGCTTTGGCTGCGAGGATTTCTGTTGGCGAGTTGCTGGATTATAGTGAAGAGCTCCCCCACCCCGGGATCCGAGGGGCACGGCGCGGCCCCCGACTGCCCGTCCTGCGCGCTGGCCGCCCTCCCAAAGGACGTGCCCAACTCTCAGCCGGAGATGGTGGAGGCCGTCAAGAAGCACATTCTGAACATGCTGCACTTGAAGAAGAGACCCGAAGTCACCCAGCCGGTGCCCAAGGCGGCGCTTCTGAACGCCATCCGAAAGCTCCATGTGGGCAAAGTGGGGGAGAACGGGTACGTGGAGATAGAGGATGACATCGGCAGGAGGGCAGAAATGAATGAACTCATGGAGCAGACCTCGGAGATCATCACGTTCGCGGAATCAGGTCGGTGCGGGCGTTCGCGGGTGGGGGCGGCGCGCCCCGGGCCGGCCGGCCGGGGAGGAACTTGCGCCCGCGGCGGCGGCGGGGCGCCCGGGGGAGGTCACTCGGCGGCGGGCGCCGGCGGCGGCGGCGGCCGGAGGGGAGGCGGGGGAGCGGGCTGCGCCCACACGGGATTCTAGCCCGAGCCCCGGCCGCGGGCGGCTCGCTCGCACTTGCTGAACTCGGCCGATCGCCCCGAGCAAGCTGCGAGGGCCGGGCTGGAGCTGGACGCCCGCGGTGCCCGAGGCTCGCTCGCCCTGCCTCGGGAACCGGCTCCGAGCAGCCCCGAGGGAGAGCCCGGGCGTCTGCGGGTGCGGAGGGGAGGGGGTCCAGGAGGCCCCCGGACCTCATCCAAAGTTTCTATGGGGGGGGGGCGTGCGCGGAGTGCGCGGAGTGCGGGGTCGCGGCGGAACGGCACAGATGAAGTCATTGTCTTCAAGCAAACCTTCCCTTTAAAAGTCCAGCCAGGGGCCACACCGGGGAAGCAGGGCATGCATATTATTAGTGACAGCCCCTTCTCCCTTCAGAAACTCCGTCTTCCGGGAGCACAGGCATCACCTTCCAGGCAGGAAAGAGGGACTTTGGGGGACAGCTGACACTGAACCGGCAGTCACTTTTGGAACACTGACTTTTGCTCTCTCAGCAACCGCCGCCACCACCACCACCAAAAGAGAGTTTTGTTCTCTGCAAAGTTACTAAGAGCTCCCTGCCAAGGAATGCAACCTTGACAAAGTGCTCTCAGATACTACGCTGAACTCTCACTCAATCCTTAAGAGGAAGAACTTTAATAGGTTCCGATCATTGGCTCAGGACCACAGGAACCTGTTGCTGAGTAGACAGATACCTGTCAGAAGTGTGGCCACAGACGTGGAGGCAGGTTATTTTTACAGTTATGGGACGCAGACCCTTAGCACGCGGCAAGCCCATGCACGCCCGGCACACAGATGTGTTCATACCCTGTTACTTTCACGGTAATGCCAGCCTAAAGAATCATATCCCTTGCCAAACCCATTTGAAAGGAATGCCATTGTTTTGTTTGGTGGAGCATATGGCCAGTAAAGTACGTGCAGGGACTCCCAGCATTTCTGTTTAAAAGTTTGCCGCAGCAGTATAAACAATTAAGGCAACACTCAGAATTTCCAATCCTGAAAACCTGTTGACTCAGATGTTCTGTTTTCAAGAAAACCGTGCCAGACCTGGGCATCCTTTTGGGGAGCAGATAGCCTGCTTGGCTTCCTGGCTTCCCTGATGAGAGAAGCCGTGCTGTCCCACAAGCTTCCTGGCAGGACAGTCTCTCTCTCTCTCACCAGAAGCTTCTCTTCAAAGAAGGGCTCTCTTTCTCTAAAGCTCTTTCGGGACGCAGGCCCCAAAGGACATGATCCTTAGGGCTTTATCTGTTGAAGTTTATTGAGGAGACCAAGTCAGATTGGCGTTTCCACCTTGCCACTCACCTTTCCTGATGGCAGGGGGGTGGGGAAGAAAGTGCTTTACTGACATTGAGTCCCATGGAGGGGAACGGATTCCAGTAGTCTAGAGGTCTGTCTGCTCCCTGTGCTGATACAAAGGGACCCCGTATAGGTTTTTATATACCAGTTACTACACACGATGGCTTGATTTTCAGGCCCTACTCCATTGGCCTTACCCGTGTCAGATGACTAAGTATACCTATTCCCTGGGACCACTATTAACATACACCTGATGCTTGAGACAGCCTTGCTTCCTAACCTAGCTGACTTGTCTAGCAAATCCCGCTCTTGGCATTGAGAGGTTCTGCAGTGAAAGAATTTGACCTTTTACATTCTTTCTTACTTATGGCCTTCATCTCAGAGGCTGTCTTTTTCTCATTTGTAGGAAATCTTGCCCTTTTTTTTCTTTTTCTTTCCTGTTAGGTGTTTAGTTTAAAAGAAATTGAGTTACTTTTTAAAAAGGTGATTCATTTGACTCACGCGTTGACTCCAGTTTAAGGTTTATAATGGAAAACTTCTCCTGATCGAGTTTACAACTCGACTTCGGGTGAGCTGCTGGAGTCCCAGAGAAGGTTTACGACACACTTACTTATTTTTCTCATCTGAGAAGTTTCGCACATCAACTTCAGGTTGATTTACTAGGATTTCGTGGAATTAATGATTGCTATCTGGGCAGTTGATTCTCCAAGAGGAGTGCCAGATGAGTATTTTGTTGCTGATTTGGCCAACCAGTAAAAGAGTTTTATCATCTGACTATACAAAAATGTCTTGCTGCTTTTGGAATAACTCAACCTTAATGATATTCAAACTATGTCAAATGTAAGAACTTGGAGAATAGCAGACGGTATTCATTTTTCTTTCCTCCACAAACTCTTTTGTACAGCGTGGAAGGCTGTGAGTCACTGTCATCGAGACCCGGGCCACAGATGCATACCCATAGATGTGTCTTTCAAACTTAAGATTCCCCGGTTGGGGGGTTTCATGTCTAATTTTTGCCTCAACCCCTCTTGATGGTTAACTAAAGCCCATGATGTGGCCCAGCAGTTGAGGGACCACCAAAAACTCAAGTGCCTAGAACTCTTGGAACTGAGTTTGTCCCATTTGGGCTCAGGTGGAAGGTGCCCCATCTTTGTAAAGTTGATACGAGTTGTTACTTACTGAGGGGTGAGGAATTGCGCCCTGACCCCCTGAAATTTCTCCCAACAGATCAAAATTATTTTTTTGTAACACATGTCACCCAAGACTGCTCACCAAGATGACTGCATTCTTGGGACAGCTGGCACAGAATGCTCTGTGTCTACCTGAAGACCTTAAAGGAGAAGAAGGGATGGGTAGGGTCAAGTGCACTCTCTGTGTAATTGTCAGCCAGGCTGAAATCGGTGGCCTTCTTGATGGCTCCATCTTATTTTATCTTCTTGTGATCTGTGACAATATCTGGTCAGTGTACAGTAACAGCATATTACCGAGTCTCCATATGCTGCCAGATTTATATGTTGATTATGGTAATCAACATAGCAATTGACAGCACTTGTTGAAGAACAGATAGGGACAGAAAGACAAACGAAGCCTCAGGAAATGCGCAATGCTCTCTAAGCCCAGGTGTTGTTGAAAGCAACACATAAATCTCCCCCTCTTGGAGGATTCCCTTTGAATTAGAAATATGCACTTGCCAAACGGGGGGGTCTAAGAAGGCTGGCTTGGGTGACTATTTCTCCCCAGCCCAAGAAAGTCATCTCAAGCCGGAGCTGACTCATACTGATTCCATTGCCAGCTTAAGGAAATTTCCTGCAAGTTACCCCTCACTGAAGGGTGCTTTTAGGGGTTACACACTTTCTTCTCTCAATAATGCAAAGTGATCGGCCACAAGAGGGCGCATTCCAAAGACTTTTGCTCCTCAGCGGTTAATCTAGGGAAAGGCATTTTTGGCTCCTGGAAGCCCCATTCTGTAGCGCCCAAATCTTGGTACTTACCGGTTGCCCCCTGCTTCCTCTCATCCTCCAGAAAACGTGAGGATTTTATGGGATGGGAGAAACATGGCTACCTGTGACCCAGTAAATGAGACGGAAGAAAGGAAGTGGGGATTCTAGTGATACATGGGAGCATTCCGGAGCTCTGTGGAAGACAGAGGAATGATCCATTTCAGAAGCAAACAAAGCAGAGCGTGGAGAAGTGTGACCATGAATCATCAGCAGCGCTGATCTGCTCACACATCTCTCCCTAGGACGGCTGGCTGCCTGGCTTTGACCAAAATGCCTTCAGCCTCCCCTCATTTTGTGGCCTGGTTTGCCTGTCTTATCAACGCTTTTCACCAGCAACAAATGACAAGTGACTTCCAACAGGGAGGAAAGGGTTGTTTGCTGTGAGAATCTGGGTACAGCTTCGGAAGATACGTTTGTTTCTAAACTGAGTGGGGAGCCAAATGGGGGAGAAGAGACAAGAAGAGAGATGCCTCGTGGTTTGGGCCTGTGACGTAGGTGGGTCGGAGTTAGCGTGGGGGAGCCCTCAGAGGATAGAAAGTCAGCTTTCATATATGGAGAACTGGGAGTCATACCTTCTCAGGCACTTTTAATGAAAACATGTATTTGTCTTGGCCCCTTTTGCTAACCTGTACTGGAGCGTGAGCTGTAGATCAGAATTCCGCATACTCCAACGGTTCCTGGACCCAAAACCAAAAGTGCAAAAGTTCTCGGGAACTTTGGAAGAAGTCGCTGAAATTTCTGTAGGTTGAATCTTAAGAATTTTTTCTGCTGCTTTTCGGAACCTAAAACCCCTTTCTCTCTACCTCTCTCTCTCTTTTTCTCTCTATTTCATCACCACTGAAATGGAAGAGGCCGGAATGTCGTCTGGCATTTACAATTCAATAGCAGATCGGAAGAAAAAAAAAAAAATAGGAAGGCTAACAAAACCAATCCAGATAATTTATGACCAAACTTGTAGTTCTGCTCCAAGGCAAAACCCTTGGCTACAGGTTAAGGGAGGCATCACCTCTAAGACCTCACTTGCTGCCTTCTGCAGAAACCCCTGGAAACAGTCCAAACGCAAAGTTAGTGACTCAGAGAACACGCATGCGCACCTGGTTGCCCCGTGTGCTCCCACCAGTGACTGCACCATCTACGCACAGCGAAATCTGGGTCCAGAATGCAAAATTAAAGTAACAGCAGCATTTCACAACAAGGCTTTTCCCCCATCTCGAGTTAAAATCCTCCATAAACAACAAGATTTTCCACATTCACATTAGAGATGGAATTATTAGCCATATGTACAAGGGCAGGATGCTTTAAGCAGGAACCCGGTGAGGAAAACAAAACGGAACACAAACCAAATACTCGTGTATTTGTGTGTGTGTGTGTGTGTGTGTGTGTGTGTGTGTGCGTGCGTTTCTTATTTCATTGGAAATGTTCATATGCCCACAGATCTGAGGTGAGGGCTTGAGGAAGAGCAGAATTTTGAGTCCTGGTGTGGGGGATGGGAACAACCAGGGGCTTGGTTGCTTAACCCTTGGCAGGCCTGCTTTCGTGCTGGAGTTCTTAAAAATATCTGAAAAATTCTGAGAGCAAAGGAAAAAAGGTGCTTTGGGGATTCTTCCTTGCAGCTTCTGGTCTTTCCTCTCTTGCAACCCCTTGCCCAGCAGCATTTCAAAGGTCTTCCCTGTAAGGTGCCATCTTTATACCTCCTACTCATTCTTTTTTTTTTTTTAAGATTTTATTTATTTATCTGACAGAGATCACAAGCAGGCAGAGAGGCAGGCAGAGAGAGAGAGAGGAGGAAGCAGGCTCCCTGCTGAGCAGAGAGCCCGATGTGGGGCTCGATCCCAGGACCCTGGGATCATGACCCGAGCCGAAGGCAGAGGCTTTAACCCACTGAGCCACCCAGGCGCCCCCCTCCTACTCATTCTTATGCACCTTTCTCTCTCCCCTTGGTTTTGTGTCCACCGGGCTCATAGAGGTTTAAGTGATGAAATATTATCACCCACATGGGTTTGCGTGGGACTTTCTTAGTGAATTACTCAGGCAGAGCAGGCTGTGATACAAGACTTGCTCACGAGCCTCGGGAGGGAAAAAATAGCACAGAGGATGAAAAGAATATTATCAGAGAGTAGGTAATGAAAGGTTAGCAAAGCCAACAGCTATATCTAGGTAGCTAGGTAATAATGCAGGAACCCAGTGCGCACCTGTACCAACTAATCTGTACCTGCTCACAAAGCATTGTGGGAAGGCTTCCATTTCAGGATTTGATGCAGGAGATCGTTAAGTCAAACCTGAAACTGATTAGTAATTGATCCTAAACACCTCAGCCTCAGGCAACCTCCTTCCATTTTTCAAATTGCTATGCCTAGAGATTTGAGGACTGGAGCATTCTCAAAGCACCACCACAGTCTAACACTCTCTCTTAGGTCAGATACAGATAAAGGGAATAGAATCAAGTGACAAGTTCTATTTTTCATACCTAAGAAATTTGAGGGTTGTAATATCTTTCTGAAACCTACAGCCCTGATAATTATTAATCATCTCAGCTTCTAGCTGTCTCATTCTCTCCACCCCCTTCTGCAATGAAAGCTAAATGTAAAAGAGAAAAAAAAAAGCACTGCACTGTTTAATAAGTCAAATACAATAGAACTTTTAAAATGTACCTGCATGTAAGGTAGACATTAGGAAGACTTGCATCTCTCTCTTCCCCCTGTTCTCCTGAGCATTATGGCAACAGCATTTTCATGAAATTGGATCTGTTTTATTTTTTTTCCCTGATAAAATATCATGCAATATACAAATAGCAGTTCCAGAAATGGACACCAGGAGAAGGAGGCGACAGGCATGTCAATTAGTAGGGGGAAAATCCAAATGTCAGAAATATGGGGGAGAGATTCAGCAAGCAGGCAATAGATGTGAATACAGGAACAGTCTTTTCAAGCTCAGATAATTAAACCGATGCGTAAATCAGCCCCGTGCTTCTCCCCACATGCGGGCGAGGCCACACAGTTAATTATTAGCCAGGACCAGGTTGAAAGTCATTTTATGATGCCTCCCTGATCCTAATATAACAGCACCTGACAGATTGAGCCCCCTCTAATGAGCACTCTCTTTGTACGATCCTCTCTCAGGAACACTAAATCATTTGCTTCCGAGTACAGCTGCCTGTGAAGAAGGGGTGGGGCTAGCTCATGCCTTAGAAACCTGCCCTGGTGGAATGAGGGGCTGTCCTGTGGGCTGTTCCTGGAAGCCAGGGACCTCAGCCTCCCTGGCCCCTACAAAAGCAATCTGCATGTACTCTAGCTCCTTGGATCAAGTCAGTCAATTAGCCCACCCTGGCCCCCGCCCCATCCCCAGCCTCTGTAGACATTCTGGACTCGCTTCTTGGAAAGGCTGCCATGGGCTGGTTCGCACTGCCATCGGGATCCTCTCTCTACTGGAGGAAGGACCATCTACCTTCTCCCAGCCCCTCCTGCCAAGCCCGGGTAAAAGCAGAGAGAAACTTGTGGGAATGAGTTACCTGAAACCCAGAGAGCTTTCCCATCCCAAGGAGGAATCAGAGTCTCCAGTTTCACACTCTTTCCTAGAAAAACAAAACACAGCCTCGTGCCCTCTGGCTTCTCTAATTTAGCAGCTACTATCTCTCTGTCTTTACAGTGGCACCCCGCACAGTGTAAGATTTCAGAACAGCAGGTAGCTTGTTACTATTCTCTGTGGGACACGGAGGGAGGTTCCTGCGCCCCCATCCAGGGGCGGCTGCTGTCCGGGCTTGGGGAGCTTCCAGAAGGACCCTAGCCCTTCAGATCTGCTGCTGAATGTCTTTTTAATTTTAAATCATTAAGCTCTCCCTCCTGGAATCTTCTCTTTTTTTCTTCCCTCCCCCGCCCCCCCCCCCAAAAGCCAAACAGCATCAGAAAACCCACCAGCTTTTAGCAAAGAGGAATACTGTCTTCATGTCTTGAAAAGAAATCACGTTCCCTAAAAAATGACAGTCTCCCCTCCTAACTGCTTTCTACTCTGGTGATCTAATCGTGAACCTAGCTTTACCATTCATTTTAACCTCTGCCAGAGATCCAAGGCTGGAGGAGAGGGACCTCCCCCAGCCCCTCCACCCGGCCACCTCCCACCACCAGCACCACAATTGGAGGCCAATGTGCTAGCGACTTTATACCAAGATGCCAGAGAATCTTTTGTATACACATGTAGCCTTTCCTGGCCCTGGCCTCAGTGAATTTACCACTATCAGAATCACAGCGTGCAGAGTGTGTTAAATTAAGAACAGAATCTACAGTGCGCAATGCACAGAAAAGCCTGCCTTCTGATGCAGAGAGAACTTGAAACTGTGCCGAAAATTTATAGTACTGTAAACATCTCAGGGCTGAGAGTGATAAGTATGGCTGGATTTCCGTTAGCTATAGAAATCCAGGCAGGGAGACCCTCCCAGGGAGTTGCGAGTTCTAAGATGACCTTCCCCAACATTGTTCTCAGATTTGTGTCCGGGATGCTTGTACGCTGGGACAGTTGTCAGCAGGTACCCACAGGAGGCAGTCGGGCAAAGAGGGCATGTTTCAGAGATCAGCGAGTGGTAAAAGTGCGACTGGGGGAAGCTGTTTCCTCGATCGGAACGTTCCGGTCTGGACACCTGTTCCTCGCAGTAAACGTCGCCACGTGTATAGACACACAGGTGCTTATTGAAAGAGAAGGGAACGGTTTAAGTTAGGCAGGAACTGCATGGTCTCTGAATCCAACTGCCTTGCCAGTGTGGGGATTTCCTTTCTGTTAGTAGCAGTTGCTGTAATTGGGGCTCATTAAGCTGCATTCAGAAGGGAAGGAGGCAAAAAACGGGGGATGCAGCAGTGGGAGGTGGATCTCTTAATCTAACATGACTGGATGCTGAGGACGCGATTGCCTCGTTCCTGGTAAACGCTGGGCCATGACAGTGAATGAGATAGATAGGATCTCAGACCAGGGGCATTCTAAATCAGACTGGCAGGGGGGGTCAGGGCGGTCAGGGACTGACTGAACCCTTATCAAGGGCAGCCACTGAAGGTGATGTGTTGGGAACTGGAGTGTTCGAGGCAGGGGTCACTGCCTGGAGGTGAGATAGTGTACAGCTGACCTTGAACAAACACCGTGTGGCTGCACCACAGAGGATGGGGCACTGGGAGAGAGCTGGCAGTGAAGGTGAAGCAGTCAAGGTCATGCCCAGAATCCCGGATAGTTTCTGTTTTATACCTGCTTCATGGAGCAATGATTGGAAAGGGGCCTGGCTCTATGCTGGAGAACCAAATGCAAGAAAAACCTGCTGCAGGGACCCGGGAAAGAAAGAACGGAGGGGTGGGGCAGGTCATGGCCAAGGCGGAGGCTAGCTTGGTGGGCACTGGCTCCACTTACTTACATGGGGGGTGCCTGTGTATTTCTGTGGGAATAGCATCACTTTGACAGCTTGCTAGAGCTCACAGTGGGTTCTTTCTTTCTTTTTTAAATTTTATTCTTTTTTATTTGACAGAGAGAGAGAGAGAGAGAGAGACAGCAAGAAAGGGAACACAAGCAGGGGGATCGGGAGAGGGAGAAGTGGGCTCTCTGCCAAGTGGGAAGCCCAGTGCGGGGCTTGATCTCAGGGCTCTGGGATCATGACCTGAGCTGAAGGCAGATGCTTAACGACTGAGCCACCCATGTTAGGTCAAGCCTGAGGCAAAGTGGGTCCAATGTCATTGTGCCATTCCCATTTTATAGAAGATGCAACTGAGATTAAGCAGTGAACAGACACAGAGCACCCCCGCACCCCCACCGCAGGCTCCCGGACACTGGCTGAGATCTAGGCTCTTTTCTTTTTAGAGCCAGGAGTTGACAGACTGACTTTCTCCGCAAATGGCCCAGAGCACATGAGTTCAGCTTTGCGGCCTGTCCCTCTTGTGACCGTTCAACTCCATGATTGAGGGCAGAAGCAGCCATAGACAGCCTATAAAGAACCGAGTGTTGCTGTGGTCCCATAAAACGTCATTTATGGGCACTGAAGTGTAAATTTCATGTAATTTTCACATGACACAAAATACGCTTTCTCTTCCGCCATTTAAAAATGTCAACACCTTTCTGCAGGCCGGTGGGCTGTTAACCCGCTGACCCCTGCCGGAGATGGCCCACAGCAGAGGCGCCGTGCTTGCCTGAGATGAGTGTGTGCTGACACCCCCCCCCCCACCCGCCCCCAACAACTAACGAGTGTCCCTGCTCTCTCTCGTGCTGTGTTTCATCCGCAGGCACAGCCAGGAAAACGCTGCACTTTGAGATTTCCAAAGAAGGCAGTGACCTGTCCGTGGTGGAGCGAGCCGAAGTCTGGCTCTTCCTCAAAGTCCCCAAGGCCAACAGGACCAGGACCAAAGTCACCATCCGGCTCTTGCAGAAGCACCCGCAGGGCAGCGCGGACGCAGGGGAGGACACCGAGGAGATGGGCTTCGCGGAGGAGAGGAACGAAGTGTTGATATCGGAAAAGGTGGTGGACGCGCGCAAGAGCACCTGGCACATCTTCCCGGTGTCCAGCAGCATCCAGCGGTTGCTGGACCAGGGCAGGAGCTCCCTGGACGTTCGGATTGCCTGCGAGCAGTGCCACGAGACGGGCGCCAGCCTGGTGCTCCTGGGCAAGAAGAAGAAGAAGGAGGAGGAGGGGGAGGGGAAGAAGAAGGACGGAGGAGACGGAGGGGCAGGGGGAGACGAGGACAAGGAGCAGTCCCACAGACCTTTCCTCATGCTGCAGGCCCGCCAGTCGGAAGACCACCCTCACCGGCGGCGGAGGCGGGGCTTGGAGTGCGACGGCAAGGTCAACATCTGCTGTAAGAAACAGTTCTTTGTCAGCTTCAAGGACATCGGCTGGAACGACTGGATCATCGCTCCCTCCGGCTATCACGCCAACTACTGCGAGGGTGAGTGCCCGAGCCACATAGCAGGCACGTCGGGGTCCTCGCTCTCCTTCCACTCGACCGTCATCAACCACTACCGAATGCGGGGGCACAGCCCGTTCGCCAACCTCAAGTCGTGCTGTGTGCCCACCAAGCTGAGACCCATGTCCATGCTGTACTATGATGATGGGCAGAACATCATCAAAAAGGACATTCAGAACATGATAGTGGAGGAGTGCGGGTGCTCATAGAGCGTCCCGCCCAGGGGGACGGGGAGTCAGAGTGGTCCAGAGAAGACAGTGGCGAGATGAAGAAATGTTTAAGGTTTCTGAGTTAAACAAGCAGAAAAAAAAAAAAAAAAAGAAATTAAAAAAAAAATAAACTAAAAACAAAACCTGAAACAGATGAAGGAAGATGTGGAAAAATTCCTTAGCCAGGGCTCAGAGATGAAGCAGTGAACCAGATGGGAATTGGGAGGGAGAGGGAGAACAGCGCCCCCTTCATTTCTTCTGATATCAAGGTGATGACGTCAGTTGCTTACACGGGAGTATTGTCCCCTCCTTTTCAGTCCCCTTTTCAGTGTGAGCCTCGAAGTCGACTTGTCTAGTCTGCAATAACGTGGGCAGGCACAACCCAAATAGCATCTAGAAAGCCATGAGTTTGAAAGAGCCAGTTACCGGCGCTTTCCCACCCAGTTACCCAGGTTGTAAGGTATGTCTGTGTGACCCTCTCTCTGTGTATATCAGCCCGTGCATACACACACACAGACACAGACACACACACACACACACACAGAGGCATTTCCACACGACACGTGCATACACGTACAGGCAAGGGAACAGTAGTATGAGGTGGTCACACTTCTTTTTCTGCACCAGTTTTGCGACAAAGCAAAACAAAATAAAAACCAACCTAAAAACAGAACAAAACGAAACAAAACAAACATTTGAGACCAAGAATGGGAAGAGAGCAAAATCAAGGAACAAAGAATACCAAGTTACATTTCGTTAAGGTGCTTATGATCTTAGTACTATGCAACCTAATAGGTTTGAAACTGTTTACCTGAGAGAGAACAAAATGAGAGACTTTTTTGTATTGGAAGTAACCTGATTAATTTTTATTTTCTTCAAGGAGAGATACTTGAAAGGAATATGTTTGTCCATCTGTTGGATCCAAACATTTCTATATTTTGTAAATGTTGTTTTTTTTTTATCGTTTACTATTTGCACTACAATGGTGTTTGACCTGTCTAATCCTTATTTAACAAGTATTTTCTTTGGGTGGGGGTTGGGGGGGGTTAAGAGCTGCACTTAATGTGAGCTATAAGAGAACTGCTACAGCACACAAAATAGCTATTTTTATTATTATAATTATAATTATTATTATTATTTTGTACCTTAAAAAATAGACACATACACCAAAGACATTTGTGTGAGCCTTTAAACAGTCTGTCTGTGGTTGGTATCATTCACCATCAGTGAGTCAGGGGTTGGGATTCAAGGCGGAGTAGGGTGGATGGCGTTCAGGCTGGAGAGACCTGAGAAGTTTGGTTTTTTGACTCCTTTGACATCCATGAAACGGGACATTTCATACTGGATGTACAGTAGTTGTACACTGTCGGCTATCATAGAATACTACATGCTTGTCCGTGTATATGTACATGGCTTGTGCATATGCATACCTGTGTGTATATAAACATGGATCGCATCATATGCCCATGCACATTTTAAGCACGTCAGGCTGTCATTTTGTAATGTTCTTAAAGCAATGAATGTTTGTGTGCAAAACACAGTATTTTTAAGAAGGATAGGCTATCGTTTTTGCTTTTCCTCTGAACTAGGTGGGCACATTTTCAAAAATGTGGATGGGAAGAAGCCTGGAAACTCCAGTGACTATTTTCAGCAAGACCCTCTTTCATTGTGCAGGGACCCAGCTCCCTCCTCTTTCTTGCCCCCCCACCCCCATCCCCCCAGATATTTCCTGTGGGGAAAACAGGAAACTCATGTTCTTCAAGGTTCTAGGCTGATTTTTGTGTGTGTGTGTGTATGACTTATATTTATTATCTATTGGAATCAATCTTAAATCAGAAAGCTTTTTCAGAAAGAAAAAAAATTCATCTTTAGGCCAGAATAAGAGTTGGGTAATTTTTGGGGGCAGAGGGGGGTGATTAAGGCCTAATTGTGAGAAATATGACTTGCTGGGCTAAATAATATTGCTGTCACTAATTAAAAGATAAATAACTTGGGGAAAAGTCTTAAGAAATTAGGAATAAGAAAGAGAACTGCAGGGTGGCATCAGTGGTAAAAATCCCTAATATTTTAAATTACAGCCAAAACTCTTGATATATAAGTTTGTATGTATTGACTCAGATGCAAAAAAGAAAAAAAAAACATTTTATAAATATCAAAGTACATGCTTAAAGCTAAATTTCTACTAATTTATTCCACAGTATTTAGCTTGCCTAGAATAGCTAATAAGTTATTCATTTATATGCTTTTAAAAATACAGAGCCTTATTTTTACTGACTTGTTTGAAGTTTGCAAAATCTGAAAAAAAATACTAATAATTTGGAAAAATTGCATTCGCTAGTATTTTGTAAAATACTGAAGCTTTCAGAAAGTCAATGTCAATTCATAGATTTTTTTTTTAAATTAACTGTAGAAAAATAAAATAGTGAGAAACCAAACATTACTAAAAGGTGGTTTAGCTCTTCTTGAGATAGTCATACTAATTTGGTGTACTAGAACACTAGACTGTATGTAGGCAAATCATTTTAACGTTGTTCCTGGGTAGATATACTTACTACATCTTGAGGTCCACCCTTTCTTATGCAGAAATACAACATGTACCCCATGGGAGTGGACTCTAAATGTAAGAGGGAGTAAGTTGGTACTTGCTTTCTCACTCTTAACCATTGACCAGGAAATCATTCAGGGTGAGGAAAGTGGGCATGGTGAGGGAAGTTTCAAATTTGCATGAAAAACTTAGAGGGCCTTTTGGACTGCTGCTTATTTGGTAGTGGCACTAATAATGGAACCCATGAAAATAGTTTGGGGAACCAAGTCCTAGTTCACAGTGCACTAGCAGGAATGTCCAAGGCAGTGGGAAAGGCAGGATGCTTGAAAGATAGCTGATACCCGTTTGTGGCTCCCATTCATCTCAAGTGTGTGTGCCATCTTGTTTAAGCCCTTTAAAAGAGTGCTCGACACGGTGGGCGTAAGATGGAGTTTGATTAGTGGCTATAATAATTGGAAGCAGAGCAAAACAAAATTCCATATGACAATATTTTAATGGGATGTGTTAATTAAAATTAAATCATTGGGTTGTCAAACATCTCCAAACTTCGACATTTCATTAAACTTAAGTGGCCTTGAAATAGAATGATAAATTGCTGCTATCTTTAATAATCTTGGAAGATATGCAGGCTTGTAAACAACCACGCTTTGATTGTAGCAGCAAGAGGCCAAAAGAAAAAGCTTTCAACTTCAACCTTATTGGGTTCCTCACAGTAGGTTTTCCTTAAAACAGGGTGGCTCTATCTGATCTTAGCATCTCTGTACTCTTTCTCTAAGGCTAATCTCTAGGCTCTTAAAAATCTACTCATACCAATCCTAAAAACTCTGAAAAGTATTTGTCCCCAAGTATTTTTTAAAAATGATAAATATTTGATAGTTTGGATTCTTCCTTCTTTCTCTCTCCCTTTCTCTCTCTCCTTTCCTTTCCTTTCCTTTCCTTTCCTTTCCTTTCCTTTCCTTCTTTTCCTTTTCTCCCTCCCTCCCTCCCTTTCTTTCTCTTTCTCTCTTTCTTTCATTTTTTTCAAAAAAGCATGGCAAATTCCACAACACTGAGTTGGGATTTTCTTATCCCTAAAGACCAATCAATTTCATAGATATTTAAGATTGATTCCACACTGTTTTCAAGGAGAATGCCTGCATTCTCCTCTAAAGAAGAGCAAGTAAATTTTGTTTTTCACCCCCGTGGGATTGGATCTCAAGAAGTAACTCTAAAAAAACAGAGAACACAAATGCCTCAGTTGTATTAAGCTTAGATTCAAATTATTATGTTCACTTGAAAAAAATGATTTCCTGGGGGCCTTTTGGCAACTTCCCTTTTCAATGTAGAGAAGAACTTAGTCACCCTGAAACCCTACACAATAAATTGGAACTTGTAGATGTGGGCAGAAGGTTTGGGGGTGGACATTGTGTGTGTTTAATTTAAACCCTTTATCACTGAGAAGCTGTTGTATGGGTCAGAGAAAATGAATGCTTAGAAGTTGTTCACATCTTCAAGGGCAGAAGCAAACCACATGTCTCAGCTACATTATTTATTTTTTATGCATAAAGTGAATCATTTCTTCTGTATTAATTTCTAATGGGTTTTACCCTCTATTTAAATGCTTTGAAAAACAGCGCATTGACAATGGGTTGATATTTTTCTTTAAAAGAAAAATAGAATTACAAAAGCCAAGAGAATCTGAAGCCTGTTTTGTTTTAAAACTTTTTATGTTCTGTGGTTGATGTTGTTTGTTTGTTTGTTTGTTTTTATTTTTTTATTTTTGTTATTATTATTATTTTATTATTATTTTTTTGGCATACTACATGCAGTTCTTTAACCAATGTCTGTTTGGCTAATGTAATTAAAGTTGTTAATTTATATGAGTGCATTTCAACGATGTCAATGGTTTCTTAATATTTATTGTGTAGAAGTACTGGTAATTTTTTTATTTACAATATGTTTAAAGAGATAACAGTTTGATATGTTTTCATGTGTTTATAGCAGAAGTTATTTATTTCTATGGCATTCCAGCCGATACTTTGGTGTTTGCGAGGCATGCAGTCAATATTTTGTACAGTTAGCGGACAGTATTCAGCAACGCCTGATAGCTTCTTTGGCCTTATGTTAAATAAAAAACCTGTTTGGGATTTATTTTTTTATTTTTATTTTTATTTTATGTCTTACCGGTTTTCCAAGATCAACTTTACACACATTATTGCCACACCCTTTGCTGGGTGAGAATTTTGTTTCTCCTGTAATTATTGGGGTGAGTATTAGAAGCAGACTGAATGGGAGAGAGAGGACAAAAGCTGGAATGAGAGAACTGGAGAGAGGAAAAGAATAAATGTTGCTGTGGCAAGGCTTTGTAATGGGCTGCAGATGCTTGGACCAGTAGTTCTATTGTATTCATTTTGTTAATTTCCCATTTCTCAAACTGTAGTAGCAAGTAACATGAAATGAAGTAACATTCCTTTCTTCCCTCTCTCCTTCCCTCCTTCCTGCTTTCCCTCCCTTCTTCTGTCATTCCCTCCCTCCTTCCTTTCTTCTCTCTCTCCTTCTGTTCCTCCCCCTTCTTCCACCTTTCTTCCTCCTTTCCCTTCTGGCTAGAAAATTGGAATTGCAGGGAGCAACTAGGGCTAGACAAAAATACAACTTAGGAAAGAAAAGAACCGGGACCAAGAGGACCTATATGGCATCCCAGGAAGTCCAGTCAAGAATGAATGGACTGTTCGTCTTTTCTTCTGTAGGTTTCGCTGTAGTATCTGTGTCCACTGAAGGGGTTATATGGAGACAGTAACAACTGTAAATGCCCATGTGAACCAAGCAAGTCCCCACGTGACCACCCAGTAGATGTTTTCCCTGTTTTTACGGATCAATCAGAGGCATCAAGTAACATTAATTGGAAAGAGGGTTCCAAGCCAGGTCAAGTTTGAAGTTTATTATTACTATTAGTCTATATTCAAGTTTAAAGTTTACTATTATTATTAGTAGTAGAATTAATTATTTTGCTGATCCATACTCCAGTTTTGCTGTTGGATTCCTTATGTACTGAGAAAAAAAAAGAGCGTGTTGAGTGGAGGTGGAGTGTTGAAGACACTTCTGACTTCTTACCACAGACACTTTGTACCCACCAGACCGTTTACTTATCTCCAAGCAAAATACCAAATTCATGTAAATTCATACGAAACCCTTTTTATTTGTTTTAGATAGGAAAGCTACATTTTCTGAAAATTAAAAAATAAGAGTTGTTAGAGTTTTACTTCATATTTATGAAAATGTCTTATTTTTCTATTCTTTTGCTGGATGAAACCTTTGACCCCAAGTATTTTACTTTATGGGCCCCGTGATAGTGTGTGTGCATGTGTGTGCACACGTGAGCATGTGTGTTAGCCTTCAAGTCCCACCAGGTTTAATAATGAATCCACATTAAGAACTAAGTAAAAACCCCAATGATTTACGAATGAGTAACTTTATTAGGAAATTTATATGGATGCTATTATAAATTAAGGCAAAAATGAAAAAAAGCAAAAGTCAGGTATAGAAAAATATGTAAATGTGTGTGTATATATATATATATATATATATCTCACATCTAACGTATGTGATGAAGTTTCATATACATGGGGCATAGAAAGAGAGAGACTTTGTCATCATGTGAAGGAAACATCTAAATCCATTTCCTGTAGAGGTTTGACGCTTTCTCAGAAAACAGTTGTCTGTTGAGGTGTCCAAAGGAAAGGGAACAGAGCGCCGCATTAATTCCTGCTTGCAACAAATATGGTGTCGGCTCCTTTGAAAGAGTTCTGTTGTTTCTGCCTTGATCCAATGTTAAGTCTTTTCTTTGGTCCATGAAAAGGCAAGCTTCTTTAGAAATTCTCCATTACATCCTTTGAGGCTTTTTTTAATTGTCTTGTAATTAACAGTAAGAAAAAAAAGGAGGCAAATTGTTTATCCACAAACCAGAAAACCACAGAGCTGTTTCAGGGCTTTTTCAAAATCGACAATTGCCCCGCTTGCCTGTGTGCACTTTGAGAAGAGCCTGAAATCCTAGGGGTCTGATAAGTCACTAGTGGGACACCAGAGAAGTCCCTTTCTCACAGAAAACTGGGCCATGAAAATCCAAAAGTGGTTTTGAGAGATACTAGGCCAACTGTTGGAATAAAAGGGATGAGGAATCTTCCTTTTTAAAAACTGATTTCTGCTAAGGAAGGAGTCAGGAAGGAGTCAGAGGAAGTACTGAGAGATGGTCCGGTCAGTGTCAGAAAAGAACATTGAAAAAAAAAAAATAGCCACCCAGGGCAAGAGTTAATATGCTGCTGTAATTCCTACTGTCATGGTGGTGGCAGTGCCTGGATCATTGTTATGTGGGGACACAATGTTCTCAGATCAATATTATAATGTGGCAACAAAGATCCCGTGGAATATATACGCCTTTCATTAATGAAGTTGTTCCGACACAGTTGAGCATCACAGCCTGGGTTGTTTGAAAAGCTTGCTACTCACATGGGATAAAGGCAGTCATGATGGGGGAACTCATCCATTGTGAAAGAAAGAAAGAAAAAAAAAAAAAAGACAAACACTGCTAATCTATGCCAGAAACTGCAGGCCTAAGGCAGGGGGATGACAAAGCATTGCCCTTCAAAGTGCTTATTGTGCAGGACTTCCAAGCACTTTGAAGACAATCATCAAATCCTTCTAAATAGAACCAGGGAGGCTTCTTGCCATTGATCTCAACAACAAATGTTTGTGTTTCATGGTCAATTTATTTATCCCTCAAAGACTCGAAGTAAAATTGTCATTAAACAGGATATTTTTAAAGATAAAACTAATTTTCCATCTGAGTAATCATAACCTAAACAATTTGCCAATGAGATGAAATGGTTTGAAATGGTACTGCCGTGATATATTTAGTAGCTTTTAGTATTTCAAGTATGACGGGATTCTGAATTCAGAATTCAGAATTCGTAATTCTGAAATCAACTAACCCTTGCGTTCTCAGAGTAGTGAGTTTTCACTCATCTCCGTAAGATCATGGACCAGCCTTCTTGCTATGAAGTTACTACTAATGGCCTCAGATTGAAAACATGGAACAAGCAAATAAAACCCCTTCCTTTGGGGCTAGGGATAATAGGATTTGAATTACATCAAAAATTCTAGATCATTGGGTTACATCAGTCATTCATTTAGCCACTTTACAAAAGCACTCAGAGGACTTAAGAGTTGTTATTTTTTTTTTTTTCTGAACTTCATACTGCTTAGTAAGTAGTATGCTCCTGTGATTCCTTGAAAGAGGAGTGAATGGCAGATGCTAGATAGCCCCATCAAGTGTCCCAGCAAGCCTAATATCAATGGGTATGGAAAGGCAATACAAGCATGCCAATACCTGTGGCCACTCTAGCTCAATCCTGTAGACCAGGCTTTAGAGGGTGATGGTGAACAGCTTTTATCTTTAGGCTTTAAATGTTTCACAAAACAGAAAATGAAATTGTAACCCATTTTATATTGAACAAGTGCCCAATTAAAATTCTAACTAGATCCATCCATTATCGAGGAAACTGACTTTCAAAGTAGTCAGCCCAGAATTAGGAGTATATTGATTAAAACCTGGAAGTAAATTCTGTGAAAAAGAAATCACTATAAAAAAAAACCCACAAAACAAGCAACAACAGCAGCAACAACACCTTTCAGATGGTCAGAACCTGGAGAAAGTAGGTGACACACGTGGGAGGTGAGGCTGAGGTCAGATGATTCTCTCCAGCTTTAGTTGTGACTTACTTAACAGGAGTAAACTGATGAGTGCATGTGCTGGCCTTGAAGAATCAAATTGCTTGAATTTTGTTTGTTTGTTTGTTTGTTTTGTTTTGTTTTTTCCTGAGGGAGGAGAAGGGGCCCTGGAAAAATAGGGTGAAGAACATCGCACCCTCCACCTGTCGGACTTCAGAGACTTGGGTCTAGAACAGTGGAGAGAGGTGGCTGGGGCAGAAATGGAAGGACCCTTAACATCAAGGACCCTGTAGTTCCCAAACAACAAATATAATACTATATGGCAGAGAGAACCATTTTCCCTGATCATATGTTGAAGATAGCACCATAGCTGCTGCAAAGAGAATGGGTCAACAGTTGGGGGGGCCATGAGACACAAGACCTTCAGCGGATTTCAGCATTTTTGCAGTGGCCTCTAGAAGCAGTGGCTAAGTGATGGATCCCCATTAGAGGTGTAGAACATGGGCACACCCCAGGTTTCCCAGGCATAACTGGAAAAAGTGTAAAAATGGACTATGTGGTCAACTAAGTTCCATCTTGGATCTTTTGGAGGTGGATGTGGTTTTAAACTGTATGAATAGGGCTCATTGTCATAACCCTGTCTCCTTGTTTTCACATTAGATTTACTATGAGGGTGATTTTAGTAAGTATATGAGCTCAGTTCTGAGAAAAGTCAACTTGGTTTCTCATGAATGGTTAATGTACAGCATTAACCCTACTGGAAATTGTGTATGCATGAAGAAACCAAAGATGAGTTGGTCGTAGAGTGAATGCTTAGCATTTTTGGTCTGGCCAGTCCTTGAATTTGGTGACCTTGAACTTGGTGCTTTGATTTAGATTTATTCCTCTGGAGGGTGGAGCCAGTGGTTCCTAGGAGGGTATGTCCCTGGGGTGCTGTGAGAGTGAGCTCAAGTGGAAGTGCTTGAGTGACTGAAGAATCAACATAACTATGAAGATAGGCTTCCCATTTTTTTAAGCCATAAACACAATCACCAAGGCCACTAATTTGTTTTTAACATTAATTTTTTTAATTCAATAATTCATTTTTTGATTACCATCATACACACAGTCTGTGTGAATACAGTTTTTTTTTTTTAAAATGATAGTGACCATGTAACGCAACCTTTGTCAAGAGTACTTTTTTAAACTTTGAAGGTTACTCCTCCAAAAAATTTTCAAGTAGAGCCGATCCCAAAATATCTACACTTTTGCCATCTCATTCCAATGTACGGTCATTGGAAATGCATTTATTGCAGGTTATCATTTTCCAGAGACCCACAACAGAAAACTCCTCTATTTGAAAAGTCAGAAGAGCCCCTTTGGCCCATTGGGAGGGTATGTGCCATTAGGACAAGTGAAGCTGAGTTAACAGTCAGTAGAGGAATTGCTGGAAGATGTTTCTAATCATTATAGTTACGCCTGCCCTGTGATATTCAGCTTCTGAGTTTTAATCTTTCTTTTTGTAGCCTATGAATTAAATATTTAAATTACATGAATCTTACAACATAGTGAAGAGAATAGCTTCTAGGGTAGGTAGCACAAACTTTAGGTCAGCTACTTAGTGGCACTGTGACACTGGCAAATTATTTAAATCCAAAAACTATGTTTCCTTCTCTTCTTTAAATTTAGGATAAAAATAATATCTACATGATAGGATTTTTTGGAAAATTTCAAAAGTGAAAAGACATAAATGGCAGAGCTCAGTGTCTGACATGGTGAATTACCTTTCACACCTGCTAGAAATATCCAATTATATTTTTATGGCCCCACTCTCCAAGAATTATTGGAAACACTTCCTTCTTTGGGCCCTTGGCCCATGCATTATAGGACTCAAGTTATGTCTTGAGTAGATGTTATGAGTAGATAACTATGTTATAAGTAGATGTTGTAGCTTGCTCTCTATGAGATCAATCAGGGAGGGTTCTTGTTTTTGATGGAAACAGCTTTCTTGGGGTGCCTGGGTGACTCAGTGGGTTAAGCCTCTGCCTTTGGCTCAGGTCATGAACTCAGGGTCCTTTTTTTGGGATCAAGCCCCACATCGGGCTCTGTGCTCAGCAGGAAGCCTGCTTCCCCCTCCCCCTCTCTGCCTGCCTCTCTGCCTACTTGTGATCTCTCTCTCTCTCTGTCAAATAAATAAATAAATAAAATCTAAAAAAAAAAAAAAGAAACAGCTTGCTTACATAATCTGCTTATCACCAGCCTTTTCAGCCTAGTCCAGCTCGAGCTAACAAATTCTATCAGTCTACTGTATAAATTAAAGTAGTATCTAACTTATTTGAATTGATGGAAACTGAATTGTCCCATATAAAGAAATTTTTCATAATTGAAGAAGAATCTTTTAAGCACTGAAAAAGAAATTAATGTATGTGTGAATATAAGAAATAGAAATATGATGAAGCAGGTTGAAATAATAAAGATATTTGTCATTCATGTAATTTGGAACCAAGGTTCTGGACCCAGTATAATCACGACACCAGCTCTATTTCTTTAAAATTCTCTGATCATTCCTCTCATTTTGACTTTGTCCTCAGGCTCATGATCTCTACAAAACCCTTAGCAAAAACCTAGGTATTCTTCATCTTCATTTGCATCCAGCATACACTGATTCCCATGGTTTTCTCTTAAAAACAGTGAGAACCTTGGGACGCCTGGGTGGCTCAGTTGGTTGGACGACTGCCTTCGGCTCAGGTCATGATCCCGGAGTCCCGGGATCGAGTCCCGCATCGGGCTCCCAGCTCCATGGGGAGTCTGCTTCTCCCTCTGACCTTCTCCTCGCTCATGCTCTCTCTCACTGTCTCTCTCTCTCAAATAAATAAATAAAATCTTTAAAAACAGTGAGAACCCTTCACAGAGAGAGTTAATCTTTCCTAGTGACTTTCTGGCTCAAGATGGCCCAGGCCAATCACAAGGACAGAAAACTGTGATTGACTAAGGCAAATCAGAGCCAACTTCGTGAGGAGGGTCTGTTCCCTAAATCACACTGTTGCTAGGTACCTGGGATTAGGTAGGGTGAAAGATGGAGAGTGAAATATTACAAGTATCAAACTCGGATTTCAATATTCTTGAGGGAAATCTTTATACAGTGTCCCCACTTTCTACATCCTTAAATGGACAATACTGGCATAATTTAGGCTTTTGGGGGGAGTGGTGGGAATGATGATACAAGGATTATTATTCAGTAATAATCTCAGTAGCTACCGTTTAGCAGGGGCAAAGCTATTTGCACCTAAATAGTTCCTGGCTCTTTTTGAATTTTATTACTGCTCTTCGGAATACTTTGTCCCCTCAGTTGTTGTGGTGTTAATAACTTAAGTTCTTGTTATAGATAATAATCCTCTTCCCAACTTTACTTTGCGACAATGGGAAGTAACACAGAAAATCTCCTAATGGATCTCATAGAACTGACTCTGGGATTGATGGATGATTCCCATTTCCTGCATAAAATACGTTGTGTGATGCTTTCAGAATATCACATACATATAGCTAGTGGGTCACTCTGTACAATACCTGTGCAATTTTGCTCTCACTGGTTGAGTTTTGTGGTTACTAAGGCTCAGTTGTGTTTGTTCCCAAATCTTTATGTGACAGTTGTATTTGTGATTATGTTGCATAAAAACTTGAAATGTGAGTAAAGCAAAACACAAAGAAGCAAACTAACAAGCTGATGGTTTCTAAAGAGTTAAGGGGGAAAAAAAAAATCTCTAAAAACATCGGTGGCTAAATTAGCCATGGGAGAGATGATTGCAAAAGAGTGAAGAAAAATGACAAAATAGAGAAAGAGTCTACATTCATAAAATTTTGCAGGGGTCTTGTCCTATTCTTGTTCTAAACTGTTGTTCTACCTTAAAGAATCCAAAACTGGCCATGGTAAAAGATGCATTATTCATGTGGTTCGTACAGGAAAACGACGACAACCTTCAATCAGCAGATCCACTCTCAAAGAAAGGGCCATGGCCTTGTATCTACAGCTTGGTGAATGAATGCATATTGACACATTTTAAGTTAAAACCAAATGTTAAAACTATCCATCCTCTTGTATAATTCACCCTCTTTAACCAGCTGCTTCTATTAACCAACCACCTCCACATTAAGCAAGAAGGCTTTATGGTCTATTGGAAGGATGAAAGGGTGGACGGGTATGCATGTGCGTGGCAGGGAAGACAGTTATTGGGTTACAAGCATTCAGAAGGCTAAGTCCTCATTCAGAGCAAGACAATTTCTAAAGTGAATCAAAGATCATATAAATGTGTATTGTTCAGCGCATTAGAACAGTGACTCAAAAACACAAAGCCAACGTGCAAAAAGCCTTTATCTTTGGGACGTGGGACTGTTGCGGTGTGGGGAATGCATATAAGAGATTTTTTTTTTTTGGTATTATATGCATGTTACTTCTAATTTTTTTAATGGGGTGCCAGTTTTACTCTTACAAATATAAAAACATTAACCAGTCCTGATTTTGTTGGTATAGCAGTCAGCTTTAAACATAGCCCCCAGTGAACCTTGCTTCCTGGTATTTACATGCTGGTGTGAAACCCACATTCCACGTTATCTCAGGGTTGACCTGTGTGACCAATAGGGTGCTGCAGACGTGATGGTGTGTCACATCTGAGATGAGTTATAAAAGAGCCTTTGGTTTCTGTCTCTATTTCTGCCTCTTTCTCACCACACACTCCCTGGGAAGCTGGCTGCTTTGTCATGAGAAGCCCTATGGAGAAGCACACGTGATGAGGAACTCAAACCTCCTGCCAAATTCTTTAAGTCTTACTTCTTATTTATAATTTTTAGAGAACTGTACCTTCTTTTGAGTTTCTGTGGAATTTAGACATAAAGTAGATAAAGTTTGGGATAAGAAATCAACCCTAAATCATAGCTGACCCTAGTATTATTGATATATTTATTAAACTGACCATAGTCATTCAGCTTGTATGTGGCAGAGAGAGGATTCCAGAACAGATTGGTCTGCATCCTAAACCCATTGCCTGCCCACTGTCCACTCAAGTGCACAGATGTCCATGAGAAATTTGAGTCAATTTTTCTCCTTTTTTGTTGTATATTTGTGTAGATTATAGGAATCTCTGTAATTCTCCTCCAGTGACCCCTGCAGGATCTTCAGCTGAGTCAAAGGGATGCATGCCAACATAAGGCAAAGTACTAGAGGCAGGCTGTACGGAATGGCATATTTACATGAAGTGCTAGAGAAAGGAAAAAGTAAATTTGGGGCAAATAGACTCTGAGTGAAGGGAAAAGTGGAGGCACCATGCTGGAAGGACAGAAAAGGTAGGTCATGTGGGCAGAAGGATGGTTGCAAGGGGAGAGAAGCCAGGTGAGTGCAGGCATGCAGGGTTTTTCTGATGGGCAGTATGGACAGAGATCTTGATGAACATCACTAGGAGAAAGACCAACCAGGAACTTCATGTGGATTTGAACCCAGAGTCAGGAGGCTGCATTGAGGCCAGTCAGGACCAGGGAAGTTGTTAAAATGGAGCCAAAAACACATGGCAAGTTTGGTAGGAGCTTCTCTTAGCTGGGAGGTGAATATGAGGTGAGTCCAGCAAGATGGTGGGGGCCCCAAGAATGAGAGATTGAGAGAAAGCCTGAATGCAGTGGAAGGGTATGACAGCCAGGGCATCTAGAGGAGCTGTTAGAAAATTATACTTGGTCTTGTAAGTTGACTATCAGGAGACTGGTTGTTCCATTTCAGTTTTACATATCCCTTAAAATGTGGCACAAACTGGTTGAGCACCTAAATTATTGGATGAGCTGAATGGAAGGAGATGCACATGATTTGGGGCAGAGACATCTGACATCAGCAGTATAGAATTTAAGAGAGACCATTTTTCCTTCCATTTGTGAAGTCACCAGCCACAGGTAACTCTGATGTTCTGACAGTAAGAGGACAACCCAAGTGCAGGACAACTGTACCTGCTGGGGACAGTCCTCTCTGGGAGGGCTTGGCAGGAGCTATGACAGGGAAAGATCTTGATAAGGTGTGAAGAAAGAAGAAAAGCAGACATTCTCATAAGCCCAAGTGAGAAGCAGGAATGACATGCAAGAAATACTGTATTGACTCTAGAGAATGAGCCTCCTGATGGCAGGAGCTCTGGTTTATAGAGCTCTGGCCCTAACACCAACAAAGGTCTGACACAGAAAGCACAATAAATATTTAAATGAATGAACAAATGAATAAATGAATGAATGAACAAGTGGCACATCTTATAACTCTGTGAAATATGAAGTTGCATTGGTGGGTTTGGCTCCATGTAGACATGGGAGTAATTAAATCAAGGGTTCGGACACATTTCCAAGGAGAGACTGAAGGATGAGGGACCTGGAGAAACATAAAAATTCAAGGAATTGGGAGTTTTCATGGAAGCTCAAGGTTGTGTCTTACAAGTGGTAAGAATCTGGGGAAGAATGTTAGAGATATCATGTGTAGAAGAAGGGATTGCTCTAAAGAAACAATGACACAAAAATAAAAAGACCAAGGAAGATATTGACTGAAAAATATCTGTTGGATTCAGCAACAAGGAGGTTGTCTGCAACTTTTGGGAGAGCCATTTCACTGGGGTAGTGAAGGCAGAAGTCAGATTATTCTGACTCAAGAAGTTAACGGAAAATGAGTTTGTATATCAATTTGTGGACAGTTGGCTTCTCTACCATGATGAGTCTTCCAATCCATGAACACAATAGATCTCCCCAATTATTTAGATCCCCTTTGATTTCTTTCAGCATGAAAGTCCTATGCAGGTTTTGTTATGTTTATACCTAAGCATTTCATTTTTTGAGTGACTGTAAATGATTTCATCTTTTTAATTTCATTTTCCACATATTCATTGACACTGTGTGTGTGTGGGGGGTGGCTTTGTTACTGCTGGGCAATGGTGACAGTCCTTGGTTTCCACTAGGCTTCTGGGGCCACCATCCCCGGCAGGAAGGCAGGGGGGAGGGGTGCTTCATAACTGCCAGGTGGGGCTGGCTGGTCGGTTTTCTCAGACACCACGAGCCTGGCTGGAGCTCATTATCGGTTGGTGGGGATCAAGGATATTGAGGCACCTTGTTATAGCCTCACGCAGGGACAAGCCTGGGCTCCCCACTTGGCCTTAGATAGTGTGGGTTGGGACCAGGCTACAGTTTTTTTCTGTGGCGCTCTGCCGGAAGCAGCAGAACAGTCAATATCTAAAATTAGTTTTCTGACTTGCCAGGCTGCCCTTGTCCTGGTCTTTTGATTGAGGGAGAGGCTCGGTTGGGCTCCTCTATCTGCATCTGTTGCTGTTTCCAGGTTGTAACCTCTTGAACTCCAAGTCTGAGATAGAAGAGAAAGAAGAAAACCCAGGAAACTGCCTACCATATTGGTCCTCTCATCCTGAGGTCCTCCGAGATCTACCTGCCTCCTTTCCACCTCCAAGAACTTTCTTAGGTTTGTTTTATATATACTGTCCAGGCTTTTCACTTTACTTACTATTTTAGAAAAAGGTATGTCTATTCCATCTTTCCAGAAGTGAATTCTGCTCCCCAAATGGTGTTTTAAATTCTTGTCCTTTCTCCCAAATCTAGATTGCTCAACGCAGATGACTTTACCTTTCTGAATGTTCACCGGGGGGGTCCCACAAGAAACTTAAATTCAACATGAATATGTGGGCTCCCACCCCTGTTCTTCAACACCCCTCCCTTCACTCTGTCATCACCATATGGCCATCCAAGCCAGAAAGCAGAAGCTAATCATCCTCATGCCTTTCTTTCCTCACCTACCATGTCTTAGCCATCCAAATACTTAACTCCCCGCCTGCCTTTCTCACCCATTACCTCTATGGATGTCTCTTTATTTAGGCTCTAGTCACACTTAAAATTTATAATGTCCCCAAATGAATAATTCATATCAACTTCTGTTCTCATCACGCTTCTCTTCCTTGTTTTAGTTAATATCACTCTCATTTTCCTATTCCCAATTGTCAGAATTGTTAATAGATTTTTCACTCACCTTTGCCCTATTTCCAACAGCCCCGAATTTTATCAATTCTACAATGCTGTCCTCTTTCCCATCAGCCACCTGCCTATCTATTTCCGCTGTCATAATTCAGGTCTTCATCCCCTCTCATCTGTATTTTTGGTTACCTCCTATTTGCTCTCTCCTCCTCCAATCTAGGGCAACCCTTCTTGTGTGATATCTGGTTAATTTTCCCGAAGCCCTGTTTTTTCACTTGCTTTCCCCACTTCAAAGTCTCCAACGACTATCTGTGGCCCATAGAATTGTGTCCAGGAGTTTTAGTTTGGTCTTCAAGATCTTCCACACTCTTCTCTTTTATTCCAAGTTTCTTCCCTGAGTTCTGTTTATTCCTCTCCCCCGGACCTGGCAGGTCCCTGTAGCAACCCCAGGCAGGTTATGAATGATCAGCTCAGCCTGAACCACTGCTTGAATTCAACAGCAGCACAGATCATGTTGCTTGGTTTATTACTTCTGGCCTTTGCTGCGTGAGATGTGAGGTGAAGAAGGGAGAAAAATATAACAAAGCAAAGATGAGTGATGTGAGAAGATGTAGATTAAAAAAAAAAAATTAACTCTGTGTTGAAGCGATCCTCATGTAAACAAGAGTGCTGGGTAGTTATTCTCCCAGGCAGGGGAGGGAAGGGCAGGCCCACAGTGGGTCACGCACGTGACTTCAAAGATAGGAACACATCAGCTGGCAATAAATATTTATAAAATGAGATGTAGGTATTTAGACCATTAGCCTGCCACAGACTCCTTCTCCACAATGAAATATGAAGCCTAAATCATGATAAAGACAGGCAGAACAAATAATAGGGGACCTAAATTTAGGCTTGAGTAAATGTTCAGTCTTGATCTATACACACAAGCATTATAGCCAAAACCAGATATTTAAATGGCCACCACTCTTTTCCATTCATTTCCCTTTGTTTCTAGTGTTTTTTTTTTTTTTTAATGAAAGGGAAAAACTCTTCTCTCGACTCATATATAGTGTCTTTTCTTTTGTCTTACCTGCCGTCATCATACCCAGTAAGACTGGAGACATTCTTGCCTCCTCAAGTCACGTGATTCATTCCTTAAAATGGAGGAAAGAGGCAGCTAATGCTGATTTCATCCGAACCAAGTTTCCAGACTCCTGTCAGAGTCTATGCTGAGTGATTCCCAGCTATGTATCCAGGGCAGAAACTTCTTTTTCCACTTCTTTTTCCACTTCCTATAAATTCACCTCTCGCCATCATGAACTAATAAGCTTCAGGACTGAACACAGGCTTTTGTGTGAACAGGAGGGTTTGGGTGAGGTTCAGAGTTTATTCCAAATTCTGGCCTTTCCCAGCTTTTTACTGATAAAAACTAAATGTTCCATTTTCTGTGCTTTGAGATAAGGGAAGCAACAAGCTAATGAGACAGCCAATTGAGCTGAGCGGCCAGCGAGCAGCTATAGAGGCTGTAACAGCTGAGAGATTTAACAGGCTGTCTCTCCCAAAAGAAATGATATTCCTCTTCCCGGGCCCTGGGAGGGGGGGCATCTTTGCCTTCCAAGCATGGCTGCAGTGGGGCGTGGTCGCCCTGCCTGGGGTGCCGTCCAAACCCTATCACTGAGTGAGGGTTTATGGACAGAGATGTGTGCACCAAGCCACGATAATCTCAAGACTTATGGGATACGGTATGGATAAGCAAACGCACCCTTCAGAGCTAGGTGTCGTAAGATTGAGTCTCCCCAGGATGATCTTGAACCAGTTATTTGAAATTTGGGGTCTTTAATGGTCTCACCTAAAAAAAAATGAAAGTGATACTGGGTTCTTTGTTTTTGTGAGGATTAATTGGTGCAGCTCTGTGCCCATTTAAGACTGTCCTTGTTACTGCAGGTAGGGACAGCCGAAGCAATAGGTGACTTGCTGACAACACAAGGCCATTGACGAGAAGGGCAAGCAAGTTCAGAACCCTGATTTCTCTGTTCTATCACTTCTTACCATGATATCATTCAATCAGTGTATCATCAGGTTTGCAAAAACATTTTCTCATCTCCTACTTCATTTGTATCCTTAATCCTACCTCATTTGTATCCCAATGAGGCCAGGTAAGAGAATTGTGATCATTCCCTTGTAATTGAAGCAAAATATTACATATACAGAAAACTGGCCCAAAGCCACACTGCTCTTTTGTTTAGAACCAAGTCAAGAACCTTCTTTACATTGTATATACAGTGGTTAAGTTCAGTGAAATTGCAAATTCTACCAGTGAAGCCCTTTTCGATGGAACAAGAGGAATTAAGAAATTCCCAGACAAGAAACCTTTGATTAGTGGCAGCCATTCAACCCTTTGTAGTCCTAATGTGAGGTTCACCAGATACCATTTCTACACATCTACAGTGGGTCATTGACTTTCAAGGTCACAAAATCCTTGAAAATGTATTCTTTAAGCATGAATTTGATGAAAATCTGTCCCTTCTGTAATTCTCCTTCCTGCAGAGTCTTAAACCTTGTTACTAATTTGTAAGTGCCCACATCAAAGCAGAACAGAGTTAAATCACCTTGGCCTTGGCCTGCCTGCTCCCGTGAAGCAAAGGACCCAGAGCGCCAGGCACCTGTTCTGCTTCCTGCCTTTGCTACCTGCCAGCTCCATGACCTTGGCCAAGATATCAACCTTATGAGCCTCCACTTCCTAATTTATAAGATGTTGATGAGGTTGAGGAGGAGGCTGATAACTACCTCTTACGGGCATTCTGAAAAGTAAATGAAACAGTGGTTGAAAGTGGCTAGCATACTGGACATAATAAGCAATCAATCAACATTTGTTTACTTTCCTTCCTCCCACATATTTTCTTTTTTTTTTTTTAATTTTTTTATTTTTTCAGCATAACAGTATTCATTATTTTTGCACCACACCCAGTGCTCCATGCAATCCGTGCCCTCTACAATACCCACCACCTGGTGCCCCCAACCTCCCACCCCCCACCCCTTCAAAATTCTCAGATCGTTTTTCAGAGTCCATAGTCTCTCATGGTTCACCTCCCCTTCCAATTTCCCTCAACTCCCTTCTCCTCTCCATCTCTTTTTTTTTTTTTAAAGATTTTATTTATTTGACAGAGAGAGATCACAAGTAGAGAGAGAGAGAGAGCGAGAGAGAGAGGAGGAAGCAGGCTCCCCGTCTAGCAGAGAGCCCGATGCGGGACTCGATCCCAGGACCCTGAGATCATGACCTGAGCTGAAGGCAGAGGCTTAACCCACTGAGCCACACAGGCAGCCCTCCCACATATTTTCTTATGTATATCTTTCTTGGGCTGAAATCAGTAGACCTAATTCCCCTTTTGGTAATTCTTAGAAAGCTTGGATTTCCTCCTTATGATGTAGGATTTCAATTAGACCTCTAAATTTTGCACTCAATGCCCCAACCATTTAGCTGGGTGAAGAATTTCTATGACAATTTCTTAAAAGAACATCTTTCAAATTTTTGAGGTTTCTAGAGTGTTGATGAGCTTTTTGGAGAAAGGACTTAGTTTGTTGCCTTTTTTTTTTTTTTAATACTAGTTAATAAAATTTGTAAAGACAGCTGGTCTATCATAGAGATACCCCCAAAAATGTGAAAAAGAGACCCACTGAAAAAAGTCTGACCTGGAATCCAAGCAGCTGGATTGAAGAGCCCTTCTGGTAAGAAATCAAATCTGTCAAAAGCTGGAATGATTGTTTTTTTCATGCTCTGTTGGAGAGGGGGGGAAATGGCCCTACATGTGGAATAGCCAATAATTTAGTAAGAAGAGGGCAACTAAAAATAAAAAATAAAAAAGTCTTTATAGAAAGCATTTCATGTCCTTAAATATCCATCAAAGTATATAAGAAGCATATAGAGTAGTTCCTTCTTACCCACAGTGTTCATTACCCATGGTCAACCATGGTCCAGAAGCAGATGATCTTCCTTGTGAAGTATCATCAGAAGGTCAGTAGTAGCTACATCACAGTGCCTCCATCATTCACCTCACTCCATCTCATCACACAGCGTTTTATCACCATGCATCATCACAGGAAGAAGGTGAGTGCTCCACAATAAGATATTTTGAGAGAGAAAGAGCCACCATATTCATACAATTTTTATTGCAGTAAATTGCAATAACTATTCTATTTTATTATTAATTATTGTCACTAATCTCTTACTGTGCCTAACTTATAAATTAAACTTCATCATGGGGATGTATACATAGGGAAAAACATAGTATAGAGAGTGTTCAGTACTTCTCGTGGTTTCAGTCATCCAGTGGAAGTCTTGGAAGCCAGCCTCCATGGATAAGAGGGGAACTACCAAGTGTAATTAGGTACCCTAACCTTCTAGATCCCAAGATTTTTTAAGATGTGGAGAAGTAACCAAATCAGCAGTTTCTGTTTCCAATGGGTAAATAATTTAAGTTTACCTGTGTGTGTGTCTGTGTATGTATTTACATATACCTATATACATATTAACACTAGGGTATATTTATTAAGTAAATGTAATGTGAGAAGCCACTCTTTGGGGGATTGACTGAAACCTTGAAGAGGGCTGAAGATCTGCAGTTAAGCATTCTACTTAATAATATGAACTGAGGGCAAATTTTATGTGAATGCCATCTCTTCAGACTATAGGACTTTTATGGGATAGCCATTATTTATCTCTATGTAGATTTAGTCTCCTCTGTGCCTATACTGTTATTGCATATACTTTTGGAGTCATGTGTTCACTCTTGACAAAAAATCATTAAATGCTGACCATGGATTAGCCGCTATTATAGAAACAAGAGATACAGCAGTGAAAGAAAGTGTAAGAATCTTTGTTTTTCAAGGAGCATTCTAATATGGGAAGAGTGTCATATATTAATACATAGTATATGCTGGTTAGTATATTAGTGTAGAATATGAGTATATAATCATTGGTAGGATTGAATGTGTCCAAGGCTTAGAAATGGGAAAAGAGATCACTTGGTGTCCTTTCAGTGGATGTCTTGTTTGAAAGATCTTCAAGTGATTATCTGAATCTATAAGGTGTGCACATTGATTGCCTTTGACTGACTAAGTTATTTTACAATTCTGTTAGGATAGAATTTAATTTGCAGAAACTTGTAAATTCTTCTCAGAATGCAAAAGTTTCCTACCCGTAGCAATGCAAATGCTTCCTCTGCATGGCCATGCAAGTGAATTTCATTAAGCAAATATAAATCTCTGCAGGATTTTTTAGGGAACTGTTTTAACAATTTACTGACGAACTAAATAAAATCTTTGACTTGTTTTTATTTTATATTTATAGGGGAGTCATCATTTTACCTTTCTGAAAATAATAATATATTAGCATTATCTGCATATATATATTTATATATATATAAATGGGTAAATAAATATTATATTATATATTATATAGTATTATATAATATAATATTATGTAGTATGTAACATAGCATATGATAAGGTCATATGTGCTGTGAAGAAAAATTGTTCAAGAAAAGGAGAAGAAGGGAAGAGATTACCAGGCAGAGGAAATCACCAGTGCAAAGGCCCAAGATGCAAACCCTTCTAAGTGCTCCAGGAACCATTAGAAGGCTCAGAAGTCCAGAGCAGATGAAGTTGGAGATAAAAGGTGGGGGTGGGGGAGGTAGATATCATCTGCCCTTGAAGGACCTTACAAGACTTGAAGGTTTTCTCTGAGTGACATGAGAAGCACAAACCAGTCTCTAACAGTTCTTGGACCCGGGTGAGAGGACAAATGGAAGCCCATAGCCACATCCTGACCCCACCTCTTAGCTTAAGAGTGTCCCTAGTTCTTCCACAATTTAACCTAGAAAAGATAGCAGAGACGGGGATCTCGCTGCTGGAGAAGTGGCCTGGGGACATTTGGTCAGAGAATTCCTCTTTGGGGTACTCATCTTGCAGTGGATGTTGGGGGAGGGAAGACGGGGGCTCTGCACGGTCACCTGTTTTTGGCTCTAAGACTGGTACTAGAGAAAGCTCGGAGGATTCTGAGCATGAAATCACAGGACCTAAATGGTAAAAGAATCTCAGTGAACTACTCAGTGGAAAATATAGTAGTCACTCCCCTTATCTGTGGGGGATGTGTTCCAAGACCCCAGTGGCTGTCTGAAATCATGGATAGTATCATATCCTATATGTATATGTATTATGCTTTTCCCTATACATGCATACCTATGGAAAGGTTTAATTTACGAATGTGACACAGTAAGGGATTAACAACAATAACAATAATACTAAGATAATTACTGTAATAAAAGTTACATGAATATAGTTTCTCTCTCAAAATATCTTTTTGTACTGCCCTCACCTTCTTCCTGTGATGATGGGAGGTGATAAATGCTGTGTAATGAGGTGAATGACATTATAGGCACTGTGATGTAGCATGAGGCTACTACTGACCTTCTGATGAGCTGTCAGGAGGATCATCTGCTTCCAGACCATGGCTGACTCCAGATAATGAGGGACTACTGGATACTGCTAGAGATGGGAAAAGCAAGGGATAAAAAGGGGGCCAATTAGGAGCCTCCTTCGTTAATCCAGGCAAAAGGTAATGGGTGCTCGGAGCATATGATACCAGTGATGGTGTGAAAGGAGCTCAGATTCTAGATACATATTGGAAATAGCTAAATGATGTACTAGATATGGCTCTGGGACAAAGGAAGAATTCAGAGATGACCAGAATTCTGGCCTGATAACATGGAAAGAGGGAGGACTTGTCACAGAATGAGATGAACATGAAGTTAACTTTGTTTTTCTGTGAACATGTTTTTTTCCCCTCTTGTTCAAGAGAGACAAGGCTGGGATAGAGAGGCCTGGGGGGGACTTGATTGGGTTTTTTTTTTTTTGGAGCCTGGTTTTTAAGACTGGAGTTCAGAAGAAATTCTCACTTCAGGAGGTACCTAGCCTATTCAAGAGGACAGAAATCTGGGAGTTAGGCTCTGATATCACCCTCCTTGGTCCCAGAGATCCTGGTCATGGTGCAAGTTATTCACTGAGTCTTTCTTCTTTTCAGGTTTCCCCCAAATTCCAATAAAGTCTCTGAAAGGTTGGAACCTAGTCTTCCCTATGCCTCTGGAGAATTGAGTAAAGGACTTGAGCTCAAAGTTGAGACAACGCAGTGCAGAAAACAGTAACACTTCGAAAGTTCAAGGCATCAAGAGGTGATCTACCATGACCTTCTCATCAGAAAACCACACCATCTATTTGAAGCAAGATGTCTTCTCAGATGGAAATAACAATAGGATGAAACCACAGCTCATTCTTGGAGAGGGTAGCTCCAGGCAGAGCCTGGAAACCATGATCAATTCAAATGGAAGCTGATGCTCTCATATCTTGAGTGCTGAATTCTCGCAGACCAGTGCAGTCAGGGGGACACCTGATCTGTTTTACAACCAATGAGAAATAATCACATGTAACCAAAAATAGAACAACTTGAGCTAAAAAAAAATCAATATTTCTAAAAATTAATAGGAACAATAAAAATACTAAAATACATGGTGAAGTTGTAGTTTCATGCTGATGTTGGAAGACCACCCAAGAGTGCAGTCTGTAAACAGATGCACTTGGGATCCAGCTACAGGAATCATATGTGTGCATCTCAGGAAATCCTATCTGAAGACAAGATCATGAGACACTGGTGTCCCTTGACTCTTCCACAATTAAGACACACTGAAGGCCTCTTTACTCTCTGTACTTTCCTGAAGATGGCTATTTATTCAGTCTTGTATCTGGGGGATTTTATAAGATTTTGTTCTTTGCAGTGTTTTAATGTTATAGCCCCAAATCTATAAAAAATATGATATGTCTGACCTTATCATTGACTATGTTAAACTCCCTTCCAAGTCAATAATCCTTCTTTGACTTTCCTGTTCAGGTGTCACCGTGTCAATACCTCTTATTTTGAAATGGAACAGCCTATCACACCATCAATTCTATATCATGCAACAAAATTTTCCACTTTCCATCCTTATACTTATACCCAGGTTTTGCTTTTCCTCTCCTGTACTAAAAGGTAACATTTGTTGATGCTCAATGGTCCTATATTTTTGTTTGTTATATCAGCGGGAGAGTAAGTCATGGTGTATTAGTTTCCTAGGGCTACCATAACAATTTACCACAAACTTAGAGGCTTAAAATAACAGAGATTCATTCTTTTATAGTTCTGGAGGCCAGATGTCCAAAATTAAGGTGTCAACAGGGTTGTGCTTCCTCTGAAGATTCAGGAGTAGAATGCTTACTGTGTCTGGCAGCCTCTGGTGGCTTCTGTGTTCCTTGGTTTGTAGATCATTACTTCGGTCTTTGGCTACATCTTCACATGGCCTTCTGCTCTGTGCCTGTGTCTATATCTTTCTTCTTTCTTTCTTTCTTTTTTTAAGATTTTATTTATTATTTGAGAGAAAGAGAGGAAGAAATAGAGGAAGTACAAGCCTGGGAAAGAGGCAGAGGGAGAGGGAGAAGCAGACTCCCTGCGGAGCAGAGACCACCCCCCCACCCCCAAGACAAGGGGTTTGATCCCAGGACCCCACGATCATGACCTGAGCCAAAAGTAGATGCTTAACTGACTGAGCCACCCAGGGGCCCCTATGTCTATATTTCTAATCTCCCTCTACTGTTCTCTTATAGGACACTTGTCATTGGATTTAAGGCCCACCCAGATAATCTAGGATGAACTCATCTCGGGGTCCTTAACTTAATTAGATTTACAAAGATCCTTTTTTTTTTTTTTTTTTCCTAATAAAGTCACATTAACAAGTTTAAGGGATTAGGACCTCTTTTGGAGGTCACAATTCAACTTACTGCACTTGGTCACTGGAGGGAATGTTCTCTCCTCAGAGGTCTTGGTTACCACATAGGTTATCAAAAGTGATGTTACCAATGGGTAGGTTAGGAAGAAACGAACTTCACTGGGTTCCAGCATGAGCAGTTGTGGTGTGGGTGTAGCATTTAAATCATCCTAGGCCAAACACAAGTATTTCTTTTTTGTTGTAAAATTATGAATCAGGGGCATATAATGTGAGAAGTAATTTGCTTATGCATGATACACAACGCCTGCTTAGACTTACCTTTTTATGTTTCCTATTTTTAAGAGCAGAAAACACTTGAAATTTCAAGTGTGGTTGGATTTAGCAGGTATTCGAAGGAATGATGAAACATCGTGGAAGGTACGTATTGTCTGGTGAGATGTAGTCAGGACTTCAATAAAAGATGGCATCCAGGCACATGGTGGGTAGAGCACGCAAGAGCGTGATGACATCAGACCGCAATTGATTCAGACAGAAAGCCTCCAAGGGACAGAAAGCCACAGCTTGAATTGAGGAACAGTACATGACTCTATTAGTTAAGGTAGAGATACTTCAAGTAAATACAGCAATATGAGCCTGACATTTTGAACAAGTTTTATTAATTACGTGAATTAGCACAGCAAGCCCTCCAATGCACATCTATAACTTTCATTGGCCAGATGGGTCACGGTCCCAACAGCAGACTTTGACTCAAAGTATGTTCATGTGTGGGTCTGTGTGCTAACATATGCTCATCATTTAGTCAAGTGCAATGCACTCCTTCTTCTGTAAGAAATAACTTGTGAGCAGCCAAAATGTGAAGCACATGTTGCCATAATAAGATAGGGTACCAAGGAAGAATTTACTAATGTGATTAGCAAAGATATAGGGGTTTCTAAGAAATTCAAGTATAAGTAGACATTCTGGTACAAGGACATGAAAATTGATGAACGTTTTTGATTTAGAAGTGTAGTACTTGAATTATAGTGCAGAACTGAGTTATAAATCTATTAAATTAGAAACTACAAAATGTGTAGGATTTTGAGACAATGACACTTAGACCTAGTGGATCAGGAATGTTCTTTAAGGGACTGGGAAGTTATGGAGTTCAAGAGACAAAGCAATTTGGAGTATTCCTGTCTCATTCCACATGAATTAATTCTAACCAATAGTACTGACAGGTCTATAAGCCAATACTGATTTAGTTCAGAGTTACAACGAAAACTGTTTTCATTTAAACCAAGTTTAGTAGCCAAATCCTTGTGGCACTGCCTGAAATTTACCACATAAATACAAAAGAAAGACACCTACCAGTTTTTCTGTTATTTAGAATTCAGATGATAAAATGGGGTTGGCCAAAGATTCCAAAGAGGTTGCAAAGGTGGGAAATTGGTGGTGGTGGCAGGATTCCTTTAGAAACCAGACACATAAAAATGGTCCACAGACCATCTCTGAGGATGCAAGTTGATGTCTGAGGCAAGGGTAGAACTCCAGGGGTTTGACTTCACTGGTTTTTATCCTTTTCTGCGCAAAGCTGAATAACAAAAATGATTTCCACTAACAGTTATGACCCTGCCCCTTCACAGTAAGCAAAAAAACTGACATGGGGCTGGTTGCCTGTGTTAATATACTTTTGTAACTGAGTGTTATGGAGGCTTGAGAGAGTCAACTTGGTTTGAGAATTAAGTCATTTAAACTTTTTTTCAGTTAACTTGTAGGGATGTCAAGGAGGTCCCATCATGGGACCTACTCTCAAGAGTAGGGTTAAATGGCCACCATGAGGTATGACCATTTAGAAAGTTGTTTTATGCTCCAGAAGCCAAATAATTTTATGGGACCATTTACATACACAGTGGGAACTAGATTTTGAGAGGCAGTGGAGCCCCAGACCTAGGAACCTATTCCATTCATCCTTCACCTCAGCTCTACCTTCTTTGGGTTTTAATACTACATGAAGCAGTTGTTTGAAACATTTTGAAAAATCACTCATCTATCATGAAGACTGGGGAAATGCTGCCTTAGACCCAGGGACTGATTTCATATCCTCTTTTTTTTTTTTTTTTTCATTGTTCTGCTGTCATCCTGTCTTCCTTTTTATTTTCCTTCTCTCTCTCTCTCTCTTTTTGTTTTCACACTTTCATTTTACAGGTTTTGTGTGTCATTTCCCCCTAAATTACATAATCATAATGACTCTACTATTAAGGTTAGCTCAGCCTCACCCTTGGGAGAAATAGTTTCATGTTTTTGTTGTATATCCACCCACAATTTACGTCATCAGAGAGCTTGCCCCATAACCCATTATCACCTCTACAACCTCATTTTTTCCCACTGTAAAACCAATTTTCTGTTGCTTTGACTATGAAGACTTTCTCGTCCATTTACATAAAATAGTCCTTCCTCCCTGTCTTACTGAAATTAAACCCATTGTTTCCCTCCTCATGCCCTTGGGTTTACCTTCCTTCAGGCTACCTGGACCCCTTTTCTAGGGAGTGGGCCTCTCTCTTAAGCCAGATAACACCCCTGCACATCTCCATCCAAAAATGTCAAGGGCACCTGTCTGGACCACCAGACCAGCTCAGTGAATGCTGACCCTTGATAGAGTGGCGTTACAGCACTGAGGCTATCCACACATCCACCCACCAGAACTTGCCCATAACATCATGGTGGGGGAGATATTTATTGTGGGAAGAGAACTTTGATTGAAGGGATTCTTCTCTGATTATGACTATTCTAGAGATTTCTCTCTCTCTTTCTTTTTCCCTGATCTTTGTTATAGGATCTGATTTAGAAAACCTACTGGTTATTACTGTTTACTTAATCTTTTTAAAATTAAAATTCTTAAAAAATCAAATAAGGTGAGGTGTGCCCAAGAAACCTAGCCCCAAATAAATGTAAGACACTAACAGGTAGCTTGTATGGTCAGTGTTTCCCTCCATCTTTCTCTTTTGCTTTCAGTTACTATTCGCAACAGCAAATTTAATTAAAAATGGTAAATCATAGAAGGTTGCCTACTAGGTCTCCATAGAAAGCTTGTTTCTCAAGAGCAGGGAGTCCAGGAACGTTTCACTAGTATATTCGCCGTGTACCCTTAAACTCTTCCCACTGAGAACAATTGAGTGCTGGTGTGTATTGGGCCAGGTTCCAGCAGGCTCTCACTGAAGCTGAACACTGCTTTATCACTACGCTCTCCATCATTATTGTGGCAGTTCTATAGGTGAAGAAAACATACTTTTGCTACTTGTCGAGAATCCCAGTCTCATTTTCCTTTTGGATAGCTGTGTCTTCTTCATTTTACATGAGCATAGTCACAAATTAAAACTGCCAGAGTCATTCTGTTTTCTCATCACATAAGCTGAGTTTGGTTATGCAGCTAAGTACCAGGAGTAGGGAAAACAGTCATTCCTAGGATGGATGTCAGCCTGGAAGAGAGATCTCTTTCCTCAGGCCTCCCTCAGGCAAGATTGTCTTTGCTTGTATGACTCTCTTCCTGATCTGCATTCCCCTGTAGGAACAGACTGCAACACCGATGCTCCACTGTGGTTTGACACACATGCCCTGGATGAATGGGGGCCCTCTTGTCTATCTACATTTAAGTCTGCAAGGACTAAAATAGATCCAAGGAAAATTCTTCTCCAAACTTCTTAGATTTGTGGCTAGTGCCCTCCTGAAAGAATAATGGAGAAATTGTTCATTAAGTGCCTGGTATGCTCCTAGGAACTGGCTCCGGTTCCGTGGAATGGGGGTGGGGTAGGGAAAAAGACACAGTCCTCTCTGCCAAGGAACAGACATGGCTGACCTTTCCAGTGGGCAGATGTACCAGCTGCCAGCATCTCCGCCCAGCTGACAGCCCCAGTTTCAGAAATGGCACCATTAGTTTAATTCCTTTGGAAAACTTTTTAATCTGCAAACACTCCATATTACCACCTCCCCACAATAAAATGTAGATAGGTAGATACTCTGGAATTGGTCAGTTCAGCAAGAGCAAAGACCAAAGGAAATGGAATTTAGGTTTCCTAAATTGTGGATAAATAAGTGTTTATTTATTTTTCAAACTTTTTTTTTCTAGCAAGGTTATGAGTTTATCAAGTATGGACTTTACAATACAACATTCCATAAGGCAGGATATTAATGTATTTCTTTTGTTTGTACAGCAGCCATAATAAAAATTTTCATGAGAATCTTTATGTAAGTGGCTCTTGAAACTCTTCAAAATGTGAAGTTTTATGAAAAGCATTTAAATAACTTCTAATAATTATCTACACATGAAGTACACCAAAATGTACTCAAGAGTATGAAAACTCTTCTTATTTGAAAAACCATCTTGGTAATTTTTTAAATATGGTGAATTTAAGTTCAAGGCAGAAATTAAAATGTGTGAGCTCCTATTGATATGGTCCCAAGTGTTGTCAAAGTCTATAAACATATCAGAAAACTATCTCAGATACAGTAGAAACAGAAGGAAACAAACATTCACAAATGTGAATGGCTGAAGTAAAATGGAGGCTTCCTTCTGTTGAATTGATGATTGAGTAGCTTTAAAAAAGAACCCATAGCTTTGCAGAAATACATCAATACAGTGTAGTTCTCAATTTCAGTGTGATTTCTGTTAGGTGTTCGAAGCCTATTACATAGTTTCTGGGGTTTCCAATAAACTTTTCAAATTAATGATATTTGAAATGTGAAGTTCAATGCTAAACATTGTGCAAGAGATGGCGGAAATGGGAGATGAAGTAGTGCCTACTGGTCTACCCTCCCCACTTTTCTTCTCTAGTAAATGCCTTGTGCCTTGATCCATGAGGGGCCACTTGTGGTGACCTACTTTTACATTTGGGTTGTGTTATGAAATGAAGGCCAACTGCTCTACCACTTGAGCTGGAAAATGCCCAAACCCAGAGGACCCTGTGGTGGTACTGGACAAACAAAGCCTCCCATGACTCACAAAAATGCGTCTGCCAACATGAGAAGACGTCGGTGATTACTCTTTGACTATCAGACATGGTCTTTCTTGAATGTGTCTCCAGTTCAGAGAATATGCAGCTACAACAGGAACCCTGAATTCACTCAGGAAATGTGGCAGGGATATGGGAGACATATTCCTGATTCTGAGCCAACCTCATAGGCACAGTAACATCAGGGATGTAAAAGTTGGAAATGTGGTTTCAATAAGAATGCTCTCAAGGAAATGTGTGCCTTGAAGATAACTTAGATCTAAGTGGAGACTTGCACAGACTTCTGCAAAGTCCCAAGATGGGTGTCCAAGATCTGCAAAATGCAAAAACAATGAATTTAGAAAAAAGCTCATCTTCCAATACTGCCAGATATACTGGCTTCTCTGGGAGATCTTGTTCTTTATTTATTTATTTATTTTTAAAAATGTTGTTTATTTATTTGAGAAAGAAAGAGCACAGAGGGACAATGAGAGGGAGAAGAAGATGCCCTGCTGAGTGGAGAGCCCAATGTGGGACTACATCCTAGGACTCTGGGTTCATGACCAGAGCTGAAGGCAGACTCTTAACTGACAGAACCACCCAGGCGTCCCTGGGAGATCTTGTTTTTACTGAGGGTTTGCCTAGGACAAATTATAATACAGATAATTAAAAAATTGAATTATGATATTATTTATTTACTTATTTTTAAAATATTTCATTTATTTATTTGAGAGAGAGAGAGCATGAGTGGGGGTTAGGGGCAGAGGGAAGGGGAAAAGCAGACTCTCCTGCTGAGTAGGGAGCCTGATGTGGGGCTTGATCACAGGACTCTGGGATCATGACGTGAGACGAAGGCAGATGCTTAATTGACTGAGCCACCCAGATGCCCTGAATCATGATATTTTTAAATACTAGGAAGCCTTAGAATATACGTAGATCATAAGCTTATTTTACACACACAAGCACACACGCACACATACACATTCACAATTCACTTACAAAATACAAATCGATAAATAATCTCATCTGCTGAAAAAAAAATAATAAAAATCAGCCTAAATCTTCTAGGGAAAAGCTAGAAATGTTTGCATTCAAAAAAGGTACATCCCACGGAGACCATTTTTAGCTCTTTTAGCTCGTTTATCTCTAATACCTATAAAGACACAAAAACAAAACAAAAACAGACAAAGCCTCCAGACATTTTGGGGGTATGCATACTGTGAAGCAGAGCAAGTATTAACTATTGCAATGCTGGTGAGGTACAAGCATCTCCTCTATCTGTGCCATTGTCCACGGGTTTAGGTTTGGCACATAGGATAGGAGTTCAATGCTTGTGTGTGTGTGTATGTGTGTGGTGGGGGAAGAGAGTCTGCTCAGAGCTAGAAGTTTGGCTCCAGAGCAATTAGATGTGTTGAACCTCGGAAAAGTTCAGACAGTAAGATTAGTTCCTCTACAAGTATTCAAAGGTTTATGGACACAAAGCTCATCTGAACCCTCTAAACCTATGGCGTCCGCCAAGTTGGCTGGAACCACTGACAGGATTGGGCTCTTTCCCAAGCCTTCTATCACTTCCACTCTGATCCCTGCCAGAAATCAGACAAGAAAAAGCCTTTCTTGTCGTGTTTTGACACCCCCAGCTTTAGTCCCTGCTATAAACTCTGCATCCAAATATTTCAGCATATCAACTGAAGGTTGATAATATACATGGGCAACGTTTCAAAGGGTGGCTAGGAGCCTGAAAAAGGGTCATTCAGCATTACATAAATAAGACTCCTAGGATAAATTAAAAAGTGACTGATTACAGGTCCAGCCATGGAAGCAGCGACTTTTCCTCTTGCCGGGCTGTCTCCAGTAGCCCCGAGCTGGTGTGTGCTCAGTTCAATATGCATCCTCTAAGGCTACAGAAAATGTCATCTGTAATTGAAAACATCGCACGATAAATGAAAAAGAACGAGAAAGAGAAACAGTGTCCATCGACCTGGTTGAGTTCAAATATGTATCTAGTGGGGCATAGTAGTACGGAAAGCTAAAATTTCTTTCTTTTTTTTTTTTTTTTTTGGTATATTTATTTATTTATTTTAGAGACACAGTGAGGGGAAGAGAGAGCCAGCATGTGTGTATGCCTACAAGTGAGGGGAGGGGCAGAGGAAGAGGGAGAATCTCAAGCAGACTCCTTGCTGATGGAGGAGCCCATATTGGGGCTCGATCGCACAACCCTGAGTTCATGACCCCGAGATCAGGATCTGAGCTGAAACCAAGAGTCCTATGCTCAACCAATTGAGCCACGCGGGTGCCCCTAAAATTTCATTCTTTAATTCCACGTTCAAAGTCTACCACACACAATTTCTAATAAGCACGGTACTTTATTATTTTATTTCCTACTTAGTAGACCTCCACGGTTTGTCTAATATGGTGGTTTAACCCATAGTTTGGGGCTCTATTTTCATGCAACACCTGAGGGAAATATTGTCATCGTTTAGATTTAACTTTAATACTATTTTATTTTCATTAAAATTAATGGATCTCAGCCTTACCTAGGGTATCAGGCATGAAGACTGATTATTATTAGCCATCTTCAAATACATGATGCAAGATTTTGGGCCAAGATCCCTTTTCAGATGTTTTTAGCACAGCAAGTTATATCTGATATGCTCATTCAATCAATTTACTGAGGGACACACCAAGAAAACAAAAAATGAAACAGACTAAACCACACTAGGATAGCAAACATCAGAGTTCATCCTAGACAGCATGAGTAACCAGTGGTAAGTATATCATTTTGTCTTAGACTGACACTTACTCTGGTTCTCATGTAAAATGTGCACCTGCCTGTGGCTCACGGTCTGAAAGCTTAAGAGCCATTGATTTTGACTTTTGTACTAACTTCTGGCTTACATTTGTACTTATGTTGGTTCTAAACACCCGAGCCAGAGTGGGCCTTTTCAAACCCAAGTCAGATCATGCTACTCATTTGCTCAGAAGCCTGCCACGCCTTCTCCAGTGAAGCCAGAAGTGCCCCTCTAACCCCTAGGCGGTCCACATCCCCTCATTCTCTCTGTCATAGCCATACTCACCTCCTTTCTGTCTGGCAAGCTCATGAGGTCCCAGGCCTCACATCGGTCATTATCTGTCTGGAATTGCCTTTTCTCAGATGCCTCACTCCCTCCCATAGCTCAAGTTTTGCTCTGATGATCTCCTCAGAGAGGCCTCCCCACCCACCCCACTTAAAATTGCAAATGCTGCCAGCCTCTGGCCCTAGGCACTCCACGTATCCTGCTCTCTTTTTCCAGTGGCTCTCGTCATCATCCTGTGTGATTTATGTATTTGGGACATTTGGTTTCTGACTCTCTTGACTAAGATATGAGCCCCCAGAAGATGGAAAGCTGTGTGTTTGGTTTGTACATGTAGACCTCTGACACTTAACATGTATGTTGCATTGAAAGTGTTCAGTAAGGGGCGCCTGGGTGGCTCAGTGGGTTAAGCCTCTGCCTTTGGCTCAGGTCCTGATCTCAGGGTCCTGGGATCGAGCCCCGCATTGGGCTCTCTGCTCAGCACAGAGCCTACTTCCTTCTCTCTGTCTGCCTGCCTCTCTGCCTACTTGTGATCTCTCTCTCTCTGTCAAATAAGTAAATAAAATCTTAAAAAAAAAAAAAAAAAGGAAGTGTTCAGTAACCGTTGGTGGGATTGGCTGCATTTATGGATTGACTGCATCCAAATCCATGGGCTGGAGCACTCTTTGCCTCTGGGGCAAGTGTGAGAGATCCTTAAGTTTTGCATAATTCCCATTAACTCAGCTTCTGCCTCCATTCTGCCATAGAGTGAGACTGAGTGTTTGCCCCATAGCTTCTGTCAAGCCCAGGGGATAACTAGGTAAAAGGCATATATTAAAACAAATAAACTCAAAATTCCAGAGCATCTTCAGTGTCCTTTTGTGATGTCCTCTTCACAGCCTTGCCCCGTCTCCTTACTCCTTTCCGCTGCCCCTCACAGACCTCCACCTGTTCACCCAGAGCCTCTCAGCCACACTGCATGGAACTGGAGTTCTCCGGATATAACATTAGTTCATACTTTTAAACACATTATCCCCACCACTTGGTGTTTTCCTGTCCTTTGCCCATTTAGACAATTCTTATTTAGTCACCTGGAGTAAAAAAAAATCTCACCTGGCTTGTGAAGCACTTTCTGACTCCTCTTTACCACCTTTTGCTGCCTGGGCATTCTTGGTTCTCTGGAGGCCCCAGGTTCTCTGGAACAGAGAGAAGACAAGGTGATACAAACTAGACCTTGCCATATATCAGCGACATGAGCACGACTAAATTACTTTGGCCTCAGTTTCTTACCTGTTGAGTGGGGGAAATCATGGCTCTCATCGGGTTGTGTTAAACTTACTAAGATGGCGTCATCAAGCATGGCGCCAGGGTGTGTCAGTGATGGGCGTGCCTGCACGTCATTTTTCTCTCCCCTCTCAGAGCACTGCATGCATATCCGTATTAGCATCCTTCTGCTTTGGGCCATTACTTATTTATCCTCCTGTCTCTCATAACTGACAGACACTCCAGAAGGTCAAAATGATATTCTATGCATTTTGTATTTCCGGTACCCAGCACAGTTCTAGGTGCATAACAGGCACTCAATCAATGTTTGCGGAAGGATGGTAATGGTGATATTCATAATTATAAATGACCAAGATTTATTAAGTGCTATTGGTCTGTCACATGTCACCTCACAACATGGTTGTGCAGCAGCATTCTTTGTACTCCCATCTTACAGATGAAGTAACTAATTCTCAGAGAGTTTAAATAATTTACCCAAAGGCACAGAGCTCTGATGAGATAGAGCTGGAGTTTGAAGCCAGTCAGTGCACTGAATAAGCTTCAAGCTATAGACCACACCTCTGACTGGAATTTTCTTATTTCAAGGGTAAACCGTTGGTCAGTCCTGATGCTATTTCCATGGTTCCCCACTCTACATACAAAACAATCCTGCTGGACAGGCCCAAACATCTGGCCAATGGGAACTGGACAAAGCTCCATCTGGAAGCCATCAGCACCTCTCATGGGTCAGCTGCAAGAGATTCAATTTCAAATGACCCAATACATTTCCTCTGCTTCCCCCTCACAGACAAATTTGTTGGCTGTGCTATTCTGATAGCTTAGGGTAAAGGGTCCATTTAAATGGCAACTTAAGTTCAAATCAGTGAGTCCCCAAATCATTGAAGCTTACATTGCCATTTTTCAACCAAATCTACATCAGAGGCATTCAGGTGATTTCTAGACCTCTGACTGATCCCGATTCGGCCAATATTCTACATGCAAGACCTCTGACTGATCCCGATTCGGCCAATATTCTATTTTCTCCTGTTCATCTAATCATCTTGGGGTGCGATGCCTCATTTCAAACCGATTTTCTGCTTTCCGGGTTGATATTTGAGGGTCCGGGTTCTCACTGCTTCCTACAAACTGACCATGAGCCTGACGGTCAGAGAGTCAGATTTCAGCAAGTCTCTTGTAGGTCAGCTCAGCTAGACCCAAACGCTTTGCTGGCGGGCGAAGAAATTAGGGAGTTGGCGCAACGGAGACTCAACAAGGTCTTTGGTTTCTGTTCCACTGCCACCACACGTAGCTACAATCCAGGCAGAAAATCTCAACTGAGCTCTTAATAAAACATATTCAGATTCTTTCCTCTCAAGATTCAGAGACTCAGAAATTATCAAAGTACACGAATTCCTTCTTCCATTCTTATTAGTAACATTATCTTGAATAAAAACACATTTATTCTTTTAGGAAACGAAATATCAGTATCAAAGATGAATTTTCTAAGCAGTCAGGGAAGCATCTCCAGAAGTTTTTGAAAATGTGCTTATATAATCAGGGTGGAGAAATGCTTTAAGAACCAAGTGCTCTGGGCGCCTGGGTGGCTCAGTGGGTTAAAGCCTCTGCTTTCAGCTCAGGTCATGATCCCAGGGTCCTGGGATCGATCCCCGCATCGGGCTCTCTGCTCAGCGGGGAGCCTGCTTCCTCCTCTCTCTGCCTGCTTCTCTGCCTACTTGTGATCTCTGTCTGTCAAATAAATAAATAAAATCTTTAAAAAAAAAACATTAGATTAAGAACCAAGTGCTCTGCTCTGCCTATGTAACAATATGCTGTTACGTTTTTAAATACACATTCATTTTTCACATGATTTATTTTCCTAATAAAACCATGCAATTCCTAAAGTCATATTAATAAAGGAATGTGGTGGCTACATTTTTCCCAGTAAAATTCTTACGTGATTTTGTAAAGTTAAAATTGTTACATATCATGTGGATAAATGTTATGTTCTTCACTGTAACTTACGTTTTTCACGTAACGATATGGGGAGTGTTTCCATGTCAATATGTATCTAGAACACCAGTCACAGAAGCCACAGCTATTTCATTATACAGGTAAGTTAGTGTTTCTCTTATTAATCTATTATTAGAACGAGAACTTATTTTCAGTTTTCCCTTATTAAAAATAATATTGTAGGAAACATCTTTGTGCATATATATATATTCATGCACAAACACACAATTTTTGATTTGTTGCCCCAAAATCAAGTCCTAGAAGCGGACTTGTCAGATCAAAAGATAGGTACGTTTAAAAAATGTGTATATTTAATCAAATTACCCTCCAGGAATATTGCACCAATCCATACCAAAAAGCATCAACTAAACTTCAATTTTTTAAGAGAGAGAAATGGGTAAATTATGTTCAGAGAAAATGATATTGAATAACTATCTATCTACCATGTGCAACTGCCACACATGAGGCAATTGTATCTGGTTACTTCCACTTTAGGAGTGAGTGACTTGGGGTAATCTGTATTCCCGTGTCCTAGAAGTGGGCACGTGGTATGGGGATGGGGCAGGGGTGGGGTCTGGGCCAGGGCTGAGCCTTCTATCTTCCATGGGTTGTAGTTTTCAGTTCTGTGATATTTTTCTTATTCATTCTCGTTTTCTAGGGCAACACAGTTGATGATTCTTAGAAAATGTGCCTAAAAGTTATTAAGAAAGTTTAATTAGAAAAGTCATTATCGGGAAATTTCAGGCTGAAAAGAAAAAAAGATTCAGATGTGTTAAAAAATAAAATGTCGGGGTGCCTGGGTGGCTCAGTGGGTTAAGCCGCTGCCTTCTGCTCAGGTCACGATCTCAGGGTCCTGGGATCGAGTCCCACATTGGGCTCTCTGCTCAGCAGGGAGCCTGCTTCCCTCTCTCTCTCTCTGTCTGCCTCTCTGTCTACTTGTGATCTCTGTCTGTCAAATAAATAAATAAAATCTTTAAAAAAATAAAAAATAAAATGTCTTGGCATATCAGCTCCTTAGGCTTAGAGAGAATAATTAACTCTCCTCTTATTTCATTCATTTGTTCATTCATTCATTTATTCAATAGGTGTGTATTAAATGTCTATTCAATGCCTATGGCACTGTTTCACAGGCTGGGAAGCCAGCAATGAACTACACAGATATCCTTGCCCTGATGGAGCTCCCATCCAAGCATCTAGGGAATCACAAACTCAATGGTTTCAATGAAGGACGGTGTGCTACACTAGCATGTAACAGAGGAACTAGTAAATGGGGCTGGGAACATCTTCTCTAAATGACTTTTGAAATACAAGGAGTTAATCAGATTCAAACAAAAAATGGGAGCTCTGGTAGCTCCTCCCAAGTTTAAACATAGAGCTATTGTATGACCCAGCAATTCCCCTTATGATGATATACCCAAGAGAAATGAAAGCTTTTGCACCCACACGAAATCTTCTACCCAAATGTTCATAGTGGTCTTATCCATCACAGCCAAAAATCTGAAAGAACTCATATGCCTATCAACCAAGGAATAAATAAATGAAATAGGTTACGTCCATACAATGCAATGCTATTTGGCTGTTAAAGGGAGTGAAACTCAGAAACGTGCCCCACCAGGATGGACCTTGAAGACACGGTGTTCAGGAAAAGGAGTTGGACGCGAAGGCCACGGAGAGTGTAGAGTGTGCAAAGTAAACAAACCTACCCAGCATGGGGTGAGGAGGCTGGGGAAAAATGGGAGGGGCTGCTAATGGATCGAGGGTTTCTTTTTGGAGGTGATAGAAATGTCCTCCAACTGATGGTGGGGATCATTTGCACAACACTGAATTTTATGAAAAAGCTATAAATTTAACATTTTGAATGGTGAATTTTATGACCTATGAATCTCAACAATGCCATTATATTAAAAAGGGGAGGAAAAGGAGTGACACTGGGAGATTCATCATTCCAAAATAAAGTTAATCAAGTCAAGTCACTTTCTTTCATGTCATGTTGACTATGAAAAAAATACAGATCATCTTAACGCAATACCAATGACCATGAGCCGGTTTCCTACACATTTCTCCCTCGTTGTCTGCTTATGTTATGCCCTAGCTACGGGGTGGATGGAACCTTCATAAAATTATGTGAGAGACATAATTTTAAAACGTATGAAGGTGTGTACAATGAATGATAATCCACATTAAACTTTCAGAAGATGGTCAGCAACTTAAGATTGTCAGCGAAATTTCCTGAGTTTTCTTTTGGGTTTTGTTTGGTTAGTGATGGCCATAGGAGTTGTGACCAGCAAGCGAGAGTGGCTGCTTCTATATTTTAATTAAATATTGAGTTTAACATTTCTTCTAAGTTCATTATGATAATAAATTATTAAATATTAATTGTGTATATTTATTGACATTATTTTATCATTTATTTAAATATAATATTAAATACATATATTATTTAATATTAAAATAATATAATATTGTTTATAATAATTATTAAATATTAATAAAGAAAGTTTAATAGGTCTTTAGGTTTCTTCTAAAGTCGAAAAAGATCCTCAGGCCACGACGAAGTCTTTTAAGAGACGGATTGTTTATTAAACATCTGAGTACAATGCTAGGTGGTGCAAATGTACTAAGAAATCAGGTCCTGATGGGGGAAATCACCTCCCAAACACAAAACAATGGATCATGGCTATAAAGTCGGTATAGTTTAATAATGCTGGAACAAATGTGAAGGTCCTTGTAACAGTGGACACACTCTTTGGGTTCTTTTAAATTTGTTTTGAACTATCCTAGGACATGGATCTTGCATGACTTTTTCAATCACTGGCAGGAGATGGGACTTTTCCAAGGAGCTAGATGTTATGCTCGCCAGGATCTCAGTGGGATATGGCTCGGTATGTGAGGTTGAAGTGAGACTCCCTTTGAACTGTCCTCAGATTTTTTTATTTTTGCCTTTATGCTGACTTTTTCTCAAAAGGAAAAATGTAAATGGATTTTCCTTATGCCTTAAGAAATTTATACAAATATGTTGGAAGGAAATATACCACAATATACTAAAATAGCAGTTATCTATAGCGTATAATAACATGTTTCCAAAATTTCAACAATGGAAGTTTTATGACATCTGGGTCAGAGAACAAAAATACGTGTCCTTGAATTTCTCTAAGAAAGTCAATTGTTTATTTGCTTCTCATTTCAAGATAGCATCTGGAATTCTAATTGTTCTAATGCCCTGAGTCCTCTCTATTTATTACCTCATAGAGCATGGGTTTCAGAGTCAAACAAACTAAGGTTTAAATCTCTGCTTTGGCTGACAAGAAGAGAACTAGTATAAGATGCGGGCTTTGATGCCAAAACCAACCCTAGAGATGAAACAAAAACAAGACAGGAGTTGATTGCTCTCAGATCTTAAAAAGTGTGAAAAACTCATGTGGAGACAAATATGAAAAGGAAGAGAAACAGCAGGCAGGAGCAGAAGTGGATCAAGTGTCTGAGCGGAGGAAAATTAACAAGAGTTTTACTTCTGGGGGTTACAAACCGACAGCCCTGGCTGAGGTCAGTCCAAGGAGCAGCACCTCGCCCTCTGGAGAAGGTTCTTGTAACAGAGGAAGGTCGATCTTTCCCTGGCCAATCAATGTAAATTGGAGGCGCCTTAGGGGTCAGGAAAATGGGGAGAGGATGAGTTTCCCACGGACCTACACCCTCACAATGAAACTACTTTGTGTGATCCTACAATGGTGCATAAAAGTCTTTAGGTCTTTGTGAAATCCCATAGAATGTACAGCACCAAGAGTGAGCCCTGATGTAAACTATGGGCTTTGGGGGGTAATAATGTGTCAGTGTCATTGACTGTAACAAATGGACCACTTGTGGGGCAGGATGTCCTTGGTAGGGGAGGTTGTGTGTGGGTAGGGATGGGGGTTACGGGAATACTGTACTTTTCACTCAATTTTGCTGAGAACCTAAATCTGCTATAAAAATAAGGTTTATTAATTAGAAAAGAGAAAAGGTTATCACAATACTTTGAAATAGTTTCAATTTCATCTACCTTATCAAAGGTAGGAAAATGGGCCAAAGGGGGGGAAAAAAACATTATTGTCTCAGTAATTACAGAAAAAAATTGTTGAAGTTCAATGCCTGTTTATGATGAGAATTCTCAGTTAAGAACCAGGTAGATATTTCCAAACCTAACAAAATCCACTTATTCAAAAAAGCTATGATAAATACCAACTTTAATTCATGAACAGTAGATGCATTCTTTTTTGGGTTGGGAACAATACAATGATGCCTGCTGTCATTCTTGATCCTGAAGGTTCTGCCGAAACAAAAGACATGAAAAAGTAGTAAGAAATTTAAGGATCGGGAGGAAAGACAGAAGTATTTTATTATTTCCAGATAACATAATTATTTACATAGAAACCTTGGCAGAATTAAATGTACTTTTTTTTTTTTTTTAAGAGAGAGAGTATGAGTGGATGGGTTGGTAGAGAAAGAGGGAGAGAGACTCTTAAGCAGGTTCCATGCCCGTGCAGAGCCCAAGGTGGGACTTGATCCCACAAACTTGAGACCATGACCTGAGCTGAAATCAAGAATCTGACACCTAACTGACTGAGCCACCCAGGCACCCCTAAGCCCTAACAGAATTAGTAAATTTATTGGGTTTTATGAGTATAAATCAAGTTGTCAAATATTAGATCAACTTATAAAAATCAGTAGCCATTTTTATACTACCAATAATTGATTAGAAAACTTACCAGAACACAAGACTTGTTTCACAATAACAACAGCAAACTCTAAAATACCTAAGAATTAACTTATTAAAAAAGCACAAGAGAAATTTTAAAACATAGAGAAAAATGTAATGCCTTATTAAAAGACCTAAAAGAAGACTTGAATGATTATTACCATGCCTATGAATTGGACAACTTCAGAGTTTTCGTTATCAGTTCTTCCCCTAATTAATCTAAACATCCATGCAATTCTAGGCAAAAATTGAAGCAGACTCTTTTTTTCTCTTATGGAACTTGTGAAAGTGACTCCAAAATTGAGAAATAAAAATAAATATACCAGTTTAGTAACCAAATTTTGAAAAAACAAAACAAATTGTCTAGGATTTAGAGATGGTGTGGACAACATACTTGTTCTACAAGTTATTAAGATCTACTACTAAAATCAAAAGGATTAAAAATATAATGTGCTTTTGTCACAAGAGTAAATAGAACTAAAATAGAGGACTGATATATACCAGTACTGGTATAAAAGTGACACCAGAAATCAGTGCTCAAAAAATGGATTGCTTAGTGAAAAGTCTCATGGGGAAACTAGCTCACTGTGTGGAGAAAAATAGAATTCATCACATATAGAAGTGAAATTGAGGTGAATTTAATGTGAAAGGAAAAATACAAAACTTAATAGAAGAAAAGGCAGAAGAATATCTTCATGTCTTTCTGGATGAAAATTTGTAATCCAGATCCAAAAATCATGACTTTGAAATATTGATAAATTTCACTACATTTAAAATAAGGATTATTCTTTAAAGAAGGTATCTTAGATAAAAGTAACAAATGGATAACAGAGTAAAAAAAAAAGTTTAATATAAATAAAAGATTAAAAATATATATATAAATAAAAGATTAAAAAAATATATATAAGTGAAAGATTAATACTACAATATAAAAGTGACAATTGCAAATCAACAAGAAAAAGAAAGCTCCATAGAGAAATGGGTACAATTCAAATACAAACAATTCAGAGAAGGAGGAATCCAAATGGTGGATGAAGGTATGTGCAAAATTTGTAATAATTGACAAAACACAAGTTAAAACAATAACTAAAACCTTAGATCTACCACAGTTGCAAAATTAGAAAGTTATACAATACCAAGTGTCACTGACAAATGGGAAATTATTAATCTTCATGCTCTATTGGAGAAAGTCCATCCTTTCATGTCCATTTTGGAGCTTAATGGTACTTAAAAACTGATAATGTTGTATCTTGTGATTCAGAAATCTCCTCCTGAAAATAGATCTTTAAGGAAAACTCTGGCCTATAATATGCTATGCATGGGGTTGTTTGTTGTGTTATGGTGATAGCAGTGATTTGGAGAACACTAGGAATGTCTGGTAAAGAGTGGTTGACACATGTGATGGAATAATTCTATGCAACAATCAAAAGCTGTTAACAATTTACAGCCTCATGGATAACCATGAAACCAGAGTGGGTTAAAAAAAAAAATCCAGAATTTCATCTATGGTATAATTGCACATAGACTAATTCAAAACATACGTTAGGGAATGATGTTTTTGAGGAAAAGTAAATATTCAAGAAGCTATCTGGAGCCTTCTAAAATGGTGGCTTTGGGGGGCTGGGTGGCTCGGTCCTTAACCATCTGCCTTGGGCTCAGGTCATGATCCCAGGATTTTGGGATCGAGTCCCGCATGGGGCTCCCGGCTCAGCAGGGAGTCTGGTTCTCCTTCTCCCACTCTCCCTGCTTGTGTTCCCTCCTCTCTCGCTGTGTTTCTCTCAGTCAAATAAATAAATAAATAAAATATTTTAAAAATAAACATAAAAAAATAAAATGGTGGCTTCATGGGAGAGATTAATATCATCGGGGAGGGGGAAATGTTGGTAAAATAAGTAAAGCTCAAGAGAGGTCTTGTCAACCGACGTCCGCATCCAACCGACTTGAGTGGTCCACCGACCTCCCATCGCGGTACTCGGAGCCCCATAGCTGTGCTCCTCACGGCTGAATCTCTTCACCTTAGGCAGCTTTCATTAACTGATCTGAAAGAGGTGATGAAATCACTGCCTTATTATTTTACTTTAGGATTAAATGAAATAAAGTGCGGTGAGCTCTTAGCCCTGCTCTGGAACATGGTCAGCACCAGTGTGTGTCAGCCCCCGGGAGGTTGCCCAGGTGACTTGTGGGTTTAGGTCAGAGTCTTTGGCACCCGACAGGCCTGTGGCTTTCAGAACTGGCTCTGCCAGATGTGAGCTTGTGCTGGTTTTTGATCCGCTTTGAGTTTCAGGTCTGTTCTCTAGACGACGGGCATAGAATAACAAGTTTTCAGTTATGGTGTGAGGATCACTCTTAGTGCGTTTGGGCTGCTATAACAAAGATACCACAGACGAGGCTTATAAACAGTAGAAACTGATTTCTCATGGTCCTAGAGGCTGGGAAGTCCAGCCTCAAGGTACTGGCAGATTCCTTGTCTGCTGAGAGCCTGCTTCCTGGTTCATGGATGGCTGTTTCTTCCCTTTGTCCTCATAGGGTGGAAAGAGAGTTGAGGGAGGTCTCTGGGGTCTCTTTTATAAAGGTACTAATCCCATTGAGGAGGGCTCCACTTTCATGACCTAATTAGCTCCCAGAGGACCTACCTCATCATGCTCTTACATTGGGGGTTAGGATGTAACATAACAAGTTTGGGGGGAGGGGGATAAGTCACAGACTCTCCGTCTATAGCAATCATACACCGGAAGTATAAACAAAATTATTAGCTAAGAACTGGCACAAAAACTGAGTGTTCAATGAAACTTTGTTATTTTCATTACTTTTATTTTTATTAATTTTATTAAAATTTTTGAAAATCAAAAATTAGGTTCATCTAAGCATATTATCCAGGCGATAGCTAAAGTAAAAATAGTAGCAAATCACGTTTTAATTTTCACCTTGTAGTGGTTCTTAAACTTTTGGCTCCATCCCTTTATACTTCTAAAAACTTTAGAGAGCCCCAAAGAATTTTTATTTGTATGGGCAACATCTATCAAAAAGTACCAAGTTAGAAATTCATAAAAATGAGACACTGAGGGCGCCTGGGTGGCTCAGTGGGTTAAGTCACTGCCTTTGGCTCAGGTCGTGATCTCAGGGTCCTGGGATCAAGTCCCGCATCGGGCTCTCTGCTCTGCAGGGAGCTGCTTCCCTCTCTCTCTGCCTGCCTCTCTGACTACTTGTGATCTCTGTCTGTCAAATAAATAAATAAAAATCTTAAAAAAAATGAGACATTGAAAATATTTATTAGTTCAGCTAATATAACAATGTTAGCAAAGATAACCTTTTATTATGGTGGTCATTTCACAATATATACAAATATTGAATTATGATATCATCCATCTGAAACTAATATAATGCTATAAGTCAATTGTATTTCAATAATATATATGTATTTTAAAAAGTAACTGTGTTTTATGAAACAAAGAGAATAGTGAGAAGAAAGACACTATTTTACATTTTTTGCAAAGCTCATGTCTGGCTTAATAGAAAACAGCTGGAAGCTGGTATCTGCTTCTGTATTTAATCCTCTGTGATATGTTGTTTGGTTGAAGTATATAAAGAAATTCCAGCTTCACTCAGACATATAGCTGGACAAGAAGAATGTTTTAATGGCCTTCACAGATAATGGTGGCTATTCTTTGTTGTTTTACGAAAACTTGGTAAGTCGTCATTTCTTAAAGGTTAGCTGTAGAATCTGCAACTTACATAGTATTTGAAATTATAGCAATGAAGTTTTATTTTCTGTTAGATTAAAATCCATAATCTAACTGATATCTTCAGTAGATTTTTAGCTATTTCAGATTTTATGCTACCATACACTGGTCACTTGGAAAATACTGATTTATAAACTTAATGTTGACACATTTCATTAAAAGTATCAAAAAGTCTATTTTTTAGACTATTATTACTATTATTACTATTACTACTATTACTATTACTATTAATATCTGTTAATATTACTATCAAATCTCACTTGAAAAACCTTTATGTAATCAGAAACTGTCTAGTTCATTTTGGCAGGTACACATTTTCCAAAATTCTCATTTGTGCATAAAACTCAAATTCTTTCACGAACAAATTGTCAACTATTTTCCTCGAAGTGACAAGTTTATTCTCAAGAACATGTATGCCGCACACACAAGTCTGAATAACTGCTATTTCTGTTTCAGGTGTGTTTTCAGATTAAAAATGGTGTTTTGTGAAAAAAAGTAGCTGCTTCAGCTGGGAACCCATTCATACAAGTTCTTTTCCCTGAGACAACCACTGTACTTTAATACATGCCAAAGCACGTCATGCATGTTTCCCGCTTCATCGTGCAGAATATAAAAAAAATTCATTCAAAGGTTAAGATACATAAAATTAATAATTTTTATTGCATCGTAAGGACATTCTAAATTGGTATTTCTTTGTGTATGTGGTGAAGAGTAGAGTTCATGTTTATTTCATGCAAAGGTCCCATTGGTCTTACCCACTGCTTATTCTTACCCATATTTTGGTGTTATTTTTAAAATAGTTGTGACCTCATGGACACCTGGACATGACCTTGACCACTATGCAAATGATTTCCTTCTCATGTCCCAAGTGGTGTCTTTCATCTTTGACATCCAATCTGTACCCATCATGGTAATGTAAAAGGAAAACGGGAGAAACAAATTGTCAAAAGCAGACAGGTGAGAGATGAATAATAAGAAGAAAAATGTGTGTAAGAGAATGGGTTTAGGCTGCCTGTATCACCCACCCACATAAAAAACTGAGCCTGAAAATCACGAACATGGGAGTTTTGGCAAAGGAAGTCAATATAGCCCATCCCATAAATCCTGCTGAATTTATGTGTCGTGAGCATTAGTCCCCATCGCAATCAGTTTTTCTGCTTAAGGCTGCTCTGCCAATCCCCCCACCAAAAGTCTGCTCTGCCATTGGCATCCAGTCCTTCCCCACTGGCAGACCATTCTTCTTCTGTCATTTAAAGCAAGGACTCTGTTAGGGAGCAAGGAAAGGAGACATGTGCACACTCCTTAAGACCTTTTTGCATGCCCTCTTATACTTTCCTGAAGTCGATGTGCCATTTAGGAAATTCTGATTGTCCACAGCTATCATCACCCATTACCTCCTTTATTAATGGATACCCACGGTCAGGTTCAACATTCCGTAGTACCCATGTTTCATGAATGTATACGTTGTACTGCACATTTTTCTTGTTTTTTTTTTTTTTTTTTTTTTTCCTGCCCTCACCGTTGTCTTCCCAGTCTCCCCATTCAACCCTATAATTACTAGCTGCTTTGGTAATAAGGTATAAATCACTTTTTATGGCTTTTTCACCATATTTCTGCTAACAGCTACCATACCATGTTAATGTTATATTATGCATCCCAAAGGAAGGAGTATGACTCCCACACACTTTCTAACAGATTTATTACATGGCTGGACTGCCAGGCCACTGAACCTATTCATCTTGCAACACTAGGAGCTTAATATTTCATGCTATTGCAAACCAACATTGCTTCAGGAAAATGTCAATGTAAGAACCCCTGGCAATGTGTAGTCAGTTGGAATATTTGATTTTCTTAACAAAAGAGATAATGTATCTCCATTATTGTTTAATTCTTGGGCAATTACAAGACACTTTAAAATAAATCCTTTACCATCACTTGACCCCTCAACCCCACTTTTATATACATACGCAGGAAGAAAATGCTGAGAGCTGTGTGGAGTTCTATTTGTTTTTCTTATCAGAGATTCATAAGTTGAGATTTTGCTTCATTTTCAAACTTGACCTTGATGTAGGGAGACACATTGGCGGTGTTATAGCAGCTGCTGGGCGGACAATACTGGAAATGGCTGGAGGAAGTCCACACTGTACAGGTGGAGGGCTGGAATTTTAGTTGGGTGGGCATTCATGACAAAGCATGTATGGAAAAGTTTATCTCAGAGCATGTAGAAAAGAGATAGACTTGCTTTCAGACACAAGATCTATTCAAGAAAATCAACTTACCCTGGGATACAGGAAACTCTGGCAGGAACCTTGCTATTTTAACTTCAAAACTTCACTTATGTGACCAAAGAGTGAGCTTCTTCACCCTGGAACACTGACTAAAAAGGTAGCCCATGGTATAATCAAGAAGGTATTAGACGACTGACAGAAATCGTGAAAGACCTGCATTTGGGTCCCCTCTATGGCTCTTCTCACTCTGTGGTCTTCTGGTTCCCAGTTGTCCTGGCTTGGTTATGAAACTTTGGGAGAAGGGCAGAAAAAGCATCACAGTATTAAAGGAATAGACTCTAGAGACACCTGGCCTGGTTCTTCTGCTTCAAAACTAACCATGTGAATGGACTATTCACTTAACCTTCTTCTATACTGGAAATGAGTGAACCCCATGAGCAAAACTCCAAAATCAAATGAGCACACTGTATCATACATAATCACTCAAAGGTGTTATTAGGTTGTAACTATATAAAATGATATCTGTTGACATTGCTGAAGTTGATGATTTCTCAAGGTCTCTCGTAACTACTTTCATGATTGTGCTTTCTCCATAAAGGTGCTTTCATTTAATAAAACCATTATCTGATATACAATATTAATTGTATTTTTCTTATATTAGAAGCAATGCTTTTAAAATAAAAGAATTTTGGGACGCCTGGGTGGCTCAGTTGGTTAAAGCCTCTGCCTTCAGCTCAGGTCATGGTCTCAGGGTCCTGGGATCGAACCCCGCATCGGGGTCTCTGCTCAGCAGGGAACTTGCTTCCCTTCCTCTCTCTCTGCCTGCCTCTCTGCCTACTTGTGATCTCTGTCTGTCAAATAAATAAATAAAATCTTAAAAAAAATTAAAAAATAAAATAAAATAAAAGAATTTTTAAAATAAATAAAAATCCACCTTAGGAAACTAGAAAAAAATGACAAATCAAATAAGCAGAAGAAAAAATAATAATTAGAACAGAAATCAATGGAACTGAACACAGGAAGTCAATAAAGAAAATAAACAAAACCAATAGCTGGTTCTTTGAAAAGAACATTGAAAACAATAAGTTTTTATCCAGGCTAACTAATTAAAAAAAGAGAGAGGACATACCTTACTCCTACTAGAAATTAAAGAGGGGACATACCTACAGTTCTACGGACATTAAAAGGATGTAAAGGAATACCATGAACAACTCTATGCTCACACGTCTGATAATCTAGATGAAGTGGATCAGCTCCATGAAAGACACACTTTGCCAAAACTCACACAAGAAGAAATAGATGGTATGACTAGGCCTATATCTATTAGAGGAATTGAATCAATAAATAATCACCTTTCAAAACAGAAAGCATCAGGCCCATATGGGTTCATTGGTGACTTTTACCAAACATTTAACGAAGAAATTATACCTATTCTTTACAATCTCTTTCAGAAGATAGAAGAAGGAATACTTCCCAATTCATTCTATGAGACCAGCGTTACCTTAATTTTAAAACCATACAAACACATTACAAGAAAAGAATATTATTCCAATATGAGAGCATGAACATAGATGCAAAAATCCTCAGCAAAATATTAGCAACTCAAATTCAATACTGTATAAAAAGAATTATATATATGATCAAGTGGGATTTATCTCAGGTATGGGAAGCTGGTTCAATGATTGAAAATAAATTAATGTATATCATCAGGTTACAAAGAGCAATCACATATGGAAGTAATAGATGCAGAAAAAGCATTTGAGAAAATACATCAGTTATGTTAAAAACTCTCAGTAAACTGGGAATAAAACTTCCTCAACTTGATAAAGTGTATCTACAAAAATCCTACAGCCAACATCATACTTAATGGTAAGAAACTTAAAGCTTTTCCACTAAGATCAAGAACAAAGTAAGGATGTCTCCTACTACTCCTTTCCAACATCATACTAGAAGTATTAGCTAATGCAGTAAGACAAAACACACATACACACACACACACACACACAAGTCCTGAAACTGATCAATGATTAGAGCAAGATGGTAGGCTACAAGGTAAATATGCAAATTCATTCGCTTTTCCTATACACCAATAATGAACAAGCAGAATTTAAAATTTAAAACACAATACCACTCACATTAGTACCCTCCAAAATGAAATACGGAGATATAAATCTAACAAAATATGTACAAGGTCTATAGAGGAAAACTACAAAACTCTGATGAGTGAAACCAAAGAATAAGTAAATAAATGGAGAGATATTTCATGTTCATGGATAGAAAGGTTCAATTTGTCAAGACGTCAGTTCTTATCAACTTAATGTACAGACTCAATGTAAATCTCAGCCCAAATCCCAGAAAGTTATTGTAGATATTGGCAAATCAATTCTAAAATGTATATGCAAAGGCAAAGTACCCAGAATAGACAATGCAGTAGTGAAGGAGAACAAAGTCAAAGGACGGGCACTACCTGACTTCAAAATATACTACAGTGGCTACAATAATCAGGACAGTGTTTCATTGACAAAAGAACAAACAAGTAAAACAATGGATTAGAACAGAGAGTCCAGAAATAAGTCCCCATAAGTATAGACAACGGACTTTGACGAAGTGCTTCTTTGTAGGAGCAAAGGAGAAAGGCAACAATGGAGAAAGGATAGTTGCTTCAAAAAATGGTGTTGGAACAACTAGGTACCCGCATGCCAAGAAGAGCTTATACCCTTCCAAAAAATTAACTCAAAATGGATCACAAACTTACCTGTAAAATGTAAAACTATAAAACTCTTAGAAGATAACACAGGAGAAAAACTATATGACTTTCTGTATGGCAATGACTTTTTCTTTCTTTATTTTCATTTTTATTTGAGAGAAAGAGCAGGAGGGAGAGGGAGAGAGAACCTGAAACAGATTCCATGCTAAGTGCAGAGCCCAATGCTGAGTGTAGAGCCTGACACAAGGCTTGATCCCACGACCCTGAGATCATGACCTGAGCTGAAACCAAGAGTTGGATGCATTACCAACTGAGCTTCCCAGGTGCCCTGGCAATGACTGCAAAGGCAGGATCCATTAAAGTAATTGATAAGCTGGACTTCATTAAAATTAAAGACCTCTGTCCATGAAAGACAATGTCAGTAGAATAAGAAGATAAGTCACATACTGGGAGGAAATATTTGTAAAAGGCACATCTGATAAAAGATAAATCTGACAAAGGATCTCACTGAAGAATATATACACATGGCAAATAAGCATATGAAAAATTCTCTATATCATAGGTCACCAGGGAAATGCAAATTAAAACAATGAGATGCCACTACATACCTATTAGAATGACCAAAATCCAGATCACTGACAACAACAAATACTGGAGGGGATGTGGAGCAGCAGGGATTCTCAGTCATTGCAGGTGAGAATGAAAAATGGTACAGTGAACATGGAAGACAATTTCTTAGAAAACAAAACATATTCTCACAGTATGATCAGCAATCACGGTCCTTGGTGTTTATCCGATGGAGTTGGCCACACAAAAATCGGCACACAGATATTTATAGCAGCTTTATCCATGATTGCCAAAACTTGGAAGCAATCAAGATGTCCTTCAGTAGGTGAATGGGTAAGTTGGTACATCCAGTCAGTGGAATGTTACTGATCACGAAAAATAAGTCAACTAGACAAGGGAAACAAAGGCAAAGCTGAACTCTTGGGACTTCATCAAGATAAAAAGCCTCTGCACAGCAAAGGAAACAATCAACAAAAACTAAAATGCAGCCCACAGAATGGGAGAAGATATTTGGAAATGACATATTAGAAAAAGGGCTAGCATCCAAAAATCCCTAAGAACTTATCATACTCAAAACCCAAAAATAAAAAAATCCAGTTAAGAAATGGGCACAAGATATGAACAGATATGAAAAAATGCTCAACATCACTCAGCATCAGGGAAATACAAAGCAGAACCATAATGAGATACCACCTCACACCAGTCAGAATACCTAAAATTAACAACTCAGAAAACAACAGACGTTGATGAAGATGCAGAGAAAGGAGAACCCTCTTACACTGTTGGTGGGAATACAAACTGGTGCAGCCACTCTGGAAAACAGTATGGCGGTTCCTCAAAACATGAAAAATAGAACTACCCTATCACCCAGCATTTGTACTACTAGGTATTTATCCAAAGGATACAAAAATACTTACTCGAAGGGGAACATGCACTCCAATATTTATAGCAACGTTATCCACAATACCCAAAACATGGAGAAAGTCCAGATGTCCATCAGTTGATGAATGGATAGAGAAGATATACAGATACAGACATATCTAGAGCGAGAGAAAGAGAGAGAGAGAGAGATACAAGGGAATATTACTCAACCATCAAAAACAATGAAATCTTGCCATTTGCAATTCGCAACATGTGGATGGAACTAGAGGGTATTATGCTAAGCAAAATAAGTCCGTCAAAGAAAAACACCATATGATTTCACTCACATGTGGAATTTAAGAAACAGAACAATAAACATAGGGGAAGGGAAGGAAAAATAAAATAAGATAAAAACAGAGAGGCAAACTCTTGACCATAAGGAACAAACTGAGAATTGCTGGACGGGGGATGGGTGCGGGGTTGGGGTAATGGGGTGATGGGCATTAAAGAGGTCACTTGATGTAATGAGCACTGAGTGTTATATGCAACAGGTGAATCACTAAATTCTACTCTTGAAATTAATTGTTATATTATAAGTGAACTAACTTGAATGTAAATAAAATCTTGAAAGAAAATGAAATAAGTGAGCTATTAGGCTATGGGGAGACATGGGGGAAAGTTAAATGCATATTACTAAGGGAAAGAAGAAAACCTGAAAAAGTTACATGCTATATGATTCCAAGGAGAGGACATTCTAGAAAAGGCAACACTATGGATACAATAAAAAAGATCAGTGGTTGCTGAAGCAGGGTGGGGAAAGGGATGAATACACACAGCATAGAGGGCTTTTAGAACAGTGAATATACTGAGGGTGCCTGGGTGGCTCAGCAGTTTAAGTGTTTGACTCTTGATTTCTGCTCAGTTCATGATCTCAGGTCGTGAGATGGAGCCCCACTTCCGGTTCTACACTGGGCGTGGTGCCTGCGTAAGATTCTCTCTCTTCCTCCCTTCGGCCCCCCTTCCCTGGAGGAGGGGGAAGAACAATGAATATACTTTATGTGATACTATTATGATAGATACATGTCATTGTACATTTGTCCGAACCCGTAGAATGTATAACACCAAGAGTGAACTCTAACGTAAAGGATGGATTTTTTGGATGATAATGATGTGTCTGTATAGGTTCATCAGTGGTAACAATGTATCACTCTGGTAGGGAATGTTGATAATTGGGAGGTTATTCATGTGTGAGAATGGGAATATGGGAAATTTCTGTACCTTGCTTTCAATTTTGATGTGAACCTAAAACTGCTCTAAAACAATAAACTCTTAAATATATACATATACATATATATATAAGAAAAAAACACCCTGATGATTCACAGATGTGTATCCCTGGGGCAAATAATACATTATATGTTAATACATTATATGTTAATAAATTATTTACATATATGTTATATGTAAATAATTTTAAAAAACCTTATAATTCTGCTGAGATCATAGTTAATATAATTTTGATGTATTTCCTTCTAGGTTTTGTGTTTTGGTTTTTTTTTTCTGTTCACACATATGCATATACTTCTTTAACGCAGTTGGGGTCATTTGTCTATGTATTTTGTGCCCTTTAAAAAATAACAAGAGTAGAGAGCATTTTTTATTTTAAAATTGTGACTTTTTAAATGACTGCATAATCCATCAGATGGATATACATTAGTGATGATTAATCCATTTAATGATGTATTAGATCATTAAATGATCTCCCTTTTGATTGGACATTTATACTATGTATGGTTTCTTTTTCATAAATAATATGTAATAAATATCTCCATAAAGAGATTATCCATATAACAGATTATTTTCTAAGATAATTTTTGATGTGGATTACGGAATCAGAGGAGGTGACATTTTTGAAAGTTCTGGAAAAATATTAACAAATAAATTTTCGGACTGGTAACACCATTTACCATTACTAACGGACTATGAAAGTAGCTATCTTACTGTTCCCTGATAGCCTGTATTATTTTTCTTCCTTCTCAGATTTATGGGAAAAATTATTATTATATTGGTTTTATTTGAGTGTGTACAATTACTATTCATTGAATGTTTTTCTATAGGTTTTTGTCTCTTGTTTTTCTTCTCACCCAAATGCTTTCCATTTGATGACTTCATGTCCATGGTTCATTTTTATATCGAGAAGTTGACACTTAGACGTTATTGACCTGTAAGAGTTTTTTATTATTAAGGATATTACCCCTTTGCCTTTTCACTTATTATAATTTTCCATCTGGCTTATCATTTCATTGCTTAATTTTTTTATTAAGCCTTGCTTAGACATTTGAAATTCTAAAAATTTTCTCTTCTATAATGAAAAACTTTGTCTAGTATCCTTTCATTGCCCCCTAAGTACATTTACATTTATTTTATTAAATTGATTGGGAATTGAGTTTTGTATAAAGTCTAAAATGAGATTTTATGTGATTTTTTTTTTTGCAGAGAGCTATATTCTCTTCAATAATTTAGTAAATAATTCTTTTGTTCCTCATTATTTGGTAATGTTTAACCTATTGTATAAGAAATATATATGTTTTGAGAGAGATAAATTATTTCATGAATATATTAATACCCCCAGTTAACTGGTAAATCAGGAAAGCCAAGTAAAGGATGGTATGATAAAAAGTGGTTCTTACCTTCCTTGAATATTATATATACTAATAAAATGTATTTGTCAATCTTCTAATGTGGTTTCATGGACTTTGTGATATGTGTCCATTTGATGGGAGTTCTCAACCTTCTTTCTAGTGTAAGCTACACTAATACTGCATCATTTATATTTTCTGGATTTAGCTTCTTTAAGGTGGAGAAAGAACTTACAAAAAAACCAAGGTCAGAAGCCATGTATTTTCTTTATGCTTTCATTTCTTCTCTAGTCCCCCTAGGGCACTCAGCACAGTGTTCAGGACAGCAAGAATGTTAATTTCTTACCCGCATTGCACTGGTCTCACACAATACTGAAATAAAGTCATTCTAATAGGAAAACAACCATATGAATAAGTTGTGGAGAGACATCACTGTTTGGGAAACAAATAACTCCATCAGTGGCATCAGGTATGTACGATTTATATATCATTTCAATAAATTGTATATTTATTTCAGCTATATATATATATAGCTATATTTACTTCAATTTATTAACATTAGATATGGATTTATGCATTTATTTAAGCAGTAAATATATGGTTTATTTATTTATTTCAATCCCTGAGTGCTATGTGTTCTGGGCATTGGTCATTTTGCTTTCTGGAGGAAATGAGAGTATTGGATTTTGCAAAGTTCACTGCAAGTGCCTTTTACAATCTGCACAAAATATGTGCGTGAACATGATTTTGTGTTTCTGTAGTCTGTTTGGGGCTGAGTGGGCCGACCATTCTTTTTCAATTTTTCATTTTCTGCATGAGTGTGTAGTATTTTATCTTTAAAATAGGTTTTGTGGCTTTAAGAACAAGATCTCCCCCATTAATTATTATTTTTCTTTATCAAATGTTCTTAATGAATCTCACTTGTGAAATCTTCCAGATGCCTTTTAGGGTAATTTAGAATTTAGAATAATTTTGCATATTCCATGAGGTAAAATCCCAGTTGGATTTGACTGTAATTAAATCAAACCTACAGAAAAAGTGGACAGATTTGATTTTTGGAGGCACAATACAAGTCTTCAGTTATTCAGATCTCCTCTGGGAAATGTTGCTGCCTCCAACTGTTCCCTAAGTGCCTTGGCCACTCCTTGCCCTGAAGATGCCATTCCCAGGTCAACCAGATGACCAGGTGACAGCATCGGGGCTCTAGAGGAGCTGCTTGTTTCCTGGCTCCTGTGGTTAGAACAAGGCTCCCTTGTAGAATCTCCATTCCAGTCCTGCTACAAGCAGCTCCCATCTCCAGATATCACCACCACAGACACCTCTCTCCCAACACCTCACTGCCGCGTCATTACCTCTAAACCTAGTGCAAAGGGTCTGTAAGACACCTTCAGGCTGAACTCCTCTCTGGGATATTTGCATCATGACCAGATTGTGTGAGATGAAAAAGTTTTCTGAATCATCATACCACACTTACACATGCTAGGATCTGAAATGAAACAGGAAGACTGCACTTTGGCTCATGCCTCAGTCTCCCTGATGTTGTTGCTATCTTGGGTTGGGGAAGTTAGTTTTTGTCTCCTGATGTCCAGCTTCCTTGTGTGTAAAACAAGCTTTGCACTGTTGAGTGCACCCACTGGTGAAAGAGGGCTCTGCTGTCCTTCCAGGCACCTACTCCAAGGCTGAGACCAGGAAGTGGCCATGGAGTCTCTGCCTTCTGGTCCCCCCAGTGTTTCTGCTGCCCTCACTGTTCAGACAGGGTGCAGCTTTAAGAGTGGGGAGAGGGGCACCTGGGTGGCTCAGTGGTTAAGCCTCTGCCTTCAGCTCAGGTCATGATCTCAGGGTCCTGGGATCGAGTCCCACATCGAGCTCTCTGCTCTGCAGGGAGCCTGCTTCCTCCTCTCTCTCTCTCTGCTTGCCTCTCTGCCCACTTGTGATCTCTCTCTGTCAAATAAATAAAATCTTAAAAAAAAAAAAGAGTGGGGAGAGGCATACTGGTATTTTCAAACAGGCCCTTGTTGACTTTATTCTGATATTAATGACTATTCCATTTTTGTCACTTCTCATCTCTGAGGACTCCCATTGGCCTGATAATCTTCGCTCTCGTGTATGTTTTTTCCGCTTGTATTCAGCCCTCTCGGGCTAACCTGGGAAGGAAGCAGGATAGTCACTTGTCCATAGCTGTGTGAGCTTATAAAATAGCAGTTTCAACCAGGTGACACTGCTCTTTCTTGAGTCGAAATGGCCAGCTGTTAGTGCTTCTGATTGGACCTAAATGGAATTATGAAACAAATGGCACGATAAAAACATTCCAAGGATCACTCTGTAGTGTTTTCCACTTCTGTGCTGTCTCTTTGGCTCCCCTTACTTGATGGGGGTGGCTGGTCCCAAGCCCACTGCTTTGCAGGGTGGATGTGACAGGACAGAGTTCTCTCCAGCCTTGGCATCCCCAAAGCCCACATGTTGGGGCGGTGGTTTTCAGCGGGGGCGGAAAGGGAGCACTGGTTTGCATGACTAGGGGAGGGGGCAGGGCTCCTGGCATCTCATGGGTAGAGGCCAGGGCTGCTGCAGACCTCATCCCTGGAACAGGACGCCCCATAAAAAAGAGGTATCCAGCCAGAGTGGTCAATAGTGCCGAGGCTGAGAAACCTTGCCTCAGGAGAATTTAGGAAACTCAGGAGAAAACAAAATATTTTGGAGAAACATCAAGGAAGGACTGATTCCCTCCCTCCCACACATCCTTCTTTTTCCACCAAGACTAGAAAAATATGATGTCAAACTAAGGGTAAGAGAAGGAGAGAGAGACGGAAGGATTTTTTTCTGTTCTCTAGGAATTTATTCAGAATTTGAGTACAGTACGCGTTAGTAGAGCCACTGAATCTGCTGTACACGTTTTTGTAAAACATTTCAGAATAAAGTGTGAAGTTAGCATTGCAGTTCAATTCATTCTTTGAATTACTTGATTACTTGTTCACTGATGAGTGCTGTCTGGATGCCGCTTGCTCTGGGGCTTATAGGCAGTGATAGACAGGAACCGAGGTTAGGGGAGACGAAGCTTCTAGAACATTTCCAGATTGCTGCAAGTACTTTGAATGTTTCATTTCCGATTTTCGGCTACCCAGGTTTTTCAGCGGCTCACATTTGGACTTGTGTTTATCGGTGCCAGAGTGAACAAACAGCCCTGTTCATTCATTAATCCCACACCTCAAACCCAGAGTATGCAGGCTCCTCTCATTAACCCTCTCCCTCTTCTCAGGCAGCAGCTGAAATGAACCACTCTAGGGAATGATAATTGCCTTTAAAATTTCATTATACATTAGAAAAGGAGCTAAAAGATCTGGGGTGGGAAATTACAAATGCGAGGGTGATGTGCATATTTAGTTTTAAATATGCAAATGAACTTGATTTCTACTCTTTGCATAAAGGTTCCTGGTTTTTTAAATATTAAAAAAAGAAAAGTATTTTCCTGAAGTGCCCTTACACTAAAACAAAAAAAGAAGTTGTGAGATGGGAGGAGACAGAGCAAAAATGGTACAAAGCTAGTTGATTTGTCCTCCCCCACCCCAGATGATATCAAAATCTTCTGACTCTTACATTCATATAAAAAAAATAAATTGGCAGGACCCATGTTCTAAATGGCCATCTTTAAGGACTCTTCTATCTCTGTGGGAAGAGTCCAACGTGAGGCTGAGTGACATTAATTGCGATGATTGTGCAGTGGTGAACTGAGTTCGACTTGTTAAAACTGTAGGCAATTTTGTAAGCTAGCGGTTAAACAAAGCTGTTAATGAAAACTCAATGATATACACCTAGAATTAAATACATTATATTAGGAACAAAGGTATAAATGCTCAAAGTGCATCGCTGACTATTTTATGACCTTTTACTGTTAAGTATTTTATCTGTAGGGTGGATATGTGGCCCAATGGTGCGTGTCTTCCGAAGTCCACGTTTGGTGATGTCGTGTTGGCAGCTTCAAATCAGCCACGCTGGGGTATTTACAGCCTGGAAATTGGCAAACACTATGGATTGGGTCTGCCTGACCCTATTCATTTTTCTCTTCACCGACAGCTAAGCATGTCAATGATAGAACAATGCCAGTAACATGAGCAAGAGTTCCTGGGAAGCCTTTTCCATATCATAATGTCAAACAAGGTGGACAAGCAAACCACGTTGAGTTCATGGATGATGGTTGCAGAGGCTGAGGACTCAGCTTTCAAGACACACCACACACAAACACACACACACACACACTAGGCAGAGGATGGCAGCGCTCCTGGAAGTTTCTCAGACTACTTGGAGAGAACAACTCTTCCTCTGATGGGAGGGAAAATGCCCTACAAGTGGACTCCACCAGAAGAGGCAGCGTTTGGGTTGGGGAGACCGTTGAGGCAAGAGTAGAAAGCTGAGAGAGTGGAGACGTCACCTCACTGTGGTTTGTCATGTGACTCTGGACAAGCCACTTTCCCTCTAGAATGGACATTTATAGGATTTAGAGACAGCAGTGAAATGACCAGATTTGCCCCTTAAGAAGACCCTTCCATTGTCTGCCTGGAGTTTGGGAGTCTGAGACAGCCTAGATACAGGGACACTGGTTAGGATGTTGGGGCTTCTTACTCCAGTGAGAAACTGAGGGCTGACCTCCATGAGCAGGGCTGGAGGGACTGGGTTATTAGTCTGGGTGTCACAAGGGCCACCGCCGAGTGCATGGTGGGGCACTTGGGAATGACCTGGTTGATGAAAGTGGTTCAACTATGCTATTTTCCACTCTCTACAGTCTCTCCTTAGTTTGGGACTAACCAAGAAAACCGCTAAAAGTCTAGCGGTTTTCTTTAAAGGCAGTAGAACAAGCTGGGCTACATTTCCAGGACCTCCTAGCCCATCTCTCAGTTTGGACATATGATTACTTTTCTACAAAAGTAGAGGTAGTAGTAAAGTGTGCCCACAAATACATTAACAGAAATTTTCTCATAATAAGAAAAATGAGGAGTTATAATTCAAAGCAGTGGTTTTTGAACTTTGGACTAGGATTTAACATAAGAAATACCTTTTTAGCATGACTCAGCATATGTATGTATATTTAAAAAGTGTGTATGCAGATAAAAATGAACACTTGCATATTACTCATCTTTATTGTGTGCAATGCACACGGGTAGTTTTTTACCCTATTCTACTTCACTATAAAGTGCTGTTCAAGGGTCTTTTTATTTTTTTAATTTATTTTTATTTATTTATTTGACACAGAGAGAGAGATCACAAGTAGACAGAGAGGCAGGCAGAGGGGGAGGGGGAAGCAGGCTCCCACTGAGCAGAGAACCCGATGCGGGGCTCGATCCCAGGACCCTGAGATCATGACCTGAGCCGAAGGCAGAGGCTTAACCCACTGAGCCACCCAGGTGCCTCTGTTCAAGGGTCTTTAAACTGATTTCATGACCCACCTTTGAGTCAAAACTCACAGACCAGAAAATGTTCTTCTGGAAGAAGGAGAAAATGTCATTTATGGCTTCTATTTAAACATATCGGTAAATAAACAATTCATAGAAGAAGTTAAATGTATAAAAACAGTTATTGAAATGTATGATATGAAAAAGAACATTGATTTCTTCATTGGCTTATGTCACATAAGTACAAATGAATGACATTATTTTGAGGGGTAGATATAAACTAAGCACAAGGTGGGTTATTCATTTTGATCACATACTTGAAGACCAATCCATTGTAAACATCATTTTTCAAGCTATCTTTAACTCCCCAAGTGTCTTTGGTCCCCAGGTAGTACAATGCCTCCTATCGAATTCCTGGCCTCTGTCTCAAGATCTGCTTTGGATAGACCCATGATCCATGGAGAAGGATGTGACCAGTTTGGACTCGTGATGAGCGATCATTGGGCAACACTTCAGATTCAGCTGTAAAAGGGAATCGAGATGATTCTGTCAGTAGCCGCTTCTCATCGGAAGTGGGTAGACCTCCAGAAAGTGCTTCTCACGGAGACGACCAATGGTAGGAAAAGCTATTGTCAGTTAGGCCGTTAGGCGTTGTTGTTAAAGACTTAAAACGGAGCAATGGCTTTAAGCTTCCAATTCCTAATGAGACAAAATGACTTCGCTTAATTACATGATATTATGTTGGTGGGAACTCGGGAAATGCTTCAGGTGGCCAGAGAGCAGGCCTGGAACATGAAGTATAACAAATGCTTGGATGAACTCAAGCATTCTGGGTTTCCCTGTGCTTAATATGTTACATTGCTATGTTGATATGTAATGTCACAGATGGTAATATTAGTCATGAAAGAACAAAGAAGCCAAGTTCATAGCCAAACGAAAGTTAAAAGGAGGGGACAAAAAGTGAACTTACTCTACAAACAGGTTTTTCTTATTGAAAACATCTCACACACCATTGAACACCTTCTCGAGACCCATGTGTTGGCACCGGCAGATGGGGAAGACTGCAAATCTTGGGGCTGGCGTAGCTCCCACTGGAGAACCAAAGCGAGGAGTGTGGTGAAATCAAATTCAGCAATGAATGGATGATCCTAATTTAACAATGGGCAGCCTTCCCACAAATTCTCATGCAAACCAGTGGTGGCTTCCTCTTTTTTTAATTAACTACACAGCCTTTCCAACCAGAAGATTTAAATGTTTACTTCTGTTTGCTTTGCGTCATTTGCATTTCTTCCGATTCTAAAAGCAAATTAACCCCTTCGGCCTAAGAGGCCATCTCTTTGAAGAAACAGACAAAATTAGGGGGAAAAAAAACCCCAAATTACGCAGGGTAGCTCTCTACTCCCTGCACATACTCGGATCAGGCTCAATAGGAAGGCCAGTATTTGGAATGACAACAACAGCAGAGCAATTTATATGCAGTTGACAGTGTTCTTTGGAAAACTGGGAGGTAGAGGGCAAAATCTAGATCCGAATAATGCTGCTTTTACAAAAAAAAAAAAAAATTATATTCCTAAGAAGGAAGAGCAGATGAGAGATTGAGGCATGTCAAGCAATGTGAAAGGTAAATTCCTTCTCTGCTTGAGAAATCGCACGAGTTCTTCTCCCCCTCATCTCTCAGATGCAATGTAGGAGGTACGGGGACACGATGAGTATTTCTCCTACTCAGTAAGCCTTCTCCTCGGCTGGGGCCACCTGAGTTATGACTAAGAGGGGCCCTGTAGCGGAGCCTGACTCCATGAGCTATATTTGGAGGCTACAGAGACAGAGAAGAAGAAGGGCTGGCTTGGGTACTCTAAATGGTTGTAGTACAGGATAATTAGATGGAATTGTACACGGAAAAAATTTGTTAGAGTTACCAAAAATATTTCCTAACGAGAAGCCTGTTGTGCTCTGAAGTAGTCAAAGGGATGCAATGAATATTTCATCTCTTGAAACATTTAACAGAGAAAGGGATGCAGGAATAGAAAGTATATCTTAGAGCTATTTTCTGTGGGGTAAGCGTGGAGAGCGTCCATCTTCCTGGCCTTTATTTCTGCTCACCCAATAGGGTGGGCGGAATGGCTGCCTGGACACCAGAAACCCCATCATCCGTAGAGATCAAATCTTCGGATGTGAAGAGGTGGAGAGAAATCTTCCTTCTGTAGTGAAAAAAAAAAACAAGTGTTCTTGACTTTTTCTGCTACTTACTTTCCGTTACTGGATCATTCTACTGCAAATGCTAAAGGTATTTCTAGTTCTAGAAAAATAAGCTGTACGTTTTTAGCTTATTGATCTCGAGTGCAGATAATTTATGGAGCATAAAGGGACAGTACACCCGAAGTTTCGAGAAAGGAAAGTGATTGGGGTACCTCTAAAGAGGGGTACCTCTAACCCACTGAGCCACCCAGGCGCCCCTAAAGACGGGTACCTCTAAAGGGAGGTACCATTCCAGAGGCAGAAATAAAGCCCCAGCTTTGTGACCCAGACCTGCACAGACACCAGAACTTTTAGTGAGTTCCATGAGGTTTTACACACCATATTTATTTGACTGAATGTTTTCTGCATTTAACTGGTTACTGGGCTTGTTCTTTAAGTCTCAGTGACGTTCACTACTTAAAGACACAATTAGCTCAGCTCTCTCTGGGTGGATTACAAAGCACTTTTCAAATTTGAATGTGGATCACCCATAGGGATTTTGCCAAATTGCAGCTTTTGATTCAGTAAGTGTGGGGATGGGGTCTGAGATTCTGCATTTCTGAAAAGCTCCCAGGAGATGCTGATGTGCCCTGGGCCACATTTTCAGTGGTAAAATATTACATCACTGCCTGCTCTTAAACCCATTTTTTTTCTGTGGATACAAGCGTAAAAGATATTTTCCTGTTTAATATATGCGAGGTAAGCATTAAGTGGTTATGTTTCATTATTTTTCATTGTTCCAAGGACCTTTTATATTTCCTAGAGACATATCAGAACTCAGATGACATATTATAAAATCATTTGAATCTGGTGGTCCCCAACCCTGGCTGCATATTACAATCACTGGAGACCTTTCAAAGAGTAAAAATGCCCACCCCTGTTCAAACCCAACTAAGAATTTCTGGAATGAGCCAAGATGTAATTTTTCTCCCCCTCTTTTTATTAAGAAACTTTCAAATTTATAGAAAAGTTGAAAGATTAGCTTAATGATTACCATATATGTACATCCAACACTTGTTGACATTTTGCTGCCTTTCAATTGTTCAGCTGTACAGTTTTGCTTTAGCTAGGTCAGTGGTTCTAAACCAGGGGCAGTTTAGGCTGCTAAGGAACATCCAACAAAGTCTGCAGATATATTGGTTGTCACAACTTGGCAGGGGAACCCGACGTAAGCCCAATATCTGGAAGGTCGTAGCCGAGGATCCTGCTAAACCTGTCATGCCCTGGACAATTCTCCACAGCAAAGAACTGTCCAACCCCAAGGTCAATAATGGCAAGGTTGAGAATCCCTGATTCAAATACAATTAATACTGAACCATCTGTAAGTATCTTGAAGATATCTTCACTTTTCACTCTTAAACATTTCAGCATCTCAAAAAACGATGTTCTCTCGGGTAACCAATAATGTCAATAACACACTTAAAAGGATGATCAACGGGGGGCACCTGGGTTGCTCAGTCAGTTAAGTGTCTGACTCCTGATCCCATCTCGGGGTCCTGAGTTCAACCCCTGTGTTGGGCTCCACACTGAGCATTTCTTAGGTAAAAATAAAAAAAAAATAAATAAAAATAAAAGGACAATCAATGATTCCTTAATATTTTCTAATAGTGAGTCTATATTTAAATTTTGCTATTTTGTACCATAAACAGTTTTTCAAAAATTTTTATGGGTTTTCTTGAACCAAATCCAGGTAAGATTTGTGTGTTGCATTTGTCTTACTTTTTTTCAGTCTTTAAAAATCTAGATCAGTCTTCTGAACTTTTTTTTGTTTTTGTTTTTGTTTTTCAGCTTTTTCAGATCAATCTAGTTTTTTCATATTATGGGTTTGGTTGGATTAGGTTTTTTTTTTTTTTTAAATTACTTGACTTGTTACTTTTTGGAAAGAAGGTACATGTACCTTTCATTGCCTCATAGCGAGAGCTACAGAATTCCTGGTTTCCTGTCGAGCAATGTTGCTATGTTCAATCACTTGGTTTAGGTGCTGACCTCACTCATCTTAATACCTCTTTGTGATTAGCAAATACTCTCTGGGATAATTGTTTGGCATCTGAGAATATCCTAACCCCCAACAAATTTCACCTAGTAGTTTGGGCGTCCATTGAGTTTCCTTGCCTAAATCTAGAAAACTGGAAGTTTCAAACATTTCTATTTCTTCATTTATTGATGTTAATGCATTAACACAGATCCTAGTGGACTATGAACTGTTACATGCTAAGATGGATTGAAAGGCACCGACTCGAAGTCTATTCCATTTACCATGAGGAAAATGATGTTTTAAATTTAATAGTTTCCGCTTGGTAGCTGGAATTTTTCGATGAGAAAAATGCCTTCTTTTATCAATCGGACATCGACTACAATTCCCTGTAAAAAGGACAAGTGTTTAGTTCTTTTCTTTAACTTTCAGTTTTCAGAGTAGATTTCAGAAAAAGTTGTTGGCTGGTTATTTCTAATATTGATTTTTAGGTATCACAGGCTATGGCCCCAAATTGTTGGAAATAGCAAGGGCGTTCACAATCAGAAAAAGGAAAGAAAAAGCTAGAAGATTTTTCTTTAGAGTAAACCTCGAAAATACCATATATACTAATACAGATTTTGGAGCATTTAGATGTGAACTTCTTTTGAAGTGGTAGAAAGGGAATATGTCTTTAGCAAAGATTCTTACAGAATATCAACTGTTAGATGGAAAATGGATTGAAAGTCAACCAGTTGAAATCTCTTCCTTTGTAGGTGGAACTCTGTTTGAATAGCCTGTTTAGTCTCTCCTCAATCCAGGGGTGGTAAGTGATGTGTGAAAGCCAAACTCTTTTCAGACAACAGTTGAACAAATATTCAGCCAGGTTCTTGGATTAGAAGACTGTTGTATTTGGAAATCATTGTCTTCCACAAGGGAAAATGAACACATTACAGGAAGCAAATGGAACCAGTTTTACCCCTTTGTTTCAAAGCCTCAAGTGCTTTATATCTCAGCCTAGAGGTTCATTTTGGTGGCTTTTCTTCAGGAAGAACGATTTTTAGTCCGCTGGTTGGTTTTAACTGACTTTGACGTCTTACACAGGATTCTGAGACCCACCCCCAAACCTGTACCTGGGGAGGTGAAAGTTCGTTTCTTTAATTCGTTGTCTGGTCTGACCTTAACGAAGAGCTCTGCCTTTGGTTTATAACATGGTAAATTTGTTTTTATGATGAATAAATGGGCACTTTGCACCAAAAACTTGCAGGCGTCATCCAGATGTCTCCAAACTGGAGTGAGCACATGGAAATGGTCACACGGAGGCTTCTGTTAACCGAATGCACAATCTGGAGAGAAGATGGCTTTTTTTTTCTTTTTTCTTTTTTTTTTTTTTTCTTCAAGGTCTGGAAATTTTAACAGTATCTGGCAGCTACTTCATTTTCAAGATAATCCTGTCACTGTTTCTGGTTACAGGCCGGGGTCGGGGTGGGGGGCATGCTTTGGTGGCTTGCTGAAACTGGGTGGAGATGTTGTCATGTTGGCGCCTGCAGGAAGGGACCCGCGATCATGTCACTTTCGGTCACTTGAGGACTGAACTGGTGTGAGTGTGATGAGAGAGAGAGGGAGGGAGAAAGAAAAAAAAAAGAGGATGAGAAAATGAGTTCTGGGCACACTAAAGCAATTGGTTAATTCAGTCAGACTTTTACTTTTCTAATGGTTGTTTGGTGAGGTCCTTAATCCTTAGCCAAGTGACTCCCCGGGGAACTATTAACTCATTATTTTATCCTTTAAATTTGTGTCATCGAGGCGGCCATTTCTAAAGTCACAAAACCGTCCTCTCATTCAGCTTTTGCTCGGTCTGTGGGGTTTGATTAAACTGACGAGTCCCTTGTCATGACTCAGCTGGGGCCACGTTTTGTCTCTCATTCTCGTCCCTTGTCACTGGTGGCAGACAAGTAGACAGTCACCAAATATGACTTGCTCATGTTCGACAAACCAAAACAAACACAAGACACTGAGCGAACGATTTGTAATTTTCTTCTCATTGAAGTGAGGGAGTCCCTTTATGCCTCCTTACAGAACAGCAACAGGAAAAAGCTTCTCCCAGATGGGTTGACCGCCATGTGCGTTTTTGCTCTCTTTGCTCTTTCCCATGAAGCAAAATGCTAATTTCACCCTGAAATTAAAAAGCCCCATGACAGAATCAACCACCAAGATTGATTATTTAAGTATGTATTAATTATATATGTATATAATTAATATATATTTATATATGTATATGTATGTATATATGTATATAATCACATAAATATATATAATAATACCATGTATGTATACGTGTATATATAATATTATATATATTTATAATATATAATATATCATATGCAAGAGGTCCTTTGGCCAATGGTAGCTTCAAAGCACTTCTGTCTCCTTAAAAAGAAATGCAATCTCACTGGAGAAAGGGACACATTAAACATCGAGGAGCTTGAACTACCAGCTAGGAGGACCTAAGTGTTAACATTACTCTTTCCTTTTGAAAATTGTATTTGTATCTCAGGATGCGCATAATATAATTCCCACGTGTCTAATTACTTTGTATACTGTGCATATTAGAAACACTTAAGCTTAGACCCTATAAAGCACCAAAGATAAATAGTTCCCGTCCAAAGCAGAAACACCAGGAGAAACACATGAAAAACAAATTTGTACCAGTTGTAGAATCAATGGATCAATGTTTGGAGGCTTCACGGTAAAAACCCAAAGACATGAGTGAAGACCATGATAAAGCTTCTCAGGAGGGGGTCCCCCAGTATTACCCTTGACCCCTATGACTTTTGACTTGCCTGATGAAGTCACTCATTGATTTAGGGATTATTTGCTAGATACCTACTGTGTGCCTATAGATGGCTGCGTCTAAGGACTAAGAAAATAAATTATAGCAACAACAATAACCACAAAACGACAGCCTCCCAGGGAATTTCCATCCTATGTGTATCTAAGATAGTAGATTTAACCACGAGTTCTAGGTGCTACCTAGAAAGAAATTCCTAAAGGCGGAGGCTCAAATAGAGGAGAGAGAAATAGCCTTTCTTGCTAACGCTAGGTTGGGGCAGCGTGGAGATTTGAAATTAGAGCTGCTACTAAATCCAAATGGTCAGGGCTCCTTCCTAATAGTGGAAACAGATTTCAGAGTGCGGCCTCCCACATGGTCAACAGTGAACAGTGCACATGGGTTTTTGTTTGTTTGTTTTGTTTTGTTTTGTTTTGACTGTCTTTTTGAGCAAACGTTTGTTTTCACATTTCCCTTATATACTTCTAGAATAAAAGAAGTGCGAGGGACCTGGGGCTAAAGCCAGGGCCACTTGTGACGTAGGAGGGAGATCAAGTCTGCACTGCTCGGGCCACGGAGACCTACAGGTGACAGGTGCCGGAATGGGGGGGGCGGGTGGGAGGGAGAGATGGTACAAAAGGGTCACAGAAGGAAAAGATAAAAAGGGAGACGAGCCTCAAAAGTGAAACTTTAAAAAACTAAAAATTATTCAAAAGTGACTTATAGGATAGGAATTTACATTATGAAGGGGGGACCTGATTTTGGTCATTAAAGAAGGAGCCCCAAAGAGTGGGGAGCATGAGCGCACTCTCTGTCCTTTGGGGAAGGAAGTTTACGCCAAGTGGGTTGTGGGATACAATCTGTTACGAATTCCCTCCATCTCAACCTTATGTTAACACACACGGGCTCATTTTCAAAGGAGTCCGAGGGAAGCAAGTCACCCTACTCCTGCAAAGAAGTGGGAGTTGTGTGTCTGAAATTCCTCAGAGCGCTGAAAAAGTTAGCCCCTTTTAATGTCATTATATATTTTAACCATTTGAAACCAATTTATAACAGACATGAAAGTATTTTGTCTACAGAGGAGTTGGCACACAGCACTTCCCTATTTAACATTTCCAACAACCCCCATCAACTCAGCTCCTTCTTGCTGATGAGTGTTTAGGGCTTTTCTTCTAACAAGGAGGCATCTCCAAGGGGGCTGGGGGAGCCTAGTAACACTCCATCTCCTATCACAGAGACCCCGAGCAGCCCCTGAAATTCTCTCTTGGAGTTTTAGGAGTTATGCTTCTATTTTTTATTTTATTATTTTTTTAAAGATTTTATTTATTTATTTGACGGAGAGAAACACAGCAAGAGAGGGAACACAAGCAGGGAAAGTGGGAGCAGGAGAAACAGGCTTCCTGTGGAGCAGGGAGCCTGATGGGGTCTGCATCTCAGGACCCTTGGATCATGACTTGAGCCGAAGGCAGACTCCTAATGACTGAGACACCCAGGTGCCTCAAGGAGGTGATGTTTTTTTAAAAAAATAGCAAGGAATTTTCCGTTTAACCTGGATGAGACAACAGTCCGTTTCCACTCTGGAGCTGACACAGCGCATTTCTAGCTGTTCCTCTGTCCGGAAGGCTGCAAGAGAACCAGAGGAATAAGAAGACCTGGGTCACCCCTTCCTCCTGGACTTTTCACTAGTTTTCAGAACTCTGGAGCATTTTCTTCTAGCGTGACTTGCCTTTCTCCCTTCCTCCTCCATCCCTTCTCTCTTTTGTCCCTTTGCTTGGCTTCTTCTATCCTTTCCTGTCTCCTGTGCCTGTTACACTGCACAGAACACCCCCCCATCATGCAGAATAAAGAGCAATGAGGCTATTTTATATGAAAATGTAAAAAAAAAAAAAACCAAACTGAGAGCTATTTGCTCTTGCAGGGACATGGGTCAAATCCTCTCCAAAATTTCTTCCACATGAAATAAAATAGCATGTCCAAAATCACACACCGCAGGGTCTGATTCCGCTTCGATGGGACATGCCCTTGGAGGCAGGTGCCCTCTTGAATACAGAGAGCTTGGCTCCCCTCACTCACCCATTCCACACTTTGCTCAGTTAGGACAACAACGGACCACACAGAATTTACCATGCTGCCTCCACTCCCCCTTTGAATGATAAAAACTCCATTTTTAATTTTTTCACCTAAATGCCTAAGGTGTCTTTCTGCCTAAGGAGAAACATTGACCCACAGACCTACACTAGTTTACGGTCCTCCTGTGTTCACCTCGGGTCCCACAGCCCACTTCCTGTCCCTCCTGCAGTGGGTGGCCATCCTTCAGGACATTGCATCCCTCCCTACCCCCATTTTTGGGGACAGAGGTGTAAAGAGAGACTTTTACCTGGGACCTTTAGGAAAGGGATTCCACTCTCCACTGCCCGCAACCCCAACATGAGAGCAAGAAATCTCACCCTCCATTGCTGCTGGAATCCACTTAGGACCATACTGGGACCAGTAGAAGCAAAGTTCATGCCCAGTGAGCGGAGGAAGGAACCAGAAAGAAATGCATCATTGTCTAGGCACTAGTTCACCTCACCTGGAAACGTACCCTTATCTCTCTACTCCTGTTAGGTGAATAGTAAATTTCATACACACACAAACATACTATTGTTGGAAGGTCTATTATATGAAGCCAAGCTCATCCAAGCTGATATATTTTCTAATTAAAAAAAAAGTTTTTATATTTCTTCCTTCCTTTTTTTTCCTTCTGCCCTCCCAACCTTTTTTTCCTCTCTCATGGTGTTAGCTAGTGACAAGTAGCAGGAGACGACCAGCTCTCCTCATACTCTTGAGACTAGGCAGTTTTTTGGATGCGAACGTTCTGTGTTAAAACTGGATGGTCCAGGGCAGAAAAGAGGGTTGGTTACCCTATAAGGTTAAGAAATGGAAAATCACATTGTCCTGAAAATTCCGCGCCATTTTTCATGAGGGCAAGCTTTTGATCAAAATCTGCCATCCTTCTTATTATTCTGAAATAATGAGAAGTAAAACAAACACAGAAGAGGAGCCCTTGGATTCTCATTCCTGGCCACCTAGGTTGGCTCTCCATGGACGCTGGAAGTCCTATAGGGAAGTGTCTTACTTGTCTTGTTGAAGGAAGGAAGGAAAGGAGAGTGGGAGGGAAGAAGGAAGGAAAGGGGGAAGGGAGGGAGGGAGGAGGAAGGAAGGAGAAAGGAAGAAAAGAAGGAAAAGGAGGGAGTGAGAGGGAGGGAGGGAGGAAGGAAGGAAGGAAGGAAGGAAGGAAAGAGAGAGAAAAAGGAGGGGGAAAAAAATGAAGGAGAGACAGACCCTGAGCGGACTTAGCAAAGGTCCCAGAGCTAACTAAACAGCAGAGCCTCTACCTCGACTTTATGCTTTTCACATGTGCAGAGATGCTTGTTCATTCTCACCCTCTCTGTAATGTTCCCATCACTCTCATTGACATCTGTTCTGAGGAGAAAATGGTCTAATGATTGGGAGAGGCAGGAGAAGCCACAAGACTCCGCACCCAGCCAACCCAGAGAGTCTGAGTTTCCCCAGCAGTGAAAGCTGGTTGCTGATACCTGATGTCTCACCCCCATTAAAAGCTTAGATTCCGGAGCCTGCTTTTCTTTCCCATCTTGCAGCTGTCTAAATACGCACTTCAAAATGAACGCACCAACATTCTTACACGCCTCCCCTCGCTAGGATGGAAGCCTGTGAGATTAGGGATTTATTTACTTCTGTATCAGCACCTCTCAGACCAGGGCCCAGCACACACTATTAAATAAATATTGGTTGAACAAATGGAAATTTTTTTTTATCTCCTATTCAGAACCCTCCAAAACCTTCCAACTTCATTCCAAATGTAAACAAAAGTCCTCACAATGACCTTGAAAGCCCTGGGTGATACAGCCCTCCATCCCAAGATGCTGCTCTCCCTTCCTTCTCCCTGGCTCACTCAGCTCTGACACCCACCCCTTCAGAGCCTTGGGCAGGCCGGGGAGCTCCTGCCTCAGGCTTTGACCCTCTCCTTCTTGCTCCTGCTTCACTTTTGCAGACCTGGGCCCAGCGTTCTCTCTCTCACGTTCCTCAGGTCTCTGCTCAAAAACCAGTGCATTGGAGCCTTCCCTGACCACATGACACAAAATAACACTGTTCTCACCTTGCAATTCCCGTCCCCGCTAGCCCGCATGTTCGTTTTTTTTTTCCCCATGATCTTACATATTGTCTATGTATTGGTTTACTGCTTCTGTCTCCCCACCCCTACTCCACTCACTAGTGTGTAAGCCTCGTGTAAGGAACATTTTGGTTGGTTGCTACTGTATTCTAGCCTGGCACGGAGGAGTTGCTCAATAAATATTGGTTGGATGGGTGCACAAATAAATGGTTTTACATGGGTTTTTTTAGCTACTCCTCTTTCCTGCTACATTGATTAAAAACCTTTTCCCCAGTTTCACATCTTATACTTTTTTATGGTATTTTAATGTGGAGCAGCAATTACTCCTTATGTAGTTAATTCTTTCTTATCCTTTGTAAGGGCACTTATCTGAAAAATCCCTCCCTGACCCGAACATCTGTTAAAGACACACCTATGTTTTCTGCAAGTATTTTAGGGTTTTATTTTTGGCTTTTAACCTTTTAATATACCTGGAATTCATTGTTTGTATGACCTGATCTAAATAGATTGCCTTCTAAAGAAAAATTTTCTGTGCATAACATATTGATTGGAATTATTGACCAAGTCATACAATACTGATTTTGGTCTATCATTACCTTTCTATTCCTAGATGATTCTAGGTTATTTACTCGAGTACATGTCCTCTTAAGATACTTTTTAGGGGTGCCTGGGTGGCTCAGTGGGTTAAGCCTCTGCCTTTGGCTCAGGTCATGATCTTAGGGTCCTGGGATTGAGCCCTGCATCAGGCTCTCTGCTCAGCACAGAGCCAGCTTCTCTCTCTCTCTCTGCCTGCCTCTCTGCCTACTTGTGATCTCTCTGTCAAATAAATAAATAAAACCTTAAAAAAAAAGATACTTTCTAAATTATTACAAATTTATGGTGGTGTTTCAATATTGCTCTTGTGTTTCTTTACTTAAATTTTGTTTCCTCTTAAATTTTAAGGCTAGTTCTAAAATGGTAGTGTTAAGATTTTGCCTTAAAATATACTGGCTATCATTATTAAGTAGAGGAATAGTACGGCTCATTACAATATTCAGTGTTCTAATATGACACGATCACTTGGTGAAGGTATTGTCTGTCATGTTTCTTGGCTGTAAGGTTACTGTTTTTTTCCCCCTTTGTCATTAGTAAGTATTTGGGGAATGAAACATAGATACTATGAAAACATCCTGTTTTTCCTCAAACTTTCATTGAATAACTTTAGCATTCACTCATGGATTTCTCTTGCAACAATTAATAACGTGGTGTCCTAATGGTGATTTCTTTCATTCCTTCTACATTTATTGACTGGACACTTATTGATTGGATTTCTTCTGTGAGAAGAAGTGATTCCTTCTCATCCATTTACTCATTCAGTTATTTATTTGTCATGGTAAGAATTCATGGATATTTATTTTTAGTGTGTGGATTATAACCCAATGCTACTGTTATTTATTTTGTTTCTAGATTGTTCCAGCTTTGGCCATTAGGAGCTCTTCTCAGTTGACTCTTTTGCCTTTTGAAATGCTGCCATCCTCTGGAGCACCTCCTTGGCTTCTGATACCACAAGGCCTTCCATGTTCTTCTTGTCTCTTTCACGAACTAGCCCTGGGATTGACCATTTATCCAAAGAAAGATGCGACTAATCTTAATTGTTCAACATTTGCTAAACACTCTACAAATTGTGGGTTTATTTTTTCTCCATATTTGCTACCATACCTAAGCTATTGGAATATGCTGATTAACCTACTATGACAAAGACTAATTGTTCAGGAACCAGAAAGAATGCCAATTTTTATAATGTCTTCACATGTCTGTTTTTTAATTTGGCTTCTTTAATTGTTAATTTAGGTGAAAATCTAACATGATGCTTAGAGATGACTTGTAAAAACCAATGATCTAAGCTGCCACTTTCCATGAATAGTAAGATTTCTACTGTCTATACCACAGGATGAGCAGCAAGGAACCCCATCTTCTCCATCTCTTTCCCTCAATCACTCTGCTTCACCTCATCCCTGTCTGAGGCATTTCTACAGACCTACGGGTTGACGGAACACTATCGGTAAACCGTTGACCCTAGAGGAGTCCAATGCCTTCCTTTTACGTGTACATTTCACACATAACCAAAGTGGGGCTGAGATTAGATGAGTTTTCCAACGTGATACACTGAGTGGTGGCTAAATGAGAGACTGAAAGCTGTGTTTGGAGTCCCCAGGAGCTTTCTCGAGCTTCAGTGTGATACTGAAGGAGGCAGAATTCTAGTTCTAAATCTAGAATTCAGGTTCTAAAATGGACAGAATCCAAATTAGACAATAAACAAAGAGAACTCTGTTAATGGTAAAATGAACTGCTTTGCAGATAAAATTTAAAAGTAGATATTTGCCCTAGGCTCAACCCCTTGGATGGTGGAAGCATTGCAACTCCATCCTGTTGTAGCTGGTGAATGACAATCATACATTCCCCAAAGATAGGCTCATTTGTCCTGCTGGTTTTTAATGTGATTGACGATCATTAAGTTCCCTATGGGAAAAACAAAATGAAAAAACTCAAATTCTTCTTCATCCTCAAAGCAAGCTTTCCTACCTGAATGATATAATTAGACATATATGTACACAGACACGGATAAATACCATGCAATATTTTTTCCATCATCCTTCTGAGGTTGATGAACTCAGGTTCACTTCGTAATGTCATCGTTCAGGTGACCATGACAAATTCAGATTAGAGGTTTCATCTCAAAGGCAAACAAGAACCAGAGTTCCTGTTGTGTTTTTTTTTTTTTTTAATTTAACCTGTCTTTTTCACAGAGTTTACTGTTGGACCAGTGTCTTCTATTGTGTTCTAATGAAGCTTTCATTATGGTTATTGAATTTTATTTTAAATTTCATGTTAATTTCATTCAGATAGTAAACTGTAACAATCTGTTATGAGTTGGTGAAAGTGTGATGGGGACTACCAAAGGCTGGGAAATGGTAAAGAGTATTTCTCTAGGGTAAATGATACACAATTTTAGAAAATGTATGTCTTCAGGAACATTCGCAGACCATCAGTTAGAGTCTTATGTTTATTTGACTAAAAGAAGAGAAGCTTATGGTACTATTTGTTAGCCAAATAAGGAAAATCTAATGCTGAAACAATAATAAAGTCATGACTAGTGACTTTGACTATTTGTGCATATGTTTAATTCTTTATTTAGTGCAAAATGGAGCATCTAATAAGTTCTTGGCTTGCATTTTTGTGGTAGGCAACATTAATGACCTTCAAAGATGTCCTCATACTAATCCCCAGTAACTGTGAATATGTCATGTCACGTGGCCAAGGGGAATTAAGGTAGCAGGTGGAATTAAGGTTGACAATCAGCTGACCTTACTGTAGGGAAACCTTCCTGGATTATCTAGGCAGGCCCAATGTAATCATAGGGGTCCTTCAGAATGGAGGAAGAAGAGGCGGTCAGAATCAGAGAGAAGTTAGAAGATGTAATTCTGCTGGATTAAAGACAAGAGGAAGAAGCTGTGGACATGGAATGTAGGCAGTCTCCAGAAGCTGGAAAGGGCATGGAAACACATTATCTCCCAGAGTCTTCAGAAGAAATGGAACCCTGCCAACACCTTGGGTTTACCCCAGCAACACATTTCAGACTTTGACCTTTAGGGATATAAGACAACAAATGTACACCGTCTGAAGCCATTGAATTTGTTATAGCAGCAATAGGAAACAAATAAAATTTCAAACAAAGTCTTACCCACAATGGAAATAAAGCTATGCATCGACAATGATTGTGAATAGATACTGGTATATTAGTCACGGTTCTCCAGAGAAACAGAACCAATAGGAAATACAAATACATGTAAATCTAGATCTAGATAAGAGGAGATTTATTTATTTATTTATTTACAATGATTTTACGTATTTATTTGACAGACAGAGATCACAAGTAGGCAGAGAGGCAGGCAGAGAGAGAGGAAGCGAAGCAGACTCCCCACTGAGCAGAGAGCCCGACGTGGGCCTCAATCCCAGGACCCTGGGATCATGACCTGAGCCAAAGGCAGAGGCTTTAACCCACTGAGCCACTCAGGCACCCCTAGATAAAAGGAGATTTATTATAGGAATTTGTTCAGAGAGTTACGGAGGTAGAGAAGTTACATGGCCTGTTTTCCACAAGTGGGAGAACAAGGTAAGCCAGTGGTATAACTCAGTCCATGTCCTAAGACCTGAGAATCTACCTGTGAATTGAAGCAGGTGATCTAAGTCTTGGTCTGAATCCGAAAGCCTGAAAACCAGGAGTGCCTATGCCTGAGGGCAAGAGAAGATGGACATCTCGGCTCAAGCAGAGGGAGCAGATTAACCCTTCCTCTGTGTTTGGCTCTGTTCAGTCCCTGAACAGATTGGATGATGACCACCCACATAGGGGAGGGTGGTCATTTTTTCTGGGTGTACCGATTCAAATGTTAATCTCTTCTGAAGTCACCCTCACAGACAGCCCCCCCACCCCGCCCCAAAACAACCTTTACCCGCTATCAGGGCATCCCTTAACCCAGTCAGCTCAACACATAAATTCAACCATTCCAATGAGGGATTAATGGAATGAATGATTTTTGAGAACCTGTCATCTGAGAATGTGTGATATCCAAAGAAGGAAAGAATATACTCTAAGGTTTGGGAAGCAGAACTTCTAAAAGTTTAGTGAAAAGTTTGCATTACTCCATAACATAAAGTTTTGAAAGGAAATATAACTTTAGAAGGTTGGAAAGTTCTCAAACGATGTAATTATGACTGTATAATCCTATAGATTGAATTGTATGAAGCCACAGAAGGCGTGCTTATCAAATATGTAGATGACATGAAGCCTGGCAAGAGAACGAACACATTGTATGTCAGAACCAGAATTGAAACAACAAAAAAAATCTTGTCAGTCTGTAGCAATGGGATGAATCTCTAAAAAGATAGAAGTTAACAGGGATTAACATAAGATCCTACACTTGGGTCCAAAATCCCAACTGCCCAAATGCAGTTGGAAGTGATGTAGCCTAGCAGCATGTGATGAAATGACTGTCGAGTTTTAATAACCCAAAAAGTTAAAGAGATATTATAATGAAATAATAGAAGAGCTAAACATTTCAAAAAAAGTTTTTTCCAATTACCTGCCGGTCAGATCACATTAGGAATTGTCTAATTTTGGATCCATGATAGGAATCAGTAAAGCAAACATGCTTGATTACTTAGTAATAGAACATATTTGAAGATATTGGGGATATTTACCTTGAAAATGAGACAAATCCAAATTCAAGGTGAGAAGGGAATAATAATAGTTCTCATTAAATGTTTTAATAACCTATGAGTCAAAGGCATTGGGTCTGTTCTACTGGGGTTCAAAGTCCTACCGAGGATCAGTGAGTAGAAGTCACAAGAAGATAGATTTCAGCTTAAGATAGAGAAGTTATGGTCAAAGTTGTCTACAATTCAGGCGGGTTGCTTGAAGAGTGTGTTTCTCATCAATGAGTACATCTGAATACAAATTAAACCACAACTGGGTAGAGACTGTTGTAAAAGTCATTCAAACCGTGAAAGAAATTACAGGTCAAATCACCTTACAGTTTCTGATGTTATGTCTAAGGATTATTGTGAGAAATAATTACTCCAAAAGGCTTAATTTATTCTTTACAAGGGCAAGGTTCATGTGTTGGGTAGTAAGTCTGTATCTTAGTAATAGCAAAGTATATTTTATGAAGCTCCTGATTGATACAACACGACAAACTTTCCTAGAAAAGGATTGGAAACATTATGTTTTAGGGAATTGCCAAAGATTTACTTAGTCTCATTGTAGCTCTCATTGCTATTGGTACTTGTTGTAAAGATGAAGACGCAAAATTCATGAGGAGCTAGGTGTTCAGAAGAGCGGACTACAGTCGCACTGTTTCATTATAGAGGAAAAGAAGGGAACTAAATGACAAATACTCTCTACTCATATTGTAATGGTAAATGCTTCTCTCAGACATGCCAAGTGCTCATTTCAGAATCCCTAGCCCTACCCCTTCTATCAAACTATCACAATTTCCCAGCTGTGAACTTCCCTGTGGCCAATGCGCCCTAAAGCATTCCCTAACGAGTGCAGCCCAGCAAAGACTTTGTTGACATTCTTAGATGTATAAATCCCCCTCACCTTTCAAATACCCTGTTCATTCTTCTCTGGGTTACCACTTTCATCTCTCTCTTTCTACTTTACTTGTTTCATTCTATTGCTCTTCACTTCGATTGTGAAAGATCTCTTATACTTGAGATAATATATAAAACCTTTTTCCCCCCAAAAAATCAAAAGAAAAAGTAGAAAGAAAGAGGTTAGAGAAAGGGGAAAGGGATGCTTTGAATTTTGATTCAGGGTCTTCCTGGAAAAGGCTACACCAAGCTATCTCTGAGAGTGCTGCTGAGAATATCAGAGTCAGTTTACAGAACTGTATTAAGGAAAACCAAGATTTGAGAAGAAACATAATTAAAATGAAAGAAGAAACATGATTTAAGAGATTGAATTTGTAAGTAGGTAAGTTTTCTCCTAGCCATTGTATTGGTTAATTTTACATGTCAACTTAGCTTTGATATCTGGTTTTCAGTCAACACCATTCTAGATGTTGCTGTGATGGTATTTTTAAGGATATGATCACCATTTAAATTAGTAGACTCTGAATAAAGTAGACTTCCCTCCATAATGTGGGTGAGCCTAATCTAATCAGTTGAAAGCCTTAAAACTGTCCCTCCTCCCTGCCCCTCAGCAAGAAGGAATTCTTCTTCCATTGGCTTCAGGCTGAGACAGTCAACTTTCTCCTGGGTCTCCTACTTGCAGGCTTGCTCTGTAGATTCTAGCCTCCAAAATCATATGAGCCAGTTTTTCAAATATTTTTCTCAATAAGAGAGATATAAAAATAAAGAAATATAAATAAATTTGTCTCTATCTCTACTTCCCTATCTATCTATCTATCTATCTATCTATCTATCTATCTATCTTGTTTCGCTGGGAACCTTGATTAATGCAACCAGGAATTTCTTCCATCCCTTGTCCTACTCACTCACTTTTCTGATTTCTATCCTTGAAGTTAACCTTCCTCTGGGGTAAGACCTAGCAACCTTCCCCCAAACTTCGTGTATGAAGCCATTTCTACCCCTCTTCTTACTTTATAATTATACTTTGTATAATGATACCAGAAAATAGGCATTCTAGATCATATTGAAAAACCATTAACTCATGGATATGTATATCTTGCTATCAGGAAAATAAAAACTCTAAGTTCCCAAGAAACCTACCAGACTTATGAGATTCCATGAAAGCCTCACCCAGGGTTAGTTGTAAGGATTATTTGAATAATATATATGAAACAGCTTTCAAACAAAACCTTACCATATTTTGTGTACTTTTTTTTTTTCCTGCCTTTTTTTATTTTCAAACTCACATGCATGCACCTCATTGAACTGTTTAGAGTACAGGGTACAAATCAATTCAGTGAAATCTAACACATATTCTCTGTGGGTGTCTGCATACAAGAGAAACTCAGAAACTGATATAGGGGACAGCTATGTGAATACTGTGTAACTCCAGGACAGGTGGATCTGGGGAAAAGAGATTTATAAGCAATAGATGTGCTAAGGGAATATAAGATAAAATACTGATTTCTAGAGAAATCTGAATGGATTTTTGAAAGAGGTAGAATATGTATTGGTCCTGAGGGAGAATAGGAATTCAATAAATAAATATCCAAGGAAAGGACATTCTAGAAAATTATAATAGTAATTAACATTCATTTATCTGTTATTGTGTTTGACTTTGGAAGGTATATACACTATGCCAGATATCGTGTCAATGCTTCACATGCATTTTCTCATTCAATTTTGCAACAACTCTGTAAAAGGCATATTATGAATGACCCCATTTTATAGATGCAGAAATGGAGGTCTTGAGAAGTAAGTAAATGGCCCAAGATCACATGTGTGGAGAGCAGCAGAGCAAATACTTGAACACAGAATGTGCAACTCTGAAGACGAGGTTCTTCACGGCCACATAGCAATGTCTCTTAAATAAAGAAGAATTAGTAAAATCAGGGTCTGAAAGTGGGGAAAATGTGAGATACGTTATTAGTGTGACTTGGATATAGCAAGATTAGATTTCTACTTAAGGCAATATGGCAAACCAGATGTTCAGAAATACACCTGCTGGCACAATGTACCTAAAATACTGGATTAGCATTAAAATGTGTCCAAATAAGTGATCAAAATGATTAAAAGTAATTAAGGAGTCCCCTCAGAGAATAGAAATCATTAATCGAGAGAGGTAAGTGAAGTCCAGAGCTGCTTGGTATTGACCCTTGGGATATCTGCCAAGGGCTGATAGTCTAGAACTTGTGTTTTATTGGTCTGTACAAGTTGGGGACAGGACACAGAGCCTGAGGCTAAAGCAAGGTGGAAGATAGAAGACAAACCTGAAAACTAATATTCCTAATGATTGAACAATAGCAAGAAAACTCATTGAAAAGTTAATAATAGGAATATGTGCTATTCTTAGACTTCGGGAGATAAAACCAGAAAATTCTTTCCTGAGAATTCCTGGTCACAAGTATATACTCACGTATATGAGTATACAGGAGGATAGAAGTGAGAAGCTAGTATTCAAGCATATGTGAGGACTAGGAAACCCTTAGAGGTAGTGGAGAAAACAGTGGCTTGGAGGCCAAGATGCTGAGCAGAGCTTTTAGCAGTCCAAGGGGCTCCTCAACAAGATGGGAAACCCAGCAAATATCTCAGATTTTGAAGTAAGGAGCCTGAAGGGCTATCCTCTAGATGGAAGCAGACTAGCCTTCACGACTAACAAAACTCATTCCAAATTAACTCAGTACCAGGCTGCATGAGGTGATCTGTTTTTATCCTGACATATGCAGTAACCAAAACACATCCTTTTTCTGATGAAAATTACATTATCAAGAACTTCGATTTCTCTTCTTGATTTTTATCACAATGTTTGACTTTCCATTTAAAAATTACCATGCATTCCATGGACAAAATGATCAAATAAAAACTAAGCAAAAATAGACAAAACAGAATCGAATCCAAAATCAACTGACATATTGGAATAAATAGATACAGACTTTACTATAGTTATTATTGTATGTTCAAGGACATAGGTGGGGAATTTAGTAGATAATTAAACTCTAGAGAATGATTAAAATGGAAATTCTAGAAGAGAATTCTAGAAGAGAAAAATAGGAAAAATATAAATATGCAAGTAAGAACTCAGTAGACAAATTAAGAGCAGAACAGACTCCAGTAAACTGAGGATTAATGAATGGGGAGATAGGACACTAGAAAATATCTAAACTGAAGAAGGAAAAGGCAGATGTATATGAAAAGCAAGATAAACAAATACAAGCAAACTAAAAGAAATCTAAAACTCATCCCCAAAGACATGTGAGACATTGTGGGAATGTCTGGTAGGTGGATAGAAATCTCAGAAGCAGAGTAGGAGAATGTGACTGTTTTTGAAGTGATACTGATGAAGGATTTTTTAATATTGATAAATTAAATTGTATGTCCAAATAGTATTGCAAAGCCAAGTATAATAAAACAAAGCAACAGAAAAAGAAACAAAGCAAACTAAACCAAGATATATCATTGTAAATCTCATGGAAATCAAAGCCAATGAGAAAACCTTAAAAGCAGCCAGACAGGGAAAAAAGACATGTTACTTTCTTTCTAAAAAAAAAAATTATTATTTTTTAAAAATCATAATTCCAGTATAGTTAATGGAGAGTGTTATATTAGTTTCAGGTATACAATATAGTGATTCAGCACAACCTTACAACACTTTGTGATCCTCAGGACAAGTGTCCTCCTTAGTCCCTATCACCTAGTTAATGCATTCCCCCACTCTCCTCCCCTCTGGTCACCATGAGTTTGTTCTCTATAGTTAAGAGCCTGTTTCTTGATTTGTCTCTTTCTCTTTTTTCCTTCTGTTTATTTTGCTTCTTAAATTCCACATATGCCTGAAATCATATAGTATTTGTCTCTCTGACTGACTTATTTCACTTCAAATAATACCTTCTAGTTCCATCCATGTCATTGCAAACGGCAAGGTTTCATTCTTTTCTATGGTTGGATAATATTAAGGACATATTACTTTCTTTCTTTTAAAAAATATTTATTTATTTGAGGAAGAGCATGAGTGAGAGAGCAGAAGCAGAAGGTGTGGCAGAGGGAGAAGAAGAAGCAGGCTCCCTGCTGAGCCAAGAGCCTGATGTGGGGTTCAATCCCAGGATCCTGGGATTGTGATCTCAGTTGAAGGCAGCCGCTTAACAGACTAAACCACTCAGGTGCCCCACGGATATATTTCAATAATAAAATATTTTCAGTATGTTTAAGACCACAAAAATGGAACTGGTTCCTTAATGGAAATTATGGAAGCCAAAACACAGTTGAAAGTGTTAACAAAAAAATAACTGTAAACTTAGAATTTTATACCAAGCAAAACATTTTTCAGAGATGACCTGGAATTTAATACCACCAAAAATGTTTTCTTAAAATAAAGGCAAATAAAGACATTTCTGGCAAGAAAAAAAAAAAAGTTGTCATCAGCAGATACATACTAACAAAAGAAAAACAAATATATAATCTAAGAAGAAATGAAGAGAAAAAAAAGAATGAAATGTATGTACAAATCTAAATGAATTTTGATTTATCAATATATTTATTTCCCTTTTAGACCATACAAGAACTTCAGAATACTGTAGCTCCAGTCAGTGGGTTTTAATTATACCTTGATTTTTTTTTAACCCCACCAACTAGAGGTACACAATAATATCAATAATATCATGAAGGAATTTAAGTACATGTAGAATGAACACATATGGTAACAATAGTGCAAAAAGTGGAAAGATATATTTTAATGCCTTTGCTTTGCCCTGAAATTGGTAAAAGTAATTATTTGAATTAAACTCTAATAAGTCAAAGACACATGTTGTAATTTCTAGGTTAACTATCAAATGAAAAGTAAAAGAATGTACAACTAATAACAAGTGGTGGAATAGGGTTATTTTAACAAATACTTGATTAATACAAAATAAGGCAATAAGAAGAAATGTTCAAGGATGGAATCGGTAGCAAGAAGAATAAGTAGAAATAAATACCTCTACTTATGTAGGGATCAATCTATGAGGAAGATAAAATAAATATAAATTTATACAGACAATAACATAGCTTCAATATATGTAAGAAAAATTGACAGAACTAAATGGAAACTAACATTAATTTCATAAAAACAGCAACAGTAATATCTAGTTGGTGGAATTAAAAAAAATCAAGGTATACTTAAGATCCAATGAGTGGAGGGGTGCCTGAGTGGCTCAGTTGGTTAAGCATCTGACTCTTGAATTTGATTCATGTCATCATCTCAGGGTGCTGGGGATCAAGTCCCACATCAGGCCACACTGAGAGCGGTTAGGATTCATTCTCTTCCTTTCCCTTTTCCCTCCAACTCCCCATCAGGTACACTCTCTCTCAAAAAAAAAAAAAAAAAAAAGTCTAATGACCGGAGTTACAGTTTCTGAATTCTTACTGAATGGCATAAAAGGGGAAATAAGTATATTGATAAAGTTAACACTTTTATGAGTTAATATATAAGTCAAAATTTCTAGAGTAATTCCTAATAAATTAAGTAGAACTTCCAAACCAAGAGAGGGATAGAACAGAAAGAAATAGAAAGGAAGTGACCTCAATTATTTTGGAAGTTAAAAGGAAAAGGAAAATATAATGCTAAAAGGGGGGAAATCCTCACATCCATTATGATGGCTACCATAAAAAATAGAAAATAAAAGCTATTGGCAAGGATGTGGAAGAACTGGGCCCTTAGTACACTGTTAATGGAAATGTAAAATGGTGCAACTTCTGTGAAAAACAATATGGCAGATTTGGGGGGGATTTTAATTATACCTTGATTTTTTTTTTAACCCCACTAACTAGACATTACTGTTGCTGTTTTTTTTTTTTTTTGAAGCAAATGTTAGTTTCCTTTTAATTCTGTCAATTTTTCTTGTATTGAAGCTATGTTATTAAGTCCATATAAATTTAATATGACCTCCTCAGATAAAAAATAGAACTACCATATGATTCAGCAATCCCACTCTGGGGTATATATCTAAAGAATTGAAAACAGAGTCTCAGAGAGATATTTATGCACCCATATTTATAGCAGCACTTTTCTCAATGGTCAAAAGGTAGAAGCTATTCAAATGTCTGTTGACTGATGAATGGATAAACAAAATATGGTGTATGCATACAATCAAGTACTATTCAGCCTTAAAATAGAAGTAAATCCTATCACATTCTGCAGTACAGATAGCTTTCAGGACATAATGCTAAGTGAAATAAGTGAGTCAAAAAAGATAAATATTGTATGATTCTACTGATATGAAATATCTAAAATAGTCAAATTCGTAGACACAAAAAGTAGAGTGACAGTTACCAGAGGCTTGAGCAAGAGGAAATAGAGAGTTGTAGATTAATGGATGTAGAGTTTTGGTTTTGCAAGTTGAAAAAGTTCTGGAGATCTGATTCATAACAATATGAATATTTTTAAAACTACTGAACTGTTTACTTAAAGACTATACTTGAAGGATGGTAAATTTTACATTATGTAATTTTTTATCACAATAAAAAAGAGGGAAGATAACAAGTATATATGAGTTGAAAGTCATGCCTCCAAATATATTGGTTATCATGATCAGTGTAAATGAACTAAATTTTCGTTAAACTAAAGATTGTTAGACAAGACTAAAATTTAACCTTGATTTTAAAAAAAATCCAGGTATTTATTCTTTAAAAAAAATAACTAAAATATAAGGACACCAAAAATTGAAAGCAAAGGGATGAAAAAATTATAGGCCAGGCAAGTACTAAGCAAAATCAAAGTAGTATGGATTTATTATCCTGAAAAAGTAGTCCCTGTGACAAGAAAGGACTAGTAAGGATAATGAGAATCATTGCATATTGATAAAATATTACGTTCTTAAGATTTAACAATTTTAAAACTATTTGTACATAACAGCATAACTTCAGACATAAATAAAAATATTAACAGAAATAGGAAGAACACGACAAATCTAACATTACAGAAGGAAATTTAATACAGCTTTTTTAGGAATTAGTAGAACAAGCACATAAATATATTAGGAGTGTAGAAGATTGGAATAGCATAATTAAGAAACTTGGCCTAATTGACATATACAGAATACTGTAGCTCTCCCAATTTTTATTGTTTTCAAATACAGATGCTAATATTTACCAAAATTACTAAGTGCTTGGGCTATAAAGAAAGGTTTAATAAACATCAAAGAATGAAATTATTTTAGAAATTTATGGTTCAAAGATAACTTAGAAAATCCCACATATTTAGAAATGTAAAACTATTTCCCAAACATCTATGCAGCAAAGAAAGAATCAAAAAAAGAAGTAGGAAACTACTTAATTCTGAATAATAATGAAAATACAATATCAACTTATGGGATTCAGCTCAAATAAAATTTGGAAATACATACTCTTAAATTTCTATATTAAAAGAAAGAAATCACTATTGATAAATAACAAATTTCCCCAAAACTTAATGGCTTAAAAATAGCAAATTTTTTAGGATTTTATCATTCCTGTGAGACAGGAGTATGGAGTGGCTTGGCTTGGTAGTCCTTGCTCAGCTCCCTCATGAGACCTCAGTCAAGCTAGTGGCCAGGGCTCCAGTCATCTGAAGGCTTGACTGGGGCTGAAGGATTTACATTCCAACATGGCTCATTCATGTGGCCATTAACTGGAAGCCTCAAAATTTTTCCATGCGAGCCTGCTCTTTAGTGACCAATCATTCCAGTTCCTTCAGGGCTGAAATAGCAGGAACACAGATTTTTATTTTTTTAACTGCTTGAGCTATTTTACTTTGTTCAGTTTTTTTAAATTAATTTTTTTAATTTTTTTTAACAAACCTATAATGTATTATTAGCCCCAGGGGTACAGGTCTGTGAATCGCCAGGTTTATACACTTCACAGCACTCACCATAGCACATACCCTCCCCAATGTCCATAACCCCACCACCCTCTCCTGACAGCCCTCCCCCCAGCAACCCTCAGTTTGTTTTGTGAGATTAAGAGTCTCTTATGATTTGTCTCCCTCCTGATCCCATCTTGTTTCATTTATTCTTTTCCTACCCCCAAACCCCCCACATTGCATCTCCACTTCCTCATATCAGGGAGATCATATGATAGTTGTCTTTCTCTGATTGACTTATTTCACTAAGCATAATACCCTCCACATTGTCGCAAATGGCAAGATTTCATTTCTTTTGATGGCTCCATAGTATTCCCTTGTATATATGTACCACATCTTCTTTATCCATTTGTCTGTTGATGGACATCTAGGTTCTTTCCATAGTTTGGCTATTGTGGACATTGCTATTATAAACATTGGGGTGCACGTGCCCCTTCAGATCCCTACGTTTGTATCTTTAGGGTAAATACCCAGTAGTGGAACATGGATTTTTAATACTGAAACTGGGAAACTCCCAAACAAACCAGAGCACTTGCTCACCCTAAAGTCTCTACAAGGCTGCTTGTCTTACTCCAGAGTGAGTAATCCAAAAGAGAGGTTTTATGACCTTGCCTCAGAAGGCACACATCATCACTCTGCCATAATCCTTTCATTAGAAGTGATTTAATATGTCCAGTCCACAATCAAAGGGAGGACTCTGCCTTTTGAAGAGAAAAGTATCAAGAAATTTGTAGACACATTTTACAAGTGCCATATTATATGTCCAACAGAAGAAGTTAGAAAAATGCAATAGGATAAACACAAAGTAAGTAATACGAAGGGATTAGTAAAGATGAGTAGAAATTAATGAGATAGAGTGCAAAGCTACTACAGAATAGATCATAAAAAAGGTTAAAGAAAGAGATCAAAGATGACCAAAGTAGAAGGAGAGATATTTGTTCATTGGTTGGAAATTTTGACATAAATTAATAATTTATGTCATAATTTAGCCAATATACCATCAGAAGTTTTTAATAGATGTATACAGCTAATTCTAAAATATATGTGGGCAAACGAAGTTGAATAGCCAAAACCAATTTTGAAAAATGAAGAATTAACTTGGAAGAAGTATGCCACTCAATTTTAATACTTGTCATTTAAGCTACAGTGATCAAGACCATACGGCATTAAAGGGACAGACACATAGGTCAGTGGAACACAGTAAAGATTCCAGAAATATATCCACACAAATAAGGCAATAGATTTAAACAAAGGTGTAGAGTTCATTCAAGGGAGAAAAAAAATAGTCTTTTTAAAATTGATACTGGAATAATTGGATATCCCTTTTAAAAAATGTGGACCTTGACTTATATCTCCAACCTTATACAAAATCAACTCAAAATGAATCATAGGTCTGAGTATAAAACAAAACTACATAACTTTTAGAAGAAAATGTAAGAAAAATTTCATTGTCTGGGGCTGGGTGAAGAGTTCTTAGCTATGACACCAAAAGTATGATCCATAAAAGAAAAAAAAAGTAAGTTAAAGTTAGTTATTAGCTCTGACACCAAAAGTATGATCCATAAAAGAAAAAATAAGTAAGGAAGGACAAAAGGACAAATACAATATAAAAAAAAAGTTTACTCTGTGAAAGATGTTATTAAAAGACTATGACAAGCTGCAGACTTGGAGAAAATGTTCATAAATCACATGTCCAACAAAGGCTTGTGTTCAGAATATATAGAGAACACTCAAAATTCAAGAGTAAGAAAACAACCCAATTTAAGAGCAGACAAAGTACTTGAAAAGACAGTTCACCAAAGAGGATATACGAACGGTAATAAGCACATCAGCTATTAGGGAAATGAATACAAATTAAAATCACTATGGGATACCACTATACACCTATTACAATGGCCACAATAAATACTAGTGGCATACCAAGTGAGTATATGGAGCAACCTGAACTCTTGACAGCTAGTGGGAATGCAAAATAGTATAGACACTCTAGACATTCTTATAAAGTCAAAAATATGTATACCACATGATCTAGCATTCCCATTCTTGGGTCAAGTGATAAAGTAAGTACAGAAAATCAACAAAATTAGTGATGAAAAGTAGAGGTTCGGGGCACCTGGGTGGCTCAGTGGGTTAAAGCCTCTGCCTTCGGCTCGGGTCATGATCCCAGGGTCCTGGGATCAGGCCCCGCATTGGGCTCTCTGCTCAGCGGGAAGCCTGTTTCCCTTCCTCTCTCTCTGCCTGCCTCTCTGCCTACTTGTGATCTCTGTCTGTCAAATAAATAAATAAAAATCTTTAAAAAAAAAAAAAGAAAAGTAGAGGTTGAAGAGAATTTAAACCCTAAGATAATATTATGAACATCTCTTTACCAATGTATTTGACAACTTCAGTGAAATGGACATTGTTTTAGAAAAAGATATACAACCAAAACCGACTAAACTTTTTGAGACAAAAAAATCTAAAATAAGTGAATCAGTAGTTTAAAATAATCCTACAAAGAAAACATCAGGCCCAGAGTTACAGGTGAATTATCTCAAATAATCAGGAAATAAGAAATTCCAATTTTATTAAAAGTCTTTCAGAGATAATACAAAGGAGGATACCTCCTAAGTTATTCTGTACATTTACTATAAACTTGTTACCAAAGCTGAGAAGAACATATGAGGAAGGAATATTAGGGATCAATGTCACTAATGTACATAGTCATGGATAAGCTGAATTGAATGATGTATGGATATGCTATCATAATTAAATGAATTTTAGAAATGCAAGGCTGGGTAAATATTTCAAAATTATTAATTGTAATTTATCCCAATAACCTATAAACTATACAATTATCTCATTAGACAATTTTAAAACTTTGATAATTTCAACATCAATCCATGAGAAAATCTATTAACCAACTAGGGACTAGAAATAAATATCCTTATGATGAGAAGCATGTACAAAGTTATCTATAATAAACATCACATTCCATGGGGGATATATCAAAAGAATTTTAAAAGTTAACTTTTTTCAATGAAATTTTTTTGAATCACCAATGTCCTGTATCATGTGTTATATTCAACATCGTAATGAAAAGCCTACTTGTTTAAAAAGACAAGCAAAAAGTCCAAGTTATAAAGATCGACACAAGTGAGTTGTCTGTATTTTAAAGATTTTATTTATTTATTTGACAGAAAGAGAGAGAGAGAGAAAGCACAAGTAGGCAGAGCAAGCAGAGGGAAAGGGAGAAGCAGGTTCCCTGCTAAGCAGGGAGCCCCATGTCTGGCTTGATCCCAGGACCCTGGGATCATGACCTGAGCAGAAGGCAGACCCTTAACCGACTGAGTCACCCAGGCGCTCTGAGTTTTCTGTATTTTAGTAATAACAAGAAGATATAATTTCCCAAGCTAACATTTAAAATAGCAATAGTAATATCAGGTGTCTTGGAGTGAAGTTCTTGTATAATCTAATCATTCCTGGAACATAAACAATTACATCTAAGGCGTAAGTGAAAGAGGGATACTATGTTTATACAGGAAGACTCAGTATCATAAGGGTGTTCCTTCTCCTGCAAATTGCTCCTCGGGTTCAATGCAATGACAATTCACAATACCTACAGGGTGGTCGTTTTTAGTTTTTGTGTGTGTGTGTGTTTTTAACTTGTCATTCTGATTCTACAATTTATGCGGGAAAGCAGACAGCGGGTGTAGTAACTTAAAGTGCGGAATTGGCACAAAGATGGACAAATGGACAAATACAAAGACTAGAGGCTGAAAAGCAGACTCTCACACATATAGGACACGGCAAGAGTAAGCTATTTAAGCCCAAACCTCCGCAGGCTATGCCCATGCTGCATTGCAAAGGAATAAGCAGTGTTGTACGTGCAGTGAGCTGGATGTGAGGCTGGCACCGCACACAAAGACGATTCCAGGTTCTTTAGATACTTGCATGTAAAAGGCAACATTGAGAAATATTTAGAAAGGGGCGCCTGGGTGCCCAGGGTGGCTCAGTGGGTTAAGCATCTGCCTTCGTCTCAGGTCATGATTCCAGGGTCCTGGGATCGAGCACCAAGTCGGGCTCCCTGTCTGCTTCTCCCTGTCCCCCTGCCCCTGTTTCTGCTCTCTCTCTCACTCTTTCTCATGCATGGGCACTCTCTGTCTAATAAATAAATAAAATCTTCAAAAAAAAAAAAAGAAAAAATATGAGAACTTCCTTAAGACCTTCATCAAATAGGGAAATGTTTCTTAAAGAGAAAACTTTTTAACCATAAAAGATAAAGATTGATCAATTTTAACACAATAAATAACTGATATTTATCTACAGACTTAAGAGTGAAAAGACATGCCACAGAGACATTTGTGCAGCACATTCAACTGATACTTTTTATATAAATATAGACAAAGCACAGTTATTATAGATGCAGAAATACTATAAAACTATGAGAAAATAACTCATTGAAGCACCTGTGTTTGACCTGAAGGTATAGAGTTTACCAAAATACCTAGAAATTACATTCACAAAATTTAGACAACTGATTTTGTAGTTCATTTTAAAAAATTAAGTTAATACTTAGAATAATAAAGTCTTATACATCACTAAAGAAAAAAATATCGAAAACCTCTTGATTTTCTTTTCTTTTTCCTGAAGAAGAGCATCTTTAACCCCCTTTTTCTGAACACTTTAAGTATATTGGAATATGTGAATATCTTGGTTCCTCTTTTAGAATAAATTTGTTTGGTTATTTACTTATTCATCTGTACAAGAAATGTATTAATAGCAAAAGCCAATAGGAAAGTATCATAAAAAGAACACTTTTATAAAAACACTAAAAACAATAAAATATTAGGAATATATGTAAAATGTTCAAGACTTACAAAAACTTTTAAGATCATAAAGAACAATTTAAATAATGGGAAATTTAGTCCATGGTTCTGAGTGCTTTTGAACATAGAGATATTTAACTTCCCAGGCACCTGAGTGGCTCAGTCATTGGGCATCTGCCTTGGGCTCGGGTCAGGATCCTGGGGTCCTGGGATCACACCCTGCATGGGGCTCCCTGCTCAACAGGAGGCCTGGTTCTCCCTCTCCCACTCCCCGTGCTTCTGTTCCCTCTCTCTTTGTGCCTCTCTCTGTCAAATAAATAAATACAATCTAAGGGGTGCCTGGGTGGCTCAGTGGGTTAAGCCTCTGCCTTCAGCTCAGGTCATGATCTCAGGGTCCTGGGATCGAGCCCCGCATCCGGCTCTCTGCTCAGTGGGGAGTCTGCTTCCCCCTCTCTCTCTGCCTGCCTCTCAGCCTACTTGTAATCTCTCTGTCAAATAAATAAAATCTTTAAAAAAATAAATACAATCTTAAAAAAAAAATACTTAACTTCCCAAAAATAATCTATAAGTTTAATACAATTCCCAAAAAAAGAAAAAAAAATCACAATAGTATTTAAAGATAAAATATGACTGCTTACTCTACTATCATCTGAAAAGATATTGTTAGTGAATAGATAGGAAAGGTGTCAAAATAAGACAGTTCTATTTTGCCTAATTCCACCTGATCAATCGTATCTTTGTCATTCTTTACATCTTGCTTTATTTTGGCTAATCTGATATGCCAAAAGCTGAGAGGAACAAGAGTGTCCATGAGCTACAGTCAGTTCAGTGCTCACTGGCATTGCTGCGGGGCGGTTGGGGGGTGCAGTGGGCAATGCCTATCTGCTTGATAGTTTATAGATTTTTAGCTTAGGTTTTCTAGACTTATTCGTCAACTTGGTCTTTTCTTTCCAAGTGTTTCTGTTTCTGGTGTGACAAGGAAAGGAACACATTTAAATTCTTTAGTACCTTTCTCCAATGACCTCACCAGTAGGTCTCCTCAGTTTTGAACTACTTATTTGTAAATTCTTACTTTGGAATTCTAGAAGAAAGATCTTGGAAGTTTTCAAATATATTAGACAATTGTGAATAGAGTTACATTTTTTTCTTTAATATGGTTGATCTGTGTACTTTCTCCTTTCTAATTTACTGATAAATAATTTATTCACCAGAAGGTTGTGGAGTTTTTTAAATTAGAGTTTAGAAAGAACAAATTCTTAGATACAGTTCTTAATTTTATTGCTTTTATGATTTCTATTTATTTGTTTTGGCCTTCACACAAAATCTTTCCTTCCATTTAGCTTTGGGATTTTTTTCTCCCTAAAATTTTAAGTAGATATTTACTTCCTTAATTTTTTCTTAATCGCCCCTCTTCCCTCCTCTTCCTCCTCCTTCCTCTTGTTTGCCTTGTTTTTCTCGTTCTTGTTCTTTTCCCTCTCCGTCTTTGTCTTTTTCTTCTTCTTCTTGAAAATAAACATACACATAGAGTCATACTGTGGTAATTCCCCATAAATTCTGATCTGTAAGCTTTAAATTAGAATTTTTTCCAAATGCTTAATTATTGCATTTTTTTTATATTCTCACTTGACCCTATTGATCTTTAGGCACATTTGTTTCAAAGTTATTAGGATAAATTTTTTTTTCATTATTATGCATTTGTATTTGTGTGTACTATGTGTATTACATGATCCATTGTTAGACAAAATATATGCTTTTAAAAATGTACTCAGACTTTTTTGTGGCCTAATATGGTATAGGTTTTTATAAATCAGACATTGACTTGGGAGTGAGGCATACTCCCTGTTTTATGATTTAAAATTAATTATAGGGACGCCTGGGTGGCTCAGTTGGTTGGACGACTGCCTTCGGCTCAGGTCATGATCTCGGGGTCCCGGGATCGAGTCCCACATCCGGCTCCCAGCTCCATGGGGAGTCTGCTTCTCCCTCTGACCTTCTCCTCACTCATGCTCTCTCTCACTGTCTCTCTCTCAAATAAATAAATAAATAAAATCTTAAAAAAATAAATAAAATAAAAGTTAGAAATATGTTAGTTCTACTTTATTAATTGTATTATTCATAAATAACATGGCTTTATTTCTTTTTATTTATGTAATGAAAATAAGTAACTAGTGGTCTCCCTCAGAGGGAAGAAACTAGTATTTTGTTTCTAAAGACACAGCCTCTTTTTCCCATAGGTGGTATAAACCATTTTCTGTCGCTTTGTTTTTCTGAACTAGAAAACCAGTCAGTCCATGCCCTGGAGGACCTGGCAGGGATTTCTGTGAGGGTAACTCGGAAACTGTACACTCCTTCCTATGACTTTGGAAGCTTCCAGAGTAGATTTCTATGGTGGAGGTTAGCACAGAGGGAATGGAGCCCCTAGGCCACCTCATCCCCATCTCAGTCACAGGGTGTCTGGAAGGTTCTCCCTTCCATTTTGGGGCAGGTAGTGAGCTAACAACAGTGTCTCTGAGGTTGTCATGTGTTTTAGCTCCTTAGTTCTGCACTGAATGCGATGTTTGTAGAAAATGGGAGGTACTAGCTTGAGTGCTTTGTACCTACTTAGTGACTGCATGTAGTAGGTAGTCAGTAAACACTGGTAAGTAGAACTGACCTATTTTAAGCTACTCTGTACTTCGGCTATCTTAGACCATTTGAACACAGCAATCGTTGAGTGGATAATTGTTACTTTCCTTTATTTCCATTACGTTTCATTATTATTAAGAAGTAAGTGCTCGTCCCTTGCCTCGTCCATTGCATTTTTACAGATGCAATGCTGATATGTTTTGCGTGCATGCTGGTTTTATTTTTTAAATGAGTGAATCATGTTATTCACAATGGACACCTCAAAACCCTGGAAAACTTTAGCAACATTTGATCGATAGTTCTAGATTTCCTCAGATAACTTCCTCCATTTTACAGTTTCCTCGGGGTGCCTGGGGGGCTCAGCTGGTTGTGTCTGACTCTTGATTTTGGCTCAGGTGATGATCTCAGGATTGTGGGATCCAACCCCTAGCTTGGGCCTCATGCTCAGTGTGGCATCTGCCTAAGATTCTCTCTCATTCCCTTCCTTTGAAACCTCATAGCCAGAATTTGGGGGATTCCATCATACAATGTCCTTCTTGGAAGTGACGCATCACACTAAACATTCAGGGAGATTTTTCCTGGAGTCGTTGCCATAGGCCTTGATGAAAAGAGTTGCCCACTCTGGGTCATCATCTGCCACACCTGAGAAAGGCATTTGTGTCATGACATTTGTGCCGGCAGTGGTAACGCCCACTGTGCTCTTGGTTTTCATTGAGATTTGTGTTAACTTTTCTAGGAAATGGATGCTATCAGCAACATTACTGAGGGCATTTTATCATCAGAATGCTAAATGGTTTTTAGGTGACCTTGAAGAAGTCTCATTTTTTTCCCCTCAGGAAATTTCTTTAAGTGAAACATGTTTAGGAAAACTCTTAGTGCGTTTCAGTGATAAATACTGCCAGGTTCTTCTTTCCCATCTCCCACAAAGGCAGACCCAACCCAGGCTCTGAGACCAAAGAGGACTGACGGCAAGAGGGACTTACGGTTTTACCATTTCCACCTGGATAGCCCAGTATCTGCTTACTACTAACAACAGCCCACTCCCTGTGCTTTGTACATTTTTTTTTTTAAATTAGTTTCAGGGGTAGAATTTAGTGATTCATCAGTTGCATATAACAGCCAGTGCTCATTACATCACGTGCCCTCCTCAATGCCCATCACCCAGTTACTCCATCCCCCCAGCCACCTCCCCTCCAGCAACCCCAGTTTTTTTTTTCCCCCATACTTAAGAGTCTCTTATGTTTTGTCTCCCTTGGTTTCCCTCTTATTTTATTTTTCCTTCCCTTCTCCTATGTTCATCTGTTTTGTTTCTTAAATTCACATACGAGTGAAATCATATAGCATTTGTCTTTCTCTGACTGACTTATTTCACTCAGCGTAATACCCTCTAGTTCCATCCATGTCATTGCAAATGGCAAGATTTCATTCTGATGACTGAGTAATAGTCCATTGTGTATATGGACCACATCTTCTTTATCCGTTCCTCTGTTGATGGACAGTGATTACTCATGTTCTTAACTGGTGACCATTGCAGTTTTTGTTTAGTTTGGTTATTTGTCTTCCTCTGGGCAAGACCCTCAAGGGGAGGAAACCTAGTTTCTGGTTTGGGGACTCTGAAAAGCACAATTTTTTCAAACTGCTTACATGACCTATGGCTCCTGCTGGATCTCTGTCTCCTGTGTTGACTGTCCCCTCAATGGGGACCTTAGCTTGTCACTCAGCTTGAGCTGCACTATAGTAGAATGTTTTGAGTTTTGGCCTTCTGCCTCCATTTCTTCTATCCTGTTTTAGCCAAGGAAGCCAAAAGTGGGGAGGTATTTGTCTTCACCCCCCCACCTTTGCCCTGGCACATGTGTGCTCACGCACATATACACATATACATGTACAACATGAATCCCCCGTTTGAATGAATTTGCTCATATCAAAAACTTGAACAGAAACCTTGACCCCTCCTTCACCCTCAAACCCCACCATTCATCATGTCTCACAGATTCTTTCCCCAGAGTGTCTCCTGAGTCTGTCCACTTCTCTCCATCCTCATTGCCATGACATATCTCAGGTCTGCCCATACCCACCAGAATCTCTCAGCACCATGGCAGCTCTTCCTTCCAGCCTTCTTTTCCCATAGTTACCAAGGTGAGAGACTTCCTCTCCAGGAGAGGCCACATGATCCTTGAGCTGGGGGCAAAATCATTAGAACTGGAACTTATGTGAATTTCATGCTTTAAAAATTTAGAATGGTGTTTTTTATATTTTCTACAACATACTAGTGCATCAGTAAGAATGCACTTTATAAATAAATAATTTATGATAGGGAAGCATGCTCCAAAATATTTTACTCATATAAGTTGACAATTAAAAAAATAAGTGTAGAGATCACCATTCTACATAGGATAACCAACCAAGTATAAAATTAGGATAAACTTTTAGAAATAAGCCCTGATAATAACATGACTGCATTAAACACCACCATACCCAGTTGGACTGAGGGGAAAGTTCAGATTTCCTCCTCTTCTCCTTCTTCTTCTTCTTCTTCCTCTTCTTCTTTTCTTTATCCTTCTTCTCCTTCTTCTATGACTTTGTTGAGATATAATAACACATATCATAAAACTTATCCATGTATATAAATGGTACAATTTCATGTTTTTAGCATATTTTTAGATATGTGCAACCATAATCACAATCAGGTTTAGCATAGTTTCATTGCCTTGAAAAGAAATCTTTTGGTATCTTTTATTTAGCCTCACCTCCCACATCCCCCTTGAGCCTTAAGCAACCACTAATTGACTTTCTGTCATATGTATTTCTTTATTTTGGACATTTCATATAAATGGAATCATGTAATTTATGGATTTCCATGAGCGACTTCTTTTACTTGACATAATGATTTCAAAGTTCATCCAAGATATAGCATCCCTTTACATGACCAGATAAATACCATTCCATGGTATGGATGTTGTATTTTTTTTTCAAACTATTTTCTATTGATAGATATCATACTATTTTCCTCTTTTGTGTATTATAAAAATATCATTATAAACATTCATATACAAGTTTTTGTGTGGATATATGTTTTCACTTTCTTGGTTCCATACCTAGGGGTGGAATTGCTAGGTCATATGGTAACTCTAATTTAACTAAAGAGTTGCCAGACTCTTTTCCAAAGTGATTACACCAGTTTATATGCCCACTAACAATATATGAGGGTTCCATTTTCACTATATCCTGGTCAATGGTAGTTATTATGATTTTTTTGGTTCTAGTGGTCTTAGAGGATGTAAAGTTGGATATAATTGTGCTTTATTCTGCTGTTTTCCTGAAAATTTATTATGTTGAGCATCTTTTCATGTGTTTATTGGCCATTTGTGTATATTCCTTGAGGAAAGGTCTATGAAGATCTTTTCCTCATTTTCAACTGGATTGTCCTTTTATTATTGAGTTCTAAGAGCTCTTTATGTATTGCAGATACAAACCCTGTATCAGATATATTATTTACAGATATATTTTCCTATTCTTTGGATTGTCTTTTCACTTTCCTGATAGTCTTTTGATAAGCAAAAGTTTTTAATATGATATAGTTAAATTTCCCTGTTTTTTTTCCCTTTGGCTGTTCATGCTTTTTGTGTTATAGATAAGAATCCTTTGCCAAATCCAAAGTCATAAAGTTTTGTCACCGTGTTTTCTTCTAAGTGTTTGATAGTTGCAGCTCTTACATCTAGATCTTTGATCCAATTTATGTTAATTTTTTATATGGTATAAGGTAAAAGTCCAACTTCCTTCATATCTTTTTATGTTTTTAAAGTAATCTCTACCCCCCATGTGGGACTTGAACTCATGATCCTCAGATAGCATCACATGCTCTATTAACTGAGACAGCCAGGCTCCCCCCAACTTCACTTTTTTATAAATAACTGTCCAGTTGTCCTAGCACCATTTGTTGAAAAGACTATTCTTTCTCCATTGAATGGTCTTGCAACCTTGTCAGAAATCAGTTGACTGTAAATGTACGAATTTATTTCTGGATGCTCCGTCCCATTCCACAGATCTATATGTCTATTCTCGCGCCAGTACTTTACTGTCTTGATTACTATTGCTTTGTAGTAAGTTTTGAATCCAGAAGTGTGAATACTCCTACTTTTGTCTTCTTTTTCAGGATTGTTTTGGCTATTCTGGGTCCCTTGCAATTTCATATGAATTTTATAATTAACTTCTCAATTCCTACAAAGAAGTCAATTGGGATTCTGATAGAGATTGTGTTAAGTCTATGAATCTTTTTAGGGATTACTGACATTTTAACAATATTATGTCTTCAATCTATGAACATGAGATCTTTTCTTCCTATTTAGATCTTTAATTTTTTCAAGAGTACAATTTTTTCACTCTTTTTGTGATTCCTGATGTTAATGTGAATGGACTTGGGGTTTTTTGTTTGTTTTTAAATAAACTCTACCCCTGACATAGGACTCAAATTCATGACCCCAAGATCAAGAGTCAAATGCTCTACAAGCTGAGCCAACCGGGTTCATGGATTTGTTAATTTCACTTTCAAATAGTTCATTCCAAGTATATGGAACTACAACTAATTTTTGCATGTTGGTTGTGAATCCTACAACCTTGTTAAACTTGTTTTTCAGTTCTAGTAGTTTTCTGGTGGATCCTCTTAGATTTTTCTATTGTAAGATTATGTCATCTGTGAATGGAGATAATTTGTTTCTTCTTTCCAACATGGATATCTTTTCTTTCTTTTTCTTGCCTGATTGTCCTGGCCAAGGACTGCCAATAGGTTTTTGAGTAGCATCATCAAGAGCAAACACTTTGATTTGTTTTTCATCTTAGGAGACCATTCCAGTCCTTCACCACTGAGTATAATATTAGCTGTGAGTTTTTTATAGATGCCTTTTATCAGGTTGAGAAAGTATTTTGTTTATTGGACTTTTCATCAAGAAATATGCTGGGTTTTGTCAAATGTTTTTTCTTTGTCTATTGAGATAATCATGTGATTTTGGGTTTTTTTTTGTTATAGATACAATGTATTATGTTAATTGATGTTTGGGTGTTGAACAAACCTTCCATTTCTTGGATAAATCCCATTTGGTCATGGTATTTTTAAATGTTGTAAGATTTAGTTTGGTAGAATTTTTTTTGAGGATTTATGCAACTATAATCTTAAAAAAACTACTTGTCTGTAGTTTTCTTGTGATGTCTTCATCTGGTTTTGGTATCAGGATAATACCATCCTCATAAAACAAGTTGGGAAGTGTTCCCTCCACTTGTATCTTTTTCTTTTTTCTCTTTGTTCTTTGGCTTGCATTCTCTCTATTGATCTCTCTTCCAGTTCTATAATTCTTTATTCTGCCAGTTCAAATCTAATGTTGAATATGTCCAGGGAATTTGTTTTTATTTCAGTACTTTTTAACTACGGAATTTCTACTCAGTTCTTTTTAATAATTTCTCTATCTTTATTGATATTCTGTATTCGATGTGACACTGGCATCATACCTTCCTCTACTTCTTTCCTCATGCTTTCCTTCATTCTATGAGTATATTTATAATGCCTATCTTAAGATATTTTTCTGTGAATCCTGACATCTTGCTCTCGCAGACAGTTTCAATGCCTCCTTTTTATTCCAGTGTATGGGTCCTACTTTCCTGTTTCTTTCCGTGCCTTGTAATTTTCTGTTGGAAACTGGATATTTTAAATGATATATTGTAGCTCTTTTGGCATAAGTCCCCCTCTGCAAATCCTGTTATTGTTATTTGCTTATTTATTTTTAGTACATGACTAGACTGTGTTGGTGAAGACTATTTCCTTCACATACAGCATTCAGCCTCTGATGTTCTTCCTCAGATAGGCTCAGCTTTGGGTATATTCACAGTTGGGGTAGAGCTCTCTCTTTCTCTTTCCCTCACCACAGCCAGCTTTTAAATTGCACTAATTGCCCTGAGATTGCTCTATTGTTTTCAACAATACCTTGGGTGGGGCATAAATTGCTCTGCAAACTAATTCAATCAAATTCTAGCTCCTTTGAAGGAATAGTTTAGGAGGTTCCTGTTAGATATTTGTTCTGACTCCAGGCATCCTCCCAGTTGCCTTACTCTCCACAGTTTTTTCCTACAAACTAGCTGGCCGACCAGCTGGGCTGCCACAAATTTCCTGATTGTTTTTCGCCACAACCTCTGTTGTTCTTGAGGGTACACTTGGGTTTGAACTTCTCTGTGGTCTTTTGTAATTTCACTTTTTTGCCGTTCTTTCGGAAGAGATGAAGAGCTATCTGTCTTGTTGCCTGCTCTTGCTGTCAGCCAAATCCCTGAGCCTGGGATCTAGAGCTGTGGGCGGGGACAATGACAAGCTTCTTTCTGAGCCACATCCCTACTCTAGGGACTAAACGCTCAGCAGGGGCTGGCCGGAGCCCGAGGTCCTCTCAGCTTTCCTCTCCTATCCTGCAGCCACCATCCCACAAATGGCAAAAATGACTTGGCCTCAGTGCTCTTGCCAGCAAGCAGCTAGGCTCAGGAGACAACTGCTGAAGTCTTGCTTCTTGTTAAAGGAAAGACCTCTGACCGGGAGCTGGGCATCCCGGGAGCCCTGCGATCTTACTTGCAGAGGTTTGCAGTAGATCTCCCCCTTCCTGAGCTGGGGGCAGACGGTAGAGAAAGGGAGCAGTTTTGGTTCACATACAACAGAATCTTGCCTTTATCAAATTTCCACAGATTTTCTTGGATGGATGTTTCTTCATTCACTGCCTTAGGATAATTTCTGGAGGCTTTAAATGGTTGTTTTTAATACAATTGTTATAGGCACACTGTCTTGCTAGAAGTCAATCTTCTGTCTTATTTCTTAATGTATTTTAAAAACCTCTGTACTCGTACCCCTGGTCTATCTCCGGTCTCATTCATCTTAAACTCTATGTTTTGGCCATTAGAAACTGCCCTTCACTTCTTGAAGAAGCTATATTCCCTTTCACCCCCATGCTTTGCTCATGCCGTTACTTAAGCCTGCAGCATGACTTCCCTTTCTTCACATGGCTAACTTCTCCTCCTACATGGGTAAATGGTGCCAAATCCCCAGCTCTCAGTTAGGTGCCTCCATATGTGTTTCCACAGCACCCTGTTTTTTCTGTTTATCCCACTTGTCACGTGCTGATTGTGTATTGTGTATTAAGTATTAAGTATTGTGTATATACTTACCTCCCAGTAGACAGGGCCCTTAAAAGAGTCTTATCTATTATGGGTTGAGTTTGGCTTCATGTAGCAGAAAATTTAAACAACAGTGGCTGAAACAGAAGAGAAGTTCACTTTTCTCAAGTAATGAAAAATCCAGGGGAATGTTGGCATTGGTTCAGTAGCTCAAGAATACCCGGTCAGAAGATCCTGCCCTCTTCCCGGCCTTTTCCTGCTGGGTGTGTGATGTCTACCTTCCGGGTGTAAGGAAGAGAACCGAAGAAGGAAGAAGGTCGCTGTATTCCCATCGTTTAGCAGAGAACTTATCGTATAACAGGCACTCAGTAAATAATAATTAAAAACAACAAGAGAAATGGTTGTGACAGAATTGTAATAAAGCATCCACATATAACATGGGGTTGTTCACATAGTGGGTCAGATTGCAAGAGACTTTAGTCATCCCATATATGATTCTTTTTTTTTCCAGATTTTTAAAAAGATTTTATTTATTTTATTATTTGAGAGAGAGAGAGGGAGAGTGTACACATGAGCGGGGAATGGGGCAGAGGAGGAGAGAGAGAGAGAGAGAATTTGAAGCAGACTTTGCGTGGAGTGTGGAGGCCCACACGGGGCTCGATCTCACAACCATAAGATCGTGACTTGAGCTGAAACCAAGCATTGGACACTTAACCAACTGAGCCATCCAGGCACTCCTCATCCCACATTATGATTCTGAACCTGAGTTGAGGTGTGCCTAGGGTGAAGGGTGCATATAAGAATCTTGGGGAAGAAGAGCTATCAGTGTATCCATTGCCCCTGGGTGTGTCGATACACCTGCCCTGCCTAGACTCACCAAGCTGGTAAAATCTCCTCTGTGTTTCAGATAAGGAAACTGAGCTATGACTTGCCCCATATCACAAGATGGTGGAAGCCTAGTGAGTCTAGAATATTATAAAATAACTGAAAAAGAATGGAAAACAAAATATACTATAAAACTAGCACCATGAAAATCAATGGATTATAAATTTTAAATTGGACTTTTAGCAGACATAAACTTTAAATCATCAAAGATCAGTAGGATGTATTTGAAGTTTGTCTGCAAATGCGTTCCCTGACATTTCTAAGAATCGCAGTCTTCCTTCTCATTACAGAAGAATAGGAAATTATAGACAAACATGTGCAGTAAGTCCTACCAAAACTTTTCAACTGAAAGATGACAGAATATCAGAGGATAATTCAAGGCACATGTTTGAGTGGTGGACTGGCCTTTCATGTCATTTGAATTAACATTTTGTCTTGCTAAAGTTTACAAATCAATTTTATATCTGAGAACGCCTTCCGGAAATGATTTCATAGTATTCTGTGGGTAAAAAGGTCTTCACGTCATCTTCCCGTCTTGGCTTACTTAATGAATTATTCTCTTTAAGGGTTATGTTTTCTGGATTTGGCTTGCCATCTGTGTCTTTTGAAGTCCAAATTCCATATCTCATATAGTCATTTTAGGGTTCAGTGTTTCACTGTCTCAGATAACTCAGCATTGGCGATCTGTTTTGCTCCCCCTTGAACTGAAAGGCATTCAGTTGCAATCTGAAGGTGAATGTCATTCCTTTGAGCTGAGAGATCAGACAAACAGCTGAATAACCTTGACAGAAGCTCAAAACTGGAAAAACAAAATACAACTCTAATAGGGGGTCTTCCCCAGGGGTGAATCCTATTCCTGTCCCTCATCCCCATAAATGAGACTTGAGCTGCAAACCTTTAGATTTTCATTTGTGTCTTTAAAATAATATGAGTAAGGCCCATAAGCAAAAATATCAGACCCTAGACTGCCTTAGAGACAGCATAAAGGCAAAGCAGGCCATTTGGCTCTCGGGGACTGGTGCAGAGAGCTAGCCAATGTCAAGGTCATTCAGTCAGTTTGTAGCAAAGACTCAAAGCCTGGTCTCCTTACAGCGTTGCACCCACCACTCTACCCATTCATCTTCTTTCTCTCTCTCTTTTTTTCTTTCACCTGTAATTGACATGTAGCACTGTATTAGTTTTGGGTGTACATGTAATGATTCAATATATTTATCTGCTGTGACATGATTACTACGATAAGTTTAATTAACACCCATCACCACACAGTGACAACTTTTTATTTCCTTCTAATGAGAACCTTCAAGATCTACTCTCTTAGCAACTTGCAAATACAGACCGGAGGACTGTTGGTTACGACTGCCAGCCTGTACATGACATCCCCAGGACTTATTTATCACGTGACTGGAAGTTTGGACCTTCTGAGTGCCATCATTCCATTTTGCTCATCCCAAACCCCCACCTCTGACAACATTCCAAATCTGTTTCCCTGTACCGATGACTTTGCTTTTTCCTTTTCGAGCCCACATGTAAGTGAGATCATGTGGTAGTTCTCTGCATATACTCCTATAAGTCAACAAACAAAATATAAAGATGTGGCAAAGACTACTAGCCTTCCTCTCAATATATTCGATCGTAGTAAGAGAAATAGGCTATGTTTTGCAGCCTTCCTGGAAGCTGACTATGGTCATGTGACTAAGTTCTCTACGTTGGGATTAAGAAAAATAGTTGAAGGCAGTCTTGGGACTGTTCCTTGAGGGACATCAGGCACATAACTGTGTTGCCTGGTGTCACAGTGCTCAGTTAGGACCATGAGCCACATGGAAAATCACAACCATGCAGGCAAGAGGGAAAAGGGAAAGACACCAGGTTCCCACAGCTTCATTTTCTCCACGGACCCCAGCAGTGAGGGCCAGATGGCATGCAGCGCAGACAAGGCAATTGCCACACTGACCTGGAGCCCCAAACACAGACTTCCTGCCTTTTTATGGAGCCAGAGGCCCTGGAGGAAAGATAAGGGGAATGACAGGATTGGCAGGTACTGAGTCCTTCTGGGGAAAAGCACCTTAGCCAAGGCAGCTGGCTGTGAATGAGGTTTCTGAGAGACATATAGGCAGGGCCTCAAGGGAGGCCCAGAAAAGGAGGCCTCACCATTGAGGCTCCCAGGCCTAGGAAGCTGGGATGAGTTTGAGCACTGCCCATCTGGTCCAGAGAATGAGGTGGAGGCAGAGAAGCCGAGTCCTTGCTTATAACTCCCTCCAGAGATGGAGTCTGGCGTAGAGAGGGCAGCTTTTTCACGTTGAGTCCTGCCAGGCACTGCCCGGGTATGGCCTGCGGTAGGGTCTGAAAGATAACACACAGAATCCTAGCCCAGAGCTGGACTATGACAATCGTTCATTTTTCTTCTTGTCCCTCATCCTGCTGTGAGGAATGTGGCTCTAGCTGCCACCTCAGGTGATGAGGACAGAAACTCCATACTAAAGATGGCAGAAAGGTGAGCCAGAAGCCTCCTGAATCCCTAAGGAATTTTGTGGGGCCAAGTTACCATGCTGACCCTGAACTGCAGCTCCAGGTCACTCCTTTGATATGACAAAAACCTACAAAATGTGGCTTAAGCCACATTTCTTCTCTAATTGTTGAACCTAGTCTAATAAATACTGTAGTTTGAAAAGTGGGCATCTTAACCTTGAACCACTAATTCAATGAGTGCTTTTGGGCTTTCTGGTGGGCTGATGGTCATGTGCGTAGCAAACATTTCATGTATGTGGGAGGGATATTCACCCCACGCTTTTGTTTTGCTACACCAGTCGGTGGACAGGAGAATGCCCACTCTTGGATCTCTTCTGATTTAATACCTCCATTAAATTCACCATTTTATTTCATAGTTTTCCATTAGTCTTCTTAGGGAAAGGGGGCTCTTTCCCTCTCTGCCCTAATTTGGTTTCTGGAAATCGCCTCTGTCCATATAATGTTTTCGTAATGTGTACCTCTACCCATTCTGAGTTTCTAGCAAAATTTGTTCCAATTTTGACCACCTTCCTCTTAGTTGAAGCTGGATGGATCGTATTTCTTCTATCAACAGCTGTTTCTGGTTAAAAAGACTCATCCTGGAAGTGGATCCATCCTCTGAGCTATATGCCTTTTGCCAACCCTGTCTTGGATTCCTCCAACAAATTCTCCGTTCTGACAGTGTTTCTTCTCTTTGCTTCAGGAGTGGAAAGGCTGCTGGCTCCCAGTTTGTATTCCATAATGCCTGTTCATAGGAGACAGCCAAATGTCTCACACTCACTGCTACTAAGGATGCCTCATTGATGCCCAGATAAGCCCTGTTGCCTAAATGGCTCTTATTTGGGAACTACAGAGTAACACGGCTGGGTTGGGTGGAGGTGGGAGGTGTTAGCAGTGGGCCGAGTCACTGCAATTCAACTTTCAACACTTAGTTCTTTACGTCATCCTGACTACTTAATAACCAGGGTTCAGTTGATTGATACCATTTTCCTTTCTAAGGGGAAATTAGGTCTGATTCTTTTCCTATTTGTCAAGTGTATGGTTCCTGGTTGATTCAGACCATGGTCTAGCTGTTCCTTCAAACAGTGAGTCTCTAGTGCAGGACTTACATAAAGGTGGCTTTATCAGGGACAAAGACTGTCCATTGGAGAAAAAAGTTAAAACAATAATCATGATATCAGGGGCTTTTTTTCCTGCAGTTTTTTTTTTGAAACATTATTGCTATTTTATGCAGAAGTTCCTATGAACCGACTTAGAGTGAGACACTAACTCCTGGGGTTCTTAGAGCTAACTAGAAGTTCAAGGTTCCCCAGTGGAGAGAGACAAGAAACAAGTAAGTTAGTAAAACGTGAAAAGCCCTAAAAGACTCATGTGCAAGGATGCTAGGGACCGCAGGGGAGACAGTACCAAGAGGGTCAGACAAGGCTTCCCAAAGGAGGTTCAATTTATTAGCTTCCGACCTTCATGTAAAGACTTTTTTCTTGAGTCTTCATTTCATCAACTAACACTAGTTAATATTCTCCTATATTGTGAGTTTAACTATGCCATTGATCATTCTAGGCATTTTGGGATTTATTTGAAAACTAAACGGTGCAATCAGTGAAGCACCTAGAGGATGACTTTCTTTGGGGGAAGAAAGATAGGTAGGTATTTAATTTGGCAGGGGTGCTGTAGGATGAACCAAATGAAATTTTGAACTGATGAAGGAGCAAACTTTGTCTTACTAAGACCTTACAGGTGGCTCGGCTGGGGGTTATAGTAAAGTGACCAAACAGCTTCATATATTCAAGTCAGAGCTCTTTTGAGGAAGGAATGCGGGCATAATTAGAAATAATGATGTGAGATAACAGGTATAAAAAAGGATCCATCCATCTTGAGATGGTTGAGAGAGAGAACACTGGACAGAGACAGGAGATCTAGTTTCTTCTCTGGCCATCATTTGCAGGGGAGAACTGTCAGATCCTGCTGTGGAACTTTCTAAAGTTGCTCTCCATACTAAGCTTAGAAGCATACAAGTGCAGACCTTCCAGGGTAAGGCCTTGCAGTCAGGTGGCCTGATGCCCTGAAGCATCACAGTGGTTATTATCTCTCTGATGTTTATCTCCTGAAAGTCCATTACAGACAAGGCCAGTCTGATGATACTTAACTTACTTCAGTATCATCTATATGTAATAGGACTTGGCACATAGTGTGCACATAGACAACATTGGTTGAATTGAAGAAGGAATTGCGATGACTCCATGGGGATGAGTTCAGGAGGGCACAGGGCCTAGAGGTGGGTGTAATAGAGAGGTACAGGGAGGGACATATCTGGGGTCTTACTGCACTGAAACCTGTCCTACTCCAAAAATGGTAAGCAGTGACAACACCTGCCCAGCTGTTGAGGCCACCTTGCACCATCTCTAAGACCAGTCCCACCACATTCACAATTCTAGAACAGGAGTCAGCAAGCTTTTTCAGTAAAGCACCAGGCAGTGAATATTTTTCATTTTGTAGGTCACATTGTCTCTGTCACAATCCAACCCTGATGTCTATATCATGTTGAGAAAGTACAGACAATAGGCAAACACACCCGCATCGTTGTGTTCCAATGAGTTTCATTCACAAAACATGTCACCTACCTGGAGCTGACTCATAGGCCATGGTTTACTGACTTCTGATATGGAACTAAAAGGGGCAATGCCAGTAAGGACAGCCTGGTGGTCCTTCTGCCCACCTCCTCCAAGTCTTGCCTTCATGAGAGCTACCGTAAAGACAAGCCTTGGGCAAAACGCCCAAGTAAGTGAACAGAGATTTAAGTCTTCCCTCCAAAGAAGCAAGCTAAGTCCTCTGAAATACTAAACTGTGCATTTTTATGACTGTGCATTTTTATTCTCTTATCTTTCTGAGATTTGGGGGTGGTGTGTTATCTTAGGAATTTTGCACGATATGATAAGCTTTCACTGTGATACCGATAGAAGGATTTTTTCTGTGGTAAGTACATTCATTCCCGTAGAATAGGTCTGGGCTGATGCCGGGTGTTGGCAGACTCACCTGAGCCCCTGCCATCATGTCCAGAGCAGCAGGAGAGAGGCAATGGAGAGGAGTGGTGTGAACATCTACCAAAGGCTTCACAGTATGATTTATTTCAGTTGTTTCAGAATTTTCTTCAACTCACTTAAAATTAGGTTCCCGGTCTGTCTGCTTGGTAGGGAAATTTATTTTCAGCCATTACTATGGTTATCCTGTGTAGTAAAAGACACCTTGAGCCCTCAGTCTTCAGGCTACACTGGTTGCTCCTGAGAGCTCCAGTTTCTTCCATTCTGGGTTTTGGTAATATGTCTGGGGCACAGGAATGGTTGGATAAGCTGAGAACCCTACTATGGTTTGAACAGCCTTCCTTGGAGCACTGCCTAACATCTTCCTGACTCTCCAGGACATGGAACTTAAGCAATGAAGAGCAGGAGTGTTTCTACTGAGATGAAGTGTTCTTCTCTTGGCAATGAAAAGTCCTTGACTTAAGGAAACCCTAACATTGGATTGTGTGTCAGTGTGTATGGGTGTGGGAGGAGAGGCACAGGGAAAATACAGTGAAAATCTCAGAAATTAATCTACCACACATTATTTTATGTAATCACCACCCTATTCCTGAAAAAGAGGTAGATGAGCAACCTTTAGTTTAGAGGGGTTGAGTAGACTCTGGAAGTCACAGGGCTTCTTAGCAGACGTGACCTTGGGTGTGTCTGCCTTCAGACCCCTGGCTGCTTCCACTAGGCTACACTGCCTTCTCACTAATGCCTTGGTCTATTGCTAAAGCAGCTTGGCTTCCCAAGGGAACTTTCCTTATTCTGTGTTTGAATAATCATAGCTCCTACTGGCTTAGGCTGTCAGCAGCAAAGATCTCATCTTCCTCTACATCCAGATATAAACCTGGCCCCAGGGGTAATTCCTGGCAGAGAAAGCTGACTGGTGTGGTCATGGATTGGATCAGAAGGGAAATACTCCAATTCTTATACGAAATTCATCAGCTGTTAAGTGTCTCCAAATTTTCCTCTAATAGTCTCATTAGGGATCTGGAACCTGTCTTCAAAGAAACAGCATCATTCACCACTGGCTTTTTGAGGGATTTGAGTATACATAGAGTAGGAATTGTAGCCAAGTGTGGTTACATTCTTAATTTAAGGAGTAAAGAAGTAAACTAAGCCCTAGGTCTGTTTTCCTAAGATAAGGGAAACTATAAGAATTGGGTTTGTTTACACACATACATGTATTTTTTTCCATATAGATCCACATCCAATGTTTGCATTAACATAACAATTCGGAGTAAAGTCAAAACACATTTAAATTACATTTTCCATATATTCCAGAAAGAAGGTACCATATGCCCTAAGACATAAAAGTGAGAGATGAACAGAATGTTCAGGGAATATTTTGTCTGGTGTGGTTCTAGCTAAGGGTTTGTAGATGTGGAGGTATCATTGAAAAAGTAGATTGAAGCCAGATTTTGTAGGACTATAAGTTTTATTCCATGAATAGTGGGGAGTCATTGATAGATTTTGAATGGAAGTGACATGATGAATTTTACATTGTACCAATTTTATATATATATATATTATATATTATATATATACATATATAATATATATATTATATACATATATATATTATATATACATACATATATATATACATATATACACCTCTCTAGTAAAAGTCTACGGGTAGAGAGGAAGAGAGTGTGGCAGATACTTGGCACTCACCATATATTCCATGTGTCTCTATATTTTCCTGCCTTTCTCACAGTTTGGTTAGATTACATGACTAGTTCTGGCCAATGGTCTGGCACTTCTACTTCCACTTCAAATTTGTGTCACTTCCTGCTTAAGGCAATAACAAGCCTGTCTGTCCTTCTTTCTCTTCTCTTTATCAGAGATCACAGAGGCATGTGTTGAAATGGCAGAGTCACAAGATGGAAGCAGAATGGACTTTGAACCACCACATGGATGAGAGCCACTCTGGAGACCACGCAACCTGTATCAGATCTGTTATGAGTCCATAACAATAAGACTTTCTTATTTTAAGCTGCTAAGATTTCCACAGTTGACAGCAATAGCCACTAACGTTAATTATCCTGGTGAATGCAAAGGACTGGAACGAAGACATGACAGCAGTATTTGGAAGGAGAGAAATTATTTAAGAGATAAAACCTACAGGGGACCAAGGCTGGTGTTGGGAGTGAGACTTAGGGAGAAGAGAATGATGACCTGAGCTTTTAGCTAAAGAGGGCTGCCCTGCCATTAACAAAGACAGAGGCAGAGGGAGGGGACAGAGTGGAAGGTGCTGAGTTGGAAGTGTCTAGAGAACATCCAGGAAGACATTTCTAGCTGACAGTAGAAGATGTGTGTCTGGCCCTTAGGAAATGTGTCTCTCTTGCAAAGTGCCCCCCTTGGGCAAGTGGAAAGAGAAAAGGGGCCAAAAGAAAGGTCTGGGGGTGAGATGCAAGACAAGAAAGATTATCCAAACAAGTTGATGAAGGGAGAGGAATGGAGAGAGAGGGCAAAAGAGTGTAGAGGCAGTGTCAGGGGAGGAGGAAACTTCAACAAAGAGCTGGACCACAGCACAGTATGATATAGGGACATTTCCCACATCCCTAAACTGCTTGCTGATATTACCATGTGCATTTTCATTGGTTGTGAGGAACAAGTGATGCATTTTCTTTCTTCACTTCTTTCTACTCAGACATTATAAAAAAAATTTTGGGGGCGCCTGGGTGTCTCAGTGGGTTAAGCCTCTGCCTTCGGCTCAGGTCATGATCCCAGGGTCCTGGGATCGAGCCCCACATCAAGCTCTCTGCTCAGCGGGGAGCCTGCTTCCCTCCTCTCTCTCTGCCTGCCTCTCTGTCTACTTGTGATCTCTGTCTGTTAAATAAATAAATAAAATATTAAAAAAAAATTTTGTATTTAGAGCTCTGATCTTTGTATGAGAAAAACATGAGAAACTGTCATCATAAGCATCATCCTCAATGAACAATGAAGTTACTTACACATCACTTCAGAGCAGTTCCTGATATCTAGGAACCTTTCTTCTAGTCCCAGCAGTAGATCACACACATGGAGAATGACCACATTGAAACAAGTGCCTGGTGGGGGGTAGGTGCCAAAGAATGATTTCAGCAATCAATTACTACCTTTGCTGGGCTAAAGCCTGGGACCCATGGGAGAAGCTCTCCCAGAGAAAGAACACTGGGCTGGAGTTTGACAAAATAAAGGGAAAACGAAGACAGAGAGGAAGCAAAAGGAAGGAGAGGTCCAGAGTAAACAAAGGCCTGGAGGTAGAAGTGTATGTGACATTTTCCTACCAGTTCCTCTGGATTACATCACAGCACAGAGTACTATTCACACTGAGGTTCATATCGGTAGTGCCCTTGGGTTGCTCAACGCAGTGGCTCAGTCTGCTATCTACACAAATACTAGACACGGACTGGAGGTGAAGCCAGGTAGGTAGGTAGGGGCCATGTTGTAAAAGACCTTAAATGCCAACGTGGAATCATTTACATTGAATGTGAGGATCAACTTGAGATTTTTGAACAGAGGTCTAAAGTGGGACTAATTGCATTAGAAATATACCTCCAGGAGTTTATAGGGTGCCTTAGAAGGTCAAAAAGAATAAAGACAGCAAGAAGAACTAGAAAACAATTGCAAATATTCAGATTTAAGATGATGGAGTTTTTAGTCTCTGGTTGTAATGGGCTTGAAAAGTGAGTGAGTCAACAGCCTAGAGGCCGTCCAAGGGCAACTCTCAAAAACTCAGGTCAGCAGGCAGGGAAATTCAGAATCAGCCATCATTTGGGTAGAAATATGAGTGATTTGGCTTTAGAAATGCTGATTTGGGAAAGGCAGGTGGTCTTGCAGGAGGCATCCAGTTGAAAGTTGGAAGATGGGGATGAAGTACAGGTGTGTTTGCTTGGGCTGCAGATGGAGGGTATTCGAAGAAAGACATACTCCCAAGGAGGACATACCCCAAACAATGAGGATTTGGGGGAAAAAGCAGAGTTTAAGACTGTCCTGTGTCCTCTGTGTCTCATTATTATCATGTGTCCTATGTTTGAGGATTGGAGAAGGAAGTGTAACTGAGAGAGGTGGTTGGCCAAAGGGAAAGACACAAACAGGTACAAAATAAGAGAGAGGTTTCCTGTAGGAGTGAGGGGTCTCATTGCCACGGTGCCAAAGAGAAGTTCTCTTGATTTCCCTAGTTCTTCTTCTAACCTTGGAGCAGTTTCAGAACAGCGGCTTCTATAGATGACAAAAAGTCAGTGCTGCTGCATGCTTTTTTCTGGAAATGCCTTCTGGAGTGGGGGAGAGGTGACCTTCAAGCCAGCTCCCTACAGAAAACTGCCCGCTCTGCTGTGAAGCAGTTAGACACAAAGTCCTTGGCTCAGAGTTTCCAGGGAGCTAAGCAGATGGTAGCTGTGTCAACTGCAGCTGCAAACAGCTTCATCTTCAGTTTATTTCCAGGAGCCGGAGGAGCTCAGGGGTAGTTAACAGCTGTCTACCTGTAGGGACTCAAATGATCACTTCGCCATCAAGCCATCATATCCTGAAGAGTGACTTAGCAATCTATCTCAATGCTTCCTGGGGGTGTGAGAGAACTGCCCAAAGGCCTCCCTGATGCACCCATGGAAGGGCTTTGCTGGTTCAAAAGAGACTAAATATACCCTTTAATGAAGACCTTTCATGAACAAAAAGACGCTCACTCTAACACGCAACTCTTGGTCATTCTTTCTGAGAATAAATGGCGTTTGTGTCATCTGAAGGTTTGCCTCTTTGACAGTCTCCCAGGGAAATTATTTGTCCTTTTTGCTGAAAACTATAGCTTAAACCATGGGGTTTGGAATGAGGAATATTAACCACCAACTAGAGTCACCACCAAGCCCCAGCCCCTGTCAGGCTATTGGGGAGTTTTTATAAATATTTGAGGGGAAACAACTGGTTATGGGAAGTACCTGGCTCATGCATGATGTCACTTCAGACAGAACAGAGTGTTAGGTCATTAGGAAAACAGCACAGAGGCAGCTTTTCTCTTGAACCCACTCCAGAATGGGAAGTGTTCTGTCAGGAGCTGGATTGCAAGTTACCTCTCCCCATCCCCAGAAGACGCTTCCAAAAAAGAAGCACATGGCCAGCCCTGACCTTCTGTAATCTATCTCAGCTGCTACCCTGAAACCGCTCCAAGGATGGGGGTGGGGAATGTTAATTAGACAATTGGAAAGATCTTCCCCAGCAGTGTTTATTCTTGAACCCTTATACTCAGCAATGGGAGTCAAGATCTTTGCCAGTATTTATTGAAATAAATATACATTGAGTTCTAGCAGGAGGAAGGTATGTGACATGCACTTGTCCCAGTTATATATTTCGGTGTACAAACAACCCCAACATTTAGCAGCTGAAAACAACAATGATTTAGCACTAAGCATTATTACCAGGGTCGATAGGATTCTGCTGTGTCCTTCTGCTCCACATGGCATCAGCTTGGAGTCACATCGAACTCAGGGGCTCAGCTGAGGTCAGAAGGTCCAAGATGGCATCAGTTATCCCTCTGGTTCCTCATCTGGGGTGGCTGGTTGGGTCTCTATCTCTCCATGAAGGTAGTTGCCACCCCTTACAGTATGGCAAAGAGGAATCCGCCAGTCCTTTTCAGGACTGGGCCCCAACTGGTATAGTATCTATTGGCCTAAGCATGTCAAAAGGCCAGTCCAGATTCAAAGGGAGGGGAAATATATTCCCCCTCTTCCTGGGAGGAGAGGCATGGGAAGAACCATTGGTGGCCATCTTTGGAAACAATCTACAGACCACTGCATACTGGTGCAGTAAATGAAAGTCATTCTGTTTCCCTGTACTCTCCAATGGCCTAAATGGAAGAAATGTTAGATTTTTCTCAGGAAAAAAAAATATATTTTTTAGTGCTTTTTGGTGTGTGCTTGGGTTGAGACACGGCAGCAAGCTCAATGCTGAGGCAAGCTGAGAAAATCAGAGGGTGGGAGGAAGCCAGGCCTAAGTGGGGACCTCCTGCTCAGGCTGTGGGTGGATATGAGGAGAATTCTCCTAGCTGCTGAGGTGGTTTCTGATGAGCTCAACTTTGGGATCTTTTGGGGCTCACCTTTAATCTCATGAAAGACTCTGGTCATTATTAATATCTGGGAGCCCAGTTTGACAGGACATGGGAAGGTAGGGAAGGGGGAAATCTCAGGTGAAGATACTGTTTCAAATGAAGGTGAGGGCAGCAGATGTTGGAAAGTCCTTCCATCAGGCATGGGTCTTGCTAGTGGTTGAGGTGCAAGGATGATTTCCGGTTAAGGAGAGGTGGCAGGAGCCATAGCTGGGGAGCAGGGCCCTCATAGCTGCTTAGGTTTCTGACAGAATCCAAAGACTTGAAAGATACTGGAGCTAGGCCACATCTCAAATGAATAAGAAACAGGGGAAACACATAGTTCTTCAGAAAAAACCCAGGCTTCAGAGATTTCCCTTTTCCTGGATTCAAGTGTCTATATCTTTCAGAAATTGTGCAAGCATGTGTCTGTGTGTGTGGGCATGCATGTGTGTGCTGGAGAAAAGGAAGGTGTGGGGAGCTGGCATGCAAGCGTGTAGAAGCTGTGGTTAGATATGTGTGCCCAGGGAAGCAAAGCCATGGGAAGAGAAAACACCCAAAGGCTGATGGGTCTGGTTCTCATCCTATCCCCTCTACTTAAAGGCAAAGGTAATTAATTAACACTGGTAAGTCTTAGATCGTCATCAGTAAAGGGGGAACAGCCATAATCATTACTTCTTAAGAGACTTTTCTTTTGAGGAGTAAGCAGCTAAGATTTATACAGTACTCTGTATTTTGCTTGGCACACACTGGCTCTCCACAATATTGGTTTCTCTCTTTCCATCCCTCCCCCAACACCGACCCGCCATTATCTGTGTGATTTTATCCCGAGCCAAATCCCTTTAGTCCCCACGAACATTAGCTAAGGAGCTAAGGAGGGGGGGGGGGGGGCGGAGGGCTTAGTAGACATACGGCTTTGGAGAGCTATGTAAGACAGCTGAAAAGATGGTGAAGCAGAGTAGACCAGATTGCTGCTCTACAGAAAAGCAAACCTCTGGAGGGCAAGTAGTATGTGAATTTGAGATCAATTATTTTACTGTTGGAAACTAGAAGCAAAACCCTTTTTACTCCTTGCGTCAACTTTTTCAAGATGCTCTTACTCATGTTTTTTCTAAACAAAATGATGTTGCCACTGGGTTAGATTTTAACCTTGCCCACTTGAATCATTCTTGACATTTTTGACAACAAAACCCTTTGCTTTAGGATAAAATTTGTGTTTCGGAACACTTGCTTGCTGTTGGAAGACCACGACGTCTCCAGCAGTGGGCCCTGCCCCCTGTAACTACTGTACCTTGCTCAGTTCAGCAGTTGCCCAAATCAGGAGCTTCTTACATATTTCCCTTTGGAGGCTAAACCAATGGTCTTTGGAGTGATCCTTGTTTCCAGTTGCCTTCTCCAAGGATGTTCTTCAACCACCTAGACCACAAGCATGATTTTACTGGATTATGCTGAGAATTGAAAAGCCAGCTCAACCACTCTAAAGGTGTGATCATATAGACATGGTGTTAAGGATCGATTTTAAATATGGAAAGAAGGGAGCTTTTTTCGTATTCTCTTTGGACTTTGGCTTGTAACAGAGTAGGAATCCCACAGAGTAGTGAAGAGCCCAACCACAAACAAGACAAGGAACCAGATGCCCTTTTCCCCAGATTCGTGTGGGAAAAAGTATAGAGTGTTAGCATAGAGCACACTTCATGCCAAAACTTTGTAAATATCTTATGCCTTGGGCTCTGTAAACCCTAATCACACTGCACATCACTTATGCAACCTCAGCTATTTATGGGGGTTGGGAAGGAAAATATGATTAACTCTAAGCAGACATTTCTGGCTTCAAGCCTCCAAATGATTCCTCTATCCTCAATATTTACTCCCCTTGAAAAAGAACTGTTTCTATGGAGAACACACATACACACAGAGAAGTCTCCACCAGTAACCCCCCAGCAAAAAAAAAAAAAAATAAAAGTAGCCTTTAAAACAAAAGAAGTCCACCATATAATTAAGTATTAACTTTTATCTGAACAGGGTCCAGGGCTCGCATTGGAATGGAAAAACACAATTAGGGTTAAATGGGAGTGTGTACATCCATTTCGGTTTGAGGTGAGGTCCTCAAAATACTGTTCACAGGTAAAATGTCTTCAGGATTGTCACGTTCTTTGCACAGCATCTGAGCACAGCAGAATACATAATAATAAATAGCAGATGGCTCCTTACTGCCCAGTGAGCGGTGAGTGCTTGAGCCGGGAGGGGGGTCAGCACTTCCTATGTAAGTTGCCCCACACTGTGTTGCAAACAGAACATTACTCGAGAAAATACCTTATTGATAAAGTATCTCACATCTTTAAGACTTGAGGGTTGGGGGACAAACAAGATACAATTTTGAGGGCAAATTTAAACAGAGGAAGGACAAGTGGTCCCCTCAAATGGAAACTTGGCTCTGCTTTTGAGACCCCTTTTACCTTCTGTCTCAGAAAGGGTCCGTGCATCTCGGTTGGGATGTGACTTGCCACAAAAAAATGCTAGTGGCAACCACAGATCACTCCCTAAATTTCGATGGCTTAGCCTAACTGTGGTTTATTCCTTGCTTACACAGAGCACCATGTGGGCCATGTGGGTTTGCCTCCATCTTGCAGAGACACCATCTGGAACACCTGGCCCCTGAGGTTGTCATAAGAGGGAAACAGAAGCTTGGAGTAGACCCACTGCCTTAGGCTGAAAGGGACACTTCTTGTTTCTTCTTCTTCTTCTTCTTCTTTTTTTTTTTTTAAGATTTTATTTATTTATTAGGGAGAGAAGGAGAGCATGTTAGAGAACAAGCATCAATGAGAGGGGTAAGGAAATGGAAGGAAAAGGAGAAGAAGACTCCTTGCTGAGCAGAGACCCCGATGCAGGGCTCAATCCCAGGATCTTGGGATCATGACCTGAGCTGAAGGCAGACGCTTAACCAACTGAGCCCCCCAGGCACTTCTTGCTTAGATACTTCTTGCTTCTCATGGCCCACCTGCCCGAACTAGTCTCATGGCCCCAGTGTAACCACAGGGGAGGCTGGGAAGGGGAGGATATCACGAGCCCCCTGTCTATGGCCTAATTCCCTGACATTGTAGAAGGTGCCAGAGCAAACAGCAATGAGTACCCAGTCACTGGCCAAGGTCCATCATGATGGCAGCTGAAGGAAACGTAAGGAGGTGGGGAGGAGGTTGGGACGGAGGCAGAATCTTAAAGCAAAATAAACAGAGAACTACCTGTTCATGTCAGCCAAAAAAGCAAAGGGGACAAGAAGTAAGGGAGTTTGGCTTCAAGGACACTGTTTTTAGTTTAAGGTGAAAAACCCTTCGGTTTGCTTCACCTCTCTTGCAGCCCAAACCTGTCTGCTGGTGTAAGGTTGAAGATTTTTCAAGTGCATCTGCTCTTGCCTGATGTTCTTTTTTCCTTTTAGTGTCTTTGTTTCCTGAAACTAACATGATTATGACAAAACTCTGGACCCAGTTTCGAAGTGACTTTCCCAGGTGTCTCAGTTCTTGGGACCATCAGGTCCTCTTAGGCCCCGGGCTCAGACAGCTCTTTGACAAATTCTCTCCTCTTCCCTCTCAACACTACTTTTTTTTTGGTCAGTGGATTTGGTTGTTGGGTTTTCAAAAAAAGAACAAGTCCTGAACTTCTCCCTTTTCTTTATTCTCTCTTTTGTCATCTGAGCCCTGACCCTTATCCTCTTAGTTATAGATGATTCCCGAAGCCTTACCGAGCTCACGTCCAGTCTGTCCAGCACTCATTGCCACATCGACCTTCATCCCAAACTGCATTCCTACGGTTGCCCTTATGGTAAAAAACCCATTTTCTTCCACCTTTCAATAGAACTTCAAACCCCTTTGATTATTTTTCTCTATGCTAAATAGTGAAATAGTTCCTACTATTTCCTCGCCGGTACCCTGCATACCTCCTCTGTTGCTCTCCTTTACATATTCAGCTCTGTATAAGCAAGTCATAGTACTTAGTGTTACGCCTGGCACAGAGTGAGGCTTCAGTAAACATCTACAGAGTCAACAGTGAGTGGATGTTCAGTAGCTGTTTGATGCAGGAGGGAAGAGAAGCAAAGAGTAAGTGCTGATAGGACTGATGTCCTGAGACTAGAATATTCTGACATCGTTTCATATATGAATAACGCTGACTAAAAAATTACATGATAAAAACTTACTGAAATTTATCACTTGCTCTAATAATTTAAGGTAGTTACTATTCCCTGTGAATTTTTAATTGTCCCTGTTTATTTTTCAATCCATGTGAAATTCCTGATGATTTTATATATGCGCAGATCCATTCTATCAGCCAAATTTCATGCATTAAGTATGAAATCACCACAGAGGTTTTTTTCTCAACGTCAGCACAGTTTTTAATCTGTGAATTTGGGGACCCATCAGGGAGCATTTCTTTTTCTACCCTTCTTGCCCCCCCGCTTATGTCCTCCTTCTCCAACTTTGTCCCAGTCATTCATGTATTTATCTGTTGCCTTTTTTCTTCTTTTGTTAAACAAGAACACAATTTTACCCTCTAGCTCTGTTCTCTCCTTTCTCTGCCAGGGCTACTAGCAACTTCTATGCCTTGCTCCCTATTCTCTTTGATAAAATAGAGAAATAGAGAAAGTCCAGGACAGTATGATCAATGTGAAATACGTATTTGATAAACACAGAAGTAAGCAAATCAGTGGTTAGAAAAATCACAAGAATTTCACTTTACATACTCAATAGTACTAGAAAAACAAACATTAACACAGGCCTTTCCTAAAAGACAACTGTTGTTTATTGAGCAAATGGGAACAGTTTAATTGACTGAACAGGTGGTTAGTAATCCACAATGATACCAAGTCAGCAGCAAATACAATGATTTGAAAGGTGACTTTTGCACGTGGGGCAAGCTGGAGCCTAGGCCTGGAGGCAGTCCAGCTGTGGGCAAATTTCAGGTTTACTTTACGATGGCTTTGTTGCCTTGGGTAAGCTACTTATCTGTGTTGGATATTCTTATCTAAAAAATGAAGGTAGGAATAGTTACTGCCTCCTGTGAGTGTTTTAAGATTTGAATCGGGTCATTCACAAAAAAGACTCAGCACAGCGCCTAACACATGTATGAAGATGGCACTCAGTATCATCTGACTTGCTATTTTTAAATTTAAGTACTGAAATATTGAAAATGTACATGATAAATTTGGTTAACAATGCTGCTCAAAATTCAGGCAGTATCCATAGCAAATGAGGTCTCCTGAATAACAGTGCTAGACCACATCCTAACGTCCTGGTTGATGGACTTAAATGTCGAATAATCAATAAGCAAACATGGTAAAGACCTAGCAATATACAGGAGTAAAATCCATGATCCACAAGGAGCAATATGTTCCAAAAAAAACTAGAACCAATGGACGGTCCCCATTAGAAAAAGAAGAAAGAAAATGCTCTTGATAAAATAAATGTGGGAAAAGCTATAGATTTTTCATCCCCTCTTAGATACATAGTACTCATTAGCATATTAACGGACCTGATAAGTCTCCATGAGGAAGACGTATTTCTGGGTGTTTTTAACAGAGGGTTCCTCCAATTACTTCATCATAGAATCTGAGGACAAGCGTACTGGCTTTGTTCACAGATGTCCCTCTGTCATTAGACTTAGTAGGTTCTTCGTGAATACTGTGAACACTGTTGGCTGCACTCAGGAAGAATATGCGAGGGGAGTGCTTGGGAAATATAAGTGTGTATGGGCTGACTTGGATTTTCTTTGGAAACCAGAGCTTTACAGATGACTTAAGTTTCCACCAGATCCCGCATTCATAAGATGTTTGGAAGAACGTATTCACAATCCAGGCAACATACTCTTGCCACATGGCAGGACTGGGGGCCCGTTGGTTTCAAGGCACTGACTCTGTCTTTTGAAGATAGTTAGCAGACAGGTTCTAAGAGACGAGTGTCTGTAAGAAAAACCCCCAGCGTCTCTGAGGGCATTTTATTGGCCAGAAATGGGTGTCATTTGAAGTGCTGAGGAATCAAAATAGAATAATGGCGGGGCGCCTGGGTGGCTCAGTGGGTTAAGCCGCTGCCTTCGGCTCAGGTCATGATCCCAGGTCCTGGGTTCGAGCCCCACATCGGGCTTTCTGCTCAGCAGGGAGCCTGCTTCCTCCTCTCTCTCTGCCTGCCTCTCTGCTTACTTGTGATTTCTCTCTGTCAAATAAATAAATAAAATCTTTAAAAAAAAAGTTATCAATATGCTTTCAATCAAATGTCTTCTTTCAACCCTCCTACATTTAAAAAAAAAAAAATAGAATAATGGCAGCCAATTGACCAGTTCATTTTTTTTTTTTTCTCGAGATGGAGACTGGATCAACAACTTCTCTAAAACCCTCTACCAGATGGCACCACGAAGGAGGAGAACCCCTTCGAAGAGAATAAATAAATGCCATGAGAGGACACTTGTGTACCGCAGGGGCGGGGTCTTCCTTGTGTGTGTCCTCAAGTGCGACGGTGACAGCCAGATCCTGGCTTGTAAAATTACCTTGGCTGCTTTGCTATGTAAAATGTGAAAAGGAAACAAGTCATCTTCCTGATACATGAGCTCAGCGCTTATCTGAAATCAGTTACATGCCACGAAACACCCTCTTTTACCCCCTGCCTAGCGACTCCCATTAGCGCACAATGTAATTTCACAGCTAGTGCTTGGGGAACTTTCTGGAAGCATTTTAGGTTGAAATAGTGAAGTAGAGGGTGGCACGGGTCTGGTTAATTTCAGAATATTGAAGTGTTGGAATTGCAATGTGATGACAGGATTCATCAGAAGGATTTATTTCTTTGGGCCTGTGGCCTAATGAATTGGAAAATATTTTCCTATGTCTTCTCCTTCAGCTCTAAATTAAAGTGACACATTTTATTAAAAAATGTCATTTTTACATATTAACGTATGAATTATGGTATGGTACATATGACAATAATGTCATCTGGGTGAAACATTCTAGTGATCTCTCCCATTGATTTTCATCTCACTTACAAGTGAGAACACGGAATGAAAAAGTATCTATGGAAAGCTTTATTATGTGTGTATGTCATCCAAATACACTGTGTAAATGTGCAGGGATTTTATGTGACGGCTCATATATACATCGGCCTAGGCCATGTGCAAGGGGAACACTGCGGGAAGAAGAGGGAAGAGGAGTGAAATAAAATCTCTTCCATTTTCAGTTCAGGGTGATGGCTATAAAATCATCCAAAATGGCACATTTAATGGAAATTTCAGGGCAGCCAGTTACAGAGACCTGTGTTAACCCTAACATCGCGTGACTCTAACCAAGGCTTCCCGTGCTCCATTTGCAGACACATTGAGGAATTCTGGGGGTCCTTGTCAGCACCCCATGGTGGAATGACATCACACATTGGCAATCGACGGTTCCTGTCCATAGCACGAGTCACTCTCACTGGGTAAGCGAAGCCAGAGTTATTGAGGCAAACACGAACTGGAAGTGACCTCATGGGCCCAAACTGTTTCTCTGTGGGTTGAAAACATGAAGGTGGAGAGGTGGGGGCAAAGCCTGAGAAGGGACAACTCCTCATGAAACAGAGGACGTGTGAGATATTTAACAGTTTAATTGAGTCTGTATCTACCTGAATCTACGTGTACGCCTATATCTGAGTTAACTCCGTATACATATGTCTGTATATCTGGATATCTAGGCCCATTAATAAATGACGTGGAAATCTGATAGATGTTAAGAACACAGCTGTTATGTAGGAAGAAGATAATTAGGTTATCCTTAATGAACCTGTTAAGATCATATTTCACTAGTATCAGTGATAACAGTTTTATTAATAATGTGTCATAGATCACTGGTTACCTAAATCATGGTGCCTCACCAATGGTTTAGACCACTGAACTTCATTTGTTCAGAAAGTCTCATTCATGATTGTAAACCACATGGTCTAAATTTTGGAATTTACTAGAGTTCCATCCTTGGCTGTCTTCTTCAAACATCATATATTCCTTATGAGTGACCTCATTTACTATTTCAGCTTTGACTGGTCTGTATACACCATCAGCCCTGATTCTGCACTCATAATTCCTTCTGTTCCTGGATTTTCTTCTTCATTGTGAGTATCTATGGGACACAAGTGTTTATCATCTGAAGCTCAATGTATCCCTGGAATCCCAACAAATTCAATAAACACCTCCTCACTTTGCCCTTTTGGCTCTCCCCTACTCTGCTCTACTTGTGGTATTTGGGTAGTTAAGGACATTCATATTCACAGCTGTCAGGATTGTAGTCCCTCCATCAGACCTCACATCCAATAGTTCATTAAAACCTGTAAGTCCATCTTCTGGAAACTAATAAATACATTCCGTCCTCTCCATCCCCCTGCCTGTGCTTTAGTTCAGCAATACTTTCTTTTGTCTACAATTTTGCAGCGGCCTCTTTCCCTTGCTACTGTATTAGTTTGCACTTCAACCACCTTCAAATATCTTTCCAAAAGATCTAAGCCTATCACTTCCTTGCTGAAAATCCTCAGGTGGAAATTTGTAGCAAATTATTTACAACCTATCCACTGCCTTCTTTTCTAGTACTATCAATGACCTTGCTCCCCACCGACAAGCACCCTGTACTTTATCTGCTCTGAAATGCTTGGCTCTTCAAACTTCCAGGCATCACACAGGCAGATTTCTCTGCTTGGAATGAGTGCTTTTCCCCTTGTTTTCTGACTGGTGAATTTCTCCTCCAGCAGCTTATATGCTGTCCCCTCTGTGTCATCTTCCTAGATTTTTCTACAAAGAGTTAACCACACCTTCTCCTGGGTTCCTAATGATGAACCCAGCACACTGAATCATCTTCCCTAACTAAATGGTGACCACCTCAGGTCAATGAGCATACTCATTCTTCGGGGCAAGTGGAGTATTAGTAACACCTATCCTAGTGCCTGGGACTCAGTAGGTGTTTGATAGATGTCTGTTGAGTGAAAGAATGATCAAATACATGACCTCTTGGGCCCTCTGGATCCTTGACATGATAAAGGAGGTGAGGAAAGAGATAATAGATTATAAATGTAAATTTCTTTCCAGATTAGCAACAATCATAGCCAAGTTACTGTCCAGATTGTGCTTTGTGTTCTGAAAGATAAATAAATTTCTCCAAGACTCTATGTCACCATTTTGTGAATTATTAACAAAATACATCATGACCCAGGCCTGGAGTTGAAAGCCTCATGTCATGATTTGAAATTCATAGCATATAATTTTCAAGAAGTAGTATAATTCAATGATCAAATTGTATTTAACATACCAGATTTTGAAGTCTTTGGGGATTCCCAAATTCTTACAATTTGTGATGTGTTTGGGCTCTGTGGTGTTGTAAAAGATATGTAGTAAGTAATAAGATGAAAGCTGGTATGAATTAATCTCTGTAAAAGGAATGACAAAAATTTTTGGAAAAACATTGCAAAGCTATTTTTTCACTTCTTTAGATTTATTTCCATTTGCTAAGAGAAATAATTTCTTTTTATGGGTGTCATAATTAAAAAAGACACAAATGAATACCTAAAAGCTGATATAATAATGAAACTGAAGGAATTGCAAAACCTTTTAAATTTATTATAGTCAGTATACCAGTGATCTAAAAACATTCTAGAGCTCATTATCTTATTCTGAACACGCTGTAGGAAACATAGCTGGTGAGTTGGTTCGGCGATGAAATTGCTGTGGCTTTGTCAAGAAGGATGTTAACATCAGAACCCAGCAGATCAATAGTTCAAGGTTTGGTCTTCCTATAGGTGACTGTTTGTGATTTGAATGGTATTTCTGCATGGCTCTTTGTATTACAGAGAGAACGTCCCAATGACCATCTTCACTTCAGTTCTGTTTATCTAATAATATTAGCCATTTAATGGAGAGCAGTGTGCCCAGTCCCAGTGTCCCATATATTAGAGAAAAGAACTTTGAGATGAAGGAGTTTCAGTTCTGTCTGATGGAAAGGATGTTTGGATATTGGAAACAATTTCATTCATTCTTTTCATTATATCACAGTAGTTTTTGTTAATAGTATTCTCTCGCGTCATTCCAATTTCACTTTTCTGCTGTCTCTCTCAGAAGTGACAATATTGTTGTCTTGCTTGAAAAAATAGATTCTGTTCACTTTCATCAAATGGTGATTCTTGGTAGAAAGGAAAACTCTTTTCCCTACTTTGGCTACTCTTTATGTTTATATAATTTCTCAGCTTTATATTTAATGTCTCACTTTTTTGAAGTCTTCACCTCCACTTCTGACATGTTCCAATATCCCAGTGGTTTCTATTCCAAATTATCCAACAATGTTCTGCTTCCAGAGCCTGTACTACGGTTCTAAAAACTTCCTAAGAGGTAGCTTGAGCTGGATTTCTGTCCAGTTTGTCTTATTCCAATCCCCCCCCCCTTTTAAAAGATTTATTTATTTGAGAGCAGGAAACAGAGGGAGGGTGAGGGGTAGAGGGAGAGGGAGAGAAATTCTCAAGCAGACTCCCTTCTGAGAACAGAGCCCAAAGTGGGGCTTGAACTCCTGACACTGAGATCATGACCTGAGCTGAAATCAAGACTTGGACCCTCAACTGACTGAACCACCCAGGGCCCTATTCGCACCCCCATTCTTTATTACCATGGTATCTGAAGAACCTGAGGACAATCTTTACTGTCTTTCACACAATGAAATAATACCTACCCTTCTGGCCTCTTTGCCCTGAAGACTCCAGTGAAATCATTATCTTCCAACAGCTCCAAAAACAAGAATTTATTAAGGTTCTGCTTGGAACAACCTCCTCCCCTCAGAATCTATACAGAATGTCTATATCTGTATCTATTTCCATCTCCAGTAGTGCTATGTTTTTGTGTATAAACACGATGTTCCTCCTTCTTTATCCTTTCCTTCCCTGTCAAATAATTCATGTTTATTGGGTATTACAACTACAAGGGCATGCTTCAGTGAATTCATTCACATGTTGGTTTTTAAAGAAATGATTTCATGCTTACTTCTTGCAGTTATTTACTTTTCTATAAGACACTTTTTTCCCCCATTTAGAACTGCTAACAACAGCCAGCTAACAACTTAGTGAGCCTTTATCGTTAGTGCGTTAGTGGCATTACTTATTTGTCCTAATGACTCTGTGACGGGGCGGTTACTAATTTCCCCTGGGGAAGCTGGCAAAAGTGAGATGCGGGGTCTAACTCTTCAGAGCCCACACACCGACTGGGCGACAGACCTGAGATTTCGGTCCCATTCCATCTGACTCCAGAACCGGGGTTTTAAATCACTTTTGCCATTAACATCAGCCTCTTGGGAGAGAGTGACCCAGTACTCTCTAGTTTATATCCTAAAGCTAGTCTGGGAAGGCAAACAGGCATGGACTTATTCTACCTTCTCAAAGCACATTTTCTTTTTCACATTCTACCAATAGCAGAAATGATTTCTCATTCACAATTTCAAACGTTGGCTACACATGGCACAAACCCACTGTTTTAATCACCTACCGTACCCCCTCAGTGAGGGAGGGATTCTCCCTCTACAGCTGCAGGGATAGCCAAACACACGACATCTGACATCGGGCAGATGAGCTTGACTGCAGCTTCCTAGTCACGTATGCCCACAGTCCACGGGAGGAGGACACTGCGTGTCACACAGCGCCAAGTGGGGATTGTATCAGAAACACAGCGAACGACCAGAGGCTGTGGGAGGCAGGCTTTCTGGTATCAGGAGGTTGAGCTGGCAGGGAACTGAAACCCACTCCTTAGGGTGAAGTAGAAACTACGCCTGGTCCCCTTGATAAGGGACATGGTTTGGCTAGAGGACCTTATCTGCAGGAGCAGAAGCGGGGAGGGAATTTGCACTTGGGCTAGATGAACCCTCCTGGTTTCACTAGATATCAAGGCAGTACATCCTATTGGAATTTAATTGGGGGCCTCCTATGGCACCTACAAACTATCACCAGCTATACATCTTTACTTTTGTTCTACTCCCTTGCAGAATCGAAGGCATAGACTATGTGTTGAAAACTGTGAAGCATGAACCAGGTGGCCAGATAGGAGGGGGGAAAAATCCATGGCTGGGGTTCCACTCCTTATTCTGCAACTAACCAGCTATATGATTTGGGGGACTTAGAGTCTACGGCTTAATCCTCTTTAAAATGATTCTAAATACTGCTAGGTAAAAACAATGTTAATTGAATAAAGGCAGGCCCCAGAAAGGAGGGAGGGAGAACCCAACAGCCTTCTGGGCAGGAATCTCTCTTTCCTACTCACATTCCCCAGTGCAGAATTTCCCAAAGAATGCAATACGGTATTCTGGTCACGTTGGGTTCTCTCTGGGAAAAAAGGGTTTTGGGCCAAATAAGTCTGGGAAACTCTGCATACTTATCCTTCTTTTACAGATTCTCAATACTAAGTGAGCTATGGAAAAGTTCTAAGAAACCTGACTCCAATAAAACCTGAGGGTTTTCTTTTTTATTATTATTTCAAGTTTTTATTTAAATTCTAGTTAACTGACATACATGGTAAAATTGGTTTCAGGTGTAGAATTTAGCGACTCATCACTTACATATAACACCCCATGCTCATCACAATTGCCCTCTTGAGTACCTGTCACCCATCTAACCCTACATTTTTGACCAGGAATCTTCTACACTAGTTTTGTTTACCCTGGAACTTCTACTGATATCACTGGGATTGATGTTTTGTAGGAAAAGAAACAGCTTTTGGACATGGAGGTAAGTAGGTTTGGTTGGGTAGTGGTAAGTGACAAGGAGATATGGGCAAGTCACCCACAGTGTCTGCTATGCCACACATATTAACCCAGTAAGCCGGACACTGCATGGCCTTCCCTTAACCCTCCCCTCTCTGAGGGTGACCCACAGTCGAACTCAACTCAAGGTCCAGCTTTGAGCTCTTGACATGGCTGTCACTGGCTTTTCAAAGAGGCTGAACACAGTAGTATGAAATCTGGAAATGGCTTTTTTCCCAGCATTGCCTTTGAACCTATCTTGTCAACCTCCCTTCCATATTGATTTGGCAGCACTGAAAGAACATACTGAGACTCTCCTTATGAAATCCAGTACAAGCTACATTTTTATAAATTAATCTTGGATTTGATTCAAACCTTCATCTGTCTCCATAAGTCAGGCTGGATTTGAGCTGCTCTACCTGCAGTAGGGAGGGGAGACACAGTCTGTTCTTTCTCTTTCTTAACTTTCATCACTACCCTCTGGCACTGGTGAGGTAGAGGAAGGGAGAGAAAGGTGGGTGGTTAAAGCAACTGCGGCAAAGACTTTATTCTTAGCTGGGGCCTCTGTATCCCTCCTTTGGCTTTGGCATGCCATGGTGCTATTGGTGGTAGCACCTTTTATAGGCTCCTCTGAGCTGCCCCTTTACCTGCCCCACACGTACTCACTGGCTGGTGACTTCTGAAGTCATGTCCACTTCAGGATGTCCCTGTTTTTATGCTCCTTATTGCACAGAAAGCCCTCTTGAGCAGGTTTGAACCCCTACATGCTCTGTCCAGAGGCAATCTCATATATCTTCACCACACCAGACTCTGCTCTTGGGACCAGCGGAGCCTATCTCTAACTCAGTTTCTGTAAAGCTGGGATCAGTCCAGCCTCTATCTCACACATACTCCCAATCCTGAAGGGCACGTACCCCTCTCTCTAACCTCTCCCTCTACCCTGGCAGGAGACCCACATACGTCAGTGTCCAGCAAGCATCCAACCCCCAGAGACCATTTGGATGAAAGCATGGGGGATGCAGGCAGAGAAACAAATGTCTCAATGCTCTGCATCCTTCTGGATTCTTTCCAAAGAAATGGTTTCTCCTCCTCTCTACTGAAACTCCACTGTTCTCTTTTATAGACGATGGGGTGATTTAGGATGGTTTAGATGTTGTTTAGCAGGTCCTGTGGGGGTAGCTAATCTAGTGCCTCCCCTTGGAATGCAGAGGTACTTAAAAAGCCATTAGACTAAGCTTGAGGCTTTAGTTAAAATTCCCAGACAAGAGGAAACGGTCCATCCATAACCTGTTGCAATGTTCAAGAGCCAGACGCCTCCTACTTGGCCCTCTCGGCACCACTGTTCTGTGATCCACCAGCCTCACTAGCTGACTGAAATGGGATTAAGCATCATTCGAACAGTTGTATCTGCTTTCACAGACTATTTCTTCTTTCCTCCTCCAAACGGCTCAGAGCAGCCCTGCAAGAGGATAGTCGGTGGTTTCGGGGTAGGAAGAGATGATTTGGAGCCAGCCAAGTAAAAAAGCCATTGGCAGAGATTCCTTAGCTGATGGCCAGCTCAAAAGCCCTCCACTCTTCCTCCGATGGTGAAACGCATTCTTGCCATTAAAATATCAGTGCTAGGTGGTTGCCAGGGAAATCGAGAGAGTGCTAATGTTATGTCAGGAACAACAATAAAACTGACATGACACTTGCACTGTCATAGAATGAGAGGAAGTTACAAGAGATGTTTTTGTCTTAGGAATTCCAGACGCCATAGGGTTTCATGGGGAGATATGGCCAGGACCGTGTGCCACTTTACCTTGCTCACTCCTGCGTCGGATAGCACAGCCTCCTCAGAACCTGGCAGGAGGCTGGGCACCAAGGATGTGCGTAAACACTGTGCAGGAGGTAAGTAACTTGTTCCTCAGTATAGCTTAAGGAGAATTATACGGAGAGATTTTGGTGGTCAAGCCTGAGATCATTTGCGGAGAAAACAATGAACTGTGTAAGGCGTGAAGCTTCATTTCCTTTTTTCTTCATATGTTACTGTCTATAAAAGATCATTTATGTATTTATGCCAAACATGTTAAAAGACCCTTGAGGACATAAGAGGGAAAAAGTAAGTGGCTTCCTCAAGGACCTTACACTTCAGAGGAGAGAGAGGTGAAGGAACGTCTACAACGAGAAAACACATAGAGCCAGTACCGCTGGAAGGGAGCAGGCACAAAAGGCAATGCCATTGGCACTGAGATCTACCTGCTGAACCAGGTTTGACAGACTACAGATGGGGAGGGGGCATGGCAAATGTGTAAGCTTGAGGGAGCCTAACAGTAAAGGACTGTAAAGACAGCCCCTAGACAAATGTTGACAGGGACCCTGTCCATCACTTCCCTGATGCAAATAGTTCAGCATTTTTATTAAAAGTCAACCACTGCGAACTGAGGTTTAGGATGCAAAAGAAAGAATTGCTATCACCAATTTTTAGGGAGAAAAAAAACAATTGTCTCTACCTTTGGCCTCTTGATGATGTTCTTCAGCTTAGCTCTTTGCTCAGAAACCACACATGAATGAAATTCTGTGGAGAAGCTGCACCCGGCCTCCAAACCCTGTGAACTGATCAGACTCCCTGGCTGCCACTCTGACCAGAATCTGACATTGTAATACAAAATGGGGTGAGCACAGCAACTCAGACCAGAGAGAAAATGTTTCTAAGTGTCTGGGTTTTATACAATTCCAACCCTTAAAGTCTGAGTTACATTTAGCCTTTTAGCCTTGGCCAACTTTTTGGTCTAACAACCCAAATTTAAGAAAAAGAAAAAAAAAAATAATTTGAAGCTTAATAAGAGACCAAAGGCTAAAAAGTCTTCTTGGACCTAAAGTCTGTCTTGCTCACAGCATTTGACTGAATTGTTTTCAAATGAATCACAAACACATCGATTCTAATTATTTCATATCTACCCAAATTCTCATGTATTCAAAATCAAAGGAAAATTAGTTTGGTATTTGACTTCACCAAGCCCCAAGTATTTAGTATGACTTTGAGAGACATGTTCCCAAAACCAAAAGTCATGGGCATCCATTCTAAATGGTCCAAATGGTGAGTGGGGCTTGAGTCTTGGGGCTAGTTTCCCAACTCTGAGGATCTTCTAGACCCTCTTGTGCATCATTCAGAGGGAAAACATACACATAACTGAGGAGGACACCCAGAAGCCCTGGAGGACTTACCAGGACCTTTAATTCCCTCCAGTTGGCAGAAACTCTGGCCTCTCGTAAGCTAGTTAAAGTAGGCTGAAGAGCAAATACTGTTTTCTCAACAAACCCAAAACCTCAGTAAATAAAAAATATTCCTCAAAGCTACAAGCTATAATTTTTGACATGGAATTGGTAAAAACTTATTTAAAAAACATAAAAACAAAAAACAAAAACCTTTTAGTTAATGTGTTGACCAGGCCTAAGGCAGAAAAGTGTAGCATATTCTCTGACCAGATTTCACTTAATTTATCGGCCCCTCAGCCCTCCTGATCTTGGTCGTCCTGCTATCAGATACTTTCCTAACATATACCATGGAGTTATATCATTCTAGAATGTTCTAAGCACTGTAGCGCAAATATTGATGGATAAGACAAAAATAAAATCTTAAAGGGGCACAAAAGTGTTGGCTTTGTTGAGAGAAATAACCAGAAAAGACCTACTGTGGAAAGACAACAATAATTTGTGATCATTTAATCTCCAAATATTTTGGGATTTTCTAGCTCTCATTCTGTGATGGATTTTTAGTTTATTTCTGTCATGGTCTGAAGGCATAGTTAGTCTAACGCTTATTTTTTAGATTTGTTGAGCTGTGTTTTATGGTGCAGCATGTGGTCTATCTTGGTGAGCATCTTATACAAGCTTGAGAAACCAACTGTATAGTCTTCTGTTGTTGGATGAAGTTGTCTACAGACCTCAATTATATCTAGTTGACTGAGGGTGTTGTTGAACTTGACCAGATCCTTACTGATTTCCTGCCTGCTGGACCTGTCCACTTCAGACAGAGGGATGTTGAAGACTTCCTATAATTTTGCATTCATCTACTTCTCTTTTGCACCTCTGTCACTTTTGGTCTAATATATGTTGATGCTCTGTCCTTAGGGCCATACGTAGGAAGAATTGTTGTGTCTTCTTGGAGAATTGACCCCTTTATCATTATATAATACCTCTTTATCCCAGATAATTTCCCTTGCTCTGAAGTGTGCTTTGTCTGAAATAAAAATGCCTACTCCAGGGGCCTCTGGGTAGCTCAGTGGGTTAAGAATCCAACTCTAGATTTTGGCTCAGGTCATGATCTCACAGTCATGAGATCAAGCCCCAAGTGGGGCATGGAGCCTGCTTAAGATTCTCTCTCTCCTTCTCACTCTGCCCCACACCCAAGGGGATGCGAGCGCATGTGCAAGGGATCTCTCTCTTTCTCTCTTTCAAAAAAAAAAAAAAATGTCTACTCTACCTTTCTTTTGATTAGTGCTACCATGATATATCTTTCTTTATACCCTTACTTTTAATCTGTATGTGTCTTTATATTTAAAGTGAGTTTCATATAGACCACATACAATTGCATTTTGGTTTTTGGTCCACTCTGACAATCTTTGTCTTTTGATTGATCTATTTGGACCATTGATGCTTGAAGTGATTATTGATATATTTGGGTTCCTATCTACTGTATTTGTTATTGTTTTTTTTGTTGCTCTGTTTTTCTTTCTCTTTTCTTTTTTTGTCTTCCACTCATTTTATCTTCTCTGCTTGTGACTGTTTTATATGACTCATTTTCTCTTCTCTCTTTTTTATTTTTTTATTATTTATTTACTTATTTTTAAAAAATATTTTATTTATTTATTTGACAGAGATCACAAGTAGGGAGAGAGGCAGGCAGAGAGAGACAGGGAAGCAGGCTTCCTGCTGAGCAGAGAGCACGATGCGGGGCTCGATCCCAGGACCCTGGGATCATGACCTGAGCCGAAGGCAGAGGCTTTAACCCACTGAGACACCCAGGCGCTCCTCTTCTCTCTTTTTTATTTATTTATTTATTTAATTTTTTTAAAGATTTTATTTATTTATTTGACAGAGAGAGATCACAAGTAGGCAGAGAGGCAGGCAGAGAGGAGGAAGCAGGCTCCCTGCTGAGCAGAGAGCCCGATATGGGGCTCGATCCCAGGATCCTGAGATCATGACCTGAGCTGAAGGCAGAGGCTTAACCCACTGAGCCACCCAGGTGCCCCTCTTCTCTCTTTTTTAAAGGAGATATTTATTTACTTGAGAGAGAGAGGGGAGATATTTATTTATTTACTTGAGAGGGCATGAGCTGGAGGGGCAGAGGGAGGAGAGAGAATCTCAAACAGACTCTGCACTGAGCATGGAGCCTGATGTGGGGCTCAATCTCACAACCATGAGATCATGATCGGAGCTGAAATCAAGAGTCAGATACCCAATGGACTACACCTCCCTGATGCCCCTCTTCTCTTTTTGCATAGAGTTTTTTTTTTTTTTTTTAACTTTCTTTCAGTGATCATCCTAGAATTTACAATATACATTTACAACTATTCCATGACCACTTTCAAATAATGGCTTCCCATGTACTACAAGTACCTTCTAATGGAGTATTTCAATTTCCTCCCATCCATGCCTTATAATATTACTGTCTTTCATTTTACTTATTTCAAAGCTATAATAACTGAATACATTGTTGCTATTATTATTTGAAACAAACTGTTATCTGTTAGATCGATTAAGAATAAGACAATTAAAGATTTGGGGCACCTGGATGGTTCAGTCAGTTAAACATCTGCCTTTCGCTCAGGTCATGATTTCAGGGTCCTGAGATTGAGTCCCACATAGGGCTTTTTGCTTAGCGGGGACGTGTTCTCTCTCTCTGTCACTCTCTTTTAAATGTATAAGTAAAAAATGAAAAGAAAAAGAAAATTAAAATTTCATCTTGTATTCATTTGCTCTTCTTTTCTGTAGATCTAAGTCTCTGCTCTCTACCATTTGCCTTCTCTCTGAAGAACTTCCAACATTTCTTGCTAGGCGGGTCCACTGACAACAAATTGCCTTCATTTTTGTTTATCTGGGAAAGTCTTTATTTATCCTTCTCTTTCTTTTGGAGCTGATATATTTATTACCTGGATCGTGGCGATGCTCACATGTGTGTGTACATATATACAAACTCACCAGGTTGTATTCATTAATTATATGCAGGTTTTTATATCAATTGTACTTCAATAAAGCTGGAACTAGTCACACATCAAAAATGGAGTTTGATTCTTTATTACAAAGGAAGCTTGCAACTTCCCTGCCCTTTTTGAACCCAAAGAGAGTCCTGGCTTCTCCTCAGCGTAGGCTCTGACAGAAAATCTTTAGCTGGAAGTTAGGTAAGTAGCCACCTTGAGTTATGTAAATGCAGCGTCAACAGGCTCCTCAGAGATTTGGAGAGATTAATAAGAAAGGTGCTTTACCCCATTTGAAAACAAAAAAATTAAAAGTTGCTGAGAGGTGAGACAGAGCTTCTGGGCCTCTGAGGATGCAGGAGTGGGTCCTCCTGGACCTCCAGGGTTGTGTCCTGCCCTTTAGAGCAGTGTGTGTGGGCTGAGAGGTGATTTCTTAGAGCTGTAGCAATAGTTGGGGCTTCAGACCCCTAAGGAATTGCCACTGAGTGTGTCCATGGAGATGGGCTTTCGTTCCCCTTGGGGAAAGGGCTCTGGTCACCTGCCCAGGGGCTTCAGTTTCCACTGCCAGGCCCTGGCCTCGGCCTTCAGGAACAGACTTGTCATTCTTATCTTCCACCCCAGACCTACAGAAATGCTGGAATAGCCTCAGATTGCCTCTGTTGCCTCACCTCCCTACTCCTTGTCCTTAGCAGAAAGACCTACATTCCTAACACATGTGACTCCGTAATCTGTCTGGACTTCTCTCCTTCCCTTCTGAAGTATAATTTAACCTGATACAGAATTCCAGCTTGGTGGTTTTTTCCTCTTTGGACACTAAATATTTCCCTCCACTCTCATCTCGCTTGCATGGTGTCTGAAGAGAAGTCCACTGTAATTCTTACCTTTGCTCCTCTAGAGGTAAGGTATTTTTTTCCTCAGGCTCCTCTCAAGATTTTCGTGTTATCTTTGATTATTGGCAGTTTGAATATGATATATGTCGGGGTAGATTTTTTGGCATTTATCTTGCTCGAGTTCTCTGATCTTTCTTCTCCTTTTGGTATTCCTGGTATGTGTCTATTACACTATCATAATGGTCCCAGGTCGTCTCTTCTGTCTTTTCCATTTTTTTTTTTCCTGTTTGTATTTCATATTTGGAACTTTCTGTTGACGTCTCCTTAATCTCACTGATTCTTCCTTGGCCCTGTCAGGCTATAATGTGCCCATCAAAGGTGTTCTTCCTTTCTATTACAGTATTTATTATTTCATTCATTTCCTTCTTAGAGTTTAAATCTCCCTGCTCACGTGTTTTTGCATGCCGTTCACTTCTTCCATTTAAGTCCTTAGCATATTGATTATATATAGGTGATTTAAATTACCAGTCTGACATTTCCAACATGTCTCCCTCTCAGAGTCTGGGTCTGACACCTGTTCTGTCTCTTCAAATGGTATTTTGCATGCTTTAGTGGGCTTTGTCATTCTTTTAGTTGAAAGCTGGACAGGACGTGCTGCGTAACAGGAACTGAGGTAAATATGCCTTTAATGTGAGGTTTTATGTTTACCTGGACGTAAGTTGGGCTGTGTTTATTATTTGCTGTAGCGGCAGATACTAGAGACAAAAAGCTCCATTGTTGTCCACTGTTTTCTCTCCCCTATCGTTTTTGGGTTCCCATAGAGACTTCTGAGGTAAGGTGTGGGAAGTACTGTTCTTTCACTTATAATCCCCTGTTATTGGACAGGAGCTCTATTGATGTATCAGTGAGGTGTGTGGGGAAGGAAAGAATTCTATAGTCCTGTGATTTAGACTCAGAATTTGATTGAGCCTGAACCTCTGGACTGTGACCTTCTCAGTTTTTCATCTCCCCTAGGTGAGACAGGATCTAGAAGGGGATAGAGTTGGGAATTTCCCTTCTGCCAGGTCAGTTAGTCTCTGGTCAAACCTCAGTTGATTTAGGGTCTTATAAAATAGTGATGTCCTAGAGGAGATTTTTCCCTGAGTTTCACTGTTGGGACCTGGTAGAGCTCATGATAGAGTAAGAGTCATGGTAATGTAGGGATCCCCTTAACACCAGCCCCCGTTCTGAAAGGTGGTCCACACCAAACCCTAGCAATTTGTCAGTTTAAGTTTTCCTCCTCCTATGATGTATACAGTGGCTGTTAGGCCTCTTCTGTGCCCACTTGGACGCCCTCCAAATTTCAAGCAGCAGTTTGTCCCATGACTCAATCTGTCTTTGGATCTAAGTAGACCTGCTAGTTTCCATTTAGTTCAGTCTTTGTCTTGTGAGGATGGAATGATGGCATCCGAGCTCCTTCCATGCTGAAACCCGAGCAGAAGTCTCCTGTGTATTTTTACTATTATTTTGTTTTTGTAAAAACATTTTTATACAAGCCAATACCTTTCTATCTATTGAGGCAAAGCTAGATCCAAGATTTCTTATTAGTGGTTTAAAATTCATAATACAGGGCACCTGGGTGGCTCAGTTGGTTAGGCTACTGCCTTCAGCTTGAGTCATGACCCCAGAGTCGTGGGATGGAGTCCCATATCTGGCTTCTCCTGCTCGTGGGGAGTCTGCTTCTCCCTCTGCCTGCGGTTCCCCCTGCTTGTGCTCTCTCTCTCTCTGTGTGTCAAAGAAATAAATAAAATCTTAAAAAAAATAAAATAAAATTCATAATACAATCAGTATTTTAAGTCATAAACACTAGCTTCCACTCTAAAATGCTAACTAGCTATCTCAAGCTCCTGTTGATTAGCATAGGTTACACAATGTCTTATAATTGAGAAATATAAAATATATATTGCTTTTTTTTTTTTTTTTTCTTAAGACTTTATCTCTTCTGGCAGGGGGAGGGAGGCAGTGAGGAGCAGGGAGAGAGGGACAGGTAGACTCCACACGGAGTGTGAAGTTTGTCATAGGGCTTCATCTCACAACACTGAGATCATGACCTGAGCTGAAATCAAGAGTGAGATGCTTGACTCATCGAGTCACCCAGGTGCTCCGAAACATATATTGCTTTTTACAGAAATCAGAGTTGATAGACCCTGTAATAACACGCATTAATCTAATTTACCCTGTTGGAGCCACGGTTTATTCATAGGCAGCCTTTGCAATAGTGTACACAAATTAGAATTAGGTTGTTGTGTGGGCTGGAGATAAGTCACTTTCTCTGAATAGATAGATTACATCATTCAAATAGATAATCTTCTTGCAAAAACCCTCTTTGATTGGTATTTTTAGTGAACATTCGAATAAATTTGAAACTTCTCAGTGGAGATGGTTTTCAATGGTTATCAAATTTGGTTGTGTACTAAAGAGAACACACACACACACTCACACACACGTATATACATGTATATGTGATGCTATAATACATTTCAAAGTTGAACCCAATTTCAAATTAGATGATTTTCATCAAGTTTTAAATCAACTAAAGAGTGTAATTTCTGGAGTATCATTAATATTGTAATTTTAAAAGAAAATGCTAATAAAGTTATACAATAAAATATCATCGCAATCTGATAACCATTAGCAATCACTTAAAATAAAGGAAAATAGCTTTCATTTTAAGATTTCAAATTACACTGGGGCACCTGGGTGGCTCAGTTTGTTGAGCATCTGACTCGGTCTTGGCTCAGATCAGGATCTCAGGGTCCTGAGACAGACACCTGCATCCAGCTCCATGCTTAGTGAAGAGTCTACTTCTGCCCCTGCCCTTTGCCCCTCTCCCTGCATAAAGAGTGCTCTCTCTCTCTCCCTCTGAAATAAAAATAAAATAAAATAATTTTGAAATTCCACATCATTCCTCTTGCTCTTTAATTGTGTATTTGTGTTTCACTTCCGTCACATATTTTATTATATTATATTACTTTTTAATGTTTGAAAGCATGTATTTGCCACCTAGCATATATCATTACAAAAAATGCCCCTTGTTTTCTATTGAAAAACTATTATTTTAACTGCAAAAAAATTCTATAATTATAATTGTAGACAAATGATCACAGAGATAAAGATTACACATCTTGCTAGTTACAAAATATAAAAAGCAAAATCTTATGCAGACTGCCTCTCTTAAGCAGATGGATGGCATTAGGGGTTCACGTATGTGTGGATGAGTAATACTTATCCCTGGAATATGACAAGGGTTCACTCTCATTTCTATTCCTGATTTTCTTTTATGATGGTTGTAATCTCTGAGAGACTGGGTTCATATAAATAGTGATTGGGAAAGAAAAGAGTTTGTTGTGGAAATGTCACTTAATTCTTTGAACTCCTCCCAAGTCATATTTTTAATGATCTGATATCAAGGATTACATTATGTTCTCCTTCAATTTTGTTGAAAAAAGAGATTTGGAAGCCACACAGGACTTCGTTACTCAGTCACCAGCATTATTAATTTTTCTCAACACCTACAGCAAAATTTTGAATCTTCCTTAGAGATCAGAGATTTGAATATCTTTATAGAGATTTCTATTGCTTAAGGCAATGCCACTGGTAAAATTCCAGACTGGCCAGGGTTCTACCTTTCTTATGCAAAGTGAGAGAAGGGCTTTGTGGAAGGGGGACAGACAAGGAGTTAAGCTGAAGTCTGGCCTTCACCCCAGGGCCATTCAAGGTACAGCATAGAGAAGTAAAGAATGTGGTAGTCATTGATTCCACTGAAAAGTATTCATAGCTGGGCAGCCCTTGGAAAATCCTCACACACCTCCACAGTATTAAAGTCTTCCCAGTTTTCTAGCTTTGGGCTCATTGACAATGAAGCATTTAGTATGAAAGGAAAGAAGGAAGGAAGAAAGGAAGGAGAGAGGAAGGGAGGAAGAAAGAGAGAGAAAGAAAGCAAACACAAAACCAGAACTCCATAGATCAATCTAATAATTACAGTCAAAGTGCTAAATTGAATGCTAGCAAATTCGAGCCAGCAGTATATGAAAGGAAAAATAACCAGCAGAGTTTATTCAAAGAATAAGCTAAAATGAAGAAACCTATCAGTCAAATCAAAACCACAGATTAATAGGATAGCTTCTTATACATGTAATGCAGTTCTAACACAAATTTCAATAGCAACATAGTTTAAACTTGACACAGCTTATGATTATCCAGATCAGTCTTGAAAAGGCATTTGGAAAAGTTCAAAATCCATTTCTAATAAAAATATTCCTAGCCCAGATTTACCAATGGGGGCTAAAACCAATGGGTGGAAGTTTGAGGAAAACAGAGTGTGCAGGCTCCTGTACCTCCCCTGAGTTGTTTGTGAGCCAGAGAAACAGTGGAGAAAACCTGGTAGAAACCACCTTAATCCCCGCGAGCCCTGCAATGCGATGCGACACGGTGTGACGCATGGAGAAGGTCACTGCATCACGGCTCTGGTACTCCTACCCAACGTGCATAATCCCGGTCATGTGAACACGCTCAGCAAAATAACTGATCCATGCTCTCCAGTGGTGTCACTGTCAAGAAAGACAAAGAAAGATTGAGAAACTCCTGTGGACTGCCCGAGACTCATGCAATGTAGGATCCTGAATAACAGCGAGGAACAGCAACAACAAAGGCATCAATTAAAAAAAAAAAAAATGAACAACAACAACAAAAAACACCTGGTGAAATTTGAATAGGGTCTTCAGTTAATGTTGTTGTGCCAATGTTAGCTTCCTGGTACTGTGGTTACAGAATATGCGAACATTGACAGAGGCTGGGAGAGGGATATATGGAAATTCTTTACCTGTTTTTCGACTTTTCTGTAAGTCTAAAAACAGCTCAAAATAAAGGTGCAAAATCAGTGCAGTGCCAGGATCACCATTATTACTTATGACTTTTATAAAAGGGATACTCAGGGGCACCTGGGTGGCTCAGTGGGTTGAGCCGCTGCCTTCGGCTCAGGTCATGATCTCAGGGTCCTGGGATCGAGTCCCACATCGGGCTCTCTGCTCAGCAAGAAGCCTGCTTCCCTCTCTCTCTCTCTCTGCCTGCCTCTCCGTCTACTTGTGATCTCTCTCTCTGTCAAATAAATAAATAAAAAATCTTAAAAAAATAAAAATAAAAAAAAATAAAAGGGATACTCAGTCAAAAACAAAAAGTAAAAACAAGTCATAAGAAGTACAAAGTTTGGGAAGGAGTAAATATATTGATGTTATTTATAGGGGATGTAGTTTGAAACCTATAAAACATAAGTAAGTTAACTGGAAAGTATGAGTGATGATTTAGAAAGGTGGTGAGCTGCAAATAAACGTACAAACCAAATTGTTTTCTATTCCCCAGTTCAAAATTTTATGGAATAAAATAAAATCAAAGATATCAGGTAAAATATAAACCATATGTCAACAAAATTAAGAAAGTGAGTTAGTACCTATGAGAGGAAAACTAAAAACTCTACTTAGAAGCAACAACATGATTGGAATAAATGAAAACATACAATATTTTCCTTCATAGCAATACTGGTTATAGAAAAATATAATTTCTCTTTCAATTTCTAAAAAACTGGATGCCGTTCCAACTGAAATTGGAATCAAAATATATCTGAAACTTGAAAACGTGATTAGAGCTGAGTAATAACTCTAATTTTGAATTACTCAAAATTTTGAGTAACAAAACTAATGAGGGAAGAGGTACATTTTTTTAGTACTAATATGTAGCATGAAGTTACAATGAACAGAGGAGGAAAACGATTAAAAAGGACTCTTCCGTAGCCAAACAGCCTGTTATGGTCATTGTGGCATTTTAAATTAGAGGGGGTAAAATGAATTATTTATTAAAGTGCTTCCGGAAAAAGTTGATAAACCTTTTGGGAAAGAAAGAAACAAATTCTCTTCAAGCAATACATGAAAATAGATCCCAGATGGATTATAGAATTAATCTATAGAAGAAACAAGAAAAAAACTAAATAAAAGGAGTATTTAACTGACTCTTGGAAGAGAAGGTGTTTATAAGGAAGAACTAGTAAGAGAGTCATGTCATTTCGATTGCACAGAACCTATGTTTGTTCACATCAAAACAAGCTGACAAAAATAAAGGTAAAAAAAGAACAATACATGTCACATAAATATGAGGAAAAGGACTGTTAATACCTTTAACAAATGAAGAGGTCTCATAAATTGATAAGAACGGGGACAAATTCAATAGAATGGGAGGCTACGCACTATCAGTGGCCAGTAAGCACATGGAAGTCATACAACCTTCATGAGGACATGGCAAGATAAACTGAAAAGTATAGAAAAAAAAAACAGTATTTATCTATTTATCTATTGGATTGACAAAGATATTCATATTTTAAAAGTCTAAAGGAGTTAATGAGGTGAGCATTCTCAGATCATGTTTAACTTATTACCACCTTCTGGGATACGGTATATCTATATCTTTAAAAGTGCTTAAGTCTTGGGACCATATAAATCCACACTCCAACTGTCTGGCAATAGGCAACTGGTTAAATTCTCCACACTGATAATTTGTGGACTACTACACCATGCTAGCCATGACTTCTAACAGTTCTTAAACTGAGAAAATGGGTAATACCTCAAAATTACCCAAGATGGTCTTTGAAAATACTCACCTCTTTGGCAGACCCCCCCCTCTTTCTGAGTTTCTGATTCAGGTGCAAGACTCAGCACTGGGGGTTTTGCATGAATATCCAATGAATTCTGATCCAACACCTTAATCACTATACACTGTGCTAAAATAATATTCAATACTATCAGAAATTACTCTCTATCATATGTTATTTAAAATACAAAGGTGTTTCCTCGCTATGACCCTAATTTTAGAGTACACAGAGTATAGTATTATGTGTGTATTTATTTTTTAAAAGGAATAGTCTTTACACACTTTTTCAGTATTTCCAAGTTTTCCTTAAGAGCATTCCTTTGGATAATCACTAATGGTCTTATTGGTTTAAAAAAAAAAAAAAAGATTTTTTTTTTTTTAAAAGGAGTTACTGTCCTCTGTTTTCCCATCTCTCGGCCTGTGCTTACCGAAATATGCCAGGTCCTCAGAGAGCACCTCAAATTTACCCCTAGACAACTATGGCATTATTTCCATGTGAATACTGGAGAAAGAAAGAGAGAGAGAGAAAAAAAGAGTAAAACATTGTGTGCCAAGTGAAATGTAGAGTTTAGCTACTATCTAATGAATTTGATCACAGTGGGCAGCCAATCTTGATAATTGTTTTAAAAGATTTTTCCTCAATTGCAGCCTATGGGGGTGGGGTGACTTTCCTAGGACAAAGGTGGTGGCGTCAGGGAAGCTAAAACAAAGGGAAAATCCTCTACATTGATACTAACAACAAAACTCACATACACAAAACATAAAACCAAAAGTCTCATAGGCTCTGCCTCAAAGGTAAATGAGAGGACCCGTGTGTTCAGACAGTTCTGAGGATTTGGTCAATATCCTCTGACACTATACCCCTTTTTCTGGTTTTTTTTTGTTTGTTTGTTTTGTTTTTGTTTTTGTTTTTTAATTTATTTGACACAGAAAGAGATCACAAGCAGGCAGAGAGGCAGGCAGAGAGAGAGAGGAGGAAGCAGGCTCCCCACTGAGCAGAGAGCTTGAGGCAGGGCTAGATCCCAGGACCCTGAGATCATGACCTGAGCTGAAGGCAGAGGCTTTAACCCACTGAGCCACCCAGGCACCCTGCCTTTTTCTGTTTTATTCTATGTTCTTAGAAAGATCCAAGGCATTTGAAAGAGTTTGAAATACACATTTATCATTAGAATTGAGATATGGCACATGTTACCCAAAGACAAGCATAAACCACCCCTCAGAAGGCTACCGTGGTGCCTTAGAAAATGAATTAATTCAAAAAATATTATTTAACCCATTTCCCCCCATCACTGTTTTGTGGGAAGGTTGAAACTTGTTTGAAAGTTTGAGGAATACATCTGAACTCTGCCTCCCACCACCTCAAAATATATCCTCCTAGCTGGGGCCCATTTGAAAATGCAAGGGGGCTGTAGGAAGGGTTCTACAGAATACTAGCTGTTGTTGTTGCGGGGGTGGCAAATGGAGATAAAGTTCACTCTAGTTCGGTGCTTCCCTCTGCTTGAGCACCCTGGAGGCCAGGTGCAATCAGACTGTTCTGGAGCCACAAGGCAAAGGCAGCAACGTGAGGATAGTAGATGGAAAAATCTCGAACAATGCCATCCATACCAAGCACTTGTTCTGATGTGTAACCAGTTCTAAAAGGCCCTTGGGGGGAGTTGGGGTAGGGATACAACACCAAGAATGTGCCCCAGCTTACACAGAACTCATGGTCCAGCTGGAGAGAGCAGGAGGTCAGCTGGAAGACACAGTCTAGTGGGAAGAGCGGTAGGGTGCGTGAGGCCGGGTGCTGTCCGTGGCGGGGGCTCGCACCTCTGCTTGAATCGAAGGATGTCCTACTGGAGTCACAACGCTAGAGTTAGTCAACTGCTCAATGCTCATCACCCAGTTACTCCATCCCCCCAAGGAAGGCACACTGAGGAATCACTGAATTCTACCTCTGGAACTAGTAATACACTGTATTAATTAATTGAATTTAAATAAAATAAAATAAGAGACCAGAAAAGAGTTAGTCAATGGAAGGAGAAGGCAGGTGCGGAGAGGATTCTTCCAGGTAGGAAGTAGAACATGCTGAATGACTCAAAGGAGAGAATGGCCCAGTTACGGGCTGGTGGCAATATGGCTGATTTTTAGAATATAAGGCAGGAAGTGGTGAGAGATGAGACAGCAAAGGCAAGGGGCACCCAGGAGAAGCCCCTCATTCTGCAGGCTTACAGGCTCAGACTGTCTTGAAGGCTAAGGCGTGGTTCTGAGGAGGGGAAGGACATGGTCAGATTTCCTTTCACAGGATCAAGGTTGGTTTGTGGTTGATGGAATGAATGGTCAAGAGAGGCTCAAAACTAGCTGTGGGGAGAACAATTCCAGAGAGAGAAGATAAGGGTCTATTGGGTAAGATCAGAAATCGGTGCCTTGTGGAGAAACTGAGGCAGTAAAACTCACCTGCCTTGTAAATGACCTGAGGAAGAGGCACATATAAGGTAATAATGAGGGGAGCCTGAGTGGCTCAGTCAGTTAAGGGTCTGCCTTTGGCTCAGGTCATGATCTGGGGGTTTTGCAATCAAGCCCCACATGGGGCTACCTGCTCAGTGGGGAGCTGACTTCTCCCTCTGCCTCTGCCCTTGTTTGTGCTCTCTGTCTCTCAAATAAATAAGTAAAATCTTAAAAAAAAAAAAAGAAAAAAAAGAAAGAAAAAAGACTTAATAATGAGAGGATAGTTTCAATGTGGGGATAGTAGGGATAGTATGACCACACACTTCTGAGGTGTTCCCATGTTTGTGGGAACAACTAGACCATCTCAGTGGTGCTCTAGAGACTTCTAACAGGCCGAGAGTCCTCATGACATTAATTTTCAGAACTGAGGTATTGAGTTTAGCCGATCGCCACCCATCAATGTATAGAAGTGAGGGGGAAATTAAGTTATTCGGCATATAAAATTCTGAGCAAACAGTTTAAACTGTGCAATACAGTGACATATTTTATGGGTGGTTTTGATGTTGCATTCACTCACTCTCAGACTGGTTTTTCAATAATTTATTTTTCCAGACACTAATATCTCTGCCAGAACCATAACACAATGAATGAAATTAGACAGGCTATAAAAATGTATATTTAGTAGGGGATTGGAAAAAGGGGAGCTCACTTCCTTTCTATGTATTGAAGTGGTTTAGCTGAAAAAGTGTAGTTTGGTATCCACACAAAGAAAACCTGATAGAGAAAAATCCCAAATGAAATATTAATGGCGCGTTTGCCAGCCAGAGGGTACGCACACAGTTTGCTCCCAACTTCTGTGAAGGCAGAATTAACATTTGTAGCCAATTCACAAACTCTGTCTTCCAGGTTAAACGATTTGTTCTCATGTAACTAGGATGTCTTCCAAAAAGGTTTGAAAGAGACTCTATCCCGAGAGGTAGGAGATCCAAGAAAGAACAAAATGAGATATTTCTCCCATGAATATCTTTAGAGAGAAGAAACCAACAGCATTTGCTGGTAAGTTGGTCTAAAATGGGATTGTGTCCTGAAGCCCCTGTGCCAGGCCGAAGACCCCTCGATGCTATCGAGAAGAACAGGAGGCCCAAGAAGAAAGCTCCAGAGAGATTAGGGCGTTGCATTTTTTTTTTTTTTTTAAAGATTTTATTTATTTATTTGACAGACAGAGATCACGAGTAGGCAGAGAGGCAGGCAGAGAGAGATGGAGAAGCAGGCTCCCCGCTGAGCAGAAAGCCCGATGCAGGACTCGATTCCAGGACCCTGGGATCATGATCTGAGCCGAAGGCAGAGGCTTTAACCCACTGAGCCACCCAGGCGCCCGAGGACGTTGCATTTTTAAGAGAATTCCGGCTGTTAGGAACATATCGGAGTAGCAGTCAAGTAGTCTTTGGAACCATTGATTAGAAATCAAAGTCTCCAAAAATCTGTCTCCGTTTGCTCTTTTCCTTCCATCTGATTCCTCTGGTTGGACCCCAGGGAGCCACGCAGTAAGATGACGCTGAAGGGAACTGGCCTTGCTGGGTCTGAGCCCTTTGATTCTGTGGCCCAGCTCCTGCCCCCACCCCACTCAGATTACAGCCTCTGTAGCCTGCATTGTCCAGATAAAGGGGCAGTGGCTCCCTTCTGAAGGCCTCCTCCTGTTTCTGCCTTCAGCCCGCCCCTGTGGGGTTTCTTGAGTCAAACTGTTGGAAACCAGGGAGCCCTGTGGGGTCCTTTGCAGGCAGGGACCACTTGGATCTCCCCACCCCTGAGATTTCTGTTTCGCTTTGTGTGTCTTCTGGGGAGGGTGTGACTCTGCTCTCTGGAGAGAATCCTGGGAGACAGGACAGAGGGAGGGGCCTTCGTTTCTAAGAAGGGTCTTACATACCAGGAATGCTCAGGTTCTTTATTTTTATTTTTTAAAATTCTTTTAAGATTTTACTTACTTGACAGAGTTCAAGCACAAGTAGGGGGAGCAACAGAGGGAGAGGGAGAAGCAGACTTCCGGCCAAGCAGGGAGCCTGACTCGGGGCTTGATCCTAGGACTCTGGGATCATGACCCAAGCTGAAGGCAGATGCTTAACCACCTGAGCCTCCCAGATTTGTTCGTTCTTTCTTTCTTTCTTTCTTTCTTTCTTTCTTTCTTTCTTTCTTCCTCTCTTTCTTCCTTTCTTTCTTTCTTTACCAATTTAACCCAGCCATTTCACAATCTTACATTTCTAAACAAAGGTTTGTTGAGTGGATAAAGTTGAAGTTAAGGACGTCGCCTGATTACAAATGGCGGTGGTCTTTAGATCTTAGTATTAACTATTCAGTGTGCTTTTGTGTCAGGCACTGTTCAAAAATCTTTACATCTATTTAGACGTTTAATCCTTATGGTGACCCATGAGGTGATGTATTTTTTTTTCCTTGTGTCACAGATGAGGAAATACACAGAGAGAAGTTAAACGCCTTGCTTGGTGTCACACAACTAGTAGGAGGCAGAGCTGAGTTTGAGTCCAAGGTCCTGCCCCCAGAGCAGGACCCATTTGCCCTGTAGTGTGAACAAGCATAAAACTAGAAGCCACTGACTGCTGGGGAGGGCTGCTTTTTCAGTTGTTTTCTCCTTTTTCAGTTAGTAATATTTCTTGATTCTCTGACAAATCTAAGAACCTTTTCTATTTTGCCCTTGCTACTCCCATTCGTGGTGTGGCAGCTTTAGTCTCCGGGACTTGGAAGGTGGTGGCTGAAGGTAGAAAGGGAGAGAGAGAGGAAAAGGCAGGAGGCCAAATTTCACTGTCTATTCAGAGGTCCCAAAGCTGAGTGCACATCAGGATGACCCGGAGGGCTGCTTACAACGTAGATGGTTGACCTCCCAAGTTGCTCCTTCAGGAAGCCTGGCGGGTGGTGGGAGGAGGGAGGTGCGCTGAGAATTTGCACTTCTAAGTACCCAGGTGATGCTGATGCTGCTGGTGTGGGACCCACACTTTGAGAGCCACTGGTCTAGGAACCTGCTTGAGTTGGTCCTCTTAAACTAGACTACATAGGCTGTGGGGAAAAGCTCTGGGCAGGTGCCCTTCCAGAAGCTACTGTTTCTTTTTTTTTTTTTCTTTCTTTCTTTTTTTTTTTTTTTTTTTTGCCTTTCCAGGCTTTTCAGATCTTTTTGCACATTTTGAACTGAGATCTGGGCCCACTGGCATGATTCAGAGCCATTTGTTGACCTGTCTTAATGTCAGGACTGAGCAGGGGACCAAATACTTACAAAACTATTTTCAGTGCTGTTTTATCCCCCCATGACTTCCATGCAGGATGTTGTAGAATGAATGAAATAGAGGGGAGGATGAATGAAATGGAGCCATTCAGAGAGTGTATGTTTAAATCTCCGTCATAGCTTTTCCTTATCTCAGCACACCTAAGCCTGACCCCTGCAGAGGACTAAGTCAAGGCTTACTGGCCAGTTAATTTCTGGTGCTAATAAGACAGTAACCACTTTGAGTTCCAGACATTAGGGAACCTGTAATGGGAGCTGTATCTTTTGACAAATGTCCCTCACGGAGGCTTCACTGCTATCTACGTGCACCATGTGTGGGAGCCAAGTGCTGGTCACAGCTTGCAATCTATGTGTCCAGGAACCATCCTTCCTTCTATCCCATCTTAGTCCTGAATTTCCCCTGTGGATGGGCCTGTGGGCTTATGCAGATCCCAGTGGAGATATGAAAGTCATTTTTTCTAAGAAAGTCAGGATATACATTGCTCCCCAAGAGCAATGATGGTGGTGGTGGTGGTGGAAGGTGAAAGACAAAAATGAACACTTCAAGTTTGCAAAATAGATACCTTCTCTTGTAGCAAAAGGGCTCCAGGACAGTGGAAGGTGCAATTGCAAAGATGTAATGTTGGTCTTCAGGTCCCTTCTGCCACTTCTTTCTAGCTGCCCCTCTCCACTCTCTACCTCTCCATTTTTCACTCTTATTTTGGGTCTCTTTTTCACAGGTTCTTCCTGATTCCCTTCAAGGGGTAGTTAATGAAGCTTAACTTCTTACAAGGGCTTTTGCATTCTACAGGGAACTTTGGAACACAGAAAAACAGCACTGTCCCATAGAGCATTGGAGGAAAACTTTCTGTGATAGGTAATAACTACCATACTGGGTGGCATAGCAGACAAGCCTTCGTGACCTAAAAGAATGAATCTAAACAAGTGGCATGGCTGATGGTGAGGTTGGTGTTTTGCGATGACAGTACCTGCGATCATATCTTAGGTGATTATCAACGTGTTAGACCAGCTCTTCATGGGAGACCGAAATGTCAAACTATTCCCAGTATAAGGCTAAAATAAGTTCTAAACTATAACAGAAGAGAGTGAAACAGAGAGGTTTTATTTCAATTTCCATGTTGGCCTACTCTCTTGGCACAGAGGAGAGAAATGGGAATTGAAAGCAGAGAAGTCGGGAAAAAAATGGAGGCATGGTAGTCTTGTGTGGTGACAGCATGAGCCCTGGCTTGGCTCTAACGAAATGTATTGGAGAGGAATAAAAGAGAAAGCCAGGCAGATAAGATGGTGTTAATTAATGGGGCCTGAGTAATTGAGGCTGAATATTAGGCTTAACTTACGGAATTTCCATAGGCAAGAGGGAGCTACTGCTGTGTTTTCAGCCATGGGATGACAAGATGAAAACAGGGTTTTAGAAAATTAATTAGGAAGTGGTAGTCAGGGTGGGCTGAAGATGTACAGACTGGAGTCAGAGAAGCAGAGGGTTTCTGCAGTCCTCTCCACACCATGGGAATAAGAAGGATCTCAAGACTGGGGGGACAGGGTAGGGGGGTGCGGGGAGGGAGCAGCAGGAGAGAAGCCTCCTCTGTCTGCAGCACGTCACTCTCTGACTGCTCACTCCTCCTATGGCCCTTGGTCCCTGGGATGTCTCAGCCTCTGCTTCTCCTGTCTCTTCTGCTCTCCCTCCCCTTTGACCTCTTTTGCCAGCTCCCTTTCTTTGACTCATAACTAATGTAGGTATTCCCCATGGTTCTTTTACTGGTCTTCTTTCATTCCATATTCTCTTGGCTGCAGCCAAAATACATTAATCCCAATGCCTAAACACTTACCCCAAATGTCTCTCTTCATCCTGATGTCCATCCAGCTCTTCTTTCCCATATTTCCAACTGCTTCTTGAACATTCCCGCCTGAGAATATCACCAGTGCTTCAAAATTCATGCTTACAACAGGGCACATCACTGCTAACATCCAAACATGTCTCCACCTCAGATTTCCCTTCTTTTGCTGATGGAAACAAGACCCACTTAGCTACAGAGGCTCAGAATCTCAGAGCCCTATCCAAAGTAACTTCCCTCTTCTTTGCTCTGAGGCCATAGATGAAAATTGCTTGGCTACCTTTCCTTCAGGCTCATGAGTCCTCTTTGCTAGCTTTATCCTCCATGGTTCTGTCTAGACAACGCTCTAATTCATCCTTAGTGCTTCTCCCTTGATTGACACTGCTGCTCATCACAGCCCTGCTCTGCTCCAGAACACACCTACAATGTATGATCCCAGGGCAACATTTTCAGAGGCCATGAGTCTCCTGCCCTTTTCCTCTGCTGCACCGAAGTTTGACCACTACCTCTGCTGCATTCATGTCCCAGATCTCCACGCAGCCATGCCTTTGCCTCAGGACGTTTCCTGAGCATGGAATTCCCATTTCTCTCCCACAATGTCCACTTACACAAACCCTTTTAAATCCACTTCAAGTCTTAATTTGTCCATAAAGATTTCCCAGCTGTCTGCAACACAGGAACTTTCTGTGAACCACACGACATTTGTATTTTTCAGCTTTCTGCCCTTAGTACACTTGTGTTCGCATGGCAGTTTCTCTTTTGGATCGTAAATTTCTCAAGGACCAGCATGGTGTCTTAATGATTTCGGTTTCTCTTGCAGCAACTAAGACACCTTGGGCACAGTGGACACTACATAAATCAATGAATCCAAATAATAGTACAAAAGGAAATTTGACAAAGTATCATAAAAATGTAAAGAATCAAAGAAACTGCAGGGTCAGGAGACAACTGGTGCCATTGAGGAGAGGTGGTCCTATTTGAGGTAGCTAGCTGTAGCAACTTTTAACTCTAGTTCAGTGATTAGGTAATCCATGAAGACACAGCTATAATTGGCATTAGGTTAAAAAAAAAAAAAATACTTCTAGTTATAATCTTTGATACTACTCTGTATAATGACTCCAAAGATCACCTTTATCCTTTGCCATATGTAGCTTGCAGGAATTCTGCTATTTCTATAATAAACCAAAACAGAAGATTCTACTTTATTCTTTCAAGACTTTTTGTTTGTTTGTTTTGTTTCATGTAGGAGGGAATAATGTTGGCATAAGTGGGCTTATTTCAAACGTGCGAGTTGAACAGTAATTTGCTTTCCTTCATCCTGATGTTCTCTCCCACTGCTCCAGCTGAATGGAGCTGGAGAAATTTACAGCCTACATCAGTCCTACGTCTGGTTTATGTATCAGTAATGCTCTCTGACTGTATAGGCAAGCAAAGGCAGAGATCATACGCCACAGCTTTGCAAGGTCCTACATAATTTTCAAATCTTCCTGTGTTTTTGGTGATGATCTGGCAATCCAAACAATTTGGTTTAAAAACTGTCCGAGGTCATCTTACCCCTGTCTGTATTATATAATGGCAACCAAGAAACTGAATTACTAATGTTATAAAGGCCATCAAGATATGAATGCAAATACAAGGCATCTATTTTTATATACCAGTGGTTTCTGGAATTTACAAAATTATAAGTCTTGGTGTTCTGGACAGAATTACTACCTTATTCTTAGCAGAGCCCTCTTAAAATAAAGCATCACACCAAATGCAACTAAATAACAAGGTGGATGATTTTAAAGCATGCTGACAATCATTATCTAAGTAATAAAACCTTTTTCCGAAGGTAAAGTAATACTTCCTCAATTTACCGTGTTTCCTAATCCATTAGGATTTGCAAGTAGAATATTATTTACGATTCAATCTTGGAGGATAGACACACATTTTGTCCTAAATCTCCTTGGAGTGTGAGGACTACTGCAGACCCCTGAAAAAAGAATGTAGACTGACAATACTTTTCAGAAATTTTGTCACTTCAGGATGAGATAATGATGGGCGCTATCAGGAGAGAATAAATAGAAACAGATCAGTTTCCATTGGATAAGAATCAAAGCCAAACATGAGGCTTAATGGACCCAAAGCCCCACATGTTTTAAGGATCAAGCATATGTTATTATTGCCCTTGTTATAAGTAAGGACAATTCTCTCTCTTCTAATGTTTTTATTTCATGAGAAGAATCCATAAAATACCAAGTGAGGTTTCGTAAATGACCACACAGCAATCCTTAAAATGAGTTGAAGAGATGGGTGAGAAAGAGGTAGAGCTGGAAAAGCAGATATGAGAGAGGACATGAGACATAGAAACAACTGAGTGGAAGAATATTCTGGAAGAAAAGATATCTGTAGCGCATGCTCAGCTCAGTTCCGTTTTGTCATAATAATATGAAATTGCTCCTATAGATCCCCATGTTCAGTCTTGTGCTGAGGTAGAAATCTTTCTGAGCACAGGTGGCAGGAAAAGAAAATTTGACATTCTAAGAGAAGATTGAAATCCTGAGTATAACAAATACATCATACAGAATGAACACTGCTTTATGTATGTAGAGAAATCCTTGAAACTCAAAACAAAAGCAAAGAAGGGAGTGGATTTGGGTAAGAAAAGGGAGGGAAGGCAGGTCCATGCACAGGGAAAGAAATGAGTTAGGGGTTAGAAGCTCTCAGTTCTTGTCTGGGCCCTGCTCCTCCGTTCTGTTTACACTGGTTAAATCATATGACCTCAGAGCGCCGCCATTTCTTCATTGTAAAAGAAAAAACTAGATGTTCTCCTCCCTGGCCCCAAAGAGAAATAAATGACCACTCCCCTCATGTTTCCTGCATGGGCAAGTGTTAATACCTTATAAATTAGAAACTTGGTTGCCATTCTTGAGCTTTTTCTTTCCCTCAACCCCCCAAATTCCATAGGATAGAATCTTGACCATTTTATTTCCTCTGTAGCTATCAAAAAAGCTACATAAAATCTCTTTCCCTTGATTCCACAGTAATCTTAGCCCCTGAGATGGCTTCCCTGGAATACTACAGTCATCTGCAATGCATCTCCCCAAACCTTCTCTTTCCTCCTGCCAGACCATTCTCCCCACACTGCAGCCGGAAGGATGCTTTAAAGCACAAATGATAATTTTCACTTCCCTTATTAAAATGTTTCCTTGAACTCACATTGCTTTTAGGAAAATCTCAGTATCTACTGCTCTGCTCTTTCTGCTCCATTCATTCTGGTTTCTTCTCAGTTCCTTTCTCCCTCCTCCAGCCTGAGCCCATCTCCTCCCTAAACCTGGAGTGCTCTTCACCACACCTCCTCCCCTGCCATCCCGGAGCCCTTAACTGACACGACCTTAGGAGAGCCTCCTTTGATCACCGTCAAGGCCAGCCACCTTCTGAGATGCTTCCACGTCCCATCCTATCACATCTGTAGTTATTTCTTTCAAGACAGATGTTATGGGTTGATGGTTGTCTCCAGAAAATTATGACCGTGTCCTAATCCTGCCAAGGTGAGCTTATTTGTAACAAGAGTCTTGGCAGATGTGCTTATGTTAAAAATGAGATTTTTAACATGAAATTGGGGTTCCCCTAAATCCAATAACAGGTGTCCTTATAAGAGAAAGGCAGAGGAAGATTTGAGCCACAGCCATAGAGATGAAGGTCATGTTAAGACAGAGGCAGAGATTGGAGTTAATGCCTCCCCAACCCAAGGATCCCCAGGACCACCAGAAGCTGGAAGAAGCAGGGAAAGATTCTTCTCTGGAGTTTTCAGGGAGACTACAGGCTTGTGAACCTCTTGATTTTTGGACTTCTGGCTCCAAAACAGTGAGAGAAGACCTTTCTGTTGTTTTAAGCCACTAAATGTGGTAATTCTTTACAGTGGCCCTGGTGCCTCAGGGAAGATCATTCTTCCCTGCTAGGCTGTAAGCACCAAGACCCAAGAACTAAGCCTGCTTCTTGTTGAGCCTGCCGCATAACAGTCCACTTGTGAACGGCGAGCCAACTCGATGGCTAATTCTCGGCTATGTGTGGACACACCTGAGGTCAAGGGTAAGGTTTGTTAAGTGGAGAGATGGTTCTCCAGACATTCCAGGCATAGCAGCTGGTGCTGGCCTCTCATCATGGTACCTCACCATTCATGCTACATTGATATCACTTCTCAACTGTAATTTAAGCTCCTTTACTATAAAGAGCCTGGTTTTATTCTTCTCTGGGTTAGCTACAAGGCTTCTGTTTTTGCTTGGTAATTAATTAATGTTTGATAGCAGACAATTGACTTTCATGAACTGTTTTCTGAAGTTAAAGTCAATTTCTGTGAAGAGTCATAGGTATTGGGATAGGTCATTTAAAAAAAAATTACTGATACTTGGGAGACAGGCTATTTGATAAGCCCGCATGGATTTGTAACAGAAATTGACCTCTGTGCCAACAGAGATGCCCACAGAATAACCTAGAGTTTGCCCTATAGTGGAGGTTACAACTAAATATAATCTTCCTTCAATGAATGGCATACAACATCATTAGTGTTTGGGTAGAATTTGACTTATGAAGCACTTGCACATCTTTTTCTTTAGTAAGCCATTTCACAAATTACTTGAGACAATAGTGATAATTATTTGAGATAAAAAATTAAAATGAATGGATCAAAAATTCCAAGGAAATTTTACATTACACATATATCTCCAAATTTATTTGGTTGCTGAGTTTAGTGAGTGGGAGTGGGAGTGGGAGTGGGAGTGTTGATAGTGAGAGACAACCATTTTTGCTACCTTGACAGTTCAAACTGTAGAATGAATAAATTCAGACTGAGAACAGTAAGTGACTTTCTCCAGGTCACACACTCGTTAAGTGGCAGTCTCAGGATTGGAAGGATTCTTCCAATCTCCATACTTAGTTTTATCATTTATTCCTACTGGCCCATGCAACTCTATTTTGCTCATGAGGATATAAACCCAGAGAGGCAATTCATGGCACGGCAATTTAGAGGGCAATAAAGTTAGGAAAACAAAGTACAGAGTGTAAATGGTCTTTGAAGATCAACTTGGTCCTGGGTTTATGTTTCTGTGAAAGTCTAAGCAACGCTGAAACCATTACAATAGATTGGACTCTTGGTCTTTCTCCTAATTTCATCCTGACCTACGTTGTTTTTATCTGTTTTGCTTCCCATGGATCCTCCTAAAATCTTATTTTGAGAAAAGATCTAGCCCCTAAAATACACAAAACAAAACAACACACAATGACATGATCTGAATATCACATATCCAATCCCTTATTTCAAAGGTAAAGATACACCACTCTGGTTCAGAGTGAGGTCTAGACCTCAGTGGTGTGAACTCTCCCAGACCTGGCTACATGGTCTACCAGGCCTCTTCTCCCCCTTATGCCTGAAAGGAATGGGGTCCCATGGTCAAATGGCAATTGCTTCTTGCTAATCCCACCCCATAGTCTAGAAGCATTAAACCTGCCTGGGAAGGACCATGTCACAGTGGACAGTGAACTCTGCAATTTCATGTTCAGTTGTGTCTTCCCCCAAAAAATAGGTAGTGAGGCATATAGAAGGATGTTCAGGGCTCTCCCATTGCCCTAAGTCAGGCCTTTCTTTTGAAGTATGGAGTGGACCCTATTTCCTTAGTAAAGCCACCTTCCAATCAAGAATACTTCAACCTGGGCTTCTTTCTGCCCCCTGGTTTATCTCTAAAGCCAGCTCGTTTTAGACCTCCACCAAGACATCAGGGGAAAGAGAGTAGACTCTTCCCCACGCTTCCTTGTTCCAAGGGATTGATTTGCAGCTACCTTGGAGGAAAGATAAATTTGGCGTTGAACACGGCAACTGAAAGAAGACTACAGTTTGTCTCCCTCAGTTCTGAGAAAAATTTAGGTAAGCCACTTGCATGCCCGCTTGCTTGGATTTTAGCTAACATGCTCCAGCTCTTCTGAGAAATGCTAGGAGGACCTTAATGAGTTCACATGGGCTCGTTTGGACAGCCGTAGAGCTATTGTTGGGTGAACTATGTCTTGACCCTTTTGAAATTATTTGGATTCTCTCAGTGAAAGACTCCACTAATTATCAAAATTTCAGACTGAATAAGAGCTAAAAACTCATTATGAATTTATGAGAATATTCTGCACTATTTCTGTTATTGGAATTGAAGCATGCTGGTTGTAAACACATAAAGAATGTCTGTTTTCTCCAGTGATAAGCAATAGGAAGGCAAGCACAGGGACAATATACCTTTTGGTACTGAGAATGCTTTCTATGAAATCCCTTATTTATTAGCAAATCTATATTGGAGCTAGGTTTCTTTTTAATCTCTTATTGAACTCCCTCCATCTTTGTCTAACCCTCCTGAAGACCTTCACCAGAATTGATCCTTTGCCAAAGTTTCGAAATTACTGGATTGGATAGTGAATGAGAGAGAAATCCCCAGAAACGAATGATCAAAGAACACACTGGAAAGGTCTGCTCCATGGCATAGAGTGGAAGAAAGTTTTCTTCTCTGTTCTCCTATCAGAGAGCCAGTGTGCTTTTCCTCCTGCCTGCCTCTCCAAGGAGGGACAACTGTTCTTAAACAAGATCTAACATTTACTTGAAACCAATAGTTTCCAGTAAAGAGTCTTTAGGATAAATGCAGGCTTACTAGTAAATATTGGTTTAATCTTCAGGGAAAATTAAAAGCTTGTGGTCTGGGACTGACGGCAGAAGGCAGATGCATGAGGACTGGGGACCAAAGGGTTGGTAAAATCTCCAAATAATGTCCTATTTTCCAGCTCCAGGCAAAAGAACTAGCCATACCCATTCATTTTCTCTTAAAGGAAAGAATTCTCCCAAACCTGGGAGCACTGAGTACAATTCAATCAGTCTTTTTCAATGCTTTGCTTAGTAGTGCTATATATTAAGCTCTGCTCATAACTTACCCACCCAAGGGCCTGGTAGAATAGAAATCATGGTAATTTGTGCTACTTTTTGTGGAGACTGTGTCTTATAAACTGAGCATAATAGCATGTTGTGTGACTCCGTTTATTGCCCAATTATAGTTCACGTGGGCATGTTTAGCTGAATCGTGTTAGTTGCTTTCTTTCACATAACAGTTTTGCTGGAACTTTCCAAAGACCTTTTTGCTGATCACAACTTAGTAATTGTGCCTGTCTTATTCAATTGACTTGTCATAAATGCAAGACTTATCTCATTTCCCATCAGTTCTTGGTTTCTTCTGCTGTTGCTTCTTTTCTCCTCTTTCTTTTTCTGTATGACATTCAGTTCTTCTGAAAAAGTGCAAAATTGGAGGCCAGCGAGCCCTCAGCTCTGTCATCTGTATATGTTTTGAAATGGAATTCACCCTGATGCACCAGCAGTTAGCTCTAAAAGACCTCATTCTGTTTTCTTCTCTCCCCGATCTCAGAGGAGACCATCAAAACACCCCAAAAAGGAGCACACAGATGTGCCATCTATGGTAGGAGGCATTGTTCCACCCGCCACTCACCCAGAAGAGGTTTTCTCTACCCATTTGTCAAAAAGGTCTTGTGGTCAGCAAAATGTGTGAGACAACAAATCCTTCATAGGGAAGGATTTAATTATCACAGTTGGTGGTTGCATTCATGGTCTTTTCATCCTCTGTGAAAGATTCCACAAGCAAAATGGGTTAAATTTCATAATGTGGCCAGAAAAAAAAAAAGGCCATGAAACAATGCCAGGCAGAAATGCCCTTAGTAGAAAGAGCCTATTCCTTGTAGGAGGCCTGAGGGTTTCTGCACATCTTAAAGGCTCTGTGTTGGTGGGCCGTCTGATGCCAGGGAACTTTGCTATCCTTCCGGGTAGCTGGGGCACACCAGGGAGCTGTGTCAACTCCTAGGGGTGGAGGTTTCTCAAGGTGCGATTCCTAGCAGTCGCTAAACAAGATGTTCCCTTGCAGCGTGGACAGGTGTTCTGCTTTTGACCTTACCACTGACCTTTAGCATGATAAAATAACTTTTGGGATGTAGAGTAGGCAGAACACAATTCCCAGCTGAAACAGGCTTTTTGGCTTAATTGCCCTGCATGAAGCAGATGGGAAGAAAGGGAATGTAGACTACAGTTGACCTAATCAATACCTTCATATATTTGGAGAGACAGAACACACAGAGGCATTCATTCTTTAATAATTATATTGATATTGATTTTACTGTGTTAGTTGAGTTAGTTATATACCAATATAGCCCGGCTGGGTGCCCAGAGTTTCCATTTCTACTTTTCAGGTCCTGCTTTCCTCCCACTCTGCCATCTTCCTCTTCTTAGACAGAATCTTCAACCCGGAAGCTAGACATCATTCATATCTTTAAGACAAAACACTAACCTCAGCAAAATAGATTTCAGGAAACGAAGCCTACTTCTCACGTGTAGTTTCTGTATTGATATCTGGCCTTTTGCCTTGATCTTGAGCCCCGGTTACCACCTGCTTTCCGAGTCTTGGCAGTAAATATCTTCCTTATGCTCTCTGCTGGGGCCATCTCTGACTAGTGTCCTGGTGATGATCTTCATCCTTCCTGAGTGGAAAGTACAGCAGTCCTGGTCAGAGCTTTTCTTAAGAGTAGAGACCTGCCCATGTCCCCATCGCCCATCATGGAACATCCCAAGGCAGCCTATTTTCTGAGTATCACCTCTTCCTGGACTCTTGATCCTACGTTTGCCCCCACCTGCAAGGCCACCCCACTTGTGAGGACACTCTTATCTCCATTAGACCTGATGGGACTATTCACTGCCCACCTCCTCTAGCCATCCCCATTAGATACTCTCTTCTGTCTCTAGAAGGGACTTCCTTCCAGCATCCATGATGTACCTTCAGGATCTGCCTAATGCAGGCTCCCACTGTGGTCTGCTCAGACTAATCTAGTTAACCAGGCCAACCTCTGAGACAGGGTGTGTGATAGAATCACCTAGAACGGAACATCGCTGTAAAACTGCAAAAGGGTGACATTCACAATGCTTTAGATGCAAATTAGAGGTGCAGGTAGGCATGAGAAAACTGGCTTTCCCTGTGGCAGGTGACCCAGGAGTGAGTGAGGAAGATGGCAGAATGCTCTAATAAGAAGGAGCCATCAGGATGGCCATCAGCCATCCATGTTAACAGAGCCCAGAGTTTCGTGGGCGCATACATATAAGTAAAGGTAAAGAGAGCCTCATTCTCTTTTGTAGAATATGCATTCCATATTCAAAGACAAACTGAGTAAACCCGTTGGAGCTGGCGATGAGTATTACCACATGAAAAGATGCTCATCAGAATTGGATAAATTATACCCATTATCTTATTGAGCAAGGTCTTCATGGAAAGTTCTGGACAACATTACACTAGTCAGACTTAGAAATAATAGCTACTAGTAATTTTATGCTTGTTGTGTGCTAAGGTCTAAGATAAATGCTTTGTATACATTATGTTATTTAATTCTCAAAAAACTCTTCAGGGTAGGTATTGCTACACTCTGTTTTGTTGAGGAAACCAAAACTCAGAGATATGAACATCCTTCCTAGGGTCCACAGCTGCGGAATGAAAAATTTGGGGTTTGACCTCAGGTCTGCTCTAAATATTGCAAAGCCAATACAATGAGACGTGATGGTGGAACCTGTTGGTTTTTCCTTAAGTTGTTATAACATGATTTTAGCCTAGTATTTTTCTAGATACTAAGTTGGGTCGTCCAGCCAAACACTCTTGATCCTGCTCGTTTGAAATGTCTGGGATGTAAAGAGTAATTAAGAACAGACACCCAGGCCCAGGCTCAAGTATGGAGTGTTAGAAATCATAACGAGAAAAAGTAAAAATTAGTTGAAACAACCTTATCCGGAAACTTAATTATCTATTACCACCAAAAAGTAGGTGTAGGGTTAATTTTTTTGCTAGAGCAAAAATAATATTTGCGTCATGTTTCCTGTATACAAATTGTTCTAAATGCAGTGTTCTCAGCTTTTCTATACTGTCCTTTGTTCTTTTGACATTGTTATTTTTGTATATAAATAAAACCCCTTGTTTACATTACTGTTTCAGAGGCTTTGGGGTAGAAAAAGGAATAATTTTCTTAAATTGGTCCACCCTCAAATCATGCCATAGTTAAAAACAATACAATGGAGAGAGCAGGGTGGCCCACTCTATCTTGCACAATTTTGACAATAACTGAAAAAAAAGAAAAAAGTGTGGGGGTGGAAGCCAAGATTGTCACAAAAATCCTCCAAGGAAATGTCTTGGTTTGGGTTAAAGTGGCATCAGTGAGAAAGAATACACATGGTGGAAGAGTCACAGAGGTGGAAAGGAGGGCCAGGGCCACTGGCAGGCTGCCTTTCTAGGTCACAGGCATTGGAGTCCACTCCAAAATCTCTGGGCTCTCCATGAAGCATGAGAGGTTGTGACTCATCTCAGGGGCATGAGGTCGGGTGGGAAGAAGCAAATGGAAGGGGGAGCATCCCCTCAAACTGGGATGCCAGGAAGCGTGGCTGTGGGGCAGCAGGCAGTTTCTGGGAGGGAGAGATTTGCATGGCTCCCAAGGGATGGGTGGCAGGAGCTAGCCATTCCCCAGTGACTGGGTGAGCCAGGCTCTGGGAGATGGGTCTTGCTGGTCTGGCTTCAGATAACATCCAGAGTCCACTCCCTGAGGGGAAGCCAATGAACACCCCCTTCCCACTGTTTTGTAGATCAGCACAGGAGATTTCAGGAAAGTTAAGCCCTGTGAGAGGGCTTAACTGTCAGAGACTGTGAAGCCAGTAATTCAAAGGCCAATCTGAGATGGAGAGCTAATCCAGTCTTTGCCATGCTCCCCAGTGTCCTGCTGAAGAATTCCCCAGGAGGTGGATGGGAGAAGCAGGCTTTCAAAAGCAATCACTTTGCTAGATCATTCAGTGGGGTGACCGACTGGCCTTACCTTTGGAGATAAGTTCTAGAAAGTTCCCATAGAGAAGTTCTAGAAAGGTCTAGTGACCCCCAGAGTGTCCTGCTGTGACTGTGCTTGGTGGGGGCTGCCCCTGTGGGAGCACTGTCTTCAGAGAAGCTTTTCAGCCCCTTCTACGTAGTCGAGGAGCCCTGGGAATGCAAGTGCGCGAGGACTCGGGGAAGATTTAAAGGAATATAGACCAACTGAAGAACCTCAATAGAGAAGAGTGATGATATATTGAAATAATCATTTACTGAGAAAGGAAATGTACTAAGAATGATAAGTTTGGTTGGGGAGAGGGGAAGAATTGGTCTTGAACTTGCTGGGTTCAAATAGCTCTTATTATAAGAGATGTCTCTGTCCTTCAGTCTAGCTGTCATACTTGTTTCTTTCCTTCTTCTTCTGAGACCGAGAAACTCAGGCCCTGGGGTAAACATTATTTTTTTAAAAATATTTTATTTATTTATTTGAGAGAAAGAAAGTGAGAGAGAGAGAGAGAGAGAGGGAGAGAGCGTGCGCACAGGAGCAGGGTGAGGACAGAGGGAGAATCAGCCTCCCCGCCAAGCAGGGAGGCCAGCACTGGACTAGATCCTGGGACTCTGGGATCATGACCTGAGGCAAACGCAGATGCTCAACCAACTAGACCACTCAGGTGACTGTAAATATTATTATCATTGTTTTTAAAGATTTTATTTATTTAATTAGAGAGCAAGTGAGAGAGAAAGCACAAGTGGGAGAGATAGGCAGAGAGAGAAGGAGAAGCAGACTCTCTCCACTGAGCAGGGAGCCCAACACCGGACCCTGATCCTAGGACCCTGGGATCATGACCTGAGCCAAAGGGAGATGCTTTACCCACTAAGCCATCCAGGTGCCCCGTAAATATTATTTTTAAGGGATGTTCAAGAGGCTTTACTACAGAACATAGTCTGTTTAGTCACTACTCTAGCTTTAGGTCATGTTCTTGACATTATACTTCCCCTTTGGGAAAGCAGACCCTCCCCAGCCTCCTTCCTCTTCTCCTCCGGATACTCATCCCTCTTTAGCCCCGCTCCCTTCCTCCATACCTTGATTCTTTCTTCATTCCTTTGGCACACATCATGTGTGCTCTGAGCCTACAGACACTAGAAGGCCCTTGGGAGCTCAGGGTTTCAGGAAGAAGTGCCAGGTTAAGACTTCAAGGCTCTTGGATTTCTCCTTTGCCATGCTCACCTTGTAAACTTAAGGACCCTTTTTGGAAAGAAGGCTTTCCTGGTGCAAAAGTGTTCACCAGAAGTCTAGCAACAAATTTTTCCTATTAATCTCAAAGGGAACACACCATTTTCTATGGCTCTCAAGGGAGGACTTTTATCCATCTGTTTAAGAGATTGTAAACCAGTGTGTTGGGGAGTGGGCTCCAAACTCAGATTGCACAAAGCCCAAACCCTGACCGCTAACAGCAGCTCTGCCCTTGATCAGAAGGTGAAGTTGGCCACATGCCACCATGGGGTTTAGCTCCCGTCTCTTAGAGGAACCCAACTAGACAAGATTTCCAAAGCTTTTGTCACCTCTCCATTTGCTAGAGACAACTGCACGATAAGACCAAAAACAAAACAGAAGACCCAGACTTCATAAAGGGCTATGAAATTAGGGAAGCTCATATTTATGAAGGACCGATCAACTCATATTTAATAAATGGGAGACACTTTACTGATTTAAAGTCATCTTCATAGATGTGGCTATTACCTTCTTTTAATAGATGAGGACTCTTCTGGACTTGGAAACTAAATGCTCACCAAGGAGAGCACGAAAGGAAGGTATAGGCAGAGATCTGAATGCTTCTGCACTGCCCGGGCTCCTCCAACATCAGGCATTGTCTCGTCCAAGGTACTGTAGGCAAGCACATTTATGACCTTAAAGCCATGGATGGCAACTTACAGAAATGTTGACTCCTGGGCTCTAACATCACCCCCTCTTGTGAAATTTGAGCCCCATTCATCCCTATTTCAAAGAGGCAGAGAGGGGTCGATGTTTCAAATGAGCAGCTGGCTTTCCATGCTGTAACCACGTTGTTTTGAGCCTAAGATCTGCCTTTTAATATGTCATTTTTCTCCATGTATCCCCCCACGCTTCCCATTTGTCTGGATGTGTGTGTGTGTGTGTGTGTGTGTGTGTGTGCGTGCGCGCGCACGTTTAGATAATCACAGTCCCATGCACACTCACAATCCCACTGAACGAACTGGCCTGATCTGAGAACTTCCCATAGAAGCCCATTCTCACTGAGCTGCAGCGTGGCTGGCCCATCTAGGGACTGGCAGGCCATTCAGAGATCCCGCAGGGAATGTCAGCTCCGTTTTTGCGGCTCTGACACAGCCTGTGCAGAATTTAACAGCTGATAAGCAGGGGTTTCTCTGTGAGCGCTGCCATCTAATTAGACCTTTTTGTTCCGATAACACTGGGAATGAGAGAGTCCAATCAGCAGAGAGCTCCAGATCTCAAGAGTCTGTGACATTGTGACGTGTGTTTTTAAAAAAGGGCTTAAAGGATCTGGTGGGATGGAAGCCAGAGCCTCAGAGGCCACTCCCCACCCAACATCTTGAAAACTGAAAGGGAAAGTGGTGGTGGGGAGGCAGGAGGGTTCTTCACCAGTTCCAGGGAGGGCTAAGAGATGCATGAAATCTGCTTTTGATGACCTCAAAATAGATAAATACATTCAAAGTACAATTATGGAAAAATATGAGTTTGACTTTTAGATGATCAGTAATTTGGAAAGTACTCCAAAATGATTCACTGTAACTCACCAGCTCTTACGACTACTCAATATTCTTGAAAAATCCAAATTCTGATCTTGGAAAGGGGCAGGGATTTATATGCTTTAAAACATACAAAAACGTAGGAAATCAATATGTTTAACTACATGAGATTAAAACCATTTTATGGCAAAAATATCCATAAACACAGTTAAACATTAAATGCAAACTGAGGAAAAACTGGCAGCAAACATGGCCAGAGCTGATATTTCACTTTACACAAAGATATCTTTAATAAATAAGGTGTTTATACAAAATCTGGTAAAATTGAGGAAAGGACATGAACAAACAATATACCAAACAATGCAAAGTTTTTATGAACAGGCAACAACTTCAAATGCATCCTTCATGACAAACATGCAAATAAAGCTCCAATGAGTTTTCCCCTATAAAATTATCTAGATTTTTTTTTAATGATACTATTCAGTGCTAGCAAGAGGGTCTTACAATGATCATTCTCATACCAGTTGGCAGGAATTTAGATTAGTGTAAACTTTATGGAAAACATTTTGGCAATATGCAATACAGATCTTAAAAACAGTTACCCTTAGACTCAGTCATTTTTTCTTTTTCCTGGAAATCTCTCTTAAGAATTAACACAGCAGAGGTGCCTGGGTGGCTCAGTGGGTTAAGTCTCTGCCTTCGGCTCAGGTCATGATCTCGGGGTCCTGGGATCAAGTCCCGCATCCGGCTCTCTGCTCAGCAGGGAGCCTACTTCCTCCTCTCTCTCTCTGCCTGCCTCTCTGCCTACCTCTGATCTCTCTCTCTGTCAAATAAATAAAAAACAAAAAAAATAAAAAAATAAGAATTAACACAGCAGAATTTATACACAAAGATAGTCATTGAAACATTATTTATAATAGAAAAATTTGAAACAGCTTCAAAGTCCAACACAGAGAGGATGGTTAAATAAAGAATGGTACATCTTTAAGATGACCCACTGAGCCTCCAACAAAGATGGAATTTTTGAAGAACATTGACTAAGATAAAAAAAAAAAAAGGAAACCTCACGATGTATTAGTAGAAAACATATTTAATTCATTTTATATTCTATTAAAGGTATGTGGGCCATATTTTATTTTTATTTTTATTTTTTTATTTTTTTACTATTTTTATTTATTTATTTGACACAGAGAGAGTGAGATCACAAGTAGGCAGGGAGGCAGGCAGAGGCGGGGCGGGAAGCAGGCTTCCTGCTGAGCACAGAGCCCGATGTGGGGCTTGATCCCAGGACCCTGAGATCATGACCTGAGCTGAAGGCAGAGGTTTAACCCACTGAGCCATCCAGGCTCCCCTATCAGCTAACTATAATTCTTATTTCCTACCTGTAGACTTGTTGTGAGGATGTAACGAGATGATGTGTATAAATCACTTAACAAATGGCAAGAGCTCAGTATTAGCTAATATTATTGTGAATGTTATAATAACTGGATGGCATCAGATATTTATTTGAGAATTTGGTATTTTCCAGTAACTATGCCATGTTCCAGAGACACAAAAGTGTGTTCATTTATTCAACAGATGTTTATTGAGCACTTACTATGAGGCGGGCACTGTTCCAGGCTCTAGGATATACCAGTGAGTGAAATAAACAAAGATCCTTATCCTTGTGAAGAGGACAAACCATAGACACCAAACATGAAATAGGAGAAAATTACATAGGATGGGAGAAGGTGCTAAGTACCATTAGACAAGGGAAAACGGATGGGGACTGGTTGTAGTTTTAAATTGGGGGGAGCAGTGTAGGATTATAAAACATGAGCTTTGGCTTTGTGGAGTGCTGTCCTAATAGGGGGACGATGGGCAAGGTCACACATGGAATGAGCTGGGATCACAGCAAGGGTGTGATGGACTTGCCTGGGAAAGGTGAAGGAAGCCTTGAAGAGCGGGCTCTTAATGGACAGGACAGGAAGGGGATTTCAGGCAGACTGAATAGCATGTACAGAAGCAGGATGATGAAAGACCACACATGCCTATAGCACTACGAGTGGCCAGGATGGTGGGAAAGAAGGCTGTCAGTGCAGGAAGGGGAGCTGAGACGGGCTGGGGGGAGGCTGAAAGTTTAGAATGGATCACGTAGGCAGCGGAAGTTGTTAAAGGGTCTGAGCTAAGGAATAATAAGATCAGATGCAGGTCTTAGAAGATATGTTATAGTGTGGGGGATCTGCATGTTTGGTTGGGAGATCTTTTAAGAGGTGATGTAGTAACCCTGAAGAACCAAAATAACAGCAGAGAGGCTAGAGGCAGTTAAAGGACTCAAGAGAGATTTGGGAAGTAAACTGGACAATACTAACCACCCATTGAGTGTAGGGATGAGTAGGACAGAGGAATAAAAGATAATTTCCAGGCACTTGGCTTTGATGACCAATGGGTAATAAATTGGGTTATGTGCCCCAGAGGATGAACACATTGGGAGTAAGGTGGGAAAGTAGAAACATAGTTTTAGAAGTGCCAGATTACTCCGCTTGTTGGAGAGGAGAGTCAAGAGTGAGAGTGTATATATATTTGATGTGGTAACAGAAGAAGGGAAGTAGGACACACTGGAAGGGAGTATATTCAAAAGCATTACATTGAAATGTGTTAATGAAACACACATCTCAGAGAGACCCCAGGAGATGGTGAATTACCAGCATTTAAATGAACACTCCCTAAAGCAAGATGTATTCAGCATCCATATGGACAAGTGAGTGGGCCCCAAATGTCCACATCTAGTAGCATGGTTTGGTCATGCCTCTGTAGCCAGAACTCCACTCTACCAGGGCCATTAAGGACTTCTGGTGAGTAATATTGCTGTCACAGCTTCCTGTTGCTGAAGCTTATCTTGAGCAGGTCTTTAAGGTTTTAATGATCTTATTAAGGGAACCTGTAGACATCAAGGCCCAGAGACGTTGCAGGAGTCACTCAAGGCCCTGTGATGATTTTGTGACAGAGACAGGACAAGGATCTAGATGGATTAAAGGGCTTTGAGTTGCAAGTAAGGGAGACCTGGTTTCAAATGGACTTAAGCAACAAAAGTATTACCATCTCACTGAAGGAGGGAGAAGTCCAGAGGTACGGCTGGCTCCTGGCCTCGTGTAATCAGTGATCTGACTTCATTCCTGCCTCTCTCTTGCTCACCCTCTTCCATGTGTCAGCTTTGTCCTTAGGCTAGCTTTCCTCCTGGTCACAAGCTGATCACCAGCAGGAACAGGGACAAAATTCTTTCCTATCCCCGCCCATCTGGAGGGAGGAAAATCATTACCTCAAACAGAAGTAAGTCTTTGTCTTTAGTATAATTGGGCTGACATAGATTCCTAACCACCTCGGGACAATCAGATATATACAGCGGTAATAACGTGGTCAGTGAGGGAAAAGGGAGCTATTGAGCAAACAAGGTTCAATCAGAACAGTTCCATCCAGTGGAACTTTTGACCCTAAAGGAAATGTTCTATGTCCACACCAAAAAAAAAAAAGGTAGCCATAGCCAATATGGCTATTGAGTAGTTGAAATGTAAACTGGGGGATTAAGTCTTCCATTTCATTTCATTTTTAATTCATTTAAATTGAAGTGGGCACAGGGTTAGAAGGATGAAGGGGGGATGGGTGCTATGAGGTAGCCAAGGGTGTCTGCTACCCTGGTACCCACTGCCCTCTCCTCTCCTCCTACCTGCACGCCAGCATCCATCACACTGCTACTGTTCTCACAATTATTTCTCCCCATACTTTATTTTCATATTCACTACATTGCCATGCTATGATGTCTAAAGTGAAACCCAGAATCTGATAATGGGGTTAGAGTGGGAGGAGAATGACAACGCTTTAAGAAAATCAAACCATGGGAGCTGGATCAAGTTGAGAATCTGAGAAACTGCCTGCACACTGAAAGCAGATACAATTTTTTTTTTTAACAACACACAGATTTCCCCCAAATATGAAAGATCATTTGCAATAGAAAAAGATGTGGAACCCTGATAAGTCAATACATCAACAGCATCTATTAAACTCAAAAGGAAATGTGAATAATTACTATAGAAACAGAATATTTTAAAGGAAATTACCTAGATGGAAAAAGAGCAATCTTTTTTTTTTTTTTTAATAAATCTGGATAATCAAAATTGGCTGTTGGGCTAGCAAGCAGCTCTTCTATGGTTATATCTGAGCAAAGCTCTGAATAAAAAAATGACCCCAACAGCATGAGGATATTCCAAAGCCAGTGGATATGGTAAATATACATTCCCAAATACCTGAGATGGCTCGGTGTTTCCATCTGTTATTTTTTTTTTTTTAGATTTTATTTATTTGACAGAGAGAGAGATCACAAATAGAGAGAGAGAGAGAGGAGGAAGCAGGCTCCCTGCCTAGCAGAGAGCCTGATGTGGGACTCGATCCCAGGACCCTGAGATCATGACCTGAGCTGAAGGCAGAGGCTTAACCCACTGAGCCACCCAGGCAGCCCTCCATCTGTTATTTTAACATTTTCAAACGTATGATGATCTGGACAATAAATTCTATCGTCTCTCTACCAATGAAATACCAAAAGCCAGCATGGCACTCCTCCCTGGTGGATGGAAGTAACAGAACTTCTAACACATGCAAAGGTACACTTATACATTGGATACTGACTGGTTTCAGCACCTCCAGAAACCATCTCATGATGAGGAAAATGACCCTAACTTTAGCAGCATGTTCAGCTATGCCAAGGGATGCCTCCATTTGTCATCACTCTGCATCACAGCCTATGGACAGAGTTGTCCTGAAAGTCAATACGGCAGTTGGAAATATTGGGGCAGGACAGTAGTAGACATGGGGGTAGAGTCTTAGCCTGCCACACAGAATTATGGGATGTCACTTGAACTCTTTGACCCTCTGACTCCAGTGTCTCAGACATATGCCATAGTAGCCAAGCCTACGAAAACAAATCACTAAAATGTTATTTCATTTGTATTACCCAGGAACTTGAGAGTAGAAAAAGCGTAGAGAAAGACTTGAGATGCCTGTTCCATATTACTTGTTAATGTAACTATATCAATGTAAAAAATACAATTTTTTAATCTTTAAATATAGCTTCTTTTAATGTGGATGCATTGGATTATTGTAATCAATAATTGTCTTGCCTTCGTTTTCCTATCTGTTATAAACAAACAAAATAAACCAACCTCTGAGGGCTCCTGATTAAATTTTAAAATGCATGCAAAGTGTCTGGAAGACTCTTCATGCCATGGAAAGCATTGGTCTAGGAGGCTCTCATTTACCTGATACCCGAATGGAACAGGAACTTCATGTAGAAGCAGAACCAGTTGTGCCTTTTTGAAATATCATGAAAATATATAATGGGCCAGGAAATGAAATCACCATTACTCTAATACATAAGGAAAAAGGATGCTTCACTGATTTACTGAAAAGTTTGTTTTTCCTATTCTGGCCAGTCCAGCTCAGCTAGATCTTGGCTAAAATGACTCTCCTCTCCTTGTTTTTCTATGCTGCTTTCCTGAAATCAGGTTTTTTCTTTTGGAGAAGACTGCCTGCAGAACTAGCAGTTCTGTTACCCAGAGTTCAAAGTAAAGGCAGTATTTGTAAAGGCTACTTCCCATGAGAAGAATTAACTTTTTTCAGCTACTCACAGATTTGCAAAATCCTACCTCTGAAGAGGAATTTGATTGAATGTAACCTGGTGGCCACTTAGCCTACCACAGAGCCAGCCCTGGAATCCTTTCCAGTGTTGTTTGTGGAGACTGATTCATTGTCCCCTTGAATCTCTTCGGTGATGGAAAGCTCTCTGGCTCACATAGTCTATTCCAATATTGGCTAGCTCTACATCCACATGGAGAATGTCTATTCCCTTTTCCCTATGGAAGACTTAAAATCATCTTTGACAGAAAGTTACTTTTGGCCATTTTCCATCTCTTCCCTTAAGAGGTCCCTTCTTGTGCCTCATTCAATCGTCCAACAATTTTGCCATCTTGCTCTTTTTTGTGCCTATTCTTTGGATTAATGGATCAGAATCATAGATCTGACAGTGCTGAGTCCAGTGGAACCATGGCCTCTCTATATACCTAATATAGTCTGATCAGTGGAGTGTAAAATCACGTAAGTTTTCTCTTGGTAACTGTCATGGAACTGCTAAGAAATGGTATCAGTTGACTATTTTTTTTTTCCTAGACACAATTCAAATAATTTCAATAGCTATCACCAAAAAGTTAGGGATGCCTAACTTGGAGATAACTAGTGAAAACAACTAATCCCTCTGATAGAAAACTAAGAGAAAATAAAAAACTTTAGCCTTGAACCAACTTTTAAAATTCTATAGAAATAAATAACTGTATGAAGTGTGATTCTGAGATTCTACACAGATTTTTCTCATACAATATAATTCTTTGAAAAAGAAAAATATGAAAATTCGCTTTGACAAGGAAAGAGTCCGCTACAAATACCCATGATCACTTATCCATTTCATCATTTGCTACCATCCCAGTTGTTCTATAGTCATTCAGAGAAGAAGGTAAACTTGGACCAAAATTACTCACTCTGTAGTTTCCAACTTCCTGGTCTCTGAGGAACCCAGAGACCAGCAGAGTCACACTGAGTCAAAGAAAGCCTTCTCAATTTCCAGGGGATACAAAAAGAGTATTTGAGGAAAGATGTGCATTTTCTTAGAAACAGACAATTTCTGAGAGAGGGACCCAGTTGGGTGTGTGAGTGACATAAGCAGCATGAAATTTGGCTGGCTGAATCAAATCCGTATTTGTTGACAGGTCTGCTCCAGCTAAAGGGTTAGAGCAATTATAAGATGGAGTCTCTGAGAGACATTCCAGAACAGATATTTGGAATGCTGGGGGCATCTGGGTACTTTAAACATTCTGTGATGTGACTGCCTGTGTATCAGGAATGAGTTCATGACTGAAGATATTTTGAGTAATGGCCAAGTTGATGGAATTGTCAGAGAGCCAGGAATTAGCACTCCTTGAATTGCAGGACCCAGAGTTTGAAGTTGCTGAGATCAGAAGGCTGTTCCTTTCTCTGATCTGAAAGGTGGCTTTTTAAAAATGTTAAATGCAAAAGCCAGGCATGTGTAAGATTGTATTCAAGAATGCTGCAGTCATGTTATGATCACTAAAAGGGTGAATTGTTTTATATTTTAGAACTAAGACACCCATGAGAAAAACTGAGCTTTGTATACGATCTGGAATCAATCAGTAAATATTTACTGATCATCCATAATGTTCTCAGCCAGGGCTAAACTGAGCACTGGAAGTAATATTCAGATAGAAGGCATGATTTCTAAACTCAAGCAGCATAAACTCTAGGTAAGGAGCCACGAATAACACTTTTGAGGGGCACCTGGGTGGCTCAGTTGGTTAAGCAACTGCCTTCAGCTCAGGTCATGATCCTGGAGTCCCAGGATCGAGTCCCACATCAGGCCCTCTGCTCATAAGGGACCCAGCTTCTCCCTCTGCCTTTCGCCCCTTTCATGCTCTCTCTCTCTCTCTCTCTCAAATAAATAAAATCTTAAAAAAAAAAAAAGAATAACACTTTTGAGTCAATGACCAGATCGATAAAATAGAGCAATATTTAAATGTTAAATCATTGCAGTATAAATTGTCAGTATCATAGACATTCAGAAAAGGGGTTGATTAAAGAATAGGTCCTGATGCAGAGCATTTCAGGATGGTTATAATTCAGAGTGCCCAGAGATGGGAAAGTATCCCAAATGGAGAAAGTGTGTTGTGAAAAGGCTTGGAGAACAGAGTGGCTTAGATGAGTGGAAATGAGACATAAGCTGGATATTTTGTCTTTAAGTACTTTTAATCCTAAAATGAAAATTAATCAAGAGCATGGTGAGTTTATCAGAATGCTATCAGAATCTGCATTTGGAGAGTTCTAGGACATGACATTGAAGAGTTTGCGTGCTTCAACAACAAAGAATTTCTAGAAACATGGCAAAGGAATTTAGTCTAATTAAGCAGGAAATAGCAAGCCAATAGATTCCTTAAGCAGAAGAACAAGCTTTGAAATAAATATTTAGGGAAGGTTAACCTGTGAAATCCTGTGGAGCACTTACCAGAAAAGGGAGGCTAGGGTCAAGGAAGCCACTGAAATCAGTGTGAACAGTGAAGGTACAACAGAGAGGGAAAGAGAAGTGCAGGACCTAAGGTCTTGTGAAGAAAGCAGAATACGATCACTTACTGGTCCCAGGGGAAGAATAAATCAAGGCTAATTTAAAGTCTTCAAAGCTGAGGACAGGAGCTTCTATTAACAGAAAGTTGTAGGGCAGAGAAAATGATGACTATGGCATCATAAGTTTAAAGAAATCCAGTTGGAAAGACACAGTAAGTCATTGTAGATATAGGATGGTGGTTTGGGTAACAGTTCAAAGTGGCTCAGATTTCAAAGTGGTTCGGCCATTACCTGTTTCCAAGTGTAGACAAAGAAACAGAATTCTTCCCCTGCAACTGAGATCCCTTTATTTTGTACAGATCTCTTCCCATGTCTGTTTCCTAACACGTGCACAAAACATGTACACACATACACTTTTTTCTGGAGTTGAGCTTTAAAAATACATTGGAATTCAGATAAGTAGAGAAGAGAGAAAAGGATACTCCAAGCATGGTGGTTGACATTAATGAAGACCTGAAAGTTACGAAATAAGGAGGATAAATACAGGAAAAGAGCGGAACAAGACTCGAAATCCAGCTCCGTATTATTACTTCCTCTTGTGATATCTTTTCTGACCATCTCAGGTCAGGAAGATGGCTCATTGCTCTGAGCTGTTCCACTCAAGTGGCACTTACAACTTATTTCTCAATCTTTTGTACAAACATTTAATTTCCATATTTGATAAGTTTGCAATAGATAAGAGTGAACCTAACCCATCCTTGTGCTTCACAGAAACACATGCTCAATGAAAGACTTCTTGATTTTTCTTTAATGGTGTGGTTTTCTTATTTTTATGATGTGAGGAGACATTAAGAACTGTAAGCAGAAAATAACCCTACTTCTTTCATGAAACCATTAACATGTGAAGACAGGCTTGGGGTGTTTTGTGGATATTTGTCATCATTCTCTGTTTGATGAAGCTGAACTCACCATCCACTATAAAAACTGCAAAGGCAACATGACCCTTTCTCACTCCACCTTGCAATTAGGATATGGGTATGCAAATTGGACTCACCTCTGGTATTTTGCATCTGGAGCTACTGACTGGATGAGGAAGTAACAGGGTAGAAATCCTTATGGTGGCTGCAGCCACTTCTAATTTCCAGGAGCAGAAGTGCCTGGGGTCAACTGTCAGGGCCGAGGACAATGGAAGCTGGAGCTTCCTGTGTTAGAGGACTGATTCAGTCCTGGACTGGCTCAGTGGCCTGATCTCGTCCCGGTATCCAACCGTCCTTTCTTACTCTCCTGTTTTTGAGTCTATTCTGTTTTCTGGTGTTTCTGGCAGCCACAGAATGTCTTTTTAGTAAAATTTACTCTTAAATTTTCCAGTCAGTTTCCCCATGAAAGTTAGAATTGGGGACCCCCCCATCTTTCAGAATTTTCTGTAAATAGGCAGAATAAATATATTCTGTAAATAGGCAAATATATTTTCATTTTCCACTTGGGATCCACTGGACTTCACTCTCTCCAGCCAGAGAAATAGAGCTGAGTTTGGGATTTAGGGACGTGTTTGCACTAGCGAAGCTTTTGACCTTCAGCAGCTTCCCATTAAGAAGGCATAAGTCAGTCCTGCTACCACTTGCTTTTGGAGCACGCTGCCACAACCCTATGTGTCAACAGCAAGCTTAATGCCAAGGTGGTCATGACACCCCTGGTTTGCTCAGGGCAGGTCCAGCTGAAAACCCCTCACAAGGACAAGACCACAATGGAACATTCACTGTATGATACAGGAATGCGAAGAACAGTGTGCAAGAAGGGAGGAAGGCTTCCCTCTACCCCCAGAAACATCTGTTTATTCACTTGTTTGTCCATTCTCTCAATAAATATTTATTGGACACTTGCCTACTAGGTAAAGAGACACATTCCTAGACTTAATGAGTATCTGGCTTGGCAAGGAAGATTTGAAGGCAATCAAATGAGTAACATACAATGTGGCCATTGCTATAATGCAGCTAGGAATAAAATAAATTCAAAGGGAAATAGGACTGAAGTTCACCTTGACAATCAATCAAGGTTAGGATTAGGGTTAGGGCTAGTTCAACATAAAGGACTACTGCTTTATCTTGTAGGACAAATGTGAATCAGTGGAATATTCCAGGCATTGGAAAAGTATGTGTTAGGACCCAGAGGTATGTGGCAAGTACATGTGTCAATGACTCACTAGGGTCAAAATTAAGTGAATCTGGTGGGGAGAGTAGGAGACGAGAATTTGGCTTTTATCTCAGAAATGTTGGGAACCCATTGGAGGATTCTAGCACTCACTTCCAACTTCTTTCTTAGTCAGATATTACCTTTTTTTGATAGCTAAAGTGTTAAATCTTATAGTGTATGTAGTGTGGAACATTACCTGACACATTAGAGGCACACCACATTCACTAGCTCTTTTGTTATTTATAAAAAAGGCACATGAGTTGCAGAGCTTTTCTAGCTTTTCTTATAGCTTATTTGCCTTCTTAGAAAAGCCAAAAAACTTTGTCCTTTTTACTGGTGTTTGTACTGACTCTAAGCCATGCTTGAGCCCATCCCTCCATCCTATAAGATTTCCCTTGGCTCATCTTCATGGAGAGCTGATGGGAATATCAGCCCCCAAGTTGTCACTGGCATCTTTCATTTACCCTGCATTCGCGGAGGACCTCACAGCCTTGCAAATCATTGATCTTATTGTTAAGAGATGAATATCTTTCTTTTCATGTGTTGGGAGGATGGGTGAGGAGGTGTGTAATGGGGGTGGCTGAGTGGGCAATGAAGAGAAGAAAATTCAGCAGAGGCAGGGAAGGTACATAGTCATTGGCTGAAGATGGGGATATTGTGCAAGTGAACAAACTATTTTTAAAGGGCTTCTTTTCATGACAATACAGGAAAAAAATCTCTGAAGTTTATTTGGAAAATGTGAAACAGCTAAATTTACTTACAAACCTAGTACATCTTCCAACTAAGACTGGGTGGTTATAGGAGGAAGCATGGAGAAAGAGAGAAACCGAAAGGGGAGAGAGGGTGACACAGGGAGTAGGAGAAGAGGTATGAGTTTACTGGATGATCAATATTTAGAACTACTCTAAATGACTCACTATAACTCACCATCTTGTACATCTCCTTCAACCTTCCTTAAAAAGCTGCTTTGATGATACTGTCAGTTATCCCTAGTCACGTCAGACTATAGAGGGTCCAGAGGTCCAGAAAGCCCCTTTTTACCTATGGAAAGACAAACAACAATGCCTTTAAGGAAAAATGAATCTACTTAGCATAAATAAATATTCATTTGCATATGCATATGCATTTTTCCAATCTCTCTACCAAAGAGAAATTTAAAGGATATTCAAGAATTTAGAATATCACAATGTCACAAAGGGGAAAAAGACTTTGAAAGGTTGGAAGTACCAGCGGATCTTCATGGGCTGAAGCATAAGGGACAAGACAGCGAGTGACAGGGTGTGGCATATTGTCTCAAGGCCAATACTCTGAAGGAAGATCCTGTGGGATCAGGGTCCTCCTGAAGGGATTTAAGCAGCTAGGTCACATGATAAAATTTCTATTTTCGGATGATCATCCGATCAAGCAGGTAGAGCATGTGTGGAAGAAATTGATCATGGATATATCTGGTGGTCATTTACAGAAGGTATTGCAAGAGTCAGCAATAGACAACTCCATTTTAGCCAGAGCGGCAGCAGTAGAGCAAATGTGGAGATAGTGACCAAACAGAGGTCAGTGCGGAGAATACAGTTCATGGAAGGGTGGAGGCTAAGAAAGCCAGAGGTGTTTAGGATGCCTCCCAAGATACCTGAGAAATGTACACCACCAGTTATCAAGTGGGAAAAACATAAGGAGGAGTAGATTTGGCAGGAGAGAGATGATAACTTCCTTTCAGGATGGGAAATTTTGAAGTATCCTATGTCTGTTAAGTAGTATACATTTGGAAACCAACTGGACATAGGTAACAGTTGAAAGCTTATATAATGAATTAAGTTACCCAGAGAGAACCTATGAAGATTCAAGACCAAAGGTAAAATTGTATGAGATGTTACATGCTAAGGAATTGAAGGAAAGAAGAGGCCATGCATGACCCTAAAAAACAAAGTTAAGAGAGCTTTCGAGGGAACCAAAGGACAGAGAAAGAGGTCCCAGACCCCAAACAGGAAAACATCTCATGAATGAAGTGGTGGACCTGTTGTTGTGGAGACGTCGAGTAAGATAAGAACCAGGAAAATATCCTTCTGATGTGACAGAAGTTCTTTAGTAAACACAAATTACTTTGCAAAAGACAGAAATAAATGGGGGAGGGCTGTTAGTGGGGACATAAAAGGGAGATAGCAATCTGTTCTTTCAAGAAAAACAGAGAATGCCTGTAAGAGAAAGACCAAGTGCACTTTTCACACTTAGAAGAGACCAGCCTTTGTTTATTAGCTGATGGGAAAGGACTGACAGGACTGGCCAGATACAAGATCTAAGGCAGAGAAAGATAGTACAATAATTAATAGGTTAAAGCAGCAGAGGAGAAGGGAAGTCCACAGAACAGATAGAGGGCAGAGTTTTGGTTGAGAGGTGGGGTGTTTCCTTCCTTGAGGCAACACAGAAAAAGTTAAATTGGAGGGTGTCTATTTGTGGGGGGGTCACAACATGGAGGGCTCCCATGTCTGAGATGTTGGAGGACAGGGCTTGGACACTTGGGAAGGGTGATTTGGAATGACAGAGGTAAGTGATCATGGAAGATGACTGCTGGGTACTGCAAACCGAACTGGGGCTGGGAGCCTGCACGTGGTCTTAACATCTGCCTGGGTCTGTGAATTTCTAAGGCAACACTTAGCTGCTTCCCTGTGAGGGCCAGGAAGGCAGAGATTTGGGCTATTTCAAGTTGGGTGAAAATCCTTTTATATGTAGGAACTCTGAAATTGGGGCACCTAGCATAGTCTCTTGGACAAACACAGTGAGTATTCGCTGCCCATTTGTAGGGCACATAGGTTTAAATACATGGAGTCAGCCCTAGGTAAAATTACATAAACTAGACATAGACATTGAGGTAGTGCTTAGAATGCCTTTACCCTATACAGGTTCCCATAGCCATTCTATATAAGTGGACCGAGACAGAGACAGAGACCAAGACAGAGAGAGAGAGACCAGGTTCCCAAAGCAAATCACTAAATAACTTTAGCAGAAGGGTCCTACTTTTATATTTCATTGCACTTGTTAAAGTAAACAGATCACTTTAAGGATGGGTTAAATAGATAGCTAAGGAGGTGGCCAACTGTTGTCTCAATTATCCTGAGGGACAGGGGTCTGGAAAACTGATGACTCATACTTGGTTTAGGAAATCAGCGCGCTCGGGAGCCTGGCTGTAATGTCTCAGGACAGTGATGTGTCTCTATGTGTGTGCGTGCACATGCATGTAAAACAGCCAACAAGTAAGTTTCTCTGAGACATATCCCTTTCATCGGTTTAAGAGATTCTGCAGGAATCAATTAAGCCTTGCATGTTTTCCGCCAAAGATGAAAATCTGGCAAGTAAGACTTTCGAGGCTTCTTCAAGAAAAAAAAAAAAAAAAAAAATCCAGAGCTAAGATTCCATTTGCTGGTTTTCATTCACATCAGACTTTCCTTTTGATAGTAAACACCATCCATGCTGGGTATTGGGCGTTATGAGCCCCCACCCACCCCCCCCAAAAAAAAGAAAAGAAAAGTTTTTTGTTGCCAACGTGACCCTAGCAAGCCTGAAAAAAGTGCTGGAATGAAGGAGCTCCTGGTCAAGAATATCCCCAACAAGGCGGGGCTAACTTAATGGTCAGTAGTAGCTGTTTTTTCTTCTCTTAAGAAAACTCTCCTATAGGATTCTGATAATATGACACTTGACTAGTTTTCTTGAAGTTATATTAAAGTTTTGTAGATATTCTGCTTATTCTTGAGTTACATTTCTTCTCATTAGACTTTCTTGTTATGGGCCTTAAAATCTAATGGCAAATCTCACTCCATGGCATTGAATTTGGGAGATAGAAAAGCTCTTTGTGGTGTCTCAGACTTACAGTCATAAAATTAAGAGCATGAAGGAAACTTGGAGATCTCTTAGACTAATGGTTCTCCATCACAGTGACAAGACTCACTGTTGAGTCATGACTAAAAGAGCAAAGAAGATAAACATAGTTAAATATAAATACATTTTAAATGGTGCAAAAGAAACCATAAACAAAGCTAAAATACAAGCTATAAACTGAGAAAAATATTTTCAACACATATGGCAGATAAAGGATTTATGTCTATAATATACAAAGAACTCTTACAAACAACCCAAAAGTGAGCAAAGAATATGAACAGGGTCTTTCCAAATAGCAAATTTGAAGACCAATAAACATGAAAAGATGCTCAACTTCATTGCATGTCAGAAAAGTGAAAAATAGAGTAACAATAAAACACCATTTCTCACCTACCAAACTGGCAAATGTGAAAAAGAGTGGGAACCCATTCTATTGGGTCCATTTTATACGTTTGCTGGTGGATAGGACAGCAACCTGGAAATGCCTACTAAGAGTAAAAGCACATGAAATCTTTCACCCAGTAATACCAACCTTGGGAATCTATTTCATAGAAACTAAAGCAGATATTAAAAATATTAGTACAAAGATATTAATTGCAGGATTAAAGAATTACAAAGTGAATGCTCAAAAACAGGAGAATAAATAAATAACTTGCGGGATGTTCATACCATGGGACGTATTCAAGACATTAAATAGAATGAATGAAATCAGTGCCTGTTGATTTGGTAGTTTTTCATTCATTAAGTGGGAAAAAGCAAGAAGTCAAGAAGTGGGTATCATAGAATCCCATTTTGAAAAATCAAGACAAAATTATTATTTATATGCATATGCACAGCATATGTTCTTTTATAAATGGTTACATGGACATGAGGATAGATTTTAAGTATATATATCAGGTTTATAACACTGATTACACTCAAGAGGAATAAGGAAAAGTAAGAGGGGAAAAAACCCTACAAATAGTATCAAAGGTAGTAAAACTATTTTCCTGGTATGATTTAGTTTATGTAAAACTATTTATATGTGAGGGTGGTCACTGAATGTTGATGGTAGGTGAGATTGCAGGCCATCTTAACTTCCCTATGTTTTTTTCACATTTTTGAATATTTTTGTAATTATCATGGGAAGAATGCATATTCCTGGACCCCATACCAGCCCAATGAGGCAGAGTCTCTAAAGGTGAGGCCTAATTATTTGAGCTCCCTGATGGATTCTTAAGTATCTTTAATAGTTTGGTAGCCAGTGATCCAACCCAAACCCTCAACGGCTGCAGAGAGCCCCTCAGTGGAATTCCTCACTGATGATCTTCAGGCCTTCTGCTTGAATGCTTTCAGAAGTGAGACACTTACTACCTACACTCACTACCTACTGAAATAGCCCTTTTCCTTTTGGACCAAGTCTTACTGATATCTCTCTCTCTATATATACATATAATAAAATATATATTTTATTTTTAATAAAATGTTTTTTTTATTTTTCCTGATATATAAATGTATACATTTTCCCTGATAATAACCTGGAATCTGTTTTGTATAATCCACTAAAGTGATACTCTAGTGGTCAGGTGTTTGAGACAGCTATCATGGTCAACTCATATTGTCTTCCTCCTGTGATAACCATATCCAGAACATAGAGGTTTGAGGACCTTGAAGAAAATCAATGTGATATGATGACTAAGGAGAGTGACCACATTATTTATCAACTCAGCTGGGACAACAGATATGAAATGGGACTGACCCAGGCAAACTGAGATGTCTGGGCACCCTATGACAAATTGGGTTTGCTCTGTAAGGATATATCGCTATGTGTCTGCTGATGTGTCTAAACATATTTCCTGCTTCTAGAAGCTGCATGTGGGTGTCTACAAAAAGCTATCATACTGAAGAGTACGACTATCAAAAAAGGAAAAATTAGCCATCTTTGAACATCAACTAAATTCAGCTGCAATTTGCCCTTCTTGGTTATTAGTTGCTAGGATACCACCACTTTAAAGTATTTCCATTATTGTCATCTTTTTTATGTTTGTGTGTGTAACTTTCTACTCGAAGGTCAAACACTATTTTTTTTTTAATCTTCTTTCTAATGACATATGAAAATTAGCTACAGCCTCTGGCTTCTGTAACATAGACTCTACTGTCAGGACAGCAAGTCCAGGGAGGGAACTCTGGGAACTTACAGAGTTTGATGAGTATGTTGGTGGCTCTGGAGGACTTTGTGAGGCCAAGGAACCATAAAGTGAGGGTTATTTATGGGAAATCTCCATCAAAGTATGGGCTTTTGCAGCATAGTAGAGAGTAGAGAGCCACACATACACTAAATATTTAATCTATTTTTTATCCATCAGGTTGCCAAGTCTTTGAACTTTGTCTCACTTATTTTCTCAGGAATCATGTGTATAATTGCTATTATATAGATAGAGCCATGTGATGGGTGAAAATAAGGCAAGAAAAGATGTTTAGACCCCATGGGGACATTGACATCACTGCTTGATTGTTTCCATTCTAAAACTTGGTCAGATTCTGAAAAACAGCCAGTCACCAGCAACAACCAAGGGTTTTGTTTACACTTGCAAGGAGCTTCTGAGCAGAACAGTGCCACTTCTTGCATTCTCTGGCTGTCCGTTTTATGGTATAAATTAATTGCCTTCTTGGTTTGGCTGAGATCAGTGAATTCCTCTTCACAGAGTCACTTTTCTGTAGCAATACAGTCATCTTCAAGACATCTTCAGTCCTAGGCTGGCAAAAAATAAAGCAAAGAACATGAAAGCTCAGAAGCTTAGGAAAGAATCTTATTCAGAGACTCACCCCCACTCCTCACAAACATGACAAGTGTGAAACTAGTACCACTCTTGCAGACATGCTCCTTTGAGAGTAATTAATACCAGGGGACCAATGTGACTGAGTGGGGTTCAGGCTCACCAGGTTCTCTCCTTCCTTTCCATGTCTCTGGAGTCTCTTTAGCTTGGGTTTATTGTGACCACCCATCTTACATTCTGAGGAATAGTCCCCAAAGTCAGTAATTGGACAGTCATGTTCCCATATGCTGGCCCTCCCGTTTCGGCTTCACCCCCCACATCATATTCTTCCAACACCAGCCTCACTCTGATGTCAACATCCTGCCTTGGAATTGCAGTTTTCCTCTCCTTCCACCATATCATTCCCAAGTGAAATATCCTATGAGAATTTTACATCAGATATGACATGTCTACTGGGTTTTTGTGACCACCCCTGGGCATCTTCTCCCCAATCATATGGTAGACCTTGAAGGGATCTGAGTACTGTTTTTCCTATCCCTCAGTCCTCCCTCTCACACCACCATGTCCCACTTATCACCTTCTTAATTTTACTTACAACTTTTGAAATATCCTTCACTTCCTTTTGTGACCAAGGAATCTAAACACTGACTCATTTCAGCTCAGATGTTGGACACAATTTATTGTAGAAAATTAGATCACAAGTGATAAAGTAAATAGAATTCTTTGGATGTTTGGAATAAATTTTTAAAAGGACATCAGTTTGGAGGCTCTTGGGTGGTGCAGTTGGTTGAGCATCTGAATCTTGGTTTCAGCTCAGGGCCTGATCTCAGGGTCTTGAGATTGAGCCCTGCCTCAGGCTCTGCACTCAGGCCAGAGTCTGCTGGAGATTCTCACCCTTTCTCTCTGCCCCCCCACTCATGCTCGCACTCTCTCTCTCTCTCTCTCTAAAATAAATAAATAAATATTTTAAAAGGGACTTTAGTTTGGAATACTACAATATATATTTCAAAAGGTATATCTACTAGTAGCCTCAAGACCCAAGACTTAGTGGTCAGGAAATACACATTAATTTCAACATAGGAGCAAGTCAATAGAATAATCAATGGTGCATTCTAAATCAAGATAAAGGTGATTTTTCAAAAAACAAAGTATCTATTTAAATATTTGTACCGTTAGTCTTTTCTGTTGCCTAAAAACCCCGAATTATTTTTGCTTCATAAATCTTTACCCAGTATAATAAATATTTTTACCCTGTTTAACTGGAAACCAAATGAACTGGACTAAACATAAGCAGTTGTGACCTTGGGACATTCAGCAACATGGTTAATGTGTCTGGCACATGTTTGGTATGGATGAGGAATCTCTCTTTATAGACCCTGAATCCTGGAACTGTCTGTCTTAAATTCGTAGAAGTATTTATCTCTAACTCTCCATTTACCTATTGCTTTTAGCAATATCTGGCCAAATTGTCATTTACCCAAGTAAGGAAGGTCCTAGGACTTTGTCAAAAGGTAGACAAAAGAAACTATTCATCAAATGAAATCTAATGAAAATCATTCATTTTCTTATCATTCAAGGTAAGATAAATTTATTGAGCAGTGACTATGTTTCAGAATGTTAGGTGCCTGTGTGAACCATACTAATGTCACCTTGGACAGTCTTCCATGATGACTGTTCTGTGACCTGAAGCTTTCTTGAGAACAGCTCCCTTCCCCCTTTTTTCTTTTTGTTTAACCACACCTGTAAGTATACCCTCAAGGCACAATGTGCTTGATTTGTGCTGGAGCTAGGACTAGGACTCCCATCTATTCCCAAACTTCTCTGCCTGGGTGGTCTGTCAGCAAGAAAGTGCCTTCAGCCTCTAAGTTAGGTCTTTCAGGAGGTGGGGTTGCGGGAGATCTAGGAATCCTGAGGAGACCCAAGACAGGCTTCTGTCATAAGCCTCCTTAGTAAACCATTTCTTGTCAGGTTGGGCTTGTCAGCCTTTCTCTTCAGTCTTACAGATCCTTCCACTTGTGGAGGTCCTTTTGCATATACTTTTCTTTCATGGGAACAGTGCTCAATACACAAAAATTCAAGACATGGTTCTTGCCCAGAAAAAGCTCCCCATCAAAGTTTGTTGCATATGCTCAAATTTTCTCTTATGAACCCAAACAGAGTTAAGACCCTCTTCTTTAAATTGTTCTTTCCCCTCTATTAAGGGGAAGCCCTGGCTTTAAACCCTCTCACAAAAAGTCAGTGTGAAAGACTTACAGCTTTCTGGTAATAGATCAAGTTCAAGAGTGAAGCAGAGGTCTTGGGAAGATGCTCATCTGCTCTGTGAATCATGGCTTCTTGATCCTCATGTGCCCCTCTTTTTTTTAGGCTTTTATTTTAATTCTAGTTAGTTAACATAAAGGTGTTATATTAGTTTCAGGTTTATAATACAGTGATTCAGCTATTCCATACATCACCCAGGTCATATTCCCCACTTTCAAACCTTCTTTACTCTGATAGAACTTCTTTAATGTGTTGCCCAAACTGAAATCCACCAAGGTGTGCTCCAAGCTCTGTTTCTTCCCTTCTATGTTAGATGGGACTATCCTTTGACCCCATCAAGGCCACTCTATCTATATGCTATCAATAACTTCTACAACTGTCCTTCTTGAGTGGATTGTTTCTATTGACAGGAAACATGCTTGGAATTTCCCCATACTAATTAGTTAATTAGCTAACTCTCCCTTGTCTATAATAATGGGTTACATTTCTTCACCCCATTCACTCCTCAATTTATTCTTACTGGGTTTTAGCCCCAGCAGTGGTGAAAAACTCTTACTGAGGACATCTATGACATCCATGTTCCTAATTTTGATAAAGATATAATTGTTTCAATTTGTTTGTTTAAAAATATTTTCTTAAAGCAATTCTTCTGTCTTCTTTAAATGTCAAGTTGTACTACAAAGCACTACCCATTCCTTCAGAATTTATAAAGCAAGAATTTGATACCTTCTAGTTTTTGCTGTGACTTCTGACCAGTATGGCATCATTCTGATCCCTGATACTTTGGCTGTGGCCATTTTTTCTTATCTTTTTCTTTTTTCCCTTCTTTCTGGAAGCTTTAAGATCTTCCTTTATTCCTTGGTGTTTTGCATTTTCCCAAGAGATCTTAGTGTGGTTCTGCTTTCATTCATTTTGTTGGGCACTTTCTGGTTCTTTAAATTTAGGAACTCATGTTTAGTTACTGGGAATTTTTCTTACATTATTTCTTTGACAATTTTCTTCTCTATTTTTTCTATATTCACTCTGTATGGAACTCTTGTTATTCAGGTAATATAATTATGGCCTCTGTATTAGTCAGCATTCTCCAGAGAAACAGAACAAAAAAATATACCTATGTGTATGTATATGCATATACATACATACACACATATATATGCATATATATGTTTGCTATATGTATATATACATATGTTTTATAACTATATAACATATATATTAGTTCAAAGATTTGGTTTAAGTGACTATGGAGGCTGAGAAGTCTCAAGAACTTCAGTTGGCACACTGGAGATCCAGAAGAGCTGATGATGTAATTCCAGTCTGAGTCCAAAGGACTGAGAACCAGGAAAGCAGATGGTGGAAGTTCTAGTCTGAAAACCAGAAGGATCCAGACCCAAGAAGATCCAATGTTTCTTTTGGAATCCCAAGGCAAGAAAATACCACTGTCCCAGCTCAAGGTAGTAATACAGGAGGAGTTCCCTTTGACTCAGCCTTCTCATCCCATTCAGGTGCTTAATTGGCTGGGAGGGCAACCAGGTTTTACACATTCTACAGATTCAAATGTTAATTTCATCCAGAAAGACGCTCACAGACACACCCAGAATAATGTTTAACCAAATGTCCTGGTATCCTGTGGCTCAGGTAAGTTAGTTAACTATCACAATCTTTTTTTTTTTTTCCTTTTCTCTCCTACTTTCCATCTCTATCTTTTTGCTTTAATTTCTTAAAGATTTTCTGGGGCGCCTGGGTGGCTCAGTGGGTTAAAGCTGCTGCCTTCGGCTCAGGTCATGGTCCCAGGGTCCTGGGATCGAGTCCCACGTCAGGCTCTCTGCTCACCAGGGAGCCTGCTTCCTCCTCTCTCTCTGCCTGCCTCTCTGCCTACTTGTGATCTCTGTCTGTAAAATGAATAAATAAAATCTTTCAAAAAAAAATTTCTTAAAGATTTTCTCAAATTTATCTTGTACACTTTCTTTAAATGTTTTAATGTCTGTCATCTCCGCATTTTTAAATCTCAAGAGTTCTTTCTTGTTTTCAGAATCTTTTTCTCCTTCTTTTAAAAATAAATTGAGAGACTATGGACTCTGAAAAACAATCTGAGGGTTTTGAAGGGGCGGGGGGTGGGAGGTTGGGGGAACCAGGTGGTGGGTATTGGAGAGGGCACGGATTGCATGGAGCACTGGGTGTGGTGCAAAAACAATGAATAGTGTTACGCCGAAAATAAATTTAAAAAAATTTAAAAAACAAAAAAAACCAAAAACCAAAAAACAAAACAAAACAAAAATAAATCTCCTTTTGTTCCATGGATTTTAATCTTCTATGATATTGGTGGTATTTTTTTTTTAAGTTTCCTTTGTAATTTATCAACACATCCTGTTCATCTTGCCTCCTGATATCCTATAAAGCTCTTTGTAATTTCTATCTGTCTCCCTGGCCAACACCCTATCCACGTTGTCATTTCTCTCACCTGGACCCCTATAACTGCTAACTGTCAGTCACTGGCTCATTCCACTGACCCTTCCTACCACAAGTAGAGTGATCTTTCACAGTGTGAATATGGTAATTTCATCATCCTGTTTTAAGTCCCTAGATAGTTTTCCCTATAGAACTTTACAGTGCTTCTCTAGAACCTTCTCATATCACCGTCTCTTCCTCATCTGACCTGTAGCCATATAAATTTATATTCAGTTTCTCAGATTTGTCATTCTCTTTCTTCTATGTAAGAATTTTTTCACAGTTAACAGAAAATTTTCAAAAAATTGCACAGAATTTTTTCAAAGTTCTCTCCATATACATATACATACACCCTATATACTATGTTGTATACTTAAACTTTATTATTTATATTATATTATATTATCATATTATATTATATTTTTATGATTTTATTCATTTAGTTGACACAAAGAGAGGGAGAGAGTGCAAGCAGGGGGAGTGGGAGAGGGAGAAGCAGGCTCCCCACCGAACAGGGGCTCAATCCCAGGACTCCAGAACCATGACCTGAGCAGAAGGCAGTATCTTAACCAACTGAGCCACCAGATACCCCATTTACTAGTCTTTTCGATTTCAACTTATTTGTTCTTCCAAGAAATATTCTTTAGTGCTCCATTCCAGATGAGGTTGCTTTTTTATATACACTTATGAGATCATATTCTTTCTCTGAGGCACTTATTTCAGTGTATTATAGTGTATTCATTAATGTGCTTAGTTTTCCCCCAGGAGATATAAGCATCTTGAAGACAGGTCATTTCTGTTTTCATTTGCAATTATATCTCCACCCTCAGTAAATGAATGAATGGATCTCTCATAGACTGTCTTAGTTACTTACTCAAATGTATTGTTGTCTTGTTTCTTAGTAACAGAAACTCTATTTTATTTGTTAGGCAATATACCCACATAAACTATAACTTCCTGGAGTTCACTGCAGCTAGAGTATCCACATATCAAATGTTTGGCCAATAAGACTTCAGCTAAAATCTGATTGACATCCTGGGAAAGTTCTTGCATTCTTGAAAAGGGTTACTCATTTTTTTAAAGTTTTTGTTTAAATTCCAGTTTAGTTACATACAATGTAATATTATTTTCAGATTTATAATATCATCATTCCACCCTTGCATACAACACCAGGTACTCCTCATAACACATGCCCTCCTTAATCCCCATCATCTATTTAAACCATCTCTCTACCTCTTCCCCTCTGGTAATCGTTGATTTGTTTTCTATAGTTCAGAGTCTGTTTCTTGGTTTACCTCTTTCTTTTTTGCCTCTATGATCTTTTTTTTCCCTTAAATTCTCCATATGAGTGAAATCATATGCCTTTGTCTTTCTCTGGCTGACTTATTTCGCTTGGCCTAATACTCTCTAGTTCTTCCCACTTCATTGCAAATGGCAAGATTTCATTCTTTTTGATTGCTGAGTAATATTCCATTGCAGATACATATACCACATCTTCTTTACCCATTCATTGGTTGATGGACATTCCCTTTTTATCTTCTTTATTTCTTCTGGAGTGCAGATATGAAGCTGGACATGGGGCAATTATTCTGCAAACATGGGGCAAGAGGTATATGGGTGAAAACTGTATGCTGAAGATGAAATAGCAGAATGACAGAAGGGTCTGGGAACCCTGATGACACCAAAGAGCCATTGTAGCAGCTCTGGGAGGCCAACCTACAGACTTCTTTTTAATCTAAGGAAAATAACACCTATCTGGGCAAAACACTCTTCATGAAGTTTCTGTTCCACCAAGTTGAACCCAATCTGAGAAAATGTCCCAGCTTAGTCTATGTCATACTCACATTTAAATAATTTGTGAAGCCTCTTATATATAATTAACATTATAATCCCTTGAAAATATATTAGAATGAGGGCTTGAATTGTGTGAGAGTTGGCCAAGGACAAAGAGTACCTTTTGGTGAAAGTGGGCTAGTTCAGTAGGCAGTCAATGTTGGCCCTCATGCCAGGTGGCCTTTGCTGCTGACTAGGATGTCTCATGGTTTGGAGCAATCCTGACTGGCATTTGAATTCCCTTTCCTGTAAGAGTGACCTCAGCATTTCATCAAAGCCTTTGTCTAGATGATCATCTATACTCTTTACCTTAAGGAATATTTGTTGGGCACCAACTATGTGATGGAAATTCTTCTAGAGCCACAGTTGTCAGTGTGGAGATCATATCGCTGCTTCAGATTCTTTGTGACCGTCTTTGATCATCCATGTTAAAGTGTTAAAATCAGTTTAACAGTCTCATGGTGAGCAACTAATAGTATTAAAACTGTTATTTAAATGAAATCTGTTTATTTTTTACAGACCATCTCCATCAAAGAATATGGTACATAGGAGTGGTTCTTCATATTAATCAGAATAGAATAATTGGTGTAGTAAGTTCACAACTTCAAATCTCAATACTTAACTCAAAAAATTTAGTGTCTACTCTCATCACAGTCCAATTTTATGTCCAAGAATGCCTTCCACATGGTCATTCAGAGGTCCTAGTGGCATTCCATCCCATGGTTCCAAGATGCTAGGGCACCTGGAATCTTCATCTGGACCATCTGGACCTGACTGGTAAAAATGAGGGACACAAGAATGTGGAAGATCATATGAAATGTCCTACACTTTGTTTGTACGTCACGGACCAAAATGCACTCACTTTGTCCCACTTAGAGGCAAGGTGGGCTGAGGAGTGAAGTCAACCTGTGAAATCAGGAGAAAACCCAAACAGTTTGGTAAACATTAGCATTGTCTTTGCTACGATATTAAAACACACCAGGAAGTGTTTGTCTCTACGCCTTAGCTCACATTATTTTCTCATCACAGAATGCTCTTTCATTAGCCAAATTTACCAGTTTTCCAGGAACAACTGAAGGGCCACTTTCTTTACAAAGTCTAATTAATATATTTACTCCACCAGCTACAGGGAAACCAAAGTTCTTGTCTGTCCTGAAGCTGTGTGCAATGAGGTTGAGGGAGAAAAGCAGGTCCTCACAGAACAGCTTAAATAATTATTCAAGGCAACAGTTGCTAATGAGTGCAAATGAATGGGACAGATAATAGTAAGTTTAGGTACTAACTTTGGGGTCTCCATCATGCACTTTCTTGGTTTTAGATGATGCATATTCAGATACTTATTTAGTGACTGTTTTCATTTTCTAAAAGATAGATCACAAGTCACAAGGACTCTATAAAGACAGAGAGATCAGCTTTCTTTGCTCAGCAATGTATGCTGAAACCTGGTACAGAGGAGTGCTCACATAGATTTGTTGAGGAAAGGAATGATTGATTTAATTAACTAATGGAAGAGATGTTCAAAAAAGGAAGAGGCAATTGAGAAAAATGAATAATGAGAGACTAGAGCTTCAGTATAAGACGCATTATGGTTTTGGTGGAAGAGAATAATGTTATATATATGTTTAGATCCTATTAAGTCAGTAGTTTTAAGCAAAGATAACTGCCAAAAAGAAGTCATGTTTCTTTTTTAAAAATTTATTTATTTATTTACTTGTCAGAGAGAAGAGAGAGAGCACAAGCAGGGGGAACAACAGGCAGAGGGAAAAGCAGGCTCCCTACCAAGCAAGAAGCCTGATGTGGGACTTGATCCCAGGATTCTGGGATCATGACCTGAGCTGAAGGCAGATGGTTAACCAACTGAGCCACCCAGGCATCCCAGGAAGTCATGTTTCAATGAATAAGTGAATGAATGAATTCCCACTGAAAAAAAATATGTGCGTAGCTAATACAGTATGTTCAAATGTAAGTACAATATTTTCAGTAGTTATTTCCAATTGTTAAAGAGATGGTGTCTGCAGTTTTGTAAGAAATACTTTGAGTATTCAAAGATAAATAAGGCATGGAGTTTGCTCACTCGCATCCTCTCTTCCTCCGTCTCTCTCTTCCTCTTGCCCTCTCCCACTTTCCTTACAGAAGATTTGGCTATTCTGCTCATTGATTCATAATCAAATTATCAGCATCACTCTCTTACAAGAATTAATGAGGCTTCTGTACATCTTAATTCACTTCAACGTGTTTTTGAAGCAATACTGTACACAGTATTATTATATGAGGGCCTGAAGATTAGTAAGTCAAGTTTCTCTTTCTCTCCTCTTCTCTCTCTCCATCTTTTTTGTTCAATCACAGGCGTTTAATTCTCTATTATAAACATAAATGATGCCAGGCTCTGGGGACATAAAAATAAATAGCATAGGTCATGCTCTTAATGAAATCAGAGTTCTGGCTTGGAGGGGCAGTGCTGGGTGGGGGGGTGGGGCAGTAGATGTATCAGTTAGCTAAAGGCAGAGTATGATAAGCTCAAGGACAGAGTCCAGAGAAGGTTGTCACAGAAGTAGAGGCACCAAGAAAGACAGATGCTGGGCAGGAGTAGGATAAACAATTGGGAAAAGCTCCCTGGAGGAAATGATTACTGATCTAAGGTCATGATTAGGTGGATCGACTGGGGTTTGAATTCTGGCTCCACCACTGTGGAGCCATCTCAGGCAAATTAACTTTTCTGTGTTAAATTCCTTTTTAGTAAAATCAGCATGTCAAAACTTTTAAACTCAAAGATGGGGAAGGTTAAATGAGATATATATAGCAGTGAATTTTACCAAGTAAACATTCATTAAATGTTATTTGTCATCACTGTCATCGTCATCATCAGTTATTAGAAAGAGCCTGTGGAAACATAGTAGAAAATGCCATTCCAGCTTGATAGACTAGCCTGTGGGAAGCAAGGAAACATGAGAGTTCTCTAAAGGAGCTAGAAAGTTTGGAGTTTGGATGAGGTTGAGAGAATGGCAAACTAGGACAAGGTTGCGTCAGAAGGAGTCCCAGAAGCCTACGGAATTCCAACCTCAGTCTGCAGGAGCCTCTGTTTTAGTAAGGGAATGGTGTGATCAGATTTCCATTTAGAAAGATCACTTTGATGGTAGAGGATGGACTGAAGGGTGAGAGCAAAGGCAGGGAGAACAACTGGGAAATTGTTGCCAACACAACCTGGTAAAGAGGTATGAATGCTAGCAAAGCAGGGTGATTAAGAGTTGTCAGAGAAATAGAATCAAGAGGTCTCCAGATCCTTTGACTGTGGGAATGAAAGGCTTTAGGCTTGGGTTATAAGGTAATATGATGAAGGTCATCACTGACTGAAGATAAAGGCATTAATAAAAGCCAGGAACATAGCTGGGCTTTTGCTTGTTTGTTTGGGTTTTCATTTTGCTTGTTTTGGTTGTTTGGGTTGAGAGGCAATGAAATCAGTGTTGGTTACTTTAGGTTTTAGCATCTTGTGTAACATTCATTTAGAGATACCAAGTAAGAAGATGAACCTATAAATCTAGAAAGAAGAGAGACAGACAGAGACACCTGAAACTAATAGAGCATTGTGTGTCAATTACACTTCAGTAAAACATACACAGACACTCAAAGTTACTACCTGGAGAAAGAAAAAAAGAAAGAGAGAGAGAGAGAAATACAGTACAGAGAAAGAAAGATGTCTAAGTTGGAAATAAAGATCAGGGAGACACCGTGGGTAGGTAGGCGTAGAAGACATGCATGAGCATTAAGGGGTTACTCCCAGGAGGACCCTGAACCAAAGATGAAATTTGAGGCCATCCATTTTCAAACAGTTTGTCCAAGAGTGCTGCTCAGGTCTCTAGCATCACAATCAACTGGAGTGCTTATTTAAAAAGAATGGTCCTGGGCAAACCTCCAAAGTTGTGTGGGTGTATTTATTCTTTCCAAATATACATCTGATTGTATATATAATGCTTACATCCATTTATATCCAGTAAGAGACTGAGGAAGATAGCAGGAATCCACATACTTTACAAGTACCCAGGTGATTCTGAAGTGCACCAATGATTGAGGCCCCTTAAGAAGGGGATTCAAATCCACAGAGGGAATCTGGAAAGGGTGTCTAGAAGAATGAAGGGGACACTGTGACACCATATGTGGCAGAAGTCACAGAATAAGACCTTCTCAAGACAGCAGCTGCAAGGATGATGGGCCATAAGGATGGCAAACCAGGCTGGAAAGGAAAACCTTTCCTTGGAAGCAGGAAGAGGAAAACTCACAGAGATGCTGGCCATGCTGATTCAGCTGAGTGGAGGGGCTGGGAACAAGGGAGCAGAGAAAGCATTAAGTGTTTTGACCCTTTCAAGAAGCACAACTTAAAGAAAAGGGAGAGAGATAGGGTAAGAGCAAGAATAGCTACAGGGCGTGGGAGGGTTGACACCAGTGATTTTTGTTGTTTTTTGAAGAAAGGAGGTGAAGAATGAAAGGTTTACGCAATGTTCCCAAGAAGTTTTAAGCTGTGGAGGGGAGAGTACACAGATGGAGGATTAAGTCACACAGAAATTGGACCCTTTTCATAAAGACAAGAAAGGAGGCGGGGAAGGCTAAGGGTCTGCAAGATGGCGGAGAGCAATTTCCTGTAGCCTTCTGAAACCCTTTGTGGAAAGAGCTTACTGTCGGAGACTCAAAGGAGACAAGAAAGTGAAGATGGGCAGCAATATTGGTAATTACTGCTATTTAAAGAATGGTCCTTGTTGCTCCCAGACCAGAGCTAGGAGGCCCAGGAGTATCTGTGGAGGAAGAGGAAAAGTCTGCATTTGGCTTCTTCCCACAGTCAGATGTTTTACTGAGAAGGCTCCATTTTTATTAGTGACTATGTCCCAGAGTAAAAAGAGACATGAAAAAACACTGTCTTAAGACTGCTTTGGTGGTAGCCGCTAGAATGCCGTGTATCTAGCTAACTATTTCATTCACCTCAAGGCCCTGAAGTGGTTAACAGGGCTTCCCAAAGTGCCCTGCTTCTAACTTGGGAATAGTTTTTACTCTAGGAGACTCTGACGCAAGGCTAAGTTCATGGAACATGTTGATTTTCATACCACTTCAAATGGAGCCTAAATCAGCTGTCAGATATTTACAGGCAATTTTCCTCATTACACAGAACTCTCTGTGATTATTATACTTGGGCAATGCTTGCATTTATTTGCACATAAGCATGTCAAGGTAGGGGAGAAGGCTCCCGAGCTGTGCCAGGAATATGTCAAGGCCCTCCAGTATTACTCAAGATTGGATGGGATGAAATGTTGGGCTCTTCCCCAGAGCTTGTCATCACCCTTGCTCAGGTACCTCGGGTTACCATTTCCCCCTATAGACTTCCTTTTACGTACCTCATACCGAAAAGACAGAATTCCGCCTGTGCTATTTAATAACCTCCATGAGGTCTCAACTTTTACCAATGGTGCGTTTTTCAAGGGACTCTGGAAATTTCTGTGTTCAGGTGATAGGAATGCAAAATGAAATGAACCAAAAAAGACACCTCCCAATCCAAACACAGATGACTGGGGACACCAGACAGATGACTAACAGCCACAGGAAGAATGGGCCTTTAAAAGGGCTATGTGAGTCCATCTTGAGGCCTTGGCAAATGAGTTCAGTGAAAACAAAAGATGCAAATGTTTGTAACAGTTCAACTTTTATTTTCTGAATTGTGAAACAGGCTAGCCAAAGGGAGGTTATGTTTACTAACCCATTCTGATGTGAATTCATGCCTTTCAATAGCAAAATGAATGCACTGGAAGGTGATTTGAGCACAGAATGCAAGACCACGTGACATAGTGTGAAAAGTTTTCCAGCTTTACCACTAGACAGATGAGGGTTAAAGTCTTAGCTCTGCCACTCACTGGTTACATGGCCTTGAAGAAGATTCTCAACCTTTGCATCTCAGCCTTTTTATCTATTGGATAGTCACATACTCAATTCATGGATTATTTTATTTTATCTTATTTTATTTTATTTTTAAGATTTACTTATTTATTTTATCTTAGAGAGAGGAGGTGGGGAAGAGCAGAGGGGGAGGAAGAGAGAGAGAGAATCTTGAGCAGACTCCATGCTGAGCATGAGATGATGACCTGAGCTGAAACCAAGAGTCTGACCCTTAACCGAATTGTGCCACCCAGGCACCCCTCAACTCATAGATAATTATAAAGATAATGAGAAAATGTAAGTATCATGAGTGAAAATGGACACATACTGTAATTGGCTTAATAGAGTCAACCCAGTAAGTGCCATGAGAATGGCAGTCACAGATTATGGAGGATAAAATTGTCAATGCTAGACTCATATCACCTGGCCCCAGAAGCCAGCATGGCCAGCTTTCCAATCTTTACAAAAGGGCAAACAACAGTGTTCTTGTAAGGATTCAGTGAGATGACACTTACGAAGAACCCACTGTAGTATCTCACACATGGTTAATATCCAATAACTGGCAGTTGTTATTATCAGGGGAGCCCACTCTTTCTGTGCAGTTAACAGCATCTCTGTCCATCCCACTAGTCCCTGGCACACTGGGGACTTTCATCTCTTTTTTCCAGCCTATCCTAGTGCCTCCCATGCTGGGATTTAATGGGTCCTTAATCAAGTCTGGTTGAATATTAAATGAATAAATATATAAAGTGCTTGTCACTTGGGAGATAGTAACATAAGTGCTTTTTCCTTTCTGACATCAGCTTCTCTTCCACTGATTTGAATGGCAGAAAATACCATCTCAGCTTGTCATATTTTTGGAGAAAGGAAAATGAACCACTTCCATGAACAGTGAAAGGGTTTAGTGAAAAAGAATTTAAAACCAACAATCTGGTCGATTCTGAGGGTATAAATTAAGCTAGTTAAGCAGCCTTAACCCAGGATATTGGCAAGATAACTATCAGGCTCTGGCAGTTTCATTTCTTCCTTCTTCTCTAAGGTTAGGGCATAAAATTTTAACCCAAGACATCAGAGGTTTAAAAAAAGAACCCATGATAACAATAAAATAATTCTAAATAGTTCAGTGTGGATTGGAAACCAAGAACAGGGCAATGACTGTCAGCCACATCTAGGTCCTATATTGCTAACAGATGGTGAACATTTCCATGGACTTGGGACTAGTTTAGATCAGAGTGAGACTCTCTCCCTCCCCCAACGAGAGGCTCTAATTAGTAGATAGGACATTAGAGCATGTTAAAATTCCAGGCCGACATCTTATTTGTTAGTTTTAGATTGAACTCATGCCTTAGGGTGACTGAATTTGCTTGTTGAAATACACACATGCTCACGCACACACTAAAAGAGTAACTCTAACTTTCTGTTCTATGGGGATCAAAATAAAGATTTTCAAAGTCCTCTAGAAAAGGGCTCCAAAGATTTGTTGGATATCAAATAGCTCCTTCAAGACAACATTTTGATGAGTTAAGTGTAAATGAATCAGAAACATATGGATTAAGTTTCCCTTGAAATACACAGGGGCTTAAAAATCAAAGAGGAAACAGTGCCTGGCCCAGGGTCTTGCAGGTTGTGCCAAACCCAACACATATGAGCTGCAGTTCAAGATATTTGAGGGATCCAAGGACGGGGCTGGCCTGACCCACGCCTAGTTCCTACCGTATTGAAATAAAGAACATAAGTCATGCCATTTATATTGCATTATTACTAAAAATTCCTTCTTCCTTGTGGTTTGAAAATTAACTAAACCAAGACTTACAAAAGAAAAATCCTGTAAATGGTGTCTGCAGCACAGAAAGCTCTCTAAAGTCTCAAAGAGCAAGTTCAAAATGTTCTCAGACAGTGTAGCCGTTATTGTCTGACAATGCAATAAAATTTGGGCATCAACGTAACACCAAAGGCTGTTTAATGGTGGTTTAACTTCAGATATGCTCTTCCAAAATTCTCTGCAATATTGCCAGGAGGGGTATGTTGGAATAAAGACTAATTATTTCTAAAGATAAGTCATACATTAATCAGCGTTTCCAATCACTCCTATTTGCTACAGATAGTAGATTTTAAAAACTTCTAATTGGTTAATCAGTAAATTGCTGATGTAGGAAACTTACATTTAAATCTCATCATAGGAGACAAATGCCCCAAATAAATTTGATCAGTTAAACACATAAATACTATCTAATTTTAATTTAGGTAGCTTTTATAATTAGCCAGCTTTTATCACTTGGGATAAATAATTAAATCTTAACATAATCTACTTTGAAGATATACCAATCTGGTGTTAACCAACCACATAACTAAATCCAGAAGTAAGTAAGGTGATACAGATTTATCATGCCACTTGAAAAATAGAAACACAATTATTCATTTTATATATTTGGTTTGTTTTAAACATATTAATTTTTTAAATTTTAGCTAATATGACATTCAGAGAAAATTTAGAAAATATAGAGAAAGCATAACACTGGGGAAAAGAATCACCAGGAATCTTGCCATCAAGAAATCACTTTCAAAATTATGGTGTCTTTGTCTATAATGCTGTAAATATTTTTTGGATCCCAAATTTTTCAGTTAATATATTGAAAACATATTTCCAAATCAGTAAACATATTGCTACTACGTCACTGCTTATAACGTGAAATTTCAATGTATAGCTCTACTCTGATTTACTTAACCAGGCATTCCTGATATAGTTTCCAATATTTAGCTACCAAAAACCAAACCTAGATGAGCATGTTTCGTGACTAGTTCTGACTTGTGCCTTAAGATAAGTTTCTAGAAGTGAAACTTGGGGGTAAAAGTATTTGCATTTTATAATTATATTGATATCATTATATTGATAAATTGTGTCCTAAGAGATGGCCTGACACAGAGCTGAAAACTGTAATTATTTGGTAAATGATGAAATTACCCCTAGAAAAGACAGTAACAATGACCTCTTTTTTGAGATAAGAAACAATTTCCAGCCAAAATGAAGTATTACTAATCTTTTTTTTTTTTAAAGATTTTATTTGTTTATTTGACAGACAGAGATCATAAGTAGGCAGAGAGGCAGGCAAAGGGAGAGGGGGAAGCAGACTCCCTGCAGAGCAGAGAGCACAATGCGGGCCTCGATCCCAGGACCCTGAGACCATGACCTGCCAAAAGGCAGAGGCTTAACCCACTGAGCCACCCAGGTACCCTTACTAATCTTTTCAATCTTTGCTCATCATAAAGTCATAAAGGATACTTACTTGATTTAATTTGCCTTTCCTTGACACTAGTGAATTTGAATGTGAGTCCTATTTGTTAGGCACTTATATTTCTTCCTTGGTGGTTTTTTTATATATGACCTGTATTTGGTTTTGTTTTTGTTGGTATGTTTACTTTTCATAGATTTGTAGCTGTCATTTATATTTTAAGATATTAACACTTTTTCACATAGGTTGCTATATTGTCTTTGGCATTTAGAGACATTTACAATGTTTATTTAAATCTATCCGTCAGTCTTTTCATTATGTGTCCTAATTGTGCTGGTCTTTTTTTTTTTTAAGATTTATTTATTTATTTATTTATTTATTTGACAGAGAGCGACACAGTGAGAGAGGGAACACAAGCAGGGGGAGTGGGAGAGGGAGAAGCAGGCTTCCCACTTAGCAGAGAGCTCCATGTGGGGCTCCATCCCAGGACCCTGGGAATCATGACCTGAGCTGAAGGTCATGACCGAGCCACCCAGGCACTCCTGTGCTGTTCATTTTTAATGGTCTTCCCAAACTCACAATTATATAAATACCTTATTATTTATTTAGCAGTTCTTTAGTGATTTTTATGCTTAACTTTTTAAGGCATTTATTTGTTTTGATGAATGGTATATTAAGGATATATTTTTATATTAATTACTTAATTCAGCAAAAATTTACTGAAGTGTTTGACATTGAGTTAGGCACTGGCTGTCCAATATTAACTCCTGAAATGCACAGACTCTAAGTTGGTCTCCATCATCCCCACCTGCTGGGATCACATTTTTGTGTAATCCTGTCCCCTTAAGTACAGCTGGACCTGTGACTTGCTTATAACCAACAGAATGTGGCAAAGGTGATGGAATGTCACTCTCAAGGATTACCTTGTATAGGATTCTGTCATGCTAGCCAACTCACTCTAGAGATCTGGCTGGCTTGATAAAGTAATCAGCCATCACAAGAAAGCCCACATGGCAGGAAACTGCAGGTAGCCCCTACGGCTGGAGGGGCCTCCAGTGGACAGCCATTACGGAGCTGGATCCCTCAGTTTCACAGCTACAAAGAATTCTGCCAACAGCTTGAGTGAGTGTGGAAGATAATTCTTCCCCGGTGAAGCCTCCAGAGAAACCCAACCCAACCAAAACCTTGATGACAACTTTGTGAGCCATTGACATTTCACTGGGCTAACCAGTGCCCAGACCCCTGATCCATGGAAACTGAGAGATGATAAATGTACCTCATTTTAAGCTGCTACGTTTGTGGTAATTAGTTATGAAGCAATTAAAAACTAATATGTTGTGCATTACTTATAGAAACCTGTTCTTTCTCTCTTGATTTTAAACATCATCACTGACATAAATTAAATGCATAAATTGGAAGATAATACATCTGAGCCTAGAAACCCCAGAAACATTCAAAAAACAAACTAGGGGCACCTGGGTTGCTCAGTCCTTAAGCGGCTAACTTCAGCTCAGCTCATGATCCCAGGGTCCTGGGATGGAGCCCTGCATAGGGCTTCCTGCTCCTCGGGAAGCCAGTTTCTCCTTCTCCTGCTCCTCCTGCTTATCATTCCCTCTCACACTGTGTCTCTGTCAAATAAACAAACAATACAAAACAAAACAAAAAAAACGAACTCTTCTACATTTAATAATTATAGATTTAAACATTATTCTAGTTGTTATTTGTAGAACAAGTTTTGTGGTGATGATGTCATCTGCTAAACTAAGCAAGACTGTTGTTGTGGCCGTGATGGGCCACCAGCAAATGTGGACAAAGTGTACTGATCCTAAGGAGACCCTATTCAGAACTTAGCTTATTTTAAGCTGAAAAAAAGAATTCAAAAGCTTATTTACAAAGATCTTTGAGGACTGAGCAAGAGATATCCCAAGTGTCCAGCTAAAAACAAAGAAGTTGAAACAAAATTATAGAAACATCAAGCACTTATTACTAGTCTCTCCTCCAAGGACTTTGTCCTTCTCTGATTTTGTCTACTTTCAGGAGTACTTCTGAGTATGTAAAAAGTTTGTATGTAAGATGTAGTATTTTTATTGTTTTTTTTACCATTTTTAAATAGTTATTTTTTTTTTAATTTTTATTTTTTCAGCATAACAGTATTCATTGTTTTTGCACCACACCCAGTGCTCCATGCAATCCGTGCCCTCTACAATACCCACCACCTGGTGCCCCCAACCTCCCACCCCCCCACCCCTTCAAAATTCTCAGATCGTTTTTCAGAGTCCATAGTCTCTCATGGTTCACCTCCCCTTCCAATTTCCCTCAACTCCCTTCTCCTCTCCATCTCCCCTTGTCCTCCATGCTATTTGTTATGCTCCACAAATAAGTGAAACCATATGATAATTGACTCTCTCTGCTTGACTTATTTCACTCAGTATAATCTCTTCCAGTCCCGTCCAGGTTGCTACAAAACTTGGGTATTCATCCTTTCTTTTTACTTTTTTTTTTTTTTTATAGCTTTATAAACATATATTTTTATCCCCAGGGGTACAGGTCTGCGAATTGCCAGGTTTACACACTTCACAGCACTCACCATAGCACATACCCTCCCCAATATCCATAACCCCACCCCCCCTCTCCCAACCCCCCTATCCCCATTAACCCTCAGTTTGTTTTGTGAGATTAAGAGTCACTTATGGTTTGTCTCCCTCCCAATCCCATCTTGTTTCATTTACTCTTCTCCTACCCCCTCGACCCCCCATGTTGCATCTCCTCTCCCTCATATCAGGGAGATCATATGATAGTTGTCTTTCTCCGATTGACTTATCTCGCTAAGCATGATACCCTCTAGTTCCATCCACGTCGTCGCAAATGGCAAGATTTCATTTCTTTTGATGGCTGCATAGTATTCCATTGTGTATATATACCACATCTTCTTTATCCATTCGTCTGTAGATGGACATCTAGGTTCTTTCCATAGTTTGGCTATTGTAGACATTGCTGCTATAAACATTCGGGTGCACGTGCCCCTTCGGATCACTACGTTTGTATCTTTAGGGTAAATACCCAGCAGTGCAATTGCTGGGTCATAGGGTAGTTCTATTTTCAACATTTTGAGGAACCTCCATGCTGTTTTCCAGAGTGGTTGCACCAGCTTGCATTCCCACCAACAGTGTAGGAGGGTTCCCCTTTCTCCGCATCCTCGCCAGCATCTGTCATTTCCTGACTTGTTCATTTTAGCCATTCTGACTGGTGTGAGGTGATATCTCATGGTGGTTTTGATTTGTATTTCCCTGATGCCGAGTGATATGGAGCACTTTTTCATGTGTCTGTTGGCCATCTGGATGTCTTCTTTGCAGAAATGTCTGTTCATGTCCTCTGCCCATTTCTTGATTGGATTATTTGTTCTTTGGGTGTTGAGTTTGCTAAGTTCTTTATAGATTTTGGACACTAGCCCTTTATCTGATATGTCATTTGCAAATATCTTCTCCCATTCTGTCAGTTGTCTTTTGGTTTTGTTCACTGTTTCCTTTGCTGTGCAAAAGCTTTTGATCTTGATAAAATCCCAAAAGTTCATTTTTGCCCTTGCTTCCCTTGCCTTTGGGGATGTTCCTAGGAAGATGTTGCTGCGGCTGAGGTCGAAGAGGTTGCTGCCTGTGTTCTCCTCAAGGATTTTGATGGATTCCTTTCTCACATTGAGATCCTTCATCCATTTTGAGTCTATTTTCATGTGTGGTGTAAGGAAATGATCCAATTTCATTTTTCTGCATGTGGCTGTCCAATTTTCCCAACACCTTTTATTGAAGAGGCTGTCTTTTTTCCATTGGACATTCTTTCCTGCTTTGTCGAAGATGAGTTGACCATAGAGTTGAGGGTCCATTTCTGGGCTCTCTATTCTGTTCCATTGATCTATGTGTCTGTTTTTGTGCCAGTACCATGCTGTCTTGATGATGACAGCTTTGTAATAGAGCTTGAAGTCCGGAATTGTGATGCCACCAACTTTGGCTTTCTTTTTCAATATTCCTTTGGCTATTCGAGGTCTTTTCTGGTTCCATATAAATTTTAGGATTATTTGTTCCATTTCTTTGAAAAAAATGGATGGTACTTTGATAGGAATTGCATTAAATGTGTAGATTGCTTTAGGTAGCATAGACATTTTCACAATATTTATTCTTCCAATCCAGGAGCATGGAACATTTTTCCATTTCTTTGTGTCTTCCTCTATTTCTTTCATGAGTACTTTATAGTTTTCTGAGTATAGATTCTTAGTCTCTTTGGTTAGGTTTATAACTAGGTATCTTATAGTTTTGGGTGCAATTGTAAATGGGATGGACTGCTTAATTTCTCTTTCTTCTGTCTTGTTGTTGGTGTAGAGAAATGCAACTGATTTCTGTACATTGATTTTATATCCTGACACTTGACTGAATTCCTGTACAAGTTCTAGCAGTTTTGGAGTGGAGTCTTTTGGGTTTTCCACATATAGTATCATATCATCTGCAAAGAGTGATAGTTTGACTTCTTCTTTGCCGATTTCGATGCCTTTAATTTCCTTTTGTTGTCTGATTGCTGAGGCTAGGACTTCTAGTACTATGTTGAATAGCAGTGGTGATAACGGACATCCCTGCCATGTTCCTGGCCTTAGCGGAAAAGCTTTCAGTTTTTCTCCATTGAGAATGATATTTGCGGTGGGTTTTTCATAGATGGCTTTGATAATATTGAGGTATGTGCCGTCTATCCCTACACTTTGAAGAGTTTTGATCAGGAAGGGATGCTGTACTTTGTCAAATGCTTTTTCAGCATCTATGGAGAGTATCATATGGTTCTTGTTCTTTCTTTTATTAATGTGTTGTATCACATTGATTGATTTGCGGATGTTGAACCAGCCTTGCAGCCCTGGAATAAATCCCACTTGGTCGTGGTGAATAATCCTTTTAACGTACTGTTGAATCCTATTGGCTAGTATTTTGGCGAGAATTTTTGCATCTGTGTTCATCAAGGATATTGGTCTGTAGTTCTCTTTTTTGTTGGGATCCTTGTCTGGTTTTGGGATCAAGGTGATGCTGGCCTCATAAAATGAGTTTGGAAGTTTTCCTTCTATTTCTATTTTTTGGAATAGTTTCAGGAGAATAGGAATTAGTTCTTCTTTAAATGTTTGGTAGAATTCCCCCGGGAAGCCGTCTGGCCCTGGGCTTTTGTTTGTTTGGAGATTTTTGATGACTGTTTCAATCTCCTTACTGGTTATGGGTCTGTTCAGGCTTTCTATTTCTTCCTGGTTCAGTTGTGGTAGTTTATACGTCTCTAGGAATGCATCCATTTCTTCCAGATTGTCAAATTTGTTGGCGTAGAGTTGCTCATAGTATGTTCTTATAATTGTCCGTATTTCTTTGGTGTTCGTTGTGATCTCTCCTCTTTCATTCATGATTTTATTTATTTGAGTCCTTTCTCTTTTCTTTTTGATAAGTCTGGCCAGGGGTTTATCAATCTTATTAATTCTTTCAAAGAACCAGCTCCTCGTTTCGTTGATTTGTTCTATTGTTTTTTTGGTTTCTATTTCATTGATTTCTGCTCTGATCTTTATGATTTCTCTTCTCCTGCTGGGTTTAGGGTTTCTTTCTTGTTCTTTCTCCAGCTCCTTTAGGTGTAGGGTTAGGTTGTGTACCTGAGACCTTTCTTGTTTCTTGAGAAAGGCTTGTACCGCTATATATTTTCCTCTCAGGACTGCCTTTGTTGTGTCCCACAGATTCTGAACCGTTGTGTTTTCATTATCATTTGTTTCCATAAATTTTTTCAATTCTTCTTGAATTTCCTGGTTGACCCATTCATTCTTTAGAAGGATGCTGTTTAGTCTCCATGTATTTGGGTTCTTTCCAAATTTCCTCTTGTGATTGAGTTCTAGCTTCAGAGCATTGTGGTCTGAAAATATGCAGGGAATGATCCCAATCTTTTGATACCGGTTGAGACTTGATTTAGGACCAAGAATGTGATCTATTCTGGAGAATGTTCCATGTGCACTAGAGAAGAATGTGTATTCTGTTGCTTTGGGATGAAATGTTCTGAATATATCTGTGATGTCCATCTGGTCCAGTGTGTCATTTAAGGCCTTGATTTCCTTGTTGATCTTTTGCTTGGATGATCTGTCCATTTCAGTGAGGGGAGTGTTAAAATCCCCTACTATTATTGTATTCTTGTCGATGTGTTTCTTTGATTTTGTTATTAATTGGTTTATATAGTTGGCTGCTCCCACGTTAGGGGCATAGATATTTAAAATTGTTAGATCTTCTTGTTGGACAGTTCCTTTGAGTATGATAGAGTGTCCTTCCTCATCTCTTATTATAGTCTTTGGCTTAAAATCTAATTGATCTGATATAAGGATTGCCACTCCTGCTTTCTTCTGATGTCCATTAGCGTGGTAAATTCTTTTCCACCCCCTCACTTTAAACCTGGAGGTGTCTTCGGGTTTAAGATGAGTTTCTTGTAGGCAACATATAGATGGGTTTTGTTTTTTTTATCCATTCTGATACCCTGTGTCTTTTGATTGGGGCATTTAGCCCATTAACATTCAGGGTAAGTATTGAGAGATATGAATTTAGTGCCATTGTATTGCCTGTAAGGTGACTGTTATTGTATATTGTCTCTGTTTCTTTCTGATCTACTACTTTTAGGGTCTCTCTTTGCTTAGAGGACCCCCTTCAATATTTCCTGTAGAGCTGGTTTGGTATTTGCAAATTCTTTCAGTTTTTGTTTGTCCTGGAAGCTTTTAATCTCTCCGTCTATTTTCAATGATAGCCTAGCTGGATATAGTTTTCTTGGCTGCATGTTTTTCTCATTTAGTACTCTGAATATATCATGCCAGCTCTTTCTGGCCTGCCAGGTCTCTGTGGATAAGTCTGCTGCCAATCTAATATTTTTACCATTGTACGTTACAGACTTCTTTTCCCGGGCTGCTTTCAGTATCTTTTCTTTGTCACTAAGACTTGTCAATTTTACTATTAGGTGACGGGGTGTGGACCTATTCTTATTGATTTTGAGGGGGGTTCTCTGAACCTCTTGAATTTTGATGCTTGTTCCCTTTGCCATATTGGGGAAATTCTCTCCAATAATTCTCTCCAATATACCTTCTGCTCCCCTCTCTGTTTCCTCTTCTTCTGTAATCCCAATTATTCTAATGTTGTTTCGTCTTATGGTGTCACTTATCTCTCGAATTCTCCCCTCGTGGTCCAGTAGCTCTTTGTCCCTCTTTTGCTCAGCTTCTTTATTCTCTGTCATTTGGTCTTCTATATCACTAATTCTTTCTTCTGCCTCATTTATCCTAGCAGTGAGAGCCTCCATTTTTGATTGCACCTCATTAATAGCTTTTTTGATTTCAACTTGGTTAGATTTTAGTTCTTTTGTTTCTCCAGAAAGGGCTTTTATATCTCCCGAGAGGGTTGCTTTAATATCTTCCATGCCTTTTTCAAGCCCGGCTAGAACATTGAGAATCGTCGTTCTGAACTCTATATCTGACATATTACCAATGTCTGTATTGATTAGGTCCCTAGCCTTTGGTACTGCCTCTTGTTCTTTTTTTTGTTGTGAATTTTTCCGCCTTGTCATTTTGTCCAGATAAGAGTTTATGAAGGAGCAAGTAAAATACTAAAAGGGTGGCAACAACCCCAGGAAAATATGCTTTAGCCAAATCAGAAGAGATCCCAAATTGTGAGGGGGGAGAAAGGGGATAAAAAGGGGTTCAAAAAGAAGAAAAAAAAAAGAAACTATTTAAAAAAAGAAAGCCGATAAAGAAAAAATATAAAAAGAAGAAAATATATATATATATTAGATAAACTATTTAAAAAACGTTAAAAAAAGAAAACGGTAAAAGTTAAAAAAATTTAGCAGAAGAAGAGAAAAAGAAAAAAAATTGAAAAAGAAAAAAAAATTAAATTAACTGCAAGGCTAAAAATTCATGGGGAGAAAGCCATGAGTTCAGTGCTTTGCTTTCTTCTCCTCTGAATTCCGCCGCTCTCCTTGGTATTGAAACTGCACTCCTCGGTAGGTGAACTTGGTCCTGGCTGGGTTTCCCGTTGATCTTCTGGGGGAGGGGCCTGTTGTAGTGATTCTCAAGCGTCTTTGCCCCAGGCGGAGTTGCACCGCCCTTACCCTTGGGCCGGGCTGAGTAATCCGCTCGGGTTTGCTTTCCGGAGCTTTTGTTCCCTGAGCGCTTTCCGTAGAGTTCCGGAGGGCGGGAATGAAGATGGCGGCCTCCCGGTCTCCAGCCCGGAGGAGCTGAGAGCCCGGGGCCCCACTCCTCAGTGTGTCCTCAGAGAACAGCGCCCAATGACTCCCGTCACCCTGGCCTCCGGCTGCGCTCCAAGCCGACCGAGCCTGCGACCGGTTCAAGGCAACCCCGAGCTGAGAGTCACTACTCGGCTCTGTCTCTGTAGCCGGCTTCCCCGTTCTAATACCGGTAAGCTCTGCAACACTCAGACACCCCCGATCCTTCTGCGACCCTGCGGGACCTGAGGCCGCGCTGACCCCGCCTGGGCTTCACCCCAGTTAAGCCTCTGGAGCGATGTCCCTCAGCGGAACAGACTTTTAAAAGTCCTGATTTTTGCTCCATTGCTCCGCCGCTCGCTGGGAGCCGGTCCCTCCCCCCGCGGTCTATCTTCCTGTCGCTTTGGATTCACTTTTCCGCCAGTCCTACCTTTCAGATAGTGGTTGATTTTCTGTTTCTATAATATTCTGTTCTTCTTCTCTTCAATCTCCTGTTGGATTTGTAGGTGTTTGCAATCTTTAGATAAGCTATTTAGCTGATCTCCCGCTACCCGAAGTAGTCTCAGCCTGCTACTTCTCCACCATCTTGACTCCTCGTTATTTTTTTTTTATATATAAAGAACTGTTTTAGGTTCACAGCAAAATTGAATGGAAGGTGCAGAGACTTCACACATATCCCCTCCCCTTCCATATGCATAGTCTGCACCATGGAAATCCCCCACTGGAGAGGGGGATTTGTTACAACCCATGAACTTACACAACCAAAGCCCATAGCTTACATCAGGGTTCACTTTTAGTGCTGAGCATTTTATGGGTTTGGACAAATGTGTAATGACATGTATCCACTATTATAGTATCATATAGAGAAGTTTCACTGCCCTAAAAATTCTTTTTCCCCTATCATCCCTGCTCTTCCCCAGAAATCACTGATATTTTTACTGTCTCCATAGTTTTGCCTTTTCCAGAATGTCATATATTTAGTATCATACAGCTTTTTCAGATTGACTTCTTTCCTGTAATAATATGCATTTAAGGTTTATTATGCATTTTTGTTATTTGACAGTTCATTAGTTTTATTGTTGAATAACATTTTATTGTCTCTCTTTATCCATTCTCCTACTGAGACATCTTGGTTGCTTCCAAGTTTTGGCAATTATTAATGAAGTTCCTTAAATGTCCAGGTGCTGGTTTTTGTGTGGACATCGGTTTTCAATTCTTCTGGATTAATATCAAGGAGCGTGATTACTGGATTGTATGGTAAGAGTATGTTTAAGTTTGTAAGAAAGACCTGAAATCTCTTCCAAGCGGGCCATAACATTTTTCGTTCCCACCAGCCATGAACAAAAGTTCCTGTTGCTTCACACCCTCACCAGCATTTAGTATTGTCAGTGTTTCAGATGTTTGCCAATTTGATAGGTATGCAATAGTATCTTATTTTAATTTGAAATCCCCTAATGATGTAAGATGTTAAATATCTTTTCATACGCTAATATGACCTCTGTATATCATCTTTGTTGAGGTGCCTGTTCAGGCCTTTGGCTCATTTTCTGATTAGGCCATTTGTTTTCTTACTGTTAAATTTTAAGAGCTCTTCATGTATTTCAGATAGCAGTTCTTTATCAGATATGACTTTTGAAATATTTTCCACAGTATGTGGTTTGTTTTCTCATTCTTTTGATAGTATCCTTTGCAGAACAGAAGTTTTTTATGTTTTGTTGTTGTTGTTTGTTTGTTTGTTTTAAGTTTTAATGACATCCAGCTTAGCAATTATTTGTCTCATGGATTGTGCCTTTGGTGCTGTTCGAAAAAGTCATCACCAAATCCAAGAACATCTAGATTTTTTTCCTGTATTTTCTTCTAAAATTTTATAGTTTTACACTCTGTATTGAGTTCTATGACCCACTTTGAGTTAGTTTTTGAGAAAGGTCTGATTCTACATGTAGGTGTATCTTTTTACATGTGATCATCCAGTTGTTCAAGTACATTTGTGGAAAGAGAATCTTTACTCCACTGTAATGCTTTTATTCCTTTGCCAAAAGTCAGTTGATTATATTTATGGGGGTCTATATCCAGGCTCTATTCCATTAACCCTATTTGTCTATTCTTTCACCAATAGTACTCTGTCTTTTTGTCGTTGCTGTCTTTGGTGTCCTTTATTAGGATGTGTATGTCTGACAGAACACGGCACTTAGAGACTGTTGCTCAGACATGGGCAACAGTACTAAGAACTATGAAACAGACTATGTTTAGGTGTCAAATTTCTCTGTGCAAATATTTAACCTACTCAAGGTATTAAGTAGGTTTTCAAGGGAAAACCTCTTTGTATAATTATAAACTCCTAGTAATTGGTGGAGTAAACCTCAAAACTAGGTCTTTAGACTTCACATCCAAAGACCTTTATGCTATATTACATTGTTTCTTTGTGTGATAGGATTTAAGGGATGATGACTGACTTATTCCCGGCAACCCTTTGGAAAACTGGCAAAACTGAGGCTGTACCAGTCCCATCTGTCTCTCCTATTTCTGCTGAACAACCTCTTGGTCCACACTCTTCATGCCGTTCTTCATTTTTACATGTCTCAAGATATAGACCACAGGCTTTAACATGGGCATGATGACAATATAAAACATGGCCACCATATTGTCCTCAGTAAAAGTGATGAAAGACCTTTGGTAGAAGAAAATGCAAGGGACAAAAAGCAAACTGAAAAACCATTTTGTCAACATTGACAGAATAAATAGCTGGGGTTTTGAATAGGATTATGTTGAATCTATAGGTCAGTTTGGGAAGAACTGACATGTGACGTCTTGACAATATTGATTCTTCCCATCTGTGAACATGTAATGTCTTTCCATTTATTTAGTTCTTTGACTTTGATCATCAGAGTTTTGAGATTTCCTCATAGGTATTAAACATATTTTATTATATTTATACCTAAGTATTTTATTTTGGGAGGAGAGATGTTATTTAAATGGCACTGTGATTTTAATTTTAAATTCTACTTGTTCATTACTGGTATGTAAGAAAGTGAAAAAAATTTATATTAATTTTATATACTGCAACTGCACTATAATCACAGCAGCAGAAGGTTTTTTTTTTTTTTTTTGCCAATATTTTAGATTTTCTACATAGCTTATCATATCATCTGGAAACAATACAGTTTTATTTCTTCCTTCCCATCTCTGTACCTTTCATTTCTTTCTCTTGTCTAGTTGCATTAGCTAGGACTACCAGTGAGAGAGGACATCCTTGTCTTGTTCCAATCTTTGTGGGAAAGCCTCAAGTTTCTCATCTTTAAGTACAATGTTAGCTGTAGGTCTTTTGTAAATGTTTTTTATCAAGTTTAATAAGGTCTTGTCTATTCCTAGTTTGTTGAGAGATATTATCATAAATGAATGTTAAATTTTGTTGAATGCTTTTACTGCATCTATTAATATGATCATGTGATTTTTACCCTTTAGCTTGTTGATGTGATGGATTAAATTAATTGATTTTTTTAATGTTGAGCCAGCCTTGCATACCAGGGATAAATCTCACGTTATTATGGTGTATAATTATTTTTATAAGTTGTTGAATTTGATTTGGTGATATTTTGTTGAGGAATTTTATATCTATGTCCATGAAAGATATTTGTTTGTAGGATTAATTTTTGCAGTCTCTTTGTTTGGTTTGATATCAGGATAGTTTGGTATTAGCAAGCATTGTTCCTATTTCTATCTTCTGGAAGATGTTCTTTCTTAAATGTTCAATAGAATTGTTCAATAGAATTGAAACTTTCTTAAATGTTCAATAGAATTCAATAGAATTCATCAGTTAACCTGTCTGTACCCAGTGCTTTTTGTTTTGAAAACTTATTGATTACTGATTTAATTTCCTTAATAGATACAGGCCAATTCAAATTGTCTATTTCTTTTTGTGTAAGTTTTGGCAACTTGTATCTTTGAAGGAATTTGTCCATTCTGCCTAGGTTATTAGATTTGTGGGCATGGAATTGTTTAAAATATTCTTTTATATACTTTTAATGTCTATGGGATCTGTAGTGGTGTCCTCTCTTTCATTTCTGATAATAGTAATTTGTGTCTTCTCTCTTTTTTTCTTAGTTAACTTGGATAGAATCTTATTGATTTTAAGATCATTTTATAGAACCAGTATTGGGTTTCATTGATTTTTCTCTATTTCCTGCTTTCAATTTCATTGACTTCTGCTTAATTTTTATTCTTTCTCTTCTTCTTCTTTGTATTTAATTTATTTTTCTTTTCCTGAGGTGAAAATTTAGATTATTGATTTTGGATGCTTCTTTTCTAATACATGTATTCTATGTATTCTATAAATTTTCCTCTAGCCATTGCTTTTGCTGCAGTCTTTAAATTTGATAAGTCATATTTTAATTTTCATTTAGATCAAAATATTTTTAAATTTCTCTGGAGACTTCTCCTTTAACCCCTGTGTAATTTAGAAGTTTTTTGTTCAATCTCCAACTATTGAGAGATTTTCCAGTTATCTTTCTGTTTTTGATTTCTAGTTTAATTCCTTTGTGGTCTGATTGAGCACATCATATGATTTCTATCCTTTTAAATTTAAATAAATTAAGGTGTATTTTATGGTGTAGAATATAATCTATCTTGGTGAATGTCAAATGTGAGCTTGAGAAGAATGTATATTCTTCTGTTTTGAGATGAAATAGTCAATAAATGAGAATTATATCCAGTTGATTGATTGTGTTGTCAAGTTCAACTATGTCTTTATTGATGTTCTGTCTGTTTGCTTTGTCCAGTTTTGATAGAAGGGTGTTGAAGTCTCCAACTATAGTTTTGGATTGATACATTTTTTTCTTACAATTTTAATAGTTTTGGCCTCACATGCTTTGATGTTTTGTTGTTAGGTACATTCACATTTTGGGTTACTCAGGCATCTGGGAGAATTGACCTCTTCATTATTATGCAATACTCTTTATCTTTGATAATTTCTGTTGCTCAAAATTTTTCTCTCTCTGAAAATAAGTTACTTCTGCTTTCTTTTGATTAATGTTAGCATGGTAAATCTTCCTTTATCCTTTTACCTTTAATCTATATATGCCTTCATAGTCAAAGTGTGTTTCTTGTAGACAACATATGGTTGTCTTATTTTTTTGATCCAATCTGGCTATCTCTTTATTTTAATAGATGCATTTAGGCCATTGATTTTCTTTAAAGATTTATTTATTTATTTATTTATTTGAGAGAAAGGGAGAGAGTGAGACACCGCATGCCCTGCAAGAGGGGCAGAGGGAGAGAATCTTCAAGCAGACTCCCTGCTGAGCACAAAGCCCCATGTGGGGATTGATCTCATGACCCATGAGATCATGACCTGAGCTGAATGAAACCCAGAGTCCAATGCTTAGCCATGTGAGCCACCCAGGCGCCCCCACACCATTGATTTTTAAAGAGATTATTGATATAATCGATTAGTATCTACCATATTTTTACCCTTTTTTAATTGCTGACATTGTTCTTTGTTTCTATGTTTGTCTTCTGCTTTTTTCTACTTTTTGTGGTTTTAATTGGACATTTTATATAATTTCATTTTCTCTCTTTTCTTACTATAGCAATCATACTTTCTTTTTCACTCTTTTAAGTGGTTGCCTTGCCACTTGTTTGAAAGATAAATTTACAACTAATATAAGTCTACTTACAAATAACACTGTATCACTTCACAGATAGTGCAGGTACCCTGGAATAACAAAGTAATCCTAATTTCTCCTTCCTGTCCCTTATACTGTTGCTTTTATTAAGTTCATTTATACATAAACATTCATAAACATATATATCAAATACACTGTTGCCATTATTATTTAAAACAAACTTATCTGTTAGATCAATTAAAAATAAGAAAAATAAGTGTTTATTTTACCTTCATTTATTTCTAATTCAATGGGCCTCCTTTCTGTATACTAGTTTCTGACCTATATAAATTTTTTTCTTTAAAGATTTTCTTTAAACTTTTGTAATGCAGGTTGACTGGAACCAAATTCCCCCAATTTTTGTTTGTTTGTTTGTAAATCCTTTCTCCTTCGCTTTTGGTGGATGATTTCTCAGGGTGATTTCTAGATTGGTGTTTTTTGTTCCCCTTTCCCTCCCAAGACTTCAACTATTTTACTTCATTCTCTTCTTGCTTTCATGACTTCTGAGAAGCTGGATATAATTCTTATCGTTACTCTTTTATAAGTAAGTGTTTTCCCTCTGGCTTCTTGCAAAATGTTTCTTTGTCTTTGGTTTTGTTGTTGTTGTTGCATTTTTAACATGATAACCTTGATGTAAATGTTTGTTTTTGGTATTTATAATGTTTGCTGTTTTCTGAGCTTCATAGATCTGTGGTTTGGTGTTTGACATTAACTGAGAAATTCTCAGTCATTGTTGCTTCTACTATTGCTTCTGTTCCTTTCTTCTCTTTCTAGTATTCTAATTATGCCTATGTTGTTTTTTATAGTTGTCCACGTTCTTAGATATACTGTCTGTTTTTTCAGTCTTTTATCTCTTTGCATTTCCATTTTGAAAGTTTCCATTGACATATCCTCAAGCTCACAGATTCTTTCCTCAGCCATATCAGCTTTCCTAATGAGCTCACCAAGAGACATTCTTCATTTCTATTACAGTGTTTTTCATCTCTAGAATTTCTTTTTCACTCTTTTTTAGAATTTACATTTCTCTGCTTACATTGCCCATCTGTACTTGCATGCTGTCTACTTTATCAATTAGAGCCCTTAGCATATACTAATCACAGTTGTTTTAAATTGTCAGGTTGATAGTACCAACATCCCTGCCATGTCTGAGTCTAGTTCTGATGCATGCTTTGTTTCTCCAAACTGTGTATTTATAATTTTAATATGCCTTGAAATTTTTTTCTTGATAATTGGACATGATGTGCTGGGAGAAAGGAAATACAACAGGACTTAAGTAATAAAATGGAAAGTAGTGAGGGAAGGGAAGTGTCTATAGTCCTATGATTAGGTCTTAGTCTTTCAATGAGACTGTTTCTCTAGACTATAAACTTCACGAGGGGTTTCTCAGTCCCTTGCCCCTTGAGACAGGACAGGATGGCTTGAGAGAGCTGGAGTTGTGTATTTCCCTTCTCCATGTGGAGGGTTAGAGTCTCCCTTCCCCTGGGTCAGTTATGTTCTAATAAACTTCCAAGCATTTAGGCTCTGGTAAAATAGTTTCTCTTGAGGGTAGGCTTCATTAAGTAGAATAGAATGTTGGGGCATTTATCAAAATGGTTCCTTTTCTTTTCTTCCTACCATAAGCCTGACAAGATTTTTCCCTGTTATTCACTGTGAGAACCTGGTTGAGTTACTAGAAGCAAAGTTCACTAATCTGACTGGGATCTCTTAGAGTTTTTTAATCTCTGATATGTCCACACTGAGCCTCTAGCAATTCATTAATTACATTTAGCTTTTCTTTCACTGACACTGGTTCCAATGCAGGTTTGCTCATGGATTCATGCTCTGGCATATTCTGATTATATTATTCACCTTTCTGTCTCTGTAATTTGAAAGTTAGCCATTTGCTCTATGGCCTCATTTCTCTGGTGGATCTAAGAAGAGAAGAGAATTTTCAGTTTGTGCAGCATGGAATGGTGACACATGTTCCTTTCACCATTTTCTTTTTATCCCCCCAATCTTTTAATTTTTTTTATTAATTATTTTTATTAACATATAGTGTATTATTTGCCCGAGTTGTACAGGTCTGTGAATCATCAGGCTTACACACTTCACAGCACTCACCATATCACATACCCTCCCCAATGTCCATAACCCAACCACCCTTTCCACTCCCCCTCCCCCCAGCAACCCTCAGTCTGTTTTGTAACATTAAAAGTCTCTTATGGTTTGTCTCTCTCCCTATCCTATCTTGTTTCATTTTTTCCTTCCCTATCCCCCAAGTCCTTCACTCTACCTCTCAAATTCCTCATATCAGGGAGATCATATGATAACTGTCTTTCTCTGGTTGACTTATTTCACTCAGCATAATACCCTCTAGTTCCATCCACGTTGTTGCAAATGGCAAGATTTCATTTCTTTTGATGGCTGCATAGTATTCCATTGTGTATATATACCACGTCTTCTTTATCCATTCATCTGTTGATGTACATTTAGGTTCTTTCCATAGTTTGGCTATTGTGGATATTGCTGCTATAAACATTCTGGTGCACGCACCCCTTCAGATCACTACATTTGTATCTTTAGGGTAAATACCTAGTAGTGCGTTTTCTGGGTCATAGGGTGTTCTATTTTCAACTTTTTGAGGAACCTCCATGCTGTTTTCCAGAGTGGCTGCAACAGCTTGCATTCCCACCAACAGTGTAAGAGGGTTCCCCTTTCTCTGCATCCTCTCCAACATCTCTCATTTCCTGACTTGTTAATTTTAGCTAGTTTTGACTAGTGTGAGGTGGTAACTCATTGTGGTTTTGATTTGTATTTCCCTGATGCCGAGTGATGTTGAGCATTTTTTCATGTGTCTGTTGGCCATCTGGATGTCTTCTTTGCAGAAATGTCTGTTCATGTCCTCTGCCCATTTCTTAATTGGATTATTTGTTCTTTGGGTGTTGAGTTTGATAAGTTCTTTATAGATTTTGGATACTAGCCCTTTATCTGATAGGTCATTTGCGAATATCTTCACTGATATTCTGTCAGTTGTCTTTTGGTTTTGTTGACTGTTTCCTTTGCTGTGCAAAAGATTTTGATCTTGATGAAGTCCCAATAGTTCATTTTTGCCCTTACTTCCCTTGCCTTAGGCGATGTTTCTAGAAAGAACTTGCTGTGACTGAGGTGGAAGAGGTTGCTGCCTGTGCTCTTCTCAAGGATTTTGATGGATTCCTGTATCACATTGAGGTCTTTCATCCATTTTGAGTCTATTTTTATGTGTGGTGTAAGAAAATGGTCCAGTTTCATTCTTCTGCATGTGGCTGTCCAATTTTCCAACATAATTTGTTGAAGAGACTGTCTTTTTTCCATTGGACATTCTTTCCTGCTTTGTCAAGGATTAGTTGACCATAGAGTTGGGTCTATTTCTGGGCTCTCTATTCTGTTCCATTGATCTATGTGTCTTTTTTTGTGCCAGTACCATACTGTCTTGATGATTACAGCTTTGTAATAGGGCTTGAAGTCTGGAATTGTGATGCCACCAACTTTGGCTTTCTTTTTCAACATTCCTCTGGCTATTTGGGGTCTTTTCTGGTTCCATATAAATCTTAGGATTATTTGTTCCATTTCTTTGAAAAACGTGGATGGTATTTTGATAATGATTGCATTAAATGTGTTGATTGCTTTAGGTAGCATAGACATTTTCACAATATTTGTTATTCCAGTCCATGAGCATGGAACACTTTTCCATTTTTTTGTGTCTTCCTCAATTTCTTTCATGAATGCTTTATAGTTTTCTGAGTACAAATTCTTTGCTTCTTTTGTTAGGCTTATTCCTAGGTATCTTATGGTTTTGGGTGCAATTGTAAATGGAATTGACTCCTTTATTTCTCTTTCTTCAGTCTTGCTGTTGGTGTATAGAAATGCAACTGCTTTCTGTACATTGATTTTATATCCTGACACTTTATTGAAATCTTGTATGAGATCTAGGATTTTGAAGTCGGGTCTTTTGGGGTTTCCACATAAAGTATCATGTCATCTTCAAGATGTTTGACTTCTTGAAGACAAGATCTTCAAGAGAGTTTGACTTCTTCTTTGCCTTTTCAGATACCTATTATTTCTTTTTGTTGTCTGATTGCTGGGGCTAGGACTTCTAGTAGTATGTTGAATAGAAGTGGTGATAATGGACATCCCTGCCATGTTAATGACCTTAGGGGAAAAGCTCTCAGTTTTTTCCCCATTGAGAATGATATTTGCTGTGGGTTTTTCATAGATGGTTTTGATGATATTGAGGTATGTTCCCTCCATCGCTATACTTTGAAGAGTTTTGATCAAGAAAGAAAGGATGCTGTACTTTGTCAAATGCTTTTTCAGCATCTATTGAGAGTATCATATGATTCTTATTCTGTCTTTAATTAATGTATTGTGTCACATTAATTAATTTGTAGATGTTGAACCAACCTTACAGCCCAGGAATAAATCCCACTTGGTCGTGGTGAATAATCCTTTTAATGTATTGTTGGATCCTAGTGGCTAGTATTTTGGTGAGAATTTTTGCATCTGTGTTCATCAAGGATGTTGGTCTGTAATTCTCTTTTTTGATGGAGTCTTTGTCTGGTTTTGAGATCAAGGTAATGCTGTCCTTATAAAATGAGTTTGGAAGTTATCCTTCCATTTCTATTTTTTGGAACAGTTTCAGGACAATAAGTATTAATTCTTTTTTAAATGTTTGGTAGAATTTCCCTGGGAATCTGTCTGGCCCTGGGCTCTTGTTTTTGGGGAGATTTTAGATGACTGCTTCAATCTCCTTACTGGTTATGGGTCTGTTCAGGTTTTCTGTTTCTTCCTGGTTCAGTTGTGGTAGTTTATACATTTTTAGGAATGCATCCATTTCTTCCAGATTGTCAAATTTGCTGGCGTATATTTGTCCATAATATGTTCTTATAACTGTTTGTATTTCTTTGGTGTTAGTTGTAATCTCTCCTCTTTCATTCATGATTTTATTTATTTGGGTCCTTTCTCTTTTCTTTTTGATAAGTCTGGCCAGGGTTTTATCAATCTTATTAATTCTTTCAAAGAACCAGCTCCTAGTTTCATTGATCTGTTCTACTGTTCTTTTGGTTTCTATTTCATTGATTTCTTCTCCGATCTTCATTATTTCTCTTCTCCTGCCAGGTTTAGGCTTTCTTTGCTGTTCTTTCTCCAGCTCTTTTAGGTGAAGGGTTAGGTTGTGTACTTGAGACCTTTCTTGTTTCTTGAGAAAGCCTTGTATCACTTTATACTTTCCTCTCAAGACTGCCTTTGCTGTGTCCCACAGATTTTGAAATGTTGTGTTTTCATTTTCATTTGTTTCCATGAATTTTTTTCAATTCTTCTTTAATTTCCTGGTTGACTCATTCATTCTTTAGTAGGATACTCTTTAGCCTCCATGTATTTTAATTCTTTTAAACTTTCCTCTTATAATTGAGTTCTAGCTTCAGAGCATTGGGGTCTGAAAATATGCGGAGAATGATGCCAATCTTTTGGTGACCAGGGATGTGATCTATTCTGGAGGATGTTCCATGTGCACTAGAGAAGAATGTGTTTCTGTTGCTTTGGGATGGAATATTCTGAATATATCTGTGATGTCCATCTGGTCCAGTGTGTCATTTAAGGCCTTTATTTCCTTGTTGATCTTTTCCTTGGATGATCTGTCCATTTCAGTGAGGAGGGTGTTAAAATCCCCTATTATTATTGTATTATTGTCAATGTGTTTCTTTGATTTTGTTATTAATTGGTTTATATAGTTGGCTCCTCCCATGTTAGGGACATAGATATTTAAAATTGTTCGATTTTCTTGTTGGACAGACACTTTAAGTATGATATAGTGTCCTTCCTCATCTCTTATTATAGTCTTTCGCTAAAAATCTAATTTATCTGATATAAGGATTACCACCCCAGCTTTCTTTTGGTGTCCATTAGCATGGTAAATTGTTTTCCACCCCACCCCCCCCACTTTAAATCTGGAGGTGTCTTTGGGTCTAAAATGAGTTTAATATAGACAGAATATTGATAAGTTTTGGTCTTTTATCCATTCTGATACCCTGTGTCTTTTGATTGGGGACATTCAGCCCATTTACATTTGGGGTAACTATTGAAAGATATGAATTTAGTGCCATTGTATTGCCTATAAGGTTACTGTTACTGTATATTGTCTCTGTTCATTTCTGGTTTACTACTTTTAGGCTTTCTCTTTGCTTAGAGAACCTCTTTAAGTATTTCCTGTAGGGCTGGTTTGGTGTTTGCAAATTCTTCTAATTTTTGTTTGTCCTGGAAGTTTTTTATCTCTCCTTCTATTTTCAATGATAGCTTAGCTGTATATAGTATTCTTGGCTGCATATTTTTCTCATTTAGTGCTCAATATATCATGACAGTTCTTTCTAGTGTGCCAGGTCTCTGGATAAGTCTGCTGCCATTCTAATATTTCTACCATTGTGTATTATAGACTTCTTGTCCCGAGCTACTTTTGGGATTTTTCTCTTTGTCACTAAGGCTTTTAAGTTTCACTATTAGATGACAGGGTGTGGACCTATTTTTATTGATTTTTGAGTGGAGTTCTCTGTACCTTCTGGATTTTGATGCTTGTTCCCTTTGCCATATTAGGGAAATTCTCTACTATAATTCATTCCAATATACCTTCTGCCCCTCTTTCTCTTTCTTCTTCTTCTGAAATCCCAATTATTCTAATATTGTTTTGTTTTATGTTATCACTTATCTCTCAAATTTTCCCTTCATGGTCCAGTAGTTGTTTGTCTCTCTTTTGCTCAGCTTCTTTATTCTCTCTCATTTGGCCTTCTATATCACTAATTCTCTCTTCTGTCTCATTTATCCTAGCAGTAAGAGCCTCTATTTTTTATTTCACCTCCTTAATAGTTTTTTTTTTTTTATTCCAACTTGGTTAGATTTTTGTTCTTTTATTTCTCTAGAAAGGGATTTTATTTCTCCAGACAGGGTTTCTCTAATATCTTCCATGCCTTTTTTGAGCCCAGCTACCACCTTGAGAATTGTCATTCTGAACTCTAGTTCTGACATATTACCAATGTCCATATTGATTAGGTCCCTAGCCATTGGTATACTGCCTCTTCTTCTTCTTCTTCTTTTTTTTTTTTTTTTTTTTTTTGGTGGTGAGTTTTCCCACCTTGTCATTTTATCCAGGTAAGAATATATGAATGAGAGAATAAAATACTTAAAGGGTGGCAAAGTCCCCAGAAAAATGTACGCTAACCAAATCAGAAGAGATCCAAAACCAGGGGAAGAAAAAGGGGGAAAAAGAAATAAAAATTTTTAAAAAATTATATATAAATACATATTATATATATTTATGTATATATTAAACTGATGAATAGAACAGAGCCACCCACTTGATTTTGGGTGTATTTTGGTCTCTTAGAAGAAATTACTTCTCAAAATTTTAAAGAAAGAAAAACTTACATAATACAAAAATAAGGGTAAACATGACGAAGGGATGGAATATAACTGCAAAGATGAAAACTTAAAAAAAATCTAAAAAAAGAATTGATAAGTTGGTGGGAAAAAGAAAAAAAAAAGAGGGAATGTGCTCAGGCTGGAGACTATAACAAAGCCATGTGTTAGATTAGGGTATATTTTGATCTATTAGAAGAAATTGTATCCCAAAATTTTTTAGAAAAAGAAACCTATATGTATACAAAGAATAAGTTTAAATACAATGAAGGGATAAAATATGACTATAACAGTGAAGGTTTAAAAAGATATTTTTTTTAGAAAGGTATTGTTAAGATAAACTAGTTAAAAATGCTAAAAGAGGAAAGAGGAAGTTAAAAAAATAAAATTGAAAAGAATTTAAGTTTGCAAGACTAAAGGAAAGGCCATGAATTTTAATTTTAATTTAAAAATATTTTCACAGACTCACAGGCGATTAGAGAGATATAGAGCTTATAGGATATAATCTATTATCACTATAGTTTATTTTAATACTGAAATTCCCCTTCCCATTTTGGTAATGGGAATTCCTTTAAAGCTGGCATCTGTATCCTTTTGGTATTTCTCCATAATTTCTGCCACAGTAAGATGGTCCAGACTTACCTTGTATTTTTCTTGCCCTAGTCCTGAATCAGCCATTTCTTCAAGGAGCCCTTTTCACTAATAGAATGGTATTTAGAAGCCAAGTTCTGAGAGCTGGGTGTCCTAATTACTATTGGGGTATTGCTTCTCCCAACCTCCCTCATTGGATGGAGAGAGGAAACCTATATAACACACACAGACACACACACACACACACACACACACACACACATTTTTAAGCTCTAGGGTCCAATGATAATGGTATCAGAACCCAGTGTTCACCCACTGCATAGAACAAGAGAGCTTTGGAGCATATCTTTGACAAGGGATAAGGAAGAAGGAGAGCCAGTAACTTTCCTTGCTATGGTGGAAAGCACTGTTTAGAAAAGGGTCAGCCAGATTTGGGAAGCAAGTGTTCTGGGAAGTTTGAGTTCTGATCAGATGAATCTATCTGGAAGCCCCTTGGAGTAACCATGGAATTGGAAAATATCATCCCTGATATGAAGGACCAAGCTGAGAAACAGAATGCTAAGGAATAGAACAATAATCAGGGAGAAGCTGACCATTTAAAAAGAAAAGCAACAGAGATTTCATGGGAGGAAAAAAGACCATATAATATAGAATAGAAATAATACAGAGGGACCAAAAAACTACTCTTCTGTCTGAGGGAAGGACTTGAATTTGGATACCTAAAGAATCTACTGGTTATCTGTGGAAGAATGACCATAGACAAATGCCTAGAAATGCAAGTAAAATTCTTCAATTATTACTACCACATATAATAAGTATTTCTAAATATACGTATCAATACCTGATCCCAATACCAGACCCTGGGTAAGAAGTGTCCCACAATCTCTGTTGTCTTCATAAGAAGCCACATTGTTGTCTTGTTTTCAGGGGAGGTGTTTCATATCAGTCCTCGGTGTCCTTTTAAAACTCGATTCCATCTGTAAGACATCTAGTAGAAATTCTTGGAATTTTCCATTACTTGGGAGGCACTCTTCCTTAACTTACAACACTGAGGCAAGTTTTACAATGTTAATGATGATGATTTTCTTTTTCCCTCTTTGTAAAATTTCTTTGGGAATTGATTTATTTTGGAGTTAGAAATGAAAGGGACAACTATCTCTTCTTATGCCATTCATTTTGTGGACATCTATTTGATCATTGTATGATATTTCCTTTAAACTTCTCTGATATTATTTTTTTAAAATGTCACAGCCAAGACATCCAAAAGTAGATTAGTTCTAAGTTTGCTCTTCTTGTGGTATCTTCTGCATAACAGATTGGCATGGATCATTGCCCACTTGTAAAGAATTATTCCATGATAACAAGTGTTCATTTGTTATTTGGCTCACATTTTGCCAAGGGTGTGCCCTGGACAAGACACTGGACTTAAAAATCAGGACCCCCTGTTCTCTGACCCATTTAGAAGGGTAGATTTCAAATACTCCCAAGGTGTTAATGGCAGTTTCACTTTACACAGTGTTTCTGGCCTTGTTTTAAAAGCTCTGCCAAGTTTTGCTTTGCTTTGTTTCAGTGACACCATTGAGGCTAATGGAGTATTGTTAGGAATTAAAACCAAAACTTGACTTCAAGGCCAAAAGCCGAAATTCAGATAGCAGAAGTCCACTAAAATACCAAATCTCTTTAAAATTGTGATGCATTCTTGTGAAGATCCAGATTGCAAAAGGTCTAAAAATATCTGACCTTCAGAAGAGAGAAAGGACTGTTAGGATATTACTTTTTTATGCAAAAACCATAAGCTATAGTTTAAACTGAAGTATTAAAAAAAATCTCTAAAATTTTCAGCTGTTGCTATAAGATTGGCTAACTAAGATTATATGGTCATAGAAAATTCAGTACACCAAGAGTCTAAAAACCTAGTTTTGAGGGACCTATTCATAAATTACTACTTAAGTGAAATTTTACAAAATGTGTAATATTGTTATACCTCACTTTACTCATTTGAACAATGGAATAATTTTATCTGTCCTAGCTTCTTCAAAGGGTTGTTCTGGAAATCAGACATGATGCATTTTAAGATCTTCTATAAATTCTAAAAAGCACACAGAAATGAATAGTCTTATTTACCTTTTATTATTACTGTCTTATCATCTGCCGAAGATTTACACTGTGACCTATAGCAAATTTCTTCTTATCGGCCTAGACTCAATTCTGCAATTTCCTGAAATGTCAGTTTACCCCCAAAGAATCTGTTTCTATCTCAGAAATAGTAAATTATATATTTTTTAAAAGTCCTAGGGTTAGTTAAAAATGATGAGATTAGTGTCAGTTGTGCAATACAAATCCTAGAAACCTAAAAATTAAGCCAGATTTTGCCAGTGAACAAGGCCAGTGGGTTAAACATTTTAGCTGTGTAAGGTTTATACAACTGAAATTTACTTACACCTATTATGTGACCTAGATAGCAGCAAATGACTCTGCAGAAGCAAGCAGCCCCTCTTGGCTTTTGGCTCCTGTGCAAGAGCTCAGCTTGGAAGATGCTGATCTTCAAAATGCTTTATTGGACCATGGGATCTTTGGAAGTATAGTATTAATATATAAAGGAGCCACTGCTTTGTGGAAGCAGCAGGGTTGTGGGGTCCATTTCACCTGTGCCACTCGGTTGTTAGTGTCCTGATAGGAGGGATTCTACAGAGTATAGTTGAGAAACCTTTAATCTATTGACTTTCTTTTTTTTTTTTCCCAATTATCTGTTTTTTTTTAAATTTAATTTAATTTTTTTCAGTGTTCCAAAGTTCATTATTTATGCACCACACCCAGTGTTCCATACAATACATGCCCTCCATAATAACCACCACCTTTCTTACCTGATCCAAGAATCGCTTCTATAGAGCCTATCAGGCATCTGTTGTCTACTGTTTTCTGTCACCTCTTAAAGAAGCTGTATGCTTTGATAGTCAGCAGTTCTAATTATTGGAAAATGGACCCCTGGTGGAGCTGATAAGTCAGTCCATGCAGTGTTGACATTCTGCTGCTGGTTTTGTCATTTCAAGCAACTCAGACCCAGGCTCCCCTTTCTTGTTATGACTGCTTCCCTCCAGGTATAGACAATAGTCAAGTCTCTTACATCTCTTCTCCAGGACAAACATTCCTAGTTTCCTCGATTTTTTCCAATCTCTTCATTATGCTAGCTACTGCCCATAAGACTAACAGTTACGGGGCGCCTGGGTGGCTCAGTGGGTTAAAGCCTCTGCCTTCGGCTCAGGTCATGGTCCCAGTGTCCTAGGATCGAGCCCCACATGGAGCCCCACATTGGGCTGGAGCCCCACATGGAGCCCCACATCGGGCTGGAGCCCCACATGGAGCCTCACATTGGGCTCTCTGCTCAGCAGGGAACCTGCCTCCTCCTCTCTCTCTCTCTGCCTGCCTCTCTGCCTACTTGTGATCTCTATCTGTCAAATAAATAAATAAAATCTTAAAAAAAAAAAAAAAGAAGACTAACAGTTACTTGTCAATATCCTTCTTAAAATTGAGGGCTCAGACTTGAATCCAACATACCTGACTTGGTCTCCTCAGCACATGCTCCCTAGAAGCATTGTTACCCCAAAACTGCACCTTATACACCATCTACCCAGCCAACGTTCAATAGTTTATAGAGTTAGTTTCTAGCCTGAAAGTGGTTCAAAAAAACAATACGCTGGGCTAAGGTTTGTTACTAAGTGTGGGAAACCTAATATTGTTATTATTAGGGCATATTACCAGGAAATGCTGCTGTAATTTCTTACCTGTCCATGTTGATTCCACCCCCCACCCCGGGTGTTTCCTATATCCTTTTTATTCTTTCTATTTCAGTCATTCCCGAACTACCTATTTGCTCTCCTAATGACTGTCAAAGAGGCCTATTGACCTTACTAGATGTTGACAGTCTTCAGCCTTTGTAATCAGATAGGGGCTAGATTTTATCACTAAATTTTTCACTGACCAGTGGGGCTTGCCTGATGCCAACACTTGGTGATTAAAGTAGCTTTGTGGAAAAGGTTTAAACCTGTTTAAAGCCATTTTATCTACTTCACAATTCTGAGAGGCATCAAATAGAAGTAAATCGGTGTATTTTAGAATTTTCCAAGTAGGGATTTTGGGCTTTCACACTATAACCATTCAGTGGCCTTCTGGCATCCCAGATGGGGATATATTGAACAAATCAAATACTATATTCCATTAAACAGTTGAGAAGAGTCTATGAATATAGTAGCAGCTGAACAGGGTATTATTGCCTTTTTTTTCCCCCAAAGGTCTACATGTGTAAAAATATTTACTCTCATTTTAAGCATTCTTTCTTGAGCCTCTGTGGAATTGGTGAGTTTTGAGACACAAAGGAAGGAAAAGAGAAGTAAACAGCTTCTACAGCATGTCGGAAGCCAGCTTCTCTGGAACCCTATTTTCCCTAGGGTGACAGTTGAAGTCTTTCCCTGAGAACCTGTAGTGGGTGGAACAGCAGTTAAACTAGCTCACTTTTATAATTCTCTCTTATTTCCTGGATCAGACCATGTGGTAATACTAAAACTTCTGAATGGAAAGGCTGCCATAGTTGAGGTCATGCTGTAATCCCTCCAAGCAGCACCTTCCGATTCGCATCTTTTCATAATTCTAAATCAACAATCACATGAGTGGAAGAACTAGATAAGATGTCCCCAACTATGGGGGAGCCAGGTGGTGGGTATTAGGGAGGGCACGGATTTCATGGAGCACTGGGTGTGGTGCAAAAACAATGAATTCTGTTACGCTGAAAAGAAATTAAAAAAAAAAAAAATTTTTTTAAAGTCCCCAAATAATGAAATCCAAAGAGGGAATGCCCTTCTGTAAACTGGGAAATGCCAGAGTCTTCTTCTTGTTGATCCAGTCAGCTGCCCTTTCTTCTCTCCCTCTTCCTGCTGATACAGGAACTGGCCCATTGAAGCAGAAGTTACTTTATGACAAAGGGACACAATGTCTTATCTATAATGAGTAACAGAATGTGAACATTTAAAATGCACATGTAGTTTTCAGTAGGTCAAACCCAGAACTTTTCACCATAGCATTACAATACATTGGAAGGAACAAAATCAATGAGAAACAAATTTGGGGGATAAAAATTTTGAAAAGGTTTCTCAAGTTATGTTGAAACATTTTTTACTTGGTTGGTTATCAACAGATGGCTGCATGTGTTGAGTAACTTAACCCAAGTCAAACTGTACTTGTATAAAACATCACTATTTCCTGTGTTTGTGTCCAATATAGATGACCTTGAATTCTGCTATTTAGTTTTGCTTTGTACAAAATCAATTCTCTCATCTCATCTTCAGGCTTCCTTTTTTGAGAGCCCATGCCATTGACCCCTCTTTCCGGATGAACTGGTAACGGAGAAAAAAGAAACCAAAAATGCTTTGGTAGAAAGGATTCTTAAGTAGTAGGACCTTAAGGACACTTCCAAAGATAGAGAACTCTAACTTTTGAAGTGGAAATAAACTGTAGAGAGGAAAGTGCCACTTTGTGTCTACTCATCCCCCGGCCTTACTTAGTCCTATCTTTCCTGAACAATCCTAAAGCAGGGCAGCCAAACTATCCTAGGAGAAATTAAAGAACCACATAGTTTCCAGGGCTGGGAATGAGCTACTGGGTTAAATAAAGCACTGACATTCGTTAAATGATGATCACGTTGTAGGCTCTGGTTTAAGTTTTGAAACAAAGTGCATGATATTATTACTGAAAGACAGCACAGTGTGGTAGATAACCCCACAAGTTCTAGAGTGGGACTGCCCCTAGTGCAATGTTATTAATTCCCCTAATGTCACAGATTCCTCCTCTGGGAAAATGTCCACCCTCATTCTTTATTACCAATTTATGGACAAAGCGAAAGAGATTGAGGACCTTGCTCCAGGTTGCATGATTAATTAAGTACCAACATTTGAGCCCCAGCAGCCAAAATCTGCACACTTGAGCTCACTCAACACTGCCTCTGACTGCTACATTTATAAAAATCTGTTTTCTCCTTTTTAATTTTCTCCTGAAATGCTATCTATCTCTAAGTGTGCTTCTCACACTAGATTATAATCAGAAGCTTCAACTAGGAAGCAGCAGCTGTCTTTATATTTAAGTTAGCAGTTCCTAAGGATTTCCAGGGCCCATCCCCTTCCCAGAACAGATCTCTGAGAGAGATTCATTACATGTGAAAGGCATGTTGATCAGATTGGGGTATTGTATCTGTTAGCCAATGTTCCAAAACAACTTACTCCCAAAATTAATGACCAATAATACTAATACCTTACACAACATCTGAGCATCAGAAATCTAAAAAGACCTTAGCTGGGTGGTTCTGGCTCAGGGTGTCTCACAAAGCTGCAGTCAGGATGCTGGCCAGGCTGCTGTCATCTGAGGGTTTGGCTGGTGCCCCAAGATGGCTTCCAACATGGCTTCCTCCTTTGGCCATTGGGAGGAGGCCTCAAGTCTTTGCCAAGTGGAACTCTATTTAGGGCTGCATGACATGCAGCTAGCTTCTCCCAGAGCAAGTGACAAAAGAGTGAGAAACAGAGACAGAGAGAGAGAACAGAGCAGAAGCCTCAATATCACATATTAGTACTTCTGCTATTTTCTTTTTGTTTCACAGACCAGCCCTGCTATCATGAGGTAGTGGTGGAGGGATCTACACCAGGTACTACCCAGGAGGCAGTGATTATCAGGGGTCATCTCAGAGACTGGCTACTAGAGCCACTATTCTATCCTTGAGGACTAGTCATCTATTGCTGGCAGAAATTTAGCCTATAGAACCACTACTTTCTAGAATTTATTATGGTACTTAACAGTGCAAATTCTGGGTCAGTTTTATGCCCATAATGTGAGGGTATGTAATTTAGACTAGTGTCTTTTCTTCTCTCCTCCTCAGATTAAAAAGATCAAGACAAAATGTAGACTAAACTATGTTAGATAATATTTAAAAGAAAGGCAGACAGAGGAGATAGAGGAGAATATCAGGAAGAAGGAATAGCATATACAATTTAAGGAGAAAGAAAGAATGGTAGGCTTAGGGGAGTTCTTTATCTCAGAAGACTAGTGTATAAATTAGAGAATGGGGAGAAACACTGAAAAAATATAACCCAGAGTTCAGTCAGGAGGATTTTGTATGGCACATTGCAGGATTTTGCCTTCTAGGCAATGAGAGGGGAGGATTTCAAGTAAGTTAGTGATACTAAAACAATTATGTTCTAAGAACATCCCTCTGGCAGAGGGTAGCTTGACAAAGGTAAGGCCAGAGGCCTTAGACCACTTAGAAGGTCATTGCAAATGTACACAGGTGTGGGGCTTCTAAAAAATGTAGAGCTAGCAGTGATGCAGAGGATGGGATGGATTTGCTCAATAATTAGGAGGAAGAACCAAAAGGATTTGGTGACTGGATGGGTCAGTGCCACAAAGACAGCATGAACATGAGAAAAATCTCAAACTTATGGTCTCAAGTGAAAAATGATAATATCTTTCAGTGTTCTCATAAAAATTGGAGTATGTGTGAGATTTCTAGCATAGTGCTTGGCATGACAGAGACACAATTAACTGTAGCTATAAGTAAATACAAAGAAAGAAACCAGTGAATAAGAATTATTAAAAAGGACACTCCTCTGTGTGTGTATGTGTATGTTGTGTGTAGATCAATGAAAAATACCACAAACAAAGGATTCAGCCTCAAAACTGTAAAAGATTTATTTAACAATACTGATGTCCTCTCTGGACTATGCGGAGGAGTTTCTTTCCAGGAAAGCACCATGCTTTGCAAAGTCACAAATGCCAAGGTTGGGGTCAAATATAAAATAGAAAATTAGAATAAAAATAAGGAGAATGGTATTAGAGCTACAGGATGTCCCTAAAGTTTGGAAAGATAGATGAATATGTATAATGTTGTCAAAGATATTTCATTGTTGAAAAAAATATTTCCAGACTTTATGGACATCCTGCATGTCTGTGTGTGTGTGTGTGTGTGTGTGTGTGTGTGTGTGTGTGTGTGTATTCATACTTACATTTTTTTAAAGCACATTAAATAAAAGTTTTAGAAGAAATTTACTCTTAAAACATGTTGGTGCAGAAATGTTGTCCCAATAGACAATCCTCAAAATAATCAACTTTTCATTTTTACAAAATCCTATTGCATTGATATAGAAGTTGGGTAGGGAAGAATCTCCTCCACAATTTTTCATTATTTATCTTGTATCTCATTGTAAGTTTTGGAACTGGCCTCAACTGCTTGACATTTAAGGCGTTTTAGACTTGAATTCTCCTTGTTTCATTTTTGCTTGTCCTAGAAAAATGGGTTGTGTTAAATTGAGTTTTGTCTCTGACTTTTGGAAAAAATTATCTCCATAGTTAAGGATCCATTTTGCTGCTTTTAGTCTTCTCTGCATGAGCTGAGAGGGTGGAGCCAGCCCTGCTTTCTTCTCCCTGTTCTAAGCCCTCCATTTGCCCACATGTATACCGTGGGGTAGAGGGGACATACTGATGGCTCCTTTTGGTTAAGGGGACTAGACTACATCATGCACAGAGCACACACATCTAAAAGTGCTAGACTGCAGACTGCCAGGGAAAACCACTCTTGATGGAGGATTGCCATATTACAGTTCAAGAGAAATGTCCAGCCCCTTGCTGCCCAGTTCTTAATGTTATATGGTAGGAATCTCTAGGACAAAATTGGGCAGATCCAGCAGAAGCAACTCTCTACTGCTGAATGAGAAGGGCTTCTTGAACTTTTCATTCTGGTTCTGTATACCTTGATCTCTTAATATTTTTGCTTTATATCCCCCTTTTAAAATGAGTCATCAACAGTATAAAGCATAACCAGCTATCTGGAATGTAAGAACATGGTTTATTATATTATAATGAACTCCAAAATGCAGAGGCAAATTGTAGGTATGTAGTTTCATTTCAGACCCGGGTTCTTCAGGCCTTTCTTTCCTTCTTCCTGTCTCCAGTTTCTCTTCCTAACACTAACTTAAATATGCCCCAGGCTCAAATTAAACTCTTCTCTTTCTTATCCCCTATTTATCTCTAAGGCAGGATGTCTGTTTCTCTTAATCTGTGGACTTTGTTTCCCTTCCAAGTCTACTCTTAGAAGCTTCTGGACACATTGGGCAACAAGGTCCTGTGGCATTTTTGGACCTTTAATTTCTCTGTTTATGTGACTTGTTCTTCTGGGATGTTTCAATTTATGTGTATTGTCCTCATGTGATTATTAAGAGTGGCCCTTTTCTGCTTCAAAAATATTCTGGTTTGGGTGATAAATTATGTGATCACCTTATTTCATAAGGCATCTTTCTTACCAGCTTTCAAAACTTAGTGGGAAAGGAGTGGTGAGAGATACTAAGTTCCTGCTTCCTGGTGGAACAGAACATGGTTTCACATACAATACTGATTGTAAAATTCTTAACAGTCTATACTTTGGGGTTAATATTATCTCCATTTTTCTAACAAAGAAGCAAAACCTCAGAGAAGTGAAGTAACCTGCCTAAGGACAGCCAGACAGCTAAGAGTAGAGCCGGTACACTGCACCCAGGGTTTCCTTACTTGTGGACTACTCCTTTTGCTACTCCTACTTCCTCCAACCTCTGGAGCCAGCCTTGGAGGTATTCCATTTCCCCCTTAATAACCTGTGGAATGCAGAATACAGTGAGGTATATAAAGTTCTGTTTGCAAAGATCTGGAAAAGGTGCTTAGGGAAATCCTGGTTGGAAACAAGTTTGCTTCACACTCTCCTAATTCCCTTTTGCTCTGCAGAGCTAGGGAGGATCTAGGAAGGGAACTCTGAAATCAGAATCTGCAGCAATTTCAGCCATAGTAATTTATAAGAGTGGGCGAGGACCTGTAACAGGTGTGATACCATGTTGAGTAGTGTTAAAGTAACTTCAGCCCATTTTCCTTTACTTCCTCCCCTTGCAACCAGGAGTAATGCTGTATCAGCTGATACAGTTATACAATGTGCCCACCACAGTGTCAAACGAAGGGCTCAAGGAATGCTGACTGCCTTTCCATCTTCCTCTTGAAATGGTTATGGCTGCATTTCTACCGGTCTTGAAAGGTTTTGGTAAAATGAGAGAAATAAATTTAAATCACTGAATTTGCAAACTAGCCTGCTAGTCAGGGACTGTGAGAAGCTATCTCCTTTTCCCAAGATCGTACAGACTCAGAAGAAAGTGCATGGGGTAAAAATCTCTCCACCTCTGGGCCAGAACTGGACAGTCTGGATGGCAGAGCCTGGGCAGAAGCAGGAAGGTGGGGAAGCAGACACGTTCAGCAGAACGGAAGTGCAGCCCTCTGGAACGTCTTCAGTTCCACGGCTCTTCCGGTCACGTGGCCGTATGGTCCCAAAGCAGTTCGCGGAAGGTGGAAACCAGAAGCCGGAAGCTGCAAACAACGCGAGACTTTAGAGAGGAGAGAATTTCATTTGTCAGAATTCCTCTGACGAGGTAATATCCTGGTAAGAGAAAACTCTTTGATGAGAATTCGTGGCAGAAGGCAGGCTTTGGGGCCTGGGTGTGTACCTCTTGGAAATAATGAAACTTTAAAATGCATAGAACAATGCTGGGCATGGTGAAAGGTGCAGAGAAAGCGTTTGCGTTTTCTTGATGTTGTTTGTGCGTTATTATTACTCTCACCTTTAGCCCCTGACTGGAGCCCGGGTTTGTGAATTCCTCTTCTAACTTTACTCCCCTAGTCGGGGAATGCTTTCCCCTTTCCTGTTTCCTTTTTGTTTACTGGCATGTAATTGACTGTAACACTGCGATCCTTTAAGGCCTACAACAGGTTGATGTGACACGTGCACACTGGAATGATCACCGCAATAAGACTAGTTATGGCATTGGTCACCTCTCTTAGTTACCTCTTCTGTGTGAGAACGTTTAAGATCCACTTTCTTAGTGACTTTGAAGTGTACAAAACAGTATGGTTAACTGTGGTAACCGTGCTGTGCATTATATCCCCAGAATTTACGTATCTTCTAACTGGAAGTTTGGACCCTTTGACCAGCATCTCACCATTATCCCTGCTCCCAGCCTCTGGTAACCACCGTTCTAGTCTCTATTTCTAGGAGTTCGGCTTTTTAAAATTCTGTGTATAAGTGATTCCATGTATACAGTATCTGTCTTTCTGTTTGACTTACTTCATTCTGTTCCTTTTTTTTTTTTTAAGATTTTATTTATTTATTTGACAGACAGAGATCACAAGTAGGCAGAGAGGCAGGCAGAGAGAGAGGAGGAAGCAGGCTCCCCGCTGGGCAGAGAGCCCGATGCGGGGCTCGAACCCAGGACCCTGGGATCATGACCTAGGCTGAAGGCAGAGGCTTTAACCCACTGAACCACCCGGGTGTCCCCGTTCCTTTTTTTTTTTTTAATGTTTACAAAGTTCATGAACAATATTCTTGTAACTTTTTAAAATAGCATAGATAAGGCAGGAGCCCTTACTACTCCAAAGTCTTACACCTCTCCCTTCTCCACTGAAGTAACCATAGTTTTTAGTTTGTGTGTGTGTGTGTGTGTGTGTGTCTGTGTGTGTGTGTGTGTGTGTGTGTGTGTGTGTATATATATATATACATGATATGTATATACATGTAATACATGATATGTATTACATGTATATGTGTGTGTGTGTGTGTGTGTGTATATATATAAAGATTCTCATGGGAGTATATTTATATTCCTATAAGTAAAAAAAGATAGGCATAACTCCAGGCTTTGTTCCCAATCTCAGAGAGATTGAGAATATATCTATATCCATCTCTATATATTTATAGAAAATATTAGCATTGTTACTTGTCTATGTGTATTTTTCATAAACAGTAAATAGTAAGTGCTCATTCTGTAATTTGCCTTTTCACACAATAGTACATCTGGAGGATATTTGTATATTAATAAAAGTAGATTCACTCATTCCTTTTAAGTGCTGTAAAGCAAGCCACAGGATGGATGTATATAATTTAAGTAGAGAGCTCCACTGCTGAAGCAAATTCAAATTGCTTTCGTTTCTTCCCCTGATTACAAGATACACTGCCAATAAATCAAATATCCTTGCTCAGACAAGTGGATGTTTTTGAGGGAACTTTTGTACAACGCGGGATACCTTGATTTATAAATTGAAATACAAATGAGCAGCAGGGAGGAAATATTTACAACATACATAACTAGCTGCAACATGTTCTGGATTGTTATCCAAAATTACACATTAAAAAAAATTCCTTCGGATCGATAAGAAAAAGGCAGAAAGGACAGGAGGAAAAAAATGAAAACATGGGCAGAAGGTATAAGCAGACAATTCAGAGAAGAAATAAAAATAGTTGCTAGACATATAGAAAAATATTCTCCCTTTCCAGCAAACAGGGAATACAAAGTCAAACAGTAAGAGAGTGTCTTTCCTATGCTCTTTTGACAGAGATGAAAACACCTGAAGATGTCAAGTATGGGTGGTAGGAAGCAGATTTTCTCAAACCCTGCTGGTGGGGCCACAGCTGGACAGCCCCCTACACTTAAATGAGGACCCCCAGTGGCCACCACTGCCAGGCATCCTGGCCACAGAATCAGGGCTCCCTCAAACATCGTCTGCCAACTTAGGCTTTGTACTGTGGGGTTGAGGATCAATGAGCTGGGTCAGACTGTAAGCAAATACCAAATACCCAAATACCAATTTGAGTGACTTTCCTCCCAACTACAGGTTACCATGGCCAGCCATAGCTAATCACCCCTTGTACCTCCCGCCCCGGGATAGAATTGTCCAGCAGATTTCTTCAGAATGCAATTATAATTTAGCTGCTGGCAGCCTCACTGTGACTCCATTCCTTCCCTGACACTCAAGACAGTAAGGCAGGAGCTTTCACCTGAGTTCAAGGACCACCATGTGACTTACCTCTCTCTTTTCTTTCTGACCTGCCTACCTACCTAATATGGGCATATTCATAGTATCTGCCTCACAGGGTGATTAGGGTAGTGGTGATTACATGATGGAATGATGGAGGGTAGTGGTGATTACATGATGGAATGTGTCATTAAAGCTATAGAAATGGGAGTAAGATGCAGTAAATTAAAAATTATTATTATTATTCATTGTCTGAAGTCTAACTGTGGACACGGTTTAAAATATCTTCCAGGAAACTCCTAAGCCCATGTGTCCTGCTGTTCTTCCCCCGACCCCACATCCCCCAATAAAGCAGGAAAGCAGAATGCAGTGGGATCTGGGGATGGAGTGAGAACAACAGGAGGGGACACCAAATGTATTTCCACCCAGCCTCAGCCTAGCATCCCTTGCTTCTTTCTCCTGTGAAATTACAGCTTTCTTTGGGACATTATGACTAATGTCATTCCAGTTATGGAATGACCAGAACGCACAAAATAGGACTTGTGAATCATATACTCAGCACTTTAAAGATTTATTTATTTTAGGGAGAAAGAGAGGGGGAGCTGGGGCGGGGTAGAGTGAGAGGGAGAGAATCTCAAGCAGATGCCCCTCTGAGCTCAAAGTCTGACTCCAGTCTCGATCTCACAACCCTGAGACCGTGACCCAAGCCAAAATCAAGAGTTGGATGCTTAACCAACTGAGCCACCCAGGTGTCCCTGTAGTCAGCACTTTAAAAATGTAAGGTATTTGTTGAGTATACTGATGAGTGTATACTTGGGAGAGGGGAAGTTGGGTGAAAATTAGTATTTTCTAAGCATTCGCGGTGTGCTAGGTATGTACTAGATAAGTTTATATATGTAGTACCTCACCCTCACAATTCTGAGGTCATTATTGCCAAGCCCGCCATTTTTTGTGTTTGCCTTTTGTTATTATTTTTATGAAGGAACAGGCTTACTGAAGATCCATACTGTTAAATTAATTAGCAAGGAGGCCTTTTGTCTTTCATGCATTAATAACCTATGTAAGCAAAATAAACCTATGCTTGAAATGCCTCAAGGTTAAGAAATCAAAACCTAGAGACGACCCATCACCAACAGCCAGATGGGCTTCCAAATAAGTCAACCACATAAGCTATCACCAAATAACTTCCTTGTTTTGCCTCTGCCTCTTCTCTATAAAAGACTCCTGTTGGTAGAGTGCTCCTATTCACTTCTGGTTCAGTGCTGCCCAATTTAAGTTAGTTTTGCTCAAAACAATTTAAAAATTTTAAGATGCTTCTGCCTATCTTTTAACAGTTCCGGTGTCAGAAGATGGGTCTGAAGGTCTCCAGGAGCAGCAAGCAATGAGCAGGGATAGGTACCAACTGAGCCCATGGTTCTCACTGATTTTCCCTGCATTTGGAAGTCCCAGGTAAGTCCCCCTCAGATATCCCAGCTGCACAGCTTTTGCGTAAGCTCTTAGACTTTATTTGAGCATTTCTTTTACAAGACTGGGTCCTGAGACAGACTGGGTCCAACTTAAACTGGACTAGGTCCAGTGGGAAAACTCAGGTAAAGTTTTGTGTTTGTATTTTTCTGTTTTGTTTTGTTTTTAAAGGAGAAAGAGTTCCTTGAAATGCAGTCTGGGACTCCTCCATCTGGCACTCTGGCTAACTTTATGTATAAAAAATTATGGACCCAGACCTGCGTTTGAATAAATGAGCTAATCTTACCAAACATAATCTTGAATTACTGTTGCCACAGTGAAAACTTTTAACCTAGATAATCTTATCCATTTATGAGATGGCCTGGAGAGAAAGGGGTCTCAGCCAAGAACTCAGAAATGTAGAAATGTACTGTTTCTGGCCATGCAGATGGGACCACTAAGATACCCACTCACTCTGGAACCGGCAGATGGGATCCTGGAAAAAGTAGCAGAAACCAGTGGAGGGTGAGAATTCTTACTAAAATCCAATTCCTGAATCTCTAGCTGTAGTGCCCAGTCAAGAGAGGGAGTTAAAATATCACATTGTCCCTTCCTTTCCAAATTAAGACTATTGTGAATTTGGTTTTGGGTTACCCATTGATTATCAACCCTTCCTCTCCCAGGGACAGCTTTATTGTTTGTCTCATTTTTGTCCTTAGAACTGACTTGGCCTTCTGTCTGTCTGGGGCATGTAGGTTATTAGTTCTTATATGTGAAGGTCGCTTAACCATTTTGTTGTGAAATCATATCCTTAGGATTTTCTCAACATATTGGTTGAGCGACCTGAAAATCATAAGAATATGATTTTCAGCTAGCATCCTACTTGTGATTGGCAGCTCTCACAAGAATTGCCTAAATCTTTCTTTCTTTTGGTTTTCTTTGGGTGTGGTTCTGGATCTTGGTAGGGCTGTTTCTTTTTCACTCACATTAGGAATACCTATTGTGTCTATAGTCAAGCCATAAAGGACTTCCTGGTTTTGGTTTCAATTAACATCATAGGTATTCCTTTGGTTTAAAATAAAAAGAAAAATGAAAGAGTTCAAGACTGCCAGGAATTTTGCTGTTTGTCCAGGCTAAAACCTGATAATAAAATATTTGAAAGGATTTTTTAAATGTGTTCTGTGGTCAGAGGTTGGAAGGTGATATTTAGAACCTGACAGGGATTATTTTATAGACCTTCTCACCTAAGATAAGGTGGACATAGGGGATTTTTTTATTTCCAGCCTATTGTAAACTTTTCCCTGATATAAAGATGCAAATTGAAGATAATGTAGTTAGATGGACGGATGAGCCCCTTTATTATATCATTTTTGTCACAACCTCATTTTTTGAAGAATTAAAAGCAACTGCAGTTGTCTTACAAATCTGGTCTTTATAAGAAAAAATGTTCAAAGCCCACCTGTCCACCTGTCCTTTTATTAATCCCCAAGCTCTCCCTTTTCATCTCAAAATACTTGCAAGATATTGTAAAAGACCAAGAAACTGGAAATAAAACTTCTTGGAGAAAACATGTCCTTTGAGATGTAAATGTTCTACCTGGTCTGTAGGAACCCAGAGGAATCTCTTTGAGTAAAAATGCAACCCTTCATTCACTTGGTTTCCAGTGAAATCTTTAAAGTCTTCTCCATAATTATTAGTAAAAAAAAAAAATCTAAGCCCTCTAAGCAGGTAAACTTAACTTATTCCATCTGCCAGAAACATAATTTGAGTCCAACTCTTCTTCTGTAAACTAGTAAGTTTTATACTTAATGTATCTGTTTCATTGCTAAAATTTTAAAATAAAAGCAAAAATCTCTGTTTGTATCTGCCTGAATGTTTATGTATGTCTATATACGTATGTCATAGATGTTTGACTATTGTACTTCCAGATGGTATCGCCAGACTTAATTTGTGAAAGAGCTCTATTTAATTGGCTTAAAGAAAATTAAGTGCTTATATAAATTAAGTATTCTCTCAGAGATATGGAAACTAACCCAAATGTTTTTCAAGTTAACATCATCTAGGAAAATCTTTCATAAATAAAAGCTAGTGTAAGTTTTGTTGGTTTAATTAAAACAGGCATGTCTTCAGAGTTATCAACATTAAATATAATGCACACATACAGATTTTATTCTATGTGGGTTTACCGAAAGTCTCACATGCTTGTGTTATATGTAGGAAAATTGGTTAGTAATTTGGTTAGCTCTTTAATATATAGTGAAATTTTCATGAGTTAGCTAAAATATAATCACTAAGAACGGATAAATTAATACTAAAGAACCCCAAACAATCCAATTAAAAAATGGGCAGAGGACCTTAATGGATGTTTTCCCAAAGAAGACATACAGATAGCCAACAGACACATGAAGAGATGCTCAACATAACTAATCAGGGAAATGCAAATCAAAATGATGATAAGATATAACCTGTACCCATCAGAATGACTAAAATCAAAAAGACAGGGAAATAACAAGTGTTGATGAGGATGTGGAGAAAAAGGAACCCTTGTACACTATTGTTAGGAATGTAAATTGGTGCAGCCACTATGGAAAACAGTATGGGAGGTTCCTCAAAAAATAAAAAGCAGAAATACCATATGATTGTATAATTCCACTGCTGGGTATTTACCCAAAGAAAATGAGAACACTAATTCGGAAAGATATATGCACCCCTGTGTGTTTTGCAGCATTGTTTACAATAGCCAAGATATGGAAACAACATAGATTCCATTGATAGATGAGTAGGTAAGAAAGTTCCTGACACACACACACGTGCATGCGAGCGCGCGCGCGCGCGCGCACACACACACACACACACACACACACACATACTGGAATATTATGCATCCATAAAAGGGATGAGGTCATGCCATTTGTGACAACATGGATGGACATAGAGGGTATTATGTTAAGTGAAATCAGACTGAGAAAGACAAATATGGCATGATTTCAGTCATATGTAGAATCCAAAAAAAAAAAGCAAATGAATAAACAAACAAAAAGTAGAATCAGATCCATAAATACAGAGAACAAACTGCTGGTTGTCAGAGGAGTGAAGAGTAAGAGGATGTGAAAAATGTGCGAAGAGGAATGGGAGATACAAGCTTCTAGTTATGGAGTGAATAAGTCATGTGAATAGAAGCACAGCATAAAAAAATAAAATAAATTCTATGGAAAATGTTTAAAGATTTATTTTTTTATTGGGATAGAGGGGCCAAGGGAAGAGAGAGAGAGAGAAAGACTTTGAGCAGACTCTCTGGGGAGCAAGGAGCCCAAGGTGGGGCTTGATCTCACAACCCTGAGATCATGACCTGAGTGTTAGTTAAATAAACACTTAACTGACTTAGTCACCCAGGTGCCCCTGGAAAGTGTTGTCTTTTTTTTTAGATTTTATTTATTTATTTATTTTATTTTAGATTTTATTTATTTATTTCGTTGTATTTATTTATTTTATTTTATTTGAGACAGTGAGTGAGCAAGACAACATGAGCAGGGGGAGGAGCAGAGGAGAGGGAAAAGCAGACTCCCTGGTGAGAAGGAAGTCCTGGGACTCTGGGATCATGACCTGAGCGAAAGGCAGACACTTAACTCTGTGAGCCACCCAGGTGCCCCAGGAAAAAGTTTTTAAAAGGAACAGATAAATAGATGTAAGCAAGATAAAAGTTTATGAATGAACTTTTCAACAATAATTGTGTTTTATGTTTTGCCTCCTTCAAAATAGTTTCTAAACTTTTTTGATAACTTGAAACCTCAAAGTTAATACTAAATTAAGTTAAATGATGGCTTTTCACTGAATAGCTAGATCAATTTCTAAATAAGATCCAACAGTAAAACATTAGTCACTGAACATGGGTTTATCTACTTTTGGCTTCTTATTACAGAGGAATTAAAGATATTTGGGTCATTACTAAATATGTCTTGTGCCACATTGAAAGATTTACTATGAAGAAGAATATGCTTCTAGAAATTATGGGATGTATTTATAAATTTGCCAACTCACAGAGTGCTAGCAGAACAGTTCCACCCCCACTTATTTCTTACTTTTCACTAGGAACTTGCACATTAAGATTTCTAAGGGTTGAGAATTGTAATCAATATACATAATTAAAACTACTGGAAATAATAAAGGTGAAAGGAAACAGCTATGTATGAAAAGTGGGTAAGGTAATTAGGATGTGTTTTTTGAATAAGGAAGTGTATGGAGGATGTGTTTTTGTTGAGGGAAAAAGAGTGGTTTTGTAGAATGATGTAGTAAAAAGAGTAGAAAGAGTCGTAAAGTAGAATGACAGATTGTTCCAGAATGAGAAAGAGAAAAATTTAGCACAAAAGATGAGTGGATACAAAAAGCTGTAGAAGGTTCGTAGAGAAGAACCACCGGGTAGGAAATTTGATGTGTGGTCTAGCTGGCTACTAGGAGAATGGGTTTCTTTAAGTTTGAAAGAGTGAGCCAAAATATCAGAAGTATCCTGGTACAAAATTAGAATTTGATTTCCTCTCTGTTAAAAATACAAAGTGCTCTTGGCCTGTTGGTCTATTCTTCGTAAGGTATTGTGAAAGGTATTCCTTTACGTTTTGGGTATCTGCCTAGAAAGCAAAGATTTTGTGTCTTAATAATATCCTGTGCCTCATTTGTTTTTGCCAGGCCTTTGATTACTTCGGGAAACAAGTCTTCCTAGTATTAAAAGAGCTCAGTTTTGTTCGCAACCATGTAATCTTCTTTATTTGCCTTTATAATCTTCTATTGTCACTTTGGTTATATAGATAATTAAGCATTATTTCACAATGATCCATGATCTTATTTAATCAAATGTTCAAACTTTTTGACATTTTGACAACTTTCTAAAAATAAAATTCTAATTGGAGCTTTTTCACCTCAAATTTACTTTGAGGTTTGCCAAAGGTCCCTGGAAAATCTCAAAGGATTGGGGATATAAAGGAGTTGTTAAACTAATTCAATTTGTCATGTTAAATTACATGGGAAGTATTATCAAATAAGAAGTGATGATAAACCTTCTTAAGTTTTTAATGTATGGACATTCATTTCTAATGTACGTATTCCAGAAACTGAAGTTCCTAGTTATTTATCAGTATTCTCATTGTCTAATGATTACCTTAAATTGTTGTATGCCACGGAAATAACTACGTTTTCTTATCAAATGAACTCTCATTAGATCTTCAACCATGGCCATTTGTCTTTTTGTTCTCTATAGAGTGTTACTGTTTTACTTTGCAAAAGTTCTTTGTCTTCAGAGGGATTTATGGAAAGACCCTGACACGTATTCTGGAATCCAGATTTCTGATGACTTTGAAATTGTACCGCTGGACAACTGGATAGGAATTTCCAGAAGTCTAATGGAAAAGCTGTATTCAAGGAGTACAAAAATTAATAACATGAGATTGAATGAACTGATGACAATGATTATAATTTTTAGTGTCTCTGTTTGAAAAATTAGTAGTTCTTTAATGTTTTGATTTTCAGGTTTAAGGAAGCCTTTTTCTCTTTTCTCTTAAGCTATCTATGACCTACAGCAATTTGGTAAAAATACACTTTCATAAACAAAATTGAAACATTTCCTTTTTCTCCCTACGTGATCCTTCCAGAAACTGACTGAGTGATCTTATTTTCATGGCAGTTTGCAAATGTTCCATAAGACTCTGTTCTTCTTATAACAGGACACAGTCAGAAATATTGGTTACATTACTAAGGCTTTGACTAGAATGTCATCTTTAAGAATGATGTGCATATAATCAGATGTGACCAGACAGTTTTAAGGAACTAAGTTTGACTTTACGGAACCAATAAAGCCTCTTAGAAAAACCATCTGGTCTCTTGCTTACAGGGTTCCAAACTTTACAAGGTGAGTAATAAAGGTCACTTCCTGGCAGACTCAGTAACATTGAAATACTGGAGGACCTGAGAAAGAAAGGGATTTACCCAAATCTATAGATATTCTAGGAAAAATCTGGTGGTCAGCCTTTGGCTTGTCTTCTAAGCCGTGAGATGCCTTTTAAAAGTCCAAAGGTGGTGGGGATTGTGGAGGGCACATATTGCATTGAGCACTGGGTGTGGTGCATAAACAATGAATTTTGGAACACTGGAAAGAAATAAAATAAAATAAAATGGAAAAAAAAGGTCCAATCTTGAATTCCTTATGAAAACTTCCAGCAAAACTACCTTAAAAAGAGCCTGTATGACCAGTCACCATTCTTGCTTTTTTTATGTAAACAGGCCAAATTTAATGAAACTAAACTAATTTTGCAAGCAAATTAGTCTGGCTTTGATTAACCTAGATAGAAATCGGTGTAACTATAGAGACAAAAATTATGTTTCAATGGGAAACTCTAGCACACCCTTGTGGGTATTAAATTCTAGTCCTGTTCAGTGTCATTGAGGTTTTGTTAAACTTGTAAACTGGACTAGATTCTGAATTACTCTCATTTTCTCAAATATATGGCTATGACTAACCAAAGTAATATTTCCAATTTTTGCCTGCCTTTCCGACTTGGAATCACTAAGAACAAAGACTGCCCTTGAGCATTGGAGGAAAGGACCAAACCTACCCAGATGGCAGCCAAACATCAGGGCCTTGAACCTTGGGTCCACATCTCCCAATTAAAAATGCTCCTCTAGACTTTTGGAACTCCACACCAGCTGGAGATCTAAAATCAAAAGTGTCTAGGGAAGTTTCTCCCCAGAAGCAGGCAACACTTTGAAATGGATGGCTCTCCCAAGATCATGAATCAAGATCGATCGATCGATCTATCTATCTATCTCCATTCCTTGTGCTCTTTTGCTCTTTGCTTTTTCTCTCTATTAATGCATGAGCAGACACCATTCCTTAACCCTGGCAGCTCTTGCTGAGTAAACTGCTAAGGCCATGGCTCCACAACAGAAGTCCCTAAGCTTTCTTACTAAGGTTGCTTTGGATAATAGAATTGCTTTAGATTATTTATTGGCCGAACAAGGAGGAGATTGTGCAATAGCAAATACCTCCTGCTTTAATTTACCTGGACCAGTGCCTCTGGTATTGTATTAAATATAAGACTTTGGAAAACAGTTCATTGGCTAAAACAGATCCACAACCCTTTGGATACATTCTTTGATTTATTTGACACCAGCCGGTTTGGCTCTTGAGGGCCCTGACTAAGGCACATACCCTGAGAGTCATCGCCATGATCTTCCTGGTGTGGTGTATTCCCTCAAGGGTCTTAAGAACATGTTCATGGCCATCGGCAGGACATCAGATGGTCTCTCAGTGTGCTCAGAGAAAGAGAAATAAGATGAACAATGAGATGAACAGGAAAAAAAAAAATTCTTCCACGACCTCACATCGTATGAGTTTCATGATAAGATAGGAACAACTTCACCCTGATGGTGGCCAAGAATGTCACTAATACCAAATTCTTGGTCTATCTCTCACATATGAGAAATTGACCAAAAGAGGGGAATCGTTAAATAGGTTCTAGAAAGAAGCGATTAGATGAAGTGGTTTAAATGACTTAGTAACCTATGTAAGTAAGCCCACCAAGAGCTAAGCCTTAAATGCTTAAGATTAAGAAATCAAAGCCTGGGGAGCCTGGGTGGCTCAGTGGGTTAAAGCCTCTGCCTTCGGCTCAGGTCATGATCCCAGGGTCCTAGGATCGAGCCCCACATCGGGCTCTCTGCTCAGCAGGGAGCCTGCTTCCTACTCTCTCTCTCTCTGCCTGCCTGTCTGCCTACTTGTGATCTCTGTCTGTCAAATAAATAAATTTAAAAAAAATGTTAAAAAAAAAAAAGAAATCAAAGCCTAAGGACAACCAGTCACCAGCAGCCAACTGAGTTTTCACAAATAAAACAAACACTTATGCTAGATAATCAAATAGTTTCCCGGCTTTGCTTCTGTCTCTTCTGTATAAAATCTTCCCTCCAGCTCCTATTGGTGGGAGGTTCCTAACCACTTGTGGTTTGGTGCTACCCAATTTTAATCCATCTTTGCTCAAATCAACTCTTAAAATGTTTCATATGCCTCCGTTTTATTTTATTTTATTTTTTATTTAAAGGTGTTTTTTTTTTTTTAAGATTTTATTTATTTATTTGACAGAGAGAGATCACAAGTAGGCAGAGAGGCAGGCAGAGAGAGAGGGAGAAGCAGGCTCCCCGCCAAGCAGAGAGCCCGATGCGGGGCTCGATCCCAGGACCCCGAGATCACGACCTGGGCCGAAGGCAGAGGCTTAACCCACTGAGCCACCCAGGCGTCCCTTCCATTTTATTTTTAACAAGACTTGTCTACTGAGTGGTCCCAAGTCCCCTGCACCTGTTTTCTAAGTGCCTCATTTTGAAATCTTTTTTTTTTTTTTTTTTTTGGTGAACTCTAGGTGCATGACTAGATTGTGAGATGGCATGTGAAGCATCAGAATCAAATAATTAAACTAAATAAATCTCTAGCAACATGAAGAGAGCACTTTCATGCCCCGATGATTAGTAGATGGTTGATTTGACTTCCTTGGAGGGTACAAATGTTTGCGGCCATTGACAGACGAGGAGAGTGGGCAGAAGGTTAACAGAAAGAAGCAAAGAGGGGAAGGAGTTCAGGAAGGGTTTACTGCGAAATCTGCAGGAGAAAAAGAAAAGCGAAATTCTCCGAGCAGTTTCAAGCAAGTTGGAAGCAGATCCTAAAGAGAGCCAAGAAAATGAAGGGTATGTGGGAAAGAAAATGATCAAGTGTGTCAGAGGAAAACGAAAATAGGCAGCCGTGGCTTGACTGGGGATATCTCTAAATATCCACTTGGTAACCTTACTCTTAATGAGTACGGCCCAAAGTTTATGTTCATTAGAGCAGCTAGATGATTTCATAGACACAATTGCATTGACAGAAGCTGTTATTTCAGTAGGTTCATTACATCATTTTCCAAAAACAACAGTACAGTGTAATGCTGAGAAATGAAGTTTTCCAGAAGACTCTGGTTTTCAGCAGGATGGTGTTCCCTGGTACTGCAGTGAGCTGAGCAATGGGATCTTTGACTGGATTTACCTGGGCTACAGATTGTGGCTACCTTCGAAAGCGACAAGGCTGAGCATGGAAAATGCATCTGTTTCCTCCCTTGAGCAGCTACGGCCCCTCCATCGTTGATACTGCAAAGAGGAAATCAGTGGTATCCCCTGGCATTGTGACATTTCCTTAGCCTCTGAATTGATTCTCTTTACTCTTCCTGTTAAAACTCCTCACAGTCAGTCACCTTCCAAATTCCACATTGCTGGGAATTCTTTGGAGGACAAAAGTTCCCAGGACAAAATTTCATGCTTTGTGTAAACAAAACCTCATTTCTATTATTTCCCATTTAGCCATGAGCAATTAAGCTGGAAACACAGATGTGACGTATATTTGTGATGACTTTGCATGTCCTCTCAGACACAACCTTCATTCTCTTGGGGATCAGCAGAACCCTTACTGGCGTGTATGGCTATCTTTGTGGCCCTCCTCCATTCTTGCATGATTAATTCGTTTATCAGCTTGATAATGCAGAGTTTGCCAGCACAAGGCTGGGGTCTCCATCCTAAATTCAGTTTTTTGGGTTTATTTATTTATTTATTTTTGTCCAAAGCAAAACTCTAAATGATACTTGCTGCTTTGAGGAACATTAGCTGCTCTAGTCTTTTTTTTTTTTTTTCCTAAGATTTTATTTATTTATTTGACAGACAGAGATCACAAATAGGCAGAGAGGTAGGCAGAGAGAGAGGAAGGGAAGTAGGCTCCCTGCTGAGCAGAGAGCCCGATGCGGGGCTCGATCCCAGGACCCCGGGGGCTGGTCTATTATTGCCACATCCTCTGGGAAGTTATTGTGGCCATGTGGGTGAGAAGGGGCTTAATGAGAGGCAAACGTTTCTTTCTTGATTCCAGCCTAACCATGCCCTCTAGAAAACTGTGACCTTGTGCCACTTGAGTTTTGGAAGAAGAAAGATGTCAAGAGGATGTGAGAAGAGAATGAAAGAGGAAAATAAAAATGTGGGAAGACTCCAGAGACTCCGGAGAGATTAGTTTTTATTGTCAGTATTTGAGGATATCTACAAATCTTCTTGCAGTCGCTTGGAAATAACTGGAATTAAACTGCCATCAGAAAAAAACAAAAACAAAAGCAAAACAAACAAACAAAAAAAAACATAGAATGGTGCAGAGATTATATAAATATCTAAGAGAATAAGATGTTGCCTTGTCCACATCTTCATTAACTCTTTCCCTGACTCCTGGTATTAATAATGACTAAACGGAAAACAAGTCTATCCAGAGGGGTTGATGAGGGAATTGAGCAGCAAAGAGTGAGTTACTAAAAAACAGTGCTCGTTGGAGGAATGAGTGAGGAGATAAAATAGTAACCAAAGGACTCCAAAGATTCCAGACCCATTGGCAAGATTGCCCTGCATGTGGGGAGAGATGTGGGGCTATTGTAACCAATGGAGTTCAAGGAATTCTGTGCTTTTGGCAGGTCCCACCCTGGGGTGAAATGGATTAGGTTGATCCTTTCGAACATTCCATTCAAATTATTCTTCTTTGTTTGATTCCATGTTCGGCCAAAATCTCTCTCTGATTATGCTCTTTCTTCCTGTGAAGCTCAGCCCCCAGAGTCATTGTGTGCTGACCCCACAGACCTGGAACACAGAAATGCTTATAGCGTTCTTTGCATCGTAAGTCAGTATGTTGGCGCTCCCTTCCTATTGCTGTGTTGTTACAGTGATATAAATAATACGTGTATGGAGTCACAGAGATTACAAGAATATCTCTGTCTGTGGCATGCTGGTATATACATCAGTCTTGTCAGCTTGCTTAAGGTGACTCTGCCCTAAAGAAGTAGATGGCATCATCAGAGTGTCTACAAAGTCAGGTGACTCTGTCCGGATAGTTTGAGCTAGACCCAGAGGTAATTAATGCTCACCCGCTTGATTTTTTAGGAGACAGCCTGCTGATGTCCCAGGCTCTGAAAGCAGAGAGTTCAGTTGTGTCCACACAAGAGCTAAAGCATTGTTTCTTCTAATCAGTAAAGGGACTGGACTCCATAAGTATGTGGGAGACCATGTAGCTACAGTCCCTGGGCTCAGCAGAAAAGCATCCATTCTTCTCTAACACTATAATGGTAGCTTATACCAAAAGAGCATTTGCCGTACTCTGTAACAAAGATCTTCGAGAAGGCTGTGCCATTGACCCATTTTACAGATGAAGAAACCAGGATCCAGAGAGGTTGAGAGTCTCCTGCAGTGGTGCGGGCAGGGATTCAACACACCAGGCTGCCTTTCTCTAAAGCCCATGTGCTCACTGAGTCCCTTATTCCAATGACTTGCTTCTTTTCTTCTTAAAAATATTCCTTTCATTACAGGATGGCATCATTGAAGCCAGTGGCTTATGGTTAACCTAACTGGCAAAACCACTTCATGCCAGAGGGACGCTGTGCTCCCTGGTCATCGGGTGTAATGGCACTGCAGGCCCACCATGCCTGCTATGGCTTCCTGGGGCTGAGAGTTCACTGCCTTTGAAATAGAACATGGCAGGGGCACGTAGGTGGCTCAGTGGGTTAAAGCCTCTGCCTTCAGCTCAGGTCATGATCCCAGGGTCCTGGGATCAAGCCCGCATTGGGCTCTCTGCTCAGTGGGGAACCTGCTTCCTCCTCTCTCTGCCTGCCTCTCTGCCTACTTGTGATCTTTGTCTGTCAAATAAATAAATTAAAAAAAAAAATAGAACATGGAAGCACTGGTTGATGGGTGCTGTGGATGTGGGGGAGGGTGCAAAGAGCCTTATTTTATACAAGGGCCACAGGTCCGTCATTTTTACTTCAAGTTTTGCTCATAAATTCATCATCATCAGGAATGTTTTAGCTCTACTTCGACTATAACCACTCTCAGGTAGAATTTCTGATTCTGCTGCTCTTTATTTTTCCACAGAAGATAAATATTTATCTGCACTTAATATTCTCACAAACTCCTGGGCCATTATAGACAGTTCTACTCTCATCTCCATATGACTCAGAGCTCAGCTACATTCTTTCTATAGATCCAAATTGGCCTGGACCTCTGAGTGTATACTATATTATGCAAATATAGCCATAGTGCGTGATGTCTTCTGGGGACCTCCAAGTGAATGGGCAGGTTTGCAAAAATTGCATTGCTATGATACAACTCCAGAGCAGAAATCTCTCAGACATGGATAAATAAGGCCAGAGAGACTGCTGCCTCTTTCCAGAAACATATTTGACAGTAAGAAGGATTTTATAGGTGAGGAAACAGGAACACAGAAACCATTTGATTTGGCCCCATCATTAGCTAGTTTATGGCTGAGTACATAGGAAGTACTCGATACATATTGATGGAGTGAATAAGTGAAGGAAAGAATGAATGATAAATGCATGACTGATGACTGCCTCTCTCTTCTGTATTCTAAAATATTACCCAGGTAATATCTCTTCCTGCTCACAATCGTCCAGTGGCTTTCCACTATTCTTGGTGTAACATGGAAATGCCTTCCTACAGCCTACCTCTGTGACCCCTACCTGCCCTTCAGATCCAGCCGCCTTATCCCTGTGATCCTTAATCATAACTCCAACCCTGCTTGCCTTGCTGTTCCTCAAATAGGCCAGTGCATTCCCATCACAGGATCTCCATGTGTGTCAGTCCTTCTGCCCGGAAGCATCTTTCTCAGAGCTTCACGAGACAAATTGTTTTATTTCATCAGGTGTCAGCTCAGTGGCATTCATTCACACAGCCATTAGGTTTGTCTCTCCTCAAGCCAAATCCTCAGTATGGAGTTTATCAACAACCACATCTCCAGCACCCATGTATGCACCCGGTACCGGGAACACAATGAATGCTCAAGTGATATTTGGTGAGTAAATTAATGAAAGCACACTGTCTCCACAGTAAAATATTATATGATCCTCTGAGTGGATAGTTCAATTTACAAATAAGTAAAACAACGTGGGTACAAAACAGAGTCTGTCAGATACAAAACACAGAAATGTGACCACTTGTAACTATTAGTTTTTTGTGTGAGCCATCTCTTGAATCTGAAGCTATCACCAGATTCACAACTCAAAAATGCATGTTTTTCTACAGTTGCTTATATAGAATGGTATAGAATGATACACATTATGTGTAGAGAATGATGGCCAGTAAATTTCTCACCTGCCTTTTTATGAAAATTGGGGTAAGAACATTTCAAAAGAGATCTACTCGCTTAACAAATGTTCAGATACATAATGCTAACAAACTAAATTACAGGTATGGGTGCCATGTTGCAGAGCAGATTTCTAGAACTTATTCATCTTGTATAACTGAAACTTTATACCAGTTGAAAAGCAACCCCATTTTCCTCTCCCCTCCCCTCCCCTCCCCTTCTAGTTTCTCCTTCTATGAATTTGATTATTTTAGATACAGCTTTAAGTGGAAATATGGTATTCGTCCTTCTGTGACTAGCTTCTTTTGCTTAGCCTAATGCCCTCTGGGTTCATTTATATCAAGATTTCTTCCTTTTTAAAGCCTGAATAATATTCCATTATCTCTCTCGCTCTATCTCTTTCACACTCATATACACACGTACACACCCGCCCATATCTTCTTTATCCATTCATCTATTGGTGGACACTTGGGTTGTTTCCATGTCTCGGCTATTGTGAAGAATGCTGCAATGAACATGGGGGTACGGAAGACATTTTTCTGAGATAGGGATTTTATTTCCCTTAGGTATACACCAAGAAGTGGGATTGATGGATCATACGGTAGTTCTATTTTTACTTCTTTGAGGCATCTCCATACTGTTTTCCATCTTGATTGCACTAATCTCCATTCCCACCAACAGTGCAGAGGGGTTCCAGTTTCTCCACATCCTCGCCAGCACTTACCTCTGTCTTCTTGATACCAGCCATTCTAAAAAAACAAAAAACAAAAAACAAAAAAACCCCAATTTTTTAAAAAAGATTTTATTTATTTGACAGAGAGCGATCACAAGTAGGCAGAGAGGCAGGCGGGGTGGGGTTGGGGGCGGATGTAGGCTCTGACTAGATCCCAGAACCCTGAGATCATGACCTGAGCCGAAGGTGGAGGCTTAACCCACTGAGCCACCCAGGTGCCCCGATACCAACCGTTCTAACAAGTGCGAGGGGGTAGCTCACTGGAGTTTTGGTTTTCATTTCCCTGATGATTAGCATTTCCTCATACACTGTTTGGCTACTGTCCTTGCTTCTGTTGCTCCCACAGAGGCCTGTTTGCCACTGGCTCTAAAGGAAAACCGATCTCAGTTTCATAAAGTCACAGGACTTTTCTCATCTAGTTGGCCTTGACCCCCTTCAATTGGGAACATTCGCTGAGAATGAATTCATTTAATTGTTGTTTATGCAAACATCATGCAGAGCTGGCTTCCCCTATGCATTCTGCCAATCACTCATGGGTTCCACAATAAGAGAGGCACAACCCCTGCTTCTAGAAGGGCACGCACCCGGGAAAGAACAAGGCTGGAAGGACAGTGGAAGGCAGAGCAGCACACACATATGGCAAATGGAGTTTTCTGTTGTTGCCCCAGGCCTCTTGTTTCATCACAATGCATTGAACTTGCAGCCCTAAGCCTGAGAACCAGCTCACAGGACAATACTCTTCAGAAAAGGAACCAGGCAGAGAACAAGGCACAAGGCTGTGGCATTCTCCTGGAGATGCGTACTTTGTCTTATTTTAAAACACTTCTCCCACCACTCCTCTCTGGAGACTCAGCAGGGGAGCTGATCTCGAAGGATCCACACACCACTCTGGCTGCCTTTTGCCAAACCAGTCTCCCTTGTCAGGTAGGGACTCCCCCAACCCTGCTCAGCAGCTTTGAGGCAAGTGTCCCCCGTCCTGTCCTCTCCCAAGGGCCCCTGCAGCTGCAACTTGTTACTTCTTGGCCTGGAGCTGGGAGCTGGGACATGGCCAGTGCCTTCCCTGCAGCCATAGAGATGTTGTGGTCCCAGATTTGTTTTTCTCCTCCTTGTGGCTTTTCAGGAGAGAGAGAGGCTTTAAGGTTACTTGGGCCTTCTGGATTAAAAATAAGAAGAAGAAAGAGGAGGAGGAGGAGGAGGAAGAAGGAGGAAGGAGAAGGAGAAGAAGGAGGAGGAGAGGAAGGAGGAGAAGGAGGAGGAGACAATGAGGAGGAGTGGGAGGACGGGGAAGAAGAAGAAGTCATTTCCCAGTTCCTTCGGTTGCATTTTAAGAGACGGAGGAAGAGGGTATCTATCTCTCCAGTATGAAGAAGATTCCAGTGCTTCTCAGGGCCATCCCAGGAAGGAGGAGTGTGGGCTGGGCGGTGTCGATGTGGCTGGGAAACAGTTCCTGCTTTGCTTGGTACAGAACTCAGATGTCAGCTTCACCTGCGCTCCTAGCCCGGCTCTGTTCCCCCGGCTGCCTGACCTAGTGCATCACTTTCCTCTGGGGTGTAGCATTGAAATAAAGCCTTTCTCACAGGGGATTCAGTGAATTCATGCCTGTAAAGTGCCCAGAACGGTGATGGGCACACAGCCTGTGCTCTGTGACTATTAATTATTGACATTATATGGGTTTTGCCATGCTTGTGGTTTCCTGAAACAAAACTCAGAAGAGTTAGTAGTTTAAAAACTCATATAAGTTACTCATAATTTCCATCACAATAAGAAATCCTGGATTACCCCTTTTTTAGAGAAAAAAGATGTTGGAAAGACATCAGTTTAATTCAAGATATGTCCTATTTCTGCCCAGAAATAGGTGGTCATCCAGAAGATGGAAGTATGATCGATTGTTTGCTCATTAAGCTCCTTCCTTACTGATACATGACTCTAAAATGGAATGGGCAATAAGGAGTTAAAACCCTCGAGTATTTGGAACCTAGCTTTCCTTCTACTGGGCAGTTTTATTTGTGTTTTGAGATCCTCATTTCCTGACAAAAAGAAAGAGGAAGGAAGGAAGGAGAAGGAAAGGAAAGGAAGGAAGGAAGAAAAGAGGGAGGAAGGAAAGAGAGGAAAGAAGGGGAGGAGGGAAGGAGGGAGGGAGGGAGAGATTTAGAGTAAGAAATATTGCACAGAAACCTGTATTTAGCTTAACTGAAATTCAGGGTCTCATATCTCTCTTCAATAAATATTTTAGAACATGAAGTATACAGAAAAGGACAAAAATAAGAAACCAAATACCCATATCACCACATCCACAGGTTAATGATTTCTCTTATTTGCGTCTAACCATAAAAACATAATCAAAGAACTTGTGTCCAGTGCTGACCATGCACTGGTTCCCTTTCTTCACCACCAACAGCTTCACGTTAAGTCTGAGAAGCAGCAGATGTGGATCTCCAGTCTTTTTTATGCTTTCATACCCCTGTCTAAACATGCATATCCGTGAACACTTTAGAGTATTTTTGTGTGTATTTTTAAAAAGATTTTATTTTTTTATTTATTTGACAGAGATCATAAGTAGGCAGAGAGGCAGGCAGAGAGAGAGAGAGAGGCAGGAAGCAGGCGCCTTGCTGAGCAGAGAGCCCGATGCGGGGCTCGATCCCAGGACCCTGAGATCATGACCTGAGCCGAAGGCAGAGGCTTAACCCATTGAGCCACCCGGGTGCTCCTTTTGTGTGTATTTTTAAGTTTTGTGAATAACATGATGTTGTATGTCTAGTTAGGTAACTTCCCTTTTCTCACCCAACGTCGTGGGTCCATCTAGCCTTGTTGTTATAAATAGCTTTAATTTCTTTCTTCTAACTGCTCTCTCTTAGTCTATATGTTAATACATCACATTTTGTTTTTCTGTATCCATCAGATGAACATTATTACAAATCATGCTTCAGTAAACCATTACACATCTCGTGATCATATTTGAGAATTTCTTTAGATGATGCATTTAGGAGTTGAAACATTATAGATACTCATGCTTATTAGATGACCAAAAAATGTTCTCTGAATCACCTATGCCATTTATTTATTTTTTTTTAAAGATTTTATTTATTTATTTGACAGAGAGAAATCACAAGTAGGCAGAGAGGCAGGCAGAGAGAGAGGAGGAAGCAGGCTCCCTGCTGAGCAGAAAGCCCGATGTGGGGCTCGAACCCAGGACCTGGGATCATGACCTGAGCCGAAGGCAGCGGCTTAACCCACTGAGCCACCCAGGCGCCCCACCTATGCCATTTAAATGAGATACATTGCAGATGACTTGCAGCATGGACCAACTGTGACAGAAGGAGAATCATCAATTGTTACCAAAAGTACAAATGTACATACTTTTCGCCCCAGTGATCCCACGCCTGAGAATTTGTCCTGCAGGCATCCCTACGCATATTTCGTGTGTATGAGCAAGATTATTTACTACAGTGTTGATGATGTCATCGAAAGACTAGTGGGTAATCTACCCAATGATCCATCAACAGGAAGCAGGTTAAACGATTTTGGTGTATTCACAAAATTGAATATTATGCAGTTACAAAAACTCAAAGTATTCTTTGTGTACTAACATTGGAAAATGTCTCTAGGATACATTTTAAAAAGGCAAAGTGCAGAAATAGTGTGTGTTAGTTTTTGTGTAAGAAAAAAGAAAATAACATGTACTTACTGGTCTCTGCATACAGATATTTTTTTTTCAATAAGTGAACTAATAAAAGTGGTTGCCTACAGTTGGGAATGGAGTATGAAATGAGTCAGAGGGCAGAAACAGGAGCGAGATTTCCCAATTATATTTTATATTGTTTTGATTTTTAAACCATGTGAAAGTACGACTCATTAAAAAAAAAAAAAAAAAGACCTGCATGAGTGTACATTTTCTGCCATCATCGCCAAAATTCATGTTGTTCGGTTTTCAGCTTTTGGGATTTTCTACATTGATCTGCATTAATTTCTCTTCACTATTCTTTAGTAATAATAACAACACTAATAGCAATAATCAGGTGATGGTAATATGAGTCCATAGTCACATGGCACACAGTTCACTGTGCTACCAAGGCACAACGAGATCGTGGCTATTGTTATCTCCATTTTACAGATGAGAAAACTCAGAAAGAAAGATGCCCAGGGTGCCTGGGTGGCTCAGTTGGTTAAGCGACTGTCTTCAGCTCAGGTCAAGAACCTGGAGTCCTGGGATCGAGCTTCTCATTGGGCTCCCTTCTCTGCAGGAAGTCTGCTTCTCCCTCTGGCCCTCCCCCCACATGTTCTCTCTCTCTCAAATAAGTAATATCTTTAAAAAAAAAAAAAAAAAAGAAAGGTGCCCAAAGTGATTGTTTTAGCCTAAATTCTCCTTTGACTTATATTAATATTGCTTGTATTAATATGAAAATTATATTAACACTGCTCTGGTGCCTTTTGCGGGGACAGGTATTTATGTGAGATATATTTTTCCTTGTATTTATATTCAACCATTTTATATTTTGAAGGGAATAGCTCATGAATACTTAGAACTGGATTTTTAAAAACATCCTCTTTTAATTGATAGACCCCAGTTACACTTATTATGCTATTGATATTTATTTATTGTTTCGATCATATTTTATGCTTTATGTTTAGGATTTTCTTCTTGGTGACTTTTCGTATTTTTTGAGATTCTGATGGATCGATTACATTTTTATTAAATTTTCTGTATTCTTCTTATCTCCCCTTCTTCCACTTTGGAAATTATGCATTTTGTTTACCAGTTATCAATTTCCTTCTAAAGTGACTGCTCTTTGTAAATAGTAAACTACTTTAGGTTTGAAACGTTTTTAATTTTTACTCTTCTATAAATGATATTCATTTGTATATTACATAATGTATACTGTAATTATATGTTCCCTGAATACCTTGAAGCTCGTAATCTATTGTCTTAGGTTACATATTGCTACTATTGAGAATCATCAATTGATATCATTTCTTTGTAAGTAATCTCTGTTAGCTTTTAGGATTTTCTCTTTATCTCAGGATTATGTCTTTTTACTACATTGACTGAATAGTTTGGTGTTTTTGTTTTTATTTATGTTTTCTCCAAAACCTCCCAACTGTCCCTGAATGGAAAACATTAGGGCTTTCACTTTCAGTTCTGGGACATTCTGAGCCATTATTTATTTGAACACTGTCTCTCTACCATCCTCTCTAGTCTTTCTTTCTGAATCTGTATGAAGCTGGAACTGCTTGATCTCTCCTCTTTGTCTTGCCTTCTCCCCCTGTTTCCAAGACTTCATCACTCTAAAATGCTTTCTGTGATTTTCTTAGTCCACCTTAAAAAGTTGTGTCTTCATCCCTCTTCATTGATCAGTTTAACTCACCTAATGACACTTTCATTTTTGTTTGTTTGTTTGTTTGTTTTGTATATACACAGGTCCCTGTGTTTTGGGTTAGTTTCTGCCTATGAGTAGTGAGGATAGTGATTGCTGTTGGCTGGAAATGCCTGGGGCATTCACCTGGGCCACCGCCCTTTCAGAGCATTGTAGCTGGATTGGCCCCCCAAAACCTGGGGGGCACACGCACACCGGGGACCCCAGGGCAAGGTCACAGGATGGGTGCTGCTCTGGGATTCTGCCTTTCCTGGTGCTGAAGGCTGGGGGTGGCTAGGGGTTTTAGGGAAATTAGTGAATTTAAAACATAAGAGCAGGAAATAAATCTCAGAAAAGGAAAAGCAAGTGGTCAAAGGGAACTTGATGAGCGGGGTGGCCTGACTCTTCTCTAGTCCTGTAGCTCGCACTGTCTTTATTTGAGAGGAATGTCTTTGAAGTGCATGCCTTGGCCCTCCAAAGCCTAATGTCAGGGGCTTATATTACAAATGAAAAAGCTAATTGTCAGGTGCTTAGCCTACATCCTTTCCTTTTCTTTTTTCATTTCTTTTGTTTTCTTTTCTTCTTTCTTTCTTTCTTTCTGTAATAGGTATTATTTCTCCTCTGATTTCTTGAAGAACACCATATTTATTTTATGAAATGGAAAATTTCCCATGACATCTATTTTTATATGTAAATTTTTGTTTGGTGAATCTGTTGATCTTTTTATGCTGCTTGACTACCTCATTTGCTTCATAATTCTCGTCTTCGAGTCCATCTGTGGGAATTTTTCCCAGTTAATGGGATGGCTTTCCTTCTGCTTCCACCTTAGCTCTGTAAAGTATGTGGCTTGAAACTGGATTTTAGACTCTTCCTGCCAGAAGGATGACAAAAATTCAGGCCTTGAATTATACCTGGTGGGTCTTAGGTTTAAGTGTCAAATCTGCTTCTACTCCTGCATATGGGAAGTCCTCCAGTCTTCATACATAGGAGGCAGCTTGGTTCCCACACCAGACTTCTGATGGAGTGACTGCCACACAGTGGGCATTCGGCCCCTGTCCCGCTGCGCCTGTAAGACACTAGCACCAAGGGCAATGCTCTGGTGTAAGTTCCTTCTGACCTTTAATCCCTGCTTCTTGATGTGAGTTTGGTCTCTGGTCCTGGTCTACAGTGTGTTGTCTTCTTCTTCTTCTTTTTTTTTTTTAAGATTATATTTATTTATGTATTTGTCAGAGAGAGCGAGCACAAGTAGGCAGAGCGGCAGGCAGAGGCAGCGAGAGAAGCAGGCTCTCCACTGAGCAAGGACCCCGATGTGGGACTCGATCCCAGGACACTGGGATCATGACCCGAGCCGAAGGCAGTGGCTTAACCAACTGAGCCACCCAGGCGTCCCCACAGTGTGTCTTCTAAAGCATTTAGTCCATGATTTGTGATTGTATTGAAAACTCTAGGTTCCAAAGAGTGTCCAATCTGCCATCTTGAATTTTGTTTGTATCCTAGTCCCAGAGTTTTCTTCTAGGAGAAACATATTTTAGATGAGGATCATAATGAAGGCGCACACGGCCATAGTTTGGAGCGGGGACTGTGTTTGTCAGGGTGCTCGTGACAGACACAAACACACAAGGCCTCACTGCGGTTCTTACCCTGCTGTAATGCTTTTATTCTGGATTTGCACAAACAGAAATGTCAAGTGTGCCTTGGTGGTGGTGGAAGGGGGTGATGTGTGCCCCTTTTCATTATGGCCCACACTGTTCTTTGCCCCGTTTGCTTCGTGGTAAAGAAATAATTTTCTGTAGCTATGCCGTGAGCAAAAGTCAAAAAGGGCAACCAAAACGTTTTCAAGAATATGTTTCGGGGCACCTGGGTGGCTCAGTGGGTTAAGCCTCTGCCTTCGGCTCAGGTCATGATCTCAGGGTCCTGGGATCGAGCCCCGCATCAGGCTCTCTGCTCAGCGGGAAGCCTGCTTCCTCCTCTCTCTGCCTGCCTCTCTGCCTACTTGTGAGCTCTGTCTGTCAAATAAATAAATAAAATCTTTAAAAAAAAAAAAAAAAGAATATGTTTCAAAGAACAAATAAACAAAGAAAAAAAGTGAGAGCGCATTTCTGCATGGAAGTGAGGAGGATAGGTGTGTGTGTGTGTGTGGGTGGGTGGGTGTGTTTGTGACGTACAGAGTTGCCTATAGAGTCCAAAGAGTCAGGCTCCCCACATGGCTCCTTGCTGTTGGGCTGTCTTTGCAGGCTGTGGTGTTTGCATCCCCCTTGCAGACTTGGCCTCAGATGGACCGAGTTGCCCATCAATTTGCAGAAACTCTGTTCCTGGGGGGAGAGATTATTAGTGATTGAGAAATATTCATTTTAACTTTTTAAATCATAACCTGAAAATGGATTTTCATGTGACCATATGTGTAAACGGTTGATAGATCTTCTCACCAATTAACAGTCTGTTACACATTGCTTTGGGAATGGGATTGATTTCACTATTTGAATCTTCTTTCCTCCATTAATATCTTGATTTTTTTTCTTCAAGTCTAGTTGGGGCTAATTGGGACAAGTAAATGGTAAGTAGGCAGGAAATACTACTAAGTAGGGAGAGTGGGAAACAAAAATGATTGCGTGAAGAAACATCAGAGTAAATGAGCTCATTTGTCCCTATTTACACTCTGCCAGCACCCATGTTTGAAGGGGATATTAACCAATAACCACAGGAACCCAATGGGAATTCTCTCCAGGAACAGGATGAACTTTGTAGGTAAACTGGGGTCACTCATTGGCTGTGCCTCCTCGCGGCCATGTTAAAGGGAAGACTTATTTCACCTCTTTAAAGCCGTGTTATCATACGTAAAATGAAAACAATGCAATCAGCCATATTGCCTGCGGAGCTCCTGACACACAGTGGGTGCTCAATGTCATCGTGATTATTGGGGGCGCAGCAGTACTCCACTTTGACCCATATAACAATAGCATAGCTATTAAAAATGGACAATAATATAAATAAATATGGTATTTTAGAATATACATTTCTATATTTCCCAACACATGTTTGTTGACTTCTCTCCTCCTGCATAGAAGTAGAATGAAGAATTAGATTCTGAGGTATAGGGTTAACGAAACCCATTGTGGTAATGATTCCACAATCTATATGTATATCAAATGACTGTATGTTGTGTACCTTAAACTTATATGTTTATATAAGCTTATGTATCAAGTGTTATATGTCAGTTATATTGCAATAAAAGTGAAAAAAATGGAATTATACTATGACAACAAGAGAAGAAAATCTTAAAATCTGAGGTGTCCTAAGAAGTATGATGAACTACTAAGAAAAACCGTGGACTTCCCTTTCCTGAAAATCTCTAGAAAGTTTTCAAGACTGCATGGACACATTGGGGCCTATAATGGCTCCCTGAATTCTTTTTTTTTTTTTTTAAAGATTATTTATTTTATTTTAGAGAGAGCACGCATGCGCACATGCTGCAAGGGGAGGTGGAGGGGCAGAGGGGGAGAGGGAATCGTAAGCAGACTCCCCGCTGAGTGCAGAGCCTGACATAGGTATCAGTCTCATAACCCCGAGATCACGACCCGAGCTGAAATCAAAGAGTCAGACGCTTAATCAACTGTGCCACCCAGGTGTCTCCCAAACTCAGTTCTTAATCTGACTTCTTCCTGTCTCCAGCTGTGTCACTGTTTTCAGATCCAAGCTCTCTCTTTCATGAAAGCTGTTTCTTTATTTCATTCCAGGTGTTTGGCTTTTGCTGGGACTTTTCTCCTACTGTCTCTCTTTGCTTTCCTTGCACCTATCCTCCATTAGCAAATAATGATGGTAATAATAGCAATGACAATCATAAGGAGGGCGGGTGTGATTTGTTGGACTTGGACATCTAGGAACGGAAGCTAATGTAAGCCGGGTAACTTGCCCACCTTCCTGTTGCAGCTGGAAGCAGCATTAGGATTTGAACACACATTGCTTGCTCTAGATGTTAAATGTAAAATGAAATAATAATCTCCATGCATTAATGTGCCGGATAACCCTTCATTCTCTTATTTACCGATGGGTACCTTTCTCAGTTTTACAGATAAGGAAGTTCGGATTGTGGAAATCATTTGCTTAAGGTCAAATGCTTAGTAACTGAGAGAGTTAAGACTTAACCCACCAGTTCTGTGTTGATGACAGTGCTCTATGCTTTTTCACTGTATTGGACCTTCACCACCTTTGAAGGTCTAATCTTCTCTAAGACACCATCTCTGTGAAATACGTTCATGGTCTTTTACTTACCTGTTTTCTACTATTGAAAATAACTATTTGGAATTTTCTTTAATATTTTTCTGATGTTCCATCATTTACAGATTTTGTTTTAAAAAGCCTTATTGAGCCTGGGAATACCCTGAGGCACACACAGAGTGTTTCTTGTGTTGTATGGAGGGCCACTGGGCACAGGGCTGGAGGTTCAATTTATTTTTCTGTAAATTGATTCATTGATTGATTATTGCTGAATTCCTGCAAACTTAATGCCCTCCTCCCATAGGATTTTGGATAAAACGAGTATATTTCTGGATTAATGCATTTTCCTTAAAACAACGATATTTCTGGATGAATGGATTTTCTATGACAAGTATTTAGCTCACTAACCTGAGGAGAGGATGAGGCTGCTTTTAAACTTGAACCAGAGGGAGAACTGCAAGGGGCCTCTCTCCTGCTGGGGTCTGGGTCACTCCTACTGTCTGGGTCAGGACATGTCACTTGCTCATTTATAGACACAGGAAGGGCAGACATTTCTTATAAACCTCAGTCTGTGTGAGCCTGAGTCCTTTGTAAGAATCATCTCCTTTTCTCCCCACCTCAAACTTTTGACATACCTGTAATCAAAGCCTTAATAGGCCAAGAAACTTGCTCAAATTCACAGACCTTTTAAATAGCCAAGCCACGATTTGATTCTTGACCCATCTGACTGCAAAAACCGTTAGCTACTCTGTTCTACTGCCTGGCCCGGGGAAAGTAACAGCAGGCAAGGGGTACGCTTGGAGCTTTCTCTTGCCTGAGTCAGAGAAGCAAGGAGAATGTGTATAGGGCAGGTCAGATAAGGAGCCCGTTCTCAGAAAGAGACGTGAAAGGCCCAGGCCCTAAAATCTGGAGTCGGGATGGGGGCCAGGAAATTTAGTGCAGAAACCACAACCCGTTCACATCTGTAAGGCCTCGGAAAAGCTTCCATGTTTCCATGTGATCTTCTGGGCCTTCCGACTCTGGCATTCCAGCTATCCTAGAGCTCTGGGACTTTGCACCTGTGTTTCTTCTTTCTGAAACCCTCTCCATGTCACCCGCACCACACGCGCGCCTGTGCACATGTGCACATGCACGCACGCTACCCCTTTGCCTAGTTAGCTCCTTCTCATTTCTTAGACTCCAGATCAAGACCACATCTTCAAGGAAGCCTCCCCTGATGGCCACCCATTCAGTCCCCACCCCGTCTTTTTCATCTGTTACCTGCCCTTCCAGGAATGGGTTCTTTCCTTCGGAGAGTTCCCTAAATTTGCAATTGAGCAGTTATCCATGTGAGTATTAGATTAATGGTTCTTCTTCACCTACCAGATTACAAGCCCCTTGAGAATAAGACATGTTTTTGCTCTTTCTTCTCTGTCCACCACCTGGCAGTGTAAAATTATAGGTGTTCAGTGGCTATTTGCTCAATGAGTGAATACCTAATTTAATGTTCTACTGGCAAGTGTGTGGATTTAAGCAAGTTGCTCTCTGAGCCTCACTCTCCAGTGTTCAAAGTGGAATGAATACTCCATCTGAAACGCTCAAAGTGCCTAGAGACAGGCTTCATTTTGGTACTATTCCCAACTGGGAATTACCTGGTGGTAGAATTCACACTTCCTGTGTGATCTGCATGGTTTTTTCCACTTTTTATACCTGCTTCTGTATCTTAGCCTCCTTAATCCTTTCCCTGCACCCACTGATCTTTCCCCCATTTTCAGGAGGGTGAGAGATGAGTTAACAGGCCAAAATGCTGGTGGACTCTCTCAGGGTTACATGGAACTGAGTGGAATTCTGAACTCTGTAATTCGTTGGCCAAAAATTTCAGACTCATATGCAGGAATCATTATCGAGGCCAATACATTTCCTTGTTCCAGACCCCAGAGCCTTCTGTGACTTATTTTAAGACTGCTTTTATATTTGAGACAGGAGGAAAAGCTGTAGAGGGGCATCATTCATATTGGTATCTATGAATTCTTTTAAGACTTTATGGTTGAGGGGCACCTGGGTGGCTCAGTGGGTTAAAGCCTCTGCCTTCCACTCAGGGTCCTGGGATCGAGCCCTATGTCTGGTTCTCTGCTCAGCAGGGAGCCTGCTTTTCTTCCCCTCTCTCTCTGCCTGCCTCTCTGCCTACTTGTGATCTCTGTCTGTCAAATAAATAAATAAAATCTTAAAAAAAAAAAACAAAAAACAACTTTACGGTTGAATTCAAAGTTTCTATCTGGGCAAGATAAGGTAGCCATATATTAAAGGCTGGTCTTCTTATCTTCCTGTCCTACCTATTCCCATCCCTCCTCCTTCCTCCACACCCCCTCATACACACACACACACACACACACACACACACACACACACCCCTCCTCACCATTCATCCTTCATGAATATTTGACTGTTCTCTTTCATTGCTAATCTTGAAGGTCAAGAAGGGCCATCATCAGCTTTCCAACCTGCCCGCACACCTGTCATCTCACTTGGAGACCTCTGGGACAGGATGTTTTAACCCAAGAAGATTCTCACGGGATCTGAGCAGAGCTGTGAATGGTTATGGGCCTAGCGATCCAAATAAATGTTGATTTTATTTTGGTGTATTTTGGACTTTTACATAGATCTCAGAATCAAGGAATTTTAAGGCAGGGAATGAAAAGGTAAGAGAAACAGAGATATTGCCATTTCTTGGCATAGCGAATCATTTTCAAGTAAATTAGGAAATTAGAATTACCTTCTAATGTTTGCATCTCAGTCACTTTATTATTGTTGTTTTTCCTTGCTCTAACATGGTACATTTGAGGTGGGGGGGGGATGCCTTGTTTTAAAGACCTTTCTAATACCCCCTTTTGCACTTTTTTGCACATTGTCTTCTTGTTAGAAATTCCTCAAAGCTGTTCCTGGTATATGGATCTGAGGGAATGCTAAAACCTCAGAACCCCAGCAGGATTTTAAATTGGGGTCCAATGAGGGCTTAACACTGAAATAAAAACTCCCCCTTTAAAAACTCTGTTTATTGGGGCGCCTGGGTGGCTCAGTGGGTTAAGCCGCTGCCTTCGGCTCAGGTCATGATCCCAAGTCCTGGGTTCAAGCCCCGCATTGGGCTCTCCGCTCAGCAGGGACCCTGCTTCCTCCTCTCTCTCTGCCTGCCTCTCTGCCTTGCTTGTGATTTCTCTCTGTCAAATAAATAAAATCTTTAAAAAAAAAATAAATAAAAACTCTGTTTATTTCCTCATTTTCTCTCGCATGCCTGGTTTTAAAGACAAACAAGAGAAAACTAAAGTCCTTTCTGGCTGTGGTTTCAGTTCTCACCGCCGTGCCTGAAGGTCGGCGGACCCTGGGTCTGCTCTACTGACCGGACGTTTCTGAAATAGCCCCACTATCAGGTAGATCAGATTGTTGGCAAAAACTCCGGCACCAAAGAGACCCAACAAATACATTTCATCACACTGACCCTGTCCTAACAGCAAGTTGATGTGGATAACCTCATGGGAATGGAAGCTGAGAAAGAGCTATTTCAAGGCTGTCAGTTTCTTAATCTCTGCTCTGTTCACAACGCAAGCGGGCTGCTTTTTTTTAATGCTCACAGCAGTAAAACCAAACTGGGGGATTTTATAATCCTCAGGATGAGAAGGTAGAGAGGAAAGTGAACAGGAGAAATCCCCCCCCCAAAAAAAAATCTTCAGTTGTAGTAGAAGAAAATGAATAAACACCTTTAAAAAGAAAAAAAAAAAAGTGCATTGGAAATTCACCCAAACTCAATTATAGGAGGGCAAAAAATAACTTTTATTTGAAGCACCAACACTCGCTTCTTTGTTAAAACTAGAGCAACACCCTGCAGACTTGAAGGCTCCTAAGTTATCAGGGAGCTGTTTCCTGGGAATATGCTCACCCGTTCTATGCAGCCTGCTTAATAAAGGCAAAATGAGCAGTGCAAATCAATTCTGTAAAACGGATGAGTGTTCCATGCTTTGTTCTAACAATGATGATATTGATGTAATGGAAATTTCAGGATCTGTCCGATCAGCTCTGCCTGAGCCTTGTTGGATGGCTTTGGGGGAGGGAGGGTGTCAGTGGGAATCTCGGACCATTCTTTCCAGAGCAAAGGGGTCTCCCGGCTCCCTCAAAGTCTCTGTGTTTTAACCAACCTGCTGGGATGACAGCCCTCTATGGAGACTCTCTCTCCCCGGACTGTGGACTAGGGCTATCACAGTGAGATAGGGGTGTGCCCTTGAGCCACAGGACGGGAGGACTGAGACTTGCTTATCTTGACACTGGTTCTCCAGGGCGGTAGCAACGGGATGGAGTCCATGGCCTTGGTCTCCTGGCTATCCGCTGCGAGCCTGCCTGTGACCCTGGGCTCCTTCTGTCCCCTCCATCTTCCTTACTGAAGGGGGGGATCAAAAGAGAATGGGACTCCAAGTGGTTTACAGAATGTCAGGAAGGAGGCCCTTGGTCTCCTTTCTCTGTTAGTCATTACCAAATGGTTCTCAATGGGCAATTAAACAGTGTGGTAGCTTTCTTATGACTATATAGAGTGATTCCAAACCTATTGAACAATTTTTTATTGTGATTTATTTGTGTTCCTTAATTGAAACAGAATGGTACAGCGTTCTATAATAATGGTCCCAAGCCCTACAGCTCATAATACCGTGCAATGCTCCTTTTTTCTTTTATGGGGTCTGGCTATTTAAGTTTGTCCTAACTACTTGTATGTCGGAGTGTGACATTCCAGATTGGATACAACTCAGAGAGCCCTGCAATGCTCATTTCTAAATCCAATCCTCGCAGCCTTGTTATCTTTGTCAGAACAACCTAGTAACTGCTTCCTCAATGTTTTAATTTAGATTTCTGAGATACACGAGGAATTTAGATGTTATCCCCCACCCGCCCCACCTTACAAATGTGGCAGTGCCTCGCTGTTTCTAGGACAAGCTAAAAAGAAACAGATCAAGCAGCAGCGAGGCCCTGAAATGTTATTCTAAGTAGTTTTCAGATTTCAGTCCTTCTGTACAGTAGTTGGGCCTCACTCAGGGATATACGGCTCAAGAAAACAGTCCTGGCACAGCTCATGGATTACGATGATGCTCTTATAATGATAAACAGGAGGCAGCTAATTGTTTCAATTGTTCCAATTCTGGAGTTTTGGGGAGGGGGGTTGTAAATGAAAAGAAAAATGTGAACAACTCCTATTTCTTTGACTATAAATCTCAAATGCAAACTTTTTTTCGAGGCCAGGCACAATACAATACCTCTTTTCAGAAGTATTTTTGGAACGTGTCTTGCAGTACGCATTTCGGTGAAAGTCCTTTGGGCGAGGCCGAAAGGGGAGACCAAGTCATCTTAGCAGTAGATGCTGGAAGCTATCTGGATGGAGGACCTCTAACCCTTGCTTGCCCGGATTTCTATGACCGAAGTCATCAAAGCCGTCCCATCCACTCACGCTTGAACTTTAAAACACCTTGGCCAGCACTGCCCCTTCCTCCCCATTTTGTCCTTGAGAAAGTCAGGTGTCCGTGGTTAGTGTATCTGGACACTAAACCAGATACCCAATCCAAATTCAGGAAAGACAAGGGACTATTGTGATGAGATAAATGCTTCCTTTTCAGGCGGCATTTCCAGTTTCACTCTCTTTGTTTCTCAGTTCCCTGCTTTGGTGAGGTCGCTAGCCGCTGACAAACAGAGCCTAAAATTTAAGACAGTCTGCAAAGGTCAAGTCCGCTTTCCTTGCACTTTTTGCGAAAAAAGAGCCCAGGCATCTTGCCTTGGAAAAGCAGCAAGACAAAACAGAAGAGGCTTAAGCATTTATCCAGTGGGATTCTTTTGCACCCTCGACAACATCCTTGTGTGGGTGCCTTTGTCACATTAGTGAGTTCCGCTGTCAATAGAATCTTCCATGGAGTTTTGAATTCCGAGCCCTCGAGATATGATAAAGTAGTGTGTTTGGAATCTTCCAAAAGAAAAGAAGGAAAATGTGGAAATCCAAACAAGGGAGAGGGCACCGAGAGTGGGGTAACGAAAAAGCAAAACATGATACTTGCTTACCAGCCAACTTCTAAGTGTAGAGCTCCAAGTTCATTTCAAAAGCTAATTGCAAGTGTAACTATTCTGATCTTTGTAAGAAAATCCAATAAAGCTGTCAAAGGGTTTCAGGATTAAGCCTTTTGCAGCAAAGGAGATACCAGTTTGTTTGCTCTTGGATTTGTTTCTTGCCCTCAGTCCTTCAGGTGCTCTTTTTTTGTTGTGATAAGTTAGCTGTTTTGCATAAATATAGACATTTTCTCATTATTTAAGCAAAGGAAGTAGTTCATTTCTACACCTTTGGGTAGATAAGATCTGCAAAGAGAACAAGCAGTATCTTCCTCTAACCCTCTCCGCAGTCTGTAACCGTGTCCTTTCAACTTGCCTCCAGAAGTTTTTCGGGTTGGGAGCTCGTGTGGACACACTGTGTGGGCAGAATCCTGATTGAATCCCTGATTTAATTCTCACCCTAAAGTAGAATATGTTTGTCTAGAGTTGTAGCAGCCACACCAAAACGGGGACAGGTGCCAGGTCAGAATGGCAGGGATCGAATCCCGTGATCCCAAACAGCAGAGGGAGAAAAGATCTCAAAATCAGAATCCTTTCTTTGAGACCAAGGTTAAGGGCTATGGAACCAAAAAAAAAAAAAAAAAAAAAAAAAAAAAAAAAAAAAAAAAGAGTCCTTTTGGGAAAGCACTTTTCTTTTTTCTTTCTCTCTGCTTAGAAGAAAAGGAGATGTGCCAGATCTTTCCATAGACACAGAACATGTGGCTGCACGTGCTCAGAGAGGACAGCACACACGGCCCGCTGACATTCTCATTCCATGCCAGCATTGCATTTATCTTTCTTTAAGGGTTTTCAAAAACTTTAAAACGGGGGAGAAAATGGAGTTCTGTTTTTCTATGTTATTTATGTCAAAGTCTGTATGGACTCTATAAGTCTTTGGCTTTGCCCTTGTGCCACGGACACACTCCTGTAACACTGCTTCCAAAAATTATCATTATGTATGTCCTATGTGATCATTATATACTGTATATACGGTCATGTGTTAAATAAATAATATATAAATCCTTTATTCTAGTGTATGAGATAGGTCAGTGTTTGTTCAGATACTTAAACACTTTGCATGAGACTCAGATTTTACTAGAAGGTGGAAATCACAGCCGCTGGGATTAGACTATCCATCCCAATGTCACAAGCAGCCAGAAACTAGTTATAATGTTGGTGAATGAGTGCCCAGGGCATGTAAAATGACTCTGATTTAAATTTAAACTCTTAGAAATGAAACGTCGATACTTTACGAAAATGCAAGATTCAAGTGCATTTCAAAAAGAAACTCCTTTACTTTTCATCATTCAGTGGTTTCTTGGTTTGCCACTCTGGTGGAAATCTCTTGTCCACATGCCCAGTATCCATTACGCTTCTTTTGGTAACACCCCCATTTCCTTAGGGGACTATCTACCCCCACAGTTCCCACCACCACCACTCTCTCCACAGTCCCTTCCACTCCTAGCCACTGTGTGGTTTGAGGGAAACTCTCTCCACCTCTGGCTGCCAAGATGGGCTTGTGACCCAGGATCGCCACAGTCATTGGTTCATGAATGAACATAAAACCCAGTCAAAGTAAATCAAACCCAGTGCAGGGCTCTGTGGGAAAGTCTAAAAGATGCTGAGAGAATTGACCATAGAATGGGCTTCGAGGTGTTGGAAGCCATCTTGCTGTCAAGAAAGTAGAAGGACTGGAAAGAAATGGAAAGCTTCAGGATATTTTATGGAGGTAGTGCCAACAAAACTTGCTGAATTGACAGGATATTCTTAAGATTTGGAGGTAAGTAATGAAAGAAGTGAAGACTCTTGAACATGTCCTAGATTTTTGGCTGAAAATTTGGATAAATGGTCTTGCCATTTACTGAGCTGAGGAAAGATTGAATAAGACACAGGATTTGGGGGGTGGGGGGTGGAATCAAGTGTTCCACTTCTGTCAAGTTGAGTTTGAAACCTCTTTTCGACCTTCCAGTGAAGATGCCAATCTGGAAATCTGGGCAAGAGGCAGGTTTGGATAGATGGACTCAGGGGCCGTCAAGCACTTACTTGGTCAGCATTTAAAGCCATTGAGTTGGATGAGATAGCAAGGCGGAGCTCCTGTTTGCCCACATTTGTGACCAGGGTGAGAAGGAGGATGACAGACAGACCAAGAGGTGGTTCCTGCCAAAACACTTGAATGGCTCCTCCTGGCTCTCAGAATAAAATCCAAGCTTCTTTACATTTTAAACAGTTCATGCACTGTTCCTTGATATCTTTCCAACCCCTTCTCTCCCTACTGCCTCCCTGTACCCTACCTCTACTTCAACTGCTTGGAAGCATTCGACTCTGCTGGCTCGGTTTTTCCCAGGATGCTGGCTTAGGAGCCTTGTCTGCTGGAAGTGTCCTTCCGTCTCACACACCGCACCCTTGGTTTTTCACAGCTTAATTTAGAAGTCACCCCTTTTCCTGACACCCCCTTCAAATTTGGATCTAGTCACTCTTAGGCGTTCCACTTTCTGGTATGTTATTATTCAGTGTCCTTGTCTGTCTCTTCCACTAGATTGTAAACCCACTGGGATCAAGGGCTCTGTGATCCGTCCACCTTTGCACCCCCGGAATCCAGAACGGTAACTAGCTCCCAGTTAATTGCTTGAACAGTATGTACTGGTCGGGTGGATTTCTGATCACTGATTTGTTGCCATACTGACTTGTTCCGCCCAGTTCTCTGGAAGAGATTCACGTGGTTCTCAAACATTTGTGTATCTCAGAACTACCCAGAAGACCTGTTAAAACGCAGATGGCCGCACCCACCCCTAGTGTTTCTGATTCAGTAGGTCTGGGGTGGAAACTGAGAATTTGCATTTTTAACAAGTCCTTACGTAGGTGCCGGACCTGCCCGTCCAAGGACTACACTTAGAGAATCACCGCCCTAGGGATTTCCTCCAGTAAATGATCCTCGTGGTCCACTCAGCCCCACCTTATGCTTATTAGGTCAGTCCTTAAACTTGGCAGTGCTTCAAACCTGAACTGAATGAAGCTATGCAAACATGGCTGGGTTTTACAGTGTGACACCAGGTATCCATATGGTGAGGCTTTTCTCTTGCCTCAAGCAATGCAGAGATATGCCAAAGCAAAATTTACCTACTTTATGCAAAAGCTCTTTAAACTTGCCCCCTATGGAAAATTGCCCCGCAACATTCCTTTGGTTAAGTCTGGATAAATGCGCCATTTTCCAATGTTGTGCCAAGAGGTGCCCGGGACTAAACCTTGGGTTGTTTGACTTATTCAGGGCATCTTGGTGGTCCACACGTGAATCAGAGACTTCCAAAGACTCGTTCTCCATGAAGAAATGACCATGTATACCTTGGTTGGAATTTCATGAGTATTTGGTAAGTCACGTGTGCATGTTGAACCCTCCCTCGCAGCCCAACTTAAACCAGCTGCTGTCGCAGTGATCATTTCTGTGCAGGCTTCAATCAGCTTCGATCAGATGCAGTCTGGATCCTCCAAGGCCCTCTGGATCTGGAGCTCTGCTGACGCTGTGGCGAGGGGCACCTGCAGGGCATGAGTCTGTCCTCAAGCTCGTACAACCCTGCGGTTCATAGCTCTGGTTGCATGAACACTCTCCCTGTCTGTCCCGAGACACACATTTCATAAGGCTCCTTCGAAGGTCTGGAGACTTGATCGTGTGTCTCTGAACTGGCTCTACCTCCTTCCATTATCCACCCCACCTCTCACTCTGACCCCTCATCCTGTTTCCTAAGATCGCATCATCAAATAAAACTCATCTCAACTTTTAGGAGGAGTCCAGGCTAAGTTATAAGTTAAAGCAAAAAGTTGTGTTGAGAATGAAGCTCTTACTTCAGGAGGTCCGTGTGCAGTGCAAAGCCTACCTGTGGCTCAGTGTAAGGTAGAAATTGAGGCGATTGTTTCTTACATAACTACAAAACCCGGATTCTCTGGTGTAATGGTTTTGGAAGCTTGGCGGGGAACCTGTGTACAAGTTTAGAGTGATGTTTAAGAAATTCTGCCTGGGTTTGAGATGACAGGTGACTAATTGTCTGGACAGAGAGAAAAGAAAATCATCCTTTCGTGAAATTTGGAAATTTGGAGGCAATAAAAGTATCCATATCTAGCAAATGTGGGTATTTTTCATGATGATAAAAATAATATTACTTCGGGATATGTATGTAGGCTGAAACTTGAAGGATTTTCTCTCTTAAAAAGTGTGAATAACAGTCATCATTACTATTTCTTTTATTTGTCTAACAGTCTTTTACCAAAGCAGGCTGAAACTTTGGTTGACCTTCTCAGCTTGGGAGCTGGATACAGCAAGTATCACTTTTATGATTTAGAAAAGGAAGCAGCTATAAGTGAACTACATTACCCCCTCCCCCACCTCCACTCACCCCCAACAAGGCTCCTTCCATTTTCTGAAGTTCTGTGATTTTTAGGAGTAAGGAAATTGAAGTGTTAAGAGCTAACTTAAAATCTGGGAGCCAGGGGCACCTGGGTGACTCAGTGGGTTAAAGCCTCTGCCTTCAGCTCAGGTCATGATCTCAGGGTCCTGGGATTGAGCCCCACATCGGGCTCTCTGGTCAGCAGGGAGCCTGCTTCCTCCTTTCTCTCTCTGGTTGCCTCTCTGCCTACTTGTGATCTCCGTCTGTCAAATAAATAAATAAAATCTTAAAAAAAAAAAAAATCTGGGAGCCAGTTAACGTGGAGAAGAACGAGAACGCAGGTCTTCTGTCTCCCAGGTTATCTTTTACAAGCACTACTCCAGGCAATAGGGCTGACAACAGCCACATTGCCCTTGGGCCACTTGCCCATTAGCAAGGACTCCTGGGCTCACCCCTTTCTCCATGGCTTCAAGGGAACGTGTCTTCCGGCCACAAAATACTGCCGCACTCATTGTAAATCAGCACAACGGGCCATCCAGAACTTCTAGGTTAAGTACCACTACTAATCATAAAGCAAGCAAATAACACATAGAAGTTTAGGTTAGATGCTGGCTTGTCCTGAAAATTATTTCATAGAGACGGAAGACTATGTATTTGGCTGTAATTACTTTCTAAAGCGAACACAGCCTGTGAATGAGATTTATCACAATAGTCTTTCTAATTGGCTTTATTTCCATGGCAGCCAGCTCTCCCATGTGTAGGACATGCCCTCCTGATTACACTGGAGGGCACACAGAATACGGTTCCCACATGGGGTGACCAGATGTCCCGGATTAACCGGAATGACACAGAAGCTGATGCTACTGTCTGCCTGGTTGTGCGTAGACATTCTGGAGGGAGTGTCCTTCAGAGAGAGGTTCTTGGAACCCTTTGAAGGGGAGACACTCATGCCTTTCACCATTCTGGTCTGGGGAGGGTAAGGAATGAATCCCTCTGGCCCAGCCCTGGGGAGTACTTGATTGCTTTTGTTTGAAAGGAAATGTTTCCAGTTCTATAAAGAGCTTTCCTTTATTCCTAAGAAGAAAGGAATGATACAAGCTTACACATTTTGTGAGACTCCTAAAGGGGGCATTCCTGAAAGTTTGCCACTTCGGCTAGATTACTAAGAGATTCCAGGGAAAGGAGGAAGGAGGGAGGCAGAGACAATAGATCCTGGCCCAGAGGAGATATTGCCTTGCGCGCATTAACACAGGACAGAGTTCTCAGAGAGCAGAAGGGGAGATGTGGGACAGGGGCAGAAATTCCAGCATATGGCTAGAGTGCCATCTGTTTCCTGAACTTCTGCAGGACCCAGAAGGTGCTCTTGAAGTCATCAGCAGTCCCTGCTTCTCCTTCCGAAGAAAAAAATGTGTTTTCTATGAACCAGTTCTTATGAATAGGGTTGATTACAGAGCTGTGAAAGTCAGACACGCATTAGTGTCCAGGGTCCCCAAAGCCCCTGAATGCCACACCAAGGCAGGACTTTAAAGTGCAATTATAACTTCTGGAACCAGCATAACACGATGTTCTGCATTTGAAAATCTGGGAAAGTATCTGCATGAATTTCTTATTCCATTTGCTATTTGCATACTTGCAAAATGTAAAAACCTGCTTTGGCATATGTCAGAAAAACTATAAAATCCCTTTCAGAATAATGGGAGTAAAAAAAATGTAAAATGCAGTGTAAATATTTGTGTCAGAGCCTCGACCGGGGCAATGACACGTTTGTGTTTCCTTTTTATCATCGTTTCTGGCTCTTCTGAGGACAGTCATTTCAATGGAGGGGCATTTGGGAGAGAAAGCGTCAGTTACCCTATGTTATAGGGGAGCTGCCGCTCTAATTAAAGGGCGGGGTTGAAACCTGACGTTAGCCAATCAGATTTGAGCACCAGTTAAACTCCTATTGGGTTGTAATACCTGACGGCTTATTCCTCAACTGTGAGTCCTGTTGGCCAGCGCCCAGCCCCTGCGCTGGCCCCGGCTCCTTTCCCCAGCAGCCTCTGAATTGCAGCGAGCAGTTTCTTCTAGATTTCAGTTAATGAATAATAATAGACTCCTTTTGCCCCCCCCCTTTTTTTTTCTTCCAGGTCTCAGTGTTGGAGACGTGTAACCAAGTCTACAACCGGTGACGGTTAGACAGGAGGGCTTTAGGGGTCCTGGATAGCGAGAACGGTTTGTTGGCTTTCGATCTTTGTTCCTCCTTTTGAATTAAGTATCCAGGCTTATTCGTAGTCAACTCCCTGAGAACAAGGTCCAAGACTCTCTTACACACCTAGGAATGAGCACCAAGCAGGAGAATTTGAATGAATGACCACGAATTAAGGGGAGCGTTGGGAAGCCCACCTTGAGAAATGCCCCCGGGACCTTCGCAGTTGGTATTTAAGAGCCCGTGGGTATCACTGGGCCTCCCATGGGCCAGGCACTGGAGGGAACACAGCTCCTGTACCTGAGAAGCTAATTACCTCTGGATTGCAAAAGACACGCAGATGTGTCCCATACTGGTTGTTGGGGTCTCTAATGGAAGAAAGGATGGGGACTACGGGCGGTTGGCTGATGCCCCCGCTCAACATGAAGCGAATAGTTCAGCCACAAGGAGGCTGGCCTCCAGCAACAGGCTGTCACTTCTGCCATCAGGAAATGCTAGCCTTTTCTAGGGACAGAGGACTGACTCCTGAAGCTCCTGAACCCAGGGCTTTCATAATAGGCAGGGTCAGAGTCCACGCATACTATTTTTAAAATAACCTATTTTTAAGATAACCTTTCCCTTAATTACAAATGTAATGCCATACAGGTTCATCGTAGAAGACTTGAAGCCACCCTGCTGCTACCACCTGACCCTGCTACTCTTGTTAGCGTGCTTACTAAGCTTTAACAATTACTATTAACAGTGTCGATTGGGCAAAAAGTGTGCCCAATCTATGGACGAAGCATTTCCCCTGTGAGGGGGTCTGGTGCCAAAGCTTGGCCCAGCAGAGATGGTGATGATTAACCGGATAGGAATTTGACCGGTAGAGAGTTGACTGTTGACAGCAAGAGCAGAGGCTGAGAGACACACAGGGAGAAGCAGAGGCCAGAGATTAGCTGGGCCTGTATAAGGGGAGAGCAGAAAAAAGTAATAATAGTGGATGGTTGAAATTTATTGAGCGTTTATTACAGTCTGTGCCAGGAGCTATTCTAAGTCTACTTTATATCAACTCTCTCACTTAAATCTCACAACGTATCTAGAGGTTAGAATTATTTTCTCCATTTTCCAGATGAGGAAATGGAGGAATGGAGGGGTTAATTAGCTTGCCTGAGGGGACACCAATGGTAAGTGGCATAGCTGAGCTATAACCTCAAATAGTCTAGCTCCAGAGTCCAAGCTCTTATCACTATACCCACTGCCCCACATTGGAATACATACCTAGGTATGTATTATGCAGGTATATGTGTGGAAAATGTGTGTGTGTGTGAAATGTATATGCATATAATAGCATTGATGGATTATCAGTGGAGACTGGCTGTGGAGAGGTTGACCAGATGTTCTCAGTCAGTAGATCCAGAAAATTCTTCAGGTTCCTCAGTCATGTCTCATGGTCTGGGCAGCAGCTACTCTCCCTGCCCACATCTTGGGTTGGTGTCAAACCATCCTAGTTTCCCAGGATGTTCCTAGACTCACCACTTAAAATCCCCTGTTTGGTTGGATTATGGTCTTCCTCATTTCTCTCCACCCTCACAAGAAGACCCTGCCAATTAGGCCAGCCTGACTGTTTTCCTTCTTTGTGACCTTAAGAAGCCTGATTAACGTTTGTGCTTCTGGTTGCTGGGCTTTCTTTGCAAATCTTATCTCCTCAGAACTTTATCCTGGTCTTCTGATGGTACCAGCCAGGTAAAAATAAGAATCCCTTCTCTCTACCGTCTCTCTCTCTCTGAAGGATTCCCTCAGGCTCTGTTGGCAACAACAGGGATTGACCACACAGTGGCAAAATTCTTTCTTTATAGGTCAACTTCCCGGATCCCCTTTGAGTCATTGAAGCAGGCAGGGGAGGGAACTCATCTGGAGAATAAACCTCAGGATGTATTGATTTTATCTTCCCAGCCAATGCAAAATTCCCTCATCTCCTACTTCTTGTCCCCAGCCACTATATGTTGAATTGTTCTTTTTATTTTCCACAGCTTTAATTTCTAGAAAGTTCTCCCTCCTATTAATGTGAAATATGACAAATCCCAGTTTTGCTTTCTAAAGTCACCGAGAATAAGACTGGCACCAGTAGAACAATGGCCTCCTTCAAGGAAGCAGAGATCACACACCAAAAGGAAGGATGAATCTAGAGGCTGATGTGATCCACTGGTATATACACGGAAATGGAGGGTGTGATTTCAAAAGCAAGGCGAGAGCCTCAGAGAAAGCTGTAGACAACAGGGGAATACGCTCTGTTTGCAGATGAACTGTGCTGAGGTCCAGGGAAGGACCAAGACTTCCATGGAGCTCATAATGACCCTGGTGAGGCACAGTGCATACATAGCGTGGGATGTAGTGAATAAAGTAATGGATAAAGTGAGTTGGAGAAGGAAGTCAATTTGAGCAACCAGCGAATTGTTGGAAGGCACTCATGACCAAAAGGCAGCACTGCAATGCATACTTTCTATGAAACCAACCAGGGGCAAATACAAACCCCATAGTACCAGCAAAGAGTACCCATGGGATGCAAAGGCACCGGATCCTATGGCTCATGAAGAAGAGAGCAAGAAATCTTTTTAAATAAAATGTGTATTTGTTCATTATTTTGGTACTTACAAACTTTGAAAAAACACTAAGATGTTGAGGAAAAAAGTTACTTTTTCTACCCGTTAACCTTTTCTTTAAAGTTTTCCAAGATTCTTCCATGTCATGCATATTTTTTAAAGTTGAGATCATACTGCATGTGCAATTTCTTAATCTTATTTTTTATACTCAACATTATATTATTCAAATTCCCTCATGTCATTGAAAACTCTTCATAAACATCATGAACAATCAGCATAATATTGTAATATTATTATGGATAACCCATAACTCACTTAGCTTTCCTGTATTAGGCATTTGAGTTGTTTCCAGTAATTTATATGATGACACTGGGATGAAAATGATTACACATCAGTCTTTGTTGTTTGTGAATAATTTCCTTAGAAGACATTCTAAAAATAGGATTACTTGGTCAGGAAATGTGATGATTTTAAGGTTTTTTTAAAATAAAATTGCAAAAAATTTTCAGAAAAAAAATTGTAAAAATTAACAATGCCACAGTACATCATGTAGGCATCTGTTTCAAACAACTTTCATCTACAAAAGACATTCCCATACTAAAAATTTGCTGATTTTGTCCATATGACTTTCGCTGTGATTTTCCCAATTCATTGATTCCTAATGAAGTTGAAAATCACAGCATATAAAAACAAATGTCATGCAAGAAGTAGAACACCTAAGACAATAATCACATAAATACAAGTTTGAAATCTTCTTAACTACTCCATTTTCCCTTCTGACCTTGAAAGATTCTATTTACCCATTACATAGAAGAATAGGGAAGTTCTTTGAAATATTCATAGGAAAAATATTCCAATGCTTTGTTAATTGTGTAAGAGCACAAAATTTCAACAAGAATCACATAACTCTTTTTTTTATACTAGCAGAGACATGATACACCTGAAAAATGTAACACGCACTTAAAAAAGGTAATTTTACTTATGAACAGAGGCATTATGTCTATTATTTAAAAATTCAAGTCTAGCTAAATAGCTTTCAGTAAATTTTAAAAGTGAAATACCCCCAGGTCAAATAGGATTTATGCAAGAAGGCAAGGGAAATTCATTATGAGATTTTGCTTAATGTAATTAATCATATTACTCTATCAATAGAGAAAAGTCATGAGTATTATAATTGATACTGAGAACGCATTTGGTCAAGTTAAACATCAGTTTTTTCAATAGTCAATTGGAAACCTAAGAATACACCAATAGCATGATAAAGAATATGTATGTCAATCCAGTTAAAATATTAGTGATAAAATATTTAAAAAGCTACCATAAAGTCAGGGGAGAAAAATTATTTTTCATTTGCCACCCTTTATTTGACAAGCAAACCCAAATAAAATTACAAGCACTAGAAAGGTGGCAACAAATGTACTACCACCCCCAGACAGCGTGGTTGCCTATCTGGAAAAGCTAATAGAATGATGTGAAAAACAAACAAACCAAACATTAGCATGAGCAAGATAAATAAATGAGAGGGCCACTTATTTTGCCTGTAAGGTTCCTGGAGGACCAGAAAAGACCTCAGGTTACCTGGACTCCAGGATTTGGTTTTTGTTTTTAAGATTTTTATTTATTTATAATGGGGGTGTGAGAGCAGAGGGAGAAGCAGATTCCCTGGTGAGCAGGGAGCCCAATGCAAGACTTGATTCCAGTACCCTGGGATCATGACCTGAGCCAAAGGCAGATGCTTAACCGAATGAGTCACCCGGGTGGCCCTGGGTTTTTGTGAAGCTGTATCAGTCTGTATTGAAGTCCTCATCACAGCGCTGCTTTTTTTCAGTGGCTGTAAGAATAGTTTCGTGGTTTAGCAGCCACTCTACTGACTCAGTGGCTCATCCAGTGGTTGCCTCCTCATAGTTGGTGGGCTGTTTTATATAGATTTATCTCCAATTCCTCGACCAGTGAATAACACAGTGCGGAGGAAACAGTCTTATTTACAATAACAAAATATATAAAACACCAAAGCCTAAGTTAAAGATATAGAAAGGATTGATGTATTTGAAACTTTAGTTCATATGGAGAGGTATGTTTTTTATTATACATAGGGAACTCTTTTATTTGAAGACAAAGAATGGTAAAGGACATGTAGAAAATATTCTGACTATGACAATGGAAATGACAGAGTTCTCTAGAGCTGAAATCATTGTCTTCTAATATGAGATCTTGATGATGGAACACACAATGGAATTTCCAGTTCTGAAAATGATATTAAGTTCACACGTTTGCCAAGCCAGCAATGGTCACAACCGCAAAGCTATGTGGGTGGTAAGGAGAGGGCTAGAGATGCTTCAGTGTGGGCAAATGGAAAGACATGAATTTAGAAGAAAGTCATCTAAACTTGACTCATAAAATAATAAATACCAAACTATCAACTATAAGCCAGGGAAAGAATGTAAGAAAAATGGACCTCATCCCAAATTCACTAACTTATGTATTAAAGCCACACACAAAGGTCAGCACAATTCTGGGCATCACTGGGAAGGGCACAAGGAAATAAATGGAAAGCACATGTTCTGCACAGACATTCAGCAAATATCTAGTGAATGCCTACACGGTGCAAGGTGAGCCTCAGGAGAAACAGGCCATTGGAGTGACAAAATATAATAAAAGAATCAAAGAATACCCTTGGTTTTCAGGAGAGACGAAAGCAAATTAGGACTCCTGAGGGGGAAAGTTAGCACATAAAACAAGTATGTTGTATGTTTGCTCACGAGCTATTCAGTTCTTAGCAGAAAAGGAAAGCAAAGAAGGGGGATGACACAAGAGGAAGGGCAGCCTGCAAAGGGGCTGGATTTTGGGAATTTTTTAAAAAGTGGAATCAAAGGGATATGCTGATGTTTGATGTAGTGTGTAAAAGAAGAGAGGAATCAAAGATGACTAAACTTTCTGGTCTGAGCACCTGGAGAATGGAGTTGTCTGTGATCCAGACAGAGAAGTCGAAGGAACAGGTTTGGGAATGGAGCAGGAGTTCTCCTGGGGGTACGTTTGAAATGTTATCAAATAACCAAAGGAGACATCAAGTAGGCAGTTGCATATATGACTCTAGAGTTCAGGGGAGAATTCGAGGTGAAGATACGAACGTCAGGGTGACCGGAACAAGAGTGAGATTACAAAGAGTGCAGTTATACACACAGAAGAAAATGCAAAGGTTGGGATGCACCATCATGAAGATGTCGGAAGACAAGGAGAAACTGACGAAAAGGATGGGAAGCAGAGGCTACAGAGGATGGAGGGAAAGCAGACAAATACACATTCTGGAGGCCAAGGAAAGACAGTTTCAAGAAGACAGTCATCCAGTGCATCAAATTCTGCTTATAGGTGACCTAACATGAGGGTGAAGGAGGACAATTGATTGGATTTGAGAAACAGAAGTCATCGGTCCCCTTGGTAAGAGAAGTTTCGAAAGAGTGGTTAGGGTGATAGCCCAACCGGACAAGGTTTGAAAGAGAAATGGAGGAGAGAAATTGGACACAGCAACAGACAACTCTTTCAAGGACTTTCTCCACAAAAGGAAGGCCAGAAGTAGGAAAACAGATGGAGTGTGAAGTGGGGTCAAGAGTGCATTTTCTTTAAGATGTAGAGAAATAAGCAATTTCTATTCTTTGGAATAGCCTGAGAGTGGAAGATTGCTGACACAGGAGAGGCAAAAGGAAAGCATGGAGAGGTGTCTTTGAGTGAATGCGGGAGGATGGCTTCCAGAGCACCAAGGGAGAGGATAGTTTAATCAAAGGACATGGACAGTTCATCTTTGCAAACAGAAGAGAAATGGAGACTAAAGCTTCAAAGAGTGTAAGGGAGCAGATGCAAAGGAGCTTGTAGAAGTTCTCTCCCCATTGCTTCTATTTTCCCAGTAGAGTAGAAAGCAAGATCGTTGGTGCTCAGTAAACGTGGAGGAGGAGGGTGCTGCAAGTTTGGGGGGAGGAGGAAATTAAAAATAGGGGTCTAATAAGTGGGAGAGAAAGTGTACTTGGTAGCCAGGCATGGCTTCCTATGAGGTTCATGGTCATGAATTATAGAGGACATGTTACCATCAAGGTGACTTCTCCTACTCAGAGCACTGGAATGACTCGATTGTCTGCAGAAAACTGATAAGGGTCCACGATATGGCTGATGTGGGTCTTTAAGAGCTGGCTGGGCAGACTCCTTCAGCACATATCTTTCAATACTCTCCAGGCCACACCATATTTTTCTAGCTGTTTCCCTAAGTGCTACTACTTTGGTGCTTGAATCACCCTTTCCCTCAACTACCTCTCATTCAAGATTTAATACCCCCACAGCCTTTCCACAGCAAGGCTTCTCTAGAAATCCTTCAGTGGGTTAGGTGCCACTCAGGCAATCTACTCATTTCTCCATCTTAATATTTATCATATAACCACCCTTGTGAGCTAGGTTTTACACCACCATCTTCATTTTACGGATGACGAAGAGGAGGTACAGATACATGGGATTATCTGATGGGCTCCTCCAAGTAGGAAAAGGCAAGGCTGGGATTGAATAGCAACAGGTCAGATCCAGAGTTCATGCTCTTAACCACAGACCATGCTACCTGTTTTGTCTTAGGTCGGATAAAGATGACATCATTGCATCGAAAGGAGACTGAGCCAACTGAATCCATAGTGTGTAGCTAATGTAGATGGTCTACAAAAACATATTACATATTATGTTATAAAGATAAACACAACACCAATGAACCTGGTATTCTTCTTTTGTGTTTCTTTTGAGATTGTGAGTGTTGTGCTCATTGGAGGGATTGGACCCATGAGATTTTAGTGTGCTCAGATGTCCTTCTACTTAAAAGTGAGAATTTTGTTCTGGATGTCCTATCGTAAGGTCATTAGAGAAATGGATTTTCCGCCCACATGTTTAGATTAAGAAATAAGTATTCGAGGGGCGCCTGGGTGGCTCAGTGGGTTAAAGCCTCTGCCTTCGGCTCAGGTCATGATCCCAGGGTCCTGGGATCGAGCCCCACATCGGGCTCTCTGCTCAGCGGGAAGCCTGCTTCCTCCTCTCTCTCTCTGCCTGCCTCTCTGCCTACTTGTAATCTCTGTCTGTCAAATAAATAAATAAAATCTTTAAAAAAAAAAAAGAAATAAGTATTCGAATCTTGAATTCTGAGTGGTTGACCCCATGAAAATTCTTGAGAATGGATGTTCAATCTCCCTCTGGCAGCAGCTATCTAATTTTCTAAGCTTATGTAGAAAGAAAAGTTTTTAAGGGCAAATAATATTCTCCCAGAGTTAGTTCAAATCAAAGCTGCATACGAAAGAGCCAGGATACTTGACACCAGTACTTACAGGATTTACTTCTTGGAAAGGAGTAAGCTTTTCTTAAAAACTTTATCCAACGGCATGTCTGACAATAGTGAATATAAACTATTTGGCTTCCTGAGGCAACTTCTTCTTAACGTATTGTCTAATGGCATTCCACTCTGTCTGCCCAGCCCCTGCGTATTCAGCGTGGCAAACGCTCTATGCAGCAGCAACTTGCTGCTCGCAGCTGTGTCCTATTACTATGTTCGCCTACGGAGCTGCCATGTCTCCCCACGAGAGACATGGGGAGTATGTGACTTTAAAGTGACTGGAATCCCTAGGATGTACAACCAATGGGATCAAAGGGCTGGCTTTCAAGCTGGCGCAGACCCTCTGGAAAACAGTATGGAGGTTCCTCAGAGTGTTAAAAATAGAGTTACCCTACGAGCCAGCAACCACAGTACTAGGTATTTACCCAAAGGATACAAACCTAGTGATCCGAAGGGGTATATGCACCCCAGCGTTTATGGCAGCAATGTCTACAATAGCCAAACTATGGAAAGACCCCGGATGTCCATTGGCAGATGAATGGATAAAGAAGACGTGGTTCATATATACAATGGAATACTAGGCAGCCATCAAAAAATGAAACCTTACCATTTGCAATGATGTGGATGGAACTAGAAGGTTTTATGCTAAGTGAAATAAGCCAATCAGAGAAAGACTATTATGGTAGGATTTCACACATATGTGGAATTTAAGAAACAAAACTGCATGGGGAGAAATAAAATGAGAGGAAATCAGAGAAGGAGACAAACCATAAGAGACTCTTAACTCAAGGGACAAACTGAGGGTTGTTGGAGGGCAGGTGGGTGGGGGAATGGGGTAACCGAGCGATGGGCATTAGGAGGGCACATGATGTAACAAGGACTGGGTGTCGCATGCAACTGACGAATCACTGAACTTCTGACACTAATAATATACCATATATTAATTAATTGCAATAAAATAAAATAAAATCACAAAGGGCTGGCTTTTAATTTAAGCCACCAGAAAGAGAAAAACAAGGTGCTTGGATCAATATACTTGTTTCAAGGAATAGAAGGGCATTGGGCCAATGTTGTTTGTCTTCTACATGCCATTGGCCCCTTACTCCTTGTCCTCTATCAGGGACAGCACTTTACATATATTATTCTATTTTATCTTCATGTAACATTGAACTTCAGAGCTTTTGGTTAAGATTTTACTTTGTATATACCGAGAGTGAATATATCCCTACTCATTGCTCCACTCTGTAGTGGATAGGAACCTCAGGAAAAGGTGGTCCCTTCCTTCATAAAGCTGCCAATCTAGAAAGGGTGCTAAGAGGCTTTCCCCGAGTTAAGTCAAGAGATCGAGAAATCCTTGAAGAACCAGAATGGTGGTGGGGAGTTGAAAAACTTTGAGGATCCCAGAAAGTGGCTCTCTAGGGAGAAAATAAATGAGATTTGTCAATGACATCGGAAAAAAAGAAAGTTATAAAAAAGAAAAAGAAAGGATGCAATGCTGATGTTACGCTTGAGGTCGAGACCCAGTGACATTCCCAGAAGGAGACCATAGTGCCTCACGTTGTGAACCAGTTCCTCTGCTCTGCTAGGTTGGATCCAGGGTTTTCTGTCCTTGCAGATGCTGAGTCTTAGGGCTCGGTGTTTTTTTCCCCTGCATTAAGCTCCCACTTTTATGTTTTAAATTCACCATTAGCTAGTGGGCCTGTGAGACCCGAGGCGCAGCACCCCCAGGCTCTTGGGCAAGTGTGTGTGCTCTCTACCTGCACCTTGCTGTGTGGCCCCAGGTGTGCTGAGTAATTTCCAGGTCTTCTAAGTAATAAACCTCTATTTTTTCAAAGTTTCCTGACGGTTGTTGCTGAAGGGAGTCTTGCAATCATAATAAGAACCACAAGGGTCTGTCCAGTCATAACATCAGTTTGGAGATGTCTGTGGGAAGCTCACCAGGGCCCAGGTGAGAGCCCCCAGGCGTTTCCAGCAGATAGTATTACGATCGCTAGGCTGAGGTCTCCACAAAACCTTTTCTCACATTGCTAGTGGAAAGGAAACTTATCCTACGTTTCAGAAATTTCCAGATATGCTGGGAAAGGAGAAAAACTCACCCAGAAATATTACTCTAATGTAAGATTTATTCAGAGAAAGTTATGGAGCAAACATGCAGATTCTGTTGTGGCAGATGATGAGACCATTATCCAAATAAATTTTTTTTTTATTTGTTAGAGAGAGAGAGAGAGAGCATGAGCACAGGCAGACAGAGTGGTAGGCAGAGGCAGAGGGAGAAGCAGGCTCCCCGCTGAGCAAGGAGCCCGATGTGGGACTCGATCCCAGGACGCTGGGATCATGACCTGAGCCGAAGGCAGAGGCTTTAACCACTGTGCCACCCAGGCGCCCCTGATGGCTAAGCTTTTGAAATGAGGGGAGAAGTTATTCTGACAGTAAAGCAAAGGCACTCAGAAGGTGTGGAGGATTTCAGTGGGATATAGATGGGGAAGCAGTTTAGGTTGGGATGAGGCACAGAGAGGGCCTGAAAGTCAGGTCAGTGGTTTTAGTCTTTATTCTGCTGGCCACTCTCATAGGAATGATCTACCAAAACCTTATGTGAATGGGACAAACATGCTAGGCCCTTGGGAAGACTCGGTTGGCCAATGTCACCCCTGGAAGAGATACGGAGACAGGGACTCCTGACAGGGCCATGAATTGTTTACATGAGAAGACTGAGGGTTTGAATTAGGTTTGTGGCAGTGAGGATGTTGCACGTCTTGGAACATGGCTGGCTGTGAGGAAAGGCTGAAAGTCTCAAAGCTGATAGAGAGCTCAAAGTTAGAAAGGAGATACGGCAGTAGGACGTGAACTCTGGCAATGGCCTTGTCTGAGAACTGGAGGTATACTTATATGTAGAAGATTCGATCCGTGATAGCTTCTGCCCAGGAATAAGTATGGTGATGAAGAGATGAGATAGCGTGCAAGGCAAGGGTTCAAGTTATTTCGTCCTCAGCAAACCTGATTCAACATGTTTGAATATGCATGAGTGAAACAGGAAGAATCAAGCATGATATGTGCATTGTGTGATATGTGGATTGTGTGATCATATCAGTGGTTCTCAAGCTTCGTGCCTGTTAGGACTGACTGCTCAGGGAGCTGGCAAAAATTCTAGACACCCAAATACAACCCTTCAGGATTCTAATTCAGTAGATCCTGGGTGGATCCCAGGAATCACTAATGTTCTGACCTGTATCTGATGATTAAGAATTAGGCGATCAGAAAAAGTAACCTTGAAAGACACTGGGGTATGTATGCAGAATAGTGTTTTACACACACATAGAACTTGAGGTCATCGCAATGTCTAATGTCTATTCTGATATGGCCACAAATCTTCCCAGGGGAGTAAACAATTTTCCTCCATGGACAGCTCAAGGGTAAGTGTCTGACTCATCCTCATCTTTGTTCCCTTTTTTAAACCATATTTAAAATCCTCTCCTTGCGTTCCACTTATTTATTAACTTTGGGAGCTTTTATTCCTTGAATGCTCTGTCTATAAGAATGTTGGCTGTAGAAACTCCTCAGACGCCATTTATGTACTGTTCATTCCATTTTAAAATAAACAATATATGAGACTTTGCGACTTCGCGGCTGCTGCCACTGGCAATAATGGGACCATGGGAAAGTGACCTAACCGCATGGAGTTCACATAGTCTCATCTTGAAAATGAGGAGATCTGACTAGACCGTTTTTAGGATCCCCTCTCTGACTCTATAGTTTCATGAGTAATAATTTAGGATGTGTATCCATTTCAGGGTTGGAAGGGGTCATAACTGAGATCTTGCCAGTCCATCCTTCCAAATGTTGGATCTGTCCTGCCTCTCCCGGTCCCTTTCAGTGTGGGGACCAGGGTCGCCCTTGCCACCCCTTCTTAGGGTGGGCACAGGCTCACGTAGGTAAAGCAGGAATGTGTCTGCGGTGATGCTCCCATTTGAGAGACTGCCCACGTGAGATGCTCTTTTTTGATCTTTGGGGTTTTATAATCTCAGCAAACTTTCCCCTACAGTTTGAGATGGAAAGGAAAACTTCTGGACAAGCACTAGGAAGACTGTCCCCAAGGGAGCAACAGATTCCTCTTCTGAGGGAGAGGTGTTTATCCTTCAGGGGTGGACTTCATGAACAGAAAAAAGTCATGAATGGACCATGTCAACGTTTTATGAACAAAAACAAAACGTTTTATTAACAAAAACAATCCTGTTTTTGAGTGCCTAGAATTTTTGCCAGGAGTGAGTTAAGAGCGTTTGTGCTTGGGTTCCGAATATGAAATGGGAAGATGTATAAACCTGTTTCCTTTATAATGTCCCAATTTTAGGAGGTAAATTTACTATTTATTACAAGAAGGTAATAGAAATTCAGTAAGAAAGCTTCAGAAAATAGAGATTATTATAGAGAAGAAAATTTCACTTATATTCTTCAAAATGGGAATAACTACTAACGTGTGTATCCTAGTCATTTATCTCTCTGTGTCTCTGTCTCTGTATGTCTTTCTGTTTCTTTGTGTGTGTGTGTAGATATAATTTTATTTGAAAATGGGTCAATCCCAGAGATGATAACCTGATTTTTCCCCCTAGGTCACGTTTTTTTTTGTTTGTTTGTTTTTACTGACTTTTGGCCCTATAGCTCAGGGGTTAGAGCACTGGTCTTGTTTTTACTGACTTTTATTTATTATTTGTTTTTTAGGTAGGCTCCCTTCCTAGCACGGAGCCCAACCTGGGGTCCTAACTCATGACCCTAAGACCAAGACCTGAGCCCAGATCAAGTGTTGGATGCTCAACAGCCCAGGTGCCCCCCCCACTTTTTTTTTTTTTTTACTTCTTTTTAATGGCCATCTTGAGTTCCATCTTATAAATATATCACAATCTCTTCATCCCATTCTCTTGTTATTAGTGGAGTTAATTTTAGGTGCCACATATTATGTAATAATAATCTTTGCCTTCCATTTCAGCTGTTGGAGCAAACCTACCAGTAAAAGTTTTCAGTACCCCAGCAGAGCAGTGGTCGGTCATTTCTGACCTAGCCCAGCCGGATGAGACAATGAGCTTCCCCGGGGGTTGCTCAGTCATCTCAGCTCGGCACCGGTGGGCCCATGGGTCTTGTGTTAGATGCTTGGGATCCAGCAGGACTTTTCCCCTGGGAACTGAATGAGTGCCGAGTCTAATAACAAAAGTTACAGCGCTATCGAAACTGCCACTGTCCCTGGAGAAGGGGCCTTCCTCTCATGGTCCCGTCCTGGGACATCTGGGCTCTAGCAGGTTTGGGGGTTCCAAACGGTAAAGAGATTTGGCCCGAAACAAGAAGCTTTAACCTTCCTTTTGTTTTCTGTGAGCCTTACGAGCATATATTTAAAACTGCTGGAAGAACCCTTTGCATTAGCCGTTCCACTTGGAGCAGGGCAGGCTCCTGCATTGGAGCAGCATTGGCAGGCTCCTCTGCGTATACATTTGTGCCTCCCGCCTCGTCCAGCTGAGCCAGAGATTCTAGATCTTTACCGCCTTGTGTGCCGTGAACATCTCATGATAGCGTGAGGCTCCAGCCCTTGGCGGGATTCTTTGCCTTTAACCTTTCCGCGGGCGTGCTTACAAACCTTTGTTACAGCCAGGCCACATTTGCTGATGTCTCCCCGTGGAGCATGTACCTGGCTGGAAACCCCTTGCAATAACTTTTCGCTAAAGTGTAACAATATATACATCGGCTCGCCAGTAAGAACTGCACCGTGTGGAAAAAGCCTGAGACCCAACACAGCCGTCTTGGTACCAGGCTGGACCAAACACAAACAGCAGGTGTGCCTGACCCCCCAACCCCCGTGACTTTCTTCCTCTAACAGCATCTTAAACTCATTTGTGTCTGTTCACCTCGGCTGCTGGGATCCAGCCCGGCTCCCACCTTATCTGGACTAGAATATTTCCGAGCTCTCGTTATTGATTGCTCTCAATTTCCTTGTCACTGTCCTATATGCTCCCTGCACAAGAGTCAGAGTGGGCTTTCTGGAATGGAAGTCTCGTTGTGTCTTTCCCGGGGGATCAGAGAGGCTGAATAAGAGCCAACAGGCCAGACCTCCCTTAATCGGGCCTCAGCCAAATCTCTAGCCTCATGGCATGTCCCGATTCCAGATACAAACAAGGGTCTCCCTCTCAATGTCTCGATTTGCATTAAGTGTCACCTACGCAGGGAGGCATTCCCTTGCACCTCCTCTGACGTTTCAGTGCCCCTCACTCCTCCTCTCGCTCACTTCCTGTCCTCCCCCATCATATTTCTTTATCTTCCTCATTTTCTGTCTCTGCTTCCTGAATGTAACTTCTTTGGGGTTTTGTCTTTTCAGGTGACTGTGCCATCTCCAGCGCCTAGAATATTTCCTGGCAAGGAGAGGATATAGAAAACATTTGTTGAATGAACTTCCTGCTCCGTAGCCTACATACCAATGATGCATATTTATAAGGTGTATTTCTATAGCCTTCCTAAAAGGCAGGTGGAGTCATTACCAGAAGTTTTTAAGTCAAATCATAGGAACGGGGAGAGGGAGGGCAGGGGTAAACCTTTTCTTCATGCCCCTCTACTATATCTCCTAAATTCAATCACACTACTTAAAATTCTTATATTATGCTGTACTTCCTTTTTGGAGCTTTTATCACTCTTCTAATTTTAAAATATTTTTGTGTATTTTGTGATTATTATCTATTTTCTTAATAGATTAGAAACATCACGGGGTAGAGACCATGTTTGTTTTGCTCAGACCCAATGAATAAATGAATGAATAATGTGCCCGTTTTCCAGCAGCCACAGATAACAGGGCTGGGAAATTTACTCTGGAGGGAGGAAAAATCAGTTATGAAGGAAAACCTAAAAATGGCCTTCCTGCCTAAAAAGCATTAGATCCTTGGCTTCTGAGAGAAACAACAGAAGTTTTTGCCTCTTGTTCCTCCCCTAAATTGCTAGATTCCCACGAGCCAGGCCTTGCTTGAATCGAAGAGAAGCAAACTTTCAAGATGGACGCTTGGCCCGAGATGGATCCATGGGTGGCCATTCTTTAGGGGTTAAGAAACTAAACAGTTATGAGCATTTACTGGTATTTTTGCAACCTCCTTGGACTTTACTGAACAACCTCTGAGAACCTGATTTAAGAGGTAAAATCAGAAACTGATCTGAAATCAAAGCGAAGCAGGGTACCATTTGCCTGAAGATTAGACTTAACCCTGTGGAGGACTTTCCACCAATCTGGTGGGAGAGGGAGGTTTTCTTCTCTAATTATTCAATTTTTTGCTCAAAAAACTGTTTTCATTCTACTGTGCTGAATGCCAGATGGTAGAAACTTATGAAGAAGAAAGTATTTGCGAATAATCATGCAGCCTTTTGATTGCCAGCTTTCCTAGTCATCAACTCTACTTCTTTCTTCCTTCCCCACCTACCGCAACATGGCTGACAGCACGAGTGGAGGGGTCGCTGCCAATGAACTCAGCTTGGGAGCTCTCCTTCCGCAGAAATGTGCCCAGTCCAAGACGGGCTCCCCAGTACGGTGTGGGATACTTTTCAGGTGGTTAAAAATGCAAAATAAGGGAACATAGTGCCCTTGCAATTTTCTCCAGAAAGATTGGCCACAAAATCCTCAAGCACTCTTAGCTCGAGTCTATTATGCTGACATTTTTCTTTTCACTATTTTCATGAGTTTTGAATTTTGAGACGGATTCCACTGGGGATAGTGGAAAGCAGGCTCGGGAAACATTTTTTGTTTTTTAATCTAGATCAGATCTAGTTTTTGATGTAAGACAAACAATAGGGATATAATGAAGCAGGCAAGTGGAGTTATGCAAGTCAGTTTTGTTGATAGTATCTAAAAGCGCTTTTACATCAAACCATTTCCTTAAATATAGTATTTGCCTTTTAGGAGCCTACCCTCTGCCAAATGTTTCCCAATAAAAAGTTTGCCCATTATTTACATTATGGCTGAATTTTGATTTTCTGGTCATTTGAAGAATGTTCTATGACACCCATCATGGGGTGATCTTTGCTATATCAATCACATATTGGAATGAAGAGAACAAGAATCACCGGAACGATAGCCAAACCTCAATGAAAAAGTGTGTTCAGTTCGCATCAACCTAGGAAATGCCAGGTGTGGAAAGACCGTGATGGACCAGGTATGACTCCAAGCTCCCAATGTCTATCAAGCAACTTAAGTGGAACGACCACCCTGCAAAGTGGGACTGTATAAAGGAACCCCTCTTGAATGATGAGGTTACTGAGGGTCAGCGGTTAAGAACCTGTCCCGGCTTCCACGGCCAGCAAGAAATAGAGCTGGACATGAGACAGGTAGCTTCAGCCAGAATTCACACCCTCAACCACTGCCCCGTACTGCCTGTTTCATCATACGACCAAAAATACACACCAGGGAAACGGTTTCCATAAGAGGAATCATAAAAGGTGGTGTGATTTCCTTTCCTCACAGATTTTTCTTCGACTCTTACCTGAGGAAACATGAGGACGCTGGAACCCTCTGTGTGAGTTGGGTGAACACGTGAGCTCTAAATGCCTTTGTCTTCTCATTTACGAAATGAAGTCATTGTAATAATAATTTCCGAGGTCCCTTCCAGCTCTCGTTCACTGTGCAAGCGCCTTGGGCGCACGCGCGCACACACACGTGTGTGTGTGGGGGGGGTTGGGAGGGTGAGTCACCTGAGGGGGGGTGGTGTGGATGAAGACGGTGCCTGAGGAAGAACGGAGTTTTCACAGAAAGAAGGGGATTAAATAACTCATCTAAATGACTGTGACAGCACATTTACGTCCCTTGTGAGCGGTGGGGCCTTCCTCACTGACTCAAAGCTTCATCACTTCCAAGTTTTATGCCATGTATTTACTGGTGGGAATTACGTCTTACAGCCCCGGCCATTTGCAAGGGGTTCAGATCATAAATGGTTTTTTTTCCCACCTCATCAGACCTACACATGGAAGTAATTAGATTCTTCCAGTTACAAGGAAATCCTGTTTGATATCATCACCTAACGGTTTCCTCGAGACGATCAGCAGAGGCTAACCTGCTTTCTATGGAAATAAAGATACCTTGAGGAATGCAGATATCTGTTCTCCTTGGGGATATTTAGAAATTCTTTTCACATGATTTGTAAGATTCATCAATAACAACAGCAAAAATTACAACAATAACAGTGCCTGGTGGTGGGTGCCTGGTGGACACATGAATCGGTATAACCATTCCCACCAGCCCCACAGAGATCAAATTATTAGCCATAATCAGCAGATTGGAAACACGGGAAGCACGAGACTGGAAATCGCAGAAGCAAGATTCACCCCCTGGGCTCTGCGAGCTTCAACTACACAGCACGCAACACAAATTCACTCCAGGAACACGCAACAGACTGCTAACTTAGGAAAACAAACTGCTGTCTTTTTTTTTTTTTTTTTTTTTTCCAGTAATACTGAGATTTTCATTCTCCGGGCCTCTCAAAATTTCTCCCTTTCCATTGTCACTATTAATTCAAGAGCGTTCCTAACTCCTGGCTAGATTCTGCAACATTGGCCTAATGTTAACCAGTCGGTGTGTCCAGGGACCAGCGGCAGGAGGCCTCACAGGGGAGCGTCGTAGAAAAAGAGACTCTCAGCTCCCCTAGTCCCCTTGGCTGAGACTCAGCATTTTCACAAGATGTCCAGGTGAGCCCTATCCCATTGCAATCCCGGAATCCGTGGTTGGACTGGTTCACCCCAAGGCTGAGAATCAGTAGAGCTCACTGAGCTTCAGAATCAGCTGTGCCTGCCTGTCCCACCTTTACTATCCCCCGACACAAGCGTCTGCTCACACTGCAGGCTGCTTTTGCATAAGTCCCTTTTCTCGTGCTCTCGTGTCCTTCCTGAAGTTCCCTGCTCTTTGTGACTTTATCAAATCCTGCCCTTCAAGGATGGCTTCATGACCTGAAAGGAATCCCAACACTGTACTTCTTCTGATAGGTGTTGCCTGAAACCACACACAGCGACATTCGTCTGGTGTTACTCACACTAGTGGCCTCCCTTGTGTGAACTTGGCATCACGAATAAAATGGCCAGTTCACCAACGTGATTCCATATGGCCTGGACCACAGAGAGGCACATTCTGAAATCCACTAGATGAGTTTACCTCCATTGGTCTGTCTAACCTCTCACAGTCCAGGATTTTATATTTGAAAACCAGACACCCAGGACGCTTGGGTGGCCCAGTCAGTTAAGCGTCTTCCTTAGGCTCAGGTCGTGATCCCGGGGTCCTGGGATTGGGCCCCATGTAGGAATCCCTCCTTAGTGGAGAGCTTACTTCTCCCTCTCCCTCTGCCTGCCCCTCTGCCTACTCGTGCTCTCTCTTTTTTTTTTTTTCTGTCAAATAAATAAATGAAATCTTAAAAAAAAAAAAGGAAAACCAGACAACCTATAACTGGGTGTCTTATTTTGCATTGATCACTCTTCTGCAAAGCACTGTGCCCTATATATTGTAGAGAATGATTGAATGAGATCTGTGCCTTATGCAGCTCATAATCTAATCAAGGAAAAATCCTTATTTTGATTTTTGTTTTCCCAAAATCTGTACCACTGTTTCAAATGACTGTCTTCACAGAGGGTCAATAAGTCAGTATAGAAGCAGATCTTAACAAATCAGAGCATTTGGAAACGTGGCTTAGAGCAAGACATAAAAGAAAACAGGAGGGATTAAGTTACGTTAATTATTTTAATCATTTTAGGTAATATACTTTAAACAGTTCAATTTATTTCTTCAAGTGCTTGTTTCAAGTGCCTGATTCAAATTCAGGAAAGAGTAAGGGATCAAAGAATTTATCTTTGTTACACTGATTCACAATTTTCCTTAAGAAGAATAAAACCAGCAATCGAACACCAAAAGCAAATGAGGAAAGGGTTAACCCACACGCAGAAACCCTCCACTGTTTATATTTATTTAAAATTAATTTTTAATTCCTAGGAAATCCCACAAGGCTGTGAACTACAAAAGGTAAAAATGCAAGTTGTGCCACAGAGTGTAGGACTTCGTATCAATGTGTTCTAAAGTTTTTCATACCAATCCAGAAATTCTGAAATCAGAGTTTGTGTGTTGTGTTTGGCTGCAACTTGTTTGGCAGTGAGAAATGAAATATTCAACTAATCAAGGCTTAAAAGATACTGGGATTTGTTATTTCACTTGACAAGATGTCTGCAGGAAGTTTGGTTTCAGTGTTGGTAAATTCAGAAGCCCAAGAATGTCGAGGTTCGGAGCTGCCTTCTCTCGTCCTTCCTTTCTTGGTATCACAATGGCTATGGCAGGTCAAAGGACCATGTCTTCTTAGACAACATCTGAGGCAGGAAGCGTCCAATCACATTTAAGAGTGAAGAAAATGTTGCAAATGTCTGCCCAGGAGCACACACACTGGTCAAGAGATGGTCATATGCGTGTGCTCAAACTAATCACCGGGGAAGATATTTACATCCTTGCTTAGCCCAATAAATCCCAGCCCCTCACCGTACTCTGCTCCCACTCCTGCCCAGCCTGGGAAGGAGGTGTCTGGAACATATGGTTTCCCAGTATCAGAACAGAGCTGAGATTCAATCAGGAAGAATGGAAACTGGAGTGTGGGCAGTCAGCATAGCCTGCCCCAGATATTACTGAGAAAATACAACTTCACAGAGTTACACGACAAAAAATATTTACACAAAAATCTCACAATAACTCTTACTAAAAAGCATGGTGATGATCTGTGCGAATGAACTGAGGGACACATGGATTAAATTTCCCTTAAAATATACATGGGTTTGGATTGTGGGGGGATGTTCTTAGGAAAACATGTTCTGAGTTTTACCAAACCCAAACTGTTGGGCGGTGGGGGCGTGGGGGATAGTCTCAGACAACTGACAACTGAAAACATAGAGTCACCCACCAGGGATTCAATGCTGAGGGTGGTTGGTTGAAAGTTTTGAAACCCTGTGGGATGGTCCCTGATGAGCCAGTGTCTCTGGCCATCTCCAGCTTCCTGAGATTGAACCAACCTGCAACAGAAGCTCAGATGGCCAAAGGCCAGGCAAAGTGGGTTTGAATTGACTAATTAATGAGCCCATGTGTCCGTGGAGCCGAATCACCAAGATTCTTTTGCTCTCCTGACACGTAGCACGCACTGTATTGTGCTCTAGACATTCGAAAAGACAAAAAGTCAGAGTCCTTGCCCTTGAGATGTCTGTGTCCCTTGGAGAACAGTCAATTCGAAGTGATGGCTAATTGCCATCACAAAGCATCTCTGTGTGCAATAGAAGCAAGAGAAGGAGCGCCTGCTCGGTGGCGGTTTCCAGCATCCTCTCCCCACCCCGTGTGTTTAAAGCTACAAGTCAAATACACAAGACGGGCTCAATCCCCAAATGCAGGTTTCCAAGGCATTTTCCCCTTTAATATTTGAACCCACATGTATGTGAAAGGAAATTTAATCCATATGTTTCTGAATCATTCATACTTAAATCATAATAATTTGTTTTGTAAGAGCTGTTAAGGTCCAAGAAGCCTTTGGGGCTTTTTCTTTCTTTTCTTTCTTTCTTTTTTTTTTTTTTTTTTTTTTTGGGGGGTCAACAGGAAGTTGATTGAACCAAGAGTGAGTGACCTCTGATAGCAGAGGAGTCATCGAAGGCCCAATACTACGAATCCATGAAATTCAAATGGCCTGTGCTCTTGGCAGATCCCACAACAAACTCAAACACGTTGACTCTGTTGCAATCGCTGTGCCGCTTTTCCAGGTTATGGCCCTTCATAAAAAATCCTGCCGGGAGGTGTTTGGATTATATGTGCCCCAATTACATCTTCTTTGTGTGCTCATATGATGCAACGGTCTAAAGGCCGGGGGACCGAAACGCTAGTTTAGTCCTCAACTATCAATCAGGCCGTTTTGAAATTGGAAAACTGGTCTTTCCCTGCTTGTAAATGCTACCCCTAGTGCCCCAAACAACTGTTAGAAAGTTTTCTTTGGGATTTAACTAAGATTCCTGGGGATTTAAGATACTGGCTGCCAGATTGTTAAAATGCATTAATGTTTATAGTGATTATGATTACGAGAACTAATAATAAATACTTGCATATACCTGGAATGGAGCCCAAATCCTACTGTTTCGAAAGAAAGACTCAGTGTAAAGCCACAGCCCTCTGGAAAGCTACACACAGGAAAATCTGGGACCAGTCTAGACCCACAGAACTGCAGCTAAATTCCAGCAGCGGGTTAATCAAATTCTCCCCTGACCCTTTCTAGCGCTTTAAATAATTACAAAAGAAACATGGAAATCTTCCTTGTTTCTTTTCATTACTACCAATTTGGGCCAGCTGACTGTGTGAAAGCTTTGCTTTTCTGATTGCATCAAGCACGGCACAAGCAAAAGAACTAGCTGCCGTCAGAAGTCTCCCATAAGGGCTACCGTCAAGGACACGACTAGCTTCTATGTCCCGTTATCACCCAGGAGGCTGAACCCTGGTAATCGCATCATTCTCCATTCTGTCTACAGGAGGTCAGCTCAAGTGGCAAGAGCCTCTTGCTGGTGAATGAGACTCAGGTCGAAGGTCTGGTTTATTGTGGGCCCATTAGCTCTCTTGAACCACACAGGTCACACCCCAGATGGGATCACACCCCAGGAGGCTGTCACGACTGTCACGAGGAGCCAAGTTCTTCCTCCTGCTCAGAAAACAGTTCCTGGTATGTTTGCTCTCCTCACAGGCCAGGGGCACTGTTGTTACGTGCAAGGGGCTGCACGATCACGGCTTTCATTCCAAAGTCCCTCTGTCACATTTGGTCCTGATAGCGCTTTCTCATCCACGGCTGAAGCCACAGGTGAGACTGTGGACTCCTTTGTTCCCAGCCAAAAACAATGTTTTCACACCTTTTGATAGCAATCTTAATACTCAGGTACCATTCAGGGGATCGTTTTTCCGTTCAGTCCTAGAAAAGGTTTCCACTGTAAAATATCTCTCACCAGAGAAGATGATAACGAGAGTGAAATTTACATGAAAACAGAAAAAACGTACTTTTCAGAGGCCACAGAGCTAAAAAAGCAAACTTCCCTTAAAGAAACAGTTGCTCTACCAAGAAGAAGAAGAAGACGGGGAGGAAGGACAAGGAGGAGGAGAAGAGGAAGAAGAGGAAGAAGAAGGAAGAGGAGGAGGAGAAAGAGGAGAAGAAGAAGGAGACAACTGAGAAACTGTTGAACTTTTAAAGCTAGTCTAATCCCAGGGGTATTGTGTGTCCCTTTTATAGGACAAAAGGGTAGCCTGTACCACGAGCATAATACCAGTGGCTGTATAAGGCAAGTGTTTACAAACTGTGCTGGATTGTTTAATCCAAAACGTTTCCCTCCTGCCTCAGGATTGTGTGTCTACATGAAGTTTAAAAGGCTTTTAAAGATAAGGAGGGCCAGCGAGCCCTTGAGAGCCAATGGAGTAGCTTTTTCTCGTTAACCTGATATGGACTGATCTACTGATAGCCAATCCACGGCTTGAAAAGTGAAGAAACAGTGAGACTGTTAGGGCAATCCCCAGGCAGAGCACTGGCTGAAGCCAAAGGCTGAGACACAAAGAACAGTGGGAGGAAAGGAGCCTACTTTATAATTTTTATACTCTATCCACCACACGTTTTAAGAGCAATCACTGGACTCGCGGTTCGAGGATCCCAACCAGGGTCTGGGCACCGGGGACAAGTCTCCCACCTTCTTGGATTTTCAGTCACCTGCGTAAGGGTCCTTTATGGCCTAAGTGGCGGAGAGAGCCACCTGCCTTTGGCTAAGATTTCCTCACACATCCTTTGATCAGATTCACCTCCTAAGTGAATAGAATGCTTTTTTTTTTGCTATATTTTTATTTTTAGAAGCTTTATTATGGTATAACTGACATAGAATAAGTTACCCACATGTATAGTATTAATGTGTTAAGTTTTGACATCTATATATACTTATGAAACCTTCACTACGATTAAGAAAATGTACCCCAATGCTCACAGCAGCAATGGCCACAGTCACCAAACTGTGGAAAGAACCAAGATGCCCTTCAACAGATGAATGAATAAAGAAGATATGGTCCATATATACAATGGAGTATTATGCCTCCATCAGAAAGGATGAATACCCAACTTTTGTATCAACATGGACGGGACTGGAGGAGATTATGCCAAGTGAAATAAGTCAAGCAGAGAGAGTCAATTATCATATGGTTTCACTTACTTGTGGAGCATAAGGAATAACACAGAGGACATAGGGAGATGGAGGGGAGAAGTGAGTTGGGGGAAATCGGAGGGGGAAATGAACCATGAGAGACTGTGGACTCTGAGAAACAAACTGAGGGTTTTGGAGGGGAGAGGGGTGGGGGGTTGGGTGAGCCTGGTGGTGGGGATTATGGAGGGCACAGATTGCATGGAGCACTGGGTATGGTGTATAAACGATGAATGCTGGAACACTGAAAAGAAATAAAATAAAATAAAATAAAATTTAAAAAAAGAAAGAAAGAAAGAAAAGAAAAGAAAATGAACACATCAATCTTCCCCAAAAGTTTCTCCCTTGCTCCTCTGTAGTCTCTTCTTCCACCTCTTCTCATCACATCTTCCTCCTGGCTGATCTGGTTTCTATCACTATGGATTATTTTAGGTTTTCTAGGATTGTGCATAATTGGAATAATATGGTACATACTATTTTTTGATGTTTTTCACTGGGCATAATTATTTTGTGACTCATTCACTCTGTTGTGTCCAATTGTTTTTTTTTTCCTTTTTTAGCACTAGATAGTATTCTACCGTAAGGATATACCACAATTGTCCATTCACTTGTCCATGAACATTTGGGCTTCCAGTCTTGTTCTGCTTCAAATACAGCTTCTATAAGCATTCCCATACACGTTTTTGAACAGACATGCTTTTGTTTCTCTGGGGTAAATGCCAACAGCTTGATTATACAATAGTAGGTATTTAACCTTATAAGAAGCTGCTGGACTGTTTTCCAGTGTGGTTGCGTCACTTTACAAAGTTCTAATTGCTCCATATCTTCACACTTTGATACAGTCTGGTTTTTGAAAATTTTAGCCATTCTAAGAGGTTTATAGTAGTATGTCATTTTGATTTTATTTGCAGTTCCCTAATGATTAATGCTGCTGAACATTTTCTTAAAGATTTTATTTACTTATTTGACAGAGGGAGAGAGAGAGAGCACATACAGGCAGAGGGAGAGGGAGAAGCAGACTCCCCACTGAGCAGGGAACCTGACACGGGGCTCGATCCCAGGACCGTGGGATCATGACCTGAGCAGAAGGCAGGCGCTTTACCAACTGAGCCACCCAGGTACCCCTGCTGATCATTTTTGATGTGCTTATTTGCATCCATATATCTTCTTGGTGAAATGTCTGTTCAAAACTTTTGCTCATTTTTTGGAGGGGGATAATTTGTTCTCATCTTCAAGTTTTGAAAGTGCTTTATATATTCTGGATGGAAGTCCTTTAACAGCTAGATAATTTGCAAATATTTTTCTCTTAAACTGTGGCTTGTCTTTTCATTTTCTCATTAGGGTCTTTTGAAGAGCAAAAAGTTTTATCTTTGATAATGGGTAATTTATTAGCTTGCTATTTGATGAATAGCGATTTGCATACTGTATCCAAGAAATCTGTAGAACTCAAGGTCATAAGGATTTTCTCTTCTATTTTCTTCTAGAAGTTTTATGTTTTATGTTTATGCCAATGATATAGTTCAAGTATGCTTTTGTATGTGATGGAGGATGTGACTTGAAGTGGGGGGGCATAAGCAGTTAGAGTTTTTAACCAGGTAAATGAAGAGATAAATAATAAGAAAAAAATGACTCTCTAGCAGTGTTGTGATAAAGTCTGAAAGCAAAAGAAGTAAACTCCTTGAAACTCAAAATGGTAATAACTCATGTAATGCTGCTTTCTTCTGCTGAGTCTACCTAATATGTATGCCTTTGAAGTAGTGTTGGGACTTCCAAATGCTTTAATTAATTTTGTGTAATTTGTAAAGTAAGTCAAGGACAAATAATAGCTATACTGAAAAATTCAGCAACTCAGAATCTATTAGAAGTGTTGGTTCTCATTGAATTAGAGTGAGGGCAAAAAAAATGGAGGAAAGAAAACTCTGGGAAGAATAGGTTATACCAAGAAGGAAAAAAAAAAAAAAAAGAAAGAAAGAAAAAGAAAAGAAAGTGCTATGTCAGGCAGTAAGAGTGTCCAAAGCCTGGGGCAAGTCATCCTTTAGTGACTGTGCCTGTAGCTTTGGCTGCTGAATCATCATCAATGAGACAGCTCTTGCAAAGTGTGAGATTTGGAAAAACAAAAGAGACTGTTGGGAACCACTAAGGGGTTCCTTACCAGGCAAAACAATACCTCCTTTGCTTATCATTTGGACCCTGCCCTTCCCATAGCTCTTGGACACTGGCATGCCTGAAGACAAAGTTATGACTTGGCTGAAGCGACCAAACAAAATAAGCAAATAGGAATCGACTAATTAAATGACTGCAAGGCCCTGTGATAGGCCCTGTATTTATTCTTCTGCCTGAAAATCTCCCAAACGCCCTGTTACATCACCCTTGCCGCAGAGTAATGAAGTTTCTCTCCTTTTTTTTTTTATTTTAAAGATTTTATTTATCTATTTGACAGAGAGATCACAAGCAGGCAGAGAGGCAGGCAGAGAGAGAGGAGGAAGCAGGCTCCCTGCTGAGCAGAGAGCCCGATGCGGGGCTCGATCCCAGGACCCTGAGATCATGACCTGAGCCGAAGGCAGCGGCTTAACCCACTGAGCCACCCAGGCGCCCCAAGTTTCTCTCCTTTTAAGCTTCAGAAAAAAACGTGGTTATTCACCTCTCGAGTTGCACATGGGAAAATACAAAAGCACAGAGTGAAAAGGTCTTAGCCTGAATGATCCTGGCCCCCTCTCCCTTGTCTTCTTCACTCTGTTCCTGTTGTTATGGAAACTACTTGCAGACCTTGGGAAAAGTTGCGCTGAGTATGTGTGTGTGTGTGTGTGTGTGTGTGTGTGTGAGAGAGAGAGAGAGAGGCACACGTGAATGGCTAATATGTGATAAATATAAAATATTTTTATATATTTTATATATACCCACACAAAAAAGGCTAGAAATCTCTTGGGACAAATCCTGCCTTTTCGTAAGTATGCCTACATAGCTCATTTCTACCAGTAATCAAAAGTCACCAACATTTATTGAGCAAGAAGATACTCTAGCATTTTCTTGTTCCTTTGATTTACATCATCTCAATTATTCTTCATAACAGCATGAATTTTGGGCAATATGAACATTCTCATTTTCCAAGGAAAGCCACAAAAACTCCAGGCAATTAAGTATCTCAGTCAAGATCAAACTCAAGTTCTCCTGCTTCCACAGCCTTGGCTTGCAAGTTTGAGCCCTGCTTCCCCTTCACATAGCCCAATGCAGGCCAAAGTCTGCCAAAAGAATTATATCGCAGGAAATTCAAACTCTATCTGAGTAATGAAATTAAGTTTCTTATTTAAATTATTCAAACTACTTTTTGACAAATAGAAATACATTCATTATGCAAATGTTTACCTATAGTATTTCATTTTGTCAGGATTAAAATGTGTTCATAAAAGAAATATAAAGCCAAAAAGAAAAAGAAATCCGTAAGATTCTATAATCCACCAATTTAATGATCCAATAAAACAAGATTAAATAAAGGACTACGCCCAAAGAGTTTTACTTACATCCAAACTTGAGAATTATATTGATCAATTATGGGTTAATCTAAAGCATTTAAAAATCCTTCGTGTCTAGGTTCCTGGAAAGAATGCTCGTGGGTGAACCAAGGGTCATTCTTGTCACCAAGTCTAAGGCTGGACAGCATCGAGTAGGTCACGCATAGTCTCTGATTCAGTTTCCCACCTATAAAATGAGGCTTGGAACTACAGGACCCTCGGGACCCCTTGCAGCTCAGATACTGTGTAACATGGGACAGGCTTTTGTTAGGCTCGACACTCGTGCTTTATCACTTTCTATCTTTGCAGGAGATGGGGCAAATTTGGCATGTTGTTCTCTAACCTTGACACCTGCAACAGCCTAAGATCTAATTCCAACCCTCTAGAGAAAGTGGCAAACTCTACCCGGAGGGCTCGTTTGTCCCCATCAACAGGTATCTGGGTTCCCAGGTCATCTCAGCTGACACTTCCGAGTTGCCTGCCTTCGCCTCTTCACAGCCATCCCTTTTCGCACGTGGGGAAGTCAGGGGAAGAGTGTGGTGGATGCTGAAACCCTTGGCTGGGCTCTGATCCGGAAGCAGCAGTCTTGGCTGGCAAATCGCTGTTTAAGAACAGGAGGGCTTGCAGCAGGCACGGTTCCTCCTTTCTGTTTGCGTGACATCTTTATGTGGCAATGGCTTATTCATTTCTCTGGGGCGTGGTATCGAGAGAGTTTTGTGAACGGTTTCTAGTCCTCTCTCTCTGCCCATTTCAGTGATGATTTTATCAGAAAGGCAGTTCTGAGCAACATCTGCCTGCATCGGGAATCTCTGGTCGGTCACCCCGGCTCCGTGTGCACATAAACGTCTAGCAGAAGATTAGAGAGACTAAAGGTACACTGGGAATTAAGCAACACGACATTTACATAACAACCGTTTATGACTTCGGGGGATATATGAAACAATGAGGATGATTCTTAGCACAGGGCTGGGGCTTCCACAGCCAGATTCCCAGGACCCTTAATGAGAATCATGTGGCCGAATCCTGTCACATCTGCTGAGAACTTAGCCAGATGTGTTCTCGTTACGTGAGCTTGGGGAGTCCACAGACAGCAGGTCGAGCTGGCATGCTCTTTGCCAGGTGCCACATGCTTGTCGACGTGTTGGGGCACGTGCTTTTCCTTCGATCTTGCTTTGCTTCCCTCAGGGTATTTCGGGGACACGAGTGGGAAGGACAGAGAGTAGAGGAGGAAAATGAGGTAAGTCCCATAGAGCCACTGCCATGTGGGTGACGTTGTCTTTCACAGAAGACCCATTTGCGTTGGGCTTCAGAATTGCAGAATGCGCCTGCTCTCATTTTTGGTGCCTGAGCTAGATTTGTCATGAGAACATAGGCCCCCATCAAAGAGTTCATTGTATGGGGCATCAGGGAGAGCCCGAGGGCATGGCTCCCTGCTGCCTGTCCACCTGCGGGAGCCTTCCTCTGCAGCCTGGGGATGGAGCAGGGACTCGCCCTCCTCTGCCATAGCCCTGAGAGGGCCGTAGGCTGGTGCTCATGAAATGGCTCATCTTGGTACATGTGCCTTGAAAACAAAGAACGCGATTTAGCTTCTGCTCCTTCCCTTGAAGTCTGTATCTTTCATCGTTCTGATGCCTCATGTTGCACTTCTCCCATGGGCACGGCCAGCAACAATAGGGACCACAATGGGGACCCATCTCGCTCAATAACACACCAAGGTTCAGAGAATTTAATCGCATCACAAATCCTGGGACCTGGCTCAAAAACAAGTAGAAAATGCCTTCTAAGGGTCTGAGGGCTTTTCATTTCCCCTGCAAGTTCACCCGGGTTTCAGAAGTTATAGCCAAGGGTTTTCTTTGGTTTGGTCTGGTTCGCCTAAGTTAGGGCCCTCGTCCGACAATTCATCATTCAAAGGCAAAAATGCTCTGCTGATATGGACCTTATTTTATTTGTTTCAAAACTCATCATTTTGGATGTGAGTCACGAGATTCAGTTAAGAAAAAAGTTCAGTTGCTCCTTTCTTTTTCCCTTTAGGAATTTTTTGAATTCAAGCTCTATCTCACCAAGTCAAAAAGGACAACGCATGTGGGAAAGAGGTGAAGTTCTGGAAGGGAAGAAACGATAAGCCCCAAACCTGAAAGAAAAGCCATTAAACTGCCCAAGGACACAAAGACACTCACTGACCCACCCAATGAACTGAGTCTCCAGAATGAAGGGTCAGATTAAAAAACCGCATCTCCAGCTTTGCTGGAGAGTTAGGGCTTCTAAATTCCCAACTACTGGTTCCGGCAATAAAAACTGATAAAATAAAATAAAATAAAACAAAACAAAATACCCCACATTAGCAGCAAAGGCCCTTATTTTTTCAAGACCTACATAAAGCTATTTAAAATATAGTTTCTTAATTTGTGTTTTATTGCAATGGAAGAAAATTGAGAGAAGGAATGGATTCTTACCTTTAAAAGAAGAATATTTGGGTAGTCTCATGTTTAACGTGATGATTCGTATTTATATTTTCTGCCAGTGTTACCACATTCTTTAAAAGCAAACACCATAGATAGTTGGGGTGAGCTGACCCATGGAACTCAGCTTAGATTGACAATAGGTAGCTGACCTCATTGGTCAGCTACCTATTGTCCCGCCCTCCCGTTTCATTCTTCATGTTGCTTCTGTATGTACTTTTCTATAATAAAAACCTCAGTGATGTTGCTTTTCTGAGTCATGATCCCCACTGCTCCTTTTCAATGAATGGTCCTTACTGTGGCAGACCCATGTTCAGGCTGGATCTCCTGTGGCCTTATGCTCTAATGACACAGGTCCTTTCTCTGTTCTCTGAAAACAGTACACTTCATATACCTTTGTGTGTGCTTTTCCCTCGGACCAAAATATTTATCCTCAATGTTGCACCTGGAAAAATGCCTCCTCTCCTTCAGGCTGAGCTCAGATGTCATTCCCTCCATGGACCTTTCTCGACTCCTCAAGCAAAATTAACCAGTCTGTCTTTTGTCCTGGAGGACAGTTACTGTTTGTAATATGACGTGCATTAGGTATTTGCTTTTCCAACTTTTTCCCTCTGGAATATAAGCTCTTCAATTTATGGGACCATGACCTCATCTTGTATCTCTGGCCCAGCACGTAGTAGATGCTCAATAAATCTTTGTCGAGATGGCCAGTGGACTAAGGAATATCAGTACTTCTGAGTCCTGAACGTTGAGGGAAGAATCAGCTCCTTAGCAAACTTGGAACCCAATATCCATGCTTTGACTTGTCATGGATTTTGCATGCATGGTACAACTCTTTCTCCATCTTTACCCCAGTGGATAAAGACCATTTTTCTGATGCAAAGGCAGGGGACACAAAACTTGCCTGAAGCTGAGACGCTTGTTGACTCTCCTCCTCAAAGCTGCGCTATTCTTATCAAGACGATTAGTGAAATGGACTCTAGTACAAGCGCGCGAACAGAGAGTTTTCCTCCGCCAGGACATGCGAAAGCAAGGCCATTGGAACATGGAACTTTCTGACTGTGACACACAGAAGAGCTGAATTTTTTTCACCGATAAATGCACTGAGAAACATTGGCTATCGTAATAAGTTGCAGGCTTATTAATAAATTTGTGCTGAGGTGATCTTTTATTTATTTATTTATTTTTTAAAGATTTTATTTTATTTTATTTGACAGACAGAGATCACAAGTAGGCAGAGAGGCAGGCAGAGAGAGAGGGAAGAGGAAGCAGGCTCCCTGCCGAGCAGAGAGCCCGACGCGGGGCTCGAACCCAGGAAGGCAGAGGCTTTAACCCACTGAGCCACCGAGGAGCCCCTGAGGTGATCTTTTAAAGAGAGAAGCTACCTACCAGAACTCAGGTGGGGAGCATGACCTACGAGCCCGGCGTACCTGAAGTCAGACCCGACAGGAGGCGGCCATGAGGCATGTGCCCACTGCAGCTCTCTGCCTTGTGCAAGTCACAGACTCCGCGATGGCTCTCTCCTTTGTGTTTCCCCTTCAGCAAAATGATGAGAACAACTTGTAGCATATGGAAGCATTTCTACACTGCAAGTTATTCTGAGGGGGGAAAATGTGATTTGCAAATTCTGTCAAATGGAACAGGCACTTCCAAATGCTACTATGATGTTCAAACACATCCTTGTGTGTCAGAAGAGTCCTACAGATGTTTGCTTTTCTCTTTTTGTCTTTTTTTTTTTTTTCCTCCATGGCTGTAAATGAGAAGAGTGAAGGAGCAGGGCTAGGAGCTTGTCCCACAGTCATTGCCCCAGACTGACGGGAAGACCTTCAGTGGCTGCTTCTGTATCATCAGCCTCATCACAAAGGGTTGCCCAATTATCCTCAAATAACCACACGTTGTGAGCAGCTGTGTACCAGAAGACAAGGATCACAGGAAGGACATTTGTGGACAAGATGAAACCTGAAGATCAGGACAAAACAACCCCTTGCACACGTCTCCACTCCCTTGGGCTTGTCCCTGTCATGACTGACGGGGAACATTTCAACGCTGAGGCGAGGAGACGATAGTCCCCCAGGAGAGTCTGGAGTGGGTCTCTCTGAGCATTTGAACATGAATGGGTGGTGATGTGGGTAGAGAATAAAGGCCACCAGAAATGCCAGATTTATGGCTAGACAATGCCGCAGAGGAACAGAATTACACAATTTCGTAAGAATGGATCCTTAACTCATTTTTTAATAAAAGAACAAAATAGGATATGGAAAATCCACAACAGGGACTATCAGTCCACCAACAGAATATGAAGAGCAGGAAAAATATCTGTGTTTGTTTACTGATGGTGGAGTAGAACTAGGCGCCTAGCAGAGGCAGGGAGTCACACTTCATCACAAGGCAATGGAACCTTCTCTGGGATGTTAAAAGGGCTTTCCCTTCCCACCCCAACAGATGCATGGAAGATGAAAAAAAAGGCATCAGAAATAGATGAAATTTACTCTTGTAATAGCTGCCTCCTTTTTGATACAAGACTATCATACAAAGTAAAACCTAATAAAAGCTTTTACTTTTATTAGTAATCCATTGTCCAAACACCAGAGAGCCACCGGTAGGAGACACTCTTTATGAATAGCCTTAATAAAACAAAACCACCCATTTTCTCTGCATGTTGCGTGGTTTTAGACTTGAACTCTATCTTGATTTCTGAGTGAAGATGACACGGAAACAAGATGACATTAATAACTGGCCTGCAATTTGCTCTGAGCTCTCTCCCACGGCTAAGTAGATTCAGAAGCAGAAATGTAAAGAGAGATAACATTTTTTGTTCCTTCTTCTTCTTCTTTTTTTTTTTTTTAGAAAGCCAGATGCAGAGTAAGAAGTACACTTAAAGACTGCCTAGGAGAAGTTATTTCTGGTACAGAATGGAGAGCTTCTCCGGGGGCGGAATGTAAATCGGTCAGAGATTCTCCAGAGGGTGCGATTGTAGCAGTCAAAGAAGGTGCCAAACACCGGACTCGGGGTTGAAGTGGATTCCGCCGATTCTCACAGCAACACGATGAGGTTCACACAGTGTGTGATTCTTCTTCAACCGTTGAGGAAACTGTGGCTTAAGGAGATTGAATCTGGGAGCCGGGAGGTAACTGGGGACAGAAGCGTCACCCAGGCTGCCAGAGTCCACACCTCCCACTCTGGACCAGCCTACAAAATGCTCGTCCTGGGGCACTCTTGCTTCTTCACGGTATAAGGTTATTTCTTACAACAGATTAGAGCACAGGATCTTCACCTCCAGGTATTTGCAACATGTTTAAAAATAAGCTAAGACCAGTGGTGTCTACATGAACTCTGGCTTTCCAGAAGTTTGTCAAGTGGGTGCAAAGGGAGCATTAGAAGAACCAGAAACGATAGCAATGACATCTCCGCATCTATGACCCATCGGGATAAAGTGGCCCCGCCCCCAGCTTTATCTTAACTAATTCTTGGTTTCCCTTCCCTTTCCCACCTAGATTCCTTCTGAGATCTATTGCTTTCTCTATCTGTTCAGCACGGTGGAGAACACAAAAACCAGAAAACAAATTAACTTTCCTTGTGTTACTAATAATGTGGATGGTTAACTCTCCCCAATGTATGTCTGTTTCCCATAAATTGGTTTAGGAGAAATGAGTTTAGCAGCGTGCATGTCCATTTGTAAAACAATTAAAAACATATAAAAGCAAATTCAATGAGTACATTTTAAAATAGCTTCTGAATAAAAAAGGCTTTCAGATTTTACATGCAACAAATGCTCGTTTAAGAACAAATGAAGTCATGTCAAATACACTTTGTTTTACTAAAATGAAGGGTTGAGTTCAATCTTCCAAAACTCCTAATTTCACTCAAATCCCTCCACTTTGTCATTGTCTCCTACATGTACGCAATTCCAAAATCTCTAGAAATTTCTTTTATCTTCAATTAAGGTCTGATGACCTCACATCCAGCATTTCATGTTAAACATTATCTTCTAATCTGATTCTCCCCTTTATTCTCCTTTTCAAGTCCAGATGTTACCACGAGGGTTAAGCTTGTTCTTTCAGTTCTCTGGAACTGAAACCAGGACACTGCTCGACTTTCTAAAAGGTTCTTTCTAATCTGTGAAGTCAAGCCTAAATGAATATGCTTATTTTATTTATAGATTTTATTTATTTTTTTCCTGAGAAGGATGATGGTGCTTTTTGAAAAAAAAAATTATCATTCAAGTATATAGTTGACATACAATGTTATATTAGTTTCAGGTGCACGACCTAGTGATTCTATAATTCTATACATTACGCAATGCTGAGTCTGCCTAATTTAAAGGCCCCAGCATTGCACCTGAAGCGATCCCAAATCTCCTTTCCAAAAATTATTTCAATATGCCTCCTTAATATTAACTTTTAACTTCAGCCCAACCAACAACCTCATGGTTGCCTGAGTAGACCATGTCTCTATGTGCTGTTTGGAGTTTTTGTCAACATCCTACTTAAGATACACTTCTCTTCCTCCTCTCTGCAAATTATACAGATTCTATAATGCCCAAGCAAAGTCTGCCTTTTCCTAGAAAACGTTTAAACAACTCTGACCTGTTGTCATCTCTCTTCTTCCTGAATTCCTGAATTCCAACCAATGGTTGACTGGCATTCCAGAAGGGCACGTTTGTACTGACTTAAGGTCATTGACAGCTCCATCCCTCCTTACCCCTGAGACAGCAATTCCTTCTTTCCCCCTAACTCTTTTGTCCTCATTTCATGCTAGGATTTTCTGGTCAGAAATTTAGATGTCTTGCCAATCTTTTGTGAAATTTAGGGAGAAACTGTTAATATCACACATTTCAGCAGTAATAACACTAATTTGTAGTGATTTTGTAGTGATCCTTGAGTGACAGACATATCATCTCAAAGGTTCTGGAAGTCCAAGACTTCCTGTGACATGCCCCGAGGAAGACAGGCTGATTGGATGAGAGTCTTGCTGTAAGAGAGCCATGTTCTTTCTGAGACAGCTGCTGATGGCCCTAATGATGACCTAGCCTGGCTTTGACTCTCAGAATTTGGAAGAAATCATTTATCCATATATCTGCTTTTTAAAATAAGAAAAAAAGGGGCACCTGGGTGGCTCAGTCATTAAGTGTCTGCCTTCGGCTCAGGTCATGGTCCCAGGGTCCTGGGATCAAGCCCTACATCAGATCCCCTGCTCAGCGGGAAGCCTGCTTCACCCTCTCCCACTCCCCCTGCTTCTGTTCCCTTTTCGCTGTGCCTTTCTGTCAAATAAATAAATAAAATCTTCAAAAAAATTTTTTTTAAATAAGAAAAAGGGTGATGGAGTTAGTAAATATGTTATATGTATATATCTACAAATACTGTGGGAAACCACCTAGATGAAGATGAGAAAGGAAAACAGAAATGAAATTATGGGTTGTTTTCAGTGTGGTTATCTATTACTCAATAGCTTTGTGGGTTTTAGTCTTTCAATATTCAACAGATATGTATTGAGGACTTACGTGTATCGTGCATTATTCTGGGCACCAGAGAAGGGATGAAGAGCAGTGACAAGAAATAAACAAAAATCCCATCAGTTTTATCAACAGCAATCATCAGACTACTGTACTTAGAATGTTAAGTTAAAAAGTTCAAACTTAAGTTGATTTAGAATATAAAAGACCACATTGGGCAAAGCACTGGGAGGAAGGGTTTGAGGAAATAGAAGGAGAGCTGGAATCAATAGCTTGGGTCTCCACCTTCATCCCACAAATGAGCATCACCCCCATGCATTTATCTCAAACTGCCAAACCAAGAATGAGTTTGCTGGGAACTCTGTCTCGATGCTCAAAGCATGAGGCAGACTGGATTAGCTTTAGTCTGTTCTTGATTTCTTTTTTTTTTTTTTCTTTCCCCCCCCCTGTGGTTGACTATAGATAGTTGAGATACTATATATAGTTAAGTCTTACTTATCTTATTTTCATCAAATTTCTACATCATATGTAAATTTGGGAATGACTATATGGAAGGTTCACATTGAAAATCAAAAGAAAGCAATGGTTTTTATCCTTGTGTGTGGTGTGAGGTATTATTATGGCATTACTGCAGATCTGACAGCAATGATCGTTGCCTTTATTAATGATAGATTTTTAAAAAATATTTTCAAATATTTAGAATATTTGAAAATATTTTTGTTTCACAGCCTGCATGTTAATTATATTAGGCCAAACATTTCTCTAATAGATAAACCAGGCATTTGAGAAGCTGGTAAGGGTTGAGTCTCAGCAGCCCAGCATTTCTGAGAAGGACATTCTGGAAGAATCCTTGTTAATTCCGGCTCTTAGGTCCTCAGAACATGTGAGTTATGAGTGAAAGCCTAACAACTGTAAAGTTAGCTCAAGGGTTTATCAAGTTAAATAAAGGCAATCAGAGGTTTTTTTGACTTGAGGCTTGTGGTCCCGTCTAGTTAATTGTTCTAATTTATTCTCCCTCAGCTTTCCTTGGAAATGTCCATAAAACCTATGAGGAGGTAGAGCATTGCCTAAGCAGAGACTCTGAGAGAGCTCGTTTATAATTTTCCTTCATCTGAAAGTCATAGGGAGAGTTACATGAGTGATGGATGGGATTGAGAAACTTTCTGAAGCCACCACATGTTCCTTTTGAAGAGAAAACATAAGAGGACACGATGTGAAGCAGACAGGGAAGCTCTCACACTCGCATTCCTGCATCTCACATACGTGACACGCTATGGGAAGCCCCACAGAAGCAGTCTAGTTTGGAGAGAGCTACTTTCTGAGGCAGCCAGTGACAACCTCCTGTTCCTAGTCTGCATCCACCCGTGTATGTCTTTCATGGCCCATCAGGAGATTATAACCGCCATGAATGTAAATGGCAGACTGAGGCAGGGTCTAGGCACATTGCTTCATGGAGTAAGATCCCTGAGAGGAAGAGCCAGGGAGAAGCACAGGGGAGAAACCTGGTTCTGCCTACCTTTTATGGAAAAGACTCATTCACTGCCTCATGGAATGAAGGAATACACTCTTTAATCAAGGTGAAGGCCAAGCTATGGGAATCAGAGGACCAAAGTTATTTCAGCAGAGCCACATGGACCGTGACTCTATGACTTTTTTAAAGTTGGAATAAGGCTGTGGAGAAAACAGGCTGCTTCATAAGGAATAAACATCAAGTCTGCCTCAGACTGCCCCATGTCCATTGTCAAGAGGTCTCAGGGGAAGGTCTGCAGATTGGGACGGGGAGGGGATCAAAGTGTCCATTTCTTTAATGAAAATGAAATCAGTGTGTTTAATAAAATGGATGAAACTGTTAAGTTCTTGGATAGAATTACCCATTATTTAGAAAGCAATTAAAATGAAAATTAAAATGCCGCACATGAAAACATATTGAAATGTGCCAAAACTCTTTTCAGAGTAAGCTAATGCCTTTAGGAGTATCATTAACACAAGTTTTAAAAAAATGAAATAAGTGACCTGAACATTAAATTCAAAATGTTTATAAATATATAACAAAATAAGCCGAAAGCAAGTCAGACCTAAAAAATAATACATAAAAAATAGACATTATGAAATAGGTAACTGGAAAATAGTCAACTGATAAACCTAGGAACAAGTTCTTCAAAAAAGAGAAACAGAGAACACATTTTGGGAAAAAATAAGACAAGGCACCAAAGCACCCATAATAAGGAATAGGGAAAAAAAAAAAGACATGGGTGATTTTTTTAAAAAAGAAAAGAAAACAATGCAAAGTTTATTACAAAATACATCTGAAAATTTTATTGAAAGGATAATTTTCTGGAGAAATGTAAGTCACCACATAGAACATGAAGCAACAGAACACCAATGGGGTCAAAAATACTGAGAAAAACGAAAAACAAACAAAAAGCTAAAACAAAACAAAAACTTGCCAAGAAATTATCTCCAAAAATAACTCCAGATCCAGATCCAGACAGTTTTACTGAAGTGTTCTTTCAGAAGAGGTGATTCCCACACTTTTTAATTGTTCCATGAAAAAACGTGACCAAGCTTTCCTAGTAGGTGAGCATACATTATACTGAAAGCTGATAACATGTACCTGGAAAAAAAAGAAAAAAGAAAAAAATATAACAGAATAGGAACACCGATACAGAAGCTTAGTAGTTAAGAAATGATCAGGAATAAAATTTAATAATGCATTAAATGAAGCGTTCCCCATGACCAAGGGGGGTTTATGTCAGAAAACAAGAACGTGTGACCATTATTTAATCAGTTAATAAAATATAGGGCATTCCTAGGCAAAAGGAGAAAAATCTCCTAACCGTGAAGTTAAAAATGTCACCAAAATCAGATCAGCATATATATTCAAAAGGGATGAAATATCATGTTAGTAGGAACTAGAAGTGACAAAGAGGTGGTCATCAAGCATTTGTGTATTGGGGAAATAAGTTTACATCAAAGCCACAAATAACAGATATAGTTACTACTTTAAGGAAGTAAAGCAAGGGGTCATCTGCAAATATGTGAATAAAAATTGTGAGGACATCCCTTAGCCATAACTGTCAAAGGGGAGGATTTTGTGTTTTCTAAAGGGGCCAGGGATGACTGGGCACCTCCCCACCCTGCCCTTTGAACCATCTGAGCACGTGGTCCCAACAGAAGGAAGTTGCATCCAGGAGGAATGTAGACATTTTAGAATGTTTTATTTATTGGATGATATTCCTCGAGGTACCACCTGGCAAGCAGGAGAGGAGTTGAAAGGGAAGGACAGAAGCCCGCGGGTGTGGGCAAGAGTCCAGGGGACTACACTTTCGGGTTTCCATCTCCGGTCCGTGATGGCTGCTTAGATTTTCCTCTTTTATACACTGGGGTCCCATTTAAGATTTTGTTTGAAAAGGGGGGCCTCGATGCTAATGGCAAACAAAATCACTTTGAAACTCCTTAAAACAACTAGGTCTAAGGATACACATTTAAAAAATAAATAAAATGAAGCCTCCCACCCCTTTCTTACAACATGTGAAAACATTGAAAAAGTAAAAGCTATTTAAAACAGAGTATTAGCAGGCACACATCCTGAAAAAGAATTATTTTCTGGCCTCATATTTCAGCCATCCATGATTCTTTTTCTCTCTCTCTCTCTTTGCTCATATCTCTTAGTCTTACTCTCCTATACACACTCAGACACACAAACTCTCCCATGGCTTGTGAAATAGAGCAGTTGTAATAATGACAGGAATTGGTGGCTGGTTGCTGGGGGGACAAGGTGAGAGCTGAGAGGGACTGAGGGAATTTGGGGAGGTGGGGGGCAGTGATGGAAATATTCTGAACAGGATTGTGGGAACAGTTTGCATCTATGTGTAAATTTACTAAAACTCATTGCACTGGAGATCTGAAGTGGGTGAATTTTATGTTGTGTAAAGGATACAGCTGTTAAAAAAAATAAATACGTAACAATACTCCGATTTGGGTGTGTCACAGTCTTTTTTCCAGCTTTGCCAAGGTGTAACTGACAGAAAACTATGTTACGTTTAAGGCGTACAATGTGATGAGATATATATATATGTATATATATATATACACAATTTTTCACCATATATATATTTTTCACCATGTAAATGGTGAAAAATTACTATGGTAGGGTTAGTTAATGCATCCAACGCCTCACATGATTATAATCATGTGTGTGTGTGTGTGTGTGTGTGTGTGTGTTGAGAACATTTAAGATCTACTCTCAGCAACTTTCAAGTATATCACCTATATGTTATATATATGTTAACCATGGTCATTATGCTAAGTATCAGGTCCCCGGAACTCATTCATCTTAAAAATGGAAGTATGTCCCCTTTGATCAACATCTCCCCATTTCCCATCTCCCAGCACCTGGCAACCGGCATTCTACTTTGTGCTTCTATGAGATCTTTTTTTTTTTTTTTTTCGTTTGTTTGATGTTTTTAGATTCCACATATAAGTGAGATCATACAGTATTTGCTTTCTCTGTCTGACTTATTTCACTTAGCGTCATGTCCTCAAGATTCATCCATGTTGTCACAAATGCCAGAATTCCCTTCTAACATCCCGTGCATACGTGTATATGTGGACACATATTTTCTATATCCTTTCATTCATCAATGGACACTTAAGTTGTTTCCATATGTTGGCTATTGTGGATAATGCTGCAATGACATGGGGGTGGAGATAGCTCATCAAGACAGTGATTTCATCTCCTTTGGGTGTATCTCCAGAAGTGGGATTGCTGGATCATAGGGTTACTCTATTTTTAATTTTTTGAGGAGTTTCCGTATTGTTTTCCGTAGTGGCTGCACCAATTCACATTCCCACCAACAGTGCCTCGGTTTCCTTGTGACACATGCCCTCCCTGATGCTGTCTCGTGTCTTTTCGGCACTAGCCATTCTAACAAGGGTGAGATGACAGCCCCTGTGGTTTTGATTTGTATTCGTGATGCTACGCATCTTTACGTATATCCATTGGCCATGTGTATGTCTTCTTCGGGAAACTATTTAGGTATTCTGCCCATTTTTTAACCGATTATTCATTTTGAGGTCTTTTTTTTGTTCTTTGAGGTGTACGTTTCTTATATATTTTGGATTTTAAGCCCTTATCAGATACAATGGTTGGCAAATATTTCCACAGGTTATCTCTTCGTTCTGTCGCTTGCTTCTTTTGCTGCAGAGAAGCTTTTCAGTTTTGGGGTCCCACTTACTGATTTTTGTTTTTGTTGCTTGTGCTTTTAGGGTCATATCCAAAAAATTATTGCCAGCATAACCATCAACAAGCTTCCCCTCATGTCTTCCATAGGAGTTTCATGGTTTCCGGTCTTACTGGTTAATTTTTGTAAGTGGTAGAAGAGAAAGGTTCAATTTCGTTATGTTGCCTGTGACTATCCAGTTTTCCAACAGGGCATTTTGCTGACCATTCACGCTCTCTAAATGAGGACATAAAATTAGTCAAAATCGTCATCTCTTTCTCTTCAGGTCATATGACACCTTAAGAGCAACTCAATGGATACCTTGAAAATTTCACCAAGACATTACATCTTTTCACATTTAACACATGATCACAAGCCTTAAAATCTTCCCATACTGGGTGGACACAGACTCAGAAATCTGATAAACCCGAACCCAAATTATATGTTTTGTGCTATCTCTTTTATATTACATATCCCCTTCTCTTCAATAGCTTTATGCTGCTTAAAATTGCTTTCAGTCTGAAGTCTTCAACAGCCTTTTCTTACTTAGATAGATAATATAAACCATTTTCCTCTGCCTTCTACTCACTCTGTTAGCCTTTTACTACTTCACCTTATATCTCTTATGCTATCAGTTACCAAAATTATTTACCACTTCCTTTACAAATCCTGCATCCTTAAGGGAGATCTTAGAAAGAAACGTGGATTCTTCAAGCTGGAAGTGACAATGGAGTCACTTCACCTCACCTCCACGGAATGCAGGTCCCCTGATCGTCCCCAGCTTTCTGGTGAATACTTTCGGTTACAGGGAACCCACCACTTTTCAGAGAATCCATGGGCATGCCCTTGGAAAGATCAAGAATGCAGGCCAACCAAAGGGAATAAAATATTGGTGTCTCACTATTGTATGAAAGAACTCATTTCCCTACTTGCCAAATGCAACATTCACAAACTGGAAGCTGGGATTTAAGAAATTGAGTAGTTGGTGAAGTGGGGAGCGGTGAAATGTTATGTAAAGTGTAATTTTTGCTTTCCTGATAACTTTAGGCTATTAATACCTTTAAATAATAACTTTCTGAAGCTTAGCACCCAGATGAATTGGGAGATAATAGATTCTCTCATTATTCCATCCAAAAACCATCTGTATGGTCTCTCCCCAGTTTCACACACTAAGGATAAAATTCCTCTGCTGACGAATGTAAGAAAGTAGAAGGTCATTAAGTAGTAAGATTACCTAAAATACAGAACACTGACAGGGGTGGGATGGGGTGGCGTGTACATTTCATCTTACTCTGGATCTTGACTTGGTTATGTGACTTCCATTTTCCCATCCGGGGAATGGGAGCACTGTGGTCAGGATTAGCGTTGTATGGAGAGCACCTACCATGACGTCTGGGTCAATAGCTGAGGCCCATTCCTTTGCATCGTCAATCCCCTAAGCTCACAGTTTGAGATGCTAATGTCCTGTTGGAGAGACATTGGTTTTTATACACTTCTGCAGTCTGGAAATCCCAGACCCGTGCAGTATGACTGACGTTCGACATCTTTCCCATTGAATCCTGGGTTCCTGCCAGCTAAGGCTCACCACGGCAAGATTGTTCTCTGCCCTCCGTTCATGCACCACGTGGGATGACACCAAGCATACCCGGGATGTCTTCCCACCAGCATCTCATGTTTAAAACGTGTCCCCTCCCTGTCTTTCAAAGCCACTCCAGGAGGGTCCCCTGAGCTGTCAACCTCAACAACCAGGGACCAGCCTGCTCATGTCTAGAAAAATGGGGCACAGTCACCCAGAGGAGCACCAAGCAGGAGTGTGAAGGGGAGGTGGGAGCCAGGCTTCACTCTTTTCATACCTATCTGGGGAATCTCACTGTTCGCCACGTGCTGTTCTCAGGACTGGGGACGCAGCAGGGACTTCAACCAACTCGATGCAGCAACGATGGGGTTTCTGTCTTTCTCCACCCTCCTATCATGGCCAGAACAAGAAAAGAATGAGATCAAAAGGTGAAACAGACATTTTGTTTAAGGAGTATGGTCCAAAGGAGGAAGGTAAAGCAAGTAAGGGGGCGGAGAGTAGGAAGGGTGATGCTACAGTTCTGAATTAGGAGCTGAGCACAGACTCTGAGGGGGAGAGGTCAGAGGGAGGACTTGGAGGAGGAGAAGAAGGAAGCTGGGGGAGTCTTGTGGGAGCACTGCAAAGCAGGCTTGACCTGGCAGGCCAACCCACCCCGGCACTCCCAGCCTTCCCTGTGGGCTGCCTCCTGCACCTGCTGACTGGCTTCCCATAGCTCATTCTGTGGAAGGACCGGCAGTTCTGGCTTTGGTCAGTACGGAAGCTCTAAGAGTTCATGTTAGAAGTTGGGCTACTGGGTTGGAAACCCTGCATGAAAGACCACGTGGAAAGCGAGAGGGCCCTTGATGACACAATGGGAGCAAGGCCGGGTCACCCAGCAGAGCACAGCGAACCCCCAGAGGCTGAGCCCGCTAAGGAGCCTGAAGGGCGGGCAGCCCCAGGGGCTGGTCTGAGTGGCTGTCACCTGCAGCAACCCCATCAGAGACCCTGAGCAGAAGCATCTAGCAGAGGCCCAGGCCTCCCCACAGAACCTGGAGCAGTAACAACCATGACATTCAGGTCAGGCTGGAGACACAGCAGCTGATCGCTGGATATGAGATGAGAGATGGAGTCTGGGATGACCAGAGGCACCTCAGTGCTGGGCCGAGGAGACAGCATCTCTGTAGGGAAGCCTCACGGCCCCATGTGGAGGCCTGGCAACCCTCAGGAGGTCAACGTGCAGGGGCGCTTGGCCAGGAAGGCAGAATCTGGGTCCAGGGCGGGGAGACGCTAATGAGTTCAGCCACCACAGCAGAAGGTCTAGAGACTGGTCTACAGTCTGGGTCCTGGGTTTTTATAAGGTGCCAGTGGCTTCAGACGCAGGCCTTGAAGGCAGCCCCAAAACTACTGATCTGGCCTGGAAGTGCTCAGAGCGCTCACTCTGCTGTTTCTGGAAGCCTCGTCTCTGTAAGCCGGGCCAGAGGCCTGTGTCTTCTTCAAGTCTCCACACCTAGGGAAGCACTTCGACCTAACAGAGCTAGAAGGAATCCTTCTCCCATTTAGAGAGTGACTTCCTCCTCCCACAAAAGCAGTGCAGATGTCTGACCATTTTCCCCTTCAGAGACCCATGGGTTGCTCCAAGAGAAAAGATAGTATTTTTATGTGCGAAAACCCGCTTTACTAAATGTCCCACTTCCCTGGGAAGCAGTGCATTATTTTCTCCATCTGGCGTATGCTAAGTGGTTGTGAAAATACAGGAAGTTCCTGTGAATTTCCTCAAGAAAATCTTGACAGGCTCTGCACTATTTTGGACTATACTGATTCGTATTATGACATTCAGATTGCTATAAAATAATATAACATAATATAAAATAATAAAATCCAGTGAAACCTGGTCCGGCAGTATGAAGCCTTCCTTACCTCCAGTGATAACAAGTAAGAACATTTATATAAACAAAAAACAGGAGTGAAAACAAAAACGAGGGAGGATCCTGTTTTTGAAATGCATGGAATTGAAATTAACACAGTCAATTTAAGTTGTTTTATCAACATTTTAGGAACATTTGCTAAAATATTTGGTTTGTTTATATCATAGAATCATGGAGTATCTGAACTCTACAGAAGCTTAGCATTATTCTCTTCTCTCTACGGATGAAGAATCCTAAGTCCAGAGACGTTCTGATTTTCCAAAGGTCACACAGCTGGTTAGAGGCAGAGTAAATGCTAGAATCCAGTTTTCTTCATTCCTAATCCAGTTCGCTTTCTGGAGAACTCCTGAAATACTTCTGTTGCAAGTGTTTCCACTCCCAGCCAAGGAGGAGGGAGGGACCAGGGAGGAGCTGGGGGTAGTCAGGCAAAGGAGGGTAGAGAGCAGAGCAAGCCCATTCTTCTCACTTTCTTCTCTCATTGTTCTCCAAACAATGGAGCAGGCAGAGGGGAAAGTCATCCAGTTCCATTCTGAAAAGACTGCCCTCCTGAGTTCGCCAACCTCACCTCCTGGCCAGCAGACCTGGCGCTTCACTAGGAAAAAGTCGCAAGGCACTAGGTAAGCAGGAAGACAAAGATGAGATTGATTCCTTCCTTTACTGGAGCTGTTGTGACCTGGAGCAAGTTACATGAGGTCTCTGATCTTCAAACTCCTCACCTGGAAAATGGCAATAATAATAATAATACCGACCTCCCTGAGTGGTTATCATGATTAAGGTTGCTATTTTTAAGAGCTTAGAATGGTGCCTGACACATATTACGTTCTATCCAAGTATCTGGTCAAAAGAATTAAACTTAGAGAACCCTATCCATCTTCCTGGAACTTTTCTTATTAATCTAGGGCTCTTCCTAAGGCGCTACCTGTTCCGAGAGCTTTATTTCTTGGCTGGTCCCAACCTCCCACCACCAGGTGCTAAAGGGAGGTCAGAACAAACAGGATACTCAGAATTGCTGTCACCACCACTGATGTGCATTCAACTCTGTAAAGCTTCTTCCTATAGAACCCCACCCTCCTAGGTCCGAGGACACTGTCCTTCAGCGGATTCCACGGAGCGCAGGGCACTATCAGCGCGGGGGCGTTCCCAGCTGCGCCCATTAGAACAGTTCCCCCGGGACCTCGACCCCCTTGAACCGCTCTTATGCGCATGACCTATGAAGAGGTTCTTGGCTCTGTGCTATTAGAAAATCTGTTTTAGGTTCTTAACTCAGAATCCTTCCCACACTAGAGTGATTTGGCTTTTTTCTGCTGGATCTCTAGGTAGCATCAGAAATAACATGAGAATTGGATTGTATTTTTCTTCTGGCTCTTGCTAACCACAGAACATGAAGACATTATATTTCCTAATTCTCTGTATTTGTGTGTATGGATAGCCTAAAAAAATAAAAGCCATTCCTTTGTGAATTCAATCCATTAACATACATTAAATATGGTAGAGTTGCCAAATGCCAGAGCTCTTTCTGTAGTGGGCATTTGGGATGCTGATTCACAGGGTCTCAGAGCTGGAAATCGCTTGCCTTCAGGAAGCAGAAGAATGTGAGTGAGTCATGCCAAGTAAGGAAAAGGTATAAACAGCAGGATCTGTGGCACATTGGAAGACATACTCCAGCTAATCAAGATGAACTGGAAGGATATTCAAATTTTTTATTCAAAAATCATCATCCATGCCTGTGAAGACTTGTGGGGAGCCAGTGAGCATTCTCTCTGTTGTGACCCTCTGTCTTTGGGCCCCTTCTTGGCCACCCCTGGAGCTAGTCTGCAGTATTGCCCCACAAGCCCATCTGATGAGGAAGACCTGTGTGCTTCTCCCCAGGGCCAGCACTAAGAGGCCAGGGGGATACAGCCATCTCCAAATTTCTTCAGTAGCATTCTTGCAAGGGAGACTTTCCCCCTGCAGAGAGAGAGAGGTCCGGTGATGGACTGAGCACTTCAGAGGAGGGACGATTCAACGTCGCGGAACACGTGAAACTTGGATTGACTTCCAGTCCTTTCCTGTAAAAAGGGCAGGTCTCCCCCAGAAGTAGAGATGGGATGGGAGCAAAAGGCTCTCCCTTGTTGTGTTGGTACTAGGATAGGTGGTTAAAGGAAAGGTTGCTTCCCGATTCCTAGCTGAGATATTCGTAGTGGAACAAAATGTTCCTAACAACAGTGCAGAAGGAATGGAGTTGGTTCATTACCAGAGTGGTCTGAGACCTCCAAATTCAGAGGGAAAGGTGCGGTACATTTCTCTGGGAGACAGTGTCGGGAGGATCATGAAGAAATGAGTGGATACCAAGTGGTGGAAGAAACAGACCAGAACGTTGTGGACATTCATCGCGGGGTGTAAGAAATCTCATGGAGCCTCTCAATTTAGAAGGGAAGGATCTCAAGAGCCCTTGAGCTAAAGAAATTTTGCTGAAGGAGGTGAAAGCCCTTTAACAGATCACTTCTGGTGTACATCAGGTCCTGGGAGGGCTTGGGCTACAGAATGTCTTCTTTAAGAGAAGACTAAGGAGCAGCCCGTTTGGTCCCATGTCACAGGGTCACAAAGTGAGCAGGATGGAAGTTGATTTTAAAATAGTCAAGCCTATGCTATAAAGTTGAACATGCCTAGAAAAAATGTTTAACCAGCATTTTCCATAGCTGTGATTCAGGAAGCTCACAAGATCATGCGGAAGCCAACAAAATACGGGAGAATTTTAAGGGGAGCGAGCCTCTGGGTGTCCCCGCCATAGTACAGACTTCATAGTTTCAATATGACATTTGTAGAAATATAAGTAGGCATGAAATCAGATATTTTTCACCATGAAATTTGTTGATTTATGATTTCCATAGGGTACCCCCTTCAGACAAGAACATCAGAATGTGGCCCGAAGGCTCTTCTGTCTACTTTTGTAAAGAACCAAATAATTGGCTATTTTTCTCAGTGCGGCACAACTGGTTTCGATTTAACTGAAGACTGGGAATGGGTTTTGTCATTGGCTGTTGACTGGCTCTTCTTTGGCGTTTCAGTCCTCTACAGATGGGCACCTGTCTCTTGGTTGCCGTCCCCTCTGCAAATGTCCAGGTACACTGTTTGGTGACTTCCCAGGTACTAGCTAACTCTCCACTTATAGCTACCACTGTGTCTGACCAATTGTCAAAAACCGTGGTGTGTTTTATGAGGAAAGGCCTCCCTTGATGCTCTTAAAAGAGAAAGGTTGATGCGGTTTAACAGAAAGCATTGCCCTCAGCTGCGGTGTCCATCCCCTCACACAACTACATTTATGTGAAAAAAAAGAAAAGACAAGAAACTCAGATTAAATAGGATAAATTAGTTTTTAAAGATGAGAGAAACGTGCAGCCACACACAAAACTACAAGTTCATATTCTAAAGAATGCTCAGGGGCACCTGGGTGGCTTAGTCGTTAAATGTCTGCCTTTGGCTCAGGTCATGATCTTAGGTTCCTGGGATTGAGCCCCGCATCAGACTGTCTGCTCAGCGAGGAGTCTGCTTCTTCTCTCTGTGGTCTTGTGTGCTCTGTCTCTCTCTCAGCTCTCCCTTTCTCCCTCTCAGATAAATAGAATCTTTAAAAAAAAAAAAAAAAGATTCCCAGAAAGAATATGAGAAACATTTTCATCCCGCTGAAGAACGTTCCATGTCTGTACATTAACTAGATCTCCCTCAAGGTCTTTCCAACTTCTAGAATCTATGATTTTATGGCTTCTAATTTTCATGACACCTTTGGGCTGTGTTGAAAAGATATAAGTTTTCAGCTTTTCCATTTTATGGGCAAGTGCACCCCACCAGAAATGCAAGAGAAGTGGGGAGAGCAGCGGGAGACTCAAGATGTTCCATCTTCTCTTGAACCCATGGCTTGAATTCATGTCCTCAGATAGCGTATTTTACCAGGAACTGCTTTTGAACTCCGTATTCCTGTCTGTTTGTTTTCTTCAAAACTACGTCCTCTCTTCCTTCTGGCAGAGTCATACTGATTGATGAATGAATGCGTGGACCAGTGAGTGAGAAAAAAGTGATCTCTTGGGAAATATATAGAATGCACTTATAGCTGTGTTCCGTCTCACCTATCCAAAGATCGTATACTTTCAAAGATGAGAATTCTTTTTTCTCTCCTAGGGCTATTGGTTCCATTTAGGGTAGAGAAATATTTCACACTAATTTGGAAAGGGGGCTGAAGGTACTCCTGCCTAATGGGAAATATTCGTCGAGGTAAGAAAGAAAATCTTATGTTGAAAGGTGTCAACATTAACTAATGAAGTGTTTGTAGGCAGAATTTAGAAATAAGAGATCCCGGAGTGAGATTCTAGGAAATTAGGGTTGACATGAACTCACTCTGAAATTTCTTAGCAGCATTGTTTATAGATGTGGAAAGGGATGGATGAAGGCCCATGTTACAGTTCCATGCTGAAAAGATCTACCAGATTCAAATAATGACAAACCCGTTTCATGGTGAGACTAATATTATAGGAAGCAGCCACAGAAGGTGGCCAAGGACAATGTAGTTCTCATGGCGATGCAAATTGGGCATAAAGGGAGGATTGATAGGGATGCCGAACTTCTCTCTCGGGACACCTGGAAACGTTAGTCTTGCAAAAGCACAGCATCTGGCATGACTTAGTTTTCTTAGCTTCTCTTTGCATCTGCTAACTGCTCCCTGGGACTCAGAGATGCTGCTGCAGAGGATGGGATCAGAGCTGAAAAAATGCATCCATGTATCTTGCAAATATTGTGAGGATGAGATAGGCTGTATACTGAGATGTGTATTTTAAGTCATAAACAAGACAGATTAAAAAGTAAAAGAGAGAAATAAGGATTGCATCATATTATAACAGAAAGTAGCAGCGACTCAGTTGTTAGAGCTGACCCCAGAGGCTAATTTTCTGCCAGGTGTTTCCCGATATCCTTTATCAAGCTCACCTCACTGAGTCGTTTCCATGATCCTGGCCATAGTCACTCTTGTTTTATGACTCTGCACTCGTTAGCAGACTCAGATTAAAGTGATTCTACAAGATCATCCAGGCGCTAAGTGGCAAGATTGGCATTGAAACCCCAGCAGCCTGCCTGAGAGCTCTTCATCAGGTGGCTGTCCATCCTGGTTAGGGAGCATAGCTCTGACTGTCTGATTACAAATGATCTCAGTGGAGAAGAAATGGGAGGTGTGCGATGGTGTCGTGGGAATCAGCTCGGATATCAGATTGGAACACATTATTTAACAACCTGGTTCATCGATTTTCTTATTTGGATACTGGGAAAGATGATAGTTATCTAACAGGTTATAATATCTAAATTCAATAATGTTGTCCAGAATGCCTCAAACATCTTTATAAAATATGGGCTTTGTGTAAAAAGAATTTTAAGGTTTTTTCCATGGAATTCCCTTAAATATTTTTAAAGAAAAATGGATACTGTGTATGCTCCAATTTTCCTACAAATTAGCCCTAGTCCAGTGAAATCAGCAGCAAATTAATTGTCACAGAAAAGTTTGTAAATAGTTGGTCATGATTGATAAAATACAGTTTTTCAGGCCCCTGGGTGTCTCAGTTGTTAAGTATCTGCCTTTGGCTTGGGTCCTGATCCCAGAGTCCTGGGATCAAGTCCGGCATCGGGCTCCCTGCTCGGCAGGAAGCCTGCTTCTCCCTCTCCCATTCTTCCTGCTTGTGTTCCTTCTTTCACTGTGTCTTTCTCTGTCAAATAAATAAATAAAATATTTTTTAAAAAATAAAAATAAGATACCATTTTCATGAATACTTGTGCACATGACCTGATATTTCATATGCTTAATGTTGTATGTGTTTTATTGATAAATAATTTTGTAGTGTATCATGGAATTAAATACCTTACAGGGCCCTGTAAAGAACAATATAACTTTTCAGATTCTCTGCTCCCTAAATATGTGGAAAACAATTGATATATGGTAGACATTTCAAGTAATAAAATTATTTGAACACGTTTGTTGCTATTAATACTCAAGAAACCAATAGTGTTGACTGTGAATTAGCACTTCTGTGAATTCAGAAATGAGGAAATTTTGTTCTAAGTTGGGCTCAAGATAAAAAACAAGTTTCCTGTAATTTCTGGTAGTTATATTAGGAAAAGCCAAGTAGAAAATAAACTTGGGCTTCCAAAAATCATGGACACAACATGGGCTGTTCTGATATATTTTTTTAAAAGATTTATTTATTTATTTATTTGACAGACAGAGATCACAAGTAGGTAGAGAGGCAGGCAGAGAGAGAGGGGGAAGCAGGCTCCCTTCTGAGCAGAGAGCCTGATGCGGGGCTCGATCCCAGGACCCTGAGATCATGACCTGAGCCAAAGGCAGAGGCTTTAACCCACTGAGCCACCCAGGCACCCCTGTTCTGACATTTTTATTAAGAGGTTGAAACTCATAATTGATTGTCATCAAATAACTCTCAAATAATTGATTATGAAGACACAGATGGATAAAGCGAGAGGAAAACATGCAGAATAGATTGTTAATTTATTCTTGATAACATTTAAAGAAGGACAGTGATGGGGAAAGCATGAGAAGCCTGAAGAGGAGCAAAATGTTTTCAATTTTAAGAAAAGGATAGAGGAGATGTATTCTAGTTCTGTAGGTGACGCAGTGACTAGAGGAAGGGAAGTAACTTGAAGGACATGTCTCCTGGAGTAACCAATGGCTCTGTGTTCAGCATGATCTGATCAGTAACAATACTATCACTTTCTCAGTGGTGTAATATACATTTGCATGATATCATCAGTAATATTATGTTGCTAATGCTATAGATTTCTTGTTTATATATACTATGTCTGTAGTCACAAATATTATCAACTACCTGGTTAAAGGAAACAGGCTTATGGGATTTTTAGGAGAAATTGAATGGAAAAGCTCAGAAAACGCATACGACAACAAAATTAGATTGTTAACAGTCATCTCAATAAATGATAGAGAGTGACGCAATCAAACAATGTGAAATTTAAGGGGGTGAATATAATGCCTTCACTTGTGCCAAAAAACGAAAACACCTCTAAGTTTCACAGAAAAGCAACTCTAAGATGAAAAACCATCAGTGTTGTTAAGCAAGAATTAGGAGGGAATGCAGCAGATGCTCTGGACACAAGGTGACTGTTTCAAGAGACACCTGTGGTAGGTAGGTGTCTGGGGGCCCACCCAGCAGGCTCCAGGAGACTAAGCTCCACTGTCTGAGCGCTGTTCTTGGTGCTGCAGCTCTGATTAGAGGAAACCTTGTCGTGTGCCCTCCAGGGGCTGGGCAAGGGCAATGCCTGCAGCCCCTATGGGATGCAGGATTCCACTTCTCTATGGTGGAAGGGAGATGTGGAATTGAAAAACAACTTCTTGTGCTGCTCGAAAGTAGCTGTTAACATCCAGAGACCAAGATTTCTTGTCTTTAATCACTGCACTATTCCTGTAAATAAGACTCCAGACTCTTGTCAGGAGGTTGAAGTGAAATGCCTTGGCCATCATCCCTTTCCGCCCTTGGGTACCAGGTATGGCTGACCCTGCTCACCCCAGCCTGATGATTTCACTTGTCATGTCTACCATTGACTTGACTCCTCCCCTCCCTCAAAACCTGTCTCCAGGATTGGGTCTGAAATAAATTGATAAACCAATGCAAATGAATATTTGCCACATCTCAGCTTTGACCGGCCATGGTGATCACTTCCTGCAAGATAGAACAGGGGAGGGGCAGCCGGAAGTGGACCTCAGACCAGAGCTTCTGAACTGCCGTGGGCTATCACTCGCCGAGGAGATGATTGCGTTCTAATTCAGGGCTCTTCTTTTGAGGGTGTGCTGGGAGTGTGGCGTTCTGGAGAGGAGAGTCAACATGACCATTGCTAGCCATGGACTTGAATTTATGCAGCCATGTTGTACAACAAGAAAGGAGAACATTAGAGATTCATGTTATGCAAAGAGAATGGGATTCCGTTAGTTAACTAAACTTTGTTCTGAATTCACTCACGTGGGAAGCATCCCTGGGAGATCGAGACCCTACGGCTGGTGGGGTAAGCGGTTGAAAATGAAGAGGACCACTCAAGCACCAGGCTGGCCTCTGGCAAGCCGGCGGTAACTGTAAGCTCTTCCTTGGGAGAGTCAGTTACACCATCCGCCCTAACAGCACAACGAGCTGTTCCCACTCGGAATTTCCCGTGTGTGTATATTACAGTCACAGGTACCACCTCGGACAAGTAAGGAGCATCCAGGGGTCCGAACCCGATGACAGACATCCCGAATCGCAGTCTCTGGGGATGGCTTTGGGAATATGTATGCTTACAGTCCCAGGTACATCTCACATAAGAAGAATTTAATTTATAGTTGTTAACACAATCACCAAACCTACAGCTGGGCTCCCCCCTGCCCCAATTTAATCGACATTCTCCAGTTTCCTTAACTCGGCAATACTACCATTTATTCCTTTATTGAACACGTTCGTTGAACTCCTGCCTGTGCAGATATCTAGATGGTGGGGTTACAAAAATAAGAAAAGAGCGATGCTTGCCATTGTAAACTTGCAGTCTAATGAAGAGATTGGCTTATGCACAAAAGCAATAAGAGAGAATGTGGGGTGTTCTGGTCAGAGGGAGGAATACAGTGATGCTGAGGTTGGACAGAGGGCAGCAAACTTGCTCTGCCTGAGCGACCGAGGAAGGCTCCAGGGAGGGGACAGAAGAGGAGTTATCTCTCCGGGGATGAAAATGCACAGAGGACTCTGCATGGAGAGGCAGGCTGGCCGGCCTTGCTGAGCAATGGTGCAGCTCCGCGGTGGCAAAAGGCACATGAGGAGGTCTAGCAGAAACCCAAATGCCTATTTGTCAGGAAATTAGTATTTCATCTTGTAAGCAACAGAGTCAATTGGATCTCGTCCTATTAGCAAGCAGAGGAATTTCGTGATGGATTTGTGTTTTGAAAAGATCACACAGGAACAGGGCAGAGAGCATGGGGGTAATAGGGGGTCAAGGAGAGCAATGAAGACAATGTGACTTGAGGGAGGGCTGCAGGAAACCTTATAAGATCTGAGCCCGGAAGACTTCCTGGCTTCTGGATGATTGTTTCTCCTACCTGGCTCCTTGGACCAACTTGAAACATTTGTTTAGTTGAAACAAATGTTTAGAAACATTTCCTTACTTAGGTTTTCGTAAGGGATGGGGCGGGGAGGGGGGATGGTGTAAAAAGGATCTTCCCACAAATTCAGAACAAAATGTTTGATACATTTGTCTTAGGGAACAATCAAACCAAACAACCAAAGGCAGCACAATTGCAACAGTAAGTAATACCTCCAATGCTCCCACTCCTTTGGGCTGTCCATTCTACTTCTCTGTTTCTCTGATCTACTTAATCTCCGGGGAGAAATGTTGCAGAAACTTTCTTCTTTACCACTTATGTTCAGTGTGGCAATGTACCTGAAAAAATGGTGTGCAATCTGCGTACACTTCGAAAAAATTTGCCTTGGGTTTTGGGTGATAGTGTGTCAACATAGATTCATCAATTGTAACAAATGTGGCAATCATGGGGGGGGGGTGTTCATCCTGCAGGGGGAGAGGGGGTGCATGCATCCAGGGGCAGGAGTCTGTGGGAAAACTCTATACTTCTCTCTCCATTCGGCAGTGAACCAAAACTGCTCTAAAAAATAAAGTCTATGGGGCGCCTGGGTGGCTCGTGGGTTAAAGCCTCTGCCTTCGGCTCGGGTCATGATCCCAGGGTCCTGGGATCAAGCCCCGCATGGGGATCTCCGCTCAGCAGGGAGCCTGCTTCCTCCTCTCTCTCTCTCTGCCTGCCTCTCTGACTGCTTGTGATCTCTGTCTGTCAAATAAATAAATAAAAGGTCTTTAAAAAAATAAAAAAATAAAGTCTATAAAAAGAAAAGAAAGCAAATTGCAGGAAAGTTCATAAAGTATGTTCCTATGTTTAAAAAAATACACGTAGGGCCACCTGGGTGGCTCAGTGGGTTAAAGCCTCTGCCTTCGGCTCGGGTCATGGTCTCAGGGTTCTGGGATCGAGCCCCACATCAGGCTCTCTGCTCAGTGGAGAGCCTGCTTCCTCCTCCTCTCTCTCTCTCTCTCTGCCTGCCTCTCTGCCTACATGTGATCTCTGTCTGTCAAATAAATAAGTAAATCTTTTTTTTTTTTAAAGATTTTATTTATTTGTCAGAGAGAGAGGAGAGCGAGCGAGCACAGGCAGACAGAATGGCAGGCAGAGGCAGAGGGAGAAGCAGGCTCCCCACCAAACAAGGAGCCCGATGTGGGACTCGATCCCAGGACGCTGGGATCATGACCTGAGCCGAAGGCAGCTGCTTAACCAACTGAGCCACCCAGGCGTCCCAATAAATAAATCTTTGAGGAAAAAAAAATCACTGTTTAAAAAAAAAATACACGTATATGCTCATCTAACTGTACTCTTCAAGATCTGTGCATTTATTATATGTCAATTACACCTCAATAAAGGAAAAACAATACACGTACGTTAACATGTATAATACATGTTATTTTTCAGGAGACACTTGCCGATTTTTGTTACCTTCAAAGTGCCCTGTAAGTCCATAATGGGAGTGGCAGTGCCCTCAAGTCAATTAACATGACAGCCGTTGAAAGCAGGGTTCCCCTTTCCTACAGTTGTGCAACTCAATCTACTTTTATAAAAAGTGATCATGGGTCCTGTTTAAGTAGCTAGTGGGGACATAAAGGGATATTGGGTTCTTAAAGAAACACCTTCTTCACATGCCCTAACTTCTTTCCTGGAGGGCAGAACTCAGAACTAACACACATATCTTTTTTCCCAAGAAAAATGATACATTTTGAAGTTGTAAACCATTTTTTGAAAGGAAAAAAGAAAAAAAAAAGGAAAGCCTCCTTACTGTATAATCCCACCTCTTGCATGCACATTTTTCATACCCCTTATTGGGGGAGACACACAGTGAAGCAAGACACTGTAAGATTGTGCCCTTTTTCGTTATATAAGCAAAAGCACCTTTGGGAGGGAAAAAAAAATACACAATAGCATAAATTGAATACTTCTATGGAGCTGAATAATCCATGCGAATGTTCTTTCCTTGCAGAGCGTGCCTGGCCTCCCCTGGCCAGTGGACCCCACCTGGACCAGTGAGCATCCCAGCAGGTGTGGCGACTCAGGTTGGTGTGTGTTCGCCTATGGGCCTGTGCGTGACGCAGCATCTCCGTCGGCGGCTCGGCACCCTCGCATTTGCACGCAGGGCTTGCCGTGCAGACGCTGAAGGATAACTGAGGTTCTGTGCATCAAAAGATCCCTGTTCCCGAACAAGGAGGCGCCTCAACCCTCCTGAGAAGGCACTTGGAGAGTGTCCAGGGCTGACACTTGACCCTCACTCCTTGGAGGTGAAAGGCAGCACGCACCGTGTCACCTGGCCCCTGACACCCGTCCCTTTACACTTAATCAGCCTGGGTCCTGATAAATGAGCTTGGCTGGAGGAATGCGAAGGGCCGCCGCCGTGTCTGCGCATGCCCTGCTCATCGTCCCAGACTAAATAGCCGGGCTGGTGCGGAGAGCCAGGCTGCCGCCACCGGAACTGTTTGCACCAGTTCAGGGGCTCTGCCCTCTGCAGTGACCTCCGCTGATGGCGGTGCCATGCGCCCCGCACACCTGCTCCTGCCGCGGGAAGGTCCCCCAGGCGCAGCTTGCGTCACCAGGGCACAGACTCAACAGAGCCCCCGTGATAACCTTGGCCGGCCGGCTTCCAAGAGCCGCTCTCCATCTGAAGGGCAGGAGATACCACCAGACGCCAAAAGGAAAACAGCTACGGTTGCACAGAAATTATGGATCTGAAGTTTTTATAAACACACACACACACACACACACACACACACCAACCCTAAAACTACAGGATTTGACTTTCAGCCTCAAACAGAGCCGTTGAGTTGCCTGCTCTCAAGCCCACTGTAGTGTTTGGAAAAGCTGATAACACCCACTGTTTTTGGCAAGGGTGAGGGGATTTGTGGTGGGAACGCAGACCACTGTCAGAAATGTGTCCTGTAGAATGTAGACGTTCCCCAAGATGCCTGCTGGAGGATGTCTTTTGCAACTTTGTATGAAGTATCCAAACATTCCAAAGAGCTAGATATCCATTAACAAGGGGCTTCTGAAATGAAGTACAATATATCATTTGACACTTGGTGCTGTGTGCAGACCAGAAGTTGCCAAGGTACACTATGATGTCAAATAAATAAATAAATAAATAAATAAATAAATAATCAGTGAGACGAGACTACAAAGAAACGGGGACAAAGCAAAGGGATTTTGACACTGCTAACGTCCACACCTCCACACAGGCAGTAGGTGACATGCCTCATGGATGCCTTGAGAATGGGAAACTTACTCCCCTTTGAGTAAGTGAGGCAAGAATTCCATTGCGATGGATCTGGATGAAGGAGGAGTTTGCTGGTTGAGGAGAGATGCACACTCAGGCAGAGGGGCGGGGAGGCGTGTCAGGCACCAAATCAGGGAGGTCGCAATATGGCACTTTTGGGGTTGGCAGGAAAGGGATGAACAGAGCGGACTTGCAACTCTAAGGGGCAGGGCAGAATTTGCCGGGGAGTCCAGCCCAGACCCCGGGGCTCCTTCCCACGAAGCTCACTGAGACAGCCGAGGAATAGAAGGGTATATAAGGTCAGTGCAGGGAGAGAGCTGGCCTGTGATTCCATCTCTAAGGAGGGTGGCTTTTTTGTTTTTTGTTTTTTGTTTTTGTTTTTTCCTGTCAAAGAGGGAAGGGCATGGACAGAGTGAAAAGAGCAAATCTGATTTGTATTGAAGTCTTCCATTCTGTGTTATTATTCATAAGACGCCCTGTATCTGGCCTGGGGCAGACGCTGCGGGGTTGTACCAAGATCCTGAGTCTAAACACCTCCGGGCCTTCTTGTGTTCTTAGACCCCACTCTAAATCCTTTACATGCAATATTCTTACACAATTCACAGTCTTTCAGAACCTCTGTTCAATGATTTTCTATACTTTGAATCCATTTTCTTATTTTTTGAGGTTATTTTTTTTAAGATTTTATTTAATTATTTGAGCAAGAGAGAGAGCACAAACAGGGGAGCGGCAGGCAGAGGCAGAGGGAGAAAGACAAGCGGACTTCCCGCTGAGCAGAAACCCAATGCGGGACGGATGCTGGGCTCGATGCAGGGCTCCATCTCAGGACCCTGGGATCATGACCTGAGCCAAAGGCAGATGCTTAACCGACTGAGCCACCAAGATGCATTCTTTCTTTCTGAAGTCATTTAAATTTGGTTTTCCTAAGATCCCAAATTCCCAGGTGTCACCAATTTTGCTGGGCTTTTCTTTCACTCCTGAATCCTCTGAAACTCCTTTCCTCCCTAAGGGCACTGAACTGCTAATGTGTCTAAAGCTCGTTTCCTTTTGCTTTGCTCTCTTGCGCTCTGCGTTTATTACAAATTGAAGCTGTGGGGCAGGCCCGCGGCCAGCAAGCAATTGGTGCCATTTTTCCAACAGCATTTGCTGTCTGTCTCCGTGTCACGTTTGGCAGCTTTGGCAATATTTCAAACTTTTTCACTATTACTGTATTTGTTACGGTGATCTGCGATCAGAGATTATGACTCACCGAAAGCTCAATGGATGGCTAGCAATTTTTTAGTAATTAAAATTAATTAAGGTATGCACACTGTTTTCTTAGAAACAATGTTATTATTGCACACTTAATAAACAGCCTCATAGTATAAACATCTTTTATATGCACTGGGAAACCAAAACGTTCATCTGACTCACTTTTTGGGGATACTTTATTGCAGTGGTCAGGAACTGAGTCTACATTATCTCCAAGGTATGCCTGTACTTTTTATGAATATTGTGTTTATATATGGGCATCATCATTTTCTAGGCAAATATCTGGGTAAGAACAACAGTGTGCTAGAAATTTTTTAGCAGTTGATTCTCTAGGAAAAAAAAAAAAAGTTTAATGTGTAGCATTTGCCTACTTCTCTGGTGTAAATACTCCCACAATGGCCAGGTTTAAGTTACCAGCTTGAGGTCAAGGAATGCAGAGTTGGAAAAGCACGCATGTTGGCCTCTCTCCTAAGATGCTGTGAGCCAGTTCCAAACATTAACGGGAGACCTTCATCAGCATTTGGACTAAAACAACAGTTGATGCAGGACAGTTACAATCACTCCAACTTCATTCAAGTATTAATTCCTGGGATATTTACTGAGTGACACACTGTTGTTCCAAACACTGAATTCACCAAACACTGTTCTAGGAAGGAAATATTTAACAATAAAACAGACAAAGTTGTCTTCATGGAGTTTATATTCTAGTGGGAGAGACAGACAATTAAAACAAATAAATAGCTTGTAAGTCATTTGGTTATAACTTCCATGGAAAAATATGGAGAATAGTAAAGAGAGATTAGGAGTCTAATGGGAGCAAGGAAGGGGGGGAGGCTTTATTTTTTTCAGGGAGTTAGGTAAAATCCTCATGAATAAAAGCCTGAGAAAAATAAGAAAATCTGACAGAAATTTGGGGCAAGAGTTTTTCTAGGCCACAGAAATAGCATATGCAAAGGTCCTGAGGCCACAACATATTTGGTACGGTAGAGGAACAGCAAGGAAACCAGTGGAGCTCAAGCAAAGTGGTCTACAAACCTCCCAGTTTAGAAATTCATTGATGCTTCCTCTCCAAATTTGTTCTTCATTTCCCTTTTGCCGTTCCAAGGATATCAAAAATGTTTCTACTTAAAAGAACAGTTGAAGTTATTACTTTTCATTTTCCTTAGAAAGGAAATGAAGTATATAGAGATTAAATCAAAGGCTTAATTGCAGATCCAAAATTATGATTGGTCTCTGTTTTATATACACTTTAACAAAACCCGTGCCCGGCAAGTTCCTGCCTGACCTCTCCTTGGGTCCAATAACCATATGTTGGCTGCCTTGCTGTTTCCCTCCATGTCTCCAGCTCTCCAGAAATGAAAATGCTCTTCTGCATCCATCATTAGACTGTCTTGAAATCGTGTGATGTGGTTTCCATTAAAAAGTCATTTCTTCTGTAGTGAAATTATAATATCATTCATTTATTTTTCAGTTCAGCCAACAAATATTTATTGGACCAAAATATGCTCTCAAAACTGTGCAAGGAACTAAAGATACAGCAGCAGAAGACAGACCACGTTTTCTTCCTCCCCCGGTGGTGACTAAAGTTTAGCAGAATAAGCAAACATTTGACCAATATTTAGATGGTGAAGTCCAGAAATCTTATTGCGATAAACGTTACAGCAATTGGTATTAGAACAGAAATGTTACGAAGACACCAGAAATCTCGGACAAAAGATGATTTTGATATTGAAAAAGTACCTTAGGAAACAGAAGGAATTGAGTCAGAACCCAGGGGTGGTGTGCTGCTGGGGATGAAGCAGAGTGAGTGTTCTCAATGTCCTAGGGAATGTGGAGACAGGAATTCAGTTGAGAAGAGTGACCTCAGAATCTGAATAAAAAGAAATTTAGGGCTGCAAACCCGTTAGAATAAGAGATGGCTAGAAACTGCAGTCACAGGATATGGAAGACCATGTTATATGCTTATATTAAAATGTTGGGGTGCGGGAAGATAAGCAACCCCCACGCCTTTCCCAGGCCAGGGAGAACTTTCTTTCTGAGGGGTGGTGGGTGCACTGTAAAATCCCCACAGTGGCCCCCCGGGGCACTGAATTTCTTCAAATGAAAAAGTAACCCCTCTCAGGACAGCATCTGGAGGGGGAAGTCTCCCAAATAAAACCAGACCTGGCCCTTCTGGGCCCTTCCCTGCCTCTGGGAAATGACTGTGGATAAGAAAATCAAGACCTGTCATGTTTTGGGGGTTCAGGCCTAGGAGAGGGTATGGGGGCCATGTGGCTGACCTATTCCTAAAGCTTGAATTTTTTTCCCATCACAAAACTGCTGAGAACAACCCTGCCCTCCTATCAACGTCAAGTCCTAAATCACAGGACGTCTCACTGACTGTTCCATACTTGTCCCTCCTGTGCCCCAGGCCAGCTGCCTCCCTGCAGAGTGCCTTGAGTCTGCAGGTCACAAGATGCACCTTGCCAGGGTCCCAGAGCCACCTTTTGCCCATAGGGACAAGACATCGGCCCTCCCCTGACCTGAGCTGAAGATAGAGTTTCTGTGGTGCCGGCTCTGGCTCCATGGGCAGCAGCTCTCCACTGAGCACAACCCGGAGAGGAAGTCATCCAACCCACCCCTCCTCCCCCCCACTCCCCACCCCCCCCAACCATGTCAGCAAGGGAGGGATAACGTGAAGGCTGTTCAGCAGCTGGCCGACTTGGAGGGCCGGGATACTGAGATGCATCTCCCGCCATATAGGGGATCCCCAATCACGTAAGGGGATCACCCGGAAAGAAACAGCGAACCCATGAAGTCCGTCTTAAACTGTATTAGGAGGTTTTTAAAAACAGCCAATTTCAGGGCAAACCAAAGTATACTTTTCCATCTTTCCACAGTCATCATGATTTCTCATGAAACGGAATGAAAGGAGAAGCAAGGGAAAGAAACACAGAGCAGGAAGACTGTAGGGATGCAGTCTGGGGCTCGTGTAATCGGAAGTGTGGGATGTAAAAAGGCTTCCTTGCCAAAAAAGAAACACTGGCGAAATGATACAGGGTGAATAAACCACAGGCCCCCAATTAACAGCAGCGTGGGACCCTGGCGGGCCACACACACACACGGAAAACGGGCTCCCTGCCCCCCCCCCCCCCCCCCCCCCCCCGCCCCGGCAGGGCTGCAGGAAGCGGAGACTCGGAAATTCTCAGAAAATCTAGAGAGACAGGAATGAGGGTAGGGGTGGGATTCTTGAGAAAGGACATTTCAAATCATCTTAACTGGGCTGAAGCAAATGCAATCCTCTTAATTCTCCAACACAGCCACTTGAGACAGAACGCAGGCTTGCCCCGCAACAAACATTTTGGTAGGGAAACACCAGGCACGTGCCAGGAGGCGGGGTCCGCGGCGTCTGTGATCTCGCCATCAGCCCTGCGGATGCTCTTCCCTCCGACCTCCCCAGGCTTGGCGCACCAGCTCCGTGATGCGGCTCACAACGTTTCTGGGAGTTTTTAAAGGAGGCTGCCTTACTGTCCCAGGAGGGGATAGCGGGGCAATCTCGTAAAAGGAGATGATTGGTTATAAAACCAGGAACACCCAGGCACATGGGTCATCTGGGGATCCCAGCTTAGACTCACTGGTTTGGGGCAAACTTGGGGGATCTCCATACTTGTTCATCACAAGACTCCGCCTAGCAGATGGTGTCTGTTCCCCAGACCCCTGACATAGACTTGGAACCTGAGCCTGAACAGAGCCTGAGGGACATTGTTTTATACCAACGGCTGGAGGTGACTGATTAAGAGTCAAGGGGACATGGTGAGGCTCAGTAGGGAAAACACAGATGCTTTTTGTTTGGCCTTTAGGAGTCTGTAGCTTTGTGAGCCCTGGGAGCCAACACCAAGGACCACAGTCTCATACACAGGGTGGGGGGGTTTCAAGGACAGAGCAAGGGGCTGGCCTCAGGTGGCTTGGTGGACACTGGGCATTGCCTATGGGATGCAGTGGAAAGTGTCAGGGGTCTGCTGGTGAGTGTGTGTGAGAGCCCCCCCAAAATCCTTGAGGCAACTGGGAGTCTAGGAGGGGAAAGGATGTGGGACGGGGACTTGAAATAAGGAGCAGAGGGCAGGGAGGCATAAGCCTGTGAGATTTCGTAATTATGGTTCACATGACCTTATCAATAATTATAAACTGCAGAACCCAAAGAAATCCGGGCTGCGTAATGGGTCTGAAGTGATATGGTTATGAAGAAAAGTATATTAATTATCTTCTGGTGGATTACAATGTGTCAGAGGCTGTGCGAGGAGTATGTGACCAAGACTTTATTCAAAACTTAAAGCCATTTAATGAAAGGTGTGCTATTACTATCCATTCCCGTTTTAAAACAGGGCACAGAAAGGTTGAGTGGCTTCCTCAAGGTCACACAGGGGTCCAGCTTCTCTCTGTGGTTTCAGGAAGGGCAAAGAGGCGTTGCCAAGAGGGGAAGCCATGGGGCCTGGAGCCAGGCTTCTGGGAAAGGAACCCTGGATTCCTCCACCTCCCACTTGCTTATTGTGCTAATTTATTTATTTATTTTTAAAGATTTTATTTATTTATTTGTCAGAGAGAGAGAGAGAGAGAGCGAGCGCACAGGCAGACAGAATGGCAGGCAGAGGCAGAGGGAGAAGCAGGCTCCCTGACGAGAAAGGAGCCCGATGTGGGACTCGATCCCAGGACGCTGGGATCATGACCCGAGCCAAAGGCAGCTGCTTAACCAACTGAGCCACCCAGGTGTCCCTTATTGTGCTAATTTAATGCAATCAACTCAGAACAGCGCCTGGCATGTAGTAGGTGAGTGATAAGCGTTGACTGTGGACTCGTTGCTGATTTATTACATCCACCGCCAAAAGCCTCACAAGGAAAAGGTGGGGTTTGCAACAGTCTGACTCCGTTGTCTGAGCTCTTGACGTTTGCTGTTGGTTGAGCCGTAATGGTGGGAGCCCGTGTCCCTGCTCTCTTGGCCTCCAGAACAGGGTTTTCTGCTGAACTAGTGATGTTATCAATAGCTGGTACATTTCCTTCCTGCCTTTTTCTCTAGAAACTGCGTACACCCCCCCACCCCTGCCCCCGCCTGAAATGATTAAATGGTGATCACAGAAACATCCAGTGGCTGGATGGTTTTGCTGTTGTTCAACATTTCTGGGCAGCTTTCTGGGCTCATGGCTTCCTGTTATATTTTGACTGAACCACTTGGAATAGAAGCGTGTCCTGGTACATTTCCTCAAGCGTCGTTATCTTAGGAGGGCTCCCTGGAAGTAGCATTCCCTGGAAGTAGCCCTCCCCAAGCTTCTCCACACGGAGAAGTCTTCATCTTGTCTAGTCAGCTAGACATTTCCTACCATTTGACATGTAATCTACTTAAATATAAAGAGGCTGCTTTTCTGGCATCCTGATTTATCTGCAAGAATGGAATCTTCAGTTCTTTAGCATTTGACACAACACCATATGCCTTTTCCAGAATTTCCTAGCATTCAACTGCTGTTCAGTTGCTGTCTTTCCCACGAGCTAAGTGTTAAGCTTGAAATAATAGATTTGCTAACAATTCTGCTTCTTTTATCTCTTACAGAAACAGTGTCATTTTGCAATAATTTTCCTGTACTTGCGGGGCTCTGAGCTGGGAATGCTAGAATGTGATTTTTATTTTCTGGGCAAAGCTGATACTAGTGATATCCAGCAGCTGGCTTGCTTGTTCCTGCCCTCTCGCAAAAAAAAAAAAAAAAAAAAAAAAAAAAAAAAAAAGGGCAGCAGCTGTTTAAAGAAAAAGTGGTTTTTGGCCATCAGAAATTCAAAGACCTTTCCAAAGTATTTGATGTTTGTAATATACTTGCATTTTCAGAGCTTTATTCTTCAATTTATTGGTTACTACCAACTTTTAAGGATCTCTTTTTTTTAACTGATATGTATTTTATACATGTAATTAACCAAATTCATCTTTCATTTTCTTCATTTTCGACAACTTCTTTTATTATACAGTTTCTAGACATGGCCAAGGCTGAAAATATATATTTAAATTCACTTAAAATAGTTTTATTTTTCTTGCATGCATTCCTTTAATTTCAGTATTTTTCTTATAAGTCCCAATGACGTTGCCAGGAAGAATGGTCCCTTGAATAATGAACGTATTATGCCAAAGTGCAGGTTTCACTGGGGAAGGCCCATGTACACTTTGCAATTTCAGTGATATTTCATGTTGATTTTATTCAAGGAAGGCACTGCTTAGGACAAACCAATGAAAACTGAGTCAATTCTGAGTGTCAGCTTGTAAGAGGCACTTCCAGATGGAAATCTATCCTGGTCAAGCACCTTTTTACAAGGATGCGATCTCTAAGATTTTGCTCATGTGCCCATTGAGATACCAGAATAATACGATGAATTTTGGTTCAATTCTTATACCTCTTGCACATTCCTGAGCAAAGGGTTCATAATTTGGAATTTAGCTGTGAGTGACTGAAACATACTATGAAATGAAATAAATATGACGGGTGCCAGCAGAACCCCCCACCACTCACACACACTGGCCCAGAGATGCGCGAATTCTTCTCTTTCCCAAGCATGATCTTGCTTGCGTGAGTGTTATTGTGGGTGAATTGCACCCCGTGTTGAAGTGCAACCATAGGTACCTGGGAACATGAACCTATTTAGAAATAGTGGTCTTGTAAATGTAATCAAGAAACGATGAGGTCATGCTGATTAGGAAGGACCCTAAATCTAGTGCGTGGTGTCCTTGATGTAACACATGCAAAATCCTTTCTAATACCACTTCCACCTTGTACTGGACACATGCACACACACACACACACTCACACACTCTCACACACAGAAGATCAATTCATTAACAAAATATCACAAACTCCACAAGGAAGCCATCTTCCATGAGGAGACAGTGAGCAAAGTCTATAGGAAGATCAGAATCCCCAGAGTTCAAGATCAAGAAGAAAGCACAAAAGAAGTTGGTTTTGAAATTATTTAGAAATATGATGAAAAAATATGACACAGTGAGAAAAGAAGAGGCAGTTTCAGGGGAAAAAATGGAATTTTTAGACTCTAAGATGAACTAAAGTGAAATAAAAATTCCAGGGACGGACACGAAAAACTTAGTTGACAAATTAAATGCAGTTAAAGACAGATATAGCTCTGAAGAAAATATAGGAGCAACTAATTGTGGAGTTTAAAAACATATTTACTTCTATATCTTAGCAAGTGATCTTATTACTAGTATTATACAGTATTATTAGTATTATACAGTAATAAAGAAATGAAGGTCACCTCTAGTCACTTGGCTACTACCATAATTTTAAGTGGAAGGGACTCGTAAACAAAATTCCTGTGAATTTTTCTGTTGTGGTTGAAATGGATTGATTCTGAATGAGAAAGTCCTGGACACTGACTTGCCTTTCTCCCTTCCACTGCTGTGCATGCATCATGAGTTTAAAGGCTACACAGAAGACCCAAAGCCAAACCATTCTGTCTTTCGGCATTAAGATGAAGCTAACATATAAAAGCAGAATGTGCCAACATTCAGTAACATCTGATTCAATAAATTACTGAACAAACACTGAACAAAATAGGAGAAGCACTGTAATGAATGGCTTATGGCCAACTCTGGCTTCAGCGGCTCTAAGCTGATAGCAGGAGTCAGAGATGGGTGCGTTAGGAGATAGCTCTGGGCTTAAGGACAGCAGTCAAGAGAGATGACTCATGATGAGAGGTGCTAGAAAGAAGTCAACAAAAGAAACTGAGTTTGTCACTGGTAGGAAGAGCAGCTTTGGGGAGACCTGGCTCAGCCCTCCTACCCAGTTTCCTTCCCCTCACCCTCACTCCTTTCTTCTTTTTCTTCTCCTAGCTTACTTTTTGGTTTACAAGGATCATTGAGATATTAACTAAGGAACACTTCATAGACATGGTAATAAGAAAGAAGGTAATTTAATGATTGAAGTTTGAAAATATATGGGTTTAATCATACCCTGAAAATTTTACAAACAGAATACCTACCACTGCAATTCTGGGAAGAGAGTGGACCCTTTCTTGGTTAGTATATACATTATTTTTGTAAGTGCATACATGGACTGAGTTTAAAGTTAAATTCTAATAATAATGAGGCAAAAATAATTGCCGTTGCTTGTTTTTAAAGAATAAGGTGGTGAGATTTTCCTTGGAAGTATTATAATTGATTAATATGGCACATATGCATAGCTATGATCTTGGTATAAATTATAGGAAGGATTACGAATCATTGAGAAAGAGATGAGTAATTTAAAGATTTTTACTTATTTATTTGACAGACAGAGATCACAAGTAGGCAGAGAGGCAGGCAGAGAGAGAGGTGAAGGGAAGTCAGGCTCCCCACTGGCAGAGAGCCCAATGCGGGACTCGATCCCAAGACCCTGAGATCATGACCTGAGCCAAGGACAGAGGCTTTAACCCATTGAGGCACCCAGGTGCCCCAGAGATGAGTAATTTGATAATCAGGGTCAAATAGGCAATTTTGGGGAGAAATAGGCACAAGATTATTCTCTTACACATTAAGCTAAAATATATCTTGGATCGATTAAAGGTTAATCCAAGAACAACAAAGAAAACCCTAAAAGAACATATAAATTAATACAAAAAATCCCATTTTGGGTCATTAACGCAGCACTTTGAATACAGTTTCTGTGAGGAATAAGTATCAGGGGTATTGAAATCAAGCCAAGAGTGCTGTTCTTTGTGACAAAGAGCTAGTAAAGATAAAAGAACTTAGTAAAAGGCTAAATATGCAATATCACAAATTTGATACTTATTTATATCCCATTTTATTCTAAAATTAGACCAAGATGTTTACAAAGTTATATATGATAGAACAAAATAAAATACCTAAAAATAAATAAAAGGGTAAAGCAAAAATAATTATAATTGTATTATATTATGTGGAATAGTGAATTATATAGTGTTATATGTTCTATTTCATACTTTAAATTTAGATATACTTTCTAAAGGTATCACTGTGGCTGTAAGATTCCTAGAAGCAAGTGGGAAGGTTGAACATGGCCATCTATGAAATTTCCATAAAATCATATCATTATCTTCATATCTAGAATTTTCATATAGATTAGAAATGACTAATTACAGGATATAATCGCCAGAGTTTAGTGGCAGTCACAACTGTAACTGTAACAAAAATTTTTAAGCTGGCAATGTTACTTTTTCCAAAGAATCAGAATATTCAACTACTGTGCATTAGAGACTCAGTAAATGGACATAAAATTATCTATTAGTACCTACATTCTGGAATATATTTTGGCAGCATATAAGAACTTTAAATAAGATCATATTCTATCGGGGAACCTGGGTGGCTCAGTCAGTGAAGTGTCTGCCTTCAGCTTAGGTCATGGTCTTGGCGTCCTGGGATCAAGTCACGCATCAGACTTCCTGCTCAGTGGGGAGTCTGCTTCTCCCTCTGCCCCTACCCACTTCTATTCTCTCTCTCTTACTCTCTCTCTCTCTCTCAAATAAATAAATAAAACCTTAAAAAAAAATCATATCCTGTCCCAGAATTCCACTTCTAGGAAAATGTCATAGAAAATAATTGTAAAAGCAAACAAAGACTAGTGTTGAAGGTAAATTACAGTATTATTTCAATTATTTCAATATTATTTCAATTATTATTTCAATTATTATTACAGAATTATTTCAATTATTTCAATTACAGTATTATTTCAATCACTCGTTCAACAAAGGAAGAATTGTTACGTTACACCCATTTAATAGGCTATTTTGCGGGCATTAAAATAATGTTATAGTTTTTCAAAGATATAATGTTATGTTTAGAAGTCACTAAATACAGTATGATCTCAGCAAAAGAATGACACAGGCAGAATAATAGGTACTTGGATCTGAATTCAGTGATTCTTATTTCTCCTTTCATTTTCTGATTTTTTCCATTTTGTGTTCTATGGATGTACGGGGCTTTTTGAAACGTGAATACTTTCTTCTGTTTTGAAGTACCTTGCTGTGAAGGGGAGAGGAGGCAAGCATAGCCAGAGATGGGTTTCTGTTTGGGGTCTTGGATTGCAGGCGCTTGTGTTTTATTTTTTTTTAAAGATTGTATTTATTTGACAGAGCAAACAAGGAGGGGGAGCTGCAGAGGGAAAGAGAGAAAAGCAGGCCCTTCGCTGAGCAGAGAACCCAATGTGGGGCTCGATCTCAGGACCCTGGCGTCATGACCAGATCCAAAGACAGACACTCAACCGACTGTGCCACCCAGAAGCCCCATACACTGGTGTTTTAGGTGGGAAAGACTGAAGTTTGTGCTAATAGAGCAAAGCATCCTAAAAGCATGTCAGATGGGATTAATCAGAAGAGCAGTGCTCGTTGCAGAAGGGAAGGAGATGGGATTAGGGTCTGGCTAGTGGGATTAACGCGAGGAGGAAATAAAGTGAAGGTTCACAGACACGGAAACATTTAAGTAAAGGAACAAAATCTTAGGGTGCGCCAATGGGCTCAGAATTCCTTGGGGAAGCCAGTGAGGATATCAGAGGAACTCAGGGCAGCAGGAGGGGTGAGAAGAAGACCTTGAGTCTAGGGACTGATGTTTTGGAGGGGTTCGTTGGTCAGGAAATCCCAGCAAACTGCCTTTTGATTGGTGAGTCCGGTGGCCTGGAGCCCATGCTATGTGAAATGGGCACAGAAGACTTCCATGACTCCTGATACTCCTGAGACTTGAAAATCAAGGGCGGGGAGAGAAGAGGTGAGCCACGCCTCCGAATTGTCGGACTTAACCGTGAGGACCTCAGAGGCAGCAGATCCCTGATGGCGACACGTGAGGACACGATTTTCGAAGTTCCTCATGGAGGAGGAGGGTTTGTGAACGTGGTGGGGGTCAGAACATTAAGGAACTCTGTGGTTTGGTCTTTGGGAATGCTCAATGTAGTTTCTCAACAAAAATGTTCTATGTTTGAAGCAGCATTTCCCAAACTCATATTCCACGGAGCAAGGCTCTGCAGTTACAAGAAATACTGAGGAACAGCAAGGACAAGAAGTGTCCCATGGTTCAGGGAAATGCTGGTTTCTAAAAAAAGCAGGGAGAGTTGCTTATTATGTATTTTCCAGAAGCTTTTATATGCCATCGTGTTTTATGAACGTCCAATGAAGAGACTTCAGCATGGTTCTCAAGTGTATTTAACCGGAGGAAACTTTTTTTCCTAAAAGTGAATTTTCACATCTCTGGAACTAAAAGTTCAGCAGAGAGAGGAAGAGGAAAGTAGGAAGCGGAGAGAAAAGAGAAAAAGCAGAATGCAGATTCGTGACTGCACACTGGCCAAGGTGAGGCCCCCGAGTCCTCCTTTTCTGGTCTTCTGCCTTCACAGCTGCCACCCGTTTCCACACAGCGAAGACACCCGCGCAGGTTCTCAACAGCTGGAAACGCCCATCCACTTTTCTGTTTGTTCATCGTAGATTGTTCCAGAACTTAGTGGAATCATCCAAAGCTTTCTTACTTTCCACTAGTGGTTTTAGTATATTCCTTTTTTCAATTTTGTGAAATGTTAAACACATATTTATTCAAGTAACAATTTTTCCTTTCCTCTGTGAATTGCAGTCATTGATTTCTACGATTGGATCTTCTTGGCATTCTTGGGTAAACTCCAGATGGTGACGATAGATTATTTATGATTTAAAAAAATATACCAATACTAGGTGTGGCTAATTTTTCATTTAGAAGTTTTTCATCTGTGCTCCTAAGAACGACCTGCATATTTACTTTCTTATGCTGTTTTTGTCTGATTTGTTATGAGAGTCATGCTAGCTACATGAAGTTGAGTAGCATGATTTCCTACCATCATCTATGCTCTGGAATTTTAAAACAATACATCATATGGGAATTATGTGTCCCTCAAGTTTGGTGTAGCTTATGCAAAACTATCTTGAGCCTGATGCTTTTTTTTTTTTTTTTTAAAGATTTTATTTATTTATTTGACAGAGAGAGATCACAAGTAGACAGAGAGGCAGGCAGAGAGAGAAGAGAGAGAGAGAGAGAGGGAAGCAGGCTCCCTGCCAAGCAGAGAGCCCGATGTGGGGCCTCGATCCCAGGACCCTGAGATCATGACCTGAGCCGAAGGCAGCGGCTTAACCCACTGAGCCACCCAGGCGCCCTTTTTTTTTTTTTTTTTTAAAGATTTTATTTATTTATTTGACAGACAGAGATCACAAGTAGGCAGAGAGGCAGGCAGAGAGAGAGGAGGAAGCAGGCTCCCCGCTGAGCAGAGAGCCCGACGTGAGGCTCGATCCCAGGACCCTGAGATCATGACCCGAGCCGAAGGCAGTGGTTTAACCCACTGAGCCACTCAGGCGCCCCGAGCCTGGTGCTTTTTGACACCATTTTACTTTTTTCTAGATTGGTGTATTAAAGCCTACTACATCACCTTCAGACAAATTTGTTAGTTTTATTTTCCTTGAAAACTATTCATTCCAATGTATTTCCAAATGTGTTGAAATGAAGTTGTACTTATTTTAAAAATTTTAAAAAATAGTTGTTCTTTTCAAAAGTAAAATATGCACTTGATAAAGTCAAATCATTAAAAGGAGCATACATGGGAAGCAACGTCTCCCTCTGACCCCCCCCATTTACAGTTCCCACTTTCCCTCCTGCAACTTACAAGCTATCAATGGTGCAAATTTCTTGTTGAATCTCCATACAGAAATAGTTTAAGCATATACATGTGTGGGTTTATACACAGACACACTTGTGGACATGTTCCTTTTAAAATGACAGATGTTAACATATGACATACACTTTTTGGCACCTTAATTTTTTCATTTATTTTTTGAAGATAGTTACGTATCAGTACTTACAGAAATGTATTTTTTAATGAGACAAACTACGACAACTAATGTACCATGATTTATTCTGTTTATCTTCTTATTTCCAGTCTTCAGTTCTGTAATTACTAGTGGAATCTCTTATTCTCCATTTATATTAACTGAGGGAGTTGTTACAAAATAAGAATAAACAAGATGAATATATTTTATATGCTAATGAGGAACCATACCCCACCACCCCAAAAAAGTTGTCACTCAGGACAATGGAGTAGCATGGGCACAGGGCAGAAATTGACCACAAAGGGTCTGCATATCCTACATGTAGTAGCAATGAAACTGCTTATACTCATGGCCTGACTAAGGAGACAAATCACTGATACCTAATTGGGCAGAGAGAATTTAGTGAGGCATACGACACCACCTTCTAACTATATTCAAGGAACTCATCAGTCTGGTTGCACACACCAGATCTATCTAGCATGTACTTCCCGAGTGCCAGTCACAGTACTGGTCCTCATGGATTTTTTTAGAAAACAACAAAAACTCTACTCTTGTACACTTTGAATTTCATGGTCCTGATGTTCCTTTGGATCAGTCTGTATTCCCTTTGTAGCTCCTAGGAATGTAGGAGAAGGAGGATGGAAAGAAGGAAGGAGGGAAGAAAAGAAGGGAGGGAGGAAGGAAGAAAGAAAAAAAGAAAAAAGAAGAGAAAAGAAAAGGAAAAAAGGAAAAGATGAGTAGTGTGAAAGTATCTGTGATGAAATTTATAATGATACTTTGCTGTTGTTTGAATGATACTTTTCTGTTTTTTGACTCTCTGGCAATTGAAAATCAATGCTTTAGGGCTCAGTCATTGAGGTCTGCCTTCGGCTCAGGTCATGATCCCAGGGTCCTGGGACCCAGTCCTGTGTTGGGCTCCCTGCTCCATGGGGAGTCTGCCTCTCCCTCTCCCATTCCCCCTGCTTGTGTTCCTCCTTTTGCTGTCTCTCTGTCTGTCAAATAAATAATAAAAATCTCAAAGAAATCTAGAAAAAGAAAATCAAAGCTGTAATGAACATAGGATTGTCATTTGTCATCCAACATTGTTTATAGTATCACTGGAAGTTTAATGTGAATTTTTGATTTTTTAGTGGTGCACAAGTGTGCACTTGGATCCCACATGAGCAGAATATTACAGCAGAAGAGATCTTCCAAGTGCCAGTGAATCCAGAAGTGAAAGCAATTCACCCAACCAGTGCTGAGGTTTTTTAAGAGTGGGTGTGTTCACTGTGTCTCATCTTCTTGTCGGTAAAATAATACTTTTGCACTATTTTATTTTATTTTAGATGGATCATTGTACTTCATACTTTGGGAAAGAGTTCACATTCTGAATCATTCCGTGGAGTATTACACAGGTTGATTTATGCCAAGTTCAGAGTTTAGCATTTTTTTTGAACATGATAAATCATTATGTTGCCCAGTTAAATAAAACATGTATTTCTTTGGACAAATGCTACCATAATTTAAAAATTCATGATTTGTCATATGCTTCTGATTCATTTCCACCTCAATCATCAAAATATAATCATGTAATTGACATTTGATCTCAGGATACCCTCTGAAGTTTGAAGTCTTTTAGAAGCAGTAAACAACATTTCGTCAGTGGCAACGAAGCTAAAACACCAAAGAACTCAGATTCGATTCTGAAATTTGAACTGCAGCTAAAATAGTCCAGCAAGTTCTTCCATCCACTCTCAAAGCATGCTCACTGCCCTTCTAACGAAGTGAGGTTTTCCATTATTTTTAATTGAACAGTGCCCCAGTAATGTTTCCAATCCCACAATGAGTAAACGAAAAGAATGAGGTGGACTCCACCCTCTAAGAGAAGGGTTTTGCCTTAGACCACAAACATGGCAAACTTGAAGACCTTGGAACAACATCTGTTCAGGAACCGCAGGTTGCTGACAAATAGTTAAGACCCAATGACTTCGGTAACTCCACAGAACCAGTAATAGGTATTATCAAGTCTCTCTCCTTCAACGTGGCTCAGTCTAGACCACCGAGCAAACTTCCATTGCCCTAGAGATTAAGGGAACACAGAAACGGCAAATAACAATGTCACTAAATATAAAACATTTCATTCCAAGCACAATAGGCAACTGGAACAATTTTTGTATTCTAAAATCTTCCAGCAGACCCAAAACACAAAAGGAAATTTTCAGTCATTAAAATATCATAATGTGCATTATCCCTAAGAACAAGTGGAGACTCTGGAGGGAGGGAGGCCAAGAGGAGAGAGAGAGAGAGAGAGACAATGAAATGACTATATCACAGTTTGCTAAGAATCCAGATGATGGGACAATTGTATAATCAAACCATGTTTAATATCCAGAAACCAGTATCACTGAGCATCTTCAAGTACAACTCCTAGAATCTAATACTCCCCCAAATTAAAACAAACATAACTGGACTCCTTTCATGTAGGCCAATTATAGCAAGTCCCTAGGAGGCAAGGGGGGTATGGATTCTGTGCTCTATCCAGATGTTGCCAAGTGTCTCTTAGTTCTCAGGGCTCCATTTTGTCTTTAAGAAGTGTAAGAGGGGTCTGTTCGCAAAGAAATATTTCCAAGTTCTCACGATAGGTGTGGCTCTCCAGAGATGCTTGACAGTTACTGTTCTCTGTTAGCATCTCCGTTCTCAAATTTAATTTGGAAGTCATATGCATGCATTTAATTAACTCTATGAATAATCTTTAAAGACAGAGAGAGCAATTGAAAAGCATGGAAGAGGTGAGATGAACCTTTCTCTAAGATTTTCCTTAAATCAGTCAATCCTACAAAAAACTCTCTCACCTACTTTTCCTCCTAGTCCTCTCTAAACAATTCTCTGGCCCATGATTCCATGAATCAAGATGCTTTCAGCACCTGAAACGCCTTAGGACAAGTGAATTTACTTTGTTAGCCTATGGATAACTTGTTTCCAGTTGGGTGCAGGTGGGCATTAAACCTCTTTTCTCTGAGGCAAGGGAGAATGGACTTGACATCCAGCAGAAGCTCTCAGTCCATGAGATAGCATCTTAAAGCCTAAAAAGAGCACTGTGGTATGCCCATGAGCTTATGGGATTTACCTCCCACAGAAACATCAATCAGGAGGGCCTATAGTTTCTAGACTCCTCCAAATTTCAAGCTATAGATGCTATTTTCAGTCTTGGGCCCACTGCTGATGGTGTTTTTGCTATTTTGGCTTTGCTCTAACCATCATGGGCTAAGGGCTTCTATTTTCTTTTCTCTCCTATTCCTTCCCCCACCCTCAACCTTTCTGGCTACATTTAAAACTTGATTTATGGTGCTTTTTTTTTTATTGTTTGTGTAGTTTGGTTGAGGTGTAGATAGTTGTCCTCTTTTATTAGTTTATTTAATTGGTTGTTCCCATGGTAACCTTTTTAGTACATGTTTTTCAGAAGGTCGAGGGATGCTTTGGGGCTTTTGTGTGGGGTCTGTTAATCTTCAACAGACCCTAACAAGATTCCTTTGTGCCTTTTTCTCCTAGTTGTGAGGGACTTGACTTCTTTAACCCTTCAGAGGCTAACTAAGTGCCATTGTTTCTACGGATCACATCTTTAGATGGTGGTCGTCTGAGTTGAGCTATGGAGTGGTGGCCAGTCATGGTCATGAGAGATTCAGAACAGAGGCTACAAGGAGGCATCTGAAATCTTCACGCTGTAATTATGAAATGTCTACAATACAGTGTGGCTGGGTTTTTTTTATATTTGGTTGTCAATAAAAGCAGGGCAGTTTTCTTGCTTTCTTATTTATTCTTCTGTAGCTTTTTTTTTTTTTTTTTTTTTTTTTTTTTTTGGTACCTAATTGCTGCTGAGTGGCTGTTCTTGGCAAGTTGCTTTCTGAGAGAGTTTATTGTGTCTTGTATGTTTAAAGGACATTGTGAGATGGAAGAAATGAAGGAATTTATGAAACACATCTAGATGTTTGTTCACTTAAACATGCCCACTCAGCAAAGGATGGCTCTGAAATCTGGTAATTGGTATAATGATCTTGGAAAATACAAGTTTCATGGGAGAACCACTTTGGAAAACACTTTGGCTGTTCCCTACAAAGCGGGACAAACTCTTACCATACAATCCAGCGAACGTGCTCGTTGGTAATACCTAAAGGAGCTGAAAACGTTTGTCCACACAAAAACCTGCGCGTGGATGTTTGTAGCAGCTTTATTCATGATTATCCAAAATGTGGAAGCTAATAAGATGTGTACGAGTAGGTGAGTGGATGAATGAACCATAGTCCATCCAGGCGATGGAATCCGATTCAGGGCCAAAAGGAAATGAGCTATCAAGTCATGAGAAGACGTGGAGGAACCTTAAATGCATATCACTAAGTGAAAAATACAACCTGAAAAGACTATGTACCCTATGATTCCAACTGTATGACATTCTGGAAAAGGCAAAACTACAAAGACAATAAAGAGATCATTCATTATCCAGGGTTGGTGTTGAAGGAGAGATGAATAGTGAGATCACGGAGGATCTTTAGGGCAGTGAAAATACTCTGTTTGATATTATGATGAGGGCTACATGTCATTACACATTTGTCCAAACATGGAGAAAGCACAGCACCAAAAGTGAGTCCTGAGTTAGACTATGGACTCTGGGGAATTCTGATGTGTCTATGTAGGTTCATACTTGGTAAAAAAAAGATGCCATTCCGGGGAGAGATGTTAGCGATGGGGGAGGCAGTGCATGTGTGAGGATAGCAGGTATACAGAAAATCTGTACTTTCCTCTCAATTTTGTTATAATTCTAAAACTGCTCTAAAAAATCATAATCTTTTAAAAATATAAATTTCATATCCCAGTGTGATTCAAATGTGAAGTTTGTATTCATATGTATTTAAATGTTAATTGTTGAAATAATGGCATGGAAGAATTTTGTTCTTGCTATTATTTTTAATAACAGCCATAACCTAAAATATATATCATACCCGTTCTAGACTGTGAAAGAACTTTTCATGGATTCTTTATTGATCCTGATGCACTTTGACGTTGGAAGAGATCATGTGTGATTCAGGATGCAAATGTGGCAATCATGAAGCAGGTTCTAGCTCTCTGCTTGCTTTCTCCTTGATTCACTACACTTCAGTGAAGAAAGGAAATGTAAAATACTGACCCAACAAGAAGGGTACCTATACCATTGTTTATATTTAATATTAATATTCGCTCTCATGTCATTAAGTAGAAAATATGCTAAAACTATTTTCAAAATTATATTTCCTTATGTATCATTAAATAATCTAAATATACAAACGAAAGGAGACTTGTTTAAAAGAGATTTTATTTATTTATTTAAGAGAGAGAGAGCAAGTAGAAGGGAGATAGGAGGGGAAGGGGTGAGGGAGAGGGAGATGTAGGCTCCCTGGTGAGCAGGGAGATCTATAGAGGGCTAGATCCCAGGAGCATAAGATCATGACCCGAGCCAAAGGCAGACATTTAACGGACTGAACCACCCAGGTGCCCCAAAAGAGGACATTTTAAATTAGGTAATGCCTTAGTCAATTTCAGTAGTGGGACTAGTTGTTCAGGCATTTGTCCTTCTAGTTGACCGAAATCCATTATAATGGCCATTATAATGGCTTATAGGATCTCCAAATGGTTTCATAGCAATAGCATTTTATCATAATTATATTGCCAGAAATCATACATTAACTTTACAGGATGTGGACTGAAATGGAGCTGATACCCTGGCTTGTAAAATTCTTTTTAAGAAGTTAATAGAGGTAGAATGTGAGAGGAGAAGAACTCGTCCCTTCTCCTTCTTTATGTTCCTTAAACACTCACCTTCCATCTAGCAGGGAAAGTGCTGGGGTGGGGTGGGGGGACGGCCTCAGCGAAGTGTTGTACCTGCATTGCTGCTTGCGAGATGGCCAGGAACCAGCACAAGGACTGAGCACTTGGAAGTTGGAATCAGAGAGCATTAAGGTTGGATCTCGCTTCTGCTAATTATGTTTGTGCCTCACTGGGCAAGTTACCTAATTTCTGCAGACCTCAGTTTCCTCATCTGTACAATGGGGCAATAACAGTGTCTACTTTGTAGGGTTTTTGTGAAGATTAAAGGAGATAAGGATGATTTGAATTTAGTTGTGTTTAACCTTCTTCTGGTGGAAGTGATTAGTATTCCTGAGCTTCATGGTGGCAAGGAAGAATAAAGGAACGAATGACAATGCAAATGGTAGACAATAAAACGTTTTCTTCATGAAAAAGTGCTTTTCCAGGGGCACCTGGGTGGCTAAGTGGGTTAAGCCTCTGCCTTCGGCTCAGGTCATGATCCCAGGACCCTGGGATCGAGCCCCCAAATCGGGCTTTCTGCCCAGCAGGGAGCCTGCTTCCCCTCTCTCTTCTGACTGCCTCTCTGCCTACTTGCAATCTGTCAAATAAATAAATAAAAATTTTTAAACAAAAAAAAAATAAAAAAGGAAAGAAAGAAAATGTGCTTTTCTGGACTGGGACCAGAGGAATGCTTTGTTACTCAAGTTGTAAAATTAAATAATTATAATGAAACTTAGGGAGAAAAATCACTGGGACCCAAGATACAAGTTTGCTGTAGAGAACTTTACGGCATATAGCAGTTGCCATTTGAAATTTTGCCTGATCACTAATTTACTGGTCATACTAAGACTCCTATATGGAGTGTATGTCTTAATACATGTTCATACTGCCAGAAATTAAATCCTGTATTATTATAAGGAGGACTATTACAGGGGGTAGTTCTAATAAATGCTGCCATCTGATTATATGGCTCTGTGTAGCTTTCGTGAATCACAGAAAGATAAAATGATTAGAATATTGTTCATCCTCAGCAGAAGTTAGGAGAGGTGAAAGGTTAGCATTCGGTGTAGAGATTTGGGCAAGCTCATACAATCAGAAGGTGTTGGTGTATGCACACATGTCCTACATTAAGAATTAAATGCTGGGGTGCCTGGGTGGCTCAGCTGGTTAAAGCCTCTGCCTTCGGCTCAGGTCATGATCTCAGGGTCCTGGGATCGAGCCCCGCATCGGGCTATCTACTCAGCAGGGAGCCTGCTTCCCTTCCTCTCTCTGCCTGCCTCTCTGCCTGCCTGTGATCTCTGTCTGCCAAATAAATAAATAAAATCTTAAAAAAAAAAAAAAAAAGAAAAGAAAAGAAAGAAAGATACTTGTGTGAGGTCACATGTCACAGTCAAATCACCAGTATATCTGTTAGGAATAGGGGTCAGCTTTCAGAGGCTTCTGGTTTGTATCCAGATTCACATCTAGTCTAACATTGTGATGATCAGGGATATTGGCCTATATTTAAAAAAAAAAAAAAATAAAAGAAAGAAAAAAAAGAATTAAATGCTGAAGGGCACCTGGGTGGCTTAGTGGGTTGGATCCTCTGCCTTCGGCTCGGGTCATGGTCCCAGGGTCCTGGGATCGGGCCCCGCATCAGGCTCTCTGCTCCGTGAAGAGCCTGCTTCCTCCCCTCTCTCTCTCTGCCTGCCTCTCTGCCTACTTGTGATCTCTCTCTCTGTCAAATAAATAAATAGAATGAAAACAAAAAAGAATTAAATGCTGAAAATCTTTTTGTCATTGGCTTTTTAACATCAACACTTAACACTGTAAATGTTTTTAGTATAAAAATATACTACAAAAGCATATTGCAGGCACATTATAGGGAATTTTTTAAATACATACTGAAAAAAAAAGTAAAATTATCCTTAGTGCCTTAATCTTAGTTCCTGTTTATTTTAGACCTTGTGTAGGCTCAATATAGCATCATGCAGTAATTCTCTTATAAAATTGACATTTTATACTCCATATACTACAAACGTTCTGTGCCGTTATACATTCTCCTAGAACCACATTATAAGTAGTTGCATTTAATTACTTTTTATGAAACACCTTGCTTCACAGATTCAATACCTTACTTATTTATGTTGGGTGAGTTCTCTTTTGTTATAAATATTTCACCAGTAGAAACAAACTTGGACAGCTAAATGTTTACACTAATAAATCATCACTTACTTTGCATAAATTTTTGCAATTTAAATTGGCAAGTTACAGGGTATGGAGATTTCCTGGACTTCTGCTATCTGGTGTAATATACGCAATTATTTAAGTACAAACGGTTCATAACTTGAGAACTCGTTTTCCCCTTTGTACTACCATTAATGTTTTGCTTATAACTTTTGGTTGGCATAAGGTATCCATAGGGGGAAGGAAAAAAAAAAAAAGTCATTAGCTTTTCGGCCCCATAGTGTGGTATCTTCTGAAAGGGCAAAAGGGCTCAATGCTGGATGACCAACGTTAGTTAGTAGGGAAGGATACAAGAGAAAGCCCAGACTGAAAGCCTCACGTGGCATTGGCCTCTAACCCTTAACAAATCCCATTCTCCACGTGATCAACTCTTCCCAAACTGGACTTTTGTCAGTCGTTAAGGAAATAATGCAGACACCCCCCAATAGTCTGTGCGATATTCCTTTCTACTTTCCTGTGCCTCGGAGGCACACCTGCAGAGTCTAGATGAGAGGAGTCAGGATGAGTTTGGAGCATATATCCAGGAAGTCACTAAAAAGAACACCTGACAGGCTCCATGGGGTAGCGTGTCCTTGGAACGCCTGGGGAAGAAGAGCGAGGGCCACGTGACGTGTGACCGTGCACTGTGAATTGTGTGGGGTGAGGGGATTATAAATCAACCTTGAAGAGCGTCGCTTCTTTTGGCAGAAAGATCGCCAACGAAAAGGGTCATAATATCGTGAATTTGCATGATCATGGCAAAGACATTACATTTGACTACCTGGGGTCTTAGTTTTTGAGCACAAGTGTGAACATGTCCTAGTTGAGAAATAAACTGGTATGTGTGAGCTAAAGTTTTAACCATCCCTTGAGGTTAAAAATCATCTGCTCCCAGCAACATTCAACTTTCTGTTTTGCCTTTTTTTTTCTTTTTCTTTGGAAGTTAGGGACAGAGCAGGAGGAAAAGGGAAGGAAACCAGCTTTAAATGACTTATAAAAAGGACTCAGAAAAAAAACTCTCTGGACATCAAAAAGCTCTTACAAAACAGGCTTTTAATGATTTAAGTGTAAATGAATCAAAACCATATGGATAGCATTTTCTTTTAAAATACCCTTGGGTTTAAAAAAATTAAGGGGAAAAGTAAATGGAAGAGAATGTTTTCTATTTGGTGGAGTAGAAAAACATTTTAGAAAATAGTTTAAGGAGTTTGAGACTCCCCAGTATTGTTTGGGGTTGCTTGTGCTCGCTGGAGGAAGAACGTTACAGTGACTTTGGTCCCTACATCTAGGAGCCCTGTTTCTCAACTAGCTGCGCACATGAGGCGTGACAGGTAGAACCAGCTTCCATGGGCAGAGCTTTGACGTGGAATCTGGGGAAGCATCTCAGGGGCTGATAATGAGGGAATTTGGTTGTATTTTCAGACCCTTGGCTATTGAGAAATCCAACAACCAACTGCAAATTGCTTCTGGGGTAGAAGTAAATGGGCTATAATCCACCTGGGAAGAATGAAGCCTATGTGAGGTCTTGTCACATAAGCAAGAACCAGCTTCCATATTCCTTTTAGCTTGCAAGCTCCTCCATCTTGGATATAAAGTAAAAAGACTTTATCGAAATCCATAAATCATTTTATTTCTGCTGCAGGTAATCCCTGTCAGTTTTACTGAAGTATAATTGACAAATAAAATTGCAATATATTTAAAGCTACAACACTATGATTTGATCTATGTATACATGGTGAAACGACTCTCACAATCAAGTTAATTAACACATGTATCATTTTTTTTTCTTTTTGGTGGGAACACAGATGATGGACTTCTCTTAGCAAATTTTAAGTAAACAATACAGTATTATTAACTATAGTCATCATGTTCAACATTAGATACTCAAACAAATTTTATAACTGAAAGTTTGTACCATTTTATCAGACTCCCTCTCCCATTTCCCCCAGCCCCAGCCCCTGATGACCACCATTCTACTCTCTGTTTCTATGAATTCAGCTTTTTTAGATTCCACATGTAAATGAGACCGTACAGCATTTGTCTTTTTCTTCTGGCTTATATTACTCCACATACTGTCCTCTGGTTTCAACCATGTTGCCACAAATAGCAAGCAGTCCTTCTTTTTAAAGGCTGAATAATATCCCATTATAGGTAGGTAACAGATTTTCTTTATCGATTCATCCACTGAAAGACAGACACTTAGGTTGTTTTTATACCTTGACTATTGTGAATAATGTTATAATGAATTTGGGAGTACACATACCCCTTCGAGATAGGGATTTCACTTCCTTTGGATATATACCCAGAAGGGGATTGCTGGGTCATATTATATTTCTATTTTTATTTTTTGAGGATCCCTTCATACTGTTTTCCATAGTGGGTATACCAATTTACATTCTCACCAACAGTATTTGAGGGCCTTCTTTTCTCTACAGCCCTGAGAACATTTGTTATCTTTTGTGTTTTTGATAATAGACACCCTAACAGGTGTGAGGTGATACATTATTATGGTTTTGATTTATATTTTCCTGATGATTAGTGATGTGGAGTACTTTTCATAGACATATCTTGTATGTCTTCTTTGGAAAAATGTCTAATCTGTTCCTTTGTCCATTTCTTAATTGGGTTGAGTGTTTTTGAACTTGTTTGTTTTTGTTGTTGAGCTGTAAGTGTTCCTTAAGTATTTTGAATAGTAAGCCCTTTGCTGATATATGGTTTGCAAATATTTTCTCCCATTCCATTTTTCCTTTTCACTTTGTTCATCATCTCCTTTGCTATATAGAAAGATTTTAGTTTAATATAGCCCCAAATGTTTATTTTTGCTTTTGTTGCTTTTGTTTTTGGTGTCAGATCTAAACCATCATGTCCAAGACCAATGTCAAGGAGCTTTTACCCCATCTTTTCTTAGAGGAGTTTTACATGTTCAGATCTTACTTTTAAGTTTTTAATCCATTTTGAGTTGATTTTTGCATATGGTATATGATAAGGAGACAATTTCATTTCTTTCACAAGGATATCCAGTTTTCCCAATACCGTTTACTGAAGAGACCGTCACTGCCCGATTGTATACCCTCATCACCTGTGTTGGAATCAGTTGACCATATACGTGTGGGTCTATTCCTGGGCTTTCTATTCTGTTCCACTGATCTATGTGTCTGCTTTTATGAAACAGACTGCTTTGAATCTACAGATTACTATGGGTGTTTGAACAATATTAATTCTTCCCATCCATTAAGATGGGATAGTTTTCCCTTTAGCTATGTCTTCTTCGATTTTTTTCATCAAGTGTTTTATAGTTTTCAGTTTACAGATTTTGTTTACCCCCGGGATAAGTTTATTCTTAAGTATTTTATTCTTTCTGATGCTATTGTAAAAGGAATTGCTTTCTTAATTTCTTTTTCAAACTAGTTGTTAGTGTATAGAAATGCAACTGATTTTTGCACATTGATTTTGTCTCCTACAACTTCACTGAATTTTTTTTTATCTGTTCTAACAGTTGCTTGTTTTTTAATAGATTCTTCAAGGTTTTCTACATATATTATCATGTCATCTGCAAACACAGACGATTTTACTTTTTCCTTTCTAGTTGCCAGGGCTAGACATTCCAGTACTATGTTGTGTACAAGTGGTGAGGGGGTACAGTTTTGCCTTGTTTTTGATTTTTTGAAAAATTTTTTCAAAATTTTTTCAAAAATTTTTTGAAAAAATTTCAGTGTCTCCGCCTTGAAGATGATGTAATCTGCCTGCTTGTCACCCTGGACTTCATTCCATTGAGTTAACATTCCAACTATACTGAATTTATTGAGAGTTTTTACAACGAAAAGAGATCTATTTTCATCAAATGTTTTTCTTCATTTATGGGGATGATCATATGAGTTTTATCCTTCCTTTTCTTAAAGGGATGTATCACATTTGTTGATTTGTGGATGTTGAGCTATCTTTGCATTCCTGATGTAAATCTCACTTGATCATGGTGTATGATCTCTTTGCTATGGTGTTGAATTCAGTTTGCTAATATTTTGTTGAGAAATTTTCAAATGCATGCTCATGAGGTATCCCGTCCTACAATTATCTCTTGTAGTGTCCTTGTCTGATGTTGGATACCGAGTAATATTCACCTCACAAGATGATTTTGGAAGTGTTTTCTCTCCTTCAAATTTTCGGAAGAGTTTGAAAATGACTGGTATTAATTCTTCCTTAAATGTTTGGTAGAATTCACCATTGAAACCACTCGGTCCCAGACCTTTCTTCATTGGGACATTTTTGATTACTAAGCCAATCTTCTCCTTCACTAACAGTCTGTTTAGATTTTCTATTTTTTCATGAATCAGTCTTTGGTAGGTGGTTTGATTTTAGGAATTTATCCATTTCCTCTAGATTATCAAATTTGTTGGCATAGTAGTTTCAGAGTAGTTTCTTATGATCCTTTCTGATTTCTGCAGGATCAGTAGTAATGTCTCCTCTTTCACTTCTGATTTATTTATTTGAATCTTCTCTTTTGTGGCCTTAGTTCATCTAGTTAAACATTTGGCAATTTTGTTTCTCTTTTGGTAGAATAACTCAGTTTTGTTGATATTCTCTGTTGTCTTTAGAGTCTCTATTTTATTTATTTCTGCTTTGTTATTCCCTTCCCTCCACTAACTTAAAGCTTAGCTCTTTTTCTGGTTTCTTGTGATGTAAAGTTAAATTGTTTATTTGAGAACTTTATTTTTTCTTAATGTAGGCGGATCTCACCGTTAGAACTCTTAGAACTGCTTTTGCTTCATTCCATAGTTTTGGTATGTTGTGTCTCAAAATATTTTTGGATTTCCCTTAAATTTCTTCTTTGATCCATTGGAGAATATTAATCTCACATATTTGTGAATTTCCTAGTTTTCCTCCTATTACTGATATCTGGTTTTATACTATTGTGGTCAGAAAAGAAACTTGGTATTATTTCAGTCTTCTCAAATTTGTTAAGACTTTGTGGCCTAACATGTGATCTGTTCTGGAGAATGTTCCAGGCACACTTGAGAAGAATGTGTATTCTGCTGCTGTTGGATGAAATGTTTTGTATATTGTCTGTTAGGTCCATTTGGTCTAAAATATAATTCAAATCCAATCCTTCCTCATTTATTTTCTGTCTGGATAATCCACACATTGGTGAAAGTGGGGTAGTGAAGTCCCTACTTTAATTGTATTGTTATCTGTTTCTCTGTTCAGGTTTACTAGTATTTGCTTAATACACACAGGTTCTCTGATGTGCACATACTTACCATTGTCATGATAAATCAACCCCTTTATCATTATACAATGACTTTCTTTGTCTCTTGTCACAGTTTCCGACTTACAGTCTATTTTATGTGGTATGTATATAGCTACCCCTGCTCTTTATTGGTTTCCATTCTCATGGAATAAGTTTTTCTATTCCTTCACTTTTGGCCTATGTGTGTCCTTAAACCTGAGTAACTCTCTTGTAGGGAGCATATAGTTGGCTCTTGTCTTATTATCTATTCAGCCACACCACATCTTTTAATCAAAAATTTAATCCATTTATATGTAAATTAATTATTAATAGGTAAAGACTTTCTAATGCTATTTTATTGTTTTCAGGATGTTTGGCAATTCCTTTGTTCTTTTCTTCCTCTCTTGCTGTTTTCCTTTGTGCACTGATGGTTTTCTGAGGCACATGCTTTGATTCCCTTCTTGTCTGCTGTGGGTTTTTGTTTTGTGATTTCCACGAAGCCTATGGAAAACATCTGTGAATGTTAAGCTGATAACACATCACCTCAATTGCCTACAAAAACCCCTATTTTTTATTTCCCCCTCTCACGTTATGTTTTTGATATCACCATTTACATCTTTTTATATTGCATACCAATTAACAAATTATTGGAGTTAGTTATTTTTCATGCTCTTTTCCTTTAACCCTTGTACTAGAGTTAAGGATTCGCACACCACTATGTCACAGTGTTAGAGTAGTTTGAATTTGACTGATGCTTATCTTACCAACGTGTTTTATATTTTCTTATGTTTTCCTGTTACTAATTAGTGTCCTCTCATTTTGGCTTACACAATTCTTGTTGGTATTTCTTACATAAGGCCAATCTAGTGGTAATAAACTTCCTCAGCTTCTGTTTGTGTGGGAATCTTTAGCTCTCCCTTTCTAAAGAGAAATGGCAGTTTTGTCAGGTAAATTCTTCTTGGTTGGCAGTTGTTTTTTTTCCTCTCAGCATCCTGAATATATCACCCCCTCTCCTCTGGCTTGCAAGGTTTCTGAGAAATACGCTGACAGGGGGGTTCCCTTGCATGTGAGGAATTTTTTTTTCCCTGCTTCTTTAAAAATTCCCTCTTTGTCTTTGGTTTTAGACAATTCTATCCTAGTGTGTCTTGGAGAAGATATCTGGGTTGAATCTGTTTGGGGGCCTATAATCTTAATAGAATGTGGATGTCAAAATCTCACCCAAGATTTGGGAAGTTCTCAGAAAATAAGTTTTCTGTTCCTTTCTCTCACTGATCTTTTCTGGGTCTCCAATAATGCATAAATTATTTGTCCTAATGGTATCCTATAATTCACCTCGTTTTTTTTTTTTTTTTTCACTCTTTGTCATTCTGTTTTTATTTGTTCTCTGTCTGGGTGATTTGAAATCATCTCTCTTCAAGTTCACAGATTCTTTTCTCTGCTTGATCATGTATGCTGTTGATGAGGCTCTCGGTGGCATTTTTCATTCCATTCACTTTATTCTGCAGCAACAGGATTTCTATTTGGTTCCTTTTTTTGTGATTTCTCTCTCTATTAAACTTCTCATTTTGTTCATGTAGTGTTTTCCCTGAATGTATTGAATTGTCCTTTTGTGTTTTTCTACAGTTTGCTGAGCTTCTTCAGGACAACTACTTTGAATTTTTTCTGGGTAAGTTGCAGTTTTCCTTTTCTTTGGACTTGGTTACTGGAAAATTCCTTTGGCAGTATTCTGTGTCCTTGATTTTTTCACGTTCCTTGAAGTCCTGTGTTGTTGTCTTTGTATGTGAAGACTGAATCATATCCTCCATTTTTGACTGACTGACTCTGGAGGTCGGGGGGAGGAGCAAGAATAACTTCTGTCATCCCAGTTAGGGATTCTGAGGATTTCTCAAGCCTTTTCTATGGATATGCCTGCTGCACACTTCTTGTTCCCCCTTGGGGAACCCTTAAGATTTCATGCCTTCTATTTATTCTACAAAGCCAGGCCAGGTGCTGACATCCTCCTATTTTCTTTCCTTAGTGTGGTGTAGATGCTCAAGTTCCTGTTCTTTCTCTCGATCCTGTGGAGCCAGGCTGGCTTTCTGTGCATGGTCAGAAGTTACCTGCAAAGGCTGGCACTCATCACTGCTGGGGGAGTGGGCAGGGAGCCAACCATGGAGTGAGGGTAGTGTGGGGGAGGTTTCTGAGGTTACCTGTGGGTCAGCTGGGTAGATCTACAGGCAAAGCATCCTCCAGCAGCTCATGGCAACCTTCCTGATGGAGTCTGTGAAGTCATCTCTAGGATCCACCTCTCTTTGATATGTCTGAGCCCTGGCTGGTACTTTCTCTGCTCCTCCACACCCCTCAGTCATACAACTAACCTTGGTATTCTAGATGGCACAGGAAAGAAGTGGGTCTCCTTGGAAGCATCCAGCACAGCTACAGAAGAGGGGCACTCACTCCTGCACTCTCCTCTTCTTCCATGGGATAAATCATAGGCCAAGAGAGTCTCTTGGCACTGAGTTCTGCCAACCTGGCCGAGGGATGATGTCAGTGTAGTGAAACTGTTCTCTTACCCTCTTCAGTGGATCTAATTTTGGATGTTTTCATTCCAACCATGTGCAGAAACTTCTCTGCTGGACTCCTGGACTTCCACAGAGGTACTCTTTTCTTTGGACAATTGTCAAAATCAGTGTTTGTTAAGGGGGAAAAATGGTAGAAACTTTTCTGTCATCTTGCTCCATAATTTCTTGTTTACTTTTTTTCCACAGTGTACAAAATTAAATGTATCCTCTAAAATTTAAGAGGATAAATGTATCCTCTTAAATGTATCCTCATTTAAATGTTAATGTATTTAACAGAGTTAAATGTACCCTCTAAAGTTTAAGAAATTAACAAATGATAAATATACATTGGTGTGTATTTACTATCTTCACAAAAAATGAAAACCCTAAAGTCTAGAAAACTGTGAAATAAAGCCAAAGGGGCTTACCATCATCCTTGTGCCATGTTCTCTACTGCTCTGCAAAGGATTTGAGCCATGGCAGCAAGCTGGAATCATCTTCAAGAACTCCTGCCACTTAGGGTAATCAATCCCTCAAATGTGTGGTCCTACTTGATTATGAAAATTTCAAGCACAGGCTATGAACACCTGTAAAAAGGAATCTCCCTCCAAAGTTTTATTTTGATAAAACTATCTTTTCTTACTAGAAGGACTCACATGCACATTTGAAGTATCCTGCAGTCTTACTGGTCTTATATTTTCATGATTAGAAGGACAGTAGAATAAACAATTCACCCTAGAATCAGTCTTTAGCTAGCATACTTTAGACCTAAAAATCCACCACTTGCCCCCAGTATTAAATAATGCATATATCTGAATAATCAGCACAACGTTTTATTCATTCCAGAGAGGTCTTTGGTTCTTGGTGAGTTCCCAACTCAACTGATTTAGTTTAAGCAATATTTATGGAAACACATGAAATATTAGGACTACAATGCCTGTTTTCATTCTCAAGCACGTCATAAATTTTTGATGTTCTTTTCTTCCTATTATACTGTTCTCTGTCTCATAGAGAACCTCAGTTAGTATATTTCTCATTGACTGTCTACTGCAGTATTCTTTCCGTCCAGATCCATCCCAGGTGAAGTGGTAACACCCAGAACCATTGTTTTACTCACCTGCTGAACCTCACCCTCTCCCCCACCTCATGCTCTTCCTGTTATATCTTTCAGATATAGTTTCAGACCCCTTCCCAATTCCTGTTATATCTTCCAGAAAAAAACTTCAGACTCATGTTTCATCTCCTCTTTCCTATTCCTAAATTACTGCATTCGGTTGAAGAGAATCACATAATAGAGAAGATCACCTCCTCACTCACCTCATCAATAGTCTTCAGTTTCAGGTGGGACACCTTCAAATTTGTTCACCAGTCCTTGAATCTGGCCTGAGTGGGTTCCCATTCTTGTTGTCCCTGGGTCTTTTTCTCATTTTCACCACTCCTGAGTCTTTTATGTGACTGTCGTGGCCGGCGTGACAAATCGACCAGGAATGTGAGGGTAAGAGGATGGTGAAAAGAAATTAAGAGACAAAGAGATGGGGGCAGGAGGAGCACTGAGGAGGATGTCCAACAGTGCATATTTTATTTCACATCTTACAAGCATTTATAAGGCAGACCACAATAGGAAGAGTAATACATCAGTATCTAGTCAGATGACTGCAAGTTTCTATAACAAGTTTACATTAACTACAAGCAAACCTCATGATGCCAGGTAGTCTTGGCTAATGCCATTAGCAAGACAATCAACCAGGGAGTGGGTTATGGGAGGTACAGGAACAACAAGGACCAACTAAGAACTCATGACCCTGACCACATTGTTCCCTTCTGTAGGGAGAGCGTGTGGGAAGTCACGTAGGCGAGCGCACGACACATAGCACAGACCCTTTCTCAGTGTTACTCAACTTTCCCGTCCTTAACCCCTTGTCAAGGTGTCTGGACTTTAAAGGAGACACAAGTCAGGGCCTGGCTTGATCCACGACTCCAACCATGCCATGGCCTCCAACATGTGACCCCACAGCTTTTTCTTGAACACCTGGTCTTATCTCCTACATTCATGTCATCAGGTATGAACTATCTCAGCCTCCTGTCCATCCTGGCCATGCAGAAATTCAACTTCATCTGTCCTTTCCCTGCCTTTTTGTAACCATGGTCAGAAAGTAAGATGTCCTGTTTTGTGTTCGATGCCAACATCTTCAGTATTGCCCTTGATCTCATCTGTTTTCCTTCAAGACCATGATCAATCAAATGTAATATTTACTGTTTATCTTCAACTGTCCCTTCTGTTTTGGCTTCTTTCCCTTGACCTAAATAAATGTTTAAATCTTTGCTCCCTTGAAAAACAAAATAACCACAGCAGAAATAAAACCTCCCTGGAATCATGTGAGCTCTGTGAGTGGTCCCTCTGGCATCCTAACCTTTGCAGTGAGACCTCTTATAAAACTCATGCAAGGCTCTTCATCCATGGGTTCATCCTTTCCTTTTACAACCCCCTCAAATGGATTTTGGGAATCCTACTGTTTTTGGGAATGTCTCCAAAGATCTTTCTGAATGCAATGATACTGCATCAGTGCTTCTCTTGCTGGACTTCCTGGCCACCACTGATACTATGGAGCATTGATTCCAAATGGAATCACTTTCCAGTGTTGAGTACCCTCCCTGGGCCACAATGAGGGCTTCCTCTCTGTCCCCAATCTTGGGACTCTCCTGCATTTCCATGTAGATGGTGGCCTATTCTTTCATCTAGATTTTCTGTTTTCCACCAGATTTTCTCTAGTGCTCTTGGCATCCATTCGGATTTAGCTATCATCTGTTTGCCAACAGCATCCAATTCCATATTTGCCTACCCATCTCCACCTTTACTCTCATATATCCACACTACTGCTTACTTCTCTGTCTCTTCTCACGCTATTCCCTCTTCTCTTGCTTCAATTTTATCATCCTTCAGATTGGGATCTTGCATCCCTGCTCCCAGGAAGCTTTCTCTGACACACCAGGTTGCCAGTGACCCTCTTTTTTGCTCTTCCTCTACATAAGTATACTCCCCTCATACAGTCCCCATGTCATAGAGATCTTTCTATCTTGTGTTCCCTAGCCTCTCCACTGTTCATGTTCTTGAAGGACACATATGCTGATCTTGCTACCTCTTAGACATTTAATTTTTTTTGAGAAAATAGCACTTTATCTCCTTAAATGATAAAGATTTGTATCCCATATAATTTTCATAAACAAAGAAAACTAAGATAAGAGAATAAATAGCTTAAAATTTGTCTTTTTGACTGTATAATCTGTGTAAATGACATATATGTGACACAAATATTATGTATTGCATATTACATAGTCTTTATCTTATCTTCATGTATAATATATAATATAAAATGTATGTAAACAGGCAGTCTTGTAGGAACTTTTTAATCTCAAAAAAATGTGCTCTAACACTCTGATTGGGACTTATCTCTCTTTTTATTTCTTCCTTTTCCTCTTCCAAAATGTTATTTCCTCAGAGACACCTTCATGACCACACATATTCCCAACATGTTCATACCCTAACCCTTTCTCTAACTTTAGGCTTAAATGTCTCCATTTAATGTTCTGCATTTATTTACAGAACAGTTAGACTTTTATATAGATTTCTACATAGTTCTTATGGCTATCTGAACTTATAACTTTTCTTTTTTTAAGGGATTGGTTTGGCTTTTGCTCTCCCTTCACTCATAAGGTAAGTACTTATTTGTTTTGTTCTTTACCCCCTCCCCAATGCCTGTCATTATGCCTGGCCCATAAAAGGGCTCAACAAACATTTGTAGAATCAATAAAATGAAAGAAAGAGTGAAGGGAGGGGAAGTTAGTGGGGGACCAAGATTATTCAGAAGTAAAAGGGTAGCATCCTGAAAGAAGGTCAGGAAATCACTAGGCTTGGAAATTAACCTTACTGTATAAAAGAAAAACAAAACACTTCCACGCAGATGTGATCCTGGGTCAGCAAAGAGCTTAACCAGGCTTTGTGTTGTTTATAAGAAACAGAGCCAAAATGAATCTAGTTTTTTTTTTTTCCTCTTTCCAAACTTTCTCTTTTTTATTTGGAAAAATAACTCCACTGCCCACGTTTGTCCCTAAAGGGTGTCTAAAGCAAGAAAACCCAGAGCCCTCCATATACCAGGGCTATGGAAATGCAGGAGGGCTCTCGGGCATGGTGCCTTTCCCAAGGATTTGGCCCTTTCTTCATGTTGCTGACTGTGCCCTGCACTTTGCTGCACGATGTGGAACAGCTGAATCTTAACAGACCAAGCGGGCCAGAGGGGAAATTTCACGAAGGAACCACAGAACTGCAGGAAAAGGGCAAAGTCACCATGAGGAAGTTGCCGATACCAGGCTATGATGTTTTGATTTTATCTTTAAGGACATACTATTTTTTTAATGCTAAAATTATTTTTAAGTCTCTGTAGTAGAAAAAATGGCCCTGATGCTAATCGAATTGGACTTTTTCAGAGATTAAGGATACATAGACCTGTTCAGAGACTGGAGCTCTAAATGCGGTTTTAGGTAATAAAGATTAGAATCGTTCCATTTATCTCTATCATAGATTACAAAATACAAAAAAAGAAATAGAGTTTAATGGAGAAAAGGGAGTAAATAATCAGAATCAGGAAGCAGTGTTAGAGAAATCACATGGGTGAAAAAGATTCAGTAGTTAGGCATATCTATAATTCCTAGAAGGTAATTGTAAGTGAGCCATAAATTTGCTTTGGAGCTTCCTGGAAGCCAAAGTAAAACAGGAAACATAATCACTTACATAATTTATCTTGTTACATACAGCAATAATAGCTAATATTTATTGTGTTCCAACTTTGTGCCAGACACTGTTTATATATATATACATATGTCTTTCACTTATAACCATTCCTACGTCTATTTGAAGATCTCACGTCCCTCACAGATAACTCTATTAAGTCAGCTGATAAAAAGATCTTCCACAATAAGGAAGTGAAAATTTATGCTGAAAAGCATCTCCCTTTTTTTCTTTAGAGAATAATCAACCTAAATTAAACTTTTAAATTCTTGATTTCAGGCAGCCAGCCTGTTTCCACAGAGTTGCCAAATATTCTTAACCGAAAGGCAGCATTGCAAGCTATGACAAACAGGAAAGCTAAACAAAAGTCAACAGTGTTGCAAATCATACATTTATGGAAGGAAACGCTCCAGCCCTGCAGCCAAGCCTGGAACCTAAACCTGCAAGACAGACCACGCTCTAGCATCAACAGGGCGGTGAGCGGTGCAAAGCTCTGGACTCCCATGCCAGCAGGATGCGGGCCTGGGGATGGAGGCAGGCGGCCCATGGATCCAGCCACCTGCAGGGTAGGCCTTCAGAGAGCCAGTGAGAAGACTCGCCCTTTCACTGTGCTGTCTCAGGCTAATGGAACTTGGAGAAGAATGGTCACAGGTTGCACGTGAAACTCAAAGGATGCCCCGTCTTGTTCCAAATGTGGCCCCTGGATGCTAGCTATAAAGTCACAACATCCTCAACATCTTTGGAACAAATCAGTGGAGACTTTTCATAGCTTTTTCTTACAGCACACCTCCTTGTATCTGTTGATGACCCTTGTTCCAAGTGGTAAAACCTAGACTGTCTGGAGGATCACCAGTGCTAACACCTGAGGGGTCAAACAAGTAACAAAAACGATGTGTGTATTGCAATTTAGAAATGTGGGCCTGAAGCCATGGGATCTTTACAGTTTTAAAAAAAGAAATGAGAGATCCAGACTTTTCAATGGAGTCTCCCAATTTTTAAAGACTAGTAACTGATTCTAACATATTTAATACCCTCCTCAGGCTAACGTGATTATCTATGAACTAAAATCCCCAGTTTAAAAGTTTCCACAGGAAGGTAAACCTCTACAAATTAATTTCTTTCATACAACTTCTAATAAAAGTTGGGTAGCAAACCAATGTAAGATTGTCTGCAAAGATTTCAGGCTTTTGTTCCTGATGGATGACAGACACGTGATCACTTGTGCTGACAACAGATGTGGCACACTTTTGTGAACATTGAAATGGCCCCAGGATTTACCTGAACCAAGAACAGCTGCCTTCAAATGAGACTAAGCTGAGAGAGTAGCTGGAAGTCAGGCCAGAGTTTTCTCTCAGCTAACACTGGGTCTGCCCCATCACGTGAAGGGAAGAAGAACCACGGTCAGAGTTATGCAAGAAGGAATTTTACTGGAAATGGATCTTAGCTAACTGTGGGAAGAGTTGGGAAGAGAAGATCTAGGAGAATCTGTTGGGCAATCATAAAGGAAGTCCTCACCAGCTCACCAGAATCACCTGCATGGGGAGACAGTTGGGAACTTCCAAGGAAATCTGAGAAGCCAAGCAGATCCTTTCATGAAGGGATGACCTGCTGAAAAGTCTAGGGAGCCATGAGCCCCATGTAACTTCCACCTCAGGGAGTCCAAGGCAAGCATCAAACATGGCTGCAGCCTCTGCTTGTTAGCATGAAGTCTGGAGGGAAACCTGTCCAGGGAATCGAGGAGAAGAAGGTCAAGCTGGACCCCACCTCCTCCCATCCCCAGGTACATCTGCATATCTCTTTTCCATGTCCAACTGCAAAAGTCCTTCAGAGTGTAATGGCTCCTGCTCCACTCTGGCCTCCCAGATTTCACACAACCTTCTCTTCTGGTCTGCGGTAGCCCAGAACAATAGAAGGAAGGGCATTTGGGGAAGTGTATTTATTGCCTTACTCAACTAGATCAACAGTAGAACACAAAAGTATACCGAGTGTGGAAGAGTTCCATTTCCACAAAATGGGCCATGATCATTCTGGCCCGAACATTTCCAAAAGCATCTGATTCTGTGTTGTAGAGGAAGTCTATCGGAAAGAAAAAAAATGGGTGGCCAGGCAGTTGGATAGCTTTGGGTTTGAATCTTGATCACTCTCTTGCTTTATGACCTTAGGAAAGACACTCAAACTCTCAGACTCAATAAGATGGGGCTTCGAATCCCAATATCAAGGTTTCGTCTTAAGGATTAAGACAGTGTCAGGGCAGTATGAAGTGTGTTCCATGAGAAGAGACTCTGCTTAGCTTATTCGTCCTTGAAGTCTGTGGAACCACACAAGGTGTCTGACAACAAGTAAGCAAGCAAAATGTTTAAATCACTATCATTACTGCTGATAATAATAAGAGGGCCTCTTGAAGACACACGGACATTTAAGAGGTTGGATGGATTGTGCAGTCCATGAAGTTTCTCCTGATATCTTTGGAGGCTGATGCAAATGGATTCTCTCAAAGTTCTGTTGTGGACTGGGACTCATTTCGAAGGAACTGATTATTACTCTCATAGTTAAAACGGGGGTGCGGGTGACACAACCAATTCTCTACATAAGCCGTCTTTCATCCTTCGTCCAGAAAGCGCCCAGTCCTGTAATCCCCCTCAAGGTACTCCGGTCATCTTCACTGGCATTAAGCCCTCCGTCTCTGAGCAGAGTCCCGCTTACACCCTTTGAGTGGAAGACAAGCAGGCTGACCACACACACTGCGTCTTTCTCCTTGAACACATACACATGCTAGCCTTTGGTAAGAGGCAGGGCATGAATAGGAAAAAACAGAGATGCATTCCGAAAAGACATTAGCTAAACAAAAGTCAAGTCCACCAGGCAAAGCCATCAGGAAATTGGTTAACATATTTTCCCCCCATTCAACAAAAGATAGCAGGCACTTGTCTCAATATCTCCTTTCATCCCTGAAAGCTTTAAAATTGATTCATGGTTTCATAACTACAACAAAGTAACCTTGGATAGATTAAAATCAAGGCTTTTTTAAATTTGGATATCAACAGCAAGAATCCCACCCAGGTCTTGCTAAAAACGACTTTGGCTGACGTTATGAAATGCTTCCTCAAGCTCTTCTTCAGCCAAATGAGAAGTCGTCTGGAAAGGATTCATCCTTTTAGTGTACACAGAAGATCTTCTTCTTGGATCTATAAACTAAGTCTTTAAATTCCACTGTAATTACTCCAAAGACATAAATAGAGCCGATACTATTTCTGGCATCCCAGCTGGCCCTTTAGACAAGGTACACAGCATTTTCAAATAAAGCTTCCACAAAGTGTGTAGGTATTCTAGCAACAGACAGATGCCTGGAAATTCTAAATCGTAGTGTGTAAAAGAATGGCTTCCAAAAATTCTAGTGTGTAAGACAGGCCCTTTCCTTCATTTTAATTCTTGTATACCAGTTGTTAGGATTGAGTTTCTTAGTAAGGACTGAAACCTATTCTGTTTTCAACCACCAACTTGGCTCTCTTTGAAAGTTATGTATACTGAAACAATTCATTAAAATACTCATACATAAAGTTTTATTAAGGGGATATGTTATTGCTCTCAGACTCAGTCTGTGGTTATTAACTGGTGCAATTTAAAAACTTCATTTCAAAAGCCAGAGAGGGCCTCACAAAACTATCTCAGTGTTAGTGTTAATGCCAACATCATGCCCGTTTTCAGTGTGAACACTGTCCATATCTGGAGTACTTCTTGGATTTGAATAGGAACATTTCACTCTTGTTCTTTGTGAACACGCTGGGCTTTCTTGTAAGAACAGACTTTTAGACTCCCAAATCATCCCATGCACTTTATCTTCATTGCTTCTGATCACATTTCCTTTGCCTTCTGAAACTCACTAAAATTTGATTACAGATTACAGACACTATTACTACAAAAAAATCAACTGGATTAATTTCCAGAGCTTCTGGTAGCACTAAAATCTTGATTTAATAACAATGACAATAAAGAACTGAGAAGGAACACTTTGTCTTCTCTCATTGTTTACCTCTGCTTTAGTTTCTTTATCTGTAAAATAATGGTGTGGGGGCAGCCATTGTCTAAAAGCTCTCAAATTGGAAGACCAAGAATCTTGGTGAACACATCATTAGTCATCAGTGCACAGAATATGCCCAGCTTGCTACCTGTGGGCTCAGCATAACATACTGGACCCCTTGTGGTTTGGGTGGGTCAAGTGACTGCTTTTGATGGAGTCATGAGCATAAAAATCATGTGTCTTTTCTCTGCTAAAAGCTTATTGCCAGTGAAGATGTTCTGGAGCTTTCTTTCCTTCTGTCATGGTGGCAAGCAGTATTCCAGAGAGTAACCACTCCATCGGTTTGGAGAAGCTTAGAGTAAGAATGCAAGGACGAGGAGCAGAGCCCTGTTGAATCTTAAGGAACATAATGTGTGAGCAAGAATTAAGCCATTGGGGCACCTGGGTGGCTCAGCTGGTTGGGCGACTGCCTTCGGCTCAGGTCATGATCCTGGAGTCCTGGGATCAAGTCCCACATAGGGCTCCCTGCTTGATAAGGAGTCTGCTTCTCCCACTGACCTCTCTCCTCTCCTGATCTCTCTCTCTCATTCTCTCTCTCTCTTTCAAATAATACATAAATAAAATTGTTAAAAAAAAAAAAAGAATTAAGCCATTGGCTGCAAGCCATTGAGCATTTGTAGCTGATACCACAGTGTGGTCTGGTCTATCCTGACTGAAATAATTCATGTTTCCCTAATGAAGCCAAACTTTTTTTTTTCTTCTTTTTAAAAGAAGGATGGGTCATGGGAGCTGGATGAATGTCAAAACTTTATAATAACTTATGTTGGCATATTTCTATTCAGAAGTAGAAAACTTGAAGAGAGATTCAGTCATGGGCTACGATCTTCAATTAACAAAGATGATGTTCCTTATACTTCACAAATACATGATGAAAATTCATTGTGTGTCATGACTACAGATTTCACTGCCTTTTCACATCATCTCCTTAGGTCCTCTGTGAGTAAGGATCTCTCTGAGTGTGACACTTGCAGCCTCAGAACATTATGATGTGAGCTTTTCTATAGAGGTTCAGCCCATCTTCAGTTAACTTGACACAGTGCTATACTGAGTAAAAGAAGTCTTCAAAGTTACCCAGACCTGGTTCAAATCAGAGCAAATCAGAGTTATTAAGTGACTATAGTATCCTCCATAATTTATTTAGTCTATCTGAGCACGAACAACCTCTTCTGTACAAAGGAAAGACCATATTTTAAATTCTGGCACACAAGATGGGTTGTTCTTATTGACTCCTCAATGGTCATTGGCTATACCTGCTCACAAATTCAGGCTTGGCTTGTAAGGAAAACCAGACACAGAAAAGTAGGCATGCTGTGGCAGGCAGACCCTAAGGTGCACCCCTTCACCTTGCCACGCCCATTGTTTCCATCCCCTGGTGTTTACCGTTGTTTACTTCCCTCTTCTTGAGTGTAGGAAGGACCTATGACTTGCTTGTATCTAAGAGAATATGGCAAAGGTGATGAGATATCACTCACATGGGTAGGTTATATTTTTACAGGAGTCTGTCTTAACAGACTGCACCTAGACTTTCCTGCAGGCTTCATGAAGTGAAAGGTCATATTGGAGAAAAACATGTGGCTTTTCTCTTGGGGCTGCAAGAGGTGGCTAGGAAGCAAGTGTAGCCTGTGTCAACAACCTGCAAAAAGCCAGGGCTCCCCGTCCTCCAGCCACAAGGAAACAAATTCTACCGACAACCTGCACATGCCTGGGTGTGAATTCTTCCCCAGCTGAACTTCCAGAAGAGAATGCAGTGTAGTCCATGCCTTGATTATAGTCTTGTGAGGCCCTGAACAATGGACCCAGCTGGGCCATCACAGACAACCGACACATGTCCCTTCAGAGATAATAAACACATGTTGTTTTAAGCTCCCAAAGTTGTGGTAATTTGTTATACAGCAATGGAAAACTGATGTACATGCAAAGCTGGAAGATTTGGCTATTTTTCATGTAAAGGAGGCCATTTGGATCTTTTTAAAGGCCAGTTATTAGATTTTCTTTTTTTCTATCTCTCCCTTCCCAAATCAAATAAAATACTTGAGATTGCAGAATTTTCACCTATAATCGAATGATCCTACATATGTCTCTTTTTCATTTGGATATTGTTTATTAGACTTTTATCAGTTTTTTGATACTTGATCAAGCAAAGAATCTGGCTTAAAGAATTATTAGCTTTAAAAATAAAATACATGATTATTTTATGAGCAAAATGAGTTTATGTGCAAATAGCAGGGGAACTGCAAATTGAGACAGGCTCTTTATGGAATACCATAGGTAAGTCCAGAGAACAAAAGAGAGGAACATTGCTTTGCAGAGAACAGGAAGAAGGTGGGAGGAGCTTCTCTGAACCAAAGTCTATTGGAGGAAAGCAAGAGTTCAGGGTGGTAATGGTTTCTCATTGGCTGAGTTGCAGCAGTTTCTCATTGGCTGACCTGCTGCTGGGCAAGGAGAAAATCTTCCTTTTTCCTGCTGAGGTGGTAAACTGAACATCTTCCTGCCCAAGAGGGAAATAAGATAAGACAGAACGTTTGTGACAGCTTCCCACTTAGGGCTTCCCAACTCCATTTTAAATAAGGTTTCTGCTTTTCATTTTCACAGAATAAACTTTTTCTTTTTAAAACATTTATACAATAAAAAGTTATAATCCAAAATCATTTGTTATGAAAAAATTTGAGAATTTTCCACTAAGAAGGGAAGTAAAGAAATAGTCATTTATTCACTGGCCCAGGCTTGCTCATCTTTAAAGACCCTACTAGTATCATTTACTCATGAATGCACTCCCCGTATTTCTCCCAGACAGAATTGACCCTTTTCTTTGAGTTCACAAAACAGTTGAGTTACAAAACAGCCTACCCTCTGGTATAACTGCCTATTCCTATAGATTATCTTTATCACTAGTCCAGGAGTTAGTAAACTGTAATTCATGGACCAAATCCTGCATTCTGCATATTTTTGTGAATAAAGTTTTATTGGAACAAGCCATGACTTTGCTTGCATGTTATCCTATGGTTGTTTCCACAGTACAATGCAGAGTTGAGTAATTATGCTGAAGAGCTTATGCCCGTAAATCTAAACTATTCACTATCTGGTCCATTACAAAAACATTTGCTGACCCTTGCACTAGACCATGAACTTCAAGAGGTGAAAGGCTGTATCTTGTTCATCCCCAAAGCCTCAGAAGGGCCTCTCACAAACCCTAAATCCATAATTGAGTATATACAAAGATGCATCGAACACCTGAAATTCAAACCAATGTTAGCATTTATCTTCCCACTAAATTAGACCTTTTCTAGAGAGATCCAGAGACTTGTGTTAAGACTGACATAGGGAAACAGTCTATCCTTGTACTTTGTGCTGCTGTAAAAGCTGAAAATAAAATGAACAGAGCTGGCTATTAGAGGACATTCCTACCCTTCATTAAAAGGCTGTATTTAGACTAAATTGCCATTTATTAAACAATTTTCACATTAGTTACCAAGCTCATGTGCCTTTCAGGGGATAGTTACTCTGTTTTCAGATTCACTTAGGATGGCATTCCAAACAACTGCTGGTGTATTTGCTGTCCAAGAAACCTTTTAATTTTCATTTGTAAACCTTTTTTGATGTTACTCCCTTGTCAAAAACAGGAAACCATTATTTCCCAGCAGTAAACAAGTTCAAAATCAAGATAGCCACTCAACTCCCCAAATCAAGACTGTGTATTATATACATGGAAAAAAAAAATCAACTTTCCCATCTTCACCTAATGTATCAAAATTCTCAAGGGAAAGCCAAGTGCCTTAAAATTTTGTGGGAATCAAAGAATTTGAAGATTCTCCACCAACCCCACCTAGTCCCTTGCCAGATGTGATTCTTCTCCAAACCAAGTGAAACCTTTCAAATCTCTTGTGATTCATTCCTTCACTATTTCTGTCCCATGAGATTTTTAATCTGAATGCTTTTTGCTTCATTCATTCACCCACAACCCTAACTCCCATGTGGGATGTATATAGTAACACTAGCCACCGAGAACAAAGCAGAACAAGATGTTTGCCCTAGATATCAAGTATCAAAAGAGACAATTAAATTGATACAAATCATCTCTGCTTCCTGAATCACCATAGACTGCTGTGTTTTAGAATACCATGGAAATTACTACAAAGCATTACCTAAAGGTTTTGTAAATAAATGTATTAAACTCATATGAGAAGTTTAATGAGTAGAAAAGTGTTTCCTGGTTTCACGATGATGTTTAGAAAACAATTCCAACTCACCTGATGAGTGCCTCAAGGAAAAAGAGACTCCAGTCTCCCACTGGGGTCAGTAAACAAGGCCTCCGACCCTTTCCTTGCTCTTGATGAGGTGCCCTGGGATTAGGCTCCTGCCCTCAACACCACCATCATCTTCTAATTCCCCACTCACCCTCAGCTAGGAAAGCTTTTCTACTATACTGCAGCAAACTTAGCCAAAAAAAAAAGAATTAGCACATAGGAGTTTTGTCTCTATTTATCTACATACTTACCCATGCCCTTTTACTAAAGTAAGTTTTTCTACTTAATTTGGTATGGATGTTAAAGTATCCTTTATTTAATAAAATATTAATGTCATAGATTGCAATTTTTTAAATGTTCTAACCTGATGAAAGGTAGAATTGTCATCCTTGTGTCAGTTCTCCCAATTAAAAAAAAAAAAAGAAAGAAAGAAAGAAAGAAAAAGAAAAAAAGCTGATTCTCAAAACCAAAAAGGACCTGGGAGTTCAAACACTGAAGAGTCATTGACTTTGAGGACAGGAAGGGGTGTAAGTGAGCATTTATGGCTCACAGAGGTCAATGACTTATCCAAGATCACTCAGCTAGCTGGTAAGAGGCAGTGAATTACAACCCATATAACTGGGTCCTCGCCAATGAGCCTCGTAATCTTCCAGGCTGGTCCCTCCAGAGCTACTGTGGCAACTCCTTTAGAAGTGAGGTCAACCCTCATCTGTTGTTAAACCCTTCAGATGAGCCATATCCCTTCTTATCTCTTTATTTTACATCTTTAACAAATTTGCCTATGTGGGCATCCTTGCCATTCTTTGAAAATTGCTTTAGAATTCATTACCTCTTGTTTCATAATCATGTCAGCGGGTGAACCACTTCTGAGAGCAGCGTCAGTAATAGGAGCCATGAGGGAGAAGGCAGAGAACGCTAAGGAAAGCTCAGAGGATCACCCAAAACCAGGGTGGCAAGGACGGGATGGGACTGAGGGGGTGAATGAAGGTGGCCATGGTAAGGTCATCTAGAAGATGAAGAATGGGCAGTGTAACTCAGAAGAAGGGGAGGCCAGAGACAAGAGGATATCCTCAAATGCCTGGCAGAACACCAGTAGAAGAGATGAGGTCAGAAAAGAAAGGGTCTTTTCACAAAGTGCTTGGGAAACCTCATGAGATCCAATATTTACCAAAGGTGATTCTAAAGCAGAGTGATCCCATGAAACATTTGGGAAAAAAAGAGGGGGGCTGGAGATCACGGAAGTTTGGGGTACAGTTTATACTGACACAAGGACCTCAGCTCAGGCCTTCTGGGATGCTCCCCTGGTCTGCTGCAGTCTGATGTTAATATTCATTGTAAGTCCTTGAGAATTAGGACTAAAGAGAGTTTCCTGAGATCTAAATAATTGCCATAACAAGTAGATATTTATAAATACCACACAGGTGTCCCTCCCACCAGGAGATGCCACGACCAGCCCACGGGGAGAAGTTTCACTTACGCATACACTCTTGAGTCGGCCTTTTCTCTCTATTACCTGTGGATTCTGTGCTGGGCGACTGCCTCCCACCCTCCACCCCAGGCACCTGGCACATCCTGACAATCTCTGCGACAACATACACCATTCCCTTGCTCCAGTGCCTCTCCTCTCCTCATGTGCCCACTTTCCCCTTTTGGTTCCCTGTCTCAGACCCGGCACCAGTCCCTACCCTCCCAGAGCTGTGTTTATCTTGTCCCTTATTTCGTGGTCCCCCATTATCACCAGTCTGCACAAAGCCCTCTCTTTTTTACTTGATTACTTTTCCTCTTTATTCCTCAGCCATGCCATTCCCCCTCTCACCACTCAGGCACCCTCTTTTCTTTTCATGAATATATTATTAAGGTACAGAAGTGGTATTCTGTATAAATCTAAATCTGGGACTCCTTGGGGGCTTAGTCCGTTAAGTGTCTGTCTTCAGCTCAGTTCATGATCTCAGAGTTCTGGGATCGAGCCCCGCATCAGGCTCCCGGCTCAGCGGGGAATCTGCTTCTCCTTCTACCCTGCCCCTAACCCCGCTTTGCTTTCTCTCTCTTTCTTACTCTCTCAAATAAATAAATAAAATCTTAAAAAGGAAAAACAAACACAAAACCTAAATCTGTTTGTACCTTTTTGCTGATAGCAAGGTTTGCAAGCTTGTTCCACAGGGCTGGGTGTAGATCTCATCTTCTGACACCACATTTCAGTTGCTTATTCCTTAGGGATGGTGTAACTGTAAACTTTTCTCTGAGTCATGTGGATTCTCAGGCTTGAGTTTCCCAGATCTGAATCAGTTGGGAAAGGAGGAAGAGCTGATTAGATATGAAATACACTTTTTAATTAATATGTACCACAACTGATATACCCTCTTAATATCTGAACCATGGGTGAAATTACCCAGAAGGTGGGGACCTTTTTGTGACATCAAGGGGCCAGAATGAGAGATAATAGAGTGTGTCTGAAGGCAAAGATGAGAGAGAAATAGAGCTGTTTCCCGATGGTATCCTACCAAGTTCAGCCTATTTGGTAACCTAATTATACATCTGGTGGTCTATAAGTATGCACCGTGGCCAATAACACATCTTTTATTTATTACTCTGATGTTACGGTGTATCTTAATATCTGGTGGATGTAACATAGAACTTATCCTTTCACATAAAATTTAAAATGAGCTTGTCAAACCCTCTGCCTATCCCCCCGATATCCTGCTAGAATTGTGCTTAGAATGTCACTAAATTTATGGATTAATTTGGTGGTTTTCAATTGAATCTTTCCACTAGTAAGACCTCCTAGTCATAAATATTTATCAGGGTTTTCTTTTAGATCTGCTAATAGACTTATGGACATTTCTCCACAAAGGACTTCAGTAAATCTTGGTAGATTAATTCCTAGATGGGTATATAGCTATTGATCTCACTTTAAATGTTGCATTATTTTTTGTTATATACTCTAGTTAGCTGTGCTTATATCTCTACCTCTTCTTCCCCTAGGCCTCCCCTAGTTCCCCTTTACAGAACTCCACTATAACAATGATCGCATCAGCCAAACCTGCTTCCCGTTTAATATATCAACTTACCCGAGTGGACTGTGAACTCTTTGAGGGCAGGATGGTCTCTTGTTCGCTTTTTTGTCCTCAGCAGCAAACACAGACATATGCATCTTTCAGTGCCTTTTGAATGCGCACAAAACCACGTATAACCATGATGTTACAGTGATATGACCAAAAATACCTGGGAATGTGATAAGAAGGTAATCGCTTTGACTGAAGGCTCATGTCCGCTGTTGTGTTCTTCTGCTGGGAACACAGTTCTGAGGTAGGCATTCTTATAATCCATCTCTCCTTGTTTCTTTCTTCCTTTTATTCTGTTTGAAGGGCTCTGTCAGGACAGTTTTCTCTCTTGCTTGGGTCTCTGTCCTACTGGATCAGGGAAAATTAATCACGACTCTCTCTTTTTCTTTATCACCCTCCATCCCCATGCTATTACTAGATGACATGGTGTGGTTCCAGAGCCAGCTTCTTTATGATGGTTGAATAAAAGGCATCTTGTTATAGAAATGGCCCAAGATGACTTCTAGTTCTAAGGAATAACATCAAAAGTCATATTTCTCTATTCTCTGCTTCTATGATTTCCCCCAATATAGTCTCTCGGTTGTCTAAATCCAAGTAGAATTATTTTCCCACCAGCAAACCCAAATCAAGAAGTCAGGGTTATAGGAAGTCATTGGTAAAAAAACAAAACAAAACAAAAAGAAAAACAAAAAAACCCATTTTGCAGATTTTAGCTGATGTTCCTAATTGCATAGTCATTGGGTCATCTGTTTCTCATTACATCCTAGCTTCGTATATCCTAACTTCGAATCTGATGATTGTCCAGAATTCTGTATGCAATTATTTGGAATTTTCAGGGTGAGGTATCAGGAAACAAAAGAGCAAAGGGGAGGTAGGAAAGGACAATGGTAACCGAGGAGGCCAAGCCTCTGATTTAATAAGATCTAGCTTCAGATCTCAGGTCTCCTAGGGATATTCCCAGCTGTTATAATTCTTAGGTCACCACCACCCCACAGGAGACACCAGACCAAGACCTTCAGTAAAAGATCTTAAAAATCATAACAAGGAAACAAACAACAACAACAATGAAACAGTCCCTCAGGAACAGTCATCGGCAGCAACAATAGAAGGAAACTGCCCCTGTCTGCTCACTCCCCTCCACGGAGAGTAGCCTCCCATCACTACCTCTCCCTTTGGCCACTGCCTCTGATACTTCTGTCCCAAGTAGGGAAACATACAAATAGAAAAGAATTCAGACATCTGGAAATGTTTTAGTTATCACAAGTTTTAGTACCTTTTCAAAGAGAAACATAAAATTGAGTGAAAAGTCAAACAAAGATTTTGGTTCACTAGAGGGGTAAGAACCTTCCTCCTCTGCCCTGGCTCATCACTCATTTGACTGGATTACCCAGGAAATATATTGTTATTTTGATTTTAAGTTGTTCTAAAATACATGATTGCATAAATGCAATCCAGACTGAATCTTTGCAGGAAAATGTTGGTAAGGATGACTATTTTATTGCATTTATTCCATTCTCTTTTTGTTCCTTGTATATGTCATGGAAATCCATCAATCTGTATTATCATTTTGGGAAACCATCCCTGACAATGCTATTTGAAGTAGCCAGTAAGCCTTGGGTAAATCTAGCTATCAGATGTGGGCTAACAAACCAAGTTCTAATGTCATCCACCAGGCCAATTTTTGCCAAAATTACTAAAATAGATAGAGGAGTGTTCACACTGTGCTCCCTTTTCTTGAAACTTTGTATGTACAGTACAAGTTTCTAGATATAAGCTGAATCTCCTGGTCACCACCAAGCCTTATACACAGAAGCTTCTCCCACACTCAGGCTCCTGGGTCCATTTTACCCATAACCAGCCGGTTGACTCTGAGCCTTCATTTCCCTTTCTCCAAACACTAGTAATGAAGGCAATAATGATACTGAACTCCTGGGTTTATTATGAATGGGAAATGAGACAAACATGAGAAGAGATTAACCCAGATCCTAGCATCTGCCGTAACACCAGTTGACAGAACTGCAAGAGATTTTCAAGAGCATCGAGTCCAAAGACTATAGTATGTATTTAAGTAGAGCATCTATACACGATTCTCAGAGGAGTCTGCAATCTACATTTTTAAGAACCATCCGTCAGTCTTCTGACGGACTTCCCTACACACTCAGTTTATTTGCTAAACTGGAAGCCCAGGTCTGGAGAGGGAAACAGCATAGCTGCTTCATGGGGGAATAAGAGCTAGGGGTCAAGTTTCCCAGGGCTATGCCCAATTCTGTATTCTATTGTTCTAATTGTTAAAAAAAAAAAAAAAAGAATTAAGGGAAAATAGGGGGAGTGAAAAGCATTAGTGGGCACCCACAGGGAGCGACACAACATAAATGACCCTTGCTCAAGGATCCTTTTCACTATTTTCAGTAAGAGCATAGAAGGAAGACATTGAAAAATCCTAAATAGTAAAAGTCATCATCCCATATTGATATTATCTGTAATCGATCCCAATGAATCCATCACTGGCTCCACAAAAGGGGTGAAGCAAAGTCCCCGCCTCCTTCTCCTGTCCCTGTAGCATGAATACAAGTCAGACAGCAGGAGAACTGCTCTCCCAGAGGCATAGAGGGCAAAGAGGAAGTAGGAGAGGGTGACATTCATTCCTATTGGGTTTTTCTATTAGGGTTCCATGGGAGGGAACAGAAGCCATCTTTGGGTGTAACATCTTGGTCCCTGGAACATTTATGAGTTCTTTCCAGTGCCATAAAAGTGTCCAATTTAGGGAAAGGGGAAAAAAATCTCAGAGTGTAATAATGTCTGCATTGTTTTGTCAGTTCTTCCCAGGTGATCTTCCAATTAGTACCGAGTTGGGCATGCATGGGGTCCCAGCTTCTCTGTCAATTCTTGTTGGCTTTGGAGTTACTTTTTGAAGAAACCTGCACACAACATTGACTACTATGTCTCTTTTTCAGGTCCTAAACATAAAAGGTCTTTGAGGAATGTTCCAGTGCATGTCCTGTTATAAAATAAAAGGGTTGAGATTATGATCAATTTGAGCATGAAAAAATGTAAGAATAAATGGCCTCTAAGACTACATTTATGCCTAAGGTAACTAAATCACAGTGAACATAGGAAAGCGCTGAGGAAAGGGACATCATAAGCCAATGCCACACACAGTGGCCATGAGCTTGTCTGAGCTTCACCGAGTATAAGCAAACAGCAGCTGTATCCCATCTCCCAGCAGACAGACCTGGCTGGGTCTTCAAACAACAGTGGCATAGATAAACCCCAAGGAAGGTGGGAGATCTAAATAGAGATACCTGTTAATTACCCTCCGTCACATTTTAAACCACAATGTCTGATTATTATGTGTATGCTTTAATAACTTTTCTGGTAATAAAAGTGATTAAATGACTTTCTGGCAGAGACTTTATGGAGATTTTCCATCCCAAAACCACAGACTGAAAAGCCCAGTTCTCTACAAAGATGTCTTCACGGATCTCTTGACCCTGTCCAAGGTATGGATAAGCAGTCTTTCTTTGAACTCTAAGAACTAATGAAGATCTTCCTGGTGCGCTGGCCTGAAGCTGGAAGTCAGGGTCCCCAGTGCCCTGCTTCTCTGGCCTAACCGTGTATCTGTAGACAATGTGCTGGCTGGGCTGGATCTCCACCACTCATCTCTGCAACCAAGAGTCAAAGGCAGGGTTTCTCCCAGCACTAAAATACCATGATTTACTAGAAGTGTCCCTAATAATTAATGGACCATCTCTTTTTTTTTTTTTTTTGTAAGTTTCATTGAGTTGTCTCTAGAGAGTTTTGTTGGTATGTGAAAACCAGGTGTGGTAAGCAGAAAAATGGCCCTCCAAGATGTTCATGTCTTAATCACAGAGACCTGTGAATCTGTTACCTTATCTGGCAAAAGAGACTTTGCAGATGTGATTAAAGTTAAGGATTTGAGTTGAGATTATCCTGGGTTACCCAGGTGGGCCCACGGTAATCACAAGGGCTGTTATAAGGGAAAGAGGGAGGTAGAGGAGCCTTTCAGAGAAGGAGATGTGATGACAGAAGCAGAGGTCAGCGATGTGATTGCTGGCCGGGGGCCAGGAACCAAGGAATGTAACTGCTTCTAGAAGTTGGAGAACAGGGGGTTCACTTACAGATTCTTCTGTCTGCTTTTTTAAAATGTGATACTCAAACTCTTTTGTGAACACTTTTTGGTAAAGGCAGCATCCTCAGGAAGGAATTTATTCCTGAAATGCACTACCCCCAAAATTCTGTGTGTGTGTGTGTGTAATAACCTCAGCAAACTAGTTTTCTCACCTTACCTGTAAAATGAGAATACTACTTTAGGTTATACTCAGGTCGTGGCAATTGAGTGGCTCAAACTATAGACATTGTGAATAATGACAAGGATGTGGATGTCGACAATGATGAAGGAGGTGAGGACGTTGGTCACAACATTGGAGAAACTGAGAAATCCCCCCACTCTTCTCCCTCATCTTTCTGCTTTGAGGAAAAAGCAAAATCTCTGAGCCTTCTCCCAAAGAGAACCCATGTGGGACTGTGAGCAAAGTTCTAGCATCTGCTAGGGCATGCCAGTTCTTTCAGAGAATGACAAGGCAATGTTCTATTGTTTTTCCTGGCTCCCCTTTCAAGCTGATATCCTCAGGGTGATTCCGTGTCCTCCTGTGTCTTTATCTCTGTGAAGAAAGACCTAGGTCTGGAAATCTCTCGGGGAAAGAGAGAAAGAAAAAGAAAACCTCAGGCTCTTGAGTAATGATTATTATGTGGCTGCCCTTCTTTGCCCCCCGCCCTCCTCAGGCCAGGCAAGACCACAGTAATCATAAACACTTTGTAATGAAAACCCCTTTGTTAAAAGGACTGAAGGTGAGCTGTCATTTCATCTGCCCTAATGCTCAGTAATATGTGAATGAGCTTTGCTTACACTGAAGATGGTATCGTGCTTTCTCTCTCCAGTTCAAAAGGGTGTTAAGCCCTTAGAACTGTGCCAGCCATCAGTGGGTTTGCAAAGAACAGAAATGCTCCTAATAACTGTCTTCCAATATGGCTGATGCTCCTGTGCATATCCCTAGTGATTCTATCCAGCAAAGCAGGGATGGTTGTTTGTTTTCCTTCACCACTGTTGTAGCAGAAAGCAGGCTATAAACCAAAACCAGCTATAAAATAGGAATAAGTAATCAAAACAATTGTAAAACACATTGCAAATATGAAATGCCATACAAATAATTTAAAAAGTAAGTACTCCCTGGCTAGTCTACAGCATGGTTCATATATCCACTGGTAAGACACAGCTGCTGGGGAGGACTGCAGAAGGCAAGTAAAAGGCAGACCTGGGTTCGAATCCTGACGAATCCTGACTGATTAGCCATTTAACCTTGAACACATTGCTTAACCTCTCTGAACTTACGTTTTCTTGTGTGTGAAGTGGTGCTAAACAGTATCTGTCCTGTAGGGTTGCTGTGTACCTCAAATTAACTAGTTGTGTTCTCGGCATACAGGTTGGCAAGTTGAAGGTGCCCCTAAATGCTTAAATGTATGTCTCCTCTTCCACAAGGCTAGATGACAAAAATTATCGTCTAAGAACTTTTGAGAAAGAAATTTAAGGGGACAAAAGTCCAAGAACAAGCAGAAAGAATGGGTAAATAAATAAATTGATATAAAGACCATGATCACACTTGGATACTAAGGGGCAAGAAGGTTCTTAAGACCTTGACTTCACCCAAAGGCACGTTTAGTCTGGAAAATCTACTTTCTTTTCTTGTGTATATGTTCTAAGATATACTCTCTGGCCACTAGCCCAAATGCATCTTCTTTCTTTTTGTTTCACAATTTTTATTAAAAAGCTTTGAAGTTCCATCTCATCCCCACCTAGCCCATTGTCCTTCCCCCTTCAGAGAAGGCCACCAATCAGAAGCTGGCGGGTACTCTCTTTCTCTATGGTTTTTAAATTTTATCACAGTCTCTGCTCAGACATAATATATAACAATGCAATTGGAAAGTATATATATCCATTTGTGTGTGTGTGTGTGTGTGTGTGTGCATATGTATATATATTGTGAGCAGCCTATCACAGATCTTTGTTCATGTAACTTATTTTCAAGCTTTATTCATGTTGATAGATGTAGATTTAGCTTTCTATTTTGAATCCTTCTCCATCAGATTTCTTAATAATCACAATTTAATTTCCTCATACCTCCATGGGTAACGATTTAGTTGTTTCTGGTTTTTCCTATAAGATTGTCCTTGGATATTCCCTTTTTGAATGAGTGCCAGAACATCTCAGGAAGTGGAATTTTTGAATAGCATGATCTACATGTCTGTAACTTGACCAGATAATGTCAAATGACCATCTGAAAAGGTTCAAGCAACTCAGACTTCCACTACCAGAGTACATGAGTTTCTTTGCCCTGCACTGACTTCTAGATGTTTGATGGTTGGGTGGGTGAGAACTGATAGATTCATTTTGCTTTATTTTGCAGGTATCTGAGCGTTAATGACAGTTGGTGGGTGAGAACTGATAGGTCCATTTTGCTTTATTTTGCAGGTATCTGAGCGTTAATGATGTTAAGCATCATTTCATATGTTTGGGGACTTTTGGGTTTCCTTCTCTATAAAATGTCTGCTCATAAACTCCATCAGTTGCTCTCATTCTTTAAAGAACCTGGCAACCAATCATAAGTTGCTTTTGCTGTTTGTGTCATTTATTTTAACATGGTATCTTTTCTAATACAGTTGTTTCTATGTTTTAAGTCAAATTTATCAATATTTCTGCTCCGATTTGTGTTTTGCTTCTTAAGAAACATTTGAAACCAGGGGTAATAAATACATTTTTCTGCCTATTTTTTTTTCTTAAATTTTAAAGTTCTTCTATTATTGAGTCTTTAAACCATTGGGATTAACTGTTATTTTTATGATATAATTTTCTTCTCTCCATATGGATTGCTAATTTTCCCAGTATAATTTACTGAATCTTTTACTACTCTAACAGTATTTTATGATGTTATTTCTCTCAAAAACAAGTTTCTATATATAAGGAGACTTATTTTCTGGCTTTCTATTCTTTCCATGGGTAGGTTTGTCTCTTCCTTAGCTTTATAAAATCTTAATTCTGCATCATGAATCCCCCATAATTACTATTATTGTTATTATTATTATATTAAAATTTATCTTGACTATCCTTGGCTACACTTTAATATAAATTTGAGATTAAGCTGGTCAAATTTATTTTAAACTCCTTCCAAAATTTTTATTAGAATTGAATCTGTTACCCATTTATAATGAATCATGAAATTTATGATACTGAGTTGTCTTATCCATGAACGTGGTATATTACTAAATTTAGTTTCTTCTGTTAGTTCCATAACAAAGTCTTATATTTTCCCTATGGTCTTACACATCTTTTGTTAGTTAAGATTATTGATATGTAGTTAGGTATTTCTACATACCTTATACATTTTGCATTATTTGCACATTACAACGTTTATAAGTTAACATTTCTAATTGGATGTTGCTGGTATCTGTGAAAACAACTGATATTATACCCTCAAAAATTTACTGAAATCTCATTACTTTTAATAGCATATTTATAGATTTTTATTTTTTTCTGGTATTCCAAATAACATTATTACAAAATTAAGTAATTTACAAAGCAATTACAGAACACAGAATGCAGAGAGCTACAGGACAGTAAAAAGCTTGGAGCTTAACAGTCAGAAAGACCAGATTCAAATTCTGGCTAGTTCTGCCTCCGATTAGCAATGTATCCTTGAATGCATTGCTTAAACTCTCTTAGCCTCAGTTTTCTTATGTGTAAAATGGGGTAAACTATCTTATAGGGTTTCTTTGAATCTTAAATTAACTAGCAATAATAATTGTTAACATTAAGAACACCTAAAATGTGTACCCTGTGGTAAGTCCACCAAATACTTAGCATAGAGACTGACACAGAGAAGGTACCCTAATATCATCTTTTCTTTCTCTATGTCCCTCCCTCCATAGACACACACACACACACACACACACACACACACACACACACCATTTATGTAGGGGAAATATGCTAGAGGAAAATAGACGAATATCAAATATCATTCCCCAAGGGCTTGGTGGGATAATAGGGCTGCTGGGGAGGTTAATACTCAGAAAATGATTCACGCTCAAGATTTCTAATCCTATCTTAGCCTTGTCTGGCTCCTGTTACAGTGTGGATATCTGAAAATTCCAGGAAATACTCACCAAATCCTTGACCAATCCCCACCTTCAGCTTACCAAAAGCAGTCTCTTGAGATGGTCTTTTGTCCTTGGAAGAGTTGTTAGATCATCATGCCCAATGTGAATGCAACTGAACTTGACCTCAGCAAGGAAACTCTCCAGAAAGAAGATGAAAACAATTCAATGGAACTAAGAAGAGTCCCAGCATTGACTCAAGTAGCTTTCAACTCAGTTGTGGAGGGAATCCAAACTTTCACATGATTATGGATGAATGCAGAGTTATAAAGAAAGATAGAAGAGGGATTGAAAAGGGAAAACATTTCTGCATTTCAAAAAGGATGTCAAAACTAAGTTTGGCAAAAAAAAAAAAAAAACCAAAAAACTAAGTTTGGCAAAGGACAGGTAGTCAACAAAATGCCAGTAATGTATTTAGAGTATACATACAGGACTAATAGCTGTGCAGAAAGTTAAAGTGAACAACTCTGACTCCCATGTGGGTGGTCGTTGCAGGACTGACTCAAGTCATTAGTCTCCCCAGAGTCAGACAGCCCTTGTCTGGACAGTTGGGTGGGTGAGAACTGATAGATCCGTTTTACTTTATTTTGCGAAATAAAATATCTGAGCGTTAGTGATGTTAAGCACCATTTCATATACTTGAGGACGAAAGGGGGTTCCTCCTCCTTACTCTGCCCATCCCACCTGGGCAGCCTTTAGTCTGTGTTGGAAGGTGGAGCTCCTAACTGAGATGACCTTGGCCACAGAGACTGTTAGGGTGGGCACGTGACTACTTTGAGTGCCTCAGTGCGAGGCTCTGAACTTCGGTGGAAGTCCCCAGAGGAGTCTCCGTCCCTCCCCTCAGTTGTGACAATGTGGGCCCCGGGGCGGCTGCAGTCATATCTCTTCTATCAGTTTCACATGGCTGCTATAACAAATTACTCTGCAACAGAAAACAACAGGAATCTATTTCCCCACCATTCTGGAGACAGAATCAAGGTGTTAGCAGGGCTGTGCTCCCACCAGAAGCTCTAGGGGAGGATCCTTTCTTGCCTCTTCCAGCTTCTTCTTGGTTTGTGGTTCCATCACTCCAATCTCTGCCACCATCTTCACATGGCCTTCTCCTCTCTCTGTATCTTTTCCTCTTCTGACTCTTACAAGAAAACGTGTCATTGGATTTAGGGCCTACTTGGGTGAACCAGGATGATTTCATCTCTAGATCCTTAATTATATCTGCAAAGAACCCTTTTCCAAATAAGGTGCCATGTGCGGGTTCCAGGGATTTTGATGTGACATATATTTTTGGGTGCCACCATTAAACTCACTACTGCCACCGTGAAGAGAGTCTGTTCTGAGAATGCAGCCAACTCAGAGCAAGTTGGGCCAAAAGAGGGAGAGAGAAATCTCGGGGCTGGTCACCCACACAAGGACCTGCAACAAAACTGCCCGAAATCAGCGCTACTCCTGTTGTGTGAGTTGTGGGATTCAATTATTTTTTCCTTAAGCTGGTTTCAATTGTTTTTCGGGGGGGGGGGTATTTTTTTATTGTCATTTTGGAGTGGGTTTTTTTTTTGTTTTTTTGTTGTTGTTCACATTCTAAAGAGTCCTCACAAAACAGCAGAGTTAAGAAAATATTTCCCCTCAGGAGACCTATTTTTGCTCTTTCGAAAAGAAGGAATATCTGTGGGATTCTATGTAATTGAGGAAGATTCAGAAAGTTTCCCTTCAGTGACACACTCTGAATGAGCCCCTTCATTCCCTCATATGGGCTGTGCCGATGTGCAAACCCCCCAAAACAAGCTCTTCACTCTCCGACTGCTTGGGGGTGCAGAGTTACATTTGGGTCTTGAAAAAAAGAGAGATGTTCTTCTCTCAAAAATGCAGGGTGGAAGAGTGAGAAGCCAAAGATCTGGGGATCAGAAAAACCCGAACTGGAATCCAGTTCCGCCGGCTGCTGGCAGCTGGCTGGGCGGGGTGACAAAGCATATTTGAGCCTTAGATTGCAAAAGCATAAAATGAGGACCTTCTTAATGGCATCACACGGTGATTCCGAGGATGAGCAGAGGAAGATAAGCGTAAGAAGAAGCAAGGATGTCTGGAGGATTCTCCTCCCCTCCTGCCTGCTGACCCGGCGTGTCCTGGAGGGAGGAGCAGGGGCTGGGTGGGGACCACGGGCTCCTGAGTGTCTTCCAGGTGCCAGGCTGTGGGGTCTCCACTCTGCTAACATGCTGCAGGAGAAGGTAACCTCCGCTTTGCACAGATGAAAAACCCCAAAGCGCTGGGCTAACGTTACATAACGTTCCCAGTTCACACAGGTAGTCAGTGGCCAGGCTGGAATTTGAACTCAGGTTGGTCTGACTTCAAAGTTCACGCTGTTTACATTACCCCACCCTCTCTCCTGATCCCTAAAGAGGAGACAGTGAGGGCAGAGAAAATACTAACATGGAGCACAGAGAAACAAAACTAACACTTACATAAGCTTACTACGAGCCAGGAGCGCTGCTAAATGCTTTTTTAAATTTGAATATTTATAAAAATAGCTAATGTTTATTGAATGCATGCTATATGTCAGGCTGTGCTGTGAGAGCTTTAAATGCAGTATTGTATTTAAACCTCATAACAGCCCTTTGAAAAAGGCACTGTTGTCGCTGTTGTTGTTATTCTTAGTTCCGCATTCCAGATAAAGAAAGGATGGCCCATTGGGATGCCTGGGGGGGTGAAGCACCTGCCTTGGGCTCAGGTCATGATCCCAGAGTCCTGGGATCAAGTCCCACATCAGGCTCCTTGCTCAGAGGGAAGCCTACTTCTCCCTCCGCCACTCCCCCTGCTTGTGTTCCCTCTCTCTCTCTCTTTCTGGCAAATAAATAAATAAAATCTTTAAAAAGAGAGAAAGAAAGGGTGGCCCAGAGAGGTTGGGGAAGTGGCATAGGTTAGGAAGGAGCGGGGCTGGGACTCAGGTGGTAGCCTGCAGAGCTGTTCCCTATAGGTGCAGGACACTGTGTTTGGGGGCCCTGGTTCTCCATGGATCCTTGCCACTCCCATCCCATGAGGCAAACAGCTTGGGTAGCACCCACATTCAGCCCTGCCAAGGAGTAGTGCACCGGCTGTCTCCAGCCTCAGAGGGCCTGACGCACCCACACACCCCGGGGCCCTGGGGTGGGGGAGGCGCTGCAGAGCCTCCCTCTGTGGCTTGATGAGTGGGACTGGAAGTCTCTGCCAACAAAGAGTTAAAAACACAAGGGAGGAGGTGAAAAAGCTTTGTCTGCACAGGGCTGGGGGATTTTTGTTATTGTCATTCTAACCCTGGAACGTACAAAATGTTCAGCCAGTAAGTCCATTTCAGAACGTGGGGGACCTGGTGAGTTGTAGAAGAAAGCCTGTTAACACCTTCGAAGTATCTAGGTTCAGGGTTCCAGACCTGAGCCACACTATATTTCTGAATGTTATTTAGGGAAATCCTTGGCACAATAAATGAGACTCACTTCTACTCTTAGTTTTATTACAGATATCTATCTACATCATGATCCTAGTTTTGATATTAGAACAAACCGTGCATGGGATAAAATGTTGTCGCAGCATGAGGGCTGATCTTGTTTATTCTTCTCCCTGAGGGCTTTTCTGTGCACACTGGTCATCGTGCAGTGATGACAGATGAAAATCGGGGCAGACATTAAGGATGAGGCCCACCTGATATGGCCCCAGGACCCACCTATCACACAGTTTGCTGGTGAGTGGGGTTTGTACTTTGACCCTCATGGGCAGGCTCTCCCTTTTTTCTTTAAGCTCTGTTTCTGATGCTATTGGATTTTTTTATAATCACACTTTACAGAGATTTTTCTTGGAGAGTCACAGAAAAACCTTCAGAATAAAGTCATTTCACTTATTTTATATGAAGTAACATTACAAGGTAATATGGACATGCTCATTATGACAAAATGGATATGAATAATGCCTGTAGGATCAGAATATGATTTCAATTGATATAAAGAGTTGGGATTTAATGGATTAAAGACAAAAATGTGAGGCTGGAAACCATAAAAATTGTAGAAGAGAGCACAGGCAGTAATTTCTCTGACATCAGCCATAGAAACATTTACCTAGATGTGTCTCCTGAGACAAGGGAGACAAAAACAAAAGTAAACTATTGATACTACATCAAAATTAGAAGATTCTGTACCATGAAGGAAATAATCAACAAAACAAAAAGGCAGCCTATGGAATAGGAGAAGATATTTGCAAATGACGAATCTGATAAAGGGTTAGTATCCAAACTATATAAAGAACGTACACAACTCAACATGAAAAAAACACAAATAATCTAATTAAAAATGGGCAGAAGACATGAATGGACATTTCTCCAAAGAAGACATATAGATCACCAACAGACACATAAAAAGATGCTCAACATCACTCGTTATCAGGGAAATGCAAATCAAAACCACAACAAGATACCATCTCCCACCTGTCAGAATGGCTAAAATGAAAAACAAGAAACAACAAGTGTTGATATAGATGTGGAGAAAAAGGAGCCTTTATCCACTATTAGTGGGAATGCAAACTGGTGCAGCCACTGTGGAAAACAGTTTGGGGGTTCCTCAGAGATTAAAAACAGAATTACCAAAGGATCTAGTAATTCCATTACTGGGTATTTACCCCTGAAATAGAAAAACACTAATTTGAAAAGACATATGTATTCCTGTGTTTATTGCAGCATTATTTATGATAGCCGAATTATGGAAGCAACATTAGCGCCCGCTGACAGATGAATGGATTCAGAAGAAGTGGCATGTATATACAATGGAACATTACTCAGCCATTAAAAAAAGGAATAAAATCTTGCCATTTTTTAAAATTTTTATTTATTTATTTTTTAAATTTTATTTTTTATAAACATATATTTTTATCCCCAGGGGTACAGGTCTGCGAATCGCCAGGTTTACACACTTCACAGCACTCACCATAGCACATACCCTCCCCAATATCCATAACCCCCCTCCCCCCATCAACCCTCAGTTTGTTTTGTGAGATTAAGAGTCACTTATGGTTTGTCTCCCTCCCAATCCCATCTTGTTTCATTTACTCTTCTCCTACCCCCTTAACCCCCCATGTTGCATCTCCTCTCCCTCATATCAGGGAGATCATATGATAGTTGTCTTTCTCCGATTGACTTATTTCGCTAAGCATGATACCCTCTTGTTCCATCCACGTCGTCGCAAATGGCAAGATTTCATTTCTTTTGATGGCTGCATAGTATTCCATTGTGTATATATACCACATCTTCTTTATCCATTCGTCTGTTGATGGACATCTAGGTTCTTTCCATAGTTTGGCTATTGTAGACATTGCTGCTATAAACATTCAGGTGCACGTGCCCCTTCGGATCACTACGTTTGTATCTTTACGGTAAATACCCAGCAGTGCAATTGCTGGGTCATAAGGTAGTTCTATTTTCAACATTTTGAGGAACCTCCATGCTGTTTTCCAGAGTGGTTGCACCAGCTTGCATTCCCACCAACAGTGTAGGAGGGTTCCCCTTTCTCCGCATCCTCGCCAGCATCTGTCATTTCCTGACTTGTTCATTTTAGCCATTCTGACTGGTGTGAGGTGATATCTCATGGTGGTTTTGATTTGTATTTCCCTGATGCCGAGTGATATGGAGCACTTTTTCATGTGTCTGTTGGCCATCTGGATGTCTTCTTTGCAGAAATGTCTGTTCATGTCCTCTGCCCATTTCTTGATTGGATTATTTGTTCTTTGGGTGTTGAGTTTGCTAAGTTCTTTATAGATTTTGGACACTAGCCCTTTATCTGATATGTCATTTGCAAATATCTTCTCCCATTCTGTCAGTTGTCTTTTGGTTTTGTTCACTGTTTCCTTTGCTGTGCAAAAGCTTTTGATCTTGACAAAATCCCAATAGTTCATTTTTGCCCTTGCTTCCCTTGCCTTTGGTGATGTTCCTAGGAAGATGTTGCTGCGGCTGAGGTCGAAGAGGTTGCTGCCTGTGTTCTCCTCAAGGATTTTGATGGATTCCTTTCTCACATTGAGATCCTTCATCCATTTTGAGTCTATTTTCGTGTGTGGTGTAAGGAAATGATCCAATTTCATTTTTCTGCATGTGGCTGTCCAATTTTCCCAACACCATTTATTGAAGAGGCTGTCTTTTTTCCATTGGACATTCTTTCCTGCTTTGTCGAAGATGAGTTGACCATAGAGTCGAGGGTCTATTTCTGGGCTCTCTATTCTGTTCCATTGATCTATGTGTCCGTTTTTGTGCCAGTACCATGCTGTCTTGATGATGACAGCTTTGTAATAGAGCTTGAAGTCCGGAATTGTGATGCCACCAACTTTGGCTTTCTTTTTCAATATTCCTTTGGCTATTCGAGGTCTTTTCTGGTTCCATATAAATTTTAGGATTATTTGTTCCATTTCTTTGAAAAAAATGGATGGTACTTTGATAGGAATTGCATTAAATGTGTAGATTGCTTTAGGTAGCATAGACATTTTCACAATATTTGTTCTTCCAATCCAGGAGCATGGAACATTTTTCCATTTCTTTGTGTCTTCCTCAATTTCTTTCATGAGTACTTTATACTTTTCTGTGTATAGATTCTTAGTCTCTTTGGTTAGGTTTATTCCTAGGTATCTTATAGTTTTGGGTGCAATTGTAAATGGGATGGACTCCTTAATTTCTCTTTCTTCTGTCTTGTTGTTGGTGTAGAGAAATGCAACTGATTTCTGTGCATTGATTTTATATCCTGACACTTTACTGAATTCCTGTACAAGTTCTAGCAGTTTTGGAGTGGAGTCTTTTGGGTTTTCCACATATAGTATCATATCATCTGCAAAGAGTGATAGTTTGACTTCTTCTTTGCCGATTTCGATGCCTTTAATTTCCTTTTGTTGTCTGATTGCTGAGGCTAGGACTTCTAGTACTATGTTGAATAGCAGTGGTGATAACGGACATCCCTGCCGTGTTCCTGACCTTAGCGGAAAAGCTTTCAGTTTTTCTCCATTGAGAATGATATTTGCGGTGGGTTTTTCATAGATGGCTTTGATAATATTGAGGTATGTGCCGTCTATCCCTACACTTTGAAGAGTTTTGATCAGGAAGGGATGCTGTACTTTGTCAAATGCTTTTTCAGCATCTATGGAGAGTATCATATGATTCTTGTTCTTTCTTTTATTAATGTGTTGTATCACATTGATTGATTTGCGGATGTTGAACCAACCTTGCAGCCCTGGAATAAATCCCACTTGGTCGTGGTGAATAATCCTTCTAATGTACTGTTGAATCCTATTGGCTAGTATTTTGGCGAGAATTTTTGCATCTGTGTTCATCAAGGATATTGGTCTGTAGTTCTCTTTTTTGATGGGATCCTTGTCTGGTTTTGGGATCAAGGTGATGCTGGCCTCATAATATGAGTTTGGAAGTTTTCCTTCTATTGCTATTTTTTGGAACAGTTTCAGGAGAATAGGAATTAGTTCTTCTTTAAATGTTTGGTAGAATTCCCCTGGGAAGCCATCTGGCCCTGGGCTTTTGTTTGTTTGGAGATTTTTGATGACTGTTTCAATCTCCTTACTGGTTATGGGTCTGTTCAGGCTTTCCGTTTCTTCCTGGTTCAGTTGTGGTAGTTTATATGTCTCTAGGAATGCATCCATTTCTTCCAGATTGTCAAATTTGTTGGCGTAGAGTTGCTCATAGTATGTTCTTATAATTGTCTGTATTTCTTTGGTGTTCGTTGTGATCTCTCCTCTTTCATTCATGATTTTATTTATTTGGGTCCTTTCTCTTTTCTTTTTGATAAGTCTGGCCAGGGGTTTATCAATCATATTAATTCTTTCAAAGAACCAGCTCCTAGTTTCGTTGATTTGTTCTATTGTTTTTTTGGTTTCTATTTCATTGATTTCTGCTCTGATCTTTATGATTTCTCTTCTCCTGCTGGGTTTAGGGTTTCTTTCTTGTTCTTTCTCCAGCTTCTTTAGGTGTAGGGTTAGGTTGTGTACCTGAGACCTTTCTTGTTTCTTGAGAAAGACTTGTACCGCTATATATTTTCCTCTCAGGACTGCGTTTGTTGTGTCCCACAGATTCTGAACCGTTGTGTTTTCATTATCATTTGTTTCCATAAATTTTTTCAATTCTTCTTGAATTTCCTGGTTGACCCATTCATTCTTTAGAAGGATGCTGTTTAGTCTCCATGTATTTGGGTTCTTTCCAAATTTCCTCTTGTGATTGAGTTCTAGCTTCAGAGCATTGTGGTCTGAAAATATGCAGGGAATGATCCCAATCTTTTGATACCGGTTGAGACTTGATTTAGGACCAAGAATGTGATCTATTCTGGAGAATGTTCCATGTGCACTAGAGAAGAATGTGTATTCTGTTGCTTTGGGATGAAATGTTCTGAATATATCTGTGATGTCCATCTGGTCCAGTGTGTCATTTAAGGCCTTGATTTCCTTGTTGATCTTTTGCTTGGATGATCTGTCCATTTCAGTGAGGGGAGTGTTAAAATCCCCTACTATTATTGTATGATTGTCGATGTGTTTCTTTGATTTTGTTATTAATTGGTTTATATAGTTGGCTGCTCCCACATTAGGGGCATAGATATTTAAAATTGTTAGATCTTCTTGTTGGACAGTTCCTTTGAGTATGATATAGTGTCCTTCCTCATCTCTTATTACAGTCTTTAGCTTAAAATCTAATTGATCTGATCTAAGGATTGCCACTCCTGCTTTCTTCTGATGTCCATTAGCATGGTAAATTCTTTTCCACCCCCTCACTTTAAACCTGGAGGTGTCTTCGGGTTTAAGATGAGTTTCTTGTAGGCAGCATATAGATGGGTTTTGTTTTTTTATCCATTCTGATACCCTGTGTCTTTTGATTGGGGCATTTAGCCCATTAACATTCAGGGTAAGTATTGAGAGATATGAATTTAGTGCCATTGTATTGCCTGTAAGGTGACTGTTATTGTACATTGTCTCTGTTTCTTTCTGATCTACTACTTTGAGGGTCTCTCTTTGCTTAGAGGACCCCTTTCAATATTTCCTGTAGAGCTGGTTTGGTATTTGCAAATTCTTTCAGTTTTTGTTTGTCCTGGAAGCTTTTAATCTCTCCTTCTATTTTCAATGATAGCCTAGCTGGATATAGTATTCTTGGCTGCATGTTTTTCTCATTTAGTACTCTGAATATATCATGCCAGCTCTTTCTGGCCTGCCAGGTCTCTGTGGATAAGTCTGCTGCCAATCTAATATTTTTACCATTTTATGTTACAGACTTCTTTTCCCGGGCTGCTTTCAGGATCTTTTCTTTGTCACTAAGACCTGTAAATTTTACTATTAGGTGACGGGGTGTGGACCTATTGATCTTGAGGGGGGTTCTCTGAAACTCCTGGATTTTGATGCTTGTTCCCTTTGCCATATTGGGGAAATTCTCTCTAATAATTCTCTCCAACATACCTTCTGCTCCCCTCTCTGTTTCCTCTTCTTCTGGAATCCCAATTATTCTAATGTTGTTTCATCTTATGGTGTCACTTATCTCTCAAATTCTCCCCTCGTGGTCCAGTAGCTGTTTGTCCCTCTTTTGCTCAGCTTCTTTATTCTCTGTCATTTGGTCTTCTATATCGCTAATTCTTTCTTCTGCCTCATTTATCCTAGCAGTGAGAGCCTCCATTTTTGATTGCACCTCATTAATAGCTTTTTTGATTTCAACTTGGTTAGATTTTAGTTCTTTTATTTCTCCAGAAAGGGCTTTTATATCTCCTGAGAGGGTTGCTAATCTTGCCATTTTTTGCAACACAGATGGATCTATGTGAAACAAGTCAGTCAGAGAAAGACAAATACCAAACAATTTCACTCACATGTGGAATTTAAGGAAAAAAAAAGAGATAAACAAATAAAAACACACTTAAATATAAAGAACAAACTGGTAGTTACTAGAGGGGAGAGGGGGTGGTGGGTGGGGGCCAGAGTGAAATAGGTGAAGAGGATTAAGAGCACATTTCCTGCGATGAGCACTGAGTAATTTATAGAACTAGTAAATCACTATATTTTATACCTGAAACTAATACAACACTGTACATTAATTATAGTAGAATTTTAAAAATTAGAGTTGGGATTTTAAGTTTTATATACCATTTCCTATCCTGTTTAAATAAAGTATAATTTTATAAAAGAACAATAACAGATACCATAAAAATTTTTTTTTAAAGATTTTATTTATTTGTCAGAGAGGGAGAGAGAGCGAGCACAGGCAGACAGAATGGCAGGCAGAGGCAGAGGGAGAAGCAGGATCCCTGCTGAGCAAGGAGCCCGATGCGGGACTCGATCCCAGGATGCTGGGATCATGACCTGAGCCGAAGGCAGCTGCTTAACCAACTGAGCCACCCAGGCGTCCCAAGATACCATAAAATTTTAAAACTATCATCAGCTCTATGATTTTTAATGTGCAAATGCTGATCATAGTTTGCAGAAGCTATGTAAGTATTCTGGTCAACAAGGAATATATATGGTGAATGACTGGCTAACAATCAAAGGATTTGTTTAGCGTATGTGGAAAAACACAAATATTAGAGAAAATCTGGATCAAACTAACGTTTTCAGTTTTTAAAATGATTAGTAGTTGTGAGTGAGGACCCAAGATTGGTTCATAAAATGGCCTAAAACAGGCATCCTGTTGGACTGAGGATAGAGCCAGTACCAGAGCTGGGAATTCACTCTATAAGCCCGATGAGTCTCAGCCCCAATCCAACCTCAGGGCCTAGGAGTCAGCATCACTCAGGAGAACCAATGATGCCAGCTTTTCAGATCTGAATTGATTCTCCATTTGCACATATCCTTTCTTGGAATGTCTTAGCTCTAATCAATATGAACCTATAAGCAAGTATGAAGGAGAAGAAGTCATTTCTTGGTTTCTGCTCCCATTGTGTCACTGTAAACTTTATACTATCCTTTCATTCAGAACTGTTATTTTGTGAATCTAAACTATGAGTCCTTTTTTGTGGGGAGAGGGACTAATCATCCGTCTTTCCTATAAAATCCCTGTAGGCCTGTGTGATAAATTTTGTGATAAACCTTATCAGCAAAACCACACTCTCTTACAAAAACAGCCATCCCTTCAGGAATACATATGCTTCCCAAGGCTCTCCCTCAAGCCTCAGTGCATCACAAGGAAGCCTCTTAAAAGCCCTAATAGATCACTATTTCTTGTTCAAAATGGTTTATTTTATTTTTTTAATTTTTTAATTTATTTGACACATAGAGAGAGCACGCAAGCAGGGGGAGCAGGAGAGGGAGAGGGAGAAACAGGCTCCCTGCTGATCAGGGAGCCCAATGCAGGGCTCAACCACAGGACCTTGGGATCATGACCTGAGCTGAAGGCAGTCGCTTAACCAACTGAGACACCCAGATGTCCCCAAAATGCTTTCTTTTAAATTTCCAATTTAGTCTTGCCTAATAGCCCCCTTTATAATTATTTTTAGATTGGGTGAGTCAGAGTTCCATGATGGGTCACCAGAAACCTCTCTGGATCTTCCTACAATGAAACATTTCAAGAATGGGAGTCCTCAAGCATCAGTACCATTTATTCAAAAGACCAGTTTGGAACACATTGGCTAAGGTGATAAATAGAGCTTGTCACTGAGAGTCAGGGAACACAGATGGTGTTCAGAAGGGATGGTCAAGGAGAATATGGAGAAAATTGATCAAGTCTATGTAATTCATATGCTGCTGGGGAGGAGGGGTTGTCCCAAACTGAGGGACAGCTGGAAGCAACTTCACAGAGCAAAGTTTTAGATCAAATTCAGAGGCTTTAGTTAAAAAGGCAGAATGTTTCTGGTGGAGTATATATTCTTTCATCAACCAAAGGTTACACTATTTCTTATGGTCTTGTATCCACCCAATGCACACCACACATTTAAGTCTCCTGCCTGGTCACATTGGGATTTGAGTTGGCAGATCCTGTGACTTCGATTTCTGAAATCAGGTAAGAAAATGATCTTATAAAATAATTGTATAAAATGATTCCACTTATTCTCTTACTTAAATGACAGAACATTACTCAGGTGAAAAGAAAGAGAAATAGTTACATGAAGAACTAGTCTTGTGAATTACGGTAAGATTCACAGTCTGTACCTCAAGGCTATGGCTCAGAATCCATAGAAAGTTCTGGAAACACCACAGAGAACAATATTGAACCGTGTGGCTCTGTTGTTCTATGGGCCCTAGAGGTCGAGGACTCGTGGATTCAGTGATAGAATTGGTCCCAGGGAGAAGTGATCAGAGGGGCTGCAAGGCTGTTTGAAATGTTCTCTCCCTGGAGAAGCAGTGGTGGAGGCCCATGGATGATGATGACCCCCTCAGGGTTCCTCCAGGAGCTCCCAGGGTGGGAAGAAGCAATAAAACATTGTTTGATCTGGCGCGGTGGATCAAGTTGTCATTATAGGTTGGGCGTGCCAAGACAGTTACAGGCTCTGCCTATACATAAGGTCTGACTGGCTGGGTTTGTGTTGTTCTGGATCCCAGCCCTTTCCATGAAAGATTATTTGCAAGTTCACCTCGTGGCATGGTATTGCCAGCTAGAAAGACATGCTGGGAATAACTGTAGAAGTCATTCAAGGTAACACCACCAGATACAATGTAGGTCTTTTTGCCCAACCACCCTACTTGGCCTTTTGATTCTCCCAGATACTATAATTCATGGCAGTTGATTTCTCTAAATCAGAATACACCCTGCAAGACCAATGGAATGAGCAAGGGTCAAGGCGTCCAGGGTGGGGATGACCTCCATGGGCCATGCCATCCTAAGTACTTCATGATCTGGCTCCCTGCCTCTGCACATCCTCTTCTGTTACTGCGCTCTGCTTTACATTTCAGGCTCTAGCCGTGCCATGATGTGGAAGGTCCCCATGTGAGCCATGCTATTGCTTGACCCCTGACCCTTGCTCATGCTCTCTGCTTGGAACACTTGGCTTGCCTCCTCTTTAAGTCTTCCTAATCTCATAGGACCAACCACAGGTCGCACCTCTTCCAAGAAGGCTTCCTGATCTTCCCCTATCAAGGGCTGAGTTACACATGCCTTAGCCCTGCTCCTTTACCCTTTGCTTATTTCTATGACTTCTATTTATCATATTACATTATAATTACCAGTTTATGCCTATCTTTCTCAAAATTATGACCTCACTCAGGACAGGCATTACATCTTCTTCATCTTTGTACCTCAATGCCTGGCAAAGGACACACAGCATTAAACCAGTAACTGCAGAGAGAATGAGTGAAGGGGGGATTTGAGAACCAACATGCAGCTGTCACCTACTATGTGCAAGATACTGTGTCAGATGTTATTTAGTCTTCAAAAAAATATGCAAAGTGGGCATAATTATCCAAACTCATCAAATGAGGAAAATGAGGCTGATAGAAGAGAAATCTCTCTCTTTAAGTCCACTAAATAGTAAGTGATGTTAGTACCTTTTTAATCAAAACCCCTAGGACTTGAAAGTCTGTGCTCTCTTCATGATATTGTCACCCACTCCTTGGTGGCCCTGATCTGAAGTGCCCAGGCTGGGTGTACCAGAGTCTGGTACGGTAGTCAGCATAACAGGACTCTTTTTAGCTAGGGCCTTTTGCTTTGGACTACCCATGTCTGACCTCTGCATGGATATGGTTGGGAGAATTAGTGCCTCCAATAGCCAATCTCCTTGGAAGAATTGCCCAGGAGTCAGGTTCCCCTCTTCACCCCTGTGTGACCTCGGGGTTATTGCCTCAAATTTTTTATAACTTCACTTCCTACAGATAGCATTTAGCTTTTATAAAACCCACCCAATTCGTTATCTGCTCACATTTCTCCAGATGTTTCGCCTCCCACTCCTGTCTTTCTTAATGACTCTAGGGGGTTGATTACCATCAGGGTTAAAGCTGTCAAATTATTCTTGGCTCTATTCCACTTCTTCTTCTTCTTCTTTTTTTTTTTTTTTTAAATCCATCTCCAAAGTTCAATTCAAAATCTTCACCAATGGATCAATATCTTTTTCTAATTTTAGCCAATTCACAGTACTAGAGCTATACAATGAAGAATAGTTTCATTTCCCTTTAAGTCTACTCATCTTAAAGATTTTGCTGTTGACTTTGCTTCTGGGTGCACTTTCCTCTCCCTGCTGCTCCCATGGAACCAGAGGGCTGGGAAGGAGAGAAAAGGCTGGTCTCCTCAGGGGAGGGTCTTCGAATGTCAGTCTAGGCTCTTTGGTCTCAGCTTCTTTGGCAGAAGAAGGAAAAGGATATCCCTGGGATATTCCAGCAAAGTTCTACCTGTTGATCAGGTATGAATATGTAAATGTATATCTGTTGATCTTTAGAAAGTGAAAACTGAAGGCAAATATTTTTTTTTTAATTTATTTTTAAATTTTATTTTGATTTACCTTTTTTTCAGTGTTCCAAGATTCATTGCTTACGACCACACCCAGTACTCCATGCAATATGTGCCCTCCTTAATACCGATCCCCAAGCTCATCCAACTCCCCTCCCCCTTCCCCTCCAAAACCCTCAGTTTGTTTCTCAGAGTCCACAGTCTCTCATGGTTTGTTTCTGCCTATGATTTCCTCCAATTCACTTCTCCTTTCCTTCTTCCAATGTCCTCTGTGTTATTCCTTATGCTCCACAAGTAAGTGAAACCATATGATAATTGACTCTCTCTGCTTGACTTACTTCACTTAGCATAATCTCCTCCAGTCCCATCTATGTTGATACAAAAGTCGGGTATTCATCCTTTCTGATGGAGGTATAATACTCCATTGTATATATGGACCATATCTTCTTTATCCATTCATCTGTTGAAGGGCATCTTGGCTTTTTCCACACTTTGGTAACTGTGGCCATTGCTGCTATGAACATTGGAGTACAGGTGGCCCTTCTTTTCACTACATCTATATCTTTGGGGTAAATACCCAATTGTGCAATTGCAGGGTCATAGGGTAGCTCTATTTTTAATTTCTTAAGGAATCTCCACACTGTTTTCCAAAGTGGCCGCACCAACTTGCATTCCCACCAACAGTGTAAGAGGGTTCCCCTTTCTCCACATTCTCTCCAACACTTGTTGTTTACTGTCTTGTTGATTTTGGCCATTCTAACTGGTGTAAGGTGGTATCTCAATGTGGTTTTGATTTGAATCTCCCTGATGGCTAGTGATGATGAACATTTTTTCATGTGTCTGATAGCCATTTGTATGTCTTCTTTGGAGAAGTGTCTGTTCATATCTTCTGCCCATTTTTTGATGTGATTGTCTGTTTTGTGTGTGTTGAGTTTGAGGAGTTCTTTATAGATCTTGGATAGCAGCCCTTTGTCTTTAGTGTCATTTGTGAATATCTTCTCCCATTCCGTGGGTTGCCTCTTTGTTTTGTTGATTGTTTCCTTTGCTGTGCAGAAGCTTTTTATCTTGATGAAGTCCCAAAAGTTCATTTTCACTTTTGTTTCCTCTGCCTTTGGATATGTATCTTGAAAGAAGTTGCTGTGGCTGATGTCGAAGAGGTTACTGCCTATGTTCTCCTCAATTTTGATAGATACCTGCCTCACGTTGAGGTCTTTTATCCATTTTGAGTTTATCTTTGTGTGTGTTGTAAGAGAATGGTCGAGTTTCATTCTTCTATACATAGCTGTCCAATTTTCCCAGAACCATTTATTGAAGAGACTGTCTTTTTTCCAATGGATATTTTTTTCCTGCTTTGTCAAAGATTATTTGATCATCGAGTTGCAGGTCCATATCTGGGCTCTTTACTCTGTTCCACTGGTCTATGTGTCTGTTTTTGTTCCAGTACCATGCTGTCCTGATGATCACAGTTTTTTAGTAAAGCTTGAAATCAGGCAACATGATGCCTCCAGCTTTGTTTTTCTTTTTCAATATTTCCTTAGTAATTAAGGGTCCCTTCTGGTTCCATACAAATTTTAGGATTGTTTGTTCCTGCTCTTTGAAAAATGCCAGTGGAATTTTGATTGGGATGGTATTGAAAGTATAGATTGCTCTAGGCAGTATAGACATTTTAACAATGTTTATTCTTCTAATCCATGGGCATGAAATGCTTTTCCATCTTCTTGTGTCTTCTTCAATTTCTTTCATGAGTGTTCTATAGTTCCTTGAGTACAGATCCTTTACCTCTTTGGTTAGGTTTATTACTAGGTATCTTATGGTTCTTGGTGCTGTATTAGAACGGGGAAGCCGGCCGCAGAGACAGAGCCGAGGAGTGACTCTCAGCTCGGGGTTGCCTTGAACCGGTCGCAGGCTCGGTCAGCTCGGAGCACGGCCGGAGGCCAGGATGACTGGAGTCATTGGGCGCTGTTCTCTGAGGGCGCACTAAGGAGTGGGGCCCCGGGCTCTCGGCTCCTCCGGGCCGGAGACCGGGAGGCCGCCATCTTCATTCCCGTCCTCCAGAACTCTACCTGAAGGCAAATATTTTTATTCATACAATAGATTTAAAGGGGCTGGCAGATTCCCTTTGTTCTAGATGCCACAGTCTATCCACATGGCTACACAGAAACATGACAAATGAAATGCAACTTGAGGTTCACAGAATCATCACAAGAACCTCACTGAATCCAAACCCTGGAGCCTGGCAGATCACCCCACCTAGAGCCTATCCACAACTCTTCCTGCCACGGGACAAGACTAGATAGTTCTAAAATGTATCTTGATTTTAATCTCAAGACTCACTTTTACTCACAAAATTGACAATGAGAAGCAGAAGATGTGGGTTTCTCTCCATTTGGATTTGATTGTCTCCAAGGCTCTGAATCTATTTTGGAGGGGGTGGTTTCTTAGAGTAGCAGGAAAAGAACACTGAAGCAAATCTAAATTTTAAGGTCTCAAGAAAGGGCCTGAGTTGTTCCCTTTGGAAATCTGCAACCCCCTCCTCCATTCAGAGACCCAGAATCTTAGCATAACCTCTAGGATATACCCAACAGGGTAGCATTATTTAAAATATTTAAAATAATTAAATGTTTATATTGCACTTAACATGTTACAAAGCACATTTTCATTTAATATTTCTTTTGTGCATTGTAAAAATTCTGCATTAAGTCCAAGCAAGGGCTGCAACATATGATGAAGCTGTATATTATGCTTTCTTTTAAATAAGTTTCCATATTTTCGTAGGCATAAAGTTAAAGGTCACCGTATGACTTGTGTAGTCACAGAACAAGAATTAGTTTCGGAACATGTAAGTTAACCCTTTTTTTAAAGACCTCGCAACTTCATCTTTTTTTTTTTTTTTTTTTTAGCAACTTCATCTTAAGTAATGAAGAATCTATACACTCTACGTTAAGGCTGAAATTATCCAATATCCAATAATATCAATTGTTTTATTTTTAACCTACAGTAAACAATTAATGTTTTTCATGCATGGTACCTACTTACACTCACAGACACACTGTAATAGTATGCTTCTTGTGATTCATTTTCTAAGAATAAAAATGTCCTATCATGTTGATAAAAGAGATGGGGTGATTGCACAAACACACATATTAGATAAGATTTAAAAATAAAAATTTGCTTTCTAGCAAAGGATTGTAATGAAAACTTTCTCAGGACTAATTCATTGTATATAAGACAGCTTTAGAGTCATGTTTTAAAATATGCTACAGGGCTTTGGCAGACCAGCCATGTTTGTCAAAAAGGTATTTTTTATGTCAACAGTGCTTCATAGGCTGATAGGTTTTTATACATTAATTTTTTAATCCAAATATTCAAATCTAAATATTGAATATACTTAATTGGATTTGACTGTATTTGTTTATTTGGCCAGAATGTTATCAGAGGAGATGAAACCAGATAAAACTGTTAATCTAAGGCTACCACTTGTGGTCTCTGATCACTCCTTCTGGTGTATGGAATAAGCTGGAGCACACAGATATTTCTCATTAGGTTAAGTTAGATGTTTCCTCGATGCCCTTATTCAAATGTTATCCTCACATTTTCAAAAGAAATTTAAAAATCATGTATGTGTTAGTTTGCTAGGGCTGCCATAACAAAGAACCACAGCCTGGATGATTTAAACAGAAATTATTTTTCTCACAGGTCTGGAGGCTGGAAGTCCCAGATGAAGGTGTTAGCAGGGTTGGTTTCTTCTGAGGCCTCCCTTCTTGACTTGAAGATGGCTGCCTTCCCCCTGTCTTCACAAGGTCTTCCTTCAATACACGTCTGTGTCCAAATTTCCTCTTCTTAGAAGGGTACTAGTCATAGTGGATAAGGGGCCACCTTCATGACCTCATTTTAACTTAATTAACTCTTAAAGACCCTCTCTCCAAATCAGTCACATTTCTGAGGTACTGGGGACTAGGACTTTGTTGTATGAATTTGGAGGGTGTTGACAGAGTTCAGCCCATAACAATGTAGTTCAGGTGTCCCTTTTCACAGAGAACGATTTTAATCCAAGTATCTGTACATTATCTAAATACCTAGATTACTAAGTACTTTGGCCAAAGACCAACTGAGCAGGAGGCATAAAACCCAGTAGTCACACTGGCTATATGGCATCATAAAGACCAACCTGTGGGGTGCTGTGCTTTCAACCACAGCACTTCCCAAAGCATTCGCTCCCAGAAGGCAAAGTTTAGGCTCACTTGATTCATGTCTGCAGCAAAAAAAGAGACAAACTCTTCGGATAGTCAAGATGAAGCTGGCCTTTTGTCTTTCAAGGGTGGCCACCTGGCTACCCACTCCCATTTTGGAAACAAAATCTTGAGATGACCCTCTCTCACCAAACGCAAGAGCTCCCAACAATTTTCCCAGGCCTTTAGGAAATGTTACACTGTGGTAAGACAGCAACTAACTTCTCCAAGAGCTGAAATAATTAACCAAAGTGGATAGCTCAGTCTTGGCAGGAGGGGTTCAGGGTACTTCTAAATCAATACTTGGAATGTCTCTTTGAGAATGTCTCCTTTCAGGTACTAATACCAGCAAAACAAGTTACCAATCTGCCTTTTCCACCACATCACATTTCTGAAGGGTGGGGATTTTTGTCTTTTGTTGTTGTTGTTGTTGTTGTTGTTGTTGGGTGTTTCTTCCCTATTCTCATCTCTGTGCCTGAGGTTCAGTAAATGTGGGTTCTGTAATTAAACTCACTCTCTTTAGTGTTGTTCTTTATACCTGTGATCTGTGCTACATATTTAAGAGGCTCATTTCTTTTCTAAATCTTATCTTTTCTGCATCTGTCTTAGCTAGAATATAGGTATAGAAGTTTTGGGCATTCTCTCATGTATCTTTAAGCTCCAGCACCTGATTCATTCCCCATACACAACAAGCGCCGGTCTTATTTGTTTTTTGCTCACTGATGCAAAATAAATAAATAAATAAATAAATAAATAAATAAAATTGCAAACCCAGAGATTTAAAACTCTTTCTTTATGGCAGAATTGTATTAATCGTTAAAGCTAGGGGATGGTCATGTGGGGTTCATTATTCCATTGTCTCGATTTGTGTGTATATTTGAAAATTTGTATCCTCCAAAGTTGAACATGTAAAAAATACAATAGTTAAGTATACCATTTGGTAAATTCTAATTTGTTTTAATTTTTAAAATACCCAGTTTATGTTCATTATTTCTAATTTCCCGCCAGACCTCATTATTAAATTTCTGAGTAAAATAAGCTCACATTATTTATTAGTATCAGCAGTCTTCACAGAATTTTGATAGACTAACAATGTTAGCGGACATAGGAGGGGTTCCACAGAGTTTTTGTTCCTTAGAAAACAGAGTATTCTCCCTGATTCAGAAAAGACAGTGTAGAAGTGAAAGGTAAGTGTGCAAAAGGGGCACATATCTGGGTTCCTGTTAAGATGTAGAAAACAAAGGCAACTTGCAGTAAACATGTGCTATAACTCTCCATCCTTGCCCCATCCCCCAAGGACTGGCAGTCAGGCAGCCAGAGGGAGTAAAATATCTAGATTTGCTCTTGAAGGGATGGGAGAACCCAGCAGTGTTTTGAGTGGCCTGGCAAAACATCTTGAATTGCTTCTTAAACCTTTAGGACTTGGCAAAATTCAAAACATGTTTTGCCAGGCACTTTTTCCCTTAATTTTTAAACCCCTGTGTATTTCAAGGGAAATTTAATCCGTATGTTTCTTATTCATTTACACTTAACTCATCAAAATGCTGTTTTGTAGGAGTTATTTGATGTCTAAGATGCTGTATGAGCGTTTTGTATGTCTTCCCCCCCCAAACCATAAAGTTGCTTTTTGCCAGCAGTGAGCCGAACTCCAACCACTGGAAGCTTAATCTCGGTTTTTCACTAAGGACCCACCAAATACAAATGTCTTTCATGTTTCCTAAACATTTTCTCTTGCTGCTACATGAAAGTCCATGGCTTGCCAAAGTAGACTATAACCAGCTACTCAAGAAACACAAAAGGAATAAAACAAGCTTTCCTTGAAGCAGTGATATTATTTTCAATTAAAGGACATCTTTTCTGCAAGATCTTTCACACCCTTCTTCAAATGACTCAGTATGACCTCATATTCTTATATCTCTTTGTATCAGCCTTGTTGAAGCACTGATTAAACACTTGTTTGTGAAAATTTCTGTATGAATTTGTCTTGACTGGGTATTTGTTAGGAGTTTTGGTGGAAAACAGCAGAAACCAACTCCTGCAAAGGAAAATGAAATAGAGAATTCACTGAGGGTATATTAGGTAGCACCAGAATGTATGAAAGGACAGAGAACTAGGACTAGTACTTGGACAATTTCAGGCATCCAGGCACTGCCAAGTTGAAATGAGTGGCTCTTTCCTATTCTTGTATCATTAGCCTCAAAACCCAGAGAAAAGGCGTTCAGTTGGCTCAATTTGCTTCATTCTCATGCTCTCTTGATAGATGAGGGGCAGAGCATTTAACTTCCTATCCCAGCCAAAATGTTCATAGTGGGAGAAGGTGGTTCTTGAAAAGGAAATAGGGAAGGGGAACTGAATGCTATAAGCTTTTCCAGGGCAGGGGATGTTCTTCATCTTTTTATCCCCAGAGTTTAGGATAGGGCTTGGCACATGGTCTATGCTTTTAGAGTCCAAATTAATCATAAGGAATCATTCCTTAAAATACAGTTTAATATACTTGCATGACTGACAAATACATTAAAATAGAATTGAGGGGTTTCTGAACGGGTAATACAGAGTAAACACACTCCACCCTGTGCACTCCTTCTATATAATGCATAAAACAGCTATCTAAGGATTCTTGAAGGTAAAGAGAAGCAGGCAGACTGGGAGGAAGACCAGAACTCAAAATACCACCAAGCCAATAATAAATTTACAATTTGTATTTCTCCCAGTATCCCCAGACTGCAGCAATATGAATCCATAGGAGCCAAAACTCTGAAGGTAGAGCACCCTCCTCTCCATTCAGTGGAGCTTTGGTTCCAACACTGAGGAGACAGCCTGTGCTGTCTTTATTCTCTCTGTCCTCTTGCCACTTGGCCCCTGAATAAAGGTATGGTAGTAGAAATACACAGTAGAGAAGGGTAACTAAAGCCCTAACTTTCTGGCTGCAAGTCCAGAAAGAGAAGCATCAGGGAAACATATGTAATAGTGATATTGCAGAGAAAGAAGAAACAGGGGAAGCAACACTATAAAGGTGTTTGTGAAGCCCTGGGCTCACCATGGATCTGATCTAATTCATTACACCAGACTCTGAAACCTGAACTAATAGACCACAGTCTAGATCCCAGCATGCCTTCTGGGTGGCACACATATGAGACAGAACTGGTATTGCAAAGGCTTTGACAACTGAACTGACACTGGATTCACAGCTCAAAGCAACTACATCGGAATTTGCAGCCTGAGCCTATAACATTCTTCATAGGATAGACAGGACCCAGAGTTCCATAATATTCAAAATGTTTAGAATACACTATAAAATTTATCAGCTTATATAGGAAACCAGAACAATCTCAACTTACATGGGAAAAGACAATTGGCAGTTCCCAATGTCTCAATGGTACAAATATTGGAATTATCTATTGAAGCCTTTGAAGCAGTTATCATACAATATACAAATGGTCCAGACATCAACTGCAAACTTTCTTAAAACCAATGAAAAAATTAAAATCTCAGCAATGGAGAGATATGAAGAACAAACTGTGAAAATTTAGAGCTGTAAAACAAAATAACAAACTTAAAAACTCACTGCATGGGCTCAACAGCAGAGAGGAGGTGTAAGAGAAAAAAAATTGGTAAACTTGAAGATAGGTCAATAGAAAATATCGAGTATGAACTACAGAGAAAAAAATATTGAAACAAAAATATACACAGCCACGGGAACCTGTGGGTTAATAACTAAAGATGCAATATTTGTATCATTAAGAAGGAAAAGAGAAAAGATGCAGTGACTAAAAAAATTGAAGAAATGACTAAAAAATTCCACATTTGACAATGACAAAAAAGGAACAAAATGGGAAACAGAACTGAAAACAGAAAGAATAAACAGAAAACAAATAATCTGATAAAATTAAATCCAAATATATCAATAATTACATTAATGCAAATGTCCTAAATGTATCAATTAAATATAGAGATAGAAAGAATGGATTAAAAAAAGATGACTATAAGAAACTCATTTCAATCAAATATAGTGACATTGGTATATTAAAAATAAAAGGATGAGAAAAGATATACCATGCACTATAATAAAAGTGTAGTGACTAAACTAAATCAGAGTGGACTTCAGAGCAAAGAAAAGTGCCAAGGAGAAAGAGGACTGTCACATAATTATAAAACAGCTCAATTCACTAAGTAAATAAAACAATCATAAATGGCTATGCATTTAACAACAGAGCTTCAAAACAAATGAAACAAAACTTGACAGAATTGAAAAGAAACAGATAAATACACAATTGTTGTTAGAAACCTTTTTTTTTTTAAGATTTTATTTATTTATTTGACAGACAGAGATCACAAGTAGACAGAGAGGCAGGCAGAGAGAGAGGAGGAATCAGGCTCCCTGCTGAGCAGAGAGCCCGACGTGGGGCTCGATCCCAGGACCCCGGGATCATGACCTGAGCCAAAGGCAGAGGCTTTAACCCACCGAGCCACCCAGGTGCCCCAGAAACCTTTTTTTTTTTTTTTTTAAGATTTTGTTAATTTATTTGAGATTGAGAGAGAGAGAGAGTGAGCAGGAGCTGGGGGGTACAGAAGGAGAGGGAGAAGCAGATTCCCTTTTGAGCAGAGAGCCCAACTTAGGGCTCTATCCCAGGACCCTAGTATCATGATCTGAGCTAAAGACAGACATTTAACTGACTGAGCCACCCAGGTGTCCCATTCTGTTCGAAACTTTAATAATCTTCTCTCAATAATGAATAGAAATCTTAAGGAACTTAGAAAGTATTTTGAACTGTACAAAAATAAAAATACAACATACCAAAATTTATGGGATGCAGCTAAAACTGTGCCTTGAGGAACATTTATAGAAGTAAATTTTTATATTTGAAAAGAAAAAAGTATCGAACCAAAAACTTACACTTTTAGAAACTAATAAAAGGGGAGCAAAACATACTGAAAGTGAGCAGAACAAAGCAAGTCTTAAAGATAAAAACAGAAATCAATGAAACTGAAAACAAAAGAAAAGAGAACATTAATACTATCAAAAGCTGACTCTTTGAAAGGATCAAAAGCACCAACAAGAACATCAAGGAAAAAGTGAGAAACACAAATAATCAATATCGGAAATGCGAGAAAAGATAATACAGACCCCAAAGACATTAAAAGGGTAAAAAACGAATCCTTCCAACAGTACTATGCAACCAACTCGCCCGCTCAGTGTGCAGTTCAGATGGGAGAGAGACTTCTGTACAGGAGCTTGTATGCTCGCCACGGTCTAACGGGCACAGTTTTCTCCCCCTTCTCTGTAGTAATTTAATCTTCCTCTCAGCAAAAGAGGTCACCAGCCCCCATGGACTGAAGGGACTAGAGTCACAGGAGGGGGATTTCCTCTTAGTATTTTTTTATTTTGACGTTTGGAACTCCTGATGCAACATTCTAGAGTAAGGTGTTCGGGACCTGCTGTGCCCAAGGGGCTGATAAAGGAAAAGGATCTATTTATTCTTTGCGATTGGATGCACAGATGAAGAACGTAACACACAATAACAGAAGTTGGTCGTTAATAAATCACGTCCTAGTCTTTCAGCGCTTCCGTCACCAGACGACAGCTCCAGCCTTCCCACACCTCGGCTTCTTGCTCTCTTAACACTGCAGCGTCAATGATGCATATGTCCAGAATCCGTTAAAAAGATGGTCAAAGTCCTTTCCTTAGTTCTTCTATTTTTCACTGTCTCTTGGTCCCAGGTTTATCTGAATGATGACCGTTCGTCATTCTCTGCTATTGCTCATTGGGGTGCTCTCTATTGTCCCCATGTTTTGTAGGCTGGTTGGGAGAGGGAGCTTGGGAAGGGTGTGCCACTGTGGGGAGGTTGTGAGTCACCGGGATGCCTCCAGGGATGATGCCCTCCATGGCTGCAGGAAGTCCGCCCGGGGCCACCCCGACGATGCCCTGGCGAGTTGGTGGTGAATTCAGTAACACCCTCTTGATGATGCAAAAAAAAAGGAAAAAAAGAAAAAAATATTAAGTTTTCACAAGCTGTTTGTACTCAAATATATTTTCTCAGTTTCAGATCCTCAGCTATTTTATTGAGTGGAATGGAAAGTCTTGAGCTGAGAGAGTTCAAGAAAAATAATGTTGCATTTCCTTATGTCTCAGGAAACACTTTTTATGGTAACTTGTCAGATTGTCTATGAACAAACCCACTTTTTTAGACATTGATAAATCTTCTTTTCTTCATATGATATTTTATACAAAAACACTTCAGGTGTGTTACTAGATGTGACTGATTTTAACAAATCCTATTAGATTTGTATCAACTAGTTACATGTTATATTCATAGCCTTTTGTGAATCATCGCCTCTTTGTTTAAAAGATGGCCATCTATTTTGAGCCTTTGTATAGGTACATTCCTGTTTTTGTGACAAAACAAAACAAAACAAAAACAAAACAAAAGAAACCTTTAAAACTGTCCCAAACAGAAAAATAATGGCTATTGGAAGTGTTCTGTTTTAGTGTGAGTTACCGCTACTGTGTCTGTTTATTATAAGGTGTACATTCAGCGTTCAGTACAGTTTTCAATAAAAAGTAATAAAAAAAAATACTATGCATCAAAATTTGACCTTAGACCAAATGGAGGTTTTAGATTTTTAGGTTTAAAAACTTAAAACTCCCAAATCTAGCTCAACATAAAGCAGATAACATGAATAGGCCTGAGAACTCTATATTCTTACAAATATATGCAGATAATGAACCTATATGTACACTTTACACTTTATACAAAAACTAACTCAAAATGGATGATGGTGTAAAACCTAAAGCTAAAAAGCTTTTAGAAGAAAATAAGGGAGAAATTTTTGGGCCTTGGAGTCAGGCAAGGACTTCTTAGACATGAAACCAAGAGCATGTTTCATTAAAAAAAAATGATAAACTGAACTTTATAAAAATGAGATATTTTTGCTCTCTGAAAGACACCACTAAGAGAGAGAAAAACAAAGTAGAGATTGGGGAGAAACATCTGCATATCAAATATTTAGCAGACTACCTTGATATATATATATATGTGTATATATATATATATAGAGAGAGAGAGAGAGAGAGAGAGAACTCAAAAATTAACAGTAAGAAAACACCAAATTAAAAATGGGTGAGAGACTTAGACATTTTACTAAAGATGGCAACAAATAAGTACATGAAAATATGTTGAGCCTCATTATCCATTAGGAGAATTCACATTAAAACCATGCTGGGATACCACTAATCACCTATCAGAATATACAACATTGAAAAGGAGTGGTGGGCCTCTGGCAGACAGAAGTAAATGGAGTCATCTGACAGTCTAAGTCTCCTAAAGGAAATGGGATTTTATTTGAAATGATCTTAATAGACTCTCAGTAGGGAAATGAAATGAGTCATTGAGTCGTCCCTCCTTTAGATCCAGCTGAATGCAATACTAATGCTTATTGAAGGACAGTAGGAATTTAGGAACTATTCATAAGAAAAGTAATCCACTCAAATACTTAAAATTTAAAAGCCAACCACATTGTATTTCAGTTAAGGCATGGGTGCCTACATTCAGGCTGCTGCGTTATAATTAGGTTATATCTGTCATCTTCATACATGAAGTCAATGTGTTTCAACTATTTTCATGGATATAAATATGATGGTCTAGTTTCAAAACAGTGTGTTTGGGAAGGAGCAGTAGAGAAAGGATGCTGCCAGAGAGAATGGACAGACTATTCAGGGATCATTATCAAAGCATCATTCCATAAAGAAGAACTAAATGTGAGCCCTCCTAAGTTTTAGTCATGCCCAACTCTGAGGATATACAAAAGACTGCTGAACACAGAAAAGCAAATACAATAGCCTGTGATGTGACTTAGGAAACAAATAAATCAATACTAAAATTAACTTATGTACATGAAAATATTTCATCTACACTAAAGAAGGCAAAATATGCTGGCAGTCACAGACACACATATTAGCTCACATAAAAGCCACAAACGTCCACAAGGCAATGTGTCTAGACTCTTCATTATAGAGACCATATAGTAGACACTGCAGTTCATTGTGCCTCACTTTTACCCTGACTTCAACACCTACTTCCTGTGCCAATTATTCAGTCACTCTGAGGATCAGTTTCACCATCTGTGAAATGGCATTTTTAAAAGTATCTACTGAATTTGTTCATTGGGGGTTAAATGAGAAAATGCCCGCAAAGCACTGAAAATAGTTCCTGGCACCTAGTAAGAACTAGAAAGATATAAGTCATTGTTATTTTATCAGCCTAATAGGAGAGACATGTTGGTGTCTTTCCAAAATCCAAGCACTGGGAAAAGTGTGCACTTTGCTGAACTTCAAATCTCGAAAAGAGTACATACGAAACACTGTTCAGTCACTCAGGTTAGGTATCAAAGGGAAGGGTTCACATTTCTGTGACACTGTGCACAGAGCTCTACCCAGTTGTTAGGGGATTTGGGTTCTTGGACTGGTTTTGTAAACCAGCAGGCCAGGTGACCTGGAATTAGTCACCTGCGCCTTCTGGATCTCAGTTCAGTCCTGTGAATGGCTGAACTGGCCACAGTCCTCTGTCACATCCTCTCAAACACTCACATGTTATGGGATCTGCATGATGTACCATGAGGTTTGTATGGTAATCCTACCACCTACTCACCCATCCCTCATTATCATAGCCCAACCACACAAATCAACTCAAAGGAGTGGGCTCTGCAGTTTAGACACACTCTGGCTTTGTCTTCCTCAGTCAAAAACAGAAGAAACCTGACATCTTGAGTCCCGAGATTAATGACACCCCAGGGGCTGTTTGCAAGAGTCCTCCAGGTGCTCTGCCGGCTGGTCTTTTGTGCTGGTAATGCTTTTAGTATGACAATGTCCTTACTTTTGTTTCTGGCAAGAATTAATAAATTACTTATGATATTTAATAAGAAGCAGATGCTCCCAATGAGAATGGGGCCTGGGTGCCTATTAATTCTAGTTGAATTTTTCTTGCCGTGGTGAATGGAAGCAGACGGAGTAGGTGATCCACACGATATTTTGCAAGACCAAAGTCGTCCGCAGACAGTAGAGCTGAGAACAATTGCTCTGTATAATTCAAAAGGGATGGAACAATGATATGATGTTTAAAATTAGAAAAAGCATTTGGTTTGTGTAGTTAAAAGCTAATAAGCCCTATGGCCCTGAAACTGTTCCAGATGCTTAGAAGGGACTTTCCATAACCAAAATGGTATAGCTAATAAGTCAATAGTTACTGAGACGCTGCTCTGAACAAGACATTATCTTAGGGTTATGGGTGATAGAATGTGAAAAGAATGATACTTATTAGGTACCAACGCTATGTCAAGCACGCATTCAAAACAATATGTCTATGGACCTCAACTCACATGTATTGAATAATTTGTCAAATTTCCTATACCTAGTTCGGTTTGATCCCGTGTATGTTTTTGTTTTGATTCGGTTTGCTTTGTTCTATAAAACCCTAACTTCTAGGAATGTTCTAATTTGGTTAGACAAATGATGCAAGTGAACATTTACAATTTTACCGATGACTCTTCACATAGTATATGGTATATACAAGCCCCTGTGGCAGGTGACATTATTACTTTTGAAGAGTGATCCCCATACCTCCACAACAGGAACATCCTTCCCGTGGATCTTTAGCCACATGACCTGCTTTGGCTTCTTGGTAGGTAGAATGTACTTTGTTGAATCTTGATTTTGGGTCTGGCCACCTGACTTGTCTTGACTCATGAAACTGTGGCAGGGGTATTATCATCAGGAAATGGAAACCTGCTTGTGTAGTTGGGCTTCCCCTCTTATGGCTCTGCTGCTGCCAGTGAGTCAGCTTTCCCGGGCCCCAGAATGGGCACATGGGAAGCAGGCCTGAGCCCAGCCTGTAGCAAAAGACACAAGCCCAGTTGGACCTGCAGCTTGAAACAGAGATGACCAGCCTCATGTAAGTGAGAATCAATGATTACTGTGTAGAACCTTTAAGTTTGGGGGTAGCTTAATTTATAGCAATAACCTTGCCAATCACCATGAGGGGAAGGAGAAACTTTGAAATAATGCGCAATTAGAGTCATCCTTTGCCCCAACTACAAAACCAATGTAGACTGAATTAGAACAGAAAAACAATCTGAAGGTTTTGAAGGGGCGGGGGGTGGGAGGTTGGGGGAACCAAGTGGTGGGTATTAGAGAGGGCACGGATTGCATGGAGCACTGGGTGCGGTGCAAAAACAATGAATACTGTTACCCTGAAAAGAAATAAAAAATAAAAAAAATAAAAATAAAATAAATAGACACATTAAAAAAAAAAAGAAAGAAAGAAAGAAATTTTCAAAGTTACTATGATGGGAAGAATGTCATTCAGGCCAGACTAGTACTGACAAGTGGAACTGATCCTCTGTGGCAATCACAATGGAACAAGTTGGATATGAAAGCCCCAAGAAGAGAGATTCAGGGAAGCATGAGTCAACAGAGTTCATCCCAGCACAATCAAGGGGAGAGAGACCCAACCCACAAGCACCAGTTTCTGTAGGAACTACATCTCTTTTGGGATGAATATGCAAAGACATCACAGGCTAGCACGATTTGACAACTGACATATAATACCAATATTGTTTTTCTGGTTCAGTCCTTACGACCTCCTTCACCCTCTTGATGACTTGATGATGATACAACTTTTCCTGAGCATCTGCCAACAAGGAGAAGATGGACTAGTCATGTCAACTTGTATACTCAGATAGTGTGATAGTATGTTGTGAGGGGGAATTAACATACTGGCATTTAGGAGTATACAGCAGTGTCTAAATTGGTCAGGGTGAGTCTGACTTTGAAAAACACATTTACTCTCTGCATGCTGACAAAGTCAAGTTTATAAGACAAAAAAGCAGTGACTAGACTAAGGTAAAGTCAGTCTGGGGAGACCTATCATTAGGTGTCAGTCTCTTCTGCAGATACCGTGACCTCATGAGGGTGGTCCTTTCCCATACAAGCTTCTATTGCATCTAGCAAGAAGTATCCATTGAAATTTTGAGATTCCATGGTTCTTTAATACAATGATTGCAAAATAAGTGGTGTAATTAATAAGGGCCAAACAAACCTAGAAAATGGAAGAGTATGATGTCCCAAGGAATCAGAGGAAGGTTGTTTCACCTGGCAGGTGGGTTAAAATGTAATAATTAAGATAACAGATGCAATATCATGGAGAAAAGTGTGAACCACAGATTCTGCTTTCTTGGTACATATTTAATGGCAAAGAAATCCTTATAATTGGAAATGGTGAAGTGCCTATGGGGAGACAAAAAATCATGTAGCAACTGCCAGTGAGGTGTAAAAGCTACAAGATCAATGAAATGTATATAACATACATACAACTTCTCAGAGCACACATAAGAGCACAAGTGAATAAATATTCTAGGAAGAAACAACTTCAGGTGTTCTAAGGGTATGTAGTGTAGTTATGGAAGGTAGACGCTTATAAAACATCTTAGAACTATTATTTTTAAATACACACTTCTTTTTTTTTAAGATTTTATTTATCTATTTGACAGAGAGAGAGATCACAAGTAGGCAGAGCAGCAGGCAAAGAGGGTGGGGAAGTAGGCTCCCTGCTGAGTGGAGAGCCCGATGCGGGACTCGATCCTGGGACTTCGAGACCATAACCTGAGCTGAAGGCAGAGGCTTAACCCACCGAGCCACCCAGGCACCCAAAATATGCACTTCTTTGTGAGGAGAAGAGGGTCATAGGTTTGGGCTAGATTGGTTAATAAATGAACAAATGTATACCCAACTTTTGGAGCTCAATCCCCATCCTTAGCCACAGGCTTTTACAATTACATGGCACAATTAATACTACAGTATTTCTCTGAAAAGTCTATGATATAATTTTACATCTGTTACTTCATCTTTCCCTCATAAAAATGGGCACACCTATGATCGTCCTCATTTTAGAGGTGTGAAACCCAAATATGAAAGAAGGTCTGATGTACACAAGATGTCTCAGCTAACTGCTAAGAGTTGTGCTGGAATAGGCTCATGTGAGTCCTCAAGTGTGTGCATCTTTTCCTAAATTTGCATTCAGCCATGTCACACTGAGGCCTTGAGCTTGGTCACCAAGGGATTATTTACACATGGAGAAAGGGAAACCAAAGCTACATACAAATCAGTGATTCTCCCCTTTGCCCACCTCCCCTAGCCCAAGAGCTGGTTGTTAAACATTCTACCATCACATCATTGAGTAGGACACCCGTCTACACCAGGACCCTTATCTACACAAGATCATCAATTCATCAAATCTTGTCCTGGCACTCCATTTATATTCTCCTCACCCCCTCTAATGGGTGCAGTTACAGGAGCCCACAAATGCACAGGCAGACACCTCTAGTCTTGTCTCTAACTCTTTAGAGAAATTTAATATTAACATTGTTCTGCTAATGATATGAGGACAGCCTCTTGGAGCGGAAAGAAAATATTTGGACTTCAATAATTTAATAAAAGTAAAATACGTTGCAACATCTAACTTTCAGTCATTGATGGCTTACATGGTATAATTGACCTTAATACATTTGAATCCTGGAGTTGATTACCAAGTATCCCAGCCAGGTAAATAGATAAGCAGATTATGTTTGGATATTGAATAACAATAATTTCATTCACTTATCCTTATAGGGAGATCACTGTATTGAGAATATTAATATTACTTAACTATAAACCAATGTGTTTCAAATACTTCTAAGTATTTTACTTTTGCATGTATTATTTTAAAAAACTATAGAATGGATACGATTCTTTAAAGTACTTACCACAAATGCCACATGGCTTAGTGATGGAATAAAGATTTGGAATATTATATTCTTCTGATCCCCTACCACCCAGTCTTTAATTGACCATGCCTCTTTCTTCTAAAGACCTTATGTAGCCAAGAAGAGTCAACAAAAACACCAGCAGTACCAAAAAATATGAAAGGAAGCCAGTAAGAAAAGCAGATTGCAGTAGGAATAGAAAAATCTGGAAGTCACAATAATTACATTTTCACTTTAACTTAGTTGGTGCTGAAGAAAACAATTTTGCCTGGCCTGGCTGCAAAGCTCACTATATTTTACACTGAAGTTGGAAGACAGAGGATTTCCTTTTTAAGCATTGGTCCAAAGATTATACCATTATGACAAGAATTAGTTTATGCTCAAAGAGGTTATGAGAAGGGACTCAACAGCTGTATATTCCTAAAGATAAGCTGACTCTACACAGAAGGGAAATGAATGAGTGATGCATATGTGGTTTGTTTCGTGAACATCCTCTCGAAGCCTCAAGTGATCCAGGGTTTCTCTCACTGTCCCACCCCCACCTCTTTCTTGCCCCTGGGTATGACCTCCATATGACTTAAGATACCTGTGAGCCTGGTCTCCATTCTAGAATTCCATTCTTTATGGTATGAAACATGTATCAGGCAAATGAGAGTAAATCCAGGAGCTCCTCTGCCATGGGGAACTCAGGCCTTGGAAGATAGGCCATAGGAATTTTAATCAGCCTCCTGGGTAAGATGGAATTAAAGCTCATTTTGGGTAGCAGCTGCTTGGATGACTATTCATCAAAGGACTGCATTCCTTCCTGGCATGAGAGATGGGAGTCAATGACCTGGATGTCTTCATCTCAAAAATTACCTTCCTCCTTAGAATGGGTTGCCCTTTAGATAATCAAGAACCCTAGTAGAACCCTATCCCTTCTCCAGGGGGAAAGGGTAATCGAGAAAGAAGTGAGGGAGAGGGAAATGCAGAGGGAGGAGAAAGAAGAGGAAATGAGGGAAAGAGGAGAAGTTGCAGTGTGTTTTCCCACGTGCTGGGTACTACCTGAACCTAACAAAGAAGGAGTCAGCTCAGATGAGAGGGTTTTCTTCCTTTTACAAGACTTAGCCTGCGTACTTTCACTGTAACTACCCTTCTATGGCCAATTTTTGGCATCACCAGCAGGTAACATCTACTTACAAGCATCACTGGATTGTTTGGGGGGTATAGGGGTAGATCCCAGTAGAACCATTATTTAAATTCTGTGTCGTAGGTGACCTTAATAGAGAAAGTATAATCTGGTTATGGCACAAAGTAAAGATTAGAGACTATTCTTTGTGCTTAAGCCAGACACTCCTTTTCAGCTGAAAAGACAGTCATTTTCAACCTCTGATATTAGTTTAATGGGGAGGAAAAAAAAAAAAAAAACGAAGAAGGAATTTAGCTGAGCCCAGTAGAAAATTCATCCCCAGGGACCATGAACAAAAGCAAGGGAGAGGAAAAAAAAAACCACAAAACTATCTTTTGATATTATAGCTTTAGTTAATTTTACTGTGCTAAGTGGTCTGTTTTCATACAAATTAGCTTGTTCTTTTAGTTGAAGCTCACTTAAGAAAAAAAAAAAAGCAAGATAGTAAAATGTACAACAGCACATCCAGAATTCATGACTTGGAACTCCAAATCAGAACGAGGGATTTGGAACACAAAATATAGAACGTGCAGCATGGGAGCCCGGCAGTGAGAATGCACAGAAAACTAAGTACAGTTGGCACTATAATTACAAGTGGCACAACACTGTGGCAGAAATCTAGGCTTTTTTTTTTTTTTAATGCATGTGACTCGATATGGAATGTTTTTGTTCACGATGTGTACCTACTGCCACTGACAGCTGTCCAGGTGCTATATGCGTCCTGGATTAACACTGGCTGGGGATACATCATAAGCCATATATAGACACACCTAGCATGACCAAAAAAGATAAGATGTTGTGATATGGATTTGAATTGGTATACGTACACACACACACACACACAATTTCATAACAACAGATATACACACACACACAGAATATATATGTATATTTTATTTTTTTAAAGATTATTTGTCAGAGAGAGAGGGAGCACAAGCAGGGGGAGTGGCAGGCAGAGGGAGAAGAGGCAGAAGGAGAGGGAGTGGGAGAAGCAGGCTTCTCTGCCCAACGTGGCACTTGATCCCAGGACCCCGGGATCATGACCTGAGCCGAAGGCAGAGGCTTAACCAACTGAGCCACCCAGGCGTCCCTATATATGTGTATTTTAAAAATTCATTTGTTAAGATTAGTATTTCATGCAGCAAACAGGGCTTAATTGAAAACAGACTTTGAGAGCCATAAGAAATTAGGCAATTGAATAGTGAAACAGTGAGCGCCTTCTTTTCTCCCTTCCCCCTCAGCTTAGTCCCAGGTTCTTGTGAAAGAGGTAACTGAACGACTGTTAGGATTACACAGGCAAAACCTGAAGGCATTTCTCCACTAGTTTTATTAAGATTAATTTACCCCGTCTGGTGGGCCCCCAGTATCTTTGTACTTCTGTAATTTTGAGCCTTTATAGGTGTCCATTGTGAGCACGAAAAGCATCAGTTAGCAAGAAAACATATGGACTATTTTATCTAGTAAAAAGTCCAATAATTCCTAAATTTTAATTCATCTCTGTCATGAATGCTTTGATGGACATTGTATTCTAGAATTTGCACGAGCGACCATTGTCATTCTGCTCAGAGTCACTGTCCTGCCACAGAGACTGCTGTGTACAGCTCTTTAAAGGTAGGATTTTCTTTCATGGGCCTTGTAAGCCTTGATACTAGTTAGTCTACTTCTGTTCTGATGTTTAAAATTAGTGCAATTCATTTTGGGTGTATATGTGTACACACATACATAAACATAGGTATGTACTCGTGTATTTGATCCGGTCACATGTGTATGTGTACATATGTAAAGATATATACATGTATAAATACACACATGCAGAAAACAATGCTGGTTTAATATTTTACTTAACCAAAGAAAGTATTTGGAATCTTGTCAAATCTCCTTATTTTATAGGTAACAAAATTGGGCCCCAGGGCCCAAGATGAATTTGTATCATCTATGTATGTCATTTTATAATGCATGTATGTATGTAAGTATCTGTCTACAAATTGGGATAGAAATCTCTGTCTCTGTCCCTCCCATATATGTATGTATATGTTAACACACGGCATAAAATCTAGAACCCCCAAAACCATAAAAAATAAAATTAAAATCATCCCATTACCCAGAGATAACTACAGCTAATGCTTCGTTGTTAGTAGTGTGATCATTGATTTTCTATACACCTCTGTAGAGAAGGAAATACAGAGGAAAGAATTATGCCAGTTGATAATACTGTTTAAACTTAATAGCGCTGATGACTACTATTACTATTTTTAAATCAGTAATAATTTGGTAGACCTAAATATTATCCTTCTTATTTGCATTTGCTTATTACGGAGCTTAAAAGATTTTTTTTTTTTTTTAAGATCTGTTATTATATTCTGGCACTTGTTTATGGCATTTGCTTTATTTTCTTACCTATGTTACAAATGTTTTTCTCACAATGTTTTTTATAGGATAAGGATAGGCACAAAAGCTTTAACTTTTTAGTGAAACATATAACTTTTATTATTTCTTCCATCACTTTTCACTTTAAAAAAATCTCTCACTTGTTCTACTGTCACTCATGTGTGCTCTTACTGTTTCTTCAACGTTTCTATTTTAATAATGAAAATTTAATCATTAATTCTTTAAGACTATATTTTGGTGTGTGACATTAGGTAACACTTGATTTTATTTTTTCATTTTCTTAATCTTAGTTTTTCTTGCCACCATTTGATATCTAGTCCACTATCATCTTCTTTTTTTAAAGGTTTTTTTTATATTTATTTGTCAGAGAGAGAGAGAGCACAAGCAGGGGGAGTGGCAGGCAGAGAGAGAAGCAGGCTCCCCGCTGAGCAGGGAGCCTGACAAGAGGCTCCCTCCCAGGACCCTGGGATCATGACCTGAGCCATAGGCAGACGCTTAACGACCGAGCCACTGAGGCACCCCATCCACTATTATCTTCTCATAAAATTTTGTTGTGTCCTTTAGTATATATTAAACTTACATTTTTATTAGTGAGTTCTAAATTCTGTTTCATTCATTTAGTATTTACTCCTTCCTATTCCACATGTTGGTGATTATGCCTCTGCAGGATATTTTAATATATAGAAACACTATTCCCAATTTGAATGCAAGCTGGTGCAACCACTCTGGAAAACAGCATGGAGGTTCCTCAAAATGTTGAAAATAGAACTACCCTAGGACCCAGCCATTGCACTGCTGGGTATTTACCCTAAAGATACAAACGTAGTGATCCGAAGGGGCACGTGCACCCGAATGTTTATAGCAGCAATGTCTACAATAGCCAAACTATGGAAAGAACCTAGATGTCCATCAACAGACGAATGGATAAAGAAGATGTGGTATATATACACAATGGAATACTATGCAGCCATCAAAAGAAATGAAATCTTGCCATTTGCGACGACGTGGATGGAACTAGAGGGTATCATGCTTAGCGAAATAAGTCAATCGGAGAAAGACAACTATCATATGATCTCCCTGATATGAGGGAGAGGAGATGCAACATGGGGGGTTGAGGGGGTAGGAGAAGAATAAATGTAACAAGATGGGATTGGGAGGGAGACAAACCATAAGTGACTCTTAATCTCACAAAACAAACTGAGGGTTGATGGGGGGAGGGGGGTTGGGGGGGGTTATGGATATTGGGGAGGTTATGTGCTATGGTGAGTGCTGTGAAGTGTGTAAACCTGGCGATTCGCAGACCTGTACCCCTGGGGATAAAAATATATGTTTATTAAAAATAAAATTAAAAAAAAAAAAAAGAAACACTATTCCCAATTCTATATTTAAACACTTTCATGGACATCATTCTCATGTATCTGTCATTTCTGATGCATCTTGAGAACCACTATGTCAAGTAAAAATAGTGGAACTGTGTTTGGGTTTGAGTCAAGCCATTAACTAATTTTGGAACAAGATATCCAGAATATATATGCTTTATAATTTTGTGTATCTAGGTACTTCACACTTCTTACTCAAGTTATTGTTTCTATTACATTATTACATATTCATCACCTACAATGTATTGTCTACTTAGTGACTGTTGATCTGTAAGAAAGAAATGGCTCTTTTCATTGTGTTTTCTTAAACCAGCTGCATTCATAAACATTTAGGAATTTTGCATTAAAGTATCTCAGATTTTTTGGTATATTATTAAAAATAGTGTCTATTTTCCTCCTATTTTGTGTCCTGTCTCAATGGCCAGAATTCAGAACACTGTTAAATAATAATGGGGATAGCAGACATCCTGAACTCAATCTCTTCTTATTTTAAAAGGAGTGTTCCCAGTATTTCACTGAAAATATGCTGGTGGTTTAATACTGATGTTCCCTATCACATGAGGCAAGTATCTTTCTAATCCTACTTGCTATTCCCCACCCCCAATCTGTAATGGATATTTAGTTTTATTAAATGCCATTCAAGTATCTGCAAAGATCTGTAATTGGATCTTTGCTAAGCTGTATTGTGTAAGAGAGATCCTTATGTTTATTTAACTTCCACCCAAGCCTGCATTTAACACTCTCCGTGGAGGCAGATTTTTCTTTTACTAGATAAAGTCCAGTTCGATTTGTTCATATTTTATCATCTATAATTTTCTTTTGCTATTTCTGTCAGGTTTTGTTTTTACTTTAGTTTATAAAATGGTCTGGATAGCTTTCAAACTCTTTCTATGTTCTGGAACAATTTATTAAGCCTGCCCCTTGAAAACCTGATCTAGAAGTCCTGGAGCCTTTTGTGGAAATAATTATTTGATATCTTTCATTTTTTTCACTGGGTATTCCATATATTCTGGTTTTCTAATTATTTATGAGCCAATTTTCCCCACTTATGCTTTCTTTAAATAAATCATCCATTCTACTAAAATTCTCAAATTTGTAAGCTCACACATTTGTAAGCATAACATACAATTTTCTGTACTTTTAAAAAATACTGTGCTTTGCTCCTATGGTCTATATCAGCTCCAGTTTTTCTATCATATTTTACCTCTTTTTAAGAATTAAATTTATTAAAACTTGTCCTTTTTGTCTTCCCTTTGTCCCACAGATGGCTTGATTTTTTTGCTTTTAATATTATTTTTCTCCTTGACTTGCTTAATTTCTTGTCATTTCTCCAACTTCTGGGATTGACTTCTTAATTCATTTATTTATATTCTTTCATGTTTAAGTAAGCATAATTAAGTTCAAAGAATTTGGGCCCACTGTGTTACTAGACAAGATTTTAAAAATTTTCACTTTGTTTCTAAATAATCATCATTCATTCATTTATAATCTACCATGTGGCAAGCATTGTCTTCTTTTAGAAAAAAAACTAAAATTACCATTTTAATTTTTTCTTAGAACAATGGATTTTAAGAAATTTTTCCTTTTAAAGTGGTTAGATTTTTGTTGGTTTTGACTGCTTCAACTTGTATTACTAAGTATTAGTCCTATTGCATTATACCTGGGGACTATGCGAATATTCTAGTGTTGGGAACTTTCTGTTTTTCCTTTGTGGCTTAATATATGATAAATTCTTAAATATATTTCTTGGGGAACTGAAAAAAGGGAAAAGTTTCTGCAATGTTAATTCACATTTATTAATTACAATAGTCAGGCTCTCTTACTTGGTTTTTTTCCAAAGGTCAAGAAAATCTGTTGGAACATAATTAGCAATTATGAATCTGACCAATATGTTCTTTTAAATATTTGTGACTACATTTTAATGCATACATCTTCATGACTAAATTATACCCAGCAAAATAGAACGGCAGTCATCATTCCATATTTGTTAACTAAAACAATTTTTCCCAAAATTAACATCGTCCCCTTATTGTGTTTCTATTTTCTGAAAAGCCCATGCCCATCAGATTATTTTATTATGTATGAATAAATAATGGTAGGTAAAGGAGAGATTTAGAGACAGAAGTGGAACACCATCTCTGCAAGGAGCTCCATGGGCTTGTCCTCATTATCGGCTCTTAATGAGCCTGGGTATCTGAGTTAGTCAGTAGTGGATGGAACTTTTTGTTTACATCATTCTGGAAGGTAGGACTCTTCTGTTTCATTACACAAAAACATAGGTGATCCATTTCTCTCTCTCTTTTTTTTTTTTCCTCAGCCCAATTCCTCTGACCTGACCGATGGGGACACGTGCCTGGATTCTGGCACTAGGTTGCTGGCCCTCCCTTAGCTTTTAGTCTGGGGCTATTTCCAAGCCTTCAGAGTGTTATTATAGTGGGGTATCGGTAGGAGTTGTATCAGGGACTGCTAGTCAGTTGCTGTTTTAAAGCTTAGTTAGGATCAGGCTTAGGTCTTGACATGAAAATTGTATACATGATATGCAAAATGAATGTAACATCATCTGGTTATATTTTGATAATGTAATTGCTCTCGGTCTTAAAACAGTCTGAGTGGCAATTTAAAGGGTGATGAAGTCATTAGGAAGTGTTACCCGGAAAACAACAACAAAAACAAAAACCCTCTCCAGTGTGTTCAGTTCTAGGCAACTTATTAAGAACAATAAATATAAAGGTTTTCACAAGTCTCTAAGAGAAATAATTAGGACAGCACTTCAAAATTGTTTCATTTATAGAAGGCGAGGAGGAAGTGATTTCAAGAATAGTTTGCATCCTGCCCAATGGACCCAGAAGTCTGACACACTGCTCAGGGTGACACTGGCCTTCTGACCATTCGTTAACTACCACATGGGGTCAGATAAGCCAGGCTCTGCTTTCAAAACAGGTAAAACAAAATGTACAATACACTGCAATTCCTTCAAGTGGTTTCTCACCTACACTTTAAATAGTCCTAAGTGGGTCCTTTACCGCACTCTTTAGAAGGACTGTAGAAATGTTAGAGTAACCTTCAGCAGCTACAAGGAGCATGAGCTCCATTTTCCCATGTAGGTACAGAGGACTCCAAATGCTTTAGACAATTATCTAAGACAAGGAGCATGGCTGGACCCCGCCAGAGTGCCCAGCCACTGATGAAGAGTTGTGTCCATCTCTCCATTCTCCGAGAGGCTAGAATCACCTCAGAAATTAGGCAAGTTGTATGTAAGCAAATCACAAGCCAGGAAGACCCTGCATGGGCTTTTGGGATGTATATGTGTGGCAGATGGGCAGGAGGTGTGGACAGATTCGAGGCCTCTCCACCCCCCTCCTCCTCATCCTGCACGTGGAAGTCAGGGAGGAAGGGGCAGAAAAAGAAGAGCGATAGAAGGGAAATGAAGTTGGGCTACTGGTGATGTGGAAAATAGCAGGCATGGGATACATGTGTGGGCGGGTTCATGTGCTGGAAACACTCTGAGGAGCCTCATGGATAAGCTATATGGTCTGGGGGGGGGGTTGCCCACTTGCGAATATCCAGACCTCAAAGTCGTCAAAGTGTCAGTTTGATTTATTTGTGGCCAAACCCAAATCAAAGCAAAGAATGACATCAGAAGAGCATTTTCGGTGGGGGGGGGTGTCTTTTGCTAGAATCCAGGGGGAAAGACATCCAACGGCAAAGGACAGTCAAAATAGGTTCCCCACATGCAGAAGTGAAAAAGATAAAGTTGGGGGGCCCTCCAGACCAAAGTGCTACCACTGTTCTCTTTGAAGATAGTAAGACTGACCTCATAGGAATTTTTGTGAAGATTCATTAAGAAACTTCCAAAAATCCTCTCTTAATAGTAATATATACAGATTACTATAAGTAAATCACTTGCTTCCAAGTTCTAGAAAGGACTTAGAATCATAAATAACTATATGTTGACTTTCAAGCATTTTTTTACTGTTTTACTACTTACAAAGATAAAATATGGCAGTTTTTAGAAAATTTAAAAATACAGAAAGAAAAAAATATAAGTCCCAAGATTCTAACCACTAAGAGTCAGCTACTGTCAAAGATTTGATGGACACCCTTCCAAGGCTTGCTCTATAATATATGGATATATATGTATGACCATATATGTATATAATTTGCACATAAATGGGATCAAAATATACATGCTGTTTTACAAGCTGTTTTTTTCCAACAATATGCCAAAGAGATTTTTTAAGATAGTGTACAGACAGATACACACACACACACGAACACAATCTCCAGAGCCATGTAGTCATCTATTGTGTGGGATTTTTCATAGTATATTTAACCAGTTTCCTAATGATTAGCAACTGAATCTCATACACCTTTCATTACTGGAAACATTATTGCGATGGCATCTCCTTGTATGTACATCTTACATACTTGTCTGTGTATCTCCTTTGGAAAGATTTTTAAAAATGGGATTGCTAAATCAAAGGGCAGCACATGCAAAATTCTGGTATTCCAGATTATTTTTCAACACACTTCCTTTGACCTTAGCAATGGGGAAGGATGCCCAGATGCTGGTGTTCATTTTCTGGCCACTCTCGGTTTACAGTCCGGTGAGTTTCCAGTGTCTTCAGTGCAATCACAGTGGGATATCAATTTCTACCTTTTCATTATCTCTTGAATATCTCCTATTGTCCAGACATCATTGCAGCAGTAAGCATTCGGTAATGAAAAAAGAAATAGCCTCTTGAGAAGTAGCTCTCTTGACCCAGAAGTAAAGAGATTAACTTAATATACAATGTAATAATAGCCATAACAGGAGTGCAAATGGACATCTGAACTTGAATGTGATGGGTGAGTAGACATTTGCCAGGTGGGAAGGAGGATCAAAGTAGAACACCAAGAAATACCAAGTGACAAATGTTAAAGTCCTTCAGAGAAGAATAAAATTTCAATGTGGTGGGGCAGAGGTTGCCTACGTATCCACATTTTCAAAATTGTGTACCACAGTACAGAATCCCTGAGTGAAGCTTTTGGGAGAAGAGTTCAGCGGACAAATATGAGGGATTCAGCATATTGCTGGCTTACAATCTCTCATACACAATTCTGAAATCCAAACAGCTCAGAAAACCAAACATGTTTTGTAATCCATCAGGCTGCAAAACATTACCTGAACAGATGTGAGGTTATTTATCGTCTTGATTTATCTCATTCAATGTAAATATCCATATACTTTGGTATAGAAATAGTAAGGTTAGCGCTGGTAAGTGCTACGTACTATTTAGAAAGGCACTGAACGTCTGAAAAACATCCAAATTCCAAACACATCCAGCCGCATACTGTTTGGATCAAGGATTGTGGACCTGTACAATGTCCTTTATTTTTTTAAAAGATTTTATTTATTTATTTGAGAGAGAGAGTGAGAGAGCACAGAGGGAGAGTGAGAAGGAGAAGCAGACTCCCTGCTGAGCAGAGAGCCCATCGTGGGGATCGATCATGAGATCATGACCTGAACCAAAGGCAGATACTTAACTGACCGAGCCACCCAGGAGCCCCAGTACAATGTCCTTTTATAGAGTCACTATGTACATTACTAGTTTCTAAGAAGTTCTTCAGTTAAAACAAAACAAAACAAAAAACTAAATTTCTCCCATCTAGTATTTTCCACATAGATTTGATTTTTCCACACTTATACTCTCCTTTCTGTTTGTAAAACCCCTACTACCATCTCAAAGAAAAATTACAGTTAATATTCCAAGGAATGCATTTTGGGAAAAACCCCTTCGTCCATAGCTAAGCAGTCAGCTGAAGCTTGCGAGTCAAGAGAAAATAATTGTATTCTTTTCTAAGATGAAAGTCTGTTTTCAATGAGGATAATAAACTGATGTATGCCACCGGTTATGAGACCCTTGTCATGAAATGATATAAGCCTGAATGAAGGCATTCCAAATGGCATTTATTAAAAGGGACAGATCCAAGTGCGGGGACCAGTTCAAGGGTGAATTGATAGGCTTCTGGATTTGAAAAGATGTAGAAAGGCAAGGAGGACGAAGCCACTGCAATTCTATCTTAGCTAAACTGAGAGAACGGGTGAGTGGCAAGGCTAAGGGGTATGAGAGAATCCATCAGTGCACAGGGCAAGATGTCTGGGAGGTTGTCAAGTCTGGGTGTCTGGTAAAGTGTAAGTGGGGAAGCAGAGATCCTCACTAGGCTAAAGGAAATCAGGCTGCGCTTGCAGAGAAATATCTGGTCTGGAAACATGGAGCCAATGGTCTGAGAGTACAAGAGTAAAAAATGTCACACCTCCAGAGCACATGCAGAATAATAAGACCAAGACTAGGACACTGGTGAAATGTCAGCATTTCCTAGAGGGAGGGATGGGGGAAGAGCTACTTAAGGAGAAAGAGAAGCACTCACAGAATAGTAAGGAGCAGCAGGGAGCTTCAAGCGTTGACCGTGGTTCCCCACTGCCTGGATCAAGGGGGAAGAGACCTGACCTTGGGCCCTGGCCTTGGGCCATCATCAGGAACCGTCCCCGCACAAGAACTAGACCCAGCTAGGCTGGGGAATGTATTAGTCTGCTCAGGCTGCTGACACAAATGCCATAGACTCAGGAGCCTAAACAGCAGAGATGTATTTTCTCTCAGTTCCGGAGGCTGAAAGTCCATGATCAAGGTCCAGAATGCTTCAGCTTCCGGGGAGAGTTCTCTTGTTTGTTTGAAGAGAGCCACTTTCTCACTGTATCCTCATGTGGCTTCTCCTAGGGGTGTGTGCGTGTATGCGTATGCGTGTGTGTGTGTGAGTGTGAGTGTGTGTGAGTGGTGAGAGAGAGAGATCTATTTCTTCCTCTTTGTATAAGGCCACCAGTCCTATCAGATTTGGGCTTCACCCCCATGACTTTATGTAAGCTTAATTACTTCCTAAAAGCCCTATATCCAAATACACACTGGGGGACAGGTTTCCCTTTATATAAAACTTGGGGCAGGGGCGCCTGGGTGGCTCAGTGGGTTAAAGCCTCTGCCTTCGGCTCAGGTCATGATCCCAGGGTCCTGGGGTCAAGCCCCGCGTCGGGCTCTCTGCTCAGCAGGGATCCTGCTTCCTCGTCTCTCTCTGCCTGCCTCTCTGCCTACTTGTGATCTCCATCTGTCAAATAAATAAATAAAATCTTTAAAAACAAAACAAAACAAAACAAACTTGGGGCAGGAGGGACACAATTCAGTCCACAGTAAAGAGTACGGAAGTTGAGGTAACATGCCCTGAGGATGATAATAAAGGTAATAAGAATATTTAAAGATTATTTTTTCAGAAAATGCAGTTTATTACTCTTATAGACGGAGGAAAGGCTAGCATGGACAGGGAGAGGTGGATAGAACTCCACGGAGGCAGGGAGGTGGGAGTCGGGTACAGACAGGCTTGCGGAAGTGCAGAGATCAGCCTTGGGAAGAAGGAGGGCCAACTACTTCTTCGAGAAGAAGGAAGTGGGTCGATATGAGTCCTGTTCTCATTTGGTCTAGAAGCGAGGTAGATGGAAATTGAGCTAATTTATCTCCAACAGCATCCATTCACTTGAAATTGATGTTGCATCAAACCTGAATTGAACAAATCAACAGATAATGTTTCCTTCCATTTTTGGACATGGCTGTCAGTTTCCAAAAAAAAACCAACGAGGAGGGTATGTTTCCAGTAGATGGTGGTGGTTTGGGCTGCGCATCCAGAGATGATACACATCACTTAAACATTTAAAGAGACTAGCATAACATAATAAAAATAATGATAAAAAATAAAGAGACTTATCAGCCTAAGAAATACAGGATTGTACAAGATTAAAAAGTCACCTCCATTGCCACTACTTTCAAGGTGAGCTCTGAAAGTAAAATTTCATGGTCTCAAGTCCCACAATTATCATAGACTTATTTCACACGTCTATGCTTGGTCACATCTGAACGGCCAGTGCGCTATCTGCCCTAATCCTCATCCCCAGAGACTGAGGAGGCTGGTGGATAACCAGCCCATCAGCAACAACAAGTCTGAGCATAATTCTGCTCCACAGACAGAAGAACACCTGGACGGCTGCTTAGGTTATCATAAAAATGGGAACTTTAAGTAGAAAAGAAGGAAGAAGGGTAAAAGCATTTCAAAGATTCTGTGGAACAACACTTTCCCCCCAGTAGCTCCTTGTGCAACTGGGAAACCAAAACCCACGTGTTCTTCATCATTTCGTTCAGCCCACCAAGCTACCAACCTTCACGGTATTCCCATGGTTTGCCAGGCACCGGCTAGGGCCTGGGAATACAGTGGCAACAAGGTGGGTACCTCGCATGGCTCCCAGCTCTCCTTCAGGCAAAAGTGTGGTAATAGTGATCGCAATCACAACAGACCGAGCTGCTGGGATAAGGAGCCCTGGTATGGAGAAAGCATAGGATGGAGAGATTTAAATGGGATGTGGCTCTTCAAATCCGGAGGATAAATAGCAGTAAGTAGAGGAAGAGAAGGAGGAAGCATTCTAGAAATACAGAAGAGCAAATAAGAGCCCAGAAGTGGGAACAAGAACAGAGAGAGTTCAATTCATCTAAGGAGCAGAGGGGGACCCAACAACCAAAAACAGCTGGGCCCAATTGAGAGAGAAAGTGGGCACAGCTGAGGCAGGTAAGGTCAATGGTCTGGTCCCGGATGACCTCGTAACTCAAATTAAGGTCCTTGAACCACATCCTGTGGTTGGTAAGACCTTATGGAAGCGTCTTAAGCACACACGTCTGCTTGGGTGTGTGGTAGGGGCCAGTGGACAAGCTGAGAGAATCCACTGTTCATGAGAGGATTAGGAAAATCATCTACTGGCAGCATTTGGGCTGGATTAGAATTGAAGAGACCAGCCCTCGGGTTATAGCAGTAGACAGGTAGGGTAATACTGTGTTGTGATGTAGAATACTTCCCAGCAACTAAGTTTTGCCTACTTGAGTTGCGCCGATCAGGGTTCAACACCGACACGGTGAAGGCTCTTCTCCTAGGGTTTTATTAGTTCTCGGTGTGGGAAGGCGGGGGTCCCTAAAAGTAAATGATTTGCTGCTACAATATCTATCTAACCTTTGCTCTTTGCACCATGTGCTTTGGGTGGATAACCTTTACTGTGGTTTTCTTTTTCTCCTACAAATGCTCCGGTCTGCTTTGGAGTGCGGAGGAACTGAGTTTGCCTGGTGGAGACGGACTCAAAAGCAGAGCCTGGGGAGCCACCAAGCTTAACCCACCCAGTACTGCAGAACAGAGCCATCCATAACCTGGCCAGCCAATGGGAGGAAACACACAACCAGGGGCCTGCTTCCAAGCTGGATTCTGGTGAAGCAGAGATGACAGATGCCACTGCTTTCTGCCAAACACCCATTCCAACCCCATTAGTGCATCATGTAAGGATGAGCGTGCAAGAATCATGCTGAAGACAAAGGCAGCCTGGAGGGCTGCCCGCGAGCCAGAGCGTGGCTGTTCGTGCTGGGGGCTGGGCTGGGCTGGGCAGTCCAGTCTGCCCTCCCTCCCCCCGCACCCTGACCCTCTGCACTGAGGTATGCGGATGGCAGGGGGCCTGCAGCCAACCTGCTTCTGCTGGAGGGTGTGAGGAAAATCAGGGACTTGGCCTTAGAGGCAGGCTCTGCAAAGGTGAATAGCCCGGGGAAGGGCAAGCAGAGCCCCTGCACGTGTTCCTAGGAGCCTACAAAAGGCAAGCGTGTCCACATTTGCAAGGGTATATACAGAGACACCGGGCACATCATTTGCCATGAAAAAGGTAGATACTGAAAGCAATGTTAGGTCTGGCCTCTTTGAAATTTCCTCCAGACTATCACTGAGGCCGACTAGCTGGTGGCCAGGGAGGGCAGCTTTACCACACAGCTTATTCCCACAAAGCCTGGGTCTGGGAGTGATTAGAGGCAGGGCTAGACGCTTTCATCTTCAGGAACTGTTTATTAACACACGGTTAGCACTCTGTCGTCCACTTGCATGGGCTTTCTGGTCACAAATAGAGGGCAGATGGCATGCCATTGCCGAAAGGGACCCGGGCTTTATCTCCCTCGCTTTATTCCACCGAGCTCCAGGTTGGGATGTGGAGAGGAGTTTGCTGGGCTTTTAGGGCATTGCCAAGGGATGTGCTGGGATGCAGTTCTGGAATTCCTGCAGGGCAACCTGTTGAGGGGAGGGGTCTTGACCCCCTCGGCTCTCCCTGGAAGGAACTGATTTGTCAGATCCACTCTCTGCCTGAGGGAACAGAAGTACCTGCTTCCCAGAGTAAGTCCAAGAGAACCCTGGCTTTGGTGTTGGGGACCCACTGCATGGCTGCCTGTCTGCAGCTGGGGGTGGGGCGGGGCATGGGGGCTGAGAGGTTCCCACAGGCCAGAACTGGGCCAGCAGGGGAAGGAGGAAACTGTGAGCCAGAGGCAGCCTGGCTGCCTGGCAAGCTGCCCACCCTGTGGGCGTCCCTCAGTCCTGCTACGTTCCTTCTTTCTATCAGTACTGCTTTGCAGTGAGAGATACTGGAGAGAGGGCCATCAGTCCACTGATAGCAGAACAAGGACATTTGGGTCACCGGGAATTACGCAGAGGCGTGATAGCATGACCTGGGAAGGAGGCTGAAGGCAGAAGAGATAACAGCTGGGGGAACTCAGCGTGATGCCAACATTTCCAGTGAATGTCAAACCACGTGGGCCCTGTGGCGCCCACTCGAGTCTAGAGTGGCCAGTTGGGATTTGGGGGTTTCCTAAACAGGGTAGAGCCTTGAAAGGATGCCGATAAAGGGGCCTATCCCCAAGTGGCAGGGAGGGTCATTTAGTCTAGGCCCCAAATTTAGACTTTTACTTTATCTCCAAATGTATGTATTTATTTAGTTCCTGAGATACAGTGACCAACTTGAAAGATTTTCTTTTAAAACTCATCCCATTAACAGACTACATGTACCTCCTCTGGGACATATAAAGTCAATATTTTCATCAGTTCTGAGCTAACCTGTAAACAGCAGACTATATACTTCGTTTTGGTGTTTGAAATTACGAATTTGCTAAATGTCAGCATGTAGAATGTACCCCAGTATTTACAAAACTCCTCTGGCATATCTTCATATTTTAATATGCCTGGAGTTTCAGCAAGTACGATTTACTGTGTCTTTTTGAACTCTGAGAGAACCCGGTAATTCCCCCTTGCCACTGCCCCCAAAATAAATAAATTAGGCCTCTCTCCCTGTACTCAAAATCAAGGCCATATCCACCTAGACTTAGAATCAACCAACTAATGCATTAGTTGTAGAATCTGAAAGTCCCAACTTGTGACCAGCCGAGTGGGGAGCTGGACCTCCCCCTTGATGGCATGATCGGAAGACGCTGGAGAAGAAGAAAAAGATGCATCTCTTCAGGCCCCTGGGCTGTTTGTCGAGCTGACGTCATCAACCGCTTGCACGGGACCTGGCCGACCAGGTGCTGGCTCTCCTCACCCCCGTTTTCCATTTTGGAACTCAGTTTTCTTTTCTGTGAGATGAGTTCCTTCCAAACTTCAATACCCTTCTATTTTCACAGATAAAAGATGTTACCTCATTTAATCAGTATGAGAAAGACCAAAAAGAAATCCGATTACTCCATTGATGGCAGTGACTTTATTTTTTTTCCCTCTCTGCCATAGATGATGTTGTCCATCCATAGCTCCCAAAATGCAAGGGATTTTTGAGCTATGAAATCAGGGTCATAGCCAATAGAGCAAATGTAGAAATGAGCCTGTCATTAGGGGCGATCTCCAGAGGACGCGTCCATCAGAAAACATGTTTCCCTCAAGGCCTTTTCTCAGTGGTCGTCACCAGCCAAGTCCTGGGCAGTCTTCAAGGCCTACCCCAGGAGTTTCCTTCTGTCACTGGCCTTTTTAATCACCCTGCTCAGAAGTGAACACCCGCCCCAGAAGCACCTACGGGCTCTCAGTGGCTACAGGCTCAGGCTGGTGTAGAGGAGAAGGGACCAGGGCTCACCTGGGTTCCTTTGACACCTTCTCCTTGCTTCCTTCACACCGCTCCTCCTCCCCCTTCCACTTCCAAGTGTTACTGTCTCAGCAGTGCAGATCAAGAGGAATCTGGGAGCCACGAACCAGAACCACACATGTAATTTTTCAGCTTTACTGAGGTGTAATTGACAAATAAATGTAAAATAAATCGTGAGATGTTTAAACTGTGCATTGCAGTGATTTGATACATGCAAACATGGCGGAAGGACTCCCGCCATCTAGTTCATTAACACATCCAACACCTCACCTATCTGTCCTTTTTTCCTTCTTTCTTTTTTTGGGGGTGGGGGTGGGGAAGTTGCCATGAACAATCTACTCTCTTACCAAAGTTCAGTTCTTCACACAGTGTTATCAATTATAGTCACCACATTTATTTTATTTTTACAAGATTCAACTTATTACATTGTTATCAATTATAGTCACCACATTTTTTTTTTACAAGATTCAACTTATTTGAGAGAGAGTGAGTGAGAGAGAGCGCAAACAAACAAACAGACTCCCCGGCTGAGCAGGAAGCCTGACATGGGACTTGATCCCAGGACCCCAAGATTATGACCTGAGCCAAAGGCAGACGCTTAACCCACTGAGCCACCCAGGCATCCCAAGTCACCACATTTATTACACTAGATCCTCAGACCTTTTTCAACCTGTAACTGGCAGTTTGTACCCTTAACCTCTCCCTACTTTCCCCCACTACAGCCCCTGGCAGCCACTTTTCTACTGTTTCTATGAGTTTGACTTTTTTGTTGTTGTTTTTTTTTTAATAAATCGTGTATAAGTGATACCATGCAGTATTTGTCTTTTTCTGTCGGGCAACATATATAATTTTAAACGTACGCAATGTCATGGGTTTATTTGGATAGAGAACGGATGTGATGCAATAAACATTCCGCCAACAATATACAAATCGCCTATTGATAGCAGGTAAAAGAGAAAGAACGTTTTATGTTTGTAGGTTCAACACGAAGGAGACCAAGATAGATTATAAACTACACATGTATTTTTAAAAGAGTACAGGTGTTAATTAAGAGCACTGTTGCGTAAATGGTTAGAATAAATGAGACATTTCAAGTATGGAAGATATATGAGTTAAGGAGAGGCGACCGAGATTGCCACAGAGGGACATATATAATTTACTGACACAAAGGATACTCACTGAATAAAGCCAAACCTTTCCACTTTTGTGTTTATAAAAGAGGGTAGAAGCCAGAAATGGACATATGGTGTCCCCAAGGAGGAAGGGAGACAGATGCAAAATAAGTTATGTTCTTGCCACAACAGGTGATCAAGAACTTTATAATTTTTGAATTAATAACTACGACAACTCCAAGGCCAGAGAGAAAACGGTCACAGCACTTTGAAGGCAATGGCAAAAGAAAAAAGAATATCAACCTTATGAGGAAAAAGTCAAAGTTTAACACCTGGAAAAAGCATCATTCCCTAAACCCTAAAAGCTCAGCTGACTTTGTAGAAAGAGCCCCTTTGAGGTACAGTCTCGTACCCCTTCCCCCAGCTCTCTAGTCAGGAGACCAGAGGCCACTCTTACGGGACTTGAAGACCAGCCAAAATGTCATTTGACCATAGTGAGAGGGAACCAGGGAGGGTTGGGGTGAGGCCATGGCAGGAGGAGACTGTCCCAGGGCTTAAGGAAGATTGAAAAGACAAACAAGAGAGGAGGGACCAGAGAGAGGGGGGGAGAGAGAGCCTTTGGGAAGAGCCGGATGGATGGGGAAAGTGGGATACTTTGCTATGGGGTTTCCTGGGAGTGCAGAGCACTAAATAAACCAAAATAAATAAACAGGGCTATGTTGTAAGTTATTTGCTTTAAAAACAATACATCATGCTTATATCAATTGATTAGCCAAAATGCATTTTGGCTGATTAGCTGCAAGCATTTTAGGGAATATTTGTTGTTTTAAAATTACTTAAGGCTGACTGAGAGGTCCTTGGAGCCCAGGCACTGAGGGCTCGACTCCTCGGGTCTTCAAACCAGCTTTGTGAGTGAGGAGTCTTGTTTATTCCCGTTTTCCAGATGCAAAGTAAGTTTTGTTCTTCAGAGAGCGGGCCATCAATTATGGCAAGGAGAGAATTCCTGAACCTGTCCCTCTCTGGCATTTGCAGTAACTAGATTTTTATTCAAAGTCCCAGAAATCAGCATGACTCTGGACCCAGTCCACTTTCAGAATCCGTGGATCTGGGGTGCTGCCTCTTATGGGCTTTGTAACAATAAGCTGCTTCAGGGAAGTGAGTGGTTATGCCCACTTGAGTACTTTTGGGTAAAACAATCACCAATTTTAAGTAGAGAGAAGGAAAGGTAATACTCAAACTTACCTTGTCCTTGTTCCTACCTAAATTTCTGGCTTCGGGGCGCCTGGGTGGCTCAGTGGGTTAAAGCCGCTGCCTTCGGCTCGGGTCATGATCCCAGGGTCTTGGGATCGAGCCCCACGTCGGGCTCTCTGCTCAGCAGGGAGCCTGCTTCCCTTCCTCTCTCTCTCTGCCTGCCTCTCTGCCTACTTGTGATCTCTGTCTGTCAAATAAATAAATAAATCTTTAAATTTCTGGCTACAAGGAGAGAACAGTGATGAGAAAGTGCTTCCTACCTTCTAGAGAAGTTGTTCTCCACCCTGGTCATTTTTAAAGTTAAAAATCCAGACTCTTAGGCTTTTTTTTCCAGAACCTCAGAAGGACTGAGTCAGGCGGGCTGAGACAAGGAATGCACATTCTGAAGAGCACCCTGGTGATTCTGACATTCAGCCGCATGTGTGGACCAAACTTCACTCCTGGGGACAAGCAGGGAATAGCTGAATTTCACTGAAATTAAATGACAACAACAAAAAGGGTTTTCTTCAGCTTAGCATGACCAACAATATCAAAGAGGAAGGTGACCGCTGATGTCTCTCAGCTGCTTCATTTGTCTGAAGCACTGAGCTAAGCGTTTCGCGTAGATTACCTCTCTTAATCAGGATGATAAATTTATAAAGTCCTACAACTATTATGCCTTTTTTACTAATGATAGAACCAAGGCTTAAGAGAAATTAAGTAATTTGGCCAAGGTTAGCCATTAATTACTTTAGAAAAATTCAAGGGACTATAAATCAGACCTGAAGGAAACTAGTGAAGTTTCTGTGAAATTGAGACTGGCTCTTCCATTGGTCTCTGAGTTTTTGAGGTCCATTCCCGAGCCCCAGGAATTCAGTGTGACTTAAGTCTGGATTTCTCCATGTGTAATGGAGGTACAGACGGATCTAATTCCCTGGAACAGGCTTGCCTACTTGAGATGATTCAGAAGAGCAGAGGGTGTATTTTACAGTGTTTGAAAGGCATTTACACAAAGCCCAGTCTGAAGTCAAGTAAATTTAATCTGAGAGAAACCTCAGTTTAAATTAAAGCAAAGCAGCAGAGCGTTGACCTTGTTTGGACAACTTGTTAGCTAATCGCACTTTGGAAATGTTTTGATGACTTTAGAAAAGGTAGCAGAACCAACCCCTAGTTGACCAAGTCCAAGTTTATCCCTTTAGATTCAAGTGGGTTCTAAAGACTTGAAAACAAATATTTCCTAGCTGAGAATAGTCCTTGGGGAGGGTTATCTTGGCAATGGGAAGATTTCTTAATGCAACCCCAAATCTGTAAACCTTTAAATAAATCATGCCTTAACACCACCAAGCCTCTGTCTGTAAAGGGCTACACAGGTGCTGTTTACTGACGGCCACATTCCCAAGCACTGACAAATGGACCAGCAGCCCCTCAATACTTCTGCAGCAGCTCTTAGGAATTCCAGTACCCTCTGTTCCACTGGATCCTAAGCCATAAAGTCTAAGAAAACCATCCTCCAAAGTCGAGATTTGGCAACTGGAACCTAGTCAGTGAATCCTTGTAATTGCCCATTTTAGGGAGCAGATAGAAGTGAAAAATGATAGGAAGATTCCCCAGGATGGACAAATCCTTCAGAAATGTGAAACCAGTTCAATTTAAAAAAATCATAAATAATATACTTTGCTTAAGCTAATAGTGTACTTTGCTTAATAATAATGTTTAAATATACTTTGCTTCTGCTAGAGCAGCAGGCTCTCTGGAGTCTGTAGCAGTCCTTGAACGTTGACGGATCCCATGGGAGTCTGAGGATTTTTCAAAAGAGCTAAGCCCAAGAACGAATTCCTTCCCATGGTATTTATTCCTATCTCAATATAATAAATACACCTTTTTTTTTTAAATTCCCAACTTACCAACAGAAATGCCAGAGATATTTGATGTTAGAGATGGTATCATTCCTGCAGCATTGCAGTAAAGAAACTTTGGAATCAAGCAAATGTTTTTCTAAGCCCAGACTCTCCCCCTTAAAATGTGTGTGTTTATAGCAACTTACTTCTCTAGTCATCAATCATTTGATCTTTGAAAAAGGAGACAATGATACACAGTGCTACGGCTGTGCTGTGGGTAGGCAGTGCTGGCAATTAGTAGATGCTCAATTAACATCAGGGGCCTTCCTCAGTTTCCTGAAATGCTTCCTCTTTCATTTTAACAATGCTGCTGCTGTCTGCTATCACAGCTAGACACCACATCTGAGGTATCCAGAAATAAAGAACTGCATGTGTTTCTGAGGCTTCTGGGTTATGGAAATAGTAATAGAATTAAATGAGGTGACAAATTTGAACAGGTCCTGTGTAGAAATACTCTTCTGCAAAAGCTTCCATTCCATTTTTCTCCCCTCTCAAATTACTCAGAAAGCTTGCTTTTGGTTAAAATATAACACTTGGAATTTTTCTTTAATGTTTAATGTTTAGTGATATTCAGCCATTTTTGCATTATCTCTGGGATCCACATATTTTTCAAGTGCTTTTAAAGAAGTGTGATACTTTTGCTTCTCACAACAACTCCTAACATATGTTATTCAACTTTGCTTTCACAATTCATCTCCTTCTAAAAAAGAAGGAAAAAAAATTACCTTAGGACTGAGACAAGACAGGGAAAACTTCCACTCTAGGAAAATAATATTAGATTTGACATAAATTAGATGCTTGCCAGTAACTCAACCACACCTGTCAAATAAGACATTAAAATATGAAATAGAATATTAACAAAAGTTGATTTTGCTAGTGATTAAGCATAAGATTTAACTGTGTTATAACCAAAAGGAAGGGAAGTCTGAAGGCAGATCTGTTTTAGTTGGGAAGCAAATATTCTCCCTTATAAAAAGATTTACCACCGGAATTTCCACTGTACTTTCTGTTCCCAAGTAGCCTTTGGAAATAAAGAAAAAAATAAATCTCATTTCACTGCAGAACCACTATTTAGTTTCTAGTACTCTTATTTAGCAACAACATTCAAAAGTTATTGAGCACGAGACAAGTAAAAATACAAACAAGAAAACAATCCCAACAGAACGTGCTAAGGGCTCCTGTCCTCTGGATTAGCTAACCGGGACACCTGACCCAGGACAAAGTGAACACTTCAACATTCCAGGTCATTTCCAAATGTGTATTTCTGTTGTTCTTCAGCCGGGAGTCAACTCCTCTTGGACATACAACTGTGTTTCTCGAACTTTAACGTGTATGTGAGTCACCTGGGAATCTTGTTAATATGCAGTCTCTATGTGTTTGGGAAGGACCTGGGAGGCTGCATTTCTAACCAGCTCCTAAGTGATGCCTGGGCTTGTGGTTTCTGGATCACACTTTGAGTAGCAAGAGTGTAAACTGCACTACTGGCATATGCTTGCTATTACAACCTCTCATAGAATGAGTCCTGAAATCTCTGAAAGCACATAGATAAGCTTGTGTTGATAAATAAGTCTTATTAATATTAATAATATTAACATGGGGGGATGGGCTATTTATTTATTTTTCTCTTTTCATCCACAAATATGTGACCTTCAAATATTGGAGGAAAGTTGGCCAAGTGAATTGAATTCCTTTTACCAGGATTTTTCAGTCCTTTGGGTCTTTACTTTCAAGCCAGATGTACTATGCCTGGCACAATTTTTCTCAGCAGATTTCCCTCTTAGTGCTAGGATGACAAGCCAGACTTGCTTTAAAATATTAGGGAAAAGCTAAAGTGTTGACTTTAAGAAAACATTGGGATTTACTGATATGAAGCTTCCATACTCCGTTGGAAGGAGGTATATATATAGACACAGTGCTTTTAAAAAAGCAATCTGGTAATGTATCTTATAAGTCACACACAATTTTTATCCCTTAATCATAGTAATGTGCACTAAGAAATTTCATAGTATAGGAGAAAAGTTTCTACACAACGATGTTCATCACAACAGTATTACCGACAGTAGAAATTTGGAAAACATGTTGAAGTTCTAAAACCTAAGTAATAGGGGTGCCTGGGTGGCTCAGTGGGTTAAGCCTCTGCCTTCGGCTCAGGTCATGATCTCAGGGTCCTGGGATCAAGCCCCACATCGGGCTCTCTGCTCAGCGGGGAGCCTGCTTCCCCTCTCTCTCTCTGCTTGGCTCTCTGCTACTTGTGATCTCTGTCTGTCAAATAAATAAATAAAAATCTTTAAAAAAAAAAGCCTTAAAACCTAAGTAATAGTTAAGTAAGTCACACAACCACTTAGAATGACATTATTTGGTCTCTCAAAAATGTTTTTGAAACAGTTCTTGTAAAATACTTAACACTATCGCGTTAAGTAAAATGCAGAATCATATGAACAGTTTTTACAATTATGAGAAAAGAAACCCTTGAGAGTGTCAATCACGTAGCAAGTGATGTGGATGGTGCTTCCTGGGGTGTCACAGTGCACAACTTGCACAACTGAGTATGGCAACCCTATTTATAACCTAGAAAGTCAAGAATGACTGCACAAGATGTCCCCACTCTTTCATCTTTGGAGGATAATATGTTTTCATTTTTTCCTGAATTTTCCAAATTTTTCTATAATGAGCATGCTTGTTTTCATAAGTAAAAACAATTTAAAAATATATTAAAAATTAAAGAAATAAATAGATCTGACAGTTTGTCCTCCCATCTATTCTTTGTTGGATCTCCCTCTCAAAGGATATTGAAATGCATTCTGTAAATCTTACAGTAATTATGGTTGATGTTGCTTTAAGTAAATTGGATTGAGGTTTTCCACCCTTTTCTTTTTTTTCCCCCAAAGACACATACCATAGGTCTGGATTTCTCTTTGAATCATGGTAAAAAAAAAAATCATCCTTTCTGAGCACTAGTATGTGCCAGGTCCACAGCTAAGTGTGTTTAAATGGCTGATCTCATGTAATCTTCTTAAGCTTTGTATTATATAGGTAGTATTGCCATCACCATTTTAGAGACTAGGAAGGGGAGAAAAAAAAAAGATACCTGTAGGCTTGACCATTCTCTCCTGGCTTTCCATTTTATTTCCTTCTGGATAATGGTGGGCAGGCAGCCACATTAAAAGGGTAAGATGGGATGGTAACAAAAGTGGGCTGAGGAATCTCACTTGTTATAAGAAAGCAAGATCTGTTCTACGAGAACAAAAGGAGCTGTTTCTAGCCAGAGAGAATCAAGGGGAGCAAAATAATTGTTTAAAAGGAATTGCAGTTGAAGAAGGCCTGATATTGATACTGTTGAGAGAGCTGGACTTGAAGACAGAAGACACGAAACAAATCCCAGTTCACTTCTTGCTAGGTGTGAGATCTTAGAAAAGTCCCTAAATCTTTCTGAACTTCAATGCCCTTACAAGGTTATTTTAAACTCAAAGAAGAGAACAGAAGCATTTCTCTGAGGTCACTGCGAGGGAAGCAGCTTTAAGAGGAGGTGATGGTTTTCCCCTCCTTTCCACTATAGTTCTCTAAGTCACCTATAAATTCAATTTTAGCTTCACAGTTTTGTCATGCTTGCCTTTCTGGACTTTTTGCCCAATAGTGTTATAAGAGGATTAATAAGAAATATCTGGGGCATAGTTGGTAGAGTTCATCACTGGCTGTGAGAGCTTTCTAAACTAGTGATGTGCTGTGCCTATCACTAACTAATTACATGGGAAAAGTTATGAATTCACCTTCCTCTTATAGAACATCTTGAGGACCTAACAAACTTTTTTTTTTAAGATTTTTTTTTTTATTTGTTTGAGATAGAGAGAGAGGCAGACAGAGCACAAGTGGGGGTAGGGAGGAGTGGCAAAGGGAGAGGGAGAAGCAGGCTCTCCACTGAGCAGGGAGCCCAAAGTGGGGCTTGATCCCAGGACCGTGGGACCAACACCAGAGCTGAAAGTAGTTGCTTAACCAAATGAGACACCTAGGCAGCCCAGGGCCTAACAGTCTTAAGGGATCAGCAGACCCATTCTCTCCAAGTTAGTATTAGTCTGTGCTAAAGCTTTGGTAAGGAAGGTGTCCATTGGTCATAGAGAGAGCTAATGCCATAGAATGGGTGGGACAGGTATCCCAGGTCCTTAAATAGAGGCAGCCTTAGGGATAGGGAAAAGAGAAAGTTCTACTTGGACTAGAGAAAGGTGGGGAGGGGGCCAGGATCAAGGAAGGATTCTTATATAGTAGAGTAGCCCAGAGCATATAAGAAGAAAGGAAGCATACGGACGATCTTTCAGAAAGGAAGAAGTGGAAGTCTGTGAGCTTCCTGAGGACTGAAATGCTTTTTTATTCACCATGGCTTCCAATAGCCAGGGAGACTGATCCATAGGAGATATATGCAAGTACTTATTTAGTGAATGAACATGGTCAAGGCGGAATCTTAGGTGTTGCATGTAAGCATGACTCCATAAAAAAACTATAAAATCATGTTTTGAAATCAAAACAGATATAGAAACAGGAAAAAAGGGGAAAAAGGATTGGGAGTAGTAAGGAGGAAAATCATAACATCGTAAATGATCAGATAAGGTAACGAGATGAGTTCCCTAAGGGTAAAACAGACCATGAGACCAGAAGTCCCAGATGAATCCCCTCATTTTCCATTATTGGACATTTATCTCCTTCCTGTTTGGAAGAGGCAGAACCCATTGGCAGAATAGTCTGCAGAGAAAATTAGTCCCTACGCTCTCTCCATCAAACAAGATAGCTTTGAACCTCCACTGGCATTTTTTCACAAACCTATCGCTATGGTAAGAATCTGCACTGATATTGGCAGGATTTCAGAAAGTGGGCAAAGAATACTGCTAGAACACTTGCTTGAACCATGGGAACTTTGGAGCGAGCCCACATCTCACCATCTCAAAGACCAAGTCATGAATGCCTCATTCTCTTAAATGATCTTGCCCGTATTGTTCTACAGGTTCTTATTAGTTGGCCACTAAAAGGAATTTCTTCCAATTTAAGATGCTTATTTTCAACTCCCTTTTATGTTTAGAGTATTGCCATAAAAATTTCCTATTCCTTTTTGTTTGAAAAGTTAAACAAAATGTTCTTTTAAGAAAGATTGCTTAAGCATTTTTTCTTTTAAAATGTCTCTTGATAATTATTTCATCATATTGACTAAAGTGATTTAAATAAATCTTTTTTAAAATTTAACTTGTAAACCTGAATTCAAACTCTTATTCAAATTCAAAACTCAGCACACCTCTGCTTTTTATTAGGACATTGATATGTAAAATTCAAAATCGAATTTTACAGAAATTTCTGTGTCTCAGATACATTCTTAAAAAACAGAAAATTTACTCAAGTCCATAGCTCTGCCCTTCTGATTTCTAAATTTAGCTGCCAGTTTTAGAAGAATTTGCATACTCTTGAATAAATGCCACTGAAGGGGGAAAGTGGTTTAGTAAAACTACTTATATGCAGATCCCCTCCTAAAGTGCCCTGTGAATAGCTTTTATTAAGCAAGATTAAAATTGCTCATTATCCCAAAATAACTTCGGTGCATGTGATGTTATAAAAAAAGCATACACCGTAATCAGTTTGACATTTTTGGAATTTCGAAAGGTAATTAGGCTCTCCTTCTTGAAAAAAAAAAAATTTGCTATTGTGAGCATTTCCAGTGAAGCATAACCCTCGTTTTCATAGATCTTTAAGCTTGCATTAGCTTACCTCTAAAGTCAGTATCCTAGTACATGGCCAAATACAGGGGAATTTACCTTTAAAGGGCAGACTGCTGACAAAAACTAGAACATCCGAGGAGAAGCACTAGGGAAATTCATCACAGGTGCAATTCACTGTTCTATCCCAGCATGTTGTGATTCAGTGGTAGGCTTTGGAGTCTAAAATCCCTGGAATCAAACCTTGTCCACACACTAGGATATAGCCTCCAGAAAGCCACACCGCTTCTCTCATCTCAGTTTTCACCTCTGTAAAAGAAGGATGATAGCTAAAGGGACCATATGTCCCAGTTTGCCCTTGAGAATCTCTATTTATGCTTCTTGTCAGGTCTAATTATTAATAGTGAGTCCCTTCAACTCTGAAAACTGTCCCGGTTTGCATGATAAATTACTAGCTAACTGTAATGCAAACCCTAGTAGGGTTGTTAGGAGAATTCACTCAGCACGATTCTTGGCACATGATTGGCACTGAACATACCCTGTGAAATAAGAAGGCTTATACTTGGCTCCCTCCTAAAACTGGAAGGGACCAAAATGATTCCATACAAAAGGCTAGGCATGTGACATATTGTAAGTGCTTAATAAATATTAGTTACCATTACTCATTTTGTAGCATTTTACTAACCCTCAAAACACCTAGCAGTATGGAGTTCACAGACAGCTAAGAAATAGTCAAAAAGGCCTAATGGCGACATTATAGATGATTTCCTTCTTTCTTCTTCTTCTTCTTCTTCTTCTTCTTCTTCTTCTTATTATTATTATTATGTTACTTCCCATACAGTACATCATTAGTTTTTTATGTAGTGTCCCATGATTCATTGTTTGTGTATAACACCCAGTGCTCCATGCAATACGTGCCCTCCTTAATACCCATCACTGGGCTCAGCCATCCTTCCATCCCTTTCCCCTCTAAAACCCTCAGTTTGTTTCCTGTAGCCCATAGTCACTCTATGGATGATCTAGATGGCAAGACCAAGAATTCCTAGGTCCAGCTTGTCTGTGACAGATAACCTCATCTAGCTGAGAAGAGTTTGTATCCATCGCCTAAACCAAATATCCGAAGATGTCTCAAACCTAAAAAGTAAAGAAACTTCCTTCTGTTGCATGTCTTCAGCAGACCTGAATGGTGATGTGGCTGGACCTGCCTCACAGACTCAGAGGACAGCAAACAGGAAGCCCAGTTCTTTGGCTCTTAAACCAGGAGTTGTTCCCATTGGTCATCATTATGTCTGATGACTGCTACATATCTTTAAATACAAGATTTTTTAAACTGCAGTTTAAAAATACCATACTCAGTCTTTCAGCTTCTAGTCCAGTGTTCAGGAGTTTGGAAGTCACAATTGCATCCTAACAATAGGTAAAAGCTGAACAAGCTGAAAAATTGATCATTGTTTTTAGATCCATCAAAGAAGTCAGGTCACAGGGCAAACCACAGACAAGAGGCTAGAGATAATCCCAAGTGACTGGAACAGAAACCCATGAGCACGAAACTCCATGAGAATAAGTACTGAAGCCAGAGAGTCTTAACTGTAATCAAGGAATTGCTGGAGACCCAGGGAAGACATTAATGGGAGTCAGGGAGTCCAGAGCAACAAAATGTAAAATGCAAAACTACAAAACTCCTAGAGGTAAGAGGAGGAAACTCTAGGTGACTTTGGGTGTGGTGATGACTCTGAGATACAATACCAAAGGCTAATCCTTGAGAGAAAGTAAATTGTAAGCTAGACTTCATTAAAATTAAAAACTTCTGCCCCGCTAAACACACTGTTGAGGGAATGAGAAGATAAGCTACAGACTAGGAAAACATATTTGCAAAACACATATCTGATAAAGGACTGTTATCCAAAATGTATAAAGAACACTGAAACTCAATGATAAGAATAAGAAAGTATGGGGCGCCTGGGTGGCTCAGTGGCTTAAGCCTCCGCCTTTGGCCCGGGTCATGATCTCAGGGTCCTGGGATCGAGTCCCGCATCGGGCTGTCTGCTCAGCAGGGAGCCTGCTTCCCCCTCTCTCTCTGCCTGCCTCCCTGCCTACTTGTGATCTCTCTCTCTCTCTCTCAAATAAATAAATTTAAAAAAATTAAAAAAAGAATAAGAAAGTACAAGTTTGTATTTTATTTTCACTCATATCTTCTGATATTTTTCTTTTCTTTATGCAGATCAAACTTTCTGATGTTACTGTCCTCTCTGAACTTCCTTTAACATTTCTTGTTTGGCAGGTCTACTGGCAACAAATTTCCTTAATTTTTGTTTCTGTGTGAAAGTCTTTCCTCTTTAACTTTCGAATGATAATTTCTTAAGGTACAGAAACCTAGAATGCTCAGTGTTTTGGGGTTTGTTTTCTCTGAACACTTCAATTATTTTACTCCACTCTGTTCTTGTTTGCATGGTTTTTCAGGAAAAGTCAGATGTTAATTCTTAACATTATTCCTTTATAGGTAAGGTCTTTTCTTCCCTGGCTTCTTTCTTTTTTTTTAAAGATTTTATTTATTTATTTGTCAGAGACAGAGGGAGAGAGAGTGAGCGAGCACAGGCAGACAGAGAGGCAGGCAGAGGCAGAGGGAGAAGCAGGCTCCCTGCCGAGCAAGGAGCCCGATGTGGGACTCGATCCCAGGACGCTGAGATCATGACCTGAGCTGAAGGCAGCTGCTTAACCAACTGAGCCACCCAGGTGTCCCTTCCCTGGCTTCTTTCAATGTATATATTTTTTCTTTATCTTTGATTTTCCAAAGTTTGTATATGACATCTCTAGGGCTTTGTTTTTGGGTGTCCTCTGAGCTTCCTGGATCTGTGGTTTGGTGTCTTGCATTAATTTAGGGAAAATTCTCAGTCATTGTTGCTTCAAGTAGCTCTTCTACAACTTCCTCTTTTTTTTCTACTACTCATAGTACTCACATTACATCTTATGTAGTTGTCCCACAGTTCTTGGATATAATGTTGCATTTCCCTTTTCATTCTTTTTTTTTTCTCTTTTCTTTTCCATTTTCCAGCCCAGATATAGCAGATATAGCAGCCCAGATATAGCAGAGTGAGGAAGGGACTAGATATTCCAAGTTTGGAATCCTCCATCTGGAGGTTTATCTGAAGCTCCAGAAAATCAAGAGAAAGGAGGTGTGGGGAATTCTCCCAATGATGGAGAGGATTATGGCAGACAGTAAGAGCACACAATTCATAGATCAATGAGGAAAATCCAGTCTCTCCTATTCCTTTTCACCCCAAACACTCATGTATTGTCCATAATTAACTTTTGCCGAAATACATGTGGACATACCTCATATAAATATAGCCCTTACCAACAAACCTGTTTAATGTTCCTCAAAAATAAAATAGAAATTTACCAATGTAAAATTATTCATCTTCCCCTTTTTAATTTTATTTTATTACTATACACTGAATTCGGATAACCTAAATTCTTAAGATTATGAAACCAGACATTTCTTTTAGATACAAGGAAACCAAATTCTCAGGGTTAAGTTTCATGCACAAGGTCATACAGCTGGTTAGTTATAGTTGGGACTAAAACTCAAGTTCCTGACCCTCAGTCTAGATGTCTTTTCCTGCACCAAAAATTGATTTAACTCTGCACCACAGATTGCCTATTGACACAGCCAAAAACACTAGCACAGTGTATTATCATTCAGAAAATTAAATGCTAATGTTCTTAAGGATCTCATTCAAAAGGCAATACATTTTTCTTTTTTAAAGTAACAGCTGATGTGACTTATTGTAATTAGCTGATGAATCTGAGCCTGTAATTCCTCTGTCAGGCCCTCAGGACTGAAATGTTTGTATTTTCAAGTCTTATCTCACAGACTTGTTTTGCAGGAATTGTATGTTTTAATGGGAGGGATGAGTTTCTATTTTTGTGTAGGAAAAGTAGGATGACTTCCTATCTCAGTGACCCAGAAACCAATGCTTGTCGCCAGGTGGGGTGAGACAGAGCAAAGGTTAAGGACTGTTGGAGGAGCCAGTCCATAGGAGGCAAAACTGAAAGATATTTTGAATCTTTTCAGATTGCATTTGAAGGGTTGCATTTAGTCACTGAAGCAGGAAATTTTTTTTTTTTTTCATTTTCCACAATTTTCAATTGTGCAAATACTCTGAGTTGACTTTTTCTCCTGCTTCTTGGACATCACCAACTAATCTTAGTAAGCTTTTAATTGACATCTTTGGCATTGTTAACATGTTTTGGAAGGAAAAATGTGTTCTAATATATGTATTTTCTAGTGAGTAGCTCAACTTATAAAATGGGAAAGGTATATGATCCTTGATCTATTACTAACTTCCATACTCATCTTAGCTGTTACAATTCCTTTGCACCTACATGTCAGACACCACATGGGAGGTGATATTATAGACCTCATCAAAGACTAAAACTGAACTCAATATTATTTCCTCCCATATCTGCTTCTTGCCCATATTTGGTATTTTAGTAAGTGGCATCGCCAGTTAACCATTTCCCAAGCCAGAAACCTTCAGTTGGCCCTGATTCTCCCTCAACCCATCAAAAATGACCAAGTCCCCTCAGTTCTTTCACCTAAATATCCCTCAATTCCATCCACCCCTCTACCTTTCATCCTCTCTGTAGGCCAAAATCATCTCTTCCTTGCATTGAAAATGATGGAGACCAATATCATTTTTAGTCTTCAGTGGTGACAATGTTGAACATTACTTGAGCCCTGCACTCCTGGAAAACAGGGTGGTTAACAAATCACCTCACTCTTTTGTTTTTGAAAATTTGCCTACTCTTTTATCTTCCAAGAAACCTCAAAGTACCACCTGCCCTGCATAATCCAACGTAAGACTGAGCTCAACCCTTCCTCAAAAATCCCAAAGTGGATGATTCCTTATTTGTTTGCCCCTATAAAACCCCAGGCCTTCTTCCTTTTTTTTTTTTTTTAAGCATTTCCTCATTAATGAAAATTCTCCCTATTGTAACAGCTCAAATAAAATAATTTCCCTAATTTTCCAGTACCTTTAGTCTTTCACAGCAGTTTAGAAGTAGGGAGAGCATAATCTCACTGAGAGAAATGTAACTATAAAAGCTAGTCTTATTCTAAATGTTGCCTCTTATATGTTTACTGGTATATAGGAACATGAAACTGCTATTCAACCTGCCTGTGGTGGTGGAGCCCTAGGTCTCTGTCCTTGAGATTCCCTAAATTTTCCCTGATATAAGGATCTCCAGAAGCAGATGTGACAATAGTCCTGTGGCAGGATCTGATCTGGTAAAGCAGAAAAAATTCCTGGGGAGTTGTGGGAGCAGAGGTTCATCAGACCCTGGGCCCTTCTCTGAAGGATTTCAAGGTTAGTCTTGCTGGGTTCCTAAACCCTTCAAGGCCAACCCATCTATTTTGAATACCATTCCACCTAACTAATCCATCTAATTTGCACACGACTCATTTCAATAATGAAAATTTATTTCTAATATTTCCTTATGCTAATTACCAAATCCTTCAGGGCAGACCAAATAGCCATAATGGGAGAGTCTACAGTAGCTGGCTAGTGCCTTTTTATATGCAAATGGCCTCTCCTCCAGGAGTGTGCCTCCCTGGTAAAGGTAGTTCGAATGTCAGTTAACCACACGAATGTTAACAGACACATAGTTCATGGACAGGTGAGTACTGAAGAATTTCCAAGTAAATTACATGAAGTATAACAATCTAGGTCACTGCAGAAATGTTCTGAGAACCTTCTAGGATTTTAACTCTTCAAATCGTTTACACGATAGCTAGAGTAATTTTTCTAAATCACATACTGATCAGTTTTTGGTGAATCCTGAGTGATTATCCTGAAGATAAATTCCGAACTCCATGAATTCTTGTAAGGCCCTGCATGATTTAGTCCCCATTTTATCTTTTCAAGCTAACCTCTGAGCATCTCCCTTTTCTGGGCATTTCTCCATACCCCCAAAACTCTCTGGCTCCCAAACTCTACCAGTCTCCCACCCATTCACCCAAGCTGTTTACCCTCAGATCCATCCATTGTCCTCTGCTCTGTAATGCAGTAGATAACTGCCATCCCTTGGCCCTTCAAGGGCTGTGGCTCTAGGTGGATTACCAGTTTGGTTCAAGCAGTGGGGGCACCTCTGAGAGAGACAAAGGCTACAGGACAGCCTCCTTTCTGTCCAAGCTAGGGAAGACATGTCTGGTAGAGCTTAGCTTAAGCTCTTATAGGACATACTTGGGTGGGTTCCAGGTGCTCCTGGTAACCCCTGCCCTTGGGCTCCAGTAGCACTGGAGCCTTTTAAGTGAGATAGTGGCTTCCTGCTGCCACTGATCTCTGGGATATCTCCCTCTCCTCCCGGGGGATGTTTCTCAGCCCTTCACTCTCTTAGGGAACTAATTCCCTTTCCTGATACACGTACATGACAAATGTTTCCTGTGTTCCTTATTGGCTTTGAGCAAATGCCCAATGATATGGTTTGGTTCTTTTACCAGCATATCAAACTTTCTTCCATGAAGAACCTGGATGTAAATAAGATAAAACCTCTAGAACTCCAACACTGGTTTTTGCCATCTACAAGTTAACCCTTTATAGGCCCGGCCATGCTGAACTTCTTTTTGTTACTCAAAATATAAAAGTTTTGTATGCCATCTGCTTCTCTCCATCCCTACTGCTACCACTCTGACCCAAGACGTCATCAATTCTCTTTGGATTACTCCATTCATCTCCTCAGTGTCTCCCCTGTACCTTTCCAACTCCCCACACGTCATTCAAAATGGTAATTTAACTATAAATAACTCTCCTGTCTAGGTCCCTCTGATTGACTTCACTCTGTCCTCAGAATAAAATCCCAACCCAAAACCTGGCCACATGTTTGGGCACTGCTCATGACTCTAAGCTCACTTTCTACTGTGATCCTTGGTGCTCTGTGGGTCCTGTGTCTACAAGGCCCCTTTCCCTCACATCTGTCCATAACTGGCTCCTTCTCACAACTGAAGTCTCAGCTCAATGTCATCTCCTCCAAGAATTCTTTTCTGATCATCCTAATGACCCAACTCCCTCCCAATGACCCACTACCTCCCAGTTTGTCTTCATGGCACTAACAAGTCTCCCACATGATTTTTTTTTCTTTATGTATTCACTAAAAGTATCTTAGTTACTTAATCCAGCTCTGTATCTCCAGCAGGCAAACAGTACATGGTGCATAGTAGGAACTCCATATATATTTGTTAAACAAACATGTTAATGAAATGGCATACACTGTGGAAAATACTTTACATAGATTAACTCATTATCATCTTCCCAGCAGTAGGAAGGTGTCTCATTTTCCATTTTGGAGGCTGTAAGCAGATGGCCACGTCTCAGACCTAGTGAGGGCTGGACCTGGCCTCTGCTTCAGGAAATCCAGCTGTAGAACTAGGGTGATAACCTCTATGTTACACTGCCTCTTATCACAGTGCAATCTCTTAGAAAATATTTTAAATGACAATGAATAATAAAAGTACAAATTAGAATCCGGGATGTTGTTCTAGTAGTATAACCAACCCCACCAAGGTTACAATCAGGTGATCAGAGCTTGTCTCTACCCAGACAAATTTGAACATGATCAGGCAAAGCCAACTACTTCCTTTCCCTGCAGGTCCAGGAGCTTCTTTTGACAGTCTTTGAGTAGTATGCTCCAATTTTAGAAGAGTAAAAATATGGTGAAAAAAAAAACACATAAACTTTAGATGCATGGAAATATAGGGTTCAACAATGCTTTGTAAAATATGAGGTGTAACAAATATAAAGGATCCGAGACATTCCTAAAAATAACAATGCAGCTAGAACAATAATTATAATTATTGTTACATGATACTACGTTATTATGGAACTATGCATTTGACTTTATTTGGAAGAATAAGATGTGAGGCAGTATCTTTACTTGAACTATGACACCTCCTATAGTTTAGCCCCTGACCATCTGGGGGACAATTCATAGATGCACACATTTTCTACCAGGTCATCACTCAAGAAATACTAACTAACCTTTCCTCATTTACTTATCTCTCCGATACTTTATTTTTACCAATAGCTCACTGTAATACCCTTCTTCTTTTCTCAAATTTCTTTTGAATTAGGTACATTCCCATTCATTCATAAATGTCATGAAAATTTTAAGAACTGAAGTAAAGCTATCTAGAAGAAAAATGATATCTTCCCCTTTAAAAGTATAATAATAGGTTTCTGGAAATGACTCCAACAATATTTCACAACATATATTACTGTCAACAATCATCCATAGAAAATAATCTTAATTATCTTAATCTTTGATCTCAAGGAAATGCTTTTTCTTACTATTTCTCCACACACACATTCACTGCCCAGTGAAAATTGCTCACAATGAACATGAAGCAACTTTTGGAATTCTCAGAAGACACAGGGATCCAGAAATGCAGTCCCTGAAAAAAAAAAAAAAAAAAAAGATTGTCCGTTTGGGCTGTGATGACAAAATACCATGGACAGGGTAGCTTTTAAGAAACAAAAAATGATTTCTCACAGCTCTGGAAGCTGGGAAGCCCAAGATCATATTACCAGAATGGTTATATTTTGATGCAGGCCTTCTTCCTGGTTAACAGGTACCTTCTGGTCTTGTTCCCACATAACAAAGTGAGCCAGGGGTCCCTGCAGGATCTCTTTTATAAGAACACTAATCCCATTTTTGAGGGCTCTACTTTCTGTACCCAAAACCTCACCTCCAAATACCATCACTTTGGGCATTAAGGTTTCAACATTTGAACTTTGTGGGGGACAAACCCTTCATACCACAGCACTCACCCAAAGATGAAAAGTGCCATCTCAACACTCAGTCTGCTGAAAAATCATCAGAGGGGTGAATAGGTAAGTTCCTCCATTACTGCTTTTCTCTTTTCTGCACATTGTACATTAATGTTAATGCTGGCATGTGGAGACATGTGCTTTAGTACTTAAAACTCTTAACACAAATGGTAAACATAGAAAGTAAGTATAGTTTGTTTTTTCAGGGCACTGAAATGCTCAAGGTTGCTGGTTCAAGTTCATTTCTGAACTATGTAAATGGGAAAGACCACAAGCAAGTTCAGCTTCAGAGAGTGAGTCCGTTGGCCACAGCTGCTTAGTCCATGGGTGTCCTCGTTTCCCAAGATGCCTGTCTTATCTTCTCACATACTTATAATCCTTTCCAGTACCCTTGACTTTTCTAGAAGGCAAGTCACCAACTCCTTCCATTAGAATGTAAGATTTTTTAAAAATTAATTTTAGTATTTCCTACAAGACAAATTCACTAATCATCTCTCTCAATAATTGCCTGTGACCTGAAAAGCACATCTAGGCTTGGGATATCAACTTTAGGATATTTTTTGTCTTTTTTTTTTTTTTTCCTAGCAGGAATAGACATGTAGAGACAGGTATAGCAGGAAAATGTTCAGGAATCTTCTGGTCTCCAACTATATGCAAATCTGAAAGCAAAAGGTTTAATAGTCAGTTCCCTGACAAACAGTGTTTCTTCCCTTCATTGTTCTGGGATTATCAGGATTTACCTGCTTTATCCTTCTCTCTTCTGCTTCAGCAAGCTAATGTGAGTCATATTTATAAGGATAAAGTAACGGAGATGCACAGATATCAGGGGTGTGTGTGTGTTTATGTGAGTGTCGGTTATATACAACGTTTTCATTGTCTACGAGCATGTTTTGGAATACATGGTAAAAGTGCACTGTGTCTAGAATGAGTAAGCAATATCCTTAAGAAAAACAAAAATACACACATTTGTTAACATCACTGTGTATGAGACACTGAAGTGAATACAAAACATGTCTGTGTCTGTGGAGAACTCAGGCGAGTATTTGTAAAAATCAAGGAACTTGGGAAAGGGAGGGGGTGGCAGGTTGTTGTTACACTTCTGTCAAAAAATCCAAAGCTACCAAAACAGGGTCATCCATCTGTGATAATTAATGCATTCAAGGGTTGATGCCCTAGGGTGCATCTACAGGGAATAAGATCCATCTCCCAGAATGGCACCTCTAGGGATGTTTTCCTGTGAGCAGTTTGAGTTCAGTGATTTCAAAGAAGAATATGGAATTTTATTGTTAAGGTCTCTGCCTACAAACAGCTTTTACATTCTCCAAAAACATTTAAAAATGTATGTATTACAGATATTTCTGCAAAGACATCCAAATGGCCAGCAGACACATGAAAAAGTGCTCCACATCACTCGGCATCAGGGAAATACAAATCAAAGCTTCAATGAGATACCACCTCACACCAGTCAGAATGGCTAAAATCAACAAGTCAGGACATGACAGGTGTTGGCAAGGATGCAGAGAAAGGGGAACCCTCCTACACTGCTGGTGGGAATGCAAGCTGGTAGGAATGCAATTCTGGAAAACAGTGTGGGGGTTCCTCAAAAAGTTGAAAATAGAGCTACCCTATGACCCCAAAATCGCACTACTGGGTATTTACCCTAAAGATACAAATGTAATGATCTGAAGAGGCACGTGCACCTGAATGTTTATAGCAGCAATGTCCACAAGAGCCAAACTATGGAAAGAACCTACATGTCCATCAACAGATGAATGGATAAAGAAGATGTGGTGTATATATACAATGGAATACTATGCAGCCACCAAAAGAAATGAAATCTTGCCATTTGCAATGATATGGATGGAACTAGAGAGTATTATCCTAAGCAAAATAAGTCAATCAGAAAAAAACTATTATCATATGATCTCACTGATAGGAAGAATTTAAGAAACAAGACAGAGGATCATAGGGGAAGGGAGGGAAAAATGAAAAAAGATAAAACCAGAGAGAGAGACAAACCATAAGAGACTCTTAATCCCAGAAGACAAACTGAGGGTTGCTGGAGTGGAGTTAGGGGGAGTGCAGGGGTGCGGTGGGAAGGATGGGGTGGCTGGTGATGGACACTGGGGAGGCTATGTGCTATGGTGAGCACTGTGAATTGTGTAAGACTGATGAATCACAGACCTGTACCCCTGAAACAAATAATACCTTCTGTGTTAATTAAAAATAAATAAAATTTTCAGATTTTAAAAATGTACATTTTATAAATGACTTGTCTCAAAACTGTGGGTCAATTAAAACAAAAATTTTATAGTTCACAAGTCAATAGTTATACAGAAAAGGAAGAGAAAACGATGGGCAAATTCAGTCCCTATAGAGGCAACTTGGTGGACCATAAATACCACTGGTGGAGAGGAGACCAGTGCTCCCTAGGACCATGCCATTAAAGCAGCACACAAAAGGTGGAGACAGAGTCCCCTGCCACTCATGACCTCCTGTATTGTATTTGATCCCCTCTAAACAAGAAAGATTTAATTCTTTCTTACATAGAAAGAATTAATTCTTTCTCATTTAATTCTTGCATAGTCCTTGAGGTACATGTTTGTTATTCTTACTTTACAGACCAAGATACTGAACGTTAAGACAAAGTCTGCCATTTGCCCAGGATCCTATTGCTAGTAAAATCCTTATGGTTTTGCAGTTACTTTAAATGTATCTTTACTTATACTCTGCCAAGATTTCATGCTGAGATTATTCATCATGCCCTTTTATATTTTTATACTTTACCTTAATCCATGAAGGAACTGAAGAAGATAATTGAAATTTTAATGAAGGAATTCAGGAGAAATATTCCCCTTTTCACTTCTTCAGAGCTTCCTGGAAGCATCTGTTCAGCAGAGTGGAGGATTATTGTGGAAATGTAGGATTTGGGGTGTAAAGTGACTCAGCTGAAGATGAGACCAGCAAATGTTTGTTGGAAGGAAAAAAGAGTTAGGAAGAAAGTGAAAAAAAAAAAAAGTTAGGAAATACACATTAATGGCAGAAGTCTATAGTAAAGAAGTGTTCTATAGGGAGAGGGTGGTGGGGTTTTGGACTTTGGGGAGGGTATGTGCTATGGTGAGTGCTGTGAAGTGTGTAAACCTGGAGATTCACAGACCTGTACCCCTGGGGCTAATAATACATTATATGTTTATAAAAAATTTTTTTAAAAAAAGAAGTGTTCTAAGATTATAAGACTTTAAAAAGTTACTTATTGATACATGGTAAAATACTTCATCTTTGTTTCATGCTGAAAGCAGTACTGGTTATAATAAAGAGTTTATTGATTCACCATCTATTTAAGAGTGTCTATAATGTTTCAGGCACTGTTGTAAGATCTGGATAGAGTGGTGAGCAAAAGATTCTAAGTCACTGCTCTGAGAGACTTTTTCCATTCCGTGAAATGACAAAGACACGTAATAAGGAAACATAGCAATCAACAAGGGTGTCAAGTGTTCTAAAGAGAATGCAAATGGTGACGAGATACAGGCTGGGTGTAGTTGTGGGTAGGTCATTGAGAAGTAACGGTGCAAGGGCTTCTTTATTTTTATTTATTTATTTTTTAAAGATTTTATTTATTTATTTGACAGACAAAGATCACAAGTAGGCAGAGAGGCAGACAGAGAGAGAGGGGGAAGCAGGCTCCCCGCCAAGCAGGGAGCCCGATGTGGGGCTCGATCCCAAGACCCTGAGATCATGACCTGAGCCGAAGGCAGAGGCTTAACCCACTGAGCCACCCAGGTGCCCTGCAAGGGCTTCTTTCGATAAGGTAGAGCTCAGAGTTCGTGCCTTCTGAGCAGAAACCCAAAGGCGGAGAAGAAGCACCCAGGGTGTTATCTGGAGGAAGAGCTTCTCCAGCAAAAAGTAGAGGTTCAGAGGGGCAGAATTAAGGGATCAGAAATAGGGCAGGAGAACCTGAAACAACGCAGGCGGAGGGTCAGAACACAGGCTCAGATCACAGAAGGCCACCTAGGCTGTGGTAAACTCAGATTCATTATTCACTGTGATATTATTTATTGTCTAATTATTATTTCTGGGATCCTCTAAGAAATTTTCCTTCCACATTCATGCCTTTATTCCATTCACATGTTTTCCTGACTCTCTCCAGATCTTGGGGACATCTCTGGAACAGTCTTTCTGTTGATATTCTTGACAGACACATCAATCATTCCAGTCAGTGTATTCCCCAACTCTCCCAAGGGGGCCATCCCAGCTCTGAGTGTCACCCAGCAACTAGGCACTGAACACAGCTGGGGCTGTACAGGGAACTGCAGCTCTAACACAATAACTAATAGGCAGCCGCAGACTTCCCTGGAGAGTGTTTCACGGCAATCTCTGCTGAAATGTATGATACTAAATGCATGAAAGGGATCATGGAAATTACTTTAAGGCAAGTACCTAGCTCCCATATTAGCAATAGGAAAAACTTACACATGTAAGTTGAGACATTCCAATTTATTTGGAGAAAGATTTTTCTATGGGATGTTGAAAATAATAACCTTCAATAGCAGTGGAATTACTTAGTGAAGCTGCAAAGAGAATGACATATTTTAAGAATAAAGTTTATTTGATACAATATATTTTGAAATGTCCACTTTAAGTATCTGGCAGAAAACTCTTGAGACAGCAAACTAGGCAGGAATTCTTTCAGGGACTGCCCGCCCCGCCTGACTCCTCTCGGCTGCTTTCTCCAGGAGAGCGTCTCTGTTGGCTGCTGTTACCTGCTCATCACATGGACACCATTTGGAAGCTTGGCTGGGACAGTCATTATGAATAAGAAGGGCAGGGCGCACAATGGTTTGGTTGGAGAGTCAGGAAGGAGGTGGTGGGGGTGGGAATGGAAAATGGGAAGGGAAAATGTGAAGGAAAAATGGTCAGGCTTTTTCCAACATCGACCACAGTAGGCAGCATCACCCATGTGTGGAGTACATGTAATAAATAAATAAATAAACCAAGAGTAGATGGGGCTCTCATAAGAATTAGCTCTTGTAAAATATTTGCTATTGGGGTGCCTGGGTGGCTCAGTGGGTTAAAGCCTCTGCCTTTGGCTCGGGTCATGATCCCACGGTCCTGGAATGGGGCCCAGAATCGGGATCTCTGCTCAGCAGGGAAACTGCTTCCTTCTCTCTCTCTCTGCCTGCCTCTCTGCCTACTTGTGATCTCTGTCTGTCAAATAAATAAAGAAAATCTTTAAAATAAATAAATAAATAAATAAAATATTTGCTATTTCCCTTATAATATAACTATGACACAAGCATGTGTTAAAGAACATAGTTTTTTGTTGTTGTTATTTTACAGGTTTGAATCACATTGTACACATTACTCTTAAGTAGGCTATCATTTAATGATTTAATATGATCAGTCCCCCATGTAATTAAATATTTCTCTATATTATTTTATGATTTTATGGAATTCTATTTGTAGATCTTTATCTAATTTCTTATGGTTAAATATTAAGATTTTTTCAAATTTTGCAATTTATAATTATACGTTATACCGTGTTGAGAATCTTGGCACACCTCTGATCATTTCATTAAAAACAATTTGTAGGCATTGAATTTCTTTTTTTTTTTTTTTAAGATTTTATTTATTTATTTGACAGACAGAGATCACAAATAGGCAGAGAGGCAGGCAGAGAGAGAGGAAGGGAAGCAGGCTCCCTGCTGAGCAGAGAGCCCGACACACACGGGGCTCGATCCCAGGACCCTGGGATCATGACCTGAGCCGAAGGCAGAGGCTTTAACCCACTGAGCCACCCAGGCACCCCGGCATTGAATTTCTGATCAGGGTTCAGGAGAGATCCATTTGGAGAGTTTTCTTCCTGAGTACCTAGTTTAGTAAATCTCATCTGATTTTACCAGTAATGCTTCAAGCTGAAGAACAGACAGATAAGCCCATAAAACAGCATCGGAAATAGCAGAAAGGAAGGTCTGAGTCCTGCTCTTCAGTGAAGGGTCACAGATAATCAGCAAACACACACATCGACAAGATAACATCAGGAGGCTGTGGGTGTTCTAAAGGCAACAAAAAGGGTAATATCATCCAATAGAGCTCCAGATTGGCTATGTTAACATAAATTTACCCCAGAGGTGCACAGAGAGGCTCACTTCATCACACCACTGCCTTAACTTTCTTATTGCATTTAAAATCTTCACTCATTGTTTTATTCATTAATTTTTTATTTTATTTTTTTCAGTGTTCCAAAATTCATTGTTTATGCACCACACCCAGTGCTCCATGCAATCCATGCCCTCCGTAATACCCACCACCAGGCTCACCCACCCCCCACCCTCCTGCCCAAAACCCTCAGTTTGTTTCTCAGTCCACAGTCTCTCATGGTTCATCTCCCCCTCCAATTTCCCCCAACTCACTTCTCCTCTCCATCTCCCTATGTCCTCTATGTTATTCCTTATGCTCAACAAGTAAGTGAAACCATATGATAACTGACTCTCTCTGCTTGACTTATTTCACTCAGCATAATCTCTTCCAGTCCTGTCCATGTTGCTACAAAAGTTGGGTATTCATCCTTTCTGATGGAGGCATAATACCCCACTGTATATACGGACCATATCTTCTTTATCCATTCGTCCATTGAAGGGCATCTTGGTTCTTTCCACAGTTCGGCGACTGTGGTCATTGCTGCTATGAACACTGGGGTACAGATGGCCCTTCTTTTCACTACATCTGTAGCACTCACTGTTTTAATTTATTTATTTGATCACTAATGAGGTCACTGAAAATATGTATATATGGGTTGCCTTTTGTTTGGTTGATGGTTTCCTTCACTGTGCAAATGATTTTAGTTTGATGTAGTCCTCATTGTTTACTTTTGCTTTTGTTTTACTTGCCTGAGGAAACAGATCCAGAAAATATTGTGAAGACCAACTGAAACTAATATAATATTGCATGTCAACTATACTTCATTTAAAAATAAAGTTTTAGGAAAGAAGAAAAATTTTTAAAAATATATATTATTACATATATATTAGTGTTTGTGTTTTATTGTCAATGACCTGTTTGCATCCTTGCACATTTCTCTATTGTGTTGCTCTCCTTTTCTTATCGATTAGAATAGCTCTATTATTATATTGCCAATATATTTATTTTCTCTTTAATTTTAATGAGGTGTTTTGTTATGCCAAAACTGTATTTATGTAACCAAACCCATCAATCTCTTTTCTTTATAGTTTCCTAACAGCATTTTTTGCCAAAACAAGCCCATGTTACTCCCAAGATAACATAAATACTTAGGTTTGTTTCTAGTTACTCTTATGGTTCTAGTTTTAAATTTTAATTTTTAATTCATTTTGATTATATTACTTTAATTTTACTATTTCCCAAATAACTAACCAATGGTTCTAATATCATTTACTATGAAAAATTTTCCCTGCTGCTTTGAAGCACTACTACTCTGATTATATTTTAGGTAAGTGTATGTACTCATGCCTGGATGGATTTTCTACACTGCCTGTTGACTCGTCTGTCTGTTCTTTAGCCAGAACCACACGTTGATCTACTCTTGGTTTAGTCTAGTCTCTGTCTGGATAGTGTGCTAGAAATGGTCTTTCAAACCGATCCTCTTATCTACCAATTTTTTTCTGCCTGTTAATCTGAAGAATGGACTATGAAATTCTTACTGACTTGTTCAGAGAGTGAAAGATGGGGGAGAGTGAGAAGAAAAGGAAAGAAATGAACATTTTTGAATATTTACTTCATGCTTTGCACAATGCTACATATAATAAATCTCTTTAATCTTAATCACAGTAAGAATAATTATCATCATCACTATTCTGCAGATAAGAAAGTTGCCCCTTAGAGAGGACAATTAAATTGCCCAAGATCATACTGAATGAGAGGCAGAATGAGGATGCAAACTAAAATCCATCTGACTTCAAATTTCTTGCAACCCACAGAGGCTAGTGTCAGGAGATGGGGAGGAGGGACCCCAGTCCAAGAAGGACTATTGGGATGGATTCACTTGCCAGCTCGAATGCCATTGTAGGGAAAGGGCTCAGAGCAATGGTAGCCCTTCTAATGCCATTTACCCTTCCACGCCAGGATGTGTGCCCAAATGACAAGATTAAAAGTCATTTTCAGGGGCGCCTAGGTGGCTCAGTCAGTTAAGTGGCTGCCTTCGGCTCAGGTCATGATCCTAGAGTCCTGGGATCCAGTCCCACATCGGGCTCTCTGCTGAGCAGAGAGCCTGTTTCTCCCTCTCCTTCTGCCTCTGCCTGCCTCTTTGCCTACTTGTGTTCTGTCTGTCAAATAAATAAATAAAATCTAAAAAAAAAATAAAGTCATTTTCAGAAGCTCTTCCTTCATGCCCTGTCCCCTCCCCAAACATGTGTTCTCCTTTTAATCTGCCATAGTCTTAGAAACTTCCTACCTTTGTATTTAGACTTTCATTTATGTTTAGGCTCTGCCTCATGAAATTTCATATACATATATATACACATATATACATGGAAGGTTTTATATATATGTATATATATGTGTGTATGCATATATATGTGTGTTTGTATATGTGTATATATGTGTGTATGTGTGTGCGTGTATATATATATATATATATATATATATATATATATATATATATAAAACCTACCATGTAGGGGTAAAAGAAATCATGAAAATAAAGTATTCAGAGCATGTTTAACTAGTATAGGTTTCAATTCATGTTAATTATTATTATCACCGAAACTATTTTTTATTGTTGCCATGAAATATGAAAGCAAAGCTATGAAGGAATAGGACACTGGATATAATGTCAGTTAGAGGATAGAAAGCATTAGAGGAATCTGGAAGCTTAAGAACAATGTGGAATTGTAAGACCTTAAAGAACAGATCTAAGTTATGGGTAGAGAGCTCAGAAGGAAAGACCAGGACACAATGTGGAGGGAACTGGCCACCAGAAGCCAGAGGAAATCTCTCTCCAAATTTTCCTAAGCCCAGCACCGGTCAGAACAGGAAAAGCTTTGATTACTTCCAAAAAGACCTAGCATCTTCCATTTGGGGATCTGAAAGCACTACTGTCTGTTCTTAGGAAGCCAATAAGGAGCCAGTGGGGAGGCAAGCACTGTGTGTAAAAGGCTCAAAAGGCACTTTTATACATCCATGCATGCTTTATGATCCCGTTTAATGGATGCTCATCAGACATTGGGAGAAACACTTGGGCCATGCTAATGACAAAGCCACAGAAGACCATGTCTGTAGGACAACCTTGAAGGAAAGACTTAAAAGACTTTAAAAAGTCACTAGGCAATTAGATACATACACGAAGTCTTCTGCTATGTATAGTTGTGGATCCTAGGAGACTCAGACAAAGGGCCTTCACCCAGCACTGAGAGTCAGAGGTGTCCGATGTTGAGTGTGAAGGACACAGAGCAGCACCAGGAGAAAGAAGCCAGATAGGGCATTCCAGGCAACGTGGCAATCCTGGGCTAAGGCCTGGCATGGGGGATGATCAAGGCCACCAAAGGAACTGTAAGTGAAATGCAAGTCATAGTGGCTGGGAGGGGCAAGAGTGACCAAAGATGAGAATGAACACAAGTGTGCAGGGATGGCTCTTTTGGGACAAGCTAATGGGTAGGGTCTATGCATAATGATCATGCATCATGTGCCACCGGGCACAGAAAATGCCCTATGGATGATGATTGGCAGCAGCAGCCTTGGTGCAGTATTACCAAGTTCAAGTATTTAGATCAGTACAATGGTTAGTATTTGACCCCTGTAAGTCATTCTGAAGTTCTAAAATAACCTATTAATACATCCTTAGGAATAACCCAGAAGGATTAAACTATAGCTTTGCCCAGAGGTGAACTTGAACCCTAACTTAGGTGCCAATAAAACAAACAAACAAAAACAAACACATTCTCACTAGTATCTTAAGGGTATATATTAGAACCTACCAAAGAAAGTTCAGATGTTGCTTCAGTAAAGAGCTTGAAAACCTTTTCCCTGAATTAAGGAAACATCAGAGATGAAAGGCAATTCAGATTTGGCCAAGCAACATATACTAATCCTATGGTTTGTAAGCAGTGATCTCACTACAAATAATAGTAAATAGAAGAATTGTAATAATAATTCATCTTGGGAAATTATCTTCAACACAAAGTCAAGATAGCACATGTTTTCAGTAAGCATTTTTTGAAACAGGGTAAGAGGAAGGAAAATTAAAAGGAAGGAAGGAAGGAAGGAAGGAAAGAAGGAAAGGGAGGGAGGAATGTAAGGAGGACCTATATGTATGCATATATTAAATCTTAGCAAGGTTGGCACTCAAAATTGGAGAAGCATTTGAATGCATTCTATAATCCCCACAGAATAGGGAGATCAACAGTTGTTTCCCATGCCCCAGCGCTTTAGTGAAACCCACAAATGTCATACGCAATCAGAGGGTTCTATCCCAAAAGACTTTTGGTGTTCTTCTTACTGAAGTGGAGTCTATAATATTCAGTGGGATTCCTCTGTTAGGTTGGCAAGGAGGGATTATTGTAGTCATTGGGGTATTGGCTTAATAAGAGACCACTGTCCTCTCATAAATTCCTTTGAGTCAAAGGGGAAGTAACACGTTAACAGAAAAACGTCTTCTTGTAAATTTCTTTATGCACAAACATGTTTTTCAAAAGGCTAATTACAAACATCTCAGTGCGTGGGTTATTGACTATTCCAATAAAAAAAATACATATCATTGTCCTAAAGTCATCTTCTAAAAGAGATGGTCACAGAAGTGACTCTTGTTTTGAGCTTTTTTTTTTTTTTAAATTATTATAAGGAAAAGACTCACTTGAATTGCCTTAGAAAGGGAGTTTTTTTGGGTTTCTTCGGTGGCTCAGTTGGTTAAGTGTCTGCTTTGGGCTCAGGTCATGATCTCAGGGTCTTGGGATGGAGCTGATGCATCAAGCTCCCTGCTCAGCGAGGAGCCTGCTTCTCCCTCTCCCTCCACCTGCCACTCCCCCTGATTGTACTCTCCCTCTGTCAAATAAATAAATAAAATCTAAAAAAAGAAGAAAACAAAAAAAAAAAGAAGAAAAAAGAAAGGGAGTTTTTTTTTTATATGGCTATGCAGGAACATAGGATATCTAGAATCCCATCTATAAGAAACCAAGGCCTAAGAAAGACAAACATCTAGGATTTGTGGGAAAAAAAAAGAATTGCAAAGGACCTGGACCATATGTCATCAGCACCAGGTCAGCTCCTTTTGTCCCCAGTAGCAGGAGTTTGCAGATAATTTTTCTAGCACTCTACTCTTAGGGCTACTCTGAAATTCCCCTGTGTATTTTCTTATTCCTGTTTTTTATCTGATTTTCCCCTTGATATCAGTTCAGTTCATTGATTTACTTAATCACTTCTTTTGTGTGTGTGTGATTTTTAATTTAATTTTTTTGTATGTGTTCCAAAATTCATTGTTTATGCACCACACCCAGTGCTCCATGCAATAAGTACCCTCCTTAATACCCACTACCAGGCTCACCCAACCCGCCACCCCTTCCCCTCCAAAATCCTCAGTTTGTTTCTCAGAGTCCACAGTCTCTCATGGTTTGTCTCCCTTAGAGAGAAAAATCTGATTTGCCACTTCTTTAATACCAGAAAAATATTATTTAAAAATTCTTTGTCTACAAGAAAACTATATAGCTAAACACACACACACACACACACACACACACACACACACACCAATTAGCGAAATATTAACTGCATATATTTATCAAAGTTGAAACTTTACACTGGTGAGCCTCTTGCCCAGAGCTTCCCCCATAATATTTTGTAAAGAGTAAGTGAACAACTGAACTGATACCTTTAGAATCTTAGTGATTTTATAAAGATAGAATTGAAGTTGTTGATTTTTTTTTTCCCACGAGGAACAAAAGCAGTTTAAATCCTATGTTAAGAGTCACTACAGAAGCAATGACAAGAGATCAGCAAAGCTGCGGGGGTAAGGGTTGGGGAAGTCTGAAGGCTGCTCTGCTTTGCTCACTAGACTGATTGGAGAAAGCCTTACCCCTGTGTGCCTGGCTCCCACAATGCATCATGTCGACTCCAGCTGTAGCAAAGCACAAAGGCCTTGATACCACATACTCTAGAATGCTCAACCTTTGGAATACCAAGGGTCTGTTACAATCCTAGTAAAATCAGAACTATACTTTAGAGATTGCTAAGGGCTAAATTGTGCTGAATTGATTTTGCCTTTTATTAGGAGGAGACTGGATTATGGTCCCTGGGAAGCCTTCACTGAGGAAGCATTAACAGAGACTACAAGTGGGTGAGATCTGGATTGGCCAAGAGGAAAAGAGAGAGTGTCCTAGGAAAAAGTTTAGGAGGGAAATAGATCTGATAAAAATGTTGAGTAGGGAAAAAACAACCCAACATGGCTAAATAAATAAATAAATAAATAAAGTAAAATAGAATTAGAAGTATCTTATGAAATCACATTGAAATCTGCAAGAGTCAGGTTGGTAAAAGGTCACCGAAAGCCATATAGATGGATTTAGTCTTTCTACGGCAAGAAATTGGAGGCCAGTACAGACTGTTGGACAGAATATTGGTGTGAGAAAATTGTAAGCCATCTCACCCTTATACAGAAAGTGGATTGTTTTCTTGAAGAAGCTCCTAGGTCTGGCCTAAGGCTAATGTACCCAAGCTCTTCCAAATGAAGATACTTTTACCTGCAAGCTGGAGTGATCATTACCTGATTTTCTGAGAGTTCAAAATTATGAAAAAGAGTCAACTTGCTTAAGAACTGTTCCACTTCATTTATACTATGTTGTGCCATTGCTAGCACAGTCTTATGCACAGAATGCTCTTCAACCGTTTATTTTCTTGTTCTGATAGAACATATAAATTGCAGAAATACTTATAATTGTGCCATTTGTTTGGTGTTTGGAAAAGAACAAGATTCCTAATCTCTGCCCTGATGATTTGAAGTAATTGGAAATCGTCAGGGAGAAAAATAAAGATCCTAAAAAGGATACTATAAAAGGGATAGAGAACTAGACACAACTTGGCCTCTGCCTGAGCCTTATGGCCTAGAGGCAGAGTAACTTCAAGTTTCAGAGAGTGGTTGTGCAAACTGATCGTGACCCTGTGCTCCTGGGGACTAGCCTGGCCCTGATGAAGGGGCCGCAGGAGAGAATCTGGAGAGCTATCAGAGCTTTGCTCTGAAGTGCCCTGGGCTGAGTGGAGTTCCAAGAAAGAAGGTTCCTTCACCATCACACCAGCAAGAGCCACTAGGGACTGGAGAGGGAAGTACCCTGTGACTATGGCCGCAGCAGGCACCGCAAGTTCAGGTCCAAACACAGGGACTGAGGAAGGTCCACTGGCCACGGCTGCAAGGAGCAGCAACTGAAGAGTCTTGGTTCAATTGGAAGCAAGTGTGAAAAACTTCCAGATTCAGCTGGAAGTGGCAAGAAGAAACAAGACTAGTTTCTTGGTCTTCTTAAATACTCAGGGCATTCATTTTTCCCTAATAATCGGGGTGGAGAGGAAAGAAGAAGAAAGGATGAGAGCAAATGAGCTAGAAGTGTTGACAGGCATGCCAATAAGAGCTCTCTGTTTACTGGTGTCACTGCAGGGAGGCTATGTTTTGTACCTGGCAGCGGAACATGAGGCAACCCAGCTCACAGGTGGCAAATAAACACTGATGATGTGTGCACATCTCACTGTGTCTCAAGACTCCTGGGAAGCCAGAAAGATAAACTGGCTACAACTCTAAATAAATGAAGATGTGATGATGTCAGTGGAGTTAACTGAATAGACTATGTGATGAGGAAACAAGAAGAACAAACCAAGATTTGCTGGAAGTATTTGAAATTTTCCCTGCAGGGCGCCTGGGTGGCTCAGTCGGTTAAGCATCTGACTTTGCTCAGGTCATAATCCCGGAGTCCCAATTCATGATCTCAGGGTCCTGGGATTGGTCCCGCTTTGGGCTCTCTGCTCAGCAGGGAGTCTACTTCACCTTCTTTCTCTGCCCCTCCCCTTGTTCCTGCTATCCCTCTCTAATAAATAAAACCTTAAAAAAAAAAAGTTTCCCTGCATTATTAGGACATTGAGATTATTTGTCAGCAACCTTAACTATTACAAATCTGTTTTGCATAATACCATGCTCGCATATTTTGCTAGAATTTTTCCAGGAGTCACATCCTATGATTTTTATTAATTTATAATCAATTACAATTTATAATGAACTATTAGTTTTAAAAAAGACTTTCTAGACAAATTTATATAGCTAAGTATAAAATATCTAAGGGCTAGTTATTCATTTTGTAAATAGCTCCTTTCTTCTTTCCCTTCTTTCATACTTATTGTTTACAGTTGATCAAAAGATGTGCTACAAAATGTAGAGACCTTAGAACACTAGTTTTTGAACCTCAGGGTTTTAAAAAAATTTTTTGAAAAAGATTTTACACATCTATTTGAGAGAGAGAGAGTATAAGTATGCAGAGTGGCAGGCAGAGGGAGAGGGAGAAGCAGGCTCCCGGCCGAGCAGAGAGTCAGATGTGGAGCTAGATCCCAGGACCCTGGGATCATGATCTAAGCTGAAGGGAGATGCTTAACCAACTGAGCTACCCAGGTGCCCATGAACTTCAGTTTTTTAAAAGTCACCTAAGATTTTTTTCACTAATGTATATTCACCCATCTCTTGCTTCTGCCCTCCATTCTTCACTACCTGTAAAAACTAGATATTGTCCTGGAAAAGGGTAAGGAGTCTGCATTTTTAAAATTTTTATTAACATATCATGTATTATCTGTTTCAGGGGTACAGGTCTGTGATTCATCAGTCTTACACAATTCACAGCATTCACCATAGCACATAACCTCCCCAATGTCCATCACCCAGCCACCTCATCCCTCCCACCTCCCCCTTCCCAACCCAGCAACCCTCAGTTTGTTTCCTGAGATTGAGAGTCTCATATGGTTTGTCTCCCTCTCTGGTTTCATCTTGTTTCATTTTCCCCTCCCCTCCCCTATGACCCTCTGTCTTGTTTCCTAAATTCCTCATATCAGTGAGATCATATGACAATTGTCTTTCTCTGATTGACTTATGCTGCTTAGTCTAATACCCTCTAGTTCCATCCATGTCATCGCAAATGGCAAGATTTCACTTTTTGAAGGCTGCATAGTATTCCATTGTATATATAAACAGCATCTTCTTTATCCATTCATCTGTTGATATAAATGAAGTGATCCAAAGTGGCACGTGCACCCAAATGTTTATAGCAGCAATGTCCACAATAGCCAAACTATGGAAAGAGCCTAGGTGTCCATCAGCAGGAGTCTATATTTTAAATAAAACTCCAGGTAGATGGATTCTGACTCAAGGTGCTCCCAGGACAGTGTTTGGAAAAACATACCAAAGAACTTTGATTAAATATCTTTAACAGCTCTGCTCTAACGTGCAGTGAGAAAATAGGGGAAAGGATTACTTTTGTAGAAGATAAGGACATCCTTATTATTTCAGGTAATAAAACTGAGGCATTAAAAAATGGTTATTAAAATAATAAAGACATATCCTTTAGAAGAATGGAACAGGAGCTTGGCTTTTTTGGGGGTGGGGGAGCTGTAAACCTTACACAACATAAACTTTGTACCTAGTAGCATGACAACCAAGTAAAGATCATCTTATTTTATCTGGCTACATTTAAGCACTATCAGTTCTGCTCAAACATCATGTGGTCATAAATTCTCAATAAAAATAACAGTTGCATATCTTCTATCTTGAGCAGAAAGCTGCAGACAGAGAACAGTGACTAGTAAGGAACAGGGAGGGGCAAGACTGTCCTGAAGGCACATTCCTTTATCAGAGAGGCGATCAGAAGATTAAATCTTCTGGCTTCAACTTAGAAAAGCTAAACTCTTATATTTCCCATTAGGCAGAGATCTTTTAGTTGGTCCAGGATTAAGACTTAGATTGTTCCAGGATGATAATATTGCCTGCTTCCTGGCAGAAGCAAATAAAACTCATATCTATAATTAAACTTCAAGATTCCCACAGATTAAATTATATTCAATGAAACAAGATACTGTGACTGGAGCCAGCAGAAACAGTGGATCCAAATCTCCAAAAATCTTCAAATTGTCAGTATGAAATAATGACAATTGTTAAAATTCTAAGATAAAATATTATAAATTATTATGAAGACATGATTAATGAAATGAAGTTTTGAATTTAACAAATGAGCAAGAAGCAAAAGACTATTTTAAAAAAGTCCAAACAGATTTGGAAACAGAACCATAAGGAAGTGTTATAACTAAAACATAAACAGGAATTAAAAACTTGATTGGTAAAAAAAAAAAAAAAAAAAAAGAACAAAAAAACAAAACCCTTGATTGGTGAGTTAGATAGCAAATTAGATATAGTGGAAGAGAGAATTAGAACAGTGCAAGATAAATTTTAATAGATTATCCACAATGCGGCAAAAAGAGGTAAGGAGATGAACTTCATGAAGGGTATTAACAAGAATTAAAGAAAGACTAATAAAGCCTAATATCTTTCTGACTAATGTCCCAAGAGAATGGAGAAACAATCTTTATTATTTTTTTAAAGATTTTATTTATTTATTTGACAGACAGAGATCACACGTAGGCAGAGAGGCAGGCAGAGAGAGAGAGAGGAGGAAACAGGCTCCCTGCTGAGCAAAGAGCCCGATGTGGGGCTTGATCCTAGGACCCCGGGACTAGGACCCCAGGACCAGGACCCGAGCTGAAGGCAGAGGATGTAACCCACTGAGCCACCCAGGCGCCCCTGGAGAAACAATCTTTAAAGGCAAAATGCTGTAAATTTTTTCAAAGCCAATGAAAGATAAACCCATGTCTACAAGAAAACTAAGGTATAAATAAAAAGGAATCCTTCCATATCTACTATCTTTTGTATGACAAATTCCAACTATGACAGTTGACAATTCCAAAAGAATATTTTGAAAGCAGTCTGTGAGGTGGGGGGGGGGGGGGGGGCAGGGGAACCAGATCATTGATGAGAAATAACATTTAGATTGACAGCTACTTTGAAAAGAGTCAAATAGTATATTTCACTGTCCAATATGTTGGGGGAAATACCTATCAGCCCAGAATTATACATCCAGAGAAAAGCATTTTCCAGAATGATTATGAAATAAAGACATTTTCAGGTAAATACAAATAAAGAGAAATTATCATCAGTAAACCTACAATAAGGAACTTCTAAAAATTATATTACAGAAAGAAAAAAAACCCCTGAAGATTCTGAAATACAAGTAATGTGAGAAAATATACAGGTAAATAATAAGATATAGAAATAATGCCAAAAGGATTTTGGATTAATTAAAAAGGACAAAATTAATATATGCTGATCAGGTTTAAAGAGTTCTACACCTTTGATTACTTGGAAAAGTTATATGATATTAGTTGATTTAGTTAAAATTTCAAAGGTATTCACTAGAAGAGAGAAATACAGTAGATTGCAGACCAGTAAGGGGATAAAACAATAAGAAAAGCAAACAAATAAAAAGTTAAACTAAAAGAAAAAAAAGGAAAAAACATGAAAAAGTAAGACAAATTGAAAGCACAAAATAAAATGTTCAAAACAAATCCAAATAGATCTGTAATTACAATAAATGTAAACAGACTAAATCATTAAGCAGTAGAGATTGTAAAATGGATTTTAAAACCAAGTATATTTATGTTAATAGAAGCAAACTTAAAATACAAAAGATTAAGTATATATATAGTGTCTCCCACTCACATGACCTTTGGTTCATCATTTTGAATCACTTATTGTGCCTTTCCTGGCTTTATCTGAAGCTTAGTAAAACAAAGACCCACACCACTACAGCATATGTTTCCACACTGAATTATATGCTGGTTAACTTTAGTCAGTAAATAGGACTTTATCTGGTCATGAACCCTCTTCCAAAATCTCAACCTTACCACTTTGCTTCACTTTTTCTGTAATCTATCTTCTCATTGTTCCCCATGAATTTCCACTGTTTTTGGAACCATGTTTCATCTTATATGGTTCTCTTTTTACCTGCTAAACTCTGATCTGCACATTTTATCCACTTCTCTGATTTAAGTGAGTTAGCTCTGCCTTGGTGACAGCATGTCCCACAAAGCAGCTCAGTCTCACACAAGCACATATCTCTCAATTGGAGGATGGTAATGACCATCTCCCAACTCCTCTTTGCAGCTGTTCCCCATTATCCCTTTAACACACTCAGTCCCTGTTCACCTGAGATCCCATTGTCCAGTGAGAAGATTCTTACATTTTCATCGACAGACTTCCTAGACTTTATCGTCATCTACTGTGGACTTTGTAGTTCACAGACTTCCTCCTCCCCATTCCTGCATCAACTTAGGTGACTTTAAGTTCTATAGGATCAACACACTCAGTTCCTTCATGTACTTAACCTCAGACATTTTTTCCTTTAATCTTTCACAAGCCTAGAGCTCCAACCATCACAAGAAACCCCCTTCTCTGACTATACTAATTTCCTCACTATATTTTCAGTACATTTATCCAAGTCACTTGATTGACCCAAAAGTAAGCACAATCCCACATTCTGTGCCAATGTGCACCTCACTTGCCTCACCTTCATCCCAGTTATGGCCCTGTTTCATAGGACTGCCAGTCTCTATTCTTCTGTTTCACTCTCTAGGCAAAACCTTCACTCAAAATCAACCCAAGTGCCACTGTCTCTGCTCCTTTGTCTCCTGCCAGAGATAAATCATACAAGTGTATGTATTGAGTTCACTAAAAATTCAAGATTTCCACCACGAACTGAGTCCTCAGTGTTGTTTGTCCCCAATTCTGAGCATGGTGGTGAGTTCATGCTACCATTTCTGGCAGTGACTATTTGCAAACAGACATTTCTCCAAACTGTCCTTGGTCATTTGACCCTGCTCTGGGGCCCCTTGCTTTCACTTTTTCCCACTAAAATATCCTATGAAAAAAAAAATACTTAAAACTAAAATTTTATATAAAAGAGATTGGATTAGTAAATGCCTTACCATTTGTTATAAAAATAACAAAATGTAAATGTATCAACGATCCTTTTACATTTATTTTTATTGAGCACTTAAGATTGTTGAGTAAGATACAGCTCCTTCCCTGCTAGCATTTGCTGAGGAAAACCAACCTTGGAGCTTTCATGGAGATCATAACTTATAAGTTATAAGAGAAAAAAATCTATTTTTAATGAACTATAAGTCAAACCGCACTATAGAAAATGGCTTAATAAATAAAATACTTTGGAGGCAAGAAAAATTAGTCATTAGTTCTGCCTGGGGAAACTGGACAAGTCTTAAGAAGTGATTACCTTTGAAATGATTCCTGAAGGAAAAACAGGCATTTTGGAAATAATTCAGTAGAAGAAGAGCCTTCCAGATATAGGAAATTTCTAGACCTAAGGCATGTGGGTGTGAAAGAATGTGTTATGCTTGTAAGAATGACACAGAAACAATTTTACCCACAGCAGTAGTTCTCAAACTTCAGTGTGCATGAGGATCACATGGCAGGCCTGTTAGACCCCAGATAGCTGATTCAAGTAGGGGTGGGTTAGGGTCTAAGAATCTGCATTTCTAACAAGTTCCCCAGTGATGTAGATGGGACTGTTCTTTTTAGACAACCACTGCACTGATAGAAGTTGATACTATTAAGGGAATTTTAGAAGATCCAATAAGGAAAAAAAAAAAAAAAGTAACCAAATGATAAAGTTATATAGGTGCTCAGACATTTTTAGTTTATTTTAGTTAATGGAGAAAGGCAGGGTTGAATCTGCGTTCTATAACAGATTGCAGTTAGAAAAACTTCTAGGTCATTGAGTAAAGCCTTTCTCATTGATAAAAGGACATTAGGTGAGAGAGCCATTAAGGATATACAGCAGACAAGGCCTCATGATTTCCTGCCTTTAGAAAGTAGGAGGAAGAGGCTAGCTTCTGTGAGTCTTAGCTTTGGTGGCTTGTCCTGAGGTGTGAACATGCACTAAGTTAGGAGCCTAGAAGCAGGCTTGCCTCTGGATGAGAGGTGGGGCATGGCAAGGGGACCCGACTGAGAATGTGTTAGGAACAACTTTAATATGCTGCAGAACATCCAAGGACAGGTGCCAAGGAATTATTTGGAAATTTGTGTCTGGAATTCAGAAGAGCTGGAAGGAGAGGTTTGATGGATATGCATGTCAGAAATGAGAGAAGTCGGGAGAGAATAAGATGTCTCAGGGAAATACTTTAAGTAGGAAAAGGAGAGGACTTTGAAACAATAGCTGAGGACTACCTAAAAAGCATAGGGAAAAATCCAGGGTAGGTTGCAGATTCTGGAACTTTCCAAATGTTGATAAAATATATCTGCACTTAGTATTTTGAAACAAAACAAAATCTCCTGTGCTTGCTATCCATAAAATCTGGGGAATTTTCCCAAAATCTCTTTGCCCATTCCCTGTTGAATGCAAATATGTTATTTGAGTGTTTGTGGACTTTTAAAAAATGCATTCTGTTCAAAAACACAGACCAATTTTTAACCAAGGTTAGAGAGGTTAAGAGGAGGTTCATCAGGCTTTTTAATCTATGCCAAAACTTAAAATACTGTAAAAGGTTTTACAGAGAATGACAGCTTGAAACATTTGCCTGACAAGATCACTTTGGCCCAGGAAGAGAAGAATGGATCTGGGAATGTCCTATTGGAAGCAAGGAGATACGTGGGGCTTAGAATACATGATGGAAAAAAAAAAAAAAAGAATACATGATGGAAGAAGAGAGAGGGTGACATGTAAATAGTTAGTATCCAAAATATATAAAGGACTTATAAAAACTCAACACCCCCAAAAAACAAATATCCAATTAAAAATGAGCAGAAGACATGAACAGACATTTCTCCAAAGACATATACATGGCCAACAGATACATGGAAAGATGCTCATCATCACTTATCATCAAGGAAGTGCAAAAACAACCCACAATGAGGTACCTCAAAATGGCTAAAATCAACAACCCAAGAAACAACATGTGCTGCTGAGGAAGCAGAGAGAGAACATTCATATGCTGTTAGTGGAAATGCAAACCGATGTGGCCATTCTGGAAAACAGCATATAGGTTCCTCTAAAAGTTAAAAATAGAGCTACACTATGATCCAACAATTGCACTACTAGGTATTTACCCAAGGAATACAAAAGTACTAATTCAAAGGGATAATGCACCATGACGTTTATAGCAGCACTCTTTACAATAATACCCAAGATACAGAAGCAGCCCAAGTGCCCATCAAAGGATAAATGGATAAAGAAGATTGATAAATGAAATATTATTCATCCGTAAAAAAAGAGTGAAATCCTGCCATTTACAAATGACATGAACGAAGTTAGAGCATATAATGTTAAGCAAAATACGTCAAAGAATGACAAATATCATATGATTTCACTCCTGTGTGAGATTTAAGAAACAAAACAAACAGATAAGACAGAGAGACAAATCAAGGAAGATACTCTTTTTTTTAAAGATTTTATTTATTTATTTGACAAAGAGAGATCAAAAGTAGGCAGAGAGGCAGGCAGAGAGAGAGGAGGAAGAGGAGGAAGCAGGCTCCTCACTGAGCAGAGAGCCCAATATCAGGGATCGATCCCAGGACCCTGGGATCATGACCTGAGCCGAAGGCAGAGGCTTTAACCCACTGAGCCACCCAGGCGCCCTGAGGAAGAGACTCTTAATTAGAACAAACTGATAGTTACCAGGGGGAGGCGAGTGGGGGGGGGGGATGGGTTAAATAGGTGATGGGGATTCAGGAGCACACTTGTGGTGAGCACCAGGTGTTGTATGGAAGTGTTGATTCACTATATTGTACACCTGAATCTAATATTACACTGTATTTTTTTTAAAGATTTTATTTATTTTTTTGACAGAGGGAAATCACAAGTAGGCAGAGAGGCAAGCAGAGAGAGAGAGAGGAGGAAGCAGGCTCCCTGCAGAGCATAGAGCCCGACGACGCGGGGCTCGATCCCAGGATCCTGAGATCATGACCTGAGCTGAAGGCAGAGGCTTAACCCACTGAGCCACCCAGGCACCCCTACACTGTATTTTTTTTAAAGATTTTATTTATTTATTTGACACACAGAGATCACAAGTAGGCAGAGAGGCAGGCAGAGAGAGAGGAGGAAGCAGGTTCCCTGCTGAGCCGAGAGCCCGATGCGGGACTCGATCCCAGGACCCTGGGATCATGACCTGAGCTGAAGGCAGAGGCTTTAACCCACTGAGCCACCCAGGCACCCCGACACTGTATTTTAACTCACTGGAATTGACATAAAAACTTAAAGAAAAATTATTTGATCTCTTTTATCTTCTTCACTTTTCAAGAGTTATGAGGAGCGTGGGGATTCTGATTATTTGAGAGCTTTTAAAGCTTATCTACTATATACTATATAAATACTATACTATTATGTAGAGTATAAGAAACTTTCAAAAACACCAAAACTAAAGGTAAAATCAAACCTGGGATTTGTTAGGTTTTTCTTGATGATTTGAAAATATCCAAATGAATGAGCATCTGATCCCTTTAGGAAGCCTGATGATAACATAGGAGAATTATTCACTCAGAACGAAAGCTCCAGAATGGGTTAGGAGCAGTTGGAGGCAGATACAATTACATCAGGTAAAGTTCTTTTATGGCTGCTGGAGTTGCTCCGAGGTGAAAGAGAAAATGCAGACGCTTGGGACTCCAGATGGCAGGAGATCTATTTTTAGGCCAATAGAAACTTATATTTGGTTGGGGCACTTAATTGAATGAGTAGCAGAAATGTGTTGAAAAAGTAATTTATACCTGCATTTGAAAGAGTTCAGCATGGAGCAGATGGGAGCAGGTACCATGGAAACAGCCTAGGTCAGCCAGCAAGCAGGAAAAAAAGGAACAAGAACAAATATTTCAGTGACAAGATACTTTAAAATGTTGGCTTTCCCTAATTCTTGCTGAGATAATTTTAAGTAAAAAAGTGGAAGTAACCAATACATAAGAAATTTCATCTTGTGCTAGAAAAAAAAAAAAAAATGAACGTAAGTCAATTTAGAATTTAAGACTTACCTTTCCAGTGGGATTTTGTTTTAAGTTATAACAGTGGTTAGATTCTTAGGCTAGTCAACGGAAAGTTCTTTTAATAACTGCTGATCTACTTTACTGTAAGACGGAAGTGAGATAGGTTCCTGGAAACAAGAGATTCTGGGGGAGATGAGGATGAGGAGAAAAAAGGGAAAGACCTTTTGCTTTCCCAGGTGCACTTTTATTTATTTATTTTTTTTAAATAGAAAAGCTTAGAACTATGTTGGTCTCCAGGGCCACTCTCTGTAGTCCGTAGGAATAGCGTCGAACATCTCTATACTGTCTGTGCGGTCCCTGCCCACACCTGCCTTTCCCACTTTTTGCAGAAGGTTTAGGCATCCGCTCTCAGTGTGACTGTCCACAGTCCTCTCCTCCCCAAGAAGAAGCAAAGCTTCTTGTTGAGGCCCCCGTGGGACACTGTGATAGAGCCCAGAGCACACGGGATTTGTAATCAGAAGATCTGGATTCAGCAACTGCATGTAATTCATAACTAAATTTTGAATTTCGGGGCCACAGGCTATGATTTCTGTTTGCACTTTGAAAACAACATTGTAATTTTAACATCACAGGATTATGGTGAAAACTTAGTGGGGAAAAAAGATGTAAACTGCTGGGTGCAAAACTTAAATAATGTTAGTGTTGTTGCCTGATTTTGTATTAAGGAAAAAGTTAATAGAACTAAATTACCTAAACGTGTGAATTTCTAAGGAACCTCCTCTAAAGGCTACGGGGATGGGTTTGTTTGATCTATAAAATTTTTTAAAAATCAGAATAAATATCTAATTAATGGAATTTTAGGCATAGAATTAAATGAAGTGAAAAAAGAAGTTGGAGGAGAAAGTATTTTTAGCTCTTGGGACCCTGCCAGGAACTATACCGCTGTGGTTACTAAATTTCTCCTTGCATAAAATTCGAGCGATCATACCTGCTCTTTGCCTACCTGCCAACATTATGAGGAAAAGTTTGTAAATGTGTGGGAAAGTACTTGGCATCCTTAGAATAACCGTGCTATGTTGTTTCACTATTCAAGTTCATTTGACTTCAGATTTCAAGTCAGATGTCTGAAAAGTCAGATTAAATATAAAATATGTTATTCCTCTTCAATATTAAAATTTATATTTTCCATTTGATAGTAAGCATTACTGCAAAGTGTTTCTGATGGTTTACCGCTTATTTCTATGATTTAGTACTTGAACCGGGGGTAGGGCTGTCATCGAGCCGGGTAAGCACAAATTATGCTAAGTAGCGCACTTAAATTCCTGCCCACATGGGACAGGAACCATGGACACTTTATTTCCACTCTTCCTGTGCTCCTTTCCTCAGCTTAAGAAAGAAAGAAATAGGAAAATGATGGTATACTTAGGAAAACCTGATCTCTTGTGGGAAAACAGAAAATCCAAACTGACTTGCAAGGTATCAGAACCAAAACCCGCAGGAAAAAGGGAGAGTGATTTTCCAAGATCACTAGAAGTCTGTTTTAAAGCTAAGTTGCAACAGGAAGGAAGCTGTGATTTCAAATAGGGCTTTAAAGCCCAATCCAAACTCTATTACTGCGCAGATCCTATTGTGATGGTAATGACATGTTGCGTGGGAAGTAGTGGTTTTACTTGGAATGGAGAGAGAAAGAAACTTGCCGTGATTGATGTACCATATGAGGGTCAAACCGCAAAATCACTAACTTGCTGACTGTCTAACTAAGTGAAATTGGGTTGCTTATTTTCCTAAGGATTCCAAGTTTTGTGTATGTGTGTGTGTTTGTGGAACTACTTCATAAATTGACTACATCTTCTTTGGGGGGGAGGGGTGTTAGTTAACCTCCGAGTCACTTTCGATGGGTTTATGATGGGTCACTAATCCGGATTAGAATCATCCACTCAACAGTACAATGTAAGACCACCCAAGTGGTCATCCGTGGTTTGTGTGAAGTTTCCTATATTTTAGCAACAAGCAATTGAAGGTAGCTAATGGGACATTATATGTCACCAATCCAAGTGTTTCACAATTTGGCTTGGGATCCAAAAGAAATAAATTTTGAGGCCCCATTACTTTCAGAGAATTTACAAGGCATTACTAGAACCGTCAAGAGGATTAATATATTTTTTCACATTTTATATTCCTTATAACTTTTCCAAGCAAATGAAAGTGTATGGATACATTTGAAGGTGAGCCGTAGCAGTAGCAAGTACTTCCGAAGGATGCTCCTGGACATCCTTTCTGAGTTAAACAGGGAAGAGCTGGTGGTTGAATAAAGAAGGTGCCAGCATTTTTCCAAAGAACCATCACCACAAGCCTTGAAGTTCTCAGTGGGAATAGGAGAGAAATGTAAACTCAGGTTTCTCTATCCAAGAGAGTTGAATTTTACCAGATATCTTAAAGTTCTGGTAAAAGGAAAGAGTCTCCAAAGGAAAAAAAAAAAATCAAGATTGTATTTTACTTCCAGGGGAAAATGGCTAGGCTTCAACTGAAAAAGAAAAATTACTAAATATAAAATAACTTGTCTTTCCAAAAGAGGGACTTTGAATCAGATCTAAGACTCTTTTAACTTTTTCCAAAATTCTTAGGAATCCACTTTTCTTCATCAGCTCTGGAAGAACAGTTCTTTCAAAATACACTGGTCTAGACTTTTCTGAAACATCATAACAATTCTTTTCAAAGTAATCTAAAACAGTTAGACACCAATATAATGAATTATAATGGAATAAAAAAATAAGTCTTCAAAAATCTAATATGTCTTTAATTGATTTTAATTTCTTTAGAGGCATGAAAAAAAGTTAATAGAGAGCATGCTATGTAGTATTTAATGAAACAAAGCAATCATCTTGAACTTTTCAATTTCCTGTTAATACGTTTTAAATTTTGAAAGCTTGAAAACTGCTTAGTAGTTTAGATCATCTTTCTAAACCAGGGTTCCTCATGTGAATCATAGAATACAGAAACTGAGTTTAGTGACAGTTTTCTCAGTTCCATCAAGGATGGTACATACTCACAGTATTCTCCATCAAAGGAGAGAAGTTAATTCATTTCATACAGTCCATGATTTACATGCCTTAATGCTTAATTTTCTTCTGTAATTGTATTTTAACTAGCTTTCTATGCTCTCCTATGACACCATTCTATTTCATTTTATTCTTATTTTTTTATCAATGTATAATTGACATATGCTATATTAGTTTCAGGTAGACCTTTAATAATTTGATAACTGTATATATTGCAAAGTGACCACAATAAATCTAGTTATCATCAGTGACTACACATAGTTATAGAACACTTTTTTCTGGTGATGAGAACTTTTAATATTTAGTCTATTAGCAACTTTCAAATGTGAAATACAATATTGTTAACTATACCATGGTAAATAGTACCGTGGTACTATTTTATTTATTTTTATTTATTTATTTATTTATTTAATTTCCCATGGTACTATTTTAAATGTGAAGTGCCATCATGAGGTATCGAGGGCCCGTTATTATTTAATATGTACTTCTCCTCTCTGATTTTTTATAGTAAAATTCTCAAGCTCCTCATCTGGACCAATGTCAGAAGAAAGGAGTGATGTATTATGAGGGGTTTGTTTATCTTTCCCTCCCACCTCTTCTATCCCCAATGATTTTCATTAGCCCTCTCCTCCCATCCCTAAAAACAACGTAAAAATATTAAGATTCTTTCATATGACGCAGTTTAAGGGGTCAATCTTATTAAGTTTCCTGTGGTCCACAGGTCAATGCCAATGACCAAATAATTTAAACTCAAGCAATGGGCTTTGCCAAATTGCAAGAAACTGAGGTCCTATCCTCCCTGTGATCAGCAAGTTTTGAGAACAAATAGTTCATTAGTCACTGGTTTCCTGACACTGTAGAATTAAGTCAGCCCAGCAACAAATAACTCATTGTTGTCCATACTTTTAAAATATTAATAGTTAACCACAAGCGAAGAGTTTTACACTACTGGCAGACTGTATTTCAGTAAAACCTGAATTGGTTGATGAATGTCAGTCTTGGGCATTAGAGTCCTTTTTTGGGGAAAAAAGTTATGGAAACTGTAAATTGCAATATATATAACAAGAAGTTTATTGACCCTTGAACTAGGATCCAATAAAACGTATTTGCTCAAGAATCAAAATGTGAAGAGGGAAAAACTGAAGAAAGAGAAATGAAGGATAAAGGATATGGTGTTTGAATTACAGGAATATTTGTATTTAAGATCCCAGTGTGAATAGGTTTGTCCATAGATGAACAGAAATATTTTGTATGCAGCTGACTGGGGATATACATCACAAAAGAAAGTGTTTTGAGGAAAATTCTAACTTGGCATCGGTTTCTTAGAACTCTGGACTGTAGACAAGATGCGGGAAAGCTACAGAGTGAGAGAGAGGCAGAGAGAGAAAGAGGGAGGGAGGGGAGAAAACAATTCCCTATGTTAGATCGGAAATAAGAGAGAGGCTATGAATCACACTTTAAAAATATCTGAGGAAACTGTTCCAAGAAAGTATGGATCCTCCTTGGAAAATTAACCTCCTGAGTCAATTTGGAAACGAATCAGCCAGGAAATCCAAAGGTTAGACTAAAGTCCCATCCCCACTCCCATGCTGACTACTGGAATAGTCTTGTGGATCTTCCAGTACAATAGATTTCACACCCTTCCCTGCAATCACCAAAGGGGAAATCTGAAAAGGCTTGGAAGGTTGTTTCACTTGAGTTTATTGAAATATTGGGTCCTTCACAAAAGGACCAAGACTCTCTTCCCATCAGAGTGAATAATAGGCAAGGAACTAGTAATATGCATTCTTCCAGGTAAAACTGTTTGTAAGGCAGATGTTTTATTATACCACGAAAAGAGTTAGTTGAGAAAAAGACTCCTTAACTCCAGGTGACTTCCAAAAGTCTGTGTATCAGGAGCTTCCTTCATGAAGATCTGTTGCTGTCTGACAAATGTAGTTATGTATCCTGTGAGGGAATAAGACACTTGATAAATTCCACTCAGGGATGCAAGAAATGTTTGTGTAATTGGACTTTCTCCTCTAGCCAAATTTTAGAGACATAAAGAAAGAACTGAGGGGAAGGGGACACTAGACAAACAACTTGACTTTCTAATACCCATTGTCAATAATCCATTCTTTCTTTTGGAGAACAAGCCAGGTTAAGAAAAAGCTGTGGTTGATGTCACGTCACTGGGAGGTCACAAAGAAACACTGCAAAAAAGGCAATGAAAAGAGAGAGAATATTCAAGATGCAAACAAATTATAGGATGATCATCATATAAACACTACTTCAACTCTCATTTTAGGTAGAAATGCGGAGCTGAAATTTTAAGTGGACTTGAATTCAAAAATGAGTCTCATAAGCTTGTTTTATGTCTCGTTTCATTTAAAAGACTTTGGCAAAAAACATCTAATTAGTTAGATAAGAGTGCCACATCAGATGTTACCCTAAGGTCACTGTTATCTGCAATTCACAGGAATTTGGCAAATGTATTTATAACTTTAAAAAAAATACAGAGGAATAAATATTTTAAATTAAGTACCAGTGCTGTGAAAAACAGATGAAATGATTCTACCTAAAAGTGTATGACTCTCTAATTTCTATTATGTAGATTCATATTCAGGTTTTAATTAAAGTGGATTTATCTCAGAAACAGAATTTTAGAGTTGGAGTCACAGAGCTGAAGAGACTTTGAAGATCATGAAATAATAACAATATTTGATCTCATACAATTTTTTTTTTCTCACAAAGGCCACTTTGAAGGGATAAATATTTTAAGTAACACAGGTACTCAATTTATGGAAGTTATTTATGCAATGTATTAACGTGGATTTCCTTATCCAGCATTGCAAAAACCACGTTATTCAAGAATAGGTCAATAGAGTGTGCCAAAAGGCAGATATTTGTTCTTTGACCTTCAATTTATTAGAATCTTCAGGTGGATCACATGGGAACAACCAAGAACGAATGATTCTGGTTTCCTTTTCATTGGGAAAACCTGGAATAAGGCTGGAACCCTAAAATCATAGCACAAATGATGGAGAATGTTTAAAAAAATATTCCTAAAAATTAATTATCAATTTTGAAGATGGAATCCGGATTGTGGACATATTACTGGAGAAAATGTACACATATAATAAATGTAAAAGTTTACTTTGTACATTCTTATACACCATTGGAAGAATCGATCATTTCCTGATAGAGTTTTTAATACTTGATAAGAATTTACTTAAAATGATAGAAAGTTTCATTACAAATTCATAACAATAACCCCCAAAATGTCAAAAATAAGTAAGACTTTTTCATGTCTAACTTTATTCAAAAGCCTTAAAACTTAAAGCAAACATAAATGTTTGGTCCTTTAAAATTAAGCATTCAGAATTACACTTCTTGTTTATGGCAGGTTGGTATTCAAAGGCACCAGCCCTCCTGCTGAGAACAACTAGAAAAACTGGATAAAAGAGACTTTCTTTTTGGAGAGAAGAGTCACTTAGAGGAAAGTGCACATGGGTGCACTCATCAAACTAGACCACATGCTGGACCACAAAACAAAACTCAAAGAATTTCAAAGTGTGTCCTTTGTCCACAATTAGAAATCAGTAACAACAAAACAGCTATGGAAACCTCAAGTATTGAAAATCAAACATGGTTCCAAATAATCCATGAGAAAAACATAAATAATGAGAAAAATTAGAAAATATTTTGAACTGAATGATAAAATATAGCCTATCAAAGTTTGTAGAATTCATATAAAGCAGAGCTAAGTGGGATTTTCTTTTTTTCTATTTTATTGCTTTTAATTGCATTAAATGTTTATGAGAAAAGAAATAAAATCTAAAATCAATGACCTAAAATTTCAATTTAAGAAGGTAGAAAAAGATCAGAGTAAAGCCAAAGGAAATAAAAGAAAGGATGGCAATAAAGATAAGAAATAAAATTTAAAAAAAAATCAGGACCAGAATATCAAAAGCAATCTTGAAAAGAAGAACAAAGTTGGAGTATCTACTCTATTTCAAGATTATAAAGCTATAATAATCAAGATGAGTGGCACTGACATAGCGGTTGACAAATTTATTAAGCAGCATACTAGATTAGCTCAGAAAGATAACTATACTTAAATGGTCACTTGATTTTTGATAATGACAGCAAGGCAATTTGATGGGGGAAAGGAAAGTCTGTTCAACAAATGGTGTGACAGTAAATGGATATGCATGAGGAAAACTTGAGCGTTAATTTTTACCTTATACCATACACAAAAATAATTTAAGATGGATCACAGACCTAAACACAAAAGTCAAAACCACATGCTTTTAAAGGAAAACATAAGCAAATATTTTGGTCACTCAAAGACAGACAAATATTTCTTATGTCACAGAATTCAATTTCCATAAAAAGACCCCGATAAATTAGGTTTCATCAAAATTAAATTAAATTAAAATGATCTGCTATCAAAAGACATTCCAAAAAATAAGTAAATATGCCATGGGGGGGGATAATATTTGTACTAAATATACCAGAGAAAGGACTGCTGTCCAGGGTTATATAAAGAATTCTGATAACCCAATAATAGCAAGATAAATGTTGCAGTCAAAAACACCTGGTCAATGATTTAAACATACATTTAACAGAAGAAGAACATAAATGGCCAATAAACAAAAGAAAAAATACTCAATATCATTGGTCATCATGAAAAGTAAATTGAAACCATGAAATATGGTAACATATCTAGCAGAATGACTAAAAAATAGAGACAATGACAATACCAAATGTTGGTGAGGATGCAGTGTGACTGGAACTCTTAAACACTACTGGCAGGGATGTAAAATGATACACTTTTGGGGCACCTAGGGAACTCAGTCTGTTAAGTGTCTGACTTCAGTTCAGGTCATGATCTGAGGGTACTGAGGTCAAGACCCACATTGGGCTCTACATTCAGCAGGAAGTCTGCTTGTCCCTCTGCTCTTTCCCCCACTCATGCTCACTCTCTCTCTTTCAAATAAATAAATAATTTTTTTAAAAAAATGGCACACGTTTTGAAAAATTTTGAAAAGTGTTTTTTTTGTAAAAGTAAACATAATTCTACCCCTAGGTATTTTGCTCAAAAACAATGAAAATACATATGCATAAAATAAGGCATGTACAAGAGTGTTTATAGCAGCTATATTTATAATAGTCCAAAACTAGACAAGTCAGGTGTCCACCAATAGAAATGGGTAAACAGACTATGGTACACTTGAATAGTAAGACATTACTGAGCAATATAAAATAAAAGTACACATAAAAAAACCCATAAAGGAATCTCAAAAAAAGTAGGCTGAGTGAAAGAAGCCTTGCACAAAAAGCTGTAAATTCTAGAACAAACAAAGCTAATCTATGGTGTAAAAATCAGAAGTGGTTGACTCTGGGAGGGCAGAGACAGGGGTTGACTGAGAAGGAGCAAAAGGGAAATTTCTTTGGATTACACAGGTGTATGTATTTGTCAAAACTCAGTGAATTTATACTTAAGATTGAGCCCTTCATTGCATGTAAATTTTACATCAAAAGAAAATATAAATTTACAAGCAAATAAAAAACTCTTAAGATAAATATGCTGAAATATTTGGAGGTAAGTATACTGATGTATGAAGTTTACTTTTAAATGCACCAAAAAAGAATGAATGAGTGGTTGGATGAAGATGTAAATGAATTGATGCGTGATACTGATAAAGCAAGTATAGTAAAATATTAATGGAAGAATCTACATGTTATGTATACATATTTGTACTATAAAATTCTTTTTTTTTAAGATTTTATTTATTTATTTGACAGAGATCACAAGTAGGCAGAGAGGCAGGAAGGGAAGCAGGCTCCCTGCTGAGCAGAGAGCCCTACTCGGGGTTCAGTCCCAGGACCCTGGGATCATGACCTGAGCTGAAGGCAGAGGCTTAACCTACTGAGCCACCCAGGTGCCCCTACACTATAAAATTCTTTCAACTTTGCTGCATATTTGAAAAAAATTATAATAAAATTTTAGAAAAAATAAAGGTAAAGACATTTTCACAAACACATTAACACACAACATCACCATCAACTGAATTAATTCACTAATAGTTTAGTAAAGGGAATTTGGGGGCAGAAAGAAAATGATCCTAGTTGGAAGAATGGAAATTCAGGAAGAACAAAGTATAACAGAAAATGTCAATACTTGGGTAAATCTAAGTATCATTGACTGAGTAAATAATATATGTAGAATTAAAATATGCAAAACAACAGCATTAAAGGCTGGGGTGAGTGTAGTTAAAATGGTTCTAAGAGCCTCTCATATATTTGGTAACAGCACCAAGTTATGTTGGACTAAGTCAGTTACATTTCTTAACATCTAGGGTAAACACTATTACTTTCCTGGGGCTGCCATAACAAATTACCACAAACTGGGTGGCTTAAAACAACAGAATTTATTCTCTCACAGTTCTTGGAGCTAGAAGACCAAATTAAGGTGTTGGCAGGGTCAAGTTCCCTTTGAAGGCTCTAGGGGAGAATCCTTCCTTGTCTCTTCCAGCTTCTTGTGGCTCTTGGCAATCCTCGATGTCTCTTGGCTTACAGCCGTATCATTCCAAATGCGCCTCCAGCTGTCATATGATGTTCTTTCCTTGTGTCTCTTTGTGTCTTCTCCTCTTCTTAGAAGGACAGCAACCATTGGATTTAGGACCCAACCTGATCCAGTGTGACGTCATGGTAATGAATTACAACTGCCAAGACACCATATTCAAATAAGGACACATTCTGAAGTTCTGGGTGGACATGAATTTTGAGGGAATGTTATCCATCCCACATCACCACTGAAAGAAAAGGAGAAGAATATGTAGCAAATAGACTAATAAATAGGGAAATGTAAAATATGAAGTATATGCTTATCCAAAAGAAGTAAAAAGAAGAGATTAAAAAGAAACATTGAACAAATGGATAAATAGGAAACAAATAGTAAGAAAGGGGATTTGAATCCAAATATATTAGTAATTGCATCAAATGGAAATTGACTAAACACTGTCATTGAAATACAAAGATTTTCAGACTAGGGGGAACTCAATTACACGCAGAAGTAAATTATATGAAGTAACCACATTAAAGGCAGAACTGTGGTCAATGGAATTATATGAAATATAAGAATACAGAGTGTTTGAAGGTAAAAGATAAGCAAAATATTATGTAAATACTAATCAGAAGAAAGCTAGAGTAACTATACTATTAGCAGACCAAGAAGGCTTTAAGACAAGAAGTGTTATTAGAAATAGAGATATATTTCATAATGATGCAAAGATCAAGTCACCAGGAAGATAAAATAATTCTACATGTATGAGCATATAATAACATCACCTCAAATATATAAAGTAAAATTTAAAGAACTTTCAGAACTTGGAGAAATTGACAATCTATGTACCTCAGTAACTGACAGGAAGAAAAGATAAAAAAGCCAGGAAAGATACAGAGTATTTGAAGAACACAATTAACAAACTCAAACAAATTGACATTTACAAAACACTGCAACCAATGGTTGCATTCTTTTCAAGTACACCTGGAACATTCACTAAAATCTACTAATTGCAGGGTCATAGCAAGTGGTCAAAAGATTGCATAGCAATGAACTCTTCTATGAAATGTTCTCTGAATACAATGAAATCAGTGACATATAAAAATAAAAAGATTACTAGGAAATGCCTAATGTTTGGAAATTAAACAATAAAATTATAAATGATCCATGATTAAAAAAGAAACCCAAGTGGAAGTAAAGTCATATTTGGAAATGAAGTGAAGGACAATGCAACCATAACATAAACTTTGTGAAATATGGCTAACGTGTTCTTAGAAGGCAATGCATACCTTACTTACTGGCATATATTAATCAACTAAAAACACAAATCAACAAAGAAGAAAGGATAAAGAGAGGGAAAAGATGGAAGAAAGAAACAAATTAATAAACTAGAAAACATTCAATAGAGAAGAATACCAAAAGTCAAATAAATTAATAAAATTTATAAAGCTTTAACAAGATCGAGAATAAAAGAGAGAAAATTACCAGTGGCAGAGATAAAAGGTGGGGCATTACTAGATCCTATTGAAATTACAAAGATAAGAAGAGGATATTATATTCTTTGCCAATAAAATTTGAAAAGTTTATAAAACAGAAAAATTCCTAGAAAAACACAACTCTGTGAAATTGTCACAAAAAGGAAAATCTGCATAATTCTATCTCTATTAAAGAAATCGAATCTGTAATTTAAAACTTTCCTACAAGCAAATTTAAGGTCCAGATGGCATCACTAGTGATTTATCCAGATTTTATAAAAACGGGAAATAGAAAAAGAGAAGACACTTCTAATTCATTTTATAAGGCCAACATAACCTTGATACAAAAACCTGAAAGGACGTTTAGAAGAGAGGAAAATGTGGGCCAATGTCTATCATGAATATATTTGCAAAATCTCACTAAAAACTTTCGTGGGGTGGTGAACTTGCTACACATAAAAAGGAAAATAGATCATGATTCAGAAGTTTTATTCCAGCATTATAGGTTCATTTAATATATAATTGATGCACTTATCACATTCAGAATATAATGTTATCATCTCTGTAAATGGATCAAATTTAATAACCATTTATAATTATTAGCTGGAAAAAATTCTTAGCAGTCTAGAAACAGAAAGGAACTACTGTAATTGTTTTTCTTTAATCTACAAAAAACTTACAGAAAATATTAAATTTAATGGTAAAATATTCAATGTTTCCCCCCAGGACTAAAAACAGAACAAGGATACTCCCATCACCACTTCTATTCAACAGTTTCCTAAATATTCCAATTAGTATAAGAAGGTAAGATTTATTTAAAAAAAAAAAAGGTATAAGAACTGAAAGGGAAGAAATAAAACTTATTTTTAGAAAAAGAACTATAGAAAATCTAGATAAGTGAATGCTGTAAGCTTGCTGAATATTCAAAAATTAATAGCATTTTAAAATAAATAATTCCTAAATAAGTAGAAAATTAAATTCAAAGACAAAATTAACATGTATATGACATCATTAAACATCAATTATTAGGAATAAATTTAACAAAATGTATGAAAAACTTCCATATATTAAATCACAAAACATTATTGAGAGATAGGAAAGGAATACCTAAATAAATGGAATAAATGTACTCTACATGCATCAGAAAAAGTTGTTATTTTAAAGACATCAGTTGTCCCCTAACTGACATGTAGATTCAATATAATCCTAACCAAAATCTCAGCAGCCTTTTATTTCAATGAAAATTGACAAATTAATTCTAATATTTAAATAGAAATTCAGTAGAATGGCAAATACTGGACCAAGATTAGCCCAGAGATTCTAGAAGAAAAATAGAATTAAAGGATTTATAATAATACATATTAAAAATTATTATAAAGGAATAATAATTAAAACAGTGTGGTATTGGTACAAGGTTCGGAAAGTAGACTGATGGAAATGAACAGAGAATCTAGGATACCTACCTACATATGGATACCTGATTTATGAGAAAGGGACATTTTGGAATGAAGGAACAGTCTTTTCAATAAATGACCCTTGGTCAATTGGATTTCCTAGTGGAAGAAAAAAATGATTCTTGACCACTATTTTGTACTGTAAACAAAAAGATCACTAAGAATTAGATTGCTTGTTGAAATGTGGAAGGTAAAACATTACTTCTAAAAAATAGCATGGATTATTGTATAACCTCAGAAAAGCAAAGTTTTCTTAAATAGAACATAAAAAAAAGCAGTACATAAAAGAAAAAAATTGGTAGGTTAGAGTGTAAGAAAAACTATTAATAAGAACTATATATATATCAAAAGATATACAGTATAGATATATACTTAAGTATAGATATATACTTAAGCAAGTAAAAAGTCAAACCATGGATGGCTAGAATATCTGTAATGTGTATAGACTCCTACCTAGTATTTACATGAAGAACTACAAATCAATAAGAAAAATACAGAAAACATAGATTTTAAGGCGGACTAAGTAATGAACGACACTGATTTCTAAAACAAAACAAAACAAAACAAACAAACAAAAAACACCAGAATAGGAATATTTTCTTCTCAAGAGAAGATTATTTAAGTCTATTTGCCAATAAATATCTTCAAAAACGTTCAACCTCAAACATAAGGGAAACGGAAGATAAAGTCATAATAAAATGATGCTGCATCACTATCAGAATGGCTAACATTAAAAAACTTAAACCGAAATGTTGAGGAAGAGCAACTAGAATTCTCATAAGCTGCAGTCTGGAGTGTAAACTGTCGTAATCACTTGGGAAATTGAAAGTATCTACTAATGTTAAATACGCACATGATCCAACGATTCCATGCACAGATGTATATGCAACAGAAATCCTGAAGTATGTGCCAAAAATCATGCAGAAGAACGGCCTTGACAGAATCTGTAACGGCTGTAACAGCCAAAAGCTAGGAAAAAAACCACACCGGCCATGAAAATGTAGAATGAATACCTAAGTTGTGAAATTCATATAATGGAATACTCAACAATGAAAACCAATAAATTACCACCACATCTAACAATGTGTATGAATTTCCCCAACATGTTAGGCAGTAATGTTAGATACAAAAGACTATATGTAATAAATGACTTCATTTATATAAATGCCTAAAAGAGAAGAGCCAATCTGTGGTGTTAGAAGCAAAGATAATGGTCAGGGAGGAGAGGGTATAGTGTCTGGAAAGGTTTCATGGATGATTGCACTGTTCCATTTTTGCTCTTGGTGCTTACTCAGCTGTGTTCATTTTGTGAAAATTCATGAGCTGTACACTTTGACTTGTATACTTTTCTGGATATATTCCATACTTTAAAAAAAAGGCTACTTACAAAATAAAAATGAAAACCACAATGCATTTTTTTTACACCTTTCTACTACTTTCCCAAATCATTAAACTGCTTGGAGATAAGCAGAGAACTGGTTGTTGTTGTTGTTGTTGTTGTGTGTGTGTGTTTCCTTTTATTTGTTATTTTAAAAGCTGCTTTTAGTCTTAAACTAAATATATCTTCTTTGAAATCTGAAAGTTAAGATCATTTGCACAGTTGTTGGGGAATCACTTAATCCACTTAAAAATGAAATGAAGCCTTCTCATTTGGTTTCACTTTTCCATCTTGAATTAATACAGCTGGTTTATCCCTTGTTAGCTATTCACTATTGTCCCAGTTCCACTCCTGCAGCCCAGTTAGATATTGTTTTAGCTGAAGCTTTGACCCTGCCCTGTTCTATATAGACTAAGTTTACTGGGTATGTCTGCAGTCCTTGACTGCAGAGAGCTGATGTCATTTGCCCTGCATTTATTTGTATTTCTTTCTTAGGCACATGACAGAGTGTCTAGTGGTGAGAAGAGTGGTTGGCTTTTAGGGAAGTTTCAGATTTAGGCGAGCCCATCATCAAGGACTAAATATATTCAATTCATGTCTAAAATACATTGTATCTTAGTAGGAGACTATGGTCTGTACCAGTACTTTCTAGAACTGCAGTTCTCTTAAAAATTATAGAGGACCCCCCAAGGAGCTTCAGTTTACATGGTTTCTATCAGTATTTATAATACTAGAAACTGAGAAATGTCATATATATGTGTATTATTTTAAAAATAGAAATAATATACTTATGACATCTTAGCATATTCAACATATTTTGATGGAAAAAATTTTTTTTCACAACAAAAAAATAGCATTGTTTTACATTTTTGCAAATCTCTTAATGTCTGCTCAACAGAAGACAGCTGGATCCTCATGTCTGCTTCTGCATTCAATCTGCTGAGATGTAATATGTCATGAAGCTTTTAGAAAACTTCACGGTATCTACATGAGAGACTGAGAGTGAAAAAAACAAATAAAATCATATTATTATGAAAATTCGTTTGGCCTCAAGGACCCTCAAAAGGATCTTGTGGATCCTGCAGGGATCCACAGATCACTTGATCTAGGAAATTTTTAAGAGTTCTTTTCTGTCTACTGTATTTAGTCAATTTTTGTAGATGTTCCATGTGTTCTCTGGGGGGAAAGAACAGCATTTGTAGGAAATTATACCTATAATGTAATTAATACCAGTGTAACATTAAGTCTGATATGAAATGTATGAACCCCTTTTTATAAACTAAGGTTTAGCAAGGTATGGCCTGTTTTTGTATCCACCTTGAGCTAATTATGCCTTTTACACTGTTAAAGGATTGTCAAAACACACACACACACGAATATGCCCAAGAAACTATACATTGCATGGAAAACCTAAAATATTTGTTATTTGGCTTATACAGAAAAAATGTTTTCTGACCCCTTAATAAACAAACTACTAATTGTATTACTCAGAGAGAACCATATATATTTTTCTTCTGTTTCTGAAAAAACTAATCATATTCGTTAAAACCCTCCCAGGATGAATACGAGTTCTATGGCAGTTTTGAAAGTTTGAGTTTCATGTTTTGACAAGTAGTTTTTTCCACTTTTAATTTATCCTTGAATTTAATTTGTTCTGGTTTTAATATTGCCACTTAATTTTTTTATATTCCTCAGTTGTTTTTAATGTGTCTCCTTATAAAGGTTGTTTTGTATTTTTTAATATAAAGCATCTTTTTTAAGATTTTATTTATTTGACAGAGATCACAAGTAGGCAGAGAGGCAGGCAGAGAGAGAGGAGGAAGCAGGCTCCCTGCTGAGCAGAGAGCTTGATGTGGGGCTGGATCCCAGGACTCTGGGATCATGACCTGAGCTGAAGGCAGAGGCTTTAATCCACTGAGCCACCCAGGCGCCCCTGTATTTTTTAATATAATCTGAGAATATATGACTCTTAGTAAGTTAATTTGGTCCATTTGCATTTGTTATATAAATAATACTTGCTCTTTCTGCAGTCATCTGGTATATCTCATACTCTGTTGTTTTGTCTTAAATTTACTTCTTAAATTTGGCCATCAGCAATGCATATTCTTTAATTTTCTTAATCCTCTACTAATTTATGAGGTGTATGGCCCAGTGTCATACAATCATTAGTAATACCTATGCAAACATTTAAAGCAACAATGTGAAGAATGAAAGTATCTATTCACGAAATTCAAGTAAATGAAAAAAACAGCTATAGCTTCCATTTATTTTTTTCTGGGTTATTGTATGTATGTACGTATGTATATACGTATGTATGTATATATTATGTTCAATTAGCCAGCAGATAGCACATCATTAGTTTTTGATGTTCAATGATTATTCAGTTGCATATAACACCCTATAGCTTCCATTTGTTATGTCATAAATCAGCCCACATAATCCTCATGGAAGTCCTCTGAGTAGGTAAGAACTCATGGGGCTTAAAGACATTGTCCCCAGTCACCCTCACAGTGAGTGGCACGTGTGAAAGTTAAATTGCTGTCTGTGGTCACCTCATCAACCACAGTGGTACGCTCTGGGCTCTAGCTAAGCCAGCCAGTCTGTCCCAGGGACTCTGGGGGCACGCTCTTCCCATGCTGCAATCTCTTCTCCCATCCTACCATTGTAGAAGGAGCTGTGGTGAATTGTGCCTATGAGATCCAAAACTCCCACAGAAGCACTGTGGATTCCTTTGAGGTGTTGGATAGGTTCACTGAAGCCCCAAGACAACTTGGGAGGAAGCACTAAGCTTTCAGGTCTGATGGGGGCCAGTGAGGATTTCTCAGCTCCCAGCTCACAACTCTCCTTTGAAGTCCAAATTCAAGCTACACCTACCTGTGTAGCTCAGGCCACTGTATCAGTCCATTTTAAGAGGAACTTATTGACCCTCTTAGAACTAAGATTTTCAAATTTTCAGTATCTACCTAAGTCCAAAGTCTTTGTTTCTCAGTTTCATATTTGTTTTATAATGTATGGTTTTCCTGCCTTTCTCTTCTAGACCATAACCTCCCCAGCACTCAGATGTGTGTTAAAAAAAAAATCCCACAGCATTCTAAATTTGCATGGAGCCAAATAGTTTATAAATGTTCTTGTCTGACTATTCCTTACAACTTTTTAAATAATAAGAAATAAATGTTGTTAACATATAGTTTGAATTTTTTCATTAAATCAACCCGAAAGATGAAGGGACAAATTATGTCATTTATATTCTTTGTCAGCCCCTTGAATCATACCTAACTTTTTCAAACAGCCTACACTTGGCATTGATCTCTGTACATCCTTAGTGGGATGGAGATGGAGGAACAGGCACCTGAGAGGTGCTGACTCACATGCTAGCTCCCAGCAGCAGGCTAGTGTGACTTAGCAGGTTGGAGATGGAAATCCTTGGCCACCAGGCAGGAAGACAGCCTGGAATCCCAAGCGCCTACTTACTCCAGGAAGTCTGCATCCAGCCAGATGTCCAGGGAGGCCCACCTCTTCTGTGAACACAGCAACGGGGCCTTCTGGCTAAGAATCTCTTCAAAGCCCTTGCTCTCTTTACCCTCAGGATGAGTAAAATCTGGGCTTTCCTATACAAAAAAGTATGAAACCATAGATACCACATTGTGGCTACAAACCTGCCCCCATTTCTAAAGAGATAGCAATGGCTGATAGGAGCTCAAGGGTGGGGATGGCTTGAGTACTAATTCTGTCACTTACTAGCTGTGAGATTTCTGTGTCACAATTTCTCCATCTATAAAAGGAGTAGTAACAGTACCTCCTTATAGGAATGAACTAATACATGTAAATTATCTCATGCCAGCAGTGAAGCCAACATTTAATGTGAGGTAGCCATATAACTATCTTCTTTTCTATTATACTTCTACTGTTTCTTCACCCCACCTTCCTTTCCTCCTCCTGCATAATTTTCTCCATTACTTAATGTTTAATGTTATCTTTATAAGCAATTTCATACCTTTTGAGAACAAGATAGTTATAGAAATACATTTTTATGATAAAGAGATGAAGGAAGTGGGAAGGAAGAGAGAAAGAGGAAGGTAGGGACAGAGGGGAGAAGATGAAAGAATTTATATGGAATAATTCAGGGCAGACCTTTATTTAAGTTCACTCACTCTCTAGCTTTCTTATGTAAATTCTGGTCTCCTGATCTGAAAAGACAAGACTGGTCCTTTGACTCAGAGAGCTGTGCCTCCTGGATATCTGTCCTGTCTCTGGCTATAGCTCTCTGTCTTTGCCTGTGTCATGAGGTCACAGTTGGTTGGATACATAGTCACTCCCCAATCCCTAACTGACCAAGACTCCTTTCCTACTGTCAGAATCATCCTCAGCATAGCACTGGGCAATCCCCGCCCATCAGAGTTCACTTGTAAGATGGGGCAAACACATCACTGCTGGTTTTCCATGTTGGTCAACACATCACTATCCCATGGACCCTTCCACTCCTCTGGGCTTCCCTTACGGATTCAACATATTATACCTTTTGGGAAGGTGGCTCATGATTCTCCTTGTCCATTTGACTAAAGCAGAGTAGGGCTGTAGTGGGGCTGAAGTGTACTCACCACCTGGAAGGAGCTCTTCAGATATAACTAATTAAATGTTTAGATAACTTAAGTATTTATGCCTTGCTACTTTCCACAAAGAATTCGAAGACACTGGTTAATTCTTATCAATAAAGCTTTTGAAACTAGCATAATATTCTCCCAAAATGGGCATATATATATATATACACATATATATATATGTGTATATATATATATATATATATAATTATTTATATATATATATGTAATTATAATTATAATATGTCATGTATATAAAATTATTTTGCCCTTGGAAAAGGGAGTCTTGGAATAAAGAAGGTAACATGCACTAATAAAAAATAACACGTGGAACGTGGGTGGCTCAGTCTGTTGAGCATATGACTGTGATTTTGGCTCAGGTCATGATCTCAGGATCCTGGGATGGAGCCCCCCACACCAGGTTCTGTGCTCAGTGGGGAGTCTGCTCAGGATTCTCTCCCTCTCCTTCTGCACTCCCCTACTCCCACTCATGCATGCCTTGTCTCACTTTCACTCTTAATAAATAAATAAATATTTTTTTAAAATAACATAATCAAAAACCCTGAAATATTTCACATTAAGCACTCCATGTTGTTTTGGGGGCACAATACCCAGAGCCTGAGACTAAGAGCTGCTCGGTTTTAGAAGTCAATCAACAGGCATCAACCTAAGGAGGATCTGATATGGGTGTCTGACATTTAAGGCTGTGGAAATTGGCCAGAGGGCTCAGGCAGGAGCTGCTTTTCCCTTGCTGTGTTACTTTTAGCTAGTCATCTAATCTTTCTACTCAGAATCTTCTTTTCTGTAAAAGGAAGGAGATATTCGAAGAAGTCACAAAGGAACCTTCCTTTCTGGGTTTTGACCCTTATAAATCCCACATTACAATTTAATCATGTATCTGTTGAATTGATTGACATTTTTTAAAGAGATACTTGAAACTTTTTCTGAGTACCTCTCTCCTCCTTCTCTTCATTTCCAACTCTGTAACAGCTTTAACTCTAAGAATAGAACATGGCATTGAAATGAGCTGTATACTTCTGCATTTACATGGAAAGATCCTTACAGTGGCTTTATTTGCCTGTGTGGCTAGAGATTTAGTCCTTTAATTTCAATGTAATAATTCGTCCATTGTATTCAGCAAGGAAACAAGTGTGTTTCTGATTTTTAAATTATAGTCACAAGAGACACCATTCCAACTGAGCTCTGCTTCCTACTGAGAGACCATATTCATTTTCCTCTGAAGATTATACACGAACAGTGGTTACTGAAATAAGTGAACTCCTGGAGTCCCTAAAAATAGATACAGGTATGTTTCTTTCCACTTGCATTTAATCTACACAGTAGCAATTCATTTCACAGGCATTAACTCGGGATGGCATGTGTCCTTTGAAGAGGTTCTTGGTTTGGCTGTCCATTCAAATTTGCCTCTGGAGAACATCCCAGAGATCCCTAAAGGCTGAAGAATTAACTCCAGCATAGTATCTCTCTTTCTCCTCCAGTAACTGCCATTTGCTAACTTCCCAATTAATTCTTCCCACCCGCCCTCCACCCACCTACACCCTTGCATACGATCTGTCTTAGTCATTTGACACTATCTACTAGAATCAGCATAGTAGCACCTTGATTAGTATTCACAGTAATTGCTATTTCACAGATCTTTAGTAGAATGTACTTATTTTCTTCCAGCAAATTTTTAGGTTGCTTAAGGTCAAGACCACTTCAATGCAGGAGGAGGTCTTCAATAAACACCTTATCCTAAGATACTTAATTCTTTGTTTTGTCAGGGTTTGATTTAATTCTTCAAATTGTCTTCTATGTAAAAAGACTGCAAAGAGGGAAAGACCACATTAAACACTGCAAGATGAGTTCGTAAAAAAAGGATAACTGGGAAGGAGTTTAAAATCAGCAAAGAAAATGCAGAAGTGCTTCTCTACTGGAAAGGTCTGATTCTTCATTAGTGAATGACAAGAGATTTGGGAGGAACTACTTTTCCTAAGGGATTCCAGTTCTATACTTTAATATATAGTATCAAAAAAATGCACAAATAAATGTGTGAATACAAATACATAATCACATATATAGCAATAGCTCTGAACTACAAGAAATATGTCCACAGAATAGCTCTGTCTTGGTATATTAGGTAGCAAACATTTTACAGACAGGAATTGTACCTTATTTGACTTTCTGTGTCAGGCTTCTATGATGGTGTCTAGAAATGGTGGTCAATGAATGCATGTTACTGAACAAATAAATAATAAGTAAGCATTTCAATTACTTGCCATTATTTCACTTAGTGTAATACTCCCTAAAGTGCTACAAGGTATATATATTTATATTCTTATTTGATGGAAAAGATAACATATTTAAAATAATAATTTACTTGTCTGAGGTCTGTCCTCAGAGCTCATGATTGCTAGGACCACTAAGACTACTTTTTAAGGTGTTGTCATGAAAACTTCAAAGAAATAATACCACTCAAAATTTTCCAGAAGAGGGGCGCCTGGGTGGCTCAGTGGGTTAAGCCGCTGCCTTCGGCTCAGGTCATGATCCCAGGTCCTGGGTTCGAGCCCCGCATCGGGCTCTCTGCTCAGCAGGGAGCCTGCTTCCTCCTCTCTCTCTGCCTGCCTCTCTGCTTACTTGTGATTTCTCTCTGTCAAATAAATAAAATCTTAAAAAAAAAAAATTTTTTTTCCAGAAGATCTTCTTAAAGTCATTGGAAACTGATGGCTTTTGCCACTGTCAACTTAAAGGTCTGACTACTGAGGCAAAAGAATAGCTAAATAAATTCCTTATACAGCCATCAAAGGATAGACAAGAATACAATTTTATAACTTTTGTCTTAGAAAGAGTCCTTTTAGTCATTAATGGAATATTTTATTAGTTAACTGCTATAGACTCAACTGGATCATTGGCCTTGTCAGATTTTGGATTTTACCTGGTCTTCGTTGGCCCTCATTTTGAGGCTGGGTCTCCATTCAGTACAATTTCAACTGATCAGGCAGTACTTTGTTGTCTTTTAGGAAGATCACATAAAAGGCGCTAGCAAGCACAGTATTTCACAGAGTGGGACTGAGAGCTGGCTTCTTGCCTTCTGCATTAGCCACCTCGTATTTCCTGTGTTGGTGGTCAAAACCCAAAATGGTCAGCCTTCACAAACTTATACTTACTGTTCATTCATCTCACAGTTTATAAAAAGGGTTGTTCCTGAATAACTCAATCTAAAAACCCGAGCAAAACTTGAGGGAAAAGATTATCCCTGGGGCAGGAAGCTGCCTGATTGAGTTTCACATTGCATAGAGAAAATAAACCAAATATCCTTTGAAACTTCACTCTAAACATCACTTCTTTTCTTCATAGAAATAAAAATCTGCCCATAATATGTTCTTGCTGGGCCTTCTATAGATTTGCACCATTCAAAAGTGGAGACAGTGCCTCATCTGCAGAGATTCAGAAGTTACTCTTTAAATTTCTGGTTAGAAATTCACATAAGTGAATGAAATGCATGTTGGCCTTTGAATTTCCTTTTTATTAAATATTGTTTCTGATTATAAATAATAGTATTCTCATTCTAGAAAATACGGAAAGTGCAAAAGAAAGAATAAAGATGTAGGAAAAGAAACAGGGTATAATTCCTTTGCTTGGCTGGATTATTTAAAATTAGATCTCACCTTGCTTCAATGGGAAAAGAGGAATTCTGTAAATAAAGGTATAGATACTTGTTTTGTCTGGAGAGGTGGAGGAACCAAGTAAGTAAATGGAATTCAAAGATATTTTATTTGTTTATTTGTCTGAGAAAGAGAGAGAGAGCACAAGAAGGGGGAGCAGCAGGCAGAGCAGCCAGAGGAGGCAGAGGGAGAAGCAGGGTCCCTGCTGAGGAAGAAGCCTGATGTGGGACTCAGTCCCAGGATGCTGGGATCATGATCTGAGCCGAAGGCAGCCGCTTAACTGAAATGGAATTCAAAGAAGTATAGAGTACACATGAAATCAAGAGTCAGAGGGTGAGACAGATAGTACTTATGCGGAGTTTCAGAGTCCAGGCCCCCAGTCTTGGCCGCCAGAGTCAACAGTGACGGGGAACTGGTCAGAATCAACACTGTAGAGCTGTGACAGTGCTTTGAATTCCGTAAGTCATTTATCTTATTTTACCCTCCTAATAACATCGTGAAATGGAATTTACTATCCTTTTTCTAGAGATAAAAACACTGAGTCGCAGAGAGGTTAAATGGCTGTACCAAAGCCACAAACTGTAAATGATAAAATCAGGGCTACAGACTAAATCTTCTGCCCCCTAAACTGGTGCTTGCTCTGTCAGATTTGGCTGCTTCCATGGAAGGAGGATGATCGCGATCAGAGTCATGATAAAGCTCATGTTTATTGAGCTCTTATTATGTGCTTGGCACTGTTCTAAATGCTTTGCATACATTAATTCATTTAATAACATGATGTAATAATCCCCAAAAGTTCACAGTATTAAATTCTTTCTGCGTTTGCAAATATGTAATTCCCTTTGGCATTGTGCAAAGTTATCACCTTCACGGTTCTGGAATCCAGAGAATTTATGCTAGATTGTGTGAAATGCTAGACACAAGCATGGAAGAAGCAGATGGCCACCCTCAGGCCTAGAAAGGAGAAAATGGACCCTGACTAGGGAGAGAAATCAGTATTATTTCATATAATAAAGAAGGCTGATACTATTTCCCTGACTCAAACATTCCAAACAAAGTAAACCTAGGATTTTTGTCCTCTTTTTCTAATTTGGTACCATCAGGAAGTATAGTTGTGTTTTAATTTGGTTAGCGATAGAGTCAGTTTGCAGAGAATTCATGATACTTCATTTAAATTCTGGTTCAGTTGTTTCTACGCAAAACATTTATTAGGAAATAGTATGGGAGTTTCGTTTCAGCAAAAGACAGCAAAATTTAGTTTTAGTCATGGGTAACATATATACGTTATAGATAACCAAAACCTACTCTATAAAATAACTGTTGCAATTTCTTCAATTTTTTTCCCCTTGTTTTGGTTCCTGACCCAGAGGTTCTTACCCAGTTCTTAAAAGCAGGTTCACCACCCCTTGTGCCCTGTTTCACATCCTTTCAGGCAACCTTTCCTTAAACCCATGCTATGGAAGCCAGCTGATAGGACCGAGTCTCACCGTACTGCACACCTCTTGCTTTTTGCCCGGGAAACTTTTGATCGAAGCACAGCTGCTTGTGGGAAATTGTCCGGCACTCACTCATCAGCAGCCTGGGGATGTAAGGGAGTCAGTGCTTTGGATCACTGGGTCAAAGGTGTGGGTAATGCTATCCTCTTCTACCGTGCAGGTGGGTGATTCTCAGGCCAGTGCTACAAGGTTTCTCTGAGGTCCAAATGGAAGGTTGCCTTCATGGTAACAGGCAGAAGAGCACTCTTCTACATTGGTTTGACCCCCTTCCTTAGTTCACGGTCCACAGTCCCCATACTTTCACCCCAGAATCACTTCCTAAAATAAATTACCTATATAAAATCCTTCGCTCCAGCTCCGTTTTTTGGGGTCTTTCTGGGGGAAACTCAGTCAAGAATAGCCAGTTTTGCAGGTTAAAAAAAAAAAATGGGGTTTGGATTGGGATCTCTTCCCAGTGAGATGGTGATAAAGACTGTGTTACTGATGTAGACCTCCTGGGGATATTCCTGGCCTGCAGTAAACAATACAATTCCTAAGATTCTCAGGGTGGTAGAAGGGGAGAGAGTATAGTTAATAGTTGAAGACTTGGCCTCGGGCACTCGAATGGTACTAGACCAGAGATCATCATAAGATTGTGGCATTGGCTGGTTTTATTTTATAAAGAAAATTTTATAAAGAAATGTCTTATAAAGAAAATGACCCCAAATCATCAACTCAAAATACACTGTCAAATCAGAAGGCCTCCATGCTAATATTTTAAGATATTTTAATTTTTGTGTCTATAAATCAGAATCTGTTGAAAAAGCTGATTTAATTATAAGAATAGTAGAACAAATGGGAGACTGAATGTATTTTCCTCAATCAGTCATTTATGCAGAATCAGGATTTAGGAGCCCTGAGAGGGTCAGAGTGGGACCCTAAGACCTAACATAAGAACACTAGCATGGATGATCCTGACCAAACTGAATTTTCAGATTCTAGGGCAACAGAAGTAGCTTTTTCTTCCTAGGAAACAGCAACCTTCTCTTGCCCAAAGACCCTGAACAGACTCACCTGGGCCAGTTGCTTGTCCTCCTCAAGATCTCTTGATTCTTCTTGTTGGTTCTCACAGGTGGTAGCACAGGCCTGGATGAGAAATACAGTTTCTTCTCTGGGAGAAATTTGCAGACACCTAGAGAACTGCGAGGTTCAACTAATATTTAACAGTAGGCATCAGGGAAACATATATGGGAAATGGTCTTCCAGATATTAGAACAGGAAAGGGTCGACTATAATATTTTATGAGGAAGACATCACGACATGGGCAAGCTCTCCTGTAACATGGGGTTTAATGTCCCAGGAAGGACACCTGGAGTAGTTTCTAGTACAGAGATGGAATGTCTCTTCACGTTCGGACATATTCATGGCCTAGAGAAAATGAGGTAGAAAATGGTGGAACTGTCTTATATATTATTGAAGACTCAGGGATAGGAAAATATTAGAATACAGTTATTATGTGAGACAGAGAAGCCACTCTTGGGTGCTTTCATAAGCTCAGCAGTGGCTCTTTGTAGGCTAGAGTTAATGGAAGGTGATGCTGTGTACTTAGTTTCAATAGCGGGGTCAGGATTCTGGAAAGACAGAGGCTACCTGGGGGGCACATAACCAAAAGAGGTAAGATGGGCATAACCATCACTGTGGGAACCAAGAAATTCAGCTCCATAATGATAATAATTCTTGAACCACAGTTTTCTGAGCGATAAGGTGGATGAGGAGCTGACTGGTATTATGGGGAAAAATATGGGGCTTAAAGGGGAGAAGGCTGAATGTGCACTGCAATGAAAATGCAGAATCTGCTGCCCAGTTTTTGGATCTAAGGCAGTTCACAGATCCAGAATCCCTGGGTTAAAGGAAAGCTCTGTTCCCCAAGAATGGTCCCTGCCATCCCACGAAAAGGATACACAATAAATATAGCCACAGTCTTTCCCAAAGAGACCTGTGTTCCTAGAATTAAATAACCTGGACTCAAGGCGTAGAAGTAGGATTGGTCTCTCATGGTGGCTCCTGTGTCCCACCTCTGGCATGTGTGCTTCCATCTCAGCTGCTTTAGGCTCCGTGGAGTCAGGGAGGAATGTGTCCACTTGCAGGCACTAAAGTAAGGGGTTGACTCACCTACGGCAATGATGGCTGCCTGGTTATTTTGGATTCATCAAGCCAACAAAGCAGCAGACCAAGAAAGGAACTGCCATACTGGAGGGGTAAGTGACCCTTATTCCCACAAAGAGCAAGAGCTGCTATGACACTGTGAAGGCATGAAATGCCACATCTAGAACTCAAAGATTTGTCACAATGCCTCTCACCACTTCCAGGCCTATCAATGATTGTAATTGGGCAATCATAGCAACCTGGAGTAGGCTTGGCACCTGGCAAAGGATTAAAACTTTGAGGGATGAAGATCTGTGGCTATTGGGCAAGAATGAGGGAAACCTAGAATGACGAGTAGAGTGGGGAGATAGTGATTATTAATGCAAGTTTCATGATTAGTTGTAGCCGATTAGACATAGCTTGCCGTGACCTAAGGGTTTTTGGCAGAATGTGGCTGGCTGCCACCTAGGAGCCTTCATCATGGTGTAGGCTTTAATGAAGAGCACAAGTGGGTTAGGGCAGTGCAAACTATGGCCAATGTTGGCCCCTCAGGTACTCCAGGGCCTCCTGTCTTCAAGGTTCATTTCTCACTCTCACCACTGCCCTGGAAACCAACTTCACACAGACACAACACGCCAGCATTCCATCTCAGATGGACCTCATACTTCCAGCTTTCTGCTTGGAGCTGCTCTGCTGCTGTGAGGTGGGAATTCTGGAGGAATCTCTCTGGCACTCACACCTACACGGCCTGGGACTGAAAGAGAGCCAATGATGCACAGGACCCTGGTAAGTGGGAAGAAGCAAGAAAAGGGTCAGTGCTCTGCCCTCCCCCCTCCTGCAGAGAGAGTTCTGAGCCACATTTCAACAGCTGCTTCAGAAAATCCTGGCAGGGTCAAGCGCTTGTTGAACTCAGTGGTAGCCAATCTGAGAATGGTCTCTTATACTGATGTTCTTTCCTCCTTATTTTACTCCTCCCTGTGCCTCACTCCCGATTCCTGGGATCACCTCCTTAAAAACCACTACCTGCACACAAGCCCTGTCTTGTCTCAGCAAAGGAAAACCCAGGATAAGGCACCACTTAATACATTGCTATGTCCCAGGTCAAGTGTTATCAACCCAAAGGTCAATGAGATATGCTATGTCAAATAGGATTTTCTTGATAGTGGGCACCCTCCCACACACCATCCTTGAGTCACACTCCCACAGTATTGTTGCTGATTTTTCATTTTACATTATAAATGGGAATTTTTAAGATGGGTTTCAATGTGCAAGAACCAAAGGTTAAAGTGGTCCCCTTTGATGATACGTGGGGCCTTGTATTTTGAATCAGTGACAGGTCTGAGGTAATCAGGTGTCCGAGGCGGCCTTTCATCCGCTTAATATCCCTAATCCTCCCTCCTTTGTGACATACACAACCAGGGTTTGCTGACTAAACCTGACATGGCTTGGGTTCTGCTATGTAAGGATCATATAATTTCATGATTGAGCTTGCAATCATTGTGAAAGACAGTAACATAGGGACTATATAGCTTTTGTTTTATATTCTGCCCTGCAAATGATTGCTTGAAAATTTTTCTATACAATAAAGTATGGCAAATAAGAACAGGTGTGCTAAGGTGAGAGAGAAGCAAAAAGTGTTGGAGGAATTAATCTTCTTCTTCTTCTTATTATTATTATTATTTTTAGGGCTTGAGTAAACTGGCCCTATTTAGTATCACAATGAAATAGCTCATAAAGCGCACATTTCGTGCATTTTTTTCTTAAGCCATTTCTCCTCATGGTTGCTTAAAAGTAGAGAAAATTTTCTTCCCCAATTTTGCCTTCTTAGAACCAACTTTCTGACATAACATTAGACAAGCAAAACAGATATTTTGTTTGCAACTTCCCTCCCCATTCAGAATTCTCATGGCTGTCACCTTATGCCATCTCCTAGAATGTCTCTGAGGTGCTGGTGGGGCTCACAGTGCCATCACATAAGAGAATCAATAGCCAGTTATTTGTCTCTAGGTCACTTGAGGTGAGCTTGAGACAGGATGGTAATTAATGATTCAGCAGAGGTCAGGAAGGAGAATTACCTATGAAATTGAGCTTGTCCATCATAAAAAAAGCATATATTATAACCAAAATTTATGAACTAAAATATTGTTGGCTATTGTATTAGTTTCCTAGGACTATCATAACAAAATACCACAAACTGAGGGGCTTAAAACAACAGACATTTATTGTCTCACAGGTCTGGAGTTCAGACATCTGAAATCAAGGTGTTGGTAGGGTCATGTTCTCTCTGAACAGGCCTTCCTTGACTCTCACAGTTTCTGGTAACTCCAGGTGCTCCTTAGTTGTGCTAGTAGTAGTGCTTAGTAGTGCCCCTTAGCTACAGTAGCATCCCCGTTGTCACTTAGACATCTTCTCCCTGTGTGTCCAAATCATCTTCCCTCTGTGCATGTCTGCGCATGACTGTCCCCTTCTCATAAAGACACCAGTCACACTGGATTAGCACCCACCCTAAGGACCTCATCTTAACTAATGACAACTGCAATGATCCCATTTCTAAACAAAGTCACATTTTGAGGCACTGAGGGATAGGACTTCAACATATTTTCTCAGGGGACACAATTTAATTCATAAAAGCTACAGTCACGGCAACCATCTTATAAACAAACCCTGCAATTTGAAGTTCCTCAATGAATTCCTTTCAACCTGTGAGGACTTCATCATTCATATGAGGTGCTCTATTGAAGGACACTTTGAAGGGTCATGGGAATGCCAGATATTAGGGTATCATGATTGTCCTTGGTCATGAGTTCATGTACTGCCTGGCATCTCTACGCAACAGAAGAGACAGCCTGCATTGTATTGCCAGAAAAAAATTTTACTATGATTTGAGCTCTTCATTTCTTGTCTTTTGTGAGGCTTTTGTGTCAACTGCACTTTACCAACAGTAGATCTAATGATGGAAAGAAATCACTAACAATATGATGACGGCACTCCAAAGAAGAAAAAAATCCAAGCCAGTAGCTGCATTAGGCCAGAAGAATTTCAGAATGAACTGACTGAACATCAGTAGCCCATGGGCAAGGACAGACTTATCAGAATGTAAGTGAATTTAGATTTTTTTAAAAAAGTATTTCAACAAAAACTTAAAACAGATTATTGCTACAAGTTGTAAGAATGTCTGTGCTTATAATACTGTTATACTTTTTTCTCCTTCCATTGGACCTCATTCACAATGAGTTTCTTGTGGTTAAGGATTAGCAGATGCTCCCTCTGGGATATTGGGATTTCTTATGTAGATCACAGAGATCTTTGGTAGAATGTACTAGGTACACAGTCATAGCAGGAGGAAAGAAGTCTGTGGCAGGCCCAAACTCAGCTTTAACCCTAAATAAGTGACAAGGGTCAACAATAGAGAACTTGTTGACCTATTTCTGAACAAACCAAACCCATGTTTGAAATGTAGTGAAAAATTAGAAACATCAACATGGAAAATTTCATGAAAAGGACACTTTAAATATAAATATATATAAGTATATATAAATATATATACACTCATATGCAAATATGTATAGATATATGCAAATATGTATAGATGTGCACACATGAATATATTATACACACACACACACACACACACACACACACACACACACACACACTAACGTATGGGGTTGTGAGGTGCCAGTTCTCAGAAAACATGCAAACGGGTCAGGACCTGTTCTTTTCTCTCATGGTGTTGTCAAAGCTTGTTCGCCTGTTTCTAGAGTTGAATGGATCTTGATGTAATTTTTGAGAAATGTCCTGAGATGGGGTCAGCAGCGCTAGGGGTGTGGATCCTTGAGAAGAATTATTTACTAAAGCACAACTGAGACTGCTGCAATGTACCAGGAAACAGCAGACAGAAACTTTTCTGAGATATTGTCATCTATACTCATCCTCTGATTTGACTTCCTGAGGAAGCAGCCTGAGCAGGCTGACTATACTTCCCGGGGCAGTTTGCTCGGGGCAGCCCCAATTGTGCTGGCTATCCCGGCTTAATTACCAAGAACGACATATTTCACTTCAAAAAATGTTCTGGCCTGGACAGTAAATTACTGGTTTTCCAACAGAAACGGACTCTGAAGACAAACTAAAATTCTACCTCAGCAACACATCAGAGAGGTCAGTGGAACTCAGTCCCCTCATCTGTAAAACAGAAATACTCATAATCACAATACTTATATCCTGGGGTGGTGGTAAGGATTAGATGTGTTGACTACTACTAATTAAGAAAGTACTTAGTGGGGGCTCCTGGGTGGCTCAGTGGGCTAAAGCCTCTGCCTTCAGCTCAGGTCATGGTCCCAGGGTCCTGGGATCAAGCCCCGCATCAGGCTCTCTGCTCAGTGGGGAGCCTGCTTCCCCCTCTCTCTCTGCCTGCCTCTCTGCCTACTTGTGATCTCCGTCTGTCAAATAAATAAATAAAATCTTAAAAAAAAAAAACAACAAAGTACTTAGCACAGTTCATAGTTACTGCCCAATAAACATTTCTTATCACTGTTTGATATCATTTATCACTTTCCAACTTATAAACCTCCCCTCCTCATTCCCTCCATATGCAGCCACGACTCTAGTCCCTCTCTGAGGGTGTCTCCAAAGAATTTATAACCTGGATCTCATTCTTCTGTCAGAAGTGCAGCCACTTGCCTTCTTTACCAGTTCTAGTTCCAAGTGTGTCACTTTTCAAACAAGCCCCATCATTGCCCACTAATTTTCAACTGAATTTTTGAAAAGAGCTTATCATCTGACTTCTCAGGAAGCCACATCCAGTCACTCTGGGGTTGCCAAGAAGGAGGGTGCTGGAATGATTCCTAATCTGTCTTCTGTTCTTTTCTGAGTGGGTGCTCATACTTGTACAGCCTGCGTTTTGGCCAGGAAGGCTTAGCTCTTGTGGGCAGGTTAGGTGGGAAAGTGGTGGAAGTGTAGCCTGGAGCGGATGCCAGGGTGGTGGGGGCATGGCGGCCTGCAGTATCAGAGTTCCCACCGAGAGAGATGGCAGTGACGCTTTAACTGTCCTCGACACTAAGCTCAGTTCATGGAGAACAGAAAATTATTATTTAAACAGATGGCAAACCTGCCCATCCATAACCAGGCATTTAATGAGATAAAACAGAGCAGCCAGGGCTGTAGGTGTGTGAGTCCAGACCATTTTGGAAGACATCAATTTAATTGCTCTTCTATTTTTGTGAAAGCTGTTCCCAAATGCCTATCTTGCCCTCTATTCTACCTTCCTTCTTCCTCTTTATTTTTATCTTTCTTGCCTTTCTGGTGTTTGGATCACAATCAGATGGACGCTTTCCTTCCCTGACTCCCAATGCCACCGCTTTTGAATTGCAGATCTAATTGGGGCAACCTGGTGAAGCTAGAAGCATATGGAATCATGCTTAGAAAGACATGGGTGTGAATCTTGGCTCCTCTATTAAGTGAATGTTTCCTCTCCCATAAAATGGTCAATAGTGATCTCTATCTCATTGCACTTTTGTGAAGTCTGAAAATGTAATACAGGAATAAAATGTCAATGGGGTTCCTAACTCTTAGTAGGTGCTCAATTAAAAAAAAAAGTGTGGCTATCATTATTATGACCAAATTTTTTTTGCATGATATTGAATTTAGGTTTTCTGGAGTCACTCTTCTTGATTAATTTTATGTCTTCAGCCTAAAACCCAGGATCATGCTCAAGGAAATATAATTCCATGGTAGAGCCATAACCACTTAATTACTTGTACTCATCGCCCCACCTGAATTTCTCCTGCTCCCATGCGAAAGCATTGCCCTTTATAGGGGTAGAAGGCCCACTAGCTGCTACCAATTGGTGAATAAGTTCTGTATACTCGATTCAAATCAGTGAGGTTCAACTCTAGGAATGTCTACACATGTGAAAACTGAATGCCCCAGGTGCAGTGAGTTAGGAGGATGTCATGGCCCCATCTTGTAGGTGCCGCCATCAAGGAGTTAGACCCGGGAAGACATACAAAAGTGATCCTCTCATGGATAAATCATCCTGTTTCTATTCTGTCTTTGAATGTTTTATAAGCCCATTGGTACCCTAATGTTTCTGAAGTTTCCTAGCATTATTTCTGAAATATTCTGGCATCATTTCTTAAGTATTTGAGTACTATTTCTGAAGTACTCCAGTATCAGTCTTTTGAGAGGTTCTTTTATCATGGAACTTCAGTGCAGTTAGGAACAGAATAACTAGGTATAAACTACTTCCCAACACATAAAAGTAAAATTGTAAAATGAATCAGAAGATGATAATACATGATGAGTTAGCAGGTGCCCATCTGGGAAAAGTGAGGCTAAAAATGGAGCATAGGTCAAGATCAGGAATAAGCAGGGTAACATGGGTCACCAAAGCAAAGCCTGAGCCAAAATGAGGGAAAGGGGGAGGGAGGGGACTTCGGGTTCACAGGCTGTTTGATCATCAGTAGTTCCATGCCTGCAGCTTCAATGGTGGTGTATCCCCCTGGAAGGAAAATTGGGAGGAGAGACTCCTCCCTGGGCAGGTGAGACAGCAAGAGAAAGGAAGAATACAACACAGGTACCAGATCAGCACCATCGGGTTTGGACACTGAGCTGCTGCAGGGGCTCTCTTTGAACATCAGTTCACTGAGCCAGTGGGTGTGTCTTGCTGGTCTTCATTAGGTGCGACTCAGAGGTGACATCCAGTGCACAGCAAACTTCGTTCCTGGCAAACATAGCCTCTCGCTCCACCTACTTAGCACCCCATCTTTAACTAGCAAAGCAGAACCCTATTGTAAGGTTCTGATTTGTTAAAAAATAAATAAATAAAAATAAAAATAAAAATAAGCCCCAAAGACGGTCTGCTATGGTAGGCCCCACATCACCAAACCAGGCCTTAACTTAATTACAGTTTTGGCTCTCCCAGAAATGGAGTCTTAAACCAGTCAATCAGGAATGACCTAGTCAGCACTAGTGAGATGCTCTGCCTCATAGGCCCTCTCCATCAGCTTGGAGAGGGTGACCTTAAAATAACCAACCTGCTTTTCCGTGTAGTAGAATGTCCTTGCTCCAGCTCCCTTCTGCCTATACGTCTTCCTTTTTGTACACCTCCTCAGCAATCTTTGCTATTTGCAAGATTAGGTACTGCCTGATTCATGAATCACTGAATAAAGCCAGTAAAATATTTAACATTTACTCATTTTTGTAATGAACTTTTGTTTTTTTTAAACAGATTTAAGAGATGACTTCATTTAGCAATAGTGAGTGCTATGAAAAAATATTGATTAAAAAGCCTTATGATTTTCTTAAGATTTTAGGAGTTCAAAGAATTATAGCTTTTAATATCTAGATTTTTTCTGTTTTCTCTTTCATTACAGGGAAGGGATTTGTGTGTATGTCTTATGTCCTCTCTTCCCAAATCCTGATCTATACCAAACCACAATATTTTCCTCATCCTAATTAGCTAAAGCATCATCCTAAGAGTTTCAGGCTAAGCTGAGTTCTCTGTGAAATGGGACAGTTTTTTTTGTTTTGGGGGGGGTGGGTTTTTTTTTGTTTGTTTGTTTGTTTTTTTTCCCTAAGACTGAGAGGAACATGCAAGGCACCAGACCCAAATGTGAATGCTTTTCAGACAGGAACATAAATGCAGAGCTTAAGGCAATAGGGGAGAGCAGAGCTGGTAGCCAAACACAGAAATGCAGCCCCACTAACGAGAGTCAAGTGCAATTCATTCTTTTAAACATGGAAAGTAAAACTCTTCTGCAGGTTGAATTTGGTCAAAGGCTTTCATGTGCAAATAGTCCTTAAGTTATTCAATATATTGCTTACAATCTAAAATTTTATCTCAAGGCATTTTCAGCTTTGTTTGTAAAATAACCTGCTGGTTCCTTTTCAAAATTTTGTTCCAGTAGAACCAAATTAACCTCCAGGAATTGAGAGTGATTTCTGCCTATCTCTGTATGATCCCTTCTGTTTCCACTACTTTTTTCATACTGAAATGATAGGTGTATAGCCCATTGGGTGCAAGTGAAATAGGCTCAGAGACAACTTGTTTGATGACATATGTTCAAGCATTTAAAATTTACTTGAGAATCTAGGTACACATCTCAACACTAAGCAAACTCATTTGTTAAATTGTTACTTTTCTATTAAATCTTAATTCACCAAACACTTCCTGTGTGGAGGACACTGAGTGTATGGCTCTTAAGTAACTTTTAGACTATGAAATACAATGTGACACAGTCTATAGTGGAAGAGTGGATAATTTGATATGATTAAAGAAGAGGTGCTTTATCTAGGGGCATTGGAATAGTCCGAACTGAACAAAGGAAAACTCAATATTACTCTTGAAGGAGGAGGAGTTTGCCAGGCTGGTACATGAGAGAAAAACATTCCAGACATCTATAGAAAATATATCAGGGGCGCCTGGGTGGCTCAGTGGGTTAAGCCTCTGCCTTCGGCTCAGGTCATGATCCCAGGGTCCTGGGATCGAGCCCCACATCGGCTTCTCTGCTCCGCGGGAAGCCTGCTTCCTCCTCTCTCTCTGCCTGCCTCTCTGCCTACTTGTGATCTCTCTCTGTCAAATAAATAAATAAAATCTTTAAAAAAAAAAAAAAGAAAAAAAAAGAAAATATATCAAAACAATGGGTATAAAATTTGGTTCAGCGGTGCCTGGGTGGCTCAGTGGGTTAAATTAAAGCCTTTGCCTTCAGCTCAGGTCATGATCCCAGGGTTCTGGGATCAAGCCCCACATTGGGCTCTTCTGCTCAGCAGGGAGCCTGCTTCCTCCTCTCTCTCTCTGCCAGCCTCTCTGCCTACTTGTGATCTGTCTGTCAAATAAATAAATAAAGTCTTTAAAAAATAAATAAATAAAATAAAATTTGGTTCAACTTTAGGTCTTCATGTATAACCCTTGTTTGTAATGAAAACTGGTGTGGTTTCCAAGACTGAGCAGATAGTATAGTTTCAGAAGTTAGGGCACTACTTTTGGGATGATAAAATAATGTTCTATCCCAGTACCTAAATGATACCTAGCACGTGGTAAGTATTCAATCAGTATTTGTTAAATAACTCCTAAATGGATTGTTCAAGGTTTAGTTAACAGGACTGGAGGCCTTGGTCTTGAATTTGATAGATAAAGCCCTTGAGAATATTTGGCTTATCCTGATACTAAATGCACAGTGTTTGGTGTTCAGATACCTGGTGGGTACCTAGGTGGTTCAGGCGGTTAAGCGTCTGCCTTCGGCTCAGGTCATGATCTCAGGGTCCTGGGATTAAGCCCCTCATTGGGCTCTCTGCTCAGCCGGGATCCCGTTCCCCCCCTTCTCTGCCTGCCTCTCTGCCTAGTTGTGATTTCTCTCTCTGTCAAATAAATAAATAAAACCTTAAAAAAAAAAAAAAACCAATAAGAGATACATGGTATAAACCGAGTTACACGGTACAGCTCAAAAGCATGTAACTATCAGTCCCTGGCTGTCAAAGACAGTTTAAATTTCAAACATTCAGTCCTGACTTCTTCATAATATTAATATTAGCTATCACTGCTTGAGCTTCTATTCTTTGTGAGGCCTGAGTCAGGGGCTCTGTGTGTACTGCCTTGCACTTCAAACATGCTTCTGTCACGCTAAGATGCAGTCACTCATATACAAAGAGAGAAGAGGCTTGGCGCCAGTCAAACACAAAGTGTCAAAGTCCTATGGACATTTGCTCTTTACTGGTTTTGTGCTGTGGTTTTGAGTCCAGACATTATGGTTACTCTGTACTTCATTGACTAAGACTTGCTCTATCACACAGAATCACAGCTATCTAGAAGGTATAAAATGAAACAGCAGTTAAGAAACAGAAGCACAAGATGCCACCACAGTCCTCCCATGCTGTTTCCACAGGACTTCTGTCCATTTGCTCCACACAAAATGTTTTCCACTTTCACAGGTGTTCTGTCTCCCTGGAGTGCTCTTCTTTACATCATCACTGCCTTTCCATGATACTCCAGTCTAAATCAGGGCACCCTTATATTTTTCCTTGGCACTCTGTTATTTTTCCTTATAGCATTTTCTAATTCTGTTTTGTATTTAATATTGTGTTCATTTCATGGATGTCCATTTCTCCCACAAAGACAGGAGCCACATTTGTTCATGTCTTAGTCAGCTTGTGATGCTGTAACAAAATACCATTGACTGGGTGGCTCAAACCAACAGAAATTTCTTTTTTTTTTCACAGTTCTGGAGGCTAGGAAGTCTGAGATCATTGTGCCAGCATGGGTGGGTTCTGGTGATTCTTTCTTCCTGGCTTCTGGCTGTATCCCCTTGTGGCAGAGAGAGAGAGAGCGAGCTTGTAAAAGGACAGGAAAGGAGAGACGCGGGAAGACAGAGACAGAGAGATAAAGAAAGTGGGCTCCCTGAGGATCTCACCCTAATGACCCTGCCCAATTATCTCCTAGTAGCCCCGACTCCAAATACCATCACACTGGGAATTAGGGCTTCAATATATGAATTCTGACAGGACACAATTCAGTCTATAGCAGTTCAACAGAAGAGTACTTGGGAGGGCACCTGGGTAGCCTATGAATTTTACTATTGGGCAATGAGAGTTTTAGAAGCAAATAGAAGAGCCTTTATCTACTACATTAAATCACCAAAATTACACAATTCACAATCCATACCTCAGTTGGGCTTCTGGCTTTTGATTTTGGCTCAGGTCTTCATCTCAGGGTGATGGTCTCGGGTCATGGGATGGAGACTGTGTCGGCTCTGTGGATTCTGTTTCTTTCCCTCTCCCTTTCTCTCTGTCCCTCTCCCTGCTCATGCGTACATGCATACATGTGCACACATTCTCTTTCTCTCTCTCTCTCAAATAAATAAATCTTAAAAAAAAAAAAGTGTTTGACATATCACAATGAATGGATGGATGGATGGATGGATGGATGCAAAATGTCCAGAGATCCCTATGTCCCTTTGGAAATTGCTAAATTATAACTGGAACCATGAATAAATGGAGTGCTCCAGCATCAGAGTAAGCATGGCCTCTTTATGCCAAGAGGTAAGGGGTTCAGGAGCTGCTGAGAAATCAAGGCTGTAAGTGAAGGAGACAGGAGAGTGATGGCTACAGACCTTGAAATGACACACAAGCCAAGCTCTGACTTTTCATTCTCCTTTTCTTTCAAACAGGGCCATGATCATGGTTTGTGGGGCTCAGTGAAAAATGAAGATAAAGGACTCCGTTAAGGGGTGCCTGTGTGTCTCAGTGGGTTAAGCCTCTGCCTTCGGCTCAGGTCATGATCTCTGGGTCCTGGGGTGGAGCCCCGCATCTGGCTCCCTGCTCAGCGGGGAGCCTGCTTCCCCCTCTCCCTCTCTGCCTGCCTCTCTGTCTACTTGTGATCTCTGTCAAATAAATAAATAAAATCTTTTTTTAAAAAAGGGGGGAAGAAGTGACATTAAAACTACTTTTTTCCCATAGTCTCTCTCAACTTGTATTGTTTTTATTTGCTATTTAATGTTGTTCTAAAGTAAGGAAAAGTTGAGAATTATAATTGCTAGCATGAATTTTACTATTGAGCAATCAGAGTTTTAGAAGCAAATATAAGAGCCTACACTAAATCACTAAATTATACAATTCTTAATCCATACCTCATGCCTGCATTTGTATTTCATTCTTACCAGAAGAGTGGAAATGCTCCACAAGACGAACTCAGTTATTTTTATTTTATTTCTTGATATGTACACATTTTACCAACACTCTCTGCCTCTGGCCTCTGGATGAGGAAGGAAGGACAGGCAGGAAGATCCATAGGGAATTCTGTTTTTCCCTTTCCTTCTGGCATCATCATTTTCAGTGTGAGAGGTTGGCTACTACAGAAAAGTATCAGGAATAAGAAAGGGTATGGTAGGATTCTTGGTTGGTTGTGTCTTAGAACACCATTGCATTCTTTCTGGTTTCAACAGATGGCTTAGCCTCTGGGGCTGTCAGTGCCTCCACTTAGTTGTAAATGTAACACTTACCTTGTCCTCAGGATGTGTCTCATCAAACTCCTGCACATTGTGGGCCCACTGGAATTCTGTGCTCTGGGGCATCCAGATGCTACAAGAGAAGGGATAGGAAAGGAACTCACCATCGTGCTCTGCTGTCCCACTGGACTTCCAAAACAGAAGCTCACCATGCTCAACAATGGCTAGAGGGAGAAGAGCCTGGAAGAAGATGGCAGAGGAGATGGAGGGGTGGGAGAGGAACCAGATTAAGTCAGTTGTCCGAAATTCTATACATTCTTTCTTCTTTGTCTCCATTTTCTACCCCTTATAATTTTTCACTTTTCTAGGGAGATAGAGATCACTCTGTTGCTATTCCCTCCCTTAATCTCTCTGTTCTAAAACAGCCTGTAACAGCTGGGAGAAGTGCTACCTTTTGCCCACTTTTCTAGATAATATCAATAAAGCAGCCACTGGTCACCAGCACAGCTGGCTCTCCCCATGGTCTCCCACATAAGACTTTTGCCCTTAGTAGAGACAAACATGTTCACTTAATGATTTAAAATGGTTTTGAATTTTAAACTGTTTTAATTCAGGTCACATGAATGTAGGCATTAAATTGTTAGATGAGTAAACATCAGAATTTTTTTTTTTTTTCTAACAACAAAAGACTCTCCTAATTGACACTCCTAAGGAAGAGGTATTTTAAAGGTATATGATTGAAGGGGTGCCTGGGTGTCTCAGTTGTTTAGCGTCTGCCTTAGGTTAAGGTCATGATCCCAGGGTCTTGGGCTCGGGCACCATATCAGGCTCCCTGCTCAGCAGGAAGCCTGCTTCTCCCTCTCCCATTCCCCCTGCTTATACTCCCTCTCTTGCTCTCTCCCTGGGTCAAATAAATAAATAAAATCTTTTTTAAAAAAAATGATACATGATTTAAAAAATTCTGACCTATAAATAGTAATAATTGTTAATGATTCCTCATCAGAACAAGCAGAAATAGTTCCATTATTTAAACACTATATTTTTGAAAATCCTTTAAAAATTATTCCACTATACATCACATAAAAATGTAAGGTAGCATGTGCAAACTGTTTAAAGATTCTTATAATAAGAAAAGCTGGGAAAAGTAGAGTCATATCTTATCAAACCATCTAAGAAATCTTAAGAATGCTGCTTTTCTAGTAATACATAAATATACACGAACATGAGCAAGAATCCAAGTAAAGAAACAGTTCTTATTCATAGGATTGACAGTTTTATTATTACACCAGCCTGAAATAACATATAATGGTGTGTGAGTGTGCACTGGAGTTTCTAAAAGCAGCTTTTAAGATAGGCTTAATGTGAGAAGGGTTCAACTTTCTTCTTTGAATTCTGGAGGATGGGGTCTCCTGGGGATAAAGGGGAAAAGGGGAGATAAACTTTTAATGTAATCTCCATTCTTGCCACAGTTTGTTGTATTTATTTTTTCAGCTATATTTATTGTGTAGCTACCATATGCCAGGATCTGTGGATACAGTGAGGGCCTTAACAAACACATGTTCTGCCTTCAGGGAGCTCAGAGCACAGGCAAAAAACAAAGTATTAGCATGGAGAATGCCACAGGGAAGTAAAAGTATTTAGCAACACTCAGTGGGGAACCTAAAAAGACCAAGGGTGGGAGGTCAGGGAAATCTCACAGGAGGAAGAGGTATTGAAACTAAAGGCTTAGGGATAAGTAAGACACAGCCAGGTAGGAACCGGGAAGTGGAGAATGCTGAGTCAGTAGGAATCCTGAAAAATTCCTCCTGGATCTGACTTCCTCACTTTTTGTAAACTGTGAGTTGAAACTCCTTTTAGATGATCAGCGTAGGATCCGCTGAATTCGTAGATATTTCTAGAACTAAAAAAATTAAATACTTGTTATGATATTGGGTTGGTTTGGATTTTTGAGTGCATAAATAATGGATGGGACTGAGTCAGAGAGGTAAACCAATTGGGCACACTTAGTGGGGGCCAGTAGGGACCAACAGCTACTCCCAGTAAGCTACATGAAAAGGAAGTACAGCGCTTCCTCTCTGGGCCACACCTTCTGGCTCCAGAGAACGCCCTTTTCTGGGTGAGGAAGTTGGCAATAAAAGAGGCTCGTCAGTTGGACCTAAATGTGTGTGTAAATCTTGGTGATACACCTAATTGAAGAAACCAATGATACTTCTATGCTGAGACCTGTGATTGTACCAGGGTTCTCCAGAGAAATAGAACCAATAGGATATATTGATACAGGTATATAGAGATTTATTATGGGAATCAATTCTTCAAGGTATGAAAGCAGAGTTCCATGACCTGCCATCTGCAAGCTGGAGAACCAGGAAAGCCAATAATATAATGCAGTCCCAGCTTAAAGGTCTGAGAACCAGGGCTGCTGATGGTGTAAGTCCCAGTGCAAATCCAAAGGCCTGAAAACCAGAAGTGCCTCTGTCCAAGGGTAGGAGAAGGAGGATGCATCAGCAAAGAGGAAATTCACCCTTTCTTAATCTTCCTGTTCTATTCAGGTCCTTAAGCAACTGGGTAATACCCACCCTCACAGAGGAGGGGGTCTCTCTTTCCTCAAGCCACTGATACAAATGCTAATTTCTTCAGAGATGCCCCCACAGACACTCCCAGAAATAATGTCTCACCAGTTATCTGGGCATCATTTAGACCAATCAAGTCAACACATAAAATGCCAGTCCTTGGCCATCACGATTGTGTGTTAGGCAAAGGGAAGAGCACGTGAAAAGACCCAAGGCTGAAGAGGTACAAGCATCTTTAGGTGACAAGAAATACATAAATAAGGGTGGGGCCAAGTATAAGGGGTGAATAGTGAAGGAGTCTGAGAGTCAGAGAGTTGAGCCAGTAAGATTTTACGTGTTTTGAGATTTTTAAATATTGTAAATGGAAAGTCAGTTAAAATTGTAAGCAGGGAAATGAAATGAATGCTCTGGCTGCAGTACGGAGGACAGACTCTAGGGATATCAACGCCTAAAGGAAGAAAAGTAATCTAAGGGGGAGAGGAGAGTGGCCCAGTGTTGGAGAGTGGCAGTGGGCATGACAAGACCTTGGTGATTTACTCTGTGTGTGTGTTTATGTTTGTGCACGTATATGCGTTTATAGTGAAAAAAAGAGAGGTGAGGTTGACTTCTGTGTTTTCTGCTATGAGAACTGGATGAAAGGCTGGTACAGTCACAAAGAAAAGACATATAGAAAGAGGAGTTGATGCTTATAGGGTTATTCCAGAGGTTACTACAACCTGACATGTCAATTTGTGTGTGACATGAAACTAAGTGTTGCCAGAATAATGATCATAGCCATTTGACAGGAGTATTTTGGAAAATAAAAATATCTGTTAAGGGGAGAAGGCACTCAAGAGATTTTATGGCTAGAAGGGACCTTGACACTGACTTCAATCCTTCCCATAACAACAGCCATTCCCAATCCCGCTCATCTTAATCTTGTCCTTTCTTTCTGAGCTCTAAATATGAATGAATCCATTATGAAACAGGGCAGCACCCTTGAATGGAGATGGCTGCTTCCCTCCCCAGTGTAAAACACAGTCAACCTCCAAGTCAATCAAGTTGAAAGAGATCTAAGAAAAAGATTAAGCTTCACCCCAAACTCATTTTTACTCATTTTGTTAAGTATTTTTTGAATCAACTGGGAAGTGTTGTTATGACACTTATAAGAATGACGATGATCATTTTATCTGCCTTTCTTTATTGCCTACTATGTGCTAGTTACTTCACAAGCATTTACTTCTGAACTCACATAAACCCTACAGGTTTATTATCTCCATTTCTCAGATGAGCAACATAAGATCAAAGCTAAGTGGACCACAAAGGGAACACAGATCTTCACTTTGTCCTCCTTCATATGGTCTAAGCAACTGATCTATAAAACCAACTGTAGCATATTTCAGAAAAAAATCACTTGAAATACATAGAGTGGGGAGTGCTTTTGGTTCTGTCTTAACCTTTTCTTTTTAAATATTCAAAATAATATTTATTTGTGGTTTTTTTCTATGTCTCTAAACATTGTCTTAATCTTTCATTTAAAACTTAGGAGTTTCTACATAAAAGGCTCATGATTGTTTAGCTACAATGATAACACTTTTTTTTTTCATTCACTTGTTTGTGCACATTTGGAATGATCTATTGATACAAATAATAACAAATATTCATTCCATTTTATTAGTGAATCAGATTCCATTGAATAGATGTGCCACAATTTCTTGGTCAGTAGACAGCTTTCTTGAATGCAGTGAGGCCAGAGTCTTTTCATTTTGAAGTTTCACAGAATGTACTAGGGTGTGATGCCTAGGCATACAACTGGCAAACAGGTGTAGGGAATGTGGAGCTCCAAGGTCACCTTGGCCCAGAAGTAACCCCTTCACAGACACATACTCCATGTGGCCTCACAGTGCAGGCATGTTGGAAAATGTAGCTGAATGGACAACTGCTTCCCAGTGATTATTCTATGCAAAAAGGAGGCCAAAACTGGACAGTTAAAGGTCTGTCATGACTATTCAACCCACCAGTCTTTTCCTTTGTAGTTTCTAACTTTGAAGTCATGCTCAAAAGAATAGTTCTTCACTCGGGGATTAGAGAAATAGTCACCAATATTTTTCTAACATTTACAAATCTTCTCAATTTATAATGGAGTTAGGTCCCAGTAAACCCACTGTAACTTGAAAAGGTGTTTAATATCCCTAGTCTACCTAACATGATAGCTTAGCCTAGCCTACCTTACATATACTCAGACCACTTACATTAGCCTACAGTTGGGTAAAATCACCTAACATAAAGCCTATTTTATTAAAAAAAATGTTGACTAGCACTTGTAACTTATTGACTATTATACAGTATTGTACTACTGCACTTAAAGTGAAAAATAGAATGGTTGTATGGGTATAAAACAGTTTTAAGAGTATCAGTTGTTTACTCTCATGACAGCATGGCACACTAAAACTGCCCTACCCAGCATCGCAAGAGAGGATTATCCCAAATGTTACTAGCCCTGTGAAAAGATTCAAATTTAAAATTCCAAGTATGGTTTCTACTGACTGTATATTGCTTTCACACCATTGTAAAGTCAAAATATCTTTAAGTTGAACCATTGTATGTCAGGGACTGTCTGTACCTGTTATTATATTTTTTTAAATCAGATAGCTAAATCTTAAGACCATCCATATGAATACAGCATTATCTCTACCCACAGATCTGAAAGGGCATTTTAATCAAATATAAAAATGACACAAATACACACATAACACTTGGTGCTTTTGTTAAACTTTGTCGTATTCTATTTCTTTTTTGTTCTGGGCTCATATCAGCACTGAATTTTTTTTTTTTTTTTTAGTTTATTTATTTTTGAGAGAGAGAGAGAGAGTGTAGGGAGAGGGGCAGAGGGAGTTGGAGAGAGAATCCTCAAGCAGACTCCCCACTGAGCCCAGAGCCTGAGGTAGGGCTTGAACCCAGGCCCCTGAGGTCATGACCTCAGCCAAAATCAAGAGTTGGCTGCTTAACTGACTGAACCACCCAGGTGCCCCAGCAGTAGACTATTTTAACTATAAAAGTTCTATAATTAAAAAAAAAAATATCTGTGTCTCCCCTTCCAAAATTAGTCTTATTTTTTTCAAAAATTTTCCCATTATATACTCATTTATTCTTCTACATAAATTTCTACTCAACCTTAAGATAACCAGTATTAGAGTCTAATTAGTAAATAGATAGACAGATAGATGATGGAGATTTAGGGTAACTGATATATATTTTTTTTCTTTTAAGAATTTATTTGAGAGAGAGAGAGAGTGAGAGATGGAGAGCACGAATTGGGTAAGGGGCAGAGGGAGAAGCAGACTCCCTGCTGAATGGGGAGTCCAATGAGGGGTTCCATTTCAGGACTCTGGGATCATGACCTGAGCCAAAGGCAAATGTTTAACCAACTGAGCCACCCGGGCACCTGGGGGTAACTGATAAATTTTCAATGCTAATTTTCCTATATAGGAGCCTGGTGTTCATTTTTTCAAATTTTCCTAGGTGTCCCTCAATTATGTTCTCAATTTTAGAAATTTAGTATTAAATATTTGCTGAATGGATTATATCACTATAGTGTGCATATTGTGTACACTGTACACCTTGCATTAAATGTACTCCTAGATATTTTACTTTATACTTTTGCTACCTAATAAAAATATCTCTCTCTCTTCTGCTTTAAACAGGTTATTGCTGGTATATGAGAAAGTTAGTCACTTATTTTAGAATGTACAGCTTATAATTACTTAGAAGAAATCCGTTACTCTCTAGAACCTTCATGACTGGGAATGTGTTGCTGTTGCTTTCATACATGAATGATAGTTTCAATGAATGCAGAATTCTAGGTTCAAAATTTCTTTGTGCTGAGGACTGTGGGGGTGACTCCTACTATCTGACGGCCCTTTTTGTTACTGAGATATCTGGTGCTAACCCTACATTTTCTTCTTTTTGTTCAGCAAGTTATTTTTCTCTGTTGGATGCTCATAGAATTTTTACATTACCAGAAAGTAAAACATTTCACCCAGATACGTTCACATCCAACTCTCTTCATTGATTTTTTTTTTTCTTCTGATGTATCTTAAAATCAGATTTTCAACTTAGGATCTTTTTAACAATGATTTAATAATTTTTGCTCCTTTTTCATGTGACTTGTGAATAAGACAACTTTCTATTATAAAGGTTCTTATTTCCTAGGTATTTCATCCTTATCTCTTACCTTTTCACCATCAAAATTATCTCATGCTTTTCCTCTAAGTTACAGAAAATTTTGAGAACTGGACTTCTCTCTCACTAATTTATTTTCTTGAAGTGCAGAATCTACTCTTCAGTGCTGCCATTGCATTTTATTGTTTTTTAATTAACATATAAGTTACTTGTTTCAGGGTACCGGTCTGTGAATCATCAGTCTTAACACAATTCACAGCACTCACCATAGCACAAACCCTTGCCAATGTCCATCACTCAGCCATCCTATCCTTCCCCTCAACCCCAGCAACCCTCTGTTTTCTTCCCAAGATTAAGAGTCTCTTATGGTTTGTCTCCCTCCCCGGTTACATCTTGTTTCATTTTTCCCTCCCTTCCCCCCACAAACCCCCACCCTGCCTCTCAAATTCCTCATATCAGAGAGATCTTGTGATAATTGCCTTTCTCTGATTGACTTATTTTGCTTAGATAATACCCTCTAGTTCCATCCACACTGTTGCAAATGGCAAGACTTCATTTTTTGATGGCTGCATAGTATTTAATTGTATATATACCACGTCTTCTTTATCCATTCATCTACTGATGGAAATCTAGGGTTTTTTTTTCCCATAGTTTGGCTACTGTGGGCATTGCTGTTATAAACACATACCCTTTGGGATCCATACATTTGTATCTTTAGGGTAAACACCCAGTAGTGAGATTTTTGGATCATAGGTTAGCTCTATTTTCAACTTTTTGAGGAAGCTCCATACTGTTTTCCAGAATGGCTGCACCAGCTTGCATTCCCACCAACAGTGTAGGAGGGTTCCCCTTTCTCCGCAACCTCACCAACATCTGTCATTTCCTGACTGGTTAATTTTAGCCGTTCTGACTGATGTGAGGTGGTATCTCATGGTGATTTTGATTTGTATTTCCCTGATGCCGAGTGATGTGGAGCACTTTTTCATGTGTCTATTGGCCATTTGGATGTCTTCTTTGCAGAAATGTCTGTTCATGTCTTCTGCGCATTTCTTGATTGAATTATTTGTTCTTTGGGTGTTGAGTTTGATAAGTTCTTTATAGATTTTGGATACTAGCCCTTTATCTGTTATGTCATTTGCAAATATCTTCTCCCATTCTTTTGGTTGTCTTTTGGTTTTCTTTGCTATGCAAAAGCTTTTGATCTTGATGAAGTCCCAATAGTTCATTTTTGCCCTTGCTTCCCTTGCCTTTGGCAATGTTTCTAGGAAGAAGTTGCAGCAGCTGAGGTTGAAGAGTTTGTTGTTTGGAGCACCTGGGTGGCTCAGTGGGTTAAAGCCTCTGTCTTCGGCTCAGGACATGATCCCAGGGTCCTGGGATCGAGCCCTGCATCGGGCTCTCTGCTCAGCAGGGAGCCTGCTTCCTCATCTCTCTCTCTCTGCCTGTCTCTCTGCCTACTTGTGATCTCTGTCAAATAAATAAAATCTTTAAAAAAAAAAAGATATTGCTGTTTGTGTTCTCCTCAGGGATTTTGATGGATTCCTCTCTCACATTGAGGTCTTTCATCCATTTTGAGTCTATTTTTGTGTGTGGTGTAAGGAAATGGTCCATCCATTGCATTTTAATTTGGGGAATTTAAAAAGTCTGAAGGCAAGGTTTATTTTATGTAATTGGTGCAGTTAAGCAGCAATTCAGAAAACAATTAGACATACATTTTTTTTTTAACTTCCTGTTAACATTTTAGTAGGTTTACTTCCTGGGGGATATTTACTCTAAATACCTTAGATTGGTGCCTGTGTTAGGAATTAATAAATGTTTCATAAGAATAATGTTATTCTTATTATTTATTTTTATAAAGATTTTATTTATTTGTGAGAGGGAGAGAATGTGAGCATGAGCAGCCAGGGGAGGGACAGAAGGATAAGCAGACTTTGCGCTGAGTGTGGGCCCTAACACGGGGCTCAATCCCAGGACAATGAGATCATGACCTGAGCCAAAATCAGATGCTTAATTGACCGAGCCACTCAGGGGCCCAAAGAGTGATGTTTTTATAACTGAAAATTTGTACCCTTTTACCAAACTCTCTGCATTCCCCCCCACCCTCAGCCAGAGGCAACCACTTTCCTATGTTTCTATGAGCTCAATAAGTGATACCATGCAGTATTTGTCTCTCTGAGGATCTAATGTATAACACAGTGACTATAGCTGATAACACTGTTTGTGTAATTGAAATTTCCAAAGAAAGTAGAACTTAAATGTTCTCACCAAAGGGAAAAAAAAAATAAGTATCTGGGGTGATGAATGTGTTGATTCAATGGGGGGAAATGGTTCACAATGAATATGTGTATCAGATCATGTTGTACACTTTAAATATCTTACAAATTTGTTAACTGTTATCTCTGTAAAGCCGGGAGGAAAAAAGAATATTCTTTTTCTTGCAGTTTTCCCACCCTCAACATGATAATCATGTTTGTTTAGTTCCGCTAAAATAAGTATCAGAAATTGTCCCCATATACCACGTATTGTCCCTAACAAAAGCAGAGGGGGTTTACTTTCAACAGCTTAACTTGATTCAGAGTCCATTTTCCATTTGTGAGGCGGTGAGGGAACTATAACCAGAAGGATCCGCAGCTGCCCCTTGTTTATGGTGGAGACCCAGCAGGCACAGACTCCGCCTGCTTCTCAACTGGTATGACTGTCTTACTGAGAGGACCCTGTGGAAACCTCCTGCTTCACTCACACTCAACAGGCTTTCCCCACCAAATGAAAGGCAGAACTGCCACTTTCTCAAGTTCTGGCTAAAGGAATGTTAACCTTTTCTTTTTTTTTTTTTGTAATCAGATCTCTTGTGGTAGCCCAATGGTAGCTGGGGCATTGCTCCCTGTCCCTCACTATAAACAACTCTCATATGGAGCCCACTGTCTCCATGGTCTCATTAAAGTTAGAACCCCATCCAGGCAGAGCATAGGGCAGGCGATGGCCCTGGCTTCTGGTTCGGGGCACAGCAATTGTATAGTTAGAAGTTCCTTCTGGCCTATCCTAGCTTATTACCATCTCCAACTCCCTCCTCTCTCATCCTAGGGATTTCTCCCTTATCTGTGGGTTTCTGTACTTTTAATAAGTTCCACATAGGCTTTTCCTTTGCGAGGGTAAGTCAAGCTGGTTCATTCTCACCTATGTTAGGTCTCATGTGGATTCCAAATTCCTGAATTCCCTCCGAAAATTTTTTTAAAGATTTTATTGATTTATTTGACAGAGAGAGAGAGTAAAAAAGAGAGAGTACAAGTAAGGGGAGCAGCAGGCAGAGGGAGAGGGAGAAGCAGATGCCTCGCTGAGCAGGGAGCCCAGTGAGGATCTTGATCCCAGGACGGTGGGATTGTGACCTGAGCTGAAGGCAGATGCTTAACTGACTGGACCCCCCAGGTGCTCCTAAATTGCTGTTTTGTGAAGAGTGAGTGCTCTTTCTGTTTTTTTTTTTTCCTTGAATGCTTAATCCAATCTTTCTCTTATTTTCTATTTCTTTGGCCATATCAGTGGAGATGTCAGAGAAGAGGACGTTAAACATGTGAGATCAACTTATTATCTCGAACTAAAGTCTACATTTCTGTATTAGTTTTCCTATTCTAGTCCCATGAACCTTAAATAAAAGTATTTTATACCATTCACCTAAAGAAAATAAAGAAAAAAGGAAAAAAAGAAAAGGAAGAGGAAAGGAAGGAAGGAAGGAAAGAATGTAGGAAGGTAGGGAGGGAAGGAGAAAAGAAGGAAAAGTACCTAGATAGCAAAGCCATCAAAACACCACAGTAACTGGCAAATCTTCCAATGATTAACTTTTTCTAACCAACAAAAGTTTGATAGCCAGTAAAAGCAGTGGTGGACATCTCATACTTTGAAAATTGTCTGAAGGAAAAGTTAGAGTAAAAAGAAAAGTACTGATGTATGTCTAATTTCACTACCCAAAATAAATGCTTCAATCTGCCCAACTCACCCTCTGGATCTACAACAAACCAAAGTCAATGCTGTCCTTTGAGTAGCCTCACGTTGAGGTCTTCGGTCTCTGTGGAAGTCCCTGGAGTAGCTTTAATTTCAAGGATTCTCATTCCACAGCATGACAAGTTGTTAGGGTGTTGCAGACCAAGTCAATCCCTCCAGGTTCACAATGCCATCTTTTAGATTACAAAACTGCACTTAAAATCAGACAGAGCAACTCCGGGCACTCTTGCTCGGTTCTGTGGCCTGCTGGCACGAGAACTCTTGGAAGACAGATTGGTGTCCTGCAGCAGTTCACTGTGCTGGGTGGACCTGAATTCTCCCCGGCACTGGCTCCAGCTGTCCTCCCTTCACACACGGCTGCCTGGCCCTGCCCCCAGAGCTCTGCCTGCATCCCCAGTCACCTGGTATACCCTTTATTCCTGTGCCTCTTAAAGACTTCCCATTTAAAACAGTCAAATGAAATAAATGTTCTCAAAGTTCACTTGTAAGCATGCACCACCATTAAAAAATTAAGCTCCAAATACTTTACTAAATTATGGTATACTACCATGTAGCCACTAAAAATGTTTATGAGAATATTTTTAATGTAAAATTTTAATGATATGGGAAAATTCTATAACATGAACAAAAATAGAGGATATACAGGGAAGTACATAATAGCAACTGCAGAAAAGGAAAAGGCATTCAAACAAGAGTGAAAGAGAATATACCAAGATCATAACAGTTGTTGCTTCAGGATGATAGTATTAGGCATAATGTTTATTTTTTCCAATTTAATACCTCCAAATTTCCATAAAATGCACTTTATTAGGTGATTTGTATTTTTTAATTCTTTAGGAACATCAAATTTTTAATTATTTGAAATGTCAAGGTCACTACATATTATAAACTTCTCTGCATAGTATGATTTAACTAAAAAATGTAGACTTATAAGACATGATGAAAATATGGGAAAATAGTAATAGGCATTCTCTTCTTAGGTGACATAACGAGTGATTGTTACTTTTATTTAATTTCAAAATGCACCTCTATTTTCATACTGTACGTACCTGTGGTATGTTAATTTTATATTAGAAAATAATGTGTGGGGTACCTGGGTGGCTCAGTGGTTAAGCAGCTGCCTTTGGCCCAGGTCATGATCCCAGGGTCCTGGGATTGAGCCCTGCATGGGGCTCCCTGCTCAGCGGGAAGTCTGATTCTCCCTCTCCCACTCCCTCTGCTTGTGTTCCCTCTCCCACTGTCAAATAAATCAGTAAAATCTTTAAAAAAAAAATGTGTAAAACAGGAGAAACAAGAGAACCACTATGATACTAATAAACCAGTGTACTCCAAGTGCTCTAGACAAGTTAGAGTTGTCTTCAGAAATTAAAAATTTTCACTTTATCTCAAGATAATGTATTTCACACTCCCTAATTCACAAGTGGCAAATAGTTTCCCAGAAATATTCTTATCCTAATGTGAAGTCAACCCCAAATGAGGGGAAATCCTTTGAGAAAAGGAAAAAAAAAGTCTAGTGAGAGGCTCATCATTAAACACGGATCCTAGCAGGAGACTCGGACAGAATGAAACCCTTGCTAACATGTACATCCTACTCAAAGTCCACACCATTTGAAGGAACTATCTGCATTCTGCATAAATTAGAAAACCTAATAGGCTTTTTTTTTTTCTTTCAAATTTGAGAAATAAATGGAGGGAATATTATGAAACATTAAATGTACCACAGAGTGTTTGATTTATATCACCAAAATAATCTGTTCATTTGCTTCAAAATTGCCAATTTTCAGCTAAAGATTTTAACAGGTCGAAGGTTGCTTTTCTTTTTTGCACTTTTCATGAAAATCAGGGGGAGAAAAATCCCCAAACAAAATAAAACCATGAAATCTTCAATTTTTTAAAGCTGAAATTTCAGCCTACTCTTTATTTTTCTTTGTTCTCCCACTGAGCTAATTAAACAAAGAACTCCACATTCAAAGCTAGGTTGGGAAAAGAAAGAGAGGGCACAGCCAGTTGGGATTTGGCCCAAGGACCAATAAATAAGGAAGACAATAACAGTTTCCATTACGACTTTATATTCATTCACTAAACTTCTCAAGATAGTAAAATGCATTAATGGGGAAGAGGAAAAAAGAAAATCTCATAATTATCTCACTTAGTGCTTAGAGAAATTATAGCTATTGAAAGGAAAAATTTAAAGTGATTACATTTTAAAATTCATTAGCTTCCAAAGAGGGATCTTCATTTACTATTTTCAAATTGAATTCTAGTGCTGTATATTTTTTTCTTAATATTCTTATTTTTCTACTTTACATCCCATCCCCCAAAAATAATTTACTCAAATAAATGACAGGGAAGTTTTTATCTCTTTCTAATATTATATTTAAAAGTTTTGCTAAATTTAGATAAACATTATAATGTGTGAAATATTTCATCAAGAAAAGCTACACATTTTTTCTGACTCCCTCTTAGTTCTATAATGTTTTCCTATTTTAAAATAAAATACTAGATTAAAAAATAATATAGTCTCATTATTTAGACATTCAAATACAGTTAAAAAAAATTCCTGTCTCTCATTTCTTCTTCCTTCAAATTTAAGTATTAGGTATGTGTCTTTCCACATCTCTTTTTATAATCTACAAACACACACATACAGAGATAGGGGTGTGTATTTTTGTAGGTAATGCTCTGGATATGATTTCATAACTTAATTTCTTCATTTCTTCTCTTATCCTTTCGTGTGGACATACTTCTTATCAGAATAAGTAGATCAATCCCATTCTTCTCAATGGAAGCAGGCAATTCCATTTTTTAACTACCATAATTTAACCAAATAAAATCTCATTGATTAGAGTGTTGATTTTAAGTCTTAAATGAGTACATGCACATATTTAAAAGGTCAAACCAAATGGAATGATCTAAAACAAAGATGAGATGAGACAGCATCCCCAGTATTTTGATTGGGTTTGGATTATTTGCTGCAGAGTCTTACAGTGTGATGAGCTCCTAAGAACAGGGTCCTAAGTACATGCACACAATTTCCCCAAACATGGAGGATCAAAAGACTCTTCTCTAAATTGTGTGTTTTTTTTTTTTAAGCTTTTATAGCTGAATTCATGTTAAATGGAATGGTAACAAGGTATTATCACTGAAATAAAGGCCCAAACTTGCAACTCAAAAGCTGTGTGACTACAACCAGGCCCTTCCATTTTCTTGTCCACACTCTTCTCATTTGTAGACTGAGAGTTGAACTAGCCCATGTCTGCTTCCCCTGGCATTTTAATATTCGAAATCATTGACTACTACACAGACACATGTTGCAGGTATATGGACAGTGCAGTCCTAGAAGCAGACTTCTAACAATCCTTATTTCCAACTCCACTTTTCTACATGACCGCGAGTTATTGTGTGAGACTTGGTCTCCTTCATGCCTTCATTATTTCTGGTACTTGGAAAACTTTGAAAATATGAGGCAACCATCATTAATGGCTTTATAGGTTGTTTTTGTTTGTAGCAAAGAAAACCACGCCTATTAAATTCTAGCATGTGCATCTTAAAATGTAAAATGATCATTCATCCCTCTCCACAATAATCAGAAACAATCTGGAGAAAGCTGGGATGTAGGAATATGTCATACTAAACAGAGCAACCAGCATTTTCTTCTGCACTTGCCAGCCAGAACCTATTCTGAGGGTTCTGGCTGGAATGAGAATCATTCTCATTTTTCTCTTTCTTCTAATGGTTGTAGAGATGGAGGTGTGGGAGATGTTGATCCAAAAGGCTAGATTTGGGCACACAAAGCAGAAAGTCCTACGTAACTCAATCAGGACCTTTAAGCAGGCCTTCTAGCCATTCCATCAGGTCAGAAAATATTGCTGGTAGATCTACCAGAGCCAATATGATTACAATGTTTCTCTCTTTTTCTTACCAGAGGAGACCAACCCAACATTTTGGCCTTATCAGCCCCCGCAGATGCTGCTCAGTGTCTCTTCCTGCCAGTTTTGGCTCAGCACGGTGTCTCCTGGGCCCACTGACTGTCGGTTGCTATAACAACATTGGGCAGAGGAGGAAGGCCTGGCGGAGCAGTGGTTGGGCCAGGTGGAGAGGAGGAGGTAGAACAGAGTGGAGCCACACAGAGTCCTGTGTCCCGAGTCCCAGCAAGAATGATCAGGAGGCAGGTGGCCACAGGAAAAGAGGAAGCTGCTGCAAGAGCAGGGGTGATGTGGAAGCAGCAGAACCAGTTATTGCAAAATAGCAGAATCTGGCCTCAGATGCTGCTGAACTTAAAGAGAAGGAGGAAAAAGCTGGTGCAGAAAAGTGGAAAGAGAAAATAGAAAAGTAAGAGAAACTTTACAGAGAAAACAATTTTAAAAAGTGGGGGAAAAAGGAGGCATTTCTGCAACTGGAAAGATGTCAACTTCAAATATTGCGAATATACTGAAAACATCCTTCATGGTCCATTTCTGCTTGGACTAACATGATTTTAACATGAAATTGGAGAAAAAGGAGAGATCAACTTCAGGACAGAAATGATATGCACCAGTCTTGGTTATGACAGATTACTGGTTCAGGCCTTATTTAAATTTGTGAACTGTGGTTGAAAATACCTAATTTGCCTTCCTCAGTGAATTGTTAATAACTTCAAAGAGTTGAATATTCAAATGCTTGGCAAACTCTAAAACATTCTACCAATGTAGGTACTCATCATTGTCTCTCGATTTTATCATTATCAATATTTAATATGCTTCTCTTTTACCCTCCCAATTTCCTTTACACTATCTTTGGAAGTTTTTTTTTTTTTTTTCATTAATTATAGGATATTTGGACTCGTATATTTTTCTTATTGGAGCAAATGAGATTTACAATCAAATGAAGCTAGATAGCATCCATCTGCCATAGTTACTATCACTAGAAAGGAAATAAATTTGGAACCTAATTCATTTCCAATAGCACTCTCTAATACATTTAATAAAAAAATTCTTTATGTTGTATATCTTTGATGGATTTCCTTTTCTCTGAACCAAAATGTCCCCCCTTAGAAAAGCAAAATAAAATAAAATATATATTGTATAAATTTGTATAAAAGCACCATGCTATAAATGAAAGTGACTTTAGGGATCAACAAGTACAATGTTCCTTAAACTTTAATTTGAGATGAGTCTTCTAGTGATATTGTTAAAATACAAGATTCTAATTTGGACGGTCCATCATAGGTCAAGACGGCAGTTCTAAGAAGTTCTCAGATGTGCTGATACTGTATGTAGGTCCTTGAGAAGAAAGGATCTGTTACAGTGTTAGTCAAAGATTTTGAGTTACAGATCACGTTCTTTTAAGAAAATCCAATGAAACAACTAAAAGCGCAGCTGTGTGCACTGAAGCAATGGTGGGGAGCACAGAGACCTGTCCTCTCACAGTCCCTGGGGGGTTTGGACTAATTTCCTAGTCATTTCCACAGAAAATTTTCATCTTCAGAACATGATATGAAACACACAGTCTAATCTAAAACCTTCTTTTAATCACAAGGAAACAGGGACTCAGGAGAGTTTAAATATCAATAAATGAATTCTTAATATTCTAAATTCATATACAAATACCCAATACACATACATTTAAAACGTTCACCCAATACACATACAATTTAAAACATACACGTACATTTAAAACATTGACACAAGGACATTTGTGTATGTGCTGTAGACACAGTTGCTGCTTTTCAGCATCCAGGCTCTACTTGGGAGGAAGCTAACCAAAAGACAGTCCCTCTCTCTACGGCAGGTAAACTGAGAAAGCAAGTGACCTAGACTCACCGGATAAAAAGCTCATTCCCGCGATTTCAGACCTACATGGAAGGAAGCTAAAACTCAGAGACAGCTAGTTATCATTCATGGTGGAGACACTGGAAGCAAGAATTATTATTAAGAATTATGGTTTGAGGAGTTACTATTCCAGGGAAATAATTTTTAGAAAAACAGAGTGGCCAACATGATAGAAGTAGAGATATACCAAATGGAATAAATAGAGTATAAAAAAGTGGGAGAGCAGAAGAGCTTAAGATAATTGGAGGAAAGGTTTCATTGGTAAGTACACAGGAATGAGGCATACATTTGGGCTGTGTGGGCTAGCCCAGCTGCTACAGGGGCTTAAATGATAACTTGGCATGTTACTTTGGATAATCTCTAAATTCCATGAGGGCTGGATTTTATCCCCAGTCCTAGGCAAAAGGTGAGTCTTTCATATTTGCCAAATGAATGACAGATACATATCTAAACAAACATATATTTAATATCTCTCGTAGGTGCCCTTTAGTAACATGGAGGACAAGTAGAAGTTCACAGGTGAGATTAAAACACTGGCTAAAAGATCATCATGAACTTCAAAAGCATAAAGAAATGGAAGTCAGAAAAATCCTTTCTAAAGTATCTTTGACTTTTTGACTGCTGCTGGTAGTACTGAAGATAATGTAACTAGAATTATGGGGAAATATGGAATGGGACTGTATCATTTCCCTCAAGAAGCTTTCCAAATAAAAGGAAATATAGAATGTATCAAATTTGAAATAAAGACAAATGGTTGCTAAGGAGTTAAGGGACAAGATCACGGTGGTTAGTTTTGGTAAGGAGAGTGAGTGAGAGCCAGAAGTAAAAATTCATCAAATTTTAGCCATATTTATTTGTTTATGATTTACAGTTTTAATGATTTCATGAAAAAATTTTTTTGTTTCTTCATTATATAATTTGTACATCTTTAGATTTGTTCCTTTATGTACCCCAATTTCTTTTATTTCTCATATTTTGGAAATCATTTTTCCAACTAATGGCTAATTTACATGTAAATACCTTTTTTCTTTAATTCTGTATATATCTATATATATCACTTCAAAAATAAAATACATAAATTTGAGAACCCACCCCTCACATACACACACACATAACATGAATAATTTTGCAGTTGTTCACACTCCTACTCTAAGACTTTGTTGGTGTAATCTGGGATCTCTTACCCAGAATATTATCATTTATAAACATTTTTTGTTTCTTCTGAAAGAATTATTTAAATTTTTTCTATTGTTTTTTTAACTCCTCACTACATTAACAACAGTGATTTAAATATTGATTATTTGATTGGTTTTAGTTATTCACCATACTTTCTAACACTTAATCCTCATTATTTAGTTTTTCAGTTTGATTCATTCCTAAATCAGCTGGAATACTTTTTCAATTTTTTTAAATCTTTTTTTCTTTCCAAAAAAGGAATGTGGGTAAAAACATTTGGAGTCCTTTTGTGTCTATTAATATCTCTCTATTACTCCAAATATGAATGATAGCCTATCTGGCTATAACATTCTTGGGTTTCAATATATTTCTCTCAAGAGTCTTGTGTTCATTTCTCTTCCATATTTTTCAAATTGTGGAGGGTCTGATGTCAACTTGAATTTTTTCCTTTTATAAACAAACTTTTTCCCCTATCATCTTGGTTTTTTAATTTTTTTTTAAATTCAAGACTTTCATCATATTTTTAGATAAGTAACTTTCCCTGGGTTTTAAGTCCCCACCACCAAGAAAATACTCTTCTATTATTCCTTTGGTAATTGCATTTCCTATGAACGGTCTGTCTTCTACTGGATGTATTACTGACTTAGGGTTTTCATCGATGCCCTTTATATCTCTGATTGTACATTTATCTCATATTTTATTATAAATTATGGGACAATTTCTCAATCTGGCATTTAATGGTTCATATATCTAGAATGTTCAACATATATATTCTGCCTTCATGCCATTACAAACCTTTGTTAACCATCCTCTTCATCTGAAAGCTATCTTTTCTGATAGGTGCCTTATTCAGATACAAAATAGGCCCCTGAATCAGATACTGCTGAAGATCTCTCATTTTTTGCAGCTAAATTTGTTCCACAGACTTTCAGGAGCATTTATTTTTCACAGGTCTTCTTCTTTTGAACTACTATTTCACATATCTGGTCACATTTCTCTATTCACCTTTACAGTGAGCTATTAGGTATTTCTTCTCTGTTTTGTTTTCAGTACTGAGAGAGGAAGATGCTAATCATGAAATATACTGTGCTTTTCTTTTACACAAAATTAGCAGGAGAAGAAAAGTTTAGGTTTGTAGTGGATTTATTTTGTCAACTCCGATCTTTTTCTTGACGGTGGGAGAAAGGAAGTTTCAACAAGGGAGGTCAAGCCAGGTGGACAGCGCACATGAACCCTGTTGCAGAAGACTGATTCACTGACCTTGCTTGAGCTCTTCCTCTAAGTTGTATGACTACATTCGAAGAGGAAGCAGCATGTGTCACAAAGCATGATGTCAATGCCACACATTTCTGAGAGAGAACACCACTCCTGCGTCAGTGAGCTAGTAACATCCCACTTTCTCCACGGTGTTAGTACTGCCCATTGATTTCTCAATGGCCCACCCTTGCCTCTGGCACTTATGGTAGATTTCCTGAAGCTTGTGGGGTTTTTCCATCATCTCAAATTCTTATCCTCCAGGCAAACTTTTCTATTGCATCTGTTGACTCATAGCTTGATCAGTTCTATCTCAATCCTCTCCCTTATAACATATTTTACAGAATTCCTCCAAGCATCTAGCATAAAAATGTTATCTTCCTGTCACTGTTAGTTCTTTAATGGGTTTTTCTGATTTTATGTATCTTTTTAGTCATCTTAATGGTAAATGGATAACTTACATAGTGAATGGAGACTGCCATATTTATCCCGACTTTCTTGTTTCTCTTAATTTTCTTTTCTGCACATTTCTGGCAGTATAAAAACAAACCATGCTGCTTTTTTTTTTTTTTTTTTTAAAGCTGATTAGTGAACTTTTGAGATTAAATTGAGATTCTGAAATCTCCTAGCTCAGGTCTGTCCAATGGAACTCTCCGCAACAGTAGAAACGTTTTTCTGGGGTGTTCTATTCAGAAGCCACTAGGCTCATGTGGTTATTAAGGACTTGAAATACAGCTCATACAACTGAGGAAAACCAAAACTTAAATTTTATTTTATTTACTTTATTTTCTTAGAGAGAGAGAGAGCATGGGAGCAGCGGGAAGGGCAGAGGAAGAAGGAGAGAATCTTAAGCAGGCTTCATGGTCAGTGCATAGCCCAACATGAGGCTTGATCTCAAAACCCTGAGATCATGACCTGAGCAAAAATCAAGAGTCAGATACTTAACTGCCTGAGCCACCCAGGCACCACTAAATTTTATTTAATTTAAATTTAAACAGCCACATGCACCTAGTGGTTAGTGTATTGGACAGCACAGTTTTAGATAAGCATCCTTGAAGTTCCAACATCTTTGAAAATGGAGTCCCTATGCCTCATCCTAAACTTATAAAATCATAACCCTATGTGTGTTGGTATGGGGGAAGGAGCTGACTTTAAAAAAGCTCTCTCTCTCCATGATTCTTAATATTCACTAAAACAATCTTAGATGGTTAGTTTGGTACCAGGAATAATAGAAATGAGGCTTAGAAGCTAATGACCTTGTGTTTTGCTGAGCTTTAATACAAACTAAATAACTGTGGATTATATACATTAAACGAAATTTGACTGGAAAGTGATGGATCTATGCTACCATCACCCTCCCGTGTCTGAGGTACACATCAACCTGTCAATCACTGAACACTTTTCTACCCAACGCCAAAGCAGAACCTTTCTCAAACAGGTTCCTAGTAACCTCCGAGGATCAATTCTAGAGAGGAAACTTAATTTGTATCTACATCAAACGGTTGACAAACGTTTTCTTTAAGTGGACAGACAGTAAATCTTTTAGGCATTAACGGTCCATATGCTCTTTGTTCCAACGATTCATTCTGCCCACTGGATCATGATATCTGTCACAGATATATACAAATGAATGGGTGCTGCTGTATTCTAATAAAAGTTTTTTTGTGGACATTGAAATTTGAATTTCACATAATTTTTCCATGTAATACTATTTTTTAAAATTTTTTCAACCATTTAAAAATATAAGAACTATTATTAGCTCTTGAATGTAAATAGGCATCAGGCTGGATTTGGTCTCAGGTGGTGGTTTGCGAACTCCCATCTAGATGACAACTAAGTTCTCTTCCATTTTTAATACTCTGTGAGTCCAGGACTTTTTGCTATACATTTCTTGGAGTAGGACATTAGTATGTGCTTTGTCTCTTTATGTCTCCTTAGAACATATCAGGATCTGAGCAATTCAGTATATAAAACACAGACACAATAGTAATAATTTCCTGAGGCAAAATCTCTACAGTATGAGTGGTTCATATATATATATATATATATATATATATATATATATATATATAGCCAGTTACAGTGATGTCTTAGCTTTTTGCCCTTCAATCTACTGAAAACATTTTTAAAGCCTTTCAAATAAATTTCTACTGAATTTCATTTCAGCAAAATAGATCAATAAAACTTTTAAGTTGAAAGTATTCTAGTCATGCCATTTTTACAAAAGAACCAAGAGTCTATATCTAAATTGCAATTATGTTCTAAGTTAGAACAATATTTATTTCTACAACTCTACTACAATTTTAGTTAACATTTAACTTCCTTCTATGCATATTAAAGTGGATGAATAAGCAACAAAAGCAAAAGCTTCTGTAAAAATAAATAAAGGAAACCTCATTTAAAATGGAGTTGGGAAGCCCTGAAAGGGGAGCTCTCATGCACCCCCCCCCAATTCCTTGCAGCTTGCATAACCAGCAGAAAGAAGGAAGATAAGAATTATCTTAACAAGAGAGGACATTTTTCACATTGGAATTTCATCTCCTGCTTTTAAAAAAAAGATGGAAGATCCCTCTCTGCCCTAGCAACAACACATTAACCACAACATGCAACCGACAAGAAACTGCACAACCTCAAACTTTTGTCTTTTTCCAATGAACTTTTGTTTGAAAACAATCTTCACCAATTTCCTTCTGAAACAAAGATGGACATTTCCTTTGTCTCTTCCAACTTGCCTATGGTTCACCATAACTTGCGTGTTCTGAACTGCAATTTCCCTGCTATTCCTGATAAACTCATTTTGCTAGTAAAATAAGTAGCTATTTTTAGGGCTGACACAGATGTGCTAAGAGAGATCCTCGTGAGGATGCCCCCAGACATCAGCTGCTATTCCCCAATAATCCCCACTCTCCACCTTACCCACGAGGTCACTCACATTTCTAGGATAGAACATGTTTTCGTGACTGAGCAGCAATCCCAGGAGGGCTCTGAGACCTGAAATGACATCCCTTTTGCATTTCCCCAACACCTACACACTTCATCTTTGGTTATTTGTCTACCATTATTATTATTGCTGCCTCCACCTAATTCTACACTCTCTTCACATTTCATTTAATACAGAGTCAAGGCAAGAGAAGACAGTTAAACATCAGCACATGATTTTTAGGCACTTTTTTTTTTTTAAAGATTTTTATTTATTTATCCGACAGACAGAGATCACAAGTAGGCAGAGAGGCAGGCAGAGAGAGAGAGGAAGAAGCAGGCTCCCCATTGAGCAGAGAGCCTGATGTGGGGCTCGATCCCAAGACCCTGGGATCATGACCCGAGCTGAAGGCAGAGGCTTTAACCCACTGAGCCACCCAGGCGCCCTTAGGCACTTATATTTTTAAATTAAGGGGCATTCTACTCTTTTCAAGTACTACCATGGGTTTTAAAATTTTGTTTTGATTTGTTTTCTAATGACTTGAAACATTCTCACACATGTTGGGAAGTCGACGATAGTCTTTTCTATAAAGATTATCTTCTTTTGGAAACTATTTTTGTAACTTCTAAACTTGAATTTTAATTTTATTTTTCTCATTTCCCTTTTTAAAATATATTATATCGAATGCAATTTCCAAAGTCTTCTCTACCTAATACTCATGATCCCAACTTATTTAATAAAATTTTTCCCCAAATAAATGGGAAATTACTAGCAACCTCTGACTGGGTTGTTAATTACTATCCTGGGGCCAAGTTGATGTAGCATTGTCAACAATACTAAAAAACCAAAAATATGCAAAACAAACTTACCTACAGATTTGAAAATAAATATACCAAAGTTAAAATGCATAAACCACTTCATGTATACTTATTATTCAGCATTTCGCTTATGTAAAATTTGCAAAAAGACTAAAAATACTGAAGTAGAAAAAAATATTAAAAGAAAATACAGAAGCAACACTTCTCTTATTTCCCATGAATTCCAAACACAAAAAATACTTAGACATTATGATATTCATGAGTCAAATGTAAGAATTTCATAGCTCAAACTAACTTTAAAAATCCTTTTATTTATAGCTAAGAAACAAAGACTGAAAGAGCTGGGTGATTGGTGCTCCTTATCAATAGAATCAGTACAGAGATGTTTTGAAGATAGTTCCTTATCTGCCTGTCACGCAATCAGTCCTGTTAAAGATTTAATTTCAAGTGGCTCTTTTGGGGTCAATAGTAAGCATGATATTAAAAAAATTTTAAAAAGCTCATACTTATGGTACATGGGCTATTTATATTACTTGTAGGCTGAGATAACCAACAGGTGATTTTTTTATTGATATATTAATCTTTCACCCAAAAGCCCCAAATATAAGTAGCCACATTCATGAGGAATTATCCTATGTGACCCACCTAGTACGTCAAGAAATATGAACAGATGACAACCACTAATCATCATCATCTTCAAATTATTTTAAAACAGAAAACATACTTTGCTACACACCAGTATGCCTGGACACAAGTGACCGAAACTGATAATTATTTTTCACTGGGTTAACAGGTATGGTAAGTCAACAGTGAATAAAACGGGGAAAAGGCACAGACTTCAGACACTGAAATACCCAGGTTTAAATGAATGCTTCCCAACACAGCCTATGAGCTCATGAACCTATTTCCTCATGTGCAAACAAATTTATAACATAGTATAGTACTGTTTGTGAAGATGAGTTAAATTTTATGTAAAGTACCTGGTAGATTATCTGAAGTAATATATTCATTCAAAGACAGTATTCTTTCTCCTGTCTGTTACTCCCTGTAGGAGGATCTGTAGTAATTTGCTAAATATTAACATTTTGGCCTGACAGAATTATTACAACTTTACATACCTAACTGCTAGAGTTACTTAAACAAAGATGGTATATAATTGCTGAATTATAAAACCATTAGCCCAAGAGATTAAAAACCATCACAAGAAACTCAAACTTCTTCTCATCTCTCAAGACCACTGAGCCAAAAGTGGAGTGAGTGATTTCCCTTCTGTATCTTATAAGAAGCACAGAAATAGAAGTTTGGAAGAGTCAGACTTCAGACTTCTGGCGAAATGAAACTAGTAGGCTACTTTTTTTTTTTTTTTTTTCCTTTTTAGAAAGAGGAGAGGTTGGGGATTCATGCTCTGACAGCTCATTCAATGACTCTCCAGAAAGTGGTGGGAAAGAATTTGAAAATCGAAACTTCAAAGGAAAATAATATGAACATATCTCTGTGCAATAAATAAGTAGCCCTGCTTTATATGCCAACTCCAACAGCTATTATTAGACCTCACTGGTTAATTAGACAAACATATTTGGCTAATTTCCCTTCAAATTCACCATCAATGTCAACACTTTTGGATAATCCTAAAAGGCTGGGAATTTACAAGTCATAAACATTTAACAAAATAGCTAAGCTTCTTAAAATACTTTTCCCATCTGTGTTAAGCCACAGAAAATCTAACCGGAACAGCATTATATCCCCCAGCCTACATGAGTTTTTATTAGAGATAGTAAGTCACTTAGAGCTCTATGCTGTAAGTGTAAGGGGAGAAACACAACACAACCAAACAAAAACCCGTGTTTTGGTTAATAACCTAAGATTAGTAGAAAAAAGCACGTATTAGTTTATAGCTAAGTGGTCATTTTTCACTGGGCCAAAATATACGTGCTAAACCCTTAACATCTTTTTGTTCAATGATCCAATTGGGAATCACATGTCAACAAGGTTCTGCGCAGTCCTGCTCTGACCATCTCTCCCTCCTTCCTCTGGGCTGAAGCCAGTTTTCCTTCTATGCTTTCCTTGAATTCACCAGCTCTTTCCCTCCCTGGGGACTTCACAAGTGCCTAGACTACTTTTCATCTACCTGTTCCTTCCATCAGCTCTCTGTTTAGACGTTTCCATCACAGAGAGGCTTTCTCTGATTATGCTTCCCCAGTAGATTACTCCTCCCTGGGGATCCTGTGTTACTGCACCAATATCCAGTTCTTTTACTGCATAGCCCATAATACATTATTAATTTGTCCTCCTGTTCAACTTCTGTACCCTGCTGCTCAGTCTATTTTATTTACCAATGTCCACTCAAACCCTAACATGGTACCTGGTGCATGACAGGTATTCAGCAGACAAACCAATCAATTCACAAAGAACACAAAGAATAAACTGATGAAAGAATGGATTGATGAGTCCCTGCTCTACAATCATTTTTGTTTTAAATCAGTACAAATTAAAAATCTCATAGTCTTGTAAGTTCTGCCATGGAGACTATCTCCATAAAGATCTAACAAATTACTATTTAGACTTCTGGTCAGTCTGAGAGTCTTCCATTTAAATATGGATTTTTTAATTTTTATTTTATTTTTTTTAAAGATTTTATTTATTTATTTGACAGAGAGAGATCACAAGTAGACAGAGAGGCAGGCAGAGAGAGAGAGAGAGAGGGAAGCAGGCTCCCTGCTGAGCAGAGAGCCCGATGCGGGACTCGATCCCAGGACCCTGAGATCATGACCTGAGCCGAAGGCAGCGGCCTAACCCACTGAGCCACCCAGGCGCCCCGAAATATGGATTTTTTTAATCAGTAGAACTGAAATGTCCAGTGTATAAATAAATATGAAGAGATTATACAACAGGAAAAACAACTGGTGATAAGAAGCTGCATGGTATTTGGACAATCCATTTATTTTTTAAAACCTCCCTTTGGCATATACGCATACAGTATACTTTTACAGTTTGGAGAAACTACATACCGTTATGCCTACTAGATCTTTCCAAGTGCTCAACTGTCTCTTCTCCTAAACATCATCCTCATGGCCACACTTAGGGTTCCTGCCTAACCATCTCCCTACCCCCAAACCAACAACCAAACATCTACTGTTCTACTCTCATTCCAACCTAATTCAACCCTATACTCACACTCTCCACCCTAGCTCTTCTCTTTTTGACCCAACTTTTAGTACCAAAATTCTTGCTTATTTTTTAGCAAGTTTATTTTTATCCATAAATGTCTTTTCATAGCCTCCTTTCAAATCATCACCTGTGCTGTGAAACTTGGCCTTTCTCCTAATGACCCCTTTAGCACTCTTGCTGGTACTTTTATTCCCCTACTCTACCTAACGGGCTACAAGTCCATACCTTGCTCCCTGGTGCTACTCTCTGATCACAATAACTCTATTTCACTTTTCTACATTCAAAGTCCTTTTCACCATCGTTTATCATCCTTCACAACTCACCATTACCTTCTTCAAACATTTCTGTGCCAGATTCATCATTTTCTTTCTGCCCTTCTCTTTTGTCATCATTAGTAACTTCAACATTACAGTTGATATGCTGACTCACTGCTGTTTACCACCCTTTACTTTCTTTCACATTTGACTTCAACATCCATCAGCCTTTAATGAGTATAATCATATCCTGGGTTTTGACCCAGCACCTCCAAAGTCTGAAATATTTTTGTCTTCTCTGAGTGTGAGCTGATTATAGGTCACATGACCTTCAGCTCCATTTTTTTTTTTAAACTCCATTTTTTAAATTGGGTTTTCGCTTTCACTAGCCTTCTGCTTCCTCATTTTCTAATGCCCCCTGCCAGCACTGCCTCTTGTCCAGTTGGGGCTCTTCGGTTAGTTTGCTTCAATAAAGAGTGACACATTAAGCACCATATTTCCTGGCTTCCTCTCACACATACATTGCTTTCCCCAACCTCTTACTGCTTATGTCCCCTGAAGCTTGTTCTGAATGGGTGCATAGGAAGCTATGTCCTGGTCCTCCGGAAGTGCACAGACCCCATGGAGCTCAGCCTTATGGGAAAATGGGGAGATGTCTTCCATCCAATGTTTCAAATTACTCTTTGTCATTAGTGCTCAAAGTGGCACAAACATAGGTTCAATGTAATACAAATCCTGCCATGAGACAGCTCCCATTTTTTCCTCCCCTGTACAAATTCCTCTGCTACATACACTTCTCCAGGAGACCCCACCCATCACACACAAGCAAAGGATGAACACATATGCAAACTAAACAATCCCATATTAACAACAACATAAACAACAGTTCTTCATCCCATAATTCCTCATAAAACATCCTCCACTCCTCTCCCAGAAATTTTGGCTTGCTCTGTAGATAGATAGTGACACCTCATTTCTGTTTTTCTGGGGAACCACAGTGATTTACATGCACATGCGTGTAGATGAGAGCGCGCACACACCCCCCCCAAAAAGAATACTATGTCCCAATATTGATGTTAAATATCTATTTAAGTCCTCTCATTACACTGAATGCAAGCCATTGAGCACAAACTACTTGCTTTCTCTAGCATTAATGAGTTTATTCTAAGCTTAAGAATTTCCTGAGTAAATAGAGATTCTTGGCTCCCAGTCATAGCAATTCCAACTCAGTAGGTTTGAAGTGGGGCCTTGACTCTGTTTTAACTAGCACCCTAGGTGCTTCTGATTCATAATTTTTAGAATACTGCTTACCATACACCAACGGCTGCTTGGAGCTTAGCTTTAATGAGACATCAATCAATCACAACCAAAATACTATGGGCCTGCCCTTTGGCACATTTGCTTCCTCTGCCAACTACTCACCAGACCTGTGATAGGAAAGAGGAAATCTTTTCCATTCCTTGGAACACAGTATTGGACTAACCAACTCCAGAAACTCAGTGCTGACCTGAGCTGATGACCCTTCCGGGCCCCCTTTCTTTCCCTTATGCAGCACAAAAGGCCAAGTGTGTCTAGAGGCTGATACTGAACTTACTGTAAAATTTCCTCTGTATTCCATAGTGATGCATTATCTATTTGTTTCTGATGTTTATGCTTCTATTTACAGTTCAAATATTACTGCATTCATTAGAGTGCTCAAAATAATATTTAAAATAATGGTAATAATGCACAATCACTTACTGATAAATCATTCATCCTTAAAAAAGAGTTTACTTCAAGTGTACTAAAATGATACTTATCAGAGTATGATGTAGGAATCACCCGTATTGAAAATGTTAAGGGATTCTTGTTTAATAGTCAGATCCCTGAGTCCCTTTAAGTGGTATTAAATAGACTCCAGAAATTTACAAATGTGCCCTTTAACATATAACCTTCTGTGGCTCCAATGCCCACATACAGTTCCCATGTGTCAGTGCCAGCCCCAGGGAGCTAATCAGTTACCAGGAGAACTTTTACAAAGTACTCAAGCTCATGCCTGGTTTAAAAATCAAAATCTCATGGTGATGAAGGTACTATTTGAAGAAGTTTGTAGAATGAATTTTTTTTAAAAAATGGAATTCAGATGTAGATATTAAAGTTAATCCAACTTTTCAGTTCATGGCACATCATCATTAACATATGCAAGGGCCCTTTTTCTTTGGTTTGATTTATTTTGCCCCTTCATGCCAATAGCCCTACTCGGAGTTCATATCCTTTGGTAGGTACAGTTATTGCAAAATAGGTAATGCTATTTGTGTATCTATGTGCTTTTAATTTGCGTAAGTATATCAGATGATAGATTTAATGTTATTTTTTTCATTCAGTAATGTTTTTTAACAGTTGCACATGTTGCTGCATGTTTGAGAGTAATTCATGTGCTAAGTCATTGTTTCTAACTGCTGTGTAGCATTACATGCATGCATCCACACATCCAAGAAATTTCATTTATCCATTTATCTATTCCCCTGGGGAGAGATATCTAGGTTGCTTCCAGTATGCCACCATGATAAAAAAAAAAAACAAAAAACAAAAAACAAAAACAAAACAAAACAACTATAAACAAGTATTTTTCTGAACAATATGGTGAGGGGAGAGATTGCTGAATTATGAAAATTTCTCTTAGTTTCACCTCTAACTGTTAGATTGCCCTGAAGACCCCACTGCATTGAGCTTACGTATTTACTAGCAAGTGAGGCTGAGAACTTTTTCATGGACCTCTTAGTTACCCAAAACTCCCCTTTTATGGATCATTTATCCATATATGTAAGGACCATTTTTCTACTAGTCTGCATATTTTTATTTTTGATTTAAAAAAAAATTCATTGAGGTATGATCGATGTGCAAAAAGCTAATACATATTTAATGTATACAACTGGATGTTTTTGGAGATAAATATATATCATGATAAACAATCACTATACTCTATATCATAAACATATCTATCACTTCCAGAAGTTTTCTCTCACCTTCTTTTATAATTTATTTTCATGATAAGAACACTTTTAGGATTTACCCTCTTAGCAAATTTTTAAGTATACAATAACAGTATTATTAACTATAGCCTCTGTGCTACATAGGAGATCTCCAGGACTTCTTTATTTTACATTAAAAAAACTTTGTATCCTTTGAAAACTCTGTACCTCCTATGGTACATCCTACCATAATTCTTACTGGAATTGATGTGAATTGATAGATGAATCCGTGTTAATAAACATACTGTATCTCTCCACTTAGTCAGATATTCTTCCCTATTTAATATATTTTTATTTACTTTACAAATGCATTGTATTTTTTCTACTCTATTTCTCATGATGTTATTACTAGAATAAGGGAAAACAATATTTCTAAGGGAAATGTTGTGTATTTGATTATTTTGTTCTTTGTTATTTCAAAACGTTGCCTGTTGCTTTTGAGGGATTTTTCTTAGTAAATAATCATATAATGTATAAAAAATGTTTGCATCATCCCTTCAGATATTTCCTCTTATTCCTTTTTCTTATCTTATAGTATTGCTCGGTACTTTTGAAAGTCTCTTGAATGATTCTGATGATAATAGGTTCATCTAAATTCTCTTACTAAGGGATGCCTGGGTGGCTCAGTCAGTTAAGTGGCTGCCTTTGGCTCAGGTAATGATCCCAGTGTCCTGGGATCGAGTCCCATATCGGGCTCCTTGCTCCACAGGGAGCCTGCCTCTCCCTCTGCCTGCCACTCTGCCTGGCCTGTACTCTCTCTATCTCTCTGACAAATAAATAAATAAAATCTTTAAAAAAAATAAAAATAAATTCTCTTACTAAGTTGAATGTTTGATCCAAGTTTTTGGTAAAGGCTTTATTAACTGTAAATATGGTTTTACTTTGTCTCTGAATTTTTTATTATAAATGTTTTAAGATTTATTTATTTATTTGAGAGAGAAAGCAAGCACAAGCAGAAGGAGCAGAGGGCGAGGGAGAGAGAATCCCGAGCAGACTACCCTGAGCACAGAGCCCAATGTGGTGCTCGATCTCATCACTCCGAGATTACAACCTGAGCCAAAACCAAGATTCTGATGCATAGCTGACTGTGCCACCCAGGTGCCTCATACATGTGTTTAATCAAATTTAATCAAATGTTTTTTCTCAGTTTTTAAGATAATCAATGTGTTCTTTCATGGTCCATGACATGGCAAATTATGGTGACATCATGGTAAATTATGGTGACTGATTTCTGATAACAAGGCATACTTGTCCTTTTTGGATAAACCTGAATGTGACATACTGCAATAATATATATAATTTTAAACATATATTTATAATTATATAAATTCAAACATAAAATATATGATACACTTATTCAAACATAAAATATATGATACATTTTGTATATGATACAAAATCCTAACATTTATGCAGGATTTTGCATGTATTTTAATAAGTGGGATGGACTCTGCATTTCATTTCCCTATATCAACTTTATCTTCTGTTGGTATCAAAGTAATACAAACCATGTATTTTCTTTAAAAAACCACTGATGTGCACTTGCTGTGATGAGCACCGGGTGTTATATGCAACTAATGAATTATTGAACACTACATCAAAAACAAATGATGTACTTTATGCAGCTAATTGAAAATAATTTAAAAAATAAATGTTTTCATTCCCTAAAAAGGTAAACATTTAAAAATTAAAAAAAAAGACTTGTATAAGCTAAAGATGATATAATGCTTAAAAGTTTGAAAGAATTTACTTAAAATACCATCCGAGTTTCTGCATTAGAGAAAAAAGGTTGAATAGTATTTCAATTTATTTAATGGCTTTTCTGTTTTGTCTCTGTTGTACTGGCAATCTTATGATTGAGAAAACCATATTTTAGTAAGATTTTAATATATATTGTAATTTAAAACTATTGTGAATATATATATATATATATTTTTTTTTTTAAGATTTTATTCATTTATTTGACAGAGAGAGATCACAAGCAGGCAGAGAGGCAGGCAGAGAGACAGGAGGAAGCAGGCTCCCCGATGAGCAAGGAGCCCGATGTGGGACTCGATCCCAGGACTCTGAGATCATGACCTGAGCCGAAGGCAGCGGCCCAACCCACTGAGCCACCCAGGCGCCCCAATGAATATATATATTTTTTAATTTAAATTTTATTATTATTATTTTTTAAACATATAATATAATTTTATCCCCAGGGGTACAGGTCTGTGAATCGCCAGGTTTACACATTTCACAGCACTCACCATAGCACATACCCTCCCCAATGTCCATAACCCCACCCCCCTCTCCCATGTGTATATATTTTTAATTCTACCTTTTACTTTTTTTTTCTCAGAGCCACATTTTTCTCCCATTTATCTTAAAAAACCCGGATTTTTCTTTAATCTTCCCTATTGCTTATATTCTCTGTCATTTATCTGTCATTATCTTTAGTAGTTTTTCTTATCTCTTTGAGTTTATTTTGAAACTCCTCCTCATATTGAGTTGAAAGCTTTGCTCATTAACTTTCTGTATTTCTTCCTTTTTGATAATGTACTTAAGTCTTTCAATTTTTCTGTTTCTTTAGCTGTATTTATGAAATTTTGACATGCTTTTTCATTCAGTCCTAAGAATTTTATCTTTTTTATGGCTTCTTCAACACAAATATTATTAAATAGCATAATTTTTAGTTTTTAAGCTATTATTTGTTATTGATTTCCAATTTTATTGTCTTGGGTTAGAAAACAGATGCCGATTCTTTATTCAGACACACAGTTTGTATATGTGGGGGGAGGATTACATGTCTTCAAAAATAATATGGAGGGGCACCTGGGTGGCTCAGTGGGTTAAAGCCTCTGCCTTTGGCTCAGGTCATGATCCCAGGGTCCTGGGATCAAGCCTCACATCGGGCTCTCTGCCCAGCGGGGAGCCTGCTTCCTTTCCTCTCTCTCTGCCTGCCTTAAAAAAAAAAAAAAAGAACAAAAAATAATAATATGGAAACTCTTTTGTTGGGTATAAATTCCCCTTATTTCTATCAGTTAAAAAACACATCATTGTTGCCTTATTCCATAACTTTGCTTTCTTTTTTGTATTGTGATCTTTGGTTTTGATGATCCAAAATTTCATTTTAATAGATCTTTACCTTGGTGTTTTTCCCCCTTAGCAATATTCTTTCACACTTAATGTCATTTTAGCCTGAGGTATTTCATTTTTCTTAAACTATGGTAAAACCTCTATGATTAGCTTGACAATTATTTCCTTCCTTCCACTTATTTTTATCTCTTATTTCAAGAATCCTAGTATTTACATACTGACAATTCTACCTTTATACCTCTTAAATTAAAAAAAAAAAAGTTCATCTCTTTATCCTTTCTTGTTGGCTCCATTAGTAATTTATCCATCTGATTTTACAGAAACCTATTCATTCTGTGGCTGTTTCTATTCTACTATTCAACATCTTTTTATTGAGTTTTTAATCTATTATGCCATTTCATACTTTATTTTTACTATAAAAACTTCTGGCTCCTTTTATCAGTATCTTTTCTTACCTCTTGGATAAACTTAATGTGCTGATTTTAAAAAGTTATCTTCTCTAGACATATCTACTTCTTGTGGAATATAGGTTTTTCAGATTTTTGTCTCTCTCTTAAAGGAGTTATATTCCTCAGAGATTTTATTCTTCCCTAGGATCTCATATTCCTTACCCAGCAATATACGGCCATAGGGAGAGATTGAAATCCAGACACCAACATGCCCCTTCTGATAAATTTAAAGCTTTTGTCGTGACAGCCTGGGTTTCATTGTTCTTGGTTAGCCAAACCCTCAACAAATGGCCCTGACCACAGAAAATCTCCCCGTATCCCTACCTGGGTACTGCTTCGTCCCTAAAGCTATGTCCCATGCTTATAATCGCTTAGACCTTGGAGTCCAAAGGAGGATGGGGGAGGTATGAAGGAAGGAATATGCAAGAGTTTGCTGGGCTACTTACTGTAATCCACTCACTAAAATCTCAAACATTGTAGGGAAAAATCCCTGAACAGCTCTTGGCAAATGTGGCCTATTTTCTGTGTCACGGTGAAATGGGAGAGGACAATCGTCTCACCTAGTAATGTGCACAGCACCGGGGTCTGCAAAAACACACAATGCATGCCGTGAAAAGGTCTTACCCTGCCGTGACCCCTAGAATTTCTTCCCTCTGGGTTGCGCCATCACCCTTCCATCAATCCTACCCTCTTTTCCTGAGGTTTCTCAGGATGTAACACTAGGACTCCTGTTTCCATGGCATCACTACATATGTAGCATTTATAGGGTTGAGAAGGAAATCAGAGGATTATGTTCGTTTGCTATCATGACAGACACTAAAATCTACCCCAGGTTTTTCTTTCTTTTTTTTTTTTAAAGATTTAATTTATTTATTTGAGGGAGAGAAAGAGTGAGTAAGAGCATGAAATGGGAGAAGGTCAGGAGGAGAAGCAGACTCCCGGTGGAGCTGTGAGCCCGCTGTGGGACTCGATCCCAGGACTCCAGAATCATGATCTGAGCTGAAGGCAGTCACTTAACCAACTGAGCCACCCAGGTGCCCTCCCCAGGTTTTCCTAATAGATGAATTTCCTCCCATATTGAAAAACTTTAATATTTGTCCACAATTTGGACATATTTGGACAAATATTTGGCTATCAGTTTATAAAATCTAGTGTTGCTTTTCTTAAAAAACAAAGTCAAAATGCTTTTATAATTACCTGAAATCCATGTTTTTTTTTTAATTTTTATTTTTTCAGCATAACAATATTCATTATTTTTGCACCACACCCAGTGCTCTATGCAATCCGTGCCCTCTACAATACCCACCACCTGGTGCCCCCAACCTCCCACCCCCCACCCCTTCAAAATTCTCAGATCGTTTTTCAGAGTCCATAGTCTCTCATGGTTCACCTCCCCTTCCAATTTCCCTCAACTCCCTTCTCCTCTCCATCTCCCCTTGTCCTCCATGCTTGAAATCCATGTTTTTAAAGAATATATATGCAGTTTTTCAAGACATCTATAGTAACATTATGCAGATTATATTATATTGATAGGGTCTCCTATATTTAAACATCTGTATTACTGGATATATCTTACTTGATAATGGTGGATCATTTTTTCATTTTTTTAAAATTTATCTCTTCATTTTTTATTTAAGGCTTTCTTATCTACTTTTATAAGTGAAATCTCTATTATCTCAAAAAACTTTGAAGTTTTTATTTAAGTTCCAGCTAGCTAACATACAGTGTAGTGTCAGTTTCAGGTGTACAATATAGTGATTCAACACTTCCATACAACACCCAGTGCTTATCACAAGGGCCCTCCTTCATCCCCATCACCTATTTAACCCATCCCTCCACCCATCTCCCCCTTTTTTTTTTTTTTAAAGATTTTATTTATTTGTCAGAGAGAGAGGAGAGCGAGCGAGCACAGGCAGACAGAATGGCAGGCAGAGGCAGAGGGAGAAGCAGGCTCCCCGCCAAACAAGGAGCCCTATGTGGGACTCGATCCCAGGACGCTGGGATCATGACCTGAGCCAAAGGCAGCTGCTTAACCAACTGAGCCACCCAGGCGTCCCCCATCTCCCCCTTTTTAACCATCAGTTTGTTCTTTAGAGTTAAGAGTCTGTTTCTTGGTTTGCCACTCTCTCTCTCTTTTTTTTTTTTAATCTGCTTTGCTTGTTTTGTTCCATGTATGAGTGAAATCACATGGTATTTGTCTTTGTCTGACTGACTTACTTTGCTTAACATATATAAGACTCTCTAACTCCATCCACATTGTTGCTAATAGCAAGAGTTTCTTACTTTTGATGGCTGAGCAATATTCTAATATATATATAGATAGACACATACATACATACCACGTCTTCTTTACCCATTCATCAGCTGATGGACACTTGGGCTGTTCAAGAGTTTGGCTATGGCAGACAATGCCGCTATAAACATTAGGGTGCATGTATCCCTCTGAATTAGTATTTTTGTATTCTTTGGGGGAAATACCTACTAGAGCAATTGCTGGATGATAGGGTAGTCCTATTTTTAACTTTTTGAGGAAACTCCATACTGTTTTCCAGTGTGGTTGCATCAGTTTGCATTCCCACCAACCTTGTAAGAGGATTCCTTTTTGTCCATATCCTTGCCAACACCTGTTGTTTCTTGCGTTAATTATAGCCATTCTGACAGGTGTGAGGTGATATCTAATTATATTGATTTGTATTTCCCTGATGATCAGTGATGTTGAGCATCTTTTCATGTCTGTTGGCCATCTGTATGTCTTCTTTGGAAAAGTGTCTATTCATGTCTTCTGCCCATTTTTTAACTGGATTACTTGTTTTTGTTTTTTTTTTTTTAATTTTTTTTTTTTTTAAGATTTTATTTATTTATTTGACAGAGATTACAAGTAGGCAGAGAGGCAGGCAGAGAGAGAGGAGGAAGCAGGCTCCCTGCTGAGCAGAGAGCCCGATGTGGGGCTCGATCCCAGGACTCTGAGATCATGACCTGAGCTGAAGGCAGAGGCTCTAACCCACTGAGCCACCCAGGCGCCCCATGGATTACTTGTTTTTTGAGTGTTGAGTTTTGTAAGTTCTTTATAGGTTTGGATACAAAACCTTTATCACGTATGTTGTTGGCAAATAAGTTGTAGGTTAATTTCTCATCTTTAGTTCTCTAATCCGCTTGAGTTTATTTTTGTGTATGGTGTGAGAAAGTGGTCCAGTTTCATTGTTTCGTATGTTGGTATCCAGTTGCCCCAACACCACTTGTTGAAGAGACTATTTTTTTCCTATTGGATATTTTTCCTTGTTTTGCTAAAGATTAATAGATCATATAGTTGTGGGTTCATTCCTGGGTTTTCTTCTGTTCCATTAATCTATGTGTCTACTTTGTGCCAGTACCATACTATTTGGTCACTATTGCTTTCTAATATATCTTGAAAACTACAAAACACTGAGGAAAGAAATTTAAGAGAATACAAAGAAGTGGAAATATATTCCATACTCATGGATTGGAAGAACAAATATTGTTAAAATTCCTATACTACCCAAAGCAACCTACATATTTAATACAATATCTATCAAACACCAACAGCATTTTTCACAGAACTAGAACAAATAATCTCAAAATATGTATAGACCTACAAAAGATCTAGAATGCTAGAGCTATCTGGAAAAAGAAAAGCTGGAGGCATTAAAATTTGGAACTTTAGGTTATATTTTCAAATTGTCTTCATGGAGTGTTATTTTATTTAAGAAACTGTCACATTTTCTTATAAGAATAAGAGACAGCATCCTATATCTATCCCTTGAATGCTGAAGGAATTAACTAGTTAATGTATCTATGGAATGGACTATATGAAATTTCCAATATTCAATTAGTTTTGACCTAGAAAAACAGACATTTCATATGGCTTCACCCAAGACTGTTAGGAAGAACACTCCTTAAAGTAGTTCTAAGCAAGTTTTTACTTCACTAGGAGTAAACATTGACATACTGGTATTACTATTTTGATTAAGTGGAAAAGTATTCTTAATTTCTCTCCCAAACCTACCACACACATTTGGAATGATATACAGATGTATACTTTAAGATCAATTCTAGAAAAATTTTTTTTAAAAATCCCTTCATTTACTAATTTTCTAGCCTGTGATGTTCTAGACAAACACAGCAAAATTAGTTTCATCTATTACTTGTCTTATTCATTCTGGCCTTTCTTTCAAGGCAAAGTACATGGGAAAAACAAAACAAAACAGTGAACCAAGAACTCATGGGAGAGTCTTTCAAGTTCATTTTCTGGGTGAATGCTTCTCTATCCGACCACCAGAACAGAGGAGCTTCCAGGAAGTTAGAGAATTGAAAAATAAGGAAAAAGAATGAGTCACAAGAGGGTCTTATCATTTTACTAAGAGGGAGATTGGATAAAGAACTTGGAAAACCACCACAGCTTCTTATATGCATGTGCAGTTATCACAGAGTATTTTATTTCTCAAATTAAACATGCACTATAATTATTTCGTGAGGCTATGAAATTCTTCTAAAAATAAAGATTATTAAAATGCCACAGGTCATGTTAACGTAAAGAGTTTGTCTTAAAATTCAACTGTATGATAGAAATTTGGGGATTTTAATAAAGAAGTCCCTTTGGGTTGAGTCCAATATAGACCTTCCACAAAAATATTCTGTTTTAAAAGCAAAAGATAGAACATATGTTTCCAGGGCAAAAAAACTGAAAACTAATTGTGATCCTGTATCAAACTGTTAACAATTGGCTTTTTGTATATAGAAAACAATTTTAAAAGGTAAGCTAGTGGAGAGAAATAAGTATTCACGTACTGTACCTTCAGAAAACACGTTTCAGAATGTACTCACTGATTCTAGGATTGTTTGGGCTCTTCAGACACAAGCTTGTGTTTCAGAAACCTTTCTCTCCATTGCCTCTGTTCTTGCTCTTCCTGTGGTCATGATGGCTTCCAGCTCTCCTGCTCTGAGAATCCAAATCTATTGCTTCTTTCATTACCTGTTTCAAAGCTCATCTTTTAAAGAAGGATCTTCTAAATATTCTGCAACTCTACTTCTCACTCTATTGACTATTCTCAGGTAGGAGAGTGGATAGTACTCCCAGGAAAGTGAGTTACAGCCTCTCAAGTCCACCAGACTCTCTATCATCCCTTAAATTTTCATTATTAAAGACTCTTCTTGTGTGTCATACATTACCCTCTCCTTGATATCCTTTTTTTAAAATACAAGACTCTGTGGGGAAGAGCTAACATTAGACCCCTAATACTGTAGTATGATTAAGATTAGACTATATCCCTTTGGCTCAGAGCTCTTAGCAGAGTTCTAAGTACCTAGGACAGAGAAAGGATGATGAAAAAAAAAAAAAAAGAGAGAGAGAGAGAATGTATATAGTGAGAGCAGCTCACCATTTTTTTTTGCTCTCCTAATTTAGCACATAACTATATTTTGGTTCAGTGTCAAAGGTAAGATTATGGGGATATAGCAAAATTGCCTAGATTCAAAACCAGGTGCTACCACTTACTGTATTTGTAATACTGGGCAAAATATTTAATTTTCCTATTTCTTGGTTGCCTCATTTGTAGACTGAAAACAATGTACCTACCTTGTTGTTGTGAGCCCTACATGAGATACTGCATATAAATTCTTAGAACAGTGGGTGGTACAGAATAAACAGGCAATATTATCTTTCTTTGCTTTTATCTGCCTTGTTTCATGCAATATGTGCAGCTCCAAGGCCCAGGATTCTGATGTTTTAATGGATTCACAGTTGAAATCTGCACTTGCCTCTCTCTTTATATAATAATCCATACCTTTGTCAATAAGTAGGTTGGTGATTGCCTGGGAAACCTGTCCTGCCTCTTCATGAACACGTTTTCCTAAAGACCAAGCTCTCTGTTAAGTCACAGCCTGGTTGTTATTAGCTTAGAACAGTGGGAAACTTGAAAATACAGAGTAGTTAATTTACCACTACATCTCAGTGCCTCATGCAGCATCTGGAAAATGACAACCATGGGAAATACTAGCTGGACTGAAAATATACTATTGTGATAATAATAGTAACACTTGGGGTTTACCCTGATATGTTAGTTTGCTAAGGCATTTTTCTGATAAACTGGAAGTATTCTATACACCTTGTCAACTATATGATATTATACTCGTTTCACATGGTTTTGAATTGGAAAATTACCCCCATTTAGAACTAAAAAGACATTTACTAAATGCCACTAGGTGCTAGGCCTAGTGTTGGAAAATTACGAAAAAAGAAGACACAGCTCCAACTCTGTCCCACCTCCCTCTCTTAAGTACAGCTGGCAGTTCTATTCCTTAAGTACAACATTTCCCCTCTTTGCTCTATGGCCCACTCTCAATTCTCCATGTCATGTCCTTTTATAGTGAGAATGACTCCATAATCACATACACAGGTTTTATTCACACTTGATTGCAAAATTTACCAAGACTTTTCTTAATGCTGCTGATCCTACTTTTTTACCCTGAATTGCAATAGCTTAATAATTGCAATGTACTTTGCAATAATAATAATACTTCATTTTAATCAGTGACAAAGATAAAAACAAACCATGTTATATTATCTTTAAACTGTGTGATATTATACGTTCTCTAAATAACAGAGCTATCCATGCTTTGCCCACTTTCCTATACCAAACATGTGCTAAAAAGTTGTATTTATATATTTATTTGGTCGTATTTAGTAGTTGTATAAATATGCATTTACTCTGAGCTTTTCCTGGTACCCTCCTTAGGGCTACATGGAACTCTCTAGTTTCCCTTTGTGGTTAAGTACATATTTTTTTTGAAATCTGAGTTCATAAGAAAATCTTCTTCCCAGAAGCCACATACTCCAAATAATCTTTCTGCTATCTTCTCACTGGAATGGCATTTATCTCCCAAGGTTCTCCTCATTTTCTAATCAACAGCCACTGAAGGACAGCACAGTATATCCAAAAGAGTATGGACTCTGAGTTTCTAAGTTCCTGCATTAATAACAACTGCCTATCGTATACTTATTAATCTCTGAGTCATTATTTCTCCATCTGAAAAATGGGGCTAGTAAATCCTCCATCCATGAACTGGATTTTAAGAAGCCTCAAGGAGATGATGGCTGCAGAATGCTTGGAAGAGTTTGATGAATGTTAACTCTTCTATCCCCATTTTGCTGACAGGATTAAAGGCCAGAGTAACCATTCCCCTGTGGATTCTTCTGGCTCTTCAGTCATAAAAGAGTCTTCTGGGTACATCAAGAATGTATTAACTGTTCAGCATTTAGAAGAAAGACACTGCCAACAGAAGACTAATTTCAATTCAAAAAGCATTTTGCTAGAATCTAAGGGGATTCAAAGATGAGAAAGATAAGGTTTCTGACACTAATAGCCTGAATACTTGAGTTATAATCTATATTAGGAAAGCATCAGTTGTATCCTCTCTTTCTCTGAGCACTCTGTGGTATCTCTCAGCAACATCATTTACTTTACTTCTTCTCTTATTTGTCAACAACCCTTTTAATATACTGTTTAACACATCATTGTATTTTTAATGCACAATCCGCTTTGTACATTAGATCTCTTTACTTTAAGACAGAGCTCATCTCCTTTTCCACGGCAGTCTACATCCCTAAGATTCATCCCACCAAACTTTAGTGCTATCCATGTATGGACTTCGCTTATGTAAAACTGACTATATTAATCAAATGCCACATGCTGAGTGGTTCATGTCAAAACCCCAAAAGATAATTTAGACTCTGTGAGGTTAAATAGGTGCATAAGGTAAATGCCATGCACTGATAAAGAAGGAGGCTAAAGTGTTTCTAAAAGAAGATGGAATCAGTAGCACAGGCCTAGATACCACAATAAGTGGGGAGGGGTAGCTAAGAGAATAAGGGGTGAATTTTGAAGTTGAATAGAAGAGCAAAGACCCAGGCCAGCAGGCAACAGAGATGAACCAAAGAAAACAGTGTCATTACAAGTTGAGATCCCAGGGGAATTATAAAGTCAGAAGGAAATGGGAAACACTGGAGTCAGAATTGGTTGGAGGACCAAGGAAATCAAGATATTTAAACAAATCAGATACTTTCTGTGGTAGCCTTGCTCTGTCCAGTTTTTAAGGTGTACTCTTACTCCAGAGTGACTGAGTACTCACATGATTCCCGACAAGCTCAGCTGAAGTTATGAATACTGCTCAGGAACTATCTATAGCACTTCTGAGAATTGCAGTTCAGTGTCCCATCCTATATCTTAGGTTGTAATTCACCTTCCTCCACAAATTTCCAATTTAAGCCTTGCTCGATCAGTTTGCCACACATATTTTTCTCTCAAGCTGATGTGAGCTAATAATATGGTACAATAGTTAAGCAAGTGAACATAATTGCATATACTTTTAATATTAATATAAATTTACAGTCCAGATAATAGAACTCCTGGAGCTTATGGTTTTCAAGACTCATTTAAAGTACTTTGTGAAATTTGGGGCTGTGCTTTTAAGGAATCTTTGAAACACTGAAAAAGGACAACAAGAATAGTAAAAGTTCTACAGATTTTTTTTTGGAATTGAAATGTCTGATGAACCTGGTTTTTACTGAAGAATACTAAAAGAAGAGATGCTAGATGATCCTTGGTATTTGAAATATTCACATGTTAATAGGATAGACTCTGTAGCAAAACTAGGAAAAACAGAAAGATATTATAAGAAAGAAATCAGAAGCCCCTATGTTGGCAACGGAGGTGTCGAAACTATAAAGCAAAGGCTGGTGCCTTGAGGTAGCATGCATTCTTTCTAGCCTTCAGTTCAACATCACTCCTTATACCTTTCATATAGGCCTTCAGTAGAGGCCAGGTGCTGAACTAAAATAAGACATTTTGATTTCCCGTTTCCTATTCTTATTACCTTTGATCTTAGCTATTATTTCAGTCCTTGCCCTGCTCTTCCTATCTGAAGCAATTTGGGGTATTTTTTTTTTTCTTCCCAGCTACCATCTTCTCTCTCCTTGATAATGATTATTTCTCCCTCAGGCTACCCCAAGTTTGACCCATCAACTCCGTCACCACTCCCCTACAATTGGCATTTGGTGTTCAAGCAGAAACAAAAACAAAAACAAAACTATCAGAAATTATATTTAAAAAAAAAAAAACACAAACCTGCATCAAGTAAGAAATTAAATACTGAAGATTTGTGTCGCCCTCCAAAGTTAAGACATAAAGTCTTATTAAACACATTAAAATTATTGCCAACTCCATAGAAACAAATTTCTTTCTTCTGGGAGAATAACTGAGGAGAAAATCTTTACATTTTTAGTTGTTTTTGCTTTTATGTTTTTTAAAGATTTTATTTATTTATTAATGAGACAGAGAAAAAGAGAGGCTGAGGGAGAAGAAGGCTCCCTGCAGAGCAGGGAGCCCAATGCTGGAGTAGATCCCCGGACCCCGAGATCATGACCTAGCTAAAGGCAGATGCTTAACAACTGAGCCACCTAAGTGCCCCATTTTTAGTTGTTTTAACCCAAGTAAAACTACGTTCTTTGTGTAATTACTGTGAATTAGCAACTATGGAGGGAATCAATGAAAAAAAAATTACCAAGTAGATTAGGATTTTTACTGACAGCACAGTGATTCCACAGAGGCTGGACACCACTTTGCGGGGGTTTTCTGACTCATTTTGCATTCATTTTCAGGTAAAACACAAGCAATTTATAAGTGATATTTAAAGTAAGGACTACCAAATACCAAAATACATTATGCCCTCACTCATTCCCTCACTGACAGTCTGGGCTGCTTTTTTCAGTTGGGAGAATGGGATGGAAACAGAACGAATATATACGCTCTGCATTCAATCCTGGACAAGGGGGTTGTTTCTACCACGTGGGTTGGTGGAAGTAAATCAAGGTCTTAGCTTTGCCCCGGTTCAGACACCAACTACCACCTTGAAACGTCTGGTTATCCTTACGGGCACTGTTCAGATCCGGATAATCTAGGGTTCAAGAAGAAAACTGTAGCGACCGTGAGATGAAGCCAAGCTGGCAGAGCTAGGCAGGGAGGAGGAAGACCAACCTTTATTTTGCGGCCTCCAGAGCACCCGAGGTGCCCAAGTTCACTTCTAGATGTTCTGGCTCATCCCATGGGAGAGCTGACGTCCTGCGAGCAGGCTGCACCGACAGAAGGGAAGGTCAAAGGGAAGTACAGCTCCGATGCACCTGGCAGCCCCACGGAAGAGAGCGTGGGCCGGAGCGCGGTGCCTGCTGGGATGCTGGGCGCGTGGGGCCTGCCGGGATGTGGAGGTGGGTTTGCAAGGCGGGTCTTGGAAGTGACCAGGCCAGGTCCTGCTCCCTGGATCGCTTCTGTTTTGGTGACTTGTCATCAGGTGGGGCCACATTTACGCCACGTCGGCTGGACCGGCCCTGGTTTCACCCACCGTGTGCATGGAGGCCTTGTGTTCAGGCTGCGGAGCCAGGCCAGCTCTATTGGCCCTGTGGGTAAGCTTCCGCAGGCTGGGGACCGAGGCAGGGGCCACACCTCGGCTGACTACTCCTGGATGAAACCTCGGCGCTCGTGGACTCGGGGGGTCTGAGAGCAGAGTCATGAGAAACAGAGATTTATGCCACAGATTTCACTGAAGCTTCTGTGGAATTGTTTTTGGTGGGATCCCGGGTCTCCAGTGCCGCACCGTGCCTCTTGAGTCCCTGGCGAAGGTGACTTTGGGAGTACCTTGAAGCTGTCATCAGTGGTGCTGAAGCAAACTGTTTGGAGCCCCGAAACAGCTACTAATCCACATCCTGCTCTGGACCGTAGGCTGTGGAGGAGGCATTTTGTGTAATTCTGGTCTCTTCTTGAAACTCTTGGATGACACCAAATTCACATGCTGGGACAGAAATACCCAGACAATTGGCGGGAAGTGTAGACTGAGCAGCAGTGACAAAAGGAGCGTCCTGTGAGCATACCTCAGCCACGCCTCCACTACCTCTGTACACACTTGATCCTCTTCAAAAGGGCTTTTAGAAAACACTACGTATCTTGAAAAGCACTTGGCACTTCTTGATCATAACTTACCGATCTGTCCAATGAGATGGGGATATAAAAAGTTGGAGAAGAAATGAAAATGATTGAAGAGGGTGCACTTCAACTTTCAGGAACGAGATAAGCCAAAGTAAACAAGGTGAGTCCGAGAAACAAAGTGCACAAAGAAAAGTACCCATCCCATTCTTCTTTCTTCTTCTTCTTCTTCTTCTTCTTCTTCTTCTTCTTCTTCTTCTTCTTCTTCTTCTTCTTCTTCTTCTTCTTCTTCTCCTCTGAAACTTTTTTGCTTCTACACTCAAAGAAAACACAATCGGCCAAACCACACTCCCCTGCCAGTAGTGGAAAATCCCTGTATAACCTGACTCCTGATAAACTTACTATCTAATCTAATCTACTGTTGACCGGAATCCTTTCTGATAACAGTGGATTAACACATTTTCTTTCTATGTTATATATGTTATATACTGGATTCTTACAGTTGGGTAAGCTGGAAAAAAGAAAGTGTTATTGAGAAAATCGTAACAAAATACATTGACCGCACTGTATCTATCAAACAAATTCCGCACGGAAGTGGACATTCATGGGTCAAACCCATGTTGTTAAGGGCCAGCTATATTAGTCTTTGTATTGTATGTGTTCATGTTCAATGGACATTTGACTTCTTACAGCCATTCATATGAATTTATCCTGTAGTATTTACCAAGGATGGAGAGTTAGGAACCAATTACAGTGGGAATTTCTTATCATACCCATTCTACTTTTTCTGTGTTTAGCTTTTTTTGTTGTTGTTACTTTTGTTTTGCATATATGTGTAGCCAACGGGGACATAAATGTGTGTACATATATCTGAATGATTCATCTGCTAGAACTGCTAGAAATATATTTTTTGTTTTTTTATTTTATATATTTTTAAGACTTTATTTATTTATTGACAGAGAAAGAGACAGGGAGAGAGGGAACAAAAGCAGGGGGAGTGTGAGAGGGAGAAGCAGGCTTCCCGCTGAGCAGGGAGCCTGTGGAGACAAGGTTTGATCCCAGGACTCTGGGATCATGATCTAAGCTGAAGGCAAATGCCTAATTGCTGAGGCACCCAGGCACCCCAGGACTACATTTTTTTAATGAAACAATTATCTGTGTGGTTAGCATTTGATTTTAGTCAGGTGATGAGAAATTAGATAAATATTTCAGAAAAGCCTGTATTTTGAACTTTTACCCTTAGGAGTAGAGAGGAAGCCTTTTCATATTGATATATACTTCCAAATGCATGAAGGATGGTTATATACCTTGCATCCGCCTGTTTATTCACTGTTTATGATTCTTTCTCTTCAAACGGGCTCTAAATAAGTGTTTCCTCTTGCTAGCTTACTTTGTTGAACAACTTTTGAGCACAGAAGAAAACATTATATTGAATTGAAAATGCATGAACTGATCGATAATATTGGATACCATATGTGATTCTTTTAAGACACATTTGGCACAACATTTTTGGTTCTGTCTTGTTCTTCATTTTAAGTTTCCTCGGTGTCTTTTTTTATTTACAATACCCCTTACCCTCAAAAGTCTTAGCTGACTTAGAAAATGAGTAATAGGTAAGGCAAGTAGAAATTCTCAGAAAAAGTCCTGCATTTTTCACAGATTAAAAACACGACTATCTTCAGTAATTTAAAAAGTACACCCCACTGGCTGAGAAAAATAATTTAAATGATGGCCCCAAGCATGTTTAGACATTGAAACATGAGGCAAGTTTTAAGGAATTGCAAAATAGCTCTTAAATTTTTATTTTTATTTTTACAAAGTCTGTTGTTTTTGTTTTTTTTTTTTCCAATTAAATACTCCCTGTCCTGCACCCCATTCCACCTCATTTTCAGAATGTTCTCTTGTAGTGATGGTTAGCAGTACACTTACATATGGCCAAGGGGCTAAGAAAATATTCCACTGGGGTTTTAGGAGCTTAATTTGTGGCATAAATCTCTGTTCTCAGGCCTCTGCTCTCAGACCCCACAGGGCTGTCAAGTGGTGCTGGAGGGCAGTAGGACTTAGTTATAAGTTTTAACTTTTATAGCATTTCACATGACTCTAAGACAATTGTTTTCCACTGGATTTCAGATGAAGCTGTTAGTTCCTCAGGAGTCCCCATCTGGGTTTCCATTAATCTTAGAAACAGGCTCAAATCCTTTCACACTCACATGCTTTGTCTGCATCTGTAACAGGGCGATGGTGGATGGAACAAATTACTATCTTATTGTTTTCTGGCATCCTTACTCATTACAAAATCTTCCATAAAGGATGGTACCTTGTGGGTGGGATTTGTAAAAAGGGCAAAACAGGAATGGCTTAAAGAGATTAAAACATGCACATTTGGTTTTGTATTAAAATATGTTTTTCTAGAAAGACCTTCATGCATTTGTAGGGGAAGCAGTGGGGAGTTAGCTCTGTGTTAAAATAAGGATCAGTGAGATTAATTTACACGGAGAGAAATTCACTTTTATAGGTATACAGCTCGATGCATTTTTAAATAAGGTATATCTTACGTAAAGCAAAATCCATGCTTTTTTAGTGAATAGTACAAGTTTTTACAAATGTGAACAATCATGTAGCTATGGCTGAAATCAAGATATATAATATTTTTATCACTCCAAAAAGTTTTCTTACGCTCCTTTGTGGTCAGTTCTCTTCTCTCTACTGCCACTGATCTGATTCCTGTTTCTTTTTGTGTCTAGCTTCTTTCCTTTAACATGATGATTTTGAGATTCACTCATGTTTTTACATGTATCAATTGTTTATTCCCTACTATGTTTGAGTATGATTCCATTGTATGGATATATACATGCATTCACTATTGTATGGGTATATCACAACTTGTTCACTCGCTAATAGATGCATTTTGAGTTACTCCTAATTTTTAGTTATTATGAAGAAAGCTACTATAAACATTCACATATATGTCTGTGTGTAGACAAATGTTTTCATTTACCTTATAGAAAATACCTAGAAGTGGGGTTAGTGATTGTAGTAACATTATAGTAGACTTCCAAGCTTTTTCAGTGTAGCCGAACCATTATTGTATTCCCACCAGCAAAGTATGAATATTAAAATTACTCTAAATCTTCATCAGTACTTGGATTTTTGGATTTCTTTTTCAGGTTTTTGTATTTTGGGTTTTGTTTTGTTTTTTTGCCATTGTTATTCTATGTGTGTACTGATATCACACTATCTTTTCAATTAGAATTTGCTTAATGACTAATGATGCTTTATATATGTGTGTGTGTGCATCTGTATATAATGATGATATATATCTAGGTATATATTTAGGGTGAGTATTATAATATATGTTCTGTCTTCTATAACGAGGATAATCCCACTTTGGGGAATTGAGTTTGACATAGTGGGAAAGGGAACTTTTGGAATCAAGCAGATAACGGTTTGAATTCTGACTAGTACAGAACTTGTGCTTCTGTTTCCTCATTTCTTAGGTGGCCATAATAATACCAGTCTCCTACAGATATTGGGAGTATTACATAAACCAACATATCTAATGCAACTAGCAGAATGCTGCAGTTCCTTTTCCCTCTGGGACAATGTTGGCCTTAACATGTGTGAATCTTCTGCAAAAATATCCTCCAGAGAGGTCTGATGTCTGAAACTTCGAGAGTCAAAACTTCATCGCTTGTATGTCCTATGTGAAAGGGAAGGCCTTGGTAGGGTAAGGGGAAGTAAATAGTAACCCCACAAAGGGTCAGTTAGTCCTCTGGGGTGTTCTGTATCATTCAACTCTTAACTTCACCATTGTCCTGCTTTTTAATTACATGGGGAAATAGCCTCTCCTCTCACTAGACCATGTACTTCACAGGGATAGGGACTATGTATTATTCACCTCTATATCTCTCTTCTTGAATGCTGTGTCTAGCTAGAGGTCACCTGGTACCTTAGCAGTGTTTTACCTACAGCCTGAAGATTGGAAACACCATTTCTCCTTGTATAAGGAAACAATGGTTTGTCATGGGACTGACAGCAGCCAGTGTTTGGACATTTAAATTTATGTTTTGTCAGAGGGTTAAGGTTTAGTGTCAGGTTTACATTCTCTCTAGCTGGTGTTTATGTACTCAGCTTGGCAAGCTTAGCTGGAGAGTTCCATTAGTCTGTGGGATAGTATATATTTCTCCCTCTTCTTGCTTAAGCCAAGAGCACACATAGTCTTTCTGCCCCAAAACTCAAGTAGTCCAGGTATTCCAAGGAAGGTCGTCTTCTGAGACACCACAAAGAAACTGACTCAAATCCTAAACCACATACAGACAAAGCCTGGATTTTGTTGGTTCATTTTGATTTATGGATTATCAGTGCTATACCTTATGTGCTCGTCCTTTGTCAAACCCAGCCTATTTCCTTTATTTCCAAAGAGAAGCAAACAAAATAAACAATCACAAACCTAAATCCACCACATTAATATCCCAGCAACACAAACCACTTTAGAGTAAATATTAGACATCTCCATGCTCACAAAAAATCCTTGGGTTTTCAAATTCAGTCCAACATCCTGATATGTTGCCTAGATTTCTTTCTTCTACCTCTCTATCTTAAGTAAACTAAATAAAACAGCCAAACCTTCTCTTTTAAAAACCAAAAAATTATTTCCATTTTCTTATAAATGGCATTACATTCCTCTCTTCTTACTTGTAACTATCAATTTCCCCTTCCGTGGTTCTGATTCTAAACTTCCTCATGTTTTTTCAGACTTTCCTATAGCCCTTTCTTCACATCCTTTCAAAACTACTAGATGTCTTTTGAAAGTATAGATACAGTCAGACAGTTTTTGCAGGAAGAGAAAAGGCCTCATATCCCTCATTTATAAAATAAGTTTCTTGCTATTACTATCTAAGAGCCTTCATAATCTGGCTACAAATTAACTTTTTCCAATGAACTTTATTTTAAATTTTATTTTATTTTTTCAGTGTTCCAAGATTCACTGTTTAGGCACCACACCCAGTGCTCCATGCAATACGTGCCCTCCTTAATACCCACCACCAGGCTCACCCAACCCCTCATCCCCCTCCCCTCCAAAACCTTCAGTTTGTTTCTCAGAGTCCACAGTCTCTTATGGTTTCTCTTTCCCTCTGATTTCCCCCAACTCACTTCTTTTCTTCTCCTAATGTCCTCCATGTTATTCCTTATGCTCCACATGTTAAGTGAAACCATACGATAATTGACTTTCTCTGCTTGACTTATTTCACTGAGCATAATCTCCTCCAGTCCTCTCCAAATTGATACAAAAGTTGGGTATTCATCCTTTCTGATGGAGACGTTAATATTCCATTGAATATATTATGCACCATATCTGCTTCATCTGTTTGTTGAAAGAGCTAAAATGCCTCCAATGAACTTTTCAACTTAAATGATTGAAAACTCTTTATGTTTCTTTTTTCTTCTTTTTTCTCTCTTTTTTTTTTTTTTTAAGATTTTATTGATTTACTTGAAAGAGAGAGAGTGAGAGAGAGAGCATGATAGGGGAGAGGGTCAGAGGGAGAAACAGACTCCCTGCTCCGGGGACTCTAGGATCATGACCTGAGCCAAAGGCAATCACTTAACCAACTGAGCCACCCAGGTGCCCTCTTTATGTTTCTAAGCTACTTCAATTTGTGAGTTCAAGACCAACATTTCCAAATGCCTTAGAGCTATTCCTCATGGATGTCTCTTACAAACACTTCAAAATCAAAATGTCCCAAGTTAAATTGATTATTTTTGTTATTGTATCTTCTTTAAACAATCCTCTGAGGATTAGTAAATGATAGCCATGTTGTAAAAAAGAAAAAAAAAAAAGAGGTAAAACTTAACAACACATAGAGTTTTCTTTCTAACAGCCTTGGCATGAATGGCTATGGGAATTGAAGGAAATTATGATATTATTAACTAGAATATGTCTTGTATCTCGCAGATTTTGGGTGGGAAGAGTTGCCTGATTAAGCAGATTTTAAGTTTTGATTGATTGATTGATTGATTGACATATAATTTGCCAGTTAATGCTGGGTCTAACTTGGAAGCATCACTTGAGTGACCTTTCTAAATTGTGAAAAGAACAGGCAAGTTGTTACACAGATGTTGTAGCTTGACAAATAATGTGTTTCTCAATACTCCTTTTATTCAGAGCTGGTTGCTGGGAAGGGGTGAGTATGAATTTGCATAGAGACCAAAGGACCTTCAGGAAACAAATGGTTTGAGACCACAACTCTTTCTGTTATGAGTTTCTATATTATTAGATATTTGAGTTTCTCATATTATCATATATCTCATGATATATTATCTCATATATCACGAGATATATTATCTCATAGTATGAGATATATGAGTTTCTATATTATTAGATATTTGCTGAATGATTTTCAAAGTATGCGAATGAAATTCGTCAACCAGAAATGCTTTCCCATGTGCCTCACCCCTCCCCAACCTAAAAGAATGACAAAAGGAGGTCTTAGGATGAAAGTATGGACTGAAGGCTGGACTAAAAGCAAGAGCCTACTGTGTCTGTTGTGTAAAGAGGTTGGTCTGAATGCAGCCTGTGATTGAATTCTGACTCCTGTGATCCAGTTAGGGTAGCTAGCATACTGGGTGTGTCTCACAACGGTGGCTTAGCCTTAGGTACTATGGGAATATAAATTAATGAGGTAACATTCATTAGTGATTAAGCAGAAGGAGTCTATAGCTAGATTGCTGAATTCGAAACCTATTTTGGGCATGTTACTTGTCCATGCTTCAGTTGATCTTCCTATAATACAAAGATAGTAATATTACATATTTCTTAGGATTCTTTGGAGGATTAATAAGTTAATATTTGTAAAGTATTTAAAATGATATCTTTTTACAGATAATAAGTGCTATATAAATGTGTTTGTTAAATAAGATGAAATCTCAGGAAGTCAGTGGCATAGCAGCTTTAAATATGACAGTGGTCAAATTGCCCTCTCTTTAAGAACTAGTTTGTCTTGTAGGGATTTAGTAACTTTAGTTACCTAATAAATAGTACACATTTTTCCTAAAATAGTTTCATTTTTAATTTTGTTTCCTTGTGTGTGCATGGATATTTTAAAAATTAAGATACATAATAGCACTAATGTTTTATTTAAAAATCCATAACTGAGTATCCTCTGATAATTCAAACAAGTTTTCCCAGTAATGGCTTTTAAAACAATTCTATAAATGTAAATGCAGATGTTTGGGTGCTATAACATAAAACTATGTCTTTGGGCTTGTGTGTATGAGTAGTCAGATACATGGAAGTCTGGCAAGTTGCAATTCCGGTTTATAATCAACACCAATATGGAAAAGTGGACTGTTTTCAGAGACCTACTCCATTGGAAATGACATACCACGTTCATTTCTCTGTCTTGTTTTGTGGCCTGAAACTGGGCATTGTCCCATTTTGTTAACCTCAGAGAGTCTATCAGACATTTGGTCATCCCCCTTCACTAAAACTAAAAATTACTTTTCATTTAAAAAAAAAAAAAAAAAAAGCATAGTTGACCCCTCCCAGTAACCATGATGAAATTGCAACACCAAGGACATAAACAGCATTAGCAAATTCAAACAGTGTTTCCTTTAATTGCTTCAGGCATCTGAAAGACTAAAAGAACTATTATATTCTTAGACAAGGTTAGCCTTTGTAGGAAAACCAGAGACTTTAAAACTCATTAGATTTCTGCATTTGGTAATAGTTCTCAGCAGATCATTGTTATAAAATAGAGTATCTTTTACACCTGAAACATAAATTTAATGACATGTTATTTTTGTAAAATATGAGTGCTTTATCTAAATTATAGCAAGAACTTCGATTATTTCACTTGTCCACTGGTCACTTATTTAACAAATCAAATCTTTGGAATATGAACAAAAATCTGAAATTAAACATAAAGGTGGTTGATAACTAACACACAGTCCATGTGCTTTTTTCAGGTTCCCACTTAGCGTCTATTTAGTCATGCTTTGAATCCAGTCCCAACAAGTTTGAGAGCCTGGTTTCTTAACCAGTATAGATTAGAGTTCGTGTATTTGAGGAGGGTAAGGTCAGAAGGTGTTAAGTAAAGTCAGGTCGGCACCTGACTGGGCTTAACAATGCAGGACAACCATAAAAGATACAAAATTATCATACAGTTTTGCTTATTTGTGGAGCATAAGGAATAACACAAAGGACATGGGGAGATGGAGAGGAGAAGGGAGTTGGGGGAAATTGGAAGGGGAGATGAACCATGAGAGACTGTGGTCTCTGAGAAACAAACTGAGGGTTTTGGAGGGGAGAGGATGGGGGGATGGGTGAGCCTGGTGGTGGGTATTAGGGAGGGCACATATTGCATGGAGCACTGGGTGTGGTGCATAAGCAATGAATTCTGGAACATTGAAAAGAAATTAAAAAAAAAAAAAAAACAGATACAGCATCTCACAAAAAAGCTTGAGGACATTGAGTTTAAGGGCAATTAGCCATTTATCCTTCAATAAAATCTAAAAATACCAAACACCAAACTAATATTTTTTCTGAGTCATTAAAAATAAGTTAAATTATGCTTAGAATAATTTTAACACATTTTAGAAAGTTTCCAACAAAAAATATTTGGGGAGGGAGTGATTTAAAGTGGCGAACTCATGTAAGTGAAAAATCCACTTACATTCAAAACCTCATTCTCTGTACGTCTCTTGTATCTGTGGTTGTAATCTATAATCACCACAAAATACATTATCCAGTGTCTCCTAATATTAATCCCCATTTTTAAGTTAGAAAATTTGGGGAAAAGATTTATACCGTATGGAATATTTTGACAGAATAAGCTGTATTCTAGTCTAAGAGTTCCTGAAGTTATTTTGGAAAGATTCCACTTATCTAGAATTTCATCTATTTTCAGTGCCCCAAAATACAGCAAGAAGATGAACATGCTTCTCCTCTTCTTCTACCACCTTCTTCATTTTGCAACTAACACATAGTTGAGAGACTCCAGGTAGTGCTTTATTCTTTCTCGAAGTCCATCCTTGTTTGACAGAAAAAAAAAAAAAATTTTTTTAAGAAGGCACAGCTTAAGAGAGAGACAGCTAGAAGCATGAGAACTGAAAAGGAAGCCAACTTCTGTCCTTCCTAGGATGTACCAGAAAGAAAGATGTGAAAGAAGTGATGACAATGTGAGACTTTTGCCAATTGAAACCAGATTTCAAAGATTATGCCTCAATGATATAAATAGGTACTGAGATGCCCAATTTTGTATAGTTGAGGAAAACTCCAGAAATTCAGTTTCTAGCCTATCTCCGACTAATAGAGGTGGTGTGTTTCATCCACTGGTATACATTGTAGCAAATAGTGTTCCCAAAAGTTCAAGGGCAAGACAGTGCAATAATGTTGTATTCATTATCATTGCACTACCTTCTCATAAGTGTCCTTATGACATCTAGGTAATGTCTTTTCTCCTAGAGTCAGTTACAGCCTTTAGAACATAAACAAACATCAGTAGACAGAGTAAACTCATTTTACTTTGTAAAACTTAAAATTGTCCTTGCCTCAAGATATGAAAATATCTTATACAAAGCATTTGATTCCTCACCGATTTTATTTATAGTTACTAATCTCACCCACATCCTAATTACTTCTTTACAAGAGTCATCAAACTAACCCTTTGTGCACACTGTGTGAACATGGTAATCACACATCCTCTCACCACCGTCTTTTTTAATGTACTTGGAGAAAACGTAAATTATGATTTGAATAGAAAAGACCTGTGGCATTTAGTCTCATTCATTAACATTCTGAAACATGATTTTGATTTGAGTTCTCATTATTTTGTTAATGTTTCTTGTTTATGTGGCTTTTTGTTGTTTTGAGCCAAACTTAAGGATATTTTTAGACATTTACAACTGATTTGTTGGTGATGGTTTAAATTTGATTGCAGGGAGTCTGAATGAAAATTTCTCATTCGAATTTTTATGAAGTGTATATTCAATTATAATTCGATTATAACTGTAATGTCTTTAACCTTTACTAGCACAAGCCACCAGCATAAGAAGCATGTTTTACATCATGGGGTCATGGAGTAGATTGTAGAGTTTTATTTAGCACAAGCCTTGGGTAAAACTGGCATAGGTGACATTTGGCTTTGCTATTCATAACCTCATCTTTTTTTTTTTTTTTCTTTCTCTGAAACATGGTACAGCTGGTATTCCTTCTGGCCTCGAGCACCCCTGTGTGCTCTCTTTCCTTCTATCGACCCATACTTGCTGCCTTAGGAAATGTCTGATTTTCGTTTTCATCTCTTTGTATGAATTTAGGTCTACGTGTTACTCATATTGTGGAGGCAAAATTGATTGATTGGTCTCCTACTTAAAGTATTTCAGGTATCACTGAAGGTGGGAGAGGAGGCAGAGGGCCTTCCCAGTGACCTAGGGGTAAGGTCAGCCTTGATGACAGGAGCTGAAGGAGTCCAAGGGGAAAAAAAGAGAAAAGAAAAAAATCTGAGCCAAACTTAAGAAATACAGATGAGTTTGGTACAATTGAATTTTTTCATAGAATCATTGTAGGCTGAATGAAATTGGCAGGCTGAAAGTCAGATTCTGATTTATGTCTTTCCTGTTTTAGACACTAATTTCATCTAGGAAAACTGTTTTGCAAACCACCTTGCATTTCTCTGTTCTCAGTGACATCGATCATCCTTTCCACCAGCCCATGATTAGACAAGTCACCTGCACTAAAGACATGGGTCAAGGAATACTTTTACATCTGAGGCAGCTATGGCTGCATGTGTGCAAGCAATAGAGACATTAGTGAGGAAAAATTAAATGGCTAGAGGAGACAAAGATGGTATCATGTTCATTAGGAAAATGTTGATCAAATAACCTATTTTTTTCTTGATATAATCAATTAGTTTGCATTGTTAGATTGTATCTCAAAATACACAGTACATGAAAGGATTTTGACAAATTTATAAAAATCTTGATCTGATCCCACTACTTCATTGACCTGATTTCTTCATAAACTAAGTCCAGTTTCCATTTTCAGCTTCATTTCTAGACATGATTTAGCCATTCATACTCACTTGAGTCCATGTTTTTCAAATGAAATAGAATGACATAACTCTGGGGTAGTATTTTATGATGTAGCTAAGACATACACAAAGTACATGAAGTAACTAGGACACATACAAAGACACAGGATGCACTTGATATAGCTTCCTGGAAATTTCAAATATTCCTCAAGATAACAATAATTCACATGGTAAGCTATTTTAAAACATCATTTATAAACAAATATAGTCATGGTTTGGAATAGAATTCCCAATATTAATTTTTTAGTAGAGATCAAAACTTGAAATTCTACTTTGGTAATATTATTTCTATCTTCACCCCAGTGTTGCATAAAAACCTTCACCCTCCTCCTTAGGGATGTTTAGGAACAGATATCTGAGAAGTACGTCATTACCTATGCTAGATTATTCACAGGTTTCAGAACATTCCAGACACTTACTTGCCTCCATTCCTTTGCTTATGAATTCCCTCCATTTGGAACCCTTGGCTCATCTTATTTCTTTAGAGAATCCTCACTCAAGAAGTAGGTCTGGATCAAAAAAATTCTCCTTTATTTTTCCTTTCCTTGAACACATCCATCTAAACTTCCAAAATAAATCGTTTCTTAGCCCCTTCACATTTTTATGAAAAACTTTTATGTTACACCACATTATCATTACTTGTTAACTTCTTTCCTCTAGACTGAGAGAATTGTAAGAGAAGGGACTGTTACATGTTTGTTCCTTAGGTATGTGTAACATCTATGCCTATAGTATGTCAGGTGTTTCTTGAATGAGTAATGAATTTGCTTGATATAGTAACATACATAATATAATATATATAAGTCCCAAGACATGGATCATAGCAAGAAGGTAGGCTGGTGTCTTTCATAAGACTGGCTAATATATTAGAGATAGCAAATATTTTGAAATCAGATCTAAGTTTGAATCTCACCTTCACTATTTCCTATTTGTATAAATTTGGGAAATTACTTAATTTACTTTTTCTAAGTCTTAGTGTTCTCACTAAGTGTTCAAAATGGGGATCATAATAACTACCTCACAGTATGGTTGCATAGATTTGGAAATGATCCATGCAAAATATCTGGCCCTTAATAGGTACTAAATATTGTTTCCTTCTCCATCTTTACCAATTCTTCCTGTATGATATAATTTGATATAATCCTTATCAATGCCTCCTGTATGCTGGATAAACTCCGACCTGTTTAATCATCCCTTCCCAATGAGTCTGAATCTCAGAAAAAGATATCAAGAAAGGGAGAGGGCTGGTTAGGTAGAAGAATGCAACTGAGACAGAAGGATGAGGTAAATGAAATATCATGTTTACAGTGGGAGGCCAAAAATAAGAGCAAATCCAAATCTAAAGATGCATAGTGAACATCCTGAGCAAGATAGAGTGGGTTGGCTGGAGATTCCCTTTGATGCATCCATATGGGTAGGGGAGTTAACTCTCCTTGGAGTACCTTTCACTGACTTATGAGAAGGGAGGGGGTCAGCTAAAGCTTTTGAGCTATTTAGAGATATACTAAAAAATATATTACCAAAGCTTTAAATTTCTGCCCATCATATTTCCTCCTTGAGTAATTTGTAGAGATGGCCATCTCCCACCACCCACCGCAACTAGTAAAATCTGGCTTAAGAGCAACTTGGAATTTGATTACAGATTGTTGTATCAAATTTAAAGACATGAAAACATTGCCTACTTTCAAGCAAGCAGAAAGCAGGAACCTGCTAAAATAAGAAAGAGAACAGGTAGATTTAAAAAAAAAAAAAAGGAAGTCAGGGAGTAATTAAAAATGTGATTTTTTAAAAATTACATTTTTAATGTAATTTAAAAATTAAAAATTGCCTGATTTCTGATGGAATATTGTCAAGTGGCTGGTAGTTCTTATCAAAGGTGAGTTCTGAGGTATAGTTAATATCCACAGGGATTGAAAAGAGAAGAATATAGGATTGGGAAACCAAAGAGACACTGGAAAAATCACATTTTCCAAGGGCCTTTCAGTTCACAAAACTCATGAGATTGGGAGGCTCTGCTTGGATCCTGGTCCACCATTCATGTAGCTGAAAATCAGAGAAATAGTTCATCCTTTGAGTGGAAATGGATTAAAAGAGAGTTAAAAGAGAGTGGAGGATCATTCCTACAAGTTCCTGTCCTTCCTCTCTCCAGTCCCACAGATAAACCAAAATTGTCACCAGTTTGGTGTAATCCTACACGGGCACTTCTCCTGGCTTTGCTTTTTCCTTTGCATTCTCTTTTCTGTCTCCATCTCCCTCCTGCTTCCGATGTTGACCGACAGATAACACAGCAGCATGAATCTGTGTTCTTTTCCAAATATCGGCACAAAATGGTATGGAGAGAAATAACTTCCCCTTTCTAACCTTTTCCTTTCCTGACTCCATACCTTTTTATCCTTTACCCATCTCCACCAACTCTGGTGATTTTAATAAAAGGTTCTCTAACAGCTGCTACTTAAATACCCCTTCTTGAAAATGTTTAACTTCAACTGATTAATATAATGCTCATAGACACGATTTTGGAACTGAGTAAGAACATTATTCAACAGAATAAGGATAAACTTTCTTATTAACTATCAGTTCTCCTTATGAACTTTTCTCACATGGGATCTCTGCTACTGATATATTCTTTGGTTTGAGGTAGAGATGGTTTAAGATAACATGTTGATAACATGTTGACTACTAGTTACCCCTAAGGACTACCTATCCCTTTCCTGAGACCTAAGGAAAATATACTGTGTCTTTGTTACTGACACATAGGCTAAAGTCAGGAAACTCTTCAATAAAACTAATTAATACTATTTGATTCCACCTACAGATGTCACTGGCATGATATTTGTGGTCATCTTAAGAAAATGTAGTCTGTCCAAGCATGGAAAAACAAAATTAAGTACTTGTGAATTAAATAGCAAAATAGTTCAGTAAGAATATTTCTTAAAAACACATTTGCTGAAAAATCCCATACATTACATAGAATTTGGTGGTAACTTGGTATAATTTTAAACCACCAGTGACTTAGTAACTTGAAAAGACTTTTATGGGGTCACCTAATTGAACTCATTCTCTTCAACTGAAAGGAACCCAAAATAGATGGTTTTCTATCATTCTTCTAAACATATTCGAGACCAGAGATCTTGCAGCTTCCTTCAGTAAAACAGTGTGAGGTAGCTGAGTCATTCCTTGAGTTTCCCAAGTAGCAGCAGTGGATCCGCACTGCAGAGGTTGGAACTGGTCTGCTCCCTCATTGCTGCAGAAAATAGCAGGGAGGAGGAGAAGGGGCTGCACGAAGGAAAAGGAAAGGTACGACTACCCCCTGTAGAAAAGGCTGAGTTTTACTTGAGTTGCTGAAGTTTATTACTTGGAAGAGTTAAGAACATGCTTGGCATTTATCAGGGATAACTTGATCTGATTTAAATATATGAGCACTGCCACCCACTGTTACTACTACCCACTGTCATTGGGGGATGTGGTTCCACACCCAGGCAGCTCGTGCCTCTTGTGTATAATTTTGTGAAATTACTGCTACATGCAAAACTGCAATTTGGATCAGTGGGACTTTACTGATAGCTTGAAATTCTTCCTGCCAGGGGATCTTGGTTCAGTTTGTGTGACTGTGACCTCCAAGTATCCCACGACAGCCTAGATATTCTGTGACAAGGATTCTTCGTCATTTTGGAGCATAACCTCCTGAGAAAATAAGGACCACTATGGACATAATATACGGGCAACTGTGCAGACCCCTTGGTGCCCATCCGTGAGTGCCTGAGTCACCTTCCACCACTGACATTACAGAAAATAGCAAGTATAGTTGGCCAGACTGAAGGGCTCACATTTTCTTTTCTTTTTTTCTTTCTTTCTCTCTTTCCTTTTTTTTTTTTTTCCTTTCTTTCTCTCATTTTAGAAACAGCACCACCAGGAGCAGGGACTTTCACATATACAGTAAAAATGTACAGTATCTTCAATGCAAAGTTGGATGGGTGCCAACCCCCTCCCCCTCTCCACCCAGAAGCATCTTCATTTGAATTTAAAGGGGTGGATGAGTGACAGCAAGACTCTGTTCTCCTTCTGACAGGGCTTTGGCAGATCATTGGTTGTCATCAAACCTATTCCATTTCTTGCTCCCTGCCAGGAATTCCACCTACATGCCTGATGGCAATTAGTCCCTTGTAGGTGCTAATGAATAAAACGCAGCACGTAGACTTCACGAGGATGAAAAAGCCTACGATCCAGATCTAGAGTCACTCCAAGTATCAGTCCCCCACACCAGTCCCCCTCAAATGTAGCTTTCACTCTGTCCAGCACATGCTGGGGCCAGCCAGCCTGCCCCCTCCTCTGCACACTGCAGCACAGGAAATAGAAGGGAGCTATGTGACAAAGACAGGGCTCAGCAGAAATCGTGATTTTAGAACCTGAAGTGTTACCTGTTTTTTTGTTACTGTCACAGGCTGCTACAGGTTTCGGACCGTCTGTGCTGGGGCTGAATCTCCAAACCCAAAATGTGCTTTGGAAGAAGTGTTTGGAGACCATGTTGGAGAGCATTCTGCCCTGAGTAGGGTTAGTTGATCAGTGGTTCCCAGGACCTGGTGATAATCAGATGCTCCTAAGCATCCTTTAAATGTACAAATTCCCTGGCCCTGTCTTTAGAGAGGCCTAGGATAAAGCCTGAAAATCTAAATTTTAAAAATCTTCCCAGATCAATCTGATAATCCTGCCAGGATTGGTGCTCCAGGGATAGATGAACTCCTGTGTCCCATTCAACTTGAAAACTCTAGGACTATGTGTCAGTTGAAAACTTCTCAGAGATTTCGCTCACTATTCATCTGTACCTTTACTATGTCTTGAGAATTTAAAGTAAGTAAACAATTCTCTTTTGTAATCTGGCTACCTACCAGAGATGAATCAATGTTCAAATATTCTTTTGAAATGAAGCTGTGGGTGATTTTTAAATTTTTCTTTAATATAACTTAGTTTTATACCTTTTCTACATAATGAGCATGTATTTTTTTTTATATAATTAAAAAAAGTCAGCAAATGGTACTTTTAAAGATTTTTTCTGCATCCCAAGAGGAACTAATTTGCTCACAGGGAAAACTGTATTTTAATACAATTGCTATTCTTTAAATCCTCTGTTTTCATTTATATGTTTAAAAATATTTCTTAGAAAAGGGGTCCAGAGACCTTACCAGACTGTCACCTTGACAATCCAAAAGGGCGAGAAAGATAAATAAAAAAGGTTAAGGACACCTGATAGGTCACAAAGACCAGTTTCTTACTCATATTTTGTGTGCACAAAACATTGCCTTTCTAGGGTCTCAAAGCACATTTTAAAACAATTGCTGAAGCTTTAGAATGATGTATATAGTTTGGTCTCCTCTAATGGTAGCAAACCAAACAAAGTGGCAAGAAAGAAATTTTTCTTCCAGTTTTCTTGGGCTCCAAAACTTAAGATAGTTTGAATAGGATTCCCTAGAGCATTCAAACTCCATCATGTTTATCAGAAAGAACTTAATCCAAACCCTTTGAGGTTTGTTCTTCTCTAGTCAATATCTATTTCGGCAAAACAATCATGGTTTTAAAGTATAACTGAGAACCAAGGAAGAAAAGAGAGATTTTTCTTTCTGATAGTGAAATGGGCAGGTGCAGTTGAGACTGAAAGGCCATAATTAAAACATTGTTCAGCTGAGGCACTGTAGAAGTTCATGCAAGACTGCACAAATCCTCCCCCTCCCCCACACACCCGAGTTCAAGGTTTTGGCAGGAAAGGAAGCCCAAGGTGCACTGCTATTCAAGAAACAGAGCCCTGGAGCCTGAACTTTAGTACCCTTGAGGGACACATGGAAGAAATCCTATACTGCTGGACCAGTAAAATTGGCCTGTTTAAATCTATACATTTTAAACCACATAAGAAAGGAAAGGAAAATAAGCACTTTTTAATTGAACATATAGTTATATGGCAGGACTTAGGTATACACTGGAGTTTTAAAGATCTAATGAAATAAATATTATTTCTATTATACAGATGAGAAAGTAAATTTGGAAAGTTATGTAACTTGTCCAATGTCAAAATCAAAAGTATTTATTTTAATTGGCTGAATTCTGGGACGGACACCGTGTTTTTGTATGATCATATTAGAATATGCAGACTAAGAAAAGTGATGAAAACGTGGTTAAAAAATTCCTGATTATCCTCTCAACCCATTCCTATGTCAGGCCTCATAAATGGATGACTGTATTTTCTGTGTGTGTGTTTGGTTTTTTGCTTTTTTTTTTTTTTTTCCCTTTCTGGCCCAGAAACCTGCCCAAGGAAACATTCAAGGAAGTTACTATGGATCACCTAGCGTTAGCACATAGATGACACCAAGTAACAGCATAGCAAGGATCAGATGGCAGGGTAGAACTCTAGAGGAGACAGGCAGGAGCTAGTTGATGGAGCTTCCTGGTCTCTGGCTTCTTTCCCAGCCCTGTGGAGGAGCAATTCCACAGGAAATTCTTATATCCCTTAAAAAAAAAAAAAAAAATCACCCAAATAATTGAGATCGTAGTTTGCTGTGTTCCCCTTTCTGTAGAATCACTCGTAGGCTCTGGATTCAGAGGAAATAGATTGCTTTAATGCAAAGGATTTATATCTGTGGAAGAAACAACTTACTCCTTGACTAGGGGTTAAGGCAGCTTTCTTTCTTGCATTTTATTTTATTATTATTATTTTTTTAATTTGATAGAGCTTTCCCACATCTCTTTGTGGGTAGCTGCCTCCTCTGCATATGCATAAACCAGCTGTCCTTTGGAATGACACAGGCCCCCAGAGTGTCATGGGGTAAGACTGGGGGAGTTGACTGAGAACCTTGAGCAGCGATGATGGGTGCTGCTACTAGCAGTTGTGGGCTAGGTAATATTTGTCAGGGTTCAAAGCCAGAAGGCCAAGACCTTTGACCTGGACCACCATCTTCCAGGCTGCAGACCAAGGATTGCTGAGGCCTAATATAGGCAGGGAGTCAATCAGGAGAACTTAAGAGGGAAAAAAAAAAAAAAAAGACTCTGCCTTTGCTTAGTTCTCCAGATTGGCTCTCCAGATGGCCCTCTTTTCTCTGGTAAATTATGCAACAAGCTGCTTCAGCCGAGTTTTGCAGACCTGGATGATCTTGAACTGATTTCAGCAAACGGGCGGACTTGTGGGGTTGCAGGGCTTTCTCTTAGTCCTTTCATCCGAGGAAGAACACTGGGGAAGGAAAACCAGATAATTTCTGGTACCAGTGACAGAAATAGAGTGATACACATACAAAAAGTACTGTTGCTATATGCCCACCTTATAAGAAATGATTTTGAAGAAGCTAAGAGGCTATCTCATTAGGAAAGGTTAGAGTTCATCAAGATTACTCCACAGAAAGGTATTTGGCTTTGCAAATTCTCACTAATTAAATGCCAGGATTGTCTCTAGTAATACTACTGGAATTGAAAAAGTAGAAACATTGCTTTACAGCGTAAAAAGGTATGAGAGTCTCACTCTTTGCTGCTATTAACATGTCCTGGAACAAAAATCAATAGTGCATGTACATGAGTCTCTTATTATTTCTTTGATTTGCAGAATGTCTCTTCCACTGTACTCTCCTGGCTGAGGCAAGATGGCTTCACCCATCAAGCCCCAGGACTGCTCCTAGTGATGAGGAAGATGAATTGGGGGGAGGGTGGGCAGTGGATGGCAGGACCACTCTCTGCTTTCCTACCCCTAAAAGCCAGATCATGGACTGACACAGATTCTTCCTGTCCCTGAACTGGGAAGTAGAGGCATTGGGGCCAGATTTGCCACCGAGCAGGGAGGGAGGCAGAGTGAGAACAGGAGGCAGAGTCAATAGGCCAAGTGGCAGGGGGAGCAGATGGGTAGGTGGTGTCTGAGCTCAAAGCTACAAATGAAGAGTTATAGGAAGGGGGAACAGCCCACTAAGAAGTATAATTCAGGAACTAAAAGGAAAGAGGAAACAAAGTTTCCGTGGTAAAATTATTTCTTGAGGAGATGAAAGTGTACAAAAGCCACATTATAATTCACCCAGTCATTCATTTTTTTTTCTAGTCATCCATTTAACCCAAACATATTTAAGCACCTTTCAGACCCTACACTGTATGTTGGGATGCAAATGGGAACAAGATATGATCCATGCACATAGTCTAGTACGTGGGTGAAATCATTTAAAAAGAACTAAAATGTGATGTGATAAACTGCCTAAAGAGAAATATCGGGTACTCTAGGGACACAGAGGGAAGACTGACCCAAGGAGTGAGGTATAGGGGAAGCTCAGTAGAGAAGTTACTTTTATTGGATCATGAGATTGGTCAGAGTTTTCCAGATGACAAGGGGAAGAGAGCATTCTCAGGGATGGGAACAGCAAAGCAATGGCATGGATGAAGAGGTGGAAGAGTCCACTTATGTGTGTAACAGTGGTATTTCTGAGACAACTTCAGAGGACAGGCTAGGGAAGCAGGAAGTGGTCATCTAAGAATATGGAAAGAGACTGGCACCAGACTTACATGTCATGCTAAGAACTTTGGATTGTCCTTTGGAAAATAGAGCACATTTGAAAAAGAGAGAGAAAGAAAAAAAGATTAGTAGAGAGTAGAAGGTAGGTAGGGAAAGGATTAGTGACTCTTTAAATTCTAGTTTCCCAAACCAGAGCTTCTTTTCTTTCCCTCCTTCAAGCATAAAGCCAATAACTATCTAGTGGAGTGGGGCCTAATCAATTTAGTGACTCCAAATATAACTCACAGCTGATTCAATTATTAGTTATGCATCTGAGAAGGACCACTATAACCTAGCAGTGAAGAAAATGGTAGTATGAATAATTACTATTTGTTTATTCAAACACTACCACTAGGAACACATTCTACCAGTCAGATACTGTGCCTGGCACTGGTTAAATTATCGTCATGTTTTCTGACCTCCTGAAGCTTTTGATGAAAATGGAAAAATAGTAAACATGTAAATAAATACATAATTATAAATCATGATATAACAAATGAAGGAAAAGACCAGAAAATCAAAAGTGACACAGGGTATGGGGCACCTGGGTGGCTCAGTGGGTTAAAGCCTCTGCCTTCGGCTCGGGTCATGATCTCGGAGTCCTGGGATCGAGCCCCGCATCGGGCTCTCTGCTCAGCGGGGAGCCTGCTTCCTCCTCTCTCTCTGCCTGCCTCTCTGCCTACTTGTAATTTCTGTCTGTCAAATAAATAAATAAGATCTTTAAAAAAAAATAAAGGTGGATATCCTTTAAAAAAAAAAGTGACACAGGGTAGAGGGATGGTACCAATTTTATATGGCATGTGAGTGGGAGATTGATGAAAAGGGTAAGATTGTTGGAGACGAAGGGAGAGGAGTATAGGATAGGACATGTGAGATGATGTTGGAGAAATAGTGAGAGGGCAAAATGTGCATCGTCTTACAGGCAGCCTATGAGGTTATTCCATTATTCTACATAGAGTTGAAAGCCCATTAAAGGAGATGCTTTGAGTTTCTTAAAGATCACTGTGGATACTATGTGAGTGGATCTGAGGAAGGAAAGATTAGAGGTGGAGAACCTCAGCCAGAGGGTAGTGCACTAGGAAAGACATAATGGTAGCTTAGGAAATAGTTGTTCATGGAGACTAGAAAAACAGATGAAGAGGAGTGTTTCTGAGGACCTAATATAGAAAGTAACTAGAAAGCACTCTGTTTAAAGTAGAGGAAAATAAAGGAAATTTAATTTATGGATTTGCTAGTCAGGTGATGGAAGAGCTAAGCTAATAAGGGAGGATGAGGCAAACTTGACCTTAAGAAGACACTTCCTTCCTTCTCTGCTGGAGAGACTAGAAGGAAGGTGGCACCGTGAGAGCTCCTGGGCTAGAGTCACTCAGTGAAACTTAGAGCCATTGCAAAGACGCTTACCTAAAATGACGTGGAGGAAGAAATACCCTTTTCTCTCTTTTCATCCTATTCTCTGCTGTCCTATCAATGCCCTCAATTTGTGGAATACAGCCAGAAACTATCTGGTATAGGAGCCTGGAAACACACTTTTCAGAGCTAAGTTTCCTATATCATAGGACAGAGAAGATCAAAGGTGAATAATTAAGCTGAATGCAAATAAGCCCAGGACTGATATAATATGATACTTGTATTTTAAGGTAGAATTAACATGACTTGGTGATAAGTAAGATGTGAGGAGATGAACAGAGAAGAAATGTCAAGAGTGATCACTAGGTTTTTGGCTTGAGAAATGGTACCATGTGAAAATGATGAAGACATGGGGCAGAAGTAGATTTGGTGAGGAAAAGCATAAAAAAATTCAGTTTGGGAGCAATTAAATCTAAGATGCCCATTAGATGTATATTTAAGAGGTCATTAAATCAGGGGCACCTGGGTAGCTGCTCAGTGGGTTAAACCTCTGCCTTTGGCTCAGGTCATGGTCTCAGGGCCCTGGGATGGAGCCCCACATAGGGCTTTCTGCTCAGCAGGGAGCCTGCTTCCTCCTCTCTCTCTGCCTGCCTCTCTGCCTACTTGTGATCTCTCTCTCTCTGTCAAATAAATAAATAAAAATCCTTAAAAATAAATGAAGAAAGAAAGAAGTCATTAAATCAGTAGGTTGAATTTACAGATCTTGAGCTCAAAAGAAAAGTTAGAGCTTTTAGTTTGGGAGTTATCAACATTTAGATTGTATTTACAGCCATGAAAATTTGGTGAGGTCACCAAGGAAGAGAACTTAAAAAGATAGATAGGATTTATACCTAAGAAGCCCATCATTTAGAGGACAAAGGAGGAATTGTAAAGGAGATTGGGGAACCCCATTAGAGCAAAACAACAAACAAAACTTACCAACCTTGACTGACAGCAAAATGTCCTTTCGTTACAACTTAACTTTTCTACTCCCCTTTTAAGCAGAACTTCTTGATTCAGTTGTCTTTATTATTGCTGATTCCTTTGCTCACATGTTATCCTGAGCCCCATCTACCCAGAACAGGTTACCCCATACCCCTCACCACAATCAATTATGTCAAAGTCATTAATAACTTTTACATTTATGAATATTAATAGTCAATTCTCAATTGCTCTTACATGACCTCTCACTTCACTTATGAGAATGAGAGCTGGTGCTATTAATAACTGTGCTGAGAACGGGTGTGATAGAAGACTGTCCTAGGTAAACCAAGACCTGTGGTCTCCATATCTGTTAGCAGAAGTAGACAGGGTTTTCACTCTCTCCTTGATGCATTTGTCTTATGTGGTGTTCAGGGCATCACATCTAATGTCTTTTCTGCCTCATCTTAGTTCTTCTCTGTCTCCAGTGATATTTCTCTTATCAACCAGACCACCTCACTTTGGAGTGTCATAGGGCTCGCAATTCTTTTCATCCCTATCAAAACCCGTTTTCTTGGTGATCACATTCAATATCATCAATTTCAGTTTATCTGTATACTAGCCACTCTCAAATATTTCTCTCTAGCTTGAAAATCTCTCCCAACTCAAATATTCAACTAACCAATACACCCATTTCTACAACTGAAACTCTGACCATCCTCCCCTACCTGTTTTGTAATCTTTCCCATTTCAAGTTAATGCAGTTCTATCCGGTTTTTGTTTAGGTAAAAAATCTTGATGTCATCCTTGACTTCCCACTTTTATTTTCACACTCAAATCTAACTCATCAAGAAAATACCAGCATCTGTCACCTCCAGGTATTTCCATAATCCAAATGTTCCTTACCACATCTACCATAACCACCCTGGTCCAATGATTAGACAACTGCAGCTACTTCCTTGCTTCTATCTTGCCCCTAAATACTCTTCTCAATTCAAAAGCCAGTGTAGGGGTTCCTGGTGGCTCAGTCAGTCAATTAAGCATGCAACTCTTGGTTTCAGCTCAAGTCATGATCTCCGGGTTGCGGAATCTAGCCCTGCACTGGGCTCCACACTTATCAGGGAGTCTGCTTCTCTCCTTCTCCCTCTTTTCTCCCTCTGCCCCTCCCCTACACTGGGATAAATAAATAAATAAATCTTAAAAAAAAAAAAAGCCAGTGTGATTCTGTGAAACATGTTGGATCTTGTCACTTGCATGCTCAAAATTATGCAGATTCCTATATCACTTAGAATACAAAGCCAAAGCCCTGAAACACCTACCAACCTCCCAAGCCTCCTTGCCTGACATTGCCTTCTCAGCCTCCTTGTCGGTCCTCAAGCCAAGAATACTCCTGACACTGAGCATCTGCTCGAGCTATTCCCTCTGCTTGAACGGATCTCTCCCCATTTACTCACACGGCCCCTCCATCCTTTTGGCTCAAATGTCATTTCAGTGAGAGATTCACTTTTCTCTGTAACATTTATCATTATCTAATATCCATCGTATGTGTTTACTATTTGTCTCTCTACACTGGAATGCAAGCTCTGTGAAGTTGGAGTTTTTGTCAGTGTTGTTTGCTACTACTGTATCCCACCTCTTGGAACTGTGCCTGATGCAGAGTATAAACTCACTCAATATTTTTAAAATAACAATGAATAAAAAAGTTGGTCATAGAAGAAGAAAGAAAACCAGGAGAGGATTGTGTTACAAAAGCTAAGAGAAGAGTGTTTGACAAAGAAGAGAGTGGTCAGTGGTGCCCAGTGCTGTTGAGACATCTCCTGAGTTGTTGGGATTTGACACCATGGAGGTCTCCAATTATCTTGGCAAGAGTAGTTTCATTGAGAAGGTGGAGGAAGAAGACAGACAGAAAGGACATACAGACTGGAGGTAGTAAAGGTTGAATGAGAGATGATAAAGGGGATACTTCAGCGTGCATAGCCAGGAAGCTTGGAGTGACAGAGCTAGGAGGGAGGGCTAACGCTGAGCCAAATCAGTGCCATCATCGATACACAAGTAGCCATACTCCAAAACAAAGAACTTTCTTTAATTCTTAATCTACCATCCAATCATAAAATTCTAACAACTGAATCTCAGTTCAATTGAATTTCAGTTGTTAGAAAGACCTCTCAATTCCATTTACTCTTTCTATTGTCACAGTCCTAGCTCAAATTACCTTGACATTAGTATTTCATTAAATTCCTTGCCATCAGTAAACAGACTGGCCTCAGGCTCATCACATTTTTGGAGTTTCCCTCAGAGGAATTAAATAGGCTAAGATCAGGATTAACAGAGGTCAGGGCTAAAGAAAACAAACAAACAAAACAAACCAGAATAGTAGGGATGAACTTCTAGCCCCAACAGTCCAAAAACATGTCCAAGGAGGCTTATCAAATTTGTCTAACCCTTACCAAGATCAATAATCAGGATAATGGAGGTTAGAAAAATTGGTGTGGTATCCAGATTTCCAGTTGACAGCTAGTCTCAGTGTGTGATGACTTTGCAAGCCAGGAAAAGACATTCAAACTAAAGATGTGAGAATACAGGCTGCATGGTCTATGCCTGGATAAAAAGAAACTGACAGAAATAAATGGAGTTACTGTTCTCAGCTGATGGGCTGGAACAATGAAATGACTACTAAAGAGTAGAAAGAAATGAATGAAAGGACACCAAGAACCTAAGCAGAGATTTTACGAACAGATGGGTCATGTGGGAGGAAGGTAGATGGGAGACTTTACATCCAGGCTCCCAGGGGCACATGACTCCAAGATCAGGATAGCCGGATGTTTTCACATCTCCTTTTCTGAATGCAAGGAGACTCATAGTATATCGCCTGGTCTAGTTTTTATTAAATTAGGCTCTGAGTTGGTGAAAAGCCTGATTACAGATGCCAAACTGGGGCTAGAGGAGGCTGTGGCCAATACAGGTCTTCACACCTTCAGAGCCCAGAGTGCTCACCATTACACTATGGAACCACCGGTCTTCACACCTTCATTCTCTCTCCTTTAGTTCCATTCCTTCCTCTTCAGGGACAGTAGAGTTATCTTCCTAAAGCACGTTCTGATCATACCACTTTTGTGACTTCAATCACATAATCATTCTCCACTTAACAACCTTTACTCTTAACTTGACTTTCAAACTCGTATGCCCCTCCTCTTCTCTCCATTCTCTGACCATGTGAATAGGGCCACACTCATTCAGGTCATCTACTGCCACTGCTACCTCAGTTCTTACTACTGCAGGGCTTCACCTTCTCCCTGCTCTGTCAGATGACCTCCCACTAGCCATGTGTCAAAGTTCATTTTACCATCAGCCTTCCCCAGCCATAGAATAGCATTAATCATTGTCCTCTGTTCTTTTTTGTTCAGTTGTTTACTACTATTACAAGAGCTTATAAACAGTTATAAAATATAGTATAATAGTACAAATATGAGATTTTGCAAAAAAGATAGTGAGAAGACAAACAAACAAAAAAACAGCTCTGGCTGCCTGGGCTGCCTGGGTGGCTTAGGTGTTAAGCTTCTGCCTTCAGCTCAGGTCATGATCCCAGGGTCCTGGGATTGAGCCCCATGTTAGGCTCCCTGCTCAGCTGGAAGTCTGCTTCTCCCACTCCCCCTGCTTGTATTCCCTCTCTTTCTGTTTCTCTCTCTGTCAAATAAATAAATAAAATCTTAAAAAAAAAAAAAAGAAAAAAAAAAAACAGCCCTGGGGACTGGAAATGAAACCAGGAATGAGACTAATGTAAACATGCATTTTACAGGGTCCAATGCAATTGTGTATGCCTAATTGTATACCCTAATCATTAGGCCACAAATTTAGCTTTAAGCCTTCTAGTAGCTAAGATGAGGAGAGAAATTGGTCAGTTGCATAATATTTTCTTGTCCATAAAATAAACACCAAACTGCTGGTTAGTGGATGCACAACTTAGTTCTCACATTTAAACCAGAGAGATTTTTTTTTCCAAAGGATTAACCTATAAAGAGTAAACTGCAACAGAAAAAAATCTTTAATAAACATCTCCACAGCAGAAATAACTCCTAGTATCATAGATTCTGCCTCAAGGACTGATGGCCTATCAGCAAAGTGCAATTCTACAAGGGAGCCTGGTCCAGATTGTCTAATTTTCATTTTCTCTGACTTGATCCTGATAGGCAATACTGTTTAACTAAGACATCTTAGAAATTCTCCAGTTTCCTAACCTCTCCAAAATTCAACACACATTTTGCTGGACATTTTCCATTTATTGGCACTCATAAACCTTTTAAAACAAAAGAACCTCACAATTGAAGAATCTATAGGGGAATGGACTACCTTTAGGAAATTCTTTATATAGGTGTTTTTGTTCCTTATGTATTTAGAATGCAAATAATGTGGTCCCAGTGAAAGACAGAATCATATGTCCTGCTACCCATTTTAGCAGTCTGGTCACGAGTGGGAATGAAACACCAAGTTACTGACTGGGGACACATACCTAACTAAAAGGCCATCCTACCTTAACTGAGAAGGGAGACAAAAAGAACTTATTAGAAAGATAAAAATCATCCTTATAATTTTTGAATACTTATTAAAACTTATAAAAATTAACCACTGAGGTCCCAAATCTCCTCTTCATTTTGTATGATCAAAATAGTTGTCTTAAAAAGCTTCCAAAAAATGAAAAGACTGTTTACATCATCATGAAATAGTCGGAATAAAGCATCCATAGGATGCCTAGCTTTGACCAGGGGCTAATTTGGGACATTCTTGAGAATTATATCAAGGTAAATATATGAGGTAACTTGCTGAATAAGATTGCTAATACATCAGTTAACACCAAAGAACTTTTACTTCAGGAGAGATTGTCTATAACTTTTCGTTTTGGCAATAATTAGATAGGAAAACCACTTGCCAATAATTTTCTGCTCTTTGGCACTGCCCTATGAACCATGGATGGTTCAGACTCTGATTTGTGGGCAGAGTGGTGCCACAAATCTTCTCTCCCAGGTCCTTCCCCTGCTAAGAAGCTCTTACTCTCTAAACAAGCCTGGGTATTAATGAAGGACTACATCAGATGCCACAAACTAGAAGCAAATGTCTTAGCACTTGAGATAATTTCACAGTGTTTGTCTCTAGCATTTTAAAGCTTTGAAAATGTAAAGACCTGGATGAAAGTGGCAATAAAAACAACAGTGTTTAGCATCATCTTGTATGTTCATGTGACAGAGCAAGTTATGAGACCGTGGTTCCATTTTTTTCAAACCAATTCCTTTGAAAAGTCATTATTAGAATCTGTTAACCGCATCCCTGGCCTTTGTATCAGGCAAAGTAGGTTTAAAGCAATAGTTCTCAACTGGGAGCAATTTTGCCATCCAGGGGACATTTGGCAACGTCTGGAAACATTTTTGATTGTTATAACTGGGGAAAGGAACACTTCTGGCATCTAAAGAGGGGAGGGCAAGGATGTTGCTAATATTAAGTAAGGTGCCATGGATCAATTTATTTTAAGAGGAGCTTTGAGAAGCCTAGACTGAACACCATAGAGAAAGAGCTCTGTGTTACTGAGACGAGGGAGCTAAGTGGAGTTAGATGCATGAGGCCAGCAAACTGTGGCAGGACGTAGCCCCAAGTAGGCTATGCCAAACACAGCACTTCACAGAGCTTAGCAGAGACACTACTAATGTGGTGATAAGAAGATGGGGTTTTAATTCATTTAGATCTTTGGTATAATGTTGAATCTACCACTTAATAATTTAATAAATTTGGATAAGCTATTTAATCTCACCAAGTCTTAATTGGCTTCTCTGAAAAAGGAATAACTGTGATCACTTCCCAGGGTCATTGCGGGGGTTAAAAAGGATGTTTATAAAACTCCTAAGTCAGTGCCTGGGACATGGTACTTAATATTTGTTAATTTATCTTAAAGTAAATTCTTGCATCCTGAAGAATGCCATAGTTAGCCCCAGAAAGACTGACTGGAAGATCTTTAAAGTTTGAGATGTATGACTGTAAGTTTCACTTTTAACATTTAAACAGTATGACTCTATAACAATATTATTTCAAAAGGAGAACATTTCCAAATCTTGTATTTCTAGGATAACCCATTTACCAAAGCCATTAGCAAATTTTATTAATAATGATTAACTGTAAACTTCTACAATTGTAGGAGAATGAGCTGTTATGTACTATAGACACGCAGAATATGAATAGAATTTGTTGTAAGAGTAGAGCAGTGGATATCTGTTGTTATACTTTCCTGAACTAATGCACACATTTTTGCTGGGACATATTTCTTCTTCTTTAATGTTGGCCTTAAATAGAAGCTTCTCTCGGTTTACGAATCCTTTCGCCTTTCATTCCAAGGGAAGACATATAACCCAAGATGGAACAACATTCTTGTCACCCTCCAGCTATTCCATGCAAATATGGCCTCCTGTTCTGTATTATACCAATAAAGCCCTTTCCTGGGATTTTGAGTTTGGGATCAGAGAGAGAAAAAGCAAGTGTGAACTCTCTGTGGTGGTGAAATTGGAACATAGAAGCCAGCTGGTGGGTTTCCCACAATCTGAGAAAATGAATAGGAAGCAGAGATGTGGGCATGTGCATATATCATTCTGAGGGGTCAAGGCAGTGACAGAGACTCCCCCATTCTAGGCATATCTCTAGAGCCTGACTGTCCACCTGCTAAACTCCCTGCCTTTTTCCATGTATGAGTATGAAGCAAGGAATTCTCTCTTTGGCCTAATCTAGTTCTGTTTGGTTTTCAATCCCTTAAAACCATAAACATCTTGAATAAGTCAGGTGAGTTGTAATCAGTTATAAAAAGAAAAAAAAACCTGTTTCTGCATGTCTAACTGGAGGTTATTAGAGTGAGGGCTGAAGGAGTAAGAGATTTATTTAGTTAGATAAACTCTAGTTTATCTAGACATCACAAGTTGGTTGTGGGAACTTCCAAGTTAACTGATTAATTAATCTATTTAAGTTTTAGATTCAGTCAGGAGACAGAAGCCACTCCAATTGATTTAACAAAGAGGACCCTGTTTAAAGAACGGCTAATTTTGTATGGAGCATCTCAAAGCGTAGAAGGAGAATTCTAAAGTATCATGGAAGTAACAACTACCAGAAACAGCCAGCACCCACAGGGCTGGGGGACGTAAGGGAAGAGGTTGGAATTATGAACCCTTCCAAGGTTGGAGGAGCCACAAGGTGGGCTGGGACCCAGGCCTATGAGAGGGTGTCCTCAGTGGGTGTCCATACCTCTGAGGCAGTTTCCTGAGACTGACTCTGTCATTGTAGGAAAATCAGCCAGCTAGATAGATTCAGCTGCTGCTGCAGGAAGGCACGGTCACGGCTGGGGCGAGGGAGCGTGGCTCCGCTGCTGAGCACAGACGGGGAGGAATGAGTCCTGCCGGCTCCCTCTGGCACTGTCTATTGGCAGAGCATAACAAGGAGGCCTCTGACAGGCAGAAATGTGCTGTCAGCGTCTCAGGCACAGAACACAGAGCTGCTGGTAGAGGTGGGTTTGAAGCTGAGGGACAACAGTTGAATAACTGGCATGATCTGTAAGGATAATGAACTATGCTTCTGGAGGATTGGGAGACCATAACCAACGCAAGTCTAAGAACATTCCCTGAAAGTGAGTAGTAGTTCAGCTAACAATTCTTTCCCTTCCTCGTGATAATTTGGCCTCCTGAGACTGCTGCAGGCCCTGGTGGAGGTGCCTACCTAGGTCTCTCTCCTCCCCTGGGAAGGACTAGTCATTTGTCTTCATTAGGGTCAATGTGATGCTGTATTAGATGGCCCCAAATCAACTTCCCAAGCTTTAGCTGTAATTAGTCATTTCCAGTCTGTTCCCTGCAATTCCGATTTTCCTTTCTCTTTCATCATTTGCCTTCATAGAATGTCTTTTTCAGCTGTTGTCCACCTTCAAAACCCAACACATATTCTTTTCCCTCTGCGAAAATTTCCAGCGTAAAGTGATTTTTCTGCCATAGTACATTTACTGTGTTTTTTTCTTCTTTTCCAAATAACGGTGACATGCCTTGTAATGTGGCTGGGGTCCATACGAAGGCTCAAATCTCTCTGAACTGGGGAAGAAATTGGAAGGAAATAAGAAGGAATTGGTGAGGAAGACTTGTAGCCTGGGCTGAAGCACTAGCCATGCGGTCTGCATCTCATGGTGGGGGCTGGGGATTAAAATGAAAGCAGAGTGCCCCCACTAGCACTGAGTACCCTATTCACTTCCACACTCTTGAACCTTAGGGAGAAGACATGACTCAACTATCTCCAGTTCCTGCCTGCTCAGGAGGAAGAACTAAGGCTATGCCGCCAATTTAGATTTGCTTTAATTCCAGGACTGGGCATGTTTAAGGCTGTGCTTGAGTATCATGATGGGCTTCTGGAGTTGAGCTAAATTTGACATTGTTTAGATTGGGCCATGATTTGTATCCTCATGGGTCTTTACCTAAGTTCTTGATAAGCTACTCTGTGTAGGGGAATAATATTCATTCTTTCCAATGAAGATCTGTCTTCTCTCTGGATTGAAAAGGAGACTTTTCCAATCTTATACCAGTTCTGTCCCAACATCGCCCCTAATTTTGCCTCTGGATACAAATCAGAGATATCATTTCACTATATAGAATTCCCACAATTATCTATGGGCCATCATTAACAAAGATCATTCTATTCATAGTAGAATCCAGAAATGATATGGAAGTACAAAAGTTTCTGCTGATGAACATTACATTTTTCCTGGAATAAACCTTTTTAATGGAAAGATTTTTTTATGTTAGCTGATAACATTCTTCTCCAATTACTTACAAAAGTGAGTTGGTAGTTTAAAATTTCTTTCGAAGGTACTCTATTAAGTACATCTCGAACAGTGTTTACTGTCAAGACAGAAAGTTATGCCAGAAAAATAGAATCACTTTCCTTTATTAACCTGTTATTAACATCAGGTAGACAACCAGGTTGCAAAAAGAGTTTTCCATAACATTCACCCATTACCGGAGACAAATGTTTTATCTCCTCATCCCTTCATATATAATTCCAGTGACAAATATAACTACTATTTATTATGCTGTATGCCAAACATTGTACTTAATGGTTTATGCTCATATTTGACACTGAGATCAAATACTTAAATGGGTTGAAATTCAGAGCCTTTGATAATTTTCAGGCCTTATTCTTTGTAAGAAGTGTGCTCATTGTTTATTGGTTTTGTTAGAAATGCTTATTGAAAGCACTGCTTTCCTCTTAGTTCCTTGGTTTCTCCTTTCTAGGCAAGCAATGAGTAGTGAAATGAGGAAAGATGGTTTCAAAACACACAAAACCTGTTCCTTGTGTAGATACAGCTTAAAGAATATAAACAGATGGGTTTCTCCCACAAGGACAGGTCATCATACCATCAGGGGAAAATGAGTTGGCTGCTGCTGAGTTAAGAAGCAATGAAGTCATTGCTATGCACATAATTAAAATGTGATATTTCAAGAGGAGTGAATCCAAGGAGGAAAAAAGAAAAATCACAGATAATACACACTGTGGTCGTGGCTTTGAATTAATGTGTGCCCGGGTGCAGAAGAAGCAATGCAAACAAATGTCAGCCATCAAAAATAGGCAAAATGACTATACATTTAACTTGTAACATTCTCCACTCCACCTCCCTTGACACACAACTTAAGGCTAATAGAATCTACTTTTTCTAAGCTCATTTGAACTCTGTAAGTGTTGGTAGCAGACTGGATCTACGGTATGTAGAATAATGTGATGAACACCATTTTGATGCCCTTGTCAGTTCATAATAAGACAAACCAATCCAGAAAACATGGTGCGGGTCAAACACCACTCGATGTTGCAATGACAGCTTTTGCATCGAAGTCTGAATTACAAAGTGGACAAATTCAGGGAAGAAGCTCTTTCTTATAAAGGCAGATCTTTGGCTTACACAGGTCTTCTCCTTTCTAAGCAGCCTTAGGCCTAAATAAAGAAGAGAACACTATAGGATTTTGAACAATGGATCCTGTGCCCTTCCTGTCCAGGAAGCTGCCTAGTGAGGAGAAAACAGCAGATGCACAAGCAACTGTTATCTCGGGTAAAAGAGATGCTTTTCTTGGGACCATATCACTTTCATGTTTACAGCTCCTCTAAGGCTATATCTATATGATGACAGGCTTTCTGGTGAAAGCTGAGAAATTCAGTTGCAAATCTGAATGCTACAAAATGTGTGGCTATTTGGCAACGGAAGGATCAAACATCTGGATCTTTGACTCAGTTTTTCCATTTTCACCCAATATTTTCATATCGTGAAAAACACCAATTAAAAAAAGCAGCCAATCTGGTGTTTTGGCTTTCTTAGCAGCCAATTTGTATCTCAGAATGGTTGGTCCAATTGATTGTGCTGCTTTAGATGGCCCAAAAGAACAGACCAAGATAAAAATAGTTGGTGGGGTAGCCGTTCTGATTTGTTCCAACTGATATGGTATTGTGACCTCTAACTGATAAATGCTTTACAAATGCAAATAATTTCTGACATCTCGGAATTCTGTAATTTATTAGGAGGTAGATGATCATGATTTCTCTCCAGTTCTTCAGATAAAGAAATGGCATTGAAAGTACATGATTTGCTTTGGGAAAAACAGCAAGACGGTGTTCATTCTCTGCTAGAACTTGTGGGTTACTTTCTCAGTGGAGCCCCAGACCTTTCCAGTGAGACCAAACCACACCTAAGTATTCACAGACAGCAAACTGCAGTTTACTTTTGAGGTCCTATGGAACCAAAAAAAAAAAAAAAAAGAAGAAGAAGAAAAAAAAAAAAAAAGAAAGAAAGAAAAGAAGTCTTGTTGAAATCCTGTTTCCCTGTGTAGTACATTGAAGTTTCCAAATATTCTCATTCTGGAGAATGGCCTATTTTTTCAGGCTATCAATCAGTGTTAATGCACTAAATGCATTTCATGTGGAAAATTAAAGGATATGTAGATCGGGATAGAAAACACTGAGGTTATGATACAGTTTCTGTACAATTATGTTTGAGTAGTAGTTCTAATATCCAAGTGGTAAAAGCTCTCTAGTCAGGAAATAGATTGATTTTTAGTAATATTTACGTAATCAGGAACTGTTTTAAAAATAGATGTAATTACATAGATAAACAAATCACCTTTGCATCAGTTACGCCATTCTATTCCAATAAACCTAGATCTGTGAATATGAGTATAACCATTTTTGTAGGCCCGCATCTAGGTTTCCACATGATGGTGAATCTATAGCTGCCTTCAAGATGACATTTTTTTCCTCTGGCAATGAATCTGATGCTATGGAAAGATTAAAAAAGAAAAAAATACTAAGTCAAAGAATAAAATTGAAATAATATTTAAGGAAAATTATTTTCTTTCCATGTATTTTTAAATTTTACAGCTTTCAAAATAACCCAGCATACAGTACCCCTCAGATTGACTGACTCATCTTCATGTCCACACACTTTCTTTAAAAACAGAAAAATCATTTTTGAAAATGATCAAAACATAACATTTTGCTGGAACAGATGCCTTGCCTGCGCTCTGTGCCACATTTTTGTAGTATTTAAAATGAACGTTTCAGTTTTAAACACCACGGCATGACTAATCGCCAGTGAAGAGGAAAAGAAGGTCCTAGTGGAGTCACAGTTAGGGTCTCCCTCCACCCCATTTGTGAGAATCACTGGAGCTTATGATCTGTGCAACTAGCTAGTACTGATCATGGGGCTGCCATTCGTGAGATTGCTTTTTTAACAAGAAGTGCTTTTAAAAATTATCTTGAGTTCGAAGAAAGGGGATAATTTTTTTTAATATCCAAGACCAATATGTACTTTGGGGTGATCTATTTGTTATTTCATTTTGCATCTCTTATTATATTACATGCTCTCCTTTAAGTACTCTCTGAATTTTAACCTTTCAGGATACATTCTAAATCCTGATTTAGAATACTGTCCCATTGTACAGCTGTTAATTCAGCATAAGTATCAACGATAGTCCCTTTCCCTTTTAAAATTGACCTGATTTGGAAGATAAATTGTATAGTAACCCAGCGTATAAAGATTTTCTGTTCAGGAAAAAACATTCATAGTACTTGATTTTTCGTGTTACATTTCTCTATTAGTGACTTAGTGATAGATGGATAAAAACAGATGGCTTTTTAAATCATATTGATTTTTCCAAGTTTCTACAAATTTGAGAGACTGGCTAACCAGGGTAAGAGATCAATCTGGCTTTGTCCTGTAATATTCTACTGATTGTCATTTCACAGACAATTGCTGTGACTAGTCTGGGGTCTGTCCTCTTCATCCCTCCCTTCCAGCTCAGTGTACATGCCTCTGAAAACTGAGAGATCAGTTGAAAACCACATTTTCCAGAATAAAGGTTTTATGTGTCACTGTAGCATTGTAGGAACATACGGGCATTCCAACAACAGAAACAACAAAGTATTCTTCAATGATAGACTGAATGCAGTAGGACTAAGTTGCTCCTTCTATTAATGTGTTCTGTTCGGTTCTAATCTTAATACACGTATAGGTCTTTGTCTTGGAAAAGTTTACTCAAATTCTGTAAATTCTGTCTTCAATGGGAAATGTGGGATTCATGGAGAGAAATGATCAGACAAGCCAGTTCCAATTTTGAAATATTTCTAAATGTATAAGCAAATTGGGCAAAACCTAGGATCTGCCAATTATGTGTGATGGTCCACTAGAATTTTTTTTAAAGATTTTATTTATTTATTTGACAGACAGAGATCACAAGTAGGCAGAGAGGCAGGCAGAGAGAAATAGGGGGAAACAGGCTCCCTGCTGAGAAGAGAGCCCAATGTGGGGCTCGATCCCAGGACCCCAGAATCATGACCTGAGCCGAAGGCAGAGGCTTTAACCCACTGAGCCACCCAGGTGCCCCTCCACTAGAATTTTTGAATAATGATTGAGTTATTGAGTTAATTTGCTAAAAAAGATAACAATGGAAATGTTGATAGAAGGTGGGGTAAAAAAATGTTATTTCATGATCCAGAGTGTTACAGTTAATGATAAACCACTGATTTTTCATCCTCCTCACATAAAATACTGCCCTGTGTCTAGAGTGTTTGCCAGGGGCTCAATCACACATTACATAATACTGAGTTTTCCAGAGAGGAGTCATGGCTCACACCCTTAGAGCAATATGGTGAATGTATAGAAGGATATAGCCAGTTATGGAAACAGACAGGGGTTGAGCCTGTACATTCTTACTTGTTTGCATCACCCTGATTTATCAGTTTTGGGGAAAGTACATTTAAGTGGATTCCTGAATTGCACAAGACACCCTGTGCTTCACCCTTATGCATGGCATCTATGAATGAGGAAAGTGTTTGTTTGTAAGTGGAAATGACACAACATTAAACAAAGCAGAAACTGCCTAACTCTGTTGTTCCCACTGCAAGTATGAAACACAAAATGATCAAATACATTTTTAGAAAATATTTGCAATTTAATTAATTTTGTATTCTTCATCATACTAGGAAAGATTTGAGAAGCTTGCACATGTGTTGAGTGCAAGAGGAAGTAGAAGGACTAAAAACCATGACTCTTTGGCATCTTATAACTTGCAATGCTGTTGAGAGTCAGGAATATGAATTTATATGGGAGTAAATGATTTTTTCCCAAATCGTATCTTATCACAACATGTTATGCATATCTGAGACTATCTCAGATTCTCCAGAGTATCTTATACATTCCCAAATTTTAGTGATTTCTAATATTTCATGTCATTCTTTCCAAGGTCCCTTTTCATCAGAATAAACATTTTAATTTTTGGATTAGAAAATTCAATCACCATTGATATAGTTTAGAAATTTGAAGGTGTCTAAAGAAAAATTGCACAATGAATATATGCATATTTAATAAATGCTTCAAAAAGTAAAAAAAAAAATGGGTCTTAAAGATTTAAGGATCAGTTCAAGGGGAAAAGTTGAGTATTTCAGGCAATCAAAAAAGGACAGGAAGGACCTAGGAATTTGTGAGATGGTAAGAACAACGACTGGCAATGTTGGAGGTTGGGGGAGTAAAAGAAAATAAATTGAATGGATGGGGATTCTGAAAGATCTTTGAAACCAGGTAGTGCAGGAAAGACTCAACCTGAGAGCCACCCAAGGCTTCTCCTTAGAGGGGCCACTCACAATTGAATTTAGAAAGGTTGATCTGGCTGGGAATGTAGGTTAAGGCAGGGAGAGGGCAGAGTTGGAGGATTCAGGCCAGAAGATGGTCTAATAATTCATTTGTGAATTTTGACAAAGACCTCAAAAGCTGTTTTTTTCAGTCATATGAAGATACTTTATAGTATCTTAAAGCAATGTGAGTAGAGTAAGATATGAGTGCCAAATATATTTTAGGCATTGGCATCATCAAAAAGGTGAGGGTTTTGACCTGTTCCATGACTTAACAGTCATATCACAATATATCAGCATTTCTTCAAGTGTATTGCATGGTGCATTTTTATTCCTTGGGAAGGTAGTAGGTGTTAGGATGGAGAAAAGTAGTTTATGTTTGAACATGTTTGGAATGCTGGAGTCAATAAAATTAAATGAAATCTTTATTGCAGGATTTCTTAGAACATGTAAAATGTTAATTCTTTGTGCATAGTGATGGGGGTGGGGGGCTCTAACATGTGGCATTTCCAATCTGATTTGACCATGGCATGTAGCATTTCCTAGGACTAGTGGACTACTGAAAACTCAGTAGGAACTACTCATAAAAGCTAGTGAAAGAATATGGTGTAGTCTTATGTGTGATATAGATCTATAGATAAAATATATTGTAAACATATATGCGTATACAATTTCATTAGGATGGGGTGATTTCATAACTGCAAGGAATTCAAGTAATTCAGTCTTTGCTAATTGCCTTTGCCTTTAAGGCTTGTCAGAATTCTTCTCATTAAATTCATAATCTCTTCTCATGGGGGAGCGTTGAGGACGACTTCACTGGAGTGGCTCACCCACTCACAGCCCCCAAATCAGGCTGTTCATCATCTGACTGTTTTTCTTCAAGCACACAAAGAAACTATTTTCTCTTGGGTAGGGGCTTCCCCTGACCTACCACCCACCCCTGTTAGGTAGAGAGTCATCCCCAAAGAGATGTGTCATTCTTGGAACAGAACATCCCTTAGTGAAGATTCACTGAGTAATCATTCAGCTAGAAGCATAAATCTACCCTGAGGGTCGGAAAAACCCATAGTGAAAGAGAATAATGGGCGAAGGGAATTGCATTCCAGGCTATTAAAATAGACACAGGCACTGAAATGAATGTGCTGAGATGAAACAAAGGGAACTCTCCAAAATTCGAACATGGAACTCTGGGTGATAAACTCCTGCCCCGGGTTGTGATTAACTCTTCAGTCACTCAGGAAGAGATCATCCTTGCTTTTTACTCAGGACAGTAAGATGCTTGATCCACACTGAACCATTTCCTGTTGACTTCATGGGGCTGATAGGGAACACACTTTCTTCCTTTTCCTCTTTCCTTTCTTCCCTGGTTCCCTTCCATTTCTGGCTCTCGTGTTGACCCTGCAAAAGACATTAGACAAAGGATTAGTCATAACTCAGGATTCTCCAATGACTCAGAACAGCCTACCTGCAGCCAGACAGGCCTGGGGCAGGAGAAGAGTTGGCACCAGCCCTGCTCCGTAGGTTGGAACGGGAGCTGAGAGAGCTGTCCTTGCTGCAGAGGCTGGCGGGGAAGTTACTGCTGGGTGGGCTAGGCACAGGTCCAACAGGGATCAACATGTTCCCGTCACGATTCCGGCAGACGCCTGGCACCAGGGGGGATCCAAGCTGGAGCCGCCCAACAGGTGGGCAGAGCCTTGCTCAGAAATTCAGACTGGCCGGGGGCTTGATTATCAAAAGGGCAGGATATGGAAGGAGTTAGAACGTGGACTCCTGGTCTCATTCCCCTCAATTGTAACTGTATGATCATAGACAAGTTACTTAATGTTTCTAAAACTCTGTTTCAGATAATGTTATCAGAGCTTTTATTTTTTAAGGATGAGCTGAAAAAATAATATCTAACATCTATTTGTCCCTAACTAATATGTTAGGTACTGTGCAAAGAACCTGCTATGCCTGACTATATTTAATTCTCGAGATAATTCCATGGGATCAATGTCATTAATTATCTCCCATTTCACACATGGGGAAACTAAACTTCAGGTCACCAGGTGGTAAGTGATAAATCCAGAACTGACTTCAAGGACCCAGATTTTCGCCAAATGTAAATTCCCTCTCAAAAGTCTAGCTCTTTCCTCATGATGATACTGCCTTTCTACCAATGTTGCTGCTACTGAGGATAGGGATGATGTTCTAGACTCAGGTTCCATCCCTGGGGCAGGAGAGAGGGAAAGTTGATAGCAAGAGTGTGGTCTTCTTCTTAGTCCAAAGAGGGAGTTGGGGGGCTACTCAGTTGTTAGAAAGAGCACTAAAAGCTAAACCTAGCCTTATAAACTGCAGCACAGGTAAGAGAGTTGAGCACAGGGAGTCATTTATAAAACCTCATCATTTAAAAAAATATTTTTAATTGAAGAATTGTTGACAGACAATATTTTATTACTTTCAGGTGTACAACATAGTGATTCAGCAATTATTTGTATTGTGAAATATCACAATAGGTGTAGTTACCATCTGTGACATACAAAGTTACTACGATACTATTGACTATCTTGCCTATGCTGTATCTTTTATCCCCATTACTTACTTATTTTTATAACTTATAGAACCTGGCCTTCAAAATGGGACAGAGCACACGTGGATAGATAACAAAAGAGGAGACCACAGATCAGCCCTGGGACAGTAACCCTGGATTATCATCCAGCACAATCCGGGAAATGAGGAAAAGAGTAGAGAAGTCTGCTACATGGAAAGTAATTGACTCCCATAGCCCACTGCAGAAGTTCTGGGACATGTGATGTAAGAATAGAGTCAGTATCAAACCAAGAACTGAAAGTGGACTGAACTTGAAGGTTGGAGATCTCTGGGGATTCTTGTGGATTAAATCGAGCAGATCAGAGGTTAAAATTCATTCAGCTATTTCTTTAAAATATAATGTTGTGTAGTTTAGTGTACTGTACTGCACTGTGGTATATTATACTGCAAAATAATAAGTACACAGTAGCATAGTAGTATGTTTGTGGTGTAGTATGTGATGTGATTTGTCGCAGTGTGGTCTGTTGTGGTATAATAGTCGTGTAATATAATGTAGGGTAGGGCAGGGTAGGGACAGTGTATCATAGAGCAGTGTTTTGTTGTATTGTATGGTGCAGTGTAGTTTTAGTGTAGTATAACGTAGCTAGAAGTCAGGAAACCTGAGTTATCATCCTTTCTGTGCTGTTAATAGCTGTATGGCCTTCGATAAATTAGCTTAGCTCTTTTTGGCTGTAGTTTGTTGTAACATGAAATGAGGGGGTTGGAAAAGATGATCTTGAAGGTCAATTCTGAGACATCCCACAGCTTGGTTTTACTCATGAGACATCTAACAACTTATATTTTCTGCCAAGATGTAGAGGTTTCTTATACAGACTTTCCTCAAATTTAGAATGCCAGATAATGTTCCTGGAAGAAAGTAGAAAAGGGAAAAACCCATAAATAGATTTTAGTACCAATCTAACATTAGAAATTAAATTAAATGAAAGGCTAACTTACTGCAATGCAATTCTGGTCATAATTCTTTGTTAAGTGAAAGGCATTCTTAGCCAAAATACTGGGAGGTCTGGGTAGCTGGAATCCGGCTCCAGAAAGTTTCCTTTGTTATACTCTTGGTATAGGCACAACTGCAGTACCTGGAGAGTAAGCAGTTTTGTCAAAATTGCTGGGCCAGATGACACCACCAGTCCAGTCTGCCATAATTACTTGTACCAACAATCAATTTTACATGATTCCTCTTTTGGAAGACATGAGAATTGGTACAATATTTTCAACTGAATTATTACTCAATCTAATAATAAATGTACAAAGTTTAAAATTAAATCCTACTGAGAGGCCTGTTGAAAAACATTGAAGTTTCTTCCCTTACTCCTTTTCACTTGCTCTAGTCCTTTTGCCCCAAAGCAACCACTTTTGACCATCATCTATTACTTCTAATATCTATACATTTGCAAATATCTTAAATAATGTTATATACTATTCTCTTTTGATTCATCAATTTTAGACATTATGTGTTGATTTTCTATATTGATAGATAAGGCTTTACCTCTCTAATACCAGCATTCTCTTTGTGTCTACCCTCCCACACTTACAGTACTTTATTTTGAGGTGGAATCAATATTAGTATTAGGACTATAATGCCTATGAAAATATTATTTACAGCTGAGCATTATGATATACTGTGATTCTATATCCTCCCTTTTGTTTTTGCTGAAGTTAATATATGCCTTATTTTTTACTCACTTAATTTTCTTTGTAACTATTGTTAATTGTTTAAACAATTTCCAAAAACGTGCCAGTTTTTCGTAACATAAATCACATCAGTAATACTTCAATTTCTTGTGTCCATTTTGTTTTGTTTTGAGACATTTCTACGCCTGTTTTTTTTTTTAAAGATTTTTATTTATTTATTTGAGAGAGAACATGAGCGAGGAGAAGGTCAGAGAGAGAAGCAGACTCCCCATGGAGCTGGGAACCCGATGTGGGACTCGATCCTGGGACTCCAGGATCATGACCTGAGCCGAAGGCAGTCGTCCAACCAACTGAGCCACCCAGGTGTCCCTCTAGGCCTGTTTTATAACTGCCTTCCTGGGATGTCCATAGTTAGAATTCACTTTGCCTTTCTCCTTATTTGGGTTCCCTATTCTTCCTTAAGACTCCCTTTGTAATGACATACTTCTTTGTTGTGGTTGTTGTTGTTGTTGTTGTTTAAGATTTTACTCATTTGAGAGAGATAGAGAGAACACAGAGGGAGAGTTAAAGGAAGAAGCATACTACCTGCTGAGCAGAGAGTCCAATTTGGGGTTTGATCCCAGGACCCTGAGAACATGACTGGAGGGAGCCAAAGACAGACACCTGACTGTGAGCCACCCAGGTGCCCCTACTTCTTTGTTTTGAAGGAGCAATTCCTTTAGCCATTCTGTCAGATTGAAAAATATAAATGCTAAAGAAGAAATCATGATGATAACAGCCCTTGACATACTTGTCTTTTGAGTCACAATGTTCCAGTTTGTACTGATTTCCCTCAACTCCTGGGACACTGTTGTCATCTTGGAATTTCCCTTCTTCTTCCTGAAGATCTCATTGCTACTCTTTTGTGTTGACTCTCCTGTTTTCTGAATCCTGTGTCTTCCTCTTTCCAGATTACATCTGCAATTGGCTTCCTGAAAAGGAGTAGAAAGGAGGCAAAAATGTTTGAGACCATGCTTGTTTAAAAATGTCTTCATTTTTACCCTTACAGTTGATTGATTATTCAGCTAGGTATAGAACCCTAGCAAGAAATTATTTTGCCTCCAAAATTTTAAAGTAATTACTCCATCACTTTCCTGCTTTCAGACTGACTTGCAAAAGTCAGATTCCATTTTGGTTCTTGATCCTTTACATATATAACTTTTTTTTTTTTCTTGGAGAGTTCTAAAATTGCCTCTTTGCTTCTAGCATTCTGAAATACCACAATAATGTTTCTTTGAATTTTCATCTATTGTGTTAGAAACTTAGAAAACTCATGTCATTCAATTTTGAAAAAAAATTATTATTTTCTTCAATTCATTTTGTGGTTTGTCTCCTTCAACACAGAAGAATTATTCAGATGTTGGGCCTTCTGTGTTTTGCCCTTTACTTTCTTAAACCTTCTTTTCTGGCTTCCATCTTTCTCTTTTGTGTTCTTTCTGGATGAGTTCCTTAACCTTATTTTCTAAGTCTCTATTGAGTTTTCCATTTCTGCTGTCTGTAATATTTTTAATTTCTAAGTGCTATCTTTTGTTTTGTGAATACACACACATATATTCCTCATTCCCAAACTCACAGATTTTGTAGTAGAATTTGCATGTTCATAGACATGTAGAACTATGAAAAATGTGAGTCAATGATGCCACATTCCCAGCTGAGGTCATGAGCTTTGAGGTCCCAGAGCTGATGCTCTACCTTTTTGTTTCAGCTCTCATACTGTTCACAAGTATCCTGCTTACAGTATATTTGATGCTGCATTTTCCACATTTTTGTACTCTTTGTTGGTTATGTATTGAACAGTTGATGAAATGTTTCCAGGAGCTCACAGGAACCTAACCTTTTATCTCCTCCTAGGAACAATGGTTCAGTAATCTCTAATTCAGCCTTATAAGTGACTTTCTAGAATATAACAACCATGAATAATGAGAACTGACTATATGTGTAATGTATATGTGTGTATGCATATGTATATATATTAATATAAACTTATTTGTCTTTTCCCTGCATACTCTCTGTTTCTCTTAAGTCATTGTGTGTGTGTGTGTGTGTGTGTGCACGCGCTTTCTTCAGTTGTTTGATTGTTTTGGGGATTTTGTTCATGATAAAGGTGAAAAACTAATATGCTGGTTATATTTTCAGAACATGGGGATCGTGTTGACTTTGAGTTAAGAAAACCCAGTGTGTCAAGATTCCTTCAGTTATTTTTTTGTTGGCAAGATTACTCAGAGAATAGTTCTTTCAAAGAGAATAATTGTCCAGTTGTATGCATAATTGCATAATCATAAGCCTTTTCATTTAATAATTTTTGTTTTGAAAATAAATCTTCAGAAAGAATAAAAAGGACACAAAAATTTAAGCAGTGAAGATGTTCATTGCAGTATAGTCATTTTGAAAAAATATAAAAAGGTTATATTTTCAATGGCCAATTAATTAAGAGGAATATCCCCTCCAAATTTCAGTGGGATATCATGCAGTCATCAACTACTGTATTTACAAAGAATTGTTAACATCAAAAACAAATGCTTGTGTTATAATAAAGAGCACAGTATAAAATATAGTCAGAAAAGATGCATATGGAAAAGTCACCAAATAATTAAGAAACTCATGTTTATTTTTTTTAAAGATTTCATTTATTTATTTGACAGACAGAGATCACAAGTAGGCAGAGAAGCAGGCAGAGAGAGAGGAGGAAGCAGGCTCCCGGTTGAGCAGACAGTCTGCCCGATGCAGGGCTCCATCCCAGGACCCTGGGATCATGACCCGAGCTGAAGGCAGAAGCTTTAACCCACTGAGCCACCCAGGTGCCCCCAAGAAACTCATGTTTAAATAGCAGGATTATGAGTGACTTAATGCTTTTTTGTGCATGTTTCATCATTTATCTAACAAGTTTCCTACAATAAGCATGCTTTAAAAGTAAGAAAAGTTTATATCTAGGAACTAAGTGCTAATAGTAGTCTGTTTCCCTTTGCTTCCAGGTTTCTTGTAGGTACTTTTAGTATCCAGAACTAAGGTTACCAAACATCTTGGTTTGTCCAGAACAAAGGAATTTCTCGGGATGTGGGTATTTCACTTCTAAAACTAGGACAGTTCTGAGCACTGATTGTTAATCACTCTATAACAAGTGACTCTTTTAATGAAAGTGATTTCTTTTAATGAAAGAATATGGAAACATGAAACAAAAAACTGAATTGGCAGCTGAATTACATCTATTATCTATCTATCTGGAGAGAAAGAATAAAAATCTGTCAACTCTGTCTGCACAGAAAGCCAGATTCTTTGAATTATACTTATAAACTCAGCCAAAATTTTCTAAAAGTTGGGGTTCCTCGGTGGCTCAGCCAGTTAAAGGCCTGACTCTTGATTTCAGCTCAGGTCATGTTCTCAGGGTTGTAAGATCAAGCCCTGTTTCAGGCATTGTGCTGGGTATAGAGCCTGCTTAAGATTCTCTCTCTCCCTTTCCCTATGTCCCATCCCACCCCCTGCCTCTTAAAAAAAAATTCAAAAACTATGACATCACTTGGTTATATAAAAGTTTAGTTGTATTTTATAGTTAATACAACACACAGGGACTATGTTGTATTTTGTCGTACTATAAAAAATAAAGAGTTTGCTTCCATCTTGGTCTCTTCTCAATTTCCTTCTCTTGCTTTGCTTCATCCACCCGATTTTAAGGTCCTTTCCAGTGATTTCTTTTGCTTATACTCTATCAGTGACCCAAAGCAATGGCTTCAGGTCTCACCTTTACACTGGGAATTCTCAAATTTACCCTTTCTTCTGATTTCCAGGAATTAATTTCCAGCTCTATATTTCCTGTCATTTATCATATCCCAAACTACATTCCCCTCCCAAATAGCCAAGATCCTGTAATTCCTCACTGAAATTAATTGCTCTACCAACATGCAGGTTACCATCCATTTTCATTTGTTCTGCCCACCTCACCACAGCAGTCAATTGCTAAGTCTTACCAATTTTAACTTCATAATTCTTTATTCTTTTTCTCATAATTTTGATAATTCCTGATTTTGTTGGCCCCTGAGTGATATTTTTGACATAGTCCCTAGCACTGCTAGGAAGTCAAGCATTTTGTCTTTTCAGGTGGTTAGATGCCACTAAGTTACCATCTCTTCAAATTCAGCAAGGTCTTCCTGCTCCTCTAACTTCTTTATAGTTTCTGAATTTGACCTCTATCCTGAATTTTGATATCCACACTAGTCAGTGCTGGGCATATCACTGATCTTTGCTTTGTCCTATAACTCTGCCAATGTTCCCTGTCCTGTATTGCCAAACAAAAAAAATGTAGTCCGTAGACACAATCTATGCCTCTACTTGCCACCTTGATGCATGCCAGATCTTGTTTGCCTGAGTATATCAGAAGCTTGAAACGACACCAAGAGACTACCAGCATTTCCCCATGCAGTCTACCCATGTATGAAAGTCAGGTAGATCCTTTTCCCATATTTACATTGGATCCTAGAGCAGGAGAAATATTGATGGCACAGAGTGTCTCCCTTCTCTTATAAGAGTTCCAGAGGTCTTTGTAGACCTTTCTAAGTGGGAAATTTTCAGTTGCATCAGCTCCATCAGAGGTGCTCAAACCAAAAGAATTCCTAAACCAAAATCTCAAACCAAGAAGATACAATTATTTTTTGCCTATTTTTCTCGTACCTGAAGCAGAAAAAGTCCTCTCATTGGGTCATATCAGAGGAGTCAGGTGGATCACTTCCTCTAGTGAAATAACCTGACCCTTGAAACGCCATAGCACATCAGGTTGGAAAGGAGTCATGACACATCATGTGGTCTCTTATCTGTGAAATTAATTCCCACGTTCAGCCCAGTTGGTCTTTCTAGTTGGAGACAATATATAACTCTTGTATTGAGATTTCAGGATCAACTATGAGTTTGAGTCCAAGTAGACATAGAAAATTTTGTATTCCTAGCACCTAGACAAGTGATTTTGGTAGGGACTTTTTTAAAGTAGTGAAATTCTTTTTTTTTTTTTTATGTTATTTGAAATCAAAATATAAAACAAGTAAGATTGGAATTATTTGTACTTAAAGCTAACTAGAATTCTCCAGGTAGCTTTCCCTATATCCTTCAGAGAACTCTAGCATTCTAGGAAATTATAGTTTGAAATAAGATAATGAAGATACTCTATGTCCACATTTCTATAGCAGAAATATATATATATATATATACAGTTTTCCCCAAAATTAACTTTGTTCCTTTTCTCCAAGTGTCTTATTTTTTTTAAGATTTTATTTATTTATTTACTTGACAGAGAGAGAGAGACACAGTGAGAGAGGAAATACAAGCAGGGAGAGGGAAAAGCAGACTTCCAGCTGAGCAGGGAGCCCCATACAGGGCTCAGTCCCAGGACACTGGGATCATGATCTGAGTCAAAGGCAGACACTTAACACCCGAGCCACTCAGGTGCCCCTCCAAGTGTCTTAATAACAAATTCATGATTATTTGGGTTTACTGTGCTTGAGCTGATTGGGTTGGGGGCCTATGGCACTGTTCAGAGCCTCAAAATCAAAGTTAGTGGGTCTTCATTGGCCTAGACATAGACATCTGATCTCTGGATCTCTGTGAGGAATAAGAATATTTCAAGTTCTTACCTTCAATAATCAGATAATTTTCTTTTTTTTCTCTCCCTATAACAAGAGACAGGATTATTAGTAGTAGAAATTGATATTTTCTTTATTCCACGTTAAAAAAGAAAACACCATGTTTTACCACAGAATACTTTTCACCAAAAAATGCCCAAACTTTAAATTCCTTAGAATTGAGGAGCAAAAGAAGTATAGTGCACTTATTTCCCAATTTTAGGCTCTTAGAAATGCTCTTGCAATTTACTTTTTTAAAAATTTTTTACAATTTGCTTTCTAAGTAAGATAAAAATTGTGTATCTTCTTTTAGAAATTGTATTTCTTTCCTTCCTTCAAGCCTACCTTGTCATACCAATAAATGGCATATATTTAGAATATATAAAATTTAGGACTCTTCTCTGTAGTAGATGTCATAACTTCCAAAAAACAGTGGTATAGTTTTTCAATTGAACCAAATCACCTATTTGCATCTGCAAATTCTGGACATGAGTCAGGGAGTTATTGTATAGACTTTCATGACCAAATGAAATGTGAATTCCAAAGTTCCTTTCAAAGGAGTTGTCACATTGATTTCTCCCTCAATTCTTAGAGCTAATGATTCCATAAAAGTAATTAGTAACTTCTTTTAAGTTAAATTCTACTTCAATGTCAACAGGTCAACAGCACTTTGCTATTAATGTAGTCCACTCCAGAATGAAATATAAACATCCTTTGCAGAACAGGATGTTAAAACTAAATTTAGTATTGAAGTGTCAAAATGCAGTTTTGAATCTCAAAATGAACGGGGTGCACCAAAATGCAGAAATCACCAAAGAAAGGTGAAGACCCAACCCCACAAAACTTCCATCAGACTAAAGCCAGAAAAGCATATCGGAGTATGTAGAGGAGTTGTGAGGTGTTTTCTTTCAAGGGAATTGCTATGTGTGTGAGCCACTTCCAATTTTCAGAAGATTTTTGGGGGAATAGGCCTGGGGGTGAGTTGTTTCTACCTATCCTTCCTCAGCTATAGAGCCACGTGGAGAGCTTGAAGCATGTTTGTGGAATACAGGACTGCAACCTTATTCATGCCTGAGAACGTCTAAAGTGGTCCAATGCAGGACAAAGAGAGAATAGAGGACTCAGTTGGGGAAGTAATTAATCTCACATCCATGCTAGGGCAAAGGATATGTGTTTTTCTTGTGGACCACATAGAAAAGGGAAGCATGGAGGTCTTTAAGTCCTACCTGAAAGCGTACTTGGAAGGAAGAAGATTGATCAGAGGAGAAATGGCATGTAAAGGACGAGCATCTGAGTGGGGAGAGGCCAATTTACTTATCAGTCACTTGCCCAATAAAAACTTGGGGAGAACAGAGAAAAATCTAGAGATACCCCTTCCAAGATAGTGGTGGCTGTCTAATATAGGCTTAACAGGGCTCGAGAAGAGAGGAGGACTCTAATCTTGGAATGAAAATTGAAATTATAATTGTTATATTAACTTGGACATACTAATTTCTCAAATGACTGCTTTGTAATTTAAAATGATTTTAGGTCTGTCTGTGACCTAAGGTTGACTGGAATTATCTTGGAGATGGAAAAAACAACCCCATACCCACATATACACTTTAAAGGAACAAAAGGAGACAAAGCAAATTTGCATTTGGTTACATTTTGGTTGCATTTTGGTCATGAATTTTCACATATTGGTTTATATTTGGATTGTTGAATTCAATTCATTGAGTATTTATTAAATCTTTACAAGAAGGATTAGTATTGTTTAGTAAAAAGAGGATGTAGTTAGGGAATAAAAATCCGACATTGAATGCCAGATCTTTACCTAACTCATAATATTATCCTACGAACTTGATATCTTTGAGCCTGTTTCCTCATCTGTAGTCTGAGGAAAATAAATTGAGATTATTTTGAGGATTGAATGGGATAGTGGAAAGCCCTGAAAAGACCACTTGGAAATAGTATAATAAATGGTCCCTCTCTAGCACATAGTCCTTTATAGACGCTCTTTAGGTGAGCTTCAATAAGGAATGCTTGTATCCATATAAGATTATTTCCTTGTAATTTTGAACAAGTTCTTTCTTGTCTTTGGAGAAATTACTTTTCAAATGCATTAATTAGGTAGTCTGCGGACTCCTCTCCACAGTCATATAAGGACACACGTACACAGAATAACAGTAATAGTCAGTCATACTAATACTGGTTAGCCACAATGACACACACCTCTGAAATAGATATTCAAAAAGAAATGTTAGAAAATATCTTTTTAAACACATGTCTCATAATAATGACTACATCTTGAGTAGTTCCTAAAATAGACTGACCTTGGACTTTTTTAGTGTCCAAAAAACATAGATTCAGCACATCCAAAACCTCAAATTACTTCTTCTAGGCTGTTGAAACTCTCGTCAGTGAAAAACCACTCATATTTTGGTGAAGGATGAACCCACAAATTTTGCTGATTTTCTTGTACATTTAAGATCCTGAACTTTAACTGTGTGGACATTAAGATGACTCATACAAACTCTCTGATCCTCAAGGAACTTAATAATAGTGTTGGGTAAACACAGCCTAGGTGAATACAGTAACAAAGAAAGATACTTCATGCTAACTTCCAGGTGGGTTGGGGTGACAAGGAGACAGGAAAGAAGGTACCACAAAAGTTTTAAAAGGGTCAGGCAATTATTATCCAAACCAACCACCTCTGCTGTCCACCTCAGGCTTTATAATTATACGGTCCTCTTCTCCCCTCCCCTGCTAGAAATTTCCAAAAGACCACAGAAATGCTCCACAATGGGCGATGTCATCATTTGGCATGATTCACTGTAGCATTTACAGGCTACCCTGGATAAGGAACTCAAGGCCTGGAATGTGATCCAGCCCTGTCAGGAGGATGCTGTACTTTCTCTGACCTAACTGAATACTTCACAGTCCTCAGGCCCCCTTTTCATCCCTGGCCATCTCCACACACTGTTAATCATAGAGTGACAAGAAACACTAACCATAATTTATATGTAGACTCATTAATCCCTTATAGGGGCCTGAAGTAATTTCCTTCCATTTACACTCATTCAGACTCCATCCTTCTGGTTTCCAGTGTTCTCTTTATACTGTTTATTCTTAATCTGTGTTGGCGACTTGGGAATTTATTTTTCCAGTCCCTCAGAACTCTCTCCCTCCTAATGCTGCTAGGCCTTATATAGTTCCTTTTCTGGAACTTTGACCCTGTCTTCATTATTTGACATTTCCTCACATGGAATTTCATCAGCTAGTTACCAGAGTATGTTTCCATTAGTCTTTTCACATCAACCTGAATTTTATCACTGGTCTTCTCCTCTGTAGGTATCTAATTCTTTAAATTTCATCACCTTATTACAAATAACTTTTGTTGAGCAAAAGTATTCTGAGAGAACACATTAAAACATGCCCTTATTCCTCCTAGCATTTGCCTTCCATTGCTTTCTCTCTCTTACTTAGAACAAGTTAACAGAAAATTAACCTTCTCCAAAGGTAACATATATATATACATATGTGTGTATGTATGTATGTGTATACACACACACACACACACACACACACATACATATATCATGCTGTTACCTTTGGAGAAGGTTAAAGATACATAGAGAGAGAGAGAGAGAGAGAGAGATCGATCTCCTGAAATGTACCTGCTCTCCCCAGGCATCATTCTTCTAGAGAGCAAAATTTAAAGGAGTGTCTGTATAGGATATTATTTTTAGAAGGTTCATCAAAATCCTCATGTCTCCTTTCTTGAACATTTTTAGCATGACCATTTTTCAGTGATTTATTTATGCTTCACAGGTGGCCCTTATTTGCATCAGTATTATCTCTTTTTGATTCAGTAGAGCTCTAGTACTTTCTGTCCTTTCTCTGATTTAGTAAAGCTTTGCTATCTTCTCTGCCCTGTTAAAAATCAATCAAGATTGTTGAACACTAGCCTTACGTTCTTTGACACCATACTCCCCTGTTTGTCCTCCTACCTCCCAACCATTCTCTCTTCATCTCTTGCTGGTTCCTTCTTCTCTATTTGATTTTAATAATGGAGTCCTTAGGGCTTAGGGGTCTGGACTCTAGTTTCTAATCCACATTTTATTCTCTAGTTTTTATCTTAAGTCATAGCTTTAAACACCATCTATCTGCTGATGTTTGTCAAATTAATGTCTGAATTTCTCCCATGAGTTTTAGACTTGTATACTTGAGTATTTTCCTTCTTAGCTTACACATTTAAGAAGCTTTTCAAACTTACTGTGTGTAAAAGGGACTTTTTGTTTCTCCTCTGTCCACTGTCCATTTTGCTCCCTTCTGTCTTCTCCACCTTTCCATAAATGTACTATGAAATGCCTAGTTGGTCTGGCCAAAACTTGAAGAGTCTTTCATGATTCTTCTATGCATCAGAACATTTCATAAATTTTGCCTTTAAAAGCTATGTGAAATATATCCAATTTTCTCTACTCCTACTGCCATCCCTGTTCAAACCCCTCTAATTTCTCACCTGGCCTGCTGCAATAGCATCTTAATTTACCCTTCTATTTCCATTCTTTCCTTTTAAGATCCATTCTCCACGTAGAACCTGGGTAATCCCTTTTTTCTTTTTATTAAATTTTAATCAGATCATATCATCCATCCCCTTGTGACATTTCTATAGCTTCTTTTTTAAAAAAGATTTGCATATGGCTGTCCAGTATTCCTAGCACCATTTATTGAAAAGAACTTCCTTTCCCCATTTATATTCTTGGAGCCTTTGTCCTAAATTACTTCACCATGTACTCATGGATTTATTTCTAAGCTCTCTTGTTCCATTGATCTGTGTGTCTATTTCTATGCCAAGAACATACTACTATTTTAATTACTGTACCTTTGTAACATATTTCAAAATCAGGAATTGTGAAGCCTATAGCTTTGTTATTCTTTCTCAAGATTACTTTGGTTATTTGAGGTCTTTTGTGGTTACATACAAACTGCAGGATTCTTTTTTTCTGTTTCATTTTTCCGTGAAAAATACTATTGGAATTTTGATGAGGATTGCATAGAATCTACAGATTGCTTTGGGTAGTATGGACGTTTTAACAGTATTAATTCTTCCAATAAATGAGGATGTATCTTTCAGTTTATTTGTATCTTCTTTGATTTCTTTTATTAATGTCTTATAATTTTGAGTGCACAGACTTTTTACATTTTTGGTTAAATTTATTCCAAGGGTATTTATTCTTTTCAATGTAATATAAAATATTTTTTCTTATTATAAAAAAATTTATAAGATATTTGACTATTTAAAACAGAAGTAATAATAACGAATTATAATTTATGTTCTATATAACATATATAGAAATAAAACATATAACAACAATAGCACAAAAGCCAGGAGTGAAGAAATGGAAGTATATTGTTAAGTAACTTTCTTATATTATTCTTAAAGTTCTGTAATCATACTTGCATACTGTGCTTAGTTAAGGATATATACTATAACCCCTAAAGCAATAATGAAGTTGTAATTGATAAGTTAACAGAAAGATAAAATAGAATTAGAAAATTCCTCAATGAATACAAGAGAAAGCACAAAAAGAGGAAATAGGACAAATATAAAAAGATCAATTACAAGATTGTCTATTTAAACTAAACTATCTCATTAATCACCTTACAAGTGATTTTACACATTCTACTGAAATACATGATCAGATTGGACACCCCCCAAAAAAGCAAGGCCCAACCATTTTCAGAAATAAATGCTAAATATAAAACATTCATGAGATTTTTTTGTAAGTATCAGTAAATGGAGAAATAAATACATATCACAGAACAGGAAATTCCAAAT